>NC_140424.1:19647828-22147828 GCF_965140295.1 Lepidochelys olivacea
AGCACATGGTTTGGACAGATACATCCCTTAGGGGAGGATCTATTAATGGAAATTCTCTACCTCCTAGTAAGGAGGAGAGGATGGAAGATGATAAAATTCAGGTAGGATCTGATGAGAAACAGTCTAACGAAAAAGAGTCCCATTCAATTACATCATGTAATGGCAGACAGCTAAAAAGTGGCAAGTTTTTTAAATGCATATATGCAAATGCTAGAAGTCTAAATAATAAGATGGGTGAACTAGAGTGCCTCATATTAAATGAAAATATTGATATAATAGGCATCACAGAAACTTGGTGGAATGAGGATAATCAATGGGATACAGTAATACCAGGGTACAAAATATATCGGAAGTACAGAACAGGTTGTGCTGGTGGAGGAGTGGCACTATATGTGAAAGAAAGCGTAGAATCAAATGAAGTAAAAATCTTAAGTGAACTAAACTGTACCATAGAATCTCTATCTGAGGAAGTGAGCTGTAGCTCACGAAAGCTTATGCTCTAATAAATTGGTTAGTCTCTAAGGTGCCACAAGTCCTCCTTTTCTTTTTGCGAATACAGACTAACACGGCTGCTACTCTGAAACCTGTCTCTATGGATAGTAATTCCATGTTCTAATAATAGGAATTTAGCAGTAGGGATATATTACTGACCACCTGACTAGGATGGTGATAGTGACTGTGAAATGCTCAGGGAGATTAGAGAGGCTATAAAAATAAAAAAATAATATTGGGGGATTTCAACTATCCCCGTATTGACTGGGTACATGTCACCTCAGGATGGGATGCAGAGATAAAGTTTCCTGACACCTTAATTGACTGCTTCTTGGAGCAGCTAGTCCTGGAACCCACAAGAGGAGAGGCAATTCTTGATTTAGTCCTAAGTGCAGCAGAGGATCTTGTCCAAGAGTTTAAAATAGCTGGATCGCTTGGGAATAGTAACCATAATATAATTAAATTTAATATCCCTGTGGCAGGGAAAACACTATAATGGCACAACATTTAATTTCAGAAAGGTGACTACGCAAGGAAGTTATGAAACAGAAATTAAAAGGTACTGTGCCAAAAGTGAAATCCCTACAAGCTGCATGGAAACTTTTTAAAGACTCCATAATAAAGGCTCAACTTAAATGTATACCCCAAATTAAAAAACATAATAAGAGAACCAAAAAAGTGCCACCCCATGGCTAAACAACAAAGTAAAAGAAGCAGTGTGAGACAAAAAGGCATCCTTTAAAAAGTGGAAGTTAAATTCTTAGTGAGGAAAAGAGAAAGGAGCATAAACTCTGGCAAATGAAATGTAAAAATATAATTAGGAAGGCCAAAAAAGAATTTGAAGAACAACTAGCCAAAAACTCAAAAAGTAATAGCAAAATTTTTTTTAAGTACATGAGAAGCAGGAAGTCTGCTTAACAACCAGTGGGGCCACTGGACGATTGAGTGGCTAAAGGAGAACTCAAGGAAGATAAGGCCATTGTGGAGAAACTAATTGAATTCTTTGCATCACTCTTCATGACTGAGGATATGAGGGAGATTCGCAAACCTGAGCCATTCTTTTTAGGGGACAAATCTGAGAAAATGTCCCAGATTGAGGTGTCATTAGAGGAGGTTTTGGAACAAATTGATAAACTAAACAATAAGTCACCAGGATTAGATGGTATTCACCCAAGAGTTCTGAAGGAACTCAAATGTGAAATTGCAGAACTACTAACAGTAGTTTGTAACCTATCATTTAAATCAGCTTCTATACCAAATGACTGGAGGATAGGTAATGTGACTCCAATTTTTAAAAAGGGCTCCAGAGGTGATCCTGGCAATTACAGACCAGTAAGCCTGACTTCAGTACTGGGCAAATTGGTTGAAACTATAGTAAAGAACAAAATTGTCAGACATATAGATGAACATAATTTGTTGGGGGAAAGTCAACATGGTTTTTGTAGAGGAAAATCATGGCTCAGCAATCTACTAGAATTTGAGGGGGTCAAGAAGCATGTGGACACGGGGGATGCAGTGGATATAGTGTACTTAGATTTTCAGAAAGCCTTTGACAAGGTCCCTCACCAAAGGCTCTTAAGCAAAGAAAGCGATCATGGGAGAAGAGGAAAGGTCCTCTCATGGATTGGTAGCTGGTTAAAAGATAGGAAACAAAGGGTAGGAATAAATGGTCAGTTTTCAGAATGGAGAGAGGTAAATAGTGGTGTCTTCCAGGGGTCTGTACTGGGACCAGGCCTATTCAACGTATTCATAAATGATGTGGAAAAAGGGGTGAACAGTGAGGTGGCAAAATTTGAAGATGATACAAAACTACTCAATATAGTTAGGTCCCATGGAGACTGCAAAGAGCTACAAAAGGATCTCACAAAACTGGGTGACTGGGCAACAAAATGGCAGATGAATGCAAAGTAATGCACATTGGAAAGCATAATCGCCACTATACATATAAAATGATGGGGTCTAAACTAGCTGTTACCACTTACGAAAGAGATCTTGGAGTCATTGTGGATAGTTCTCTGAAAACATCCACTCAATTTGCAGCAGCAGTAAAAAAAAAGAACAGAATGTTGGGAATCATTAGGAAAGGGATTGATAATAAGACAGAAAATATCATATTGCCTCTATATAAATCCATGGTATGCCCACATCTCGAATATTGCGTGCAGATGTGGTCGCCCGATCTCAAAAAATATATATTGGAATTGGAAAAGGTTCAGAAAAGGGCAACAAAAATTATTAGGGGTATGGAACGGTTGCCATAGGCGGAGAGATTAGTAAGACTGGGACTTTTCAGCTTGGAAAAGAGACGACTAAGGGGGGATATGATTGAGGTCTATAAAATCATGACTGGTTTGGAGAAAGTAAATAAGGAAGTATTATTTACTCCTTCTCATAACAGAAGAACTAGGGGTCACCCAGCAGGAAGCATTTCTTCACACAATGCACAGTCAACCTGTGGAACTCTTTGCCAGAGGATGTTGTGAAGGCAAGGACTATAACAGGGTTAAAAAAAGATAAGTTCATGGAGGATAGGTCCATCAGGGGCTATTAGCCAGGATGGGCAGGGATGGTGTCCCTAGCCTCTGTTTGGCAGAAGCTGGGAATGGGCGATAGAGAGTAGATCACTTGATGATTACCTGTTCTGTTCATTCCCTCTGGGGCACCTGGCATTGGCCACTGTCGGAAGACGGGATACTGGGCTAGATGGACCTTTGGTCTGACCCAGTATGGCTGTTCTTATGAAGATTTTGCAGTAAGAATTGTGGAAGTTAGGGAAAAGAACTCGGAGATCATCTTACCATGTGATTCTTACCTTTGTGGGAAATGAAGCTCTATTTATTGTTTCTTATATAGCACAGGAGGGGTGTACATTGCACTTCCAAATAGATAAAGATGAAGTTTGTGTCCTGAATATTGATAGCTTAAAATCTGAGGGCCTGATTGTCCCCTTTCCTGGAAGAAGACCCACTATGGAGGTTGTTCCTCAGTTGTTCCATCAGGGTGCTGAGTTGCCCCCTCCTCACCTCTCTGGGCTTCTGCAGCTGGCTTAGAGAGCCTATCAAGTAGCAGGGCTTCAGAAATGTAATCGTGTTTGATTGCGCTACGGGTCCTCCTTGATCTGTGCTGGGCTCAGGAGATAGACATGCATGTCTGCTCAGTTTGCTCACTCCTCCTCTTGCCCCCTCCTATCTTGCGAATGCTCAGATTGATGAGGAGCCCACCGGGAGGTCCAGGGAATAAAAGGGATCCTGCTGCAAAGGTGGCTGAACTCCCTTTCTGTGAAAGTTGGGCAGAGATGAGCATGAATATGACCTTGATGTACTAATTTCAGAGGTGTGATCAGGACCCATGTTAGAATAGGAACAACAGGAAGAGATGACAATGCACTGAATTCAGGGAGATGTTGTGGCAGGTGAAGACTAAGAGTGAGCATAAGGGAATGTGGGAGGCTAGTATCTTGAGTATTACATGGTAGGCTTCTATCTTGTGGGAGGAGTTGCAAAATTTTCAAGAGAATATGAGCTTGTACTTGGAAAAAGTCTAAGCATGGAAGGTTAGAATGAGAGGGCAGAGGAGACGGATATAAGCTCAGAAGTCAAGAGGAACAAATTCACATGGAGTTTTAAGTGGAGGGATAACTTTTAATTCTGATTGGAGATGGATAGGAAGCCAGTGATGGTGCTACAGGAGTTTTGGTCTTGTTTCCTTGAGCGTGAGAGCAGTCTAGCTTTTGCGTTCTGGTCTCTGACTTTGAGAGAGTAGAGGTCTCAGAGAGCCATAAAATTGCAATAGATGAGGTATAAAATGATTAAAAGAATAGACACTTTAGCAGAGGTAGAGCCCAGGAAAGGGTGAATCCAACTTATCCCCTGCCTCTGGAATGTAGCTGGAGGTGCAAAAACTAATAGGCTGTATGATGCATGATCTTCTCAGGCTGATTATTAAATGTACAGGCCTCATGTAGAGCTAATACATAGCAGAAATGTTGTATTGCAGTAATTACTTGGTGTTAGGGTTTCTCTCACTTTCATTTCAATGTCACATTGTGAGAAATAGCCATTGTGTCCTAATAAATGCAATTTTCAGAACATTTTGGTCTTAAGCTTTTTTCCCCTCCTCAAAAAGATGTCTTTGTAGAGCAGGGGTCTCAAACACACGGCCCGCCAGGTTATTTTCTGCAGCCCGTGAGCTCCCCATGGCACCCCCACCCCTCCCAGTATTTACCTAGAGCAGCTCCAGCCTGGGGCGCACTGGGGGCAGGGTGGGCTCCCTGCCTGCCTTCTCTGCCCCCGCGTGGCTCCGGGAAGCAGCTGGGACCTGGGGGAGGGGGGAACAGGGGGCTGCGGTTCTCCATTCCTGGCCAATGGGAGCTTCGTGGGAGGTACCTGGAGGAGTGGCCAGGGCAACACACAGACCCCTGTTCCCCCCTCCCCCAGGTCCCAGCCACTTCCCAGAGTGGCACGGGGCAGGCAGGCTGGGAGCCCCCCCTGCCTTCGGTGCCCACCGGGCCGGACCCACGCCCCGAATCCTTCCTGCAGCCAAACCCTCTGCCCTGAGCCCCCTGCTGCACCCCACCCCCCTCCTGCACCCCGACCCCCTGCCCTAAGCCCCCTGCCTCACCCCTCCTGTACCCCAACCCCCTGCCCTGAGCCGCCTGCTCCACCCTGCACCCTGACCTCTTGCCCCATCCTGCACCCCGACCCCCTGCACCTGAGCCTCCTGACGCACCCTGTACCCCTCCTACATCCCCTGGGGGAAGAAGGGGGTGGAGTTGGTGTGGGGATTTCAGGGAAGGGGTTGGAATGGGGGAAGGGGCAGGGTGGGAAGAGGCGGGGGAGGGTTGGGTCCTCACAGAAGGGGTGGAGTGGGGGTGGAAGTGGGGCGGCCCTTGGACTAATGTACTAGTCCTCATGTGGCCTCATGGTCATTTGAGTTTGAGACCCCTGTTGTAAAGCATGTGGAAAAGTTCTCAGCAAAGTACATGAGTAATTCCCTGCATATCAGGATGAGAATTCACTGCTTACTATATGCTTCAGTGATGCTAAAAGAACTTATTTTGGTTTCTTAGGCATTCAGCAAAGCTTGGGACACAGTTGGCTGATCTCCACCTTCACAACCAGAAACTTGGAGAGAAGTTGAAGAAAGAGGGGAATACTGTTGGTAGAGTACATAGTTGTCTGTAAATTTAATGACCTTAAGCTAGTTAACAGATAACCTGTAAAACAGGCAGTTGCTAAAATTATTTTGTTATTTCAGGAACATCTATTTGGCTCCAATAACACTGCCATGCAAATAAACTTGGAACACATTTTTTTTAGTATTTGAAGCAAGATTCAAAAATAGCAAAAAGCTCTTTATCTCTTTCGTGGGCAAAATATTTCTTAGACTTGCTATCCCCACTATTTATTCCAGATCGTTACCTACAAAAGCTTTGTTTCAAAGGAGAGATATCATCAGTTGATGTGATTAAGATTAAAATTTAAACATTTTCGATCATGTCCTAAAGTTAACTGAAGGCAGTTTAATAAAGATACCGCAGTATAAGCTGTCTGCTACCAGCAAACTACTGTATCTCCATCTGATCTAAAGCCTACCTACACTGAACATGTTTACAATCTTTGTAATCAGTCTTTTTATTTTTTTGGTTTGCAAGGTAAAAGTGAGGGGCAAACAGACATCCAGTTTGTGGATCGATTTGGCTTCCATACAGTCACCTGTTGTGGCTATCTCCCACAAGTAGGTTCTGCTTAAGTCTTGGAACTTATTTAACCTATTGACACTTCTGTTGTTTTATGTTCTTAGGAATTTAAATGTAACACTTTAAGACTTTGCTGCACATTTTTCTAATTGTGGAAGAGCAAATGCTTCGATTGTAGGAGATGAGTTTTTGCTTTGGTTTGGAAAACATAAAGGGGCAAGATTATTTTGGATGTAGCTCCATTGATTTCAGTGGAGTTACACGAGGAATTAATATGTTCTAGATAGCTTGGAAAGCAACAGCCCAAGACAGGGTTTGGAGCTACACTGGGTAACTGTGATCTCTCTGCTGTTGCTTTTATTCAGTGAAATGAGATTTTAAATAAGACTTGAACCTTTCCTGAACACTGGCTAAAATAGACAACTGAAATAGTAACACCTTGCACTAGACAGACATCAAGACACAAATTGTTTTATTTCCTAAAAGACTATATTTAAAAAATGCTGCCCTGTGTTATGCTATGTGTCCAATGCCTAACCTCTAATCCTGCTTTTCCAGGTGAATGACTGGCAGAATGACTGGGTGAGTTTCTATGCCAGACAGCGAATCCAGCCCCAGATGGATATGATTGAAAAGAATTCAGGAGACAGGGAGGCAAGAGAACTTTGGGCACAGCTTCAGGTAGAAGAGCTCCCTGTGATTCTTAATTTATTGATAGCTAGGTGGGGTTAGTTGTTTTTTCTTTTAATAAAGAAATTAGGTCCAACCTTCTGTTGGCATGTTCTAGGATTTTGTGAGAAGGGAACATATATACCCAAAGACTCTACAACACCCTTTATGTGGAGGTAGAATGGCTTCATGCAGTGCTCCCCAATGCTATACTCTAAAGCAAATCCTTATAGGCTAGTCCTTTGGGTAGTGCTTTGCATTGCCAGTCCAGAGATCTTAGTTCAAGTTCATATCTCCTATTCTCTGGAATGGGAGTGGTACATGCTCACTACCTGAAACACATGTAGGGGAATGCCATGGGTTACTCAACAGCATCACCATTTCACGTATGGGTTGCATTCATCTTTTTGAGTGGATGCTCTTTTAGTTATTTTCTCACTATTTTGTGGAACATGACATAAGAACAGCCATACTGGGTCAGTTCAAAGGTCCATCTAATCCAGTATCCTGTCTTCCGACAGTAGGCAATGCCAGGTGCCCCAGAGGGAATGAACAGAACAGGGAATCATCAAGTGATCCATACCCTGTCACCCATTCCCAACTTCTGGCAAACAGAGGGTAGGGACACCATCCTCTACTCATGGATAATAGGTTTCTTACCCCTTCTTCCAGTGGAACAGTATCTTTGAATTTGTTTGCAAATGGCTAAATTTGGAGTACTAAGTGAATGTTTAACTTTGGACTTTTTATAACACGGAAAAGTGATTACGACACATACTGAAGTTAGGAAGAAGTGACAAAAATGCAAGATGAAATCTCTAACAGAGACATTCCCCTGTATTGCAGGCTTGGGGATGGGATATACGATTGGATGACTATGGTCTTCAACCACTAATATCTATGATTCAGTAAAAGTAGAATCCACGTTGATCCCCCTCTGAAGTTTTTTATTTTAAATGTCAAAAGGTGCCACTCTGTTTTGACTGGCAGTTAACCAGCTAATTTTTAAGAATGTTGAATTCATATTTCATAACCTTTATGTGTGTGCATGCTACTCTGATGATTTCAACATCTGCTGTCTGAAGTAACACTCACCCTAGCATTCCTCATCTTGAGGCATCTCACTGGTAACTCTTGCTTTCTTTTCCCTTCCCAGCTGAAGATACCCAGTTTGTTCTGTGACATGGAGATTGTTCCTGCTCTCCTTCATGGGGATCTGTGGGGAGGAAATGTAGCTGAGGATGACTCTGGGCCCATTATTTTTGACCCTGCTTCCTTCTATGGTCATTCAGAATATGAACTTGCGATAGCTGGGATGTTTGGTGGCTTCAGCAACTCTTTTTACTCTGCTTACCACAGTAAAATTCCCAAAGCTCCAGGGTTTGAGAAACGACTTAAACTCTACCAGCTTTTCCACTATATGAACCACTGGAACCATTTTGGATCAGGGTACAGAGGGTCTTCTCTAAACATCATGAGAAACCTGGTAAAATGACTTCATCCTCAAGCAGAGTATCTCGTGCCCCCTCCCCCCCCCACTTAGGAAAACCCACACTTCTTGGTGAGGCAACTACAATAATATTAAAACAGATACTTAACCCTCTCCCTCTTTGCACGCTAAAGATATAGAATCGGAGAGTCCTGCTGAATCCCAACTGTGGCATTTTCCATCCCTTTAAGATATAATCACTTGTTGCAGGAATAATTTGTTAGTTTGCTATCCAAGGAGGTGCTAATTCCAGAGTTACATGAAAGAACTTGCAGGGTCAGGGTAGTGTTGAACAATTCTGTTTTGGCAGATTGAATCAGAGAAAAAAACTTGAGTGTAAATGACTTGGAAGAGGTCCTCTGATAGAGACCAACTGTGCCACATATTGCTAAATGTTTGCACTTGAACATTGACTCAAAAATCAACACAAAAAGCTTGGTGAAATGGAAGGATGGCCTTTCCTCACATACCAATGCAAATGGCTGAAGGAGTTGCTCATTGGGACTTTTCCTTCTGGTTGCTTGTTCAGCCAAATTCTTTTCAGCCATGCATTTCTAGGTACAGGTACCAAAGCAATAGCATGTTAACATGAAATCCTGAAAGGAATAAAAAGTGATCAGAACAATTTTAATATGGTTCAAATGGGTGGAGTCCTCTGCCCATCCTGTTACATAGCACTGTGTCCAGACTTCTCAAATGTTTCATGTTTTGTGTGACACCATGTGTTTGGGCTTTGTTGGCACATTCCCAGGCAGTCCCGTATCTGCTAGTCAACCAGCTTCTGGCTAGAGCCTATTCACAGCTGATACCATCCTGCTTTTTGAATGGAGCTGTTGTCTGATAGGGTTTCCTTTCCCGCTGGATGTCTTCAGGCAGGGCTGGCTGCATGTACGTTCCTCGGGGGAGATACTGCTGGCTGGCACACACAACTGACGATCATTTTTGTGGTTGCCACATAATTTGACCATTAGTTCAGTACCATCAGATCAGTGGGTGGTTTCCATGTAAGTTGTCCAGAATTCACACTGCAGGAGCCAGGATGTGTCTTTTTGTATTTCCGAGAGCCCCACTAGCTGCACTACTTAGCTGTTGGCACTAGGCATTCAAGACCAAGGGAAGTCAAAATTGGACTGTGGATGCATGTAAGAGCACCTCACCACTTAATACCTGTGTCACTAAAATTTCTTCAAAGAATTAATGCAGGAAAACATTAGGTTGCAGGATAGTAGCTGTTCCCTGTGTGCTTGCAGGACAGTAAAACTAAAACAATAGCTCTGCTGTCTAGCTGTGGGCTTCTAGTGATGTTTCGACAAAAGGACACCAGGTAGGTGAGAGAGATGCATGATTCCGTACATGCATGTTAAGCATATGGGAGTGATTTTTATTTAACTAAAATGTTTTTCACTGGATTTAAGTTGGTACTCTGATCTGCTGAATTTCTCTGACCGCTGGTTTTGCAGTGAGTACTGATATGAATTTTGGTGACTACCATTAGAATATTTCGCCTCCCCCTAATCCTAGTAGTAGTTTCACTGGCTATTAATTGTTGGCTGAAAAAAACCCCCAAACCTTGCTTGGCAGCAAAGGTTTTTCCTCATCTCCTACTGTTTAAATAAAATGTTAGTTTCCTAATTGATTATTGTTGTCTGTCTCTTGTCTGTATGAATAGCTTTCAGCTTACTTTCACAACTGGGAAGCTGTTCTAAACTGCTGGAGAATAGGAAGGTCCTATATCCTTCCCAATAAAAACCCGGTGTGATGGTTCTTGGGGCACCCAGGACAGTGACTTATTGTGTTACCTCCTTCCACCAGCATTGAGGTAGTCTTGCATTTGCCAAGGTGGGTGTCAGCTTCCTAACACCACCAGCTCTATCATTCAGGCCCTTTCCTGTGGGCCTTGCGTTGCAGGTTGGCAAGAAGCACACCCCAGTCTCTGAGTTTCTTTGAAGTGTTCCCTTGTGCTATGCAGTCCCTGACACTGGTTACTCACAAAAATCACAGATCCTCTGCCCCCAAAGGTGCAGTGTACCCCAGCTTTACATTATACACTGTTCCTGTATAGTGCACCACACTTGTAATAACACACAAAGAGGTTTATTTACGATAGAGATACTGCTAGAAACAAGAGGGAATGATGGAAACACATTGTTACAATACAAAACAAAAGAATAAAACGTGAACCTGGGTCTGTACTTACTGTTAAACCCCCATTCCTATCGAATAAAGTAGATTCTGTACCTCTACTCCCAGTTCAGTCTGTTACAGAACTGGCTGGCTTCATGGCAGCCAGGATCCAATTTTTCACATGAACATCCCTGCTTCTCAAGATGTGTCTCAATAAAAGGATCAAGAGTGCCTCCCCCCCCCACCCCCTCCTCCATGTACTGAAAGAGGCTTTTGTCTTTATTCATAGGCAAGGTGATTGTTGGTTATAGTTTTTCTTTTTTTACCCCCAAGTAGTTTTGATTGTTTGCGGTTGTCTTTGAGGGTTTTCCATTTAAAATCTTGGGATGGAGCAAAGCTAGAAAGTTGGTTCTGGCTACCCAGGGTAGGGTGACAACTCCTTCCTGCTTGAATGGGCCATTACAGAGACATTATTCCCTGGTGACTAACTTTTATTTCAAGTCCATAAAGCATACTTTCAGTATATTATTACTCTATTATTACCTGTACATAGATTTCACAACGATTATGAATCTTGACATGCTGGGAGCTTTCTGTGGATATCTTACACATTACTCTTTGTGGATAAATATCCTGCAAGATGCGGTTGGTGTAGTGAGTTTGTCAGGTCTGAGGTGGTATTTTCACAGAATGGGACCCTTTGCCAAGGATTCTGTGTCACACCCAGATCCTGCTTTCTTACTCAAGGACAAAACTCCCATTGACTTCAGTTGGAGCTGAAGTAAGCTCAAAGACAGCATATTTGTGGAGTCTGTCACTGAATAAATTAACCTAGATACAGTGTAGCTGCGGGAGTGCCTGTCCATGTTGCCAGACGTGCAAGTGACATTGCCCTGTTTGTTTCTAAGGGGGTGATGTTGTCAATTTATTACTCCAGCTGGCTTACAAGATCCACCCAAACTTAATGGTTGCTTCCTGGGTAGCGGTGGGGGCAGTAATGATGATTGTTAGGCAGTGGCCAATGTGGCTGGAGCCCTCAGTGTTCACTTCCAGACTCTCATGTTAAGGGTCATATTATTTCTGGGTGTTGTCTGGACTCCACTGCAATGCATTTCTAACCTGAGCACTCTTTAACTGTTCATTTTGTTTACAAATCTCTTCAGTAAATTGGGACTTTAAAAAAAAAAAAAAAGTGTCTCAAACTGATAGCCTGCAACCAGAAGATCAACTCTGATCTGAAAACAATGACAGATTTTGGATCAGTCACTTTCCAGAGCAATAAATCCCTCTAGAGATGGTAGCTCTCCCACACGCAACAGAATGTTAGAAAAAATGATTATACTGTGTGCAGGCACTGAACAAAGATTGCAAATAGAAATAACCATGTTGAAAGCAATAACAATTTTCTAGCATTTGGTTAACTTTTTTAATCGACATTCTGTTATAATTAAGGACCACAGTCTGTTATACAAGAATATACATGACATGCAAAGTGGCATCAGGCTCTGCAGTACCACCAATCTTTGGGTGCAGTGCTTCCTTCACCCAATAAGTGACCGCAGAGTCTCAAAGGGTGGCTAGGGTCTCTTCTGGAGAGAGGCAGCCAGTGGATTTTCTTAGGAATTGCTATATCCTATAAGGTAAAAAAGTGTTAAGCGTTATCAGATATTTTCTTCCCCAATGTGTAATTCTACATTACTGTTTTATGACTGTCCTCTCTCTTGCCCTCTCTTACTACCCCCCCCCATGCTCCTAAGTTCTCCTATCTCCCTCCTACATGCCTGATCAATGTCCTGTTCCCTGTATGCTCCACCCATGTTTCCCTCAGCCTTTCTGTAGTCTGACACTCGGGAGCCTGGCTCATTTTGCCTGTACCCTCACTCTGGTAAAGGCAAAATGGTACTACACCCCGACTTCTGGGGCTCCTGTTTCTAATCAGTTCCCTTGCCTACTTTGCTGAGCAGCTGGAGGCAGAAAATCAGTTGAGATGTATGAATGTTGCTCTTTATACTGGTACACTTTAAAATAACTCTCTTATCTTTTTGCATCCACTCTTCATCATTTTTATTTATTTATTTATTTATTTTTAAAGTAGAAGTCGCTTCTTAGCAAGGTCACCACCCCCACAGAATCAGCATTTCTATGACAAGTCATCTTGGAAATTCAATAAGAAAAGCTTTTATTTTTTTAAAAAGAACTCCAAGTAAATTTTCAAAAAAACAAAATTTAAAATGAACTTTTTGAATGAAACTTCCTAGAACAATTCCACCCTGGGGTGAGATGCAATCTGCACAATTGCAGAAAGATTAGCTTCTCTGGGAGGAAGTTATGGTGGAGGAATGAAGACTGGGCTTATAAAGGGGAGCTGGTTTCAACCATTAATGTGAACCAGTTATTGAACCTTCATAGTAAGACCAAGAGCCTGAATATCAAGTAAAACATTTCCTGTCTGGAAACAAATTTAAAAGGAGGGTGTGTTAGGCAGGAACAGACTGAAAAAATTAATAATGAGGAGTTTTATTATTTATTTATAATGGGGTAACATGTAAGACCCCCCAGTCAAGGACAGGACCCCAGTTTGCTAGATGCTGGACAAAGACACAAAACAAATCCCCCAAAGAGTTTATAATGTAAGTACATGATGAGACACCAGGTGGATACAGATAAACTGATGGTGAAGTGCAAGAAATAAATGAGATGCTAATTTAAAAAGTTATCATGAATCTGTGGTTAATGCATTCTCTGACTGCTTTTAATGCTGTTTAATACCCAATTCCCATGTGCATAATGATTAGTGTAGCAAAAAGTATACAGCTGCTGTAAAAGAGCATGCACCCTATCTTCAGTTTAACATAGTTACTAAAAAAAGAGAAAACACTTCCAGGACCTGCCAAGTCTGGCTAACAAACAATCGTCTGGGCCTCCAGGATTACGTGCTCCTCAGGTTACAGACTGCTATCCCTTCGTGTTAATAACTGCAAAAAGGGTGAAATGTGTTCTGCGGACTACAGCTGTGATGGTGGAGTATATATATATCTATACATAAGGTGTCTTAAAAATAGGCCTATGGTTTTGAATGTCGGCTGAGATGCCCATTACTGACGTGTCCACATTGTGGAGTCATGCAGGGACCCTGGCAAACAGATGCATGAAAAGCTTGTGGGCAGTGGGATGGCTTTTAACTGTATATATTAGTGACAGAATCATAGAAATATAAGGCTAGAAGAGACCTCAAGAGGTGATCAAGTCCAGCCTCTGTACTGAGGTAGGATCAAGTAAACCTAGACCATCCCTGACAGGTGTTTTTTTTCCAACTTGCTCTTAAAAACTTCCAATGATGGGGATTTCACAGCCTCCTTGGGAAGTCTATTCCAGAATATAACTACCGTTAGATTTAGAATGTTTTTTATAGTTTCTGTTTTAGGGTGGGATTTTCAAGAACAGCATTGGCCTCACTCTATTCCAATCAAAGTCAAAAGTAGAGAAAAGTCAGTGTTGAGTGTGTTTGAAAGTCCTGCCTATAATATCATGACTCCCTAAGCCTAGGACTACACCTCTCTTGGTCACTGACCTGTGGACTCATCTTTGTCCCTGGTTTTCAGTTTGATCTTTTCACTCATATAGACCTCACCCACCATCACAGTTGCAAAATCTGCCTGGGGATGTAGATTTTTGCAGTTCCATGCTACTTTTCTTCATGTCCTTCATCTCTACTATTTGGGTTTCAGAATGGATCTCACTCAGTGATCTTGTTGGACACTGGTGGTTCTCACAGAAATAAGCAAGACTGGTTAAATCCAATATTCATGAGCTGGTCTGCCAGATGCTTTTCATGAGAGGAGGTAAAAAAACCCTTTTCTTCATGACACCAGTCTGCCTGTATCCTGCCACCAGAATAACTTCTTTTTATTCTTTTACAAAACAAAAATATAGTCTCTTACACTCAAGAGAGTTACCATGTTCTTGGTTTAAATCTTCCATCTCTGAGCAGGTCCCAAATTATATGCTGAGCTATAGCCTGCACATCATCAGTGAAGTCCAGGGGGTTTACAGGATTAAAGGAGTGCTGATTTATTTGGCCCCTGAAAACTTAGATGAATAATTGTAAAGGCTTTCCAGGACAAGCCTGGATTTTATAATGAGAAATTGTTGTCCCATGGCTCACACTGTTCTTAGTAGTGTGTTGATGGCTAGTCCGCTTTCCTTTGGTTCTAGAGATCTTTGTTATTCCCAGGAAGAAAAATGCATCCCTCTCAAATAGAAAGTAGAGGGGCCTCTGCATTCTTTCGGAGTGGCCTTGAGACTTCTGTGGAGATAAAATCTTTTTGCAAACATTTCTAGAGCTGTCATTGCAATTAGAGCTGGCTAGTGGACAACAGTTCTGTTTTGTGACTACTTTCAAGGCTTTGAAATTTGTTGTTTTGCATTGCAATGCAAATAAAACCTTTCAACAGTTTTTGCAAAACAATTGTTGAAAGATCAAAAAGTTCAGCTTTTTTATTTGGGTCTCTCTGTGGAGTCAGAGCGCCCTGGACCTCAAAATCCGTCCCATCAAAATTTATATTTCTCCATGAAAATTTCAGCTTTGATGAAATGACATATTTTGATGAAAACCTGTTTAGTTGGAAATTTTCTGTCCAGCCCTCATTGTAACTAAGTAGAGGTTGCTAGAGGTCAAAACCAGATTTCTAACTATGATCTCACAACCTGTTTTACTAAGATTACAGTACATACCTAATCTTCTGCTCCTTGATAGGGCAAAAATGTCTTCAAATCAAACTGGCAGGTTTTTTATTTACTTCAACTAGGCAAATGTTGCAATGAAAATGGCTCTGCTGGATGCAAATGAAAATAATGAACATGAAAGACAGCTGGAAGAGTTTATTTTGGGCCTGTCATTTGAGCTTTGTTTTGGGAATAGAGCAAATTAGACAAACCCTGGATACCACAGTGAAAAAGGATCTGTGCAAACTCCAGCTGGTGGGGAGAGTATCAGTTCTTGAAACATATCAACTTGTAGCAGTACTTTGTACATAGAAGTGGCTGAAAATAGAGAACAAAAAATGCTTTCCTCCATGCCACACGTTCTTGTATAAAATCTATTCTCCATTCCCAAAGACACCAAATCATCAGAGGAAAGTATCTGTTGCTTATCCTGCTGAAATACATTACTTGGTAGTGTGACATTTAATTTCTTGCAATTCAAACAGTAGCCATTCCTCTCCAATCAAGTGATTAATTTTCTTTTATTGTCCTAGTTTATGCAGGTGACTGGAAGATACTGTAGACTTGAAGACTGGGTTGTTTTCCTGGCTTCTCTGACCTACAAAACCAAATGGAAATCAGAAACCCTTTCTTGGCACGAGCTCCTTTTTAAATATAAACACAGACTATACATCCAGAGCAGTAGAAGTTTCAAGTTTTGGTGGCCTAGAAATTTTTTTTTTTTTTTAATGACAAGCATGGAGGATTTGGGGCAAATCTGTTTATGCTACAACTACCCCTGTCTACAATACAAGTTCATAGTGATAGGGCATATCAGACCTGAAATGTGTTTTGTAAGTGGTTTAATGACTTGGATGTGTCCTGAGTTTCCTCTTACTCTTGCATCTACAGACTTGAATGGAATTACATCTGACTTTCACTGGTGTGAGATCAGAATCAGGCCCTATATCATTACCCATCACAACCATGATAATATTCTTTATTTGTTTCTTACAGTGGATTGTGTTCTGCCACCCTTACACTGAGTAGTGCCTTACTCCCCAGTGGGATTGCCTGACAATTAAAGTATTACTCAACCTGAATAAGGGCAGCAGAATTTGGCCCTGAATTTGCTGCTTATTAGTGATAAATTAGTGTAGTAATTTTCTTAACCAGAGAGGAGAAATAACATAGTGAAAATCTACAGTATATATATCTAAATGCAAAGCAACACTTATGAATTTCTTTAAGGAATGAAAAGCCTTTAAGGAAAATATACTTTCTATATAAACAAGTTACATTTTATGTTTTAAAGGGTCATTCAGCAAACTTCACATCATTATTAATATTCAGTGCAGCCATTTGCTTGCTAACATTAAGTGACAGCCACTAGAGGGTGTTACTACAGTTGCTGTTTGCTGTTCTGTCGAGAGATGGCCTATTCTGCTCTCATTTATTCCGGTGCAACTCGATTTGCAGCAGCTTCAGCTGGGCCCAGAGTTTGCAGTTTGATCTTGAGAAGTGCTGTGCCTCTGCTTTATCTCATAATTGTAATTATATTTTAATTAATTAATCATACATCTTAATAAAAGAAAAAAGTCACCCATGCATTTAGAGGTATAAGTGAACAATATGGTATTCATCTATAATGTACAGTGCAGAAAATACTTCCCACATCCACTCAGCAACCTTAAGAATATATCTCATGTATATCTTAGCTATACGTAAAATAAAATCGCCTTGTTCTGTGACCTTGTAAGCCATATCAAAATCACCCTAACCCGCAAGGTTACTTTGTGTTTGTTTTTCCAGCAACACTGAGGAGACACTATATATCACGGTATATGAGATTATGACATATGAAAAATTAATTACATTGACCTGGTTTAGCTCTTTGGAAAATGTATTTTCATATTTCTACTGAGCTTTTATTCCATTGCAACATCACTGCTGTTACAGGCACTTACTCCTTGTTGTCAGAATTAATCCATTGGCAGAAATGGTCACCAGCACAAACCAATATTTTTCTCAATATGATAAGAAACGTAGTTCAGTGAAATCATCCCCAAGAGTGCTGCTTCAGCTTCAGCTTGAATGGTTGTAACCAATACCATTGAAAATAAGTGTACTTTTGGACAGCAGCCCATGTCCCTGGGCTTTGCAGTCACTGAAACTGCTCCCTTTTGTGAGGGATCTTTGCCCCTTTGCCATAGCATGCCAATTTTGGCTTTATGCATCTAGCCATATGCCTCGTTCCTCTAACCTGATTACCATATGCTTATGAGGCATAATACTTACTTGTTTGAGGGTGGGGGGAACTAAACTACTTAAGTTGAAGGCATTACATCTGAGCTGAGCCAAATATAAGAGACAAAGCGTTTTAAGTTCTATTCAAGTTCTTACATTGCCCTCACTACCACACTCAGCACATATATATACCACATGCCTAATAGCAAATTAAAACCTACAGCACTGTGGCCTCTCCAGATCTCAAACAAGCTAGTGTGTTTTAGTCTGTCATTGTATGTGTATACTATACAATAATAACCCATCTTACCTGGCCTTTGTTTATAAATGCCAAACAAAATGAAAATGTAAATACATGTTGGGAGGGAGGGGTGGTTTGCTTGCTTGCTGCTTGGGTTTTTTGAAGTAAAAGGGGTCTGTATCACTGTAATGAATGTCATTCTTACGGTAGAAAGGCCTTTTTAAAGAGGAAGGTTCTGGAGTGTTTTCCTAAAGCTGGTCTGACTCTGGATTCACATAATCTCTTCAGGGAGTTTGTTCCATAGCCAGATCCTCTGAGTGAGACTGCCTTTCCCCAGGTCTCATGCACTTAGTCCTGGACTTTGTGAACTGCTGATGCTTTGCTATTTCAGTGTCTCTAACTTCCAGGTACATGGACAAGTTGCATCCTGGTGCAGCCACTGGAATGTCCCTTCTACATCCCTTTTGAACTCCCAATATGTAGAAAAATATTGCCATGTTCCACTGTACTACAAACAACAATAAAGGGGTTAAAGGAATGTGCTGTAATATACCTTGAGACTTTTCCCCTTCTCCACATTGTCTGTCTCAGTTCTTTGCCTGGAATAATGAACAGCTGGTATACATAGCTCCTGGCTGCTCTGACTGATGGATGCATGGCCCTTCTGGATCACTTCTCAGGGAATTGCTGGCAAGCTTTTTTCCTCCGCTTGCTCAATACAAGCAGGTTGCTTGGTGATTGATCATGAAGCATCATACTTTACAGAGCAATCTTTAGATTTCTGTCTCTCAGGTAAGCTGAATGATATGATGTAACATCACATGTGTGTATCATAAACTGACCTTCAAGCTACTGAATAAAGCCAAGGCTCACCACCCTCCTTACTGCTCAGTTTTCTGTTCACTGCCAGTTAGAACATCATAGGCAACAGCAATAGGAGACAAACAGAACTACAGAACTTGCAGGGGGAAAAAACAGCTTGTACCTACCTGCAGCTAACTCCACTCCAATCTATGGTAGCATAATCCAGAGGATAGACTCTGAGCTTGGGCGTCTAGAAATGCTCCAATAAATAACCCCTTCTCTCAGCTCCTTACTGCTCTCCTTTAATTCCCCCCTCATATTTCATTGTTTATATTTTAGCCTTTGTGATCTGACCATGGTGCTGAACTGCTGATGGGACAGGGCTGGGTTTACTCCAAGGTGGTTATTTTCAGGCACTTTTGTTATTAAAAATCCATCTGGGACATTTCTGAGTTGGTTTGTTTCCAGTGTATTAAATCAGGATGATTTAAACATGTTGATTTAAAAAAACAACACAACTTGATCATAGGTTGTGAAGCCTTTCACCTCTAGGTCATCCATTCAATTCCAGCCCAGGTCAATAGTAAATACCATTTCAGGGATGTTCTATAACCTATGTGAAATAATTGGATTATCTCAGTCAAGTTCTAAGTGGATAGAGGTCCACAGCACAAAAAGACACCACAATTGGCAGCAATTGGCAACCTTGTTAGAAATCTCACCAAAGAAGCCAAGGACTATTTGGACTGTAGAAATGGAAAGTGAAGTCCAGGGCAGGATTCAGGAACGGTCATTGCAGTCTGGGTGAAATGTGCCCTGCTGCATCCTTTGCTATGTCTATTCAGTGGGTAGAGAGAGGATTTAAGACTCCAGGCTTGACAATCAGGCACTTTTCACTGGCACCATTCGACAAGTGTCCTCAACTAGTTCCCTTATTTTCCCCTATAACCACTCCTATTCCTGCCATTTTTTTAGTGGTCCCAAAATACTCACTTGGTTTCCATATCATTGTGGTCCCTCTCCTCTTGTAAGGGAAAGGCCATAGTTGCTCCAGTGGTGGAGCCTTCTTCAGGGTCTCCACACACTCCTGGTAATCAAATAGACTGGCCCTCCACTAGCCACACATCACAGCCATGTGATTTTTTAAATGCCCAAAAGGAACAGTCCAGGATCCAGGGGAATGAAAAACAAACTGTTAAATTTTGTTGGTCTGAAAGTACCAACATCTTTTAGAATAAAACCACTGATGTGATCTCAGTACTAGCATCCTGCACTGAACAATTTCATTCTAGTAAACAGGAATTGTTGACCCTGTTGGATGTTGGTCAGCATCATAAAACCACTCCATAATTTGGAACAATTAATTTCTACTGTCCGTTTCTGCTCAGGTGAGGCCCAGTACTGAAATATCAGGGATTGCTGTCCCTCAAGATGGAAATGTGTTGTCAGAGCTTTGTGGAGACCCAGGATCTGGAATAGCTACAGAGGTTGCAACTTTTAACATTGAGATTTATTAGCAGAGCTATGTTGAGGTCCAGCACTGGCATAGCAGAGGATAACATCTCTCACTCAGTATTGAAAGTTCTCACCTTGATGCCAACCTCCATCACCCCCTTGTTACATTTTCAAAAGAACCTTTGCGTTTTCTCCCATGGTGCCCCTCGTGATTGGGAGGAGCTCCCTCTAAACGTCCATAAAGTTACCTCATTATCCTCCTTCAAATCACTCTTTAACATTCTCCTTTACTGTAATGCCTAAAAAAAACAACTAGCAATGGTTAGGCTCCTGGTATGCTGAGACCACTGCTTATCATACTATCCAATATTGTCTTATTGTTCACATGTACTGTCCTGTCAACCTGTCTGTATCCATCTGTTGTCTCTTGTCTTATACTTAGATTGTAAGCTCTTTGGGGGTAGGGACTTTTTGTTCTTTCTTTGTACAACACATACCACAATGGGCCATGACTTGGGGCTCCTAGGTGCTATGATAATACTAATTAAATACATAAAATAATAATACCAATAATAAAAAATAATAAATTATGCAGGTCAGAATTTAGGTGATCTAGGGACACAGAGGGGAGCAACAGCCCTTGCCTAGTACCTCCCTGAACCATTCTGGCTTAACTCAGTATTTTCAGATCCTCAGTTTAATGGGTACCAGCTTTATCACATTTAAACAATGATAGAAAAAGAAAAGAACTTGTGGCAGGTGTGTATGAGAGAGAGAGATACAGTAAGCGCCATTGCGCTTTTCTGTGCTCTTCGTAGATGAAGATTCTGTACATAGTCCATGACATGGAAAGCATTCCAGCTCATCTTCCTGGCAGTTTACAGGGAGGAACCATTGAAAGGGACAAATCTTGCTCTATTCTGTTGACTAAGCTGCTTTCTATGGCTATACAGAAAAGAGCTCACAAAAGGTGGAAAGCTTGGGCTTATCACAGTTCTTTATTCTCGACCTACCACAGGAAACTGCTCAAGATCTCAGAACTTGAGCAATAATAATAAATGAATAATAAATTGTTAATACCCAGCTCTTAAATGGTGTTTTTCATTATTTGAACTATGTCCACTTTTCCATTCCTTGGAGAACTAGAACCATTTTGGGACAGAGGTCAAAGGGGTTAACTCTGAACATAAAAAGTAGTCTACATTGATGAAATCAGTGTTTCTCTAGTAGAGCTAATCATTCCTTAACCTTTAGTGATTCACACAAGCTGCTTATTATTATCCATGTAAACTAACAAAGTTGTAAAGAAAGATAAACTCATGATAACAGAACCAGGTGCTGAGGATGAGGGGAGTGGCATCAGAATCCAGAGAATCATTAGCAGGATGGATGGCAGCACACATCTACTCCACGTGGAGACAATAGTTAGGGCCTTTTGTATAGATTGTAACATTACAGAATCCAGTCCTAACTCATATGACTGATCCTGTTGACCCCAGTGGGGCTTACCATTTGGATCAAGGCTGTGGGATCAGGGCTATGATAATACTTCACACCTTCTATCTGAGGATGCCAATGAACTTTACAAGTGAAAATTAATTAAAACTCACAACACCCCTATGAAGTAAGTAATTTGTGACACCCCCTCCCATGTTATAGATGGAGGAGTGAGATACAGATAGGTAAAGTGACTTTCTCAGAGTCATATGCTAAATCAGTGGAGGAACCAGAAATAGGATCCAGATCTCCTGAATTTATGTGCTTGTGACGACAACACAATCCTTCTGTAATCAAGCCTGATCCTGAGCATTTCCTGAAAAATGCTCAGTTCCATCAACCTCCATTGTCTATAAAAGGCTTTGGTGGCACTTGGCTCCTACTGAGGGCAATGGGAATCTTTCCATTGACTTTAATGGGAGCAGGGCCAGGCCCTGAAGAAGGCATGTGGTCTAATGTGTCAATGGAGACACAATGGTTCCTAGTCTATACAAAGCAGGTATGAACGGGAAAGATCATTGCTTTTCCCATATCCCAATTTGCTGATTTGTGGTTATATTGAGGCCTTTGGGTCGCCTGATCTTAAACATTTACAATAGGATGACCAGACAGCAAGTGTGAAAAATTGGGATGGGGGGGAATAGGTGGCTGTATAAGACAAAGCCCCAAATATCAGGACTGTCCCTATAAAATTGGGACATCTGGTCACCCTAATTTACAACACTACCACCACAAAACTCTGCCTCTTGCACAGTCTTCCATAAAATACAACCAGTTTATGTTATTGTGCATAGTTTTCATTGCTGAGCTCCCTCTGGTGGTTGATGATTTAAACGTTATCTCTTTGGTACTCATGTGAGCAGTGCTGTAGAGGGGTGGGGGGAGGTGAAGAAGAGAACAGTCCATACTGATTACCCAGTGAGAGGAACTACAAATACCAGAAGCTCTCAGGACAGCCATCGAAGGACCCCAGGATATTCCAACAAATTCAATATTTCCTAAATATCTATTTTTTTTTAAAAAGTAAAGCTCTAATTTCCAGAAATAAATATTTCTGGGAATTATTGACTGATTTGATTTTTCTCTCAGCTGTTATTTTTCTCTTTGGTGTGTGTCAGTTTCAACCTCATAGCAAAGACACAGCAAAAAAGGAAGGACCCAGACCTTTAATCCTGTTTTGCAGTGGATTTAAGAAGAAACAATTGCAACAGGGGAACCAATGGAAAAACTCCTGAAAACTGAATTGAAGACCTCCATTCTGAAGGCGTTTGGGAGCTCAGGAGGAGGGTATATTAGCCGAGGGCAGAGCTATGAAACTGACAGCGGGCAAGTGTTTGTGAAAATCAATCACAAGCCTCAGGTTAATGCTGATAATATTGCTGCATGTTCACTGCAATGTGCTTAATTGTCTGGAGATGTTTGTTGATGATTGTAAATTGTGTGTTTTCAAGATTAATGTATTTTTCTCCTTTTAAGAACTGAAATCTTTTTAAAGCACATTTTAGACAGTAGGCTCAGTTAATGTTTATCTGTAATGCTGTTGTAAAGCAACTTGACATTCCTTTGCAATACTAAGTGCAAAATAATTTACATTGCTGCATAAAAAAGCGTAGAGCAGAGCAATTGCCCTCATGCTTAGAATTTGTTATTGGGCCAAATACTATCCCTGAAATGGCTATTCCCACCCTCCAAAGCAGAGTACATTCTTTTATTGGGGAAAGGGTTTTGGTCCACAAAACCCAGGATATCTTGAGATCAGCAGAAGCATTGAGCATCTGCAGTGCTTCCTGGCACCATGGCAACATAACTCCTACAGGAGATATGCTCCCATCAGCTTCCGTATTCATCCTTGCTCCTCAATCCCCCTTAAGAAAGTGGTTTCACTTGATGCAGTGGAAACTGAAATATGTTAATACTGACAGTATCAGGAATCCTTGAATGGTTGTAGGAGAAGGAGGGATTACTTCCGAAACCCCACTTCCACCTATCCTGATCCTACCCATAGAGTCTGTTCCCCATGGCATAGGGAGGAGGAAGGGAGTGTGCTGTGGTGCTGGTGAGCCACCATCCTGGATCTTCTCATTTTTCCTACCCTCTGTTCACAGAAGCAACGGAGCATGTGGGCCACTGTTATGTTGTATTATTATTTAAATTGTGTGATACGAAAGGAAAGAAGGTTAGCACTCACCTTGATAAGGGTGGGAGAGTTGTAGTGGCCTTTTCAACA
Source organism: Lepidochelys olivacea (assembly GCF_965140295.1). Lineage (NCBI taxonomy): Eukaryota > Metazoa > Chordata > Testudines > Cheloniidae > Lepidochelys > Lepidochelys olivacea. The sequence goes on from NC_140424.1 coordinate 19,671,476, forward strand.
CACATATGGTTAAGGCATTGCCACTTACTCACGGCACCTAATCACTTGTGGGAAGGATGCCTAGAGCCCTGCGTATGTACCCTTTCTTATGTTTTGTACAATTCTAAAATAATAAATAATTGGTTAGTATTAAGGCAAAACTAGAAAAAATACTTGAACTAAACCATTGGCTCCAAGCACCCTATTACTTTGGGAATATTGGCATTCAAATGTGATGTTTGTGGATTGGGACATTCTCTAGTCAGAACAAGGCTATCAGTCAATTTACAGTTGAGAAATAGGAGTTTAGGAGGAAACGTAGGAACCGTGTGGCCTGGTGGAATCCAGATGCACAGAGGAACTGAGGGAGATCCAGCCTAGGGGCAACTGCTTGACCACTGTCTGCTGGCTGATTTTTAACACAGAATTGCCATCGACTCTTTTGGGACCCGCTTTCAGGTAAGTGGTATTGGTGCCACATTTGTGGAATCTGCCTTAGAAAAATAGAAAGACTGACTCAGCCAGGAGAAGAGAAAGAAATCAGTTTAAATGTGCATGTTGAGATTTTTGTTTCTATCGCATTTAGGAGCTTTTTAAGTGGTTGGTAACATTTTGCTGAGTTAGAATGTTTTAGCCAACAGTCTGAGAGGGCTAAGTCATCAGATCCCCATTGTTTACATTTACCGGATGGTTCTGTGTGTGCATGCAATAATTAAATTAGCCATCAGTTGATTGCTGTAAAAACCTTGATTAACACAGTACAACCAAGTAAGAGTTTAAAAATTATTTAAAAGATCATTGAAATATAATTGGAAAGAAATCTCCAGGCTATCTATAAACTTGTTTTATTCTTCCTCTTCCTTTTTAGGTAAAGATTAATCTTTCTGCAACCCAAGGAATTTATGCAGAGATTGCATGTGCAATATAATTTTGGATTTCTTGTTTTTCTTACTAATACCTGTACCTGCAGCTTGTTGCATGTAAATGGGTTCCTCCTTCTGTGTGAAGCCCCACTGACCTCAATAAGGCAATCACAATAAGTAGTAGGATTGGGGGCTAAAGGCCTGATCCTGTCGATAATCCTTACTGAAGCAAAGTGTCCATTGACCTTAATGGGGTTTATCTGTGCGAGGAGTGTAAGGTTGGGCACATAGTCAGTCTCTTCCTTATTGTAAAAAGCCTTTCTCTGCTGTTATTAAGGATAGTCCAGTGCCTCAGGAACTAGTTTAGGGTTTATGGGACTTGGGTTCAAGTTTCTATTTTGCTACAGACTTCTTGTATAACCATAGGCAAGTCACTTAATCTTTCAATTCCTATCTGTAAAATGGGGATAACAGCACATCCTTACCTCCCAGGAGTGTTGTGTGGATAAAGATTGGGAAGTGTTTAGCTACTATGGTAATAAGAGACATGTGAACACCTAAGATAGACAAACCCTTTCCTTATCCTCCTAAGAGAGAATAAAATAACATAAAAGTACTCAAATTTCTATTGCTGAACCCAGAAATCAGGTATGCAAGAAGCATCTAGCAGAAAGGTAACATTTCCTTACAGAAGAAAATGTGGGAGCTGCAGTCTTCGCTCAGTGGGAAGTTGGAAAGAAAAGGCTTTAATTTTCCAGGAAATACTCTTAGCTGTTCTGTTACTAAATAAAGGCAGAACAAAAAATTCAGCCATAAATTTGTAGTTCAGTACATGGGAAACTGATAAGTCTGGGTTATTTCATTCTAAAACATACAATTAAAAATGGGCAGAAAGAGTAATACTGTCACTTAGAAGGTCAAACTGTTCAGCAGTACACTGGCTTAATTAATGTGATCAATCTCCCACTTGGGACTTGCTGCTTAGTCACAGTCTAAGGATTTACTCCTTTATTTCAAGTGGCAGGTTTTTATGCTTTTCTTGTTGAAAGTTTTGGGTTCTAGCCCCACTGGTAACCCTGCTGTACCTAGGTTTGAGGCCAGAGATTAACTACACATAGATGTTTTGAGTATTTACACTGATAAGTTGTGTAATGTGTTGAACTACGCTGAACTTGCAAGAAAAGCAATAACAATACAATCAAACCAATATATCCTGGCTGGGACAGAAGCTTTGCTAATTTGCTGCTACATTTTATTATGAAGGATTAATAGATTCACAAATTTATAAACAACAAATATTTTCCAATACACCTAGTGCAGAAATCACATCATTTAGCCCAAGGATATTTGCCCCAGTGAAATTCTTGTTTCTGAATAGGCTAGAAAAATGTTTGAAGGTGAAATGGCAAGTTTAGAGGCTATCCAGAAAACCAACACCCTGAGAGTGCCCCAGCCCATTAAAGTGATTGACCTTCCAGGAGAGGGTGCAATGTTTGTCATGGAGTACCTGAAGATGAAAAATCTCAACAAGTATGTCTGAACTTCATACTTTCTTTGTTACTATGATTTTGAGAGTCTCTGCTTATAATTCTGTTGTGTTGGTGGGAATCTCTGAAAGAGTCTATTCACTATCTTCGGCAAATGATATCACTCGTGTGTCTGATAACTGTAAAAATAAAAAGTAAAAGTGAAATTCAAATCAACAATCAAGCTTCTAGGCCAAATTCTCTCTTGAATTTGGCCCTTTATCTCTTTCAGGAATATGTGGTCTATACCTGACTGTTCACATTTGTCAGAGCAGCTTTACTCACAGGTAGCAGCCATGTGATATATCTGTACATTTCTCAGACAATTAACTTGTCTTTGAGAGGTTCTGTTAAGCTTCTGTTGAGTTAAACTACTCCATTGCTTTCTCTTTCTCCTGATTTTTAAATTGCCTCCTGCTTTACAGAGTTGCTCCCTGCCTTCTCTGGTCTTTAATTCTCTCTTGTTTAATAAATGGTGTTTAAAGGCATATTTTAAACGAACAGATAAAGAATGTATGGTTTTGTTTCTCTGATCTTACAGACACTCTGCAAAGCTTGGAGAGCAGATAGCAGATCTTCACCTTCACAACCAGAAACTTGGAGAGAAATTAAAGAAGGAGGGAAACACTGTTGGTAGAGTATAGATTTAAAGTACTAGTGCAATACTGCAATAATCACTTCTGGATATGACACAGTATTTAATACATGTAGCATTATAATCCTTATGAATGGAGAAAACCAATTTAAAGGGCCCCGTCTGCTACAATACCAAATATATATATACAAAGTATCTTTTGATCCATAGAACACTAAACTTAAATAATTTGTAACTTTTTACTTTGCCTTTACTAAATAAAAAAAAAACTGCTAACAATAAAACGATTTCTATTGGTTTTAGTTTTTGTAATTTTTTAAAAACAAAAAATTTGGGTCAGATTTACCTTTCAGTATCCCTGTAAGCCTTTCATCATCATGTACTATCAAGATAATCCCCTGAAGGTTTTTGAACCAACCAAGTAAAAAACAACAACTATTAAACATGTCTATAGGTCAGGTACAATTAACTTGTTATTATAACATGTAATACCATTTAATACAAAATATACAGAAATTCACATTTACTTACACTAGAGATATTTTACACTTGCAGTAAAATACATTGCACTTTTATTAAAATAATAAAGGAATGTATCTTTAGGTTAATAAAAAGACAAGTTAGTTCTACTGAGTATTACTGTTCATCTTGAGGGCAAAGTTAATTCAGTAGGGTTCTGATCCAGTTTCCACTGAAGTCAATGGGAGTCTTTTCAGTGACTTTTTCTACAGCTTGATCTAACTCCCACTGAACAACACATGAAGCACAGCAAGATCATTTGCTATGTCAGGGTTAGTAGTGTTCAAATCTAATGCCCAGATTTTGCACCTAGTTGTGTATGCATGGTTCCCACCGATTTCTGGGGAGGACAGAATGTGCTCTATAGTGGTATGCTTATTACCAAGTAATTACATTATTTGTGAGTGAGGTGCAAGATTGCTGATCTGTCTGAAATAATGTACAGTATGAGACACACAGTTAAAAGTTTTGGTTAGGAGGCAGCAGGGTAAAGTGCTTAGAAAAGTGTGGGTGCAAATCAGGAGACCTGGGTTCTGTTCCTGATTCTGCCACTGACTTGCTCTGTGCCCTTCAGCAAGTCAATGAACCTAACTGTACCTCAGTTTTCCTTGCTGAAAAACAGCCCAGGTTTTTTACTTCCATCTTTAATAGGTCTGTGATTCTCCAAAGAAAAAAAAGCTGCATATACATGCACAGAATTATTACTCTTTGTGTTTTAAAGTATTTAGTTGACCTATTGTTTAATTACCTATTTTCCCCAATTTTTTTCTGCCTAGTCATATCAGAACTGGATTCATAAATCTATTGCTCTTGCAAAGTTCAGGATTGGAGGGAAAAAAAGCTGGTTTGCCCTTTGGACATGATCAGTCTTTTTGTTTGCTAGGTAAAGGTGCAGGACATTCTGAACCTCAGTATGTGGATAAATATGGATTCCATACAGTCACATGCTGTGGCTTTATACAGCAGGTAAGTCCCAGCTCTGTGAAAGTTATTATTACATGTTAAAATCAAACACTAATTCTATATTCAATGGCTTGTTTTAACCACCAGTTTTGTTCTCGCTGTTTCATTTTCATCTTAAAAGTTTTTAAAGTATAAACAAAACGTAAATTTTACCTCCAACTTGGGAAAAGATGGGGTTTGTTTTCCTGCACAGGACTGCTACTTTCTTGGACTGATAAGGTTTTGTTCCTAATTCAAAACTGTAAGAGTTCTGATAGACAAAAACCTTATTAACTACATAACCCTGTCTCATTCACTGAGCAGTGGCTATTTTGTGCAATGAAAAAATAGGTATATAATTTTTTACGTGATCCTAATGCACACGCATGAGGAAGAAGAATTAAAGTTTTGTTTGAGCTTCCTAATATTTTTCAGTGCTTAATTTTGCAACTGTAATAATACTCTTTTAATGTAGTTTATTTGTGTCTGTATAAAAAAAAATGGAATAATTTAACCACTCCTGAGATACAGCCACTTCTGAGGTGGAACCTGGCAGCACACAGCAAGCCTACACAGCAGTTTTGGACAGGAAATGAAAACTACTCAGGGATTCTCCAATGTTCAGACCTCTTGCTAAGAAAAGGATCCCTTCACAAATTACTTCCATCCTCTCCCAAAACTCACTTACATAGTTCTCAAAAGGTGAAATTCCCTCCCATCCGAAGGACCAGTGGCAAAGTCTATGCAACACTTAAATTCAACTTAAAACCCTCAGAGCAGGCTTCATATGGTGCATGGGCCTTCTGCTGGCTCTCTGCACAGGGGTGAGTTTCAACCAAAATATTTAACTGTGCAGACCATTGAGAAGGACTTTGCAGACTACTAGTTGTCCCTGAACCACAAATTGAGAACCATTATCTAATTGAAATGTCAGAGGGAATTTTGGCTATCCAGAGCTAATAAAAGGTTAAGCAATGTTTAATATCTGCAAGTGCCCAGAGCCTTAGGTTTATTTCTCATATGAAAGATAGCCCCTCCTTAACATGGACGCAAAAGGCAGAATAGCCTTAAATGAATGATCAACAAAACATTTAACAGCATCCTAAATTTTTCTTGGTGGTCACCCATCCCAGAACTGAGTAGGCCTTGACCGTGTTTAGTTTACAAGCACCCTGGTAGCAAGGCAACAGGCCATAGTATCAGTAATATACAGTTTAATTTTACAGATATATCAGCAGAAAATCTTTACAGTGCTGTTTCCTCTTCAACTGATCATGATTACTTGAATCTTGATATCTTATTTTCCAGGTGAATGAATGGCAACGTGATTGGCCTACTTTCTTTATATGTCACCGACTCCAAGCTCAAATGGATTTGATTGAGAAAGATTATGGAGACAGAGAAGCAAGAGAACTGTGGTCACAGCTTAAGGTAGGTAAATAAATACATGAATGTGTCTCATAGAGATAAAAGGTCCATTGTACTTATAAAAAATATACAAGATGAATACTTCAGTGGAATTTTACACAATTTTTATGGCAAACTTTATATGGCTTTTAGTAAACAGGTCTAATTTTACTTAAGGTCCAGATGCCAGAGTTAAGAAAAAAGGGTGCATGTTACTGTAGTAGGCTTTTAAAAGGGGTGCAGAAGTTAGCATTGCATCCTGGCATTGAAATGTACATCTTAGAGCCCCCACCTAGTATTGACCAGACTCTACATTATTGCTAAAAAGCCAGAGCATCTGTGAATAAATATAAGTTAATTTTAGTAGATTGAGCATTTACAGATCAGCTACACTTTTATTCCCGGAACTTATTGTAGGATTAGATTGCTGTCTAATGGTTGTGGGCAAGACACAAGAAGTAATTCTTCTGCTCTACTCTGTGCTGATTAGGCCTCAGCTGGAGTATTGTGTCTAGTTCTGGGTGCCACATTTCAGGAAAGTTGTGGACAAATTGGAGAAAGTCCACAGAAGAGCAACAAAAATGATTAAAGGTCTAGAAAACATGACCTATGAGGGAAGACTGAAAAAATTGGGATTGTTTAGTCTGGAAAAGAGAAGGCTGAGAGGGGACATGATAACAGTTTTCAAGTACATAAAAGGTTGTTACAAGGAGGAGGGAGAAAAATTGTTCTTAACTGCTGAGGATAGGACAGGAAGCAATGGACTTAAATTGTAGCAAGGGCGGTTTAGATTGGACATTAGGAAAAACTTCCTAACTGTCAGGGTGGTTAAGCAGTAGAATAAATTGCCTAGGGAGGTTGTGGAATCTCCATCATTGAGGATTTTTAAGAGCAGATTAGTCAAACATCTGTCTAGGGTTGCCAATTTTCTATTTGCACAAAACTGAACAACCTTGCCCTGCCCTGCCCCTCCTCTGAGGCCCCGCCCCCACTAACTCCATCACCCTGTTATCTCATTCTGTTGCTTGCTCTCCCTACCCTCACTCGCTCACTCCGGTTGTGGGTGTGGGCTCCAAGGTGGGGCCAGAAATGAGGAGTTCAGGTGCAGAAGGGGGCTCTGGGCTGAGGCAGTGGGTTGGGATGCAGGAGTGGTTGAGGGCTCCGGCTGGGGGTGCAGGCTCTGGGGTGGGGCCAGAAATAAGGAGTTCAGGGTGCGGGAGGGGGCTCTGGACTGGGGTGTGTGTGGAACCAAGGGGTTTGGAATATGGGAGGGGGCTCTGGGCTGAGATAGGGGGTTGGGGTGTGGGAGAGGAGTCTAGGCTCTGGTCTGGGGGTGTAGGCTCTGGGGTGGGGCCTGGGATGGGGGATTTGGGGTGTAGGAGGGGCTCTGGGCTGAGGCTGAGAGGTTCAGAGTGTGGAATGGGACTCTGGGCTGGAGCATGGGGTTGGGGTTCGGGGGGGGGCGTTGGGTTCTGGCGATAGGTGCCAACTCCCTGGGTGGTCTGGGGCTGGAGCACCCACAGGGAAAAATTAGTGGGTGCTCCTCACCCACCAGCAGCCAAGCTCCCCCCTCACCTTCTTCTCCCCCCGCGCAGTGCACCACGTCCCTCTCCCTCCCAGCACTTCCGGCCACCTAACAGCTCTTTGGCGGCATTTAGGACTTTCCAGGAGGGACGGGCAGGAGCGGGAATGCAGCGTGCTCAAAGGAGGAAGTGGAGAAGAGGCGGGGCAGCGGCAGGGACTTGGGGGAAGGGGGTGGAATGGGGCTGGGGCAGGGACTTGGGGGAAGGGGGTGGAATGGAGATGGGGCGAGAGCAGTGCAGAGGCGGGGCCAGGGGTGTCGAGCACCCACTGGGCAGAGGGGAAGTTGGTGCCTATGGTTCCAGCTGGGGGTGCAGGTTCCAGGGTGGGACCAGAAATGAGGGGTTCATGGTGTGAGAGGGGGCTCCAGCCTGGGGCAGAGGGTCGGGGTGTGGGGAGGTGAGGGCTCCGGCTGGGGGTGCAGGCTCTGGTGTGGGGCCATGGATGAGGGATTTGGGGGGCAGAAGGGGGCTCTGGGCTGGGGCTGAGGGGTTTGAAGTGTGGGAGGGGGATCAGGGCTGGGACAGAGGGTTGGGGCATGGGGGCTGAGGGCTCTGGCTGGTGGTGCAGGCTCTGGGGTGGGGCTGGGGATGAGGGGTTTGGGGTGTAGGAGGGGGCTCCGGGCTGAAGTAGGGGGTTGGGAGGGGGTACAGGCTCTGGGCTGTGGGTGTGGGTTCTGGAGTGTGACCAGAAATAAGGGGTTCAGGGTGCAGGAGGGGCTCCAGGTTGGGGCTGAGGGGTTCGGAAGGTGGGAGGGGGATCAGGGCTGGGGCAGAGGGTTGGGGCCCACGGTGAGTTCCAGCTGGGGTGGGGCTGCGGATGAGGGGTTTGGGGTGCAGGAGGATGCTCTGGGCTGGGACTGAGGGGTTCGGAGGGTTGGAGGGGGATCAGGGTTGGGGCAGGAGGTTGGGACATGGGAGGGAGTCAGGGATGCAGAATCTGGGTGGCACTTACCTCAAGCAGCTCCCAGAAGCAGCTCCTATATGGAGGTCCCCATGCCCAGCACCATCCCAGAGCCCGGACCCCCAGCTCAGAGCCCATACCCCCTCCTTCACCCCAACCCTCTGCCCCAGCCCTGAACCCCCTCCTGTACTCCAAACCACTCATCCCTGGCCTCACCCCAGAGCCTGCACCCCCAGCCCAGAGCCCTCACCCCCCTACACCCCAACCCCTACCCCAGCCCAGAGCCCCCTCCCACACCCTGAACCACTCATGCCCAGCCCCACCCCAGAGCCCTCACCCCCTCCTGCACTCCAACCCCCTGCCTCAACCCACAGTCCCCTTCCACACTCCAAATCCCTCTGCCCCACCCCCCAGCCTGAAGCCCCCTCGTGCACCCCAAGCCCCTCATCCCCAGAGCCCACACCCTCAGCTGGAGCCCACAACCCAGCCCAGTGAAAGTGAGTGAAGGTGAGGGAGAGTGAGCCACTGATGGAGGGGGAATGTAGTGAGCAGGGGTGGGACCTCAGGAAAGGGGTGGAACAGGGGATGGGGCCTAGGGGAAGGGGCAGGGCTAGAGTGTTCAGTTTGCTGCAATTAGAAAGTTGCCAACCCTAGCTTCCGGGAGCTGCGTGGAGCCATGGCAGGCAGGGAGCCTGCCTTAGCCCCACTGCGCCGCTGATCGGACACCTGGCAACTCTACACCTCTCAGGGATGGTCTAGATAATACTTAGTCCTGCCATGAGTGCAGGGGACTGGACTCGATGACCTCTTGAGGTCCCTTTCCGTTCTATGATGGTTAGAATAGGGTCAAGAGAAGGTCAGGATTCCTGTGTTCTAGTCCCATCTTTGCCACTGTCACTCCATGACCTTTGCCAAGATACTTAACCCCTCTCTTATTTTCCCCATCTATGCAATTGGTATTATGAAGTTTAATTAATGAGTATTTGTAAAGAGCTTTGGGATCTAGGGATGAAAGGTGTAACAGAAGAGCTTCTCATTATAATAAAAGAAGCATTCCATAATATGTCCTGTGAATCCTGTGCTTCCATGGTTTTACAGTGCTATGGGTAGGGATATAATTCCCCAGGTTCAGAGGAGTTGAACATTTTGTGGCTTTAGCACAATGGATAATTCCAAGAGTGAATTGTTAAATGAGTCTAAAATGCTTTGAAACTGTCTGTGGAACCATGCACTCAATGAAAACAACTGAACAGTATAAACAGGCTCAAAATAATATTGTACAGAGAATCAGTTGCATGGAGGACTTACTTTGATGGCGCACAATAAGAGGAAATGTTGCCTCTTCCTACGCTTTGCTCCTTGATAGGATTCAGTAGCTCCGGAAGGGAAAGTAAGAGAGAAAGTGAGTGTAATCAAGTGGCTGCTTGCTTGGTTTTCAGAATCACTGTTCTGTTCTGACACTAAAGCACCAAGTTTATAGCTCTTTGTTCCATAATGGCACTTCAGTGAGCACAGGAGACTCAGGATTTTGGTGCTAAAAGTTGTTTACTTGTTAGAACTGTTCCAATGAAAGGAAGCTGTTCTTTATTTATTGTGATAACCTGTATTGTCCATGCCTGTAAGCATTATGACAATAGTGAATGTGAGTACTAGTGAATGATACATTAAACTCTGCCTGAAATGAATCAGAATTATTCTTGTTGATTAACACTTTTGACCTGCTTCTGCATCTATTGACTGTAGTTTGAATAGGGCTTCATAATGACTAAAAAGAGACAGTGACTTTTATTTATTCTGTTATTTGTATTGTATTGCCTTTTAGTTTTTTCCTTGGTCAAATTATAGTTTTTGCTTGATTGTTCATGCTTTTTCCAGCTGAAGATTCCTGACATGTTCTGCGACATGGAGATTGTTCCCGCTCTTCTTCATGGGGATTTGTGGGCAGGAAATGTGGCAGAGGACAATTTTGGCCCAATTGTCTTTGATCCTGCTTCCTTCTATGGCCATTCTGAATTTGACTTAGCAATTGCTGGGATGTTTGGTGGCTTTAGCAGCTCTTTCTTCTCTGTCTACCACAGTAAAATCCCCAAAGCTCCAGGTTTTGAAAAACGAAACAAGTTGTACAAACTCTTTAATTATATAAACCACTGGAACCATTTTGGGACAGAGTACAGAGGATCTACTCTAAATATAATGAGAGAGCTCTTAAAATAACCATTTAGAGGGTGTTCCTCAAAGAGAATCTATCTATCACAGCCTCTTACTAATTCACATTGCCTACTTGTTGATAGCAACACAAGCTAGAAAGAGTGACACATTGATGAGAAACCCACACGGCAGATATAAAAGATAAAGGATCCTTTGTACGCATTTAAACCCAATAAATGCTTGCGGTGGTTGTATAATTTCTGCATCATGTTCTCGTTTACTAGCACACATCCACATTGGTGAGTTAGGAGATTGTGTACAGTCTGTTATCCAGTTGGTGAAACTACATGTTTGAAAAGCAGTCTGATTGACAGCCTCATCTCATTCTCCATAGGATAACCCAGTTTTCCCCACTCTGTCATCACTCTTTGCCCTTCCTGCCCTATAAGGATCTTATTGTGGGATTGGAAATAATCACTACATTTATCACTTCCTCCTCCTCCACTTCTCCATTTGACTTTTCTCCTCCGTTCCCCTCTACCTACCTCCTAAAGGATCAACTCCAACATCTGTTGAGGTCAGTGGGAGACTTTTTTGGCTTTGAGGGTAGTTGAACTGTGTCCTAATTCAGTTGCATAGTGCAGTCTATGAATTAGTATTTCTTACATTTATTTTAAATTAAAAATTTTGTACTAGACATTTTTATGACTCTCCTTTCTAAAGGAAAAATGCAGTTCAACAGATACCCCCTAAGAGTAGGTCTCAGCGCCTACTGGAGAATGAAATATATAGGCAGAAAATGGATTATCTACATAAGATGTAGATAAAAATATATTTTATTTAAAACAACCTTTTGAAAAACATACTAAAAAACTCCCTGCAATGTAACAGACTTAGCTGTTTGAGAAGAAGAAATCAGCAATTCCAGATACTATATTGATTGGTACTCACTCAATACATATGAGTTATACAGAATTAATCTTAATAGAGAATTGGGAAACTAACCTATTCCATCATTGCTGATTTACTAAAGTAAAGGCACCCTGTCAAAATGGTGAGGTCCAAAATTTAATTGTTTTATACTTGTTTGCAGAGTCCCTGTAATTGTTTATGACAGGGCTGCATTCTCCACCACAAACAGGTGGGCTGCTTTTCGGATTTATAAGCACCAGAGTGTTATTTATTAAGTCCCCTCAACAGTTCATCAGTATATGCTTGTGCAGTCAACGTACATGTGAACATAAACTTCCCCCTTAGCCTGCTTTCCAGAGAGGAAGGGGGAAAGACCTCTTAATTCTGTATCCTGTCCCTACCTGTCTCCTCCCCTTGTACTTCCTTCCTCTTCTTCCACTATTCCCTGATGATGGGTTGATTGTTCTCAGTAGCTCAGCAGCCTCCTGCCTAATTAACAACTGTCTCCCAATTAAATCCACTCCAGGGGGAATAGCTAGCACCATAATGACAGGTTAGCGCTAGGTTCCTAGCACTCTTTCCAGTTGTTGAGCAGCTTTTCTTTTGAAACATATTCTGCTTGCTCTCTTTATCTTTAAAAAAACAAAATAGATGTGTAATATTAGCAGCACAGAATTGTGAGCAACCGTAGAATAACAAACCTAATTACCCTTTAATGGAAGAAAAGAAGTGGTAAGTAAACAAAACAGTTATAATTAAAATCCCACAAACGCATACATGAATAGGAATATATATATGGGAGGGATACTGCCTGTAATTGTAGGGCTTCCAAAGATTTATAATGACCAAATGAGTAAACCAGAGTTAAAATGATTAAATATGCTTTGCCACTTTTCTGTTAGTGTTAGCACTGCTATTATGAATCAACTTGAAAAACACCATCCTTCCAATGAAGTAAATCACAGCAGCTATTGAAACAATGTAGATTATTTTATCCATTTTTGTTTGTTTTTCATTTTGTTTAATGTATATAGTCTCATTTTAAACTCTCAGAAACTTTGGACAGTAATCAAGTGGATTTTCTTTCATTGTTCAAATATATAATGGCAGAATCAGAGGGTTAGATTGAAAACCATGCTGCTTCTGAATTCCGTTAAAATTAGTCCAGATTATCACAAGTAATTAAAGTGATTATGCTTCTGTGATTGAAATGGAAAGGTGGAATAATCTTGTTTATAACTAAATTGATAGTGTAGTTATTAGGTGGAGAATCCAGGTCTGAGCTAACAAAGTCCATGAGAGCTAATATGTATTACCTAAAATGTGAACTAAAATACATGTATTGCTTTGTAAAATGTGAAATTAAGATATGTGCACATCAAATAAAATCTAGATACTTGCACTGCAGTAACAAGATCCTGATGTTTCTATGTCTTGTGATTACAGCTTTTCTGTGTTAGTGAAATTGAAACTAAAGATGGGACTGTTATTTGGGAGGGGGTGGAATTGTTGGGTAATGGGACTCTCAACACCAGGAAGCATGACAGGAAGGAGCAAGTGGAAGATTGGATGCTGGGGTCTAGGAGAGAACACAGCAGTGGATGGGAATAAGGTCCTGGAATAGAGCTGAAATGTGGCTGGAGGGTGAGCTATTGAGCTGGAATTAACTGAGGTGGAGAGTTTCTGGGGATAGGTAATAGCCAGTAGGAGGGAAATGTTCCGAACATAAGTGATCACTGTTGTGTGGTAGCAGCAGTTTTTAGTATCAGCACAATGACATTTCTTCCCCCCGAGCATGACTGTATGAAAACAGTTCATTTTATTTCCAGAACTGAATATGATTTGGCTCAGGATTGGACATTGTCTTATTCTGTGCTAAAATATATAATGCATGTTTCTGTATGGACTAAACATCTATGTAGATAACACACAACTGCTCATGAAATAGGATCATAAATGGAGTGATCTGATTGTCTGCTAGCCATTCTGCTTACAACCTATGCAGAGTGACTTCTGAGACAAACTCTGTGCAGCACTTACTGGCATGAGCAGGGTTCTGCATTTGCTGAGCTGGACAAAGCTGCTATCTTGGGACCACAGACCTCCTAGTGTGAATTTTGGATAGTTTAATAATGCATAGCAAACAGGTCACATGCATCCAGAGCAAATCCAAGGCTTGATAGGGAAGTTCTACAAGTAGGTTGTCTACCAGCTGACTAATAGGCTGGCAGACACCACACTGTTTTTATTGGAGTGTAACAGTATTAGTTATAACTGATTAGCTCAATCACCTCATATAGCATGTGTACCCGTTTCCAAAAGCTGTCAAAGAAGGGTTCTGACTGATGGGTCTGCTTTCTAACACCTGGCATAACCGCTAAACTAGAGGCGGATGTCCCCCAGAGCTAGGGGCCAGGAACACCTGAATTTTAATGCCTGCTTTGACAATTTCAGAGTAACAGCTGTATTAGTCTGTAACCGTAAAAAGAAAAATAGTACTTGTGGCACCTTAGAGACTAACAAATTTATTTGAGCGTAAGCTTTGGTGAGCTACAGCTCACTTCATCGGATGCATCCAATGAAGTGAGCTGAGCTTATGCTCAAATAAATTTGTTCATCTCTAAGGTGCTACAAGTACTCCTTTTCTTTTTGCTTTGACAAAGTGATATGGCAAGTGATATGGGCCAACATTTTCATAAGGGTCAGTGAATGTTGGTGGCTCAGTTGTGGAGCACCCAGCTTTGAAATACGTAGGTCCTGATTTTCTGAGGTGCTCAGCGCTGGCCGCTCCCACTGACTTCAAATGTAGTTGGGGATGTGTGGCGTTTCTGAGAACAGGGCCCAAGGCATCTCAAACCGGGCATCTAGAATTATCAAATGCTGGATGGAGGCCTGACCTTGCATGTGCGGAGGGGGGAGAACACCTGCCTGGCACACAGAGCCAGTGTGAGGATTACATAGCTAAGGGGGGACAGTGGAGTGGCTGCTAGCTCCCCCAAAGTCACCAACGTTTCAGGCCCTGGAACTGTGATACAAAGGAAAGCTCACAGCGTGAGGAGACATTTAAGGCCGCCCCACACTGCTTTTGTCTGGCAAGCCCCTGTTGGTCTGAGACAGGCTGTTCCCACAACCCCACCCCCTCCATGCTTGTGAGTGGAGCTCATGGAGCTGGGTCTCTGCAAGGCCCGCCTACTCCCCGCCCTCTCAGCTGCCGCAACACGGAGAGGAGTGGCCGCGTTCAGGAACTGAGCCGTAGCTGCGTTCTTCTGTTCCGCGCGGCGCCCCGTAGCCGGGAGGCAGGTCGGCCAGGGCTGAGCACGGGAGAGGAGGATTCTGTCCGCTGAGAGGCCCCTGGGACCGGAGCAGCGGTTGCTAGGGTAACGTGGCAGCTCCTGGGCCCCTGGCTCTGGACTGCCCCAGCCAACGGGGACGGGAAGCCCCGCCCGTGGCTCCGGGTGCAGCAGCTCCGCGTATGGGGGCGTGAGGGGTCCCCGGGGAATGGGGTAGCGGGAGATGGAGCTCTCGCTCCGGTAGTGATTCCCAGCCCTGCGGGGCGAGCCGTGGGAGTTCGGGACACGGCGGGATGGGGTAGGGCAGCGGAGCAGCCGCATCCCGCGTGTTGGGGCTGCGGGGAGGAGGAGCCCACGAGAGAGTGACCTGCAGCGTGGGCGTGGCTCCTGCTGTAAGATGGAGCGGGAGTCAGCCAGGGGAAAAACGGCCCCTGGGGCGGACGGCGGCTCTTTCAAACCTCCTTCCCCAGCTGTGGGATGCTGGTCTAGGGGTGCTGCCACACCCCTGGCTTATATCCAGTGTTTACAATTTGGTGCAGTGGTTCTCTGCACCAGATTGTTCCAGCACCCCTGAGTAGTGGCTCCTCTTTCAGTCCCACCCACCCCTTGGCATGGGATGTTGGGTCTCAGGGGATGGTGACCCCTCCTTCAGTCCTGCCCACTCCCCCCGTGGGATGTTGGGTCTGGGGTGGTGGCAGCCCCTCTTTTATATCACCCTGCTGGATGTGGGTTTAATTAAATTGTAAATGATTATTTGCTCTTATGTTACCAGGGAAGAATTGGCTGCTCTCTTTGGAAATGGCTTTGAGTGAGATGAACGGGGATGGCTCTGAACAAGAGGAAGGAGGATGCCAGGAGCCAGATGTCATTGCCAGGGGAAATATATTGGAGAGTTTTGCAGAGAGTCAGGAAATCAGAGGGTTAATTAACAGCCTGAAAGGAATATATGAGGACCTGGGAACACGAGAGGTGACAATTGAAAAATTCATAGGTAAGTTTTCTTGGTTTGAAGATGTACAACCTATAGGGAGTATATTTTCATGTTGGTTGAAATAACCTCATAGGACAGTGTAAACAAATGTTTTTACACCAATTCTTGCTCTTACAATTATTCAGAGGAAGATTAGTTTTATTATTTATTCACTTTACCTTCCAGATAGATGTACCAAGCTTATTAGTCATGATAATGGGAGTCAGTGCTCTCTTGGCTGTCTGAACAGTCATATAGCACAAGATCCTCTCAGTGTATCAAGTTTCAGAGTAACAGCCGTGTTAGTCTGTATTCGCAAAAAGAAAAGGAGTACTTGTGGCACCTTAGAGACTAACCAATTTATTTGAGCATGAGCTTTCGTGAGCTACAGCTGTAGCTCACGAAAGCTCATGCTCAAATAAATTGGTTAGTCTCTAAGGTGCCACAAGTACTCCTTTTCTTTCAGTGTATCAAGGAAACCATTCCAGAATGAACAAGCAGTAGGTTTAGATATATATTTTTAATAATTGACTTTAAGGGTGAATTGGACTTGGTCCTAGTCCCACTGAAATCAATTATCCTTGGACTTGGTCCTAGTCCCACTGAAATCAACGTAAGCAGGAAGGGGACCTTTTTAGTTAGTTCCTCTCCTTGTAATACTGCTGTTTGATTATTGGTTTCATGAAATGAAGCGTTGCCATCTAGCTGTTAAAGCACAGGTCTTGGAGTTGGAAGATGTGAGTTCTGATCCCACTTTAGCCACTTGTCTGACTGAGTTGTCTCATGATTGGATTATTCTTGTTTCCAAGTACTGACAGCATGCTTGTGACTGTACAAGACAATTGACAAGTGCTATGAAAAGCTTAGTCTAGGAGGGGCATAGAAAGTAGATAGTGTGAGGCCCTGAAGAAGGAGTTGGTTAGGTAACTTTCCTCAAACTTTAAATTCTGTTCATTTGTTTTGGGGTCTGATTGCTAACAAAAGTAGGTCTCTTGGAGGGATTTGAGGAAAGGGTTGCCCTGGTATCAGGGGTGTGGGAGGGAATTCAGTGCATAGAGGATATAAAGATGGATAAAACGATGAGCATGGAATAGAACATCAGAGTGGAAAGAACATGGAAGTAAGAGTTCATCGTTGTGTTAAGCAGAAGGAAAAATATGCTTTAGAAAAGAGCCTTTAGAAATATCATATTGCCTCTATCCATGGTACTCCCAAATCTTGAATACTGCATGCAGATGTGATCACACCATCTCAGAAAAGATATATTGGAGTTGGAAAAGGTTCAGAAAAGGGGAACAAAAATGATTAGGGGTATGGAATGGCTTTCATATGAGGAGAGATTAATAAGACTGGAACTTTTCAGCTTGGAAAAGAGACGACTAAGGGAGGATATTATTGAGGTCTATAAAGTCATGAAAGATGTGGAGAAAGTAAATAAGAGTTGCTGATCATTTGCAACTTCCATTGAAGTTAACAGGAATTGTAGGTGCTCAGCAATTCTGAAAATAAGAACTGTGTCTCAAACTAGACACCCCAGAATTAGTGGATGCTTTCTGAAAACTTGGGCCTTAGGTCTTGTGTGTATTTCCCTATGTGTAAAATATGACTAATATTTAAATATGTCATGGGGTATTGTGTAAATTAAATCACTATTATATGTGAGATGGTTTGAGATCCTTGTATAGAAGGTCATGTAGGCGTATAGAGTTTATTAGGCAGCTACTGTGATGAAATTAAGAGAAATATCACAGAGCAGTGACAGTTACCAAAGGTGATACCTACAATAAAGATACATGATGGAGATATCAATTGGCTGGGCCAGATTGTCATGACACACATTCAGCTCTGTACAAATATGGAAATAGTGAAGAAGTGACTTATTTTCTCCAGCAATTATTTAGATACAGTCAAGAAAACATTATATTTTTGGCTTTTTAAAATATTATTCCAGAGGTTGTATGTTGTCAGGGCCGTCCTTAGGATTTATGGGGTCCTATGCAGTATTATTAAACTGGTGCCCCTATGCCCGATGGCAGCCCAGGCTCACAGCCTGAGGGGGGGCGGGGAGGGATGAGGCAGCAAAGGATAGCAAGATGCCCGTCCTGCCTCACGGTGGCGGTGAGTCACAGTTCCCCCCAGAGACCCCGTACCCTCTCTGTCACACAGAATGGACATGCAGAAGATACCTAATTAAAAGCACTTATTGGGAATAAAAAATCAGTCACAGATTTTTTGATATGCCCTGAAGTTTGTCAGTTTTATTTGCAAAAACTTTGTAGTAAGGGTGAGTCAGCTGTCTTGCTGAATACAACATTAAATATTATGGAATACATGATGCAGCTCTTCTCTGTTTTACATTTTCTTAATCAGTATTTCTAAGCTGATTTTATATTTTAAATGTACTCTTAAGCCTTCATAAAGTAATCATTCCAGATTTCTACGTATTTAACTCACTGAAACAAAGACGTTATTTTAAATCAGTCACAGAAGTTTAGTGTGTTCATAACAATGTTCATTGGTTTTAGAAAAAGGGAACACTAAATTAGTTTGTGTGATCTCCATAACAATAGACATGTTTATGAAATTTCACCAACTTTAAAAAATGTTTCCAAAGATTTTAGGCGTAACAAAGGATTTTATATCTTACTAAGGTACTGATTTTGCTGGAGGGTTCTCTTAAAACTAGTTCATCAGATAGTCAGAAGTAAAGAAAGGGAAACTCTTTGTCCAGCTATCTGGAAGGAAAGGGGTGTTTTCCCTTTAAGGGCTCTCTTCAGTGGGGGGTGAAGGGAGAAAGAGATGGACAGGAAGACTTTAGAAGCAAGTGTTTTTTTTTGAGTAATTAAAATGTGTATTTTGGATAAGGGTGGTCTTTTGAAGGATTTATTTAAAAAACGATATGTCTGAAGATTCAAGCATTTAAGGCTAAAGACGATTGTGCATCTAAAAATCTATGCAAGGATTTTTTAGAGATGTGATTTTATAATCTTCACCAACTCACTAATGAAATATTTTTAAAGCAAATTTTAAACTAAGGTCCTGTAGACTAACATGTTCTGAGTAAATGTTACAGTAATGTGCAACTGTTTTTGTCAGAAACTGACAGTATATACCTGGGGTTTGGCAAGTGCCTGGTAAATGGCTTCATTACCCTTTGACAGGTTTCAGAGTAACAGCCGTGTTAGTCTGTACTCGCAAAAAGAAAAGGAGTACTTGTGGCACCTTAGAGACTAACCAATTTATTTGAGCATGAGCTTTCGTGAGCTACAGCTCACTTCATCGGATGCATACTGTGGAAACTGCAGAAGACATTATATACACAGAGACCATGAAACAATACCTCCTCCCACCCCACTCTCCTGCTGGTAATAGCTTATCTAAAGTGATCATCAAGGTGGGCCATTTCCAGCACAAATCCAGGTTTTCTCACCCTCCGCCCCCCGACACACAAACTCACTCACATTTATGCTGGAAATGGCCCACCTTGATTATCATGCACATTGTAAGGAGAGTGGTCACTTTGGATGGGCTATTACCAGCAGGAGAGTGAGTTTGTGTATGGGGGGGTGGAGGGTGAGAAAACCTGGATTTGTGCTGGAAATGGCCCACCTTGATGATCACTTTAGATAAGCTATTACCAGCAGGAGAGTGGGGTGGGAGGAGGTATTGTTTCATGGTCTCTGTGTATATAATGTCTTCTGCAGTTTCCACAGTATGCATCCGATGAAGTGAGCTGTAGCTCACGAAAGCTCATACTCAAATAAATTGGTTAGTCTCTAAGGTGCCACAAGTACTCCTTTTCTTATTACCCTTTGAGTGGCTCTTTAATAGTTTCAGTGTTGTGCTAATAGGTCTGGCAGGCTGGAAGGCTTTTTCACTTTTAAGTACTAGATCCCCTCCAGAGGAAGACTCACCAGGCTGCAGCAGCCAGCTGTGGGAGTCTGCAGGAAGGGTCAGAACAGGGATAGGAAAGCCAAGAGGGTGGACACTAAGACCCAGTGGTACCCCAAATTTTCAGGTGCTCTATGCAGCTGCGTATGTAGCATATGCCTAAGGAGGGCCCTATATGTTGTTTTGACATAATTACTATTGAACATACATTCCATGGAAGGTTTCAGAGTAGCAGCCATGTTAGTCTGTGTTCGCAAAAAGAAAAGGAGTACTTGTGGCACCTTAGAGACTAACCAATTTATATGAGCATAAGATTTCGTGAACAGTTCACTTCATCGGATGCATTCAGTGGAAAATACAGTGGGGAGATTTGTATACACAGAGAACATGAAACAATGGGTGTTATCATACACACTGTAAGGAGAGTGATCACTTAAGATGAGCTAATACCAGCAGGAGTTGCGGGGGCGGGGGGGGAGGAGAACCTTTTGTAGTGATAATCAAGGTGGACCATTTCCAGTACAAATCCAGGGTTTAACAAGAAAGTCTGAGGAATAGTGGTGGGGGGAAGGAATAAACAAGGGGAAATAGGTTACTTTTTATAATGACTCAACCATTCCTGGTCTCTATTCAAGCCTAAGTTAGTTGTATCCAATTTGCAAATTAATTCCAATTCAGCAGTCTCTCGTTGGAGTCTGTTTTTGAAGTCTTTTTGTTGTAATATTGCGACTTTTAGGTCTGTAATCGAGTTACCAGAGAGATTGAAGTGTTCTCCGACTGGTTTATGGATGTTATAATTCTTGACATCTGATTTGTGTCCATTTATTTTTTTACATGGAGACTGTCCAGTTTGACCAATGTACATGGCAGAGGGGCATTGCTGGCACATAATGGCATATATCACATTGGTGGATGTGCAGGTGAACAAGCCTCTGATAGTGTGACTGATGTGACTAGGCCCTATGATGGTGTCCCCTGAATAGATATGTGGACACAGCTGGCAACGGGCTTTGTTGCAAGGATAGGTTCCTGGGTTAGTGGTTCTGTTGTGTGGTGTGTGGTTGCTGTTGAGTATTTGCTTCAGGGTGAGGGGCTGTCTGTAAACAAGGACTGGCCTGTCTCCCAAGATCTGTGAGAGTGTTGGGTAGGTGCTATGTATGTATGCATAGTAACCCTAACCCTAACCCAACCTTCAGGATAGGTTGTAGATCCTTAATAATGCGTTGGAGGGGTTTTAGTTGGGGGCTGAAGGTGACGGCTAGTGGCGTTCTGTTATTTTCTTTGTTGGGCCTGTCCTGTAGTAGGTGACTTCTGGGTACTCTTCTGGCTCTATCAATCTGTTTCTTCACTTCAGCAAGTGGGTATTGTAATTGTAAGAATGCTTGATAGAGATCTTGTAGGTGTTTGTCTCTGTCTGAGGGGTTGGAGCAAATGCGGTTGTATCGTAGAGCTTGGCTGTAGACAATGGATCATGTGGTGTGGTCAGGGTGAAAGCTGGAGGCATGTAGGTAGGAATAGCAATCAGTAGGTTTCTGGTATAGGGTGGTGTTTATATGACGGTCGCTTATTAGCACCATAGTGTCTGGTTTGAAGGTATACATTGTCCCCAAATGTGAAATAGTTATGGGTGAGGACAAAGTCACAAAGTTCAGCCACCAGGTTTGCTGTGACATTATTGGGGATACTGTTCCTGATGGCTTGTAGTCCATCTTTGAGTGGAATGTTGGTGTAGAGGGCTTCTACATCCATAGTGGCCAGGATGGTGTTTTCAGGAAGATCACCGATGGATTGTAGTTTCCTCAGGAAGTCAGTGGTGTCTCGAAGATAGCTGGGAGTGCTGGTAACATAGGGCTGAGGAGGGAGTCTACATAGCCAGACAATCCTGCTGTCAGGGTGCCAATGCCTGAGATGATGGGGCATCCAGGATTTCCAGGTTTATGGATCTTGGGTAGCAGATAGAATACCCCAGGTCGGGGTTCCAGGGGTGTGTCTGTGCGGATTTGTTCTTGTGCTTTTTCAGGGAGATTCTTGAGCAAATGGTGTAGTTTCTTTTGGTAACCCTCAGTGGGATCAGAGGGTAATGGCTTGTAGAAAGTGGTGCTTCGCAGCCTCTTGTTTGTATTCTGACCTATTCATGGTGACAACAGCACCTCCTTTGTCAGCCTTTTTGATTATGATGTGAGAGTTGTTTCTGAGGCAGTGGATGGCATTGTGTTCTGTGTGGCTGAGGTTATGGGGCAAGTGATGCTGCTTTTCCACAATTTCAGCCCGTGCACGTCGGTGGAAGCATTCTATGCAGAAGTCCAGTCTGTTATCCTCGAGTCCAGTCTGTTGTTTTGACCTTCAGGAGGAGTCCACTCAGAATCCTTTTTGTAGCGTTGGTAGGAAGGTCTCTGTGGATTAGTATGTTGTTCAGAGGTGTGTTGGAAATATTCCTTGAGTCAGAGACGTCAAAAATAGGATTCTAGGTCACTGGAGTCTGGATTTGAAGTCAATCTCTCTGGTCACGCGATTACAGACATGAAAGTTGCGATATTACAACGGAAAAACTTCAAATCCAGACTCCAGTGAGAGACTGCTGAATTGGAATTCATTTGCAAATTGGATACAATTAACTTAGGCTTGAATAGAGATTGGGAGTGTCTAAGTCATTATGCAAGGTAACCTATTTCCCCTTGTTTTCCTAACACACCCCCTCCCCCCCATGTTCTTGTTAAACCCTGAATTTGTGCTGGAAATGGCCCACCTTGATTATCATACACATTACATAAGGTATTACCAGCAGGAGAGTGGGGTGGGGGGAGAGAAAACCTTTTGTAGTGATAAACACCCATTTTTTCATGATTTGTGTGTATAAAAACAAACATCTTCTGTATTTTCCACAGTATGCATCCGATGAAGTGAGCTGTAGCTCATGAAAGCTTATGCTCAGATAAATTGGTTAGTCTCTAAGGTGCCACAAGTACTCCTTTTCTCCTTACAGTGTGCATGATAACACCCATTGTTTCATGTTCTCTGTGTATATAAATCTCCCCACTGTATTTTCCACTGAATGTATCCGGTGAAGTGAGCTGTAGCTCATGAAAGCTGATGCTCAAATAAATTGGTTAGTCTCTAAGGTGTCACAAGTACTACTCCTTTTCTTTTAGTGAAATATTCCTTAGCTGTGTATTTCAAGAGTTTACAAAAAGTCTGCCATGCCTGTTTAATTTGTGATATTCAAAGACTGATAACTATATCAAACTAAAGCCAGTTTTTCATCCATTAAAAGGGATAAAGTAACACTAAACTTTAGAAAGGGAGACTTTGGTAAAATGCAGACTAGTCAAAAAGGCCCTGAAGTTAAAAGTAAAAAAAGTAAAATCTTTGAGATGACATGGATGCTACTTAAAAAACAAAACCAAACCAAGAAGAGCCTCAGAAGGTATGCATGTTGCTGAACAAAACAGGAACCAGACAGGCAAGTAGTAAATCAGTGTGGCTAAATGGGAAGGTCTGAGAAGCTATTCAAGCCAAACAAATCCTTTAAAACTTGGAAATCTGATCCAGGTGAAGCCCACAGGTAGGAACATACTGTACAGCATGCGGTATATGAGGGAAATTAAAGGACCAAAATGGATTTTGAAGAGCCAGTAGCTAAAGTTGTAAAAAAACCCAGAAGATTCCCGAAGTATTTCAGAAGTAGGAAGCCTGCAAAAGAATCGGTGGGTCTACTTGATAAAATTCAGCACTGACAAATAAAAGGTAATGCACTTTGGAAGGAATTACTAGAACAACTCATGGATGCTTGCTCGGTTCTAAATTAACTGTAGATGCTCAGGAAAAAGACTTGGTCATCATTGTGTACAGCACACTGAAAATCTCTCTTCAGTGTCCTTTGGCAGTCAGAAAACATACTACAAGAACAAGTGGTTGTCCTGTGAATCTGAAAGGTAACACATGTAAGACTGATAAAAAGAAATATCTTTTTTACACAATGCATAACCTGTGGAACTTACTGTCAAAAGGTATCACTGAATCCAAGAATTCAGCAGATTTAAAAAACTGATTAGACACTTTGTGTGTAAAATGAGAATTTTCTACAGTTACATTAGGTAGGAAAAACATTATGCGGGATCTAAACCTTTGTGCTTCGGGGCATAAACCAACCAATAACTGCCTAATGATAGGAAGAAACTTAATCTGTGGGCAGAATATTCCATAATTGTCCATTATAGGGCTTTTTGACACTGTCCTCTAGAGCAGGGGCTCTCAACCTTCCCAGACTACTATACCCCTTTCAGGAATCTGGTTTGTCTTGCATACCCGCAAGTTTCACCTCACTTAAAAACTACTTGCTTACAAAATCAGGCATAAAAATACCAAAGTGTCATAGCATACTATTGCTGAAAAATTGCTTATTTCCTCATTTTTACCATATAACTGTAAAATAAATTAATTGAAATATTAATTTTGTACTTAAATTTCAGTGTATAGTATATGGAGCAGTATAAACAAGTCATTGTCTGTATGATGTTTTAGTTTGTACTGACTTCACTAGTGGTTTTTACGTAGCCTGTAGTCAGACTAGGCAAATGTCTAGATTAGTTGATGTACCCCATGGAAGACCTCTTTGTAGCCCCAGAAGTACGTGTGCCCCTGGTTGAGAACCACTGCTCTAAAGTATCTGGTGCTGGGCATTGTCAGAAGCGGGGTACTGGACTCCATGGGCTACTAGTCTAATCTGGTGTGGGAATTCCTATGAAGATCTATCCAGTGGTACCAGTTTAATTTGTTGAACACTAAAGAGTGAAATTATAGCATGGAAAAAAACTATTTTTCCAGTTCACTCTTTCTAACATGATTTTAGGGCTTGTTTCAAGTTGCTGGATAGCATCATGGGCATGCAATTTGTCAGGGTACTGAGACTCTGTACACGCTACCACTGTCTATAGTATAACTTATGTTGCTCATGGGTGTGAATAAGTCGTGTCTGCCCCCACCCCTCCAAGTGATGCAAGTTACACTGACCTAAGTGCTGGTGTGGACTGTGCTATGTCGGCAGGAGAGCTTCTCCCATTGACATGGCTACTGCTGCTCATGGAGACTGGAGTAATTAAGTTGACAGGAGATCTCAAGCTACCGTTGACTTCAATAGGATATTGGCCTTTGTAAGAACTGCAGAATTGTGATTGTTGGTAATAGATAAGCATTGTGTTACCATATCAGTGGAGTTATAGGCGTGAAAATAACAATATTAGTGGATTGGTTTAAGTTGGTTCCACAGTGCCATCTAGTGGTATTTTTAGTACAATGTTGTTAAACTTGCATTGCATCTAGGTCCTAACAATTGGTATGGTGAAGAGAGTTAAAAACACAAGGGGAGGAGCAAATGAATAAAGAGCAGAATGGTTTGCAGAAAAAAGAAAGGGTTAGAAGGATATTATTTTGGTTTTAAAGGACAAAAGAGTACATTTTTCCTAAGAGAGATAGAAGAATAACCTGATGGGGTGAGAAGGAAACAGCCAAAAGAAGAAACGATATATTAGAGTGTAGTGAGGGGGGAAAAACAACATCGTTTAGGCCAGTGCTACTCAAAGTGGTGGTCTGCGGAGTCTGTGAGTCATCGGCTGCCGGTCTGCGCTCACATTGGGGGGGAAAAAAATTGCTGGTCCCACATATCAGATAGCTTGAGCAGCACTGATTTAGGCTATAACTTGATTTCCCTGGCAGCTATGTCATATAGTAATATTATATGTTACACATCTCCGTCTCAGCATGGTTCATTATTGCTGAGATGATCCAGTTTTGCCTTCCAAATGTGAAACAATGCAGTATTGTCTTCTGAAGTCTGCCATCAGGCAGGCAGCTTGAAATAGTAGAGGTGTGAACTGCACAAAGCCCACATCCTGGCTTGCACGCATAGCCAGAGTAGCTGAGCTGTATGCTGAAGAGTTTCTCCAGCCTGGAGAGAAGACATGGTGGAGCTGCTCCATGGCTGCTTTCTTGTGTCCACTTCCCGAGCACTGGAGTAGCCTCTCGTATGTGATCCATTGGTTGCTGTTGGATCTGCATGATAGTGGCTCCAGCAACCTTTTTCCTACCCTGCTTGGACTCTAGAAGTCTGTGTATGAGGATTTTCAGCTGGAATCAGCAGCTGTTGATGGTGAAGGACCGAGTAGAATGCAATAGCCTTGAAGATAAGTGGGAAAAGGAGTCTGTCAAGGGGACGAGCAATGGGAGGGGTGAAAGGGGAATAAGTCTGAGCTATTGGGGTGCAGGATAGGGCTGTTCTACTTGCAGCAGCTACAGTGCACACTCAGTATAATGGTGTCCTTCATTTGCAGTGCTCTATTAGAAATATATGGCTGACTGCTTGATCTTGGGAATGGAGAACTATAGTGAGATCAGCAAGTTGAGGACAGCAGCACACGGGGTGGGGAGGTATAATAGTGACCTCACTCACATCTCTTCATCTCTATGCTTATAGGTTTTTCCTTTAGCAATGTGGAAGAGGCCTAGAGGGAACTGCATGGGTCTGTGGTTGTCTTTACTACGAACCTCATACTACATTAATGGACAGGATGCATGATACTGGTAACCTCTCTGAGAATTTTGCACTCTTTGGTACTCTGATACGCAGTAGAGGGCAGTGTCAGCATTTAGCCATTAAGGTGGAAACACTTTAGTATGAAGTTTTGTAGCAGGGAGTATATTTAAATAAAGTTAACACTTTCTGCACTCTAAAGATATGTCTACACTACGAGCTAAGGATATGATTCCCAGCTCACGTACACATAGCAGCACAGGCAGGCGCTGAGTACGTATCCCAGGGGTTCAGGCAGGTTTGTGCTCAGCGCAACTAAGCTGTGCCTCCACTATCCATGCTACTGCGGCTACCCTGGTATTTATATAGGTGTTTTCGTGAGGTGGACGTCACACCCCTACCTCATAGTGTAGATTTAGCCTAATTAAGGACATCTCACTTGAATAATTTAAATCTCTTTTTTTCAGTTATAATGGACAAGTACCAGGAACAACCTCACTTGTTGGATTCACACCTAGGTAGGAACATCATCTCTATGTTTTTTTGTGAATATTTTTTGACACAAGCTGCTAAACTGAAATGATTCATGTTTGCCTTGTAAGCCTGCTGTGGCTGGTGTTAAACAGTGTGCAATGTACTGTTATACACCCACTGCCTAACTTTTTGTGATTAGAAACATGCGAGCTAATTCGAATGCTTCCTGTGTTTTGTTTTCTCCCCCACCCTTCCTCCTTCTCTAGAGTGGATGATGCATTTATTGCTGGATGTGGTGCGGGATAACAAGTCTCCTTCTCCACTAGTACATCTGGCTTTTAAATTTCTTTACATCATTACAAAGGTATAAATGAGTTTTTTTTAATAATGTAGAAACTTTCATCAACTTATTTGTTGGTTAAGAATTACTTACTTTCTTAGAATATTTGGAGTGACTTTATATTTCAAAATATTGCAGTTGAGTTTTGAATGAAAAATAACACAATGTAGTTTTCTGACTTATACTGTTGTATTTTAGAACATGTTAAAATAGATTTTAAAAGATCCTAGAAGGTATTCACTCATATATATATATATATATATTTTTTTTTTCATAGTGTCGATCACAGCTTAATAAAGAGTGATTATCTTATGGGCACCTCCCCTCCCATTTGTGGCCATGAGGCTCACTTCCCCCATTTGCAGTCCCATAATGTATCTATGGCTGCTGCAGCAGCAGTTCTCTACATGCAAAGTATTTAGATATGTTTAGCTGTCTTTTAAATGTGATAAGTGTTCAGTCTCTTTTTGAAAAAAGATACATATACTGTGTGCTTGTGTTCTTCATTTTTATCTCTTGTTCCCATCTGTTCTGTTTTCTCTTTTTTCCATCTCCACCCTTGCTCATGCTTTTTGCTGCATTCCCCTCCTCTTCTTTCTCTGCATATGTTTCTCTGCTACTTGGGCCCTTCTCTCACAGACATTCTAGTCACACTGGTGAATCTGATCCCAGCATGTGAATTTTGTTTCCTCTCTTCCTCCTCTTACATAGCTGTGGTCCCTAGTGCAGGGGACTAAGTAGACTCTTCCTTCCCATTTCCTGCTGATTTGCCTGTTTTTACGGGCCCTTCTTTGCACTGATGATGCTGGATAACTGTAGAAGCAGTTGGAAACAACAAGTTGGTACCATGTGACCTATCACCTCTCAGTGTTGAATCATTGCAGTACAAGATCTTAAAATCAGAGAAGACAAAATATAAAACCTTTGTTCAGCAAAAGTGTTAGTTGCTCATGAAGCTCAAAGTAGTAATTCATATGATTTTCCCACTAGTAGGGTTGCAGACTAAGTTAATGCTGAAGTAGTCGGGGCCAAATCCTAGTCATTTGGAGTTCACCTTTGACTTCAGTGGGGCTAGAATTTGGAGACTCTAGAATGGTGTCCATTTTGTATGGCAGTGGCATGTCTCTCCATTACTTGAATTTAAGAGCGACCTTGAGACACCCACTCAGTGGATGGTATCATGTAGGTGGTGTTCTGACTGCTCATCTCTTCAGTTTGCCTGCTGTCTTATTAGCGGAGGGGCGGTAATGGTATGGTCATAGTTCTGGTTGGGAGGGGTGGAGTGGAGAAGAAATTTTGCCATAAAAGTCGAGCAAAAGAAGGGATGATGGAAAAATGTCGTGGATCTCACAATTACATGGTTTTGTTAAATTCTGCCACTGACTCTAAATTACTTGGTGAAAAATCAAAAGACAGGTTATCTGTCAACTTGTCACCCAGTAACAGCTTTAGTTAGTAGAGTTTGTGATATGTAGTATTTTAAGATATTACCAGTTTATTTGAAAGTTAATTCATATCACTACTGTACCTACTGAACATCATATCTAAGATGCTTCCAAAAGTCGTCTTTGTATTATTTTCCTTGGACATGTTTTATTAAGTTGTTTCTTTGGTAGGTACGAGGGTATAAAATTTTCCTCCGACTGTTTCCTCATGAAGTAGCTGATCTACAGCCTGTCTTGGATATGTTTGCAGATCAGAATCCTAAGGACTATGAGGTGAGATTCCCCCCTCCCCCCCTTTTGTTTGTTTTAAAAGAAAAGCCAAAGAAAGTATTGTGCAGAAATGAAAATGGAGCAACATAGCTTGATGCAATTATTCTTAAACTGGATATAAAAGTATATATTTATATGTCACTATGTATCATGAAACACTTAAAAATGTCAAACTGGATAGCTAGATTTAACATTCTGAAGTATCCTTTTCAGAGGAAAAATGTGGTCTTACTAAAAGATGCTCTGTTGGATTTTTCCATTTTTATTTTTGGGAATAGGGAGGTGTGTAGGGAGTTTTGAGTGTTAGTAAAATTGGTGTAAACACCAACAAAAGAAGATGCAAGGGCTAAAATAAACTATAATGGACAAGGGTTAAACTAAATTTAAAGGGAAAATAGGAAAGGGTTAAATACTGAAAAAAAATTAAGTAAGGGGCAGAGAGAAAATAGGCAAGGGATTAAGGAACAATTAAAAAAAATTTCTATCCCAGATAAAGGGGGTTTATAGTTATAATTTGTTACATCGAAATGATGGAAAATTGTGAAAATAAAATCACAGAAGACAGGATAGTTCAGTCCTGTCAGATTGTAAGCTCTTAATTCCTGTCCAGACAACTCAGCATCAACTGAGTATGTTTTAAGCCCTGTGCGGATACAAAATGTATATCCGCAGATATAAAGCGGATATCCACGGAGCTGCAGGGCTCTACCTGGAACTGCAGCGGCGAAAGCAGCAGCATGTCGGAGGCCGCTGCTGCTTGTAGGAGCCAGTGTCTCAGGCGGGCAGCTCTTCCTGTGTGGCTGTACCGCCCCCAACCCCACCCACTGGAGCGGGCACCAGGCTCACCGGCAGCTGTCCCTTTTTGCATGTGTGTGCAAGTGGCTTGCATGCTCTCGGACAGGAGATGCAGACTTCTCTGTGGAAAGGACTCTTGTCCGGGAGTGTGTGAGCCCCCCTGGCAGAAAACAAATGATATTTTGGGGACATTGAGGAAAATCATAACGTATCTGGGCAAAACAGATCAGTTACATTTTTCGACTATTGAGTGCCCAGTCTTGGAAAAAACCCAAAACGTTAAACTATTTATTTGCTGGCATCTTTTGTCTTTTCACTGAGGAGTAAATCCAGGAGACTGAGTTCTGAAACTGTGTTATGAAAAGGCAAAAAATGATTTTGCCGTGTAGCCAGCTGATGCTATGTTTGAGATTGCTGAGAATGTTCTAGGCAGGAGAGTCTGTTTGCTTATTTTTTTTTTCTTTCTGTCTAACAAAATGACATGGTATGAACTGTAGTTCTTGAATTCCTGCCAAAGGTGGTGATTAAGTTCAAATTTGTGCTGTTTGACCTATAAATGAGGAAAACTATACAAATGTCTTATTGAGATTGAATTTTTTTAAAAAAATACTTCCTTTATACTACTCAAGCAACAAGGCTCATCAGTATGAAACAGTGAATTGGATTGCATTGGTGCTCAAAATTTACATGAGCAAGTTGCTAATTATTAATAATATTTATTGTTCCTGCCTGTGCTATGATACAGTATACCGTTGTTATTGACCAACACACAATGGTAAAGCGGTCAAACATAGATGTGGGATTTTTATTATATCAATGTTTTGTTTAAAATACAAGAAAATATTTTCTCTCAAAATTGGCAATTTCTACTAAATTATTCAAAGATACTTCTTAACACTTTAATCTGTGAATAAGTATCTTTCCAGATCATAGAAATACGTATATAAAGGATGAATTTGGTTGCACAGTAAAACCTTGATTTCTCAAGTGATTATATTGGGGAAGCATAGACATGAGAAGTTATGAAAAGGTTGCAGATGTTTTCTCTTCTTGTTACTCATTTTCAATTATGTAGGAATTGCCCTTTAGTGTTTAAAGAGACATTATCAATTTAAACCATACTCTTGTCTGAAAATGTTTTGTCTACTGTTCTTACAAGTAACATCTAAAAATACTGTAAGAGATTAAAGTAGAACACATTTCTCTTCAGTTTTGTGGCACGTGACAATGTCTACATTAAATTTCATTTTTACTCCTGTATAATCAGTTCCCCTACTGTTTTTGTTGGTCTTTCACACAACAAGAATAGAGAGAGATGATTTTTTAAAAAGACCCAAACAAACAGGAAAATGGCGATAGCTAATTCATGTGATTTTTACAGGGACACTCAGGACAGGTGTGGTACCTGACACTACTTTTAAACTAATTTTTATAAATTTGCTAGATTTCAACTTGATAACAACTTTGACAGGGATCCCAGAGGGGCCACCCTGAGATTGCTTAATCAGGGCAAACTGCAAAGAATGGGGCAGATGATCCCAAAAACTGGTGGTTATTCTAATACTTAGATTCACCAAACCAGCAACAAAACAGCTTCTACAATACCTTACTAGTTACTGAGAAGCTAGAAATACAGTTCTGTTAAAGCAACCCAGTCTTGGGCTCCCACCCAGACAGCCAAGTCAAATATGAGGATTACTGACAATCTTGTTCATCATATGAAAAGTTCTATCAGTCCCAAAGGATCAGATACTTTTCCTACCACGTCAATGAATATTTCAGATCTTACCCAAATACACGCTTACAGCCAATTCCTATTAATGAAACTACAATTGAAAAAGAAAAGAGAGCGTATAGGTTAAAAGATCATTATACATACAGACAGGAATAAAATTCTTAGGTCAGTTTCATTCTGAGGTCAAAGCTTAGGTGAGCTTTAGAGTTGCGAAGAGTTCTTTCAGAATTAGTTCCATAGGTTGTAGTCCAGTATCAGGGTGATCCAGACTGGAGCCGGAGACCTCAGTCTTGTGACTGAAACTTCCCTTGATAATGCTTAAGCAGATTTGAGATAACAGGATCAGGGCCCTAGAGTTTGTTTTATAGTTCTCTGGCAGCCTCTTGATAACCGGTATTCCTTGGGTGAAGCATTGTTGCTTTGAAGTAAGACTTCCTATTTCCTCTTCACTGGTAATTAGCTGCATTGATTAGCATACGACAACTGCCCATCTCCAGCCATTTACAGGTAGTTTACTACAGACTTCAAAGAGAAATAAAGACAATGATATTGTTACACCCAAACTTCATCAAAATGTTAATATTCCCTTTTGATCTTTTAATCAATAGAACATAGTGACAGACAGGAACTGTCTGGTTACGTTGTCAACATCTAACAATATGTATGTACACGCACAAAAAATTACAATCATTATCTACTAATATGACAGGTTTCAGAGTAGCAGCCATGTTAGTCTGTATTCGCAAAAAGAAAAGGAGTACTTGTGGCACCTTAGAGACTAAATAAATTGGTTAGTCTCTAAGGTGCCACAAGTACTCCTTTTCTATCTACTAATATGTCTCTAAAGGTTGAATTTGGGTCATTTTATCCTGTTAGTTGCTTAACCCCTTCTGGCTCAGTGTCACAGTAGTTCTTAGTATTGGGGTGCTGCCACACTTCTCTCTCCTTCGGTATTCTAGGGCATCTCATGTCTGAATGGCTTTCCCTGTATAGTTAGGTTGCAAGCTCCTGAGAGCATGGGTTGTGTCTTTGCTCCAACAGCGTATTTGGAGCAAACAAAGTTTGTTTTATTATATTTTTTTCCTAGACGTGGGAGACTCGCTACATGCTCTTGTTGTGGCTCTCCATGACATGTCTGATACCTTTTGATTTGGCTCGTCTTGATGGAAATATCCTTTCTGAAGAAGGACACACTCGAATGCCAATAATGGATCGCATACTCAAAGTAGCAAAAGTAAGTGCTGCTTGGTTTTGTACACAAAGATGTCACTGTATTTTATTATATGTGATACATTTTGACCTCTTAATTTTGAGGCCTCATTTTGCTTATGTAATACGAAAGGGTTTAGCCCACAGTTGCAAATCCTGCATACAGTTTTTTCCATTCTTTAATGTAAGAAGGAAATTAAGTTTTTCATTCTTCTAAACTGGTAGACAATTTAATTTTAAGACTATGTAGTTTAAATGCATATTTTGTTAGACTAATTGATTTCAGAAATAAATGGGTAGTGTTTTCATGCTATAAACCCAGGTTAGTCAAATTACAGTCCTAAGTTTATGACTAGAGCAAACAATGATATATGAAATAGACGTGAAAAAGTGCTCAACAGGCTACAGCCAGCTTGATTGAAAAGTAGCATCTGTGTAGATAAACTTTCCCACAAAGTTTAACCTGATGTAAATTGAAATGGTTAAGTTACAAATCCCTTCAGGATGGTTTTATAATAGCATCAAAAAATGAATAGCTGATGTTGTTGACATTAGTCTGTATTGCTTTAATGCAACAGTATAGAAAAGATGATCCCACTTTCAAAGACATTGACATGGGAACTTTGATTTCTGGCATGTGGCTTGCTAAATGGAAAGTTGTTTAAACTTCTTTCTTTCATTGGCTCAGTCTAATGTTCATAAGAGTAAACATTAAGAAGTACGTATTTTCAAACCTGTTGTGTAGTTTTATTACTAACTCTGTCTCTGCAAATGCTTTGACAATTAATTTTCTTTTTACCTTCAGTCTTACCTGGTTGTCAGTGATAAGGCTCGAGATGCAGCTGCTGTACTGGTTTCCAGGTAAGTCTTGTGCTGATCTTGGCAAAATGGAAAGTGTTTTAATTTCTTAGCTTGAAAAGATTTCTATTGGCAGTACTGGGTGGACTTACAGTATTGGTAGTAGTACATGGAATACTAGTATGAATGTAGCCCCAATATATGGTGACGAAAAGTCATTGCCATAAGGCAGCTGTTTGGCCTATCTGAAATAACTTCCTGTATGAGAGGAGAGGTGTCTATCACAGTTGATGCTTTTAGCAGTCTTCATCAGTACTGCCAAGAAAATGAAATTTGAATTACATTCTCTTGCCTGTAAGGAGTGCTCTTTAGTATAGGATTCAGAAAGGGTGGAAAATCATTCCCTACGGCTGCTGGTTACATAGTATATTATGTGGATTATGAGACGGTTTCTGTTTTCTGTTCTTTTAATCTGGCACCTTCTTGGAACACTAAATTCATGCAGATGGACTAGTAACATTAAATTTTGTTCTGTGTAACAGTACTTTTCTCATCTTTCTTCTCCCCTCCCCCAAAAAGTAGTGCTGCTGTTTTCTTTGTTTTTTTTTTACTGTCAAAGAAGCCTTAAAGTGAGAATTAGACATAGGATGTTGGAACATCCTAACCACTTATCCTACATAACACGTGTTCAAGCACCAAATAAGCTGGCCTGTAAGGAAGGTACAATAATTCTCTGTCACAGAGCTATAGGATTGAAAGTTTTTCTCTCTCATCAACAGAAGTTGGTCCAATAAAAGATATTACCTCACCTACCTTGTCTTTCTAATAAGCCAGTGGATGTATATTTGGTACTGACGGTAGCCTGTCATGTTTTCTTGTTCTAGTCCAGGGGTTGGCAACCTTTCAATGAAGAAGAGCCATTTTTTTGTTTTTGTCTTTGACCAAAATATTTCGAGAGCCGTATCACACGCAAAGCTACTTGTAGAGTTAGAATTTATCAACTAATTATAATTAAACAAATTAAAGTTATTACTACTCACCAATACTTGTAATGCGACTTCTGCCATTTGAATTTGAATATAAACAGGAGGGGGCTGGAGTGCAGGAGGTGGTGCGGGCTCTGGGAGGGAGTTTGTGTGCAGGAAGGGGTTCTCACCTGGGACAGGGGGTTGGGGTGTAGGTGAGGGTGCGGGGTGCAGGCTCTGGCTGGGAGGCATTTGCCACAGGCGGCTCCCAGTCAGCAGCACAGCAAGGCTCTGGCCTCATGCCGCTCCTGGAAGCGGCTGGCTGCTGGCACGTCTCTGCATGCTGTGCGGGGGAGGTGGCTCCGTGCGTTGCCCTCAACACCATCCTCACAGCTCCAATTGGCCAGGAATTGGCCAATAGGAGCTGTGTGGGCAGTGCTTGCGGGTGCGGGCAGCGCACGGAGATCTGCTGCCCCCCTCCCCCCGAAGGGGCGCGCAGAGATGTGCCAGCAGTCAGCCGCTGCTGGGAGCAGCATGGGGCTAGAGCCTTGCTGTGCCGCCGACTGGGAGCTGCCTGTGGTAAGCGCCTTCCGGCCAGAGCCTGCACCTTGTACCCCCTCAAAAAACGGCTGCCCACCAGGGGGCAGCCAAAGATCCGCATCTGGCTCCGGAGCCTCAGGTTGTCGACTCCTGTTCTAGTAAATTTTGAATGTGCACTCCCACCCTGCCACTTCCCAAAAAAACAAACCTAGCTCTTCAAAAGAGCTAATCTGCATCTTTTTTAATCCTTGCCCCCCCCACCCCAAATTTTTTTTTTAAATTCCATCCACCCCTTTGGACTGTAAGTTCAGTTACTATAAGGCATTCATAAAGATGAGTTATTCATGAAAAGAGAGTAGTTTAATAGTTGGACTGAATCTAATGTCCAATATGACTTGCCAGTAATACAGTACATTAATGTAAGTTTCAAGCACCTGCTAACAGGATGACACCACAAAGAAGCCCTGTGTTTCTGTGCAGGGTTCTATTCTGCCCCCTTGTTGTCAGTCCCGCACCACCTTTTCAGTTAAAACCTAATTTGCATATGGATATGCACTCATAACAAATACCAGATAATTGAACTGGAGAACATTCTGAATATATTTTGATACACAGTTGGATCTATTGATTCTTAATGTAAGGTTGTATCATTAGCAAAATTATCCTTTGGAGATAAATTCCAGTGACTCTTTGCCTTACATTTTACTTGGGAGGGAATTTGATCACATGGTTAGTATACAGATCAGGGAACCAGGACCCCTGGAATCCGTTTGTCTGTGGGACTGTGGATACTTTGCTTTGTGGCCTTAGGGAAGTTGTTGTGACTTTTCTGAGTCTGTCTGTTTCTCTGTAAAATGGGTATATTACTATATCTCTCAGGATGTGGTGAGGATTAAATCATAAAAGGTTTTTTAGATGCTCAAATAAAGGTGCTACAAATACAGATATATTACTTGCAATATCTAAGACTAACATGACTAAACTGCTGGTAATTAACACTGAGCAGTAGTGACGCATCTTACAATTTTTGATCAAATTCTTCAAATTTGCAGAGGTTGATCATTTTGTTTTGTTTGAGTGCAGTGGCTTCCCATAAAATTGAAACGAAAAATAATGGAAAGCATCTTTTTGGGGATTCCTGAAAAATCTAACAATTTGTAGTTCCCGACAGTTAAATTGATAAATTTCTTAATTCCAGTTACAGGATGGTGCATTGAAATGAAATACTATAGGTTAGGACTTCATTTGGAAATGGTAGGGTTAAACATCTGACATTTGGAATGTTCATACCAAAAATGTCTTGGAAAATGTCCATTTGACTGTTGCCTTTAGGAACTGAAATCAGTTTGGGTAGCAAGGAAAAATAGTTACTAATTGGATTGCTCTGAATGGGTAACTTGCAATGTGTTTTTCTGTGACAGGTTTATTACCCGCCCTGATGTCAAACAAAAAAGAATGGCAGACTTCCTGGACTGGGCCCTTTCAACATTATCTAAGTCCTCCTTCCAGACCATGGAAGGGACTATTGTAATGGATGGCATGCTTCAGGCCCTGGTAAACACTGTTGATACCATAAAAGATCGTCCAAGTAAATTAATGCATTTATAGTGTTTTGTTCCACAATGTGCTATTGCTGGTACTAAAATACATTCCTGTTAAATTTTTAAGACGTCCAGAATTTTGTTTGTATATATCATTTGGGTTTCTATTAGAACACTTCTAAATACGTGACTTCCTTAGTGCAGGTTCTATCATTGGGGAATCACTTTTTTTTTTTTTTTTTTTTGCCATTGGCAGATAAAATAGAATATAAAAGTTGGTACCCATCCTAATTTTTAAAATATGCATTTGAATACAAAGTGGTCATTTCCTGATTCGTCATTTATTTCTGGTTTGGTACAAAAAGCTAAAAAAGTGGCGTAATAGTGATATTAATTGACAATGTCCAAAACGGAAAGCCCAGGATTTTCAAAAGTCTGTGTCCCCTGTAAGATCATTCAGATTGGATATCTAAAATTGCTAGTGATTTGTGACAGGCTTTGCCCAGTGTTCTGTTGAACTGGAATAATGATCTAACCATTTTTAACAGGCTGTTTTATTTAGACTGTCTTTGAATAATCCAAAAAAGAAAACACATGTTATGTAGTATTTTTGCATTAGTCTGTTTTTCAGCTGTTACTTCCTCCAGTGACATTGCTTGCATTAAATAGTACTAACAGAGCCCATAAATTGAAGGGGTTTATTCCAAGATTGACATTAAAGACTAAAATATTTTTTCTCCTATGAATCGTATATTAATTTCATATTGTGTCTAACTGTAACCATGCTCTTTGTCAGTGATCTTTTGGGTGATTGCACACTCCTTTCATATGTACAAATGTCCAAGATATCTTATGTAAATAAGATCGTGTTTGTGGTTTATCCTTATTACATATAGATGCTTGATGCAACATTTTACAATATACAATGTATTGTGTCTGGTGTTTTTGGTGCCCAAATATATTGGAGTGTGTTTTTTGTTTTGGTTGGCTGTTTTTCATCAAAGCTGAAGTAACATAAGTGCCATTAAATAAAGTGTGGTGTTGCATAGTCTTATTGGATTCAGGATTTGCCTACGTGCAGTGAGACTTTACATAACTTGCATAAATTTGCCACTCCCAAATACAGCGCTGTATGTTTGTCATGGTGCATTACTAAATATTGAAGCAAGTTTGTGGGGCTGTAGTTGACTTTTTTTGGTCTTCGCTTGCATCCCCAATTCAGGAAAAAATGACCCTGAGCTACATTTAGAATAACTTGTGTTAAGCCTTGTTGTTCAAGAAAGGGGAAGTATTGCTCCGTAGGCATTGCAGTGCTTTTTCAAAAGAGTTAGAGAACAGTGTTTCATCATCTCCTTGTCAGACCTGGAAAAGCAGACTGTAGACTGTTCTGAGGTGCATGATGAAACTTGCAGGGTGTATATTACATTTAGTGTTTTGTCATTCCTTTGAGTTTGGGTTTGGCTTTGGCTTTATCCACCTGTTCATTAATGTGTGTTAAGCGAAACAGGTGAACACTTAACAAGTAGAATCGAAACCAGAGTATGATTTAATCCCTGGAAGCAACAGGTTTGATATGATTTATTTTCTTCCCCTTCTGGGAAGGGAGCAAGTGTTTGGCAAATTTATGTCGTGTGTGTTCTACTGTTGGTAATTTACATTCAAATCATTATTGACATTAATTGTTTAAAATGCCCTTAAACGCTTCAGGATTGAAGGCAAGAAAAGGTTTAATATCAATTATAGAAATGAGAAACAAACGGACTCAAAAGGAAGAGAGGTTTTGTGAAAAAATATTAATATCTTAAAAGTAGAGTAGAATATGAGTAAATGAGTATTTCTTTCAGGAAATTCATTTTAGGAAGCTTTACTTTGTTTATACTGCACACTTGTTAAAGTAAAATCATGAGTCAAAATATAGGTTTTCCTTCTCCCTTGGAGAGGCTATATAGATTTCTTCGTACTATTCCCCCTAGTTAGAATTTTGTACAACTGATATTCAATAAATCATTACTGGATGGCGTGGAACAAAATGCAGCCTTGGCATGTGAGCACTGAGATTGCTTAATAATCTCCAGAAATCTTTATGCTATCCTTTTTGACTGTTATTTTGTGATGATAGCTCCACCTGCACAGTTTCCCTTGACTGTGAGTCTGTCCCATCCCAAATAAATGAGCAAAGACCACTCCCCAATCATGCTGAATTAGCATGATAGTAATTGATTCTGGTAAGGGATGGTCAGAAATTTATTACCCTTCTGGAGCAAAGATGAGAGAAGGACAATTCCTTTCCTGGGCTGCTTCTGGGGTAGGGCAGCTGTGTGGTGTCCCAAACATAGAGCGTGTGTGTGTGTGTGTGTGTGTATATAATTAATATATATATGAGAGAGAGACACACACACAAACTAGTCTTAAATATTTCTTCTATGTAGAAGTCATAGGTTTTTGCATATTCTCTGGAGAAGAGTAATCTAGCATTACATCTAGGCTCTTGTTTGTCAAGTGAGGCAAACTACTCTCCTGGTTTATATCATCACTGGGAAGATGATGAAAATGCTTTTGGAGGTTGGTATTCAAAGAATGTACTTTGGAACTTGCTTTTAGTGGGCTTGGATATGGCAAGACTGTTTTGAATTAGAATGAAACTCACAAATTGTTTCAGTGCATTGCAGTGTGCAAGTTTCGATTCTAGTTATCCTAGAATCCTCCACCTACTGCAAAAACTTTCTCTTTGTGTGTGGGAAAACTTTGGCTCTAAGAATATTCCACTTATCACACACAAATGGGGGAGTTTTACATTGCTTCTGTTTAGTCTGCCTCTTCATGGATTTAAATTTCAGTGACTGGTTATGTTACTGTTTAATCTAACTCAGCATTTTAAATGGAGCAGGTACTATTGTGTCATGATTCTTGTTGAAACATGCACTCTGCATTACACATCTAAATTCCACTGAGGGGCTTGGTTTTTTTTACACCTGCTGACAGTAATACATCATTTCACAACAGGTGTGCCCTAGCAGGAAGCACTGCTTGCAGTATGTCACACTTAGTTTTTAAAAACGTTTTTTAAATTTTCCTGTAGATTAAAATGTACTGTGTATGTATATATGATTTTCTATTTATATAGAATAGGCAAGGTCACAAAAGCTGAATTATGAGGAAATGATTTTTAAAATCTTAATTTATGGAAACATTTAACGTATTTCAGGGATCTGCATTCTAAATTATCTTGGTCTGAAAGTTTGCTTTTAAACCTGCCATTATATCAAGTAGCCTTTTAGTTATTGCTGCAGGGTGTAGCACTCCCAGTTCTTGCGTGACAAAGATGACCTAATGTTGAAGTAGCTTAGGGCATTGAAACTTATTAAACCTTATTTAATTTGATTTATCAGTGACTCAAGATGCAAACGTGAATAATAATTAAAAATAAAACACCCTACACGGTGATTTGAAGAAACTTGGGAACCTTAAGAACTACATTTATTTGTATCTAAGAACAGGGCATTTCCCTGAGCTGCCTCTAGTGATTGCTTGGTAATAGTTTCACACTTATATGAATTATGCCTCAGGGAAGAGACAGCTCTGCTACACTGTCCTTTCTGACCCAGAGGCACAAAAATAAATATTTGGTGTAAACATTGCCCAAGTCTTTTTATATTTTTGTTTCAGAATTTTGGTGTTAAGAGATAATTAGTGATTTTGGGACTGTCTATTGCTCTTAGGGATTTTATCTTTTAAAATAAAATTGCTTAGTTCAGGGCTATAAAAAAAAAAAACTGCACAAGTATAAGGAGAATGAAGTGGGGGGAAAGAGAGAGGGGCATATCTTTCCAAACCCTGTAGATAGGGAGGCCACTGGCCTCTTCACTGCAGTAATATCCCTGTCCCCTTCTTGATGGGGTTAAGTGTTCCAATTTCCCATTGTGTCACTTTTGCAACTTTTCTCCTTTCTTTTTCTCAAATAAACAACTTGTTTAATTAAACTTTTTATGGCAGTTTTCAGAGTGATTAGTTTGAAGTTCAGAATTTTAAGTATTGGACGCCTGCTTCGTTTCTTGCCAAGCCTTTATGCTGCCTTGGGCTGCTGATACTAAAGTTGTAGTCGTTAAAATCTGCATGTGCTCATTTACTCTCATCCCTTGACCTCTGTCGTTAACATGGACATGAGTTAGGCAGATAAATTCCCTCTGCCCCCAATGATTTTAAAACGTTGCTTGTTACCTTCAAACTTCTTGTAGGGGACAGCACACTATAACTTCTGCTTTTCCCCGGATCTGTTTCCTGTGTTCCTATTAATGTATGAAAAGCAGGTCATTGTACACTTTATTGTTACCCTTTGAATTAGTTGTTGTGCAGAGTTTCACACAAGAATAATTTGAATGCCATGTTGAGTGTGGTGTAGAGCCAGACTGTAGCAATTCCTGGTGGTAAAGTTTTGCTATTAAAATATTCTTATACTTCAAACCAAGAACTTTTAATATAATATATTGCATGAGGACATGATTTTAAGGATTTTCTATGGCAAAAGGTTCAATTATTCTCTTGCTTTACTGTCTGATATAGTTAAGCTATTCGGAGGTAATGAGACCGCCCTAGTTCTTTCTTATGTACTTACGGAGTCTTTGTACAGGGCCACTCAACTCAAAAGATTTTAAAAATCACCAAGTCTGAAGTTTGAAAGTAGATGAATACGAACTTAGCTTTCAGTTGATCAAAATTTAGAGAACTTGTAAAATCTGTACTGTTTCCATCACTCTCCATAAAGTTGCTACATATTGAAGTTTGCATGACAATGTACTAAACAGCAAGTTCAAATGTGCTGCATATAGCTACATAGAGGTAAATGTGAATGCTCTACTGAAGGAACACATTTCTGAAATATGCTAGTTTCCCATCTGATGTAAACAGAAATTATATGAGGAATAAAATAAGGGTCATAATTGAGTTACTTTACCATAAATTACACGTGTAGTACATTAAATCTTTTCGTTTTGGTGAGGACCATTATTTTGACTGTTTATCTTAATGTTTTGTCTACGTTGCTGTACCTAGCCCAGAGGCTGACATAGCTGATAGTTTTCTGGATATTATTTGTTTGACCTCTAGGGGTTGCTCCAGAGTGATAGAATATGCTGTGTTCTCGCCTCCCTCTGAACGCTGGGATTATCCTTCTTCATCTTGGTTTATTAGAGCTGGAGGATAGCTTCAAACTTGTGTCTCCTGTTTGACAGCAGGACGTGCTTGTTGCCAAGCAGTCAGGCCACCCTTAATAGTGATGATTTGTATAGCTTGGGGTATATGTCCCAGAGGTAGTACTGATTCATAATCTCATAAAGGCCAGGCCTAAATGGGATATGTAGACAATTGGAAGGTGAAGTGCGTTTGTGTATGGTGGTTTTTTTTTTCCCCCCTTCATGATTACTAAAACTAGTTTTTTGTTTGTACCATACACCATGTTGATTCTAAAAGAACAAAACGAGACTTGACAGTCAGATTATTAGTTATATGGCAGTGCTTTTCTCTAATTTGTAGGTGGCATAATTACTTAAGGGAGAGGGAGTTACATACCTTTCAACAAGCTGGTTAAGTTGGCATATATTTTATGTTCTTATTAAAGTGGAAGGAACATGGTGTAACTTTATGATTACCTGGTGCATCCAATAGGCAGCTTCCTTACGTTCAATATTATTTGTTGCTGACCTTAAAATTTTCTAAATAGAAGGAAAACGAAGCATATTAATTGTTTCCTTTGTATCATATTTTTCTAAGAATGATGTGCCGTGATGTTTTTCCAGCTTAAAGGCAAGAAAACTGAATCTAAATAATCTTATTTGCTGTTTACTCTCTGACTTTTCTCCTTCTCTTTTCTTTTCCATTCTCCTTTCATTGGAGCGAAATTTAATTTTTCACTTTTAATCTTTCTTTAATTTTTAAAACCATCCAATGTGTGCTCTAGGATTTCAGAGTTGTTCTGAGTCCATCACTTTACCTTATACATATTAAACAACCGATGCTATATGCCAGGAGAAAATATGCATGCTACTTTTTTGAGACCACCATGCAATTAAAATGCCTTTTATTTTCCCTGGAAAATAAATCTTGTACATTTTAAGTTATTTAATGGTGATACAAAAAGGATTTCTTTAAAAATTGGGGCCAGTGCTTGGTTTTTGTTTTTGTTTATGATGTGTAAAGAAAGCTGGAAAGTTTTTCTTTTCTTGTTTTGTTTTTTATGTCAGAAATATCTGGAATATAAAGTCAGGTTTTCCCTAGGTCTGCTGGAAGATCTCTTGGGCATCTAAGAACACGTTTATTTGGAGTTCTCACAACTTGGTGGTTGTTCTACCTGGCATCTTAAAGCATAATTTGCTGGGAGAAAGTGATATGGGTGTTCGTTTATTTTGAGGAGAAAAATGTATCTAGAACATCTTTTACGGGAGCATGATAATTTAGTGGAAGGTTTTTATCAGTCCCTGTATTGTATTTTTTGTTTGTGCAAAAGAAATCTTTTGATCTTTCTGACATGCTGCATCTCTACAGCCATGACCATTTTATCTCCTGGTGAAAACATGCTAGCTGTTAAGTTGTGGTTTCTTTAGGTGGACAGAGCTTTTAAAAATGAATTGTCTGGTTGAACATTTGTATTTATATAACACCTGCTCTAGTGTTAACTAGTTGTTTTGTAGTTATATTAAAAACAACAAATGTTTGTCAGCCTTGTGTCACTGCTGCCTACTTGTGTTGGTGCAGTTAAGGGGTGTGAAGGAAGCCTTTCCTTGTGTCCAGAGCTTGCTAAACTCACAGCTGCTGTGGACCTCAAGGAAAGCTGATTCTCTAGATACAGCACCCAATTTGAGTGCCCTACCACTGGTCCTAAAGACTTCAGGAACTGATAGCAGTAGTGATCTAGCCAGTATCAATAAATGAAACAAGATATGGGGAGATAATTTCATCTATAACTGGTCCCAGACCATTAGGACTTCAAAGACAATACCTAGTTCCTTTTAGACTGTTCCATGAAGTGAGTGGGTCACCAATGCAAAGCATGGAGCTTGGTGTTATGTACTCAGAGCCTCCAACCCTATTAAGCAGGTGAGTCACT
This sequence comes from Lepidochelys olivacea, assembly GCF_965140295.1. Classification (NCBI taxonomy): domain Eukaryota; kingdom Metazoa; phylum Chordata; order Testudines; family Cheloniidae; genus Lepidochelys; species Lepidochelys olivacea. The sequence goes on from NC_140424.1 coordinate 19,714,739, forward strand.
GCATTATGTAGCAGCAGGAACTTTTGGATGCTTTTCAAAAGGAGCTCTAAGTACAGCACATAATTATGTGCAGTGTATATTGGAATATACATATATATTAGAACATAGAAAGATCCATTCATAGGAGTAGACAAGAAAAATATGTTCTTTATGTAGCGCATTGCGCTGTAGACCCACTACAATGACTATTTCATTCTATTAATTGCTGGTAATTATAGTGAATTAACCTCCTATTACTGAATAATCCAATAACTCAAGACGTAGAGTAGATGCAGGGTTATTCTTTTGAACATTCACAGTAATATTTGTGTAAGGGTATGTCTACACTGCAAATAAAAACCAGCGGCTGGCCCATGCCAGCTGACTCAGGCTTGTGGGGCTTGGGCTAAGGGGTTGTTTAATTATGGTGTAGCTTGAGCCTTGGGATCCTGCAAGGTGGGAAGGTCCCAGAGCTCAGGCTCCAGCCTGAGCCTGAACGCCTGCACCGCAGTTAAACAGCCCCTTAGCCCAAGCCCCATGAGCCCAAGTCAGCTGGCATGGGCCAGCTACACGTGTCTAACTGCAGTGTAGACCTACTTTTAGTGTAATTTGCCTTTTGAAAAGAGACAGTAGCCATCAGGTTTTCTAGTATAACTTACAGCAGAGCTGTCTCAATGATTTTATTAACACTTGCATATATACTGTAAATGGTAGCCTTCCTTCACTGCTGCAACTAGTGCTGGAGTGATTCTCTACTGGAAAGTAGGGAATAAAGTAGTTCAGCACTTATTTATTTAGCAAAATCTAGGAAAATTGGTGCATGTTTTATTCCACTCTTCACCTTTCAGAGAATGTGACATGAAGGAAAGCATTACAGAGAAACTGTCAACTTGAATTTTTTAAATTGGCTGTAGGAAAATAAGTTTCCTTTTAAATGGTATGTGCTGAACAGTTTTTAAAAATGCTCTAAAATATTTTGAGTTTCCCTGCTCTCCTTTCTATGTCTAGAAGGGTCTTTCTGCCTGCCCGCCTGCCTGCCCGCCTGCCCGCCCTGAGAGCAATATTCCCCAATATTATATAACTTAAAATTGCTCACCTATTAAATACTTGCTGCTGCTTGTGTATATGTAAGGGGAGGTACCTTCTAGTTGCATTTCCTGAGGGGACAGGATAAAACTTTCACAGTGGCCACTGAGGATGTGAAACTTAAAGGCTGGTTCACTTTCTCTCATGGAGAAGCCTGTGGTGTGAGGCCAGAATGGAGGGACTACAAAATCCAAGTTTCATCTCAAGGACTTTTCAGAAAATTGTTCTAAATTGGAGGATTTAGGGGTCCTGTGGAGAAGATGAGGGTGAAAGTAGACCTCCAAAATCCAGACATCAAGGAGATCCATGGAAAAGGGCAACCGCAGAGTTTCATGAACAGCTACCCATCTGTACTCCTGCAGGAATTGTACTGCCCTTGGCTTGAGTCCCCTTTGCTCATTATAACTGCAGGAGTTTGTTGCTTGAAACAGCATTTGCTCTTGCCTGTATTTCTGCACAGAAATAATGTATTTCTCTTATGGTAGTGTCCAGAAGCTGTAATCAGAATATAATTACATTGTGCTAAGATCATACAAAGGTAGAAGAGTTGAGTATTTTGATGAGTAGAAGATGGTGCTGTGGCTAATGATTGGTCTAGTAATCTGCCCCAAATTCTGCAGAATGGCTTCCTCATGGTCTTGGGGACTTGGTGGTAGATGGCAGATGATGTAGCAGAAGTGTCCACACAGCCGGGGTTGTGATGAAATGGGCCTAAGTAGCTTGCTGCAATGATCTTTCTTTAGTAAACATAGAGACAATCTAGACTAGTTTGTCGTGATAGCCGTTTGAGCAGAACTGGGTATATCTGAAAATTAATGATTTTTTATACAGATTTAGTACCTTTATAAAATGATGTTTATGATGGTAACTATATTGCTACTGACTACCTTTTTGACGGCCAGAGTTGACTCTGTAGTGTTTGCACTTCATAAGTTATTTAGGGCTCAGTCATGTGCTTGAAAATTTCCCTACTACTAATGTAAGCTGTCTGGGACAGGATACTGGGCAAGATGGACCACAGTCTGACTCAGTATGGCAGCTCTTATGTTCAAATATGAAATAAACTGATATAAATCTTCAAAGCCCACTGTGTAGCTTGTAATACAGTGATCAGAAATACTAATTTAGGATCCTGAAATGCAATTTAATAACAAACTAAAAACAGGTGCATAGCCTCAGGGTATTTTTGTTGCTTTTAAACTATACTTGAAATGACATAGGCATGTAAATAGTTGGTGCGTGTGGGGAAATATTTCTAGGGTAGGGCTGTGTTCCTATTACTTTAACTCCTGGCCATATTTACCTTGGAGATTTCTTTCCTTGTGAATGACAAAGCAAAAAGGAAAAATAAGGTTCTCGATACAGTAGCTTTGTTGCGTATTTAGAGAACGTTTACAGATTGTGCAGAGAAAGTCTTTGGGTACCTTTGGTCATTTTTGTTTGGCTTAAGTAGCTTTCTCTTGATTGTAATGCTAAGTGAAGCCTAATCCTGTTGAGATTTTTAACAGTAGCTCTAAATGTGCCTTAGCAAATTCTGTTTCCAGAAGAGATTTCATTTTTATGTGGGTCAGTATTGTGTTCTGATTTTCAAAAAGGTTTATTTACATTATTGACTGGGTGGGCAAAAGGATAAGATAGGAAAGTAAATTATATATATTTGTGAAGTGACACAAGTTTTTGGTTACTCCATCATTTTCTGTTTTCTAGAATTGACATCTATATAAGAGTTATAGATTATTAAAACCTTAACTAAATCCTTAATTTATGGCAAATGCTATTTTCCTTCGTTTTGGGTTCTTGATTATTGTTATGTAGTGTTGCTGTAAGCTGCTAATAGCTGCTTCATATCACTGTAGATCAGAGGTGGGCAAGCTACGGCCTGCAGGCCACATTTGGCCTGCAGGACTGTCCTGCCCAGCCCCTGAGCTCCTGGCCTGGGAGGCTAGCCCCCAGCCCCTCCCCGGCTGTTCCCCCTCCCCTGCAGCCATGCCACAGCGTGGCTGCCAGTCCTGCCACTCTGAGTGGCATGGTAAGGGAGCGGGGGGGTTGGATAAGGAGCAGGGGGTTCTCAGGGGCAGTCAGGGGACATGGAGCGGGGGGGGTTGGAGGGGGCGGAGGTTCTCGGGGGCAGTCGGGGACAGGGAACGGGGTGGGTTGGATGGGGCAGAGGTTCTGGGGATGGGGAATGGGGGAGTTGGATAGACATGAGAGTCCCGGGGACCTGTTGGCGGGTGGGGGCCGGTAGATAGGGGTCGGGGACATGGAGCTGGGGGGTTGGATGGGGGTGGGGTCCTGGGGGGGCGGTTAGGGGCAGGGACAGGTAGCAGGGAGCGTTGGCTGGGTTGGGGGTTCTGAGCGGTGCAGTTGGGGTGGGAAGTGGGAGGGGATGGATAGGGGGCACAGTCTTCCCTACCCAGCCCTCCATACAATTTCAGAACCACGATGTGGCCCTCTGGCCAAAAAGTTTGCCCACCACTGCTCAAGATGTACAGTAGCTGCATTTCAGTAGTGGGTAGAATGTTTCCTATAACTTGTTACATTATAGAGGCTCCCAAAATAAAACAATGAAGCTGAATAAATACAAGGTTGTTATATTCTTTTTTTTTTTCTGTGCTACTATCCTAAAGGCCCTGGGGCACAGCCACAGTTCTTGTAGCTGAAGCTGTGTGTGTGTGTGTGTGTGTGTGTGTATGTATATGTGTGTGTAATATATATTTTCTTGTAGCTGTATATTGCACAACACCATGGGTGTAGCTACACGTTTGAAATTTGTGTGTGTACTGGCCAGCTTTTCAGTTGTAATTTTCTCAAGCAGGTCTGCTGTTCATCCAAAATGAACTGTAACTCAGTGGAGGTTGTTACACAGAGATGCCTGTTACGTGTGATAAATGGCTTAAACAGCCCCCTTCCCCCCCAGCCACCCACAACTCTTGCCATTCACTAGAAGATAATCTTCCCCATAGAAATTGAAACTGAAACATAAAGCATGTAGCATTTATTGTGTGTGAGACTCATGAATTTCAGTTGCTGAGCTTTAATATAGCAACAGTTTAAAACAGTAAGTGAAGGAAACTGTAGCCAGTTGAAACTAGTGGGGTGCTGTTCTCCTGCATTAGTTTTGATTTATGACAAAAAATTATCTCCTGATTTAAAAAAAAAAAAAAAAGGTTGGAGAGGTTCAGTATTCTGACAAAAAAAATACTGTAGTTTGAATATACATGTGGTTTTTGTTGTCCGTATAAATTTGTAATGAATTTAGATACTAAAGCTGGACATACTGAAATCATATAGAATTGATTACACTTTCACTGAAACCAAAATTAAACGGAACACATTGTAATAACTTACTTTTTTACTAGGAAAAGAAGATGAAGAGCAAGAATGTTGTTTAAAAAAATGAGTGATGTAGGAGTTTGTGCCGGTATCTCTTCGTAAGCTATTAAATCTCAAACATTGAGAAATGTAATTAGGCAATGACCTTATGCCCTCCAGACACGTAGACTTTGCTCATTATTTGACATAGCACCTTGTTTTGAGAGGACTTTATTCTACTTGCCAGACCATAAGTGAGCATCCCGTGCCAAATTCTGCCTTCTGATACCCATAACTTTAATGGGAGCCCCACATGCATATCAGATGGCATATTGTGGATTGCAATATATTTTTATGGTGTCTTGGCTTATAACAGATTTTGTTTTCCTTTGTAGATTGTCCTCTGCCCCCAGCTCACATTTCACCATTTCAGCTCATAGTATATGTCCAGGGAAAGAAGGTTCTATGATTGTCAAATTAAGTCTTGAAAAAATGCATTTTGAGTGTGTGGGGATATATAGGCTGTGTTGCCTTTTATGCAGAAAGATAAAGTATTTTTATAAATTACTCCAATAATGTATAATGTGCTTTGAATATACAGATGATGTGCTGTCCGAACTAGATGGCAGTCTACATGGAACTTTTAATCTCCTAGGCATTCAGTATTACTGATATCTTTCTTTTTGTTGATGCTAGGAAAGAGATTGTGATTGAAATCCTTGCCTTGGCTCTGGCCCATTTATGCTGGGGAAAAGGGCCAGAGCGGTGTAAAGGGCTCTAAAAACCTTGGTTATGGTTGGAGAAGAATTCCTCTGATGCAGGCAGTGTGAAAACTAGTTGTAAGATTGCTTGTGAGAAAGTGCCTTCAAGTCCTGACATAGGGGCTGGTAAGGGAAGGCTTGGAGTGGGGCTGTAATACACAGACAGACATAGATTCACTCCAGCACTGTGTCACACTGAGTGACCTGGGGTGACTGGTGTCATTTAGACAGGCCCCCGGGGCTGTCTAGGGGTATGTCTGCACTGCAATAAAATACCTGCAGTAGGCCTGTGTCAACTCAGTTGGATGTGCGGGGCTCTAAAATTTGCAGTGTAAATGCAGCCCATGCCTGAATATTCAAATATGTTCATTTGATTGTCTAGTTTAAATGTTCAGTTAGATATCCTGCATCTATGTTACTTAATACAGTAGGTTTTTTGTTTGTTGCACTCTGAATAACTCCTTGTCGGTGCTTGGAGTTAATGTGTTCCATATGTAACTTAGCAATTATATAGCAGATTTCAGTGTAAATTAAAGTCCTGTGGCATGCCCTTTTTTTTGTTACATATAGTATAAGCATAAACATATTCATATACAGTGGAGAACTTTTCTAACATGTTCCAAAGATGGAAAAGTAGTGACCTCATCACCAAGGTTGATTTAGTTCAGTGTACTATAAAAGTTATGCCCAATACTGCAATTTTATAGCCCCTCAGCCTGAGCCCCATGCGTCTGAGTCCGCTCCCATGGGCCAGCCACAGGTGTTTTACTGCAGTGTAGACATACCGGAAGTTAGGTCATGGGCATCTCCAGCCCCCATACTAGCCCAGTGTCAGAAGTGCACAGATGTGGCTTAAAGCTACATTGGGACTCCCCCCGTGTCTGCAAGATGTGTGCTTTGCCTCTTAGGGTACATCTACACTGCAATCTGGGTGTGTGATTACAGCACATATAGCAGCGAAGCCATGGCATCACTGGCTTCAGTATGGGCTATACAAAGCCCATTTGGGACTTTGGTTATGTACTTAGGAAGCTAGCCCACTCTGAAGTCTGTGCTGCTGCAGCTTCACTACTATTTGTATCCAAGATAGTTAAATTAAAGCTAAGTCAGGTATGTCTATATGTGCTGCAGTCACACCTCCGATTGCAGTATAGAGATACCCTTTGAGGTGCATCACAGTATCTCATATTGTATGTTTATATATTATGGTGAGAATTTTGTATTACTGCAGGAACATTGAAGAATGCTTTAGATCTTTGGGTTTGGTAAATTGTGCTTTATAAGTTGTAATTACCATGTTCCACAAACATTTTTCTTTTTTTCCCCTTAGGCGCAGTTATTTAAACATGGCAAGAGAGACGACTGTTTACCATATGGTAAGAATCATAGAATATCAGGGTTGGAAGGGACCTCAGGAGGCCATCTGGTCCAACCGCCTGCTCAAAGCAGGACCAATCCCCAAGTAAATCATCCCAGCCAGGGCATTGTGAAGGCTTACCTTTAAAACCTCTAAGGATGGAGATTCCACCACCTCCCTAGGTAACCCATTCCAGTGCTTCACCACCCTCCTAGTGAAAAAGTTTTTCCTAATATCCAACCTAAACCTCCCCCCACTGCAACTTGAGACCATTACTCCTTGTTCTGTCATCTGCTACCACTGAGAACAGTCTAGATCCATCCTGTTTGGAACCCCCTTTCAGGTAGTTGAAAGCAGCTATCAAATCCCCCCTCATTCTTCTCTTCCGCAGACTAAACAATCCCAGTTTCCTCAGCCTCTCCTCATAAGTCGTGTTCCAGTCCTCTAATCAGTTTTGTTGCCCTCTGCTGGACGCTGTCCAATTTTTCCACATCCTTCTTGTAATGCGGGGCCCAAAACTGGACACAGTACTCCAGATGAGGCCTCACCAATGTCAAGGCTCATATGTTCTGTGATATTTATTCTTAAGGGGAACTATTATCAGTTATATAGTTAAGAGAAATTGTTTTAAAAAAGAAATATGTTATATAGTTCGCTTTCAGTGCTTTTAGGTGTGACACCTTGAATCTGCTTTTGGGCTCCTGTATTATGCAGGCTTACAGCAGCCTGGCTAAGAGACGTTCCTATTAATTCAATATTAAACACTCTCTTCTTTTTGATCACTAATCCTGGACCAGTGGTTGGGAAAATTTTCCTGGTCTTGAAAACATTTGTGTTGGTCTACTAAAGACTTGGAAGCTTCATCCTTAAAATTGTCATTATGAATTTCCCAACTTGAATTTTGACATGACTTCAGTATTCTTTCTCTAGAACTGCTAGAGATAAATTGTTAATGCAGTAGTAAAGCTGGAATGGTCCCAGGCTTTCAGAAGGCATAAAGCATTAATTTGTATAACTTGAAATAGTAACCACTAAAACCATAATAGAATTAAAGAGAGTGATCGGAAAGATGTGTTTTTTAAGACAAACTATTTTGAAATTTGCCAGGGCTAGAAAGAGATGCTTTATATCATTTGAAAGTTAGGAGCTTGTAGATGGCTTGCAAATTGGATTTTGAAACTGTTACTGTTAGGTCAAGGGATTATTTTTTTTAAAGATACTAATTAATCACTCTTATACAGGACTAGTATAACAAGTTGCAGAACACTTAGGCCAGTGTAATGTTTAAATCTTTACACTTGTAGCACATTCTGTAAGAAATAGGGTTGTCAATTAATCACAGTTAATGCAAGCGATTAACTCAAAACTAATTAACATGTTGTTTTTTTAGCAAGCGTTAATTGCACACCAGGGCGTCATGCTCGGGAGGGACATCTGTGTGCCTCTGGTTCAGGAGTGACCCTCTTCCTGCTGCCTTGCTCCACTGCTGCCCCGGTCAAGCTGTTCTGGACTGGGAGCCTGTCTGCTGCACAGAGTGGGGTGGGGATGTCAAGGTGTCCTCCTCCCCCTGTCCATGTTCGCTGCTCTGCTGGGGTCCGGGAGCAGGGAAAGCCTGTCTGTTGTTGCTGTTGGCTCAGGAGTGAGTGCTGCCCAGCTCAAAAATGTTCAGACTCCTGAGTGTTCTGCTTAAAGAGACAGCTCATCCTCAACACCCAAAATATTTCAGTAAATGACATTCTATTATCAACTGTGTGATTAATCACAACTATTTTTTTAATCTCGTGATTTTTTTAATCATTTGACAGCCCTGCTAAGAATGATAGCTACATGACAGAGAGTTACTTGTCCATATTAATTGCTTCTTAGGATCATACATCAAAGCATTCAGGAATCATTTTAGGTTGCAAATATAAAAGGCTTTGTTTTTATTTGTAATCAAAAACGAAGTATCCATCTTGAGTACCTTTAACACTACAACTTTATACTGAGAGAGTTTTGAGTTACTCATTTATGGCAAGAGCCTCCCTCAGCTCTCACTTTCCACCAGATTTTGAAACTCGTGATGCATGAATGTACTGTATGTCAGTGATTAAAGATAAACCTTGTAACAATACTCTAGGTCAGTTTTATATATATATATACATAATAGCACTTTTCATGTTCAAAGTGCTTTACAAACATTAATCCTCTCAAAACTCTCTTGGAGGAGAGGTAGGGAGGTATTATCCCCAATTTATATATGGGGAAAACGGATGACTTGCTCAAGGACACAGAGGAAGGCTGTGTTGGAGCCAGGATTAGAATTCCTGCCTCTGTCCTGTTCTCAGAACACTCATAATAATATTTAGCGCTTTTCATGTTCAAGGCTCTTAACATACATTTTTATAATGAATCCTTCATGACATCCCTGTGAGGTATGTAAGTAATGTTACCCCCATTTTATCAATGGGGAAACTGTTGCAGTGTGGTTAAATAGTAATAATAAGTTATTTGCACTTAAATAACACTGTAAGATGAGGACCTCAAAGCACAAATATTAATGAATTTTGCTACCTAATTCTCCTGGGAGATGAGCGTTATCCTTTTCTTTTGCAAATGAGGAACCTGAGCCACAGAGAGGTTAAGTGACCTACTTAAAGTCAAATAGGAAATCGGTGGTGCAGCCAGGCATATAACCTAGATCTTGTAAGTGCAGTCCTGGCCCTTAACCAAAATTTTTTTTCCTCCTCTAAAACCAAAGTGAGTTAGTGATGGAACCAGGTTTTAGAACTTGGAGTTCCTGGTTCAGTCTGTTGCTCAAACCATTAGACCACCTTCTCTTAATTATAATTATGCTTATGTATTAAACATTTGTTGTTTCATGATATTGATGGGCAGCAAGAAGCATTTTTGTTCAGTACATTTCCTTTCTCTTTTACAGCTTCTACTGTACTTGAATGCCTTGATAATTGCAAGCTGTCAGAAAGTAACCAGACGCTTCTTCGTAAACTAGGGGTGAAACTTGTTCAACGACTTGGATTGACATTTCTAAAACCAAAGGTGGCAAAGTGGAGGTTAGTTTAAAAGAAATAGAGCAAACTTACATGCACTAGTCCTTTAAACAACAGTATTGGATTTTGAAATTCAGATTTACTTATACAGTGGATGAGTAATAAAACTGGTACATATTCATTTGATTACAAGATTGTCTAGTTTAAATGTTCAGTTAGATATCCTTCATCTATGTTACTTGAATACAGGAGGTTTTTTTTCTTTGTTGCACTCTGAATAACTTCTTGTCAGTGCTTGGAGTTAGTGTTCCATATTTAACTTAGCAATTATATAGCAGATTTCAGTGTAAATTAAAGTCCTGTGACATGCCCTTTTTTTGTTACATGTAGTCAGGGGTGAAAGTAAGTCGAGTGACTTACCGGTACGCTGGGGCCAGCTCTGGCACCCAGAAGGGGTGGGGCCTAGGGCGGAAGAGGTGGGGCTGAGGGGGGTCAGAGCCATCCCCAGCCCACCCTGTAAGGTAAATGCCCCCCCACTCCTTCTCCTCCCCCTCCTCCCCTCCCCCACCGGGGTAGTAGCAGCAGCCTGGGGCTACAGGGGCTATTTAAAGGTCCCAGGGCTCCCCTGCTTCTACCGCCCTGGTCCTTTAAATAGCCCCCGGAGCCCTGGAGTAGCGGCGGCGGGGCTCCGGCGGCTATTTAAAGGGCTGGAGCGGTAGAAGTAGGGGAGCCCTGGGCCCTTTAAATAGCCGACAGAGCCCTGCAGCTGCTACCCCAGGGCTCCAGCATCAGGGCTCTGGAGGCAATTTAAAGGGCTTGGGGCTCCAGCCACTGCTGGGAGCCCCAGATGCTTTAAATTGCCCCCTGGGGAAGCCGGGCTGCCCTGGTACGGTGCACTGGCTTACTTTCACCTCTGCATATAGTAAGTACAAGCATAAACATATTCATATACAGTGGAAAACTTTTCTAACATGTTGCAAATTTGGAAATGTAGTGACCTCATCACCAAGGTATTTAGTTCAGTGTACTATAAAAGTTACACCCAATACTGTATTACAGAATTCTTACTCCCTGATCAAACGTAATGCCCATTTGGAAAAAAAACCTATTCATAAACCAAGATTATTTAGTTTAGTGAAATTCTATTGTCACCTTTCCTCTGGTGCCTGGTTTTATTTATTGCCACAGGGCAGACCCTTTTTCAGATTTCTCGCACTGATATTTTAAAATTGCAGGCTCCCTTGTCAGCTATTTTTATCATTTGGATTGTATCTTTCACCTTTGAGAAAGTCCCTAGGCTTAGGAAATTCTTTCTAGTTGTAGAATGTTCCCCTCCTGACTGCCAGAAATATCTACTTGTTTAGCAAGCTGAATACTTTCACTTCATTGCATATTGTGTTTTCTCTAAGTTGCACAAATGGTGATAGTAGTGGCATTGAGTAAATGGTCTTTTATTAAAGTATTTAATTTTATTAAACCTTTTCAGTTTCAGGAGTAGTGGAAAACTGTTTATATTTTCAGCTTTATTTTAATCTCTAATCTATTTTTTTAATCTTTCAGTTAATCAAATTCCCTTTCTTATGTCTTTCCTTTTTACCATCTTAAGAGTTTGCTTTCAGTGGTAAGGGTCAAAAATTGTCTGCTCACCACACCCTTTGAGGTTGATGGGAGCAGGGAATTTTCATGTAAGTGCAGAATTTATCCCTAATTTTTTTCATTTTAAACATGGATGTGTCAGATGTTGTAGCATTATTTGCTTCATTTTGTGTACATAAATGACAAACTTAGCTCTCATGTGAAGAATGATGATATCTGTAATTGTTGTGTATGTCTGAATGTACAAAAAGTTAAATTATCAGTCATGTAGTGTATGTAATCATATTGGCCTTTGATAACTTCATTATTTAATATTACAGTTTAGCTCTTACCATGGCTAATTTCTATCTAATTAACCTCTAATGGTAATAAAATGTAGTGACTGAAATGGAAAAGTTCTAATATACATTTCCACAGTTCTGTACCTTTTTCTCACATTTGGCATGATTTTCAAGCACCATGGAATACAAAACAAGCCAAGTTTTGAAGCTTCAGTTATCTGAGATATTGGAGTATAAAATTTCTGATTTAAAAAAAAAATAAGAAAAGGGTGTGTAAATGCTTGAATAAGTGAAGATGCATTACAGCGAAGACCAAGCATGGAAAATTACTGCTCAAAAGAAACCTTTTTCAGAGCGTTGTGAGCAACTGACAGAAGATTAGAATTGAATTTGGAATTCAACTTTAACTATACTGAGTCTCTCTAGGTCTTTTATAATAATGATTTGCATTTGTTGGGCAGCTTTCTTACCAAAGAAACTTGGATCACTTAATAAATGTAAACTGATGGACAAAACTCATATAGGAATCACTTCACTTGCCGCTGAGTTAGACCTATCTCTGAGGTAGAATCTGGCAGTTGTTTTACAGTGCACAGCAATTTAGTGTGGGAAATGCTGATAAACACTATGTCCACGTGAATTGAGATGGGGAATTTGAGGCAGAAAGTAGTCATTCAGCTTATAATTTTTCCAGGATGCTGGAGTTAACTAACTGTCCTGCTTTTGCTATAGGTGACTTGGGATCTTAATCTTAATTATTGTTTGTTCTCTCTGTGTCTCAATTATCCTACACTATGGGTGTACAAAGTAGTTTACAGGCAACAAAAAATATATGGTCCCCTTTCTCCAAGAGACTCGTCGTCTAGTTGAGATAAATGTCTGAGTTAAAAGGTAAATGGAGGGGAAAAGGAGAGAAATTATAAGCTCTCAAATTCTCTAGTCTTTGCGTGTTCAATTTAAAAAAAAATGCATCTAAGTTGGCATGGAAGTGGAAAGAGGTGAAGGAGGTTGTATAGCATATAGTTTCATTTCGGAGATTTGGAGAAGTATAGAGAGGTTGGCTGAGGACAGTTGTGAAGGAAAGGAGGCCTGGAGGAGTACAGGGTCCAAATGGGCAATAGTATGTGCTGAGACAGAGAAGCAGGGACTTGAGGAGTAGTTAAAATTTGAAGATGGAAAATAATTACCACATTTAACTTGATACTTACATCGTGTCCAAAAGATGATGCCTTCAGTTGCACAGTGCTTCCTGGTACTGTGCTGGAATATTGACTTCTTGTTGTCTTAGGTTATGTCTACACTCTGAGCTAGGGGTGTGATTCCCAGGTAGCATACATGTACTTAAGCTATTGTTGGTATAAATAGTGGTATAGCTGTGGTAGCATGGGCAGCAGCGACATGGCTTAGCTGTGCTGAATACAAACCGTTCCCAACCTGTGGATATGTACTCCGCAATCGGCATTGCTAAGCTTTTCTGCTACTGCCTATGGTACTGTGGCTACGCTGCTATTTATACTGGTGCTAGCTCTCACTGGGCTATCGCAAGTACATGTCAGCAAATTGGGAATCATACTCCAAGCTCATAGTGTATACATAGCCATAGAAGGAAGGATGCTACCTACTGAATCTCTAGCATATTTTCTGAGGCAAATAGGTGTTTAAGGAGGTGTTTCAAAGTGCATCTGTTTTGCTTGTGAAATTTGATAGCTCACAGTATAAGGTGCTGTGAGAACACAAGTGCTATTGTATGAACATATATATGGTGTTCTTTGAGTACTAGAAAAGTGTTTTTCTACAGTAGATTAAAAAATACTACCGTGAAAATGTACTACACTGAGAGAAGGTTTTGAGGATGGCATATGGTGTGTTCCAGGATCAACTTGGTAGGCACACACTTAAACAAAAAATTGCAAATAAACTTTGTTTTCTGTACAGGTATCAACGTGGTTGTAGATCTTTGGCTGCCAATCTGCAGTTTTCTGCCCAGGTTCCAGTTGCACAGAACGTAGGAATTGCTGCTGTTGATGCTGCTGATGATGAAGAGGAATATGACATTCCAGGAGAGGTTGAGAATGTTATAGGTGTGTTGGATCCAAATAGAAATATTTTGTTTAGCCAGCAGGCATTACAACTGGCAACAATCTGGGATGGGCTTAAGAAAGAATTATGGTTACACAAACCGCTGGTAAAGTAATGGAGAAAATTATAATATGATGTATCTGTATATAATTGGACAGGGTTTACCATATTTTGTAAAACTATGCCATGGTTTTCAGCATGTCACTTTTCCCACAAACAAAAATGAATAACTCCCATGGGGGGGGGAACTATTTTACTTTGAAACACACTTGCCCAATCTTATTCAGTAACATGATTCAGATCTTTCTGCTTTTGGAGTGGGACAGAATGAATTATATTATGATTTTAAAAAAGGTCCAGATTGTGTTCAAATAAAGTTTAAAGGCCTGCGGTAGGTCTGATTTGAAATTTTAAGCTGTGGTAGAATCAATGGTACAGCTTATTGTACCTAGGAATCCTAACATATAGTGTATGGTCATAAACATAGTGCTCAGCTAATTCATTGATTGGTATGTTATAAATATGTAGGCATTAACAGCAATAGAGGGCTCACAGCACTGGGCAATGTAACAAGCCACTCAAAATACCAAATTTTGTTAAAAAATGTATTTTGTTTAAAAAATACCAGTACTGCTGCTTTGAGTATGTGTCAGGGTAGATCTCATTTGAGGTGCTTATAAACCTCACACACACACAATTGGAGTCTTTCAAATAGCCATGTCTGAGCTTGTGCATGCTCTTGTATCACCTTGTGCTCCTGTACAAGGGCGTAAAAGGTGGGACAAGGCAGCTCAACCACTCCTGGTGGACTCAAAGCCTTTAGGCTTCAAACCTTGCGCTTCCTCCGATGGGCTAATCCTGCAAACATGAGCATAGCACATGCCTGTTCTGCTTGGGTAAGACTCGTATACCAGAAAGATACCTAGGATGCTGATCGTTTTCTTCTAGGACTTGAAAGTCACAGAATGCCCAACTGAAGCTCCACTTATTGGAGCAGTCAGTGAAGGTTTCTTTGGACTGAAGGAGTCTGGTACTGGAGAAAACAATGTCTGGAAACCTTCCCCCCTCCCCCCAGCAGATGAGTGACACCCAAGGCCAGCACAGAGAAAATCCTGGAAATGAAAAAAGACCTGGTGCCAGTACTGAAGTCCAACATGGAGAGAAATCTCTCTGAGCATAAGGACAGAAACTCTAGGTGGAACTCAGTGCCTTCCAATAGAGACAGGTTTCAGAGTAACAGCCGTGTTAGTCTGTATTCGCAAAAAGAGAAGGAGTACTTGTGGCACCTTAGAGACTAACCAATTTATTTGCGCATAAGCTTTCGTGAGCTACAGCTCACTTCATCGGATGCATACTGTGACATCATCATCATCTGGACCCATGGAAAAGAAGCCCTTGAGGAATTCCACCATGATTTCAACAATTTCCATCCCACCATCAACCTCAGCCTGGTCCAGTCCACACAAGAGATCCACTTCCTGGACACTACAGTGCTAATAAACAATGGTCACATAAACACCACCCTATACCGGAAACCTACTGACCGCTATTCCTACCTACATGTCTCCAGCTTTCACCCTGACCACACCACACGATCCATCGTCTACAGCCAAGCTCTGCGATACAACCGCATTTGCTCCAACCCCTCAGACAGAGACAAACACCTACAAGATCTCTATCAAGCATTCTTACAACTACAATACTCACCTGCGGAAGTGAAGAAACAGATTGATAGAGCCAGAAGAGTTCCCAGAAGTCACCTACTACAGGACAGGCCTAACAAAGAAAATAACAGAACGCCACTAGCCGTCACCTTCAGCCCCCAACTAAAACCCCTCCAACGCATTATTAAGGATCTACAACCTATCCTGAAGGATGACCCAACACTCTCTCAAATCTTGGGAGACAGGCCAGTCCTTGCCTACAGACAGCCCCCCAACCTGAAGCAAATACTCAACAGCAACCACACACCACACAACAGAACCACTAGCCCAGGAACCTATCCTTGCAACAAAGCCCCTTGCCAACTGTGCCCACATATCTATTCAGGGAACACCATCACAGGGCCTAATCACATCAGCCACACTATCAGAGGCTTGTTCACCTGCACATCCACCAATGTGATATACGCCATCATGTGCCAGCAATGCCCCTCTGCCATGTACATGGGTCAAACTGGACAGTCTCTACGTAAAAGAATAAATGGACACAAATCAGATATCAAGAATTATAACATTCAAAAACCAGTCGGAGAACACTTCAATCTCTCTGGTCACTCGATTTCTGATCTCAAAGTGACTATTCTTCAACAAAAAAACTTCGAAAACAGACTCCAACGAGAGACTGCTGAATTGGAATTAATTTGCAAACTGGATACAATTAACTTAGGCTTGAATAGAGACTGGGAGTGGCTAAGTCATTATGCAAGGTAACCTATTTTCCCTTGTTTTTTTCCTCCCCCCCCCCCCGACGTTCTTGTTAAACCCTGGATTTGTGCTGGAAATGGCCCACCTTGATTATCATACACATGATAAGGAGAGTGATCACTTTAGATAAGCTATTAGCAGCAGGAGAGTGGGGTGGGGGGAGGTATTTTTTCATGCTTTGTGTGTATAGAAAGATCTTCTACACTTTCCACAGTATGCATCCGATGAAGTGAGCTGTAGCTCACGAAAGCTTGTGCTCAAATAAATTGGTTAGTCTCTAAGGTGCACAAGTACTCCTTTTTCTAATATAGAGAGATCACATAAAGCCTCTGGGGGAAAACTCACTAAGCCCCTCAGTGAATCCAGGGTTATTGAGAAGGTGCCATCTACTATCATGGCACCCATGAAGTTTACCATGATTCCATCTCCTCTGATCCAGATGACTGCGCAATCATCTGTGTCGTGTTAATTGGCAGAGTTGCTAATGGTACCACTGTGCATGTCATTGCAGACTCTCGCATGTGATTCTGAGACTGTCGGAAATTACCCTCGCACCAAGACAGCTACTGGTACCACTGATACCAGGAGTGCCATATGTATCAGTGCTGCCCTTAGAGGAAATCTATTCTTCATCCTTGTCACTAGGACATTCTTTCTTGCCTTCCTTGAGTAGGGAACCCTCTCCCCTGAGGTCAGCAGGTGAGACCATGGACAGACAAGGCAGTTCTCCCTATAAGGCCCTACTGCAATCCCTCTGGAACCGGCACTGGGTTGGCAACCATCACACAAGCCAGCTGGACCCTTCTGGAATACCACGATAGTCCTATTGGACTCAGTGGGATCCTTCTTCACATACTTCCAGGAGTGGATCCCCATTCCATTCCTGGAAGAGGAGGTTGTACTGCTTGGTGACATCTCTGGCCAGACCACTGTCGCTGAGCCAGGAAAAATGCCAGCTAATGCCTGACATGGGACCAGAGGAGCAACACGGTCCTACTTCACCTTCCAAAGATTTGTTGTCCTTGTTACCAAATGAGACAGTAGCCTCTGCACTGATACTGGTGCTGGACTATTTTAAGATGTTCCAAGATCTGCTTATGAGAATAACAGACAATCTAGAAATAGAGATGTCAGTTAGCTAAAAAGATTCTCAGGTTGTTCAATTACACTGATGATGTGAAGGGCCTTGTGGCTTCAAGTTTCAGGCATTCCCAAGGAGGTGCAAGCCATGATAGAAGATCTGCCTTTCAAAGGGAAGGAGTTGTTTAGCAAACACACAAAGCTCTGCATTTCTCTGTAGCATGGGACATGGGTCACTTGCTGGAGGATCCTCTCCTCCTTGAAGTCTTTAAACCATGATTTGAGGACTTCAATAGCTCAGACATAGGTGAGAGGTTTTTTGCAGGAGTGGGTGGGTGAGATTCTGTGGCCTGCATTGTGCAGGAGGTCGGACTAGATGATCATAATGGTCCCTTCTGACTTTAGTATCTATGAATCTATGAACTCCAAAGCTACACTGTTCTCCTTGGGAAACTATACCCAGCCCCCTTACTGAAAATTGTGTCACTAGTAACCATGGATGTTAGAGAGGAACTAGGCACGTCACACATGCTTGATTATCCTTCCAAGAAAAAGCCCAGAAATAGCAGGGGATGCCAGTCTCCTCTTTTGGCACATGGTGCTAGCATCACATCAACAAATTTCATGGGACTGTCAGGAACTGCATCAGGAGCAGTTCCAAGCATGGAACCTTTGGAAGCCACCTTATCCTAATCTGCTGGGTATGGTCTGCTATAACTTCAGACATACATCATTGTTCATGGCTATTCTATCCAATTTAATTCCTTACTACCCTCCATTCTTCCCTTTCCCTCTTCAGGGGCCCTTCTTATGAGAGCCTACCATAAGTAGAAGTGGCCTTGTTGCTTTGGCTAGGAGCCATAAAAAAGCTGTCACCTGAATATAGGGGAAGAGGCTTCTGCTTCTGCTATTTTCTTACCCTTTCTTCTTCAGAAAATTTTTGTCCTTGGGAGACTCAAGAAATACATAAGACATCTCAGGTTCAGGATGGTAATGCTTGCCTTCATCACTCCATCTCCAAGTTCACGACTGGTTTGTGGCTCTTGACATGTGTGGCATGTACTTCCACATAGCCATCCTACCCAATCCAGAGGAGGTACCTAAGATTCACAGTGAGGCCCAACTATTACCAGTACAAGGTACTGCCATTTAGACTCTCAACGACACTCAGATTCTTCATGAAATGGTTAGAGGTGGTAGCAGTATGCTTAAGGAAACAGGGCACTCACGTCTACCTGTATGTGGATGATTGGCTGGTCAGAGGCAGGTCTCTGCAGGAGACTGAGATAGCCCTAGAGTATGTCGTCCTCTTGTTTGTGCAGCAGTCCCTTACTGTGAACTACAAGAAATCATCTCTGTCCCCATCACCCTCAAATGAGTTAATAGGGACTGTGCTAGACTCTCAATTGGCAAAAGCCTACTATGCATTATGTATATAAGCCGGAAGCAATCAAGCTGTGGACGTGGTGTCTTCGCCCTGGGATAACCCCATTGGCTCTGAACCTTCCATGAGTCAGCAACAGCCTGGCAGACTTTTTGAGCAGACATGCAGCAATCAACCATGAATGGTTACTTTGGAAGTCCATCACAGAGCTGATATTGGCTCATTGGGGGATTCCCAGAATAGACCTTTTCACCATGAAAGACAATACCAAATGCCTGATCTTTTGCTCCAGAGAAGGCATGAGCCTGGACTTATTGTCAAACTCCTTTCTGCTACAGTGGATAAAGATACCCCCCAAACTCCAGGCTGATATCCAAATGACAGATGGGACAAGGCCACACCTTATTGACCAAGGCAGTTTTGGCTGTCAGACTTATTGTGGATATCAATCTGCTGTGATCTGCTTCCCTCCCCTCCTTCCAATCTCCCAGCTTGTCTGAATATAATATCCCAGAATCATGGTCAGATACTGCACCTGGACCTACAGTGACTAAGTCTGAGGGCTTGGATGTTGTCTGGTTCAGCATTACTCACAGAGACTGACAAGTTCAGGAAATTCTTGGACAGAGCAGAAAGCAATTTATAAGAAAGTCCTTTTAACCAAAATGGAAAAGGTTCTCTATATGGGCAGTCCAACATGATCTAGATGCAACAGAGCCTGAATACTGAAAATAATTGACTGCTTGCTGCTATTGAAGCTTTTAGGAGTCCTCAGCAACTACGGTCTTTGAATTGCAAGGCATCTGAGAGGGTTGCAGCCACCCAGCCCTTTTTGCTTTCACTGGGAGCACAGGAATATTGCATGTGTGATCCAGAGGTCCCAGCTATTAAAATGTTTCTGAACTTGCATGATTGAGGTGCATGTGTGCCTATAGTGGGATCCATGTTGACTACAACATCATCTCAGAGAACCACAGTTACTGTAGGTTAAGTAACTGTTCTGTAAACATTGCCCCAACCTTGTCCCCTGCATCCCAGGGACAATTAATTGCGTAAGAAAACAGGTTGCAGTACCACTGATTTCCCCGCTTTGGGAGTTTGCACAGTGGGAGCTGCTTTAATAGTCCAGACAGTATAGGCAAGAGAGATGTGCAGATTCATTGTATTCCCTGACTCATTTGGCCATATTCTTCTCTGGCTAGTGCTGGAGACTGTCTGTCGATGTGTCCCTCCTTCCCTCTGTCCTGTGCTGGCTGTTTTGTAGGCTCTCTAGCAGGACAGTGTAGCCTTCTATTTGAGTGCCTATTACCCCTTTCCTCTCTTTCACCTTTGCTTCAGGGCCTCAGCTAAGATATGCAAAAGCAGACATAGGGTTATGTGTGCACTGCAAGCAGAGGTCTGGCTGAAGCACCTGTAGACATTTCCCAAGCTATCTTTGAACTATCTAGCTTGGGTAGCAATACCAGTGAAACTGTGGTATCATGGGCTAGCTGTTTGGGCTATACCAGCCTGCCTGGGACCCCTTCCTGGGTATGTACTCAAGAGGCTAGCCTTTGCTGCTCTGGTTGCACTGGTATTGTTAGCTTTGATCTAGATAGCTTGGATATCTCAGGATGGCTACGCGTGCTGCAGTCACAACTTTGAGTGCAGTGTAGATGTATCCTTAATCGCCGTGCTAAATTACAGAGCTACCATCTATTCAGAAAGCACTAATACCCCTTGTTTGCTTTTGTGGCTTCAAATTTCATTTTTGTCACAGTCACAACAAGTATGGGTACAAATGTTTTTGTTTAAATTAAGAGCTGGTTGTGATAATAAGGAAATGAGTTTTGAACATTTGTGGAGAATTGCTCTAAAGAACTTGGAGTAATCTGCTTTGCTTAAAATAATATTCTCTACAGAACAATTGCTGATTGGATTGAAAGACAAAGACACCATTGTGAGATGGTCTGCTGCAAAAGGGTAGGTTTCTTCTATTTAATTTAAAACTAATAGATTAGCATAACAGCTGAATGTTTCCCAGGGCTAAATAACTGCATGTTGTTTTCTCAGTGTTATCGGTTATTTATGATGGTTGCAACACAAGTGATGACATGGAGCCCGTGTCTGCTAGTGTTCTTGGATGGAGGTAGAAGTGGTGGGGCAGCGAACTAGGAAATTTTAACTAGGGTTGAGTTTGGAATGATGCGTGAGGATTTTACTTGGGGCTTTTTTGCAATAGTGTTTCTTCCCAGTTGGCTGGTCCACGTTTTCGTCTTTTCCATTTGAAAATCTTACTTCTTTGTTAGGCACATTATTTTGTAGCTTTTCAGCTTGTAGTCTGACATTTGTGTCCTAGTGTGACACTGTTGAAATAATGCATTGTGTCGTCTGTAGTTTGAATCCTGTTATCTTAGTGTAAACTTTTATCTTAAATTACTGTAATTGTACAGCAAATCACTTTTCTTCTCTTTTTTTTGCAGGATTGGTAGAATAACTGGAAGGCTTCCAAAAGAGTTAGCTGATGATGTGGTTGGATCTCTGTTGGATTGCTTTAGGTAATACTATTTTGTATTTATGCAATAGCTTGCATCCTTGGATCTCAAAATACTCCTATGCTGTGTACATAATTTCACAGCTGCCATGTGGCCATTTCTGGAGTGGGAGGGCAACATTCAGGCAGGCAACTGGCCCATAGCACATATAAAACAATAAGGAGAATTGGAATTTTGGCCAAGGGCATGGGGCAAACACCTACATGTGTGAAAAGTACTACTGGAACTTTAATGTCCATGCAAGTTTGGACCTCATTGTTAGGGTCTCATTGAAAGAATAAAACAGAATTTTGTGGTGGTAGGAGGTGGTTTGGATTAGTGCACTAACTTTTTCATGACAGATCTGTGTTCAAGTTCTGATATGCTGTATGTGAAATTGAACTTGATGGTTTTTCCTATCCTAGTATCCAGTGAATATTTCTTCACACAGCAAATTATGTAGGCATAATTTGCTATGACTTGCAATGTGGCATTTTTCAGGTCAGGGGTGAGGTGCATTGGCAGAGCAGTGTGGGAAAGTTTGAACAGTGTCCTCCTACACTGTTTGTGACTCTGGCTAGTACTGATGTATTATGTTCATGAACACCGCAAAATTGGTTCAGAAGTATAAAAAGAAAGAGGGAATGTTTTCTTGTACATGTAAGAGCAGAATTGTTGCATATGTGAAAACTAAATTGCTATGAAACCCTTTTCTTCCCATCCAAAGTTGCCTATTGTGTTTAGAATCAGCAGAAAAGCAGAGGAGTACGTGTACGTTTGGTTTACAGGTTACTTGTCCTAGCGTTAAACATTCATAAGTAATGCTTGGCTTTCTGAGGTGGAAGTGTATGGTCATGGTTGTCTTGCTAAAAACTATATCAGCTTATTGCATTCAGGATCCATATGTGCCTTTTGTTACTCAGCGTAGGCAACTTTGCAAGCATCCAGTCTGTATTAAATGTTCTTCTTTAGATGTGTTTTTTTCTTTTCTGTAGCCTCTAGCATGCCCAAGGACAATTTAAGGAGTGTAGTAACTGTGTCTGATATCAGGGGGTAGCTATGTTAGTCTGTATCCACAAAAACAACAAGGAGTCCAGTGGCACCTTAAAGACTAACAGATTTATTTGAGCATAAGCTTTCGTGGGTAAAAACCCCACTTCTTCAGATGCATGGAGTCATGCTTATGCCCAAATAAATCTGGTAGTCTTTAAGGTGCCACCGCTCTCCTTGTTGTTTTTGTGTGTCAGATGTTGGCTTGCAGATTACCATTTGCAAACTGAATAAAACATGGTAAGAATTTTCTATAATGGGAATATTCAAATAAAGAAATGTCTAAGAATGAAACAGCAGTAGGACAAAGGACACTATGGAACTTTTAGCACATGATCGGAGGGTATACCCAGCTAGTTATTCTGCAACAGGCTAGAGCATTGTAGAGTTACACCCCAGTTTGCTGCATACTAACTCACCAAATAGACATGCCCTCTGTGTAGCAGGAAACTGAGTCTTACCTGGTTTGTTTTTTGAATATTGGAGTAGATTTATAAATACTTTATAGTCGGATAATCTCACTCTGGGGACAAAGTACTAGAGATAGCTTTTAAAATCTCTGAGGATACTCAGAAACTGTTAGCAATAATGGTCTCCATAGAATGTCAATCAAAATATGTAGAAAATGTATTTTTGTCTGGGTCAAGAAGAGGGAAACCATATTATATATTACACTTCAGTCCAGAGAGTAAGTGAGTAAGAAGAATAATAAAAAACAGAAGGAACTAATTAATACATATGATGTTGCTTTTTGCTATGGGAGTCACAAATTTTGTGATTCTTCCCCCCCCACATACAAATTTTTTTTTAAACCATCATGATAGTTGATATTCTGTGGGGCTTATTTTTATTTTTATTTTTTTTTGGCCTGTGGATTAATGATATACTATGCATGTGAATGAGTTTCGCTTGGAATCTTGAGCTGCCCAATAAAAAATTGTCCAGCTTAGGTGGCTAAGCAACCACACTGTGTCAACAAAAAGAACCAGACGAGTGAGATGTTTCATTGCTCTAGGGTTAGAAAGCTTCACTTTCCCTCAAGGTTTTTTTTTTTTTTTTTTTTTAAAAGATACAAAACCCAACCTCAAAACATTTCAGAAATCAAATTCAGAGAGAGATGGGCTTGGGTAGTATAGCTATATAGCTGCCCGCTATTAACACAATATGAGCATGGCTAACTGTACTTAAGTGTTCACAACACTTGACTTTTTTTTAGTTACTGTTTTGCACTTTACTTAGACTTTTTTCACAATTATTCTCCTATGGCTTCTCCCAAAATACTAGAATAAAAATGCCTTATTTAGGGTGGTTGACACAATGCTGGAATATCGACTTCAGTCAGCAATGGCAATAATTCTAGCATTCCTTGGCTTATCTCATCTGAGATTGGTATAGAACGGACACATGGGAAACATTTTCCTCTGTTTTGTATTGTAGCAAGGAAATTGCAATGGAGAAGCATCCGGTAGGTACATATCCATTTTGTGCTGGAGGATATAACTAGACCTTATGCAGAGAGGCTAGGACTTGTAAATCAGCACTAAGTGTGGCAAACTGGTTAGCAAGTAGACCCAATAGAAAATTCTTCAATGTGTCCAACTTCAGGCTTGGTATGTATAAGTTACTATTTCAGCACAGCCTGTTTGTATTTTTTAGCTGTCTGGATGAATTCTAATTAACAACTAGATTTCATAAAACTATCCAAGGTAATAAGTAGCTTCAGTTGCTTCCTTGGATTCTCCTTCACAGGATTGCCATCTTGGATTTTGTGATGAGCTGGCAATGGTGAATAAATTAAATTGGAGAAACATTTACTTGAATTGAAGAGTAAAGATGAGATACTCTAGTTTATGTACATAAAGAGAAGTGAGAATGGAACTGATCTACTTGAACAAGAGTCACTTGAGTCAATATGAAGAATTTCCATGACAAATGTGCAAATGTACAGATTCAAATGTATATTTGAGAGTCTCGCTATTTAACAGTTTAATAAACAACAAAATCCAAGTCAAAAACTGATTTCAAGATGTATGCTTAGCTGGAAAACAGATCAGAGAGATTATACTAGTGGTGCTGGTCTGGACTGAACTGGACTGCAGTCTGCCTTGGCATGGGCTAATGAGGAAGCATCATATCAACTGCAGTTCCAGCCCTGGTACGGAGTACAGAAAATTTTTGAATTGCCACTGGTGTGCTGTTCCATCTCGTGTTTCCAGTTGTCTTTGCTGGGATGCCACATGGTCCTGGACAAAGAGAAGCTTGCAGTGCTGTTGTGGGAATGAAGATGATGAACCTGGTGGCCAGGATTACTGTGAGATAGGACTGTGTAGAAAGGTGCTGTGTGGAGACGGGACAGGCAGAGGGAACAGGTTTTGTAAGAGCTGCTCTTGAAAAGGACTGAAGCAAGACAGCCTTTTTAAAGACTTCTGCTGAAATCCTGGCCACTTTGTTCTCTACTTTTTCATCAGCCTGAATGGAATTTCTGTGGAATCACTGAGTAGAAGCAAAAGCTCATACCAAGAGGATGGGAGGGGGGAAGATTTAGTGACCAATTGCAGTGACCTGTCTGTGGTGCAGGGTGGTATTGGAGGCAGTACCAGGTGGTAATATGGTATTCCTCCCCCTCCCCAGGTTGTTCTGCAGGGAATGTCAAGTTACATACACTGGTTGTATTCTTGGCACTTGATCACACTTCTGCTATATCTTATTAGTAAGGTTATGATTTTGGTGTGGAAACTTTCACATCAGAGGGACGGGAAAAAAATAAGTCACAGGTCACTAAATAATGTAGTTTTTGCTTCATCAACATACACAAAAATATAGTGTGCCTGCTGAAAGGTGCAGCCTGGTCGAGGGGTTGGAGAGTGAGCTCACTGTGCAGCGGTGGCTCCTGTGCCGCGGGGCTGGGGCTGCTCTTGTCCAGGTGTTGCAAACTGGATCATGTGGTCACAGCACCGCTCAGGTTTGGCCCATCCACCTCTCTGTAGGAGATGAAGCCCCTCAAACACCAAGTCCCAATGCCACTCTATAAATTATACTCGGCGCTTCAAAGACCAGTAGTTAGTTGCTATATTTTCATTTTTTTTTAAAAGATCTGTTTTTCAAATCTGGGTGATTAATAATCTAATTAGTAAATAGGTGACTTCCTTTTTCTCAGACATTAATAGGATGTACTGTAGGCAAGGAAAATAGAAATCTGCTGTGAATTTTGCACAAAATTTCTCCTAAAAAAACTGAATACCAATGGGGATTTTCATTTTGTATTTTGCTTGGCCCTTCTCTTTTATAATTTAATGCCAGTTATTGCTGGATATAAGATGGGTCATTCTGAAATATGTTAATTTAATTATGTGAATAATAAGAAAAAAAATAAACAAAACTAGGTCAAAATAAATGGTTAGATAATCTGTAGATATTTTCTGAAACTGCACAGATATATGATAAAATATATTTCAACACATGACTTTTGAAAGGGGCCTACCTTATAGTTTTTCAGACATGTTTGTGATGAGTGATGGTGGGATTTTTGATAGGGATCCATAATCCACATTACTTATGCCTAATTTAAATATTGTTACTGATTAAAGATATTTTTAATGACTACTTTTATATCTATGTGAAAGCACTGAGTAATGCAGATTATTATTGTTGTTAATTAATATTATCTAATAGGAAGTAACATTTAACTTGCTTAGATTGGCATCTAATTTTAGTTCAGCAACTTTGGTAATGATTTTCACTAATAAATTGAATGTTTTGGCTTTACGTTTGGAAGCTAGTAAACCATTATAAGATGGGGAGGATTGCTTCTTTAGGGCTATTGTTTCTATCTGTGTGGTTGCAGAGCAAAAAAAAAAAAAAAGTTTGAGTATGAAGACTGCCTTCACAATAATGAGGGAGAAAAATCTTTCTCTTTAATATGAGATCTGAAGTCCAGCAGAACTTGATGGAATTAACCTAAGTTAATGATTTTTTTTGCACTTAGATATCTGTTGTCCTTTTGTCTCAGGAAGCTCAATTAATTCACCAAAGTATTTATTTTTCACCAATTTAAAGCTCTTAGAAAATATTTTTATAAGGAAATGCTAGAAGAAAATTATTTCCTTCATACTCACTGCATATGTACCTAGTGGCATAGACAGAAAACTATTCTCATTGAAAACTCTGATTAGACTTTAGTATGTGATATTTACTTTGAATGACTTAGAAAGTGTGTGATACCTTAGCAATTGAAGCAGCACAAACATTTTTTTTTTTAATATGCAAGGTTTTGGACTACAAAGGTTTACAAACTTTTTTGCACATGTTGGTTGGTGTCCAAGATAAGAAAATATTCTGTTACTTTTTTCAGTTACTAATTTGTCTATTGTGGTTTTAATATGCGGGATTTTCTATGTCTATATGTGCTTATATCACCACAGTATATGGGCTCCTCCAAAGTATTTACAAATTAAAATAATCATTTCTCCTCTTCTTGCCCAGCCTTTTAGAGAAACAGCTTGACTAGTTTATAGGAGTTGTTTTGTTAGAATTTTTTTATTTTATTTTTGGTATGTGTTTTGCTATTGTAAGGTAAAAAATCTAATGTGTTGTGTTTTGTATTTTAGAATGAACTAGATTTACCTGTACTGAGGTGCTGGGATTTGCAAAGGAGACCAAGGTGCCCAACTCCCTGGGTCACCTTTGACAATCCCAGCAAGAATGCATATTCTAATCATGGCTGTAACTATGCATTTTTCTGTTTTAAAAAATTAGATTTATGCTCTGATTAGTGTAGTTCAAAGAAACTACACTTTGTAAATATTGTGCTATTACTAAATATTAAAAGTGAATGTATTGAGGATCCTTGAGGATCTTAAATTTGAACATTTTAGAATTCTTAGTGGTATCGTATTGTTTTTAGGTTTTCTTTCTTATTATTAACTTAATACAAAATAAAATGTTCATGTGAATATGATGTTGCATTCTACAAGTCCCCCCCTCATTTGTTTCTGCTATCTCTGCAAAAGTGTCTAAATCTTGAATCACTTTTGGTATTCTTGCTCTAGATCTTAATTATCAGCCACTGCAGGTCACGCCAGTTTGTTTGATGTTTTTTGTATTGTGGATAAAAATCCACTATGGCTTAGTGTGAAGTCTGCTCTCTCTCATATTTTACTTCTGATGTAGACAAGCATGTGTTTGTTCTGGAGATAGAATGCCATTATATTAATACACTGTACCACCTACCCATTTTATACTCCTGGTTTTTGTCATGCACCAGGTTACTGAAAATAATTTTCTTTTTGATAATGAGATTTGATAATAATTTGCACACGACTATCTGAAGTTGAACTTTTTATTTGTATTTGAGGGTGAGTATGTTTATATCAATAAATGGTTTAAGCACAGTGTTATTTATTCAGTTGAACAATTGCACCATTAACATGGTAGTTAAAGTAGGAAAGAACAAACATTTTAAAAAAATATTTATGCAGTGGTTCCTGTATTTAAAAAAAAAAAAAAGTCTACTCTAATACTGTGAATACAAACTGCAGTAGACAAATAGTGATTTGGATTACACATGATAAAACCCAGAATGCTCAAGTTAAACTTAACAATGTTTCTGTGTTCTAAAATTAGTTTCCAGGAAACAGACAATTCTTGGCATGGAGGATGTCTGGCTCTGGCTGAATTAGGCAGGAGAGGATTGTTACTCCCTTCCCGAATCGCAGATGGTAAGTTTCTTGAACCCCAATAATATATACAGTAATATGATATAACCTGTGGACACTGTGACTGGCTCCCCCCTCGGCTGCAGCCTGGGACTGTGCCCCCTGAACTCTCCCCAGCCTGGGCTGTCTCTCACAAAGACTTGCAGCAACCCCTCCAGGAGCTGTGATCATTCAGCACAACTGCATGTGGATTCCCACACCCAGCTAGATTGCATGAATGCCACTCGTGAATCACACAGAGAAAGGCACCAGCCAAATCCCCCCGGTTCCCAGCACTGTACCCCAGGAATATACTGTCTTGCACTGCTCAAGATGGGCAGTGCAAATTTATTAATTAGTTCACCACTTCAGCAATGGAAAGTGGACATACACCAGCCTTTGCGAAGCTGAGCAGATTGCCCCACATTTCATACAAGCTCACGGGTAAAGATAACCAATTAAACAAATTTATTGACTATAAACGGTAGATTTTAAGTGATATTAAGTGATAAGCAAAAAGTCAGAGTGGTTACCAAAAGAAAAGAAAATATAAGCACGCAGTCTAAACTCTCAATTCTATTAGACTGGGCAACATCTAGATTAAGCAGTTTTTCTCACCGCACTGGATATTGCAGTCCTTAATATACAGGTTTGTTCCTTAAACCTGGGCCAATCTCCTCTGTTGGAGTCTTGTCTTCTTCTCCGTGTCTTAATTGCTTGCAGTGAAGGTGAGGGCAGGAGAAGGGCCTGGTATGTGTCCACTCTGTTTTATATCCTCAGTCCATGTGCTTGGGGAGCACAAGTCCAGACATGTCTGGGGGGCATTGCTGAGTCTCTCCAAGCAAGGTTGAGCAATTCCCCTGGTGTGGCCTCATGCAGGTGAGTCATTGCATTGTAGCTCCCTTGCTGGACAATGGTTGTTTGACACCCCGCCCGGGCGTTGGTTATTTTCCTTGCTGTTGCCTCTGGGGAGCTAATATCTGGCTGATTCTCCAACTTACAGCATGTTTTAGTGACCACCATACAACACAATTCTCGTAATTTCATATGCATTAATGATACACATATATGGATAGAGTAGTGACTTTCAGCAGTTCATAACCTTTCCTCTGATACCTTACAAGGCATGCTTTATATGTAAGATCATGATTATATGAAAATGAGGATTATGGGGGTTACAGTATGCTCCCCCAAGGTGTAGAATGTATCACACTGTCTTTTTGTTATGTGTATTTTAACTACTAAAAAATGCCACATTTTTCTAATCTACCAAGTGGTGTTGTAAAGAACTTTGGCAGAGTTTATATATTGTAAAATACAAATTGAAACAAACTGCCGCCCCCACCCAACAACTGAACAAACGAAAATGATCACCTAAGTCCCTTAATTTAAGATTATCAGATGTTGTTGAAGTGCTTGTACTGGAAGAAGATAAGGCTGGATAGAAAAGCTTGCCTATTTTCTATGTTAACCAATTTTTGTGCACCAGACTTTGGTTTTAGGTGCCTAGAGAAGGGCACTGGCTTGAAATAATTGTCTTGCCTCACTACTAAAGTAATTTGCCATACTGTTGAAATGATTGAGACAGAGTGGACAAAGTGTTAATTTTCAAAGCCGTACATAGTGTGTATATATATATAGAAAAGCTCCAGGATCACATCAGTGAAAGCTTCATGGCCTCAAGCTTTTGTCCTGTTTTTGAAAATCTATTGATTCTTTATATTCTCTTTATTTCAGTACTGCTCCTCTTCATTCTCTGTCTCCATAAAATGACAAAGGCCAAAACTGTATAGGTCAGGAATACAGGCTGTCTTTTATCATTGCTTAAAATGGTTCACTTATCATAATTTGGCAGAGCCTCCTTTTTTTATTTCTGTATAATTTTAGAGGTTTTCCTCCTACACAGAAAATCTTGGTACCATGCAAATATCTTTCTGCTTATACCACTATCTAAGTACTTCGGCCCCAGTCCTGCAAATTTATATATAATGGTTAACATTAAGTTGAATAGTGCCATTGAACTCAAAAAGTTAAGCATGTGTGTAAGTCCTTACAGAATTGGAGGCTTAGACCTTTATACCTGGAATCTGATAGCCTGATAATGCAACATTTTTCAGTAATAATATGGAGAATGTCAACTGTAAATTAAGGGGTGTCAGGAAGTTTGGAATCAAATGTGGCTGGTTGGAATCCTGGCTCTGCCAGTAATTTGCTGTATGCCACTGAGCCACATCACTTTACCTCTTAGCCTCAGCTTTCAACATGTATGAAGTGAGGATGACAGTGATACCTCCCCTTCCTCCCTCACGTAGATGTTAACAGTACAAACATCGGTAAATCTTATCTGAATATGCATGGGCTATATATGTAGTAATCTGTGGGTTTTTGACCATCAAATTGTTTCATGGACGTTCTGAGGGGTAAAGAAAGATGGAAATAAAAAAATTACGCTTTGCAGCAGCCTGTTTACTTTGATTGCACATCTACATTTTGTGATCTGAGGATGTAATGACTCTCCTGCAGGATTCCTGCTTATGATATAGTTGTCTTTATACCTTTGGCTACGATACTTTCATTTAAACAATTGAACACCTATAACCTCAAAATGAACCTTGTTAAAATAATATAGGGGTAATCTTTAACAGGGCCCTGTAACAGGTTCATAACAACACCAACCCCGCTTTTTCCTCTCCTCCTTTTCATTTAGGGCTTTGTAGATCAAAACCCACATTTTCAAACTCCACTCTGAAGGCAGCCAGTGCTGGATATGCAGCACAGAAGTCATGGTTTCTCACCAAAAAATCCTGCTTTATAAGTGGGCTGCTCTGTCTTGCCACTTTGATGTAAGGTGTATCCCCATATAAGAGTGCATTACAGTAATCCAGTCTTGAGGTGACAGAAACATGGTTTATGGTAGCAAAGTCTACATCTGAAAGAAATGGTTACAATCTCTAGGTAGACACAGATTAGAGAAGAAAGTATTCCTACACTGCTGCTATTTGATCATCTAAAAGCAACTAGGACCCCAGTCCTACCGTCTGCAAACATAAGTCACAAATGGAGGGTATGTATTCTCAATTAAAGGAGATGTTATCATTTCCATATCTTCCAGTTGCTTCTCCCAACTAATCAGTGTTACAATCTCAGTTTTTTCTGGATTAAGCTTCAGGCAGCTAGCTCTCCTTGATGCCCCACTTTCCCTCAGACATTGGGCCAGGAACTCAATAGCACTGGATGTTTATCAGCATACTGAAAATATCAGATTCCGTATCTCTTCAGTAACCCTTTAAGCAGCTCCCTGTGTCCACACTGCATGGGCAAGGGAGACAAGGTGAACTGCATACAGTTCCCTTAGGAGGAAGAAGCATCTGTCCTTTCCCACCTTCTGTGAATACTCATTGAGTAAAGAATGGAATTCCCCAAGAGTATCATCATCCACTCCTACTGTGATCTGCTTGTGCAACCATACTTCGGAACCAACTCCTGAGTGACTCAGACTAAGTGCATGTGTACACGAGCACTTATTACATGGAATATAAATCTACATTGCTTCAGTGTGCTATGCAGTAACTCTCCATATGGACTGTTCTGCTGCCATATAAAAAGTTCTCTACTGTGCATTGACCTGCTGCAGTTTCAAACAGCAGGGTGCAAAGCACATTTCAGAGGTGATTGAAATTTTTCCCTTGAAAAATCACCAAGTGCGTTGTTTATATAAGGCCGAAGCACTTCATTTAGACCTTTTGTTTCGATATACTGTAAATGAAACACTTTTGAACTTGTCAAAACAGCTTTGTGGGAAATTTCAAAATTTTGACTTTTTATTCTGATTTAGGATGAAAGAAAACTTCAAAATGTCAGAATTTCCCCTGGACTGGAAATCTTGAATTTCAACCAGCTCTAGTCAAGAGTAACCTCTCTCCTTTTAGGGCCCAGAACAAACTGTTTCAAGAAGCAATAGCTGATGGTATGGAGACATAACTTCTCTAAACCATGTCCTGATGTGACATTCAGCAAGTTTGTACCAGTAATTGAATTGCCTGTTGTTATTGTTTAGTAGGTTGTTGCCTCTTTCTCAGCATTCTGCAGTCACCATCACTTATCTGATACAGAGGTTAGTAGCATGCATAAAATGTTCCTGTTTCTCACCTCCTGTGTTTTATGCTACACCAGGCTGCCTTTAAAGAGGACTCCTTACAGGGACTGAAGATGAGGCACTATGTAGGGGGGTGGATATTAAAGATGTAGAATAACTTGAGAAAATAAATTACACCACTGTGAGCTGGAGGGCATTTCATACAAGAGCTTTAATGTTCTACAGAGTGCAGTATCTGTTCTACTTACAAAAAACATGCACCTTATCATTAGAAAAGAACTAATCTTCAGGAAGGCAGGTCAACATTGTACCTATCTATTGTTAACAAAAGTGCTCAGGGTGATTTGGGAAATTGTAGGTTGCTAAATCTTGCTTTAAATAACAGGGAAAAAATTAGAAAAGTCTAGCTAGCTAGTTATAAAGCATCAGTCTGAATATAGTGGGCAAACTAGCATTTAACCTCTAAGTATGAACTATGCCTCTTTTAACTGTGTTAGAACACTATTGAAAATTGAAACAGGTAAAGGAGAACTGGTGGGTGTAGTTTAATATAGAGTTTAAAATGGCCTTTGATGAAGTTCCTCATAGAAGGCCATTGAGCAAAATGAGTAATAGGTGGGTGGAAGATGAAGTCCTGCAAAGGATTTTTTTTAAAAAAAGGCTTGGGATAAGGTATACAGAGTAAGAATAGACTGTTTTCAGTGTGGAAGGAGATCCTGAGAAGGGCAGAAGGAATTTTGGAGGCATGGTGGTAGGAGAACATATGGTAAAGAGGCATGAGAACATGTTTTTATAAACTAAGATGATGAAGTTTGCCTATGAAAATATAAGAGAGTCAGTAATGAATGGGATGGAGGAGATCAGCCAGTTGCTCAGGTCTATGCTTTCCAATAGGTGAACATGTGAAGAAAGCTGCAAGCAAGCTTGCACAAGCATGAAAATGGATACAAGGGATCTTCAAAAGTATCTCTGGGTATGTCCACACAGCAGTGTAAGCTGAAGGTTAGTGGGACTTGAGTCAGCTGGCCTATGTCAGGGAACAATGGGCTTGATTGTCTACATTGCATTTTAACCCTAGGTCTAGGGCTCTGGTGTCCACATTGCAGTACACAGACCTGAGTCAAAGTAGTCCTATCCCAGAGTGCCTAGCAGCCACGCCCACACCCCCCATGGTGTCGACATTCTAGTCCTACGAATGTGTTGCACTGCAGGAAAACACTACTGCTGTTGATGGGACTCAGGTGCCCATAAGGAGCACATGAGTACATAAACTGCGTAATTATCTTCTTTGGTGGCTGTCGCAGTAGAATGACTGCAGTTTGAGAACTCTTTAAACTGAACTCCCACGTAATCTGAGAATTGGCTCTCCACGTTTAGGTTGAGTAACGTTGGCAGTGCTGCTCCTCTTCCGCTGGGAACTCTGGGATACATCTGGAGAACTTCCAGGACCTGAGTCTAGCCAGGGCCACATGCACACAGGAAAGCAATAGGGCTCAGGACCCTAGGTCCCAGCTTAACATGGGCTTGGATCCTACAGCCATGCATGGCCCCAGGACTCTAGGTCCAATCTCTAGATTAGCACAATTGGGGTGTGGATGCAAGGGTGGTTAGGCTTTAGTCTGGGCTCAAACCCGGGCTTGCATTGCTGTGTAGACATACCCAATGTGTAGCTAATCTATGGAACTCACTGCCTTGGTATATTATTGATGCAGTTGGCTTAGTCCTGCTCAAAAAAAATAAAAATAAAAAAATTGGACTCTAGTAACAACTATATGTACAGTACTAAGGATAAAGTAACACTTGTCATTTATCTTCATACTTCAAGGCATTAAACTGAATACCAGGTAGGGTCAGGGAGAAATTCTTCCTACTCTCTCTGTCGCTTGTTATTATACAGTTGGTTGCTAATTTATATAATGTACCTAAGTTATTAGCATTGGTTGTTAGAATTATCAAACATCTAATTCGTACAGTCTGCAGTTAATATTATATCTAGCAGAATCTTGCCTAGCCAAATCCATCTTATCCCAAGATACCATATTATTTGGAAATTAGATTATGCCCCCAAACTGCATCAGTTGCATTGAAAAGCATCTGTTCTTTTTAAAATTCATTTTATGGCCATTGTTGTCTTTTGTATAAATGGGGCTCTCCTGTATCTGAGTAATTAGTTGATGTGAAAGGTGTATATATGGTTTAAATTGGTTTATGATCTTCCTTTGTTTTACTCAAACTGATTGGGCAGTTTCAATTTTTTAATACCAGTTACATTAGCAGCTGCTGTACAAGTCTAAACATGATTACTTATGAATCATAAGTAGTACAGTTTTTTGTTAAACCTTTGGCAAAGCTTGTCTGGATAACATCTTTGTGGGATTTTCGGGAGTGCCTGTAGTTTCCCAAATGGCTGGGATGTACAGTATGCAGATTCATTCACCTGTAGCTTTCCAGTTAAGGAAACTCATCTTAATATCATAAGATAGGTGGCTGATATGCTAGGCCATGATTTACTTCAATTGCTAGCTCTAAAGCAAATATTGGTGTAACATGCTATTGATTATTTTTTGTGCAAAACACACTTTACCAACAATAATAACATAGACAATTTATTTGTTCCTTAATCATTAAAATATATGGAATTAATAATTAAAGTACAGTTCTTAGCTTTATTTGAAAAATGAGAAGTTCTTATACACAATTATAGAATTAGAAAATAGTTTGTCTGCAAAAGCACATTAAGTTCCAGAATTAGTGATACATATTTACTGAAATTGAAACCTTCACCAGCAGTGCTTTCCTCAAGTGAAATAAATTATTGGCATAGCTATCCTTTTAGGCTGGGATTTCCAAAGGAGCCTAGGAGTGTTAGGTGCCCAAATACTGTTGAACTTCAATGGAATTTGGAAACCTAACTCTTTGGAAAATCCCAGCCTTAGGACTTGTCTGCACACGGAGTTGTACTGGTTTAATTCAAGCTATAAATTTAAACTGATTCAGTTAAACTGGTGCAAACCCTGTGTGAGCATGAGCACTTTTATTTCAACTTGAGAAGCTTATTTTGGTTTAAATTTAAACCTGTTCTTAGCTGACTAAGTTGGTTCCTGGGCCTTTGCTATGTCCGTGTTCTTCTGCAGGACTAATTTTATGAAGAACAGATTTAATTTAAAGCAAAGTAAGCCTCTCAAGCTGGAATAAAAGTGCTTATGCAGGGATTTGCACTATTTTAACTGAATTGGTTTAATTAAACTGGTGCAAGCTTGTGCATACCCAAGATCTAAAATTTAGCAGTGTTTCTTCAGTACAACCATTGCGGTGTATTCACATTCAAAACACAGTTTTTAAACTAAGGTCTAAATAACAAATTTAAATTTAAGCTGAATTTAAACTACTGCAGAATTAAAGAAAAATTATTTGCTAGGGAAAAAATTAGATTCATTAAACAAAATTAAGTTAAATATGATATGAGAGCGCATGATGAACAGTACATTGTTTCTAAAGTTTATAAGTCTTGTAATAAAAGCAGATGTAAAAGGTATTTTACCATATTGCAATTCCCAAAAACATTAAACATCCGTCTCATGTACTTCGATTGGCTTAAGTTATGAATGCAAAAGGTTACTCATGAAAATCTGAGTTTACACATAGGAAATTTCAAGTACTTAAAAATATTAGTACAAAATTATAAACACATTCTATTTACATGGTAGTTTGTACATAGCTTCTTATGGCCCAAACAAAAAAGTCAGCCGAAAAAATAAGTCAGTACAGAGAAACTGTGTAATCTAGCAGATAAGTTTAACAGTTGCTCCATGATGTAAAAGGATATACATTAGCAAGTGAAATAATATTATGATACTCGTGTTCTCTTTCTTAGAGTAAACACTCTGCTGCAGTCGTTGGGTCTTACTCTTTTAGACCCTTGCTGTGATTTTGCTGAATCTTTTTGATTTGTCCTTTTTTGTCCTTTTGTTTTGTGATTGCAGTGATTATCCTGAGTATCTGAAGAACTGAGGATGGGCTCTGTACATGGAATACTACAGTCTTGAGAACTTTGCTCTTCCTTGTCCATTCTTACTTTACTAGGACTATATGCAGCTAGCTGACAAAGAGCAACCGCTGCTGTTTGTTTTTGTTCATCAGAATTGTCAATTACTCTTAAATCTTGGACTTCAGTACTCTGTGCTGTGAAAGAAGGCTTGTCACAGGCACTGTTAGGATTCATTGTGTTGTATACATCTTCAGAATTTTCATTTTCATTGTTTGGAGTGGTTGCAGTCCCAGCATCATATGATGAACGCTGAAATGAAGTTTTCAGGCTGATGATGTTATAGGAATCTTTCACTGAGAGATTCAGAGGCATGTCTTGCAATTCAGTTAAAGTCTGAATTTCCATTTTGGAAGCATTTTTGTACAGGTGTTCGTGAACAACTCCTGTGTGTGTGTCAGGCTTCTTTGAAAGATTAAGTGGAGTTATCCCTGTGTCGTCCTCTGTGTTGGATAGAGAGGCCTCATTCTTTGCTTGACTTTCAGTCTGAATATGTGTATCTTCCCCAGTGATGTGAACACTGAAAGAAATGGAAACAAAAAACATAATTCATTAAGTTTTTTTATTTTCTAATGGGGAGGGGGAAGGAGAATTGTTTGACCAGAACTCTAACTACATTGGGCAGCCTTTAAACGTGAAAATCACTGTGGTTAATATCAGATTTTGTAGTGTTCGGGATATTTCTTTAGAGTAGGTAGAGGGAAATGTGGATACTAATGGAACAATTGAGTTAAATTATATATTTATGGAAAGCTGGCAAGCTCTATTAAGTGACCACTGTACTTACAGGTTTTATGGGAACTGGTATTATACTTTGCATAGATATACATATAGTTTTTAAAAAAATTTTTAAACATCTCAACATTGTTGATAGTATTTCATATACTAGACATTTAAAATATGAATAGAGTTGTCTTTGTTTCCCCTAATAAATCTTGAAAAAGCAATTTGTCGAGGGTTTGTTTTTTTATTACCTGGTAGATGAATCTCTATATTGTTGTTTCTGCACATTCTGAAGTAGAGTTGATTGATCTGTGCTTTTCCTTGCAAGTCTGAAGGCTGAGAAATTTTCTTCCTGTTGGTCATACTTCCCAGTTACAGTGGAAGGTGATTTGCTAGAGAGGTCAAACAGGCCTTCACAGACATGGCTTGTCTGAGTGAAGTTAGTTGGGCTGGGTCTACCAGGTGAGCCTGTTGCTGCACTCCCTGCCCGGGGGCTCATTTTGGCATTCTCTCTTTCATTTGGGTCTTCTTTTGAATGGTTTTTGGCATGCAGCAGTGGAATTTCTTTTTCATAATCAGTCTGCTTTTTATGGGCGCTTAATGAGTATTGTTGAGATGGACTTGAAGAAGTTGGATACAATAAGGTAGTTTCCTCCATTAGATGAGAACTTGGATCTCTGCTAATACCAGCTACATGTGGAAATCTATAAAATGGAGGATCTGTTGGTCTGCAAAATCCATATGGCACTGGGGGACTGGAATGATATTGTGGAAGTAATCGGTAGTGCTCATATGATGATGGATTTATTGGCTTTGGGAGTGGCCCAGGGTGGGGAAGAAAATGTCTTTGATCTTGGGTCCCATAGACAGACAGCACAGAGTTTTCACACTCTGGTGAGTTACTTGGAAGCAAGTAAGGTGCATAGATTGCCAGTCCATGCTCATAAAAAGGGGGTGAATACTCTGGAATCATTGGATGCATGTAAGGTGGAATGGGACCAAAACCTTTTGTGGGAGGAATTTTATGTGGAAACTCTGGTGGGATAAAAGTAGAACCTGTTTTCCATGGATGGTTTGGAGTATGAAATGCAGACTTTGCATGAAAAGGCAAGCTTTTGTTCGAATTAGACAGGGATATCATTTCAGCAACCTCATTAGTTTCTGGGCCTTTACTATGTCTGTGTTCTCCTACAGGAACAAAAGCTGAGGGCCTTACAATGCCATCCAAACCAGGCTGCATGTTGATTACACTTTCTGCTGTAGTACTGGCAGGAGTTAATTCCTTTTGTATTACAGACTTTTGTTCTTGAGCTGATTTATTTGTTGTCTGATTTTGTAATTCTACATTTTCCTTGGCATCATCTTTTGCAAAAGCATATTGAGACTTAGAATCAAGATTTGATAGACCGTTTGTGATAGATTTAGAAGAAGTTGGTTTAGCTGTAGGTTCTATCTGATTGAGCTGTTTGGGCTCCAAGGAACTGGACTTTGGGCACTTGATAACTCGATCCTGCTCTGATACTAAAGTAATTGAGTTTTTGCAGAGACCATACTTCATATGGTTAAAAAGGTGGGATTTCTCATTGCAGGTAAAGGGGCACTGAAAACACTTGTATTTAAATGGTTTTCCTGGAGGCCTTGGGATATAATGAGGTTTCTTTGGTTTACGCTCTTTGAGGAGACTCATTTTTCTGCTTTAAAGCTTATATTTAATGTTCCTTTATAAAATAATTTTTTTGCAGATCTCTTCAGTTTCAAACTGTTGATGTTTTCAGTTTTTCAGGTTTCAAGAATCTGTTCTCCACATTAGAAAGGAAAATTTGATTTGAAGCCAGCTCTTCTGTTGCAAGATGTTAGGGAAAAAGCAACTCTCCAGTAATTTATAGTACAGGAACTGTAACAGAAAAATTTAAGTCAAATATGCTGGCACACAATAATTAAATAAAAAAAGAATGCATTCTTTTGACCACATCTGTCTGAAGATTTTTTCCTTGTTGAAATGTGTCAAGCACATGTATTACCCATATGTAATATCAGGTGGGCGCATAGAAAGCTGAAGTGAATGTTTTCAGACTTGGATGCCCAAAGTTAGGCATCCATGTGCATATTTAGGCACCTAAAGAAGTGACTTTTTTTGAGAGAGAGAGACACTCCGAAAAAAGCTCTTCTGAAAGCTGAGGGAACATTCATTCAGAAGGTAAATAGGACAAAAAAAAGAGTATAGATAGGTGGAGCTGTAGGGAGGGATGGAAGAAGGCAAGGGGTAGATTCTGGCAGCAGCAGGTGGTATGGCGCAAGCCTGCCAGGCCAGCTGGAATCCCTCCTCCTCTTTTCCCTGGCTGAGATGTTAGGGTGGAGAGTGGGATTGGCTCCACTCTTGAGAGCTGACCCAGTCTTTCCAGAGACCAAACAGCACTCCCTCCTGCCTGGCATAGCATCTTTTGGCAGTCTAAGAAATGTCTGAAATGGATATGTTAGGACTGGCTAGTGCAGGGGTGGGCAAACTTTTTGGCCTGAGGGCCACATATGGGTATGGAAATTGTATGGTGGGCCATGAATGCTCATGAAATTGGGGGCTGGGGTGCAGGATGGGGTGAGGGCTCTGGGGTGGGGGGAGCTGGGGATGAGGAGTTGGGGGTGCAGGAGGGTGCTCCAGGCTGGAACCAAGGGATCTGGAGGGCAGGAGGGGGACCAGGGCTGGGGCATGGAAGGGGGGCAGGGGCGCAGGCTCCAGGCGGTGCTTACCTCAAGCAGCTCCCGGAAGTAGCTGCATGTCCGCCCTCTGGCTACTATGCAGAGGCGTGGCCGGGCGGCTCTGTGCCCTGTCCCATCTGCTGGCATTGTCCTTGCAGCTCCCATTGGCCTTGGTTCCCGGCCAATGGGAGCTGCAGGGGCAGTATGCGGAGCCCCTTAGCTGCCCCTATGTGTAGGAGCCAGCGTGGGGGTCATGCTGCTGCTTCCAGGAGCCATGCAGAGCCATAGCACACGTGGAGTGGGGCAAGCCCCGGACCCCACTCCCCGGCGAGAGCTTGAGGGCTGGATTAAAATGTCTGAAGGGCCAGATGCAGCCCCTGGGCCGTAGTTTGCCCACCCCTGGGCTAGTGTCTCGGGGATAAAAGCAACTCCCATTTTGGGTCCTACTTAAAAGCAACTCCCATTTTGGGTCCTACTTAAAAGCAACTCCCATTTTGGGTCCTACTTAAAAGCAACTCCCATTTTGGGTCCTACTTAAAAGCAACTCCCATTTTGGGTCCTACTTAAAAGCAACTCCCATTTTGGGTCCTACTTAAAAGCAACTCCCATTTTGGGTCCTACTTAAAAGCAACTCCCATTTTGGGTCCTACTTAAAAGCAACTCCCATTTTGGGTCCTACTTAATTCAATTAAAAGACATGGGCATTAGAATAGGCATTAGAATCTCAAGCTAATAGATTCTAATGTCTTTTCTAATGCCTATGTCTTTTAATTGAATTAAGTAAGACCCAAAATGGGAGTTGGTTTTATCCCCAAGACACTAGCCCAGGGGTGTGCAAACTACGCCCCAGGGGCTGCATCTGGCCCTTCAGACATTTTAATCCAGTCCTCAAGCTCTCGCTGGGGAGTGGGATCTGGGGCTTGCCCCGCTCCAGTCAGGGAGCGGGGTTGGGGGCTTGCCCCACTGCACGCGTGCTATGCACGGCTCCTGGAAGCAGCAGCATATCCCCCATGCTGGCTCCTACCTCCAAGGTTCCCTACACAGATGAAGAATGTTAAATGTTAGTCATCTGTGTAGTGGACCTTGGAGGTAAGGGGGTGGATTGAGTGTGTGTGTGTGTGTGTGTGTGTGTAGAATATGTAATATTCAGGTAGAAACGTGTCAGACAGCCATTGATTTATAGGGGTATGATCCACTTGCTTTCTTTCAGAAAACTAAAGAAGTGGATACTTTATATAGCCTGATGATTTTCGGGTAGATAAGTCAGGAGGGCTTGTATCAGCTTGTTCCAGTATGTTCACTGATTCTGAAGGCGTGAGAACCTCTCAGAGTCAAGTTCTCATGATTTTTTAGGATGTGTTATGGCAGAGATCTAAAAACTGATGATTTCATCATGAACTATAAGCATCATTATCAAAATGATGACTGTTGCAAAACCACGTACTGTATCTATTGTGTTACCCGAAACTTCAGGAATACTAATTGTGAGTGACTAGTGTAGTTTGATATTTTTCTAAAAGCTTTACTTACATAAAAGTTTGAATTAGAAGTATTAAAATATTAAATTTAGGAAAATAACTACTGGTAACTACATGCTGTTGAGATTTTATTTAATGTATCAAGATGTCTTGCATTTCTCAAATCAGTCACTTTATTAATAGAAAATTATGTGCAAGACATTAATATTGAAACCTGAAGGCAAAGCTAGAAAATTGCTGCTTATTTGAACAGGTATAGTAATTTGAGAAAAATGTTCTTGTATTCAATATATTTTGTGTTTCTGCTATCATAGACATTTAAGTATTTACTGTTTTTAGTAGAATTGTAAACTTAAAGGCAGCTTGAATAAATTCCGCAGCACTTTATGGGAAAAAAATAGCTACGTTTAGATTTGCCTATAAGAATGGTTTTGATTCTTACAAACATTTCATTAAGTATGTATTTTAAATATATAGATTTACAATAAGTTAAATAACTAGAAACAAATAACTGCATGGTAATATTTAATGTATTTCTCTACATCAGGAAAAAAATTTAAAGCTCTTTGTTTTTTTGTCAGACCTAGATCCTAGTTATCTCAGCATGATGTAAAATACATGCCAGCATGTTAAAATTTTGTCAGTATCAGTCACTTGTTAGAATTATGATTCAGTACACAGAAAATAAATTGCCAGACAAATGAAATTTAGCTAGAATCTCTCTGAAATATGTAAGCATTGCTCTTGCTAAAATAAGAAATGGAAAAAAAAGTTGGGTGATTTGCCATTGTTTTGACTGAAATAAAGTTTGCTGCATTTTTGACTAATGTATAACTAAAGTGGAGAGCTTATAATAACTTGGTCAACTCAGTTTGGACATGTTAGTCTTTGTGCTTTCTTGAAAGTACCAGAAATAATTATGCTTGAAGATAGTGTTGTCAAAACAAACTACTCTGGGCATGCATACTTGAGCAGTTTACATCAACAGTTTGAGTTTGTATTTGAATTTCAGATGACAATATTTATTATAAAGAGAATGTTAATTAGCTTTTCGTGTTTAATAATTAGTTTCTCCTTGATTAATAATGTAAATTCTCATACTTTCCTCCTTGTGTATGGTGTTTTTTCCTGTTGTTGAACAGGAATAATTTGAATAATATTTTAACTATCCTTTCTTAACCATGTAAATGGATTGCTGCACCTTACCAACTCCTACAATATGAATTTTTAGTTTTGAAATGTCTTTGCAATGTGTGTATAAAAGGGCGAGAACTATAAAAGCTTTACATGTGTATATATATATTTTTAAAGTTTATTTTACCCTAGCGTGATTCTTACCTACCCAGCATGATGCCAGTAGTGCTTATAGAGGAAGTTGCCCTGACACCTCAGACAACGAATAAGTACACTGAGGGTTATTTTG
This sequence comes from Lepidochelys olivacea, assembly GCF_965140295.1. Taxonomy (NCBI): domain Eukaryota; kingdom Metazoa; phylum Chordata; order Testudines; family Cheloniidae; genus Lepidochelys; species Lepidochelys olivacea. Next base: position 19,756,785 of record NC_140424.1, read on the forward strand.
AGGTTTTCACCTCTCTTAATTTTAGGCCAGTGTCTGCCTGTTGTATCTATCCTCTCCTCCTTATTTTCCGTGCTTCCCTGAGGAGCACTAGCTAAAACTCTTCTGGTTGAAAATTCCAAGAATAAAATACTTCTGGTTCCAACAAAGACTGAGAAATCCAGTTCCATTCTCTAAGTAAAACCCAACAATATTTGCAGGGGAATATATTTCATAATTTAAAATAATTATTCACAAAATAATACAGCTAGGAAAAATATTAGATCGTCCAAAATAGCTGTACATGTTTAAAGTTGCTGTATGCACAGTACATAAAAAAAAATGACCTCATAGATGTACTATATGTAATTTGTGTGCTGAGGAAATTAAAAGTTAAACTGTTAATATTAGAATAGCATTGTCAATGTTGTCATGAGGAAAAAAATTAGTTTTTTCTTAGAATCTGAATAACACAAATATAATATCTAAAATTTATCATGATCTTCAGTAACAGTCATAATTTTAAAGTAACACTCTATTTCATTATTATTGTGGCTATCTGATTTTTAAAATTCACATTGGATAATTATGTAATTATTATAACAAAGTTCCTATCCCTAGTTTCCAACCTCGCTCGTATTTTTAATGGAAAATACATTCGGTTACTATTTGGTGAAACTATAACAGAAGGGTTCATTGGCCTTTTATGAATTGCTTGTCTATGGTAGGTCTTTTAACGTAGACTGGGGTAGTCAATTATTTTTTGTCATGGTCCAAATTTCTTGGTCAGGGTCCAGACTCCAGAGAAACATTTTTCATACCGCAATAACTAAGTAAATAAAAAGGTTTTGAGGTCTGTTCAAAAGTGTCTGGCGGTTCCGATTTGGCCCATGGTCTGCCTGTTGAATATCCCTGTACTAGACTGTCCTTTTGCATAACAGCCCCTCACTCCTACTCCTCAGCCTAGATGTGTGTCATTTTGGTTGGCCACAAGTTTTTTGTCCTGGTTTTTAAAGAGACAAAACTGTTACCAGCCTCTTATTTTCATACTATGCTAGCAAATCCTACAAGAAAGAATATTGCGATTTTGTCACTATACATATAAATAGCTGGTATGGAGATTCTAAGTGGTAAAAGTTATTTAAAAAAGTCTAATCTACCAAAGGGGTAGTTCCAGAATTCCTTTATTGCAAACAGTGGTGGTAATTATAATCTTTCTTTGTAGGACATTGCTATGACAGGTTGCGTTACAGTTTGTCATACACATTAATATATGTGCTCAATTGTTGTTGCAGTATTCCTTTTGCTGATGTTACTGACCAGGAGTACTCATTGGGGTGGAACATTTTGAAGGGCATGCTATAATTAAAATATTGTGATGTGGCATTATTGCATAACTCAAGGACATGCCATTGTCACCTAACTTGTGTGTTGCAAGAACAAGATTTGTGAGTTTTATTCCAGTTGAGATTTTCCAGTGATTAACTGCCACTCCCTCCTACACTTTCAGTTCTTTTTCAACAGGAAAATAAATGTTAGCACAACTATTAGTTGATGGGGAGGAAACATAGGGAAGAGGGGTCGTTTCGTGGGTAAATAGGATGGGACATAGGAGGTTGGGGAGAGAAGAGTTTAAGGCTGCATGAATAGCTCAGCTAGGAAGCACAAGATAGTACCCCAAATCTGTGGTGTAAATACAAGGTTAATAGCGTCAAACCTCAGTTAATCAAACACAAAGTAAATTGAGTGCAGTCATTTTTTTAAATCAGTGATGCACATTTAAATAATTTAAAACTGAAGTTCTTACATTGTATGTGCTTAATCATGATTCATTTTAATTAACCAAAGAGACAGATGATTGTGACTAATAAAACAGCTGTATTTTCTCATACTGTGTAGAATATACCTCCTAGAAGCTTAAAAAAAGTTGAAACAAGTGCTCAAGATCTTATTTTGCACAAATTTATAGATTGGTCAAAATATTAATATTTTATAGTTAGAGAATAATCAAAAGAATATCTGGTAACTAAAATATTTTTGTTGTCATAATTATACCACAGTTTAAATTGTTGTTAACGTGCTCGGTAAACAGGTGCTTAAAATATTTTTTTTGGAAAAATGTTGTAATTAATGTAAAAAGTCAATGGGAGCTAAAGTGAAAAAAAATCCTTTCTCACAAAATAAAAGAACTATTTCACTTAAGTCATGTTAAAGTTTTATCAGAAGCTTCTATGCAATAAGTGCACCTGCTAGAAGAGGAGTTATTTTGCTTACAGAGGCAGTGAAATATAAATGCTAAAAGAATAAGGGAATACATTTTGATCCTTTCGTATTGGGTGTCAGTCTGATTACCATTACTCTTTAATTGATTTTACGTTTAAAAAAGTACTCACCAGATAAGTAGATGGCTGAAGTGTTCAAGGTGATCACTGTTGCTAAGCTGTAGCTGTCAGTGCGGAGAGAGAAGTACCTGTTCTGTGCTTGATGGCTAAGTGAAACTGAAGGAGGCTGTTTCAGTGGGAGGGATTTAAAAAGTGTAGGAGTTGAGCCCTCAGGGTGTAGAGATGCACCTGATATTACTCCAGCCTGAAGCTACGATTCATGTATTTGTATCCACTGCTTTCGTTCAGCATTAGCTCAGCGTCTGAGCTATCAAACAAAACTCTTGTCACTTTTGTGCCCTCCAACAAGCACATTTCTCTGTTCCCACAGTCATGTTTGTGCCACTGCATAATGATCTACTGTAAGTGAGGTGAAACATGGTGTAGATATGTGCTTAGCTTATGATCTTTTAAATCCGTTTAGGTGGGACACAGATCATAATGATTAAGTGTTGGTAAACTGTAGAAAAAATTGCATGTAAAACACAGCAAGCTGCAACAAACAATATTTGGTTTTAGTTCTATAGAAACCATAGTTTTGTATGAATGCCTTTGTATGTTTGGCTTTTTAACACATTTGCTTATTATCTTTTTTTCTTTCCTTTTATTGAAATTGGTTTATCCTTCATGAGTCTCTTCTCTGGTGAAGGCGGGACTCAGCTAACCCCAAGCTTGCTTGCCACAGGAACCTGCCAAAGCTTGCTTATAATTGACAGCCAAATGCACAGATACTGTAAATGGAAAGGAGACTCCTCAGTAGGAAATTGATTATCACATCCACGCATTCACTCCTTTTGCAGTTTAACTTTATGGCTGTTGAGCAAACCAAATTATAACCTTTGGCTAGCATTGATACTTGCTTTTAGTTAGATTTATAAATATAACAAATTTATTACTGCGTTCACCAGAACTAAATTAGATATCTAAAAGTTATCTTTGCAAAGCTATTAAATGAGAGAACATAGCTCATGTATTCTATCCCTTTAAAAACCTTTATGATGCTTCATACTTTCTCTGAAATAAATTCCTCAGTTTTTGAAAGTCAAAACTGGATGTAGGCAGAGTCAAAGTTCATGTAAAAGAGGGCTATGAAACTGCTCTCCACATTTAGTTTAACAAATTCCTTCATTTATTTCCCCTGTGAATTCATAGTGAATTCAGGCAGTCAGCTTCAGACTGGGCACAAATTATTTTGTCTGATTTTTTTTTTTTTTTTTTTTTCCCCAGCGTGAGAATCAGTTGTGGAATTTCGAAAGAGTTTCTGTTGATGTGAAAGGGAAGGGTGGGTTTTTCTCGCTGGGTGTGTTACTTCAAGAAAGGAAAAACCAGAGGGAATGTTTCTGAATGAACATGAGTTTGGTAATTTGCTATTGAGAGAGCTTTTTTGACAAGAGTGTTGTGTCAGACCTCTACAACAGGAATATGGAGACCAATAGAGAATTAGTTATGTAAATGCTGTTTCCTAATGTGTAGACCATGTTCACTGCTGGTATAAACAGGCATGATTCTGGGAGTTCTCTGTGTACACCAACAGTGATTTTTGCCTTCCATAGTTGTTTAAGATCTGTGTGCTGAATCCTGTTATCCGTCTGCACTAATATCTCCTGTGGACTAAAATTGGAATTCTGCATGTGCAACTTAATTTCATATTAGGCAGTAAGGTGTTTTGGTTCAGGTATGGTCTGTCTTTCTGTTTGCACAGCATTTCACATGATAGGGTGCTGAGTCTCACTGAGGCACTCGGGTGCTACTGCAAAATAGATAAATAATAAATTTTAAGGCCCAGCAGACAATGTTACATTTGTATTACAAACATCATACAAAATACAAAACTATACTTGTCTAAAAAGGTATGATTCCCTTGTGCAATTATTGCTAAGAAAAGAAATGTTTTGGCTTGACATGGGATGTAGGACCTTGTCCACAAGGTAAAGGTAATTTAAAAAAAAAAAAAATTTAAAGCAGAAGCTTTCCAACCTTTTTTTTTTATAGTGGAACCCAAAGTTTAATAGATGGATTGACTTGTGGACATCCCCGGTTCTATTCACAGTTGCACAGATCACGTCCCTTCCTTTTTTCAATTGCACAGCATCTCTGTGGCAGTTACAGTGGAGGAATAACATTAGGAAGTGTATTTTTAGGTTCTTTTAATGCAATTTAGCAGTTTGAAAAGGAGTACCAGCATTGTGTTACCATCAAGCTCTGCCTGCACCATTTGTCTGTAAGGACTGTTACATCCCTTCTCTTCCCCCTTAGTTCGGAAGGAGAGGTCTTAGTCTATTTGTACTCTTAAGAAGAATTTTTCCCAAGGGGAGTTTGCCATGTTTGCTTATGTTTAGTACTTCTCTGAAAACACTGTTCCTGAAAGGAGAGGTCCTTTGTTTCCTCAAATATCTGGGAGGTTTTCCTTTAGTATTCCTTTTCTCACTGTAGGAAGCCTTTCTTTTGTGCTTGTGAGACTGAAATGGAACATGAACGATATACTTAACTGTCTCCTTGTGTCTTCTCTAAAACTTGCAGCATGTATTTGTTTTTCCATTCCTTTTCCATGGAGTGAGAGGATACATTTTTTGTCTTTCTTTCATTCCCTTAAGAGTGATGGATTTGTTTGACCCTTGGGAAACTGAGGTATGTTTTCCTGGATAGATTCTGAGAAAATATTTTTAAGTACCTGAGAGAACTTTTCAGCTTCTGAAAGTTAAAGGAAAGTTAAAGGACAGAGAGGCAGTTAAGTTTTAGAAACTGTTGATTTGTTTTGTTTTTCTGGTCCTGCTCTCGCAAGTGTGAGGGAGGCAGTGAAGTGCTGTCCTGCTCCTGCCTTGATCCAGATATATCATGGAGCTATTAAACACTTAGCCACTCCTAGAAATGGCTGTTGTTTGGCAGGTACAGCTGCAGCAGGGAACAGCTAAAGAAATTGGAGGTACTATGTATACGTTAAAAGGGTATAAAAGACATGAAATCCAAAGCCTTTGGAAAATTCCAAGTGGTAGAACCTAAGTGATAGGATAGCTCCTGTATAATCTCTGCTAGGAATAATAAATTCTGGTAACACAAAGACCTAGTAAAAGCTGATAACCAATATTTATTTTATTGTTTTTTGTTAATTCATTGCACTTGCAGCTTCTATCATTATTAGATAAACCTAACCATTCACCTGATGGGTGACACTGTTTAAACGAGGATGAGCACAACAGTCATATTAGATGGTATAAACTCCAGGATTGATGTAACACACTGGTGTTTATTACTGAGCTGTCCTTTTGTCATTGTTTTAAATGGCCTTTTATTTCTGCAGAGGTCTGTATCTATAGTTTAAGTCCTGCCCGCTCTGTAGGCTAGGAAATGATTCTTATGAATCTTAAATGGAATTTAGACCAGCCTTCCTGACAATCAAATAAGTGTTACCCAGTGGCCATAGTTGGTTTCTGTTGACAATTGTACGGTAGCAAATAGCTTTTCTTTAAGACGCTTAAATACTAAAGTATTGGTGCTCTCTATATAGTAAGGAAGGTAGCTGAAGATCCATGTTGTTTAATTTATCCCTTTATTTTGGAGACTCAAAAGTGTAGTTGACTTGGTCAGAGAAAAGCTGTAGGGAATTTTTGTAACAGCTTATGATCCCCCCCCTTAAGTGAGAAATCTTTGGTCTGTCTTTTCTGTAAAGAGCTATTTTTAATACAGCAAATTGTTCACCTACATTTAATTTCCCTCACAAATTTTCTTATTTTATAATGCCACCATCAAGTTATTTTATAACTCCACAGACCTTCAAGGTCTGTGTAACAATAGCCACTACCCCACTGATAGTTATTTTTTTCCACAGTCATTCTACCTTTGCCATTGTTGGGGCTCCTCTGAAAGCAGGAATCTGAGTTCCCACCTCAGATGAAGCAGAGTCAAAAAGGGTATAAATAGCTTAGGCATCTTGTCCAGGGTAAAGGGAGTTGTGAATCCCCTCGCCAAACAGAGCTGCAAAAGAGATGGCAATCTCCAGTATTACATTTCTACATCCTACTAAAGTTGTCTTAGTAGTATAAATATATTGAGCAGCTACTACAGATAATGCAGAGAATCATAAAAGATAACCTTAAGGTAACTCATCTGGTTGGATACTACGATGCTTTCATTTAAGAATGGAAATATTACCTAAAAACATAATCACATGTCCAGGAAGTCCCCTCGCTTTCTACTGCAGAACCTGTAGATGTAGTTAAGTGTTGACAGATCCAGTAAGAATTAGCATGTCTTTGATTACATTACCCTAGCCAATTCCAAAATAGCACAATCTTCTTTGAATCTATTTGGTATGACTCCAGTGTTATGGCTTCTGCTGTGCCTCAAAACATGCATGGATTTTACACAATATCCTCTTTAAGTATCCTCTTCCAGTTCTATATGGATAGTTATTAGTTTTAATGATTCTCCAGTAACACCTTTTGAAACATATCTTTATTCTTCCTAAAGACTTTGAGTTCCTGACTTTGGAGATATGTCTGGGCATGTTAGCTTGGCAATCTTTTGTAAGCCATTTGTCCAAGCTCACCAGTTCAACTTATCCGTACAGAAAATACATAAAAATTCAGAAGTTTAATACCAGATTACAAATGATATTTTCAGGTGTTTGTTGTGGCCTATATTGTAACTGCCTTTTTGGCATTGGAAACTAAGATGATTCTTGTGCTGGCTCCTAACATCTCCCTGGGGTAGTGAACCAACACAGGGGAAGCAGGTTAGTTTGGAAGTAGATGCTTGGGGCCGTGTTATAGACTGTTTATAATAAGGGGTTTTAGTAGTCATTGTTGTCTTTGCGTACCACTCCAGCAGAGAACCAAAATATGCCTTGCTTCTATTTGTGGTTGGCACTTGTGTTTTTTATTTTGCTCCAATCTCCATGTTTGCTTAGGATTTCTGGCACAAATCCATTTGCTGATATACTATCTAGTGTTTCATTTAGAATTAATTTGTACGTACCTTAATTGTTTCATGTTCAGTCTAAACTTGAGGGGCTAGTTTTATTAGTTATGTGATATATTCCAAGTACGATTCGGGGTATAACTTACTTTGTTTTTTTTTCCCTCCTAGAAATTTGACTCCTGCTTCCTTGAAAGATGTCAATAGGTTAAAAATTTAGATAGAATTTTTAAAGACTTTCCACTGGACAGAGGAAATATCCCTTTATGGTGTGTTTTCTTGTCTGCCTCAGAAATCTGCAATAATAAAGCGCATAAATCAGCAGCTTAAACATATTTAGTTGAATAAGATATTTGTCCTACTTCTGAAAAAGATTTTAAGAGTGAAATTCTATTTAAGAGTACTGTTTCTTACTAATTGATTATATCATGTGATCTATTCTAAATATTTAGGTGTAGGTAAATGTTGCATGTTAGCAATTAGCCACATGACTTCCATTAACTTACTGTAGTTGTGAGGTTAAATTCTTGTACACTGAAAATGTACTCCTTCAAGCAAAATTACTAGAAGTCATTTAGACAGATGAGGTGGTTGAGGAAATGTCTTTTATTGGACCAACTTCTGTTGGTGAAAGAGACAAGCTTTTGAGCTCACACAGAGCTATTCAGGTCTGGGAAAGGTAATCAGAGTGGCACAGCTAAATAGAAGGTGGAACAGGTTAAGAAGTTAACTTGTTATAAGAAACCATTTGAGGAGAAGTGGGAAGTTAAGACCTCTGCAGTCACAGGATGAAGGAGGGTTAGTGGTTTACAGATTGTTGTAATGAGCCATAAATCCAGTGTCTTTACTGAGTCTATGGTTTTTAATATCTAGCAAAATTATGAATTTAAGCTCCCTGGCTTGTCTTTTGAAGGTGTTATGCAGGTTTTCTTTGAGGATGAGGTCCAATAGGTCATATATGGTGTGATCATTTTGTGAAAAGTGTTGACCCAGAGATACTATGGTGTTTTTTGTCTTTTATCATTATCCTCTGAGAGTTCACTTGGGAGAACAGTGATTGTCTGGTTTCACTCACATAGTTGTGATTGGGGCAGTTAGTGCACTGGATGAGGTACACCCCATGTTGTGATAGGCACATGTAGAACCCATGGATCTGAAAAGGTGTGTTGTGGGAGGTATTGATCATCATAAAGTTGGATGTATGTCTGCAGGTTTTGCGTCTGTTCTGACAGGATTTGGTGTATCTGGTCTGTGGGGAGCTTGCTTCTGATGAGTGTAGTGAGATTGGGGGTTGTTTGATGAAGGCTAAAAGAGGGGGTTTAGGAATGGTTTCTTTCAGGATGTCATTTAAAATGTTAATACCAGGAAACACTATAGGAGAACTAGAGTGGACTACTACACTGAGGATTGTAGCTCTCTTAAATGAAAGGCTCCTTACCTTACAGCATTTGTAGGTGATGAAATCTTAATATGCGCACTTAGTTGCTGTATGATTTCACATCTCTTTGGTCTTGCTGCTGTATTTGTGGTTTTGTAGCCTTCAGCCTTTGTTTTGTTTTGTTAATTGGGTGGGGATAAATACTAAACCAACAAGAGAATCCTTGTTTACTTGAATTTCCGGTTTGCTTGTGAAAGGACCTTATTAAAATTTCTCTTGATGACATTACAGTATAAACTTTCTAATTAATAAGATGGAATATATAGGAACTTTAAAATGCCAAGGGTTTCCTAATATGCCAGTGGTGAGATTAAAAGTGTGCTTATACTGAAGTCTCCACAGCTTCTTGACCACTGCAAATAGTCACAGCTATATTTAATTAGTAGCCGTAAAATTAGGGGGCTGATCTTGCTCCCATTAAAGTCAATGTTAGTTTTGTCAGTGATTTCAGTGGGAGCCTGATCAAGTCCTGGATATTTCAGGTAACTTAATTTTTGCATAGTGCACTGTATGGTCCAGCACAGTCCTACTCTTTTTTTATTTAAACATACTAATTGTTAAAGTAAGATTGGAAGCAGTTGCTTCGTGGAAGTTAGAGGAAGGGAAGCAGAGGGGAGGTGAGAGGCGCAGCAGAATGATTTTGCATGGTTGAACATGAAACTGGATTGGTGTTAATTTGGCAGGATTCCAGTAAGGAAAACACTTTTGTTGTCAACTAGCCTACACATTCATACTCACTTATTCATTCGCAGAGGATGAATTTCATCTCTGTTCCTGTACTGTGTCTAACAATGAAAGCTACTTTTTATTCAGCATTTCATATAGAAAGCAGTCACTTTGATTATATACATAAAGAGTTGACTATGTGGTTGGCTCAGAGGCTACTGACTCAGTGTAGGTGATCCAAGTTCTAAACTTGGTTTCTCACTCCCAAACTAGTGGGATCTGGGAACATTATGGATGCACTAGAATCAGTTTCTGATATAGAAGGTGGAAGAAAATGCTTTGCATACTTCTTTAGCACTCAGTGCATGGTAGGAGAAAGGAAATAACTTACAAACTGAAGTAACTATTTTCTGGGGAGGGAGGGAGAGAAGAGGAGGTGGGGAGAAGGGATAGAGGCTAGAAGGAAGGAGGAGTGGAACATGGAGGTCTGAGAGGAGAGTCACTATGAGAGGTGGGGGTGGGAAGCAATCAGAATAAACAGATAGCACGTAAAAGATAAGTCCAGGGACTGAGAAGGACATTCAGCTGCTTCTGGGGAATGGCTTTACCTCCGATGGCTTACTCTGCCCCGGGAGTGCCTGCTTTTACCTTTTTGTAATTCCATGAAGCTAGGATCAGGGCTTGATGTCTCTCTTGATCTCATATAGGGGGACCTTGGCTGGCCTCATTTCTTGCCCTTGCTGTGGCTCAGGTTGCTGTTTGGAGGGATTCTCTATAGCTTCTAGAGCTTGCTCTATCTCTAGGGCTCCTTGCTTTACTGCCTCCAAACAAGAGCATGGAATCTAATGCTGTCAGTACAGAAAAGACCAGTGTGCTGATTTAGTGGAATAAACTGACTGTGTACTGTTCCAGTGAATGGCAATCATGGTGTATTGTTTCTGTAAGAGGCATAAAGGTATATACTATCTAGAAGTACACTAATAAATATTTCTGTAAGATCTTGAAAAGAATGGTCCAGGTCCTCTGCCAGTATCAATTGGCATAGCACCATTAACTACACCAATTTACACCAACTGAAGATCTAGGGTAGAATTATCAAAAGCACCCAAGAGACTTAGCCTGAGTCCCATTTTCAAAACATTTGGACGCTTCAGTCTCACTGAAAGGCAATGGGATTTGTGCTTCTAAATTTCTTAGGTACTCTTGAAAATTTTACCCTGGACCAATATTTCAGCAAAGATTTATGTAATTAAGCAGCTTTTCAGTCCTTGCAGCCACCTGTCAGTTGTCATTTCTATTCTATTCCCGAAATGTATGCATCCATCACCAATTAAATAGATATATGAAATGAGAGCTTTTATATGCTGCCATCATTGCTCTGCTGAGGTTTCACTAATCTCAATGGCAGACATTCTGGCTTTAAAGAAACATCCACCTATGTGTAACATGCTGTGTTTGTTATACAAAAGTTCCCAGCTACTGTGAAAGGTATTATTAATTTGATTAAAGTGGAAATGTCCTCTGTGACCTGTGATAACAGCAGAATCTTTGTTAGCATTCTTTGAGGCCCAGAGAGAGATACCAGCACACTTGTTGATGTTTGTAACGTAACAAACCTTCATGTGTTTTGATCTGGTAGTACGCAGAATGGTGATCCTTGATGTTAGAAGCAAGCTTGATTCAGCAGTTGGTGTCAAGGTGTGCATGTATATTTATGCAAGGTCACTATCAGACTTTGTAGCCTAGGAGAACAGGAGCCAAGAGTGAAATAATCCAAGAGTATTATAGTTTCTGTTGATAATGATATACTTTGTCTTTATAGGTAATTGAGTTGAATTGATTTTCATGTCAGCCATGTTCTTTCTAAAGTAGGTAACAGGAAAATCTAGCTTCCATGTGGGTGCTCAAATCTTTGACGGTATTTTAAAGGATTGGTGACACCTTTATATTTGAAAGTTGTTAGCCACTTCTTGCTTATGAGGAAGAAGAATGTAAACTCAAAAGATCTTACTTTAAATCTTCAATTTAATATAGCTGCTTACTACAATAGACTTCAGATTTCAAAACAGTCCATTTTGGGAACTAAAAATATTGTTTAACTATCAGAATTACACAAAATAAATCCAAGATGAAATCAATTGTAAAAGAGTGTATCTGAAGTGAAGCTAAAAAAGTAGAAATCTCTGTCAGAAGGAAATTTCCTTTAAAGGTGACTTGCAAAGGATTTTATAGAACTTGGGCTTTTTCTTTTTTTCTTTTTTCTGATGTATAAAAAAGAGCCTGACAACCTCACTATCTGTGAACATTGAAAAGAGAGGCTCCTTTTCCTGCCTCCTCTTTATAGGTCACTTTAAAGAATTTTGAAGCGCTGGCTTGTGGTTGTTTTGTATGAAAGATGCAATCTGTTGAATGATGTCTGCCTTTGTGAGAGAGCTCCATTTTCTTACATTATAGCTTCCCAAACTTCTGTTGTCAGGAGTGTTTTGGAAAGAGCTTCAAGGACCTTTAGCGGTTTTCGTACTTAAAGTCAATACTTCAAAAAAAATTAGTGGCTAATTTACAGTTGCTAGAAATGTGTGTAGGATTGAACATATATTGTCAGCAGAGCTGGTAATGCCCACTATAGTCAAGGTTGCCTAACACAGATGCTATTTTCAGTTGTTTAAATTTTTGCTAAATGTTGTTTGTTTAGGCTAAAGTTTTTCATACTGGGTGCATGCCCCAGGCTGAACTTTTTGGCAAGTTTCAGTGAAATTGGTTTAGGTGTTTCAGAAAATGGGATAAGGGAAAAATACGTTGTTTTGCCCATTTTAAAAAATTCTTAAAACTGTTTAATTGAGAAGGTCTGGCACCTCCATGCTTTGGAGCAAGGTCTTGAAAACTTGGCAGGGGGATTGCCTTTGTGTCAAGAATGTGCCTTTTGTTGGTCCTATGTAAAAACTGCCAGAATTTGGCCAAGTTAGAAGTCTTAGAAAAATCAGTTTGCACATTCTCAGTAGAGGCTTGTTAGAGTTTGGCAGCTAAATTCCTCAAAGATTCCATCTGTACTGAGCATGTTCCATCCTGAGTCTGCAGGGCTTGAGGAAGACTTTGCCTACCCTTGTTCCTCTAGGCAGCCAGGGGCCAATGTGGTTCAGGATGCCAGAATTAAGAAGAGAGTAGTGTCTCTGGTGCTCTCCATACTGCCCCCTGCTGGTGTCCATGCAGTGTGGAGGAAGAAACTAGCTGTGGGGAGTTCACTGGTACAAGGAACCTGGAGAGGTGGGTAGACTGGGACACAGTTAGCAGAAGTGGGTAAGTGCAGGAAGATTGATTTGACAAAGAGGTAGTGTGGAAATTGAGACTGGCAGGGCAGAGAGACTGGAACAAGGAGGCTGGGGAAAGGGAGGAAGACGACAGGGACTCAAGTGAGGATTGTGGAGCAGGAGATTGCTAGTGGTTTGGCAAGAAAACTAGAACTGGGAATGGGAAACCAGGAGTGCTGGTGGTGTTATGGACTGGTATTCTGTTCTTATGGAAATGGATGATAGTTTCTATGTATGTCATTTTTACTCCATCTATATCCTGATTCCTTTCTCTTTTCAGCCTCTAGAGCAGGTTGCTTATTAAAAGGGCCTTGGGTTTTTTGGAAAGAGAACCCATCAGGAAGTCAGGCTACTGAAGTGTATTATTCTGCTTTGTGGTGTTAGTTCATTGTGAGGCTTTTGGCAGGTATCCAGGTACTTTTAATCTTTTTCGTCATTAGCAGCGTGGTGAAGCACTGGAATGGGTTACCTAGGGAAGTGGTGGAATCTCCATCCTTAGAGGTTTTTAAAGCCAGGCTTGACAAAGCCCTGGCTGGGATAATTTAGTTGGGATTGGTCCTGCTTTGAGCAGTGGGTTGGACTAGATCATCTCCTGAGGTCTCCTCTTCCAACCCTAATCTTCTATGATTCTATGATAAAAGAAGAAATGGAAGATAATTATTTTAATTATGTCCTTTAACTCTTGGAAGTATTTTAAAAATGATATAAGGTTTTAAAAATAATATATTGAGGAAAAGTTGTTGGGCATTGTGATGGGATGTACAAATCTCGCACTGGAGAACAAGGGGTTAAGGAACAGCTCTGGGTTTAGGTGGCCCTGCCCAGCCACACCTGCAAAGCCTGCATGTGCTGGAGGCAGTGCTTTAAAAGGGAGCAGAGGAGCTCGCAGGCAGGCAGGCAGGCAGTGGAACAGAGCAGATGGCTGCTCTGAGCTCTTAGAAGAAAGTACTACCCAGGAGCTCATTGTGTGAGACCTGACAACACAGACCTGTACAAACCTGCAAAGGAAAGGCAGGTGACTGAGGGCTTGTCTACACTACCACATGGGGTTGATCTAAGATACGCAATTTCAGCTATGTGAATAGCATAGCTGAAGTCGACGTACTTAGATCTACTTACCATGGTGTCTTCACTGTGTTAAGTCGACAGCTGATGCTCTCCCGTCGATTCCACTTGCGCTTCTCATTCTGGTGGAGTACCGGAGTCAATGGGAGAGCTCTCAGTGGTCGATTTACTGCATCTATGATAAATGGACCCCTGCTGGATTGATCGCTGCCCGCCGATCCAGGGGTAGTGTAGACAAGCCCTGAGTGTACAGATCAGAGACTTCATTCAGTTTCTGTGATTTACTCTCTGATGGTAAAGGAGACTGGGGTAGGAAGTGGTCCGGGAGGGCTGCTGCTTTCATATCTGTAGTATTTTTAACCCTCTACCCCCAAGCCCTGTTTCAGGGCAGCACTTAAGCACATACTTAAATGCTGTCCTGAGTAAGATGCTTTCCTAAATCTGGGCCTAAAACCCAAATATTCAAAAGTAACCACAGCACATAAATATTAAATGCATTCTTTTGCAGGAGACTAAAGTGAAAACTTCAAACCTCAGTCACTGAAATGAATATAAGTGGCCTGATTTTTACAGATGCTGACCATCCACAAATTCCATCAAAGTCACTGAGAGCTGCATGCTCAGCACCTTTGAAAATCAGGCCTCTTACATTTAAATGTGTAAATATGTATTTAGGAGCCTAATTTTAGGTACCTAGGTTTCAAAATTTTGGTCTTAATCCTGAAACTGCTTGTGAATGCAAAATTAAAATTGCTTATGATCTAAAATGAGAGACTTTCTTTGATATTTGAGTAATGATGATGGATATGCTATGTAAAATGTGGCATGTTGACTTGCTGCACAGAGTGCATGATCTTTTCACTCCTCATTATTGTCTTAGGCTCTTTAACAAGTTAAACCCACCTAAGGATAAATCCACAATATGTTTGTTTTAGGGAGTAGTATTTTTGTGCTTCAAATGTATGAATTTAGTATGTTTCTTGAACAAAATTAATTCTACCTACCTATGTTTACAGCTTAGTTTTTATACTTTGTGATTCATTAATAATCCTGACAGTGGGTGGGTGAGATTCTGTGGTCTGTGTTGTGCAGGAGGTCAGACTAGATGATCATAATGGTCCCTTCTGACCTTGGTATCTATGAATCTATCTATGCTTAGTCTTTTAAAAAGTGCGTTTTACAAAGTACTTTACTCGTAGTAGCAACCTACTTTTTGTTGGAAATAATTATATATCCGTTTAGTATTTCCGTCTTCTTTATGATCCTAAAATAGTAGGAACTTTGCTTATTATTCTTACACTAATTTAGGTTATCTGAATTACATAATCCCAAGTAAAGTAAGAGAAAAAGACCTGCCTAAGAAAGTTGCACCAGCTGAATTCAAATTTGTTTTTTAAAGAGTGGTTTATTTTAGGTTAGCTGAAACCAGTTCCTAACTGATTTAAGATAAACTGAAATAAACATGGTTTAAACCAAAATAGTGTCTGTCAACACAGGGGTTTGCAAGAGTTTATAATCAGTTAAACCTGTGCAAGTTTATCATGTAGACAAGCCCTAAGGCTAAGGGAGATTTTTTTAAAAAAAAAATTGCCCTATCGATGTGTTTTATATAATAAACATTGGAATAAATGGAAAGCACAGCAATGTGTGATAGTGAGGTCTAAGTGCATTTGTGATTCTTGATGATACTTGCTATTTTCCAGCTGCATGAAGAACACTTTTGGAAAAATCAGACTGAAGCTAGAGAGATTTTTGTTTGTTTAGATTGAAATGTCTGACTTGACTAATATTGCTTGTTAGTTTCATTAATAGTAAAATGCTTTAAGATTTTCTGTGCAAGTAGTTATAAGGTGGTATTTGTCTAAAACCTGTATTAAAAAGCAAAATATTTTTTATATTCTTGTTTCCCTCCAGTCTTTGAGAGAATCTTCTAATCTCTGTAAAGATGGGAGGACAGAAGTTGTTACTTTGTTTTTTCACAGGACCTGAACAAAATGTGGTGTTGCAACCTGCAGTTATGTTGTTAGGTTAGGTAGGGTGGAGTGTAACAGGTGCTTATTAATACCTCTAGGCTATAGCTAAAGGTGACTGTATTTTCTTGAATGTTCGGAGCTCAGCAGGTGGATACTATTTTAATAACTGGATCGAGAATGGATTCTGTTTCCTATCTGAATAAGAAGATGTACATCCAGTACATAGCAATTTTACAAATTCAAAACTTGTTCATTTCAACCACATTTGTTCAGTTACTCAAAATAAATTATCCTGTTCCCAGTTTTCTCAGAGTATGATGAAACACACTAGCTCCTGCATTTCTAGTCCCTTTTTGTTTTTTTTCTCTTGGAAGTTGATTTTAGCTACAGGTTAACGAAATTCTTTTGAATTTGTGAAAATTGGAAGTAATGTAGACATACATACACACCACAATGTGAAAATAGAGAATATTTGACAGTTGGCTGCATAATGAATTAAAATGACATCACTGATCAAATACAAAAGCTGATTGTAAAGTACTAGAGTCTTTTACTGCTCAACATGCCAAACAAAGCTGTAGGAGAGAATGAACCTAATCTGTTTACTCTGAGAAAAAGCTTTGGCAAGATTTAATTAATTTAAAAAAGTGTGTGCATGTAAGGAAGTGTGAATAATCTCTACATAATCACATGATAAGCTGCACAATGTCAAGAATTTTGGGAAACAGTGTTATGAACAAAGGGCCAGATGCTGCAAATATTCTGTCCACACTACTCTCTGTTAACTTCATATGGAATCTCATGTATGTAGCATCTACGGCACCAGTCTTTGGTTTCTGTATTGCTAGAACCCTGGGTTAAAAAGTACATCAGTATACTAGGAGTAGTTTTGGTGTGTTTTTATATTTATGGTACTTGAATACCAAGATAAAACACTCTTAATGCAAGCTTTAAAATTTATTCTAAAGTTTGATTGTGAACATGCAAATGCTTAAGGACCTGAATAATCCTGTTGAACTAAATCAGGTGACATAGAACGTTACACACACAAATGGAAGAATTTGTAGCATTGGGTCCTAAGCACTTAAACTATCTAGTAATGTAATCCTGTGGGTATTTTTATGTTACGTTTCATTGTCAAAATTATACAATGTCAAAACTAGTACAACAAAAACATATTAAGCAGATGTAAAAGTATGGGGGTTTAAGAATATTTTAAAATGTTTACATTGTGTTTCCTTCATGGGGAAAATATGCATTCTGTTCAAAAGCTGTTTGTTCTTTTTTCCATTATAATAAAGAATTAGGCTAATATCTTTTGCTCTTAATGTAAAATATGTTATCAGTACCTGGAAAAATACTGGAAAAAATTATTAAACAATCAGTTTGCAAGAACCTATAGGATAATAGGGTGCGAAGTAATAGCCAGCATAGATTTGTCAAGAACAAATCATGCCAAACCAACCTAATTTCCTCCTTTAACAGGGTTACTGGCCTAGTGGATGGGGGGAAGCACTAGATCTGATATATCTTGATTTTCAGTGAGGCTTTTGACATCATCCTGCAAGACATTCTCATAAGCACACTAGGGAAACTTGGTGTAGATAAAATTACCATACTGTAAGGTAGGTGCACAACTGGTGAAAAACTGTACTCAAAGCATAGTTATCAGTGGTTTGCTGTCTGACTGGGAGAATGTATGTAGTGGGGTCCTGCAAGGGGTCATCCTGGGTCTGGAACTACTCAATATTTTCATTAATTACTTGGATAATGGAGTGGAGAGTATACTTATAAAATTTGTGGATGACCTCAAGCTTGGAGGGGTTACTAGCACTTCAGAGGACAAGGTTAGAATTCAAAATGACCTTGATAAATTGGAGTATTGGTCTGAAATCAACAAAATGAAATTCAATCAAGACAAGTGCAAAGTACTTCACAGCTACAAAATGGGGAATAACTGATAGTACTGATGCAAAGGATCTGGGGGTTATGGTGGATCACAAACTGAATACAAGTCAACAGGGTGATGCAGTTGCAAATAGATTAATATTCTGGGGTGTATTAATAGGGATGTTATACATAAGACATGGGAGGTAATTTTTCTTTTCTACTTGGCACTGGTGATGCCTCAGCTGGAGTATTATGTTAGGGTTTGGGTGCCATGCTTTAGGAAAGATGTCACTAAATTAGAGAGGGTCCAGAGGGAGCAACAAAAATGCAGGGCTGGATTAACTCTTTGTGGGCCTGGCGCCAAACATATTTGTGGACCCCGTTGGGGAATGATTGTAAGAGATTATAAAATGAAAGGGTTGGGTGGGCAGAAGGCTCAGGGCTGTGGCGGGAGTGAGGCTGAGTGTGTAGGGAAGTCCAGGGCTTGGCCTGGCTGCAGGAGGCTGCCCGGTCGGTCCCTAGAGCGAGGCAGAGGCCAGGGGTAAGAGCACAGCGGGGCATGGTGGGGAGGATTGGTCCCCGGCCAGAGCGAGACAGGAGCTGAGGGCAAGCATAGGTACTGGAACTAAGGGTGCTGCAGCACCTCCTGGCTTGAAATGGTTGAGACTAAATGTGGTTTCTCCTGTAACCGGACTTTTAGTTTCCAGTCAGCACTGCTAACCGGAGACTGTCAGGTCCCCTTTTCTACCGGAGCGGAGTTTCCAGTCAAAAACTGGATACCTGGCAACAGGTGCCAGAACAGCCTTTTAAAAGTGGGAAGGCTAAGCTTAAGGGCAAGCAGAAAGGGGGTGGAGCAAGCAGTGGGAGAGGGGAGGAGCTGAGGGCGGAGAGAAGCCCTAGGTAGGCTGCTCAGAAGGAGCAAGTCATGGGATGGAGCCGGGGGTGGGTGGGGGGAGGAAGCTAGCGGGCAGGGCCATGTCTGTGCTGCCCAGGTAGGTTGGAGACTGTGGGGATCAGCTGACAGACAGTGTGTCCCAGCCCACGTCCAGCACAGAGCAGGGATCCCCGTTCCCAGCACATTGTTGCGCTTGGGGACCCCTGAAATCGGTACCCCTCACCACTTCACACCTGACTCACAAGTGCGAGTGGGTCGGGAAAGTTTGGGTGCACAGAGTGACCCTGGCCCCGCTGCCCCATTACTTCCCACCTTGGCCACTGCCTGTGGCAGAGAAGGTGCACCCCGGGGGTGAGGGGCCCTGCCTGCCCACCACTGTTCCGCTGCAGAGCTGAGTGGCAGGCAGGGGCTCCACTCCGGGATGCCAGTGACGGTCCATGGCTTTCGGGCTCCACGGGGGAACCTGAAGTGGCAGACCATCTGTCACTGGCGGCCCAGAGGAGTGTCAGCTCCCTCCACACAGTCCCTCCACAGTGACGAAGGGTAGAGAGAGGAGCCGTCAGCTGGCTGGCTGAGAGGAGTGAGTGGGTGGAGGGGGGGAGAAGTGCGGGGCTGGAGAGGAGAGGACTAGGGCAGGAGCCAGTGCTGTGGCCGCTGGGCTGCAGTGCAAGTGAAGTGGAGCGCCGGGCTGGGCTGGCAGGGCCCCTGCTGAGTGTGGGCCCGGTGCCATGGCACGGTACTGCAAAAATTATAAAAAGTTTAGAAAACTGCCCTATGAGAAAAGGTTTAAAAAAAAGGGGGGGGGGGAGACTGGGTGGGGGGAAACTGATAGTTTTCAAATACGTAAAAGATTGTTATAAAGAGGATAATGATCAGTTACTTTCCATGTCCACTGAAGGTAGGACAGGAAGTAATCAGCTTAATCTGCAGCAAGGGAAATTTATGTTAGATATTAGGAAAAACTTTGACTATAAGGATAGTAATGCACTGGAATAGGTTACCGAGGGAAGTTGTGGAATCCATGTAATTGGGGATGTTTACGAATGGGTTAGACAAACACCTGTCAGGGATGGACGAGGTTTACTTGGTCATGTCTAGGCGCAGGGAGCTGGAGCTGATGACCTCTCGAGGGCTTTTTCAGTCCTACTTTTTTATTATTCTATAATCCTAATAACTAGGTACCACAGTGAATAGGTGTCTTAGAGACAGAATGTTGTGTATGGTGCATAAAAAGTCACATTGAATTTTGAAGTTATCAGAATTTGCAAATATCGACATCTTGAATGATTAGGTACAAACTGTTGTGAACTAAATACTGTTTACAGAATAAAATAGATAAAATTTACTGTATTTTATACTTTCAACAAGTATAGGCCTAGGAATAATTAATTTTGTTAAAAATTATAGGGTTTTATCTAATAATGGAATTATGTTATGACTTTATTCCAGAATAATTACTTTCAAAAAGCCATGGTATATCTAGACACTTTGAACAGAGGACAGAACCACTGTAGGCCCTCATACACAAGAATGTAGTACTTGGTTCATCTGCTTTGGAAAGATAACTGGCTGAATTCATCCTGCCAGGAATAGAAATAGTAACTGGTTTGTTTGATTTTAGAATAGCGACAAATGTGTCCTTAGCTGGCTTTAGGGAGTTTACATGATAATATCAGAAGATGACTCTCATTTTCTTTTAATATACTTGAGATGTATCTCTTATGTCTTTGTCTGCCAGGTTAAAGAGCTCCCTACTATTAGAAATGTTTTCTTCATGGAGATGCTTCTAGACTTGATCAGGTCACCTTGTAACATTCCTTTTGACAAGTTTAAATAACGTTCCCTTTGATAAGTCACAATTCTTTTATTGTAAGGTGGGTTTTCCAGACCTCTGATCATTCATGTACCTCTTTTCTAAACACTTTCATGTTTTTCAGCATTCTTTTTGAATTGTAAACGCCAGAACTGAACACCATATTCCAATGAAGGTTTCACCAGTGTATTATACAAAGATAATACCACCTCCTTATTCCTACTCAGTGTTTTCCTGCTTACTCATCCTAGGAATGCATTAGCCCTTTTAATCACAGCATGGCACTGGGAGCTCATGTTCAGATGGTTATCCACCATGACTCCTAAATCCTTTTTTGAATCACTGCTTTCTAGGATATAGTCCCACTGTAATTGGGACATGCGTTCTTGGTTCCTTGATATTTGACCTTGCCTTTGGCTGTATTAAAACACATGTTTGACTGAGATCCAGATAGCTTGTATAAATGAATTGTCATTATTTATCACTCCACCAGTCTTTGTTTCATCTGCAGACTTACTCGGGATCTGGAAAAAGTTATAACATCATTGCTGGTAAATCTGAATAGCATTGAGCCAAGAATGGACCTCACTAGAAACATCCCCATTTGATGATGACTTAGACTGATGAAAGTCTCATCAAATAACTTACTGATATCTATCAGTTAGCAAGCTTGTAATATGTACTACATTGATTTTGTATGAGCTAATTTTTAACTGGAATGTCAAAGTATCGGCATAAATCATCAGCCCCCTTCCTCATGTCTTGTCACTCAGCCTTTCTGTGGCTTTCAGTCCATTAGCACTGATAACTTTTACTTACCCCTTTACTCCCTGCCATCTCTTCCCTTTCTTCCATTGATATGGCTTTTGAGTCTCTTCATGCTTCACTCTATTCCACACTTGATCTCTTTGCTCCTCTCTCTCATCACAAGGTTTGCTCTGCCAACCCGCAGCCATGGTGCACCCTCAACACCTGCTTCCTCCATTCCTGCACTCTCACTGTGGAGCATCTCTGGCAGAAATCTCTTGACCAGGATGACTTCCTCCACTATAAATTCATTCTCTCCTCCTTCAATTCTTCCATCTTCCTTCCTAAACAACTCTGTTTCTTCAAAACAGTTGAATCCCACATATGAAATACCGGTGTCCTTTTTGCTGCCTTTAACTCACTCTCCACACCCTTCCTCCACCTGCCTCCACTCTCTTTGCACAAGAACTCACCTATTTCTTCCAAGAGAAAATTGACAAAATACTATGGGACCTTCTCCCTCACCTTGGCTTGCCTTCCCTTCTCCACCTGCAACTTTTTCTTTTCCTTCTCCACCGTCATAAGTGCAAAATTTCTTGCCCCTTCATTTGCCACATGGACCCATGCAATCTTCTAATCTCCTTCATGCTCACTCTCATCCCCTCCCTTACTCATATCCTTAACCTCTTCTCCTCTGGCTCTTTCCCTTCACAATATAAGCATGTTTTAGTCTCTCCCATCTTACTCACCCTTGACTCCAGTTGTCTTTTCAACTACCACTGCATCTCTTTTCTCCCTTTAATCCATAAGATCACTGAACATGCTTTTACAATCACTGTTTGGAATTCTTCTCTTCCAAGTCTGTTCTAGCTCCTCAATAGTCTATTTTCTGTCCCTCGCACTCCAGGGAAACCACTCTCACCAGTGTCTCTAATGACCTCTTCCTAGCCAAATCTTAGAACCATACTCAATCCTCATCTTCCTTGATCTGTCAGCTGCCTTCGACACTGCTGACCATGTTGTTGTTCTTGAAATCTTAGCTTCCTTTGGCCTCTGTGGCTCCATCGTCTTCTGATTCTCCTCCTACCTCTCTAATCGCTTCTTCAACATATCCTTTGGGGGGATCATCCCCCCTCCAACTTTTGGTGCGCATTCTTCAAAGCTCTGTCCTTGGCCCTCTTCTCTTCTCTCTACACCTCATCTCTGGGTAGTGTCATCCATGAACACAAGTTCAGCTACCATCTCTGTACTTATGACTTACAGACCTACCACAACATCAGGCCTGTCTCCTGTCCAAACTAAAATATCAGCCTGTCTCTGTCTCCTTGTGGATGTCAAACCATCAGTTGAAGCTCCACATGGCTGAAACACAGCTCTTAATCTTTTCTCCCCAAAGCCTTCTACGATACCTTCATTCTCGATCAGTATGGACAGTGGCACCATCCTGTCTGTCACTCAGATGCTTAAGCTGGTCACCAGCTTTTCATTCGGACCTTTCTCATATCCATTTT
Organism: Lepidochelys olivacea; assembly: GCF_965140295.1. Lineage (NCBI taxonomy): Eukaryota > Metazoa > Chordata > Testudines > Cheloniidae > Lepidochelys > Lepidochelys olivacea. The sequence continues at coordinate 19,779,359 of NC_140424.1, forward strand.
GTCCAGGGATGATGTCAGGCTAACAGGTCTAGTTATTCTGGTTATTTTGTTTTGTCTTTTAAAATATTGGCACAATGTTAGCTTTTTTTCTAGTTCCATAGGACTTCTCCAGTATTCACAGAGCCATTAAAAATCAATATCAGTGGTTCAGAGAGCTTCTCTAAAATTCTGCATGGATACACTCCACCCCACCGCAGCTGCAATGGCTCTAACGCATGCAGCGCTTGGCTCACTGCAGAGGAGCACACAGTTGCACTTCCTTCTGGGAGTTGTAGTTTTGTGTCCTACATCTGAGCAAGCTGGGGACTACAACACCCAGAATGCCCAGCGGGCTATTGCCACAAATTGCAGCCTGCTGCTGTGTGATTCAGAGAACCGAGCTGGAGTTTGGGTGCTGAGTGACAGCTGGTCCATTTGGGTTAGTGCAGTGGTCCACAAACTGTGGGATGCTCCCCTCTAGGAGGCCTTGGGGGAATGTTCGGGGGGAGGCTGCAGCGGGACCCAACGGCCAGACCCCATTGGGGGCAGGGAGGGAGCGCTGTCCTTCCCCACCCCCAGCTCTGCTCCTGGCTCCAGCTCCACCCCCAGCCTCAGCCCCCGGCCAGATCTCCACTCCCGGCCCCATCCCTACCCCCGGCCCCATCCCTACCCCCAATCTTGGCCCATGGCTGCGGCTTCCTTACTGGCCCCATCCCCACTTCTGGCCTGGCCAGGCAATATTCTTAGACTCCCAATTATCTTTCTCCTTTTTCTATTAAAATTATTCCTTCCAGTCAGAGTTGCTCATGATTGTTTTCAGCATTGGGAAATTGGCCCCACGTATGTGTATTACTAGTTGCAATTGTATTGTTTTTGCACATAATTAACGTAAACAAGTCATAACTTGTACCTAGGCAAACACTGATTTTTAGATTTCAGAGTAGCAGCCGTGTTAGTCTGTATTCGCAAAAAGAAAAGGAGTAAGTCTCTAAGGTGCCACAAGTACTCCTTTTCTTTTTACTGATTTTTAGTTCAATGTCAATTCATATTTATCCATCAGAATGAGGTCTGATTATAGAATTTCCCCAAACTGGGGACACTTTTGTGTTAGGAAGCAGTTTTGTATTAGAAAATTCTCATCTCTAATCTGTAGAAGCACTAGAAATGCTACTGGCATCATAAGATCTCCAGTATGTGTTTCCGATTTTGAAATTGCCCAGTTTTTCTTTCTACATATTCTAGATAGATGATTAAGGAGCCACTTGTTCCTTTCTCTAGTCTTGTTCAGTTAAAGGGGGAGGACAGGACAGCCATAAATGTTCAAAGTAGGGGGCATAATCAGTCTTTGTTGAAGGAAATTTATAGTAATTTTGTAAAAGTGCCTTTGGGAGCTGTTTCAGCGTTCTTGTAGAACCAGCTAATTCCATTTTTCCATCAGTTAATACAGCATTTTTCAAATCGAGTTTGACTGCATTTTTGAAGATGGTGGTATTGCTGTTTATTTCAGAAATGGAAAAGAAAATACCAAAATATCAACTTTGCTGTGCCATTTTCCTTTGAAGAGGGGTTGTATGCCTTGTATTTCTTTTATGTAATATTTGTCATCCTATTGGACCTTGAATACTTTTCAGATTATTATTCTATTTTATTTATCAGGCTAAAATCCATTTTAAAAGTTGTTTTGAATACATCCCTTCCCATTTGTTCTGGCATTAGTGTTTTCCAACAGTTAGTGACTGAAGTAAAGGTCATAAACTGACCTTATGTATATTGACATTAAATTAATTACTATTCTATTTTTTTCTTCTTGTGATCCAAGGGTAATTCACTAAGGGCAAATCTACAGTACGAAATTAAATCGACCTAAGTTACATTGATGTACAGTCACCACAGTAATCGGTTTTACATGTCCACACTATGCTCCTTCTGTTGGCAACAACAGTCAATGTAAACAATGCAGTGTCTACACTGACGCTGCATTGACCTAACTACATCACCTTCAGTGCTATGTGTCTCGCGAAGGTGGAGTTAAGTCGGAGTAGTGGGCGAGTTACATTCGTGGGAGTTACATTTTAGTATAGACACTTACAGAGTTAGGTCCATAAGGACCTTTGGACCCATGTATTACGAGAAACAATGTAGTCTGCAAATCTGATATCAAAAAGAGAGGATTAGGAGTTAAATTACTTCTGTTTCCCCACAGGTTGTTGTTTCTGCAGGCGTTAGCATGTAATTTAATAAACTAATATCTAGAGAGAAATATATTACTGGACTCATTGACAAAAGGAAACCCTCCAGGAAACTTATTAGATGTAACAAACTTTGACAGTATATTACAGGAACTATGAAAAAAACTTAATTCAAAGGTATTCTGAAGCTTCCTCATTCTTGAAGGAGTGAAATTAGGACCTGAGAGCTGTAAATTTATTTTTAAAAAACGTTTTTTCCCCATTCATAATATAGAGGCAGTAAGGTTTAGGAAAAAGGATGCATCATCTCTTCCAGTTTTGTTTGTGACGGGGACCCCTACAGACATCGGAGCTGAGGTTTTCACTTGCCCATTGTCTCGACCATATTCTCACCACTTGACTGCTGGTTACTGTAGGATCATTTGACCAGTCTAGTTAGATTCTGGGGTTTTCATTTGACTTTCCCTTTGGTGATTTCTGTTTTACTCTGACTCAGTTGTTATCACTTTTCCCATGTGACTAAGAAAGCAAAGCACTTTTCCATGGCTGTTATGCATGAAGTATATGATTTGTTTTATTCAGACTGGGAATCAAGAATAGAAGCCAAAGCACTTCAGCTACTTTATAGTAAGCTGACGCTTCACTGTTCATAGTTTTATTTATTTATTTTATATTTATAAAACAGACAAAAAAAGCACATATCATAAAATCTGGGTGAATATAACAATTATCTAAAGTCACAAATAACCATGAAGATAAGACCAGCAGCAGTTTTTACTATATCCAGGAATAGCTGATACAACCTAACAACAATGTGCGTCTTCCTCAAAATTATGCCTTACGCAACATCCCCATTCACAAAGTCCTGCAAGAAAATGAACTTTTTAGTGTACCCTGAAGGTCAACAAATTCAGGCTGTCTTGGACCAAATGCTGTGGCTGTTGGGTGTGGGGTAGGGTGGTGATCTGCAAAGCTTAGTTTGAGGGGGCTTATGGAGAATACTCTGGCTGTAGTGTCCCCATTTTTATATTGAGTGAGCTCTAGCTTGTGTGCCTTTGCAATATGGCAGAGTGGGAGAGGTGGTATAATAAATAGTCAGGTCCTAGGCCTTTTAAGGCTTTGTAGGTCAAAACAAATACTTTCTGTTCAACCTGGAAACTCACAGACAGCAGTAAAGCAGAAAGACTTGGTTTAAATTCACAGTGAGCTGCTCCAGTTAACAAGCCCCTACAGGCAACCCCATCCCAATCTGCCCCCAGAGGTAAGCAAATAATGTCCTGCAGAATACTTTTGGATCATAAATAGCTTTCTGAACCCAGGTTACCTCCCTACACCTCCAGAACACAACTCATGCTGTCAGGAATCCTGTTATTTCACAGAAACCATTGCCTGAAACAAGCATGGCCTTATAAATGAGACGAACAAGCTGAGAGCAGGAACAGAAACACAACAGGATCCTTTCAAGAATTTTGCCCAAAAACCAGTTGCAGAAACATTGATGGCAATAGGAGCCACTTACCTGTAACCCCGCCCTTCCTGGGTAGTAAAAGAAAGAAGAAAACACTTGGTATGCCTCCTTTGATGAGGGGACTGTACCATTCACTCTCTAAAGTGTGCAGTAGTATGACCATACTAAGAAAACAAAAACCCCATTGCTGAAACTCAGAGACTTTGCTAAATAATGCCTTGTGTCTAAATTCCATTTTCTAAGAAAGCCAACTGAGAAGTAGCAAAAGAATCTCCAAAAATGACAGTTAGCTGCTGGTGTCCTAAATTTCTCTGCCAGGCTTTATGCCTGAGGTCCTCCCTATGTGTTAGGATATGGAGGTAGTTGTGGATAACTACACTCCACCTCCACAAGACTTAATCTTCAATATTGAAGATTTCCGTGAAGCCATTCTTGGAGCTGGGGGGACAGGGACCGAAGTACTAACAATGACAGGCAACACCTGGCTCCACATTTTTATTATGTCAAACATAAACAGTATTGTCTTTCATCTTTCTCAGTATCTGGCTGAAATGAATATTTGGATGAAAAATAGGTATTTAAAGACTAAATGAGGCAAGATTGCTGTCAGGAAGAGAAAAATGCATTGAAGAATTTATCTCCTTTGTAACCTCTCTCTCTATCAAGGGCCCCTGTCCTCACATTGTTACAGTGCAGCTTTGGGTGTTTTGTTTGACTCCATAGTACTCTTGGAAGCCCAAATAGCTATGGCAGCAAAAAACCCCACCTGCTTCTATCTGCATTCTATCCTGTCAGACATATTCTGGTCATGGTTTAGTCCAGGTGATCTGTGCTTTCATGACAATGCTGTTTGTTGCATCTTCTTATATCTTGGAATGAAGTCACACAATGAAAAAGCTCCAAATGGTACAAAATGCAACTACTCACCAGGCTTCTGTTGTATACAGAGGCTATCCACTCAATACAGTGAGGGAGGATGAGAAGAGAGGGAAGAAGAAAATGCTAACTATGCTTCTTATCTAAAGTGCTATGAGAGAACTTGTGTGGGTAGATAGAGAATTTTATTTCTGTTTGGCAAATTAAATCCCAGAGTTAGTCGTAAAATTGTGTTTTGAACAACATGTCTGTCTGTGTCTTTGCTAATATTGTGTATTTTGTTTGAATGTTCATGGTACTGGCAGCTGAAGAAACAACTTAGGTGGATCACAGTATGCGCCTGCTCAGTAGTCTCTCTCTCTCTCTCTCTCTCTCTCTCTCTCATATATATCTGGCAGCTGCATAAATGACTTGGATGAAGATCTGTCAATTTCACGTCTGCTGTTGCCACAGAGAAATGTTATACAGGAATTACTTGCAGTGTTAATGTGTTCACTTGTGGAATGTTTAATACATAATTCCCATAACAAATGGTATCATGGTAATTATTGGTTAAAAAGATCTCATTAACCCACCCTGAAATTGTACGATGTAGTCCTCCAACAAAGGGTACCTGAGATACACTTGACCTTGGCTAAAAGGCCAAAAAGCAGAGAGAAATTGATCCTTAGCTGAATGGAACTCTCCATTACCCAGAGTTGTCATGCAAACTGTTCAGAATGTATTCTGTGGTTCTCCGTGGTATTGCACAATTTGTGGAGTTTGTGGACAAACTAATTTTTCAGTGAATCTCCTTCCTCATTGTTGTAAGCTAGTCAGGGTTATTTAGAGAGATTTGGATCATCTTCAATAATTCTAAAAGTTTAGGGGAATTTGGGACAATTTTATACGTATGGGTCTAACTTCATTTGGAAGGCAACTTGGAAATTGAGTGTTAATAGGCAGATGTATTTTTAAAACATCAACTCTTAAGTGTCACTCATCTCATAAAGATTACTTTGCACTTTACTAAACTCAGTGGTAAATTAGAGACACAAGGTGGGTGAAGTAATAGCTTTTGAGCTTACCCTGAGTTCTTCAGTGTTAAAAGTCAAGTCAATATTCTATGTACAATTTAGAGCACGCTGTCAAATATGATATGGCCAAAAAATATACCTACAAAACTATGAAAATAGTTCCATTTTAGGCACCTGAAGCCAAAATTTCAGACATGCCATTTTCACCACAGGCAGTGCCAGCTGTAGTTTACAGGTGGTGGTGGAATAGGTGCAGTTACATGACGTATAGTACAATTCTGTCAAAGTGGAGCATGCATATTATTTTGTATTCCATAAGTAAATCTTTTACCTTTCACCACACCTGTCTTTATACTATGTTGTGTGTAGGTTGGGGGAAAAATGTACACATTGTACTTTGAATCTTCAAAGGAAAGTCTAGGAACTAAAGGTTATTGCCAAAGCCATACAATGTATCAATTTTAGGCCTGAGTGTCCATTTTAATTAATAAAACAAATCTGTAAAAAGTTTTATCAACTTTGTCTTTCAGCAGTGTAAAAAGACTAGAGAGTCAAGCTTTTTATCATTTGAAGCAGCTTTCTGCTGTACTTCCTTATTTTGTTATCCCTTTTCTAACAAGATACTTAGAACAGTGCAAGATATTCCTTATGTGGACTCACTAGTATTTTACCCATGTACCATCTCGTAAATCTTTGCTAATCTAGGGTGTTGCCTTCTATGTACTTTTGAGTATGAGAACAATGAAATACACTTGAAGGGGATGAGAAAAGAAACAGAGGTTATTAGTCAAGAAACAAAATGCCATGTAAAGTCAAAATCCTGCTTTTTAAAATTTAGCCCTAAAACCACAGCCTCTATCCCCTGAGAACAGCATTCAGTTTGTTCTAATGAACGCAGGCAAATATGTACCTTTCCTTATGTCTTTTCATTTAAAACTTATTTTATATTGAATGACCTTGTGTTTTTGTTATTTACTGTATGTTCATATTCCTAACTGTTGTGAATTTCTTCACTCCACAGTTGTTCCTGTTATTTTAAAAGCATTGACATATGACGAGAAGCGGGGAGCCTGCAGTGTGGGTTCCAATGTAAGAGATGCAGCATGCTATGTTTGCTGGGCCTTTGCTCGTGCCTATGATCCCTTAGAAGTGAAGCCATTTGTTAATCAAATTTCAAGGTGGGTTGCTACAGTGAGAGACTGAGAGAATTCATTTTTTTTTTCTTTAGGCTATTTACAGTACAGAGAATGGAAGACCACTAAAAGAGATTTCAGAGACTTAAAACATAGGTTAATGTTACAATTACTGTGCATCTAAAACTTTAAGACAATCATTTAAAAATGAAGTAAGGATAATTTGTTAATGTTGTTCAAGAGGAAAACATCTGATCAGGGGAAGTATTCTCTCCATTAAAAAATTGCTTTGTTTTCACAGGTGATGTCAATGAGATTAGATGAGCTGTGAAAATTCTCACTTTTTTATCTTTGTATTCAGTGGACCAGATTTGTGGCTGTCCAGAATTTTTTTAAAAAAAGGCATAAAAATTATCTGCTCTTGGTGGTAATAACAATTACACCAGACATCTTAATCAAGGTACAACAGCAGTGTAATGTTTGGTCCTTGGTTCTGGGAGACCCTCCCTCCCTTTTTCCTTCAGTTTTTCAGAGTTTAAGGATCATCATTGAAATCTAAATTTTATTTGATATTTTTCAAAGAACACTGTTAAATCAATTTTTAAGAGGCCGAAATATTTTCTTATTGTGCGTGGTGACTCATTTTCTTGTATTTCCCTGTCGCTACAAAACAAAGGTCAAGAAATCCACAAGCAAAAATTACTGAGGGACTGATGCTGCTTGGTGTGGAGGCTCCTTCCATCTCTCCTGTTTTTCTGCCCAGTCTTCAGCTCTAGGGCAACGCCATTCCAACTGTGAAACCAGTACTGTGAAACCAGGACTGTGAAACCAGTACTGCTTCCTCTGCCTCAGATCAAAGTGAAGGAGAGGTGGAACTGATATTCTCTTCTAGAGTTGGGTTGCAGGTTTGCAGAGTGGTATGGGGTGGAAGCAGTAGCAAGGGGAAAGGCTAAGGCGCAGAGCTGCTTTTTCCCCTTACATAATGACAGGTTTCAGAGTAACAGCTGTGTTAGTCTGTATTTGCAAAAAGAAAAGGAGTACTTGTGGCACCTTAGAGACTAACCAATTTATTTGGCATAAGCTTTCATGAGTGAGCTGTAGTTCACGAAAGCTTATGCTCAAATAAATTGGTTAGTCTCTAAGGTGCCACAAGTACTCCTTTTCTTTTTCCCCTTAGTTTCTCAGACACTCACTAAGTTCTAGTGATGCAAGAATTTTTTGCTGCTTAGATGATGAGATGCAACCCATCATTAGCCATTTTTAGATCCTTTTGGCTTCTATATACCCATATTTCTTTTGATTCTCCTTTGACCGATCCAGTTAAAAAATTCCTGTGAAGAATAGCTGATGCAGGCTTCTTAAGTAGCCTTTGTGGGACAATTTTTTGCTTTAGATACTAGATGTGGCTTACTTTGGAAAAACTTGTACTGGAAGATATTGTCAAAGTATCAGATTGAATTACATAATACGCTCCAGCAATATTTTACTCTTGTTTAATTGAAACTGAAGAAATGACAGTCTAGCCATAGTAAATCTTACTTAATAGCACTTCATTTATCTATCCACTTCTTAGATACTACATGTTTCAGCCTTAGTCTCTCCTTTTCTCAGAAATGTTTAAGAACTGAGCTGTACAGTGTTGTCTTGTGTTAGTAAAAATATTTCTTTTGCAGAATATCCTGTAGAGTTTTCCTACTTGTAACAGGAAGCTTTATTATAAATAATTGAAACTAAATCAAAATTAACAAATAATGGGTCAAAGTATGTTGTGCCTTCCAGTTCTTTTGTTTTCATGGAATAGACCTCTGCCAGTCCAGAGTCACTGTAGGAGTGAACTCTGCTCTCTGAGGTTTGGATGGAGAAATGTGCCACCTCCTGTTCCTTAGGGTATATCTGTGCTGCAGCTGAGAGTGAGCCTCCCAAAGTGTGGTGGATAGACATGCCAGTGGGGCTTGCGCTGGCATGCTAAAAATAGCTTCATGGAGATTGCAGCTCTGGCAGAGACTAGAACTAGTCAGCTGAGCTCGAGCCCACCCAGTCCCCTATGCTTGAGCTCAGGAGACTAGCTTGAGTCTCTGCTGGAGCTGCAATAGCCACACAGATATTTTTAGCATCCTAGCTCCAAACCCTGCTAGTGTGAGTCTGTCTTTCTGGGCTGAGAGGCTCGCTCCCAGATGTAGTGTAGATGTATCCATAAAGACCCAGCCCTTGGTGCATAAAATAGACTAGAAACTTCCAGCAGATGACTAGGCACTAATGCAGCTTTCTTCTTCCACTGCTGGGATTGCTTTTCTACTACAACTCTTACCCTTCCTTCTTTTGCTTTTGTCTTCTTTCTGCCTGACTTGTGAGATTCTCTCCTCCGAGATACAGGTTTTTTTCTCGCTGCTGCCCCTGACTGGCGGTTTAGGAATTCTTTAATGGCTACTTTGAATCATAAGCTTGTAGCAGTAGCTCCTCTTGGCTTGTTGGCAAGTTTCCAGTGCTCCTCATCTATAGCAACAGCTCAAGTAGCTTTTTTTCTTGTCTCCACTGAAGTAACTTTTGACCAGCTGGCACTGGTCTCCAAAAGTACTGTCTGCTTCTTTAATTCTAGGCTTCCCTTCTTGGCCCTGGCCTGCTACTACTTGCCAGTCACATTAGTCCTTAGGGCTCTGAAGCAGTGGTGCCCAGTTGGGTTTCAGCTTGCCTTCCAGGATCCCGGTGGTTGCTATACTAATGTCCAACTGAAATGAACTTTAGTTGTCATCTCCTCAAATTTATTTCCTTTGCTGAAACACAAGGCAAAGAAAATAAGTACGTGAAAATTCAGAGATCATAGGGGTTGCTGCCTTGTGGATAAGGAAGTTTCACCTTGTTCTGATCTTCTGCTCCTTTAATTTGTAGGATGCTTTTGTTGAGGGAAGAGTCTTTGATGAGAGGAGTGCCTATGGGGAAGCCTGGTAGTCCAGTTCTCATAGATGTTTTTCAGGAGGTGGTGAATAAAACAGTCATCTCCAGAAGGCATTCTTTCAAGCTAAGGAAATCTACAGAGGAGCTAGTCTTTCCCATACCAGGCTCCCAGAGGGAAAACCTTGAGTCCAAGGGGGTTGTATACAGACCTATGAAGTCCAACTGGACCTGTCATAAATGGTATGTGGTCTAGAAAGACAAGTATGCCAAATTTGCGTCTTAATCTCAAGGCTAACTAAAAAGATGAGGATCCTGGTCAAAGGTGCTGCCTTCCTCAAAAATCTGGTCGTAAATCTTTTTTTTAATTTTTATTGTTTTTTTTATTCTGAGGCCTCTGTTTCCACCCCCTGGCTTGGGTGATCATATCTAGGATCTCTCTTGAGTCCAACAAACTCATCCCTTGTCAAATCTAAAATCAGTTACAGCAAAATGTCTGAGCACTCCTCAGTCTTCCTTTTTATCATACTTTTCTTTTGTCTGGGATGTGACATGAACTTATGCCATTTTCTCCTTTGCTTTATCATGAAACAACAATATCTGGGTCTATATATGGGATGCAGATTCTCCATTAAGATTTTATCTAATTAATGCACTGTTCGATGGCATGAAACTGTTTGGCATGACCTTGGGCTGAGTAAGCTCTAGTTGACTAGACTGGGAAAAAAAAAATCTTTTTTGGCTTTCAGGTCTCTGGGAACGGTTTCAGAAGGGATTTAAAGGTATCCCTTTTAATAAAAGGCCAGACCCAAATAAGCCATCTTTTATGCCTACAATACTAACACCAAGTCACAGTGCAATTATGCTAGCCCAGTCTAACCTCAGCTGAGTGGGAAGAAGCTGAGGAAATTCCAGAGGGTCTGGACTGGTTTGAGTAGTGATAGATTGCACACAAATAGCGATAGACAGAGTCTGACAAGTATACTTTAGCTAGTGCTAGTTTCATAATAACGTTATGATGAAAGGTTCTTGTAGTTAGATTTGTTAGTGTCTTTTCTGAATATAATAACTTAGTTTGAGCTCTCTCAGAAGTAAAGTTACCACTCTGAGTAGAAACAGGTAATAAAAAATATTCAAGTACAGCATGACACACAGTTTCACCGTGACACACAGTCAGCACACTTTGGTTAGGGGCCAATGCAATGATCACACACATTTTTTTCTTTTGTTGTTTTAAATCTAGCCTTAGGTGTGTCGCTGTTTCACTTTAAGAAGAGTCATACTTTTAGCCACAAGCAAATTGTTGGCTAACTTGAAAATGTGAAACTCAGCATCTCAGAACAAAGAACTTGATGTTCATTATGGGTTCAGTTACACAGCAAAAACACATTCTTTCTCTGTCTCTAAAAATAAGTAGGTAAATTTTTACAGAAAAAGAACACTGATTTTTTTTTTTAAAAGCACACACTTTAAAATGCTGCACTTGAGTCTTTTCAAACATATGAACCCTGCATCACAAATACTATCGTTCTGGGTAACAAAGGTTGAAAGGTTTCAGAGTAGCAGCCGTGTTAGGCTGTATCTGCAAAAAGAAAAGGAGTACTTGTGGCACCTTAGAGACTAACAAATGTATTTGAACATAAGCTTTCGTGAGCTACAGCTTACTTCATTGGATGCATGCAGTGGAAAATGCAGTGGGGAGATTTATATACACAGAGAACATGAAACAATGGGTGTTATCGTACACACTGTAATGAGAGTGATTAGGTAAGGTGAGCTATTATCAGCAGGAGAGAAAAAAAACCTTTTGTAGTGATAATCAAGGTGGGTCATTTCCAGCAGTTGACAAGAACGTGGGAGGAACAGTTGGAGGTGGGGGAATAAACACTGGACAATAGTTTTACTTTGTGTAATGACACATCCACTCCCAGTCTTTATTCAAGCCTAAGTTAATGGTGTCCAGTTTGCAAATTAATTCCAATTCAGCAGTCTCTCATTTGGAGTCTGTTTTTGAAGTTTTGTTGTTGAAGAATTGCCACTTTTAGGTCTGTAATCGAGTGACCAGAGAGATTGAAGTGTTCTCTGACTGGTTTTTGAATGTTAGAATTCTTGATGTCTGATTTGTGTCCATTTATTCTTTTACGTAGAGACTGTCCGGTTTGGCCAATGTACATGGTAGAGGGGCATTGCTGGCACATGATGGCATATATCTCATTGGTAGATGTGCAGGTGAACGAGCCTCTGATAGTGTGGCTGATGTGATTATGCCCTATGATGTTGTCCCCTGAATAGATATGTGGACACAGTTGGCAACGGGCTTTGTTGCAAGAATAGGTTCCTGGGTTAGTGGTTCTGTTGTGTGATGTGTGGTTGCTGGTGAATATTTGCTTCAGGTTGGGGGGCTGTCTGTGAGCAAGGACTGGCCTGTCTCCCAAGATCTGTGAGAGTGCTGGGTCGTCCTTCAGGATAGGTTGTAGATCCTTGATGATGCGTTGGAGAGGTTTTAGTTGGGGCTGAAGGTGATGGCTAGTGGTGTTCTGTTTATTTTCTTTGTTGGGCCTGTCCTGTAGTAGGTAACTTCTGGGTACTCTTCTGGCTCTGTCAGTGTGTTTCTTCACTTCCGCAGGTGGGCATTGTAGTTGTAAGAATGCTTGATAGAGATCTTGTAGGTGTTTGTCTCTGTCTGAGGGGTTGGCGCAAATGCGGTCGTATTGTAGAGCTTGGCTGTAGACAACGGATCATGAGATGTGGTCTGGATGAGAGCTGGAGGCATGTAGGTAAGTCTAGTGGTCAGTAGGTTTGTGGTATAGGGTGGTGTTTATCTGACCATCGCTTATTAGCACTGTAGTGTCCAGGAAGTGGATCGGTCCAGGCTGAGGTTGATGGTGGGATGGAAATTGTTGAAATCATGGTGGAATTCCTCAAGGGCTTCTTTTCCATGGGTCTAGATGATGAAGATGATGATGATGTCATCAATGTAGTGCAATTAGAGTAGGGGGATTAGGGGATGAGAGCTGAGGAAGTGTTGTTCTAAGTCAGCCATAAAAATGTTGGCATACTGTAGGGCCATGCGGGTATCCATAGCAGTGCCGCTGATTTGAAGGTATACATTGTCCCCAAATGTGAAATAGTTATGGTGAGGACAAAGTCACAAAGTTCAGCCACCAGGTTTGCCATGACATTATCGGGGATGCTGTTCCTGACGGCTTGTAGTCCATCTTTGTGTGGAATGTTGGTGTAGAGGGCTTCTACATCCATAGTGGCTAGGATGGTGTTTTCAGGAAGATCACCGATGGATTGTAGTTTCCTCAGGAAGTCAGTAGTGTCTCGAAGATAGCTGGGAGTGCTGGTAGCGTTGGGCCTGAGGAGGGAGTCTACTTAGCCAGACAATCCTGCTGTCAGGGTGCCAATGCCTGAGATGATGGGACATCCAGGATTTCCAGGTTTGTGGATCTTGGGTAGCAGATAGAATACCCCTGCTTGTGGTTCTAGGGGTGTGTCTGTGCGGATCTGTTCTTGTGCGTTTTCAGGGAGTTTCTTGAGCAGATGGTGTGGTTTCTTTTGGTAACTCTCAGTGGGATCAGAGGGTAATGGCTTGTAGAATGTGGTGTTGGAGAGCTGCCTTGCAGCCTCTTGTTCGTATTCCGACCTATTCATGATGACGACAGCACCTCCTTTGTCATCCTTTTTGATTATGATGTCAGAGTTGTTTCTGAGCCAGTGGATGGCATTGTGTTCTCCACGGCTGAGGTTATGGGGCAAGTGATGCTGCTTTTCCACAATTTCAGCCCGTGCACGTCGGCGGAAGCACTCTATGTAGAAGTCCAGTCTACTGTCTCGACCTTCAGGAGGAGTCCGCCTAGAATCCTTCTTTTTGTAGTGTTGGTAGGGAGGTCTCTGTGGATTAGTATGTTGTTCAGAGGTGTGTTGGAAATATTCCTTGAGTCGGAGACATCGAAAATAGGATTCTAGGTCACCACAGAGTTGTCCTTCATAGTCCTTTAAAACTACTTAATTGGATGGAGGTGCTCACATACTACTGTCCTGGGAGGAGTGTAGCAACATAGGTAGGTATCAGCCTTGAAGGACAAGGGGGTAATCATAGAGTAGTGCATTGAAAGGTTGGTAATAACCAAAAGTTGGTACTGCTTGATGGATGTTGATTGGATATGTAAATTAAGTGATGATCCATTTCATGTCGACTTCAATTTTGACGTAAATTGATGTTCTTGTTGGGAGTCTCAGGAGAGAAGCAGCATGTGAACTGAACTACATTTTTGCCCCGTTACCAGTTCAGCTTGTGGTATTGAGATTACAGACCAAAAGTGTGGGTTTTTGACCCTTCACTGAAACCTAAAGCGTTACTGGTGTGAACAAGCATTCCCTTTACTGCTAATGAAGAGCATTGATAGAACTGATAACATCTTACCAATTGACAAAAAGGGAAAACTTTTCAATTGAGCCACTCTACATTTGTGGGGGAAGCTTGCTCTGTCACTTCCAGTGCTGAACCTGGTCTGTAGTTAAATAGGGGACTTAGGTTTATCACCTTCCACAAGTGTTAATGTTTTAAACAAAAATATATAATAATCTTCTTTTATAACGAAGTATTCTGCTATACAGGAAAAATCCTTTGATTCACAAAATGGTGACTCGCCTCTGCCTTTTTGTGGGCATAAGTGCTGTTATTAACAAGCGTTGTTCAGCATACTGATGTGACAAACTTGTTAAGGTGCCAGTAGGACCTAGACTATTTACCCCTACTCTGAGCTCAGTACTACTCCTCCTAACTAATCAAATTGTAGATGAACAAAGTATTTGCCTCAGAATTATAGTACTTTTATCTGGATACTTATCTTGACTATTTTTATTTCTGTCCTTATTTTGGTATCTGAACCAACACAAATGCCCTTTGGAGTGTTTATTTTTTTTAAGTCCGGTTCAACTGGTTTCTAAAGGAACAGTAGTTCTAACCCTTCCCTGCACTATCCAAACTACAAGCCCACATGCAACACAAAAAGAAAATTGTTGTGAGCATGGATAATTAAAAATTAAGTAACCTGTTGAATTAATTACAGGACTGCCTTACCTTCTTCTGGAGTATTTGCATGTACCAAAAGTATCCTATTGGGAGTATTTTTTAGGGAATTTACCATTTGTTTATAATGCTTGATTCCCCCTCCCCCCCACTGTTTTACTTAAAATGAGTGAATGTTTCTTCTGTACTAGGAGAGTGCAAATAATGTGTAGTTTAAGAACTGTGAGGCATTTGAAAATAATTCTATTCTCATTCCCCCCCAGAAAAAATCCAAAGAAATGCATTCTGTACTAAGCAGCAGCTTTGCACTACGAAGTAGAGTTGTTCTGGCAGTTTGTCTAAAGCCATTTGTGTAGAATTTTTTGAGTAACTTCTAAATTGTGCTTCAGTTGTAACCTTCTCGATTTATTTAATTACATTGAGCTGTTGGAATGCATTTTCATGTCCCTAAATAAAATGACACAATTGATCAATAAATTAATTGTTCTTAGCATTTGTACCTCTTTTATTAAGTTATAATTACTGACTACTCTCTCCCCCTCCTCCAATTCAGCATAGCACTGTACTATACAAATAGTGCATGCAGTGTAGGAGTGTAAGCAGTTTAGTCTTCCCTGCGGTAGAGCGTTGTTTGTGGTAAGAAGAAAAAGAGGGTGTGGCTATCGGATAAACTGAGGTAGCTTGCTCCAGGGCAAGATTGTCCTGTAGAATCAGGAAGTTTGAAGCATTGCTCTGAGCTATATCTTGTGCCCGGATGAAACAATGAGAATAATTTCTATGTAGAAAAATCTATTTGTTGATTGAATGCTGTCTTCAGAAGAGGGCTGTTGGATAGAATTTGCGACGTTGATGGTTGGTCTTGCTTTTCTGTAATGTAGAGCTGTTTGCTAAAAGTTCATCTTGAATTTAAATGCTGTCGTCTTTTTTATTCATTTAGTGTGTTGTGTTTAAGTCCCAGTGTTACAATCTCTACTAATAGTATTCTTTCAAAAGATTTATTTACTGCAATACACACAGTTTTCACACAATATAGCTGGCATTGCTATGGCCTCTTGAAATTTTTATTTAAGAAGTGATACATATCTCTTTACTTTTAATATTGAGGTATCTTTTAAAAGTTAGACACTACTAAATTCTGTTTTCTAGTATGCTGCCACAACTGCTTGGGACTAAAGTATCATTAAAGATTCCAACACAGTTCTTTCTAATAGTCAAATTAAGTTAAGCTAAAGATAGTATTGTAACAAAAAGTTAAATATACTTGGAACTACAAAAGGTGTCTCCTGGAGACTCAAATGAGTGA
This sequence comes from Lepidochelys olivacea, assembly GCF_965140295.1. Classification (NCBI taxonomy): domain Eukaryota; kingdom Metazoa; phylum Chordata; order Testudines; family Cheloniidae; genus Lepidochelys; species Lepidochelys olivacea. The sequence continues at coordinate 19,795,250 of NC_140424.1, forward strand.
GCCATTCTTTGCTCTACCTGTTAGAAATCAGGTGCGGTAAGTTCCAAACAAGTCAAGACAAGTTTCTTTACCTGCCTTAAAAAAAAAAAAATCCCATTTTATTTGACATGAACAGTTTCTTTACATTGTTTACTTGTGGCACCTTAGAGACTAACCAATTTATTTGAGCATAAGCTTTTGTGAGCTACAGCTCACTTCATCGGATGAAACTTTACTTTGTTTGTATCGCATAAACTCCCACAATGAAAGCAAACAGGAGAAGATGCCTTAAACATGTTTAATCTTAGAAAGACTGTTCTCATTGCTAGTTGTATTGCATATCACAGCAGTGTGTGTGTGTGCACTTATTTGAAATATGAAATGAACTTGAACAATTCATTAACACAGTTTGATGGGTTTTAAATGTTCTTAGTGAAAGGATTAACACACAACTATGATCATAGAGAAAAGGCTTGATTTGTGAATGCAACAGTGAAGAAGGGGCAGTAAGCTCTGTTGTACTGTTGCTCAGTGTTCACTTCTATGCATGTAAAATAGTGTACAGTCTGCTTCATGGTTTCTCTTGTGTGGTCAGTAGGTCAATTTCCCCTTTTGTTTATGTGGATCTTTCATACACTAACAGAGGAGAGGAAAAATGTGTAAAAAATGTGATTGGCAAAACTAAAAAAATTGGCTACAGGGCTTATGTTAGGTTTAGTAATGTGAAATTATTTTGAATTCAATTTTTGGAATTGATTAGATTTCAAGTTTACATTTTCCCTTTTAATTACAAAGCAGAAAGAACAGGACTTGCACTTCAGCTGGTAGCTGAAAACTTGTAATGTTTGATTCTAACCTTTAAGATCAGCATGTTAATTATGAAGTTATTGGGAGAGAATAAAATGACATCATATTTTTAATAGAAGCTGCTTTTTGCACCTTAATCTCACTAAAGGTACCATTGTTACAAGAGAAACTGAGGATAGTGTAGATAACTAAAAGCTAAAACTGATACTCGGTCTGTAACTGTTGTTTTAGCAAAACTATCTCACAGTTGAGTTCAGGACAGCATACATAATGCTGAACTGCCTGGCTTGGATGGTTCATGTCACAAAAAGAAACTGTCAAAATGTTTCATAATTTACAATTAATGTTTTGACCTTATGATGGGTCACATTTAACCCTTTGGAAACTTGAAACAGAAATCTGCTCCTTTTTCTTTACCAGCATAATTTTTTCCTAATATTGTGCATACCCACTTTTGTGTTTTAAAGGGTTGCTGCACCAAAAAACACATCCCTCAAATTCCCTTCCTTGTCCCCCAAATGGGGAAATGTTTATCTATTCCAGAAATTTTCACACTGTTTTGTAGTGACTTGTAGATTTGTAGACTACATTTTAATAGAGAGTATATTGTAGTCAACTAGTCTTCCACTCATTATTATACACATCATCACCCCTCCTCGTTTATAATCACATAAATCCTTGTGGGGATAGCAGTTGTGCACATGGAAGAGTAATATTAGGAAGGTATTTAATATATTTCTTTAGCTGTTTTCAGTGCAATAAGAGTTATATCCTCTTTGAAGAAAAGAAACTATGTATATTTTTGCAGATGAGTACTCTAAATACAGGGTGATTTGATGGCATCATGTAATTAATACCTTTATGCTGAAGCAAAGCCATTGTGAATTTACCTTTCAGCTAATATTTATTTCCTGTATTGCCTAGAGTCAATAAATAACATAATGAAGAATTTCAGAGTCAGAAAGGAATAATTTTCTGCTTAAATGATTCTGCTGAAATGGCTATTACTTGCCAAAGCAGTTGAATGCTGGAGGTAGGTTTATAGAGATGTAGACCTGATCTTCTGGGATATACTTTACACCTCTCTTGTTATATGGCACATTTAAACACCAGCTTCTGTTAACGTGAATGGGTACTGAACTGTGCAAAATCATGATGTGTTGTGCATAAAGATTCCTCTTTTGTTTTGTCAGTTAGTGCCATTGTGAATACTCTTCTTCGAGTGCTTGCTCATGTCCATTCCATATTAGGTGTGTGTGCTTGCCACGTGCACCGGTGCCGGAAGTTTTTCCCTCATTAGTATCTGTAGGGGACCAGCTCTGTCGCCCCCAGGAAGGGCACTCACATACTGCGGTACAAGGGGCGCCGCTGGTTCCCCTACCCTCAGTTCCTTCTTGCCACCAGTGATGGTGTTGAAATGTCTGCTGCTTTGGTTAGCATTGTGTTTAGTTCAGTGTTTCTTCCAAACGTTTACTGTAAAATAATTGTAAAATAGTTGACAGCTAATAGTTCCCTTAGTGTTCGTTCTAATATAGTCAGTCCTGGACGAGACTCAGCCTAGGGACGGAGCATGCCCCAGTCCCCAGGCTTTATGCCCTGTGATCGTTTTAAGTGGCCTATGCCCATCAGCAACATGCACGCTAGAAGTTTTTGAGGTGTCTAGGCGAAGGACACATAAGCGACAAGTGTCGCAACTGTAAATCCTTCAAACCCCAAATGAAAAAGGAGAGAGAGATCCATATCAGGGCACTCCTGATGGAGTCGGAGCAGAGGTCTGACTTGGCCCCGAGCACTGCAGCACTGGTGTAGAGTACCCCGCCGGCGCCATCTTCGAGTTGGCACTGATTCCACCTCCCTGGCTCTGCCCAAGAAGCCAAAGAGAACTATGAGGGGATGATCCCCCACTTCCCGTAAGGGAAAAGAACAGGGCTGGAGGAGAGCGAAGACCTGTGCCGTGCGGCTCAGTGCCTCCATCAGGGAGTCAGATCCCAGCTCAAGTTGAGCAGTTCAGCCTATCTTGTAGAATGCCTGCCACCCTGGACAGTGATGTCCTGTTGACACAGGAGGCCTTGCAGGCAGTGCAGGAGATCCTGACGCTACTGGTGTTGCCCACACTGGCTCCAGTGGTACCCTGGTCTAAGGGTAAACCCGCCTCGGGACCTTACCGTGTGTCCCCACCTCAGCGGCACCACTCCCCTTTGCAGGGGACGGCCCGCCAGGGCTCACCTGCTCGGAGTCGTCACACCTCAGAAGCAGGGAGGCAGGCTCAACGAAGCCCTCTTCGGTCTCCGGACCCTGGGCGCTGAGAGCAGGATTCACTGTGTGGCTTGCCGGCGACCTGGCGCAGACCTACTGAGGCCTACCTGGCAAAAACATTGAGACTGGCCTTTTGTGTCTCCAAGGCCTCGGCACCGGTCAAGTGAACCATTGTTTGAATGCGGCTACCAGTTACTGCCCCACCGACACCCGTCACAGAGACGTGAATCCCCGCGGTTGGGAAGATCCTCCTGACGACCGGCCCGCTTCAGCTCCCGGTCCTGTTCCAGGTACTGGTCAAGCAGCATAAGGCATAGATCGCCGGTTTACCGACACCGATCCGCCAAGCGCTGATAGTTCCCCAGGTTCCTGCGTGAGGGACTTGTCTAGTTCGGTGAGGTCGATGTCGAGGTATTGTGGTTGGCACCGCATGGAGAAGGAACACCGGTCTGCTTGATCATGGTCGCCTGGCAGTGACCACTCCGGCTCCGGAACTGAGTAGGAGTCCTTGATGGCAGGACAAGCCCTGGCACCGGCAGTATGATCCACATCATCGACACCACAACCCACTCTGTTGCCCAAAGCCAGTGGCTGCCAGCGGCCTGGTACCCCTGGAATGTGTGGAGGTTTCCCCAGCCCTCGCAGACAGTCCACTCGTTGGTGGGGGTCTCAGGCCATCAGGCTCAGCATCCCGCCCTCCACCAGAGGCAGAGGCCCCTGAAGGCAGGACCCCCCAGGTCCATGAGCAGTCAAGGGAACAGCCTGCTGGACCACCAGGGGACATGGTGGCTCTCCCACGGCAATGGCTTCGTCCTCATCGTCGCTGAACGAAGCCATCACGGTTCCCCCTCAACCAGTTCCACAAGATGGTGCTAAGACTTATCAGGAACTATTTGAAGAGGGTTGCCTCCAACCTGGGGCTCCAGGCGGAGAAGCTAGAGGAGCCATTGGACTTCTTATTTGAAGTCCTCTGCTCCACGGCACCTGCAAGGGTGGCTTTGCCCCTACACAAAGGGGTATAGAAAATTATTAATGCACTGTGGCAAACCCCTCCTCCCTGTCCCCCATTTCAAAAAGGGCTGAACGTAAATACTTTGTGCCAGCTAAAGGCCACGAGTATTTCTACACCCACCCAGCCCCAAACTCTATTATAGTTGAGGCTGTTAATCAAAGGGAGAGGTAGGGGGAACCCGGGCCCACGCCCAAAAGTGAAGACTCGAAGAGACTGGATCTATTTGGGTGAAAAATTTATTCGTCTTCTAGCCTTCAATTGAGAGGCCAACTACCAAGCCCTCCTCGGCTGCTACGATTACAACATGTGGCAGGCCGTGGCCAGGTTCAAGGTTTCGCTTCCTGAAGGGCTCCAGAAGGAATTCCAGGTGATCCTCGAGGAGGGCACTGCTGTGGCCAGGGTGGCCCTCCAGACAGCTTCAGACACGGCGAATTCCATGGCTTGCACCATGGCCTCGGCCATCTCCATGCAGCGGGTATCCTGCCTGCTCCTTTCTGGCCTGTCGACAGAGGCTCAGCAGTCAATGCAGGACCTTCCCGTTGATGGCCAGGCCCTGTTTGCAGAACAGATGGACAGTAAGATGCATGGACTCAAGGACTCCTACATTACCCTGAAAACTCCAGGCTGTATGTCCTTGGTCCAGCCTGTAAGTGGTTCAGACTGCAGCCAGCTCAGGGCCACGGGAGGCAACCCCGGCAGGAGCTGTCCCACAAAAAGAGCAGGGGCTATAAACGCTGCCCAAACCACCTACCTTCTCCTTCCACCCAATTGGGCTTGACCTGCAATAAGCAGGGGAGCAAGCAGGAATTTGAGGGTGCGCCTGAGGGCAATCTACCAGACTATACCCCATTTTTTTCTTTCTTGCCTTTCTCCAACCACCTTTCTTTTTTCCTGCCAGCATGGACCATTATAACTTTGGACCGCTGGGTCCTCTGTATAATGACGCAGGGCTATACCCTCCAGCTTATGTCTACCCCCATCCCCCTCAGTCCCTGTCCCTCTTCAGGGACCCCTCTTATGAGAGTCTCCTCGCGCAGGAGGTAGAAGGTTGCCGCAGCTGGGTGCGGTGAAAGAGGTTCCTCAGGAGTACAGGAACAAGGGGTTCTATTCCCGGTATTTCTTAATCCCAAAGGCCAAGGGCAGTCTATGGCCCCTCCTGGGCCTACGAGACCTCAACAAATACATAAAGAAGTTGAAGTTCCGCATGGTCTCCCTGGCCTCCGTCATCCCTCCCTGGATCCAGGAGACTGGTATGCCACCCATGACTTGAAGGATGCGTACTTTCATCTTCCAAGGACACAGGTGCTTCCTATGCTTCATGGTGGGATCTGACCACCACCAGTTTGCGGTCCTCCCTTTCGGCCTAGCGACAGCACCGAGGGTATTTACGAAGTGCATATCAGTAGTAGCGGCTTAACTCAGGCATCAGGGTATCTAGATCTACATGTATCTCTACGACTGGCTGGTCAAAGGTCGATCCAGGTCCAAAGTCAAAAGGGATCACATGCTGATCCCTGGGCCTGCTGGTAAATGACAAAAAGTCTGTTAGTTCCTATGCAGAGGGTAGAGTTCATTGGAGTGCTGCTTGACTCCACCTACTATGGAATGGACATGAGTAACACCTCTTGAAGAACACCAGTTACAGAAAAGGTAACTGTCTTTTCAAATATTAAAAATTTGCTTTGCAGTTAATCCTTAGGAAGCATGGTTTACTCATGCTTTTTGTAGCAAAGTGTTTACATTGTATTGTGGTTCTGTAACTCCTTCTAAGCTTCAAGGTGTAGTGTATGTTATTGGAATGTCTTGTATGGTTCTCATTACTTTGGTTTGTTTTAGATATATCTTACATAATACATCTGACATGCGGTGTTGACGTGTGGGGTAGTTAGTAACCTATTACTTTTTAATATTAGTTTAAAAAGCTGCTATGTTGATTCCAAACCCAGAAAAGTTTGGCAATTGTGTGCAAGCCTAATGTCCTGCTAAGTTTAAAAAACCAAAAACTTGTCAGAGAATCAGGGCACAATTGTAAGTGTTTGCCATTGACAGCTTAATACATAGATTTACTTTTGTTTTAAATACGACACTTTATAAAAAGGTATATATTCATAGACTATTAATCAAATATTGTGATACAGTGTGACTTTATTCATTTGCATTGAGTGGGAGATCTATTGCATAATAGGGGAGTCAGTGAACCTGCACCCGGATAATGTAACAAAAATTGTATTTTTGTCAACTGTAGTTCAGTTTTCAGTATTTGATGCTACTAAATGGTATACTAGTAAGTGTATTGGCGCATACAGTACTTGGTTTAAAAAAGTCAGTTTTAGTGACTTGAGATGTCAGAGAGTTGTCTTCTATGAAATCACTACTGAAAGATGGGGAATAATCACCAATTGCTGAGCTCTATAATCTAAAAGATAGCATAGTAGAGCAGAGAGTAATTATTTTATGTTCCAGACTTGTATTCTTGCCTATCACCATGTCTCAGTAGAGATACTATACAGAGAATGGTATCTGATTCTTTGTTCTAGAGTTGATTGAGTCGCTATTGAACTGACACCAATGACAAGTAGAGCTTTGATTTTAATTGAATTTAAAAGTTAGTCTTCTTAAAATGTCTTGAAATCCTAATTTAGTTTTATTTTTGTGTATGTCTAAAACATTTTTGGCATACATATATTTAAAGACATATATTTATATAATGTGAAGGTTATACATTAAAATACTGAAAAGTTTGGTATTGAAAAAGCAATGGGATAATATTAACAATGTTACAGTGCTGCTTGGTTGCTAGTCCATCATCCTTAAGCTACCCAATGGACGATGTCTAGTGTGGATGAGCATTAATCAGAATTGCCAGTACAGGCCAGTTGCTGGGTTTTTCAATTTGTGTTCCCCTTAACTTCCTGCTGACAGTTGGCCAAGGTGGGAAGAGAACTTGATTATTTTTGAACTGTGAAATATTATATCCTATGCTGCAGAGAGTTAAACTATGCCTAATCATGTCTCTGGATTGTTTTCCCCCCTAATGAGCTATCTTAAAAAAAATCACTTGTGCATTTGTTCATATTCAGTGTATCAAAAGGGGCAAGGAAGTTTGCTCTTTAAAATATAGTCATGTCCATGTGTAACTTCCATTCATCTGAGAATCTCAAGACTCTGTTTGTTAATGAAGCGTCATGAAACTCCAGAGATTACACGCTGCCATCTGTCTAAAGTGTGTCTTTAATGCTCTAATCTTCTGTCTGTTGGTATGCAAATAGAAACAACTCCGTACTGTGAATTGACTAGCTATGCTATTGCCTTTAAGGTTTTCTGTTATCAGATATTCTTTTATGAATGTTTCCATTCTACAAATAATAACAAAAGTTTGCAAGAGTGGTTTAATAATGTGTCCATATTGTGGATTGTCCCAGTACTCTCTTTTGCCAACTCACTACAAAGTAATGTGAACCGGGCTTGCTGCTTGCACATTTCCTTAATTTCCGAAGAGGTGGGAAACAATTCCATGAATACAGGGAAATATTTGGTTAGCAAGCCAGATCTGATTAAACTATAACTCTGATTTGCATTAAGAAATTGTAACTTCTTTCCAGGGAATACTGAGTATTCAAATGAAAGGTTAAACGTTGGTATGCTGTTTGTAAATTGTTAATTTTAATATTTTATTACTTATACACTGTATTTTTCTTTTTCAGTGCATTGGTAATAGCTGCGGTGTTTGACCGTGATATTAACTGCAGAAGAGCTGCCTCAGTAAGTTATCGGTTTTGTTTATGCCTTTCTTTTTTTAAAAATTCCTTTATAGTTTGCTTGCAATACAAGCTAATAATGTAGAGCTAGAGTATTTGAACAAAATATTGTATGTCATGAACAGTAAGTATTTTGTAAAATCTCTATAGTGCATATTTAAAAATACAAAAAACATGGCTTTACACTTCATATAATGGATCCATAGTTAAAATCTGAGCTATTGTTACCACAGTTCCATAGTGCAATATATTTCTCAGAAAGAGCTATTTAGTAATATACTGTGACTATGTAATAATACATAATGGTGACTGCTAATATATAAAACTCTACTGAATCTTAACTATACTATGTGGCATCTAGTGTGAAGTTGTTCTGTTCTCATTGTGTGTCCATTGTCATTTTCTAACTACAGTAAATAAATTTTAAAAAAATTCATTTCTGTAGAAGGAAAGAGGTTGACTTGTAAAGATGAAGCTCTTTCTGTAGAGCTAGGACATTTAAGTAAGTCACCTATGTAAGTATCTAGGATAGGATAAGAAAGAAGGGCCAGGAACACCAAGTGTGTCCTATAGAAACTCTATGCAGGACACTGTGATGGTGGCAAAAAGGTGGGAAGAAAGCTTGACTGTCGAGGAGGAGGAAGTGTATGGAGGGGAAGTTGTGTTCAAGTGGGGTGGGAGGAAGGGTAGGAGAGGAGAGGCTTGTTATGTCTGGGGATGTAATTCCATATGATGTAATGTATATGTAACTTGATTAGATTGGATTTTTTTACTTCCTCATAAAGATCCTAGCCCTGAGGAAGGAGTCTCAACCTTACAACAACTAGAACAAACAATATCTCATCAAAAAATTAAAAACCTATAACATACTTAATGAATAGTCCATATAAATAATACAAAAGACACAAAAATATCCATCAACAAACCCACATGTCCCTATCAAATTAACCATCTTTCCAAATGCCCAAAAAGAATGGTGGGCTCTGTAGTGTACCCAGAAAGTTAAGAAATCTAGTCTCTTAATGGGTCTAATGTATTCCAAAGCCAAGAAAGATTCCTCACAGAAAATGCCCTAGTAGCATCTCTGTCTCTTACAGTCCACCTCTATTTAAAAGCTCAAACTGCTGACTGAAGCTGCCACGTTACCACTTGGAGAGGGAGTCAGTTGTCTGTGTGACCAGATCCCAAACCATTTGTGGCTTTATAGGTTAAAACCAAAACCTGTGTGTGGTAACTTCACCTAGAAGTTAATAGGAACAAGAGCAGAACATAGAGTACTGGTATAATATGATCTCTGCGTAATGTATCTCTCAACAAATGGGTGGCAGCTACGCTCACTGCCCTAGTTTCAGCTTCTGTATAATCAGAACATGTTGCCCCACGTAGAGTGCATTGTACTAGACTAATTTCAAAATCACAAATTATTACAGTAAGGTTTGTGTATGAAACTAAAGATTTATACCCTCTTTATTCCAGGCATAGATGAAGAAAAAGCACTGAGAATGAAATTGTCTAGAAACTAATTAGTTAATTTTCATTTTTCAAACTGAGAAATATTGGAAAAAAAACCTAGTAGCATAAATGGTGAAAAATCAATTAAATTTTAAAAATATTGTTTTAATAATCCAAAGAATTAGTTGTTACATATGTAAAAAAAAATGATTTTCAACCTGACTGCCTCTTTGAGTGCACTGCTAAAAAGAATTTTGTATGAATGCTCCGTACTCATACTTTATTCATTGATGCCACTAATTAACTAATTTCAAGAACAAAGTGATTCTCAGCATTCTTTTCTGAAAGAACATTTTGTGCTGACTGATTGTAGATTGATTCCCAGAGCCATTTTTACATCTGAACTTGTCCACGTAAGCCTTGGGTAAAGTGAAGCTGTTTAAATAATTTTTTTCCAGAGTATGTACCCCGTCCTTGCAGATTATTTGCTTGATACTCTAATGGGATTTTTTTTGTCTCTAAGTTTTATGATTCTGTGTCTAAATAGTAAAACTGATACTTTGACTGTGAATTAAGGTGCCAAAATTAATACTGACTAGAACAATACTTACTAATCAGGCTCAGTGTGGATTACCTTTCTGTATTTCAAATGGATACAAATTAAAATACAATGATTTGGTTGTTTCTGCTATTACTGTCCTTGTATACCTAGCAGACAGCTTGAAAACGTGATTTTAATGTGGTTCATCACTAAAAAGTTAGTGTATTGCATAAGGCTTTGGCACATTTTTATTGTGTGCTGTTTATCTCCTTCCTTGGGTTAAGTGTGGTTTTTGTAGGTGGGTATGGAAAGCAGTGCTACTGTCTACTCATGGTAAAGTGTACCTTCTGTGAGCTGTGCTTTGGCTAGTTTCTGGATGGAAGATTACACTATTTGAAGGAATCAAAGGCTTTGGTAATTTAATCATACTGATCCTTCCCAGTTCAGATTGTGCTGTAATCATAGCTGCAGGGTAACGTTGCATACAGTGTGTCTGTTAAGTCCCACCCTAACTGCACTCCTCATTGCACCAAAGAATTGCTTCTCATAGAGAACTGAAACTGTTTTAAGAGGAAGTCTGTAGAAAATAGTCACCCAGTGTGGTAAATGTCCTTATGAATATGCTCTAGTTGATATCAAGTAGATTCTTGAAGCTCTTGCATTTTTAAACTTTTACAAAAAACAAACCAACGACAAAACAAATACATAAATAGAATTTGAATTTCTTTAATAAACTGAGGGCAGAACCACAGTTGCAACGGATTTGTTTAATATCTAAATTAGTGGGTTTAAGAAAGTATTCACATGTATCATTTTGAATGTGTATATAAGGTGGATTGTTTTGATTTGTATGTTACTAGTGTCAATTCAAATTGGAAACCCTATAAAGAATGTGGAAATATGGTGAAGCATATATCTCTCTCAAAACAAATTAAATTGTGTTCTGTAAATGTATTTCAATGTAAAAAATGGTATCTACTGAAAGTCATTAAGAATATTGTGTTGCGTTTATCATATGTGCTGAATTAATTTTTTTTTAAAGTATGACCAATTCATAGCTTGTATATTTCCACTTCTGTTATTTTCTTGCCAATTTTAACTTGGTGTAATTAAAAGGCCATTTCTTTTGCTTAACTTGGTGGCTTGATAATACCACCTGGCATCATGTTTTTTAAATTAGTCTCTCCTCCTCCTCTTGTATCAGTGGTTGGTTTAAGGGAGGACTGGTACCACTGATTTCACTGTTTGGATTGCTCTATTGCTTGAACTGGAAATGTATAGTTATTATAGCTTTTTAGTATACTTAGTTAGATGTTTGTTAGCATTTTCTGCTTTAAATTTGGAAGCAGGGCTGAGAATATTTTCTTGAGACACAAGGTGGGTGAGGTAATACCTTTTTATTAGATTAACTTCTGTTTGTGAGAAAGGTGTTTGTTGTATGTTTTACTTATATGTATCTCTGTGTACCCATACTATGTGTGTTTATCTCTTTTTAAGCCCTAGTCCTGCATGCTGATAAACATGTGTGGATCCTTGCTATAAGAATTCCATTGAGCAGTGGGAAGGTGTGATTGAGTTAGAACATAAAAAAGCATCTAAGAGAATCTGATTTTTTGAACCCCTTAATTTTAATATTGAGTAAAAACAAATGAAAAAATAATTCCCAAGGGAGATGATTTATACCAAGTTTTAATTTTTAAGCCCAAATTTTGTAGAACTCCAGAAATAGGGCTATCTAATGGAAGTGCTGACACAATTTGACCTGAGTGATGTGAAAAATAAAGCTCATTTTATGAGGTACATGCATTAATGTGTGTAGTAGCCAGGTGGTTTCTGAATATAAAGTTGAAATAAACTTCTGGAGACTATCGTTGTTTAACATGCCTTTCTTTCTTTTGGCTTTTTGTTTGAATTCTGTTGACAGTATTTTTCTCATTAAAATGAGTCATATTTCCCCAAGACTTAACAAAAGATAGTAGGCATGAACGTATCCATTGGCTTTTTTGGATACTTAACAACAGTTCAAGCTAAGACAGGTTCAATTTGACACAAATACAAAAATAATAAAAATAAAAATTAATCCTAAATAACCACTCCCTGCAAATGAAATTGGCTGTCATAGTTTTAACCAAATTTAGCTTAGAGTTATGGAAAGTTTCAAAGAGCTGTTGAATTGTGTGTGGCAAATAAAGCAAACATTTAGATATTTTACAAATTGTAATCTTTATAGAGTCTAATGCTTGTACAATATACTGAAACATACATTTTTCAAAGGCTGTTGGACTGAAATGTTAGATTGTTTCATTGTCCAATGAAGCAAATACTTAATGCTAACATCTAGACTAAGAAACATGAAAAGAAAACTTTTTGAAGTCAGTGGGAATTGTGCATGTTTACTTGAAGGCAGAACTCGTCCTTAGTAAGTCAATTATGAAGTTTACTAGTCTCTTACTAAATTATCTTTTGTTGGGTGCTTTTCTGTTCAGTTTACCTAATTAATATATTTAATGAAACCAATTTATTCATTAGAGAAGACATGTTTTACTTTGTTAGAGGAATGATGTTTCCACCATGTTTAATTTAGCGAATTCTGTTTAGATTTTCATCTGCATGATGTTATTTAAACTGACATAGAAAATGCAAAAGGAAAACAATAGCAGAACGTAAAAACGTACAGTACATTAAGGATGGTTATTCTGCAAAGTCTTCACTTATAATACCTATCTGGCTAACATGTTATATTCAGTGTAAAATTCTTCTTTCCATTAATGACTAGTTTATGGTTATACTACAATATATTACACTGAATGGAGACTTACTCTGTCAGGCGCAATTGGTGTTCTCTGTGGTGAAGCGTGGTGTCCATCCTCCCTGTGGAAGGAAAGGGCCCAAGTAGAGACCGTCGAAACGTGGAAGTAAACGAATGGCTATGCAGGTGGTGTCGGACAGAAGGCTTTGGATTCTTTGACCATGGGATGGTGTTCCAAGAAGAAGGATGGCTAGGCAGAGACGGAGATGCTAACGAAGAGAGGGAAGAGCATCTTTGCAAGCAGGCTGGCTAACCTAGTGAGGAGGGCTTTAAATTAGATTCACCAGGGGAAGGAGACCAAAGCCCTGAGGCAAGTGGGGAAGTGGGATAACAGGAGGAAGCATGATCAGCAGAGTGCAAGACGGGAGGATTCCTGCCTCATACTGAGAAAGCAGTACAATCAGCGATTTATCTTAAATGCCTTTACACAAATGCAAGAAGCCTGGGAAACAAGCAGGGAGAACTGGAAGTCCTGGCACAGTCAAGGAATTATGATGTGATTGGAATAACAGAGACTTGGTGGGATAACTCACATGACCTGGAGTACTGTCATGGATGGATATAAACTGTTCAGGAAGGACATGCAGCTACCTGAAAGGGGGTTCCAAAGAGGATGGATCTAGACTGTTCGCAGCGGTACCAGATGACAGAACAAGGAGTAATGGTCTCAAGTTGCAGTGGGGAAGGTTTAAGTTGGATATTAGGAAAAACTTTTTCACTGGGAGGCTGGTGAAACACTGGAATGGGTTACCTCGGGAGGTGGTGGAATCTCCTTTCTTAGAGGTTTTTTAAGGTCAGGCTTGACAAAGCCTTGGCTGGGATGATTTAGTTGGGGATTGGTTCTGGTTTGAGCAGGGGATTGGACTAGATGACCTCCTGATGTCCCTTCCAACCCTGATATTCTATGATTCTATGAATTGCAGATATTTTATAAATAAAACAAAAAAAATTTCTGGCAGTCTGAAATCAATACTGTCGAGCTTAAAAATACAGATGTCCCACTCAGCTGTTGTTGAATTTGGGCCTGTATATTTATGGATAATCTGGCCACTTACTCAATTGAAACATTTCCTAAGGTAATCATAATGCAGTTGGTCAGTGATTGAATTGCTTAGTCACTTAGGGGTGTAGGCATTAAGGGTGAGAGCCATATCTCTGTTGCAGCCCCTTTATGCCAGGGAAAAGGGCCTGAGCAGTGTGTAAAGGAGCCCTATAAAAGCCCTTTATCTGACCAGGAAGAATTACCCTGATTTAGGCACTGAGAAAGGCCTCTGTATGTTGTCTTCTGAGGACCTCCTTGCAGGTCATGGCAAAAGGGTATGCTAGAGGATAGGGATGTAAAATGGTAAATGGTTTACAGGTTAACCGGTAAGAATTAGTCTTGCCAGTTAACTGCCCTAACTGTTAACTCCAGCTGCGCCAGCTGGCGGCCAGCTGGTCAGAAGGATCTCAGCCCCGGGCTGGCTGGAGCAGCCCCAGTGGTTAAATGCTTAAATGATAAATTTTAATAATTTAAACGGTTAACTTTTTAAAACAATATTTACATCCCTACTGGAGGAGAGGCTGAAGGTGGAAGAAGCTTGTCAGTATTAGGGCTACAGCATGCAGTTGTGCAAAGATGTCAGGCAGCACTACAGCCCATGTTCCTGCCCTGGCAAGTCGCTGTAACCTAGACATGCTCTCAGGGCTTTATAAGAAGTTACACTGGGGGCCTTTCCAGTACACTTAGATTGCTACCGCATCCCTGTGCTATGAGTTCTCACCTGTTGTGTGGCTCACATTGATTCCTTGGAACCATAGGTTATTCCAGAGGGAATTCTGCACGACTGCACAATGCAGAATTTGCACAGAATTAATGTTCTGTGCAGAATTTTATTTTTTTCCTGAAGAATTGGTGCTGAGGAGCTGCTGGTTGCCAGTAGGGGCCACTGGACCGGGCAGAGCCTGGCTTCCTAGTGCACAAATAAAGGACCCTGGTGGGGGGGAGAGAGGGGTAGCTGGAGGGTTCCTGGCAGGTATTGTTCCCTGCATGCCCTGAAGGAAGGAGCTGATGTGTGGGCTGTGGCCCCACAGTGAGCGGAGCGCCCAGCCCAGCGGGAATGGAGTCCCTGCCCAGCATCAGCCCTGCACAGTCCAACACTGAAATCACCACAGGAAACTCCATACAAGCGTGGTTTGACCAGCATCAGGATATTTCTGCGTCTGGATCTCTGGGGGGAGGGGATGCAGGTATCTGGCCTTATGGCTGGGCTCTGCAGGGGTGTGCGGGGGTCTGGGCTGGGGGGGGCTTGCAGCTGGGTTTGGGGGGAGGTATGGGTGTCTGGGCTGAGGGGCTCTGTGCAGCCGCCTCCAGCACCCCCTTCAACACTCCCAATACCTCCTGAATACCCTATGCCAATACACACAGACCCCTTCAGGACCACCCAACTGTACCCACCTCCAGCTCCCGCTCCCCCCCCCCCGGCAGTGTCCTGTATTTGGGAACCTCTTGGTAACCTTGTGGGGGCAGGGTGGAAAAAATGAGAATCAACTAAAAGACCAGAGAGGCAGAATTTTCCCCCAAGATGCGCCCAGCTGGCATGTGTGACACATGCAGACGGAGGCACCCAACAAAAGCATAACAGAGAAACAGAAATTGCGTTGTCATGTGGGGTTCCTTTAACTTTCTGCTCCTGGGGGAATCTTTTTTGTTCCAGAAATACTTGCTGCAAGATATTTGGAAATAGATTACCAAAATAATTAAAACTGGCATGATTCTATTGCATTATTATCACAAATTATATATGGAGATTTTTGCAGAATTTTAAAACATTGTATGCATTTTAAAATTTTTTGACGCAGAATTCTCCCAGGAGTAACAGGTTCAAATCCAAGCAAGCGAACTCAAACTTTCATTTTTCCAGAGTTCAGTATTTACTCTGTTTTTCTTTTGGAAGGAATCTTACAAATAAGTGATGTCTGTCTATGTGGCAATCCAAAGATCCCATGGTATTTTTGATAAGAATAGGATTTTTGCTCCAGTGTTCTTGGTCAAAATTTCCCACTGTGTTGGACATCAGTTGTCAGCTGGCTGCTGCTGTCTTTTCCCAGAAATTGTTTGTAAACATAGTGTCATTACATAAATGAGGTGAATAGTTATTAGTATCCAGATAATAGTGATACTTACTTTTTTTGAACAATTTAGAAAACCTCTGCCAGTATTTGTACTTCTTGCTTTTAAAAAAAAATTGCCTCTTTATAAAAAGAAATTTTAAAATTTGTATGTAGTATATATCAGGGACAGTTCTACTCCAGACTAACTGGTGGGGAGTGGGGGAAGATACTGGAAAAAGTAAATACTGTGTGGGGGACTACATTGATGCAGATATATATGTAATGCTCTAATTACATATATTCTATTTTCTTTATGATCTGTTTATTGCCAGACATAAGAAGTGTACATCAATTAAGATGCCTTCAAGTTTTGCAAGCTCAGAGACTGATATTTTAACATGCTTTCACACCTGAATGTTTCAAATATCAGTGTTCAGTACTCAAGAATAAACAGCTAAAGCAGTACAATCCCAATCACGCTGCTCTCAACAGCCTCTAAGTATTGTATTTAACTAGGCTTGGCAGAATTAAATTTTTATTTTTTATAATTTTGATGGATAATATTGATGTTTATTTTTAAGCATTTTTTTCTGTGTGTATCTAATTAAATGTTCACAGTTGTGAAAAATTATGGGGTGTGTCAAGCAATGAGGGGGTAAGACAATTATTTAATGACAGTTGATTTTGCAGTTAAAAGAATTAAACCTTTATAACTGTTAAAACACAAATTGTCAAGATCACATGTCAAAATATGCAAAGTAAATATCCTTAAATCAAATTCTAAGTTTTCAAGCATCATTTTTCTTTTACTTTGTCGATCTGTAAAATTCAATTATTATGGATGGAAATTTTTATTGGTTTGTGTGTGTTTGGTGAAACTGATGTTTACCAACATATACTGATAAAAATGAATCCTTCCAAGCCTATACATCACATAAACAAGGCATTATAACCATGATATTATCTAAGGCTATGTCTACACGAGCACTTTGTTGGTAAAACTGTTGTCAGTCAAGAGTGTGGAAAAAAAACAAAAAACCCCACCTCCCTGACCAACATAA
The DNA here is from genome assembly GCF_965140295.1 of Lepidochelys olivacea. Classification (NCBI taxonomy): domain Eukaryota; kingdom Metazoa; phylum Chordata; order Testudines; family Cheloniidae; genus Lepidochelys; species Lepidochelys olivacea. The sequence continues at coordinate 19,812,018 of NC_140424.1, forward strand.
GTTTTACAGACAAAAACATTGGTGCGGACAGCGCTATGTTGGCAGGAGATGCTCTACCGCCGACATAGCTACGGCTGCTCGTTGGGGGTGGTCTAATTATGCCAACGAGAGAGCTCTCTACCATTGGCATAGAGGTGTGCTGCTGCAAGGTCTGTAGTATAGACATAGCAGAGTCTTTATGGAAGATATCTGAAACTTTCCCAAAGCAGATAAACAAGACAGAGCTGTCCTGATTCCTTTTGTCGCAGGCTACTGACTTTTGATTGTACTGTGAAGCCTTGTCTTAGGAATCAAAGACTACTCTTATGGGTGTGATTATTTTAGTCAACTTGCATTCTTAAACTGTTGTCATGCAACAGACAGATTTGAAAGCGCATTAGAACATAAAGCATCAGTGACCTTCCCTCCTCCCCCCCCCAAAAAACAAACAAAAAACAACCCTTGAGGGCCTATTCAACTAACAAAGGTGACTTTATTTTAAAAAGTAAAGCCATGGGTCATTTATACTGCTGCGTGTTTGTTTTGAATTCATCCTCTGGTGTTTATCAAAAAGAAAACTGACTCATTTTTGTATGTTTGTTCTCTCTGTTCTGTAGGCTGCCTTCCAGGAGAATGTTGGAAGACAGGTATAGTAACTTTTCTGATTCTTCATTAGACTTCTTGTAGATACATTGTAACATGTAACTCCTAAAACCAAATGAGTAAAAGAACAACCAAATTTGGGGAACACTGTTTTGGAACAATCATGTAACATATTTTCATCATTTGAACCACAGGTTCTTGTGTACTTTTTTCCCCTTTAAACTTAATTGAGAGTTTTTAGGACATTAGTTCCAGAAGCCTTTTAGCAAGTTGCTTCTAAAAAGCAAAACCTTGATGTAAAGTCGCACAATATGCCTTAACTTGCATTAAGGTAAGTTAAGTGAACTACACAAGGCCTCACAGCAATTTGATCGCATAGCTAGCACTAGAACTCAGGAGTCCTCACTTCTGGTCCTGTGCTTTGTCCAGTAGGTCATGCAGTTTCTCAAACCATAATCTGAATTTTCCAAGAAATTTGTTAGTTTTGAAGTATGAGTTGTTCAAGTAGAAAAGTCCACTTTATTTCCATGTCACTTGGCAGGCAGATATTTCATGGCATAAAAGACTTAGAACAGTGGTTTTCAGCCTTTTCTCATTTGCGGACCACTAAAAAAGTTTGAATGGACAGACCCCGTTCGAAATCTTCAACCTAGTCTGTGGACCCCCCATGGCTAAGTTCCCTCTAAACTGCGTGGCTGGGTGGCCGCCTAGCAGGCTATCGAGTGCCGTGCACTTCAGGTGTCCCTCCCCCAACTGCCATGCTGCTTCTGCCCTCTGCCTTGGAGCTGCTCCTGGGAGCCTCCTGCTTGCTGTGCAGAGTGGGGATGTGGAAGGGGGCACTGAAGTCAGGGTGTCCTCCTTCCCCCCCGTCCCTGTACCCCATCTCCACAGAGTGGGGTGGGGGACACAACAGGGCTCAGGACAGAGGGAGCTTGCTGGCAGTTGCTGCTGTGTCTGAACATGCTGATCTACTTAATAGGGCAGCGTGCTTAAAGTGGGGGCAGCATGCTTAAAGGGGCTATGCGTGTGTCTGTCTTTTTCACACACTCTCACTCTCTGTCTTTCACAGTCACCTCCCAACATATACTTGTATTATTATTGTTGTTACTTCTTGATACTTCTTGCGAAGTGTGGTTTTTTTAGTTGTTTGACTGGTCTATGCATTTCATTATGCTTAAATTGAATTCTTTGAGTAGTGAGTTCTAAAACGCCCAACTTGTCCTGGCTGGAGTAATTATCCCTATAGTAACTTCTTAAAAGTATATATTATATCTAGGTTTTTGGTTTCTACTGGTGGTGCACATCCACACATTATCTCGATATGGTGCACATAACAAAATTCATTCCACACATGGATGGAAAAAATTAGAGGGAACACTGCTCCAGGAGTCCATGGACCCCAGGTTGAAAACCACTAACTAAAAATCTCTTCATCTGTGTGCTGAATACACTAACTGCTAAGGTTTCTGCCTGAAGTCTAGAAGAAAGAGAAAAAATTAGCCATGCAATTATTTCCCATTTATAATACTAAAATAGTGTAAATACATTAACAAAATCTTTGAGATTGCAAATCATGTGTCTCACATATAAAAAAAAACAAACAAGCACATTTAAGGTGATCTGAGAAGCTTCTTATCTGCAGGAATCTGTGTTCAGGCCCTCATGATGTTTTTCTCTCCTCTAAGAGCTGAGATCACTGACCTATACAGCAGAGCAGGGAGCTGTGTTTCATACACTAATATAGGTGTTAGTGATGTCATGTAGGTAAAGAAGCGCAGAAGCTTAAAAACCTGATTTTAAATTATTTTGTAGTGCCAATATACTCCTGGCACTATGCATTCTCACCATAGCACATTTCCAGTATCTTGTTAAAAGGTTATTTGTGGTGTTCATTGGTATGGTATTTCCTCATTGCATGGTGTTATCTTGATTCTAATTTTTACTAAGATTCTTTTATGCCACTTTGGCAGTGTGAAAAGGCCTTATAGTGTGTGTAAATGTGATACTGTACTGGGTATGTGTTAGCTGCTGTATTAAGGTCAAAGCAACATGGAGCTAATGATGGTCTCATCTTGCCTTCATTGGATTTAATCAGAAGCAGGGATGAGGGGCAGGGGGCAATGGGCCCAGGACTTTTAAAAGTGGGAGGGGGCAAACAGTAATGTGATAAAGTTTACAGGCGGTACAGAATTATTCAAAATAGTTAAGTCCAAAGCTGACTGCAAAGGGTTGCAAAAGGATCTTAAAATTCTGGGTGACTGGGCAATGAAATGGTAGATTGAATTCAGTGTTGATAAATACTAAGTAATGCACTTTGGAAAACATAATCCCAACTCTACATAAAAAATGATAGATTCTAAAATTACTGCTACCACTCAAGAAAGAGATCTTGGAGTCATTTTAGATAGTTCCCTGAAAAGGCTGGTCATTGTGCAGCGGTAATAAAAAAAAAAAAAAAGAAAAAAGAAAAAAAAAAGGTGATGTTAGGAACCATTAGGAAAGGAATAGATGATAAGACAGAAAATGCCATAATGCCACTGCATAAAACCATATTACACCTATTCTACTGTGTGCAGTTCTGGTCACCCCTTTTCAAAAAAGTTATATTAGAATTGAAAAAAGTAGAGAGAGGAGCAACAAAATAATTAGGGGTATGGAGCAGCTTCCATATGAGGAAAGATTTAAAAAGACTGGGACTATTCAGCTTAGGAAAGAGATAATTAAAGGGGGATATGATAGAAGTCTGTAAAATCATGAATGGTGTGGAGAAAGTGAATAAGGAAGTCTTATTTCTCCTTCACATAACACAAGAACCAGGAGTCACCCAATTAAATTAATAGGCAGCAGCAGGTTTAAAACAAACATAAGGAAGTACTTCTTCACACAACTCATAGTCAACCTGTGGAACTCGTTGCCAAGGGATGTTGTGATATAAATATGTGTGTGTATAACTAGGTTCAATAAAGAAATAGATAATTTCATAAGTGATCTCTCTCCTGCCATCCATCTCCACCCTCTGACAAACAGCGGCTAGGGACACCTAGCCTTACCCATCCTGGCTAATAGCCACTAATGGACTTAACCTCCATGCATTTATCTAGTTCTCTTTTAAACCCTATTATAGTCCTGGCCTTCACAACCTCCTCAGGCAAGGAGTTCCACAGGTTGACTGTGTGCTGTGTGAAGAAGAACTTCACATGGATATGTTCATCAGTGACTATTAGCCAAGATGGTCAGGGCTGCAAACCCATCTGACATGGGCTACTGTTGGAGGACAGGATACTGGGCTAGATCAATTGCTGATCTAACCTAGTATGGCCATTCTTATGTTCTTATTCAAAAGGCCCCTATTCTAAGGTCAGTTTTCAGTGTTAGGCTTTCTGTACTCGAGCTGCCCCAAATTCTCTGTCACACGAGCTGGGTGTTCACTCCCCTAGTGATGGGAGGTGGGCAATAAGGAATGTGTCCAGAACTGATGTGTGTTTCAAGATGAAGTTAGGATAATAGTGGAGGAAAGCTTCAAGGGAGGGCTTCTTCTGTGATGGTGGCCCAACTAGGGCTGAGGTAAAGAGGACATCATGATTTCCTTGATTCTCCAGAGCGTCTAGTCATTGCAGAGCAGTTCACACTGCCTCCATGTCATGTGGTACTGGATAAAGCAATAAAACACCTCCCCATGATTTCAGCTTATATCAGGTGGGATGCAGCCCAATGATGCTGTAGTTTTTAAGCCAGCCCTGCTGAAAAGTACTGGATATACATTAATAGGTCAGATTTGTTTAAATGACTTCTCAAAAGTGTCGAGGCAATTCCAATGAACTTTGGATGACTATGCGGCTTTAAAAAAAAAAAAAAAGTGTATGAACTGTCAACACCTGAAGCTAAGAAAATACTTGTCTTGGTGAGATGATAGTTTTGATTATGCATACTTATTTCATAATGGAAGTGATTTGTATAAATGGCTAAAATTATTTTTGTCTTATCCATAATATCAAGATTTCAGGATATTCTCTATCAGATCTAGATGTTTTCAATACATTATAACAGACTTAGGCTGAACAGATAGAACCAGACATCCAAGCAATTTGTTGTAGAATGGTCTGTGGGTTAAGTATTCATTTATGCTCCTTTTTGAAAATATTGACTTTATTTCACCCTTTTACTAGGGAGGTCAAGACAACTACACACAAGCTTACGCTATCTGACACTTTCATGTCCCCAGTACTAAATTTACTAAACCAGTTTCAGTTTTTACTGTGAGAGTTTATGCATCTTACATGTATGCCACATCCAGAAAATAAGTTCCTGTTGCATCTTAGCATTGTTTCTTTGGTTTTTAAAGATGTGAGCTAATTGAATGAATATTTGGCTACACCTTTTCATTCAATGAAAGATTTGTAGGGTTGTTTATAGATCAGTCAAAAAGGTTCAATCCCAAATTAATCTATTGCCAAAAAATTTCATTGCCAGGCATATGTTGATACATATGGTCTACATTTGAACTCATTACAGATTTAGCTAATGCACAGATAGACAACAGATACTGGATACGTTCTGGCATTTTCTGGAGGGATCTACGATGAAATTGTAAATTAGCAGGGCACAGAACCTGACAGTGGAATGGAACAATATCCATGACTCACCTTGTTCCTGTGGGAGGAGTAGTGAACCATTTCTTGCTGCCTAGGAGAATGGCTACTTCAAACCATCAGATACACCCATTATATCTCTTTATAATATGATGCAACAGACATCCTTTTTCTGCGTAGGTGGGAAGTAAAGTACTTTTTCTCCATCCAAAGCACTTAATACTTTTAGTAATTAGATGAGGAGAAGAAAAGTGCAGTTTTGTTGCTTTCTTGTTCCTGACTTCTTCAGCTCTGTAATGCCTCCTATCCTGGAGGTAAGAGAAGTGTATGTGTGTGTGCTACAGCAAATATGTTGCTGTTCACTGTTAGGGTGGATTTGAAGATTCCATGTAGGTGAAAGGTTTTTTCTTTAAAAAGTCCCAGAATATATCTAAGAATAAATCAAAGTAGAGGCACTTTTTTTAACAAAATTAATTTTAATATTGAAGTGCACTTTTAAAAAATCCTTTGACACAATGGACACTTTCTAGATTATTTTGCATTCCTGTAGCCCCAATGGAGAAGGGATGTAAAGCAAAGAAATTGTCCAGATTTCCCAGAACCTCTACTCCTGCACAGCACTCATTGTTTACATATCATGTGACCTATCCCTTTTGTAACTGGGTGTAGTATGTTTGGTTATTGGCTAGTTTACGTTTGCCCTTAATTATAGGGTGAGTAGGCCATGCTGTCTCCTCCATCAGGAAATATAACTTTGTATCATACCATTATACTAAATGAAATCCCGGTCAGCCAATCAAAATTCTGAAAATCTGAGCTATGTATGAGCTATTAGACATGACTGGCAGTGAATTTACAGCTGATGACTGCATGCATAATCATATGTTACGAGTGTCTTCTGAAAAAAGCAATAATACATTTGCATAGCACAATCAGAAGTGTGATTGCTACTATGGAATTAAATTTGTTGAAAAATTGGGTTTTATGAAAACTTTCTTTAGTTAATGGATAAACACATCATGAAATATATATATAATTGGAGACTAGTAAATAACTTACTTTTTTTTTTATATGTGGTGATTTTCTTTCTACCTGTCCTCTCCTACACAGTCTCTACTGGGTGTTGTTCCTTTCATATGACCTGAAAACCTGATTCTGCTTATATGTCTGTATATACAAGATTTATACAACATTATTTTCTGTAATGGTAACAATATTGCTAGTGTGGAACAAGTAATTGAAGGAAAAGCTCTCGTTTATAATGAAATTTGTCTTAAATGTAAATATCTACTCTCTCTAATAATGCTCACTGCCTCTGTGACCACTTCATTACAATGGAAAGTATAGTTAATTAGCTTTGTGGATTTAGGCATGACTCTGATAAGCAGTTCCCTCAATTCCAATTGATGACACAGGAATTGAGGGTGTTTAGTTTGTTGTCAAGGCAATCAGTGCCTCTTAGCATTGAGCTCATTGTTCCTAATTTCTAATACCACCTTTGATTTTTTAAAAAATAAATCCTTTTACAGAGATGAAGGTGTTCAAGAAACTTCCTGTGTTATTGGATATTCCAATCCTACTGTTTTTCTAAAAATAATTTCAGCACAAACACATTCTGATATGAATGTATTTACAGTGCACCCTGATTGATATAGATTATATTTAGTAAAACTATGGCATTTTTGGTTTGATAGAAATCCTAAGAAGTTATGCTTCATCTGTGTGATATCACTGCTCTGTGTCACTGTATGATATTTTCTCCACTGTGTTATCTTAGCCATGAGACCTAGATCACATCTCAAGTTAATTAATTTGCTGTAATAGAATAATTTTGGGTGGTATCTTAAGAATGATGTGTTGTCTTGTAAAAAGTTTATCACATTCTTGACACATGAAGTTTATACAATATGAAGATAGAGGGACTTTATTTCTTATAGCAGTGTTAATAGGTAGGTCCACAATAAGTAATGCTGTTAGCTTTTCCACTATAATTTACTATTAAGACGTTTACTGTATCCTGAAAACAGAAACGGTCTCTGATGGACAGAAATAATCTGTAATAATCTGTAATCTGTAAGCTAGAAGAGGCTACCATGAGAGCAAATCATAATGAATGCAGGTGGCAAAGGGAGTGACTTTTGTGGCAAGGAAACTCCTCCAAGGCCAAATGGAAGTGGTGTCTGAAATACTTGGTTGGTCAGTGATGGATAAATTGGATGCCATTACAGGCCAAGATTAAGATGATAAACCTATTTCAGGGAAAGTAGATAAATATGATATATACAGTGTTGTTTAGGGGAGAAATTTTAAATTATAAAGTGGTGGGCATCTTGGTACAGTGTCTATATCATTCTGAGTGTAGCTAGAGGTATAGGTCTAGATAGATACACATGGTGTGAAAAAGATGAGTAACAAAACAAAGAAAACAAACATTATGAATCCAAATACTTGTGTCGCCCCTTCACCTTCAAAGTGAATCTACAAACAATTAGGGCTCTATTCTGACTTCGGATACACACATGGCTTCCATTGAAATTGGCCACGTATCCTTAGTTGTATTATGACACTTTTAAGGAACATGGCAATGAACTAGAAAAATCCAAACTTGAGGACCCACACCAAAATATATTTTAAAAACATTTTAAATTAATCATTTCAAATGATACTTTAACATTACTAAACTTACTGCCTGCTATTGTTTACTCTGTCTCTTGGCCATCCTCTTTTAAGTGGAGTCAACTGTTCAGCACATCAGATATCTCTCTTGTATAGATATACTTTCCACAAAATCAGGAGTTAGTGTGTATAGGTGGTGCCTGTTAGTATAGGTGATATTTTCAACTGTTGTTGACCATTAATACAAAATTTGATCAGTCGTCATTTTTTTTCTTCTCTTAATATTGATAGGGGACTTTTCCACATGGCATTGACATTTTGACTGCAGCTGATTATTTTGCTGTTGGTAACAGAGTTAATTGTTTCCTTAATATAAGGTAAGTTCCCATGCATTAGTTTCCCTACACTTAACAGAGCTTTATTACCTTATATTATGTTATATTACCTTATAATATTATCTTTTTTAATAAACAGGAAACTTATTTTTCTTATTCCTATCTGTGAACACAGATTATGTTCAGAACATGGCAAAAGTTTGAGTGAGTTGGCCCAAGGTTCTAAACTAGGTCTGATGTTCTTCATTGTTAACTTCAGTGTTATCAGTAAAAGGGGGTAACAAGCAAAGTGGTAAAATTTGCAGGTGACCCAAAATTATTTAGGTTAGTCAAGAATGGAGAAGACTGTGAGGGACTTAGAGGGAACCTAACACAACTAGGTGCACGGGCGGCATGATGGGAGAACAAATTCATTGCTGACATATGCAAGGTAATGCCCATTGAAAGGAGTAATTTGAACTATTAGTTTCATTACTGAGGTCTTGTCTACATGGAAAGTTACTGTGAGGAAGCCAGGCATGTTAATCTACAATGCACCAGCTTCTTGTGTAGTAGTGTCCTGTGTGGACACTGCTGTAGTGCAGTGAAAGTCCCGGACTGTGGCTTAGTATGCTACTACTTCAAAGCATAGTACTCTAAGTTGCATTACGAGACTTTCACTGTGCTGTAGAAGTGTCCACATAGGACGTTACTGTGCAGCAAGCTGGTACTCTAGATTCACATGCTGGCATGCTGTGCAGTAGCTTGCCATATAGACAAACCATAATTTCTATATTAACTGTAAACACTAATGACAGAGACCAGGGCATCACGGTGGACAGCTCATTGAAAATCTTAACTCAATGTGCAGCAGTAGTTGAAAAAGCAAACAGAATGTTGTAGAGTAGGCTGTTTAAAGAATTGGACGGTGAATAATATTTAAATAATTAGGAGCCCGGTGGCACCTTAAAGACTAACAAATTTATTTGGGCATCAACTTTTGTGGGTAAAAAACCCAGTTCTTCAGATGCGTGGAGAGATATTTTTTACCCACGAAAGCCTATGTCCAAATAAATTTGTTCATCTTTAAGGTGCCACCGGACTCCTCATTGTTTTTGTGGATACAGGCTAACACGGCTACCCCGCTGATATTTAAATAATTAAAATGCTGTTGTAAATCAATGGTGTGACTTTAGCTGAAATACTACGTTCAATTCTTTTAACCCGTGTAAAAAACTGCTAGCATGGAAATAGAGAGGTTTCAAAGTCAGGTGATAAAAATGACTGGTACAACAGAGACTTCCTTGTGAAGTGAGATTGAAAGACCAGGACTGTTTAGTTTAGAGAGGAGATGGATTAGAGAGGGTCTCCTATTACTGTTCTAATACAAGAGTAAGGGAACATTCAGTGAAACAGAAAACACATTTAAAACTGATACAAGGAAATATTAATTTCCCAATACAAAGTTAATTTGTGGAACTCACTGCCAGAAGGTATCAAGACCAAGAGCTTAGCAAGATTCAGGGTATGTCTACACTGCAGTGTAAGCCCAGGGTTAGTGGACTTGAGTCAGCTGATCCATGTTAGGGAGCCCTGGGGTTGTGCGTCTACATTGTATTTTAACCCTACATTAAGACTTTTCTAACCTGTACTTGAACCTAGGGCTCTGGCATCCATGCTGCAATACACAAACCTGAGTTATAGTAACCATATGCCAGATTCTCTAGCGCCTCATCCCCTTTTCCCCCAGTCCCCAAATGTGGCAACTCTAGTCCTAGGACCGTGGTGCACTGTGGGAAAACTTTGCTGCCTGTCCTGATGTTACAGGAAATTTGAAGCAACTTGCTTAGCAAAAGATTTGGTCAGTTCGCTCTCCATTTCAAACCCAGGAGGCTCTATGATAGTGTGCTTGTGGATTGGTGATCAGAAGAGAATAGGTTAATGCTGCCCGGAGCTGCTGCCTTTCGCAAAGTGAGCGTGTCTTTCATTTTCAGAAAAGTGGACGGCAGATTTTTGGGATAGAGAGGACTAAGGAACTTGTCCCATGGAATTGTGGGATTTTTCTGGCTGACTTCCGGGATTCGAGTCAAGTGGGGCTGCATCTACACTGCAAAGCAGTATGGCTTGGACCCTACATCCTGGGTCCAAGCCATACTTAACTCAAGTTTGGACCTTCCAGCCCTGCAAGGTCCTGGGACCCTGGGTCCAAGCCCTGGGTTAGTGCAGTTGCAGTGTAGGTGCAAGGGGGACTGTGCTTGAGCCTGGGCTCAAGCACAGTCTTACGTTGCAGTGTAGACGATTAACTTCTTTATATTGAGCTTTTTTTTTTTTTGAGTTTGCTTCAGGATGTGGTGTTCTGCTATGTGCTCTATATCTTGACTTGAACCTACTCAGCTAGCAGTGTAATGATTTAAATATTCCCTTATCTCTGTGACTACACTTCTCTTTATTGTTGCACTATTTGGAGTGCCATCTTAAAATCAGAAGCATGTTGCAGTTTTGGCCATCCTGTATTTCCCCCCTCTCTGTTTCAGTCTTCTGTTCCATCTCAGTAAGGAGAGGTGAAAAAGAATGGCTGTTGCACACATCATACAAGGAATTATGCATTTTAAAATATAACAGATATAACAATGTGGGGCGTCGTGCCCACTCAGACAGTATAGAGGTACAGACCAAATGCCAGGACAACAAATGGGGAAATGGCGCACACTGTACACATACCTGCTTTTTAATTCCCACAAAGCAGAACGACAGGTTTAATGTTTTCTAGTTATCTTATTATGATCCTATTCCCTTTGCTTGAGCTATATAGTGTTTTGTTTTGTTTTGTTTTCATTTAACTGATCCTTCTTTGTATTTGTCCATAATTCCCACCTTATCCCTTCTCTTTCCTTTCCCTACTCCACATCCTTTTTCTACACATAGGCTAGTTGAGGGATATAAGCAATCTTCAACCAAACCAAACTAGGGAAATGCAATTGGTCATATTCTCTGAAGTCTGTTTAACTGCGCCAATTTGCACCCGCAGAGCATATGGCCTATTACTTTAAAAATGTACACAGCCTTAAAAGAAGTAGTAGATTTTTCTGGCTTCGGGGTAGTGAGAAGTTTGTTTCTCTTCACTTTTTGCATTATTTTGTTGATGCCTATGCTGTTGTCTTTTCTTCCATGCTCTCTGGTTCAGCTCTCTTTTTCATTGTAACTTTCAGTGTGGTGTTAAGCATACATGATAAAAATGTTTCGTTTGCTTAAGGGCAAAAATATTCTAAATTAAAAAGTCCTGCTTTATTTTGCCTGATTACAAAGCAGATAACAAAGTATTTCCCAGCTCACTCTAGATCCTATGGCTGCTCTTTTCTTTCCTTAATTTCTGCTTCACTGATCACTTTAAGAGGAATTTCACTTAGTTACTGAAGTGTGATTCCTTGAAACCATATTCACTATTCTTAATCGAGATTTTGTTCTTGAAGTGTGTGTGTCATCCTGAAGTGTGTGTGCCATCTGAGCTGTAATTAATTGGGTCAATACTTCATTACTTCCTTAATTCTTTGTGTGAATGGCATCAAAGCACAAGGGGATAGGTATATATTTAATTGTCTATACAGAAAATATGCACCATTACATGATGGATGGAAGAATGGACCTCTCTGACAGGGCCTCTCTCCTTGATTGCTTAGGTATAATTTCTTAGGTAGTTTTAAAAAGCAGTAACATGGTGTACAGAGTCCATAGTTTTGATTTAGAATCTCAGCCCTTCAGAGGTCTGTCACATGACTCTTATGCCTGCATAAATTCCCATTAACTATAAAGGGACTGTGTGTAGATGTAAAAGTCTGTACATTGCTTCCTTTGAGCAATCATAACATTAATAAAGTTCTGACTCTGGATGTTTATTGTTCTATACCTTTGAACTGATAGAAATAATTTTCTGCATTTGACTGTTTTCATTAATGAAGGCATATTTCAGAGGTACAATATTATATATAAAAAGTTGTGTGGCTATTGCCACATTATTATTAGATGGACTGGTAGCCCTGCATATTATTAAAGTTGCCCAACACTTCCAATAAAAACCCAGGTTTTAGTTTCTTATATTGGGCTAAAATTTTCTTTGCTGAATGTCTACCTCAGGCTGACTTTTTTCTTTTTCTTTTTCTTTTTCTTTTTTAAATTTCAGTAGTAATGCTTCAGCCATTTCTGAGAACAATGAAAAACAGTGTTTTGTCCATATAAAAAAAATCTGGTGACTTTGTCTTTAAGAAGCTCTGTTGTACCTATGTTTTAGAGCAGGCATTTAAAATTTGGCTGGGGGTGGGGCGGGGTGGGGCTTTGTATCAGAGATGTACTTTTTGCCATTCCAGTGAAAATCTGCCCAAATGTGGCCAAGTTAATAAGCCTTTACAAAATCACAGCTCATATGTACTCAGTAGATTTTAGCAGCTAATTCCCCAAACATTCTGTCAGCACTGGGTGTGTTCCAGCCCAGGAGTGAGCAATTGCAACTGTGAAATGCAGGTCATGCCGGATCTGGGTATCTGAACTGGGAGTTGGGATATATGGGAGTCTGAGACTGGCTAGGCAAGGAGACTGAGATGGCCTAAACAAGGAGATGGGGCCTGGCTGGTCAGGGAGAGTGGGACTGGGCAATAGGAGGTTGGAAATGGCTGGGCCAGGATACTGGTATCCAGGTAGGGGAATAGGGATTGGAGAATGGGAGTCCGTAGGTAGGGTTGGGGGGACTGAGATCAATCAGACGAGGAGCTTGGGGAACTGGAATTGACTGGGCAAAGGACTAGAACTGAAACCAGTGGAACGGGAATGTGGAGGTGGACAGACCTGAAGAGGTGTGGAGGTATGTGGGTGTCAACATGATGCCACATGATGGAGTTCGTGTTTTCAGTTTGCTTTTTTAACACTATGTGGGTCAGCAGTAGAGTTAGGACCTTTAGATCCACTGCACAGATCTGTCACTTGAGCTAATGGAGTAACTCATAGTAATAGACTGTCCTCCATGTACACCAGCACTAGAGGGGGATGATGCACACACTATGCCAATATAGTATAATATTACTGTATTAAAAAAAAAAAAAGCACTTTTCCCCAATCTAATATTGAAAATAATTATAAAAATGTAGAATGTATTAATCATTGGATTTAAACAGTAAAATCTATAAGCAGTTTATTTTTACTAGTATTTATTGATCATATAATTCTTTATATATGTATGCAATGGTGTTCACTGATCTCAAAATAGTTAAGAAAAATATTGTAAATATTAACATAATGAATGTTACATAATATGGAATATCATGTTTTTATGTACCCCTTTTAATAGACAAACGGGTAGTATATTTTTGAAGGTTTTTTTGTTATTGCATTAAAAGCAATGGGGACAAAATCTTTAAAGCAGTATAGTAGAACCTCAGAGTTACGAACACCAGAGTTACCAACTGACCAGTCAACCACACACCTCAATTGGAACTGGAAATACGCCATGAGGTAGCACCAGTACCATACAGCACTGTGCTAAAAAAAATAAAAAGAATGTTTGTTTGTTTTTTTAATTGGCAAGGTGAGGAAACTGTTTCTGTGCTTGTTTAATTTAAATGAAGATGGTTAAAAGCAGCATTTAAGTCAGTGTTCAAATTGTAAACTTTTGAAAGAACAACCATAGCATTTTGTTCAGTTATGAATATTTGAGTTACGAACAACCTCCATTCCTGAGGTGTTCATAACTCTGAGGTTCTACTGTATGTGCCAAAATTCAAACTGATATACATTCTGTATTCTTTTATATATATGGATGTACTTATTTCTTTTTCAGTGTGTACATTGCTAGTTTTCCTGAATATACACAATCAATGATTGACCACCTGGTTAACATGAAGATCAACCATTGGGATGGGTATGTTTCAAACATGAAACTTATATTATTTGGAAGTCAAAAATTCTGTAAATTTTACTTTTCGGAACTCTTCAGTTATCTTTCTTTAAAGGGAGAGGGTGGTAGTTGTCTATTTGTTCTTATCTGTATGATGGTAGGAACTAGAAGCCTCGATCAGGATCAGATTCCATTGTGCTGGGGCTTACAAATGCTAGTTATATTTTCCTGAATCAGGGACTAAGGGACTGAATCATATTCCTTAGAACGTCTAAAAATCATAATATGGTAATTATTTTTTAATAAAACAGGCCCCTCTGAAAACCGTTTTTAAAAGTATTAACAGATTTGTGCTCCTTTTTAATCTTGGAAATTTGTAATAACTTTTTTCCATGAATGATAACATTTAAAAAAAGAAATGTTAACATTTTAGAATTGCTAATGTATTTGATTGGGCAGGCAATGGCTTACATCAGTGGTTCTCAATGTGGGGAGGGGCCTCTAAACTTTCTAGTGTGGCATGAAAAGCACTCGCACTTACTCATGGAGTCACAACAGCACTGAAATTTGGCCCCTCTGTAATGACATCATGGATTGCATGGACATAATGAAATTATTCCAACACTTCTGATTTTTTTTCAATAGCAGAGAGGTGGATGTGGGTATCTCCCCACTGTTGGATCTGGGTACCTCCCCACTTAAAACATGTTTTTAGTTTTCGTGACATTTAAACCTAGTTTTAGGAGGTGAATAAAACACATCATTATTTAATACATTACGTAGTATATCTGAGTGTAAACATCATCGCCATATAATTATTGTTAATTAAGTAGACTTAATATGTGAAGATAAATGTAGTTATATTCGCTGTTGCATGAAGATTGAAATGTGTATGTATAACACAGATGTGATGAAACAGTACTATAAACTATTTTTATTGCTCATGATGATGTTCCTGGCAGATATGGGATGAGCCCTGAAGTGCTACCATCCATATTTGTTTTGCTTTTCCTCTCCCTTTGTCTCTTTCAGCAGTAAGTTTTTATTCATGTAGCCAAGAGCTAACTGCAGGCTGCCTGGTTTGGGCCACTAGTGTTTGGGAAATGCCATATTCCATAACATTGAGTGGTGTCTTTATTTGTGGTGTGGAAATACAGTCATACACTGTAGCTATGCTTTTTTACATGACAACTCTCAACTGGATTGGATATTTGAATTAACTATCAGAAACATTTTTTAATGGTAATTTACCTCCAGGAATTCTAAACAGGGTTCTCCTTAAAATCTCTCATTTTGTCATGGAGAAATGAAGGGGAAAAACAAAGCACCCATTCATTTCTTTGTGAGACTTATTGTCTTAGTCACGGTTTTGTTTAAGTTCACATTGTTTAAATGTTTGTTCATACATGTGTCTGTGTAGGACTCTCAGAATTCACAAGTTTGTCCTTTCTGTTGTAATTTCACTATGTTGTAAGTGTTGCAGAATCAAGAAATGTTAGAAGTAGACTAATAAGAAACTTCTGTTAGATAATTGTGAGGATGTATTTTAAGGCTTGAACTTTCAGAAAAGCCTAAGGATTTTCAATTGGAGTTGGGCACGTTACTCTTCTTGGCTCCTTTTGAAATACCAGTGTAAATCAATTCTGAGGAGTAAACTAATTGATTAATTTCCATGTAAAGTAGTATTTTTAAAAGTAGGTTGCACAAAATATGTTGACTGTTATGGAACCTTTGATCTTGGAACCAATGGATGATTTGTTTAGTTAAGATTTCTGATATTTGACCTATTATGTTTAAAAAAAAACAAACGTAGGTGTTCATTCTTCTAGAATGATTGCACAAAATAGTCTGCTAAATGTTATTTTGCAAATAGAATGACACGCATAAGTGAAGCCATAATAGTTTGTACATGTCTGGTATACGTTGGATTTCCTTTGGCTTCCAGAAACTTCCCCCTTAGCATTCATCAACTTGTAATAATTATTGGTATTGCTCGATGTGGTGAAAATGTATATTTGATTATATACATGTTACACAGAGCTTTTGTGATTAATCTTATTGAGTTTGTGAGCTGTTAGATATACGTATTTTAAAATGAGTCTAAGCTTATTTACTAGGTTTTTCAATATTCTTTCTTTTTTAAAAAAGAAATAAAAACCAACACCACTTGAAGTAAGAATGAGGTACCTGTAAACTTAAATTTAAAAAGCTGTAACTATGGTCTAGCTGCTCTGGGACCACAATTATCCGTTTCTTTTGCTAGACCATGACAAAAAGCATCTGCAGCAACAAATTTTTTTCCTTTTTTCTTTCTGATTTCCTTACACTTAAGAAAAAAATAATTTAGCCAGTATTCTTTATAAAAGGTAGTTTGACTCTCCCTGAATTAAGAGTAGTAATCAGCAAGGGAGAATAACAATGTTAAAAATGAAGGTAAAACATTTCTCATTATCTATGGAAGGCACCTGTGGATTTCCTTAACATGGTTTCTCAGAGCATGTTTGTGTCTTACATAATTGTGTAGCTTATAGTTTAGTCAACATTTCTATCCTTTTGTGCCCTCTGAGGGTCTTTTAGTGTGTGTGGGCTAGCATGGGATACAGTATTTACTGAAGAGAGTCCTAATATATATAATTCAAACAATATATATGAAGCTGATTAATTTTTCATTCCTCCATTTAATAACAGAAATGCATTTCTTCACTGGAAAAATGTTAAATGCTCTCACACACAAAAAGATAGAGGAAGCTTGAGGTACTGAAATAGCCCTGAAACAAGGGTGTACTACTAGGCCTGTATGGAGCCTGTTGAATTCAGCAGGATTCTGTGCTGTGCAGGGGTCGGTCTGTGCAGATCTGATTGCAGGACGGGGTCATAATATGTAACTGCTTTTGTTATGAAGAGCAGCAGTCAATAACTGATATTACAGTGATTTATGGAAGCTGAACAAAAACTTTCTTTAATCTCCACAGTGTTATTCGAGAACTGTCAACCAAGGCTCTACATAACCTCACTCCACAGGTCCCTGAGTATATGACAAATGTGGGTGAGTAGCAATATATCTGTGTTTTAGGTAGCACCCCATATCAAGTGTTTCTGGGCACCTAGCAAAAACATACCAACAAACAAGACTTAAACAAAATACAAGTTAATATGGCTTAATAAGAGATTAAGCAAGGTTTTTCCCACAGTGGTGCTGTAATTTTGATGGCGTTAAAACTTTCTTTTTATGAATTGCAGTGAGATTTATGAATTTGGGGAGGGGAAAAGGCAGCAGAATTTTCAAGTTCAGCTTTAAGCCACTCCAAAATGTAAAGTGACTAATGTTTTTAAACCAACATTCTAAAGCAACTGAAGAACCACTTTATGCATAAACTAAAAAAATCAAGAAATGTCTGAGAGCATCTTGAAACCCAAAGATATCTCGACTAGCACATGTAACAGCTAGTAAGCTACAGATTTGTGTAAATCTTTCCAACATGTGTGGTTAGGGTAGATAAAATGAAATACAATGCATTTAATATGTGGCTAATAGAGAACTAAAGGAAGTATTTGCTCATAGTGTGTCTTTGGGTGGGGAACCATTTTTGTTACACCAAACTGAAAAATCTAACTGTGGAAATGGAAATTCTTCGTATATTTTGATAACACAGGCGAATCTTATTCCCATTTTTAAAAATGATTTTCAGATTTAGGGATCTAAAAGTGATTTTCAGATTTAGGGATTTGAAAATATTTTTGCTCTGTATCTCTCTAAGATACAGTTCTTGCTCTATATCTCTCTAAGATGACTTCTAGAAATGATTTTTCCACATTAATTTCTAGACGGAAGTGTTTACATGTAGTAATATAATATGTAATTATTATTTTTTATTTCATTTCTTGCAGTTTTGCCAAGACTGCTACCATTAGCAGTGGGCACAGATTTACACACTCGGCATGGGGCCATTCTTGCCTGTGCTGAGATCACCCATGCACTGTACAAACTAGCAGCAGAGAATAATAGGTATAAAGACAACATTATGTAAACTATTATGTTTCTTTCTCATGTATAATTTTTCAGAAACCTCTCCAGTATAATTATGAAAATCTCCATCTTCGAGAACTTCTCTTCTGTTGTGATTTTTGTTTGTTTTCATCAGTGCTGCCAAGCCTTCATGCTTTACTTGGTGAGGTTATATACCTCTGATCTAAATCCATGAGTAATCATAAAAGTGAGACCACCTGTTGTCATTCTCAAGCAAGAATAGAGAAAAAAGAAAAGGAGTACTTGTGGCACCTTAGAGATTAACCAATTTATTTGAGCATAAGCTTTTGTGAGCTACAGCTCACTTCATCGGATGCATACTGTGGAAAGTGTAGAAGATCTTTTTATACATACAAAGCATGAAAAAATACCTCCCCCACCCCACTCTCCTGCTGGTAATAGCTTATCTAAAGTGATCACTCTCCTTATAATGTATATGATAATCAAGTTGGGCCATTTCCAGCACAAATCCAGATTTTCTCCCCCTTACAATCTCCTTTAGATAAGCTATTACCAGCAGGAGAGTGGGTTTGTGTGTGTATGTGGGGGGGAGAAAACCTGGATTTGTACTGGAAATGGCCCAACTTGATTATCATACACAATGTAAGGAGAGTGATCACTTTAGATAAGCTATTACCAGCAGGAGAATGGGGTGGGGGGAGGTATTTTTTCATGCTTTGTGTGTATAAAAAATCTTCTACACTTTCCACAGTATGCATCCGATGAAGTGAGCTGTAGCTCACAAAAGCTTATGCTCAGATAAATTGGTTAGTCTCTAAGGTGCCACAAGTACTCCTTTTCTTTTTGTGAATACAGACTATCACGGCTGTTACTCTGAAAAGAATAGAGAAGACATTGTCACAAGTGTGGGTTAACCACAACAGTTTGCCAGACTACTACTGAGTGAAGCATCTTTCCTTCTTCGCTGTGAGACAATCCCTCATATTGCTATTTGGGTTGGATTGATGTAATTTTTCACTTACTTAATTTTGGCCCAGAAATGCAGTTTATAGATATTAAATTTAGCATATGTATCCAGCATGATTGCCATAAATTAGTTGGTGGAGTTACTGACTCTCTCTTCAACCTTCACTGGAATGGGTGTTATGTACAACTGTGCAAAATGATTGTAAAACACTACCAAATTGTAATTTGCCACTCACTCACACTAGTAGTAGCATTTTAAATTTACTCTGTTCTGATAGGTATAAATAATTATACAGGATTCAAGGTAGTGGATAGTGCAGCCTTTGAATGTAAATCTGAATAAAAGTAAAGAAACAAAATTCTGTAAAATTCTTCAGATGTTTATTAATCAAATGCATTTACAGAATTTTGTTTTAGTTTTAGTCTCATTTCTTCCAAAGCTCTGACATCCAACCTAACTCTTGTATCCCAGGGGAGCTGAACTTAGGCAGGGGAACAAGAGGTAAGTAGGTAGTAAATAGGTCTGCTTTTTTGACTCCTGAAGTTGTTCAGATGCACTGTTACGAAAAGTACTTGTGCATGTCAGCAGTATAACAATGACACTTAATGTAATTATTTTATTAAAGTAATGATTGTACATAGAAGCTAAGTATGTTTTGTAATAAAAAAAAACTTGGAAAAGTAGAAAATTGGAAACTTTTTGAGTTTTGGAAATTTGGAATTTGGAAAAGTGTTAGAATTATGTCATTATGTATAGCCATATTCTGTTACAAAAATGTTATTGTATAATTCTGCAGAAATAATATATCTGAGTGCTCGTCAGAAAATAGGCTGTTTGTATGTTTCCTAAACCCGTTTAATGAACATTAATGAATGTTACACATTTGTTCCGAGAATCACTTAGTCATAAACTTTTAAGTTTTTTCTGTCACTTTAAAAGTGCAACATATATCTGTTGATGCAGGGCTCTTTCTGAATGTAAATTCAAGAAATTGCCATGTTTGGACTTAAAATCTTTTTATAACATTGCAGATCAGTTACGAATTATTTCAATGAAAAATCGTTGGAGGGACTTAAGCAGATCCATTGGGAGGTTTGTGCCAAGTATAAATAGCGTTGGAATCTTAAATGTGTTGTTTCATTTTTATACAAAGGATGTTGAAAGGTGTTTTTTTCCTTTTAAAAAATTCCCCCAAATCCTGCAAATGTTTCGCGTCCTCCCGACATCCTTTTCTTCTGCCTTTGCTCTCTCACTGCTGAGTGTGTCTGGTGGGAATCCTGTGATCATGCTGACTGACTTCTCTACAAATTTGTTCTCTCCACTTTGACATCTGCCGTCTTCCTAGTTAAGCAACTCTACTTCTTTATCCTAATTGAATCCCTTGAAATCTCAGTGGCCATTTCACCACGTTTGATTCCCTCCTTGCACCCTGGTGCCCTCCTGCCTCCACTTCTCTCTCTGCACAGATTCTCACTTCTTCAAGAAAAATATCTGCAAAATACCACAAATGAACTTCTCCCTTCCCTCTCACCTCTTGCCCTTCCTCTCCAACTCTTCTTCTTCTCTCTTGTTTCTCATTTGCTCTCCTCCTCAACCTCCTCCATTTACTCCAGTGATCCTATCCAATCTCCTCACCTCCCTTGCAAACCACTCTCATCCCCTTTCTTGCCCTTCTCTTT
Organism: Lepidochelys olivacea; assembly: GCF_965140295.1. Lineage (NCBI taxonomy): Eukaryota > Metazoa > Chordata > Testudines > Cheloniidae > Lepidochelys > Lepidochelys olivacea. Next base: position 19,832,634 of record NC_140424.1, read on the forward strand.
AATCTCTCACTCTCTAGTCATTCTTTCCCCTCACAACACAAGCATGCTTTAGTCTCTCCCATCTTATGGACAACCCAACTGTGACCCCATTTGACTCTGCAACTATTGCCCCATCTTCCTTTTTCCTTAAGTTCACTGAATGAGTTCTTTTCCTCCACTTCCTCCCTAGACCCTCTCCAAATCTGGTTTCTGTCCCTTGCATTTAATTAAAATGGCTATTACCAAAGTCTCTAATGACTTATTCTTCTTTAACCTGTCAGCTGCTTTGACATAATCAACCATGCTCTTCTTCTTGAAATCTTGTCCTTCCTTGCTTCTGGGATGCACTTTTTTCCTGGTTCTTCTCTTACCTCTCTAATTACTCCTCCAGCATCTTCTTCAGAGGATCCTCCTCATCTTCTCTCCAACTCTCTGTGAGAGTTCCACAGGGCACTGCCCTGTGGTCTACTTCTCTTCTCTTGCTACACCTTGTCTTTGGGTTATCTCCTTTGCAAATACATTACACAAATACAGCTATCATCCACAGGACAACTCACAGTTCTACATCTATTCTGGACCTGTCTTTTTATTTCAGACTAAAATCTTGGCCTGACTTTTTGACATCTCATGGATGTCCAGCCATTAGCTCAAGCTAAGCGTGGCTAAAACAGATCTCCTAATCTTCACTGCAAGCCCTCCCCCACCCTCCTTTTTTGATCTTCATCATAGGCCTCTCTCTAGATCCTCACATCCAAGCTGTGTCTAAATCTTGTAGATTCTTTCTGCGTAACATCTCTAGGATATGGCCTTTCCTGTCCATCCACACAGCTTTAATGTAATCCAGGCTCTCATCATTTTACAACATTCTCTTCCCTGGCCTTGACAAATGTAATTTGTTGCACTCATATCCATTCAAAATGCTCCTGCAAAAATCACTTTCCTAGCTCATCGCTTTCACCCTCTCTTTTCATCACTCCTCTTGCTACCCTTTCTCCATTGCATCACATGTAAGATGCTTGTTTTTACTTTAAGGACATTTCACAGCCTAATTACATGCTATTTATCATCTCTCATATGTTTTGAGGTGTCAACTCCTACCTCCGATCAGCTAATGCGACCAGCCTTCATTGACTGCATATTAAATTTTCAAACAAACACCTTTGTACTTCCTTGCATGCTGCCCCTCATGCATAGGAATTACTGCCCATAAACATCCATGAAGCCACCTCATTGTCCTCCTGATCCCTCCTTAAAACTCTCCTTTGCTGTGATGCCTACAAAAAACTTGGCAGTGGTTATGAGTGTGATGAGACCACAGCCTGTCATGCTGTTTAGTATTGTTTTCTTGTGCACTCCTGTCTGTTTCCACTTGTCCCTTGTAAGCTCTTTGGAGCAGAGTTTTTTTTTCTGTGTTCTTTCAAACTCTGCACTGTGGAGTCCTTATTTAAAAGGACCAAATTTTTGAAAGTAAATGTTTAAAAAAAGTGCATCTAGCTGCCAGTATAAATGCAGAAGCAAACAGATTGTGGAATGATGGGTAATAATGAACTATATTTGTTTGGCTTGAGTATGAATTCTGACGGGATTTCTAAAGTTTATATTTTTTTGAAAATTAGTTCTGTGAAAGAAGAATATTGGTTTTTTATCAAATGATGCCTTTGAATTCCCAAGTCCTAAAGAAACACTTTTGTTATATAATACGTATTATACAAGAATCACATTAGGCTGGGGGGAAAAGGCTTAATTTATAAATCAAACGTTCATCTGTTTTATTACAGCTTTGCAGTCGTCAGTTGTACAGGTAAGAAATTTGAAACCAAAACCATTGTTTTTCATTGTGGCAATTAATATTGTTTAGACCCAATAAATATTTGAAATTCAGCTTTTTAAAGTTGGTTACATCTAATATACCTTAGAACCTCAATTCACTGGAGGGAAAACTCAAATTCTTTTTGACTCTGCCTGTACCTAGGACTTTGTTCTAAAACAGTGTTGTTGAACTGGAATTGGGATTGTTGATGCATGTTATGGGGTCAATCCTAATTAAAAGGTGGTGAGAACTGCATTTGATGCTATATTGTAAATAGGATTGGGACAGACAGAGCTAAAGAGAGAGGGGAAAACACTCCAAATAAAGCAGCATATTTGCTAGTCCACAATTTCAGTAATTTGTAGTTTTCTTCCTCATTACTATGCCTGAGCTCTGCATTCCTGAACTTAGTCGAGAGAAGTGATTTGTAATCTCTCCTTATCCTACAAAGTGCTAAAATGGCCAAAAGGTTGCCTTGTAGTCAAAGGTATATTTTTAATTTCTGCATCCTTTTGTAATTGATTGTCAGCAGTGCTACAAGCAGTTTAATTCTGTTTTTCAATTCTTGGGCCAGATGGAGGCTTTTTTGAATTTTCTTCCTTTTCATTCACTTCTTATTCAGGAAAGCCTCTAGTAAGTAAAGGGTAATTTGCGTGAGAATTTGGGTAAAAAGTGAGTTAACACTGAAATCAGACTTCAAGTTTTGGCCCTTTGATCTAAGGGAATCAAGATCCAAATAAACAACCTGTGTTTCGTAAAACTGCAGTGTATGTTCTTGATATTTATCTAGTTGAGCTCTTTGAACATGGAGTATCTGACTTTGAGGTCTGGTCTACACTGTGTGTGTGTGGGGGGGGCAGGAATCAATCTCAGTTATGCAACTTCAGCTACATGAATAACGTAGCTGAAGACCACGTACTTAGATGTCTGACACTATCCTGTCGATTTCGCCTGCGCCTCTCGCCCTGGTGGAGTACCAGAGTCCACAGGAGAGCACTTGGCGGTCGCGATAAATCAACACCCGCTGGATCAGTCGCTGCCCATCGATCCAGCGGGTAATGTAGACAAGCTCTGAGATGCTGTATTGTCTTTGTTGGTGCATTTGTAGCATAAAATTGAATATCTATGACAGTAACATTACTTAAAATGTTTCCCATTCCATGAAAACGCATTAGGATTTGTCAAAGTTTCAAGATACTAAAATTTGCTTTTTAAAGGTTGTATTTGTTGATTTGAGCTAGCTTCTACTAGTTCATGGCTTAATGTGCCTTAGTTTATAACACTGGTGCTACGTGTTAGCAGTGACTTTGTGGGTGGCTATTTTGGCTGTTATAAATTCTTTAATGCCAGGGTGGAGCTGGGGTATTATTTTGTTTTTGTCACAAAGTGCACATCTTGCACTTACTGGTGTTATAAGATGCCTACTAGTGTTTTCATCACAGATAGGCTTCTAGAATTGATTCTCTGTCAAGTAGCATACTTGATTAACCATAATTTGCCCTAAGCAATAGTTGTATAAAAGACAAAAATGCATAATTTAAAGCACATTTTAAAAATATTATTGTTACGGGTAACAAAATTCTTTAAAATTGCCTAAGAAAAATAAACCTTTGGTTCAGGTTCCAGAAGCAAACCTGCAATTTGACTTAGGTATTACTAGGCAAGCACTTGGTGGAACAAGTTGAACTTGTTTGATGATGAGTAATTACTGCACATAATGCTTTCCATTTGAGAAATAACTCCCTGGAATCTTCAGGGTATAACAAGACCCAGTAAGAATATTGAAAATTAAATTGCTTCACCTGAGTGAATTTTATTTCCATCTTTCTGGTTCTTAAATTAAACTACCTCAAAAGATTTTTTTTTAATGTATTCATGAATGTCATAAATGTATATTTAATACTGGCCAAAAGTGAAACTATAATTAAGTGTTTAGTTTTTCTGATGCTGATGAATTTTAACATGTCGAATAAGCTAGTTTCACAATAAAACTGCAAAGGCCTGCCAGAAAATGAAGTTGAGGTAAAGTGTAAAGAGTTGCATGTTTAAAAAGTGGTCATTAACAAGTTTTAATAGCTGTAAAGTGCATTATAAGAGGCTATGAGCTTGCTAGTCAGCTATATCTCACGGTCTTTTCATACACCTAATATCTCCTGTCTAGGATTTAGTAAAAGTCCCAATGCTGTAAATGGGGCATTGGTTTACCTAGTATTACATGTAAATTAGCCTTTTATTAATTTATTTGAGCATAAGCTTTCGTGAGCTACAGCTCACTTCATCGGATGCGTACTGTGGAAAGTACAGAAGATCTTTTTATACACACAAAGCATGAAAAAATGGGTGCTTACCACTACAAAAGGTTTTCTCTCCCCCCTCCCCACTCTCCTGGTGGTAATAGCTTATCTAAAGTGATCATTCTCCTTACAATGTGTATGTTAATCAAGTTGGGCCATTTCCAGCAAAAATCCAGGTGTGTCCCCCCTCCCTCCCCACAAACCCATTCTCCTGTTGGTAAGTCTCTAAGGTGCCACAAGTACTCCTTTTCTTTTTGCGAATACAGACTAACACGGCTGTTATTCTGAAACTTTTTATTAATGATTACCATTAGTAAGACTGACCTAATTATGAACTGTGGACTTAGGTTATGCCTGAAAAAATTATAGGGCAGATCATGTTTTTTTTAATATGCAAACAAGATTTTGCATTGTCTCAGAAATTGAGATATTATGTAATACATTTGCTGTAATCAGATCTTTGTTTTTATATGCTGTTAAGCCAGATCTCCCTGCCCTCAGTTTCATTAATCATTTTTTTCATACGTTAGTTCCTCCCTTACCTCCTACTTAAATGCTTTTGTAGATTTACTATTGTGTCATGAAAAAGTTAAAGTAAGTCTACACAAATTCAGTATTTGCCTACATTCTCCTTTCCTTTAGACATGGTATTGATTAATTCTGTCCAAAAGCTTTCTTAAGAGTGCTGGTTGGCTGAAGAATTTTCATGTATGTTTTTAGTTAAGCATATGATACGGTGAGCTTGGTTTTGATTTCAATCTAATGTAAATCAGGAGTAATTCGAGGGAAAGCTAATGAAGTTACATCAGTGTGAGCTGATCATCAGGTCCAGTATACCTTTTTTGTGTGTGTATGATATTTTGTAGTTTTGGAAAAATTGACATACCCATACCTACTTTAAGCATTACCTAGTGCAAACAAAAGCTTCCAACTTGACACATGTGGAGAGTTATGTCTTAAGATATCTCATGTGGGAAAAGAGGCCAATATCCCAGCCTAATTATATTTGAAGCATTTTAAATCCAATCTGTATGGTGTTCACCATGAAACAAGTATGGGTGATATCTTTTCTTGTTAGCTGGGACATTATCGTAATGCACTTGAGGCATTGTAGTAGCATTCATTATCAAAGAAGCTTTGAATAAAGTTACATTTTCAATAGTGATCCTTTTCTTTAAATGGCAGCGTCTTGCATATGATTGTTGAGACTCTTGAGGAGATATCAGGTTGAAGAGCAATTCTGAACATTTAACTTGTACCTCATTTCTTGACTCCAGTTCTGAAGTTGATATAGGTCTTGCCATAAAGACTGGGGTAACATGGTCATTTAGAGATGAGTAGAGCATTGATACAAGCTGAAATGCGGTGCCTCTTCCAGATACTTGTCTCTGGCTTTTATACTACTAACTGTGGATTTATTAGGCCTTCAAGGTTTCAGTCAGTGCTGAATATGCCATGATGTATAGTGTTAATCATAGAATTATAGAAATGTAGGGCTGGAAGGGACCTTGAGAGGTTACCATGTCCAGCCCCCTGCACTTAGGCAGGACCAGGTAAACCTAGACCATCTCTGACAGGTGTTTGTCCAACCTGTTCTTAAAAACCTCCAATGGTGGGGATTCCACAAGCTCCCTTGGAAGGGAGAATTTAACTACCTTTAGAGTTAGAAAGATTTTCCTAATAGCTAACCTAAATTTCCCTTGCTGAAAATTAAGCCCATTACTATTTGTCCAACCTTCGGTGGACATATTTGAAGACTGTTACTAGGTTCTTCCTCAGTCGTCTTTTTTCAAGACTAGACATGCCCAGTTTTTTAATCTTTTCTCCTAGCTCAGGTTTTCTAAACCTTTCATAATTTTTGTTGTTCTCCTCTGGACTCTCTCCAGTTTGTCCACATCTTTCCTAAAGTGTGGCACCCAGAATTGTATATGGTACTGCAATGGAGACTTCATCAGTGCCGAATAGAACAGAAAAATTACTTCCCAGGCCTTACATATGACATTCTTGTTAATCCAGTCCAGAATACTAGCTTTTTTGCAACTGCATCATATTGTTGACACACATTCAATATTTCATCCACTATAACCGCCAGATCCTTTTCAACAGCACTACCACCTAGCCAGTTATTCCCCATTTTGTATTTGTGCATTTGATTTTTCCCTTCCTAAATTAAGTACTTTGCACTTATCGTTATTTAATTTCGTCTTGTTGATTTCAGACCAGTTGTTTGATAGTCAGGGCCGTTTTGAATTCTAATCCTGTCCTCCAGAGTATTTGCAACTGCTCTCAGCTTGGTGTCCATATGTATATTTTACCAGCATATTCACCACTACATTATTCAAGTAATTGGGACCCTACTAGATATGTTCTCCCAGTTTGACAGCAAACCATTGATAATTACTCTTCAAGTACAGCCTTTCAACCACTTGTGCACCCACCTTACAGTAATTTCATCTAACACACATTTCCTTAGTTTTCTTATGAGAATGTCACATGGGTTGTGTCAAGTCTTACAGAAATCAAGATATATCATGTCTACTGCTTCCCCGTTTCTGCTAGGCCAGTATCTCTGTCAAAGAAGGAAATTAGGTTAGTTTGGCATGATTTGTTCTTGAGAAATCCATGTTGGTTATTCCTTACAACCCTATTATCCTTTAGAGGCTTACAGATTCATTGTTGAATAATTTGTTCCAGTATCTTTCCGGGTATTGAAGTTAGGCTCACTGGTCTATAATTCTCTTTGTTCCTCTTTGTTCCCTTTTTTAAAAGATAGGTACTATGTTTGACTTTTCTCCAGTCCTTTGGAGCCTTACCTGTCTTCCATAAGTTCTTGAAGATAATTGATAATGGTTCTGAGATTGCCTCAACTAGTTCCTTAAGCACCCTAGGATGAATTTCATTATCTATATATAATTTAACCTGTTCTTTCCCTATTTTGGCTTTCATTTCTTCCCCCTTGTTTATATTAATTGTGTTGAGTATCTGGCCACCCTTAACCTTTTTAGTGAAGAGCAACTCCCAGATCCATGAGTCATTTGTTGCCACATACTGCATATTGTTTTGCTTTGATCTCATTGCTTTGAATTCAGAGACTGTCTGTGTGTTGTAGATGGCTATACACATAAGAAGGTATTTCATATCTGTAATATGGTAATCATGGAACTTTGAGTTTAGACTGTCGTGTTCTGTGTTGGGATTGTTCCTTATGTGTTAACTAATGTGTTCAGCTGCTGTGGCAGCATCCTTATGCCACAAAATGTGATGACTTGCCTAACTTTTAAGAACTGGCTGATCAAGCAGAGCTGTTTTGCAATGAGTTGAAATATAAGTATGTATCATGGCCCTGATTACTGGTGTGACACAATTTCCAAATAAAGTGTTCCAAATCCCACCCTTTTTTCCCCTAACAAACCTCCTAGACATGGGTCAAGTGTTGCAAAAGCTTTGTGCTTGCAATGAAAAGTCTAGGATATTTCAACTTTTTTGAGAGGGTAAGACAGCCTGCAGGTATCAGCAAGTACCAGGCTAAGGATAATAGGCTTGCCTCATTGTTAACAGCCTCAAAGGTCTTTGAAATCCCAGTAGTTTCAGGGCAAGCATGTCTCTTGGCATGCATCCCAGTGAAAGACTCTGAGGCATATAAACTTAGTGGGAGACAAATTCCAGTCTTGTGAAAAGATTGCTCTTTCAATTCCCACAAATCCAAATAATTTTCAAATAATTTTACACCCAGCAACACTGGTTCTTCCAGGAATTCATGTTAACAACAGTATCTTGGGGAGGACATTCATAATACTGTGGCAACCTTTAGAAATTTGGTGTCCTACAATTGCCTTTTGTTTAAACTGATATTCAGATGGCGGTGATGTATTTTATATCAACAAGCAAAGTGTTTTATATCAGCCTTCAAGTTTTGAAATAGGGTAATGTCTAATGAGACTTCAGTGGTTGCTAGAAGGAAGACTGATTGTAAATAGTTTTAGTAGCTATGAAAGATAAGTCCCTCTACAAGCATGTAGATCAGCTTGTGCTCAGCTTCTTCGTGTTCAGGAAAACCTATTTTTTTGTCAGATATCTGAAAAGGAGGCAAAAAGTGAGGACTCCACATCATTTTCAAAATTACCAGTGACTTCAGTAGGGTCAGGATTTCACCCATAGCCTTGTGTCTACAGGAAAAAAAAAAGTTTTTTCTGTGATCCAAATTTAGGTCTATGATTCTGTGACCTTTGGTTGGTTCCATGTTGGTTGGTTGAAATTTAGTTTCCACATAATTTGAAGATGAGCATAACAAATCCCATCAGATTCTCAGCTATTCCATCTCTGACCACTGAAAACTAGTTCCCTCCACCTCAGTTTGGAATCTTTTATACAGATGACATGATCACTGAAATATTATTGGTCACACTGCTTTGTATTTCTGCAGCCCTATAATGTATAAACTAAACCTTAAAATATTCCTGTAATTCTATTTTGAGTGGACAAAGTCCCTTAAGAAGCTGAATGGATCTAATTTATTTTTGTGATGAACCTATGTTTTAAGGGATTCATATCACAATAGTTACTGTCTGCATTTCTAATTGTCAGATTTGTTCTGCCTATTCTATAAATTACACTTCACAGCTAAAATGTCCAAACTCGATTTCAGTCTTAATCTGGCTTGATAAGTCTCTTAACGTTTTTCAGTATAGTACATTTATGTTTATACTTGTATTTTTTAGGTAAGGGTGACCATCATATATATTGGTAGTGTTTTTCTACCACTTAAGGAATTTGTGCACGTGAGAATGCTACTAATATTTTAATTCTTATTATTTAAGTATGTTTAATTATCCTCAGTTGGCACTCTAGGTCTGTTAGCAAATAGGTGAGCTGTAAAATTCTCTGAAGAAATTCTAATATATGTAACATATGGGAAGAAAAGATGGTAAATTCTTTTCCACATAGAGGTTCATTAACTATGTCGCCTAAAGTTAAAACAGAATCAACAAATAATATGAATATCAGTGAGCACTTGCTTTATATAACGAAAGTATGAAATGTTTTGGTATTGTGTATATGTGTATGTTAAGTTGGAAATCAGATAGCAGTTTTTTAAATTTTAGGAAGGGGGAAGCATTCTCGTTGGGATTCTCATGTTGTGAAAGCATGGCAGGACATGTTTAATAGTTTCCATTAAACAAAGACCATGTACATCACCATTAATCCAAGACTAATGCTAATATGGAATAATGTATGTCAGCAGAGGTTCTTAGCTTTTTGGATAACTTCCAGATTTAATGTATTCAGACACCTGAATAACACTTACTGCTTATGATGCCATAGAAGCTGTTCAGTTCTAAAATACTCTATGTAACGTTATCCTTGTAATTTGAAAAGGAGATTCCTAACTTCTTCCAAAATTGACTTTAAAAACAATTCTGTGAAAGTAATTTGAATTTGCATGTAAATTAAAAACAAAGTACTGTTGCTTGGTTCTAATCGGCGTCTAAGTAAAGTGGAAGTAAACATTCATGTTCAAATAAGATATTAGATCTGCGATCTGGGAGCTTTACCATTCCATCTCTGCTGCAAGGAATTTCCTACCCCAATGTGTGAATTTCACTGAATTACACTGAGCTCCTATTAAAAAGTCACTTTCTGTAGAACTGTGTTAGCATTTTAAGGCTCCAAAATTGTATGGAAAACAGTTGGCTAATGGAAACTGGTACTGCAGTAGTCAGTTTAAGGACTGAATTTGATCTATAAACCTTGAAGGAAGCACATTCAGGTAGGTCATGACGTTTGGAGATAGTGTGTAGGTTTTTTGGGGGGGGAAATAGGAAGTGCCAACACTACAGTAACACTTAGAATAAAAGTGGACTGATACTTTGTGTCAGTTTAGTGAAATGCTGAATAATAAATTGATTGCTCTTCCTTAGGAGGCAGGGTTTATGAGGAACAGCAGCCAAACACAGCAGATTTCCCTATAGAACGGTCTGCAAATCCATAACTTATGAGGAAAACCTGTAAGGTTGGCAGGTCTGCATTGCCTGGACCACCAGTGTAATTTTGCTGAGTGGTATATTGTAGGAGAGCTCTTCCAAAAATCCATGCTGTATAGAAGGCATGCATCTGTATTCTCAAGCTTTAAACTTTGTTTTTCTGTTACCAAATAATACTAAGCAAAGAAGATTTGAAGCTTTATGCTCTGATATAAAAGAATAAACTAGAGAATAAAGTTCTAATATCGTTTGAAAAGATTTTCAAACAATTGCTCCTCAAGTGGAAAGACTCTAGGATGGTGACAGATTTTGTGACTGAAAAATCCTGTGGTAAATTCCACAGGGCCATAGTACTTCTAAAGTGAGGCTATCAGAAAAAAGCATGAACCTGAGTGCCTTTTATTTTTCAAATAGGATTAGAGAAATTAGGTCTTTGTTCTTTGGAAAAGAAAAGATGGAGTGTACAATAAGGTTTTGTATGGAGCATTTTGTAGTGAATTAAGGCAGTAGACGGTACAGCGCTGTTTGAGAGTTGGTCAAACGTAAGATTGGAGGGTTTACAAGCTTAATCTTGGGAAGACTTGAGTGTTACTTGTTGTATTTCTGTGGCTACTTTTCATTTGAAAACTTATTGTGCTTTAGTAAGCAGCTTACCTAATTGTATGCAGTAATCGATCATCTGAAAATATTGCATTTTTGTTTCTATTTTCCAGGGGTTTAGGTGGAGAACTAATGAGACCAGCTGGTAGGTGTCCCTCTGCATGTTAGCTGGCTGGTGCTATTTTTGTTGAATTAAAATAGCAAATATATGTTAGTTAATTTACTCTATTTACGTCAACTTTTGCATCTCTTGGCATTCCACTGTTTTCTTGCAATATCAACACTGTATATATAAGCTCTCTCTTTCTTTCTCTGTCTCCCTTGCTTGCACATCCCACCCACACAACCTACATTAAAAGAACAGTAAAGTTGCAAAGTCAAGTATTCAGAAGTTAAGAAATGCCAGTATTCAGGTTGTCAATGCAATCTTAAATTTGGCCCCGGTATCATATGCATTATGACAATGTCTAATTACATGATCACATACTATTTTTTTGCACAGGAACCCTTCTTCCTCATTCAGTGCACAGGATAGAACCACTCTGGAGATGAATCAGGGTAGTGTAGTGAAGGAGACATCATTGGTATTGGGGTGGTGTCTGGCACCAGAGCTGGATCTGAGGCATTATCCTGTGGCACTGCTATTCAAAGAGCTCCCAAACCACCTGGAACTGAGCTTATGCACTATGGCCAGATGCTTCATCCAGACTTGCAGTCACTGCATCTGAAGATGTGGCTGTTGGGTGTTTCGTACCATGGACCAGGACTGCTCCCTACAGATCCAGGAAATCTTGATACAGAGCCGGAAAACTTATTCTTTTAAATGAAAGAGGTTCTTGATATGGGAAGTCCAACATGGTCTGGACTCTCTGTAGTCTGTTCTTTGACTACTGATTGCACTTATAGCAGGCTGGCCTTTAGTTCAACATGGATTAAAATCCATGTCACAGCAATTTCAGCTTAGCATGCACCTGTGCAATTATGTTTGGTCTTCTCTCACCCACTGTTACCAAATTTTTAGCCACCAGTCTGAGAACCCACCCCGTCTGGGACCTCAGTAGTCCTCTAGAATTTAATGGAACCTCAATTTGAACTTCTATCAGAATGCCCCTTGCATCACCTCACTCTGAAAGATGATCTTCCTTGTGGCTATTACTTCAGTCAGAAGAGTGAATGAGTGCCTTCAGGCACTTATGGCTGAACCTTGCTATATGACATTACATAGGGACAAGGTGTTGCTGAGACCTCACCTGAAGTTCATTCCTAAGGCCTGGGCTACACTGGGGGGGATTTGAACTAGACAAGACGTGATAAATCGATCCCTGATAGATCGATCACTACCCGGATCAGCGGGTAGTGAAGATGTACCCTAAGGTTATTTCAGAAGTTTACCTAAACTAGTTAATCAACCTACCTGTCTTCTTCTTGAACCTATGTTTGGCTATGGGGGGAAAAGAAATTACACACATTAGATTACACTGACAGGATGAAACCATTCAGATTGTTTCCCTATGTACTTTTAGCCCTAGTCAGGTGTTCTAGAGATCTAGCCATCTCATCACAAAAGCTATGGAAATGGATAACACAGTACGTCTTGCCATGATATTAGCTGGCATGTGCTATCAGAAATCTACAAGGTGGCTATGTAGAGTAATTCCCCTGGCCTTTGTCAAAGACTGCTCCTTGGTTTTAGTGGATAGGTTGGATGCCAGTTTTGGGAGAGCAGTGCTACAATCACTATTTGACTGATACAACTGAAACTCCTCATTCATTCCCACTGTCCCATAGGGATACTACTTGCCAGTCACCTACGATGAAGTCCACACTGACACATACTCGAAGAAGAAAGAATGGTTACTTACCCTACAATAACTGTACTTCTCTGAGATATTGTAGCCAGCATAGATCCCATTACCCATCCTCCAGTCCCCACATTTTGGAGTCTTCAACCAAGATGGGCTTTGAGTTGTGAGGGAACTATGGGAGGTTCCTGGCCACTCCACCCTTTATATCCTCGCATGGGAACATGAGGAGGCACAGGGTGCATTTACGGCCCCAACAGACACAGCTATTAAAAATAAAATCTGATTTCACATGCCTTACAGTGGGACTACCACATCTGGAAAGACCCCAGTTACTGTAGTGTAAGTTCTTTTTTGATGTTGGAACCACAAGAATAATTCCATTTCAGTTTCCTTGTTATATATTTATTTTTGAGCTATAATGTTAGAATATTTCTATTTGCAACATTTTCTGCTCTTCTGTTTTAAGTACACTCTTTTACAACTGTAGATATTACATCAGTACTGGTATGACTGCATTTTGTCAACATTATTGCAAGTTACTATTTTCAGAAATGATATAATTGCCTTTTTTTCTCTCCTCCCCTCCCCCCCAGTCTGCACTTTAATTGAAAAGTTGTCACTTTCAAAAATGCCATTTCGAGAGGATCCCATAATCGGTATGTAATACTACTTTCAGTGGTCTTATATTATGGCATCATTCTAATTATATTCTCGAAGTTACATAGTACTAGTCAGTGATGTTATTCAAGGAAACTAAGTTTTGATAACCTACCCTTACTCAATAACATCTTGTTAACAAATCTCAAAAAGGTACACAAATCTGTGGTTGAAGATATTGCATATAGCAGTGTATGAAGAAAATTTTTGTTTGTGTCACCCCCAAGCAAGCCTCTTTCTCTTAAAGTTGTCAAAAAGTCTCTGAAAATCATAATATTTAGCAGTGGGAAGATAAGACTCTCCTTTTGAGCATTTCTGCTTGATTAAGGGTTGGTCAGTAACATTTATTATTTTTTCAACAAATAGAGGGTTCCTGTTGGAATGCCCTTTTTTGTACTCCCCACCTATGAAATCCTGCATCATGGTGACTATTTGACTGAGGGCTAGTCTACACTAGAAGTGCTTCATTGGCACAGCTGCTTTGATGTGGCATGTCTGATGAAGACACTCGTGCAAGTGGGAGAGCGCGCTCTTGTCAGCATAATAAATCTACCTCTGCGAGAGGTGGTAGCTATTTTGGTGGGAGAAGCTCTCCTATCGACATAGCACTGTCCCGACCAGTGCTTAGGTGGTATAACTTATGCTGCTCGGGAGGAGAGGGGGCACTTATTCATACCCCTGAATGACCTAAGTTATACAAAAATAAATTGTAGTGTAGACCTGGCCTGGACCTTTAGCAGCATCTGTCCTGAATAAGTTGTTACAAATTGTTTCTTCCTATCTGTTCATCACATTACAGGCTCAGGAGAAAAGCACTGAGCCCTATAGCTTGTGTATTTCATAGATGACACTTCATAGAATATCAGGGTTGGAAGGGACCTCAGGAGGTCATCTAGTCCAACCCCCTGCTCAAAGCAGGACCAATCCCCAATTTTTGCCCCAGATCCCAAATGGCCTGCTCAAGGACTGAACTCACAAACCCTGGGATTAGCAGGCCAATGCTCAAACCACTGAGCTATCCCTCCCCCCTTCAGTGAATGGAAACAAGATAACTACATTCATTGTAATTCACACCTTCAGTTATTTGAGAAAGAGCAAGAAAAAATAAGTAGTTTTAATTAATTGCTGATCACTATAAATAGATGTCAATATACCTAAGACTATGTCATTAAAATTATACTGAATATCTTTTCTGCCACTCCAGATGGCTGGCAATGGTTGATAAATGACAGTTTAAGAAGTCTGCCTCTTGTTTCAAGCACTGCAAGACAGCAAATAAAGGTACAGTAATTCTATCCTCTTTGGCTTTATTAAACAAATACCATGAAGGCAAACATTCCTGATGATATATTTTCCTTGTTGCTCTCAGCAGCATTATAGCCTTTGTTCTACTAGAAGTTCTCGCTTCCTGGTGTGGGATAGGAAAACTAATGGTTTTAAAAAAAAACAGAAATTAACAGTGGAGCTGAAAGAACTAGTAAGACTAATGGTTTTGTCCTTTTTGAAATTCTGTCTCCTGCTGTTGTGGAATGGTGTAACCTGACTGTGTGGAGTTTATCAGAAATGCTTTCTCAAGTTTAAAACCAAGTGGTATCATCTTTGCTTTCGAAAAATTTTCCCCTTCATGATGATTTATTCTGTGGTTCTCCAGTCTCCTTTTCTCTTAATACCCTGTGCTTTGTATTTGTTTGCATGCTCATTTAAACAGACAACTCTTTTGTAGGCTCTTGAGTGGTCTGTGTGTTTTGTCTTGTGAAAGTTTCATTTTCTTTTCCTGAGGGATATGAGAGATCCCTGAATGTTCATCTCTTAAATTGGCTAAAGGAGTTCCTTTCTTGTAACCATCCAGTCTCCAAAATTCCAAAAATCATCTTTTGAGTGTTACTTTCCACCTTCGACAGTTGATATTGTAAAGGCACTTACTGACAGTAATGCTTCAAGCTGACGTCTTCTACCTGTCTGCCATTTGATGATAACTTCAAAAGCAATCTTGCTTTGCTGATTTTATTTTGTTTAAGGGGCTTCACTTTGGCTTTCCTGTTTTATTTTGTAGGTCTCAATTTTCATGATGGGAGTGACAGTATAATGCAATGTTGTTATGCATACAGAAATAAATAGTATGTGTTGAACTTTCTGCCCTGCTTTCCCAAAAATTGGAGAAAGGATGACATTTCACTAGACTTGTCTTTCCCTCTTAATACCAGGAGACTCTGGTTTGAGATTGCTTTATCTGTGCTCTGCATAGAATAAAGTATGCTGACTGGGGGATTATTGGGATGGAAGGAGGGTACTCGGGGTATTCCTGTAAATGCTGCCACAATTATCCTCTCCTGATGACTTTTGCAAATCAGATTTAATGTGACTGTCCAATTTACCAGGACTACAGACTCAGAGGTGTAAAAATCCAGCTATAGTCCTCCTACCTCTAACATCATTCTGACAATGTTACTGATGTGTGAAGCAGAATAGTATACAGCTTGCTGGAACATACTTTTGTTGACTCCATAGTGCTAACCTGAATTAAAAAAGTTTTTGTTGGTAAAGCAAGCAAATATAACTCCAAACACACAAGTTTCATTGTGTAGAAGGTAGCATTTTCACACGACTACTTTTCTCACAATAGACAAGCTTAAGAAAATTCCCTTCTATAGTCCCTTTTAATTACAAAAATGCATGAGTACTGGTGGCCCAGTTTTTTAAATACATACAAAGTCAGGAGAGGAGGAGAAGGCAGGAAGGTATCCAAATCATTGGAGAAGAATCTAAAATCAGAAATTTTGGAGTTCTTGATTTACCCATGAAAACTGTAGAGATGTAGCCAAGAAGTTTGACAGGTGATTTATTGTAGGAAATTGGCACTGAGCTCATAGACAACTGATCATAGACTTAAGTCAAGAGAATTTGGACCAAAACTCTTGATTTTCAAGCTAACCTTAGTTGGATGTTGCCTACTGGGTGAGAATCCTTCCCCTGATTTAAAAAAAAAAATGTTTCAAGGACAGAGAGTTAATCTTTTTTCCTGGCATGGGAACATCTACTTTACTTACATAATGCAGTTTCATGCAAATAAACAGTGAATAGTGAAGGTTTTTACATCCAGATATTTTATGTGAAGCTAAGATATGGCTCCACGTTAGTGAGAAGATAATTTTTCATGTTTCCGAGTACCTGCCTAATACAGAGTTTTAGAGTAATCAGCAATATTAAAATAAATAAGATTCTTTCTTCAAAATCTCTGGCTCAGCATGGAGATAAAATCTGATGAATATTTTTGAGGTGTTTGTAGTGTTACAGCTGTTTTGGGTCTAGGATACTTGAAAAAGTGGAGGTGAGGTCATATCTTTTATTGGGCAAGCTTCTATTGGTGGAAGGTACACACTTTCAGGATACATAGAGCTCTTCTTGACCTGAAGGTACAAGCTTTCAAGGTCAAAAGCTTGTACCTTCCACCAATAGAAGTTAGTCCAATTAAAAGATATTACCTGATCTGCTTCATCTCTTAAATATTTTTTGGGGTAGAATTGTGAGATGACAGAGGAAACTCTTGTTTTACCAGTCCTTCAGAGTAACAGCCGTGTTAGTCTGTATTCGCAAAAAGAAAAGGAGTTCTTGTGGCACCTTAGAGACTAGCCAATTTATTTGAGCATAAGCTTTTGTGAGCTACAGCTCACTTCATTCAATGCATTCAGTGGAAAATACATCTTTTATACCCCTCAGCATTTCTTAGATGTTGTTTCTGAGTTCATTTTACATTTTTTGAGGAAATACAGTTGTTACATATGAATTTGGAAATAATGTAGATTATAGAATAGAGAAAAAGATTTCTGTATCGTACACTTCTAGGTACAGCAGGAAAACTCTACGAAAGCTTATGCTCAAATAAATTGGTTAGTCTCTAAGGTGCCACAAGTACTCCTTTTCTTTTTACCAGTCCTTATTATTCACAGTTGAGAACACCTATGTTATTATGAAAGTATCATTATTATTAATACGGAATGAAGAGCACATGTTTCTTTTCTTTTTATATGCTCTCAACTTTATTACTACATTGGTCATCACTGTTTTATTGGCTGAAAAATGTAGCTCTACTGTGAATTTCTCAAGCAATGTCTGTGATAGAATTGTTTGCTGCACCTGTCACAGAGATCCGTCATCTAAAGATATGGAAGTCCATGTGTACAGTGCTGCTCCCCATCCCCATTCTAAACTGAAATTATGTAATCATGTTGAGGGACTGTCAGACAAAAGCTGTGCTGTATATTCGGTTTCTATGATTTTAAGTTTCAGAGTAGCAGCCGTGTTAGTCTGTATTTGCAAAAAGAAAAGGAGTACTTGTGGCACCTTAGAGACTAACCAATTTATTTGAGCATAAGCTTTCGTGAGCTACAGCTCACTTCATCCAATGCATTCAGTGGAAAATAAATCTTTTATACCCCTCAGCATTTCTTAGATGTTGTTTCTGAGTTCAATTTACATTTTTTGAGGAAATACAATTGTTACATATGAATTTGGAAATAATGTAGATTATAGAATAGAGAAAAAGATTTCTGTATCGTACACTTCTAGGTACAGCAGGAAAACTCTAAAATGAACTGAGAATATGGTACACAGAAATCAGTAATAATTTCTTAGATTTTAATCAGTATAATCTATTAGTATAGAATATATATAATCAGTATAATTCATAATGTCGTCTTAAGAAAACATGACAATTGTAAGGATACACTGGTTTAAAGATACTCCTAGACGATAATGTACAAGAGGTTTAATCAAAATAAAAAAGAAGTTGATTTCAATAATTTTGGAGAATAGTATAAAGAATAATTATAAATAGGATTAATATAAAGAATTCAGTTCTATTTTCTTATCCATTATCCTATCTCTGGACACAGTTATATTAGAGTAGACATTTTATTATTTTATTAAAGCTCACAATTTTATTTCAGGAAGCTGCAGTCTCTGCACTTGCTGCATTGTGTAATGAATATTACATCAATGAACAGAGAGAAGCCAATCCAGCTCTTCAGGGTAATGATGCATATGTATTGTGTATGTTTTCATTAACGAATGTCTTTTAATTATTCATGTTGGTTATGCAGGTAGAAGAGATTCAAAGGAGGCTAAATAGGTTGTTTAAAAAGCATCACAGTGGATTAGCAAATTCTGAAGGCCCAGCCCAGTTCTGTACCATTTTAAAGTACATTTAATTGGGTGTACACATTTATATAATTAATATACACCATCCTTATGTTCCATATGGAAAAATGCCTTGGAGGGATGAAAGAAAAAGATTGCATGTGTATAGGACAATGTTATTTATAATGTCTTGGGTATTTACTTTTTGAATTGCTGCTCTCAGTATACAAGCTCATTATTTGTGTGCACTCCTGAAAATACTCTTTCTTCTTTTTAATTCCATGTAATTTGAACATTTTACCTTTAATAACCAAACGAAGGTGCTTAGAAATACCAATAATTTACAGATCAGGGAGAGATACATAGATACCCAAGAACTAGTTTACATCTCTTTTTTTTTTTTTTGGTCATATTCTTTCTAAAAAGAAATGATGGAATGTGACTATTTTTGATTCAAGGGACTTTAAAGGGGTTCAGAGAAGAATGAAAGTGATTAAGGGCTTTGAGAAACTCCCTCATGAAGAGAGATTGAAAAGAGCGGAAATCTTTATTTTAGAAAGGAGGTGAATACAGGGGAAAATAAATGTACAAAATAATGACTGGAACAGAGAAGGCAAATAGCTTTTGTTCTCTCTGTTGTAGACCTCAAGAATAAGGGAACATTCTGTGAAACTGAAAGGTGGCAAATTCAAAACTAATAAAAAGAAATATTTTTTCACATAATATTTAATTAGTCTTTTTGGAACTCATATTTCCACAAGATGTTGAGGCCAAAAATGTAGCAAGATTCAAAGACGGAATGGCGATTTGCAAGTTTAACAAGGTTAACCAGAGTTGTTATAGTTAATGCTTAATTTGTTTAATATAAAACCTCATGCTTTTAGGGTTTAAATCAATCACTTATTATCAGGGGTTTGGGTGAGACATTCATTGGGGGGCAAAGTATCCCGTACTTGCCTAACGTGAGGTTGCTTGCACCATCCTCTGAAGCATCTGGTGTTGACCATCATCAAAGACCGGCTGTTGGATTAGATCAGAGGTGGGCAAACTACAGCCCGCGGGACATCCAGCCTGTGAGACTCTCCTGCCCAGCCCCTGAGCTCCTGGCCTGGGAGGCTAGCCCCTGACCTCTCCCCTGCTGTTCCCCCTCCTCCGCAGCTGCAGCTCACTGTGCTGTTGGCGCAAAGCTCTGGGCAGCGGGGCTACGAGCTCTTGCCGGGCAGTGCAGGTGCAGAGCCGCAGCCTGACCTTGTGCTCTCCGCTCTGCGTGATGGCGTGGCTGGCTCCAGCCGGGTGGCACGACTGCCTGTCCTGGTGCTCTGTAGTGCCACCAGCCACTGGTGCTCCAGGCAGCACGGTAAGGGGGCAGTGAGCGGGGGGGGGGTTGGATAGAGGGCAGGGGAGTTTGGGGTGGGGAACAGGGGGGTTGGATGGTGCAGGGGGGCAGTCAGGAATGAGAGGAGGGGTTGGATGGGGCGGTGTGGCGGCAGTCAGGGGTGGGAGGTCCAGTGGCGGACAGGGAGGGGTGGATGGGGCAGGAGTCCCAGGGGGGCTGTCAGGGGTCGAGAAGCAGGGAGGGTTGGATAAGGGGCGGGGGCCAGGCCACATCTGGCTGTTTGGGGAGGCAGAGCCTCCCCTAACCGTCCCTCCATACAAGGAGAACGAATAGGTCAGACTGGACATAAACGTTGTTGTTGAAGTCTTGGTAGATGAGGGTAGGGGACTGTGTGCAGAAGAAGATAGGAAGGTGTCAAAATCAGAAAGGAGAGTGGACATGGTAAAGTAAGAGGGCAGCAGATGACTTAAGCCTGGTCTACCCTGAAAAGTTATATTGACTTAGTTGCATTGGTAAGGGATGTGAAAAAAACACACTCCAACCAACATAGTCAGGCCGACATAGCTGCATCTACACTGGGGTTTAGTCAGCAGAAGACTGCTTCCATAGATGTAGGTAACGTCATTTGGGGAAGAGGTGTTCCTACACTGGCTATGTCTACACTAACACTTCTATCAGCATAACTCTCCTGCTGACATAGCTACTGCTGCTCGTTATGGTCTAATTATGCTGACAGGAGAGCTCTCTCCCGTTGGCATAGAGTGGCTACATGGGAGATCTTACATCGGCGCAGCTGCATCGGAATACCTGTAGTCTACCAAGGTTTTCTGGACATCCATACACATGGTGATAAAAGTTGCACCAAGAATGTAAACAATTTTAAAAAATGTCAGTATGCCTAGTTTTGTATATTTCTGTGGAAATTATCATTTTCTCTGTACTACCCATAACATGTACATCCTAGAAATAGATTATAGATATATAGTAACTAGGAACTTCCCTAGAATTCCTGAAAAAGTTATGTGGGCAGAGACTATATCATACTCCATTGAGCAGCATAGGTACCATGATAATAGATATTCCTATTAGGGCAGGTCCAAGCAGCAGTGGAGGGGTTAAGCAAATGGGATTTTGGTAATATTGCACCAGTGTTACATGACTGCATGGTAGCTAAATAATACCATAAACTTTAGTGGATCAGAATCTGAATTTTTTCACAACAAGCAAGTCCCAACTAGCCTGCAATGTTACTATCACATCACTTCTTTCATTTCTCTTTATTTTCTACTTTCTTTCCTTTGCACTCTCACTTCTCATCTGCTGTATCTATTTTCTTTTGTCTGCTTTTTTATTTTCACTGTTTCTCTTGTACGCCTGCAGCTCACTTTTGAAATTTTTCCCTTCTGATCTCCTCTTAGTAGCTGCAGGTTATGTTTAATGAAAATTGTAGAAACTTCACGGGCTGTGCTATTTTACCAAGCACACATCAGTAGGGGGCATGTAATGTCACATTGCTGGAGGTAGAATAATTACTACTGCTTAGCAGTTATCAGTTGCAGTTATCAGTAAATAGCTGCTGGTTTGCTTTCTGTCACTTCTGAATTTTCTGTCATTCGACTAAGACTGTCAGTTTGAAATTAACATCAATCATAGCAATGCTGCTGCAACTCCATCATCTGAGATGTTGTCACTGAGTGCCTATGCAAGCATGGTATCTGCATATGGCCTCAGGGCTCTCTATTATGGGCCTGTGGTTAGGAAGGTTTTAAAATAATAAATATGTCTATATGAAAATGTGTTAGCTCTTGAATAGGTAGCTAGTTTCCTGTTTCCTGATGAGATACAGTAATTAAGACCTGCTGACTGTATGGGGATTTAAAAAAAAAACAAACCAGAATGGAGTCATGAGTTGTGATTAAATGCATTGCCTTATGGCAAACTATCTGTCTTCCCCTGGCAAATATTGCATAATCATTTAACCCTTAGATGACAGGTAGCAACTTCACTGTTTCGATCTTCATAGCCATTCTGATTTCTGTGTCCCTTGCAAACGCTAAAAAGAAAGTACCTATCTAGTAAAGCTACTTATTTTTGAGACTTAACTTTTTTTTAAAAGAGATTATGTAAATTGCAGCTCTCAGTCAGAAGTATTTTAGTTCTGCATAGTTACAAATTACACAGGTTTTACTCGATCATATATTTTGCTCTTCGTTTAAGAAAAAGTTTGGTACAGTAGCTGAAATCTGGTCAGTCAAGAACATCTCATTTGGTGCATGATGTCTACAGTAAGAAATACATTTCCTACACATACAGTTTATTGTGGCAGTAGGCTGTGTGCAGTACATTGTATTCTTTATGCATGGACAACATGCAATAAAAATACAGAGATGGAAGGTTCCACATACTTCTCTTCCCTATCTCTATTTTCTTTGTTCTCTCTCTCTCTCTCTCTCTTTTTTTATTTTATTTAATTTTATATCCTCATTTTCAACTACATGTCACTTCTCCCTCTGGTTGGATCCTGTTTTTCTCCAAATCAGTTTTTTCTCTCCCTTTCCTAGAATCTCCCTTTCCTAGTTCCTTTTCTCAGTTTGCGGGTGCATCTTCTCATTCCTCTACCCTCATTAGGGCCACTTTCCCTGCCACTACAGACTGCAGTGTAGAGATCCTGAGTTCTGGAGGATGAGGATTTCCATCTTGAATGTACTCTGTGCCTCAAGGAAGCCCTATGGATTTTTAAAGATTTGTGGATAGACAGTGTATCATGATCAGAGCAGCAGTGGCAGAATCATGGAGAGGATTCAAAGAAGAGCCATGAAAATGAATAAAGGGTTAGAAAACTTGCCTTATAATGATAGGCTCAAGGAGCTTGATCTGTTTAGCTTAACAAAGAAAAGATTAAGGGGAGACCTGATTACAGTCTATAAATACCTACACGGGAAACAAATATTTGATGATGTGCTCTTCAGTCTACCAGAAAAAGGTATAATACAATCCAGCAGCTGGAAGTTGAAGCTGGATAAATTCAAACTGGAAATTAGGCATACATTTTTAAAAGTAAGAGTCATTAAGCATTGGAACAACTTACCAAGGGTTGTGGTGGATTCTCCATCACTGGCAATTTGTAAATCAAGATTAGATGTTTTTCTAAAAGATATGTTCTAGGAATTATTTTAGGGAAGTCCTTTGGCCTATATTGTATAGCAGGGGGTCTCAAACTCAAATGACCAAGAGGTTAAAAATCAGTCTAAACTGACTTTGTTACATGAATAGTATTCAGAGAACTATAACTGACAATTCTTAAAATTTTTGTTACTTTTTCTGAGAAAACAGAATATTAATTTATCTTCCATTTTAGGGTTATTGAATTGAAGAGAATCTTCATCTAGCCTCCCTGTTCTTCTACTGGTAGGCTAGCTAATATAGTGATGCAGTAGCTGGGTTCCATTTTGCAATTGTATTTTTCTAGGTGAACTGTTGCAGCAATATATTTCAGAACTTCAGAACACAGAGGAAATGATTCGTTGTGGGTTTTCGCTAGCCCTGGGGGCCCTTCCAAGATTTCTGTTAAAAGGCAAGCTCCAGCAGGTGAGATAAAGTGTGGCCCTTACCACAAAAAAGAAAAGAAAAAAAACGTGAGGGGGTACAAGTTTTAACTGATTCAGGAAATAGTTTGAATGAAGTCTGAGTGCTTAATCAAATACATGATAGAAGATCATTGCCATGGGTGTTGATGTGGAGGGGTTAGTTTATAATACAGTAACCCAGTCAATCGTAATGACTTTGGCTTAACATATATTCAGATAATTAAAATCGAGACCTTTCTTCACATTCTTAGTGTAGAAGCGAAAGACTGACTGGATATGGAGAATGAGCTATGTCTTTGCTAAAGCCCTTTGTTTTCATTTTTTTAAACAATTTTCCATGCAAAATTCGTGGCTTAAAGAAAGAAAAAAAAAGCCATTGTTCTTCAAGTGCTTATTCATGTCCATTCCATATTAGGGGTGTGTGCTCACCACATGCACTGGTGCCGGAAGTTTTTCCCTCAGCAATATCTGTAGGGGACTGGCTCTGGCATGGCACCCGCATGGTGCGGTATAAGGGGTGCTGCCGGCTCCACCCACCCTCAGTTGTTTCTTACTTCTTACTACCAGGGACGGTGCAGGAACATCTGCTGCTTCAGCTGGCATTGATCCCTTCTCTGTTCTTGCAACCTTTGAAATCCTGTAAAATAGTTACACATAGTTAGTTTTCTTTGTTACCCTTAGTACTAGTTCTCAAACTCTGTTAGTCCCGAACGGGACCCAGCTGGGGTCAGGGCATGCCCCAGTCCCCAGGCTTTAAGCCCTGTGATCTCTGCAAACAGGCTATGCCCGTCAGCAATCCCCATACCAGCTGCCTAATGTGCTTAGACAAAAGGCACATAAGTGACAAATGACATATCTGCAAGTCCTTCAAACCAAGAAGGAGCGTGATATCCATCTAAGAGCGCTCCAGATGGAGTCGGCACTCACTCTGGCACTGGAGCAGCGTTCCAACTCTGCCTCGAGCACTGTCGCCTCTGTGTGCAGTGCTCCCTCGGCGCTGCCATGAGCCGGCACTGATCTCCCTCCACGGCTCTAGGGAAGAAGCCGAAAAAGACTGTGAGGGCCCGGTACCGATCCCAGGACCGATCGGGCACCAGAGACCACCGATCTCTGGGCTGTCGTCCATCTCCAAAAGGAAGGTCACCGTACTCAGGATGATCCTCCTGGCAATCGGTTCTTGGTAGCCCCCGGTCCCGTTCAACATCCTGGTACCGGTCGAGTAGCGCGAGGCATGGATCACCGGGTATCTGACGCAGATCTGCTGAACGCCGTCAGTCCCCGAGAGCCTGACCAAGACAGTCTCGCTTGGACAGGTCAGTTTCGGGACACAGCAACCGGCACCAGTCAGACAAGAGCCACTGCTTAGCCCGATCCTGGTTGCCCTGGACCGACCGCTCCCCTGGTAGCTCCAGTTTGGAGCAAGGTTCCCTGACTGCGGGACAAGCCCCGGTACTGATGGTGCTGATTACATCATCAGCACTGAAATCTGTCCCATGGCCTCAAGTGCAGTGGCTGGTGCCATGGTACCTGTGGAGCACTTAGGGGGTTCATGCAGCTTTCCTAGGTTGGCCGATTGGTGTTGGGAGCCTCAGAGAGGCTAGCGGCCTTGGTATCCTGTCCCCCTCCGGTGCTGGATACTTCATGGGGTAAGACCCCGCAGGTCAAGGAGGACCCAGGGGAGCAAGCTGCTGGACCACCAATGGACGTGGAGGTTCCCACAGCACTGCTTTAGCCTCGTCTGGTGACGACAAGGACATCATGGGTCCCCCTCACCCAGTTCCACAGGATGACACTTTTGAAGAGGGTCGCTTCTAACCTGGGGCTTCAGGCAGAGGAATTGGAAGTGCCCTCGGACTCTGTTTGATGTCCTCTGCTACTCGGCTCCTGCCACGGTGAAGGGGTTTCTAAGATCACTAATGCCCTGTGGCAAACTTCCTCTTCCCTGGCCCATATGTCTAAAAGGGCTGAATGCAAGTGGCCCCAACCAAAAGGCAGAATTACTTATACTCCCACCCAGCCCCCAATTCCCTTGTAGTCAAGGCAGTTAACCACAAGGAGAGGCAGGGACAACCCAGGGCCACCCCCAAAAATAAAGACTCGAGGAGGCTGGATCTTTGCGGATGTAAGGGTTATTTGTCTTCCAGTCTTCAGCTGAGAGTGGCCAACCACCCAAGGCCTCCTTAGCTGATATGACATCAATATGTGGCAAGCCATGACCAAGTTCGAAAGGTCATTCCTCGAGGCTTCCAAGAAGGAGTTCTGAGCGATCCTCAATGAGGGCACATCCATGGCCAAGGCGGCCCTCCAGGTGGTGTCAGATGCTGCTGCCCGCACCATGGCTTCTGCTATCTCCATGTGGTAGGCCTCCTGGCTGCTCCTCCCTGGGTTGTCCACCGAGGCTCAGCAGTCAATGCAGGACCTGCCCTTCGACGGCCAGGCCCTATTTGCGGAAAAAACAGACAACAAATTGCATGGCTTCAAGGACTCCCACAGCACCCTAAAAACCCTGGGTGTCTACGTCCCAGTCCCTGTGCGTAAGCAGTTCAAACCTCACCAGCCGCAGGGCCAGGGGAGTCAGCCTTGGCAGAACCAGCCCCATAAATGAGCCAGGGGCTACAAGTGCCGCCAAGCCATCTGCCTCCACTCTCTGCCCCTTTGGGGTCAACCCGTAATAAGCAGGGGGCCAAACAGTCATTTTGAGGGTGCGACCGAGGGCGACCTACCAGACTATTCCCTGGATCCATCCTTCCCTGTGTTCTCTAATCACCTTCCCCTCTTCCTCCCTGCCTGGATGGCTATAACCTCGGACTGCTGGGTCCTCAGCACAGTGGAATGGAGTTATACCGTTCAATTCCTTTCTACCCCCCTTTCCCACTCGCCTTCCCCATCCCTGTTTCAGGACCCCTCTCATGAGAGTCTCCTTGTGCAGGAGACAAAGGGGTTACTACAGCTGGGTGCGGTGGAAGAAGTTCCTCTCGGGTACAGGAACAAGGGGTTCTAGTCCCAATACTTTTTAATCCAAAAGGCTAAGGGCAGCCTATGGCCCGTCGTGGACCATAGACCTCAACAAGTACCTAAAGAAGTTAAATCTCTGCATGGTTTCCCTGGCTTCTATTTTCCATTCCCTGGATCCCAGAGACTGGTATGCCTCCCTCGACTTGAAGGACGCATACTTCCACACAGCGATCTTTCAAGGACGCAGACACTTTACGGTGGGGCCCCACCACTACCAGTTTGCAGTCCTTCCGTTCGGCCTGGCGACAGCACTGAGAATGTTTACCAGGTGCATGTTGGTGGTGGCGGGGGCTTACCTCAGGTGCTGGGGTATTCAGATCTACCCATACCTCAATGACTGGCTTGTCAAGGGCAGCTCCAGGTCTCAAGTCCGAAGGGATGTCGCGGTGTTTCAGGCCATGTGCTGCTCTCTGGGCCTATTGGTAAACAACAAAAAGTTGACATTCCTGCTGGTGCAGAGGATAGAGTTCATCGGAGCGGTCATCGACTCGACCTGTGCCAGGGTGTCCCACGCATTGATGAACCTCATCGCGGAAGTCTCAGTGTTTCTTCTGATTACAGCCAGGGTCTGTCTGCGCCTCCAGGGTTACATGGCAGCATACACTTGCGTGGTCCGCCAGGCCAGGCTCTGAATGTGGCCCCTGCGACAATGGCTGGGGACAGTCTATTCCCGGACCAGAGTCCTCTTGGAAAAGATGTTACCATTCCCCAGGTGATACTTATCTCACTGCAATGCTGACAGGACAATTGACTGCAGGACAATTCTGGGGGAGGTTTGGTTCGACAATCCCCCTCACTCAATCGAGTTGGTGTCGGCACCTCGAACCTCAGCTGGGGTGTGCATCTCAACGACCTCCCGACACAGGTGATGTGGTCCCCGGAGGAGGCGAAGTTGCACATAAACGTCAAAGAGCTCCGAGTAGTCCAGCAGTCCATCTGGCATGCAGAGTCTTCCTGCCCCACCTGTCGGGCAAGGTGGTATGAGTCCTGACACAGCCTTGATGTTCTACATCAACAGGCAAGGGGGAGCATACTCGTCGACTCTCTGTCAAGAAGAAAAGGAGTACTTGTGGCACCTTAGAGACTAACCAATTTATTTGAGCATGAGCTTTCGAGAGCTACAGCTCACTTCATCAGATGCATACCGTGGAAACTGCAGCAGACTTTATATACACACAGAGATCATAAAACAATACCTCCTCCCAGCCCACTGTCCTGCTGGTAATAGCTTATTTAAAGTGATCATCAAGTTGGGCCATTTCCAGCACAAATCCAGGTTTTCTCACCCTCCACCCCCCACACACAAACTCACTCTCCTGCTGGTAATAGCCCATCCAAAGTGACAACTCTCTACACAATGTGCATGATAATCAAGGTGGGTCATTTCCTGCACAAATCCAGGTTCTCTCACCCCCTCACCCCCCTCAAAAAACACACACACACAAACTCCATCTATAGGACTTCTGCATCAGCCATGAAATCTACCTGGAAGCTTGTCACCTTCTCGATGTCAAGAGTACGCTGGTGAACCAGCTCAGGAGAAATTTCTCCTTTCACCACGAGTAGTTGCTCCATTCAGAGGTAGCCTGCATGATCTTCCAAAGGTGGGGAATTCCCCAAGTGGACCTGTTCGCTACCAGACAGAACAGGAAATGCCGCTGGTTTTGCTCTCGGCAAGGTCTGAGCAGGGGCTCCCTCTCCAATGATTTCCTCCTGTTGTGGTCAGGGAGCCTGATGTACATGTTCCCTCCGATTCCACTCATCAGCAGGGTCCTGACAAACATCAAGAGAGACAAATCTCAGGTTGTCGTGATCGTTCTGGCATGGCCTGGTCAACATTGCTTCGCCACGCTCATGAGCTTGTCAGCGGCCCCTGCCTGGCCCCTGCACAACTTCCCGGACCTGCTATCACAGGACCACAGCTGGCTTCCACACCTGAACATCGAGTCCCTCCACCTCTTGGTGTGGATGCCACGTGGCTGAACCCAGAAGAATGGACTTGTTCGGAGGGAGTCCAACAGGCCCTCCTGGGGAGTATGAAGTCCGCAACTAGACTGACTTATCATAGAATATCAGGGTTGGAAGGGACCTCAGGAGGTCATCTAGTCCAACCCCCTGCTCAAAGCAGGACCAATCCCCAATTTTTGCCCCACATCCCTAAATGGCCCCCTCAAGGATTGAGCTCACAATCTTGGGTTTAGCAGGCCAATGCTCAAACCACTGAGCTATCCCTCCCCACTGGCCAAGTGGATGAGGTTTTCCCGCTGAGTGTCCGAGCATGGCATGTCTCCCTCACGTTCTTCCATAGAGGCTGTCCTGGACTACCTGCTCCCTTTGAGGAGCCAGGGCCTGGTACAGTCTTCCATTAGAGTGCATCTATTGGCCATCTCCGCTTTTCACCCACCGATCCATGGACACATAGTGTTTTCCTATGACATGATGGTCAGATTCTTGAGAGGGCTCGAGAGACTCTTTCTGCAGATATGGACCTCTGTCCTGCAGTGGGATCTTAACTTGGTTCTCTCTAGGCTCCCTGGTCTGCCCTTTGAGCTGCTGGGTTCCTCTTCCTTTCCCACCTGTCACGGAAGGTCGCGTTTCTGGTGGAGGTGACGTTGGCAAGACGAGTCTCTGAAATTAAAGCCTTGACCTCAGAACCTCTGTGCACGGTCTTCTACAAAGATAAGGTTCAGTTGCGGCCCCACCCGGCCTTCCTGCCAAAGGTTGTCTCCACCTTCCATATGAACCAGGACATCTTTCTCCCGGTGTTCTGTCCCAAATTGCACAAGACCAGTGAGGAGAGGCATCTGCACGTCCTGGACGTCTGGAGGGCCTTGGCTTTGTACTTAGAATGTACCAAGCCTTTCCGAAAATCGACTCAACTCTTCATCACTACAGCTGATAGGATGAAAGGTCACCCGATGTCCTCTCAAAGGATTTCTAATTGGATTACCTCGTGCATAAGGACTTGTTACTACCTGGCAGGGGTTCCGCTGCCACCGATTGTCAGAGCCCTCTCGACGAGAGCACAGGCATCTTCGGTGGCCTTTTTGGTGAACATCCCTATCCAGAACATCTGTAGAGCCGCAACGTGGTCCTCTGTTCACACATTTACTGCACATTATGCCATCACTCAGCAGGCCAGAGATGATGCTGGGTTCGGCAGAGCTATGTTGTAATCTACATGTCCGTGAACTGCTACCCAACTCCAGGGGTAGTGTTTTGGAGTCAGCTAATATTGCATGGACATGAGCAAGCACTCGAATTAAAGACAGTTACTTTTTCCGTAACTGGTGTTCTTTGAGATGGGTTGCTCATGTCCATTCCATAACCCACCCTCCTTCTCCTCTGTTGGAGTTTCCAGCAAGAAGGAATTGAGAGTGGGGGGAGCCGGTGGCACCCCTTATACCGCGTCATGCAGGCGCCACTCCACAGGGCGCCAGAGCTGGTCCCCTATGGATACTGCTGAGGGAAAAACTTCCAGTACCAGTGCGCGCACACCTGATATGGAATGGACATAAGCAACACATCTTTAAGAACACCAGTTACAGAAAAGGAACTGTCTTTTTGGTTTTATTGATTTCTTCCCCCTCACCGTCGTCCCCCCTGTCCCCCGAATTTTGGATGTGTTGGAACTCCCTGGACTCCGTTCCTCCAGAAGGAGAGATGGTAGCTTGATCCCCCCTTGCAGAGTTCCCACTGAATGGTACAGTCCACCTGTGCAGAGTAGGGTAGCTACTGGTTAATGGCTGCTGTTCTGCAGTGTGGGGAGAGAGATGGGCAGGGAGCTGGGTCCTGGCAGCGAAGGGTATCTGACTGCTGCAGTGACAGGCCTTCAGGAAGTGGAAGGCTTCTTCAACTACTACATCATGGTGAATACTGGGCATCCCTTACCCCCAACCATAGGTCCCAGTGGATACTGGGTACACCCCATCCTCAGCCTGCTGCACCCTTCCCCTCCCTATCTGCTGCACTCCATCAGTACTGGCCTCTGTGAATAGCCCTTGTGAGTGGCTTCACCTTCAGCTCAGTCCTGGGGACGTGTCACCACCCAGAGAGGAGCACCAGGGAACAGAGCCTTGTCAACTTCCCCTTCCGGAGAGTGCTCCCTCCTATCCCTGGCTCTTTTGCCCCAGGGCTGGGAACTGGGCACTAATCCCCCTGCAACTCAGGGGAATGGAGCTGAGGAGCAATGATGTCCCCCCTGTTGCTGGTGGGTCTGTGTGTCAGCGTGACTGGGATTTGCGGGAGCAATGCTGGGTGTCAGTGGTAGGATTATTTCCTGTTCATTTGTCCCCCTCCCAGTCACGGCTCCCAACCTCCTGCTCTTCCTCTCCCCTCTGCCCCATTTTCCCCTGCTCTTTCCTGGCTCCCACTCCTGCATCCCAGCTCTGTGACAGGCTGGATGGTGACTTGGGGATAGGGGTTCTGTTCAGGTAGTATTTCTTGTCACCAACAGTAAATGGTTTTAAAAAGATACACTTTATTTTGTAATGGGGATTAGAAATAGCGGGTTCACAAACCCTTACTTTTCTCTACTTGTTGCTTTATTCCCCCCCATCCTACCATCCCACAATATTAACTCCAATATTTACCTGGAAAACTGAAGCTAATCTTTTGCACTGATTTGCATGCAAATTTTAATTTTTGTAATAAACACTTATAAATTCCTGGAAATGTTTTTTAAAAAAATGGAAATGAAGGGCTTTGGGCAAAGGGTAAAGAAGTTGTCTGTCCATGTGGGAGTAAAGTGCATTGAGGGGGTAATATGTAGAAGCTCATGCTGCCTGCTGCTTGTGCAGCACTTGTCATATGGTTAACTTCATTCTCCAGCTTTTTTAAATCTAGTGTCCATCGTGAGCATGTATTTATCTTTTTTCAGGTTTTAGAAGGTTTGAAAAAAGTTATCTGCATTTCCCACAAAGATGTGAGCTTTGCAGAATCAAGAAGAGATGGCCTGAAAGCAACTGCAAAGTATGTTTTGTCAGCTTTATTTTTATCTGACTTTAAATCACTCTATGTAAGATTTTCAATGTTCATGTCATTTTCTATTCTAACCTGGTGATGGGTTAAATTCACTCCCAGAGGGGTGGTTATACATTCTTGATGCGATCATATGGATCCCCACTATTTGTCTCACTTAAATCCATCCTTGATGCCACATGTCATCCTATTCTTCAGACTGAGAAGCAGTGTGTGGAACTATTTTTGGAGGTTGTCAGCATAGTTTCTTAATCAGCCAAATGCATGCCGGTTGCATGTTGGGAAGCTCTCTCTTTTCATGAACTGGAAGTTAGTGAGCTCAGTGGTACGAACCTTGGCTACTAGAAACCGGAATGAATTTGAGTTTCTTCATTTTACTTTCAATAACATACAAAGCCCCAAATAATACAAATATCCTGCATTTTCTTTCTTTCAAGGGATATTTTCAAGGGTGATGAGTCCAAAATGTTACCAGTTTTAAAAGTATCATTCACATATACAATTCAGATAACTCTATTACATCTTTCATCAGTATAAATTAGGTGTGCAGTGCATATAAAAACCAAGTTAGCTATTAATATCTATTAAGTGGCCAGGGATTTCTTTGTGATCATGTGTACAGACATCACATTGGTCCTCTGCTCTACCTGTTTGGTCCATTATAGTGAGTAGGATGATGAGATGTAAAATAATCCTGCTTCTTTTTGCATTTATCCTACAAATAAAAAACAATGTGTTAGTCGAGGTCTACACTACAAATTTACATCAGTATAACTGTGTCACTCAGGGGTGTTAAAAATCCACGCCCCTGAGAGCTGCAGTTATACCGACCTAACCCCCAGCGTAGACAACACTATATCGATGGGAGAAGCTCTCTCGCTGACATAGCTACAGCCTCTTACGGTGGTGGATTAAGTATACCAACTGGAGAACTTTTCCCATTGGTGTAGTAGCATCTTCACTAAAGCACTACATCAGCACAGTTGCACCACTGCAGCACCATATGTGTGGACAAGCCCTTAGTTTTAGACCTACAAGCCTTGATACCATGTCACTTTAAGTCTTCCAAATATATTGTTTATGTAACTATTTCAGTGTTGAATCAGAAATTATAAAATCAGAATGCAACAGCCACACACACAGAGGGTCATGCTTGATGCTGTCTTTGTCCTTCTGTGAAAGGTATTTTAGACATTTTCTGAATGTATATGGCAAAGAAGTTTGTATGCCCAAAATAATAGAACATAAGAATGGCTCTACTGGGTCACACCAAAGGTCCATCTAGCTCAGTATCCTGTCTTCTGACAGTGGCCAGTGCCAAGTGCCCCAGAGGGAATGCACAGAACAGGGAATCGTCAAGTGATCCATCCCGTCGCTCATCCTCAGCTTCTGGCAAACAGAGGCTAGTGACACCATTCCTGCCCATCCTGGCTCATAGCCATTGACGGATCTATCTTCCATGAATTTATCTAGTTCTTTTTTGAACCCTGTTATGATCTTGGCCTTCACAACATCCTCTGGCAAGGAGTTCCACAGGTTGACAGCGCATTGTGTGAAGAAATACTTCCTTTTATTTTTTTTAAACCTGCAGCCTATTAATTTCATTTGGTGACCCCTAGTTTTTGTGTTATGAGAAGTAGTAAACAACACTTCCTTATCTACTTTCTCTACACCAGTCATTATTTTACAGATCTCAATAATGTCTCCCCTTAGCCGTATCTTTTCCAAGCTGAAAAGTCCCAGTCTTATTAATCTCTCCTCAGACGGAAGCCATTCCATACCCCTAATAATTTTTGTTGCCTTTTCTGAACCTTTTCCAATTCCAATATATATTTTTTGAGATGGGACAACCACATTTGCACAAAGTATTCAAGAAATGGGCATACCATGGATTTATACAGAGGCAACATGATATTTTCTGTCCTATTATCTATCCCTTTCTTAATTATTCCCAGCATTCTGTTCGCTTTTTTGACTGCCGCTGCACATTGAGCGGATGTTTTCAGTGAACAATCCGCAATGACTCCAAGATCTCTTTCTTCAGTGGTAACAGCTAATTTAGACCCCCATCATTTTATATGTATAGTTAGGATTATGCTTTCCAACGTGCATTACTTTGCATTTATCAACATTAAATTTCGTCTGCCATTTTCTTGCCCAGTCACCCAGTTTTGAGAGATCATTTTGTAGCTCTTCGCAGTCTGCCTGGGTCTTAACTATCTTTAGTAATTTTCTATCATCTGCAAATTTTGCCACCGCACTATTTACCCCTTTTTCTAGATCATTTATGAATATGTTGAATAGGACTGGTCCCAGAACAGACCCCTGGGGGACACCGCTATTTGCCTCTTTCCGTTCTGAAAACTGACCATTTATTCCTACCCTTTGTTTCATGTCTTTTAACCAGTTACCAATACATGAGAGCACCTTCACTTTGCGTAAGAGCCTTTGGTGAGCGACCTTGTCAAAGGCTTTCTGAAAATCTAAATACACTATATCCACTGGATATCCTTGGTCCACATGCTTGTTGACCCCCTCAAAGAATTCTAGTGGATTGGTGAGGCATGATTTCCCTTTACTAAAACCATGTTGACACTTCATCAACAAATTATGTTAATCTATATGTCTGACAATATTGTTCTTTATTATAGTTTCAACCAGTTTGCCTGGTACTGAAGTCAGGCTTACAGGCCTGTAATTGCTGGGATCACCTCTGGAACATTTTTGAAAAAGAGTGTGAAGAAAACAAAGCCTGGCATGATTTTTGTCCTTTTTCTTTAGAATTTCTTCTGTATTTCTCTGTTACAGAGTTTGTCAGACAGTTGGTGTGAAGAGAGAAGGACCACAGGATGAATTTGTCTGCAAAGATAATGTTATTCAGATCTATATGATGTTACTTAATGGTATGAGTGACTATACCACAGACAGCCGAGGAGATGTTGGAGCATGGTAAGGCATCTCACATGAGACAAGAAAATGAAGTTTTTCTATTGGTACTTGTTACCACTGATGTGGTCTACTGTAAGTCTGTAATTAGAAGTCATTCAGACTCAGTGGTTTTCCAAAAGCTACGAAGGGAAAAATTGGATGTAGCTAGACACATGGAGATTCTAGTAAGGCTAGAAGTAAATATTGTGTAGCAAATGAGGACAGTAATTATTTCTCCTTTGCCTCAGAAAAAAACTAACCCACACTGGGTCCTTCTCTAGCTTATACCGTCCTCTGTTTCCAGGTGATGAAATAAAGCATCAAGGTAAATGAGAATCACTTGTGAGGGTGTTTTACTCGGATGCAGGAACAAATAAAGTCATGACATCTATCCAGTGTTCATGTTATGCTTATAGTTACTTTAAAATATCACATATGCTCTTAATCATGCGTCTGACTAAAAGAGTAGCCGAACAGGAACTCTTCCTATCACAGCTTCATATGTGGCCCACTGGCCAGAAGAGGGAGCCATTGTATAATTTGTTAGGTGCTCCTATTTCATTATTGAGTTTAAAACGCCCATTTTAAAAAAAATTAAATAGTATATTTCTTAAAGGCATAGTAGTCTTTTCTGGCTATACTGACTTTAGGTTTCAGTGGCTTCAGGTTTTGCATCTAAAAATAATAACTTTAAATGTATGTTTTGTGTTGATTGGGTGCTTTAGTCGTCAAATCATATGTACAGAGTAACAACATGGTGAGAAATCATATGTACAGAGTAACAACATGGTGAGAAATTGTTCAGTACATATATTTACATTAGTGAAAAGAGAAGATTTGGTGCTATTCCCTCAGTGAGATGGGACAGAAAGTGTGTTTTTTAAATTGACAAAAGCCAAAGACATTGTAAGAAGCTTTCTCCTTAATTGAACTTGAACTTAGACACTAAAGTGTACATAGAATTTGGGATATGAGATCAGTCACTGGTTGGAGATCCCTGCATTCCTTGAGTGCAATGGGCAATAAAAAGGGGTAGGGACTGCATGTTGTTTTCCTTCATATTGTGAAATCCAGAAGGAAGTATTGGGGGGAAAAACATGTAAAATGTGAGCCTTAAGGGATAGATAGATACCCAATAAAGAAACAAGAAAGTCATCTTGCTAGGCCATGTATATGTAAGTCTGCAGGAACCAAAATAATTCTAATTTTTCAGGAATTAAACAGCTGTCCTCTGAATTGGGGGGAAAAATAGTATCTGCCAGTGCAAATTTACATGACCGCTTCTGCTTACAGGGGGACCTGTCCCTTTAGTTTACTTTCTTTGAATATGTGTCAGGATGGATCCCACTGTAAGTGTGCATTGTTCTCATGAGTAAGGCTGCGAGTCTGTCATGGAGGTTGTGGAAGTCACAGATTCTGTGACTTTCCGTGACCACCATAACATCTAAAGCTGCAGCGGCTAGTGCAGCTGACCCCAGGGCCAGCCACGCTGTCTGCTGCTGGGGCAGTCCCTGGGGTCAATCGCTTGAGTGGGCCCCAGGGCCATCTGCATTGGCCACTGCTGTGGTGGCCCTGGAGCCAGTCACTCGGGCGCAGGGGCCAGCCGCACTGGCTGCTGCTGGGGCGGGCCCAAGTTGTGGCTGCAGGGACTGTCAGAGCAGTGGCCGCAGGGGTGGCCAGAGGCACTTTAGCTCATGCCGCCAGAGCAGGGGCCAGCTGTTGGCCCCAGGGCCCCTTAGAACAAGGGCGTAACGGGGGCCCTGCAGCGGCACCCCAGGAGCAGCTAAGCTTAGTCAGGAGTATTTATAGTACAAGTCATGGACAGGTCAGGGGTTGTGAAATTTTGTTTGTCTGTGACCTGTCCCTGACTTTTACTAAAAATACGTGTGACTAAATCTTAGCCTTTCTTATGGGAAGGGGTAAATGATACTTTCCTATTCACTTTTTACATATCATTCATGATTTTGTTGATCCCTATCATATTGTCTCTTAGTCACCTCTTTTTCAAGCTGAGTAGTCCCAGTCTTTTTCATCTCTCTATATGGAAGCTGTTCTATATCCCAATCATTTTTGTTGCTCTTCTCTGTACCTTTTCCCACTCATATCTTTTTTTGATGGGGTGACCAGAATTGCATGCAGTATTCAAAGTGTGGGCATACCATGGATTTATATAGTGGCAATATATTGTCTGTTTTCTATCTATCCCTTTCCTAATCATTCCTAACGTTAGGTTCAGCTATACTCCTCTCTTGGACCAGATCCTGTGCACTACATAGGACTAAATCAAGAATTGTCTCTCCTCTTGTGGGTTCCAGGACTAGGTGCTCCAAGAAGCAGTCATTTATGGTATCTAGACATTTTATCACTGCATCCCTTCCTGAGGTTACATTTTCCCAGTCACCCCTATTATTACTGTTTTTTCTGTTTTTGTAGCCTCTCTAATCTCCCTGAGCATTTCACAATCATGTCACCGTCTTGGTCAGGTGATTGATAGTATATTCCTGCTGCTACACTCTTATTATTCACACATGGAATTTCTGTCCATAGAGATTCTGTGGTAGAATTTGATTCATTTAAGATTTTTACTATGCTTTCTTTCACATACAGAGCCATTTCCCCACCAACAACTTGAGCTAAAATAACACAAAAAGCTTCAATTCAACCTATTCCTTTTTTTTTAACGTGAGCCAGCTATAAAACAGGACATTATAATTCTGAAATGCTTTTTCTTTTGCATTTTTGCATTTTATATACCTCCTGAAAAACAATAAAGTACTTCAAAGGTTGTTCGAAAGCCCTACTTCTGACTGAGTGGGTGAGTGGCTCCCCCAAGACTGATCCTTGGATTTCTGCAACAAGACTGATGATTGAGTTCTTGAAGACTAAGACATCTGTGATGTAGTTGGTTTCTGCTGACCTTTAGCCCAGCAATGCCAGCCAATTTCTGAACTCAGTATTCATGTTGTTCAGTATTGTGTAAACCTTTGCTAGCTGCAATTTTAAAAGAGGGGAGAAGAAAACTTTTGTTGCTTTTCTGCTATAAAAGTTTATTTCCTTTCTGTTTAAGTAACAATGTTTTTATTAATAGGTTTCTTTGTGGTGGTAGTAAAGTTTTATGCATGTCTGAAATAGTATAATACATTTATGGAAGAGTTTCCTGGCTTATTTTGTGCTGGAGGTATTTTTTAACACAGTTAATGCTGTATGCAGCAAGTTGTATTTTCACTGTGGGTCTTTCTAATACATTTTGGCTTATATGGATTCTTTATTATACACTCAAATTGTGCATACCTAAATCAGGATTGTAATGTAATTGTCTGCTGGAGTTCAGTTATACATGTCACTTCTTAAGCCATCTCTCCAGCTATTGCATCAAGGCACCATTACTGTCTACCTAAATGTAACTAAAATAACAGAATTCTGTAGACAGGTAAGTGCTAAGCACTATCCTCAGCGGTCTGACAAGCTGTCTACAGAGTTATGTTTCTTTGTTATTATTCAGATTTGAAATGTAGTGTCATTCTGGTCCTGAGCTTTTTTGGGGATCACCTTCCATTATCCCCACCTTTAAAAGGTCTTGGGTAAGGCTAACCTGCACTTCTAGCCAGGGAGCTGGGTGAGCTAGAGTAGATTGTTATGAAATATTATAAGTTGCTCACTCCTATTATGGACTGTTCACGATGCCTCCACAGTATTCAGTTCCAGGTAGGGTATTTCTCTCTATGTTGGCAATTTTCAGTTTATTCAGTTATGGATACATTCCATATACACAGAGTTAACTCACCCTAAATCTCCCTGTTAATTTAGTGGGTGTGGATGGCAAGACTCTGTATAGTCTGTGTCGAGATGCACCCAAATAAAGCGTCAAGAGATGATTATAGGGCCTGAGTGGCTCCAGGGAGAATGTTGTGACCATTAAACCTGAACCCCACCCAGGTAACGAGAGTTCCAATCCAATTGGCCCTGTGCAGAAATCTGAAATAAAAAAGGAGGTATGTTGC
Organism: Lepidochelys olivacea; assembly: GCF_965140295.1. NCBI lineage: Eukaryota > Metazoa > Chordata > Testudines > Cheloniidae > Lepidochelys > Lepidochelys olivacea. The sequence continues at coordinate 19,870,743 of NC_140424.1, forward strand.
TCCAATCTGCTGTTTCGTTGAGTGGGTATGTTTCTAGTGTTGTTCTGCAGGGATATATTCCTGGCCCTATGCTAGCTAACAATTTTATCAATGACCGGGAAGAGAACACAAAATAATCACTGACAGAGTTTACAGATGACACAAAGCTTTGGGGAGTGGTAAGTAATTAAGAGGCCATGTCACTGATACTGACCTGAATCATGTGGTAAGCTAGATACAAGCAAACAAATATGTATTTTAATACAGCTTTATGTAAATGTGTACATCTAGGAACACAGAATGTAGGCCATATTTACAAAATAGGGGACTCTGACCCTGGAAGCAGTGACTCTGAAAAAGATTTAGCGGTCATGGTGTATAATCCGCTAACATGAGTTCCCAGAGCAATGCCATGGCCAAAAGGGCTAATGTGATCCTGAGATGCATAAACAAGGGCATCTCAAGTAGGTGTAGAAATACTTTTGTATTTGGCACTGGTGTGATTGCTGTTGGAATAGTATGTCCAGGTGTGGTGTCCACAGTTCAAGGAGGACATTGATTATATTGGAGAGGGCTCAGAGAAGAGCTACAAGAATGATTAATTGATTAGTGCCTTATAGTGCTAGGCAATATTGATAATTAGATGTAAAAGTTAAGTGTTAATACTTCATTGAGATGGTTGGGGCACTTCACATTTTCCTTTAAGTTACTGTTTTAGACAGTTTACATTATCACATAAATATCACTATATTAGTTACAATTAGTTCCCTTTGGAAAAGTTTTCTCATCAACCATGAGGGCTAGACACTTACATTTTTCAAATAGAAGCCTAGATTCTGGAGAACATTGCTTCAGTCAAGGTAGATTCTACAGCAAATTCTACAGCTGCAAAAACATGGAGTATACAGAATGCTGGTAAAAATGCATGGTTAAGAATGCATGTTCAGCATGCTTTCAAAAATATGCCAAAATTATGTAAATGTATATTGGCAATGATTAGGAATGAGGTGAAAGTAGTTTGAACATTTCAAACTGTCTTTTTTTCTCATCCATACTTCGCAACCTACAGTACGACATTATCTAAATAAACATTAGTCTGTCTCACATACTTTGTCAAGCAGCCAAGAATCTGTTGTGATTTAATAAAAATCAAATTCATCCTTAAGGGCCTTAAACGTTTTAGCTTGAACACAAAGGCAGATGCCTTAAGCTAAATATGTAATTGCCATCATGAATGCTAAAACAGCCTATAACCAACCACATAATCTAGATATGGAGAATTACAATCACATTTTATTTGTAAGATTATATATTATTATTATAGTGCTTTTCATCCCAGCAGATCACTATACAGTTTAAAACAAGAACAAACCCACTCTCTTTTCCTCCTTCCCCTGCCATATACAAGTAGTGTACAGGGATCATCCAATTTACCACTGAGATCTAGCCATCTCTGGGATGAACCTGTAGCAATTATTTAATAGTGTCCAATAACACTACACCTCTGTTTAGGACAAGAAGTGAAAAATAAGTCATCTAGCCTAAACTACAAGTGGAATTTTAGACAGAATATTTCCTTGAGAGCCATGATAATATGGAATCAGTACTCTTCATTGTTAATTGACAGATCTAATTCTATAAGATGCTCTGTCACAATGCTTAGTAATGCCTTGGAAAAGCATACAGGGATAAAAGAATCTGCAACAATCCCCCTTGTTGAAGTTCAGTTTTGTTTCCTTGTGTTTGTCAATACATGCTCTGAGGTGAGAGTGCCCAGCTCTCCTATATTCACCTTCAAAACTGTTGTAAAAGCTTACCATTGCAGGCACAGTATGTGCTCCTTATGATGATGGAAAGGAGAAGGAAAATAACTTGTGACCATCAAAAAAAAAAAAAAAGTTAAAGGGCAAGTGGACGGTTGTAAGGCTGTCCTATATATGGTAAGGTTTGTAAATATTTTAGTTGTGATATTTCTGTGTCACAGTTAGAGACCTATGCTGGCCTACCGATAACCTGCATTTGATAGTTTTTCCTTGTGGCTGGTGGTCACTTTACTATAGTGACCATTCCTAGAGCTTTTTAGTAATAACAGGTCTACACACTCCCATCCACCTTCCTAGCAAAGGTGGTGATGCATATTTGAATCTTTGGAGCAGAAAAGGAACTAACATACAGTAGAACCTCAGAATTATGAACACCTCGAGCATGGAGGTTGTTCGTAACTCTGAACAAAATGTTCTGGTTCTTTCAAAAGTTTACAACTGAACATTGAGTTAATACAGCTTTGAAACGTCTCTATGCAGAAGAAAAATGCTGCTTTCCCATTATTTTTTTTAGTAGTTTATGTTTAGCACAGTACTCCACTGTATTTGCCTTTTTTTGGGGGGGGGTCTCTGCTGCTGCCTGATTGCGTACTTCTGGTTCCAAATGACTTGTGCGGTTGACTGGTCAGTTCTGCTGCATGCTGGTGGTTATTACACTTTTTCACAGAGGTGAAATGTAGCACCTCCTGAGGGTATGGCATGACGCCTTTAGAACTCTCTCCGCTTCCTGCTACTTATGTGATGGGAGCGTGATCCCAGAAACATGCATTTGCTAATGTTTCTTTTCTGAAGGTTTAAGAGTAAATACTTTTCTCATACACAGTCCTCCCTTCTTCAGCATCTACCATTCAGCTGTTGATATGCTAGCCTTATGGCAAAAGTATTTGACATGCCTCCTAATGTGCTGAAATTTTCAGAAGCCATTTTAAGTACATTCAATAGTAAATGCAGCTGCACAGACATTTTAATAGGAGTTTGACCAAACATTGCAATTTTAATTCAATGCCATAAGTTTAGGACATGGGTTCTCTCACCCAGAATGGAACACCTCTTCATAGCGATTGTCTTGTGAACCAGTTTGTTTCTCATTCACAATCACATAACATCTGTGTGGCAACTACATTAATTGCTTATGTGGAAAAATTAATATTAGGGAATTATTTGATGATGATTTGTGCTGCATTAAGTAGGATACAGCAACTGGAAACAAACAAGAATCCTCCTTCCTACACCTCCTGAAGACTCACCATTGCTGTGATGTTACAAATCCCTGACTGGTAATCATACTTCGGTTGGTGGTAATCTGGACCGGTCCCTTTTCCCTCCTACTTCCTCACTGTTAGGGCTTGTCTACATGGGGCAATTACTGGAATGGCTATTGCAGAATAAACTATTCCAGAATAGGTCTTTGTGTGTGCAGCCTCTTATTCCGGGATAAGAGTGTCCGTGTGGAATAGCGTATTCTGCAGTAGCTGTTCTGGTCAATTAACCCATGTAGACTTGCCCTGATTAACTTTCCCATTCCTCCCTCTACTTTTGTCATTAATTAAAAATAAAATCTTCAGTAGAGCCTCGGATTTTCAAAGGATCCTAAGGGATGTAGCTGTCATTGAAATTCAAGTGAGATTTGGGTGCTAACCTCCCATAAAGCTCCTTTGACAATGCCAGCCAAAATCAACAATAACATGTAACTAAAGAAAGCAGTTCTCACTGGAGACTGTTAAAAGCTGTATACTTTTGAAAAACTGGCCCCTAAAGTGTGAGTATTTCTAGTTTAGTTTCTTTCAAACAAATAGATTTAGGTGGAAGAACTGTAGAAAAAAAAATCTCAATTTCTGCGTGAAAGAGACCTTTTCTTTAGTGTGTGTTTTTTTTCTTTGAAGGTTTTGTGGGAAAGTTAATCAACTTTACTTTTCATATGAGAACTTAACATTCCTTATGACAGATTGTTTGCTGGGACTTGTCCAATCTGTCTACAGATGTTAAAAAAGAATATCTAATAGTAAGTTACTGTATGAACAAGAGAAAATACTCCGTGATGAAAGATTGCCAAGCTGTTATATTGAGTTTCATCATTTGTTTTCTAAGTAGTATAACTTTCTTACTAACACTTTATAAGTGGATCACCCATTCTTAGACTTCATACACAATCACCTTGTATTGCCCTTGGAAATTCTACAGAAGCACAAGGGTATGTTTTCTTCACAATATATAGGTGCAATTCTCATAAAGTTTGAGGAACTATGATGAGTTTGTATTGAAAAGGGAAGATGCTGCCAGGAGGGTTGATGTGGCAAATTTGATGGGGCAGGTGGTCCTTGAGTGCTTTTAAAATTTATACCAGCTGAGGATCTACCCCTGTATTTCCCATATGCTAGAAAGAAGTTAACTTTCAGTACCTGTGAGTTTATAAGATGATATGACTTTTAGGGATGGGGACATTTTGTTCTTTAAAATGGTTACTTTATTTACCTTGTAGCCTTTATATTGAAATGATCATATTTAATCATTATGAAGGCAGAAAACTTTTGCACCATATTCAATATACTTAAGATATAGAAAAGATAAATATTACAAGTACCTCATAGTGTTACGTACATAATTTTCTGGTATTTATAATTAAGCCACAAAACTACAGAACTCTGCTTATATGCAGGTTTCAGAGTAACAGCCGTGTTAGTCTGTATTCGCAAAAAGAAAAGGAGTACTTGTGGCACCTTAGCGACTAACCAAATTATTTGAGCGAAAGCTGTAGCTCACGAAAGCTTATGCTCAAATAAATTAGTTAGTCTCTAGGGTGCACAAGTACTCCTTTTCTTTTTGCTTATATGCAGTTAACATGTTTTGAATTACAGAATTTTTTTCTGGTTGAGAAGATAAAACTTAGAACTTTACACAAATATGACACTTCTGAGAATCCTTTAAATACAAATGATAGTCCTTTGTTTTGAAATGAGAATGTGCATGAAAGGGGATGTCAACACTACGGAATAAGGTTGAATTTATAGAAGGCGGTTTTTTAGAAATCGGTTTTATATATTCGAGTGTGTGTGTCCCCACAGAAAATGCTCTAAGTGCATGAAGTGCATTAACTCAGCGGAGTGCTTCCACAGTACCGAGGCTAGAGTCGACTTCCGGAGCATTGCACTGTGGATAGCTATCCCACAGTTCCCGCAGTCTCCGCTGCCCATTGGAATTCTGGGTTGAGATCCCAATGCCTGATGGGACTAAAACATTGTCGCGGGTGGTTCTGGGTACATATCGTCAGGCCCCCGTTCCCTCCCTCCCTCCATGAAAGCAAGGGCAGACAATTGTTTCGCGCCTTTTTTCCTGAGTTACCTGTGCAGACGCCATACCACGGCAAGCATGGAGCCCGCTCAGGTAACTGTCACCCTATGTCTCCTGGGTGCTGGCAGATGCGGTACGGCTTTGCTACACAGTAGCAGCAACCCATTGCCTTCTGGCAGCAGACAGTGCAGTACGACTGGTAGCCGTCCTCGTTTTGTCCGAGGTGCTCCTGTCCACGTCGGCTGGGAGCACCTGGGCAGACATGGGCGCAGGGACTAAATTTGGAGTGACTTGACCAGGTCATTCTCTTTAGTCCTGCAGTCAGTCCTATTGAACCGTCTTACGGTGAGCGGGCAGGCGATACGGACTGCTAGCAGTCGTACTGTACCATCTTCTGCCAGGCAGGCAAGAGATGAGGATGGCTAGCAGTCGTACTGTACCATCTTCTGCCGAGCAGCCATGAGATGTGGATGGCATGCAGTCCTTCTGCACCGTCTGCTGCCAGCCAAAGATGTAAAAGATAGATGGAGTGGGTCAAAACAAGAAATAGACCAGATTTGTTTTGTACTCATTTGCCTCCTCCCCTGTCTAGGGGACTCATTCCTCTGGGTCACACTGCAGTCACTCGCAGAGAAGGTGCAGCGAGGTAAATCTAGCCATGTATCAATCAGAGGCCAGGCTAACCTCCTTGTTCCAATAAGAACGATAACTTAGGTGCACCATTTCTTATTGGAACCCTCCGTGAAGTCCTGCCTGAAATACTCCTTGATGTAAAGCCACCCCCTTTGTTGATTTTAGCTCCCTGAAGCCAACCCTGTAAGCCGTGTCGGCAGTCGCCCCTCCCTCCGTCAGAGCAACGGCAGACAATTGTTCCGCGCCTTTTTTCTGTGCGGACGCCATACCAAGGCAAGCATGGAGGCCACTCAGCTCACTTTTTCAATTAGGAGCACATTAAACACCACACGCATTATCCAGCAGTATCTGCAGCACCAGAACCGGGCAAAGCGATATCGGGTGAGGAGGCGACATCAGCGCGGTCACGTGAGTGATCAGGACATGGACACAGATTTCTCTGAAAGCATGGGCCCTGCCAATGCATGCATCATGGTGCTAATGGGGCAGGTTCATGCTGTGGAACGCCGATTCTGGGCTCGGGAAACAAGCACAGACTGGTGGGACCGCATAGTGTTGCAGGTCTGGGACGATTCCCAGTGGCTGCGAAACTTTCGCATGCGTAAGGGCACTTTCATGGAACTTTGTGACTTGCTTTCCCCTGCCCTGAGGCGCATGAATACCAAGATGAGAGCCGCCCTCACAGTTGAGAAGCGAGTGGCGATAGCCCTGTGGAAGCTTGCAACGCCAGACAGCTACCGGTCAGTCGGTAATCAATTTGGAGTGGGCAAATCTACTGTGGGGGCTGCTGTGATGCAAGTAGCCCACGCAATCAAAGATCTGCTGATATCAAGGGTAGTGACCCTGGGAAATGTGCAGGTCATAGTGGATGGCTTTGCTGCAATGGGATTCCCTAACTGTGGTGGGGCTATAGACGGAACCCATATCCCTATCTTGGCACCGGAGCACCAAGCCGCCGAGTACATAAACCGCAAGGGGTACTTTTCGATAGTGCTGCAAGCTCTGGTGGATCACAAGGGACGTTTCACCAACATCAACGTGGGATGGCCGGGAAAGGTGCATGATGCTCGCATCTTCAGGAACTCTGGTCTGTTTCAAAAGCTGCAGGAAGGGACTTTCTTCCCAGACCAGAAAATAACTGTTGGGGATGTTGAAATGCCTATATGTATCCTTGGGGACCCAGCCTACCCCTTAATGCCATGGCTCATGAAGCCGTACACAGGCAGCCTGGACAGTAGTCAGGAGCTGTTCAGCTACAGGCTGAGCAAGTGCAGAATGGTGGTAGAATGTGCATTTGGACGTTTAAAGGCGCGCTGGCGCAGTTTACTGACTCGCTTAGACCTCAGTGAAACCAATATTCCCACTGTTATTACTGCTTGCTGTGTGCTCCACAATATCTGTGAGAGTAAGGGGGAGACGTTTATGGCGGGGTGGGAGGTTGAAGCAAATCGCCTGGCCACTGGTTACGCGCAGCCAGACACCAGGGCGGTTAGAAGAGCACAGGAGGGCGCGGTACGCATCAGAGAAGCTTTGAAAACCACTTTCATGACTGGCCAGGCTACGGTGTGAAAGTTCTGTTTGTTTCTCTTTGATGAAACCCCCCGCCCCTTGGATCACTCTACTTCCCTGTAAGCTAACCACCCGCCCCTCCTCCCTTCAATCACCGCTTGCAGACGCAATAAAGTCATTGTTGCTTCACATTCATGCATTCTTTATTCATTCATCACACAAATAGGGGGATGACTACCAAGGTAGCCCAGGAGGGGTGGTGGAGGAGGGAAGGAAAATGCCACACAGCACTTTAAGCACAGCACTTTAAAAGTTTACAACTTTAAAATTTATTAAATGCCAGCCTTCTTTTTTTGGGGCAATCCTCTGTGGTGGAGTGGCTGGTTGGCCGGAGGCCCCCCCACCGCATTCTTGGGCGTCTGGGTGTGGAGGCTATGGAACTTGGGGAGGAGGGCGGTTGGTTACACAGGGGCTGTAGTGGCAGTCTGTGCTCCAGCTGCCTTTGCTGCAGCTCAACCATACACTGGAGCATACTGGTTTGGTCCTGCAGCAGCCTCAGCACTGAATCCTGCCTCCTCTCATCATGCTGCCGCCACATTTGAGCTTCAGCCCTCTCTTCAGCCCGCCACTTACTCTCTTCAGCCCGCCACCTCTCCTCCCGGTCATTTTGTGCTTTCCTGGACTCTGACATTATTTGCCTCCAGGCATTCGTCTGTGCTCTGTCAGTGTGGGAGGACAGCATGAGCTCGGAGAACATTTCATCGCGAGTGCATTTTTTTTTTCATTCTAAGCTTCACTAGCCTCTGGGAAGGAGAAGATCCTGTGATCATTGAAACACATGCAGCTGGTGGAGAAAAAAAAAGGGACAGCGGTATTTAAAAAGACACATTTTATAAAACAGTGGCTACACTCTTTCAGGGTAAACCTTGCTGTTAACATTACATACATAGCACATGTGCTTTCGTTACAAGGTCGCATTTTGCCTCCTCCCACCGCGTGACTACCACCTCAACCTTCCCCCCTCCCCGTGGCTAACAGCGGGGAACATTTCTGTTTAGCCACAGGCAAACAGCCCAGCAGGAATGGGCTCCTCTGAGTGTCCCCTGAAGAAAAGCACTCTATTTCAACCAGGTGACCATGAATTATATCTCTCTCCTGAGAATAACACAGAGAGATAAAGAACGGATGTTGTTTGAATGCCAGCAAACATACACTGCAATGCTTTGTTCTACAATGATTCCCGAGTACGTGTTACTGGCCTGGAGTGGTAAAGTGTCCTACCATGAAGGATGCAATAAGGCTGCCCTCTCCAGAAACCTTTTGCAAAGGCTTTAGGACTACATCTAGGAGAACCGCAAATGCCAGGGCAAAGTAATCCTTTCACATGCTTGCTTTTAAACCATGTATAGTATTTTAAAAGGTACACTCACCAGAGGTCCCTTCTCCACCTGCTGGGTCCAGGAGGCAGCCTTGGGTGGGTTCGGGGGGTGCTGGCTCCAGGTCTAGGGTGAGAAACAGTTCCTGGCTGTCGGAAAAACCGGTTTCTCCGCTTGCTTGCTGTGAGCTATCTACAACCTCCTCCTCCTCCTCCTCATCTTCGTCCCCAAAACCTGCTTCCGTATTGCCTCCATCTCCATTGAAGGAGTCAAACAAGACGGCTGGGGTAGTGGTGGCTGAACCCCCTAAAATGGCATGCAGCTCATCATAGAAGCGGCATGTTTGGGGCTCTGACCTAGAGTGGCTGTTCGCCTCTCTGGTTTTCTGGTAGGCTTGCCTCAGCTCCTTCAGTTTCACGCGGCACTGCTTTGGGTCCCTGTTATGGCCTCTGTCCTTCATGCCCTGGGAGATTTTCACAAAGGTTTTGGCATTTCGAAAACTGGAACGGAGTTCTGATAGCACGGATTCCTCTCCCCAAACAGCGATCAGATCCCGTACCTCCCGTTCGGTCCATGCTGGAGCTCTTTTGCGATTCTGGGACTCCATCATGGTCACCTGTGCTGATGAGCTCTGCATGGTCACCTGCAGCTTGCCACGCTGGCCAAACAGGAAATGAGATTCAAAAGTTCGCGGTTCTTTTCCTGTCTACCTGGCCAGTGCATCTGAGTTGAGAGTGCTGTCCAGAGCGGTCAGAATGGAGCACTCTGGGATAGCTCCCGGAGGCCAATACCATCGAATTGTGTCCACAGTACCCCAAATTCGAGCCGGCAACGTCGATTTAAGCGCTAATCCACTTGTCAGGGGTGGAGTAAGGAAATCGATTTTAAGAGCCCTTTAAGTCGAAATAAAGGGCTTCATTGTGTGGACGGGTGCAGGTTTACATCGATTTAACGCTGCTAAATTCGACCTAAAGTCCTAGTGTAGACCAGGGCTAATTTCCATGAAGGTTACACTGAGTATTAGGGATGTATAATACACAGTAAATGATAGTGCAGACAATATACTATATTTTAGTACTGATACACAAACTCCAGCTAAATCTTTAAATTCTTGCATGATAAATAGAATCACAGAGGCTCACTTCCCTTTGCCTATTAGCCAGGACTTCAATAAAACATACACGGTTAAGACAACCACCACAGAAAGATGATAAAAGGAAATGATGTTTCAAAAATCACTTTACATTTCCTTGAACTTTTTTTAAAAGAAAGATTCTAAACAATTAATAGTCAAGTTTAAAGCACTTTCCTCCCTTCCTTCTGAAGGTGGGAAAGGTTTTATATATAAATATTCCACAATACCTAGGCACTGTGTGTATGTCAAATACTTACCAAATAGTTTAAGACAATTAAGTGCTACTCATAGAAGTGACATAAACATATATGAAGCTTACTGATATCAAACTAAACATTATAAATGGCCACAGTCTTTGACATTGGGTGCCTAAAGCTAGGTATTTAAATCCATATTTTGGCAGAAGTCAATGGGAGAGCTCATCCTTTTGAATTGAGGGGTACTCAGCCATTTTGAATATCATACTATTTTTTAGGTGCCTACTTTCAGCAGCCAAGCTTGAACTTTTTGCCAACATATCTGTTTGATTAGATCGGGGTCGGCAACCTTTCAGAAGTGGTGTGCCGAGTCTTCATTTATTCAGTCTAATTTAAGGTTTTGCATGCCAGTAATACATTTTAATGCTTTTTAGAAGGTCTCTCTCTCTATAAGTCTATATATTATATAACTAAACTATTGCCATATGTAAAGTAAACAAGGTTTTCAAAATGTTTAAGAAGCTTCATTTAAAATTAAATTAAAATGCTGATCTTATGCTGCCGTCCCACTCATCCTGCTGCTAGCCCGGGGTTCCGTTCACCTAGGCCGGCAGCAGGCTGAGCGGGGCCTGCAGCCGAGACCACGGCTGGCAAGGGGCTGGCAGCCACAACCACAGACTAGCAGTGGGCTGAGCGGGGCCGGCGGCCAGTCTGGGGTTCTGTCCGTCGGCCCCGCTCAGCCAGGGTCTCGGCCGCCGGCCCCTCTCAGCCCGCTTCTGGTCTGGGATCCCAGCCCTGCCCACATAGAGTAGGTATCTACCTTCTCCCTGGTTCTAGCCCATTCTCGTCCTCTCTCTGCACTGAGCTGAGGGTGGGAATGCACTGAGCACAGGGCTGGGAGTGAAGGTGCAGGCTGGGGGTTGGGGTGTATTGTCTGTCCAGGAGCTAGAATGAGGGAGGGGGCTCAGGGTTGGGGCAGGAGGTTTGGGTGTGGAGTGCTTACCTGGGCAGCTCCCATTTGGTGTGAGGGGTGCAGATGGGAATGTGGTGGTGGGGGTGCAGGAGCTCTCGTTTGGTACTCAGGATGGGGTGGGAATGTGGGGGGTGCAAGAGTCAGGGCATGGGGTGTGGGGGGGCCTGGGGGTGTGCAAGGAGGGTGCAGGAGTCAGGGCAGAGGGCTAGGGGCATGTGAGGGGAGTGCAGGAGTCAGGGCATGGGGTGTGGGGGCGTGCTGGAGTCAGGGCTGGGGTCGGGGGGGTGCAGGGGTCAGGGGTCAGGGCAGGAGGCTGGGGTGTGTGTGAGGGGGGTGCAGGGGTCAGAGCAGAGGGCTGGGGGTGTGGGCTAGGGTCATGGGGGGTGCTCCCAGTCCCCTGCCCAGAGTGACTCACGGCAGGGGGCTGGAGGGGATATGCATTGATTCCACCCCCCTTCCCCACGGCCCCGTCCCCACCTCTTCTCCGCCTCCTTCCCGGAGCAGTGAGCGCGCTACAACTCCGCTTTTCCCCCTCCTTGCAAGGGCCATCAGCTGATCGGCGGCAGGGAGGGAGAGGAGGAGGGGCAGGCACCCAGCATACTGGGGGAAGAGGATGGGGAGGGGGACCTTGTCTGCCCTGCAGCAGCTGCCAGGACCAAGCTTCTTCACCCTGCCCCCGTGGGGGCGGGGGGCAGAGAAGAGCGGGCCGGGGCTGGCAGGATTTTTAATGGCATGCTGCTGCCTGCTGGGGTCCCAGCCTGGGTTCGGCAGCGGGCTGAGCGGGGCCGGCAGCTGGGACCCGGCAGGCAGCAGTGTGCCATTAAAAATCAGCTCACGTGCCGTCTTTGGCACGCATGCCATAGGTTGCCGACCCCTGGATTAGATGAATTATATCTGTGCATTTATTTTAAAATTGTTGTATTTCATTTCCACAGGGTACGAGAAGCTGCTATGACAAGTTTAATGGAGGTGACACTTTTTTTGGTACAGAATGAACCAGAGTTGCTGGATGCTAACATGTAAGTAGCTTGTGCTTTTTGCATACTGTTTTGTGATTTCATGTTTGGTAATTTCCAGTCCCTGTTAAAGAGTATGTGACCATACGTATAATATTGCCTGCATACTGTATGTAATACCTCTTACCAAGTATTTACAAAGCTTTTCATAAAAATCACAGCTAGGGTGACCAGGTATCCAGTTTTTGACCGAAACACCCGGTCCAAAAGGGACCCTGGTGGCTCCGGTCAGCACTGCTGACCAGGCTGTTAAAAGTCGATCGGCGGTGCTGTGGAGCTACGGCAGGCTAGTCCCTTCCTGTCCTGGCTCTGTGTTGCACCTCGAAAGTGGCCAGCAGCTCCAGCTCCTAGGCAGGGGGGCAACGGAGTTCCGTGCGCTGCCCAAGCACCAGCTCTGCACTCCCATTGGCCAGGAACCGCAGCTAATGGGAGCTGTGGGGGCAGTGCCTGCAGGCAAGAACAGTACATGGAGCCTCCTGGCCCCCCTGCTTAGGAGCCGGACCAACTGCTGGCCGCTTCTGGGGCGCACTGCAGTCCGCGGTGCCAGGACAGACAGGAAGTCTGCCTTAGCCCCCCCTACTGTGCCACTGACTGGGAGCTGCCAGAGGTAAGCCTGCACCCCGAGCCCCAACTCCCTGCCCCAGCCCTGAGCCGCCCCCAAACCCAGAGCCCTATCCTGCACCCCAAACCTCTCATCGTCAGCCCACATTCCCAGATGGAGTCCTCACCTCCCCTGCACCCCAACTCCCTGCCTCAACCCGCAGCCTCTCCCACATCCTAAATCCCTCATCCCCAGCCCACCCCAGAGCCCGCATCCCCAGCTGGAGCCCTCACCCCCTCTCGCACTCCAACCACCTGCCCCAGCCCGGAGTCCCCTCCCGCACCTGAATCCCTCATTTCTGGCCTCACCCAGGAGCTCTCACCCCTTCCTGCACCTAACTCCCTGCCCCAGCCCAGTGAAAGTGAGTGAGGGTGCTGGAGAGCAAGCCATCGAGGGAGGGGAAATGTAGTGAGCAGGGTGCATGGCCTCGGGAATACTGGTCCCCAAATATTTCTTTGCAGAACCTTTCTGTTCCTATCCCTAGCTCTCTTTTCCTCAGAGAGACTCTTACCCTTTTATATTTCTGGTTTGATGGCAATAAAACTCACCTGGTCTGACACTGGGATGAGTCAGAAGAACAGATTTGCATATTTATGTAGGGTCTTGGAACTAACTTGGTAGAAAGTTGTTAGAAGAGTATTGCATCTCTAATCAGGGTCCTAGAACTTGACAGAGAGCATAGCTGACTTCGTATTGGCCTAATTCTTCTTTTTTAATATAATGAAAAAGGAAACACAAGCCAGAAACACAATTTCTCCATATTTTGATTTATTTTGTGTTGTATTCTTAATAACCCACAGAATCCAGACATTAGAGCTGATGTAGGTTCACCTGCAGCAGAACCTACATAAGAACTTCAGAAATCAATATGGATCTACAGAATAGAGTGGATAAACCAGTCAGCTAACTATGTGCATGTCATAAATATAAAGGGAAGGGTAACAATCTTTTTGCATACAGTGCTATAAAATCCCTGCTGGCCAAAGGCAAAGTCCTTTTACCTATAAAGGGTTAAGAAGTTAAGATAACCTCGCTGGCACCTGACCAAAATGACCAATGAGGAGACAAGATACTTTAAAATCTGGAGTAGGGGGAAACAAAGGGTCTGTCTGTCTGTGTGATGCTTTTGCTGGGAACAGAAAAGGAATGGAGTCTTAGAACTTAGTAAGTAATCTAGCTAGATATGCGTTAGATTTCTGTTTTGTTTAAATGGCTGGTAAATAAGTTGTGCTGAATGGGATGTGTATTCCTGTTTTTGTGTCTTTTTGTAACTTAAGGTTTTGCCTAGAGGGATTCTCTATATTTTGAATCTAATTACCCTGTAAAGTATTCACCATCCTGATTACAGAGGTGATTCTTTTATCTTTTCTTTAATTAAAATTCTTCTGTTAAGAACCTGGTTGCTTTTTCATTGTTCTTAAGATTCAAGGGTTTGGGTCTGTGTTCACCTATACAAATTGGTGAGGATTTTTTATGAAGCCTTCCCCAGGAAAGGGGGTGTAGGGCTTGGGGGGATATTATGGGGGGGGGAAACGTTTCCAAGTGGGCTCTTTCCCTGTTCTTTGTGTAACACTTTGGTGGTGGCAGCATAAGGTCCAAGGACAAATGGTAAAAGTTTGTGTACCTTGGGGAAGTTTTAACCTAAGCTGGTAAAAATAAGCTTAGGGGGTCTTTCATGCAGGTCCCCTCATCTGTACCCTAGAGTTCAGAGTGGGGAAGGAACCTTGACAGTGCACCTTTTCCTTTTATTATGATTATTAGTTATTTATTGAGAGACCTGTACAGAAAATTCTTGGTGCTGTAGTAAGTGAACTCTTTGAAACGGTACTTATCTTATGCCTCAACTGATTCTGTGCAATAGTTCGTTGTCCCAGAAGTTAAATTTTAGATGATACTTAAAATAGTAAGCCTGATGGCTTGACAGAAGATGAAAAATCTTGTCATATTTGCTAAAATAGGTGCGTTAGCCTGGGTGTCTTGATTAAACTATAATGCAAGTAATTCTAGTTATATTTACTACTACTATTTGCAGTGGTGTTATAACCATATTGATCCTAGGATATGGGAAAGACAAGGTGGGTGAGGGTAATATCTTCAGTTGGACCAACTTCTTTTGGTGGAAGAGACAAGGTTTGAAGCTTCACAGAGCTCTTCTTCAGGTCTGGAAAAGGTAACCAGAGTGTCACAGCTATATACAGGGTGGGACAGATTGTTAAACATAAGGGGCTAACACATGTGGCAGGAGACCACTTAAAATGAAGTGAGCAATTAATACCTCTGCAGTCAGTGTCTCTTTTTGAGGTCATGATTTGCAGTGTTTAACGGAGTGATTCATTTATGTTCCGAGGCTCGTCTTTTTAAGGGATTGTCCAGATTTGCTTTGAGCATGAAAACTGAGAGGGCAGATATGTAGTGATGGCTTTATGAAAAGTGTTCACTAATGGGTGATGAGGTGTTTTTGTCTTTTATCATTTTTCTGTGTGAGTTCGTTTGAGAGTGGAATGATTGTCTGATTTTACCCACATAGTAGTTGTTGGGGCATTTGATGCCCTGGATGAGTTGTGCCACATGTTGTGATAGGCATTAGTAGGACCCATGGATCTTGAAAGGTCTTGTGGGGGATATTGATTAGGGTAGCAGTGGAGAAATGTCCACACATTTTGCATCTGTTGTTCTGGTAGGGTCTGGTGCTGCTTTGAGTGGCGTGTCCTGGTCTGTGGGGAGCTTGCTTCTGATGATGAGCATAGTGAGGTTGGGGGGTTGTTTGAAAGCTAACAGAGGTGGTTCATGAAAGATTTCTGTCAGGATATGGTCCATATCAAGTATGGGCTTTAATTTTTTGTTGATACCCCATATGGGTTCCAGTGTGGGATGGTAGGGGACAACTAGGGTTGTGCAGTTGGTTGGGTTTTTTCCCAAGTTGTATTGAAACAGGTTCTCTCGGGGCATTTGGGTGATCTATTCCATGATGAAATCTACTTCTCTGGTGGAGTGTCCTTTTATGATGAAAGTGGTTTTAAGAGTGTTAAGCTGTTTATCCCAGGCTTTTTCCTGGGAGCATATTCTGTGACATCTGAGTGCCTGGCTGTAGATAACCGATTTCTTGGTGTGTCAGGGGTTGTTACTGGATCTGTGGAGGTAAGTGTAGCGATCCATGGGTTTCTTGTATGTAGTTGTCTGTAGGGTTCCACTGTTGAAGCTCATAGTGGCAGCCAGGAAGTCAGTGGTGGTGTGTGACTGTTCTAGAGAGAATTTGATGGATGGGTCAGTGGTGGTTGAAGTTGTGGTGGAAATCTGAGGGAGTTTAGGTCACCTGTCCAGAAAATGGAAATATCTTCAATGTATCTCAGGCATATAGTTGGTTTTGTGTGTATTTTTCAAGAAATTCTTCCTCAAGGTGGTCCATGAAGAGGTTGGCATATTGGAGAGCCACCCTAGTGTACCCATGGCTGTTCCCATAGTTTGGACAAAGTTTGTTATTTAAATGTAAAATTGTTGTAGGTGGGGATGAAATGGAAGTATGTGGTGATGTGTTTGGGATGGATATATAAGTGTTGTCTATTGCCTTGTAAATATTTGAGGCAATGCTGTCATGGTGAGGGATGCTGGTATATAGGGAGGTGACATCCATGGTGGCAAGGATGGTGTTCTGCAGGAGATGGTTAATGTTGTGGAATTTCTGGAGATAGTAAGTTGTGTCGTGGAGGAAACTGGCCCTTTGTGTGCTGAGCGGTTTGAGGATGGTTTCTGAGAGTCCTAATATTACTTCAGAAAGAGAGCCATGGACAGACATAATGGGTTTGCCTGGGTTCTCTTGTTTGTGTATCTTGGGAAGCATGTAGAAGGTCCCTGGGTTGGGTTTTTGGGGGATGAGGTTGTAGAGTTTCTCTTGAAGTTTTGGGAAGGATTTGATATTCCTGGTTGAATTGTGGTATGAGGTGGAGTTCTTTATAGTACGTGGTGTCTGACAGTTGTCAGTTGACCTCACTGATGTCATAATTGAAGACTACAATGGGTTCCCCCCTTTTGTGTGCTGTTTGATCATTATCTGATGTCTGGATTTCAGGAACTGTATTGCTGTCCCGTCCACAGTGGAGAGATTGTGGTGGATGTGATGTTCTGTTAAGGATTTCACAGTCGATTTTCCCCCCTAAGCAATTGATATAATGATCAGCTGTGTAGTTTTGTCCAGTAGGGGTGTCCAATGAGATTATTCATTCTTTCTTATGATTGTTGGGGGGCATTAATTGTAGTAGCTGTGGGTGGTGGTATCTTTGTTGTGGAAGAATTCTTCTAATTCTCCACATTCGTTATGATATCGGGTTCTGTGGCTCATTACAGCAATTTGTAACCCACTAACCCTCCTTTGTCCTATGACTGCAGTGGTGTCAATTGCCCACTTTATTTGAAGTGGTCTCCTGCAACATGTTTTAACCCCTTGTGCTTAACTATCTGACCCATCTTGTATGTAGCTGTAACACACTGGTTACTATTTCCAGATCTGAAGAAGAGCTCTGTAAAGCTTGAAAGCTTGTCTCTTCCACCAAACGAAGCCGACCCAATAAAGGATATTACCCTCACCTGTCTTGTTTCTCTCATTTGCTACTATTGTAATTTGTGCCATGCCCAAAGGTATGGTGGAGCCTCATAGAAGGGAGAGTTCTCTTTCCTGAAGGACTTACAATCTAGATACATGAGTTAGGGGAAGAAAAACAGGTTGGGTTGGACAGACACATAAAAAAGGTGAAGTAATGACTCAATTAAACAGTTACAACAGAGTTTTTGCTACATTCCAAACTTAATGGTGGCTGAATTTCACTGGTGATCCATATACAACACCCAGTCCATAAAAAGCATCTTGGTATCTTTCTGGATGGAAGGTGCTACGTGAGTGCAAGGTATAGTTAATATTACTATCATCTAGTTGTTTGGATCTGGAGGTGTTTTACAAATTAACTTGTGGCTGTTCTTAAAGATTCTTTACCACAGTAGGTAATGTCATGCATTATCTAAATGTTCACTATAAAAAGTCAAATAGAATAAAACAGCAATCCCATTCCACAGTTCAATATTTTAGATAGTGCAATGGGTGCAAGAAATTATTTTTAACCATTTCAAGAAATTTCTGTTTAAAGTATGTACATTTATTTATTTATTGTGATGTGATGGATTGAATTAGTTTTTTGTCTCTTAATTTGTAGCTGTAAACAGCTTATGTGCTGTGTGGCCCAGCAATCGGCTGAAAAAATAGATAGATTTCGTGCTCATGCAGGATCTGTGTTCCTCACTCTTCTGTACTTTGACAACCCTCCGATTTCGTACATACCCCACCGGGAAGAATTGGAGAGGATATTTCCAAGGTAATCTAGATCTTTATCACCTTCTAATTTATTAAGGAGGGCTTGTGGGTTGGAACCTGTCTGTGAAAATCCTTCCTGGTCTACGTCAGTGTAATGAATAAATTAGTGTGTAAAAATGCCCAAGCAAACTAGGATTTCTTTCTATGGGCAATTCCATTGGAGGAGGTGCTCTATGCCAATGGAAATTTAAAATGTAGATAGCAAAACTTACTTAATTTAGCTACTGTATGCAAATGCACAATGAGATTTTATAGAGTATTTAAGGAGGAGTTGGAAATTGCGGTATGTGGCTGAATATATGGTAAGGATTGAAAGAATGTATAAAAATTATGAAATATAGACAAAATAAAATAAAATGGGTATTTAACTCAAAAAGTGTTAGTTTTGTCATATGATTTAATTTGATGCACCCTTAATGATATTGCAGTGATTGAAGTTCTTCTTTTAATGCTGGTCCCAGTGGGCATTCACTGTGGATGTGCATGAAGCCAGAAGATGTTTTTCTGTAGTAATGTCTATTGGTCTGTGTCTGCACCCTCTGCCTTCCTTATGCTGTGAAGCGAGGGCATCAGGGGAGACGGACTCTCCAGTTCCTTTCTACTGCTCATGGTTTGACACCGAACCCTCCAATGTCCCAGGCTTCTGCTAGCTTTTCTACCTGAATTTCATGTATGTAATTTTTTTTCTTAGTTAGCTGTTGGTGTTAGGTAGTTTTCTTTATTGGTGGGGGGAGGGGGATTCCACCCTTCTGTTACCCTCAGTACCAAATGAGACTTCACACCCAGGTACAGGTGTGTCTAGAGCTCACGGAGAACATGTGCCAGCACTGACCATACCAAGAGCAGTGAACACTCCAAAACCATCTACACAAGGGGCAGGACCATTCCTTGCACCATCTAAGGACAGAAGGAACTGTTCAGCTTCTGTAGCAGCAGTACTGAATTGCAAGAAGACTGCCGGACCCAAGCCTGCAACGGCAGATCCACCTACATTACAAGCCCCTCTCACCCTCCGCCTGTTAAGTCTTGATATTCCCTGCTTGAGGACTTGGCAATCTACATGGATCCAGAATTGTTGAGCCTTTCAGATCCAGTTTTGTCCAGGGATACCTGTACAGTGATGTCACGTCACTCACCAGCCCCAAGTTGTGGAGTAGAGGTGCTGACATTGGTATGCCACTTGCCAGTTCCTTCCTCTAGTCCGAGTGTTATGAGTAGTACCACTGGCTCCATCAGTAGACTCAGATGATTCTTATTCCTCCGATGATCACAATCGGCAATACCAGGAGCTCCCCTGACAGGGCTTTCAGAGCCTTCCAGGTCCCATCTCATCCCCGTGGAGCACATTAGTCTAGGGACCAATGGTACTCCATGGGTCTGTCTGTCATACCTATACAATCCTACCCACTGGCCATACGGAATCTCTGGGACCCTTACAGTAGGCCCCTTGATGATGAGAACCCTGGACAATAAAATGGATAGAGGTCCCCTACCAGGGAGGAGCCTAGCGAATCTCCTCATGCAGAGTACCTCAAGGAATCATAGACTTTGTCAGAAGGGACCATTATGATCATCTAGTCTGACCTCATGCACAACGCAGGCCACAGAATCTCACCCACCCACTCCTGTAACAAACCCCTGACCTATGTCTGAGCTATTGAAGTCCTCAAATCGTGGTTTAAAGACTTCAAGGTGCAGAGAATCCTCCAGCAAGTGACCCGTGCCCACGCTGCAGAGGAAGGTGAAAAACCCCCAGGGCCTCTGCCAGTCTGCTCTGGGGGGAAATTCCTTCCCAACTCCAAATATGGTGATCAGCTAAACCCTGAGCATGTAGGCAAGACTCACCAGCCAGACATCCAGGAAAGAATTCTCTGTAATAACTCAGATCCCACCCTGTCTAGCGTCCCATCACAGGCCATTGGGCATATTTACTGCTAATAGTCAAAGATCAATGAATTGCCAAAATTAGGCTATCCCATCATACCATCCCCTCCATAAACATATCAAGCTTAGTCTTGAAGCCAGATATGTCTTTTTGCCTCCACTGCTTCCCTGGGAAGGCTATTCCAGAACTTCACTCCTCTGATGGTTAGAAACCTTCGTCTAATTTCAAGTCTAAACTTCCTGATGGCCAGTTTATATCCATTTGTTCTTGTGTCCCCATTGGTACTGAGCTTAAGTAATTCCTCTCCCTCCCTGGTATTTAGCCCTCTGATATATATATAGAGAGAGCAATCATATCTCCCCTCAGTCTTCTTTTGGTTAGGCTAAACAAGCCAAGCTCTTTGAGTCTTCTTTCATAAGACAGAAAGAAAAGGAGTACTTGTGGCACCTTAGAGACTAACCAATTTATTTGAGCATGAGCTTTCGTGAGCTACAGCTCACTTCATAAGACAGGTTTTCCATTCCTCGGATCATCGTAGTAGCCCGTCTCTGTACTTGTTCCAGTTTGAATTCATCCTTCTTAAACATGGGAGACCAGAACAGCACACAATATTCCAGATGAGGTCTCACTGGTGCCTTGTATAACGGTACTAATACCTCCTTATCTCTACTGGAAATACCTCTCCTAATGCATCCCAGGACCACATTAGCTTTTTTCACGGCCATATCACATTGGCGGCTCATAGTCATCCTGTGATCAACCAATACTCCGAGGTCCTTCTCCTCCTCTGTTACTTCCAAGTGATACATCCCCAGTTTATAACAAAAATTCTTGTTACTAATCCCTAAATGCATGACCTTGCACTTTTCACTATTAAATTTCATCCTATTACTATTACTCCAATTTACAAGGTCATCCAGATCTTCCTGTATGATATCCTGGTCCTTCTCTGTATTGGCAATACCTCCCAGCTTCGTGTCATCCGCAAACTTTATTAGCACATTCCCACTTTTTGTGCCAGGGTCAGTAATAAAAAGATTAAATAAGATTGGTCCCAAAACCGATCCTTGAGGAACTCCACTGGTAACCTCCCTCCAGCCTGACAGTTCACCTTTCAGTATGACCTGTTGTAGTCTCCCCTTTAACCAGTTCCTTATCCACCTTTCGATTTTCATATTGATCCCCATCTTTTCCAATTTAGCAAATAATTCCCCATGTGGAACCGTATCAAATGCCCTTACTGAAATCTAGGTAAATTAGATCCACTGCATTTCCTTTATCTAAAAAATCTGTTACCTTCTCAAAGAAGGAGATAAGGTTGGCTTTGGTACGATCTACCTTTTGTAAAACCATGTTGTATTTTGGGTTAGGGTTAGGAAGTAGAACAGCCAGTCCACCAGCAGCTCTTTCTTCCTTCTCTCTAGACGAGCAAATGACACTGGCCTCATCCTCACCACCAGATGATTATAGGCACTATTTGGACCTCTTAAGGTTTGTACACCCTAGCTACATTTGACCTCATCCTGAAAATGGCAGAAAAGAAGTATTTTGTTCCATCCAACGGTGGGGAATATTAATTTTCCCATTGTAATCTGAACTCTCTCGTGGCCCAGGTTGTCACAGAACGTAACAGATTATGCCATCTAGCTCCACTTTTTTGGACAAGGATACCAAGAGGCTAGATCTCTTTGGCAGAAAGAACTTCCTGTCTGCCAGCCTCCTTTTCCGTGTAGTGAATTACTAGGTATTAATGTCCAAGTATGACTTTACTAATTACAACAAACTGCCACAGGAGTTTAGACCCCAGGCCATCCTTGATTAAAGGAAACTAGTTGCCAAAGCGTCACTCAGTGCAGTGAATACAGCTCATGCTCCATGATGATTTTGGTTATCATGAGCAGACTTCATGGCTGCAATCCTCAGGGTCCCCCAGAGAGGTCTAGGCAACAGTGGAAAATCTCCCCTTCAAGGGTAAAAATCTGTTTAGTTAGAGAACTGGTGAATTACTCCATTGCCTTAAGGACTGTCCATGGCATGCTCAGCTCTTTGGGAATATATCCCCCTGCATCCCGGAGGAAATATTCTAGGCCATATTCTCATAGAAACTACCCTGCCTCTCAGCTCTTCTATCATCAAAGGGTCTTTGAACCACGTAAGACATTCCAAAGGATGCCGTGCAGAGGCAGAATTACTCCACCACCATCCTCCTTTCACTCCCAGCCTCCCACCAAGAAGTCAACCTTTCTCCACTCAACCACTCAGTGCACCCTTCGGTGGCCATCTGAGCTGTTTCCTTCTGATGTGGCAGCATAACACATTGGCAAATAGGATCTGGAAACCATCTTGGCAGAGTACACTGTAGAATTCCTTTCTGCCCGTTCTACAAAACCCCTCTTCAGGCACCCTTTTCACAAGGCATTTCTCAAACAAGAGGGCGATTCCCTAATTCACCTGAGGAGATACAGACTATGTCACCCTTAACACTGGGACAAGAGCTTTTACTCCAGATATTTCCTGGCTCCCAAAAAGGAGGACTGGAAACCTATCCTGGACCTCAGATGGCTGAATGTCTTCATATGTCATTTAAGATTCAGGATAACCATCTTGGCCTCAGTCATCTCCTTAAATGAAGGCAACTGCTTTTCAGCCCTTGATTTGAAGGATGCCTACTTCCATATAGACATTAATTTAGGACACTGGTGATTCCTGTGCTTTATGGTGGGCCTAGAACACTTTCAGTACAGGGGTCTTCCTTTTGGCCTCCTGACAGCGTTTACAAAGGTACTCTCTCCTGTAGCATCCAGTGTTCATCAGCAAGGCAGTCTGATATTCCCCTACCTCAACTATTGGCTGCTCTGATTGAGAAATGATTGAAAAATTGGTTCAAGCTTCATCCTTGGATGTGTCCTTTGGTTTAGTGATCTTGTGATTGGTGGTGCAGCATATATCCTCACACTCTCCTTAATGAGTATTGCTTGGGGTTCACCCACAGTGAATGTCTGTATAGGAACCAGCACTTGAAGAAATGAAGGTTACTTACCTTACAGTAATGAGTTCTTGAGATGTGTCGTCCTTATGGGTATTCCACGACCCACACTCCTTCCTCTCTGCTCAGATCATGCTTGATTTGTGGTAGGGCGGGAACTGGAGAGTCCCTTGGGCTGGTGGTGTAGGGCGCAGGCTTGGACCAGTGAACACTGCTCCTGAAAAATCTTCTGGTCTCAGGCACATGGAGCGGATGTGCACCCACAGTGAATACTCATAGGGATCACACATCTCAAAGAACATCAATTACTACAAGGTAAGTACTCTTCATTTTTCATTGCACTTTTCCCATATCCTGAAATAACAATGATTAAGGTGATTTATACACTTCTGAGTGTATTTCTTCCATTACATATGCTTTCTCACAATGAGGATGCATTCCCGGATTCTATGCAGAGAGATATTAAGATACAAACGCATGATAATTTTCTTTTCTCTGGACAGGTCAGAGGCTGTAACTTTAAACTGGAATGCCCCCTCACAAGCCTTCCCTCGAATCACACAGCTTTTGGGTTTGACAACATATCAGTATTGTGTACTGCTGGGTCTCACGGTGTCTGTCGGTGGATTAACAGAGACAACGGTAAGATATCAGGGCACAGGCTGTTTATTGGCTAGAGGTTGTTTATATCCCCTATAACTACATGCTGATTAAAATCCATACTTTGTTTCAGTGAACACTGTAGAACTTTTATTGGTGAATTCCAATCACAAGCTTTTAAAAGTTGTCTGGGAAGCATATTCACTTTATTCATAAATATGTTCTTGGTCCATTGAGCGTGCAGGAGACAAGGAGTGAGGACACCTGTGACTCACTCCTTCGGCTCGCAGAAACTAGGAATGTCACACAGGTAGGTAGTGCAGTCAGACCTAAAGGAGATTACTCAGTATTGTCCATCTCTATCTGACCAACGGCATTGAAGAGCACTGGAGGAAGTCCTCTTCTGCTCTTTGTGGCTGGGATGATACACTCCATTGAAATCAATGCTAAAACTGCCATTGACTTCAAAGGGGCCGAGATTCACCCTTAATGTCACTGAGATGACAGTATGGTTGGTGTCTTTGATGGATGTCTCTCAAAAGCAGAAACAATCTCTGGGATTTCTTTAAAAAAGCATATTCTAGATACAATGACCAGGAAAAAAACATTCTATCTAGTCTGACCCTCTTTTTTGCATTCCCTACATTGTTCACATAGACAGTAAATTTATCTTTGCTTTTGGTAGTCTATTCCTCTGCCACTATATCTGTTATTCTGTTAACAATAACTATATTCTGTTAACAATATTATTCTGTCCTAAATTTACTCTTCAGACCATTACTACTTGCCTTACCTTCCAAATTCTTAATTAAAAGGCATAGGTGTGGTTGAAATGCTTATTTTTTTAGGGCATGTGTAATTATGGTTTTATTATTTTCCAATTTTATTTTAGCACAGCTTGTGCTCTCGAGGGGTTCTCCATGTCATGTTATGGGGTGCAACCCAGACCAGTGAGAGGATATCACTGCTTGTCCTGTAACCCTGAGTGCCTTAAAATGCTCTGCTTCTGTAGCTCTCTGTCTGGACACTCCCAGCCATCATACAAGCATGCACTGAGACTGTATGTGTTAAGCAGCCCTGGTTCAGCTGGTCTGACTCCAGCAGCCTGTTTGTTACACCAGAGCCACATACTCTGGTCACCACCAGCCTTGGTTACTCCTGGCCATGGTGACTCCAACGCTTTCCCCAGTATCCTGAAATGTCTGCCTTGAAATGTCCAGCCCTTTCCTGGAACATTCTGAGAAGTAATAAAGCCTATTGCTCCTTTAAAGAGATAAAAACACAGCTGCTTGTTGCTTAGCTGGAGTTAACCATCACTCCAGTTCAAACACAGCACTGGGTTGGTTTAGATTAATAATAAAACAAATGTATTGACAAACAGAGGTTTTAACTGAGTTCAAGTATAAGGGATACAATCAAAAATGGTTACAAACAAATAAAAGTGAAAACATACACAAAATTAATCTAGCAAGATGTTCAAGATGTTTTTTCTCTCACCCACCAGCTTTTTACTGGCTGGCTTGACTAGGACCTGTTCACAGAGGTCAAATCGCTTGGTTTCTTTGTCTCCTTAAGGTGTAGGATAATTTAGGTGTTTGTTTCCCCTCTCTTTATAGTTCAATGAACCTTTGAGATGTATTCTCTGAAGGGTACCTCTATATAAAGTGAATTACTTTCTGCTTAGTAAAGGAGCCATGAGGTCTGGAAGATAAGGCTCCATGCTGGTTTATCCTCTGATGGTGGTTGCTACTATGAAAATGATCTTTTCCTACTTCAACCTCCGATATGAATGAATAGCCAGTTGAATTTGGGGGACACCTTGTTTGAGGTGTCAGCATCTTTCCATTGTCTGAAGAAAACGTATTTATCAAATCCCCCTGACATATCTGGTTGAAACACTTTTTTGTCACAGACTTTAAAGCATAATTTTATCCATAATTTTACACACAGCATTGTTATGTATATTTTATAATGATGTTATTGACCAGTGTGGTGTTTGTCAAATGATACCTCACAAGGCATATTTTATACAAAAATCATTGCAATAGTGTATAGGGTGTGACTGGAGGGGTGCCTAGGTCATGCTCCATGCTTCCTTTTCACCTGCTCAGAGCCTAGGCTCCAGGTGATCTCTTTATCTGAAGCCTTTCCTATGGGATTATGTCCAAGAGCCCAGGCTCCAAACTCTGTCGGACCTGTCACAAGACCTTCCCTCTCAGCAATGGGCATTGTAGCTGCTCTGGAGAGACTCACGTCCTCTTCAAGTGCCAGGTTTGCCCCAGATTCAAAAGCACACCCAGAAAACTGAGAGGACACACTGAAACTACTGCTTTGAGTGCTTTCTGAGATCTCCCTACCCCCGCCCCATTATATCAGCCTCAGGCATGCAGTCTGCTCCAGTGCTCTGGTAAGCAAAGACCCTGGGACTCTACAAAATCTTCAAGACTAAAAAGAAAAGAGACTTCATTCTCCTGAAAGAGAGACCAAAAGAAGGGGAAAGTCACGTTCTTGACTTTGGAACAAGGACACTTTGCACCCCGATATGCGTACCACTGACGCTTGGTATCTCTTGTACCACCTAAAAAGACCTCTAGCATATCGCATATGAGAAACCTCAGAGCAAGCAATCTCAAGCAGTATCAGTGGTGGTACTGGAATTGGTACCTTCTAAGCACAAGGATTTCTCGAAGATCAAAGTAATGATCCTCATACCGTCCCCCTCAGGCTATGGTAAAGAGAGCATGGACTGCCCTTCTGTCTTTCCCTGGTACCTCCCAACATGTAGACTCCTGAGGAACACTATCCAGATTCCCCAGTACTGTCCAGGTTCCTCTCTCAGGGATCTCCAAATCCTGAAAGAGCCCGAATCCCCTTCACTAAGTGGTACCGAGAGAAGTTTCCCACTGGTACTGACTTAACTTCAGAGCAAGCTTACCCTCTGGTTCTTCTACATTCTTGCACAAATGCTTGACCACCAGTTACTGATACCTCACTAACCTCTGGGTATTGACACTTCTTGCTGCTCCTCTGGATGTAGGTGAAGACGCTTCTTCTGACTCAGATGTGTTGGTACAGGATTCCACCACCTTTCCCTTCCAGCTTCTCTCTCTTGAGGTGCATCCCAAAGAAAATCCCCCCCAACAGATGACTGGCCTGTCAGCCTGGCAAGAGCAGCCTTGGGGTCTTGCCCCCTTTCTTATGTCTCACCACAGTGGGTGTTTTGGAACCTTTGGGTCCCTTATGGTGAACAGTTCTACAGGGTGTCCTCACATAAGAGGTTCCACCAAGAACGCCAGCACTGGCTCCCTTTCTGCAGAAGAATCCCCAAAGAGTAGGAGCAAGTTGCAGAAGAGGAGACACCACCTCACAAAACTGCCTTCTCTCCCGATGAGGCTCTTATGCCGCCCCAGCCCTACATGAATGATTTCAAGGCCTTTCAAGACCTCATGAAAAGGATCAGAGAGGCCTTACAGGTCCCTGATGGAGGAGTTACAGGAATCTCAACATTCTTTGCTGGACATTCTACACATTTTCCAAAGGGCAAAATTGTTTTGCCTATCAATGATGCTTTGTTGTTGCCAGGCCATATGGTGTGGCAAACACCACCTGTAAGTGGGATGATTAAAAACAACTATATCCTGGCCAGGGCTTTGGCCTTTCTTTTCTCCCATCCTACTCCTAACTTGGTCATTCATACTGTCAGTGAAAGAAATAGACAGTATTGGTCTAGATCAACACCTTCTGATGAGGAGCTTAAACACCTGGTCCTTCTCGGCCACAAAAGCTACTCCCTAGTTAGTCACTTTACAATTCTGAATGGCCAAGTATCAGGTATTGATGGCAAAATATGACTAAACAAATTATGCAGGTTTTCTCATTTTATTGAACATGTGCCACAAGATCAGAGGGAACAGTTTCAGGTTCTCATTGGAAAACGCCAGACGATTGCCAAGGCTTCCCATAAGGCCTCACTCGATGTGACTGACATAGCTTCATCCTCTACGGCTATGTCAGTGTTCCGTTCAAAGGGATGTCATGGTCACAACTCATTGGGAGACACCCTCCTTACCACTTGGCCTCATGCCCTACTGTATGCTTACCTCTCAATGCTGCTGCTTCTCAAGATCATGGACAAATTGAAACAGGCGAGATTGGTGGCCATCCTCATGGCTCCATCTTGGCCAAGATAAGTACAGTTCCCAGATGTGGTCTGCCTCTCTTTGTGATCGTCTCTTCACCTCCCTCTAACAATAGACCATCTGCTCCAAGATCCACCTGACCTCTTGTCGCAACACCTTAAGGCCAGGCTCCTCGATGGCATGCTGGCATAGAATGGGATTGCTCTGCAGAGGTACTTTAAAATTCTGTTGAATCACAAGGACAATTTACCTGCAGAAGTGGAAGTGTTTCAAATCATAGTGTTCCTAACAATTCATATCTTCTCTTGAGTCTCCTCATGCACTTTCTCGATTACCCGCTACATTTAAAAAACATGGGTTTATCTCTGAACTCAGTTAAGGTTCACCTGGCTGCCATTACAACCTTTCAAAGGTTTTCAGTCTTCACTCACTCCACCACTGAGAGATTAATTAAGGATATGTTTAATCTTTTTCCTCCTGTCAAAGAACTATTCCACAATGGGACCTCCACTTAGTCCTCGATGCCCTTGAAAACACCTCATTTGAACAATGGGAAATTGTTCCTTCTTCATTTGTCCTTTAAGATCTTGTTGCTCATAGTCATCACTTTAGCCAAAAGAGTAGTAGAACTAGGAGCTCTTATGGTTGACCCACGGTATATGGTGTTCTGTTGCAATAAGATGACATTGTGTCCCCATCCTTGCTTTCTACCTGAAGTTCTATCAACATTTCATATTAATCAAGACGTTCACCTACTGGTGTTTTACTCCACGCCTCACTCCTTGAGAAAGGCAGCTAATCTCCATACTGAATGTAAGAAGAGATCTTGCCTTTTACTTTGATATGACTGAGTCTGGCAGAGCTTCTCCCAGAATCTTTATATCCATTGTGGAAAGAATGAAAGGTCAACTCGTTTCCACCAAAAGACTGTCAAAATGGGTTTCAGGATGCATCTTAACCTGATATGATGTCTTGGGATATGCATCCTCCACCTAGGGTGATTGCCTATTCCACCAGGTCTCAATCTACCTCTTTGCCTTACTGAGGAACGTTATTCATCTCAGACATTTGTAAGGCTGCCACCTGGTCTTAGGTGCACGTTTTCCCAAGACTGTGGTGTTGTGTGTGCTTGTCGAACAGACATGGCCTTTGGTGAGACTGTTCTATGATCGATTCTGAATCTGCCTCCTCAGCATCCTCCTCCATATTGATGTACTGCTCAGGAATCTCCTGACATGGAACAGTCACAGGGACAATAACTTGGAGGAGGAGGAGAGGTTATTTACCTGTACAATAACTGGAGTAAGATGTTTTGTCCCTATGGGTGCTGCAATATCTGCCATCATTCTCTCTGGACTTGGTGACTAAGAAGGAACTGAGGCAGTGGTGGGTCTGTCCCTCCCTATGTACTCTCATACTGGATCACAAAGTGCTGGGTGTGCAGGTGCAGACTCATGGACACTGCTGACAAAGTCCTGACTCAAGAGGGCATGGGCACACACATTGGATGTGGAGCACCGACACGGACACAACATCTAGAAAAACTCCAGTTACTGTACAAAGTAGGTAATCTTTCTTTCATCTGTATAGGTTTCTGGTAGTACAGTAAAGGAGGATCATAGAACCATAGGGTTAGAAGGGACTGCAAGGGTCATCTGGTCTAACTAGAGTTTTTGTGTCTAAACCATCCAAGACAGATGGCTATCCAGCCTCTTTTGAAAACCTTGGGTGAAGGCGCTTCCACAACTTCCCTAGGCTGTACTAAAGGAGGAATGCCTACCAAGTGGAGACAGAGATGATGAGTGTAATAGTAACATAACTGAGCAGATAATGAGTTCATGAATGATTGCTAGAAAATATTGGGAATAGGTGATTGGTTACATGAATGAAGCCGCTGCAGTAAGGTAACTGACCATAACCCAAATCTATGCTTTTCATAAGGATGATTGGATGTTCAATGAAGTATGTACAAGGTTTCAGACAACCAGCAGCTACTTTATATGAGTGAGCCAGTTATCTCAATGCTTAGTATACCTTTCTGGGTGGCTTCCATACTTGTGAAGGTGGACAGCACTGTTTTATGTAGTTTTTGTGTGTGTTCACTCCATCTTTAAATGTAGTGGCAAGTACATGTGCTTGCATTAGCTTTAGAGATTGAGGGGAGAGGAGCTGAGCCTGAGTCTCCCTAGCACTGTTGTTATAAAGACCAGGCAGCCACATTAAGAGATGTTGCTCAGCAGTGGATAGGTTTGACAGGGAGCAGGTAATAAGACAGAGAGGGCTTTCTAGGTAGAATGGCATATTACCAAGAAGGCTGAAGTTCTGGGATGACAAGGGGAAGAGGAAAAGAAATAACTTGGGTTTCTTCTTGAGTTTGGGTGTAAGGCAAACTAGGGAAAACTGAGAGGTAGAAGAAAGTTTGTCAGGCTGGAGGACCTTGATAGCAAATTTTGATCCTATGGGAAGTTTTTTTTAAAAAATTGAACCCTGGTGTAATATGGTATCCACGGGCCTTTTGGTTAGTCAGATGAAAATGCTTTGGGAAGGTAACACTTCAGAAAAACAGGTTTCAGAGTAGCAACCGTGTTAGTCTGTATCCACAAAAAGAGGAGGACGACTTGTGGCACCTTAGAGACTAACCAATTTATTTGAGCATAAGCTTTCGTGAGCTACAGCTCACTTCATCGGATGCATTCAGTGGAAAATACAGTGGGGAGATTTATATACATAGGGAACATGAAACAATGGGTGTTACCATACACACTGTAATGAGGGTGATCACTTAAGGTGAGCTATTACCAGCAGGAGAGAGTGGGGGGGGAGGGGGGCCTTTTGTAGTGATAATCCAGGTGGGCCATTTCCAGCAGTTGACAAGAACGTCTGAGGAACAGCAGGGGGAATAAACATGAGGAAATTGTTTTACTTTGTGTAATGACCCATCCACTCCCAGTCTTTATTCAAGCCTAAGTTAACTGTATCCAGTTTGTAAATTAATTCCAATTCAGCAGTCTCTTGTTGGAGTCTGTTTTTGAAGTTTTTTGTTGAAGAATTGCCACTTTTAGGTCTGTAATCGAGTGACCAAAGAGACTGAAGTGTTCTCCGACTGGTTTTTGAATGTTATAATTCCTGACGTCTGATTTGTGTCCATTTATTCTTTTACGTAGAGACTGTCCGGTTTGGCCAATGTACATGGCAGAGGGGCATTGCTAGCACATGATGGCATATATCACATTGGTAGATGTGCAGGTGAACGAGCCTCTGATAGTGTGGCTGATGTGATTAGGCCCTATGGTGGTGTCCCCTGAATAGATATGTGGACACAGTTGGCAACGGGCTTTGTTGCAAGGATAGGTTCCTGGGTTAGTGGTTCTGTTGTGTGGTGTGTGGTTGCTGGTGAGTATTTGCTTCAGGTTGGGGGGCTGTCTATAAGCAAGGACTGGCCTGTCTCCCAAGATCTGTGAGAGTGCTGGGTTGTCCTTCAGGATAGGTTGTAGATCCTTGATGATGCATTGGAGAGGTTTTAGTTTGAGGCTGAAGGTGATGGCTAGTGGCGTTCTGTTATTTTCTTTGTTGGGTCTGTCCTGTAGTAGGTAACTTCTGGGTACTCTTCTGGCTCTGTCAATCTGTCAAACTTCAGAAAAAAAAACATGATTTACAACCATATGTAATTTGCCTTAAATGATTCTAAGAACGTAAAAATAATCAGCTTGGTTTAAAGCAGAATGATGCCATGCATGTGTTAACACAGTGTAATGTTTACTTTCATTGCAGTTGAACAGCAGCAATTGCAGCAGCAGCAAGTGCTTTAATTTGTCCTACTTATCAGGTCACTATTCAGGATTGAAATGGAACAGTTTTTTTCAATTCAGGATGTATTTCAAAGAATAAGATACAGGCATGGTCTTGTTTGTAGGTACAAAGATGCTATAAACGTAGTTCAAAACACTTTGCATCTTGAATACTTAAAGGTCCAGTCAATGTTTAAAAACAGGCAAAAATAATCTATTTAGCCTTCATGTATGCTTTATGGAAATGAACTCTAGGGAAATGTACTCGGAAGACTTTCCCCTTCCCTCCTATTACTGAATTAATCTTCTCCACTGTGTCTTAGTGTTTCTTTTAAATGCAAAAGAAGGTCAATATTTAGCTTTGAATCCTACATAAGATTATTACCCTTGACCCAGTCTAAGATTATATAGGGTCAATACCTTATTATTCCAGTTATGTGAAACAGTTTTAAATATTTTTCAATTTCAGGAATCCTTTATTGCAATTATGGGGCTACTTTTTTCTATGTGTAGAATGAATAACTGTGTGTTCAGTCTTGGTGTGTTTCTTTTGCAGTTATGTGTGGTTCTCAAACTGCTTTGTGACTGCAAGTTGTGCCTAAATAACTTTTATGAGCTTGAAGTTTTAGTCCATGAGATTTTTTGAGATGAGAGATCAGTCAGTGAAAATTTAGTTAATTCAGCGTATACACTGTAAAGAGGAGACTTCTGTCTTCCCAGAAATTGTTGCTATAAATACAGTTTCCTGGTAGAATCATGAAACACCTGGAAACTCCCGCTGTAAAATGTTCAAACAAGTGCACAGCTCATCATCAGAGCTATTAAATATTCAGCCGGTGTAATGTTGCATGTTCCACTTTTCCCTGTGTTTCAAGGGTCCAAGTGTAATAACTTCAGTATGCTGTGAATGAAAGTCACATTTCTAATGAGGGGGTTCTGGCTTCAGAATGCCATATTTGAAAGGGTAAGAACATGCTTAATTTATCAGTAAGGTATATTTGACAATGAAAAATATCAGCTTATCCATGAGTTCTTTACACAAAGTTTTTAAGATTTCTTATTAAGGTAGTGATTTCCAACCTGTGGGGTAGGTCTCTGGGGTGAGACCACTCGAGGAGGGCATATTAGTTCCATGTAACTACTTATGCTACTCTGTCTGTAGCTCCAGAGATGAAAAAACTAAGCAAAGGAGAGTTCCAAGAAGCTCCTACCTCCTGTGTCTAAATAACCTCTCTGTGATGTGGAGGAGATGGGGCAATGAGCAAAGCAGCAGGGAGATGAGAAGAGTGGTAGGGTGAAGTTGAGGAAACTACTGTAATCCTGTCTTCTTAGTAAAAGCGTGGTTGGTAACTATGGGAGTGTGCTACTTTTTAGCTTCTGCCCTAGTTAGGAAAGAAGGTGGCAGGTCTTTAGAAGCCACCTGTTTGGCTCTTCTTGGTGCTTTTGTATTTCAGTACACCAAAGTCATTGGCAGGGGTGCTTCTGAAGCAGCCATTCACCTGGACTGGTGCTTCTCTGTTCTCAAGAGTAAACAGGTAGACAACGAATTTCTCCCACTAACTCAAATGGCTCCTCCCAAGACACAGAGACACACACACAGACACAGAGTGTGTGCACGTGCGCCCGTGTGCGTGCTGTGTTCATATGTAGGTTGGGGTAGCAAAACTTCACTTTAACTTCCATCAATTATTTGTGAGCACAAGTTGAGGAGACTCTTGATGGGAAAGGAAATCGGGACTATTTCTTATGTGTAATAGCTTTATAGAGAGTGAAGATGGGGATGTTTTGAGACTTTTGATATTTTTGCTTGATTTCCAAAAGGGAGTTTCTCTAAGACTGAAAAAAGTTTGTTCTCTCTCTGTCAGTAGCAGAAATGAGCACAACAAAATATGGCATTAGCATGTAACATTCGTCATATAGAGCAGACAGGGTACAGTTTCATTTTTTGAAAAGTAAAGAAGTCGGCTTAGAGGAACTGTGTGGAATATGTCTCACTCAGAAGCATTTTGATAGCAGATGTTTTCTTTTGAAATAATTTTAGTCCAAGTATTTCAAGTAATCTGAAAAAGTAGTTGTCATTTGGGGTTTGAGTTTTGGCATTCTGCAGCATTCTTTTGTTTCAAAGGATATTTTTTAGAAAAGAATCTTCTAATAGTATAACTGGCTTATGATAATGCATAGTTCTTATGGCTACGTAACAGAAAACTTCCTGATGTTCTCAAGACCCCATACATCAGGAAGTTTTCTGTTACGTAACCATAAGAACTATGCATTATCATAAGCCAGTTATACTATTAGAAGATTCAAACTGTAATTTCAAGCATGTTGCATGGTCAGTGCTTCTGAGACATATTGCATGATGATGTTACATGATTATTATATTGTATTATATCAGTCTACACTAAATCACAGAATGTCCTCCTGGGATTTGTTCAGTACAAATAAAAAAATACAGTGTGAAATGTTATAGATGTTTAATAAGTAAAGACATGATATCTTCAAGAAGATACTATTTTGTAAGACAGTCTCATTGGAGGACTGCAGGTTTTTGCCTGGCCACAAATATAAAACAATTCTAGAGAGCTGTGCTGAAGTACAGCAATAAGATTTATACCAGCCATTGCTGGATCTGTCTAGCTATTAAGTGAGTTAATGAGTCAAATGACAAAACATAAAAATTGTAACCACACCAGATTTATGTAAGTGTTCTGTATGCACAGAATCTATCGTGTGTAAGAGCATTAATCTTTCTCAAAAGTAAAGTTCTGAAATAGACTCAGAGCTTGCCAAACACTGTAGTGACTTCTTGTGCTGCTTTGGAAAAACTGCTGCTTCTTTGAACAGTTTTGTCTTAGTTGCCTTACTAAATTAAAATGCAAGGACATATTTAGATGGTTTGAAATTTGAGAAAATAAGTGTGGTTCTACATTATCCAATTATGCTGCCTTACACTGCAACCCATAATCAGAAGAGAATCCTTTACACTGGCAAGTAGTCCACTGGTTTAGAAAAGTTTGCAGGAGTGGGTCCATGGGTCTATATTCTGAATTTGCAAGTTTGTTATCAAGCAGAATATATTTGAGACTGATTTCTGACACCTTTTAAAAGAAAGTATTGTGAATTGTTTATTAGTTTACATTAAATGTCACTGACATAGAACTTCAGAAGGGTTATTTGCTTTTGAAGATTGGGAGTATTAAAAGAAGTATTGTGAGCAGGACCATGCAGACATGGGCTCATTTGTGCTAACTACTAGACTTTATTATTTTTTAGTTCTAAGGAAAACACCCTGCTGCCACTTAAGTATAGTAAATATGTCAGGATTTGAAATGAGCCAGGAACAGTGCTATTTATTGAGCATAACATACCCTAATGTACATTTCATCTTCTTCCTGCACATGTGCAGGAACGTTCTGATTCTGTGAATAGGTCTTTATCTGTGCAATGAAATGTGTATATATCAGTGATATGAAAATTGTAAATTGGAGCAACTCTGATAAAACTGTAAAATGCTCATTTATTTTTAGATTCTTTTGGTATGTATGTGTACCTTTACCACTTTTACCACTTTTGATGAAGACAGTCTTTTTTAGTAGCCATTACATCAGCTCGAACGATAGGGGAGACTCAGACTCTCGTGGTGAGTCCCTCTTACGCAGTTTCATAAGGGACAGTCACTCTCAGGCCTTATCCCAAATTTCTGCCCAGCGTTGTCTCTGGTCTGAGTTCCATGTGAACCATCACTTCCCAGTTTTCTTTTCATTGTTTAAAGGGGACTCCTCCTACCCACCTCCAAGCAAACACTTTACTGCTTGTTAGTTACCAAGAATGGAATCTATGAGGACAATTATTCAAAGAAGAAAGAACAGGAGGACTTGTGGCACCTTAGAGACTAACAAATTTATTAGCGCATAAGCTTTTGTGGGCTACAGCCCACTTCATCCGATGCACAGAATTAAACATATTGTAAGAAGATGTATATTTACATACAGAGAAGGTGGAAGTTGTGGAAGTTCTCTGTATTTGTGTGTGTGTGTGTGTATATATATATATATATCTTCTTACTATATGTTCCATTCTATGCATCCGATGAGGTGGGCTGTAGCTCACGAAAGCTTATGCTCAAATAAATTTGTTAGTCTCTAAGGTGCCACAAGTACTCCTGTTCTTTTTGCGGATACAGACTAACACAGCTGCTACTCTGAAACCTGTCAGAGAAGAATGAATGGTACTTATCCTATAGCAGTGGTTCTCAAACTTCTGTATTGGTGACCCCTTTCACGTAGCAAGCCTCTGAGTGCGACCCCCCCCTTATAAATTAAAAACACTTTTTAATATAGTTAACACCATTATAAATGCTGAAGGCAAAGTGGAGTTTGGGGTGGAGGTTGACAGCTTGCGACCCCCTCCCCCTCCCATGTAGTAATCTTGTGACCCCCTGAGGGGTCCCGACCGCCAGTTTGAGAACCCCTGTCCTATAAAAACTGTAAATCTTTGAGATGTGTTCATGTGCATTTCATAATCTGCCCTCCCCCATTTCTATGGAGTCCTATTCCATGCATTTCTCTGTTTTGTTAGCTTATTCTACATGCTTATATTGACTCTGCTCACTGTTGTCTTTTAATGACTTTCTGTGGAACTGCATTGTTAATTTTTTGAGACTTTCAGGGAAAAACATCTGGGGACTTGGCTCTCTTCAAAATTATGGTGGTAATCTGAGACAGCTGGAAATTAGTCAGTATGAAATATAAATTAGGAATGTGGCAAAAAAATGTATGGTTAGACACATGCTTTCTGAAATATTTCCATGAGACTTTACAGATTTCTTCATGTCAACCCTCTGCAATATTTGGATAGGGAAAGTGCTTGATTTATTAAAATTTTATTTTACTCAAAGAAAGGAGAACTGTTTGCAATTGTGTATCATTTCTTTCCTTTGCAAAAAGTCAGTGGAAATATTTTTTTATAATGTAGTATAAAATAATTCATTAGGTATTGAATTTTTCAGTAAATGTCTTGTACCTTAAATCTTTTTATATACTCTGAAGACCATAAACATAAATATGCAGCATAATTTCAGCATGTGAAGAAACTCCTTTAAATTACTTTTGATGTATGAAAGTACAATATTTACTCAATTTAATTCAAATTTTCTTTGAGGACAATTGGCTTTTACAAACATCTACTCCTAGGTGCCATCAAAGCTTGATTATGGGTTTTGAAATTCAGCATACCTCAGTAATGATGTACTTATTTGAATGACATCTATATGTAGGTAGTCCAACTACTGCTAGCTTGGGGGAACTGTGGTATGCTATTTATATAGTGTGTTGTATACTACTGTTAAAACTTATTAAAATACATTATAGAAAAGTGTTATTTACGTATTGGTTGAAGTATTTGAAAACTAATTCCGTCTGATAAATGTTTAAAACGCTATAGTCCTGATGCTCCAATGCACATGCATATCTGCCATTGATTTCTGTGCAGGTTAGCTGTGCACAAGTTTGAAGTATAGAAGCACAATGGGTTTTCTAGGTTATTTTGGTCTACATGTGAACCCTTTACTGAATCTTTTTTTTCCCCTTTTAGTTCAAGCTCCTACAGTGGCAAAACTTTAACTTGAAAAAACAATATTGTTTAAATGGAAAGTGAAATAGCTGTCTTCCTGTCAAATCCTGGCAGTGAATTTGTACACTCAGTCACTCTTGGATATGATGTAAAGGAGTATCTAATCATGGTAAACATGTGAGGCTCACATGATCAGGAATGAACATATTCATGTCCAGTTCATGGATGTTTAAATCTTTTTAATTTATTTCAGCCACAGCCAGGTGTGTTTTGCACACTGCTTCACTTGAAATATTTCTCTTTTATAGGTCAGGTACTCTGCACAGAGCTTGTTTGACTATATGAAGAAAATCCAAAATGATCTAGGCGCCATGAATAACTTTTGTGAGACATTGCTACAGGTCTTTGAGGATAACCTGCTGAATGACAGGTAATCTTTCTCTCATAAAGGAGTTAGTTGAAACAATGTGCACTGAGCAGATCTTTCGAAGTATGAACAGTTGTCTAAAGTTGTACCATGTAAATGTTTTAAGATATTAGGGAAGAAAGAAAATACATTCAACAAAACCCCCAGAAAAGACAGAGTTATGGTATGGTGCAGTATATAAAGAAGGAAACATTTACCTTATTGCAATGCTGAACGTATTGTGATAAGCTGTAATATTTTAATGTAATGCAGTATTTGGGGGAGCTGATATTCACCTTGATCGATTGGTCTATCAGCCCACAGAGAGAGCACTGATCACAACACATCAGTCGTGTTGTTTTAGCCCGTCCTTCAGCCACCTGCTGGCCAGGCTGTCAGTGTCACCGGACATCTGATCAGCATAGTGCACCGCAGCCCAGAACCCCTGAGTGATCCACCAGCCTCAGCCTCCCAAGTAGCTGGGATTATAGGCGCGTGCCACCATGCCCGATGGAGCGGATATTGATGTGATAAAATATATGTGCAATTTGTAGTGCAGTCCACCATGTATTTATTTAGGAAGGGTTTCTTTAGGAATATGCAGATTGTAACTGTAACATAAAACAGGCCAGTTGAAAGACCAGATTTTTTACATAGCAAGATTTATTCACCTAAACCCCACTACCAGACATGTTTGTGAGCTAGTTTATTTTCCTGGGGATTTTTTTCTGTTCATGAAATTTTGCAGAATTTTCAGTCTCCATTTTAGAGTTCACTCAGCAGTGGTAGCTGGGAATACACGTGTAGCTGTTTTGGCTGCCATGACATGTGCTCTAATCCATTCAATAACTAGGCTAAATGAAAAGTTTTTGCAACTTTTAATAAACTCAATGAAGTACATTGTTCAGATTCATAAAAATTATTGTACAGGTTTGAGTTGGGTTTCCAGACCCCTACAGACTTACACCCACACTAGCTGTTGACCTGCCTCTTCCCTTTGGCTGCAACAGAATGCAGCCATCTCAGCCAACTAGAATGATTTAGCCAACTCACAGAAGTTACCTAGCAACCTTCCTCTAGGGTGGAGTGGAATTCTAATTTAAATAGATGTATGTAGATGAGAGGTATTTTTATAGGAAGCAAGAGTGGGGGGGGGGGAGAAAAGAGTATAAATGAAATCTGTGCCAAGAAATGTCTTTACAGTGTGTACTTTTTTTTTTTTACATTAGGGTGTCTGTACCCTTGCTAAAGATGCTAGATCAAATGCTGGCCAATGGTTGCTTTGATATCTTCACCACTGAAGAGAAGTAAGTGCTAATTATTCTGCTTTGAAATTGCTGTTTTATATCGGAGGACACTGAAGGGGATAGCTGCTGCTGTGGCTAATTTACATGTTTGTGTTGTGTTACTAGTGAGAATGTTGTTACCAGTTGAATGTCAATGTTCTTAAAACCAAAATCTGATCTGTACCTTGACAGTGGTCCTTTCTCAGAAGATCTTTTCTTCTGCTGAAAAATGCATCAAAAACCCTGATAATTACAATTGCGGGGGTACTTTTGGTTTCACAGTGTGCTATGTGCTTTTTTAAATCTTGCAACAAACTCATGTACGTATAGTGGTAGTGCCAAAGAACAGCTGCCTTAGACTGAGGTGCCTGCTACGCTGTATATTAGGCAACTTAATCATTTTGTTTAAATTTCCCTGAAGCTGCAATAATCCATTGAGCGACTATCAAGAAAGGTCAAATCCAAAGGTCAAATACTGGGGCTAAGAGCCTTGGCAATATCCCTTTAACCCATTTTAGCTCTCTTTTTATCACTGTTTTATGACCAGCAAATGAACGAGATTCAATCTGCATATATTCATCTGGAGAAGGTGTGGCAGTGACAGATTCATACAATTGCTGAGAATTGCTGTACAGCCATAATTAGCTGTACATATTATTGGGAATAAATATATTGTTCACCATGCCATGTCCATTTCACTGGCAGTATTTCCCAGTGTGACATGCTGAGGCAAAATGCCTCTGCTGGCCAACATTTTTAAAAATTCATTGTTCTGTGAGTTGCAGGGTGCAAGGCCCAAAGTTTCCAGTCAAGTTAAATATTCTGGAAGGTAATATCTTGGGACTGAATAAATGTGAATAAGCATTCCAGTTTGAAGTCTGACAAGTAGTATGTCTGCACATCTGCAGATACCTGGCAGAGCTGTACAGCACTCAAGGCGTTATATGCAATTTTATACTGGATTTGGCATCTATTTTAAAAAGTTTCTCTTTATTTTAATGTTAAAATCACTCACAGTGGATGCACTTTGAAAGTTTCTACTGATCTGAAAGTTTTAACTAATTATACGAATATTTCCAATTATATGTATAGGGTATATTTCTTAAACTAGTAACATATTTCTAAATGGTAGAAATTGGAATATTAAGAATTAATAAACCATCACCACCCTCAGGCAAAATAAAACCATAAATTAATCTGATGAATTTCTCTCCCTTCCTTATTTAGAGGATAAAGACTCCAAGAAGTTCACTTAGCAATCTTGCAATACAGATCTAATTTATCTGGGAAGAGCTTAGACGGTGCTGTAGAAAACTCTAAGCTAACTGGAAAGAGTTCCAGAGTGCTGCCCTATGTTTGCAGTAATTATAGTTTGTTCTGGGAAAATCTTTCTGGGATGGTTAAAAGATAGTTAAATACCTGCCCTGGCTCACCGATGCCTGCTGCACTACAGTGTAGGAAATCACTGCTTTTTGTGTGAAAGAATATGGGAGTGTGTGACTGCTGGAACGGATTCCTCGAGCAGAACCACTTGTATGCCCCCTCAGCCAAAGAAATGTGCCAAAAAGGATGCAAAAATACAATGCAGAATGAGTCGGACTGAATTGCAGACACACTGCCCTATAACATACAGCATACAATTTTAGAGCTAGAATTTATTTAAAAAGTGCTGGGGGTTAGGAGGTGAATGCTTTCTCTCATTTTTAATGTCAATATGTGTATGCCAGAACACATCAGCTAAGAATTATAGTGCTGGTTGATTTTTTTTTTTTAACATGAAAAATGTCCTGTTATACAGTACATTACATTTGATCTATAGAGTATGCAACTCTTGCTCAAAAGCCTGGAACATGGAACAAAATTATTTGTTGGGGTTTTTTCTTAATCTGGGCAACTACGTCTTGGCAAGTTGGTCTTGGATTTAGATGCTCCAACACCTATGATTATGATGCCAATGACTGCTTAGCCTTCAGCTGACTATTGTTAAATTTCGTTATAAAAAATGAGTGTTTGCAAATGCAAATGTCTATTCTGTTACAGTAAAAAGGAGGTTTGTATATACTATATCAGACCTCCTTTTTTCCAACAGCAGTTGCAAAAAATATTAGCTGTCCAGAGCAGGTAAATAATATCCAAATTGTTGCTGAGTTCTATATTTAAGTTATAGCTATTGGATTAATGGTTTGACACCCCTTGGGACATAAATACTTTGCATTAGCCTGAATTGCCACTGGATGTCATTCTTGCTTCACAGGAACACAGCTTGGAGTGCATGTTCTTGACTATTCAGAAGATGCCCCCCTAAAGCTGGGTTTGGAAAAGATAGCGGAAAGCATTCTCATTGCTCTGTCTAACTGACTTTTAGTGCTCATGAAATGTGCTGGGCTGACAATGCTAGGTTTCTTTAGTATATACTGGACAAATACATCACTTGACAGTTTCCCCAGAACTGTCCTGTCAGTGTGCTTCAACCCTGACTAGATTGATAACCTATAAGGTTGAGAGCGGAGCTGAATCTTCATAATCCATTCAGTCCTTTGCACCTCTGCTGAGGCTGCCAACAAGGAGGCCAGTTATAGAATGGATACTTGCTTAATAGGAAATGGCATAAACCAACTATTTTCCTAGGTGACCAAACGGCTGCCAGTAACAACTTTTGTTCGCTCTTGCCCTTGGCCAGGTTTGAATCTGTGCTATTGAGGTGAAAAGTCTGTTTGCCATTTCTCATTCACCGTCTAGTCTCCTTTTTTCCTCACTAATAGCTGCAGTACTTTTCCACTGAAGTGTAATGGTTCCTCTCTGCAGACATACACTGTTGCATAAAACTCTGAATTTTAACCTAATACAATTGTGAATTTTTATGGAATTCATATTCACTCATATGGCCTCTTCACCATTCCTCTTCATTTTAAAGAGTAATGTAATTCTGGCTGACTGTTAGTTGGTCAGGAATGGTGGCAGAGGCCTAGGCTAGCACATTTGAACAGTGGTTTTAAAGTCAAATTATAGTCTAGGCCCTGTGTGGCAGGGTTTCCAGAATGCTTGCTGAAGGCTGATCCTGCAAGATGCTTAGTGATTGATTTGAGTGGGAGATGGGGGCATTTGGCATCTTGCAGGACTGGGCTGTAATACAACAGGCCCAGATTGTGAATCTCTTATCCTCAGGAGTAGTTCCACTGAAGAAATATCTAATTCCTGGAGCTAAAAATACCTAGACATATTCTAGCATACAGTACCTACAAAGTTTGAACAGAATAGTCTCTAAATCATCATTCTATTGGTATAGTGTGCACTTGGCAACTTCACATAAGTACTGTCTGTATATGTTCAGCTATTAGGTGCTCTCATTTCTAAAACTGTCAATATAACAATTTGCAGAAGGTTTTATAAAGTGCCATAAGATGGCATGTCATTACTGATGTGGCTCTTAGATTTTAATACTACTGGCGATTCCTTTAAGTAGTGGTAATTCCATTCCTTAATAGAGCCTAAGCTGAAAGGGGCACAGCATGGCTCTCCGCTGATTTCAAGACCACCCCAAGAAATGTCATGACTGATCTAATTGAAATGCAGCTCACCTTAAAACAAAAATTCTTTTTGCAGGAACACGTGTGCCCAATTTACATAATGTAAAGACTTCAGACTGATCTCTTTTCCCCAGATACTGATTCTGTTTCTGCTGGAACCATGCCCACACAGAAGAAGGAATTTTCTCAATTTCCTTTAAAGAGGCCAAGCTATTTGAGTCATCTGAGATCACACATAGGTTAGGTTTAGTTATTACAAATGTGAAATTGGCAGGTGACAGAAAGGAAAGTGGGTCTGTTTTAAACACCAAATGCTGCACATAAGGTTACATGAACTAAATTTTTTCCAGATGCTCTGTTCCAACTGGCCTCTTTGTTGCTGTGCTTTTCAGCAATGTCTATATTGTTGAAACAGTTTAAAATCTCACCTAATTCACCATATTGCTGTTATCCTGTGCTGAAAGGCAGGCACACACTGCAGATACTGTAGTTAAACTCCTGTAACCTTCAGCCAGTCTGGAAAATAGCCTTGTGTAATTTGCCGGCCCAGGAAAAGATACCCAGCCTTTATTATTCAACGACACACAGTTCACCCCATGCATACTGCCATACACATGTAGCTGGGGATTAATACACACACCTACTTATCTTCCTATCTACCTACCTAAACATACACCATTGGACATGGATACACATGAACTCTCAAATTCATGCATGCATGTACACCATCCCACTCAAATGTCTCACACGTGCACACTTCTCACCAATCTCAGTCTCTTTGCAGGGTTGGAGCAGAGCTGATGCGAAATGTGGCTGTGGTGGTAGCACAGAACTTACCACTGCACGCCCCTGAGTTAGAGATCTTCGCCAATTCCACATAACTACACCAGTGCTTTTGCTGAAATTACCTTTTAAAATAATGTAAAGCACGCTGAAGCCTATTGTATGAAAATTATAACTTATCATTGCTATCACTTTTGTATTGTTGCAAAATAGATACGTTAAATTATATTGTACACTTTAATCTTATTTTTAGATCCACAGTTTAACTCAACATAACCGAGATAAATGTCTGGATTTTGCTTTATGCTTTTCATACATAGTACAGTGGAGGTTTCCTAAATGCACAATCTAGGAATAAAACAAAAGTATTTCTTTGCCAGTGTTGTTTTTTACTAAACAAATATGAAATGGTGTCATGCTACATTTATGACACAGCAAATTATTCTGCTGTTTTTTTATCGGATGCCTAAGAGTATTGAGCAGAAGATTAAACAAGTTATGCTGCAACTATAAGGATATATTCTAAGAGCCCATGAAATATGAACAAACAGAATATTAAACAACACTGTTTGTGTAAGCATCTGGGAAAGAACTGTGAGAACCACGTTTCCCATATGGTGTGTGGAAAAAACACACTTGCTAAATATATTTCAAGATGGTGTCAAACTGTATTGCATTTAGCAGTAAAGCTTTGGAGAACTAAGGCACTTAGGAATCACTAAGAGATCATGACAGTACAATAGTTTAAAGTGCATTGATCCTCACTTGATACAAAAAAAAGTTTGAGGAATTTTAAAACAGCAGGGAATGATTAAGGGCTAGTTAACATAGCAATGCATAACATAAATAGATTTTTATGTGGATACAGAATGTTTTCTCTCTCTTCCTTTGCCATTTCTGATCCAACACAGGTTGGTAGTAATAACAAGACATGGCATCTAATTGTTTGGTGGCATATGTGGAATGAATTTGGTTATAGTTCACTCCCCCAGTGTACAGGTAATCGCAGCACAAAACAATTAGTATTTATCTCTCCCTTGTCAATATAGAGGTCAGTGACTGAGTAAGCATTGAGGCTGAAGTAAATCCTCACCATTAGAAAGGAGGTCCTTCAAGAAAGGGGTGAATCAGATTGGTAGAGCATTGTTGGGGAAGCTTCCTATACTGCTGTTTGTTCTACGAATAATACTATTTATCTGGCACCCTCCATGACAACTATATTCATTTAGAAATAGAAACCTAAAAGAGTTCTGTTTGCCTTGTAAAATGAATAACTAAA
This sequence comes from Lepidochelys olivacea, assembly GCF_965140295.1. NCBI lineage: Eukaryota > Metazoa > Chordata > Testudines > Cheloniidae > Lepidochelys > Lepidochelys olivacea. The sequence continues at coordinate 19,914,882 of NC_140424.1, forward strand.
ATGAACTTTTAAAAATTTCAGCCATCCGTTTTCTCTGAAGTTACTTACTCTTTGCAAAGAAGAGATCAAGAAATCCAAAGACATTCAAAAACTTCGCTCCAGCATTGCAGTGTGAGTTGGTATAAAAATCTTCCCTTTTTAACTCAAGGAATGGAGAAAGATTCAACTTCCGAACATAGAGCAGTGAGGTGGGATGGGGTGATTGGAGAATTGTTCTCCTTTGTCTATTTGGCATGAAATTTATCTGAAAAAACACATGTGAATTAATGTAACTCAAAGTTTCCATGATCTTTATAAGTGTGTTTTAAGAAAAACACGCACAAAGAATCAGTAAAGATTTGATTCCAGGAGTCCCCAACCAAAATGATTAAACTGCTGGTGCCCTATGGGGTGTGTTAAGCTCTCCAGAAGTAAAAACCTAATAATTTGATTCAAATGCTGGCTAGATAACAAACATAATTAAGTAAATCACCCTGAATCCTATTTGTGAGCTAGAACACAAAACCAGTTTGGATGTTTCTGCTCCAGAGAAAATTACGTCTGGAATAGCAGGGAGAAGTTGCAAGTCAGGACTGAGGTGCATCAGGAGCGTTGTAGGTGGGTGGGTGAGATCATGGCCCTGGAAACAGTGATGTTAGTCTGAATTGATGTTCCTTGGCAGAAGCTGGTATGACACTGTCAGCTGTAACTCTGCTGAAAGCACGGGATACAGCTAGGATATTCTTGACTGAATGTGTCAATGCTCTTAGTCTACCACTAGTTCACTTTTTCTACTCCAGTATTTGAAAGCATTCTAGAAAGATTAAAATGAGCAATAAGCCACATATCCGAACTATCCTTTACTCCTAACCAAATCATGCATTAGCTTACACCGTGTCTTTGTTTCGCTGTGTGAGAGCTTATTCTCTTTGTGGTGATTTTCACACACATTCTTTGGTGCTGCCTGTCAGTAGTTTTAAAACCATATTTGTATTTGGCATACCTGTGTGGCACCCCAGACATTGTTTACTAACCCTTAATGATTTTTACTATACTTTCCTTTAGTTTGCTTTCCCACGGTGGCTGGAAAATAAAGTGAGACTTTTTGAGGGAATCAAAACTTTTATTTTATTTATACATATTTATAAGTCTTAATTATTAACCTCAACAATAAAATGTACCTTTGTGACTAACTAGTGAAAGGAAACCACTCAAGTTCTATACATTCTTATTTTTCTAGGTTTTGTGGCATGATTCAGTTTCAAGGTGACATGAGAAAGAAAGTTTTATTTCAGCTGTTTCTTCTTCTTTGCCATCCATTTCCTGTGGTAAGTATTGGAGGTGTTGCCATAAGGCTTTTGGAGAAAAGAATATCATCTTTTTTACCAAGAAATAATGTTGTTAAATACTACTTCAAGTGAAAAGGGATTGAAAGTACATTTGACATACAGTGTTCACATTTTTTCACAGATATTTTAAAAAAACATATATTTTTGGGTAGGTTTTTCTCTGGATGTTACTCATCTGAAATCTTAGTGCCTGCCAATTCTTTACCTTATTGATTTGCTTGTATGTTGTGTCCATATTCTTTCCCCTTTGTCCGAGTCTTTACCACAAAGCATTTACGATCCAGAAATTGCTGCTATTCTGTTTGTACAGCCCAATGAGGCTCTAATCTCCATTTTGGTGCCACCCATAATAAATTCTTCCTTGAGTTACTGGCCCTACTGATGCTCTGTGTGAGGGTGTGTGTGTGTCTGTGCTTTTGATTGGAGATTTTTGTTAGCAGTGCCTTTTGATCTGCGCCAGCACCCTATGCCTTCTTGTGCTGTGGTATTAGGGAATATAGGGAAGGGCGGACCCACCGCTGCTCCGGTTACTTCACCACCTATGGTTTAAGATGGAGTATAATAGTTTCCACTTGCTAGTTGATACAGATTTTTTTATCCTTTTATTTTATCTATTTTATTTTGTATTTCTTTATTTTTTTATTATATAGCACAGGCTTCAGGGGGAGAGGGGGTTACCCCTTTCCCTTTTATTTCATGGTCCTCCAGCCTTGCAGCCTCTCCAAGTGGGTTATACCAAAAAAACACAGGATTCAAGCCCTGCCGAACCTGTCATCGGTTTTTTCCCCTCAGTGATGGGCATTCTAGCTGTCTCTGCTGCCTCAGAGAGTCCCATGTCCTGTCCATGTGTAAGGTCTGTTCCAACTTCAAGGACAGATCAACAATACTGAGGAAAGATAGACTGAAACTGTTCCTTATGGAGCATCCTTGAGAGATCTGCGGGGTCCAACATCCTCCTTTCTCTTGATAAATATGCCTCACCAGCTCAGAGCACTCCAGTAATTTCCTTGGCACCAGCTTCATTAAGCAGAGACCATGAGCAACTTCAGGCTCTTCAAAGCCTTCTAAATGGAAAAGACCCACCTCCCCCGAGAGAGAGCTCAAGAGGGAAAAGTCATCCTAAGACAAAGGAGTCAGGAGACTTCACATCCTTGTGTGGGTCCTGTTGAGGCTCCTACCTCTCCCAGTACTGAGATACTAGGACTACCTAGAAAGTAAGCCGCATACTTAAGTCTTCTGACAAGCAGCCCACACGTGGCATCATTGTTGGTACCAGGATTGGAGCCCTCCAAACACACGGACTTTCGAAGAAATCTGCTTCAGTTCCTTCTCCAGTACCATCTCCCTAAGGCAACAACCAACAAGAGCGCACAGCTCTGCCATCTCCAGGACCTCTAGATGTGCTTCACCCTGAGGAACTATGCCAGGCTCTAGGCTCATCAGTACCGTTCAGGTTCTTCTCCCATAAGGATCTCCAGACTATGGAGGAGCCCAAATCCCCTCTGCTGAGGGATACCAAGAGGACTTCCAGCCAGTATTGACATACTCTTCAGAGCCCCCTTCGGTGCTGGTGTGTCTTCATACAAATACTTAGCCGTGGGTACTGACATGGTCGCTAGTCTGCGTTGGCCCCCTCTGCTGACACAAGCCCTGCTACGGGCACCTATAGCTCATCCACTGGATGTGGGAGATGACTCAGAAGTCTCCATCCCAAGAGTCCACTGCCTTCCCATTCCATTCCAGCCTTTCTCCCTCCCTTCAGATATTTCCTGAAGACAAGATCCCCAGGAACCAATTGACAGACAACCTGTCAGCCTTGATAGGAACATCCCTGAGATCCAACTCCTTTCCATTATGTCCAACTCCATTTGGCCTTTTGGAACCCTTGAACTCCTTATGGTGACCAGTTTTACAGGTGCTCTAACACAGAAGGATCTGCCAAAATCAACTGCCACCTCGGGATCCTTTTCCCCAGGAAGACCCTCTGAAGAAACAAGAGTAAAGGATAGAAAGATGACCTCCTTCTCCTCCTCTCCATAGGAGGCACTTATGCCCCTCCGCCTCCTACATGGATGACTTTGGAGCTTTTCAAAACCTAATGAAACACATAGTGCAGAAGCTTTACAGGTCCCTTTGGAGGAAGTACATGAACCTCGGCATTCTTTGGTGGACATATTGCATACCTCCTGTCAAGGTAAGATAGGTTTACATATCAATGAGGCCTTACTATCACCAGCCCATATGGTATGGCAGACACCAGCAACCATCCCTCCCATATGCAAAAAGGTTGATAAGTACTGTGTGTAGGCCAAGAGTTTGGAGTATGTATTCTCCCATCCTTCCCCTAACTCTTTGGTGGTTGTTGCTGTCAGTAAAAGAAATAGACTATTAATTCAGATCAGCACGCTCTGATAAAGAACTTAAGTGCCTGAATCTTCTTGGCTGCTCCTCAGGGTTGCCAACTGTCAGGCCTTGATGGCAAAATATTACACTACAAATGGCAGCAACTTTTCACGTTTTATTAATCATTCACATCAAGGGAAGAAGGAGCAACTTCAAGCTCTCATTATGGAAGGACAGATGATCACAAAGGCTTCCCTACAGGCTTTTTTTAACATGTTCTGTGACAACTGCTGTTGTCATGCATCAAGTCTCCTGGCTGCAATCCTTTGACCTTCCCAACAAGGTACACAGTACTGTGGAGACCCTCCCTTTTGATGGGCCTAAGCTCTTCAGTGATGTCATAGATCTCTCCACTTGCTCAAAGACCAATTTCTTGGCATCTATATGCCTTCGAAAAGGAGAACATACAGCAAGGCACAGACAGTACAGCACTCTCGACTAGTCCGCTACCCAAACTTCCTAGGACAAGCTAAACTCCCAGAATACGGTGCAGGTTCCGCAAGAATGGGCAGTCGTCTACAATGACCTCTCAGTCGGCGACCTCTTCCAAATAACCATTTTGACTGATTGGTTGAGGGTCATGAACCACTCCTTATACTGGATCTTCTGCTGCAGCAACCCATCCTCCATCCACCCTATGGAGATCACCTCCCATTTTCACCTCAGACAGATGGAGTGAAAGGGTGGTATCAGTGGGCTATTCCATCCAGTTCAGCTCTATCCCTCCTTTCCATTACTATTCAGGGACTCTTCTCAGAAGGGACTCTCAAAGCAAGAGATGCATCTCTCATGCTTTTGGGGGTGATTGAATCCCTTCCTCTAGTCTTCATCATGAAGGGTTTCTGCTTTAGGTATTTCCTAATTCCCAAGAAAAAAGGAAGATGGAGACAAATCCTGGATCTTAGGACTCTGAACACTTTTATCCTTAAAAAGTGATTCTGGATGGTCAAGCAGTGAGAATTCTATCTTTACATCCTGGGGACTGGTTCATCATCCTCAACTTCCAGGATGCCTATTTTCATATAGCCATGCAGCCATTGCATCAGCAGTTCCTAAGATTCATTGTTTGCAAGAACTACCAGTACTGTGCTCTACCATTTGGCTTATCAACAAATGCCTTCTCAGTCTTTGTGGCCCACCTTTGTTGGATGGGAAATCTTCCATATCTGGCTGACTGGCTCCTCAAGGTACTGTCAGCTACCAAAAAGGCCCTGGGCCTCTTGCACTCTCTGGCCCTTTGTCTCAACATTGGAAAAGTCTACTTTGATACCTATGCAGCCCCTCTAGACTCCACAACAGCCAGAACGTACCTACCCACAGACAGGTTTGTCACAATGTCCAGCCTCATTTCCACTCTACAACACAGCCCACAAAACACTGCAAGTTCAATTTTTGGGCCACTTGGTGGACTGTACGTTTGTAACATTCCATGCAAGACTACACTCCTGACGTCTTTGAGCCTGGCTCAGGTATATCAAAAGGGAGGTTCTCTGCAGTACTGCCAGAGAGAGTATGGCATCACCAACAAAAACAAACTTTCCAAGTAGGTGTCTGCACCATAGAGAGTCCTCGATCCGTCAACTGGTGGAAGGATCCCCCGAAAGGTCTGGGTAGAAGTTCAATTCTTGCGTCTACTCCCTGCAAAGATCATCACCACAGATGCCTCCCTGCTAGGTTCGGGTGCCCATCTCCAGGACTCTACAGATGAAGGCAAATGGACTTCCCAGGAGGCTTCTCTCCATATTAACATTCTTACTCCGGGCAGTCATGGCACTTACCATCATTTCCTGCCCAATATCAGGGTCCACTCAGAGTAATGATGGAAAACCAAGCAGCCATGTATTATAAAATTGCCAAGGAGGAGCAAGATCCCAGTCCTTATGTTCAGAGTCAGTAAACATATGGAATTGTTGCATATCCCATCAAATATACAGCTAAGTGGTTTACCTGCTGGACTCGCTGAGCAGGCATTCCATCAGGACCACAAGTGAAAGCTGAATGACTCAGTTTTTCAGGAGATTTGACTCACCTTGTGTTCTCTGGCCATAGATCTTTGTAATGCTGTCCAGCATGAAGTGCCATTGCTTCAACTCAGTGGGAGAGAACACTCACAGCTTGTTGGGAGACGTCTTCTTTCCCCTGGCTTCTCTTTCTGCTGTTTCCTTATCCTCAAACGCCGCCGCTACTCAAAGTTCTGAACAAGCTGATTCAAGAGAGAGCAGTGATCATTTTCATAGTGCTGTCATGGCCCATGTAGGTATGGTTCCCAGACCTGATTTGCCTACCTGTGTCCACGTCTTTTCCTTCCTCTGACAGCGGACCTTCTGACTGAGGAATTGAGCTCCATAATCCACCCCAACCTCTCATCACTGCATTTCCAGGTGTGATTTGTCTCAGTGGCTCTTGGGTATGAAACAAGATTGTTCTCTTGATATCCAGAGAGTACTGACAAGTAGTAGAAAGCCCACCACAAGGAATACTTACCGACAGAAGTGTAAGAGTTTCCAACCCTGGTGTGTCCAATAGTCTGTATCTCCTTCCGAGTGTCTTATCCTGAACATACTCAATTACCAGCTGAATCTGTGGACTCTGGGTTTGTCACTGAGTTCTGTTAAGGTTCACCCAGCCACTAAGACAGCTTTTCAGTCACAAGGTGAAGGCTTCTTGTGTTTTCACACATCCTACAACCGCGAGATTCCTTAATGGTCTGTCTAACCTAATTCCTCCTGTAAAAGAGCCTACATCCACCATGTTAGAACCTTAATTCAATTCTTAATGCCTTGTCTTAGGAAAAACTCCACATAAGCCCATGGGGACCTATTTGTTTCTTCATCTGTCCTTCAAAACATCATTCCTCATAGCTGTCACCTTGGCCAGGAGGATAGGAGACCTTAGAAGTGCTTATGGCTGATCCAGCACAGGTGGTGTACTACCACAATAAGGTGACATTATGCCCCCATTCTTGTTTCCTACTTAAAGTCTTGTGTTTCTATATCAATCAAGGTATTCAGTTACCAGTGATTTACCCCAATCCTCACTCTTTGAAAAAGGAAGCCAGTCTTCATACTCTGGATGTGATAAATGCTCTTGCCTTCTACCTAGATAGGATCAAACCCTTCAGAGTTTCTCCCAGACTCTTGATTACTGTCACTAAGAGAATGAGGGGGACAGCCACCCTCCTCCACCCAAAAATTGTCAAAATGGGTTTTAGGTTGCTCAATCCACTTCTATAGCCCTACCGAAAAACATACCCTGCATCAACATTTGTATAAGGCCTCAAGCTTGGTGTTTGTACACATATTTCCACAACACTATTCTACAATGTATGCTTCCAGAGAGGATGCATCCTTTAGCAAAGCTGTTCTTCAATCTGTACCATACCTGCTCCTCAGCTCCCTCCTCTGTAACTGAGGCAGTGCTCGGGAATCTCCTTACTAGCACCCATAGGGACAATAACTCCAAGAAGGAGAGGTTATTCAGTTGGTACAATAACTGTGCTGCTTTGAGATTTTTTTGTCTCTGTGGTGCTCCACTACCCTCCCTCCTCCTCTGCTTTGGAATCTTGCTAGGCTTTGAGGTTGAGAAGGAACTGTAGTGGTGGTGTCTCTGCCTGTCACCTATATGCCCTTGTACTGGAGCACAAGAGGCACAGGGCGCAGACACAGACCCATGGGCACTGTGGACAAAAAATGCTGATCAGAAGTGCATGGGCATGCACATGTCCTCATGTGGAGGACCCATAGGGACAAAACATCTCTAAGAACTCCAGTTAATATACAGTGTGACCGGGTCAGGCCAGATGGCTACAGGAGAGTAATAGAAGGCAGATCTATTAGTCCCAGGTTAATCACGTTCCTTTTCCCTGGGTAAGGTAACAAGGCAGTTCCAGAACAATCAGGAAGATGCTGGAACCAATTAAGGCAGACAGGCTCATTAGGACACCTGGAGCAAATTAAGAAGCTGCTAGAATCAATTAAGGCAAGCTAAAAAGGGCACCTGGTTTAAAAAGGACCTCACTTCAGACAGTGAGGGGTGCGCAAGGAGCTGAGAGTGAGAGGGTGTGCTGCTGGAGGACTGAGGAGTACAAATGCTATCTGGCATCAGGAGGAAGGTCCTGTGGTGAGGATACAGAAGGTGTTGGGAGGAGGCCATGGGGAAGTAGCCCAGGGAGTTGTAGCTGTCACACAGGTGTTACACGAAACACTATAGACAGCTGTGATCCACAGGGCCCTGGGCTGGAACCCGGAGTAGAGGGGGGGCCCGGGTTCCCCCCAACTCCCTATTGGATACAGGAGGAGTTGACCTGGACTGTGGGTCCCACCAGAGGGGAAGGTCCCTGGCATGTTCCCCGACCCACTAGGTGGACCAGCAAAGACTGTGGGGATTGTTCTCCTTCCTTTTCCCCATGCTGGCCAGTAATGAGGTTAGCTGAGTGAACGGCAGGTTTGAGCCACTAGCAAAAGTGGCCAAACTGAGGGCTGCCATGAAGTTAATAGGTGGCTCCTTGCATAGGTGCTGACTCTGGGGCTGGAGCTACAGGTGCCAACTTTCCACTGCTCAACCCCAGGCCCTGTCACCACTCCACACCTTACCCCAAGGCCCCCTCCCCTGAGCCTGCTGCACCCTTGCTCCTCCCCACTCCCTCCCAGAGCCTCCTGTATGCTGTGAAACAGCTGATCGCAAGGGGCAGTAGGCACTGGGAGGGAGGGGGAAGCGCTGATCAGCAGGGCTGCCAGCAGGCAGGAGGTGCTGGGGGGGTTAGTGGGGGGCTGCTGATGTATTACTGTGGCTCTTTGGCAATGTACATTGGTAAATTTTGGCTCCTTCTCCGGCTCAGGTTGGCCGCCCCTGCACTGCAGATTCAGTGAAGGAATACTAAGGGGCTAGAAAGTGAACATTCTAAAAATGCACTTTTGAATTCCAGAGTTACAAATTAATTACTATTCAGTCATTTCCAGTGCTTTTTTCATTACATAGTAGAAACTCCTAACAGACATCCTTTTAGATTCTATATAATTATTTAATTCTGTAGATAATTTTCAAAATGTGTTGGAGAATCCAAGGTCTCCACCTCAATTTAGCATTTAGATATGGATCTAGACCCACCCTCTGTCTGGGATATGTGTGTTGCACCTCCCTTCCCATATATCTTCATGAAGGCTTCAGATCTTTGGCATGCTGTAGGCAGTCCCTCTCCAAATTCTTTGTCTTTGATCATCTTCACAGAGTGGGGCCCAGTTCTCCTTCCTATCCTTTTTGTTTCCCAGTTGCTAAAGCCAATTTGGTGCAAGAATGAGCTGTCTTCCTCCCTCCCCCGCCCTTCTCTGGAGACAAAACTGGGATCTTTCCCAGACCAGAACTGCCCACCATGCTGCTTTCCTCTATGTGGTCCCTCCTCACCCAGCAAGGAAGAGCATACAGAAGATGAGCAGTCCTTCCAGGAGCCTCAGAAAGAGAACTTGGCCACAATTGCTCCCAGCAACTGTGGGACAGTTGCTCAGCTAGGGAAAAGGGACTCAGCGTCTGCTGAGTTGTTGGGGCCTTTGCATCCCCCACACCACCTAAGGCTCCCCTGGAACCTCTCTGCAAGAGCAGACAGGGCTATCTTCCTGGGTGGATTTGATTTAAATCAAATGGATTTAAATCACTAGTTAGGAAGACTCAATTTAATCATGGTTTTCTGCATAAAAGTGCATTCTTGTTGGTTGTTATAACCTTAATACATATTCTTCACAACTCAGAGATAGATGTAAGTTTCATTTTTAAGGTAAACACTAGACATTTTTAAAGTTATTTATTTTGAAAACTTTTCAGATTAGTTTTACAGCTATATCAAAAAATGAATGATTGTTTGGTTATTTCATTTACCAAAGATGATTGAAGCAGATATTTATGAAGTAATTGGGAGGTGAACTATCTCCAATTCAACAGGTTAATCATTAATATTTGGAGGATTTTCTTGCCATGCTGTTTTAGGAGGAGAACATCACCAAACAGACATTTAAATTGTTTTATTTAACTAAAACAACAACGTTATGTATTCTGGATTTTTTTCTTCAACAGCGAACATATAATATTTTAACAAAAAAAGCATATGAATTTTTGAATTTTGTTAAATATTCAAGTTTTTTAAAATCGTTTGTTTTTGTTAAAATTGTTTAACTAAAATAGTTAAATGAAATATTAAAAAAAAACCTTAAATAGACTGTCAGCCAAGTCAACATGAGAAACTTAAAATGTTGGCTTCTGCAGCTAACTCAGTTGTCTTCACCTTCATGTTCCTGTTTGTTCATAATCTGGAAAAGAAAAACAAGCTTTCCTACTTTTTCAGGTCCCAAACGATTTCTCAATTTGGAATGAATTAGTCCAAAGGAAGAAAATATTCTTTCTACACCGTCAGCAGAAGCTACTGCTGTTAAAAGTGAGATTATCACTTCAACAGTCTCTGAATCCAAGTGCTTAAGTGACTTCTACCAGTTCACTGGTGTGACTTTCTTTAAAACATCATCAGCAAACATATATTTCTTGAATGGTTCTCAAATTGGGTCTCTTTTTACAGCCTGTTGCCATTATAGGTTTTCCCTTCTAGTGAGAGAATGGAATGGTAGATCTCAAATCAATGAAGACGACACTCGGAAGGACCTCAAGACTTCCGGAATATGCTGCTCAAACAGTTCCACTTTTGTTTCTACTGCCTGTCCCTCCCTTCTCACATTTATCTCCAGACTACTACTTCTTGTCCAGATCTATTCCGCCCGCAACAATCTTGTATTCATTGAACTTTTTGAAACTTTGTACTTTTAGAGAGAGGTAAGAGATTGACTCTGTGTACACAAATTTGCAGAGGGACAATAGGGTTGAGGTCTATTATTTCTCACCTCCATATATATTTATTTAATTAAAACATTTTTGCTGTTAACAAGCATGTTATCTTTGGAGACACAAATCCACAGTTTGAGAAATGCAAAACTAAGCATCTCTGATGGTATATGCTAGACTGAGCATTGAGTCCCATTGGGTAGATCGAAAGATTAACCTAAATAATCTATACAGAAGCCCCTGGAACCCCATAAAATTGGGTCCCTAATCCATGAACTATTGGAGCTCACTTACAAAACTTTTCTTAAACATTACATGAATACATTGTCTCATATTATAGAATTAAAATTTATAATTCCTATTGCATGATGAGATATCTTTGAGCTATAATGTATCTTAATTAAAACTATCTTTAGATAGGTGTTTTCCGCAAAAAGCATTTTACCAAAAAAATCCAATTTAAATTAAAAAAATTGGATTTTTTTTATTTACTTTTTTTAAAATCAGGGTTGGAAGGGACCTCAGGAGATCATCTAGTCCAAATCCTTCTCAAAGCAGGACCAATCCCCAACTAAATCATCCTAGCCAGGGCTTTGTCAAGCCTGACCTTGAAAACTGCTAAGGAAGGAGATTCCACCACCTCCCTAGGTAACCCATTCCAGTGCTTCACCACCCTCCTAGTGAAAAAGTTTTTCCTAACATCGAACCTAAACCTCCCCAAGTGCAACTTGAGACCATTACTCCTTGTTCTGTCAATAGGTCCCCCTATATTTCCTCCACTTCGGACAGTTTGTGCTCAGAAACCCTCTGTGGGTTAAGACTCAAAGGGCAACACTGTCCTCAGAAAAAGGGACCAACATCCTGATTTAAAAAAAACTGGGAGAGAGGTGCAACCCCAATATCTCCAAGAGGGGAGAGGTCACTCCTAGAAAGGAAATGATCGGGCTGCCAACCTTCTGCTCAGGTTAATCGTCACATCTGTCATGACCTTCGTAATAAAAGTAAATAGACATAATTTTAATTTACCTCCTGAAAGTAAATTCATATGGCAACATTTCAAAATTTTAATTGCAGATCTGCAACTATACAATAAAGACACTCATCCAAGGACCTTTGGTGTAACTTTAAAATCCAAACAGTCCATACTAAATCTAATAATCCAAACCAACTCTAGTTAATTATGTATGTTAAATACAGTATAAGATGAGGATTTCAAAAGAACACACCTTTGGCCTAAGTCTGCTGCCATTGAAGATGATGGTCAAATTCTCATTGACTTCAATGGGAGCAGAATTAAACCAACAATGAGAACTTCTGAAACTTGTTCACACAGCTTGTATGTCAGTATGTTCATTATAATCCCATTTTTTAAATACCATATTAACGTATTATCAGTATCATCAGTAACTACCAAGGTTTCACCCATCTTACCTATTATCAGTTACCTATTTATCTCTCTGCAGATTTAGGTCCCCATTCAATATGGTACATGCCAAATTTTAAGCATATGAATTGTCCCATTGGCATCGAGTAGAACAACTCATGTGCTTAAAGTTAAGTACCCGCTTAGGTACTTTTCAGGTGCTATCTATGTATCTTCCTATAAAAACAAACTCCTTTTGAAACATAATGTTTAAAAACAACAACCCCAAAACAATACTTAGCAGTAAAAGTTGAATATAAGCTGAAATTTGGCTTACAAAATCTTAAGCCCAGGGTGATCTAAAAAAAATAAATAAATCAGTTTAGACTGTTTTAAACTGATGAGGTTAATAATATTCAAGTGTAATCTTGTGTGTCATAACTCCAAAGTGACTTAAATTTTGAAGAACAAATTTTACTACTTTTGCTATTTTCAAGAATACAGTCATCCAAATAATTTAAAATAAGAAGTTTCATACTGTGTTTGCACAGGAAGTAGTTTTCATAAGTAATATTACTACATATGGTTAATGTACCTTCCAAAATCTATATTTATAGTACATGGTATATGGTGATATAACAATTGTAAAGTAGCCATTATAATCTGTTGTGTAAATAATATATGATTTTAAAATGTTTTAAATAGTATTTACATGGTAACCCAAACTACCATATTGCAATAACACTGTCATATTCCCATGAGAGAGTATTTTGTGGCCTCTAGTTAATCAATATTTAAATAAGTGCAGAAATCCTTCTGCTTAAACACTGAGGTTGTTACAGAAGTCAAAAGTGAAGAAATCCAAATTTCTTTCAAATTGCATCCTTCCGTTTTTGTTCTCTGCCCTGAGAGGTGCCAGAGTAGATGGATGAGGGAACCAGGCTGGCATAAAGGGAGTCATTTGGACCTTACGCATACCAGGAGATAGGGACTGACTGTTGCAGGGATCTCCAGGTGCCTTGATCAATGCTTGGATTTCATTGATGAAGCAAGGCAGTGTGTGTTGAATAGATACTGGATGGAGCAGATTGGGAAGCATCACCTATTGCAATAATTACTTCCAAACAAGCTGGGAGGCTCCCTGTCTTCTGTAGTAAAAAATAAGGGATTTATGGTTCTGAACAGTTAGATTATCTAAAAATGTATTGTCTTTCTAGACTGTTTGTTGTGTATTTGGCTAATTTGTCCACAACTAAGTATATACCAGCACAGAATAGAAGGCAAATAATATGAACCTTTCTTTGGGTGCCCTAAAAGTAAGTGTATCTGTCTGTACAGTAGTGCCCTACAACACTGCATGAAAATTGCGTGCTAGAGAAGAACATGATATATTCTACAATGAATAAGTGAATATGCATCTATAGAATATAACGCTCAGAATTTTAAGCCACATTTTGAGGAACCACAGGGAACATTAAGGAGACATTTTCTTAAGAAAATCCAAAGTATATTGTTTGTTCTGCCAAAAAATGCCTGTATGACTCATCTCTCTCTACCTTAGCATTCCTGTTTGTAAAATCAGGGATGTACTTTTCTGCCTCATATATTTGTTGTGAGGGTACTATTTGTAAAGCACATTGCAATTCTTTAGCATCTTCCATCTGAGGAGCTCAAAGTATTAAAGTAGAACATAAATCATCAAATAGCCATCTCTGAATAAGTGATTTCATCTTAGGCGCGCCACACATTTAATAAACATTACACTCACAACACTTCTTTGAGATACAGAAGAAATGCTATAATATCCATTTTAGAGATGTTCAAACTGCAGCATGGAGGTGAAGTCACTTTCCCCAGGTTCCACAGCATATCACTGGCAGACTCGGGAATATCACTCCCAGTTCTGCATTCTGAACATTATACCACTTCTTCCACTAAAGTATTCTGAAAGTACTGTGCATAACAACTGTAAATAACATGTAGCTCTTAAGTAGCAGTCTGGATAATTTCACTGTTTTCAGCAACTGTAAATTCTCTCTCTCCCCTTCTCTAGATAAGGAAAACAACAGCCAGTCAAGTGTATGAAATGTTGATAACCTACAGTGATATTGTTGATCCTGATATTCTGGATGAGGTCATGACAGTACTTAGTGATACCAACTGGTAAGTGAATTCATTGTCCGAGAAATGTTTAAAAATAAGGCCAATTTTAATAATTCTCATATCTATGAAATTTTTGTTCATGAGGAAAAGTGGAAAAGGAACTATAAATGACGTGACATCTTTAGCAAGATCCACTTATCGCTTTAAACAAGTTTTTAGGCCAAAAAGGGTATTGCTGAAAGGGATCTTCCTGCCTTGCAAGCTTGTATATTGTATATCATATATTGGTGGTAAATAAAGGTGCTGTGGTTTTATTTTTACTTGTCCAATGGTGTTTACTAAAATACCCATAATTTCTAATAAAGAAAAAGGGGAGGAAGTCCTGGAAGTTTGTTGTGATTCCACAATGCATTTCTTTTGTGTAACAGACAAACCTCAATTGCAGACACGTTTTCTTGGCATTCTTGAGCACTTCCAGTATTCTGAGAAAGGGTGGTATGTGGGCAAAGAGTTGAAAAGTGTCATAATGAGAAGAATTACTCCTATTTTCCTATGAAATATAGGTTTCAGAAATGTTGAAACCTCCTTCAAACAAATATTCTGAAATAGAGTAGTCTGACATTCCCCAGTGGAACTTTCATATTGTAGTATTAATTAAATAATACAATTTAAACTACCTTCTGGTGTCTTTGTCATTAAACCTCTTCTGGAAAGAAGGCCTGGCATGCAATTGTGAATTAATATAGCTAAATGTACCACAACTACTTGCCAGAATTTTGAGTAATTTCTATTTCTCTTTTCGAAGAACTCTTTTATCAAATGCTCTGCTGTAATGGCAACATTGTCTTGTCCATGCCAGGTGCAGTGGGTTATCACTGACCCAAAGGTATTAAAATGTCAGTCAGAGGTAGTGTGGGCTCAGTTTCTGGTTGTAGTCTTTCACTTGAAATTCACCTAGTGGTGAAAAAAAGGACTTTTAGCAGTCTTACACACAACAAAATAACAGAACAGAAACACGACTATAGGAAAACTGAATGCTATAAGAACTGCTGATTATATTTATGCCTAAATGTTCATTTTTTCACAGCTTTACTTAGTGTTGCATTATGAGCCTGAAATATGAATCATTAGGCGAGAGAGACTCTGATTATATAGTTCTAGATCCACAGAGGATGTAGCATAGGTGTTTTAAAGGTCTCACTGCTTAAAAGATAAATTAGTTCATTTTTTGACTACCCTTTTTGATGCCCTTTTCCTTACCAGTATTTTCTTAGTTCTGTGAATGCAACAAGTTATGTTCTAATCATTGTATTACAATAGATGTGTTCATGACTTAAACATTTCCAAACTTTCCCTTTTTCGTGAATTTTGTTGTCTTCAAGGAACAAGTAGACTTAGGACATGCTTTCACAGTTTCTCTGAAGCCATGTAAAAACACATTGGCATTAGTCACTGATTTTGAATAATTGTTCTGCATGAACTTAAGTGGAATTTCCATTTGGACAGCTTGTTTTTGGCAAACTAAACAGTGCTGGATCTGAAACTCTGGGGAATTATTTTATGCCACAGTTTAATCTCATTCTGCTCTGAAATTCCTGACTGGTGATAGATTTTAAAGTAAATGATGTGTCGTGTTTGTTTAAAGGCTGTCAGTATAATGATTGGCTGCTACTACTTTTCTTAATCTTTCAGTACAGAATTAGAACAGCTATATGAGCTTTTCTCAGATTTGCAGAATCTATTTCTTTTCAGTCTTATGTCTTACATTACCACATGAACTCTACAATTAAAATAATTTGTTTCCACAAACTTTTGAAATTGCTCCTCTTGTGTTAATATCTTTCAGTGCTCACTCAGAAAGTTAAAGGTTGTTTAGCTATTTTGGCATTAAATCCCTCTTTCATCTCCATAAATTGTGAAGAAGGGAGGGAGCAGTGGCTGTTGCTATATCATATACAGAACAAGTTCAGAAATAATGCTGAGACAAGCAACTGGTTTGAGAACAGTGTTGTTTGTATGGTAGATTCCTCCTTCTTAATTTGTCACTGAAGTAATCAAATGAAAAGAGGAATATTTAAATCAAAATCACTATGGAAAATATGGTGGTTACAGGCCTGGTCTTAAATTAGTCAGCCATCAGAACCCTGCCCTGTACTCACTAAAATTATGCGGCTGCCTGCCTGTTCTATTCTCTGTTGGTCCAGTGCTTAGTATACACCCCAAATTCAAATACAAGTCTAATACTTTGAGATTTAAGATAGAGTTCTAGATCACTTGAAATGTGATTGTTTCACCTGGGGAGACTTGGTAGATAAAGCAGTTGATGAATGTAATGTTTATTAAAGAAGACTTATGACACCTTGCATGGGATCATCAAGAGTATGTTAAAATTCTCAGACGCTCTGGGCACTACAGGAAGGGCTTTATACTTCTGAATTAAAATAAATCTGTGTTGACAGCAGGAAGCTGAACCAGCCTCAAATATTTTGGTTAAAAAGACCATAACCAGGATATGCATATTTGAAATATTCTCCCTGTTAGAACCACCGTGGGTTTAGAGTACAATTGTTGAATTTATAATATAACAAAATGTGCCTTTTGTTTTGGCTCAGAGCACGTTTGCAACTTGCCAAAGTTGTCACGTATCTTTCAAAAAGGCCAGAGGTATTCAACATTTAGATTGTATGTATCCTTTTCTGTAGTACTGGAATCAGTGTGGTCCTCCCCAGAGAATTAATTGGGTATGGGACTCTATGTACCATGGCTACCTTTACAAAATCAAAATTATGTACATGGTTGTGTCAGAGGTACCAAAGGTTTCCCTTTATTTTAGACTCGGAAATGCCTGCAGTATCGAATAATCAGTTGGGGACAATGACACTTCTAACAGACATACTGTAAAGAGTCCTCTGGTTTAATGTAGTGCAGTAAAAATGTTATACTTTTTTTGTATCAATCAAATAAGAATTTATTAAGAGTAAATATGTTTCACTATACTTTGATGCTATTTAATGTTTAACTGTATTTTTAATATAGTATCCTTTCAACTGTTCATTAAGCTGTTCTTTTCATTGCATGTTACAAATTTAGTCACGAAAATTATTTTCTTTCTGGAAAGCATGAACATTAAAAGAAATTCTCTTGTCTTGGTTATAGGGATGCTGAATTACCACTAGTGAGAGAGAAGCGCAACTATCTCTGTGACCTAATGAAAGTGCCGAAACCGCAACTAGTGTCCAAGGTAGAGTGTGGGGTTTTTGCTATAGAATTTTCCTGAAGGAACAAAAAAAAGCATCAGTTATTTTACTAAATATCCTGTACTTGTTAATGACATCTAGAAATCCAAGACCCATGGGATTGTGCTAGAGATAAGTACAGAATGTATGGAGTTGTCTAAAACAGTTTTTATAAAACCCTCCAATCCCATTCCTTGAAAACATTCCAGACTTCTGGTGCAAAGCTCAACTTACTGAGACAATGCAAGCATGAAATAATGTAGCACAGATGCCTGTGTGTACAGTGTGTGTGTCTGTGTTTTGTGGAAAAGAATGGTAAGAATTTCCCCTTCAAATTTAATAGCAAAACTAAAATTCCATGACTTATGTGACTTCCTATACATTGATTCTGCATTTAGGATAGAAACGGTATTGAAAGATTCAGGAAAGTTACATTCTAAACCCTAATAATAAATAAAGTACTCCTGAGAAGTGACAACATGTAACCTTAGGAAAGAATTTCCTTACTCAGTTTAATATACACATGGTGGGCCTGATTTGCAGAAGTATGCAGCATGAAGCCAGCGCAGTTTTGAGTACAGCTCATTCTCCACAGGAGGAGAACTCTGTTTTGATCACCGTGCCTCTAAGCCAGAGAAGCATGAGAGAGGTTCTTTTCCTCCAGATATGCAAGACAATGAGGAGGAAGATGTTGGCCACCAGGATAAGCAGGCTAACTAATACCAAGGACAAATATTAAATACACTTGTCCTCCCCCTTCATTCTTTCTTTATGCAAATTGTTAGGAAGGCATGGAAAATGGTTCAGGTGGCAGGTCCCGAAATTCTACAGTCACCCAAAGCCAAACTCTTCACTGTCTAAACTTGATGCAACAGGTAATTCCTGCAGAGGGAGTTTACTTACTAAAGGACCCTGCAGGCACAAAGAGAGATGCCATTCTTAAAACAGATTTCACAGCCACTTCAGCAGCCCTACTGTCACTAGCAAGCAAGCACATGCTTGCTAATGCTACAGTGTCCTGCTGTGATGAACTAAAAACCTCTACCTTCAGAACAAAGAACTCAGACTGATACCTAAAGAAATACCAGTAGCTGCTGCATTCATAAAAAGATGATGCATGGACTCTCAGTTGTCCTGGCCCTAACTCTGACTTAAGCCCTGACAAGTGTAAAATTTATCTGTATCTCAAAAGTCTTAGTTGGAATCCCATTAATGGAGAAGCTTGATAAGATGGTAACCGATTATATGAACAAAGTATTAACTTTCTACTCCTGTGGGATCAGACACAGACAGGGGGCAGAATCTCATTTCAGCCCTACTCACAGCAAAAGTACCAGAGTAGAGATTCTTCCTGTTCCAGGAGAAACACCTGGGCTCAGAGTCCCATAAAATCCAAACCTTTCTTCCCGTTTGAACACAGTGACTGAGATAGGGCCTGCTTCCCTTCAAAAATAGGACCCAGGTTAGGATATCCTGTGTTGCAGGCATCAGATTTCAATCTGGTTCACAGAGGTGATAGTGTAAGATGAATATTATCTGGAGCTCCAGGCGCTGCAGCTTCAAGAGATGAGAAACAAACCACACCAAAAGCACTAGAGTTTGTCCCTTAAGGCACCTCCAGGGCTCTCTTCCATCATCATTGAAGAAAGGTATCGGCAAGAGTATGAACAGCCTGATGAAGAAAACAAATTTCAGGACTATTGTAGTCTTTCTGGAAGGTCTAGCAGAAATTTACCTGCATATTCCAGTGAGATTCTCAAATAGGGTGGAATACCCATTGGGACGTATACTTGGAGAAGTATAGGTAATGGTTCTGAACAAAAGTAATCCAGCCAAAATATAAAGGTGAGGTGGCTCATCAGAAGGGAGGGATAGCTCAGTGGTTTGAGCATTGGCCTGCTAAACCTAGGATTGTGAGTTCAATCCTTGAGGGGGCCATTTAGGATCTGGGACAAAAATTGGGGATTGGTCCTGCCTTGAGCAGGGGGTTGGACTAGATGACTTCCTGAGGTCCCTTCCAGCCCTGATATTGTATGATTCTGTGATCAGGGAAGCGGACCAAAATTGTTGGGACTAGACTCTAGCTCATAGATAGTCAAATCTCTCCTCTCCCACCTTCAACTATTGAGAAGATCAGGGTGCACCAAGAATGCTGGGATACCCAGACCTAGTTCAGCTTCCAGAGAGGTCTCCACTTCATTTTCCCAACTGGCAGGATTTCCTACACCAGAGCTGTCTGCTGCATCTCATTGCAGACAGCTAGGTTTTTAAGACTTGCAGGTTCTCCACCTCTTTTACCTGTGTGAGACTGGAGACAAAATTCTGTCACTTCAGTATTGCAAGGTCAGAGCAGTGAGCAGGCTCTCAATCTTTCCAGACTACCATACCCCTTTCAGGAATCTGATTTGTCTTGCATACTTAAACTACTTGTTTTCAAAATCTTCATTCTCAGATACTACCCATAATGCATCTTCTGTGAGGACACACGGCTGGTCTTAATCTCGAGTACAGATGGCTCTAGGGTAATTCTTCTTTTGTTTTTTCCAAAGTCTAACACCAAAAGAAAAAGCACGGCCTGTGGCAGATGTGAGAAGAGCAGTTCAAGTATTCCTTAGTAGAATCAATTAGCTTAGTAAAACATCATTTTTATTCTTCTCCCTATAAGTTCCATGCATGTGCTTGAAAGTATCTAAAATCATCCATTCTTAGGTAGATTCAATAGCGTTGCTGAAGCACATTCATCAGCAGAAGAAGCTGGCGCCTACTCAACGCTTCCATGATCAGCAGCCAGAACAAAAATCTGTAAAATGGCTACCTGGTCATCCATCATCACCTCACATACTTGACTCTTCTTCAGAAGAAAAATGTCAGCAGGAGGATGCTCTCAGCTATGGATTTAAAATTGTTACCCTTTCCCAAGTAGTGTTAATCTTTCTTTTGTCCCATTTGTCATTCCATCCCTTCGTCCCAGACTGGGGGAAAGATTGTGATACAGAAATATGCTAAAATGGGGCAAACTGTGGGAAGTAAGGATTTGCTGTTAATTTATACTTAATCTTTTACTTAAAATGCAGCATTTCCCCCACAGTTTTGGAGGTATTCATACTGGTAAAAGAGTTGTGGCCAACCCCTGGAACATCAGATAAGATTTAACTGCCTCTGGTGTTTGTAAGTAGAGATACAACCCAAGTGTGTTGAGCTGTAAGAAGCCAGGTTCCGAAAGGAAATTATCATGTAACACATTAAGTCACAAAACCAGTTATTTGTTTTGTTCTGAAAACATTGATAGTAAAAGGGCCAAGAAAACCAGCTGCTGAAGTGATTCTTACTCCCCTGATATACATTTAGTTAATTTGTACAGCAACCAGAACAGATAAAGAAAAATTCTTAACGTTCTCATCTGGTAAATCACTCTTGTTTAAGTGAAAGCTAAACTTGTGAGTGCTGGTGTTTTAATGAATTGGGAGATTAAGAATCTTGTTTTACTATCAGTGTTGACTGCTCTTTGCTTCATAAATGTTATGATTAAGCATTTCAAAATGTAGAGGGTATAAGAAAATTGTCTTGATAGCCAGGTGAGTTTTAAACACTTGGAGACTCATATGAAAGATTGGAAAGAAAAGTGAACCCTCCCCTTTGATAATACGAGGCACCTAATGTGTACATATGTCTGGGGAAAAATTATTGCAAATACTGTAATGCGAATCTTTCCTTTAGTATCCCATCAAAGTCAGTAAAGTTACAGGGCAGAATTTGGTGCTTTACTACTTCCTCCTCCTCCTCCTTATGTTTTCTAGCAATGCTAATTAAACACTTGCAGAAATAAAAATAGCCTTGCAGTTTACTTGAAAACTTCTATTTGTTCTAGCTAGTATTAAAGAATGACAATCCCACTTGCAATCCTACTGTGTATTATCAGTGGAGGAGTTTCTCAGCAGTTAAATCCAGTGGCACAAACATTTTTCCGTAGGGATGCGGGGTGTATGAGAGAAAATACACAGCACACTCTACCTTTCTCTGAGAGCTCGCCTCATAAAAGTAGAGGAAAAATACAAACATGATTAGATAAAACCAGGCATAACATTTGAATACAAGCCACTTGAACTTTATTTATCTTTTTGAAAAACATGTGTCAGTTGAATCAACATTTAAAATATTATTCATCTGTTTTTTCTTTTAAATCTAGCAGTTGTGATATTTACCATCTGTTAAAATGCAATTTACTTTTAAAACAAAGTCCTATTTTCCTTTAATTGATAACATGCATTCAGTTATTAGTTGGATTAAAAGTAACTGAGTACCCTAAGTTCTTCTTTTTTTGTTTCCTGTATGTAGAGTGCAGCATAGTAAAGCAGTCAGTGTTCTCTGTTGCTTTGAAAACTGAAGCTCTCTGGCACTTGCGTCATGAAGGAGGAAGTGATCTGTGCTGTGGCATCTTGATAAAGTGGAGTCTCAGACTGAGCTACAAAATATGATTAACAAAATTAACATAAAGAGTGAAAAAGCAGCCTGTTTATCTGTCAGTATCTCTGACCACAATATAAAGGCAACAAAGGTCCATTATGTTTTCAGTTCTTAAATTTGTTATCTGTAGCCACAAGATGGCAGTTTGTCCTCATGATCGTTGTCATAATTGAGGTGCTTTTGAATGCCAGTGTCTTGCATTCCCCTTATAAAACCTGAATTAGTGTGTCTCCTCTAAAATCATTGAGCTTGTCCTGGTGTATTAACCATTTACAGTTGTGGCTAATGCTTGTGGTCAAGACAAATATTTAAGATAATGTAACAATTCAGAGTGGCAATACTTAATGGTAATTAAATCTTTCATCGTTACCTTCAGGTAATACCTCTCTCAATAAACTGTTCTTTTATTGCCTTCAGCCCTGACTTACTGTCTGCAAGCAAAAGCAGACAATCTTCGTTCTGGGTAAGGTCAAAGCCTAAAATAAACAGAGACTGTTGAATAGTGTAAATGAGTGGTGACTTTGTGTTATAAGCTAGAGTTCCAGAGACATCAAGCAGAACCTCACTTTTCCCTCACTCTGAGGAGTACAGAGGTGATAGGTCAGTGCTTCAGCCAATGCCCTTACTGTTAGCAATTTTTAAAAATCAATCATCTGTTATCAGCTAGTCACATTTGCCCTCAGCAGCCCCCTGGGCCTCTAAAATAGATCAGTGATTGCAGGATAGTACAGGTAAACCTTTTTATTGGTTGTTTCATGTAAACTCCACCCCCTTCATGTATGTATTACAACAATTTATAGTAGATTATGCAAATTTATGAGCATGAAGAGCCAAATTCAGAGATGCCATGGTTATCAGGTAGAATAACCACATTTATTGTTCACTTTGTGAATATCAGAAATGGTTCTTTTTGAACATTTGTTCAATTTTAAAAAACTCTTGTTTGTTGCGACAAGCTGCAGTTCTCCAATTAACGTAACGTCCACATAAGTGCTCACACATCCAAGAACCTGGCCAGCTCTTATGAAAAACTAACACCTGCTTGTTTTTAACTTAATGTTCAAAAATTAATTCCACAAAACAAGCATTACAACATACTAAAATAAACTCTCAGTATTGGTGCAAACCAACTGTTTATCTCCAGTATACATGCAGCACAATCAGTGTTTTAAAAAATTAACTGTATAGCTGTGTCTGCACAGGTAATTAAAATAAGAACTGAGGTCTCACCAAGCCATGATTCTAGTGTTGGTAACATAGTGACCTGAAAGTGGATGAGAAAGGACCAGTGTTAAATGATGATACCACTAGCAATTTGAAACGGGCGTGACAGCGCTTGAAAATAGACAGCCCCATTGTTCTTCTGAGTGCAGGCACAGGACACTGAAAGTGATGAACTACATTAGTCTCTGTACAGAGTGAATCGATTCATTCCGCATTTTCAAAACCAAAATTGCAACCAGTCATTCTCCATAAAGAGGCACCTAATAAGAAATTATACAACAGCTGATTTTTTTTCCTCCAGAAAGGCCAACTATAAAAACCCATAACTTAACTGCATTTGACATTGAGGAAACCTACCCCTACTGTATAGTGAAGTAAGAGTGAGTGACAGGATAAGCATTTGTAGGATGCTTTGCTCCAACAGAGGGGGTGTGGAAACTGATTTTTAAGCTTATCTGACATACAACAGGATAGCACAGGCTCTTTTAGTATGCTATATAAACCCATTCAATTCTGTCTCTAGAGTCACAAGGGAAGTTCATTATATGAATGATTTTCAACAAGTGTATTAAATAGTTTTCTTCCTGAAGCAGAAGGGAAGGAGAAATATCCAAAAGCTAAGGTGGCAAGATTTTCAATTTTGCACAAGTGAACAAGCCCAGAAAATAGCTTCATACCAAAATGACTTAGGGCTAGATCTCAAGTACATACACGCTGCAAAGAAATGGCCCACTACCCTTGAGGACCTATCTTCACAGGTGTAGGAATGGCTCACACCTCAAATGCCACTCCTTATAGAAGGTGGCTGTGTAGCTTGTAGAACAGAGGTTTTCAAACAGTGGGGTGAATCCCCAGAGGACCGTTCCAGAGGGCGAGCGGCCATGATACGTAGCTTGGGCTTCAGCGAAGCATAGCAGGGCTCAAGGAGGGAATGGAACCTCCATATCCTGACTCACCTCTTTTTGTCTGGATTGGGGGATCGGGGGGCCGTAACACAAAATTTTAATTCCAGGGGGGCAACTCAAAAAGTTTGGAAACTGCTGTTATGTTGTATAATCACTGTTTGAATTGTACCAGCTGAAGATGATGATTGACTGTAAGAATAACTTTGTGGCCCAGTTTGGCAGGTGGCTGTATAAACCTGACATGGTTCCTTTTCTTTCCAAGTAGACTCAAACCACCTATACTACTACTGTTTCATTACCAATGCTCATCCTGGCACTCCCATTCTTAGAATGGGACATTTTTTTTTTGAAGATTTGCTATAGGGTACGTTCCAAAGTAGGAGTGTGAGCTGTGGCTCAAGGTCAAAATGAATAAAGCTCCAGTGGAATCCCCACACTGGCAGAAGCTTTAGTTTTATAAAGATTGTGGTATAAAAATATTCAATCAACATACAAAAAACAATCATATGAAACTCAAATGAGAAATACCCTCTGTGCTATGAACCTCAGCATTGTATCTTAAAGGTAATATTCCTGAAATGGGGTTAGCTTCACAGCCATGCAGCACAACACCCTGTATTAATCCACAAAACAGGTATGACATGGAAAATGATAGGACAAAGTACCCAATCCTGAACAGGACCCACCTATATGAGTGACAAACTTGGTCTCCATAGGTCTCACAATTGTTAGCTTTGCTGAGATTACCAAGTCTGGTCCCAATGGAAATTCAATGAATAGACACCAATCTGCTGCAGCATAATAGTTAGGGATGCTGCTAACTGGAGTGAGATCAAAACAAAGCCACTACTAAAGCAGGCTGGCTTTAAAATGGCCACTTAGAGCCAGATTTTCAAAAGAGCTCAGTAGCCAATATGCTTTTAAATAATATGCAGGTACGGAGATCTTTTGCGCAGTCACCTATATATCAGTGGGATGAGTATAAAAATTGAGCCATTTCATCTCTCTATGAGAAACTGACAATGCAAAATTCTAGCGACGGGATCACCATCTCTTTAAAATCTAGGCCTGAGGGGTTTAAGTTACCAATCCCCTGGTCTGAGAGGCCACCACCACCGGTTTATGCGCTATTCTAGAAAGAAAGCTGCAGCCACTTTTTTCATATAAATACTACATTCTGAGCAGCAAAGGATAAACACTGTGAGTTTATAACAGCCTTTTCCTCTGCTTCTAGCTGGTTGGCAAAAGCTGCAATTTCAGGCTCTTTTACATGTAAATGGGAAATCAGAAATATTTACCAGAAGCACAGAACATGATCAGCAACTGGGGAGGGCAATGAAATGGTGGTCTCAGTATTGATAATCTATACATGGAATGGGGTCCTGGGAACAAGAGTGAAGTGATGCACGTGATTCAATTCAAAACAGGATATGCATGCAAGTAGCAGGGAAATGGAGACGCAGGCTCAAAGTTACAGGCCTCTTTTCTGAAAGGAGCCATTATTAACCAGGGGTTTTTGAGGTGGGGAGGCACTCTTCTCCACACAGATTTTATAATTTAATTCTGCACAGCTGGTCAAGGAAGCAAAGGCAGCAGTACCCTTTTACTAAACAGAGTGACAGCACTTGCTGGAATTCTTTAGAATTTAAACTTAGTATATTTTTGTAATAAATTTGAGTATATTGATGGTATAACATACAGCTTGATAGGGAATGGCTCTGGATACTGCGAGCCATTTCACCAGCTCAGACCAACTACCATTCAAATAGGTAGGCAACACTTCTTGTCCAGCCTAGTATCATGCAGACAGAGAAAAAAAAGTCAAAAGATAGCATCTACTGTACGGCCCCTCAATGCTATGCCATTCTCAGGCTGTCAAAATCACCCAACAAACAAGAAAGATGAACACAAAAGATAAAGATACTGATAAAGGAACAACAGTAACTAAGACAACTCTTTATTATGTGGTTAAATAAGTAGCGTAACTAGCAACCAAAATATCTGTTACTTAACCAGAGTAGAGATTTTCCAAAATAATTAGTGATTTTAGGTGGCCTACTTTATAAAGCTTAGACCCCTTTAAGGTTTTTTAAGTGCTACACAATTAGAACCAGACCTGTCTACTGTGTCAAGTTGGGCCCCCAGAATTACTAGGTAAGGTAAATTACCTCTTCATTATGTTAATTCACATCTAATAAACCACTAAGTGGCATCTTTCACTTGAGGGATAGTCTAAAGCAGAAGCTGATCTGAGGTTTAGTTCGTTCTTGAGCAAAGTTATAACTTGAGGTACTCAGTGCAAGAAAAACATTACTTCTGTGTTAGCAAAAATCTACCTATTTTTAAGCATACACAATAGGAGGCTGAGTGAAAGCTCTGAGCATCTATATACGTTATCCTCTGGCTTCCATATCAGTTCCCATATACACTATACTCCTAACACGCCTGAATCACAGGGATGCCATAATTTAGGGCCTCTTTAATCCCTCAGCACTAGCAGTTCACATAGATACAAAGCAGTAATGCAAAGATTTTACCTCAGGAAACAACAGCTGCTGTTGTCAGTAGCAGGAGATTAACCAACTCCAGGGAATGGCGTGGGGCCCCTGACCACTCTGGACAGAACCTGAGTCACCAAGGTCTCTAAACACTTTCATTGTTGTGAACATTTAAACTGATGTGTACATTTTGTTTGATATGGCTGTAATGTTTCCTTATGGTAGCAGCTTGCTCTGTAATCTAATGGATAGTACTGGATGGGCTACTTACACCAAGAGTATAAGCAGCAGTAACTAATTTTGTATACTTAAAATTAGCAACAAATATAGCACATTTCACTATTGTTTTTGTGATAATAAGCAGGAAGAATCACAATTATAAACTGACTACTAAGCCAGTAATGTGCCATATTAACAACTGGTAAATATAGATATCAAAAGTATAGTTTTATCCTGCCTTTAGAAAAGAATACATGATCAGAAGAAATACACTGGGTGAAGTTCAAATTACTAACTATAAAACCTAACCCTCTCTGGACACAGTTTTGTTTTTAACATACACATCGCTCATGATATATAAAGCACCAATTTCAGTGCTGTACCTCAGTGTTCAGCTGAAATGATGATAATCCAGTCCCTCTTTCAAATCTAGTGTGTTCAAGTTTTCTTCAAATGCTCCACCTGTCAGATCCTGTGGGATGAGAGACAGCATTAGTTCATTCAGGTGAAATGAAGAAAAGCCCAGTTGTTGATCTAAAAATTAATAAAAGAAGAGTTGAGAAATCTATCTGTGCATACATCCCCCCACCCTTCTAAAATTATTGCATTAGTTTAGAAACTCATGAGCCTAGACAGCTTATTTCCAGAGAATAGAGAAAGCTTTAAAAAAAAAAAGTTTTACTTGTATCTCTGCGTTCAGAGTCTGGTTTGTTCTTTCCTTCCCGAACTGGTCATGTTCCGGATCAACCCCGAAGGCACCCCCCCACCAACCCCTGGAAACAAAAAACCTTGTAGCTCCAGAGAGAAATACTGGCAGCTTTCAGACTCTCTTTTCATCCTCAGCTCATGGGGTGAAAGCCGGCATGTTCAAGAACTTTTCCAAGCTAGCCCAGGGGGGATGGTCACCAGTTCAGACTGGTGGCAAACAGCTCATTCTAACTGCTAAGCACAGAATAGGTTTGCACTGAAATCAGCTCTGCAGAGGACTATGTGTGAGTGCTTTTTTTAAGTACATGCATTTTAAGAGACTGGAACGAGGATGCTATTTAACAAAATAGTAATAATTGTGGATTTTGCATAATGATGTGCTTGTCTGATGCAATACACCTTTCATCAAGCAACTGGCATATTAACCATAGTTACAGGTGTTTCCTTCAAATCCTTTTTACTGTCTGGACAGAAACTTTGTATTTTTGTTCCACGCACAAAATTGCAAGGCAGTGATACAGACTCAAGTGGAATAGTGATGTCATTAGGTAAACATGCCAACCTTAGCATTTCTGATGTGATACTTCGCCCTCCTATAGTCTTTAATTTCACAAATCTTTAAGCTCTTCATAAATAATTTATTAATCATGACAATACCCTATGATGTAGGTAAGGGATAAGCCAGGATTGCTGCAGCCTCCCTTTGAGTGAAACACAGCAGCTGTGTTAAGGGCTTTAACAACACACACCACCACTACGAAATCGTACAGGAAAGAAGTAAAGCATAATATGTACAATGAAACAGCCGGAAGAATTCGGGAGGCAGAATGTTCAACTGTCCTGGTCAAAATCTAATGAAAAAAATTGCTGCAGGATCTTTAATGACCACAAACTATCTGAACCTCAGCTTTACTTCTCACCCAGCTGAGGGCATCTCCTGCTTCCCATATCACTGAGGGGCAGTCAAGGAAGAGTGACATTAACAGAATCTCTTACAAACATGACTTCTCATAGCATATAAGTGTTCCCTGGAGATCTCCCATTCAAGCAGTGAACTGCCCTATTCCTGCTTTAGCACATGAGATGTGAGAATGCTAACAAAAGGATCCAAGCAGTGCTAATGTCATGTCTACAATCTGGATCATTACTGCCTTTGGGGAAATAAATGTTGGATTCTGTGAGCATCAATAAAGCGGTGTTACTCCTCCTTCCATGCTCCTCCACTTCTCAGAGGGTCAGGTTTGTGGTTCTGACTTTTTAAAGAACAACTCTTCATTCTTTCTCCTGCTTGAGCTGACAGATGAAAGGAAACATCTGCAGGCACATTGCTTCAGACCTCAAACCCACTCCAGCGAACTGTGCCTCAAAATCATATGGCTTTAATTACCTTTTTTCATTCTTCCACTTTAGCCTGCACGGCAAAAAGTATCGAGAAAGCTGCTGCAGCACCATTTCAGCAACATGGTAACCACAAGCCCTAATGCTAGTATTTATTGAACTCTGATGCTTTCTGTGCCTGAGAGTAATATAGTAGTAACTAATACATAATTTACATAGCACCTTTCATCCCAAAAGAGTCTAAAGCAATTTACAAAGTGCTCAACAAAATACCTAAGTAGGGTATAGGTCACTCACCACCCAAACACTGCTAGCTCTGGGGCAGAATGTGGCAGCTGGACACAGCAACACTAAACCATTTAGGACAGGAAGTACAGACTATCACACCCAGCTGGAAATGTGAAATAAAATGAAATGTGGCTATTTACACATGGACACTAAACACAGAATCTGCAGACTTCAGAAGTGAGAAGCTTTTTTTCAAGGAAGTCCTTGCTTTACAAAAACAACGCCCAATTGCTCAAAACGGTTTGACAGGTTCATTATGTTTCTTTAGAGACTGCTGAGCTGGGGTGTTGGGAAAGGCCCTTTTTGTGTGCGCGCTAACCATTTCCCATTCCTTTGGAGAGACACCCCTCCCCCCAACTACAGGGACTGCTGGTGTGCCTGTCCTTGGCACAAGGAGCCCAAGACGTGGGGGAAGCTGTGCCCTCTTTTCTCTGGCACACCTAGGTAAGGGCCAGGCACAGGATACAGTTAACTCCTGTGCCGCCTCCCCCGGGTATCCAGTCATTGCCACAGCGTGTCTCCTCCCACTCAGGAGACAAGGTAGACCCCATATCAACAGTGTACACTTTATAAACAGAGCAGACTCTTTCCCTTCTACACAAAATCCCACTCTTTTTTAGAAGACCAGTAGCTTCAGGGCCCTGCCTCTCTCATTTGCTCAGCACCCGCTTCACCTATTGCAATCAATGGTAGTTGAGGGCACTTAGCAGTTTGATGGACTGGGCCCTAGTTCTGCGATTCACTTGAGACCATGTATGTCAGTGGTCTATGTGCAAGACTCCCTGCTCAAGTTAATGGGGAATTCTACATAAGAATGTATGGCTAAGTTATGACCCATGGTCTTCACCTCTCCCAAGCCAGGACAGAGGGAGCTGGATGAGCCTCCCACTGCGTTGTCAGAGTGCTGTATATAGGTTTATTTTCAAGTTCTGTTTTGTTTTTTTAAAACTCAGATGTTAAATTAAGCAGGGTGGTTAAAAGGAATCCCATCATTCCCTGAGCAGCAGGTTGGGGAGCTGAAACGAGGCATGGCTTTACACAGCTGAACTAAAGCAGGAAGCTGCCAGGAAAACCTACTGTATTTCACACACTGTAGCTTTTGGCTTCTTAATTGAGATTTGAAAGTAGAAAAGCCCTTTTCACTTCAAGCACTTGGAATCCAACCTGAGCCACAACACTCGGTGGAATAGAACTGGAGCAAGGAAGGGCATGCTCCTCTCTCCTACTTTGGGCAAAGTAAGAAAAAAAAAGAACGCAAAGCTGTAGGTGAAGCAGGTTTTCAGGTTTTGGAATAGAATTTGGACCATCAAGAGCAAAGATTTTATTCTCACAATGAGCAAAACACACCAGTTCACACACACCCATTTTCTACCTCCACAGAATTGCAGCTATAGCTCTTTGGCCTAAATGTGCTGAAAGTTTTTTACAAATGGAGCAGGGACTGCATAGTGTAGCTTTTCCTTTCAAGAACTAATCTTAACGTTAATGACAAATAATACCAGCATAAGCCAGAAAGGTGCTGTCTGCAAAATCCAGTGAGCAAGCAAGCACTATACTGAGTAAATGGCAGTCATGGAATTTCTACATAAACAATCCATTTATTAAAATTATTTAATCTTCTCAAGTGAGCAGGCACAAACTAGGCATGTTTTGCAACAGCTAAAATCTACACTGGAACGGAAAAAAAGCTCTTCTTGTCCTGGGTCACAAAAGAAAGTAAAACAAGCCTATGGAATGTATTCTTGTACAATATTTTAAACAACAGGACAAGTCTTCAGGAGAAATGCCATCTCATTCCAGAGCACAGGATATTGGAGCCCAGCATAAAGAGACCTTGCCATGATCAACTGTCTCTCCAGAAAAATCTATCAAACCTCTATGGTACTTGATGCACCTGGAGACAAAGGCACCTCAAAAATGTTATCCTCCATTTTTAAATCAATGAAGCCTTAACATGGCTGAAATTATGGAGAGAAGAAGGGGCCTGCATACTAAAATTATGTGAGACAGAGTATTCTTCTCCAGATGTTAGGACAGGCTCTAGGAAAAGGGTGAATGCTAGCTCTTGAGTAAAGGTGAACCTGGCCCTGTTCCAGGATACTGACTTGTGCATTGTGGCAGCAACAGTTAAAGGATAGAAAGAAAGCTGAGAGTGAGAGATAGCCCAACATAGAAAGGATTAATCTTGCAAATAAAATAAACAGAGGAATATAGAGGCTCTCCATACAAAAAGTAGAAATCTGTGCAGATTAAAGGAAATATAGTACTGAGGGCCTATGGCAGCAGGAGAAAGAGGCAAAGGAAAGCAGCATCAATGTAGAGATGCTTTGGAAGGGCTGCTACATGCTACTAAGGCCTCACTTCAGGATTTAAAGGGAAATCGGAGTCAGGCCTCAGACTATATTACATTGTACTGTACAGTCCTACCTTATTGTGCACATTTCATTTATTTAGTTTCATAGTATGTATACATGAAATTTTCCTTTATATTATTATTGACTAGTCCATCTTATGTTAGTAAACATAACTTATATCCCTGAAAAGATGCCAAGAACTTACTACTTCTCTGAAAAGTCCCTCTATAAATGGTACTGTGGGCTTCCATTGCTTACGGGATCTCTCTGACTATAATTCATGAGCACTGTTTACAAGTACAGTAAAAGGAGACTCCTGACAGCTCTGCAAATTCAAACTGGAATGTGACAGCCAAGCTGGGGTTTTTCCTGCTCATTTATCAGGAGATTCTGAAACCCAATTATACAATTGCGCAATCACACTGTTTTCATTAGCCTTCAAGGTTTGCATGTAACAGATACCACTTTTTCACAGTCATTCGTCAGAACAAAACTGCTCTTTAATTAGTGTGAGACCTTTCTTCTATGAGCTACTGAAGGAATCATAGATAGGTAACATGCTTAGCTTCACAATGCTAAACCAGTAAGATGAATGGGTGATTAGTCCTGCCAAGTTTTTGATGTAGGGATAATTGTTTCATATTTGGTTATGTAATTTATATTATGCCCACCCTGTACAGCAATATAGGGGGGAGAAACCTGTCTGTCAATGGGGATGTATGGGTGCAACAGCCCAGGATGTTGAGAAGCCTGTTAATGACTTCTATTTAAGAAAAACTTGTCTAAGAGCTGAGAGGATGTGCTGCTAATTCTGCCTTCCAGAAATCTCTGACAATTGCAGGTAACAAGTTCAGCAGGGAATATCTGGCTAGGTCATACTTGTTGCAAGAGCACATATTCAGATTTGAGAACTGTTACTCTTAAGCATTTCAGAATAGGGTATGTAAGGTTGTTTTATTTGTCTGCGTGACCTGAAACACACACCTGGGCAAAATGATCTGCCCAAATGGTTTGAAAATTTCTCTAAAACAAGCATTTTGTTTCCATATGGCACACACAAGAAAGATGTTCTTTTAGAGGGGAATTTCATGTCTCAAATATAGTAAAATTAAAGAATCTCCTGCTTACATCGTAGTGTGACTCATTAAATCAGTGCTTTTTTTGCATTGTTCCCACTGATTAATTTGTGTCAAAAGCACTACAACGCCAAAGATATCCATGACTATGGAAAAGGCTTCTCATATAATCAGCCTTAATATTAGTTTGTGTTAATTCCCTTCCCATTCCATCACTGATTATATCACTGTTTTTCTGGCTATTGCACCTAGTTTACTCTTTGTTTTTGATGAGCTGCATAACTGTGTCTACAGGCTGCTCTGCTACCTCCAACTCCTTTGTGATCGTCAGCAGAGATGGGATTGTGAAAGCTCAGATCTGACAGCACATTCTGGGGGGAGGTGAATTAAATAAATAGCAGTGAGGTAGGTCTGTTGTTCAGCTCATTTTTCAGACGTGGGCTCCACAGAAAACAAAGCAAGTTCAAACAGTCTAAAAATATAATAAAGACCGAATCCTCAGCTTTATACTTAAGTCTGCACAATATCATCACAGATCAATGAAAGTTCAACATCTCTGCAGATTTCAATCAGTTTAGAAACCATTTCCTGTAGTGGTCAGGTCTAAAGTATGAGGACTTCTTCACACAGGAGACCTAAATCTTTTAAACCACAGTGTGTTACAGGCTTGTTTTGTTTTCGGTGTAGGGCTGCTTTCCAGAGCAGATTAAAAATGACTACCGAAAGGTGTGGTCATTCAAGTCCAGCCACAATAGCACAGCCAGTAAGAATTAGATTTCAATTTAAATCAAGCTCATGCAGCCTCTGCGAGAAGGTGTCATACTAACATAAGTTACACTATGTGTATTGTTGGCAGAAAGAGGGCTGATGGAAGAACACTACATAAAGGTGACCTGCAAAGGCAAAAGGGGAGAGAGAAAAAAAGAGAGGCAGAATGGTCCAGTGGACAAGGCCCTGGAATGGGACTCAGGAAACCACTGAACTTGCTGGGTGACTTTGGGCAAGCCATTTCACCTCTCTGGCTCTGTTTCTCCCCTCCCACCCCATCTTTTGTCTTGTCTGAGAAGACTGCAAGCTCTTTGGGGACCAACCCGTGCTATACATTTGAACAGTGCCTAGCACCAACGAGCCCTGATCTTAGTCAAGGCCTCTGGGCACTATTATACAACAAATAAATAATAATAATAAATAATAATAAACAGGGCTTAAGATCAGGTTTCAATTCCTGGATCTGCCACAGACCTCCTCTGTATCCTTGGACAGTCATTTAAGCTCTCAGTGCCCCATCGTTAATGTGTACAAATTGATTTGAGATCCTTAGAAGAAAGAAATCTCAAAAGAAGCCCTTTCTCTTTTCAATTTAGTCCTTGTCCACTTGGCGGCTATTATATTCTCTTATGGTTTTAATATTGCTCAAGGCCTGTGCAGTGGCCTCTTTCTCTGCTACCTCACTAGCAGAATTTATGATCTCAGCTCCAGTAACATCAGTTTTCAGAGTAGCAGCCATGTTAGTCTGTATTCACAAAAAGAAAAGGAGTACTTGTGGCACCTTAGAGACTAACAGATTTATTTGAGCATAAGCTTTCGTGAGCTACAGCACACTTCATCGGACGCATTCAGTGGAAAATACAGTGGGGAGATTTATATACATAGGGAACATGAAACAATGGGTGTTACCATACACACTGTAACAAGAGTGATCACTTAAGGTGAGCTATTACCAGCAGGAGAGCGGGGGTGGGGGTGGGGGGGACCTTTTGTAGTGATAATCCAGGTGGGCCATTTCCAGCAGTTGACAAGAACGTCTGAGGAACAGTGGGGGGTGGGGTGGAGGGAATAAACAAGGGGAAATAGTTTTACTTTGTGTAATGACCCATCCACTCCCAGTCTCTATTCAAGCCTAAGTTAATTGTATCCAGTTTGCAAATTAATTCCAATTCAGCAGTCTCTCGTTGGAGTCTGTTTTTGAAGCCTTGTGTTGTAATATTGCCACTTTTAGGTCTGTAATCGAGTGACCAAAGAGACTGAAGTGTTCTCCGACTGAATGTTATAATTCTTGGCGTCTGATTTGTGTCCATTTATTCTTTTATGTAGAGACTGTCCAGTTTGCCAATGTACATGGCAGAGGGGCATTGCTGGCACATGATGGCATATATCACATTGGTAGATGTGCAGGTGAACGAGCCTCTGATAGTGTGGCTGATGTGTTTGGGCCCTATGATGGTGTCCCCTGAATAGATATGTGGACACAGTTGGCAACGGGCTTTGTTGCAAGGATAGGTTCCTGGGTTAGTGGTTCTGTTGTGTGGTTGCTGGTGAGTATTTGCTTCAGGGTGGGGGGCTGTCTGTAAGCAAGGACTGGCCTGTCTCCCAAGATCTGTGAGAGTGATGGGTCGTTCTTCAGGATAGGTTGTAGATCCTTGATGATGCGTTGGAGAGGTTTTAGTTGGGGGCTAAAGGTGATGGCTAGTGGCATTCTGTTATTTTCTTTGTTGGGCCTGTCCTCTAGTAGGTGACTTCTGGGTATTCTTCTGGCTCTGTCAATCTGTTTCTTCACTTCAGCAGGTGGGTATTGTAGTTGTTAAGAATGCTTGAGAGAGATCTTGTAGGTGTTTGTTTCTGTCTGAGGGGTTGGAGCAAATGCGGTTGCATTGTAGAGCTTGGCTGTAGGCAATGGATCGTGTGGTGTGGTCTGGATGAAAGCTGGAGGCATGTAGGTAGGAATAGCGGTCAGTAGGTTTCCGGTATAGGGTGGTGTTTATGTGACCATTGTTTATTAGCACTGTAGTGTCCAGGAAGTGGATCTCTTGTGTGGACTGGACCAGGCTGAGGTTGGTGGTGGGATGGAAATTGTTGAAATCATGGTGGAATTCCTCAAGGGCTTCGTTTCCATGGGTCCAGATGATGAAGATGTCATCAATGTAGCTCAAGTAGAGTAGAGGCATTAGGGGACGAGAGCCGAGGAAGCGTTGTTCTAAGTCAGCCATAAAAATGTTGGCATACTGTGGGGCCATGCGGGTACCCATAGCAGTGCTGCTGATTTGAAGGTTTACATTGTCCCCAAATGTGAAATAGTTATGGGTGAGGACAAAGTCACAAAGATCAGCCACCAGGTTTGCCGTGACATTATCAGGGATACTGTTCCTGATGGCTTGTAGTCCATCTTTGTGTGGAATGCTGGTGTAGAGGGCTTCTACATCCATAGTGGCCATGATGGTGTTTTCAGGAAGATCACCGATGGATTGTAGTTTCTTCAGGAAGAAACATCAGTGTTACCATCAGCCAACAAGACAGCTCAGACAGTAGGGTGCAAAAGTGTAAATGAGGATGTTACCTGGCCACGGTCTCTGGGTATTTGACACCAAAATTGTGACTATTTTCATTCTTAATTTCACATCAACAGAAAGGTGATTAAAAGATATTGAGATTCCAGAGGCCATTTCACAAAGATTCCATCTAAGTAGACAAAATTGTGGCTCCAAAAACAGTGTCTTTAAAGGTGCTATGCAGTATAGTGTAGTCTGCACACAGAATACAGTCACTGATAGAGAAAAGTACTGTAAAATTACAGTTGAAATCATGGATCAGAGTTTTCAGAGCAGACAAGATATTGTATAATAGCTTCCTTGTCAGGGCTTCAGAAATTAGATGCACTGTATAATAGGTTACACAGCTGTTTTGTCCTCAGTCTTCCACCCACCATTATGTTTCATATGAAAAATTAAATTAGTTGCAATATTACTAGCCAATGTCAGGCTTAGTACCAACCTGTCTACAGGATAATGCCCTGGGGTACTTGCAGTCTGGTTTTACAACTGTGAAGTACTTTGATCTCTGTACTGACCCTAACCTTGGGGGCGCTAAGGTCAAAGGGGATTATAGGGGATGAGTTTCAGCTAAATAATCATACAAACTGAATAGGTTTTTTAAATGTCTTTGTTTATATGAAGGAAACCTGCCAATATAGTATTTAAATATGTAGCATTAGTTGCAAGTTTCAGTAACTTTTAGTATTCACAGTAAGAGTGTATTTGCTATCATGCCTTTCAGCATCTGATCTGATGCTTTTGTGTTGTTCCTTATTTGGGTTGTGCTATGTTGTTATTTTAATGTAATAGCAGAATATCTGCTGCTCATCTTTTAGTAATTCAGGAGTCAATCGAATGAGTGAAAGAGAAAGCAGTGCAGTCTTTGACTCTCAGCAGTACTCAGACGCAAAAGTGGCTTAAGGATGGGCATGTTGCACACGATAACTTAAGGGCTTGATTTATATAACAAAGTCTCTGTTTCCGCACCCACAGTTTGTGTGCCTGAACACAGTTATGGTTGCAATATTTTCGGTATAAACAAGGGCAAGTGACCAACCATGTCTGCAACATGCAACCACATTTGTGCCCACAAAACTGTACGTCAAAAAGGGAGACCAGATTAAGGACCCTTTAAAGATATCCTTGCTTTTATTACTCTTAATATTACTCCAACATTTCCATTCCCTCTCTGCAATAATCTCTAAAAACAATTTCACAAAATTGGCCTCTACATCTTCGGATGAGTTTTGACTAAAAACTAGGGCTGTCGATTAATCGCAATTAACTCACGCAATGAACTAAAAAAAAATTAATCGCGATTAATCACACAGTTAAATAATAGAATACCAATTGAAATTTATTAAATATTATTGGATGCTTTTCTACATTTTCAAATATATTGATTTCAATTACAACACAGAATACAAAGTGTACGGTGCTCACTTTATGTTATTTTTTATTACAAATATCTGCACTATAAAAATGATAAACAAAGAAATAGTGTTTTTGAATTCACCTCATACAAGTACCATAATGCAATCTCTTAATCACGAAAGTGTAACTTACAAATGTAGATTTTTTTTTTTAATCGCTTGACAGCCCAACTAAAAACACTTCTATAAACCACTGGAAAATGTGTTTTATAATAAAAACAAAAGCACATCCTTAATTAGGGTAATGCTTGTAGATACAGATGTGGTTCATTTAGCTTATGCCAAAAACTGTACTCACCAACTTTACACAGATAATGAAAGGTGGGGTCGCGTCTCTGAAATGTTGTATGGGAATTTTGGGTTTTGGTCTCTCCTGCAAACAATGAAATTTGGTTAGAAGACAAAGGGTTATTTTTAGCTCAGTAATGGAGGTTGCTTGGCATTAAAGAGTGAAATTGTATTCAAAGATCATGTATTAGAATGGCTCAAGTGGTTATATATTCATGCTCATTATTTTGCCTTTCACTTCAAATACAATGTAGTTTCTGGGTCACCATAAACTACTACTTTCTGTAACACCCAATAACTAATTTCATCTTTCATACAATCAGCTTTCTTAACTCCAACCTACAGAATGTTGTTTCTGGTGCACTTTTTTATATGACCACTAATTTGAGATGTATACATGCCGTAGACAGATACACACATGATTTCAGGCCAGAGCTTATTACACAAATATTTCAACTGGATCGTCAAGAATGAAGGGCCCTGGATATTACAAAGTTACTAAACACCTCAATTCCCATTGCCTTCAGCACGAGCTGACGGCATACATCAGCTTCTCAGAGTACTGAGCTCCAAGGGTCTGACTGCCCAGTGAAATCAAGAGCACTGAATCTGGCCTTATGCTTACAGTAGATTCTCGAGAGTGGAGCTAAATTGTTTTATTACCATAAAAATTGATATTGCACCAGGACTGTGACATTTTCATTTTAGATGGTTCATTTACTGCCATTTAAATATCTTCTTCCTTTATCTTGAGTGGCACAAAAACCTGCTGCCTGCATTTTGTCCAGGTGATTCCCAGCTGGGCTAGTGAGAGAGATGTCACCTAGGGAGCATGTTACAATCTATCCTTTGGACTCTTCTTCAAAGAGAAATACTGTGCTAGGTTGAATATGGGTCTATAAATAACCATAAACTTCTTTCTTTCTTTCTTTCTTTCACCATAGATTTTAGCTTTTATGCATCATGGACCAAATCCTGCTCCCACTAAAGTCAGTAGCAAAACTCACTTCAACAGGAGTTTGTCCCCATACACAGAATACATTAAAAAGATATTTGTTTTTCTTCCCCTCTAAACTGACCACATTTTCAGTGACTGCAGTGTGCTCCTGGCTACCTCTCAACTATAGTACAAAGAACTTCCCTTACCTTAGACCTAGAAACTGACCTCTCTCCCACACAGAGTTGCTGTGATCATGCTTTTTATTGGTATAATTTATTGACACAGGAGATGCTAAGTCATGAAACCCCACATCATTCCATTTCCCCTCTCCTACTAAAGAGCAGTTGAATCTTCGTGGAAAACAGTCTTCAGGGAAATAATTCTGCTTCTATAAATCTTCCCTCCCCATCCAAACCACGTAATTCCCTTTCTTATTCTGCATTTCTAGAGATATCTAGATGAAAACAGGATCCTTGTTCCTGAAGAGTCTCTGTTTCTGCCTGCTTATTCCCCACCTGTAGCGATAGCTATTGGTGAGGAGACTGGAGGGTGCAGGATTGCTAACATAAGAGGGGCCAATGGTTTCATTCTAGCATGGGTTGGAACTGACCAAAACTTGTTACCATCTGTTCTATACACTATGTGAAATGAGTTGCTGCTCTCGTTCAGTTCTCAGATTACAAAAAAACACCTTCACAATTGGTGCTGAATGTCACTCTGGCTCCCTACTGTACAGGAAGAAAAACTCCACACGTTCCATTACCCATCCCCAGCACCTAGACCCCTAATTAAATAAATACAGTATGGACTGCATACTATAATTCTTCACTATATTTAAAATTAGTGACCCTCTTTTTGTTGTTTGTCCAATGAGCTTAGAATGTCACTTCTCACAAGATAATTCCAGTTGACAGTAATGGAAAGGACAGTAGTTGTTACTAACCTTGGATTCTTGGTAAGTGTAGAAACCTTTTGCTATTTTTTTTTCATCAACATCACAAAATGCAGCTACCTGGTGAAAACAGAAAAAGGAGACAAAGGATTTAATAAAGCTCAGTACTACCAGCAAATGTCTCACTTGCTGTCATTTCCCCCACTAAACTTGCCCCTCTATTCCCTTTCTCAACTTCACAAAGCCCTCAAAAGGAATCTGATCTTCAGCTTCTCACGAGCCATTCTGAAAAGAGTGTAGGATGGTGGTTTTCAAACTGTCTATGAATCACCATGGTCCACACAGTGACTGCTGGTACTTGGAGGAGTGTGGGCTGGTTACATGGGCCTTTATCCTGCAAATGCTTATTCTTATGAGTAAAGCTGAGCGCATGTATGAGTGAGTGCAAGATTGGGGCGATGGTTCTGGCTCTCCTCCTTGCTTGGAGCTGCTGAATCACATTAAAGACAGCTTTCCGTATTCTATTGTTGAGGCAGACAATTACTGTAGTTTGCCATAGAGGTGTTATGCACCTGGGAATGGGAAAGCAGGTGCTCTGTGTGATTGCCAGTAGGAGGGAAGGTGTTCATGAGACATGCACTCTACTTACATTATGAGTAGGGCTGATCAAAATTTTTCTGTCAGAAACTTTTCTCCAGTGGAAAGCAGGATTTTCTACTGAATGAAAAACCATCCCATTATGAAAAAGTGTGAGAACCCCTGATATAAGCATTGTCAAGTTATAACAGGTTGTCCTTTCTAAAGTTCTAGAATAACCCCCTATGTAGGCACGTGGTGAAAAAAACTTCAATGTCCCCTGAAAGATGTCAGTTAACAAGAAGCATGTTAAACCTCGCTGACAACAAATCCATCATTTTATCCCATTCCTTGAAAAAATGTTTAAAGATTAAAGATTAATTAAAGACTTTTAAAGATAACTTTAAGGTGATTTAGTAGTTCACTGTACACACACATTTTCTGGGACAGATTTCAAACATTTTGCTCATACACACAAAAAAGCTACAGAAAATCTTTGACATACATTTGAATTAAAAAAAAAATCCAGCCTAAGAGACTTCCTGCTGCCAAACACACACATTCAGAGCCACAAGACAACTAACAATATTAACAGCAGCATCAAGTAAGCACATCACAACCTTATGGCTCAGAATAGGAAAGCTTGTTTCTAAAATGTGGCTCAACAATAGACCAGAAATACAGAACACAGAACAGACCATAGTTTGGATTGGACAATTTCAATTCTAGGTGGCAAGTGGCATGCTTTATAGTCACTTGTAATGTACAAGGAACAAAAGCAAAACAAGAGGACCTTGAGCTCAAATTACACTGTAACACCACTAGACAAATGTATCTCTCATTTGCTATCTGGATAACCAATACCTGCACATTTGCCTGAGTATAACAATTCTGAACTAAATATCCATTAACCTACATATGTTAAAACACTATAGAAACTACCTGTGGAGCTAACAGATTTCACCAGATACCTGTGTACAACATGACTGCAATAATACCTGAGAACATTTCTGTAACAGTACAATAAATTCTTAACCACAGTGTACCAAAATTTGGGGAGCCTGTATTCTCACTTCTATTTTATATTACACCTAAATTCATACATTCATACACACCTATGTACTTGTAAACCGCCTTAGAAAATGCAAACAGATTTTTTAAAAACGGCCAAGTTAAACAGATTTAAGAAGCATTGTAAATTACCACAGAAATACTTCGGTTTCTCTTATTGTACACTGTAATGAAGCATTATTTCTGGATGCAAACTTGCCAAATATTTCAAATGTTTCCTTATTTGCATTCCTCACAAATATGCCTGTGATCCCAGTTATATGGTGGCTCCAAAATAAAGCATGGGTTGCCAATAACATTTTCCAGAGAATTTTACAAATGCAGCCTGTGTTCTTTTGGTTTCCATTGCCCCGTTCATGTTACCCTCTCAGGCCTGTCAGAATAAAGCAGAGCATTTGTTTGTAGATATTTAGTTAAGGTCTCATAGAAATCAATTATTCTGTGGAGGGATGGGCGGCATTTTTCTACCCTTTTTATTTTTGCATTAAAAATTGATTAACAAGACTTAAAAACTAGAAAGCTTGAAAATTCAGACAGCTGGGTTTTTATTTCTTAGTCACATAATGTTGCAGAAGGCTGGATTCTTTTCATAGCAGCAGCCACCTCATTTTCTTCCTATGATTAAGATAATCATTTCCCTTAATCTAGTGATCCCCACTCCCTCTGAAGACAATGGAAGTCTTTTCATTAATTTCAGTGGGAGTTACATCAGTCCCATCGTCTATGGCTACACTAGAGAGCTGACAGAGGCGCAGCTGCACTGATACAGCTGCGCCACTGTAATCACTCTAGTGTAGCCACTCTAAGCTGAAAGGAGAGAACTCTCTCGTTGGCTTAATGACTCCCGCTCCTTCAAGTGTCAGCAGCTATGTCAGGGGGAGACTTTCTCCCCCTGATATAGCGCTGTCCACACCAGCGCTTAAATCAGCATAAGTTATGTCACTCAGCAGGGTGGCTAATTCACACCTGAGTGACATAATTTACATGGAGTAAATCAGTCAATCTCCCATTGTTACTCTACTCTTGGTCTGAAGGTGAAAAGCGATAGGGAATTGCCAGCCCTCTGCCCTTCCAAGCCAGGGCAAAATTCCTTGGCAACAGAATTAGGCCCTCAGTGCCTTCAGGCAATTCTCAGACTGAACTTTTTTTCAGTTACAAAATAAAGACTGTCTCATGCAGAAAGTCTTTGGGGTGGAAGCCAAGTACTATCAGTTGGGGCTCTTTTCAAGCCCTAGGTAAAATCACTGTTGTATCAGCCCTTCTATTATAAGCCAATCCGTGAACAACAGAGAAAAAAGATAAATAATAAAGGAACACAGAGTAACTAGAAACATGAGCAGAACATAACAAAATGAGACTCAATGG
Organism: Lepidochelys olivacea; assembly: GCF_965140295.1. Lineage (NCBI taxonomy): Eukaryota > Metazoa > Chordata > Testudines > Cheloniidae > Lepidochelys > Lepidochelys olivacea. The sequence goes on from NC_140424.1 coordinate 19,957,081, forward strand.
GGAAAAATACAGCTATTAAAATCTGGAGGAAACTAATCAAACACTCCATGGGAGGCAGATGTTTCTGCTTGGAAAGCAGGACTGCTGGAAGAGCGTGAGGGTGACAATGGACTGCTAATTAGATGAGAATGGAAAAACAAACTAATGGAGTTTCCGTCTGCGAGTACAGAAGCATCACATCACAGACCAACAAGAGGAGAGTCCCCCAGCAATGTCGGTTGTAAGATCACACTGAGAATATTGCACCCAGTGCTGGGCACCTCAGTACAAGAGAAAGATCAACCAACTGGATGGAACCCAAGAGTAAAGCAGAAGTGATTAAGGAGCTAGTGGGATTGATGTCTGCAAAAAGAATTTACACAGTGACTGATGGGGGTAGGTAGGACATTGGCATGTGATAACCATGATCAATTACTTGAAGCCAAAACACTTAAGGTCCAGATTCTAGCTCTTTGAGTTACTCTCTCAAATGCACAAATTAACATAATTTTCATTCCTGTGAGCTCTGCCCCAAACACTCCTCCATATTTCAGCATGTAAAGAGTCTGTGGAGTGTCAATTACACATGTTATAGGAGAGCCAGGATTGGGCATGGTAGTGGCACCCTAAACTTTCCCTCTGTGCTTCTCTTCTGTGCGGACAAGCCATGGGATGGGAGCCATCTGATTGTGCAATAATCTTCTAAGGTTCCCCATTACATGAGGAATTTAAAATGGAAGTGTACAAACCAATGGAGAATACTTGTAGGGAACAATTATGTGTTTCCCATCTCAGTTTGTGTGGCAACAGGCTAATGTTTCCTTGCCAAATTTAGGATGCACATTTTATGTCTTGGTACTTTGCATGCTGCATTTACCTGCTTTCAAACTCTTCACTTCCCTGCAAGAGTTAAGTTCCCCCCACCAAACTTTTTTGCACTACCAATGGCAATAATGAATGGTATAATAGGGTTAATATAACAACATTTAACAAATATAAAAGACGTCCCATTACTAGCAGCGGATCATATTTGTTAAACTTTGCTTTACTATTATCTCATTATTATTCCCTCTCCTAGTGCAAAAAAGTTATTGGTGGCGGAACTTAATTCTTGCAGGAAATATAAAACAATACCCTGGATTTCTGTTCCAAGGACCTGAGCTATCTTTTTTGCAATATCAATGCTGTTATGGATAATTTATTTAATTATTTTTCCAACTTTGTGATCAAAGAATAAACTGTTCACCTTTCAGCTAAGATAAAAGGAAAAGCATAATCCAGGATTAATTCCCAAGGAATGAAGTTGAAAATTCAACTCCAGACCCTGAAATGAAGAGCATTATTGTGCTGAGCATCAGCAGGATTTTGTTCTTAAATAACTACAAAAAAGTCTTGATCTGTCCATGGACTGTATTTATAGCCACTCAGTGTTATGTACCCAACGACCTTTCCTGTATGACTAGGGTCCTTGACCAGCATATTACCTCCCCCATGTACCAACTATGGCCACTACCTGCTGCAAAGTATAAACACCATGTGTTGGCCACACTACACATCCAATCCTGAGGTCATCTGACATATGAAAGTCCCAGTAAAGGCAATAAAAGAAAGCATGAAAGAATCAAGCTAATACAATGTATGATTTTACATAGCAGGTAAGTATATGAGACAAATTTCCCTTGGAAGATGGGTTGATTCAACCCAAATTAAAGTTTTCTTTCAGAAAGATGAATGCCTAATACAGAGGTATCTTTATATGTAACTTCCAATGGTTTTAGGCAGTTTAAACCTGATAACTATAGTACTGTAAAACACATTAGCCTTGAATAGGTAATTCTTCCACTGGGTTATACACCATGTGGGTGGTCCAAGAGACAGTTGATTATTTTTCTGCCACTACTATTTATTTTTTAATTTAAAAAAATGTGTGTCCGGAAACTGGATACAGAACTTGCACCCAACTGTTTATGCAATAAGCAGAACTCAGAGCATCAGGCTTACATGACCTGTTTACTTTAGACTAATAGGCTTAACACAGTCTCTTTATTTATTTTCCTCCACCAATTAATTCCAATCTTGTGTCTTTTACGAAGACCATCCGTGTCTGCAGTACTGTATCCTGGGGAGAAACCTATGAATTATAAAATAATGTAATGACTGAAAAATACTCTCAAGCTGGATCATAAGTAAATGAGTTAGTTACTCTAAGGCTTATTTACTGCTTTCAGTTGGCTCAAAAGCCAAAATAACCATTATTAGGAAACAACAGAATGCAATATTGCAATGGCTTCTGAGTATCTGTGATTGATTTATCAGATCACTCTTTGGTTGTAAGAAAATGAGAGAGTGGCAAAATATTTTTTGTTTTGATTGTCTGTGTTTTACTCAAATCTTCACAATTCCAAAAGAAAAAAAAAGATTGCTACTTTTCCAAGCTAAAATATAGGAAGGGAAAAGCACAATTCCTGCAGCTACACATAAGTCATCAGTTATACAGTTATTATGAGAAACAGTGCTTTATTGGCAGGGCTTACATCATATGTAAACAAATGTAGCATTAAAACCAAACCAAAACACAACACTCTTTCACAACAAAAAATCTATCTGGACCAAATTCCAAAATCCTAACTCTGACAAATCTCCCACTGGGGGAGATATTCCACATTTGGGGAAGAAGGAAACATTTTTCTGGCAGGTTGTTTTTAACAAAAATGGCAGTTGTTTGAAGGCGGTTAGAGACTAGAAATGTTAGATAGTGCTGCACACCCACCTTCTGAAAATCAAGACTCTTTAAAGTCTCTCGAATTGGGGACCCCAAAATTGAGGAACCCCAAATCACTAGCTGCTTTTGAAAATCCATCTAGGGTGAGAGTTTCTAGTGAAGACAATGCTTAACTCTGCTGCCAATGAAGTCAGTGGGAGTTTTACCATTGATTTCAATGGGAACAGAGTTGGGCCAACACTGAGCACTTCCTGGAACCCCCAATACTAATATACAGTACAGGAAATCAAGAGGATTCGCCTTGGAATATATTCATTATTATTATTTTTGCAAAACTAGTTTTTTGAAAGTGTCTAATAGTTGTAACAAGATGAACAGTAGCTCATTTCATACTTGATGTGCCTTCTGATTTCTTGTTCACTACAGGAAATGGCTTTTTACACTTTCTCCTCTGCTCATCATTGTATTCAAATTTCCAGTGGTAAGGCCTATGCAGAGTTTAGCAACCTAAGAACACTACTTTTGTTAGCAGGGTGTTCTTCACAGTATTTTCTTTCCTCAAAATTATATTTCACTTTGATAATGAGCTTGATATCAGTTGCAATGTGCTTTACATGTAGGCTGATGATTTCCAGCATGCTGTGGAACCTGATTATAGCAAACTGGGACAGTGAACTCTACAATGAAGTACAATGACTTTGCTACTTGATTTTCTCTACCACCTCCCTAAACACTGTGATGCACAAGAAATACAATGCTAGCTATAATGAACCTCTATTGCTTTACTGTAAGTTAGTCCCATGTGAATAAGCCTTAGAAAACTGTACAAAACACTTACCAAGTCCTCTCTAGCACATTTTCCCTAGATCATATATTGCAGAATTATGATAGGGGATTTTATTGCCTGGGCTCATGCATCTTTCATATATTTTAAATCTCTAATGAGCTTCACAATCTTTCTCTTTGTTCCAACTTCTTACACTGATAGTTGCTTGAAGGCCTAGGGATTATTTTAATATACTTTTCTGGAAAAGTAAAATCTATTCTTTTCACGCACCTCAGAAAAAAATAACTCAGAGTGTAAGCACCATAGTATAATAAAAGAAAGTGAAGTTAATCTCAAACAAAAAGAGACACCATGCCAGATGTACAGGCCTTCCAGTCTGTCTCAACTGGAACCACAAAGCTAATAAGCATGACCATTCTTACACAAGATCCAAAGATCATAATCAGCATTGAAGTGCCAATCTCATTCCACCTGTTCATCGTTACTGCTGAACCACAGGAAGGCGGTGTGCCTTTTAATTCCAAGCATGTGCTTCATTTATCAGATCTGAGACACTGCTCAGTTACAGACAGCATTACTTCCCCTCAACACATATAAATATAACAATATCCCTCATCAGAAGGCTGCAAAACCACTTGACTGCCAGAATCCAGTGCCTATGTTGCAGCCAACATACAACGTAAACACCTCTAAGCATAAACACAATCCCTTATTACATGCAACAAATAGCTCCATTCACAGAAAACAGCTTGGGACCCACTGGTAAGTTTCTATTCTCCAGAAATGGAGGACGGCCTTTGGTCACTTCTTTAGCAGCCAATTCCTATTAAAAATATTGAGACTGCTTCTTGTGCCTCTGTCTGTCATCTCCTCTAGTTTGTTTTAACTGATTCAATAGCTTGAAAACCCAAGCCTGACATGCGATGGCCAAAATCATTAAAATGCTTTGAAACAGATGTAATACCTTCTCTAAAATTACACTCTTGTGGTCTGGTCTTAATCACTGGGCTACACAGGCACGTTACCCTATACAGGAAGGGTCTGTCCAACATAAAAGTTGTACCAGTATAGTACAGTTAAAGTGGTAAAACTCCCCTAGTGTGAGCGCAGTTATATAGGCATAAAAGTGCTTATTCCTATAAGGGACAGAAAATAAGCTACACGAGGTATCTTTCTACAATTATAGATAACAAGGGGCTTGTACAAGTATAACTAGTTCAGTAAAAGAATCAGATCCCAAAAGAAGAGTTATGACAGTTTTGGAATAGCCTTCCAAGGGAAGCAGTGGGGGGAAAAGATCTATCTGGCTTTAAGATTAAACTCGATAAGTTTATGGAGGAGATGGTATGATGGGATAACATGGGTTTTGGTAATTAAATATTCATGGTAAATAGGCCCAATGGCCTGTGATGGGTTATTAGATGGGGTAAGATCTGAGTTACCCAGGAAAGAATTTTCTGTATTATCTGGCTGATGAATCTTGCCCATATGCTCAGGGTTTAGCTGATTGCCATATTTGGGGTCGGGAAGGAATTTTCCTCCAGGGCAGATTGGAAGGCCCTGGAGGTTTTTCGCCTTCCTCTGTAGCATGGGGCACAGGTCACTTGCTGGAGGATTCTCTGCTCCTTGAAGTCTTTAAACTACGATTTGAAGACTTCAATAGCACAGATATAGGTGTAAGGGTTTTTTTTGTAGGAGTGGTGGCTGGGGTTCTGTGGCCTGCGTTGTGCAGGGGGTCAGACTAGATGATCATAGTGGTCCCTTCTGACCTAAATATCTATGAATCTATGACAGTAATATTTTCAATTGCAGACTAGGCGTAAACTGCAGTCACTGTGCTGCAGAATCTGTCCTGTAAGTGCTTCAGATACTGAGCATCATAATAGTTTTCAAAGAGATTTCCTTGCTATCTTTAATTCATAAGTCATATTTCTGTTAAGTTAATAACGTGGATGTTGGAGGCAGGGAGTCTCCATTTCCAGGCTCTCCACACCTGGGTTTTACTGAAACTTGTACTTCTTCCCCATTCTTATTTCCTTGTTGCCATCTCTCTTTAAGCTCTCCTGTGAAACAGGTTCGTAACAGCGCGATTTGTTGCTTCACTAAAAGCAGGGGTGTAAGTTTGGTTTCCTCTACTTATATCTCTAGAGTCTCAGTTCTCCCCTTTTCACTCTCTGAGGCCCTTCATATATTTTAAATATTTTGAAACCACTGCAAAAGTTAGAAGTTTTCTGAGCCTGTAGTACAGGTACAGGACTGTAGTCGCAGCACAGACAGATGACCCTGTTACTGATAAACCACAGCACCTTGCAGATAAAAAAGGTCAGTATCAGACTCAAACATATTAAGTGGATAGATAACATGCTACAAAGAGGGGGTTCACAAGATACTTTCCTGATATGCTATTGATGAAAAGGGTTGTCATACAGAGGCTTTATGGGATTGGGTTAGCCATGGTATTATGGGCGCACTTCTAAAGATGCTCTCCCCTAGTAGCTTAATTAGCGTAACTAGAGCAAGAGCTTATTCATTGCTTCTCTCACTGTTTTTCAGTTAGCTGCTTATGTGCTGTTCTCTTTGGAACACTATTTCCAGCTGTGGCTTTACGGAATAGTACAGAAACAGTGCAAAAGTATTCCTTTTAGCTGAGGTTTGACAAACAACAATAGAATAGACAAGACAGCACCAAAAAATCCCTCTAGGCATACATAGCATCCCAGAAACATTTGGTTTCCATCTTCAATTGCACATTACAGACAAAACGGATGTGTTTTAAACAAAAAAAGGTCTGTTCAGTTTCACTCATGCAGAAATGCTAACACTACCCCACTGTCAACTGTTTGAATCAAGAAGGGTAAAGTCAGGAAGCAGCATTTCCTTAAGAATACTGAGATACTGGCAATCAATTCATTAAAAAAAATACTAGTTAAACAAGTGTTGTTCCTGCTAGGTTACTATCAGGCTAGCATAAACACTGAGCTCTGAATTCATGCCTGGACTCTTTGGAGACAAAATATTATTTCTTTTAATCACCATCACATTCTTAGGGAGGAGAGGAGGATATTAGCTAGGTGTCCTTTTTCTTTAGGACATTACCACAATGCCATTTCAGACTATTTTCAAAACACAATTGGATAACATTTTGCAAGTATCTCTGAACAAAGGAAGACTGATGCTTCCAGAAAATGCCAAGTTCCGTTTCTGAAGCAGTAGTGCTATTAAGTACACAATTAGTATACTTTTCAAATGCTTCATATACATCTAATAAATATAGGATATCCCACTCCTAAGTATACCAGACACATCCACTGCTTCAAAAGCTCAGGAGTGGCCACATTATGCTTTTCACTGGACAGCCCAAACTGATTAATCCCCATAATGAAAAGTCAGACATATTTAAATTTTTGCATTGCTCCAACCAGAATCTAATCTATAAATAAAATATTCACAAGTGCCTACATGACTAAGAAGTCTAAGTCCCATTTTCAAAATTGAATTATACACTACAGAGTCTAATTTTTAATGAGGCGATAATACTTTAATAGTAATAGGATACAGCAGTAATAAAGTTGAATATGGGTACAATTTTCAAAAGCATCTAAGTGACTTAGGCCCTAAGCATATATGTCTAAAAGTCATTAGCATACAGGTGATGTACCAGATTCTACACCTATTTATGCGAACACAACTTCATTGAAGAAAATGGTGTTGCACTGGTCTAGTACAACAGATTTTGTTGTTAATGTTCTATACTAAAGTAGGCTATTTTAAATAGGTGACACATTTTCATTTGGACCTTCACTTAGTATTATGATTCAGTACCTGACTATTTGGAGATTCAAGAACATGGAATACCACTTTCATGTCTATAATCTAAACCATACTAAATCTTTCGGATTACCCTGTAAAGATAATTTCCCTATATCACCCTGAAAAGATCATTTTATGATTTTAGGCCGTAAAAGGTAAAGCAAGAATTATTTACAACCTCTGAGCTTGTGGAATTTTGTTGTTTAAAGTCTTTGACAGATTTTTGAGGAAAAGTAAAGATCAGATACTTTGGGTACTTTTCTCTGTTGATTTAGACAGAATTTGATCTGCTTTGAGTCAGATATAGCAAACTATAGTAACTTGTCTTTTTAAAGGCAGGCAGCATGAACTCATGAATATTGCTTGGTATTCGGAGTCAGGAGACTTTGGCTTTGTTCCAAAGCTTTGCCATTGACTTGCTGTGTGATCCTGAGCAAGTCACTTTGACCCAAAGTTTGAAAAGCATCCACTGATTTTGGGTACCCAGTCTGAGACACCTAAGCATGTTTAAAAATCAAGCCCGAGAATCTACAACGGCAACTGAAACCAACTGAGATAGCTACAGATACTTTGTTTTAATTGCTAGTTGACACTCCCTCTTAAAAACTGCCATGACATGCCTATATTTTACCAGAATTTTTCTGCAGAACACCACTGAAATGAATCAGACAGTAGTGTGCATTTGGCATGTACACCTGCAACAGGCAAGTGTGTTTCCTAGATGTAGTGGGTATAGCATTTAGTAACAAATGGGTTAATGGCTAAAGCCATGTTTCAGTACCCAGGGACAGCATACTGAAATATGCTTAATTACAACCTTGACAGAAGCAAAATAATATCATGGTCTGAAGCACTGCCAAAGCAAACATGATACAAAGGTCAGATGGAAAGAACATCAGGATTCCGGTTAATTAGAAGCACATCAACAGTGCTAGAGTATTGCTGAAGCAGGGCTGCTCCATACTGCACAAGGGATAAGTCTTAGCTTCTCAGCAGCAAAACAGCTCAAACAATACCATGAACATTTTCTTGCCCTTTTCATCTATTTTGTGATGGCATCCTCAAGTTATCACTGTTTCCTACAGCACAGGATATTAACTTCTATAGAAGTAGGTGTCACTTGCATCACAGAATTAGAGAATCATTCTATCTTAAATCCAGCTGCATATTAAATTGGTTATATATACATATTTAACAAAGCTAAGGAGGAGATGGGTTGTAACACAGACACCACAGACTGTTTTCTGGTTTTCATTTCAGAAGTTCTTGCTTTTGTGTAGTGTCACCAAACACCCTCCCATCTCTTACCTATGAAATTATTTCCTAATTCATACAGGGCCATCAGCTGGAAAGTGTGGTGAACTTGAGAGAGTCAGGGGAATTCACACAGCACTTTGCAAAACACTGACGATATACAGAGTGCCTTTTTATAGAAACCTCACAGACTCATGCACACTGCATCGAGGAGCCAAGATGACTCAACACTTTGAAGCAAACTGTTCTGTCCTTTTTACTGAAGTAATTTTTCTTATGTGCCCAGCATTAAACTTCTCATTACTTGCAAGTTACTTTACCCACTGCCTCATTCACAGATAAAGAAGGATGGCACTGGAAGCACATTCAAGAGATCGGGGTTCAATACCTGCTACCACAGACTCCTTATGTGACTGTCTCCCATTTCCACCCAATGAATTCAACTGTGGGTGTACTCATTTGTTTTACTTTCTTACTGGATGTGTGTGGTCTGAGGACCACTGGATTAATCAGGTTCTCATGTTTTCATTCTCTTGTCTTCCTTCCATATTTTTCATTAAAATTGATGTTTCAAGACCATTTATAGGAAACAGACATATGACATTAACCCTGGAGCCTTTATCTCAAAAAGTTATAAGACAACAAGAAAATGATATGAGAGCAAGGTATTTTAATTCCCATACAAATCTCTCCTGAGCAAAATTCTTTCATTGCCAATTCTAAGTAACTACCATGTTCGGAAAGAAATGCATTATAAATTAAATCCTATATTCATATACAACATTTTCTCCTCTATGTTTAACAATCATGATTTCTACTGGGGGATATAAAGTGTCTATTCCACATAACACAAACCAGATTATTTAGCACGTCATGAGGCCCTTGTCCAGGATTCACCTCAGGACAGAGATGAATGTTATGCACATATGAAACATTTCAAGCCACGATATTTTAGTACAGTCCCACCCAGAAAGGCTTTTTTCCTTTAGTTCACCTGGAACTGCTAGGTGGTGTGAAGCTTATACAGCAACAAGGCCATGAGCTGTGACATACGGTCTGATCATTTATTACATGCAGTCATCAACAGGCAAACACAATATAACAGTACATCAGTTGGAAGAGAGATGAATACCATGATTTAAAAAAAGATAGCAGCACAGCTAACACACAGACTGGGAAACTAAGTACATTTTTTAAAAATGCTAGGGGGACACATTATGCTACAACAGTGGTTCCCAAACTTTAACAGCCCGCGAACCCCTTTCATTACATTGTGAAATCTTGTGAACCCCCTCCTAAAAATGAATATTTCCAGGGATTTAAGTTTAAATTTCCCCCCATTCCGTGAGGCTCCTGCTGCTGGACCCCGTTGACCGCCCTGGTCAACTGAGCTCAGGCTGCAGGTCCCGCTGACCGCTGGGGCTTGGGCTGCCAGCCCCAACTGCCTGGCGCCGCTCTCCCTGGGGCTCGGGCTGCCAGCCCCGCGCAGAGCGCTGGGGTTCAGGTGGCCAGCTCCCCTGCTGATGGGGGCGGGGCTCGGGCTGCCAGCCCCAACTGCCCTGCTCCGCTCTCCCTGGGGCTCGGGCTGTCTGCCCTGCAACTGGGTCCCACCTGCTGCCTCCAGTGCCCAGGGTCCTCTGGCTGCCATGAGTGAAATTTGTCTGGAGAACCTCCTGTAACGTTCGGAGAACCCCCAGGTGTTCGCGAACCCGTTTGTGAACCACTGTGCTACAACACCCTTAACTATCAAGGAGCTAGTAGGAAGGAGAGAAGAAACTGCGCTTTTTACAGCTTTTACCCACACTTGATTTTCTTGACATCTCACCTTTTTCTGATTAGCTGGTGATAAGCTTCTATAGAGCTTCCTGCCCTGTTTGCCAGCATTCCAAATGGTGAAAGATGTCCAGTGCTTGAGGGCTCTGTCTTCCAGAAACCTGACTCGGTGATTCCAGATGGTTCCCCTGGGGAATTGGAAAAGATGTGAGTCTGGCCCCTAAATGGATTAACAATGTAAGAAATAGCACTGTCAACACAGACTCACTCTTGATGCAAAAAGCACACTGAAAGATCACACTAGCAACAATTCCAGTGGAAATTAATTCTGTGGCTGGAAAAAAAAATCTCTTGTTTAAACGTTAAACTTGTTATCTCTGCCTCTGGGGGTGGGAGACTATGTTCTATTTACAGTATTCAGTTCATATGCCATGCTCTTTCAATTCACACTGAAAGATTTTGAACACACTAGAGTCACAACCTACATTTCTTCTAAAGCCTAAAATATATTCATGAGATACACAGTAACTTCTCACTTAATGTTTTAGTTATGTTCTTGAAAAATGCACTTTAAGAGAAACGATGTTAAGCGAATCAAATTTCCCATAACGATTAATGTAAATGGGGTGGAGGGGGAAATTTTTTTCATCAGACAGAAGACATTATATGCATATACAGTATAAATTTTAAACAATTTAAAACAAACAATGTAATACAGGTATAAGTTTTAAACAATTTTAAACAAATAATTTAATACTGTACTCAGCAATGATGATTGTGAAGCTTGGCTGAGGTGGTGGAGTCAGAGGTTGAAAGAGGGTGGATCATCCGGCTGCTCCTCTTGCTGTTCTTTCCAAAGTGCCAAGGGGTGCTCAACCCAAGCTCTGCTTCCACTCCACTCCTTCCCCCGAGGCCCCACCTCCACCCCCCGCCCCACCTCTTCCCACCCCTGCTCCACCCCCTTTCCCCGAGCACGCCATATCCTCAAAGGATGGGTATTTATGTTACTAGAGAGAGTGTGCATGTGCACACACGTGTATATACACCCACCCACACATTTTTATCTGGATGGTACACACATATAAAGTTGTTATTGACAGGTTTTGACTACCATGATCTCAAACTTCTGGAATAATGTCATTCTTACCCCCTTGTTCTTAGGCCTGTACAGCCTCCCTATTTGCTCCACACCCCAACCCTTTTTTGGCAATTTCCTTCAATAACTGAGGGTGGAACATGCAGTCTCTGCCCTGAAAGATATTGTTAATTGGTCTTCCAAAAATGGCTCCCACGTTTCCCAAGAAACTAACTCAGGGCCCAAACCTGTGAGGTTCTGAGCACCTTCAACTACACTTGAGAGAGCTCAGCGCCTCATGGCAATGGACAGTAAAATGAGACAGGTCTACAATGGTCCAAAGCTTTTTGCACTGGGTCTCAAAATATCCAGTAGTGGAGCCTACTGCCATTATATACTCATTCTACACAGCATGAATGTTACTGTTTTAGGATTCAGAGTAGCAGCTGTGTTAGTCTGTATCCGCAAAAAGAAAAGGAGTACTTGTGGCACCTTAGAAACTAATAAATTTATCTGAGCATAAGCTTTCATGAGCTACAGCTCACTTCATCAGATGCATGCAGTGGACTTTAGGATTTTAGGAGTAATAACAAGAGACTTTGACTTGAGGTAATTCTTTTATAAGATGATTTTTTTAAGATAGCTCACAAAGATGTTAGGATTTTTAAAAAAACATACTATTACAATTAGGAATACTTAAGTTTGAAAACCATACCGCTGAGCTGAATCCAGAGGTGAAAGTGGGCCGGTGTGGCATACTGGTAAGAAATGGCCACCGGTACGGGCCTGTGCATAGCTGACGTTAAAGCCCCTTTTGCCCCCCAAGGGCCAGTGGGGTGGGGCCTGGCGATTTATAAGGGCCTGGGGTTCCCTGCTGCTGCTGCCAGGCAGGTGCCCTAGGCCCTTTAAATCGCTGCCGGAGCCCCAGGCAGCGCAGGCCGGGCAGTGCTGAAGGGCTGGCTGGGGGAGGCTGACCCCCCCCAACCCCACCCCTTATAGGGGCCCGGAGCCTGGCTCCTGTACCGGTAAGACTTTTAAGTTACTTTCACCCCTGGCTGAATCAAAATAATTGAAAAGACATCTGGATAGTGAAAAGCTATATTTAGAAAACTGAAATGTTGATAGTTCTCCTGAATATTACGGTATATAAAATTCCTTCTAAATAATAAACTCCTACATTTCCCTTGACTAGTTTCTAAAACCCTAAAGTGTTCTAATTGAAAACATGACTCAGATATCAAATGTTCTGCTTATATTTAGGTTTTCCACCTAACTATAATTTCTTTCCATGTTACTTAAATATAAAACCACTCCTTAGCCTTTACCATCACCTTGGTATTTTTTTTTATTTTTTTTTTTAACATATAAGAGCCTCAACGTTGCCTTTCAAGATGTTGTGCCTCTGAGCACTGCTAAAATATAGCAGAACTAGTTGCACCATATAAATACAGCATTTTTCCATGTACTAATTTCCCACAAGTTAACACCGTGGACATTTTCTAGGGCTTTTAATGGATTGATATTTTAGAGTTTTAGATATTTTAGCCTTAAGAAGTCCAAAAATATCTCAAAGTGCAGAACTGAGGGATAAAGGAGCTTTTAGTGCTTCTACTCTGCTCTTTATTTGAAAAGGTGGACTTAGCCCTGCCATTCCCAACAGTTACAATGTTATTCTTTAAATGCAAGTGAGTGAGGCTACAGGAAGGGGGGGGGGGGTGAGAGAGAAAGAGATCAGGGCAGAGTTATTTTCTTCTTGAGCAGGATTTCTCTTTCTAAATGATACTCCCAACAGAACATGTTCGGTGTCATAAAATACAGCTCCCTGTTACTAGACTGTTTCAATGAGTGAGTTACAGTGGTATAGTATTAAATATCTTGAGAGTCACAGTAACTTCTTGCATTAAAATGGTTTCTTTAAAATTATCTATGATGAAGAGTTGAGCTATACCATAATCCTTTCTGAGTTTAGAGTGTGACTCACTTTCTCTTTTAAGTGCAATTTTGAACCACACCCAACTTTGCCAAAACCAAATTGACTGACCAAATTTCTCAGGCCTAAGGAGAGTGGGTTGCTGTTTGTTGAGGGAAGATGAATTTTGATGTTTACTGGACAAGGAATTTGTGACTTGTTCTTTTTGGCAGGGGAGACAATGAGGGACGGGACCAACATAGCTTAAAATGGTCTGGTCTAGAAACTGCAGATGTGATTTGTTCATTTATTCTCAATGAGATTCGTGCCCTGGAGGGGTTTTTTTTTTTTTTTTTGGTAGGCTGGGTGATTAATTCTCAAATTGTTCATTTTAAGATTTTGTGCACATCTGGGAACTCTGAATTCTCTACAGACTCTGCCAGGCATATGCTTAACTTGAAGTGCTCTGATAAACCTGCAGGATCAGCCTGACAATGATTTGTTAAAATCTAAAGCCAAACCTGCCAGGTTGCAGGATGTGAAGTTCAGCTTGAAGCAAGCTTTGAGGAAAAAATGGTTACTTACCTTCTCATAACTGTTGTTTCTTGAGCTGTGTTGCATATGTCCATTACACTGTAGTTGTGTGCGCCTCTTGTGCACTAGTACCAGAGAGTTTCCCTTGCAATACTTGTAAGGGGGGGTCCTCCACACACCACCAAGCTCCTTGTGTCTCAAAGTGAGGGAAATAAAAGGTGGTGTTGCCCTGCTCTTCCTTCAGTTTCTTCACAGTGGGAACCGATGATAGCCTCTGTGATGTTCGGGAAGGAGAACGGGTGTGTAATGGACACATGCAACACATTTTGAAGAACAGCAATAGCAAGAAGGTAAGTAACCATTTTTTTCTTTGAGTGCTAGCATGTATCTATTACTCTGTAGGTGACTCCAGGCAGTGGGTCTTAGAGTCACATCAGAAGAGGGACTGTAGGACTACCCTGCCAACATTGGCATCTTCCCTAGTTGCAGCAGACAATGTGCAATGTCTGGTGAATGCATGAATCGAAGGCCATGACACTGCTCTACAAATGTTCATAATTGGGATGTTTGCCACAAATGCTTCCAAGGTTGAATGTGCTCTGGCTGAGTGTGCCATAAACTTGCCAAAAGGCATTATTCCTTTGGCAGCATAACACACTGTAATGCAGCTGGTGATCCATTTTGAGAGTCCCCAAGTTGTGACTGGATGACCTCTCATGTTCTGCGTAAGAAACAAAGAGCTGGAAAGAAACCCCAAAAGGCTTTGTCCTATCTAGGTATCAAGCCCATGCTCAACAAATATGTGGAGTCTTCACTCTCCCTTGTACATATGTGGCATCAAGAAGAAAACTGGGAGGCAGATGGACTGATTCAGGCAGAAATCAGAGACCAAGAGAAATTTAGGATATGGTCTAAGCTGAACCTTGACCTTGAACAAAACTGTATCTAGTGGATGCATAGTCAATCTAAACCTTTCAGGAACCTGGCCATGATTGGGTGAGTGAAAACCTTTCTCCCCTCTATGCAAGGGTGCCGCCAGATGGAAAACCATAGTCCAGAATTCTCAATTAGACTGAGTCGGGAAGACACTAAGAGAGCCCATCCAGATGGCAAAATGTCTCCACTAGGGTCAGTAGCCTTTGTTGAAGGTTTTCTGCTATTAAGGAGAAAATTCTGGACTGCCACGAAGCAGCGTGCCTCTTTTGCATTCAGTCACTAATTAATCATACCATGAGGTGCAGCACTTGTATTTGGGTGCAGCACCCAACCCTGGTTCTGTATTTGGAGGTCTCTGGTTATTGGTAACAGCATTTTTCAGCAGACAGTTTGTGGACATCTGAATACCACATTTGTCTCAGTCAGGTGGGAGCTATAAGGATCATTCTGCCATGATCTTGCTTGAGCTTGATAATAACCCTGGGAATCAGGGGAACTGGTGGGTATGCACAGAGGAGGTCCTTGTTTCATGGAAACAGGAAAGTGTTTGATAAAGATCAGGGGCTGTGATGCTCCGGTACAGGACCGGGAATGCTTCCTGTTCTGCCAAGTGGCAGACACATGTATTTATGGATAATCTCCTATGCAGAATATCCAAACTAAGATATCCCTGTTGAGGGACCAGTCATAGGCAGCGCGTGACTTTCACATTTGGGGAAGCTGGGTGCGAGCGCCGGAAGCTCCCTAGAAGTGGGAAGAGCTGCTGGTGCCTGGACTGGGGCTTTGCCCCTGCTTGGCTTCCTCAAGGAGAGGCCCAGCCCATGCTCCACTCTGGGGCCCCACTCCACCTCTTCCTGCTCCCGCTCCACCTCTTCCCCTGAGGCCTTCCTGCCTGCCGCTTACTCCTCTCCACCCTCTCCCCCTCCACTGTGCTTAGTACCCATTTGTGCAGGGTGATGGATTGCCCTGCATGTGGGAAATGGGATAACCTGTCCCAGAAAGGTGGGGAATGGGCAGTGAGATCCAAGTTGGGTAGCGAGCTATTCTTTCCATAAGAAGAAATCAGCTGCTTTGAGGCCTGGGGATGCCTTGAGACCAAGGAGGTACTGGCCTTCTCCTCTGTGACCTTTGCTTCCTAGTCAAATGGTAAGCCTTATGGAAGAGTTAGTATTGTTCTCTAGGCTGGTACTGAGGATAATATTTTGTCCTCTTCATCACTGTGGTGTAGAGGCTCAAGGACTTCAGAACCTCCTTAAAGCTAGGGGAAGATTCATCCATTCTGGCTGAAAGCAAGGCACATCCTTCAAAAGGGAGGTCCTTGGTAGCCTGTTATACCTCCACAGGAATCCCAGAGGCCTACAATCAGGAGGAACAGCTTTCACCATGGCCCTGGCCACAGAATCTGCTGGGTCCAGAGAAGTATGAAGAGCTGAATGAGACACAACGTGTGCCTCAGCAACAAGGGACAGCTTGCTTGGAAACTGGGATACTGCTTTCCAATGAGCAAAGTCGTATCTTGATAGCAGGTCATGGTGATTGGCAATATGGAGTTGTATCTTGCCATTGAAATAAAGTTTCCTACAAAAACGTCAATTTTTCTGACATCTTTGTCCAGGCTTTTTTCTTTCACGCAGACCACACCCAATGAGCCGAGGTGGGATGCTCAAACCCCTGGAATAGAACCTGGTATTTCCATTTCATTTGTTGGGCCATAGGTGGGATAGAGGCAGGGGTTTGCCAGATTGTTTTGGCTGGTTGTATAACTGCCTCAATTATAGGCAGGGCTATCTTTCCTGCCACTATGGGATTAAGATGTCTGTGAGCTTGTGGGTATTCTCCTCCACTAGCTCTACTTGAATGCCCCCATCCTGACATTCTCCTGAGGTGCTCCTGATGCATTTTAAAGACGTCCAGTAAGGGGGAGGATGTCTCTGGTATCAGAGTCTCATCAAGTGAGGAAGAGGTGGTATCGGGGTCTCATCAAGGGCTGAAGCGGAGGTAAAGCAGATAGCTCTCAAGGCTGGTCTTGCTGGACTAGGAGTGGTTGCTGCTGTAGAGTGGGCTGAGGTAAGTCAAATACCTAAAGGCTGATCAATATTGACTCTCACTGGACTGACAAGAGAGGGTTCCCTCTTGGGGGATCTGTTTGCATGAGGCATTGGTGAAGTAACCTGGATGCTGGTGGTATCCTCCAAGGCATCCAATAGATAGGGCCACCAAGGGGGCTGCTACGGTACTGGCCCCCAAGCACGTCTGGCCCAAACTTCCCAATCTCTGGCCAAATCTTTCTTGAAGCCATGGAGAACGGTCCTGGGAGGGCACTGGAATCAATGGCTCAGGTCTCTCACACTGAGCCGTTACTGATGAGTGGGAAGCCAACAGGTGCACTGTACCATCAGTACTGCAACACTCCTCTGTAGAAGTGTCTTGGACCCGAGATTTTGAAGAACTGGATACCAACTTCTGCTTATGTTTCAGAGACCAAGATTATTCTGATATCTTGGGCCTTGGAGAAGATGGTGCTGGGGCCGGGGATCTCCTACGGCCCCTTTCTGCCGAAATGGCTGAGGAAGCATGCCAAGAGGGAGTCTTCAAAGAGCTTCCCTTAGATGATCAAGGGGCTCTGATGACAGTTTAAGGACAGTATCCATCAAAATACATCAGAAGCTCCTCCCTCAGTTTTTTCGTTCTTGTCAAGGTTCCTCCCCCACTCTGAACTCTAGGGTACAGATGTGGGGACCTGCATGAAAAACCTCCTAAGCTTATCTTTACCAGCTTAGGTCAAAACTTCCCCAAGGTACAAAATATTACACCTTGGACAGGCCGCTACCACCACCAAACTAATACTGGTTACTGGGGAAGAGCTGTTTGGACGCGTCCTTCCCCCCAAAATACTTCCCAAAACCTTGCACCCCACTTCCTGGACAAGGTTTGGTAAAAAGCCTCACCAATTTGTCTAGGTGACTACAGACCCAAACCCTTGGATCTGAGAACAATGAAAAAGCATTCAGTGTTTTACAAGAAGACTTTTAATAAAAAATAGAAGTAAATAGAAATAAAGAAATCCCCCCTGTAAAATCAGGATGGTATATATCTTACAGGGTAATTAGATTCAAAAACATAGAGAACCCCTCTAGGCAAAACCTTAAGTTACAAAAAAGATACACAGACAGAAATAGTTATTCTATTCAGCACAATTCTTTTCTCAGCCATTTAAAGAAATCATAATCTAACACATACCTAGCTAGATTACTTACTAAAAGTTCTAAGACTCCATTCCTGTTCTGTCCCCGGCCAAGACGACTACAGACAGACACAGACCCTTTGTTTCTCTCCCTCCTCCCAGCTTTTGAAAGTATCTTGTCTCCTCATTGGTCATTTTGGTCAGGTGCCAGCGAGGTTACCTTTAGCTTCTTAACCCTTTACAGGTGAGAGGAGCTTTCCCCTGGCCAGGAGGGATTTCAAAGGGGTTTACCCTTCCCTTTATATTTATGACACGCCCCCCAAATCTCAGCTAGGGTGAAACACTGGCTGGGATTTCTTCCTGGAGCTCTAGGAAAACAGAGTTAATAAGACACATGCATCTCTAAATATACTACCAAGTACATAAAGACTAACAATATTTTCCACATCTCAAGGACGATTTTAACCAGTTGATTCTGGGAAACTTTCACGGGAGAGTGCATCAGCCACTTTGTTAGAAGCTCCTGAGATGTGTTGGATGTCGAAATCAAAATCTTGGAGAGCTAAACTCCACCGAAGAAGTTTTTTGTTAGTTTCTTTGACGGTGTGAAGCCACTTTAGTGCAGCATGGTCGGTTTGCAGGTGGAAACGCCGTCCCCAAACATATGGGCGTAGCTTTTCCAGAGCGTAGACAATGGCATAACATTCTTTTTCAGTGACTGACCAGTTGCTTTCCCTCTCAGACAGTTTTTTGCTGAGAAACACTACAGGGTGGAATTCTTGATCAGGTCCTTTCTGCATTAAAACTGCTCCCACACCACGCTCGGATGCATCTGTGGTTACTAGGAACGGTTTGTCAAAGTCTGGGGCCCTTAGTACAGGGTCAGACATGAGTGTCGCTTTAAGCTTGTTAAAGGCCTTCTGACACTTTCCGGTCCACTGAACAGCATTTGGCTGTTTCTTTTTGGTTAGGTCTGTCAGTGGGGCAGCGATTTGGCTGTAGTGCGGTACAAATCGTCTGTAATAACCGGCCAAGCCTAAGAAGGATTGAACCTGTTTCTTTGACTTTGGGACAGGCCACTTTTGGATAGCATCCACTTTGGCCTGTAGGGGGCTGATAGTTCCTTGACCCACCTGGTGTCCAAGGTAAGTCACTCTGTTTAGGCCTATTTGACACTTCTTAGCCTTAACAGTTAGTCCTGCCTCCCTTATGCGCTCAAGGACTTTTTGTAGATGTTCCAGGTGGTCTGCCCAGGAATCCGAAAATATGGCCACATCGTCAAGGTAGGCGACTGCATATTCTCCTAATCCCGCTAGGAGACCATCTACAAGTCTTTGGAAAGTGGCGGGTGCATTTCGCAGCCCGAAAGGGAGTACATTAAATTCATACAGCCCGAGATGTGTGATGAAGGCTGACCTTTCCTTGGCAGATTCATCTAGCGGTACCTGCCAGTACCCCTTGGTTAAGTCCAAGGTAGAGATGAACTGGGCCCTTCCCAGTTTCTCTAATAGTTCATCTGTGCGTGGCATGGGATAGTTGTCTGGGCGAGTTACAGCATTTAGCTTACGGTAGTCCACGCAAAAACGTATTTCCCCATCTGGTTTGGGAACTAGAACCACTGGAGATGCCCATGCACTTTCAGAGGGGCGGATTACACCCATCTGTAACATATCCTGGATCTCCCGTTCTATAGCAGTTTTAGCTTGAGGAGACACCCGGTAAGGTTGGACCCTAATTGGGTGAGCATTACCTGTGTCAATGGAGTGGTATGCCCGTTCAGTCAGTCCTGGGGTGGCTGAGAACGTTGGCGCGTAGCTAGTGCACAGCTCCTGGATCTGCTGTCGCTGCATACGCCCAAGGGTCATGGAGAGGTTCACCTCTTCCACACCACCAGCACATTTCCCTTCGTAGTAGACACCTTCAGGCCACTCAGCGTCGTCTCCTCCCTGGGCTGTAAACTGACAAACCTTTAATTCTCTGGAATAAAAGGGCTTTAGAGAATTAATATGATACACCTTAGGCTTTCGGTTGGAGGTGGGGAATGCTATGAGATAATTAACAGCTCCCAGGCGCTCCTGGACCACGAATGGCCCTTCCCACGATGCTTCCATTTTATGGGCCTGGAGCGCCTTTAAGACCATGACCTGGTCTCCTACTTTGAAGGAACGCTCTCTGGCATGTTTATCATACCAGGCTTTTTGCTCTTTTTGAGCATCCTGTAAGTTTTCTCTAGCAAGGGCTAAAGAGGTTCGGAGGGTGTTTTGTAGGTTGGTTACAAAGTCCAGAATGTTAGTTCCTGGAGAAGGTGTAAATCCCTCCCATTGCTGCTTCACCAACTGCAATGGCCCCTTAACCTCACGGCCATATACAAGTTCAAATGGGGAAAACCCTAAACTGGGATGTGGTACAGCTCTGTAGGCAAAGAGCAACTGCTGCAATACTAGGTCCCAATCATTGGAGTGCTCATTTACGAATTTACGTATCATGGCCCCCAAAGTTCCATTAAACTTCTCCACCATGCCATTTGTTTGATGATGGTAAGGAGTGGCAACCAAGTGATTTACCCCATGAGCTTCCCAAAGGTTTTTCATAGTTCCTGCCAGGAAATGAGTCCCTGCATCTGTGAGGATGTCGGAGGGCCAACCTACCCTGGCAAAAATGTCTGCTAGTGCCTGGCACACACTTTTAGCCCTGGTGTTGCTTAGAGCTACTGCTTCCGGCCATCGGGTGGCAAAATCCATGAAAGTCAGTATGTACTGCTTTCCTCTGGGTGTCTTTTTCGGAAAAGGACCCAGAATATCCACAGCTACTCGCTGAAATGGAACTTCAATGATGGGGAGTGGCTGGAGAGGAGCTTTGACCTGGTCTTGGGGTTTTCCCACTCTTTGGCACACCTCACAAGACTGGACATAGGTAGAAACATCCTTGCCCATTCCCTCCCAGTGGAATGACCCCCCCAAACGGTCTTTGGTCCTGTTCACCCCAGCATGGCCACTAGGGTGATCATGGGCTAAGCTCAAGAGCTTGGCCCGGTATTTAGTTGGAACTACCAACTGTCTCTGAGGATGCCAGTCTTCCTGGTGTCCCCCAGAAAGAGTTTCCTTGTATAAAAGTCCTCTTTCTACAACAAACCTGGATCGATTAGAAGAGCTGAGAGGCGGTGGGTTGCTCCGTGCCGCCGTCCAAGCTCTCTGGAGGCTTTCATCTGCTTCCTGTTCGGTCTGGAACTGTTCCCTTGATGCTGGAGACATCAGTTCCTCATGGGATTGTGGACCTAGGCTTGGTCCCTCTGGAAGCGATATAGGGGATGGAGCTGTTTCTGTTGACTGTGAACCGCTCTCCGCTGGTGCACTATGTTGGGATTCAGGCTCCGGCTGAGCCTCTTGTGTAGGGTTATCGGCTGCTGCCAGTTCAGGTTCGGTGGGGCCCTCTGGTGTTGAGGTTGCAAGTACTGGATTCAGTGCTGACACGGGGTCTGGTGTTGGTTGTTCGGCTGGTTCCGGTTCTGGGACTGGTTCCGTCTGGGTCTCTGGGACTGGATCCACTACTGCTGTTGCAGACATTGGCCTGGGGTCCAGGTCCATCACCTCTGACTGGGTCCTGATAGAAGTTTCCGGAACAGAGCTAGGCCTCACGGCTTGTTTAGCCTGGTTGCGGGTGACCATTCCCACCCTCTTGGCCTGCTTCACATGATTGGCCAAGTCTTCCCCCAACAGCATGGGGATGGGATAATCATCATAGACTGCAAAAGTCCACATTCCTGACCAGCCCTTGTACTGGACAGGCAACTTGGCTGTAGGCAAATTGAAAGAGTTGGACTTGAAGGGTTGAATCGTCACTTGGATCTCTGGGTTGATTAAATTGGGGTCCACTAAGGAAGCATGGATAGCTGACACTTGTGCTCCGGTGTCCCTCCACGCGGTGACCTTCTTCCCACCCACCCTCACAGTTTCCCTCCGCTCCAAGGGTATCTGGGAGGTATCTGGGCCTGTGGACCTCTGGTGTGATTCCGGTGCAATGAACTGTAATCTGTTGGGGTTCTTGGGGCAGTTGGCCTTTACATGCCCCAGCTCGTTACACTTAAAACATCGTCCAGCTGACGGGTCACTGGGGCGAGGAGGGTTGCTGGAGAACGGGGTGGTGGGACGATAAGGGGTCTGGAGGGTTCTTTGGGAGGTAGGTGGGGCTTTGGGCGGCCCCCGGTAATAGGGTGTGGTCTGGGGTGGTCCCTTCTGGTCTCCGCTCCAACTGCGACCAGTTTTCTTCTTCTCTGCCACCTCCACCCATCTGGCTCCAATCTCTCCTGCCTCAATTACAGTTTTGGGTTTCCCATCTAGGATGTATCTTTCTATTTCCTCAGGAACACCCTCTAAGAATTGTTCCATTTGCATTAGGAAGGGCAAATTTACTGGAGATTCAACACTTGCTCCTGATATCCAGGCATCCCAATGTTTTACAATGTGGTAGGCATGTCGGGTAAATGACATGTCTGGTTTCCACCTTAGGGCTCTGAACCTCCGACGAGACTGCTCGGGTGTTATCCCCATTCTGACTCTCGCCTTGGATTTAAACAGTTCATACTTGTTCATGTGTTCTTTAGGCATTTCAGCTGCCACCTCAGCTAAGGGTCCACTGAGCTGCGGCCTCAGCTCTACCATGTATTGGTCAGTAGAGATGTTGTACCCAAGGCAGGCCCTTTCGAAGTTTTCTAAGAAGGCCTCAGTATCATCACCTGCCTTGTAGGTGGGGAACTTTCTGGGATGGGAAGTGGTACCTGGAGAAGGATTGCTAGGGTTTGTTGGTATATTCTGCTGGGCCTTTATCCTCTCCATCTCCTCCACATGCTTCCTCTCTTTTTCCTTCTCCTCCTCCTTCAGCCGCATGAGTTCTATCTGTCTTTCATGTTCCCTTTGTTTTTCCTCAGCCTGCAATTTGGCTAATTCCAGCTGTAGTCGAGCTGAGGATTTGGCCATTCTAACCTCTCTGTTTTTAACTAACTTTACACCCGAGGTTTAGAAATAAACAAACAAAACTTGGCTGTAAAATTTTGCTGTGCTGGAATAGAATACCTATTCTCTGATAGTGATTGTCAGCCTACAGAAAAAGACAATTCCCTTGTCTCTGCTCTGGGCCCAAATTAAAGCAAAAAACCTCCAACTACTTGGAAAACTGCTTACCCAGCCCAAAGAAAAAAAAAATTTCTTTTCAAACCTGTGCTCCTTGTAAAACAAAAAAAAATCAAAATCCTAAAAAAAAACCCTGCCACTTTTGTCTCCAGGCAAATGGGTAGAGCACACACCCCCTATTTACTTTTAGGAAGAAAAGAAAAAAAAAAACCTCTGGGTTGGAAGACTGTGAATTTCCCTGCAGGAGTTAAGTACCCTGCCTCCAGGCAAGAAAACCTGCAATTCACAAGATAATCCCCTTTTGTCTCTGCTTGGCCACAAAGCAGAGAGAAACCAAGCTGCTTTCAGTTTCAAAGCTGCCTTCTGGACTTCCTAAAAATTCCTTTTTAAAATCTGTATTTCTAGTTCAAAAAATCTCAACTGGATCTCAAAATGATTTCAGGTTAATCCCACCACTGTGCCACCATGTCAAGGTTCCTCCCCCACTCTGAACTCTAGGGTACAGATGTGGGGACCTGCATGAAAAACCTCCTAAGCTTATCTTTACCAGCTTAGGTCAAAACTTCCCCAAGGTACAAAATATTACACCTTGGACAGGCCGCTACCACCACCAAACTAATACTGGTTACTGGGGAAGAGCTGTTTGGACGCGTCCTTCCCCCCAAAATACTTCCCAAAACCTTGCACCCCACTTCCTGGACAAGGTTTGGTAAAAAGCCTCACCAATTTGTCTAGGTGACTACAGACCCAAACCCTTGGATCTGAGAACAATGAAAAAGCATTCAGTGTTTTACAAGAAGACTTTTAATAAAAAATAGAAGTAAATAGAAATAAAGAAATCCCCCCTGTAAAATCAGGATGGTATATATCTTACAGGGTAATTAGATTCAAAAACATAGAGAACCCCTCTAGGCAAAACCTTAAGTTACAAAAAAGATACACAGACAGAAATAGTTATTCTATTCAGCACAATTCTTTTCTCAGCCATTTAAAGAAATCATAATCTAACACATACCTAGCTAGATTACTTACTAAAAGTTCTAAGACTCCATTCCTGTTCTGTCCCCGGCCAAGACGACTACAGACAGACACAGACCCTTTGTTTCTCTCCCTCCTCCCAGCTTTTGAAAGTATCTTGTCTCCTCATTGGTCATTTTGGTCAGGTGCCAGCGAGGTTACCTTTAGCTTCTTAACCCTTTACAGGTGAGAGGAGCTTTCCCCTGGCCAGGAGGGATTTCAAAGGGGTTTACCCTTCCCTTTATATTTATGACAGTTCTGTTCATGAAGTCATGACAAATGGAGCACCTGTAACCTCTCCCAATCACTTGAGACAATGGCAGTGAGGGTCACTAACAGGCACATGTTTTCTACAGCCCATGCAAAGTTTAAAATCTTGGGACTTTGGCATAGGCTCTCTGCTTAACAGATGCAGTCTGGAGACCTGCTGGACTGGAAAGATCAAGTGGAGAGTAACGTTTTTCAAATCAAAACAAGAAAATAAGGAAATAAAAAGGGAACAAAGAAATGACTAACGATTTGAGTACCACTGGGAAGCACTAACCAGTTTTGTTCCCAGGAAACACCAACGTTCAGACCACAGACAGTAAGAAGGAACTGAAGGAGGAGCAGCCACAAGGAGCTCAGTTGTAGGGGGGACACCCGTAAGGGCACTGCTAGGGAAAACTCTCTGGCACTAGTGCACAAGATGCTCACGCACTTACAGTGTAATGGATATATGCATGCACTCGAAGACAAAACTCTGCTACAATTCCAGCATGCAGAAGAACAAGTTTAACTAATTAGCACAGTTAACCTATCTGATGTATATTATTGAGAATAAGTAGATTTAAATAGCAGGGATGCTGCTACTTGCTTTTGACACATGAATTAAAAACACTAATAATATTCCCAGAAAAAAGTTAATTAAGTCAGAATTAAGGTTATATTTAAAAATCATTTATTTAAGAAAAGCCTGATTAGAAAATTGCAGTTATAAAAACAAAGAAAAGATTCAAAATCATGAAATTCTGAATCAATGCCAGCACTCTACATAGCCATCAACAACTCATTCACACCCAATCACACAACAACATAATACTGGACCACAGACTCACAGCTCAAATACTGTAAATACATAATTGCAAACTGCCTCCCACCCATTACATATGGGCCACCAACTCTAAGACAAATCCTCCCTCCTTCCAACTTCATCTGCTCATACATCCAAATACTGACAACCAAACATGCTTTTAACTCTTTATAGCCTTCCCTCAGCCCTTTCCTCCTCAACCTACACAATTATTTCCATGTCCATTTTCCCATTAAATTACAAAACCATATCCATTTACAACGCAACAAACCAGTGACACAAGAACGGTCAGTTTGCAGGTGCTCATGCACTTGACTACAACAACAAACCAAGTATGCAAAGCTTAGAACCTATGAGCAGCCCTGCAACAAAAAATAGTCTGCCATGACAAACAGTCACAAGTAACCCTATAACCACAAATCGGTATGTGTAACCCAACATTCATGATCAATCATACAATAACAAACCAGTGTGTGTGTGCACTCACACCAGAAAAAAGGAAACTGATCCAGAAAGTGACAATTTTGAAACTTCCTATGGATTATTTAAGAGTAACACCAAGAATTCAACTGTTTTCTCTCTCTTTTTTGTTTTGTTTTTTTTGTTGGTTTTTGGTTGGGGGTTTTTTTGTGTGTTTGTTTTTTCTGAAGGAAACATTTATAATAACATTTCTAAAAGAAAAAGAGCAGTGGAAGAAATCATTGGAAAAACAATTCTTTCAAATAAAGTTGTAAGGCTGACGAAATGACTAAAAAATGTGCTCTAAAATAAAGTCAGCAAGCTAGCAGAAGTCTGTGTGCATTTCTGTGTCTGCACATTTGAAAAAAATTCCACAATGTAATTTATACAAATCAGACAATGTAAACAAATATTAGACTGATACTAAATGTTGAGTCCACATGGCTGTGGGACCGTAACAAGGAAACATCTGTAAATGCTGAGGATTGGGTGGGATTATCAATTTCAGCAAGTTCAAAGGGTATTCTCAACAAGAGAAGGCAATCCAAGGCAGGCGTTTTGTTCTTGATCCCTTCATCCCGATTTGGCTGAATCACTTCTGCTTCATGCTTGCAACAATTTCTTTTATTTTTTTCATTTGTGCTCATTTCCTACTGTTTTCAATCATTTTACTTAGGTTTTTCAAATAACTATTCCCACTGTATAGTGTAATATTAAAATTGTATCATTTACAGTGGTTTAAAGAAAATGTATTGTAGCTGAAAACATTGATTTAGGTTCAGGATTTTTTTAGTATTTAAACTAGGATTCCACTTCACATTTAAAAATAACTAGTCTACTAGGTACAATAAATTGATTTCTAGTGAATTTATGTCTCAAGTATAAAAGCAGTTGAAAACTGGCACATTAAAGCTTGCACTACTTTAATGCTACTCATACTATTGAAAAAAAACCCCCATGTTTCCTAAGAGGCCTTATCCAAAGACCACTGAACACAACGGAAAGACTCCCACTGATTTCAGTGGGCTTTGGATCAGGTCTTAGGCTAACATTTTCTGGAGCACCGTAAGCATACAATGTCTGTACATGGTGTTGTGTTCATACACAGCAGCCCTGCCAGGAATTTTACAAGCATTAGCGATTCAGACTGGCTGCAACACCTGAACATGGTCTTTAGCTGAGGACTGACTGACCTGATATGGGATACAATGACTTTCTCCCCAGTGTGGATGGGGAGTTACAAGCACTGTAGTCTCAGCAGTTCAGCTGGTTCTCTTAACTCCATTCTACAGTGCAGCACACAGCATTTGGGAACTTACAATAGTTTCTGCTCCCAGTAGCAGTGCTTGGTACTCGGGGGTAGGTGCTTTAAGAGTCCCAGAATACAGTGTTACAAACATGCTCGTAAGGTGCACAGCATGTGGGTGTGCCAGAATAGTTCTGTCAGAAACACTGTTGCTGTGTGCAAGTGGTAAAGCACTGCATTTAACAAGCAAAACCACCATCCACTTTGTACAATTTGCAATGGCCCCCCTCTCAATTTTGAGATACACTTAGGAGTAAATTGGGCAAATTCTCTCAGGGCTCAAACCTGCATTTCTAACACTTAAAAAATCCCATTTATCTGAGAGTTTTGCCTAAGTTAGGACTGTATTTCTGCCAGGGAGAGACTAAGAGTGCTGTCTAGAACCAGGAATAGCATGGAACAAGGATGAGCGAGCTACCAACACACAGTACTGGCAAAGTGCTTTGATCAGGAGTAGTAGACACATCCTAGCGATCACATCCTAGCTAAACTTGGGCCTCTTGTGACCAGAGACTGTTGATTATGCCAAATTATTTGGTGTTTTAATTATGCGGGCAAATAGGAAATGAGGTGAGAACAACCAATTGCTTTTTCTTTTCTTTCCTTTTTCTCACCTAAATCAAGATTTGTCGTGAGGTCTCCAGAGATGAAAGACCAGTCACTAACTTCCTGGCAGAATTCGGCATAATGCTGTAAGCTGTGGGTTGTTCCAAATTATTTTCATAAAGTGGGTAATGTTAAACTATGTGCAAAAAAAAATATCAAAAATTGAACGTACAGAACCTACACTGAACCTACTATTTCCCTTAATCTGGTCCTGGCATTTTTTTTTTTATAAACTTTTCTGAACTTTAATACTAGAGCTCTCTCATCTACACCTTATGAAAAAACATATTTGGAGCTGAAAATCCAAAATCATTGGCAATTAAGTGCTGTGTGGTACTTATTTTAATGTCACATCTGAAAGAAACCCCCATGCCCTTTAGATTTCATATTAGCTTCAGCAGAACAGAAAGTCATAAAGTTAATAACAACTTGTCCTTAATCTCCCAAATTCTTAAAATGCTAAATTTATATAAAAGTGAGAGTAAATGATTTTACCAGCATACACTGCAGATTTAACACTGAAAAAAGCCAAAATAACTATTTTTTCACATCACAATCAGCCAGACTGAACACCAGCAGAAATGGACACCTCTATCAAGTTACACAGACCTGACAAATCAACATGTTACACAGGCAATGCTTCTATCTGCCAGAGTTTTGGATTAATGTTTATACTGATTCACACACACAAGGCACATTATATGTAGGGAATACATGCTGGGGATTGTATCCCAGAGATCGGAAGTGTTTTAAACAAATGTGTGGGAAAACATTCGTGCATAAATACACAGTTAACTGTAAAAAAAAAAAAACACCACCGTAAAAAGGAATATTACCACAATTTTTACTATATATTTAAGAGAAATCCAGATTGTTCTAATTTACAGTATTTGTAATACACTCATCATCAGATTATACATGTATGAAATGTCAGATCTTTCTCTGGAAATGTAGTTAAGATTTAGTTATGGTACAACTAGTAATTTGCTCACCATATCCCCAAGCTGCCTGTTGTTTTCCCTGCATTCCCAATGGAATCTTGGGAAGATCTTGCTTTTCCTCACAAGAAATCATCCTTACCTCTCATCTGTGAAACCTCATATTTTCAACCATCTTTCTGACCCTGTTCACTTGGTGTGTAATTTATATGCCAAAGATCTGGAAGATGATATACATTTCTCATCCTACTTTAACTTAGATTTTTTTTTATTCCTTATTCTGCTTCTTGGTGTGTGTTATAGCAATTCAGACTTACTTATAAATCTGTAAATGGTGTCAGTAGGTCTACATGAATAAGTGTGGGGATACAACTTTAACCTCATTCCTGAATTCGGCATAATGCTGTGAGCTGTGGGTTGTTCCAAATTATTTTCATAAAGTGGGTAATGTTAAACTATGTGCAAAAAATATATCAAAAATTGAACGTACAGAACCTACACTGAACCTACTATTTCCCTTAATCTGGGCCTGGCATTTTTTTTTATAAACTTTTCTGAACTTTAATACTAGGGAAATCTGTATTTTTATTAGAGTCTTGTTCATGTACCAGCCCTGTGATCTGAGAAACTTAAAATAGGAAGTAATACATGTAGCACCGAGGAGTGAGGATTTCTGCTGGGGATTATTAGTTGGCTTCAGAGAGCTCAGTTAACATTAGCATCTATGAGTTTTTGAGCACAGCCAATCCCATATATGGCTACTTAGCACTTCATCACTGGTGGTGGTGTCATAACTTGGAAACATTTCATACCCATAAATAAATGAACCCACTAGGAATAGCCATTCCATATGAAATTTCAGCAATGTCTTGAAGGCAAAGGGGTATACTCCCAACAGCCATGCCAGCTAATGAAAAGAACCTTGGATTTGGCACAAAGTATCTTTTAATGCAATCATAAAGGCACATTCCTGACACAGGGCTTTAGCTACTGCTGTCATCCTTTGACATTTGCCTTTTTTGTATTCTTCATAGCATGCTATATTCCCAGAAGGAAAGTTAATGGAGAGAAATATGAAGGTTAAGTATTTTTCCAGAATTAGATGTTAGTGGAAATTCTAGACTTTTGCTAGTTTCTCAAAAAGAGAGGTTAAGTGAAAAGTTGTTTTTTTTTAAAAAAAGATTCTACACTGAAAAGTGACTGTGTAAAAATGGCCCCTTCTTAACACATCAGATCTGTTCTCTGTAAGTATTCAGAATCAGATCTCACTTTAGTGACATAGATACATTTTTACTCCTGTCAGAACTGAAGAATCAACACAGCTAAAGAGAACACAAGCCAGAGTCAATGCTGTTTTACACAGCGCCAACAGAATTGTTAATTATCTTCCAACTGTAGGGTCAAATTCTGCCCCCTTTTGCATCACTGCAACTCCAGTGAAGATGCAGCAGTTATACGGCTGCTGTGACGGCAGACTATGCTGCAGAATCATTACTACAAGAGCCAGGTCCAGAAAGAATCCAGCATGACTCTCAGAACTGAGGTAGTATGCATGGCTGGCAGTTTGGGAAAAAACCCTCCAAAACATCAATTTGATTCAACTGCCAGTTTCTGCTAAAAAGAGCCCTAAGCACTGCAATATCAGTAGGTGATACAGGTCAAGACTGAAAGGCAGTCACTTGCACTGTGGAGAAGTCACTTTAGTGATACCCAATACTCTAATTTGTTAGAATTTGCTCTGTAGAAGACACCTTGAAACATAAAAATGCTAAGAGCTAAAATGATAGTAATGGTTTCTTTAGTAACAAGAATTAAAACTAACCATATCTTAGTATATTCTCTGTCCATGTACCACATTGCCAGGCTATTCTGAATGCACAAAAACCCCGCTACTGTGATTCAATGTTATTAACTATGCACAGTAACATGTAATTTGTGGGATAAAACATTGCAGGACTGTCAAAGTAGAATACCAAGTTTGTTTTTGTGTTTTAAATTCTTCATAGTAAAATAAAAAGAGTGACGTTACAATCTGGCAAGCAGATACATGGCTTATTTCTCCACATTTGATATAAAACAGAATTTATACACTATATAAAAAGCAAAAAGTCAGCAATGATCATAAAGGAACAGTGCATATATCTATATACACACACTGCTTTCCGAAGTTATGTAGCTGTGTTGGTCCCAGAATATTGGAAAGACAAGGTGGGTGAGGTACTATTTTTTACTGGATGAACTTCTCGAAACTTTGTCTCTTTCAACAACAGAAGTTGGTCACATAAAATATATTATCTCACTTTGTTTCTCTACCTAGAAACACAGTATATACATATTATACATACAAACAATACATTAAAAGAATGCTATTTAGGTGATGGCAGGCAGGCGGAATATAGGAGTTTTGGATGGGGACAGGATTTGTAGGGGCAACAGATAGCATGGAGAGGAATGGATGACAGGAGCTGGGACTAGAAATATGGGATGACAAGGGGTTGTGGAATGAGGGAAACAGGAAAGGCAATGAAGGCAGCAGGAAATTTTGGTGGTATGTGGGAAAGTAGTAGAATTAGGCAGGGAATATAGGGTTGGTGGGGAATATAAGGAGTCAGGATGGGAAAGAAGAGGAGCAGAGACAGGAACATGAGGAAACAAATAGATCAGTAGCTCAAGGAAGCACCACTCTCTATTGGGCACCCATATTTGGTGGGGATTTCCCTGCACAGAGAAACCACTCCCAACAGTATGCTCAGTCTGCACTGGTTGTTCCAATGCCCCACCAGTGAGGGAAAAGCAAATGACCCTGTTCCCAAAGACTCTGATGACTGTCATGGTATATTACTTCGGCTCATTTAACGACCATTCCGAAAAACAGAAGATTAGAATGGTCTCAGTGGACAGCCTCAGAAGACTTGGGAGGGGATGGGGAACACCCACCAGGTTGCATCTCTCAAAAGACAACTCCAGGGATGTCCCTTTTTTAAAATTTCATGCTTGCTATGAACTGCCCTACATCAGTGTTGTGTTCAGGATTGACAAATGTAGAAAGTTCAAAGTATGTGACCACCACCATTACTAAATCAAGTAGATGCCAAAATGCATTAGATTCCCAACTAATTGGATCATTGTCACAAGAAAACTGATAACCAGCTTCAGTGATATCTCAATAAGATTTTTTCTCTAATGCATATTTTAGGCTATATAAATAAGGTGAATAAATATAAAAACTATAATCCCCTTTGTCTGCATCATAGTTTATGGGAGATCACTTTTATGGCATCTTTTGAAGATTCATTACCAAAGAACAACTATTATGGACAGATCCACTGATCCTCAAAAGACAAGGCAAACAGGTAAACGTTTGCATGGCATCACCATATCCTACATGCCCATTTGTAGAAAATTTAAGATAAGCCAGAGCGTTTGCATTGTGTGGTGTAACCTTGAGATTCCTTTAACAGTTTCAGGCTGCATCATATGAACAAACACTAAGTGAATGTGGGACTGAAGGGGAGAAAAGTGCGACTGACTTCTAATCAATATGATAATTAAAGACTTAGTCTGTGTGAACCAGCAATGAACATCATAACGTAGCTCACCTATTTCAGCAAAACGTAGTTTAAGGAGTGTCAAAAGAGATAATTTCAGTTATCACCTTTAGGTTTCTGGTTCACCTAGGTTGCCCCTTATGTTGGGATGTTCCCAGAACAAGTAGCTGGGATTCCTGCCTTGGGGGATAAGGGAATGCCATTTTCCCAGACTTCAAGAGCCAGTGCAGGTGCAGTAGAAGGGAACTGTAGCAACTTGCAAACAGCAATTAAAGGAAGTGCCTGAAACGAATGACACTAAAAGCAATTATTTTAGCTATACAAACCACCTCCCAGAAAAGATTCTCACACAGTTATTTTCAGTCTTTGCATTACTACATGTTCATAGCCATCAGCAACAACTACAAGGTATGATTATGCTCAGTTACTGCCAAATTGTGGTTCCCGTGATGGAAAGGATTAAGCTGCACTAGCAAAATAGCTACTGCTTTCCCAGTGGCATTGAGTTGCATTTCCTACCTTTTGTTCAATTTGTGAAAGATGGGCTTGAACAGAAAGGCTGGATCCAAATATCCCTGAAAGTGAAGAAGTTCAGATCTGGATTCTAACTTGCCATCTTGGGCCAAATACTTGAACTAGATTTTATTTCTGTTTCTTTCATTTTCTGGTGACTTTCTTGTACTGAAAATCTGTTGATAGTATATATTTTTCCATTTGGAAAATTATTCCTAAGTCTTTCATAATTTTCCCAAGATCTTTCTTGCTATGCCTCCCATGAAGCCATCAGGATGGACAGAAGTACAGGAGCCAAAATTTTGCAGGAGCGAAGTGGGGCCATTCAAGCATAGTAGTAATGTAGCTATGTAATATGTTCCTCTGCTTCTGAACAGCTATAACTATCCCATCCACACCAATAATGCAACAATGGAGCTCTGTGTTAAAATGCGCAGTGACCAGCTGAGTGAATGCAAGAATCAGGAACATCTGCTCTATGCAGCATATTTCTAGTCTGAAATGGCAGACAGAGTGACAATAAAAGCCATATGATTTAAGTTTTCTATGAGCAGTATTAACTTCTCCTCCATGTTCTTTGACCCAGCCCACACCTTGGATGGGGTTACATAAGTGAATCAACAGAGCAATACCACCAGATGCACAGACATAAGCCCCACATTTGGCCTAAGATTCTACCCATGGATGCCTGGCTTTTTATGCAGAAGAGAATCATAGAGGCTTATAACAGAGATGAATCCAAAAGTGTAAAGAATTCAATGAGGGTTGGAGAGAGACCTTTTCAAATGTAAGGTTTTGAAAGAAAAAAATAACACCTTTCAATCTAAACTACAGATGGACTCTATCTCGGACTCAGGATCCAAGCACCCCAGAATTTGCAGTAAGTTCAGAACCTGATCTGAACCTTGCAGATAAAGCCCATTTCTCAGTTGACTCCTATGTCTGTACTGGTGGATGAACTGATTTGTTTTTGTTTATTTGTTCTGTTGAACTTCACGTGAACTTCATTTAATTGCTGGATTCTAATGTCCCACTGAGTTACTACATTTATACTGTTAAAAGGTTCTATTACTGTCTGAGTTCATCATCAGGTCATGGGTCATTGATTGAGACAGAGTTTGTACTGCGGCCTCTTTTTCATGAAAGACTTATTAAGCAAAGACATAGACCATGAAATGTTAGTATCATCTACTTTTCAAGCCACTAATGAGGTCATTAGTTCTTATGGTATTTCAAATGCCAAATGCAGAAGTGGAAGCGAAAGTTAAAAACGTAACTGACCTCAACTTTGTTTCAGTTCTAAAAAAATATGTTACGCTATTCTTTTTGTATGTTTATTTTAGGATGAATATAGCATTGTAGGAAATGAGGTAACTACATCATCACTTAAATGAGGTCACTTCCTCAGAAAACCATTAAAACTGGTATTTTAATACCCATTATCTCCAGGAAGCCAGTATCCCAGTCACAGTGTAAGGCAGGGCGCTGTGCAGCCTTAAAACCCTGGGTCAGAAAGGAATGGGACAAGGATCGCTGCCCAGAGACAGGTGATGGCTGGAGACTTGAGACCTGACTGGGGCACTCCTGGAGTGGACCGTGGGGGATACAAGTGCAGTCAACCTGAAACTGTGTCACTATGTTCCAGCTGACTAACAAATAAAGTCTTGTTTTGAAAAGGCTGTCTTCTGTCTCTGAAAACATCTGCTGGTTGCAGAGCTTCTAAGAGGGTAAATCTCAACAGGAGACTAAGCTCATCTGGACCTGCTGAAGGAGCCACAGTGAGAAAGAGCCAAAGACCCAGTCTGGGTGTAATATAACCAAGAGGATCCCCTTTAGCAAAGTGGAGGCCCAGGGCTGTCATTAAGAAGGGTACACTCCCAGAAAGACAGTACATAGGATGGAGACATAGCACACCCTATGGATCTAGAAAACTACTGAGACGGAACATGGAGGGATGAGCTTCTAGAAGAGGTGGAAGCTACTGTAAGGCAACTTATGAAGACCTGATGTTACTAATAAGGTTAGGCTCTTGCACAGGTGATAATGAACTTCTGTTTTTCACTGTTTCTGCAACAACACACCTTGAGGTCATCCACATCAAGTGGTTCCCAAAGTTATTTACAACTTTGGCACAGCATAGCGTAGGCATCCAAGAAAAAAGATATTACACAACTTCATGTTAAAAAAAATCACATAAAATAATACTAACAGCAACAAGAATAATAATGGGGTGGGGAAGCCAACAGGAAAAATAGCAAGACAGAAAAATGAGACAGAGAAGGTGCCAATTTGGATGCCTAAAAATGCACATCTGAAACAGTTTATAGAAGTTCCACATTCTCAGTAAATGTTGTAATCCAGGATGCTTATGCCACACAACCTTGCACATATGAATAAGCAATAACTTGCAATAAACTCAGAACATGCTCATTTCCAAAAATAAGATGCTTTCCCACAGAAACAAGCAACAATCTTCCAAGAAGATTTAGCATCCTGTGGCGCATGGCTGAGACGTCTGAAACTAGCTGCCAAATTGGACATACATATAAACAGAAAGAAAAACCCTTATATTTAAATAATAGTAAAAGGCATTCACCTTATATTTATTTGAAAATTAACATTTTTTCTATCTGATTTAAACAAATACTTCAGAGTTTATTATCTATATTAAAAATAGCATATAGTTGCACCCTACTACTTACCATCAGCAACTCTTTAAGAACTAACCAATGTACGGAGACAAAACCAGGTTTTTAGTTTTACTAATTAACTCTGTAGAGCCCATACAGCTAAGACTGAGGTTATGTTTAGACTGCCACAAACAAAGAAACAAAAAACCCTTGGGTTAGCTACCTGAATTAGCTAATTCAGGTTAAAATCATAGTGAAGACATGCAACTCAGCTTTTAACTTTGGTTTGTAGCTTGAGTTAAAGCTTATAGGAGACCCTGGGGGCTGAATTCAAGTTGCTAACCCTAGTTAAAAGCTGAATTGCTATGTCTTCACTCCTATTTTAACCCAAGTTAGCTAAGGTGGGTTAGCTAACCCAAGTTAGAAACATACTTTTCCCCCCAGTATAGACAGACATATCCAAAGTGAGTGAAAATCCTATTCTATTTCATGCATCTATAACAAAATGATTTAGTGTACTGCTTCAACTGCAATGCAGGAACAGGTCTCTCTGAAAAAATAACTTGGTTCACAGAGCACTTTATTAGTAGGTATGTATATGATGTACAAGAAGGAAACAGCTTCTCAGATCCCAGGCTGAGCTTACACGACTGCCAGTTAGGAAGATCATCTTTTGATGGGTAAGATGATATAGTGAAATACCAATACCATTTTACAGAATTTCTTTTCAGGGTACAATAGCACTGTAAATGCAGTGACTTATGAGAAAGATCTTGAAATAATTACTCTGCAACATCATGTGTTTTTCAAACTTCAGAAATTGAATCAGTTTTTTAAGTTGTTTAAGGGAGGGAAAGAAAATAGACCAGTAACAATGAAATTATCAGATGAGAAGTTCACTGCTAGCTCAATTTTTTACTTTTTTAAATCAACTATTTTGTTAACATGTGACAAAACTCAATACTAAGTATGGTAGTTCTTTTTTAAATTAAAATTTCAGTTACTTCTTATTCGCTTCCTATTTCAGGACTCATGTACCAACTTTTTATCTGAAGCAAATTAAAGA
Source organism: Lepidochelys olivacea (assembly GCF_965140295.1). NCBI lineage: Eukaryota > Metazoa > Chordata > Testudines > Cheloniidae > Lepidochelys > Lepidochelys olivacea. The sequence continues at coordinate 19,993,325 of NC_140424.1, forward strand.
AGATTAGTCATAAAAGCCTAATACTACCTGGCAATTACAGAGCATCTTTTGTTAGAGGATCTCAAAACCACATTACAATGATTAAATATTTAAGTATAATTTCCTATGATTAGGTATAATTATTCCCCTTTTACAAATTGGTAAACTGAGGCACAGAGTGATTAAATGACTTGGCCAAAGTTACGCAGTGAATGAGTGACAGCATTAGAACCCAAGAAGTCCTAAGAGTTTGAACACCAAGATCCCACTACTTTTCTCAAACTGGGATTATAGTGAGAAAAGAAAAGGTAAGCAGCCTGCCACTGTCAGAAGATGCCATTACTGGTATACTACATTATGCTCTCCATATCATTGCAAGATTGAGGCATAGTTAAAGCTAATTATCTTGTCACTAAGCCCCCCTATAAAAGTGCGAAAAGGAACAAGTATCTTGACCATCTACACTTGGGAAAGTGATTAACCACCTCACTTCCACTGCCAACAACGCACGAAACAAGCAAGTTTTATCTATTACAAAAATACAACTTACTCTAGAACAGAATGAGTTGCTGCCTGTGGATGGTAGCGATACTGGAGGAGGCACTGGTCAACTCGAAAGACTCCACCACCCTTTCGGATATGTTCATAAAAGAACAGCAAGTCTTCTGGAACACCCTGTAGAGAAACAGCTCATTCAATACAAAAGCCACTGGCATTCCTCATTAAAATATTACAAGTGACAGAGTGCATATTTAATTGTTTTGCCAAATAAATATGTGACGGGTTGGATCACAGAAACCCCCTGAGAGTTGCCACCTGATGTGCCAAGACTACTTCTGCTCCTGCTTTCCTGCCTTGTCAGCTTAGGACTTCAGTGCCCTGCCTGGTTTGAGCCAGGCCCACGAGCCTGCTGCAAACCCAGACCCAGGTCTGAACCACAACCCCTAACGACAGTAGGCTCAATTGAAAGCAGCTTACAGAAGTGTGCCTGTCTTTAACACTCAGATGTCCAACTCCCAATGGAGTCCAAACTCCAAATAAATCCGTTTTACCCTGTATAAAGCTTATACAGGGTAAACTCATAAATTGTTTGCCCTCTATAACACTGATAGAGAGATATCCACAGCTGTTCCCCCCTCCCCCCAAAGTATTAATACATACTCTGGGTTAATTAAGAAGTAAAAAGTGATTTTTTTAAGTACAGAAAGTAGGATTTAAGTGGTTCCAAGTAGTAACAGACAGAACAAAGTGAATTACCAAGCAAAATAAAATAAAACATGCCACTCTAAGTCTAGCACAGTAATAAAAACTGAATACAGATAAAATCTCACCCTTAGAGATGTTTCAATAAGTTTCTTTCATAGACTGGAGCTGGACACCTTCCTAGTCTGGGCACAATCCTTTCCCCTGGTATAGCCCTTGTTCCAGCTCAGGTGGTAGCTAGGGGATTCCTCATGATGGCTGCCATCCTTGTTCTGATCCACCCACTTATATATCTTTTGCATGAGGCAGGAATCCTTTGTCCCTCTGGGTTCCTACCCCTCCTTCTCAGTGGAAAAAAACAGGTAAAAGATGGATTCCAGTTCAGGTGACATGATCACATGTCCTGTGAGACCCCCAAGCCTTCATTCCTCTCAGACTGACTCACAGGAAGGGCTGCCTGCAAACAGAGCTATCTATCCACAGTCAGTTGTCCTGGTTGATGGGAGCCATCAAGATTCCAAACCGCCATTAATGGCCCACACTTTGCATAACTACAATAGGCCCTTGGAGTTATATTTCATATTTCTAGTTTCAGATACAAGAGTGATACATTTATATAAATAGGATGACCACACTCAGTAGATTATAAGCTTTGTAATGATACCTTACAAGAGACATTTTGCATGAAGCATATTTTAGTTACATTATATTCACACTGTATATATAGAGTGCGTCACAAAATAGTTTTAAAATTTGTCTCCTGAATCTCTTTTTGTGTAGACCTAAAAGTTGTCTAATGGGTCTTTAAAGAAATTTACCCAAATATAAGATAATGCTTGTTGAAAACCAGTCAACACTGCTTGAAACTGAAGCCCTGTGAGCCAATGCTGACTACGGAGACAAGAATAGCAAAAGAAAGGTCTTTTCATTTTGACCAGGCTTGTAAAGCTTTATGCATGATAGCCCCAAAAGAGGCAAACTGAACTGCTTAAAAGTTCATGAAACCTAAAATGTTAAGTAATCAAATAATTTATTTAATGGAATCTGTGACTTTATAACAGTGTTATTTACAGAGTTACAGTTCTTTCGTTGGCTCCCATTCAAAGTTTCATATTGGTCCCCACTAGGGACAGGTTAACCAGGTCCAATAAAATGAGAGCCAAACCTTTACTCAAACCTTAGACTGATTTAAGGTTTGAAAAAGTTCAGTGTTGTTTTCTTTCCTTTTAATTTTCATGAACTGGTCTCTGCTTCTGACTAGGACTGGAAGCAGCAGTGCTGAAGCAATGCAAGAAAAGTTGTTCTCCCAGAATTCCTGAACCAACACCATCTAAGAAGTATTAGAAGTCTTATGAATAAAGCTATGATTATGTCACGGAAGTCATGGAATCCGTGACTTCTATTGACCTCCATGATATTTTCTGCCCCCAGGCTGGAGCTCCCAGCCAGCTCCCCCTCCCCCCAGCTCCCAGCCCCCTCACTGGTGGAGACACCTTGCAGCTGTCCAGCCAGGAGCAATGGGGACTCCCCGCAGCTGCCCAGATGCAGCGGGCAGTCCCCACAACTGCCCAGCCATGGTGGGCGGGAAGGGGACCCCCCGCAGCTGACCAGCCATGGCGGGCAGCTGGGGAACTCTGCAGCTCCCAGCCGTGGTCGCTGGCGGGGGACCCCCATCATGACTGCCCAGCCGCCCCGGGGCAAGGGAACCCTGTAGCGTCCCAGCCCCACAGGCAGGATGACCCCGCAGCTTCCACTCCCCACGGTGGTGGGGGACCCAAGAACTCCCACTGACCGCAGCGGTGGGGGACCCGGGAGCCCCAGCAGCAGTGGGTGCTGAAGCCACCTCCACATTTTGTTAGGGACATTTTTAGTGAAAGTCAGGGACAAGTCATGGGCTGCTGTGAATTTTTGTTTATTGCCCATGACCTGTCCATGAGTTTTACTAAAATATCTGTGACAAAAACTTAGCTTTACTTATGCAATATTTCTAACCTGCTTTGTAGAGCAATGAATTTGGGATAAGCAGTCCAACCATACTCCAATGATTGAGTTAGGACCTCAAACATGATCAATGAGACAACCTTGCTTCAGACTTCAAAAAAAAAAAAAAAAAAAAAAAGTCATGCCTTAGACAAAGCATAAAAGGGGCAGTGATATGGCCAGTGGTACTCTATTACATGTTAGCCATACCTCAGATTACAAAAGCACCTTGAAAAGCATGGCCCTATTCTATATGTCATTATAAAGGATGGAAAGTATGTGTTTGTACTTAGCAATGGTGCAACCATTTGAAAAAATTAAAGTAAAACATGGTTTAAAACGTATAATTATCACACACATTTTCATACACTGTTTTTCTCTCCTCCCACTCATTGTTTCTGAGAGATCACATGACTATCATGCAAATAAACATACAATACAAGGAGTATTCATTCAGTATTTGAGTGTGGCACCTAGTAAAAGCTGAAGAGGCAATATAACAAACACAAAGAAGAGAAAGAGAGAAAAATTTATATTCACTATCTCAGGACATCAGGTAGGCAGAAACAGACTAAAGCTTATGTATTTATTGCCAGGTATTTTATTTCTACAGAAAAAATAATAAATACACTAACTAATTAAAATGATTAAAATATTCTGGCTATTGCCATAGCTTGTGTGCTCCTCACAGCATTAAGAAAATACAATTAAAATAAATAATTTCTACAAACTTGGACCCTGCCCCTCATTCAAGTTCACATTATTGGTAGTATGTGGGGAAAGAGAGGTGTAAATTTATGATTAGAGATGGAACTGTAGTGTCTGTTTTAGCAGAGAAGAGACAATTTGTTGCAATGAGTAAAAAAGGGGTTCCTGGTGGAGGCTGCTGGACACAGACTCACTCTGTGGTCCTCAGCCATGGGCAGAACACCTTACTGCAGTAGAGGCTTTCTAGGTCCCAAAGTGACTAACACAGTTTAATGTGTTGTTAATGTCATCACATTTAGAGTATACCTAAGAACTGGCCTGGACTAAACAGCCATGGAGGAACAGTTTAGTACACTAAAGGATGACTCCAGGACACACAATACAACCCCCTCTGCATTCTGGGAGAGCTCAGAACTAGTTCTAAATTTTGCAACTCAGGTCTCTCTCTATAATTGGTTGAGCTGGAACACTGAATCTGATCCCACTCCCAAACTCTGGGGAAGTGTGGATTCAAATCCAATTGCTGGGTGACAATGGCCCATCTCTAATTGGTATGTTTATATTATGAGACACTTGCCCAGTTTTCTCATCCTAGTGCTCAGATGCCGGAGCAAGCTTTCACAGAGCTTTGTGCAGTTTGCAATTTACATGGATATCTAATGCTTCAGAGGTCACTAAAGGAATCTGGGTGAGGGTGCAGGAAGAGAAAGCAGCTGTTCCCATCAGAAAGAAAATAAAATACCATTTAGACTGAAATTCTTTGTTCCCTAAATCACACACTAAGTTGAGTCAGGCTGAGTGCATGGTTTTATTAAATATCAGTCTACTGCACTTGTCAAATTCTGGTTTGGAAATATCATTACACCACTTGCAAATATTGGTAAATCATTTTCATGTGGAGTCTCATTTTCATCCTTAAAACTGCTATGGCCGAAACATTTAGCAACATATTTGAGCATAAACTGATTAAAAACAGTTATTGTCAAAATAAAATGATCCCTCTAAAACTGGGATTTGATTCTTGGACCCTATTTTCTATTTCTTCTGCTGAAAGGGGCATTTCAGAGCAATGTGCCCAGTTCCCAGGGATGAGCAGATGCCTTGCATTGCTCAGCAGTGACCTCTCAGCTAATGAAGGAGCAGCATTGCCAAAGGAAATGCATATATTTTGCAAGGGATGGAAAGATGTTGACTATGCCATGGGTCCTGCAGGGACAGGACTACTTAGGGCTCTGGGATATGTACGGTGCTTGCACTATAGCAGTTTCTTCCATTTTGAGATATTATCAGTTCCAGCTGTATTTCCCGTTTTAATCACTAGAAATCCATCTCACACTGGTACCACCTTTCAAAGTAGAAGGATCTGCAACCACTCTAGGGATATTTTTTAACGCTTTTTGAAAACTGATGGCTTTAGATAAAAGTACAGAATAACAAGATATACAGTAATGCAGCTAAAATGTATCCTGCAAATAATTTTCGCACTCCACGAAGACAGTTGAATAGCACAATATCACAAGTCAGTGAAATATGTAACAGCAACCCAGAAAATAAGCAAAAAATAACTCCAGATGCTCTTTAGAACAGTTTGTTACTACTAACATTCCACCTGGACTTATACCACCATGGCCCTTTCCACTTCTACTAGGGTTTTGTTTTGTTATAATTCTACTCCTGCTACTCAAAATTGTTCAAGACTCCAGATCACTATAGAAAAGCCATAAATTCTATAAAAAACTAGTGCAGAATTCTCTCCTTTGCCTCAGAAACTGCAGCTGGAGGGCCCTGGCTAAGATAGATATAATGTATTATCCTAGGATTTTCGTTTCAATAACATGCTTCACAAAGTTCACTAATAATGGATCATCAGCAAGGAAACTTCACATGCTTCATAAAAGGTCTTCAGTGTATATTTTTAGTTACACAAAAGACAAAATAAAAACACCTTTTTCATGTATTAAATAAGCCAACAACTAGTTCAAAAGGGGTTCCAAGTGACAGAACCATGTAGCAAAGACGACTTAGCAGCATCTCACATCTCTTTTGAAAGGTTGGTTTACCTCTTTCCTGAAGAAGAGCTTTGTGCAGCTCAAAAGCTTGTCTCTTTCACCAACAGAAGTTGGGCTAGTAAAAGATGCTACCTCGCCCAGTTTACCGCTATCCTGGTATTTAACAGCAGGAAGAGCATTTGGGGGCAATTTTCCAACAGCAAATAGAAAACAAACCCTCTATAGATAACAATCTAGACCCTTGCAGAATTTTAACTACTGAAAATAAACCTAAACAAAAAACAAATAGAATTTTGGCTGCAGAACTCATGGTACCTATATCCTGTCTGAATACCAGTTACTGTACTGAATGTTCCTTTGTTTTTCTGTGCAGTTGCTCAGAACAGATTATCCAAATGTACTATTATTCCATACAAAACCAAAACTACATTAAAAAACCATTAAGGTTGCAAAGTGAAGCTCTCAAAAGTTAGGTAATGTCAGAATTATAGTAGAAACTTTAATTCTGCCTCCATGTGTACGCACTATGATACAATCTTTACTTACATAATCACAAGAGAGTTTTTTCTCAAAGGACCTCAGACTCATTAAATGAGGCATCTGTTCAATATTTCCTATTATTCTCAACGTTTGCTGTATGACCCTATCTGTTAAGTTACTAGAACACAGGGATTGCCAGACTGAATCAGACCCATGGTCCACCTAAGTCTAGTATCCTATTTCCAACAATGGACAGCAGCAGAGGCTTCAGATAGGTTTCAGAGTAGCAGCCGTGTTAGTCTGTATCCGTAAAAAGAAAAGGAGTACTTGTGGCACCTTAGAGACTAACAAATATATTTATTTATGTTCTAATACATTTGTTAGTCTCTAAGGTGCCACAAGTACTCCTTTTCTTTTTCGGCTTCAGATAGTACATCAAATCCAAAAGTAGGTAAATGTATTGCCATAATGCACATCATCTTAAACATGAACTGAATAAATAATATTTTTATTTCTTCAGAGGTTTCTCGATTGCATTCATCACAATGGTATCTCAAGTGTCTCAGAAACATTAATGAATTTATCTTTAACAACTCCTGTGAGACTTATTCATATCTGCATTTTACAGATGGGGAACTGAGGTAGAGAGAGTAAGAACAATATTTTCAATAGTGTCAACCAATTTTGAAAGTCCCAATTTCCAGATCCCCAACTTGAGATACCGGGGGCCTGATTTTTCACATATAAAGTACCTATTCCTAGACCTATGTCACAAGACATACCAATGGTTCAGGATGGAACACCTCATACCACTGAGCAATATACTTTGGGGGATAAGCTATTTATTTGAAGGGGAGCAGAAGGGACTATTCTTCTGGCAGGTTGTTTTTGTTTAAAATGGTTGGCGTTCAGATGCTTGAGTGTTCCAGGCTCTATTGTGAACAATGGATCAGTGGATATAGGGGTGGTGAAGTTGCATGAAGAAGGCAATAAATCACTTAATTCTATAATTTATCACATATCTCTACATATGTACCATAGGCACACCACACATACACTGGTTAATATTTTCAAAGTCAACTAGGGGAGTTAGCCACACAACTCCCATTAAAATTAATGGAAGTTATGTAACTAAATTTCCTAGTTGGCTCTGAAAATCTCAACCACACTTCGCATTTTCTGCTCTTCCATTTGTATAAAATGGAGAAATAAAAATTGAGACCTTTCCCTAAGAATGATGGTGCTTGCCATTAAAAAGAAGCTTGCATTACCACAGTATTCAGTATTCCCTTTATTTGAGAGCAAATGAAACAAAAAGTAGAGGGTAATACTGAGTATAGGTCTGACACTCTCCTAAATGCTTTTAAGAGAACTACCTATCTTGCATTATGGGCTCAATTCTCCATTGTTCCTGAGCTAAACATAGGCATAATGAACGGCAGGGAGGGGTGCTACTGACAATTACTCCCTAATTCTTAGCTGTTTGGCTCCAGTATAAGCTAAAGCTGGCAAGAAGGCTGCTTTAAGTTAGGTGCTGGTGGAAGATCTTCTGCCAGATGAGAATTATGCCCACATGTTCCCTCCTCCTCTGATGCATCCACACCCCACTTTGACATATCCCGCTGCTTCCTCTATGTCCTCTTTCTTTCCTCTTTACACCTAGCAGTACAGTTCCAGTGTAGGAGGTGGTGGTGGGAAAGCTGGTGTGGAAGGCAGTGGAGCTGCGTCTGTTAGCCTTGTGCAGATGGAAATTTGCCCTATATTGAGAAATCTCCAGCTGGCAAAACTGGGGAATCCAGTCCTATAGATTTTATAATTAGGTTTTACATGCCTTGTTTAAAAAAACAGGACAAGAAAGGCAAATCTACCATTGCAACTATGCTATTAATATATAAGGAAAATCTGAATTGTGTGGAAGGAGAGCTAGCCAAATTTCTTGATCAGAACACTCGAGAAATCAGGCTGTAATTGGGAACACTTTTTTTTCTTACTGATAAGCGTATGATGGAAAAGGCTGGAACCAGAGGGAGCCAAATTTATCTCAGTCCTCAGAGGAATCTCAAAGTGCTGAGAGAAAGAGTGAGTGGAAGAGGAAATAACTTTTGTCTCCATACTTACCTGATTAATGAAGTATTTTAGCAGGATTCTGCTGCCAAAGTTTTAAAGCTTATTCATTCCATACCTTATACCGTAGGCCATGCATTTAAAAAAAACAACTCCAAAACACTGCAATAGTAATATTACATTGGAGTTGCACTAAAAGCCATTCAACTGATTAAATGGAAATAACATAGTACAAAACAGTTATAGAATGAACTTCCAAATTCTTATTGATCAAAATACTTATTCCTAGAAAGACCCAAGAGCTAAATTTTAAAATTACAGCAGCAGCATGTGCTGTGGTGTTAGCAGCATGTTGCTGGATATACATCTGGCACAAGAGACATCCTGTCTCAAAGAAAGTTCACTCACTTCAGGCCAACATACTGTACTGAAGGGGACTTTTTAAGGCTCATCTCAGCAACAGGAACATGCTTGCTAAAACTGCTGCCTTCTAGAGCAGTGCCTCGCAACCTTTCCAGACTACTGTACCTCTGTCAGGAGTCTGATTGGTCTTGTGTACCCTCTACACCTCACTTAAAAACTACTTGCTTACAAAATCAGACATAAAAATACAAAAATGTCACAGCACAGTATTACTGGAAAATTGCTTATTTTCTCATTTTACTATATAATTATAAGGTAAATCAACTAGAATATAAATATTGTACTTACATTTCAGTGTATAGTATATAAAGCAGTATAAACAAGTTGTCTGTATGAAATTTTAGTTTGTACTGACTTCGTTAGTGCTTTTTACATAGCCTGTTTTAAAACTGTGCAAATATCTAGATGAGTTGCTGTACCCCCCGGAAGACCTCTGCGTATTCCCAGGAGTATGCATACCCCTGGTTGAGAACCACTGCCCTAGAGTTTACTGCTGATGAGAGCACATGTGCTTGTGAACCGCTGTCCAATCGCTGGAAGTTGAAGCTAGATAAAAAATTGCACCTTGCCTAAATGTAGCTGTTAGGGTAATTAATAATTGGAACAATTTACCAAGGGATGTGATGGATTCCCCATCACTTGAAGTCTTCAAATCAAGATTGCCTGTCTTTCTAAAATATAAGATCTAGCTCAACCACAAAATACGGCCTTGAGGCAGAAATTATTCAGTGACAGTCTATGATCTGGGGTATACAGCAGGTCAGTCTAGATAATCACACGGATCCTTTCTGGCTTTAGAATCTATGGAATTATGTCCCATTTGTAGCTAACCATGGATCTACAGTGACACTGAATACCACAATATGACTGGTGGGCCTAGCAGCTGGCACCACATGCACTGTGGCAGACTGCCATCTGTTATTCCCAGGCCATCTGGGATAATTCCATCTTGCACACCCTGGTGTAGCTTCTTATGGTATGTCTACACTGCAAAGTGAAGGTGTGATTGTAACATGGGTAGGCAGATGCAATTTAGCTTTAATCTAGCTAGCACAGGTAACACAATAGACACAATAGCATTGTAGATGTGGTATCATGGGATTCAGTGTGGGCTACACCAGTCTGGTTGCTAGCCTGTGCTGAAGCCCATGCTACCATGTCTACACTAAAGCTAACACAAGTACGCCTACCCATGCTGCAATCGCATCTTAACTTTGCAGTGTAGACATAGCCTTAGACGTTTCAAGCAAGCTAGATTTGTGGGTATGCACGGAATTTTTTTCCAATGCTGAGCATTGACTGACAGAACATAATCCAAAATCTCCAGGATCTTATAGGCTTGGTACTCTATCTTTGCATATGTTACATGAAATTTTTCTGTTTTAAGAAAATCTTGTTAACTTTATTTCATGAAACTGTTATTAGTTTGACTTCCATTAGGACAGTCACCAGAAATAGGCTGGAGGACCCATTAGAAGTTGCATAAGTTACTCTTAAATTGAAAAAATGGGTGTTTACCACTACAAAAGGTTTTCTCTCCCCCCACCCCACTCTCCTGCTGGTAACAGCTTATCTAAAGTGATCACTCTCCTTACAATAACAGGTTTCAGAGTAACAGCCGTGTTAGTCTGTATTCGCAAAAAGAAAAGGAGTACTTGTGGCACCTTAGAGACTAACCAATTTATTTGAGCATGAGCTTTCGTGAGCTACAGCTCACTTCATCGGATGCATACCGTGGAAACTGCAGCAAACTTTATATACACACAGAGAATATGAAACAATACCTCCTCCCACCCCACTAGATGTTTTTGTTAAACCCTGGATTTGTGCTGGAAATGGCCCACCTTGATTATCATACACATTGTAAGGAGAGTGATCACTTTAGATAAGCTGTTACCAGCAGGAGAGTGGGGTGGGGGGAGAGAAAACCTTTTGTAGTGGTAAACACCCATTTTTTCATGCTTTGTGTGTATAAAAAGATCTTGTGTACTTTCCATACTTTCCACAGTATGCATCCGATGAAGTGAGCTGTAGCTCACGAAAGCTTATGCTCAAATAAATTGGTTAGTCTCTAAGGTGCCACAAGTACTCTTTTTCTCTTAAATTATTGCACTGAGTAATATTTGAATTGGCTTCTCTTCAGAATTATCCAAAACACTCTTAAGCCTCTTAATCTTTCTTTAGATCTGTGACTCTGTCCCTTTGCTCATACCCTGATAAGGCCTTTAAATCATTTTGCCCTGATTATAAAACAGGAAATCTGTGACAATGTTATATTTGCTTCAGTGTTTGCGAAATAAAGTTAAAGGGTTACTAGAGACTCTGCACATTTTCTTTCTTCTAAAAGAGAAACATTTCTGCTCTACTGGCAAATAGCAATTAAATTAAACAAGGAAAAGGTGAAAGCCAAAGGGTCAGGGCAGGGTGAATTCTAAAGTGCGCTTAATAATACACTAGCAAGAAATGTCTTCAGAAGTGGGGGGAGGAGGTGGGTTTTCAAATACTATGTAAGCATAATTTATCATTGACTCCAGCACTTTCTTTTCTTCCTGGATACTACTCAAATACTGATCTCTGTTCAGCTTTAACTGTACCATGCCAAGAATATCAGAGCCTGTGTTTTGTCCTCATTTTTCCCCCAGAGCACCTTGACAGGTCATTTGACAGTCTGACAATATTCTAATTCATGTTCCAAAACCCCACAAATTTCTCCTTAACCTTTCAGCTTCCAGGGCTTATTATAAATGCTTGGTTTCTTGAGGGAATTCTGACAGTTTTCTTCTGGCCCAGAGAAATGGAGAAAGGTACTAGCGAGCCCCTCAAAGGCTATAAAGCTCCTTTAGACATTTGGAGTATTCACTGCATTCTCCTGTGCACCAAGATGTATTTCAACCCCACCTCAGTTCCTCCTTTCCATGACCCTTTATCACAGGAACAGATCAGAGCTGAGAGCGAGCCACTGCATTCTGAACTGCAGTTTGTATTCAGAAATGCTAGCTGCTCATGCTACATGATTACACCTGGGGCTCATTAAAAATAATTTCCCTCTGTTTGCACTTTTAGGTAAGTTTTAAAACGGGGCAAGATTTACGTAAAATTCTAGTCTGGATACACTTAAAAAGGAATGTTAAAGTTGGGGGTGGGGTTAGGGGGGCAGGATAGACGGAGCATTTAGTTAGAGAAGACAATATTTTACACTGATCTGCCCTGGGTATCAGGGATAAAATAATTGTGGTATTTCTCACTCTAATCTCATGGTGAAGTTTGTCCATATAAAAGCATAATTATGCAAACTGCCATTTTTGATTCTCCTTTGTTCAGCAGAAGTTTGAAGAAGAGGAGTTTGCTGGTTAGGCAGGCCAGAAAAGATTTTGGGGTTACCTATGTCTTATGTGCTTTAAGTTTCTCAAAAGTATTTACCAAGCAGTAAGTTAGGGTATCATAGTGTAGTAATTGTGTAGCTTACAATTACACACTTACAAATAGTTCACACAAGACATTAGAATTAAGAAAATGTTGGCCAGGATGCAGGTTATTTGTCTTTTCCAAAAGCACCATGGGATCTTTAACTTTTACTTGGATGTCCACAAGAGACAGGGCAAAGCTCTGTAGTCTAATGACTGAAGGAGGGAGGATATGTTTAGGCAGAGCTATGTGCAGACCCATAACTAGAATAGCAAAAGATGTTGTTGGCCAAAGGTTGAGGTGCTATGATAAAGATATATAGTGGAAACTTCACAGAGCACCAGCCTCCACTATATCTGTTCCTGGCCAAGGTTATCAGTCCCCGATTCTCATGGGCAATCAAGTTTTGAAATGTACCAGTCATTTAATGATACCAGGAAACTGTACATAAAGCTGGAACCCTTCATTCTCTTTGTGACACATATGTGAAGCCAGTGATGGCTTTTTAATAACATTTCTATGTGTTGGAATAAATTTACAAGCAAGGTGCCACACACTTGATCAAATAAATTAGATGGCGTCACACACACAAGTTTCCCAAAGAGAAAACTTTCACATACTAAGCTCAAAAATTGTAAATAAAATCTTGCCACTCGTTCCAATAACAGAGGTCACTAAATTTAATTTGTGTGGGATGGATGCACTCCAGGAAGTCTCTCTCTTCAGTTTTCTGATAAAGTTCCTCAAAAATACATTCATTATACCACCATCCTCCTACCTCTGGATGTACTGTAGAGAGGACACTATCCTAAATGAAGTGGTTGTCATTAAAATCTTTATATTCTTGCCTAGATTTCAGTGGTATTCCATATTACTCAGCATACCATGAACACATATTAAAATCAGTTACTTGCAAGGCAATTATATGAAAGTTAGTAGAGTCAGTCAGTCAGCTTTACTGGATAACTTGCTTTCTCTACTTCAAAATATTTCAACCCTGGCTCTTATGATTAAATAACTAAATATTCTCCTCACTTACATATAATGGAACTGAACAAACATAATTAAATACATATAACAGCGATAGCCATTCCATTCTCCTTATTTACATTGTGTAATAGGATTTTTATCATTGTACTTGGATAGCGCACAAAGTATATTTGTAATTGTGCCCTTTGATGTACAGTCAAGATTTTTAGTCACAAGTAGACAAGCCCCATTTCAGAAGAAGTCATTTATAATTCTGTTTGGATATTGCAATAATGCTAATGCAGAGAAAATATGTCTTTGTAGTGAATGAACATCTTGAAGGAGAGGAAGTTTGTTAATAAAATGGAGTCTTCGTAAGCAAATGCTTTAAATCTCCCATGAAGCATTGGGAAAATTAGATATACTTTACTAATAAGAAGGATTTAGACATTGGTTAACATTTGATTATTCCATGTGCTTTGTTTACTTAGTTCTTCAAATCACAACCTCTCCAACATTTGACATATGAAGAACAGGTGTTCAGATTTAATTCCAAGTGAGAAATGCAGCTTTTTGTGTGGAAACAGTTTTGCAAATGGAAAGACTAGAATCTAGAGATTTCTTGATCTATTTCTCTGTTTACTGGCAGCAACCTGACACCTGTAGATTGCATAATTAATACTAACTCAAGAAGGTGGAGAGATATGATTAACAAGTCAGATGATGAGTCAAGTCAACATATACACAAACAAAGACAACCCAGTGTTGACCAGTAACTCTGTTCCCATTGTTGCGTATGGCAAATCTCCCATTTATTCCAAAGGGAAGAGCTAGGCCAACGCTGTGCACTTCTGAAAATCCCACCTCAATGGTTAAGGATGAGATGACTTGGGAAATTGCTGCTTTCCTCCCTTGTCACAATCCTGCAGTTGTGGGCAGTGGAAGCATTTGAACAAGAGACTCCCGGGTTTAGAGATGAGGGGGCTATTAGCAGGGCATTTTCTTTGAAGGTCCCTGGTCTCCAGAACTCAATCCCGTCTGTCTGCCAGAGCCTGGATTTGTTGATCTCCTGGACACCCCAACAAAGCTACTCTTGTCCCACCAGGTGTTCGGGGAGGGAGTAAACTGTGGGAAATGAGGCTAAATTTAAGGATTTTTTTTATTATTATTGACTGGCAGGTAACTATTATGTGTGTATTACCTATATCATAAATCCAAAAACCCTTAGACTTGGCATTGCGGCCATTTAAGGTGATCACTTTTACTCACAGGAGGCACGTATGCTATAAAATAAAATTTAAAAAGTAGGAAGGCAAAAAACCCAAACCATATTAGCATGGTTACAGGGCAAGGCTCAAGAGGTGATTTAAGTCAAATGGGTATTCTTCAGATAATGGAAAGTCAACCCCAGGGTAAAGCGAGAGAGAGAGAGACAGAGAGATAAAGAAAAGTCATATGGTCTGTCTACTGGATAGGGCATTGGATTGACTCAGGAGACCTGGGTCCTATTCCAAGCTCTGCCACTGACCTGCTGTTTGATCTTAGGCAAAACATTTCACCACTTGGACTTTGTTTCCCCTCCCACCCTTCTCCATCTTTTCTATTTGGACTGTAAACTCTTTGGGATAGCGATTCTCTCTCACCATATATTTTTACAGTGCCTAGCACAATGGGGCCTCACTGTCAGCTGGGGTCAGTAGGTGGTACTGTAAATCTAATAACAGCAATGATAATAATCTAGTATTGTAATAAGTAGTACATAAATTAGAGTAGGAATTACTTCAGCAGTACTGCAATTCTATGTCTGGCAGTATTACATACAAGTATTCAGAAACAAAGTAGAATATAAGCGTGCTGGTTAATTATCAGAATGTCCTTCCATCACACAGGATATGTCTACATAGCAGCTAGGAGGTGAGACTCCCAGCTCAGTTATACGTACATTGCAAGCTCTGTTTGAGCTAACACATAAAACTACCAGTGAGTTTGCAGTGGCACAGGCAGCAGCTCAGGTTAACTGCCCAAGTTGTACCAAGGAGGTTGGGCAGAATTATACTCAGGTGGCTCGCCTGAGCTGCTCTCTGTGCCACTGTGGCCACACTGCTATTTTTAGGCCCTAATTCAAGCACAGTTAGTGCATGTATGTCTATCCGAGCTGGGAATCACACCCCATAGCTGATGCATAGATGTAACCAATGTTGTTTCAGCGCTGTGCGCCAAAGCCTTAACTCTAGAAACACACCAAAAAGCTGGAGGAGTGTTTGTTGATGAACTGAAGTCTTTTCTGAAATTTGCAAGCCAGAAGAGGAAATGCTTTTCCTCAGTTTTATCCCCTGTAGTATTTGAGTTTAGTTATCCACACATGAACTAACATTCTGTGGCCCATTTAATAGCAATAGGAAAAGACCTCTTGAGAGCATAACGCTACCAATTGTCCTGCTAACACACAATTCTTAACAAAATGGAATCAAGAATGGAGTATCAATTTTGTTTCTATCAGTAGCACTTACCTTCCCACCCTCATTAAATTTGCCCACATGACAAAACCATTCTCGGGAGCAGAACCAGGTAGGCATGATCACAGTGGGTCCATGGGAGGTAAACACCTAGGGAAAAAAGTGAAACCTTAGTGAAAAGGAAGAATAGTCCTAACAGATATACTCTTTGATAATAAAGTTTATTTTCATTTATTAACTTATGCCCTTGTCCTGTAAAGACTTAGGCTTATCTTGGACTTAAAACACACCAGAAGCCCCATTAAATTCACTGAGACTACTCATGTACTTAAAGTTCAGCACCTGCACAAGTCTTTGCAGAATCATGGCCTAAAAAATGAAATCTAGTATTTCCTACTTCATATACTGTAGCACTGCGACTGTTCCTATTGGTAATAGCAAGTTTTACAACAAATCCAAAAATCTTGAAACTATAATTCAAGTTTTGAGAGATCCACCACAACTGAAATTCTACTAGTTTTACTAAAAATACTAATCTTAATAATGAAAGTACATATATAATGGAAAGTCTGTGTCCAGTGTGCTTTCAGAAAGCACAAAATTACAAACTTTGATCTATCTTCTATGATTTTCTGTGGAAAATTGGGGAAACTGAAGTACAGCTTGATTTTAAACCAGAACAATATATATACAGTACTTAATGCTACCTGGTTAAACTAAAAGTCTTGGAAAGAAACATATGATTTGATAGACAACATGAATATAGTTATTAATTTTAAATTTTTGAATGCTCACAGCTTCAATGACTAGCACCAACACAGCAAGGAACTGTACATAGTCAACCTTTGCTGCCTTAAACAAACATGCCATAAACCCAACTATGAAATAAACCAGAATATCCGGATTATGTCAGATAAACAAATTATCACTTTTATTACAAGGAAAAATATCTAGCAAACCAGGAGACTAAACTTGTCAAACAGAAATCTGACGTTAAAAAGGCATATTGTGTCCAGCTCCAAAGAAAGTTATTTGTACAAGCAGGTTTATGGAAACAGAAAAATAAACAAATTTAATGCCAGTTTCAATCACTAATGAAAATATATTTGTTTCCAGAAGATCATTTCAAAGTATACTATAGATGCAATAATTAATATTGCTCTACAGCTAAAATTCTCCAACTTGGTTGCATAAACTTAGCCTTCTGAATCCACAGTTAGATACCTGTTGCTCTCATTAATTACAATATGAGCTGGGGTTGCTCAGTTCCTCAGGCCACTTTTCTTTTTAGATGGATAAATAGGGATTTAGGATCTTAACTTTAGGCCCACAGATTCAAGTCTTTTAAATTTAGTTCCATATTGAGGCACGTAGGGATGGTATTTTTAAAAACATCTAAGTGACTTTGTAACACAAGTCCCACTATAAGGGCTTGTCTTCACTACTGGGGTAAGTTGACCTAAGTTACACTACTCCAGCTATGTGAATAACGTAGCTGGAGTTGACCTAGCTTAGCTTGACTTACCCAGGTGTCTTCACTGCGCTGCGTCGATGGGAGACACTCTCCGGTCAACTTCCCTTTCTTCTCAGAGAGGTGAAATACTGGGGTCGACCGCAGAGTGCTCTGCCATCGATTTAGTGGGTTTTCACTAGACCTGCTAAATCGATCCCTGCTTCATCAATTGCAGCAGCATCCATCTCCCTGTAGTGAAGACCAGTCCTAAATCAATAGTCCTGTGCTGAGACTTGTGCTGCTAAGTCACTGAAGCATATTTGAATATCCCATCACTAAACAGAAATGGCCTGCCTTTCAGAGGGGCTAAGTACCAGACACTCCCAGTGAAGACATCGGGAGCTCAGCACCTCTGAAAAATCAGACCACTTTTATTTAGGTGCTTAAATATGGATTTAGGCACCTAAGTTGGAAAATCATGGCTTATATGTATAAAAGTGTATATGCTGCCAGTATTTTCCTGTGAAACAACCTGTTGGCAGATGTTGATTCTGATGGGAGATGCTGAGTCTGGCAACGAATTAGCAGGTGTTGATCAGCTGACTCACTATTGCAAGTACTTATTAGCTCCACCATAGATACCAAGGAAGTGGGAGTGCCCAAGGTGGAACCGTAGGATGAAAAAAGCTTAGGAAGAAACATTGGACTGCAACTGAATGGAAACTTCTTTATCATTAAAGCAAAATTCCAGAAGCGGGACAAGTCCTAAGCGGGACAAGTATGCTAAATGTATTTGAAGGTGAAGGAGACTGGAAAAGCCACTTGCTCACTACGGCCCTGATTCAACAGAGCACTTAAGCATGTGCTTAACTTTAAGCAATGCAAATAGTCTAATTAACTCCAATGAGACTAATCAGATTCTCCTAAGGGTCAATGCTGATATTTTGGACAACCTTTATTTCATCACAACATATAGAACACCTAATGAGACTGGTTATAAGTAAGGCTATGTTTTAGTCATGGGCATTTTTAGTAAAGGTAATGGACAGGTCACGGGCAGTAAACAAAAATTCACAGCCCATGACTTATCCTATATACCCTGATTAAATCTTGGGTGCTCTGGGGCAGGGGCGGCCCAGAGGCACCGTGGGTGCTCTGGAGGGGGGTGGCCTGGGGGTGCTCTGTGGGGGGTGCCCTGCTTCTGCGGGGGGAGGGGGGAGTTGCTGCTGACAGGTTTCCTACCTGGTTCCACGGGGCTCCCCAGAAACAGCAATATTTCCCTTGGATCCTAGGTGGAGGTGCGGCCAGGGGGTACTGTGCACTCTCCACGCCCCAAGCGCCGGCTCCGCAGCACCGACTGGCCAGGAACCATGGCCAATGGGAGCTTTGGGAGTGGCGCCTGCAGGCGGAGGCACTGTGCAGAGCTGCCTGACCACACCTTCATTTGGGGGCCGAGGCACATGGTGCTGCTTCCAGGGAGCCCCCCGAGGTAAGCGCCACCCGGAGCCCTCACCCCCTCCTGTGTCCCAACTCCCTGCCCCAGCTCTGAGCTCCCTTCCAGGTCCAAACTCCTGCTGCTGCTGGGGGAGGGAGGCATGGAGGCTTGAGACTGCCCCAGCAGCAGCCAGTGTGGCTGGCCCCGGGCCGCGCCAGCTCCTCAGGTGGCTGCTGCAGAAGTCCTGGAAGGTCATGGAATTTGTGATTTCTGTGACCTCCGTGACAGACTCTCAGCCTTATTTATAAGCCAAAACAAATCATTTATGTGTATGGACAGAGCATGAAAATGTTCTTTGCATCTCTTATAAGGATTTGTTCTCACATATGCACAGTAATGCAGATGTTTTTATGCAATTTATATACACTGACCTGTAAAAGTACAGTACTGTCAGTTTACATGGGTATTCAAGCAACATTTTAAGGATAAACCAATGTTCTGTATATTTCTTTGGAGATGCAAATAATTTTTACATGGTTAGGTTGAGAACAGGGCTAAAATTAATCTAATGATAGATGTATTAACTTGAGCAACACCTGGTCATGCCAATAAAGTTATTTATGGTGAAAACAATGGGGAGTGAGTTGGATGATGACTATGGAAAAGGAGACTAAGAACTTTACTATTTATTATCCTGAAGGAAATTGTCCAGGACAATCACTGCAAGGAAGCTGTACAGTTACTGATGAATAACTATTTTTTGTTCTTAGTTTTTTAATTCTCTGCATCGTTGCTCCATAAGAACGGCCATAGTGGGTCAGACCAAAGGTCCAGCTAGCCCAGTATCCTGTCTTCCGACAGTGGCCAATGCCAGGTGCTCCAGAGGGAATGAGCAGAACAGGTGATCTATCCCTTTTCACCCATTCCCAGCTTCTGTCAAACAGAGGCTAGTGATACCATCCCTGCCCATCCTGCCTAATAGCCATTGATGGACCTATTTTCCATTAACTTATTTAGTTCTTTTTTGAACGATGTTATAGTCTTGGCCTTCACAACGTCCTCTGGCAAAGAGTTCCACAGGTTGACTGTGTGTTGTGCGAAGAAATACTTCCTTTTGTTTGTTTTAAACCTGCTGCCTATTAATTTCATTAGGTGACCCCTAGTTCTTCTGTTATGAGGAGTAAATAACACTTCCTTATTTACTTTCTCCACACCAGTCATGATTTTATAGACCTCTATCATATCCCTCTTTAGTCATTTATTTTCTAAGCTGAAAATTCCCCGTCTTATTAATCTCTCCTCATATGGCAACTATTCCATATTCCTAATTATTTTTGTTGCCCTTTTCTGTAACTTATCCAACTCCAGTGTATCTTTTTTGAGATGGAGCGATCACATCTGCATGCAGTATTCAAGATGTGGGAGTACTATAAATTTATACAGAGGCAATATTATATTTTCTTATTATTTATCCCTTTCTTAATGATGCCCATTATTCTCTTAGCTTTTTGGACTGCTGCTACACATTGGGTGGATGTTTTCAGAGAACTATCGACAATGACGCCAAGATCTCTTTCTTGAGTGGTAACAGCTAATTTAGGCTCCATCATTTTATATGTATAGTTGGGATTATGTTTTTGCAACGTGCATTACTTTGCATTTATCAACATTGAATTTCATCTGCCATTTGATTGCCCGCACACCCAGTTTTGTGAGGTCCCTTTGTAACTCTTTGCATTCTGCTTTGCACTTAACTATTTTGAGTAGTTTTGTATCATCTGCAAATTTTGCCACCTCACCGTTTACCCCTTTTCCCAGATCATTTATGAATACGCTGAACAGTACTGGTCCAAGTAAAGAACTCTGAGGAACACCACTATTTACCTCTCACCATTCTGAAAACTGACCATTTGTTCCTACCCTTTGTTTTCTATCTTTTAACCAGTTACTGATCCACAAGAGAATCTTCTCTCTTATCTCAAGACACCTATTTTGCTTAAGAGCCGTTGGTGAGGAACCCTGTCAAAGGCTTTTTGAAAATCTAAGTACACTATATCCATTGGATCACCCTTGTGCACATGCTTGTTGACCTTCTCAAAGAATTCTAGTGGATTGGTGAGGCATGATTTCCCTTTACAAAACCCATGTTCTCTCTTCCCCAACAAATGATGTTCATCTACGTGTCTGATAATTCTGTTCTTTACTATAGTTTCAACCAATTTGCCCTGTATTGAAGTTAGGCCTACCGGCCTGTAGTTGCCAGGATCACCTCTGGAGCCTTTTTTTTTAAGTGGCATCACATCCAGTCATCTTGTACAGAAGCTGATTAAAAGGATAGGTTACAGACCACAGTTAGTAGCTCCATGTAGTAGAATAGATTTTGACACATATATAATCAGCTTGATGAAATTAGAGTTAGTTTAACTGCTAAAAGTTATAGATACTAATGAAAGAAACAAACAAACAAACAAAAACATTAACACAATATGAAGCAATAAAAGTCTCCCACAACCCAAAACATTCTGTTCCAGTGCTTTTAAAAGCTAGAAGCTGAATACCTGTCATCAAACCAAACAGACTGAAATATTTTGTTTCTCAAACTCCTAAAATTATAGTGTAGCAATTTCAAACAAAAGACATGATATGCAACAGAATGGATGTATTGTAATTTACAACATGTTATTACTGGGATCACATCACTTCTGATTGACGCTTTTAAAAAGAAATCCAAAACTAACAAACAAAATCAAATCACTCACTGAAATCAGACAAGGCCACTTTTGGTCCCATATGGTGCCATTTAGGAAAGTCTAGCTCTATGATGGAACAAATGTCTAGCAAGTTGAAGGGCACACATTTCAATGCAATGTTTTTAGAACATACTATTGCCATATATAAGAAAAATATGAAAACTATTCAGATGCTTGCCTGTCCCCCACAGGAACTTTATCAGGATGATATATAACAAATGTAGAGAACAGTGACAAAAAATGACCTTGGTAGTTCTAGATCAAAATTTTACATAGGTAAGGTAAACCCCTCCACTCATGGATGTGTACTTGTTAATTAAAGAATACTTAGTACCTTGCAAGATCAGAATCTATGATTCTCTGTGCGAGCCAGCTGCATTAGCTAGGGATAGTATGCACAACCCTCATAGGTAAGGGAAGCACCATTGTCTAGTGAATAGGGCACTGGAGTGAGACTCAAGAGACCTGGGTTCAATTCCCAACTCTGCCACTGGGTGACCTTGGGCAAAGTCACTTCCCTCCCTGTGCCTCAGTTTATCTATCTGTAAAATGGAGATAACAACACATCTCCTTTATAAAGTACTTTCAGGTCTTTGGGTGTATAGTACTATGTAAGAGCTAAATATTACATCATCTGGACATTATTAGGTCCAGATGATATATTACAGCACAGAAAGGTTAGAGTGGCTGCAAAGCATCCTACTTTGGATCAGAGACATGTAGCTATGGAATCAATTATAAAACCAGGGCTTGCAGATGCACATTTTTAATGATACACCTGTAAAGAAGGGAAGATATAAGAAGCTACTGTCTCCTTGGAGGGCAACTGAAAGTAGGTCGGGTACTTTATCTTGGAATTTCCATATTTTCAAATGTTGGGCGTTTTAAGTTTAATCCTGATTTTTTAAGATGTTTTTTGAAAACAATATTTTTGCTTTCCCTGCCATGACCCCATAAACCAATTCCACACGCTAAAGTCCTTCCCAAACTAAGCAATGCTCTAGAATTAGAGTTGGTCAGGAATTTTGCCAGTTACTCAGACTCAGAGCAAGTAATAAGACTGTGACATCTGACTTCAGGCTAAGGATTTCCTTCAAGAAGAGGACCATGGGAGAGAAAGGGACATTGGCTGGAAATCATAGAAGATTAGGGTTGGAAGAAACCTCAGGAGGTCATCTAGTCCAACCCCTTACTCACAGCAGGACCAACCTCAACTAAATCATCCCAGCCAGGGCTTTGTCAAGCCAGGCCTTTAAAATCTCTAAGGATGAAGATTCTACCACCTCCCTAGGTAACTCATTCCAGTGCTTCACCACATCAAGGAAGAGGAGAAGGGATGAGATAGCTCTTTAAATAGCAGTGACAGAACATTCAAACTGCAAGTACTGGCAATCATGGGAAGGAGAGTTGGGTGGGAAAAAAGCCTTTTAAAGCACAGTAGCACTTATTATTATTACAGTAGCCCCTGCAAGCCCTAGTTATGGACCAGGACCCCACTGACCATTGCAATGGTTCTGGCAGTGTTTCCCAAAGTTTTGAAAGCTGAGCTTGCTTCAGGAAATAAAATCTATCAAGAAATCCCACCATGTGCAGTTAAAGACCTACCCATTCACATATACATCTTCTGCAGCATTGGAACACTGGGTTATGATTTTGTTCAGACAGATGCGAGAGCCTTTGTTTGGCCTGCTCTGGATTTTTTCCAAACTATTTTTCATATCCCCCGTCATTGTACATATTTGCTGAAACACTGCAAAGTTGGTAGAATGGGTTAATAGGGTCTGCAATAAAAACATTCTGTAAGTTACCTGGTCCAGGTTTTATTGCTGAATTGTTGTTGGGGTTTTTTTTTTTTAGATTGCAATGGTTGCAACCAGAGAAACAAACGAGACAGTCTCACCATACCCAGAATGTTAACCAATAAGAAATCTCCACAGTCTGCATTACAGCCATACTAACCAACACATTATACAATTAATGTCAGAGAGATTTATGACCTCCCCTTGATCCCAACCCAAGGCTGCCGCATTGCACCCTCTCCAGGAGCTGTCTCCTACTTGGTTCTGTTCCCCCACTCCTTACACACCCGCCACCCAACAGGTCTCATGCCACTTGCTACTGTGCCTCCTTCCGGGGTGCCTCTCCTGACTGTTTCCCCTGGGCATCACATGCTGAGCAGCAGCCACAGCCTGGCATCCCTCCCCACTGCTTCTTGCAGTGGAGAAAACACAGGTAGAGTCTCCTGTGGGACTGATTGCTCGCAAAGACCCTGATGGCGGGGAGAATTTACTCAGCACCGACTGTCCAGGGTTACTGTGCTTCTGCCACTCCTGTGGTATCAGGAATGCAGGTACTAGCATCAGAGGCCCAGAAGCTCCGCACAGACCAAGTGCCAGTGCTGCCGTCAAACACAATGATAATACAGGAGCACCTGTGTGTAGGGAAGAAAGGGACAGGGCTCAAGGGAAAAAGGACCGGATGGGTTGACAGGGGGTTGGGACTCATGAGAGACAGGGGATTTGGTGCTACCTCTGCCAGTAAATAACAATTACAAACACAGGAGGTGAGAGTTTTTTGGTTGTAAACAGGAGTCTCCCTGGTATACTGGGAGACTTGGTCAGTCTGGTTACAGCACAGCTATATTATAACTAGGTTTGGTTTTCTCAGAGACCTGCCTACTTCTGCTTACCAAACAGCTGTTTTATAATTTCCTGTATTCTCTCAGTTCCCAGTCCTGCCTCCCTAATGGACCCTGCACATCTGGGTGAGGTCTACATAAGGAGTTAATTCCCTGCTTACAGGAAAGCAAGCAGGGCCTTTGTGTTCTATCACAAACATTGTCAAAAGTCTTGTCATGTTTATACTCTATGTCAGCTAAAGTTGCTGTTATTTAGAATGTATTATGAGCTCTGAGAATTAGCTAATTATAAACAACAGGCCAAAAGAAAACAATAATTTGTTAAAAACAATAGTACAGGTTAACTATCAGTGAAGGTATAGATCTTAACCAGATTTTGGAATTCCTAAACAATATCATCAAGATTCTGCATGCACCATTATCATAATCAAATTGTAATCCAGTTACATAAAGTTCCAAATAGAAAATGACATAACTGTATAGCAATCTTCACAATTTAATGAAGTAATCTGTTAAACCATCTACACCTAACAATCTTATATTGTCAACAGGTTTTGTTCTTGGCGGTAAGTCTCTGGGTTTAGTTTAATCAGATCTGTGCTCACTAATTATTCTTAGTGGAATCACTCTAAATTCCAAAAGAAAATGTTAGGAACAAGGGCTGAAAATATCATAAATTGTTTTACTCCTCAAAACCAGATTGAGGACGTAGGTCATATAATATTTTTTAATTACATTAACATTGTGAATAAAATCACATGTGATTTTAGGCCCACAGAGGCATGTGCTTCAGGTGATGTCAGCGTCTGACGAGAAACAAATTCATGTACTCTGAGTGATGTTCATCTGTTTACAGTGGTCTTCAAGGAAAGGATTATCTGCTTACCCAGTGGATCAGAATCCAACACATAGGTGTCAAATGGATAAATGCAGCTGGTGGGATACTTTATCATATTCTCTCATGCAGGAGCAAAACAGGAGGATAGTTCACAAGTTCACATGAGTAAGATATTGAGTCAGCAACTCTACCTGCCATCCAGCATTTGTGAAAAATAAATAGGTTTAGACAAAATAAAGTGATCTTCTCTGATACTTTAAGAGGTTAAGGCACTACTCCAGCTTGTGAGCGTACTAGCCTTTCACTTCTGGTGTTCGTGTTAGGAATCAGACCCGCATGCGTGTATATTTGGCATCATCATCCTGCCCTGAAGTAAGGAGAACAAAGATTTATCAAACAAAACCACAACACAGTTCACTGAAGCTTTAAAAACCTAAAAATTGATTCCAGTTTGATTTGGCTTGTGCAGAATAAGGCCTGAGTTGGTTCTTATGGTATCTGAACTGATTTTGCCTATTCCTATTCCCTTACAGACATTTGTCAGTATCACCAAACCAACGCTTGCTTCACCTTGACTGTTAAGCCCTGTTCCAGAAAAGCCCCAGACTGGAACAGCAGGGGGTGAAGCTCAGAAACAAGGCCTGCTGAAATGTATATGGAAAGCTGTTGCTTGTACTGCATATAACAACTACCTGATACAGGTTTGATTCAAGTCAGCACTACTAATCCTTCAGTCTCAAGACTATGTGCACCTGAAAACAATTTTGAGGGGAAAATTCTTTCTTTTAGACACTAGAAAATTAAGTGATTTATCATGAGATAGTGAAAGATAAATAAGATAGATCTATTACAAGCAAAGTCAGCAAAATTAATACAAAAATTCAAGAGAAGACAGCAAAAAGATGGGTCTTGTCCTGAGAGACACAGAAGCCAGTGAAAGTTAAGAGCACTCCACACCTTCCAGAAACCAATTTGGGCCAGATCCTGGAAGACTGACCACTCACACTGACTTCTTCACCAACTGTGGACTGACTTAATCAGGAGTTGCTGGTTCTCAGTACCCCAACAAAGGCATTTAGTATCTTGCCGGTAGTGCCCAACATTAGCAGTAGATTTATTGTGCACTGTGTTGTCAAGGTGATAACTTGAAAAGTTTTTTGTGTGGTTTCATACAAGATATAACTTGCTTTTAGTTTTGTTTATTAAAACAAGCTTTTGAAAATCACTTGCCAGTCATCAGTTTTACCTTCAGTAAAACCAGTGTTTTAATTTATCATTGTATAAAGCTTATTATCTTGAACACTCCAGTATAGTCACCATGCCAAGACCTGTAGTATTTCTTACTCAACAGCAAATGCACAGATCCAGTTTTCACTCAGCATACAGGTGTGTCAGTCCTTTTCTCCAATATAAGCAAATAAGCAACTTATCATAGACTTTAATAGCTAGTTCTTGTTGAACATTTCCCGTTCACATGCTGTGTGTGAATACTCCCAAGTTCCAGGTATTTCAATTAAATCAAAGCAAATGATTATCAATTCGTAAGCAACTCCCCCTACCCTCCTGCAACTCAGAGACAGAGGCCAGCCATAAAAGCAGTCCCCATCCTCTCCCAAGGGCAGGCACTACTTCCTGATGCACTAGCCACTCCAGAGAGGCCAGAAGAGGAGAGTGGGATCATAGCTACCCAAGTACAAGCCTGCCTGAACTCCTGGGTCCATACAGCCCTTGCTGCCATCCTTGCCACAATGTCGACACTGCTATTTTTAGTGCACTAGCACAAGCGGAGTTAACATGTGCCTATCTACCCAGGCTGAGAGGCATGCTCCCAACTGCAGTATAGGCACACCCTTTGTGAATCAAGCCCCCTCTCCATGGAGAGCACTGAAACCAGTTTGAAGAGGGTGAGTCAGACTGAGAGACCCTCAGATACAGGAAGATCTGGGCTTGCTAGAAGAATTTAAGTTGGTTTCTTTTCTGTCCCTGCAACTTAAGAAGAAAGCCCGTCTAACTTAGCTTGTAGTGAAGCACAAGATAAGATAAGATTAAATGTGCAAGTAGGATGTTTGTTTTAAAATCTCCTTTTTTCTAATGCTTACTTCCAACTCCTAAATAAAAATCCTTTGTTTTAAGGAGGCTGATGGCCAATATCACTGGTCACAGCTTCCCGAACCCCATTCAGAATTGCAGTTTGATAAGCACTGAGTACAGAATAGCATACCTGGGTCCTGGTCTAAGAGTGGAAGAATTGAGATTCCAGTCTGAAACAGGTAAGAACAAGAGGCCAAACACCTGAGATGGGAAACCAGACAGGGGACAAAGATGCAGTTAGCCCCATAACCAAGACACTTATCAGTCCTAAGTAAACTGCTTTCTTTTTCCTTGCTGAAGTAGTGTTTTTCTACTTTAAGTGAAGATGAGTGACTTCACATGACAACAACCACCCAGCCAATAATACATTTCTATTTCTACAGCCAAACCTTGGATCGGTGGGAACTCTCTTTGTTTGGTGATCATGGGATGAGAAGAGGATCATATATACATATTAATGCCAAGATTTGCAGTTTACTGGACAAACTGGTAAAACCTCATCATGAAATGGTTCAAAAATTAAGCTGTAAGTGCAGATCTGGCTTCTCAGATGAGATAATGAATTTATTCTTCATTTTCTGGCTTGCCTTAGGGAAGCTTAAGTCATACTTTTAGCAATCTGTGGCTTTTGAGTCAGTCACATCAGCTTGATTTCCAAAAGCTGTGGAGAGAAAATGCCAACTGACAGGGTGTTTCAGAGCATTCTTAACTAAATGGATAAATTGCCTCGTGTCTCTAAAAGACTTGCGTGGGTGTCTTTATTCAGTGACACTGTGCAGTATGCATCAGTCTATTGAGTAAGTTCACATTGCTATGCAAAAATGTTTATGGAACAAAGCTCCTTCTGTCACTACTCACTGATGCCTCTTCAGTTCATTTGATTCGGTTGCTTTAAGTTACTGATGTTGAGAACAAGATAGCACCATGTTTTTTATGCTGAATTTCTCAGAAACTGAGCACTCCTCCTTTATGGGCAGCTTTCTTTGGTAGCATCTAGGATAGGGTTCCCAACTCTGACTGAAGCTATTCCGGGAGATATTTTTTTTCCCCAACATGACGTAATGTCATTTTCTTAAAATATCCTGTTAAAATCTCCAGGATTTCTTTCAGTAGTCACCAGCAGATTGATGCTGGTTCCGGGAGACTCCAGGCCAATCCTGGAGGGTTGGCAAGCCTACTTCTGAACAGAAAACCAGTAAGGTTGTGAAGGCTTCTGCTATATTAGGAACAACACTGTGACACTGTAGTCTCAGCCTGATGCTGAGACTGCAGTCTTCCCCCTAGTTAGTGTAACACTATTCTAATGTTTTCCCAGATGAGTCTCTACATAAGCTTTGGCATATGCAGAAAGGTGCAGCCAAATTCTTTATCCTTACTAAGATCATATGTGAATCCCATGCTTCAGGTAATAGTTTGGATGCTGTTTAACCTGAGTTGCACAAAATTTACCACGACCCAGGATATTTTTCATAAGCCCATTTTGATTTTCTAGTGACACAAATTTCTTTTCTCCACCATGTCATGTCATGCAGTTTAAAGATGCAGCATGCTCATGTGCTCCTCCTGTTTTTGTCTTTATTACTTTTGCTACTAAATGGAAAAGTGAGTCAAGGCAACCTATACCTGTACCATCCTGTGACCCTAGTAATAGGGCTTATTGCCAGTGCTTGGCATAGATAGAGGGGTGTCCTCCTTCTGGCCGTCGTTGGTGTTTGTCCAGATTAAAGTTAAAAGATCCCATAGCACTGTGTCAGTGATAAGTAATGTTCTAGACCAGGAGTTCTCAAACTTCATTGCACCACGACCCCTTTAATTTTTGTAACAACAAAAATTACTACATGACCCCAAGAGGTGGGAATGAAGTCTGAGCCTGCCCGAGCCCCACTGCCCTGGCAGGGGGGCCAAAGCCAAAACCTAAGGGCTTCAGCCCCAGGTGGGGAGGCTGTTATCTGAGCCCCGCCAGCCCTGGTGACTCAATTAAAATGGGGTCATAACTCACAGTTTGAGAACCGTTGTTCTAGACAATTTTCCCCTTGTCAGTAAAATAGGTTTGAATGTCCAAAGCTGTATGTGAGCTATAGCTGAGAATTTTACAGCTGATGTTTTTGCCTACAAAGTCACTGTATTTTGGCATTTCTTTGTAAAGTACTTGGGGATAGGTATAAAAGGTATTCTATAAAACAAAACTTTAATGATTCACAGGTTCAGCCATATGATATCACTGCATTGGACAAAATATCATCCTCATCACTGATTATTTACAGAGTGCCATAGATGTCCATGAATAAACAAAAGACAGGGTCACTGCCTCAAGTTGGTTACAATCCCAGTTAGATACTATTTACAACAGCACATAGGAATATGCAAGCAGTGGTGAATGTATTACATTTCATGCATGGACTTCTTCTGCAAGCATATATAGTAACTTTGGTTAATCTTAGCAGTAAATATAGTGACATAAAAAGTTGATCTTTGGTTTTTATTTTATCTTGATGTGCAGTTTAAACTATAAGTTTAAAAAGAAAAATTATCACTAATTTTTTAAAGTACATTTTTAACACTGTTAAGTATATCTAACCCAACTGCCTTGAGGGACATGTTGCATGAATCATTCACATAAATCCCTGCCTCTCTCCACTCCCACCATCCCCACACTTCCCACTGTAAGTGACTAGAGGAATTGGTAGGAGGGTAAAGGAGAGAGAGATTTGCTTGTATCAGTTGGTGTAACAAACTCTCTTGTCCCTCACTGTTTATTACCTGCCAACCAAGGACACCAATTTTAAGGACAGCAAACACGGCGGTCCTTTGTATGATTATTCTTAAATATGAAATATTACATAAATAGAAGTTTCCATCCAGTATAAAAGTTGGATATCAAACCCCAAAATTTGGGTCACAGTGTGTGGAATGGAAATTTAGGGAAATAAATTATTGTGGACTATCCAAACAATTAGTTGCATGTTCCTAGTATGACCTAACAGCAGATGCCTTTCCTTCCCCCTCCTCTTTCCCTAATAAAGTCAGCTTCTAATGATGATAACATATTAACCTTCTGCTTAGTGCTGAAATTAAGAGAATCTCAGCTAGCAAAAGGAATTGTGTATATAGTTTCAGGAAGTTATCACAGGTCTGGCACCCTGTTATTTTCCTGAATAAACTGTTAAAAAGTCATCTTTTAGCATTCGTGCCTCAACAAGCTTCTCCAATGCTTGGAAAGGTTCCAGTGCTTAACAAGTCAAGTGTTTATAAAACAGGAATTATTCCATCCAGTAAAATGAAATACTCAGTACCTAAAGGTTTTCTACACAACTTCTAGAAGTTTTGCGGTTTATGCTGGACTTGTGCCTCAGAAGGGAAAGGAAAGAACCTGTTTAAAGTCATATTAACAAACTGTAAAGGAGAACAAAATCTTTGTGTCAAGACATCACAAAGACCAATGTTTATGTAATAAATCTTTAAGAATGGGCTTAATATTTGACTTGCTTTCATTTTATGCAACAGAGCCACATAGTTATTTACAACCTTAGCATGATGAAAGATAGACAGACAGAATCCTTTTCATAACTGAAATAGCAAGTAATCTCAAGCTATTGTAGATCACAGAGTTAGATTTACACAAGGATGCACCTCTGTTGAAAGGCTGTGTAAAAATGACAATTGGACAGGCAACTGACTTTCACATACTTAGTTTCTCAACAGGTGGTGCTAAGGAGCGCCACAGTGCAGGGCAACCGCACCTGTATTTTCCCCTCAAAGGTCCAGCAAGACCACTCACTCTCAGGCTTCTAGCTCTCCTGCCATTGCCTTTCTGAGCGAGACCCACATCTCTCTCCCTTCTGAATGGGATTTTTCCAGGCGGCACAGTTCCCTGCCTTCATTGTGTCATTCCCACCAGAGGCAGGCTGTCCAAGCACACCTGCTTGCTTTCTCTTCAGAGACTGATAACAGAGTGATTGTCAACAGTTACAAATTACCACACAGTTCTTTTTATGGAAGCCTATTTTATTCTTAAGGTAAAAGCACTACAGAGAAAACATATTAAAATCCATACAAGAACCTAGACGCATGCTAATAAGCTTACCAGAATTAACCCCAAATTAACATGGGCTCTGGCAGGAGCAGTCCTTCAAACCCCCCACCCAAGAGGGATTCTTTGTGGTTACAAGTTCATCACAGCTTCAGCTCAGAACAAGCACTTAATCTTATGGGACATCAGTAAACATGGACTGGCTCCTGTCCATTTGCTGGAGTAGGAAAAAGGCAACAAGCCAATTTAAAACCAGGTTATTTATTCAAAAATCTTTTCTTTGTCTGCTGGTCCATGGAGAATCCAGTTTGGACTAGTACAGCGGTTCTCAAACTGTGAGTCAGGACCCCGAAGTGGGGTGTCAGACTTGCTGGGTCCCCGGGTCAAAGCCGAAGCCCGAGCCACACCACGCGGAGCCGAACCCCAAGGGCTTCAGCTCTGGGGAGTGGGGCTCAGGCTTCAAGGTTACAGGCCTCCTGTGACAGGGCTGTAGTCCTTAGGCTTGGCTTGGCTTTGCCCCCTCACACCCAGGGCGGTGGGGCTTGGGCTTTGTCCCCCTCCCCCGCTGTCTAGGGTGGCAGGGTTCCTGTGGGCTCAGGCTTTGGTCCCCGCTCCTGGGGTCATATAGTAATTTTATTGTCACAAGGTGGTCGCAATGCAATGAAGTTTGAGAACCCTTGGACTAGTATATGTGCACCTCTCCAGGCAATGGCTTCACAGGATTGAGAACCAGAGGAATTAAAGTAGCATTTACCCCCTCCTCCTAACTAGAGAAACCCCCTTAATCTTAAAAGTTCACATTGTTTCAAAAGGTCCTTTGAAGATCCTTGCAATCCCACAACAGTATATAACCAGTTGCATTTTTAATACAATGAACTCCAAAGATGTTAAACTTAATTCAATAAGGTTTAATTGAATTCACTGAAATTTGTCCAGGATATTGTCCATCTGTCACAAGGAGTACATAAACTCTTGTGGGCTTAAATAAGTCATGGGGGGGAAAGATAGCATCCAGTAGTTAAAAGGGAAGTTTGTTTTGCACTGCAACGGAATAAGATGCCAACCTACATGTTCTAATGTAGTTGATACATTTCTACATATAACTAGGATTTATTTAAAGGAACGGTATAAGTCTTTAAATGCTGCTGCCTTGAAACAACATTATTGAGCAATGTATTTTATTTTTAAGTAACTTTTAAAATGCTTTTTAAATTTATTTTGCATTAAATTTTTAGTGTTAAAATACTAGCCCCCATATCCCTACACAGGCCAACAGGGACAAACAAAAAGTAACACAAAGTATAAAAACAACCAGTAGAAGAAAATAAATACGCATAGGTCAAACCTAGCAGTTATATTTAACGCATCATATTCCTGTCCGATCAAGTAATAAACAGTTAGCATATTCCTGTCATTTATATTCTGATTTTTAGAGAAATAATCAAATTGCAACTAAACTTTGGAGTCCGAGAACATATGAACCCTGCCTATCTCTTATTTGTTTATGGTATATATTGAATGACAGGAAAGAAGGAATTTCTAAACAAAGGGTTGTTTTGTTAAGCCCTTCAGAGCCAATGACATATTAACTGTTCTCTGTTTTACATGTGATTTCTTCAAACTCCAGGCCTCTCAAGAACACAATTTTGCAAGGAGCTCAACCTTTCATGTATAGATAGCATAGATGCAGTGACAATGTTAGATAACTTCCAAGAGCTGAGGCCATTCAAATGGCTTGGAAGAGACAATACATTTCTTTCACCTGCACCAGCCTATACAGAAAAAATATCGTGATTTATTTGCAGTACATCAAAGAAGAAAGAAAAGTCACTCAAATTTTTAAAAATAAGCTATTTAAAAGTAAATTATAGCAAATTCTGAAGTTCAGTCACAGCTTTGCCATCACTTCCACATATATTTGCTTGCACTCCTAAATCATCGTAATCCCTTCCTATATGTCTCAATAAAAGAAGCAAAACTATATACTGATGTATCAGAAATTTGAATATCCACCACTATTAAGTGTAATACACAAGGCTGATGGGAATTTTATGTAATGAAGGGATTTTCAAAGACCTTGCAGATCCAGTATGTGGCCAGGTTCATATTTTCATCTGAACTGAACAATACATAACCAGTTAACAGACTACTTCAGTGTCCCAAGATATAACCCAGAGACCAAGGAACTTCAGGAAACAAAGGGATTCATCTCCCACACTGAGACTCAAGTTAAAATAACTCATTTTACATTGGAAAGTTAGTATTTTTAAAAACTGTTTCATGAAGAGGAAAATGCTTAAATTTCTCCAGCCCACCTCAAATCAACACACTTTTCACTGGAATAAGTGTCAATGTAGATTATTTGGTAGCACTTTCATCTCTGGGCCAAATTGTCTCAGGATCTTCTATTATAATAATTAATTGAAGTGTTGTCTTTCAAAGATATCTTAAACCAAGATTCCTCCTTTTCCATCTTTGGTGACTGTTTACATTAAAGTTAAAAATCCTTTGATATCTTGTCTAGAAAGAATAAGAGAGAACTCAGGATTCCTGGTACACAATCCTTCTGTCTGTAAAAGAGATTCTAATGTTCAAGGCTGTGCACAATGATAAATATCTATATTAGTTATCCTGCAATAACCTAAAAAAAGACAACTTTTTAGTGTAGCAAAACTGCGATATAATTCAAAATAAACTGCCATCACTGATGCAGGGCTAAGCATATGCAGGGCTAAGCATAACAACTGGCAATTTCAGATTGGCAAATGATGATTTTTCAGTGGCAACGTAAGCATAACCTAATAAATTGGGTAACCTGCATTTATACTGATCAAAAGTATTTTTATTGGCTGGTTATGCCAGGAAAAGTTTTCATAACATTCAAGTATACAGAAAATAGATAGTGAAGAAAAATCACTGATTTTTAAGTCACCATTTCTTTCCATATTTTAATTTTCTGAGAGTTCTGAGTAACCACCCAACATATAAGAGTACATCTGAAAGATCAGAATTAAGATGCTCATTGAACACTGCTAAACAAGTAGAAACTGAGAGGAGGTGGTATCTAGAAAAAAGCAATTATCACACATGATCTGAGAGACTGTATCTGAGGAAAAAACAGCATTTTATACTTTGGTCTTAATCAGTGTTTCCAGTTACTGATGTTAATCTGTAAATGCACGAGGAACCCTTTGTACATGAAACTCATAATATATTTCTTGAGCATTTATTTGCAAGGCAAGCAAAGCAATATTTGCCAACTTTGGTCATTCTGCTTTAATTTATATAATTTGTATTCAGAAGTTTTTTATAGTTTTAGTGTGACTGCAGTACTATTTGCATTTAGTGCATCAGGAATACTAAAAAAAAAAAATCACATATATTTTGCTGAATTTTTACACTTAAGAATTATGTAACCGTAATACCTTTAAAAAACAAAATGATAGTGACCAACCAAAACTGAGACTGGAGGTCACTGTAGGTAACTTTTTACTGACTCTCTAGTCCTGGTCAATCTAAGATCAAGTTAGAGACAGTACTGCAAAAACAGAGTCAGAAATAAAAAGTATGAAAAACAAATACAAAACCTCTATACTTCCACCAGGAGCAAGTCTCTGGCAGGTTCAACCTTGATAGTATGGTTGGCTGGGGACTAGAATTGGTTGTCTATCTTTCTCCTCTCTCCTTTTGCCAAATTACATCGGCCTTTCAGCTAGACTCTACAGACCCTGAGGAGAGTTGCACCAAGGGGACTCAAAATATCCTCAGATGGAATAACATTGCTGATAAGGATGGATAACAATAGATTTCAGATCAATTATTGTATAGCTTCATTTTTATTCTCTGTGTTCATGGATAAATCTTATTCCAGTCTTTTCACAAAAAGTAACGGACCTCTTGTGAAAGGAAGCTATGACTCCTTGAATAGTTCAAATGCCAGCAAAATAAAAAATGAGCAAAACAGCCAACTGGTACAAAATAAATTTCCTGTCTGCACATGATTAGAAAGCTCAGTCTGTTTTTTATTTACCCTAAAATAAATCCTATTCTTTGCAAGAACACCCACTTTTATGACATCACATGCAACGCATTAAGTAGCTTTCAGACCGCAAAGCTGTATAACGACATATAGTAACTTTACTTTTATGGAGCCCACAACAAAACAAATCTCTGTTAGAATTTACAGAATCTGTAGATTTTATTAGCATAGTTCAAAGCTTATGATTCCCCTGCTGACAGAACCTTCATGGGAATAACAATAGCAAGATCTTGCTAGGTCTGAGTTTCACATATTGAGTCTGCAATATTTTTGAAATCTGCCACAATAGGTTCATAATAACGCATGAGCTGCTTCGGTTGTCTGCCCTATCTGAACTGGTCAATTTGGCTAGCAGCATACAACAATAAAATAGCGAACAAGCTGTCACTGCTTCAGTTCTTGCTCAAACAATGACCCCCTGTTTACTGACCTCTATAAACTTAAGCTGACTAAAGAGCAACTGTAACAACCTCTTCTTGTAGAAAAATGGTAGCTACAACACAGGACAGAAGGGAGGTCTCTAAAATTAGTGAAACTCAAGGTGGAGTGGAAAATGCTTTAGGAATGCTGAGAAACCCAGAAGGTAGAAAAGGAAAGGTAAAGATGATCTTCTAAAAATGATGTCCCAGGTGTATAGGTGTATACACATAAATGGCAGGCAACAATGTTTCTAATGTGAGACTTCTTGAGGACAAGTCATTCACAGTTTAAGATAATCCTTCTGACACTGATCAGGAGAAAGTAAGTGAAGCTGAAAGGAGAGCGTGTTGCTATATTGTATTTTACATCTACATAGTATCGTTCATTCTGAAGAGCTTTACAAAAAACCCAAAACCAACAAAGAACAAAACCCCAGCCCCTCAACAACACAGAAGCACTAGAACAAAACTCAACTCCTATCAAAAGACTGATGGGGTCTTTAATGTTCATACCAGGCAGGTAAGGATTAATTTTTAAGGAGGTGTCAATGATTAAGCTGTTTCATTTTGTGACTTAAAAGCTTTTGAATTATTTGTGAGCCAGAGCCTGGCTTTTGGTAATTTATTCAATATAAAAGATTCTCATAAAACCCCATCATCCTGTATTCCACATGGAACTTAATTTATTTACTGTATAGGATTGAAAGGCTTGGATTTGAACCTATGGCCCAGTTTGTCACGTTCTGTGTTTGCATAACACTCAGCACAATGAAGTTGGTCCATTAATGGAGCTTCGAGGCGTTACCTCAATACAAATAATGATGATAATATGAAGGTTTGAAAAATCCAGAATATATGTTTCTCCTAACTGAAACATAGCAGGGGTTTAAAAACTGTCCAAACAAAAAAGCCATATATTACCAATAGATTTTTAACAGATCAACATGATGTGATTTGAATAGTAAAAAAAGAACAACATATAAGGTAATCTTTCTCAAATCAGTCAGAATTTAACGAATATATGTTAAGCTTAATCTCCATGCTCAGAACACTTCAGGCTTTCTCCCCAGTGACTGAGTCACAATACACATATTTTCTCTACCATCTGGAACTACCAACAGCATTTACAAGAGGTATTTCACCCTTTGAGAGTCACTTAGTCTGACACTCATCTGTTATTCCTCCTTTGGAATGTATAACTAACAGTCATCACTGAAGACTCTGGTCCTCCCATCAATACCATATGTACTACTGAGTCTGATTCATTGACTGAAGTCTACCAAATTTGACAGAAGTGTCTCATTTCCCTATACAGCAATCTGCCAAATACATGTGAAGTTGTGGAGGGGCTGATAATGAGAAATTCTAATACAGAGGGGGGCTCTTTTCCTGGCTGACTCACAGGTTCACTTCTGCCATTCATCTAGCTTTGGAGATGTGCTTCTACTAATGCTAGGACTAGTGTGAACTTTTATTTAAAAGCTAGGCTTGGGAAGAAAAAAATAAACAGTTCAGCCAGAAGGAAGAAAACCACCTTCTGTGGTGTACTGTTAAAATTACACATTATTACTTTAAGAATAAGGGGTTTACTGGCCTAATTTGCAGGGAGGAGGATCTGTAGGAAGTATGAAATCATCTGAGTCACTCTGCAAATCAGCAAGGTGATCTGAGTTGTGTATCGCTGCCTTAGGGAGCAGACTGCTTTCTCTCTCTCTGTATTTGGTTCTTGCCTATTAGGGTTCTGGATTCCAAGAAACAATGTAGTGAACCTTCCAAAAAGCGTTTTTTATGAATTGTCTAAATTTTCTGTGTGGATGCTGTGAACATAACACTATCCACCTCTGGCAAGGTAAAAAGATATTTTATCAACACTGGTTTTATGAGCTGGGAGCATTTTAAAAATGAGAAGCCTCTCAAACATCCAAAAAATTAAAGTGTGCAGTTACAGAAGGACAAAAACTTTTAATCAATCAGATGCTGTGGGCTACAGAAATCAGATGATTCATGCACAAGTTGACCACCTTGGGGACCGTTCTATGATTGCCACTTCAAGAAATTGCTTTGTTTTTAAACAGAGCTCTAAAACATATTCAAAAATGAAATTTTAATACGAACATTCCCATTTCACCTATCTTAACCTATTTACCATGGGCCTGAAATACCGGGAAGCATGTTCTCCAATTGTGAGATTTAGTCATCGCCTCTTGAAGTTACAAAAGAGAAGTCAAAATCAAAGGCAAATATTTACACATTTACAATTTAATTTCACTTAAATGATGTGCCGTGCTAGAAGTATGTAATTAACTTTGTTTAAATTTGTTTTGTGCTTCTTCATAGAGAACTCCACAGTCAAATGCAAGTTTCATGAGGAACTGTAAAGACAAATACATCCAAGTTCTGAAATCACACACTTGACTTCAAACAGCTCCAAGTTAAGCCAAGATGCATTAAGTTAAATCTGTGCTGGCCCATTCCATTTCTTTTGAGTGTTTCTCCATGTTCTAGATTTACAGCTGAAGATTCATTGTAGTAATCCATGAATTTATATTCTTCAGCACAATGTGATTCAGAAGGCCCATTCCTACCACAAAGGCACCTATACTGCACCTTGACAATTCTGTATTTTATTGGCATCAACACATTCCTGATTGAAATTTAAATGTATCTGACTGGAAAACAAAATGTTTTCCATCTCTTATGGTTGACATTTTCGGGGGTCTTCAGTAAATTATCCATCCCTACTTCCTGTATGCCAAACCTTTAACATATGTCAAAGATATAGCTCAAACACAATCACAGGAATTTCACAATCATTTTTTAAAATCTTCAAATGAAGGTGAAGACAAGAAAAATCTCTCACTGTCACCTAAAATATAATGCACTGATATAAAACATATAGTTTCACTAAGGGAAGTTAAAGGTACTTCTCAGAACAAAATTCTCCTATATAATTTATGTGATGGAACACATTATCTGATGGGACTACGGGGAAAAAAATAATCCTTTGGATTGCTGCACAAAATCAATAGTATGTGGTAGCACTGAGGTCTGGATTCATTATGAACTTTGGCAATGGCCTTATGTTTTATTATGTATGGAACATAAAAAATCTGATGGGACTTAAAAATATCCATCCATTGATGGAGAAGTCAGCATGGTAAGCAGTGAACTCTGGATAGGTGCCATACCAGCTATGTTACTGCAACATATTATTGCAATATATTGCAGCCAGAAGAAGCTAGTATTTTCATATTCAGTTGAACTACATTGTAGCACCTACAGACTAACAAAATGCGGTATTGCTTTTGTCCTTTTCCTGCAGTGGCCTCCAAAGTGGGGTGTGTGCACCCGAGGGGGTGCGCCAGAGGATCACACGGGATGCGCAGTAGGAGGAGCGCCGCCGGATGGCACTCCGAGGTTTTTTTCTTCCGCGGCAGCTCTGCACGCTTGCGGCACGTCTTCCTGTCTTCTTTCTTCGGCGGCCCACCTGCGGCAAGTCTTCCACTCTCCTTTCTTCAGCAGTACCGTGGGGGGGTGCGTGATCCAAAAACTCTGGAGACCACTGGATTAGAGCATTGGCATTAACTCCTCAGAAATGCTCCAAAATTCTTGATTCTCTGAGACCACAAAAGCACCCCCCACACACACCCCAACAATTCTTCCTTAACGCACTGCTTTTTAAAGATTTTTTTAAGCATTGTGCTTCTTTCCTAGAAAGAGGGAAATGCACAGTTAACATAACTCATTATATTGAAGGACATGTTATTGTTTATTATTTATATTGCAGTAAGACCTAGAACCCCAAGCAGAAATCAGTGCCCCATTGTCCCAGTTACTGCACACACATATAATGAAAAGACATTCCATGTCTCAAAGTGCTTATACTTTATCTTCCCTGCATCACATTATGAAATAGTCTACAAGAAAGATAAGTGGGGTAAGATAACATATTTTATTGGACCACTTCTGTTAGTGAGAGACAAGCTTTCGAACTACACAGACAGAGCTCTTCTTCAGGTCTGGGAAACTTGCTCAGAGTCTCACAGCTGTATTTAGCTGTGACATTGTAAGTTTCCCAGACCTGAAGAAGAGCTCCGTGAAGGGCTGAAAGTTTCTCTCTCACCAGCAGAAGTTGATCCAATAAAAGATGTTACCTCACCCACCTTGTTTAACATCCTGGGACCGACATGGCTGCACCACCACTACATACTACAAGATATCAGATGGAAGTCCCATCTCAAGCCACGAACACCAGTCTTAGTGTAGATGAAAGAAAGATATGATCCAAAGAATTGTCAGTGCTGCAGGGATTTAAAAATAACATTAACCTTGACTCTTTGCATATAACTAGATAAGATTTTTCTATAGATAGTCTTTTCTCCACAATCCATGTCTTTCCACATACACAGCAGCTGACCTAGCTTGGCCTAGACGAGTGACATTTGTATCCATACTGGAACAAAATCTGCCTATAAGAACAAGATAAACTAAATTTTCTTCGTTAATGGATAGATTTATATGTTGTTTTTTCAGTCACGTTTTATATGCTATTGGACCTAACTGCTGTAGGATGTAGCACTTCGGTTGACCTTTGCAATTTACAGATGCCTTAACTTAGTCACTCTTATTTTGAGGTTACAGCCATATGTTTTTCTTTAAACTACTGTTATGCTTGAAGCTGTGCTAAATTATAAAAAAACCCCAACCCCACAGCTTCATGCTTATCCTGTTACATACAGACTAGTACATGCATGCTATCCCCTTTCATAGCATACAAGCTCTGGTGTTCCTAGAGTGAATCGTGCTGTCAGATATTTATTATTTATGTAATAGTGTACTATTGTAAGGCCAGTCCTGTACAAAACACTCGGAGGGAAAAGCACAGTCCCTCTCTCAAGGAGCATACAATTTGAATCAGACACACGGTATGTCTACATTGCAATCAGAGATTGCCGCTTTGATCCACCTACCTCGCGTAACAATAGCAGTGAAACTGTAGCAGCACGAGCTGTCCAACCCTGCCTAGGATCCTGGGTACGTACTTGACCAGCTATCCTGTGTTGCCACGGCCTCACTGCTATTGTTACTCAAGCTAGCTAAATCAAAGCAAACTTGGGTATCTCTACACATGCTGCAATCACACCACAGATGCCAGAGTCCAAATAAAACTCTGTATAGACATTTTAAAAGGGACTATATCAATCTTAAAGTCAGTCATTTAAAGGTACCATACCTCTCCTTCAGTTCATCCTGTTAATTTCTGGGTTGTATAATCACAGTATCCAATTTCTTAAAAATCTCTCTCTCTCTCCTGCTGCTGTGTGAAAGACCCACACAATCAGCAGTGGAAACTGAATGACTGTGGGGAGAAACAATGAAACTGACAAGGTAAAGTGCTGTCACATTAACTGAGTAAAATGGAAGAACAGACAAAAATACTTTTTCATTTATCTTTGGTGTCGACTGTAACTATAATAAGTAAAACATTTTCAAACAGAAGTGTAATTTTTTAAGTTAATAGCTTGCTCCCCTTTCAACAGTCTTACGTAAAGCACACATGATGCAGAAGATAAAATGTGGAACGCCATGATTCAGAACTAGGTGGGAAACCACTGAAAGGCCTCATGGAAGAAGGTGTTTAAAGGAAAGATTTGAATGTGGACAGGGAGACTGTCTGGTGAGCAAAAAAAAGGGAGTACATTCCAAGAGGAGGGTGATGTTGTAGAAGATGGCAAGAGGCAGTAGGAAACAAAAGGAATGGTAGTACGGTTTTGTATGACACAGTCCCTGCTCTAGAATAACTGATAGTTACTACTAACTGCACAAAGTGTCATCAGTGTACTTATACTAGTGTATGTGTTTGTTTACTGCAAAGCCAATGGGTTCCTGATCTCAGCTGAGTCCTGTTGGCAGTAAGCACTGACATACTACCAATAAGAACAACAGCACATCTATCAAGAGGGGAGCAGGAGGAATTAAAAGCAGATATATAGGCAGAAGCAGTTACATACTGCCTTGAAGTTGAGGACAAGAAGCTTGAATTTGATGTGATGGAGAGTGGAAGCAAGTGATGGGCTTTAAAGAGGGAAGGGGACACAGAGTGCCAGGAGTGGAATATAAGTTTAGCTGCAGTTTTTACGAAGACTGGAGAAGAGCAAATCAAAAAGCAGGAAGACAAATGAGGAAGTCACAGTACTAAAGGCATGAGATGATCAGTGCAGAAATATATA
Organism: Lepidochelys olivacea; assembly: GCF_965140295.1. NCBI lineage: Eukaryota > Metazoa > Chordata > Testudines > Cheloniidae > Lepidochelys > Lepidochelys olivacea. The sequence continues at coordinate 20,034,924 of NC_140424.1, forward strand.
GATAAGAAAGGACTGATTTTCATGCTATTTTAGAGGGATAATTGACAGGATTAGGTGACACTCTGAAGGGGTAGTGAGGGACAAAGTTGAAAACAATTGCCTTAAATGACTGCTTATTGGAACAGCTAGTTCTACAGTACACAAGAAAAGAGAATATACTCAACTTAGTCCTAGCTAACACACAAGAGTTGGTTCAAGAAGTAACTTCAGTTGCACCACTTGTAAGTGATCACAATATAAACTCAACATCCTTGGGGAAGGAAAACTACCAGAAACTAGCATGATAACACTAAGCTATAGAAAAGGAGATTTTTTTTTGAGTGAGGTGGTGGTGGGGAAGTTGAGAGACAGAGAGAGAGAGAAAGGAAGCTAGTCAAAAAGGCCCTAATATATAAAGCAAAGAAATAAAAATCCTTAGCTGTGGCATAGATACTGCTTAAGAAAACAGTAACTGTCTCAGAAGTAATGCATACTTCTCAACACAAAGGGAAGCAGGTAGGCAAGAAATAAACTAACTTGCAAGGTTCAAAAATTTACTCAAGCCACAAAAGAGACCCTTCAGAAAATGGAAATCCAACCCTAAAATAAGCACAAGCTACAGAAGGCAACATATATGAAGGAATTTAGGAGGGCTAAGATGGAATTTGGAGAACAAATAGCTAACGGTATAAAAATAAATAAGAAAGCCTTTAACTATATGAAAAACAAAGACTGAGATAAATGGTGGGTTTGCTGAATCACCAGGGGGCACAGGGAGCAATTAAGAAAGAGAAAGACATGACTGAGAAGCTAAACAATTACTCTGTATCTGTCATCACCACAGAGGATGGTGAAGAGATATCTACCTTAGGGCTTTTATTTTGTAGTGATATAAATGAGGAACTAAAAGTAATTGATGTGACAAAAGTGTCAAGGAAAGAGGGGCTGGAACTAATTAAAAATAACGGTGAATTGGCAACACAATGGCAGATGAAATTCATTGCTGACAAGTACAAACTAACGTACATTGGAGAGAATAACTTGAGTTACTCATACACTGGGTTCTAAACTAAGGCCATCTCTACACTACAAAATTATGTTGACTTAAGTTATGTTGGCATACAGCCACCACAGTTATTATATCACCTGTGCATGTGAGCACTTGGTTCCTTGTGTTGGAGATGCACATCCTCACTAGAAGCACTCGTATTGATGAACAGTGCAGTGCATTGTGGACTAGTATCCCACTGTGAAACTCATCACCATCCAGTGCAGGGTGTTTTGGGAAGTTTTTGCAATGCCTAATGCGGCCAAAACAAGTTGCGCAGGAGCAACTGGGAGCATAGGGTCAACTTCCCATAATGCAGTGTTCCTCATAATAATTTCAAATACATCCAATAATATTTTGTGCCTTCTTTCAAAATCCCCATAAATCTACACATCCCTCCTCACTATCTGCCCTCTTTGACAGAAGCATGGAGCTTGCACAGCTCTTCATTATTGTCATGAGTGTTGAAAGCACAAGGCACGTGATCCTGAAGTATATGTAGAGCCACAAGAGGAGCCACAGGGAACATGACGATTCTTTGGAGGCTAGATTGCTGTGGTACAGAGAAAGAAACAATTTAAGGTTGTTGTTGGCATCCATGGAGCAGCTGGAGATGGCGGAATGCGAGTACTTGGCCCCAGAAACAAGCACTGGCTGGTAGGATTGCACTGTCGTGAAGGTTTGGGATGATGAGCAGTGGCTGCAGAACTTTCAGATGAGGAATGTGTAATGGACCAGGGCATAGGTGCTCTTGCCAGCGGTCACAGCTGGGCTGAGGTTTACCCACCAGGGATGGGAGCTTCTTGGCTGGAGTTAGAGAAACCGCAAGAGTCAGGCCAGGGTCGGAGACTGGAGATCAGAGGCAGTACCAGGTGAAAATTGAAAGGCAGAAATCGGGGACAAAGTCAGGCTGGAGTCAGAGACCAGAGATCAGGAATTGAGGTGAAGTCTGGCATCGCAGCAGGCCAAGGTCTATGTAGTAGCCCAGATAACTTCCTGGGGCTACCCCAGGGGTTTACTAGGGGCACTTAGCCAATCAGAGGGCCACAAGATACTGTCACTCAGGGTCTTGTGGGTGGTACTTCCTGCGGTGCCTACTCTACACAGTGCTCCCTGGGTGTGCCACTGTATAGCCTCCTGGTGGCAGTGTAGAAATATCAGCTGCCCCAGGTTCTGCAGACCTGGGTTCTAGTCCCTGGGCCTTTACACAAGGCCACGTTTCTGGATTCTGTGTGCCAAACTCACCCTAGGCCTCCAGTGCAAGGACACCAAAATGAGATCTGTACTGACAGTTAAGAAGCAAATGGTAATTACACTGTAGAAACTTGCAGTGCCAGATTGATTCCTGACTGACCAGCAGTGATTTGCAGAAAGGAAATCCTCAGCAGGGACTGTTGTTATGAAAGTCTGCAAGGCCATTAATCGCATCCTGCATAGCAGGATGCAACTCTGGCCAATGTGCAGGACATAGTGGATGATTCTGCAGCAATGGGGTTCTCAAACTTCAGTGGCATGACAGATGGCATGAATATTGCTATTTTAGCACCAGACCATGTTGCCACAGAGTACATCAACAGAAGGGGCTACTTTTCTATGGTAATGCAAGAGTTGGTGGATCGCCAGGGACGCTTTACTGACATCAATGTGGGCTGATCAGGAAATATGTATGACACCTGACCGGTCAGAAAGCTGCAAGCAGGGACTTACTTTCACAATCTGCACACTACCACTGGGAATACTGAAATGCCAAGAGTAATGCTCGGAGACCCTGCCTATCTCCTATTCCCACAGATCACAAAGCCATACATTGGCCAGCTCGACAGCACAAATGAGCACTTCAACTACAGGCTCAGCAGATGCAGAATGACAGTTGAATGTGCATTTGGTCATTTGAAGGGTTGCTGGCATGGTTTACTTACCAAATTGGATCTGAGAAAAATATCCCAGTGGTTATAGTTGTCTGCTGTGTCCTGCAGAATATCTGTGAAGCAAAGAGGGAAAAGTTTCTGCTGGGGTGAGGGTGGAGTTGGAATGGCTGTCCACTGATACAAAGGCTATTAGATACAGCCAGATATAAAGGCTATTAGAAGAGTTCAACGTGGAGCTATCCGGCTCAGGAAGGCTTTGAAAAACCATTTTAATGGTGAGCCAGAGTACTGTGTGTTCCTATAGTGTGATCTACTTGGCCTTGCTCTTTGCCTGAATCTTTTGAATGAATCTTGTAGTGATTGCTGTGTATGTAGGAATATAACATTCTCAATGCACCTATTAATATTGTCTGTGAATGATATTATGGATTCTGTGATGAAGTGAAGTAACGGAACAGTAACAGGGTGTCAGACGTGGTCAGGATTAGACAGCATATGTTCTGAACTAATAAATTTTGTTCCAAAAAATAGAATTTTATTCTGTAACATGAACCAGGCAATTTAAAAAAACCATTTAAAACTTTTATAAATTAAGGGAACTGCTCTTATGGAGGAGAAAGAACATTCATTTCCATTTCAGGTATACAGACACCAACTGTGGCTTTCACAGGTCAGTCATGTGAAGCTGTGATTGTCTTTAATGTCTCCCCACCACCCCACTGGAGCGGTAAGGATAGTGCACCAACCCCTGATGCCACTCAGAATGTTGAGAGGGCGGTATAAGGAAGTCCCGATATTGAGTTCTCTATGAGCTGCAGAGGTAGGTAAGCATGGGATCGTTGAATCTGCAGGCTCTACCAGAGTCTGCAGTATGTCTGTTTGCTGTCTGAGAAGTGCAAGCATTTCCTGCTACGTGTTCCTCTCCTTGTCCTGCATCTGTCTCCTCTTAGCTCTATCCTTCTCCATGTTCTCTATAAAGGTAGTCCTCCAAGCCCTGTGCTCGTTCTCTGATGCAGCACTGGCTTGCAGGATCTCCTGAAACGTGTCCTCCCGAGTCCTTTTCTTTCTCCTCCTTATCTGGCTCATGCATTCCACTTGTGTGAAGGGGGAGATCCTGAAGGCCACAATGGCAGCAGCTTCAGATACAACACACAGAAGTACCACTGTCAGTGTATTCATGATGGAAACTGAAACTTAAGATATTGAACTCACTCCCTTTACTCCCCAAAAGTTGTAAGCATTACATTCTCACTTCTTCTTGGGATTGATAGAGCACGGTGCCAGTCACAGCACCAGCCGTGGTGAGTATGGCCCTCTCGGGGGTTGGGGAAATGAGAGGGGGGAATAGCTCGCTGGCATGATTATAGGCGTATATGGCAATGGAACTGAATACAGGCAACGGTGACTGTAGCTGATATCTCACTCCGGAGGGTAACAGAGGCAGAGAGCACAACTGCTGCCGGTGTCCAGGTGCTGCCTGTGCCCATATGCTGCTAGCCTGTGTACTGCAACGGTGCCAGCCCAAGTAACTGCTGGGTGGTGTGGGAAAATGTCCTACTTCAGAGTAAGAAATAAGGCAGCTCTCCTCAGAAATCTTCAGCAGAGTATTGCAGAGTACCTCCATGAAAGTTTCATCAACATCTCTACAGATGGGACATCCTGGTGCATATGAACAAGCGGCTCTGTGTGGCCCCCTTTGCCTAACTCTAGAGGGGAATGAAAAGCAGATAGCAACTCTACCTCTCTTCGTTGTTCCACTACCTCTGCTGGCACAGGTAAAAAAGAGTAACTAAAATACATGCGTCCTGCTACTTGGGGGTTCCATCCCTGTAATTTCAAAGCAAACTACATACATACCAGAGGTTCCTTCCCCTGCATCAGGCTGCCTGTGCTTGACTGTTGGGACTGGCTGGACTGTGGTGGAATCAGAAACGTGTCCTGGCTCACTACGCAGCTGGATTTCCTGGTCGCCTGTCCCCCTTACTACTCCTCCTTGCTGTTCACGGAGGGGCCTGTGACTCAAGCTCCACAGAAGTATCTATGGTGCTCTTGGGGGTGGTGGTGAGGTCTTCGCCGAAGATGGCTTGCAGCTCTTTATAAAAATGGCAGGTCTGTGGCTTGGCAGCAGATCGATTGTTGGCCTCCCTGGCCTTTTGCCCGTTGCAGTTCCTTGTCTTTCATGCAGCACTGCTAGTGGTCCCTGTTGTGGCTCTCCTCCTACATCCCCTGAACAATCTGCTGGTAGATGTCTACATTTCTACAGCTGGATTGGAACTGTGCCTGCACAATCTCTTCTTCCCACAGGCAAAGGAGATCCAATACGTCCTGTGTAGTCCAGGCAGGAGCACATCGGCCACGTGTAGCTGGCACAGTCAGCTGGGCCGTTATATTCAATAATGGAGAGCTGCTAGGTGTGCTCGCCAAGCTGTGCAACTAGGAAAAGGAATTTCAAAAATTTGAGGGGTTTTAAAGGGGAGGGATGGCTTCCTGTCCACTTGACCCCTGGGCAATGGAGTTCACAATATTGATCAGAGCAGTCAGTGTGGGGCAGTGTGGAGCAGACAGCTCCTGGAGGCCAGTAACAGTCGATGTAAGTTATGCAGTGTCTACATTATTACTGTGTCAACCTAAACACATTGACTATGACTCTACACCGCTTGGGGAGATGGTGTTATTAATTTGGCATAGTGGGCACTTACATCCGTGGGAGCCAAATTTAAGTAAAGACACATCCACAGCTAGCTTGAAGTAAGCTGCCTTGCATCTGTATAACCATTTAGCGTAGACCAGGCCTAATTGTTTCAACAGAAAAAAGTTCTGGGCATCCATGGAGACAGCTCAATGAAGACCTCTACTAAGTGTGCATAAGTGGTTAAAAAGGAAAGGAAATGTAAAGATGTATAGGAAACAATGGCGAATAATATGGAAAATGTTGTATTATCCTTATTAGAGAGTCTCTCTAATATCCTGGGACCAACACGACTACAACAGCACTGCAAACAACATATTACCCTTATATACATCAAAAGCATAACATTAAAATATTGCATTCAGTTCTGGTAACTCCACTTCAAAAAGGATTTAGCAGAAACAGAGGATTCAGAGACAGGCAACCAGAATTACAGGCATGAAAAAACTTTTATATGAAGATAGTCTGAAAGACTGGGACTTTTTACCCTAGAGAGGAGATGAATAAAATTTACCAAATTAGAAATTAATCAAAGTTAGAAATAAGGCGCAAGTTTTTAACAGTGTGGGTGACTAACCATTGGAACAAAATATCAAGGGAAGTGGTGGATTCTCCATCTCTTGATGTCTTCAAATCAAGACTTGAAGTTCTTCTGGAAGATATGCTTTAGTCAAACACAAGTTAACAGGCTCAGTACAGGGGTAACTGAATGAAATTTAATGCCCTCTGTTATACATGAGTTCAGATTAGATGATCTAATGGTCCCTTCAGGCTTAAATGCTATGGATCTATAACATGATAAAAGTTTCAAAATAATGAATGATATAAAGATAGCAAGTAGGGTGAGTAGAAGTTCTCAGTCTCATAATACACAAACTGTGGGACATTCAATGACACCGGAAGGTGACAAAATTCAGCACTGATAAAAAGAAATACTTTTTCACATAATCCACAATTGGTCTGTGGAACTCACTGCTATGAGATATGATTGAGGTCAAGAGCTTAGTGAGATTCAGAAAAGGCTCAAATATCTACATCAATAATAAAAATATCCAGAGTTATTACAGTATTCTTTCTACAGTAAGTGTTTTGGAAAAGATATAACCCCCTTCATGCATAAAGGCATACGCCAACCTTTAACTAGAGGGGTACAAGATTAAAAATGTCCTTGGGGACTGGCTCTCCCCTAACTACTTATTGCAGGTTTTTCTTGTATTGTCCTCTAAAGCAGCCAGTACCACCCACTATTGCGACAAGATCCGGGATTAATTGGACCACTGGCCTGATCCAGCAAAGTAATTCTTATGTTACTGTGTGAGGTTTAGAGCTTCTGTGATGAGAAGGAGTGGGGAATCTTCAATGAAGATGGATAAAGAAGAGAAAGGAGTAGAATTTAGCAAACAAGAAACCTACTTGGTCATGTGGGACATCTTTGGCTACTGCAGGGTCATTCCCAACTGTTTCAGAGTAGCAGCCATGTTAGTCTGTATCTGTAAAAAGAAAAGGAGTACTTGTGGCACCTTAGAGACTAGCAAATTTATTTAAGCATAAGCTTTCGTGAGCTACAGCTCACTTCATAAGCTTTCATCGGTATATGATGAAGTGAGCTATAGCTCACGAAAGCTTATGCTCAAATACATTTGTTAGTCTCTAAGGTGCCACAAGTACTCCTTTTCTATTCCCAACTGTGTATTTCCTATTATTGTTAACTATTCGTATTATCACAGCAAATAAGAGCCCTAGTCATGGACCACATCCCCATTGTGCTAGGTGATGTATAACAGAACATAAAAAGACTGTCCCTGCCCCCAAAGAAAGCACTACTTAGATTGTAAGTTATCTTACTGCTGAAAGGAGTAGATAGAAAAAGATTAAGATAATTAAAACAAGAGTAAACGAGGACAACTATTTGGTACTTTAGATTAATGTTAAGGGCTAATAAACTTGACAATTAAGAAAGGAGCTCAGTGGTTTTAATGGTAAGGGGAAGCTTTCTTTTGTAGGAATTTGCTTACCTTCTTTCTTGGATTTCCCTTTATTATTCCTTTCATATCTGTCACTCTTTTTTATAATGTGTGTATATATTTATATAAAGTCCTTCCCACAGTGCAGCTTCCATAATCAGGCCTAGATCAAACACTTATGAAAATCTTTCCTCATTTATTCTGGTCTCCCCTCAACTCCCTTCTGAAGCCTGTTTATGCCACATGAAAATTAAGCGCATGTTGCCAACTTCTGCATGTGTTCATTTTTGTGGTCAGGCTGTCCTGTTATTTTAAAGGTGTAGTCATGCAACAAAAACAAAGAAAATCTCTTCCTTAGTCTCCTATTCCTTTCTAGCATTTGCCATCTGGCCACAGGAAAAAAAAAGAAAGTAATTTAAAGTATTTAATAATAAATATTACATCGTTTTCCCCCTCAGCCATATTTAGCTTGCAGCCCAGAGTAAAGACTCTAGAGAACAATTTGCTGCCATTTAGCTGAGGACTTTATTAATCAGAGTACTACGTGCTATCAAGGGTTATTGTTTTCCCACCCTTCTGCATCCTTCAGCTCACATAATTTCATCGCTTTAGGAGGAATAAAGCCATGAACTGGGATCACTATGATGTTAAAAGCGGATGCCACCATTTATGTATTTCATGGAGTACTCAACTGTACCATGTTCCAAAACCTGCCTGTTACAATGAAAACCCACCAGACAGAATACAAGTTGCTTTCCATGTGAAATAAAATAAATAACACCCCAACATAAAAATAGACCTGGGGCATATTCTGGTCTTTATTACATTACTGTAGGTCTGAGATTCGCTCTATTTAGACCAAAGTATGAGAGATCAGAATCTGGCCAAATTATTATTTTCCAGAGTACACAGCTAATTTTGACCATTTTGAAATAACTATCATTTTATGAGACCATTAATTGTGCTGCTCAGTAAAGCCATTTAATCACACATAATAAATACAATAATAAGATGTTGACCAAACACAAATGGTTATTTTAAAGCTAACAAATACAGGTTTTGAATAAGTTTTGTTAAAACTAGTATGGGAAGTTCATGAATTTTAATACTGATAAAATAGTTATAAAGGTCAACAAAAATATAATAATAATATTAACCCTAACTGTCCCTCATTTGGCAAATACATAACCTCTTGAATATATCTGGCAGTACACTGTGAAAATTAACACAAAAGAACTTAAGAATGCCCATACTGAGTCAGACCAATATCCTGTCTTCTGACAGTGGCCAATTCCAGGTTCTTCAGAGAGAATGACCAAAACAGGGCAATCAGCGAGTGATCCATCCCCTGTCATCCAGTTCCAGCATCTGGCAATCAAAGGTTTACGGACATCCAGAGAGTGGGGTTATGTCCCTGACCACCTTGGCGAAAAGACATTGATGAACCTATCTTCCATGAACTTTTCTAATTCGTTTTTTAATCCATCTGTACTTCTGGCCTTCTCAACATCCCATGGCAATGAGTTCCAGGGGTTGATTGTGTGTTGCGTGAACATGTACATCCTCATGATTGTTTTAAACATGCTGCCTATTAATTTCATTGGGCGACCCCTTGTTCTTGTGTTATGTGAAAGGGTAAATAACACTTCCTTACTCACTTTCTCCACACCATTCATGATTTTACAGACCACTATCATATCCCCCTATAGCTCTCTCTTTTCTGAACTGAACAGTTCCAGTCTTTTTAATCTTTCCTCATATGGAAGTTGTTCCATACCCCTAATCCCTCCTCTGTACCTTTTCCATTTCCAGTATTTTTTTTTAAAATGGGGTAATCACAACTGCAGGCAGTATTCAAAGTGTGAGTGTACCATGGCTATGTATAGTAGTACTATGATATTTACTGTTTTATTATGTATCCCATTTCTAATAGGCCCTAACATTGTTAGCTTTTTTGATTGCTACTGCACATTAAACAGATGTTTTCAGAGAACTCTCCACAATGACTCCAAGATCTTTTTCTTGATTGGGAACAGCCAATTTAGACTGATGTCTTCCTATTACATCACAAGTCTTTGGGGGATGCCAGAGTACTGTGTGCATTACAGTGTCCTGAGTGAGTTCAATTTACATTCTATAATCACTTCAAAATCATAACTGCAAGAACAAAGAAAAGACTGAAAATAAAAACAAAAGTCACTTAATTTTTTTTAAATGACATAGTTGTCTCACAATAATAAAAAGCAGCAGGTTTCATGTAAAAGACAAATACTCCCCCCCCCCCGCCACCTCCAACAACAGACACTATAATTTTATGTGACTGGGAAAAGCTCAATACTTCTGCAGTTTATGTTTAAAATTGTTTTCCCTGAAATATACATAAAATGATGATTAAAAAGTTGGGAAAGGAGACATCAGTGCCTTAAGAAAGGTAGGGATGTGTGTCTGCGTGATATATAACATGCCAAGAACGCTCTGATGTCTTACAGTAATTTGTTCTGCAACGGAGCAGAAGTTGTTTTCCAAGTCCTCAACCAACGCTGTGAATGTACAGGAAATAAAAATAGTGTCCATTAAATTGTAAAGTTCTGCAAAAACACAGGGCTGAGAGGAATAAAAAGGTTTTTCTCTCCTATTAACACTTGCCTGCATTAGCTTCCCAAGTAACAGGTTGATAGGTTTACATATAGGATTAAACTTTGCAGCTTCATTCACTAATATTTGCCCAGCACCCTGGTTAAGAATCCTGCTATTTACATTTGTTTACTCCACCACAAAAATCCTCATAGCATCAGGACAGAAGTTGGAAGGCACCACCTCGTCCAATAAAATCAGCTCTTGAGTCTACATACTATGACCAGTCTTTGTTCTTGCTTTAATCCTGTTTGCACTTGGTGCTCCCTATCACTGCTTGAATGATTTGCCATCCACCCATCAATTGAGTGTGTTAAAAAACATTTCAGAAGTCTTAAGATCCTGAGATAGGAAGGAAGATATCCATACTTTGAGATCATCAAAAGGATGCTCATAACCATTAGTTTTAGGGTCCTCCTACTCCAATTTGATCAAACAGACCATTAAAATTCAATCATTAGAATTTAACAACATGAAGAAAGGGTTAAATGTCATTTGTCTAAACTTTATGGATATCTGTGGACTACAACGTCTGCAAGTGTGGATTTATCAAATGAGATTCTTTACAGTGTGCTTGCACTCTAGGGGCTGATAAAACTACTCGCCCAGTGGTGAGTAGGGAGCATTGCTTAGTGAGCCCATCAGTCCCTGCAGAATGTAAGATTTAATTTTAAAAAAATGTGCCCCTCCAAATGTGAACTACTGTTGCAATGCATTCCTGAGTCTGCTTGTAGTTTTCGGGAGCAGCTGCAGACTCTAAATCAGTATCCTGTGCAAAACAGTGAAACAAGAAGAAGAAGATAGATGTGGTTGCTTGGGAAAGCCTTGAACAGCAGAGGCAGGTGGCACTGGAGTTTTTCTTGAGGAGGATACACAAGCATATAGTTTTGGCAGGTTCTTTGTATGAAGCGACGTGGCTAAGAGTGGGGCTGTCATATTAAAGGCTTAGATTCTATTCCCAGTTTAAACATAAATAACCTTGTACAACATCCGCAGTTACTCCTTCTGTAAAATAGAGAGACTGCATGCTTGCCTCCATTGTAGGATACTGATTATTGAGCTGTGCCTCATATCATTAAGTGAAGTACACATAATTATTAACTCCAGTCAACAAAGAAGTGAGACTTGAATCGGTCCTGTGGTGCTCAGTCTACTGCATCTTCCCATAGGCCAAGCATATTTTAACGGAGAAAAGAAGCAAATGTTATTTTGTCTGTGTCCTGCCCAGAAGTTCTGGTCCATGTGGCTGCTTCAGTAGGCTCTATGGAGCATGACAGCAAGTGCAGTCAGATGGAACATCCAGATAAGTGGAGAACAAGTTTCTAAGACATTATACTGTGCATGTGCAAATCATACGTGTTTTCCTATTGGACCACTACCTCATTTTTCTGTCATAGATGATATATATGGTCAACATGATGCAGTTAACTACCACTACACTGACACCATGCTAATGATGATGTTGCACAAACATGGAAGTAAGCAAAAAGAGCTGTAATAATAATTCCAAATCCTTCAGAAACACAAATGAAAAAGCTTCAGTGGATGTCAAATGGAAGATAATTGAGTTAAAAGGGAAAATGTTATTTTTTCAATTTTCCTTAAAAAGCTGAAGGAGAATAGGGAAAATATATGGTAGACCTGTATTTAATTTTAATACTAGAAAAAAACAGCAGTTTGGGTTGCATTCAAACTCAACTACACTCAGAGCAACAGCTGGCTAGGATCTGCTAAGCAGTCCTTCTGATTTACAGCTTCAGAACTTTCATGGGTCATTCAACACAAACACCTTTGTTTGTCACACATAACCTACTTTAAAAAAAATGATTACCATTTAAATGTGGCTTTAAATCTCTAAATGACATGTTCTGAAAGCTATGACATTGTTGGTACTGCTCCCTCTCTTAAAAGTAAAAACACAAACTTTTATGCAAACTTTATTATCAATATTTTTGGAAAGAAATAACAATTTAAGCTATTCCATTACAATCTGGGGCAATTATGTCTTACCTTGTTACATTTAGCTAGAAACTAAGCTTTACTTTCAACCCACTGAAACTCATTTGGTGAAATGAGGAAAATAACGTGAATTTTGATACGATCTTCCCATAGATTATTTGGAAAAATAAAACTAGAAACCCATATATAAGATAATTATGTATATATATAATTATTATTTGTTTCTAGAAGCACCTGCAATATTCTTGGGGCTGTTCAAATACAAAAGGCATGTAAATGACTATTTAAACTATAATCTCTTTAAATAGTTATTATATTGAATGCATATCTCCCACCCTGAGCTGACTCCACTGAGATACCAAACTAGTTCATTATTTTTATTTAAGAACATAAGAATGGCCATATTGTGTCAGACCAATAGTCTATCTAGCCCATCTTCCAACAGTGGCCAATGCCAGATGTTTCAGAGAGAATGAACAGAACAGGGCAATTAGCAAGTGATCCATCCCTCGTCATCCAGTCCCAGTTTCTGGCAGTCAGAGGTTTAGGGACACCCAGAACATAAGGCTGTATGCCTGATCATCTTAGCTAATAGCCATTGATGGATCTATCCTACATGAATTTATCGAATTCTTTCTTGAGTCCAGTTATAATTTTGGCCTTCACAACATCTCATGGCAATGAGTACCACAGGTTGATTGTCCGTTACGAGAAGCAGTAGATCTTTATATTTCTTTTAAACCTGCTGTCGATTGATTTCATTTGGCGACCCTTGTTTCTTGTGTTATGAGAAGGGGTGAATAACACTTCCTTATTCACTTTGTCCACACCATGCATGATTTTAGAGACCTCTATCATATCCTCCTTTAGCCCTCTCTTTTCTGAGCTGAATAGTCCCAGTCTTTTTAATCTCTCTTCATATGGAAGCTGTTCAATGCCCCTAGTCATTTTTGTTGCCCTTCTCCGTACTTTTTCCAATTCTACAATATCTTTTTTCAGATGGGGTGACCAGAACTGCATGCAGTGTCCAAGGTGTCGGCATACCATGGATTTATACAATGTCATTATGATATTTTCTGACTTATTTTCTATGCCTATATAATTTCTCAATGGTTTCTAACATTGTTAGCTTTTTTGTTTGCAGCTGCACACTGAACAGTTGTTTTCAGAGAACTGTCCACGATGACGCCAAGATCTCTTTCTTGAGTGGTAACAGCTAATTTAGACCCCATCATTTTGTATATACAGTATAAACATATATATTATGTTTTCCATTGTGCATTACTTTGCATTACATTGAATATCATCTGTCATTTTGTTGCCCAGTCACCCAGTTTTGTAACATCTTTTAGTAACTTTTCCAGTCAGCTTTCAACTATCTTCAACTTTTTAACTATCTCGAGTAATTGTATATTGTCTGCAAACTTCGCTACCTCACTGTTTACCTCCTTTCCAGATCATTTATGAATATATTGAACAGCACTGGCCCCAATACAGATGCTTGGGGGACCCTGCTATTTACCTCTCTCCATTATGAAAGCTGACCATATACAGTAACTCCTCGCTTAACGCTGTAGCTATGTTCCTGAAAAATGTGACTTTAAGTGAAACAGTGTTAAGCAAATCCAGTTTCCCCATAAGAATTAATGTAAATGGGGGGTTAGGATCCAGGGAAAACATTTTCACCAGACAAAAGACTATATTTTATATATATACACAGAGAGAGAGATACATATATACATACACAGTATAAGTTTTAAACAAACAATTTAATACTGTACACAGCAGTGATTATTGTGAAGCTTGGTTGAGGTGGTGAAGTCAGAGGGTGGAAGACAGTGGGATATTTACCAGGGAATGCCTTAATGCTAAATGATGAACTAGCACTTGACTGAGCCCTCCAGGGTTAACACATTGTTGTTAATGTACTCATACTCTACAAGGCAGCAGGAATGGAGGGAGGGCAGACAGCATGGCAGAGAGAGACAGACACACACACCCTGTGTGTGTGAGAGAGAGAGAGATGTGCATTGTCCCTTTAAGTACGCTGACCCCACTCTAAGTACATTGCTTTTTTAAGTAGATCAGCAAATTGAGACAGCAACTGCTGCCAGCAAGCTCCCTCCATCCTGAGCCCTGTCATGTGTCCCGCCCCCCACCCCCGAAGTCTATGGAGATGGGGTAAGCAGGGGAAAGGGAGACACCCTGACATTAGCACCCCACTTCCCCCGCTCCCTGCAAAGCAAGCAGGAGGCTCCCGGGAGCAGCTCCAAGGCAGAGGCAGGAGCAGCACGAGGCAGTGGGGGAGGGACAGCTGAACAGCAATTGATAGCCTGCTGGATGGCAGCTGCACAGGGAACTTAGGGGAGCGGGGAGCTGATGGGGGGCTGCCAGTCCACCCTGGTTCCAAGCCCCCACCAGTTCGCTCCAACGGGCTGCTCTTCCTGCAAGCAGTGGACAAAGCAGGTGGTGGCCAAACAACATTATAAGGGAGCACTGAGCAACTTTAAACCAACATGTTCTCTAAATGATCAGCAACGTAACAATGAAACGTTAAGTTAACCAGGATGACTTTAAGTGAGGAGATACTGTATTCCTACCCTTTGTTTCCTGTCTTTTAACCAGGTACTGATCCATGAGAGGTCCTTCTCTCTCATCCCATGACAGCTTATTTTGCTTAAGAGCCTTTGTTGAGGGACCTTATCAAAGGCTTTCTTACATTCCAAGTACACTATATCAGGTGAATCACCCTAGTCCACATGCTTGTTGACAAGCTCAAAGAATTTTAATACATTGGTGAGACATGATTTCCCTTTACAAAAGTCCTGTTGACTCTACCCCATACACTGTGTTTATCTGTGTATCTGATAATTTTGTTCTTTACTATAGTTTCAATCAATTTGCCTGGTAGTGAAGTTTGGCTTTCTGGCCTGTAATTGCCAGGATCACCTCTGGAGTCTTTTTTAAAAAATAGGCATTATATTTCCTAACCTCCAGTTATGTGGCACGGAGGCTGATTTAAGCAATAGGTTATATACCACAGTTAGTAGTTCTGCCATTTCATATTTGAGTCCCTTCAGAAGTCTTGGGTGAATACCATCTGATCCTTGTGATTTAGTACTGTTTAATTTATCGATTTGATCTAATACCTCCTCTACTGACACCTCAGTCTGGGTGTTGGAAAAACGTCAGTAGATTTTACTTTCATGGTAGTTGTAGCATACTATACGATGAATATTAATTTCGATTTAACAATATACAATAAAGTCCATGAGTCAGGTAAATGCTACTTTTCTTTTAACATGTGATTGGCTTGAATTTAGGCAGACAGCTAATGTGAATCTGAAGTAACAAGTGTTAGGTGATTTGTATGTTCTTGAAATCATTACAGTTAAGAATGCATTAAAAACACATCTAGGCATGAGTGAAGGCATACATTGCTGATAGAAGGCTTGTTTTATGGATCACAATTCTAACCTGACACTTTTCTACTAGTTTGACATTATAAAAACAAATGAGAGTTTCCCCTTGAAACGCTCATCAGTAATGTCACTATAGTCTCAAATGCAAAGTCCTGGAAACTGTAATACTCACAGCGACTCAGGGCAACTGTAATAATAAATTCAGTGCTAGTGAAGGTCAGACTGCCAACAAAGAGAAAATCTTTCTCTATACATACTTTTAAGCTTCCTGTTTCCGGAAGTAAAAAAACAACAACCAGTACCGTTCTGCGTGCAATATGTTCTGTATAGAGACACACAATCCCCCACAGAGGCATAACATCCAATATATTGCTTTCTTTCTGTTATCTACATCTATATATTCTAATACATATTTCCTCCAAAATTCCTATTTTATTACAAAAAATTGGAAGACAATATTTTTCCAAACAGGGAGACAATATTTACTTTAAACATCTTGCTATATTTAAAACAGAATCTCATTAGAATTAAATATTGTCATCAAAAATGGTCTTCTTGCTGCTAGATAAATGCTGAAGCAAAGTCAAAAAAAGAGGAAGGATTGTTTTGTGGCTGGGGTGCTAACCTGAGACTCAGGAGACCCAGATCCAATTTTCTGCTCTGCCACAGAATACATGTGGAACCTTGAGGAAATCATTTAGTGTCTCTCTGTGCCTTACTTCTCCATCTGTAAAATAGGAATAATAGTACTTCTCTATCTTACAAGGGTATGCTGAAGATAAATACACTAAAGACTGTGAAGTGCTCCAATACCACAGTAACATGGGCTGTACCATAGATAAATGAGATACAATAGATTAATATAACAGAAGGCCAATGGATAATCTCTTTGGCACTGATTCAGGAAGCCATCCTTATATAGCAGAGCACTTAAGCACTTGAATAGGCATAGACTTAAGCATATGTTGAGTATTTAGGTGAATTGGAACATCTATGAACAGTTGTAACCTGCCACAGGAAGTCCTGTCCTGCACCAACAAAATCCTCCTGAGATTTCAAATTCAAGAGGTTGGAGATACAGGACAGGATTAGAAAGGCAGTGGGATCAACAAAAGTGGCTTTTTAAAAATAAGGTGATTGATCTATAAAAGCTACATTTGTGTTATGATGTTTACTTGCGTCTTCTCTGTTGACTACAGGTCACCGTTGTTAATCTGAATGTGGAGGAACAGCAATTTGTAACCTTTCAAAAGCAGCTGAAAAATTTTAGTTATGCACAGAGTTCCATGATAACAAACATGTTCTTCCCCCTCAAAAACTTCAAATACTGCCCAAAAGGCTGTAAAACTAATGAGGTATAATGCCTTTAGGACTTGTTATTCTGGCACACTTCACCCAACACCCTATGAAAAAATGACAGCCTTGCTGGACCAGTGAAATATAACCTACTCTGGCTCAAAACTGCTGCTGAAATATCAGTCAAGGAAGAAAGGAATGTCATGCAGCAATTTTCTGGATTCAAAATTTCAAACTAAGCAATGTTTTTCTATTTGCAAATATACAAAATTACAGGGTGGCAAAGCTTTCCAGCCTGCCAGTAACAATGGTTAGAAGGAATTTGTTCTTTAAAGGTCACACTGGAAAAGGGAAATGATCCTGTTTAATCTTTTGAACTAGGTTCCACTTTTCTCTACTTTATGTCAGAAATTTTAATTTTGGTGAGAGGTGAAGAATGTGGTAATGTACCTCCTTACTGCTATTTGTACTGTACATTTGCCTTTTAGGACAAAGTAGGAAAACACCCACTTGGCTGAGGAAAAGCTCCATTTAATGTAAGTGGTGGAGGCATTCAGTGAAATGTACCTATTTTAAAACCACAAACATGCTCCAGCTGCTTCCCTGCCCCTGGTGTGTCAGCTTTATAATGTTGAAGCAAGTGCGGCCTTTCAGGCACTTTAATTTCAATTTTGTTGCTTCTAATACCCTTTATTTCCAAGGAGAACTTCTCACATATTTCATTCCATGTGATTATTCCGTGATTATTCCATCTGCCCCTTCAAAGGGTCATAAGCCAGGTTTACGTACAGTATCTGCAAAATGTAAAGTTAAAAAATTTCATCAAGATGTTGTACAAGTACACCTCTCTTTTTAAAGTTAAAAGGAGAATGTGTCTGTTTTTATTTAGACCAATGAAAATGCAGAGTAACTCCATAGACTCCAGTAGAGTTATTCTGGTGCATGTGAGAGCTGTTCAGTATTTGTATTTCCTGATCTAAGAGCATTTAGTTAAAAAAATACTGTAGAAGGACTCATAAAATGATCTACCCTACTGACATTGGCATCAAAAAGGTCTTGCATGAAAGACTTCAAGCTTCTATATTATTTTGAATCTTTGTTGCAACAGGAAATTTATATATACACTCACAGCACGCGAATTTTCATGCCATTCGCCGTAACAAACCAAGACAGATGAGTTACAGTATGACAAGAAACTGAACGCATCCCAGGTTTGTGTTTTGAGTAATAAAAAGTTAATTCTAGGGCTTTCCTGCTACAGCAAAAGATTAGGTAAGAGACTTCCTGCCTTCCATGACACTCAGACAACATTCACACAAGGCAAAGATGACAAATTTTAGACCTAACAATGTTAATTTAATCACCACCAAAAAACTATGTAGGTAATTTTCTTCCTAATGATCATTGTGATCTTTGTATGTCAAACTGAAGATCTGGCATCAATTCCCAATCATAGTAAAATTAAGCCA
Source organism: Lepidochelys olivacea (assembly GCF_965140295.1). Classification (NCBI taxonomy): domain Eukaryota; kingdom Metazoa; phylum Chordata; order Testudines; family Cheloniidae; genus Lepidochelys; species Lepidochelys olivacea. The sequence goes on from NC_140424.1 coordinate 20,053,252, forward strand.
CCAAGCCACTCAATTACTGTTACAGTCCAGGGCAACTGTACCAGTATTTACCCTCAGTGGGCCAGCAAGGGCACCCACTCTCAGACTTCCAGCTCCCCTGGCCGTCACCTCTCGTGGGTGAAGACACATGCCTCTCTCCCTTCTGACTGGGGTATCTCCAAGCTGAACAATTCCCTGCCTTCACTATATTATTCCCAGCAGAGACAGGCCACCCAAGCAGACCTGCTTGCTTTCTCTTCAGACCGTTAATAGTGCAACTGCCCATGGGCACAGACACAATGCAGCTCTTTTTATGCAAGCCTATTTTATTCTTAAGGTAAAAGCACTCCAGAGAAAAGAACTTATTTAACACTAAGAGAACCTACATGCATTCTAATAAGCTTACCAGAGATCACTCCAACCCTAACATGGGGTCTGACAGGAGCAGTCCTTCAGCACACCACCTAAGGGGTTTCCTTGTGGTTTCAAAGTTCAATACAGCTTCAGTTCAGAACAAGCAGTATTGGGACTCAGGCCCAGTCCTTCCAAACGTTCCCTAAAGATTGGGGCCCTCTGTGGACCAGGAATCCTGTCCATTTGCTGGATCAGGAAGAAGGCCCTGAACCTGTTTAAAACCAGGCTACTTATCAAAAAATCCTTTCCTTCTCTGTTGGCCTTTGGAGAATCCAGTTTGAACTAGTATAGGCAACCTTTTGAGGGGGTGGCTTCAAAGGGCTGATAACCAGAGGAATTACATTAGCATCTCCCTCCTCACACATACAATTCCACAATCGTGCATACACAATTGCATATTTAATTCAATAGACCCCAAAGGAGTTAAACCTAATTCAATAAAGTTTAATTTAATTCCATAAATTTTCATCTCAGTTCCATAAAGTTTGTCCATGATATTGCCACTCTTGCCACAATTTACCTTTCAAAACAATAGACAGACTTGCACTGATACCATGCTTTTCTGGATTTCCTTGGGAAAGTATTTTTACACATGATTTTCTGTCTACAATACCACTATACATTTGTATTCTCACTTCTATCAGATGGGATACACTGAACTAAGCTGAAAGCAAAATCTGACTTTCTTCTAACTACCTTCAACTTTATATTGAAATGGTGTGATGGGTACCTTTCATTTTCTTTCACCTACAAGAAGTCATTACTTAGTTGGAAAGGCCTACCCTTCTAGATGGAATGTTTAGTTAGAATCACAAAAATACAAAAGTAGAAAATGTTGTATCCCCCCCTTAAAAATGTGCTAGCAGTTATCCTAGACATTACAAATCAATAAGACTTGCGTTAGTATCCCAAACTGGTTGAAATGTTAATATAAAGCAATTTAAAAACACATTCATCAAAAATGCGCACGATATCCTTCATCTGTAGTGGAATGCAAAGATGGTCAGGTCCGGGTGCTCCCCAAGTGCATGAACACTTAATCTGACTCAGACCTGTTCCTTTTTCCCACGTGACCCTCTGACCACTGAAAATTATGAAGGAGAAAGGTATATGCGGAGAGGTTGTAAGATTCAGCCTTTATCAGTATCCTGCTCCTATATATCCATTGTCTCTCTTCAGAGCAACACGTACCCTCAGGTCCATTCACACACGATTGCTCTTACAATTACCCAGCACCAGGATTACTGCTTCAGTGCCAGCAGATAATATTTTGCCTTTCATGCCTGCAACTCAGAATGCCTGCAACTCAGAATAAAAAAAAAAGGAAAAATATGGCTCTCGGCTTTGTTTTTTGGAGACACAAAATAAACAAGTAAAAGAAAAGAATAAGAATTTACAGATAAAAAGAGAAAACATGAAACTTCTCAAACTGCCTAGCTGTCATCACAGCTCTAGTTCTGGTGCTTGCATTCTGTTTGAATATTTTTATTCACTTGTTTACATACAGTCAAACAGTTCCAAACAACATAATGCATATGCTCTAAAACAACTATAGTCATTGCTCCACGGCAGCAAAGTAAACCTGCCAAAACCTGTCATTCAAACAAAGTGAATTAAATAATAAATAATAATAATAATTTACAGTTAAAAGGAATACTGTCTTTCTGACCAGTTCCTTGACACATGATTCAGATCTCACCCCTCTTCTTGCCAAATTTCAGATAGCTAATTGTTTCTTTTGATTGCAAAATGTTAATTGTAGCTCAAGGGAAATATTGTACTTATGATCTAACATATTTGGCAGAAGGATGCTTGTACACATTGCAACAGTATGATGCCAGTACACATTACAATAAGTGTGTATGTTTTAAATAAAACAACACTATTATTCTGGGGGATTATTTGTATTTTTATATTTATTCAGCTAGAAACAAAATGTCATGTAGATAGCTATCAGGGACTTAGATTGTAGTGCATTTATATGAAAGACCACAAGTTTCAAAATACCATCCCCTCCTCTCTTTCCACAAACCCACACCCATATTTACTAAAAATGACACTCTAAATAAAAACTGGAATTAGTTTATCATTACCATTAGTGGTTCACTAAAGAGAAGGTAAGCCAAAGTTTGTCATGATGTACTGACAAACTCTTATCATAAATCAAAAGCGTTATGAAACAAGAATGGACACCAAAAACATCACACAGCTGATATTTTCATGAGTTCCTAACATTCTGAATGTTGAGTTATGCTTATTAGTGAATTCATTTCACACAAAGTAAATTGTAAGTAAATTCTTTATGTTCCTAATAAAATGGTTTGCTGTTCCCTGTTTTTAAATCAAACTGTACAGAGCATTAACAAGACCTTACAGTTTAACTAACTTTTCCAAGCATACCATCTGTTGTCACTAGACACATCTGTAAATGTTTCTAGACACAATTTGGGTTTTTTTTAGCTTAGCAAGAATCATCCATACTTGTTTTAAGATAAACAGCTCACCCCCTACACTTAAACATCATTTCTCCCCTGCCAGCTGTAGTGAGAAAACACTCTCATTGCTGCAGCTGCTTACTAAAACTAACAAAGATTTTAGCAGGAAATATTTAAAGGGACAATTGAAGTTTACATCCAAAATTTGACCTACATTAAAATCATCATCTGCTGAGCAACATCCTCTGGGCTCTGTATATATATATTTGTTTAAAAGAAATTAATCTGTCAGCAAAAATGTAAAAAATAACCATTGCTTTTGTAAGACCTATGAAATTTTGTGTCTTGCATTTGCAAAACACAGAGGGAGCATAAATCAACTAACAAATGCTAACAGAAATTTACTGCTAGGCCACCCAAGAAAGTAAATAGAAATGCCATGTTGATTTCAAGTTCCAGCAGAAACAAAGGAGATAAGTGTGTAAGATGAGAAAATAAAAAGTGTCATAGGCCTGATTTTCTGCTGCCTGGCACCCTCTCATCATTTATATCTTTGCAAAAATGGTGTAGAACTCTGCTAGCAACAAAGGAAGTTTACGATTTGGTAATGTTTAATACTCGTTTTGTACTAATTCTGCACAATTATAAATGAAGACACAATGTTTAAGACAGGGTAGAATCAGGACCTTAATTTTCAAACTTCCTTGAGGAGACAATGGATACATTAAAAAAATATTTTAATAGTGATAGACAGTATCCCTTTAAACACTGCATAGAATGTATGGTATAATGTTAGGTATTGCTACTATTAGGGCCCCATGTATCATATGCACAATGATTGATGTGGCTGCTTAAATTGACACACTTGTTCTTCAGAATCCAAGCTTTCATTTAAAAAAAATTAAGCTGTAGGCTTTTGTTTGCGAACACACCATCAAAATAAAAATGATGAGATGATATCTGAGTATGCCAAATGCTCAGGGAAGAGTGAATTGACCTGTTCTCAATGTGATGTTAGCAATGAATTATAATAAAAGTACTTTAACTGTTAAGTATTCCACTGCTTATGACTTTATATGTAATGTACTTATCCATCATCGTTGGACAAAGTGGCATATATTAGAATTCAGTGCAGTGGGGCGGCTAGCTGAGATTGAGATTATGCTGGAGTGGAGAAATAAGTAATTCAACCATCTCCCAAAAATTAAAGTCATCTGCAGGCCTGCCCAAAAGAGAAAGGGAAGGGGAAGGTGCATTCCTTTCCCAGAGCCAAAAGTATCAATGTATTGTATTTTCAATAAAAAATCTTGCAGCACAATGAAAATTGAGAATTTGGAGGCAGTGTCAAATAAATTGAATTTAATATCAAAATAAACAAGGGACAAAGTGCTGACTGTGAGACTGAATTTGAGGTATAAAGTGACATGGAGAAGGGCTAGGGAGGGTAATGATTCATAATTCTGGGGCTCCTGCTACATAGCTCAGGGGTCCCTAGACTCATAATATGCAGCAATATGTAACACTGGGCAGAAAACCTTAGCAATTTTCAATTCTCTCTTTTGCACACAACATAGATTGGGTCCTTCACAATGCCTCAGTAACTAGAATTTGGGGAAAGTTTTACTTTCCCGTGCAACATCACACATGTAGAATATTTCCATTTTATTCTCCTACCTTTAATAAATACATGGCACCTTGATCCTATGGCCACCCAAGAAATATCCAATATAGATAAATTTGTTTTATTTTTCAAATTTTCATCTTTACAGACATTTAAAGAAGTGAAATATATTGTCATGTTGCTTAAACCAAATCCTGCAGTCCTTATTTTCTGCAAAATTTCCACTGAAGTTTATGTACTTAAGGAATCAGAATTCGGTCTTTAATTTGTAAGAGTTAAGAGTTAAAGTATCAGAAATCCCTTCTAAGTTCAGTGGAAGTGTGGAAGAGATTTGATGGCAGTTCAAAACAGAGTTATGAATAGCAAACAATAGCATTTTTCAGGGGGGAAAAAACCCTATGTTTTTCTCGGCCACTTGACTATCTTAGGATGGAAAACATCCCTGTAAAGCGGCATCCATATGTAAGTATGTTATACATACTATCATTCTAATGCTGTTCATTTGGAACTGACATCATAACCCTGGAAAGACATGCATCTAGAGGTACACAGAGCTTTGGTGTGCCAGGCGTACACTACTCTACATTTCTATTCCTGTTATGCAACTATACTTAATTGGGATGTTTTCTGAATTTTAGCTACAAAATTATTTTAGCCTACTGCATCTTCATTAGTCAGTGTTTCAAGAACTACATCTCTATAAGCAACCACTTAATATTTAAAAAAAATTGAAAAGCAACTACCTAAGGACACAAAAATTAACAGAAAAAAAAAAGTATATCAGAACCAGAAAGCCTGCCAGAGAGTCAGTGGAGTAACTGGATAACCAACGTGCTAAAGTAGCATTCAAGAAAGACAAGAACATAGTGGAGAAGCTAAATTAACTCTTTGCATCGGTCTTCACCGCAGAGGATATGGGGGAGATCCCCACATCAGAGCCAATTTTTTTGGTGACAGATCTGAGGAACTGTTCCAGAATGAGGTGTCAATAAGGGAGGTTTAGGACAAATTGGTAAAACAGTAATAACAGTCACCAAATGGTATTCACCAAAGACTTCTGAAGGAACTCACACATGAAATTGCAGAACCTATTGCTTGAATCAGCCTCTGTACCACATGAATGGAGGATGGCAAATATAACATCTATTTTTAAAAAGGCTCTGGAAGTGTTCCTGGCAATTACAGGCCAGTAAGCCTACCTTCATTACCAGGTAAACTGATTGAAACTACAGTAAAGAACAAAATGATCACATGTAAATTAACGAGATATATTGACGAAGAGTCAATATGGCTTTTGTAGAGGGAAATCATGCCTCACTGATCTACTAGAACTCTTTGGGGAAGTCAACAAGCCTGTGGACAAGGGTGATCTAGTTGATATAGTGTACTTCCACTTTCAGAAAACCTTTGACAAGGTCCCTCAACTAAGGACTCTTAAGCAAAGTCTTCACTAGACCTGCTAAATTGATCCCTGTTGAATTGACTGCAGCAGTGAAGACATCTCCCCATAGTGAAGACAAGCCCACCATCTGGAATACTGTGTGCAATTCTGGTCTTCCATGTTTAAGAAAGATTAATTGAAACTGGAATAGGTGCAGAGAAAGGTTACTAGGATGATCAGAGGAATGAAGAACGTGCCTTACGAGAGGAGACTTAAGGAGCTTGGCTTGTTTAGCCTGACAAAATGAAGGCTATGGGGAGATATGATTGCTCTTTATAATTACATTAGAGAGATAAACACCAGGAAGAGAGAGGCATGATTTAAGTTAAGAGCCAATGATGGCACAAGAACAAATGGATATAAACTGGCCATCAAGGAGTTTCGGCTTGAAATTACATGAAAGTTCCTAGGCAACAGAGGAGTGAAGTTCTGGAACAGCCTTTCTAGGGGAATAGTCAGGGCAAAACCACCTAACTTGTTTTAGGACTGAGCCTGATAAGTTTATGGCAGAGATGGTATGATGAGATTGTCTATAATGGCATATGGCCCATTCCTGTTTGCTATTAGCAAATATCTCCAATGGCTGGAGATGAGAGGTGCCTGGCTGGTGGGTCTCACCTACTTGCTAAGAGCCTGACTGCCATATCTGGAGTTGGAAAGGAATTTTCCCCCAGGTCAGATTGGCAGAGACTCTAGGGGTTTTTTTTTCCTTCTTCTGCAGTGTGGGGCATGGATCACTTGTTGGTTTCAACCAGAGTAAATGGTGGATTCTCTGTAACTTTTAGACTTTAAATCAAGATTTGAGGACTTCAGTAACTCAGCCAAAGGTTATGGCACTATTGCAGGAGTGGGAGGGTGAGGTTCTGTGATCTGCAATATGCAGGAAGTCAGACTAGATGACCATGATGGTCTCTTCTAGCCTTAAATCTATGAAACAAAGGGTAGGAATAAATGGTCAGCTTTCACAATGGAGAGAGGTAAGTAGTGTGGTCCCCCAAGAATCTGTACTGAGACCAGTGCTGTTCAACACATCCATAAATGATCTGGAAAAAGGGATAAACAATGAGGTGGCAACATTTGCAGATGATACAAATTTATTCAAGATAGCTTTGTATTTAACTAACTATGAAGAATTACGGAAGGACCTCACTAAACTAGGTGACTTGGCAACAAAATGGCAGATGAAATTCAAGGTTGATAAACGCCAAGTCATGCACATTGGACAACATAATCTCAACTATACATATAAAATGATGGTATCTAAATTAGCTGTTAGCACCCACGGAAGAGATCTTGGAGTCATCATGGATAGTTCTCTGAAAACATCTGCTGACTATGCAGCAGCAGTCCAACAAGCTAACAGAATTTTAGGAACCATTAGGTAAGGGGCAGATAATAAAACAGGAAATATCATAATGCCATTATATAAATCCATGGTATGCCCATACCTTGAATACTGCATGCAGTTCTGGTTACCTCATCTTCAAAAAGATATATATTAGAATTGGAAACAGTAAAGAGAAGGGCAATAAAAATAGTTAGGGGTCTGGAACAGCTTCCATATGAGGATCGATTAAAAAGACTGAGGACTGTTCATCTTACAAAAGAGACAATTAAGGGTGGGGGTTATGACAGAGGTCTATAAAATAATGATTGATGTGGAGAATGTTAACAGGAAAGGGTTATTACTCCTTCACATAACATAAGAACTAGCGGTCACCTGATGAAATTATTAGGCAGGTTTAAAACAAACAAAAAGTATTTCTTCACACAATGCACTGTCAACCAGTGGAACTTGTTGCCATGTTATTCTCTGAAGGCCAAAGGTATAACAGTTTAAAAAAAGATTTAGATAAGCTCATGGAGGATTGATTTTGCTTCCTTCTTCATCATGTTATTGAGTTTCCATTTCAGACCAATAAAAGATATTACCTCACCCACCTTGTCTAATACTCTGGGACCGACACAGCTACAACAACACTGTATAGGTGGAGGATAGGTCCATCAATGGCTATTTGTCAAGATGGTCAGGGATGCAACCTTAAACTCCGGGTGTCACTAAGTCTCCAACTGCCAGAAGCTGGGACTAGATGACAGGGGATAGGTCACTCAATAAATTGCCCTGTTCTGTTCATTCCCTCTGAAGCATCTGGCTCTGGTTACGGTCATAGACATGATACTGGGCTAGATGGACCGTTGGTCTGACCCAGTATGGCTGTTTTTATGTTATGTTCTTATGAGAAGGATCCTTCATGCTTCTGCCAAGACTTATAAAATTGATGATTAAGGCTAAGAGTTGGTCATGGATTCCATGATTTTTCGTAACCTCTGCAACTTCATCTGAGGGTGGCAAGGCTTGGGCAGTCAGTTCAGAAATGCAGAATTCCTTTCGGTTAAAATCACTGCTTTTTGACTACATATATGAACAAAACCTAGGAACGAAGCCTCAAAGAACTTTTTCTGAATGCAGTGCATGCAATATGCACGGCACATCTTCTCAACTTAGTGGGTGATTGGAGAAAAACATTTGAAAAAGTAAAAGAACTTGTCAATGCCATAAAACATGCATTCATTGCCTGTCCTGCCCGCAAAGCATGGTTCTGTCAATCGGTGCAGGAAAATGGGAAAGTGCCTGCAATTCCATCTTCCCTGGTAATCACGTGGTGGAACAGCTGGCTTGAAGGTGTCCATTTTCATACCAGCCACTTGCAGGATTATGTGGATTTGTTTGACGAGGAGTGGGAGTGAAGCTGGAGTTCATCTGTTGAAGATGCGGTCACGTTGCAGCAATTGAAGCGTTTATACCAAGAATAATGGCAATTTTCACTGCTTACAAAAAAACAGAAATCAGATCGCATAAGGTGGCAAATGATTTGGCCGATCATGCCAGATGGGCAAAGTCATTCAGTGGCACGACTGACAACCTGTTAGCTAACAAAGCCCTTCCCAAAAAGAGCGATAAAATCAAAGTCTACATGACAGGTTCTGAATGGTTTTGTCAACCAGTTTTTTTAAAAGCCTGCCAAGTGTTTGATCCCAATCAGGCCAAACTTCATGACCTTGCATCATTAAATGTATTTGAGTCTATTCCCATGTTTGAAGACAATGAATTGGAAAAAGCAGAGTTTTGTATCTACAGCAGTGCAGTTTCTAAAATGAAGTGCCTTGACATTGTGGAATTTTGATGCAACTTAAAAGATCACTTTCCAAGACTGATGTGACAGCTCTGAGGTGTTTATTGGTGCTGGTTAACAGTGCAGACTGTGAGAGCTCATTTTTGTCTTACAAATATATCTTGCAAGATGACAGATGCTCTATCAAAGATGACAACCTGGCGATGTACAACATGCTGTTTCAGAATCATGGAAAGCTCTAATTGTTAGTAAATGACTATTTTATGCTCTAACAATTAACCTTGTTAGTAGTCAAAATTATATAAGGTTTAATAGGCAATTTAAAAGCTTCTGTACTGATGTAGTGAAAACTGCATTACTGTATCACACTTCCATGATTTTACTGTTTATTGCCCATGTCCTGTCCGTGACTTTTAATAAAAAAATACCCATGATAAAATCTGAGCCTTACTGATGACGTATATTTAAAGACATAATTTGTCCTTTCTGGCAAAGGACCACTGGGTCAGTTGCTTCCAGGCTAAAAGATGACAAGAATAATGTGACTGGGTGCAGGGACACTGAAAAGTTCTAGACGAAGAACAGATTGACTTCAGTTTGTTGCACCACATCCTGTGTACAGGTATTCAGGGGTAGATTAACAAGCAGTGGCTGTTTGAGGAGACCGAACGATAAAACACCACGTTTTAGGAAAGTTTGGCTCCACACCAGATGTTATAGGACTGGCTCTGAACTCCACACTGGAGAGTTTTTCTATTTACATTCTAGTAACGTTAACTTATTTTACTTTATCATAAACATTAACTCTTGAGCAAAGACCTTGCTAATTACAATTGATTATTTTTTCTTGTTGAGTTATTCCACTATCTCACACAACGCCACGCAGGTAGGTCATCAAAAACAGGGCCTAATGGCACCTGCAGAGTTTTCGGAAGTGTTGCTTTCATTATTGATGATATTGTTAAGTGTAATTGGAATCCAGTTATCTATTGTGAGTTTTCATTTGTAGATTAAAAACTCATTATTTACCAAACATTACCAGTGATATCTGAAATATTACTTCTTCAGTAGCCACTGCACAGTAACAATTAGTGAATACTGACTTTTTAGTAGAGTCTGTATACTTTTGCCACATTAATCAAGAGATTATGTCTCATCCTGCCAGAACATTAGGCTGAAATTAAGGCAGTTATACTTCTATGTTCAGCTTGCATCCTACTCCGCTATTTACTACTACGGCTCAAGAAGGTAGGAAGAATGGATCCATGAAAAATCAGTACTGTTAAAAGTCTAGGCTAGAAAAGATCATGACTTGAGCCTTTGTAGACAAATTGGTGTGGCTAATAGCATGATCACACCAACTCTGAAATGAGTTCAATCCTCTCCATCGCATCTCCCAAAGTGCAGTATATTACTGTAGACACAGACACACACAAAACTGGGCCAACTCTTCGTTACCATTTGATTAAAGACCTTTGGCTTGTCTTAAATCTGAGTCAAAAGAGAGATGGAAAGATGTCTCTAAACATGTGATACTACTCATTAGAAGGACAGCACATCAAGTTACATATAAATCCTAAAGAAATCTGGAAAAACCCTGTTAATGGCAGTGAAAGAGAAATTTAATTCTGTAAAACACTAGTTAGAACTGAGAAAAATATGCAAGTATTCTTAGAGGATTGATCATCCAAGCCCTTGAACTTGCTGTCGTGTGTCAGAAAAGATATCCATAATTAAAAATATTGGTCTTCCCTTGCTAATAGGATAAATATATTTTACTTAAGCTTATTATAGATACACCCTCCATGTATCTCTATATAATATATATGCATTTGTACAAACATGCACATATAAAATCCTCTGAAACAACTTTGTAAACTTGGTGTTTAGACTGTGCACATTTTTCCCCCTCCTTTTAATATGAACACTAAAAATCTAGGAAACCACCAGTTAAGGCATCACAAGCAACCAGAAAAACCTTAATTCCTGGCCCTTGCCTCCCAAGTGCCCTTACCCACTCCTCTCTCCACAACAAATTCCCTTACTCCTCCACCAACCACTCAAAATGGAGCAGAGTGGGTACTGTGTACAAGGGCAATGGTAGTGTTGAGCATGGCGGCACAGAGCTAGTAGGGGGTGTGATGGGTTCACCCCAGGGTGCCACCTGGAACTGGGGTACCACTGAGCACCCTGACCCACCAGCCTGGGCTTCCTCTCACACTGTACTGCTGTGACAAGCTACAAAGCCCTCTAGCCTGCACTTTCACCAGCATACATACAGGTAGGGACACACCCAGCTGCAGTTACAAGCAGGCTCTCTGACCAGCCCCTGCATGGGAAGGCAACTCCCAGCTCCTCAGGCACGCACCTCCTCTGGAGTATAAACCCAAAATTATACCGTCTTGTGCTGCACAGGGAACTACACAGTATAAGCCTATAAAATTTTCCCCCTCCTTCAATGTGGAGAAGAATATGCAACAGCCTTTTGTCCCTGAGTTATGATTTCCACACACTTCACTCCAACTCACTGGTTTAGATAAAGCAAAAACAAGTTTATTAACCACAAAAGATAGATTTTAAGTGATTATAAGTGATAGCAAACAGATCAAAACAGATTACCTAGCAAATAAAACAAAAAATGCAAACTAAGCTTAATATACTAAACAGATTGGATATGAATAGTAGATTCTCACCATAAGAAATGATACAAGCAGGCTGCAGATTCTTAAGGGGCAAGCTGCACTTGCTTTGCAGCTTGGAATCCCCAGGTGTTTCATTCACAGGCTAAAATCCCTTTAGCCTGGGTCCAGCACTTCCCCAGTTCAGTCTTTGCTCCTCAGGTGTTTCCAGGCGTCTTCTTGTGTGGGAAGCAAAGAACACCAGATGATGTCACTCCCTGCCTTATATAGCTTTTGCATATGGTAGGAACCCTTTGTTCCCAAAGCTTGGTTCCCAGACTGGTCTGTGGAAAAATACTGACTTCCCAAGATGGAGTCTAGAGACATGTGGCCTCATCACATGTCCTTGTAGAGTCATAACAGCATTCACTCACAGGCTGTTTGGAGCGTTCACAGGAAGGCTCACCAGGTGGGAGATAAGCTTCTCCTAAGGCCTATTGTTTTTTTCCTAATGGCCCATTGCTCTGACTAGGCCCTTCCCCACCCACTATCTAGACTGAAAGCATCTCATCTACTGGGTGTTACACAGGTGTAACTACATTTGAAATACAGTTACATAGTCAACATTCATAACTTCAGACACAAAAATGATACATGTATACAAATAGGATAATCATATGCAGCAAATCACAACTTTTCCAATGATATCTCACATGACCCATCTTACATAAAATACATTATAATTATGTATAAGGGATGTATAAGTAGGGGCATAGCGAGCAGATCGAGGGACGAGATCGTTCCCCTCTATTCGACATTGGTGAGGCCTCATCTGGAGTACTGTGTCCAGTTTTGGGCCCCACACTTCAAGAAGGATGTGGATAAATTGGAGAGAGTCCAGCGAAGGGCAACAAAAATGATTAGGGGACTGGAACACATGAGTTATGAGGAGAGGCTGAGGGAGCTGGGATTGTTTAGCCTGCAGAAGAGAAGAATGAGGGGGGATTTGATAGCTGCTTTCAACTACCTGAAAGGGGGTTCCAAAGAGGATGGCTCTAGACTGTTCTCAATGGTAGCAGATGACAGAACGAGGAGTAATGGTCTCAAGTTGCAGTGGGGGAGGTTTAGATTGGATATTAGGAAAAACTTTTTCACTAAGAGGGTGGTGAAACACTGGAATGCGTTACCTAGGGAGGTGGTAGAATCTCCTTCCTTAGAGGTTTTTAAGGTCAGGCTTGACAAAGCCCTGGCTGGGATGATTTAACTGGGAATTGGTCCTGCTTTGAGCAGGGGGTTGGACTAGATGACCTTCTGGGGTCCCTTCCAACCCTGATATTCTATGATTCTATGATTCTATGTCATAATCATATAATAATAATATCACTGTGAAGAATATGGGGTGCAGAGTCACAGGGGGCACAAGAGGTTGTTGGGGAGACAACAGGGCATATGAAAACAGGGATAAGGGAAGACAGCAATCATGGATATTTGGCAGGGATACTGGAAGCCTCATCCCTCTGTGGGTAAGGTTTCCCTGTGCCGAGGGAACAGACTCCTTCTTGAAGGAGGTGAAAAAATAGGAACATCACATCAAAACAGAACAGTAACCAGTACTTCCATTTTGAGATCTGAGAAGCCATATGAAGAAAAACATCAATAGCATAATAAACAAAATGTACAGCAACTGTAGACAAAGCTGCCATTGGGGATTTCAGGGCTCCTAGTAAGAATCCTTAAGATGGGCTCAAAGACAGAAAAGTTTTAGCAGGGATTTTCACAGACAAGATTAAGCTTTAGGATCTCATCTCACTTTTGTGTATAGTCAGATAGTTTATGATTTTTTAAATAATGATTACTACTACAACTGTCGATGCACCTTTTCCAGGCCACAAGTGCATGAGCAAACTACAGAATTGCAGAGTATTATTACTGTAAATTAAGATCTGTTCCTAATGGATTTAAATCAGTCACATTCAGCGGTGGTGCAAGAGGGCACAACACTGTGATTCTAGGATTGAACTTGTGTCTTACGAGAAAATTCCATGTACTTAATGTAATATCTGGCATTCTCTTCTAAGCGTGTTCATATGACAGAAAGTAATGGGCTTAATCCACAGCAAGGGAGATTTTTGTTAGATATTAGGAAAAACTTTCTAACTATAAGAGTAGTTCAACTCTGGAATAAGCTTCCAGGGGATGCTGTGGAATCCCCATCATTGGAGGTTTTAAAGAACAATTTAGACAAACACCCGTTAGGAATAGACTAGACTTAGTTGGTCCTGCCTCAGTGCAGTGGGCTGGACTTGATGACTTCTTAAGGTCCCTTCCATCCTTATACATCTATGATTCTATGACATTACTAATGTGCAAGCACTGTAAGACAGGAAGCAAAAGACTCTGCCTCCATCTGGTTTAAAATATACAAAAGAGACAGATCCAAATTTAACCCTCAGGGAGAAAACAGATCCCACTGAGTACACTTAGGAGCAGAATTTGGTGCTTAAAACTCTAATAAGTAACACGCCGTCATCTACTACTTATCGATTTCCCACAAGTGTCAATCCCCAAAAGAGAAAATCACAATTAACATTGTTTGCAATAAAGAGTAGCCTTTTACATCATTATATAGGTAATTTTCTTAACGAAAGAAGAGAACTGTTAGTACAATCACCTAATGAAAGGTATTAAGACTATATCTATACTACAAGCTCTATAGTGACACAGCTGCAGCACTGCAGCTACACTACTGTGTCACCATACTATAGACACTCACTACAGCAATGGAAGGAGTTTTTCTCATCAATGCAGTAAAGAGGTGGTAGCTAGACTGGCAGAATTCTTCACACCCCTGAGCGATATAGCTAGGTCAACCTAAATTTTCGGTGCAGACCAGGCCTAAAATCATCTTCAAGCAGAATCCAAATTTTACCTCTTCCATTGAAAAGAAAGATAAAACATCAGTATCTTTTGAACTTATCAGACTAGTCTGAATTATAAATTAAAAGACTGGTGGATGAAGGAGGATTAAAATGTAACATAATTGATAGACACCCTCTGACAGCTCCCCATGCACATACTATACATTATACAGTATACATGCACAGATATAAATATGTTTATGCATGTGTAGAGCTAATACCCTTCTACATGTTCCAACACATCTCATTATTCTACCGTTGAGTCTAATTCACATGAAGTCATCTTAAAGATCAACAAAAGTAACAGGATATGCTGATGTCATTTATAGTTGTCTGTTTTTACAGACTAAAACATATGGATTTAATTTTAATCTACACATTTTTATTGTTGGGTTTACTTTTTCCACCCAAAATCACCCTCCATCACATAGATAAACATAACCAGATTTTCCTAAGGTTTCTCACTCTTTTGCTTATCTGCAATAAATATTGAAGATGATCATAAAATCCCTTTTATAGATTTTGTATTATACATGCCGCATGGATGGGATCATTTTAACCTTATCCTTCTCCAAAAGTTAATCCCTTATCATTAGTAAAGGTTTTACTCTTTTTTTCCTGACAGTTTACGAGTTTGAAAAAATTTTCAAGAGCTAATGAGCAAGGTACAGAACCACACTGAATAAAAGGAATGACTAGAGAAAGCTCCAAGACAGAAACTTTTCAAAAAAGAAGACTCATTGTTTGCTTTGCACAAAAAATCTTTGTCTCCCAGTTCAACACCCCTTTGTAATTTTAGTTACATAAAACATTTACTCTTTTGAGATATTTGAAAATATAATCCCCAACCTTTCTGAAATCTACACTAAAGTCTGCATTGTGAAAAACACAAATGCTAAGTAAACCACCCTCGAACTGTTACTTTTCCATGTTCGCTATCCACAAGAGAACTAAGGAAAACAAGATGGTTTTAAAAGTTTTCTTCCTCAAAATAAGGATAGGCATTATTTTAATCACACCATACTTATTATGCACAATACATTGTTTCCATATTATATTTGCTGTTCTACAGCACTGAAGACAAAGGACTGTTCTATAGTGCTTCTGTGGCAAGTATTCACAACAAAATGTCACAGGCATGTTACTCTATCACTCAATTGTCCCAACACCGAAGGTCCAAGTTTATCTCTTTTCTATGCAAATATAATTTAATCTCCCATTTTTATTATAAATTATTTAAATCATTAAAACAAGATTACAGAAAAAGACACTTTAAAAATATTCCAGCATAGTTCCTCGCATCTTCTGACACTATTATTGTTGAGTTCCTTGTTTCACACTGATCTCATAAGTTTGGGCCTTGACAGGCTGAAGGCCATATACATGAAAATGTATGAGTTGTGCCAGAAAGGCTTGCTTTAGGAACAGTTTACATTCTGGCCCTTTAAAATTCTTCCTCCTCCTTGGGCTTAATTACCCCTCCTTTTCCCTGCTCAGCTACTGTTTTCTGTTCCTTTTTCCCGTTATGCTCCTCCACCTGAGCCAAATCTTTTCTCTCAGTTCCTAATCCTTCTCATATAATCCACCCATTCCTCCCATAGTTGTCCTGTTGACCTACTTATTGTTGCTTTCCTTTACAATCTCACTTTTTTCATTTCTACCTTTAGGCTCTCTAGTCCCCAAAATTTACCCTTTTCCTCTAACCTAACCTTACTCATCCATCAACCTCACTTCCTTCATCCATCTCACTGACCTCAACAACTTTACATTTACCCCTTTCCTGCTACCTGTGTCCTCTCCCTCATCCAATTCTCACCCCCATAACTATCTCATAATACTCCTATCATCATCCACCTTTCACTTTGTGCCTTTCACTCTGTATACTTATTTCTCTCACATCCTTCCTCTTTATTTCCTTGCTGCCCCTCAAAGTTTCTTCTTTCCTTCCATTAGAAAAATCATTTCAGCCTGTGATATGTGAGCCCAAATACATAGGCAGCAACACACAATGGACAGTCAGTCACATAGTATCACTGCATAGCAAGAATAGTGGCAGAGTTAATCTATTTCAGATAGTGTGAAAAAGGAATACAATCCAAAACCAGGTCTACAGTGAAAGGTGCATTCAAAGGATCAGAAATAAAATTTAAACTTTACAGAATATTTGTTGCTTCTCTTAAAGCTGCCAGGAGTTTCCCTGTTACTCACTTCTTAGGTAGCACATGATCACCATTGTGTAATGACAGGACACATCACAATGATGCAATATTACCAAAGAGATATCTCAGTAATTACATCAGCAGTGGATTCACTCCTATGTGTAGTATTAGTAAGACTATATTCCACTTAACAGAGGAAGCAATAGTGAAGCAGTTTCATTAACTGGTTCTTCTACAAGTGCAACATAATAACAGCACCATAGTAGTACACATCACATGAAATCCTGATATGGCAGCAGTTCTCCCTTAAGGAAACCCCTAAGCATCTCCTACTTTTCTCCATCTTTATACCACCCATCCACCAACTTTGCAAGCTTAGGCTGAACATGACTCTCTTCAAAATCCATCAAATCTGCTTACTAACTGAGCAGAAGTGATGGTGTTGCAATTGAGACACGGAAGTATCACCTCCTGCCCACACTTGTGAGTATGCTGCCTCCATTCCACTCCTAATTCCTGATTAAGGGTTGCTGCTGGTCCTGTTTTATCCAGAAATATCCTGATTATGAGATGGAGATGTTTTATCCTGCAAGCCCAACTTTGCATTATGTTGGAACTTGATACAACTTAATCACACAAAACCATATTGCCAATAGTGCATGAATTAGTCCCATTCAACACAATCATGCAAGTTATAACCTGGTCCTGCTGGCCTGAGAAACACGATGGAAAAGTTGATCACAGGTTTCCTCCATAGCAATGAAAAACAAACTTCACTGTCCTGTTATTTTAGATATCTACAGCTCAGTACTACTAGTATTATAGAGAGGATCTAGGATCATTAGAATTAGAGATGGGAAAACCTGTTAAGTCTACCAACTTGATACAAACGGATGTATCAAATATTAAACTTCTACTACATTTATTTGTCATACACAAGAGTAGATACATAGGGAGCAGGAAACTGAGTTAAAGGTCTAATTAAAAAATCATACAGAAGCTGGTTGTCTCTTCATGAATGCAACCAATGGAAAGAATTATTCTGAAGCTCAAGGCTCAGACCCTTTATGGCATACCCCTGCTAAGGAGGAGGGATACTACACTAACCAACAGGCCATTGGTCTGCTCAGAAGCCTGCATTAGCAACCTACCAAGAGGGCTACACATATGCATATATTACCAAAATAAATGCACACAACCACACTGTCTGCTCACAATTGTACCTTGCTTCATAGATTAATATAAGTGGAATCTCCTTCCTTAGATATTTTTAAAGTCAGGCTTGACTGAGCCCTGGCTGGGATGATTTAGTTGGGGATTGGTCCTGCTTTGAGCAGGGGGTTGGACTAGATGACCTCCTGAGGTCCCTTCCAACCCTGATATTCTATGATTCTATGATAAGTAGATGTTTGAGTTCACCAACTTTGTCCTAATTCTGCAATGACAAGATAATGTAACCATCGGACTTGAAAACTATCAACTATTTCACATAGCATGGATTGCACATGAGAACTCATGGTTTTCAGTTGAGAAACAGTCCGGTAACTTCTGCTCTCAAACTCAGAGCTAAAGAAGAATCTCTTCTGGCCTGTACCCTCTGTCAGAAAGCTGCAAGCTGTTGACATGATCACACTTGCTCAAGTCAACATTCCATTCAATTGTAGGAAATGGTGCACATACGGTTACAGACTACAGAGGCCACAAGCTTCATACCATAACTCTGTAGGCCACAGCTGAATGTCAAGCATCCCTGTTTTAAATTAGCATTTCTTTACCAGAGAATTTTCATTCAACATATTTTACCATGGAAATGAATTTACAAAAACATCCCATTTGCATGTTGTCCTCCTAGTATGTGATTTTATTGTTGCCAACCAAGTTATACTTCACCAGACAGACCTGTGTGGAGGAAACAGCCTGCCAAATCTAGAATTACGGTTTAAAAAACAAACAACACCAAAACGAACAGGACAGGGTTCATAAATCTCAGGTACCATCAAACTAAAGAAGGTTTATTATTCCTTTTGATCTCAGTCTTCAGAGCAGCCAGACCTTTCTATCTATCGGTACCTGACACACTGAGAGAAGACATACAGAAAAGTGGTCACTTTCGTAATTTATTTCCAGTACTTACACTTCTTTATTGGTCTTTCTAGGAACTGATATTTAGAAGCAACTGCAGAGGCATTTAGAGGAGTTGAAAAGTTAATCCACAAGGACCCCAAAGAAACTGATTGTTCTTTACCCTTACATTAATGCAAGAAAATAATATTTACAAATGCAAACTGATTTACAATAGTGGCAGTAAAAAGCTATATTTATTAAGAAATGTTTTAATCCACTCTTCTAACCCGAGAAAAGCAAGAAACAAGTCAATTGTGTCCTAGTGTTTTGGCAACAATCTTTGTGTAGGATAATGTTTAGCTCTGAAGCAAGTACTATAACATCATTTACACTGGTTTCCATTTCACCTTAAGAAATAAAATAATAAATAATGCAAGAATAGTTGTAAAACGAGCTTTAAAAATAACTCAAGGAAAACTTTTACATCTAAACTTCTTCTGGGGACTCATTTACATGCTTGGTGGTCTTGCCCTCAGGTCAAAGTTTTTGGAAACAGTTAGAATAAATTTCCTATCTATCTCAAACTCCAGTGGAACTTCATCACAGGTTGTTCCTATTAAGACAGCAAGCTAATTAGGATCGTAGCAGTCCAGTTTGATCAACAACTGGTAGGCACCATTGGGGTCAGTAGCGTTCATATGTACCATTAGGGACAGTTATACATGAATTACTGAAATTCTGTTTGAAGCAGATGAGGGTCTGATTCTCCAGGGGTGAATGTAAAATGCTACCATTCTGATTTGGGAGTACTTTCATATACTTGGTGTAAACAGCAATACAAGGTGTTAGGCATTTTCATTCTTGACAATTTCTCAGCTGAGAAAGTCACCAACAACCAACCCAAGAAAATGAGTTTTAACAGATTTCTGTCAGTGTCAATACCCCACATGCTGAAAAGAACTGTGAAAGAAAATGAAAAAACAGCATGACAACATATCCTAATGTTTATGAGTAGGTCACTGTAATGAGGAACTGGGATTTTAACAATGTTGCAGTGCTCCCTTTGGTTAACATACTGAAAAATAGTTTATGAAGATGCATTTCAAAATGAATTTTTTGGAAGTTAAATTTTGGGTTTATTTATTTTGATTTAAGAAAAAATCCATCCATCCAGTGCCTTAGGCATACATTCAGTATTTATTAACAAAAAAAAGAAAAGAAACACCACATCCATATCAGAAAGGCCCAATGACCAAAAACTAGGTTTGACGCCAGAGATTGCATGCCTATAAGCTGTTTAAATATATTTTTACTATTTCTCTTTTTAATACCATGTAAAAGTAGTGATTGGGATGGAGGAACAATATTCACTATCACTACATTTGCAAATATACAGTATGTGAAAATACTCAGATGGACCTTACTGTATAAAAAAACAGCATCTATGGCAAAGACTCTTATTTCGTGTAAATTTCATTTATTTCATGGTTCAGAGTAGCAGCCGTGTTAGTCTGTATTCGCAAAAAGAAAAGGAGTACTTGTGGCACCTTAGAGACTAACAACTTTATTTGAGCATAAGCTTTTGTGAGCTACAGTTAGTCTCTAAGGTGCCACAAGTATTAATTTATTTCATGGAGAGCCCTGGGAAATGTGCATTTTTATGATAAGGAATGAAATCCCATAGAATTCCTGCTTGAGAGAGAAAATAATATGACCAAACAGTTCTAAAATGTTTGTGTCATTTTACTGGTTTTGCAGAGTTAATTTCAACATAATAATTGAAATTTTGTCAATTAAATAAAAGATCCTACCCATAGATATACAGAAAACAAGAAACCTAAACATTATACAGTAATTTAAATCTGTATTGGAAACTAGAGAGTGTTTTAAAAAGCAGTATAGTGTTTCTGTTGTTCTAAGTATTTTTTATGTAAAGTAGAAAAATCACATCCAGACGTTCCATTTTGGCCATAATCTAGCTGCCTTTGCCTATTTGCTAATTACCTAGAGGAAAAGTGCCATTTTTGAATTTTCGGAAACAATTAATATGAGCCAACTTACAAAACTGTTTATCCTTTGGGGTTTTGTTTTCTTTTTGTTTTCAAAAAAATTGTGAGTCAATGTCATGCTTATGAAAATGAGAGGCATGGGGCCAGCTCCAGCTCCTACTGAGGTCAATGGGAG
Source organism: Lepidochelys olivacea (assembly GCF_965140295.1). Lineage (NCBI taxonomy): Eukaryota > Metazoa > Chordata > Testudines > Cheloniidae > Lepidochelys > Lepidochelys olivacea. The sequence continues at coordinate 20,074,219 of NC_140424.1, forward strand.
CTTTGCCATTGACTCCAACAGGAATAAGAAAAGGCCCATAATGGGGATAGATTCTATGCGAATTTCATAGGTCGTAGCTTGAGCCATCAAAAATGCTGATTGTGGAGAGTGCAACAGCACCAGTTTGACAAGATTCAGAGTAACAGCCCCTAAAGCCCCTACTCTACTTGCGCTATATTGATGACATCTTCATCATCTGGACCCATGGAAAAGAAGCCCTTGAGGAATTCCACCATGATTTCAACAATTTCCATCCCACCACCAACCTCAGCCTGGTCCAGTCCACACGAGAGATCCACTTCCTGGACACTACAGTGCTAATAAACAATGGTCACATAAACACCACCCTATACCGGAAACCTACTGACCGCTATTCCTACCTGCATGCCTCCAGCTTTCACCCTGACCACACCACACGATCCATCGTCTACAGCCAAGCTCTGCGATACAACCGCATTTGCTCTAACCCCTCAGACAGAGACAAACACCTACAAGATCTCTGTCAAGCTTTCTTACAACTACAATACCCACCTGCGGAAGTAAAGAAACAGATTGATAGAGCCAGAAGAGTTCCCAGAAGTTACCTACTACAGGACAGGCCTAACAAAGAAAATAACAGAACGCCACTAGCCGTCACCTTCAGCCCCCAACTAAAGCCCCTCCAACGCATTATTAAGGATCTACAACCTATCCTAAAGGATGACCCAACACTCTCACAAATCTTGGGAGACAGGCCAGTCCTTGACTACTGACAGCCCCGCAACCTGAAGCAAATACTCACCAACAACCACATACCACACAACAGAACCACTAACCCAGGAACTTATCCTTGCAACAAAGCCCGATGCCAATTGTGCCCACATATCTATTCAGGGGACACCATCACAGGGCCTAATAACATCAGCCACACTATCAGAGGCTCGTTCACCTGCACATCCACCAATGTGATATATGCCATCATGTGCCAGCAATGCCCCTCTGCCATTTACATTGGTCAAACTGGACAGTCTCTACGTAAAAGAATAAATGGACACAAATCAGATGTCAAGAATTATAACATTCATAAACCAGTCGGAGAACACTTCAATCTCTCTGGTCACGCAATCACAGACATGAAGGTCGCTATCTTAAAACAAAAAAACTTCAAATCCAGACTCCAGCGAGAAACTGCTGAATTGGAATTCATTTGCAAATTGGATACTATTAATTTAGGCTCAAATAGAGACTGGGAGTGGCTAAGTCATTATGCAAGGTAGCCTATTTCCCCTTGTTTTTTCCTACCTCCCCCCCCCCCCCAGATGTTCTGGTTTAACTTGGATTTAAACTTGGAGAGTGGTCAGTTTGGATGAGCTATTACCAGCAGGATAGTGAGTTTGTGTGTGTGGTTTTTGGGAGGGGGGTGAGAGAACCTGGATTTGTGCAGGAAATGGCCCAACTTGATTATCATGCACATTGTGTAAAGAGTTGTCACTTTGGATGGGCTATCACCAGCAGGAGAGTGAATTTGTGGGGGGGATGGGGGGGGTGGAGGGTGAGAAAACCTGGATTTGTACTGGAAATGGCCCAACCTGATGATCACTTTAGATAAGCTATTACCAGCAGGACAGTGGGGTGGGAGGAGGTATTGTTTCATATTCTCTGTGTGTATATAAAGTCTGCTGCAGTTTCCACGGTATGCATCCGATGAAGTGAGCTGTAGCTCACGAAAGCTCATGCTCAAATAAATTGGTTAGTCTCTAAGGTGCCACAAGTACTCCTTTTCAGTTTGACAAGAGTGATTAACATGCCATTTGGTAATCTGCCCTCCCTTAACTTTCTCTCTCACTTTATCTGTTCCTATCTCCTGTTTCCCCTGGCCCCTTTATGTCTCCCTGACAATTACACTTCTAGTTTTTCTGTGGAGACATTGCCTAGATAAAAGAAAAGGAGTACTTGTGGCACCTTAGAGACTAACCAATTTATTTGAGCATAAGCTTTCGTGAGCTACAGCTCACTTCATCGGATGCATAGTACCAAATAAATTGGTTAGTCTCTAAGGTGCCACAAGTACTCCTTTTCTTTTTGTGAATACAGACTAACACGGCTGCTACTCTGAAACCTGCCTAGATAAAATTACTCAAAAATCACTATTTTTAAGAGCAATTAAATAACATATTTTTTTCATTTTAAAATGCATATTATTTCTCACTGTTTAAGATGTTTCTAGACTAGGAAGCCCCCTTGTGAGATTGCATTACAGCAACTGGACACACATCCTTCAGTTTGGTTAAAACACAGTACAAATCCAAATAGTCATCTATGCTGAATTGCCCTAGCAATTATTCTAACACGAAAAATTAACGGTTCCAGAATCTAGCTCAAAATTAGTGATAATGCTTATAAATGAGGATAACTAGTTGTCTAGTGCAGGCTCCCCACATTTAAATCCTGTGGATATCAGCTCATAATTGAATTGTAATTGTTTTATGATGTCTCAGTGGATCAGTAGTGGAAAACAGGTAAGGTGATCAAATGTTCATGATAAAATGTAGCACTCGCATGGATATCTATTCCATACATGTGGGGTGCATTTAAACACACCTGCACACTTTCCCCAGGATTATCAATCAATATTTTTCAAGTAAGAACAAGGCCAAGAGAGTCTTACTATCATTTTTATGAAAAGGAGACAGCATATTTTAAAACAGCTAATTGTTCTTTGGCTTAAATTCAGCTTGAAATACATGCTTTACCTTGAAAAGGCAATTTCACTTCAAAAAATTAGATACATGATTTATTGTTTACCACAAAGCACACAAGTTGAATAGTTCATTCACAACTGTGCCCAGGTCAACTCAAAAGTATGGCTTCCCTTCATAACCAATCCAATGCTGTGATTACAGACTGTAGACTTTGGCAGCTTCTCTATGTCACACTGTTGCAAGCACAATTTGAAAGCACTGCATATAGCTCAGTACTGAGACAGGAAAAGAGATTAGAAATGAAAATCTTGTTCAAAGTTGTTACTTATGCCAGACCTACCAAGTTGCCTAGAGAAAGCATTATGCAGAGAGTTAAAGCCCCTTTGTTATGCAGCTTTGGCCATATTTTGTTGAGCTGTGGGAACTCTCCCCCACTCCATGAGTACTTTTATGAACGAGAAGCCAATTCCAAATGCCTAAAAGCTTACAAGAATGTTGAGTTGTCTGCAATACAATATTTAATTTAGATGACTTCATTTTGTAAAGTAAATTTCCCCATGCTACAGCAATCTGGACCTCCTACACAATGAAAATGATTAGTTTTGGTGTAATTAATTGATCCCAGACAAAAAGTTCACTCACTGAAAGCAAACATTGTGGCCACAGTAAGTAATCTAACACTTATACAAAAGTGCTACAGAACCTAATGTATTATACATGCACACACCCCCAACTGGTGATGTATAACGTCATAATTTTGCCTTATAGGTCAGAATGAAGGTTATTATTTGAATGTGAAAGTTAAAATTTCATATCTGTGAATTTATAAACTGTAAGGATAATAGACTATTAACATAAATGATTTTGACTGGTCACATTCTTATTTTTAATATTTAGGAAAAACAATGAAACCTATGTAAGTTTGATTCTTTACTGCAGCAGCTAACTTTCAGTGAATTAAGTTTTAGTCTGGCATCTTCTTATTTTTATGAGAAATATTATACAGCATTGTTGCCCCTTCTTCTGACACCAGTGTCCTGATTGACACCAGAGAAACAGAAGATTCAAGGCCTTGTAGTTAATTTCTGAGCAGAGGAGCAATCAGTAACAGAGTGTGGGTACATTCTAAGAGTAATTTGTTTTATTTACACATGTCCACCAGTCCTGGAACAGAGGTGGTCAAACAGGATGCGGGCAATCCATTCTTTCAGGAATATCTGCCCAAAACCGGTGACCAGTTCCCAAAGAATAACTCTGCCTCAAGAATGAACTATAGTCAGAAGAACTAATCCTCCTGCTGCTTGCCCAATTCCCCCTCCAAGGGGCACTAATTCCTACACAGAACCTTGTATAATGAAAATTAACCCTACCATAGCATGTTTTCCTAAGACTATATATTATCACTCTACAAAAAATAACTGAAAGGACTATGAATAACAATGCTACCTGGTGACACTGCCATAACTGTAGATTGAGTATAATTATGCTACATTATAAATATTTTGGGATATAAGAGTTTATGCCTTGGAAACCAACTTCAGAGCATTGAGTGTTATGCGCACAATTCTTTACATTCTGGCAGAAAAGTTCATACAGAAGCATTATGTGCTGAATGCATAACCTTTTCAACAGTGTCACCTAGGAGTTTGTACAGAGGAGCATCCTTCATATACACTTTAGGAAACAAACAGGACAGCTCCCATCCTGTGGAGGCCCTAGAACTTACTATAATTAAATTGTCAATTTATGAAGGTGTTTTTTCATTGTTTTAAAAATCATAGTCTTACTAACTATAAAAATGTATAACATGTTCTTAAAATCCTGCAACTGCACAGGCAGACCCCTGCACCAACACGGAGACTGTAGTTCCATCAGCTAAGCCTCTGAGGTACCACATGACCAAACAGAGGAAGAGGTCGAGAAACAGTTCGGCCTCATTCATGGTGTCATACCTCGTATGTCACAGCTTTCCGACCCCAGCAGAACTCCTACAGTTGCAGGACCGGGATCAGCTTCAACCCCCACTCCCAGATCTAGGAAGATGGACTTAATTGCATCAGAACCAGTGTCACTGGTGCTGATGGTCACAGCACCAAAAAGAGGCATTAGGACAAAACAGCCACTGTTAGCAATGCTGGTTCCTAGGCAACAGACCTGTCTGGTCCTTTTGATTCAGACAAGGGTCCTGGGGCCCCAAAACTAAGACTAGTTCTGCACTTAGCATCAATAGTGAGGGAGATGGACTTGAGTGTGGCATCAAATATGACAATGTCTCAGTCCTTGGATCCACTGCCAGTTCTTGTTTTGGCTTCCATGTTGGTTCTGACTCCTTCCTCAGTTCCAGAGATTTCTATCACCATGGCAGTTCTATCACCTCTCAGTGCCACTGTGTTTATCAGAGCTGAGTGTGAAGTCATCCTCTCTGAATGATTCATAATGGTTTTGTTTCTGGGGCTGTTTTCCACATTGTTTCTTAGCACTTAAGCTTTTACAAAAACTCAGTAACTCCAGTGTTTAAAATGAATTTATGTAAAAAGCCCCAAATCAATATTGGTTCAAACCAATGTCCTCACACAAAAAATGTACTTGTTTGTCAGTTTTACCACATTATTTTTCCTTTGTTGGTAAATTGCTCTCAACTTTCAACCTCCCTTCCCTTTCTTCTATAAAGGCAGATGGGAATGCAGAACCCTCTAAATCAATCTTTATCCTTCCTTTCTTTCATCTTCTTTAGCTAAAAGTTATGTATGTTCCAAGTTCACTTTTCACCACAAACCCAAATTTAGTGTATTTTTAGGGCTTGCCTTAATACCTATTATGCAAAAAGAAGAGCGGATAAAACACAGGTATATAACATACTCTTTTCAGACTGCAGTCTCTCACACTGCTAATTTCTTGAAATTACTTAGATATAATTCTAAGTTTTCTTTTCCCCAGATACTTACACACAGCTCTCAATGGAAGATTTCATGGCAGAAACCCACGAGAGTACAACAATTAGAATGAAACACAACCACCACCAACCATAAGACAGTTACAATCTAAAAATGATCACATGGGAATTATGGCAGAGGATAGGTATTTTCAAACATTTAGAAATGCTGTCAGATTTCATTTATTGCAATAATGAATGTACAGCAAAAGCTGAAACTACAGTATAATTAAACTTTTTTCCAACACAAAATATTTCTTGGCAAAAAAGCTAAAATAATTCTCCAGTGTAATCATAGTGAAAGCATCTGGATTTTTGGGCCGGTCATTTGTGCTTTCAATTATCTTTATTGCAGACGTTTAACTGTAATGGTTTTATACATGTATTTATTTCTTTTTTATACAAACGATTAATTATATTTAATTTGTTATAGATTTGCCCTTCTTTTCCCTCCACAGCAAATCTGTTTTTCAATCAGACATATTTTATTTTATTCAGGCAAGGTCAAGTATTAAACTAGACATAACAAATTTTAACTCAGTACTATACAAGCTTTATTGTATCTCATATTTAGTTCAAAATACAGAATATCCTAGTAAGGGTAATTAGAGTAATTTCTTACTTGTTTTATTCTGTGCATTAGATGCAGCAATCCATATGGATGAAAGTAAACTTTGAGCAAAAGTAAATTATTACATATATGTAATTTATATTCTGGTGGTGATAGAAACCTTAAAACCAGCTTGTGCCACAAATGGCTTCCAATCTAAAGAGACAAGACACACTGTGTGAGGAAGTACATCAACTATCAGCCAAACTGAGTAATCAGAATGATGGATAGCAAGCACCCTATGAGTTCTACTTCCACTAAAGAAGAAAGGGCAGAAAGTTTAGATCTCCTAGCTAGCACACACACACAAGCTATATTCTGAAAGGGAAGAATCTTCTATCCTCTTTCCTGATTCTCCCTCCACTGCTTCCTACTTCTACAAGAAGGACTTAAGAGCCAGAAAATGAGCCTCTTTGTACAGTCCCGTTTATACAGTTCAGTAGAGCTAACTTTGCCTTTGCCAGAGCCAAGGTCCTGTGCCACCTCCTTATGTGAGCCATGGCTTCTCAGATCAGATGCACAATCATCAGGTGCTGCCAACACAGGTTTTTAAATTTTTTGTGTGGTCTGTGGCAGCGTGCTTCTGTCAAGCACACTGGGAAAAGGCTCATCAAAACAGCGGCCACTGAGGATGTCTTCCTCCTTGGTTAGAAGCAGGACGCAAACTGGGGAAGAGAAGAGGGTCTCCCTGCTTAGCATGAAAAACCTTTAAATTCAATCATCATCCATCTTGCAACATAAGAAGGATTCTTTTGCACAGGTTGTTACAGAACAATCCACAGAAACAACATTTTCACATAAACAATTACCCCTCCTGTACATTAAAATCACTAATGCTGAATTCAAATCAGTGAGCAACACTAGGCGTAACATTTGGGTAGAAAACAACACAAGGCTTGATCACAAACACCAGCACTGCCAGGGACCAAAAGTCACACTTGACACGGTCCCAAGCAAAATAAAATAAAGCTTGGTCCTCTTCAAACAGAACCAACGATTTCAGATTAATACAGCTAGGACAATAAAAGATGGAACTTGGCTATTTGCTGAGACAAGGATTCAGAAGATGGGCATTCCATTTTCTTTTGAACAATAATTTCTGACCTGTTACAGACTTTACAGCTTGTATTTCACAGATACAAACAATAGAGCTTCAGTACACCACCACAACTTGCAAATAGCTTGAAAAACAAAGGATTACTGATAGATTTCATTCAATGAGGATGACATTAACTGTCAACAAATTGAAGACTAAGAATGAAATGGAATTCCTTTACTAGATTAAAAGCCCCTAATTACACAATTACTGCTTGTTAGGACAAGTCCTCTGTACAGTCCTTCTGTCAACAACAGATAATCTGCTTCACCCACCTGAAAATTATGATGTCCTATCTGAAAAAAGGAGGGCGACTCACGAGTCGGCTCTTTGTCTTCAACCAACACAACACTGCTAAGATATGTGAAAAGTATGGATCAGTTTGGCTAGTTCTGAGTGGGAGTACTCCCTCACAGATTGCTCAATTATGGCTCCACGAGTCTGAGATGTTTTGGGTGCGCCCCCAGGGCACCGGCCCAGCAACACTGGAGCTGTAGGAACACTAGTAGCATAATTACTTCTGTAGAACAAGTGTAGCATGTACTTCCTCAGAGAAGCCTTAAAGCAAATAGCCACAGTGGGATGGGGCCATGGCCAGTGCTGAATTAAGCCTAACTGGAGTCCAGTTCCAATACAACAAAAGGATCCCAAAAAATCAAAGTGTCCATGGTACTCCTGGACCCTTATCTTGCCAAGGCCATTTCCTTCTCCCCAGACTTCAGGTAGTTTCCAACAATTTCTGGTGGCATATCCTGCTGGCCCTGCATTCTTGGATACTCTGTATAGTCTTACTCATTGGATACAATGGTGGGTGCAGTTCAGAGGGTGGAACCTTATCATAACAGCACTCGTTAGAGAAAAGACAGTTACCTTTTCCGTAACTGATGTTCTTCGAGGTGTATTGCTCATGTCCATTCCATATTAGGTGTGTGCTCTCGCCATGGACTATGGACCCAATCTTATGGGGTTCTAGGGGCTTTTGTATAAACTATTTAGGTTAATCTTTCTATCTACCAAATAGGACTCAGTGCTCAGTCTAGAAGATAGCATCAGATGCTTAGTTTTGCCGTTCTCAAACTGTGGATTTGTGTCTCCAGCGATAACAAAAACGTTTTAAATAAATAAATAAATTCTAATATATAGAGGTGAGAAATAACAGACCTCAACCCTATTGTCCCTCTGCTAATTTCTGTACACAGAGTCAATCCCTTTCCTCTCTTTAGAAGTGCAAAGTTTCAAAAATTTCAATGAACAGAAGTTTGGTAGGGGCAGAATAGATCTGGACAAGGAGAAGAAGTCTGGAGATAAATGTGAGAAGGGAGAGACAGGCAGTAGAAACAAAAGTGAAACTGTTTGAGCAGCACTTATGTAGAAATCCATGATTAAATCGAGTCTTCCTGACTAGTGATTTAAATCAAATCCACCCTGTGCTCAACATCATACAGAACCAAAATATAAAGACTGTTCCTGCTCCAAATGACTATAAAAGACTCAGAAAACAAGATTTACACTCAAATCCCAAAAATAGGATGACAACAGTGGTTCTCAAAATATTTACCATTGTGGGCTGCACATGTAGCTCTCTGTGTGTTATGTGAGCCACATTCACACAATATATATACTACCTGAATGACCCTCAGGATGTCACATGGGCCGCAGCTGTATACTGATTGAGCCACAAGTGGTCCACCAGCTGAGAATTACTGGATTACAGTTATCATGTTTTATGAAGGTCTCCATCCAACCTGTTGTCAAGGTTATTTAAACAAATGTGACTCAAATGATCCTGCCATCTTTTATACAATAGCATTAACAACATTTAGTATTCATTGTATATAGCACTTCATGTCTTCCAAATGCTTAACAAACATTGATTAATTCACACCACCTTGGAACTATTTTTGCACTTTTAACACATGGAGAAACAGACAGAGAATAAGTGAGTTGCCCGAGGTCACAGAGTGAGTCTGTTGCAGTGTTAGGCATTAGAACTTTGGAGGTTGTCCCAATTCCTTGATCAGTCCACTAGACCGTCCTCCAATACCCATAGTTTTATGTGAGGGATAGAAAAAAGAGCAAATAAATTTTAAAAAATCCATTAAGAAATGAGTGGATTTTTTTCAGTTAACTAGCCAACCTTGTCTCATACAATGTCAATGTCTACAGTGCTCATTGCAGGCCAATGGCATTTTGGGATGTATAAGTAGGGGCATTGCCAGCACATCGAGGGACGTGATCGTTCCCCTCTATTCGACATTGGTGAGGCCTCATCTGGAGTACTGTGTCCAGTTTTGGGCCCCACACTACAAGAAGGATGTGGAAAAATTGGAAAGCATCCAGCGGAGGGCAACAAAAATGATTAGGGGACTGGAACACATGACTTATGAGGAGAGTCTGAGGGAACTGGGATTGTTTAGTCTGCAGAAGAGAAGAATGAGGGGGGATTTGACAGCTGCTTTCAACTACCTGAAAGGGGGTTCCAAAGAGGATGGATCTAGACTGTTCTCTGTGGCAGCAGATGACAGAACGAGGAGTAATGGTCTCAAGTTGCAGTGGGGGAGGCTTAGGTTGGATATTAGGAAAAACTTTTTCACTAGATGACAGGTTTCAGAGTAACAGCCATGTTAGTCTGTATTCGCAAAAAGAAAAGGAGTACAGCCAGCTCGCTGTAGCTCACGAAAGCTCATGCTCAAATAAACTGGTTAGTCTCTAAGGTGCCACAAGTACTCCTTTTCTTTTTGCACTAGAAGGATGGTGAAGCACTGGAATGTGTTGTGTTACGTAGGTAGGTGGTGGAATCTCCTTCCTTAGAAGTTTTTAAGGTCAGGCTTGACAAAGCCCTGGCTGGGATGATTTAGTTGGGGATTGGTCCTGCTTTGAGTATGGGGTTGGACTAGATGACTTCCTGATGTCCCTTCCAACCCTGATATTCTATGATTCTATGAAAAAGGCATTAATTGAAATTTGCTTATCTTACCAAAATGTGAAGTCAGGTCTTTGCACAACTACATCACTGTCTGTGCTGCGAGCAACAACATTTTATCAAACTTTCTGTTGTGTTTTTTCTCTAAGCTATTCAGTGTCTTATCCAAATCAGATGTTTATGAATATTAATTTTCCTAGGACTATTTATAAAAGATATATGCATTCTGGGACTCCAGAGCAAGAAATATGATGCAAGATTTCAGCCACACAACAAATATTCTGAAAAAAACCAAGTCTGCAGGTGTAAAATTATACCTGCTGTGGATTATTTTTATTATTAAACATCAGCAATGCTGAGCTGTATAGACCACTATTTTATGATTATTGATTATTTTTATTATGATAGTGGCTAGGAGCCACAGTCATGGACCAAAGCCCCATGCTGCCAGGCCCTTTACAAACACAGAGCAAAAAGACAGTCCCCCCCAAAGAGCACACACTCTAATAATAAAACAAGAGATAATAGATGGATACAGACAGATGGGGGGGTACAAGGAAAACAGTAAGACAATATCAGTCAGCATGATACGCAGTGGTTTCAGCACAGCAGAAATCTAACCTATCATGCAGAGAGATAATCCATGCCTTGAGGAATTTAGGCTGTGATTTCAAAGGCGCCTGAGAGTTAGGCATCCAAATCCAATAGAATTTCAATGGGATTTGAGTACCTAACTCCTTTAGGCACCTTTCAGAGGTAATTTGTATTTGTTTTATTTTCTTGATTTCATTCTCCTCTTACCTAAAGTAACACTGGGGTGAAGAAAGGTCAGTGTTTGCAAGTGTCACAGGAAAAGTATGCCATTGAGATTGGTGTAACTGGTGGAGAGTAAGGATAAAGGGGACATGATAAGAGATCAGGGATAACATTCTTAAAACTGCCTAAGTGAATTACAAGTAGAGCTGGGTGAAATTTCTTTGGCCAAAACATGCACATTTGGGTTGACTGAAACATTTTGTGAATTCAAGTCATTTCAGCAAATTCTTTTGGTTGAACTTTTTCTTTTTTTAAAATGATTGTTTTGCTGGTATAAGATGTGGGGCTTGCTGGTATAGTTCTACCAGAACATATATACTGACAAACTCTTTTAAGAGTAGACAAGGCCAGAAGCTCTTAGGAGCCAAAGTCTCACTGAAAATAATGGGGCCTCCTGCTGCAAAGACATTTTAAAAACATATTTACTTCCCTTACATTTTTATATATTCTCCGTATAAATCTGCATAATACAAGCACTTGTAATAAAATAATTACGAACACTTCATATGAATGCAAACAGTAGTGTTTCTGCTACTTTCTGCCCTCTCTCAAAATGTAACTTTTCCTCCTTTATTTTCTAAATACAGCCTTTTCTACGGTTAAGTTGTTTTCCTGCCCTTGACTTTAACAGAATTTTATGATATCTACTGCACAAAATAAATTAACTAAAAATAATTCATAGCACATGGGGACCTTGCGGTAAGCTTTTGCAATACTTTTAAAGTTATTTAAATTAACTTTTGCTTTTTATCTAATGGCTTGGCTATTTGAAATGACAAAAGTATTTTATTCACAGATATGTATCACAGAGTACTGTAACATACTTGTTAATTCTATAAACTCTTTGTTTCAATGACTTGACATTTTGGCAAGCAACAACAACAATGGTTTAGTTTAAATTTTGAATCATGATTGTACAAAGTGAAGTCTTGAAGCTTGCTAAAACCGACAACATTTCATTTCTGATTGACACACTGTAATGTAGGCAAGCCAATCCAGTAGCTCAGCCACAGGATTAAAAGTGGCAGTCAGCTATTTAATAAAGGCTGGTTATAGTCAGTAGCCTCTTGGAAGTGACCCAGCGTGCAGCATGAGTAAGGGCCTGAGCCCTTCAAAATCCCACCTTCTGTATGTACTTCACAAATTCTTTACAAATCATACCTGATGTCTAGAGGCCCCACAAATTCCTTTTGTTCCGTTGTGGCCTAGGAGAACTTTTAATGTTTAAGGCTGCATCTTAAGGTGGGAGTCCAGGGTTGGGGCTGCCGCGGGACCGGCCTTTATTCCCCTTTTTATAGATTAGAATTCTGACAAAGGAAACTGCCTGCTGTTTCTTTATACTGTGTTCAGGGACATTGGACTTTGTGACATTTTTGGTAAATAAACAATATTACACCGAGAACATACCTGACCCATATTATCAATTTCCCTTCCTAACATAAACAACCCTGCAAAGTACCGAATACAGAATAACTGTTCAGGCCAGAGGGACAACATTATTTTCAACAGCCTGGACCTGTGAGGCAGAACTACGGACTGCTAGGAAATACTGGGGACTCAAGTAACTTCTGGACACCAGGGAGGCCTTATGATTTGCAAGGCCCACCACTAGGTTGGAAAGACATTCTAAGAGGCCTATCACTCACCGTCATTTCATAATACATTCCATCAGGATTTGATTCATATACAAATATCTGGGAGATGGCTGGAATCCCCAGGCTTCTTCCTTTTTGGTCCAAACATCAATCTAATCTCTAATGTGCAAGAAATCATATTCTGGAGGAGGGTTGTTTTTTTGTGGGGAGAGAGGGATTAGTTACTTGTAAGATACTGAATTTTACTAACAGAAAGAATTCTTCTCATGGCAAGCATAGCATATTTCATTACAGCTCAAGTCACAAAAATGACCTTTCCAGGTATTTTCAATGGAAATGAGCTATAGAGAAAATAAAATAAATAAAAACCAAACAGGCCAAGAATAAGAATAAACTGTATTATAAAGTAATCATAGATTCATAGATGCTAAGGTCAGAAGGGACCATTATGATCATCTAGTCCAACCTCCTGCACAACGCAGGCCACAGACTCTCACCCACCCACTCCTGCGAAAAACCTCTCATCTATATCTGAGCTACTGAAGTCCTCAAATCGTGGTTTAAAGACTTCAAGGAGCAGAGAATCCTCCAGCAAGTGACCCGTGCCCCATGCTACAGAGGAAGGCAAAAAACCTCCAGGGCCTCTTCCGATCTGCCCTGGAGGAAAATTCCTTCCCGACCCCAAATATCGCAATCAGCTAAACCCTGAGCATATGGGCAAGATTCACCAGCCACATACCCAGGAAAGAATTTTCTGTAGTAACTCAGATCCCACCCCATCTAACATCCCCTCACAGGCCATTGGGCCTATTTACCATGAATATTTAAAGATCAATTAATTACCAAAATCATGTTATCCCATCATACCATCTCCTCCATAAACTTATAGAGTTTAATCTTAAAGCCAGATAGATCTTTTGCCCCCACTGCTTCCCTTCATGGGCTTTAAAATACTGCAGCACTAATTCCAACATTTAGAGAGCTAAATGAAGTAAGAATGACAGCAAATAAAACATTACACAATGCAAAGAAAGACGAATTAAGAAGATTCAACTCCCTTTTACATCTAAATAGTGCTTAAAATGAAGTTATAAAAATGAAACAAGCAGCATTTTGCTTTCTGTTCTGCTGACACTCCAGGCTCGTGAGAATACTCTGTAAACCGGGGCCAACATCACAAATAAAGGCTCTTTTTACACAGTCATGTGGAATTGGATTTAGCCTCTGAGAATACATTTTCCAAAGGACTGACTCACAGTTACTAAGGAATTTCCCTCTTAATTTTTCTAAATGTATATATCAAACTAAATTATACAAGTTCCCTAAGAGAAGTTTCTTAAAAGAGTGGGCTTTTGTTATTATCAAGGGATACCATATTGAATGGAGGCCAAAACTAATGTATATTATTCTATCTTCCAGAACTTTAGCTCCCATTCGTAATTTATTGCCCTTCTAGGAAAAATCAAAGCAATTGTCTGTATTGTCCAGATTTTACTATTTTGTCCCCCAGTAACTGGCAGTCAGAGTCCTTCTGTGTCAGATTAATATGAGGGTTGTTTAAATGCTGCAAAACAATAAAAGACCCGCAGCATGGCCACGTCTGGCCCACAGCAGCTGCCTGGGGCTCATGGGGCTAAAAATTGCAAGGTAGACGTTCGGGCTTGGGCTGCAACCCAGGCTCTGAGACCCTGTAAGGGGGTGGGGAGTGAGAAGAGTAGTACATAGCTTGACAATTTTGATAAAAAATGCAGCAGAATAATATCTGAGCAAACTAGTCTGATGGCTTGGTTCACGGTGACCTTAAGATTCTTGCTCTTCATGCTGGCAGGAACTTGGTGCAACGTGAAAGTGATATGTTTATGTTCTACAGGGGTGCTCATATCCTCCATATCAGCAACAACCTCTGCTGCCAATTAGTGGAGCAGAATGTCTCTGATTTCACAAGACAGCAGCAGCCTTGCGTTTCCTAATCAAGGATGAACAGAATCAGCAACTACACTTGGAAGAAATTGTCTGAATTTCCTAAAAGATAGGAACTGAGCTCAAAATAAAAATAATGTAAAAACAAACAAACAAAAAAAGTAAGCCATGTGGATTAGTTTGGATTTTTCCCTTGAATTCTTGCATCAGGTAGATGGAAATCTACATTGTAGACAAGGTCTATGAATTACTCAAGAGAAAAATAGTTCATCTTAAAAAGATCTCAGCACTGGGTGCTGCTCTTAATGCAGATGTAAAGCCCAACTATCAGCTGGACAGCTAAATTTATATTTAGTCAGCATTAATCATACATACATGTATTATTCCCATGTGTTTTCCTGGGATATAAAGACAGATTTTTTTCCTTTCTGGTTCCTTTAATTTATCATGTAAACTGCCATTAGTAGCACCATTCCCACTAGCAATATTACTTCTTTCAACTAAACTTCTTTTCGCATTGTCATGCTGTCTTTCTGAACAGGAAAACTCCTGTACCTTATATTGCAAGATCTCAGGTCTGCTAATTTCTACATGTACCTATACAGAATTTAGAGCACATCTGATTAGAACATCCAGACAATGTATAGAACATGGTATTTTACATGCTTTCTCCGAGTATCCAAAACAGACCCAAGTATCAGGCATTCTCCAAATTTTCAGATCATATAGAAAATTTATGTTTGGTTAAAATTAGTTTTTAATATAAGAAGACAGGATTCCCAAGAAACACCACTGTTAGTTGCTGCGATATTAATCTGAAATACTATGTATTTTTAAAATAGTTTTTACTTAACACTTCGTTGAACTTTAAAGCATCCAATATTGCAGACCCCAAGGACTGAATTTTTCAGAGAGGTTCACAGTATTCTGAAGAGACCTCCTAAACCTTTGAGTAGGTCTGCAAGCAAAGGCAGAATGACTGAGTTATATTAAAATTTGAATGTAGCATGCATAGCTGTCTACAGAATCTGCTAAATGGAGCTCTCTCCATTTTCCCATATTGGCTTTATAGGGCGTTTTAGCTTTCATGGCATGTATTCTATCAGTAATGAGCACCCCCGACAAAATTCTTGCCCAAACTTTTACATAATGTCGTTCTTTAAATCTTACTCTGGTGAGCACAACCTAAGGCATGTAGTCCCATGGGACCTCTTGCATGAGTAAAGTTGTACATCCAAGTTTTAACAGAGTTTTACTTTATCGATTACAGCAATCTAAGTAAAAATCCATTCCACTGAGAAAAGTGCAATCCCCTCGTAGTCTGTTAAGTCTGGATTTCTGTTTCACCAGTTTCAATATTTTGCATTGT
Source organism: Lepidochelys olivacea (assembly GCF_965140295.1). Classification (NCBI taxonomy): domain Eukaryota; kingdom Metazoa; phylum Chordata; order Testudines; family Cheloniidae; genus Lepidochelys; species Lepidochelys olivacea. The sequence goes on from NC_140424.1 coordinate 20,090,161, forward strand.
TTTGACTTACTGTGTGAGCACCATCTGCAATAAGCAGATTGTCTCATCTTCATTAATATAATCTCTTTCACGCTGACCTCCCAGACTGTATTGTACTCAAACTCTACAGCCTCAGCTACAAGACTCTACCATAAATCCTGCCCTCACTTATACATTCTTCTCTTACTTCCTCTATACTCCTAGTGATTATGCCCCTTGCCATGCTTCCTCAAATTCTTGGCTTTGCATCTTTTCTCATGCTAACCTATATGCCTGCCCAGTAGTCAAGCACTCTCTTCTGTCTTCTTTGTCTTCATAAATAATCCTACATGCTCCCTCTCATGAGCTCCTTGTGCTTTGTCCTACTTAGATTGCAAACTCTTTGGGGCAGAGAACATACAAAGCTTTGTAAAGCATTGGGTAAATTTATGGGATTATGTTATGTTCAAAGATAATATAGTATTACTTACCATAACAAACAATGCTGAACAATTTTTCCCCATATTAAAAATATGTGGAACTTTTATGGAGAAGGGGTCTGTCAACTGTAAAAAGCATTTGCTGAAAAGCAATTAAACTATTTGTGCATTGATCCATAATTCCAGACTGAAGCCCCTTCACCATAAATCATTTTCACCAGTGTGACCTCACTGATTTTTATCTGGAGACTCTGACATGTTGTCAACAAAGCTCTCTGTGGAGTTTCCTATCATCTCTTTCTACTTGACAAAAGTAAAGGCTTGGTGTTTAAACAATATAATTTAGTATCTTGAATACTTGCATGATATAATAATTTCTTATTTCTATCTTTAAAAAGCATTTGCCATGCTAATTTGATACATAGCAACTCTACAGAACCACAGTTCAATCAACTTTACCCATGCCCTCCCTCTCTCAACCCCTCCAATCATTGTTTACACTAGCTTGTTGTCTCTATGTTAAACTACTTACAACCTCTTTGGTGCAGGAACTGTCTCCTATGTGTTTGTAAAGTGCTTAATACAATAGGGGACCCATTCTGTAATAGTAATAGTAACTGTTATAATAATTAGGTGTTTTCTACAAAATAAATCCTATAGTGATAAAGGCTTTGTAAATTATCTAGCTAGCTACAGAGCTACTCGAAAATAAGGTATAATAAAAACCAACTGATACAGAACAATATTTTCAACAAAATAGGTCTGTTTTGCACATGTGAAAAAAAATCACAACTCTAAATAGGAATTCAATTATACTTGTTTTACAGTTTTCAGTAGATGGCACTTAATAGAAATAATTGGGCATATTAAAGAGAAAAGAAACAACAGAACAGGCCTGACAGTATAGTAACTGTCTAATCGTACAATTGCTTTTTCAAAGCAGTCACCTAAATGTTGATGTGCAATTAGTCAATGCATTTGCAAACACCTTATATTTGCTTTGTTCTCCATTCCTTCCAAAGCAATGAAAGAAGTATTTCATTTTGAAGTTTGTTTAAATATTCTTTAGATTAATCTTTACTGAGAAGAAAGACAATCATTGGAAAATACTGTCAACAAGGTAAAAGAAAAGAAAATACAAATTAAGGGGAAAATGACAAATAGATTACTAAAGAACACTTTTCAGAGTAGCAGCCGTGTTAGTCTGTATTCGCAAAAAGAAAAGGAGTACTTGTGGCACCTTAGAGACTAACAAATTTATTTGAGCATAAGTTTTTTGTGAGCTACAGCTCACTTCATTGGATGCATTATGAACCAATATAAACACATATTTTCAAATAGTGAGACACTAACCACAAATATTTATTAATTTTTCCACCTACAGATGAATTACCATTCTTGTGATGCCTTTGGTGTATCTGTGAGGAATCAGATGTACAGACAAGTGACATCACTGTATTGTTGGCTTTGGAATCTGTAATGTCTTTCCACTGCTCCAAATGGTTTCATGCAAAAATTGAGTGGAACCCAATGGCATGACTGGAGCCATTGTAACGCTGTGCCATCGATTCCTGCTATGTCATTTAAGTGGGTCAGTATCACCTTCAGGATGACTGTTAAAAGCCACATAGTAGTAGTATGAGCATTGAGATGTATTGGAACTGGTCAACATATTTTCAGCTAAACTTTTTCCTTCAAAAATGCTCTTATTCATTGAAACCATGAGGAAAGAGAGCACAGTTGATCTGGAGTCATCGAGAGACAACAGACATGGAGCACAACCATGTCTTCTTTATAAAGTTAATTTTTGGAGTGGAACTGTACTTTAAAAGGACATGGGTAGGTCCAAAATTAGATAGCTCTTGAACAGTCCGCTCTTCACTCTCTGCCAGATCCATTCATGTGATTTGCTACATATTCCTACTTTGGGAGTTTTGTGCTAGAGCAAAGGATTCTTGTAGCTTTTGTTGTGATGCCACCTTACAAGAATGGAAGTAACAGACAGAAGCTTGGTGTAATGTGAACAGTATTTATGATTTGTATAATACCCACAAACCAAAACAAATCTGGTTTTCATATACACTTCTAACTGCCATTATCCTTTAATTAAGTGTTTTTTAAAGTATATTCACAGGCTGGCATTATCAAAATTGTTCAGGTAATTTTATTTGCAAAAATGAACTGAACAAAGTTAGCCCTTCAGTATCGTAGCTCAGCCAAGTCCTTGCATGGCAAGATATATATTCTAAGGTGATCTCCTTTGAAACTGGTGGCAGAGCAGGATTTGGAGACTGTGGAAAAAATAAAAATAAGCTGTGAGGAGGTGGGTCAGTCTTTTCAGGTATTATAGAGCTCGGCATGATCTCCTATAATTGAAGTTGATGCTTTACTTGTTAAACATTAAAGTTTTATTTTAAAAGTTAAAAATCTTGAAATTGGCTAGGTTTGGACTTGCTGTAAATATAGCACTTTGTTCTGTATCTGAAAGTACCTCAGACATGCAGAGATTACTCTTCACCCTAGCTACCCACCCACACATATCAATATACCAAAGATAAGGCAAGAAGAAAAGCAGAACTTTCCATACAATCGTAAGACAATGAGTCAAAATCTATATTTAAATGTATTACTCATTTTTGGCACAAGGGTCATATAGAAAAAATCAAATACAAAACAGGAAAGTCAAAATGCAATCATCAGGCCAACCCCAGTTTATCGATCCTATCTTGATGTCCATTTAGGAAAGACAGATTCTTTCTAAACTGGGGTGGGAAGGATAGGGAGAAGTTGGAGAAACCATCAAAAAGGAAAGCAACCTGTTGAGGCAGATGGAATGGCACTCTGACAGTTCGGTCCATCATCTGGGAAAAGAGGGGTTTGCACAAACTTGGATAACTAAAATGGGGTGTGTCAGATTGTCTGGACACCTCTGATCTGTCTTCAGTGCAGGCTTAAAAGCAACAATTAACTATTTAAAGCAACAGACTCTAGATTTCACTGAAGTCAGCTGGAAATGTATATTCGCTGCAAGACACTAACATGCTGAATGATGCTTCTTAAAAATAAAAACTTGTTCCTGGTTTGAGTAATAGAAGGCAAATACCAAAAAGACAACAGTCCCACCCACAATATTCACACTTACTCAACTGTGAAGATTGGAATATTTTCTGCATGTGTTTCAATATTACCATTTACTGGAAATCTTCTGAACATCCTCCCCCGTTTCTTTCACTTTGTTGTTAAAACAGGTAAAGAAGCAGCACACATCTATAGGGATCTAAAACACAGGCAAGGTATACTGGCGCAATAATGCTAATTATCTTCTGGGTAGCAGATGCACAGATGACAGCCATTAGCTTTTCTGAAGACATTAAATGTCATAGTTTTTGTACACCATGACTTGTCAGTTGACAACAGCTAGAGATAGTTTCCATAGTTACAGGTTTCAGAGCGGTAGCGGTGTTAGTCTGTAACTTGTACTCCTCATTGTTTTTCCATAGTGAAAGTTCCCAAGAGTCCACTACACCACAATGATACTACCCAATAACATGCAGAAATATCATATTTCACTGCTGTATTTTGGCCAAGTTGTAAAGAACAAAGGACTCAGTGATCATGATTTCAATTTCCAATGTACAGATGTTACTTAAGAACAGTGGTGACTGTGCTCAAACTATGAGGCAGGGTGAGGCTGGCAAATAGATGATATACAAAATCATTTCTGACCTTCTACTCAAGGCTTCTCTTCTTGCAGCCAGACTTTGGTCAGTCTCCCTGAGCCCAGCCACTGGGAGGTTGGTCCTGGAGCAAGCTGTCTCTAACTTTTGGCTGAAACCAGGCTTCCCGGACTGAGCTGGGCCTTCTCCTCTTAACTTCCCCCTCCATACCAGATATCTGTTGCAGGTGTAACAGGGTGGGGCTAATTGGGTCCAGAGGCCCTCATTAGACCCCTCCTTGCCAGCCTGGGACTTGTATGCCCTATTTCAGGGATAGTTGTAAGAATATTATTTTAATCACAGGCAAAACAATGTATTTTTTTTCCTAGCCTTGTTCTCAGAAATGCCTGAACAATTTTTCCTGAAACTTACCTGGCATGGAAAATTTAACCTAAATGGTTAAAGTTTGGTAAAGTTATAAGCAACTGAAAACAGGTTATTATAATGGGACATGTGAGACAACCTTAAGTAGGCATTGCTACCTCTGCCACTTATAATACATTAAACTGTCTCTCTCTCTCTCTTTTTTTTTATGTTGGATAACAACGTAAAGGGAACACAATAGTGCATCTGAGCAATCCTTCATTATTCAGCCTTTGGTGTACACTACAAAACAATGGCTAACTTGTATGATCTACATTTGGCTCTATAGTGATGTCACTGGCACTCATCCCATACTTTGTAAGTACAGTAGTTGGTTACAGTAGCAAAGAAAATAAAAAAACAAATTTAGTGATACTATGGACAAAATATAATGGATAAATGGTACTTTAAAGAACAAGTTTGCATTCATAGCCAAAGCCACTTTCTCTTAAGGGAACCAGAATGAACTGCATCAAATTCATTCTGAAGGCAAGGTTTTTGCTCTAGTGTTACACTTAGTTGAACATATTTCAGAAACTGCAGGTACTTTTCATGCTTTTCTGATATTCACTTTATGTGTCTCAAAAAAACCTTCCATTCTGAAGTCAAATTCGGAGCCATTTCCTGAAGACAAAACTTTATCCTTAATTTTAACCAAATATCAGCCAACAGACCACAAGTAACTGCACTGTGCCTTCAGCAACGCTCAATGTATACCAAGAACAGTTGCTTGCAAAGGGCAATGTTTACAGCTACAAAACAATTTCATTGTGAGAATTCACATTAATTTCAATATTAATTGCATACCATCCCAGTATTTCTGCACACTTTCAAACAAGGTAACCTGCTTTCTGTAGTGTATAATATTAATACAGTGATTGGTGCTATACAAATAGCAAAGATAAATACTTAGGCAGTTAGAGCAGAGACAATCAATTTGCTTTTCAATAGAATAAATGATGGATACTTGTCTCTCCTGGAATTTCATGAGTAAAGAGTTGCCTTTACTGTATCTTCTGTTTCTTTTTCACTGTAGAAGTGGTTCCAATAACACAACTTTGCCAGAGAATTACTTTTAAAGTGAAATAAACTTATTCTATCCTAGTTCTTTATTCTACTTTTCAACATCAAATGCTTCATTTTTACTTACTTTTTATTCTTTTGGGGAAATTTAAACTATAGTTTGAAGAGTGTAAGTATCTTGAACATTTAGGACACAATGGCTAAAAGAAAAACCTTCATGGTTTAACACATTGAGTAAGGATTGTAGTATTGGGGCCAAACAAAGTTATTCTTGACTGTAAGTAATGGGATGAAATTCTGGCTTCCCTAAAGTCAATGTGAGTTTTACCACTGACTTCAATCCTATGCTATCAAAGAGCAGAGCAAAACAAAAAAAGCGAAAACTAATGCATTTCCAGGTTAGAAACAATCTCTTTTGAATGACCAGATCTACCAATGCTGATTGAAGAGAGCCTTCCAGCAGTGAAGCACCTAATAAGGAGCAGCAGCAATAACAGATGGGGAAGTAAGCTTAGAGGCTACTTCTGGCACCTAAAAGCCAGATTTGTGGAGAAGAAATGATTCAAGGCTTCAGATAGTGACCCAACAAATCACTTATATGTTGCTGACTCTCTTTCAACTTGGGAGGTCAAAAAAGTCTATGTTGTAAGTGATCTTAAGAGGACAAGATTATTACCAAACTAGACTGTGAAATCTTTCCTTAAGGGAGAAACAGACAGAAGTCACAGAGTTACAATTACTGAGTTCTGCGTAAGTAGATAAAATGCTTTATCCATTCTCACCTTCACACGTATATGTATTAGCGACTGAATCACAAGGCCTAATGGTTATATTTGTTCCTATTCAGTATACCTGAATTCAGGTTAAAAACATTTTATGATTTAGTGCAGTCTCACTCAGTGGATAGTTGCCTTTTTTTCACTCTTTAGACATCACTGAAATATGGCTCATTATCACAATAGTCTCTTTTTTTAATAAGATTATTGAAAATCATTGCGTTAAGTTTGAGAATATTATTCTATAAAGATGGTCAAGTCTTCTAAACAGTCTGCTCCAATTTCTTGTGAGAGATATATATAAATTAAGTGGCCCATTAGTAAACAGAAATATGCATCTGCCTTGAAGTAACTTTTCACTACATTTTAGAGAACATTAAACATGTATAACATGATGGGATTAATAACTATACCTGAATATGGGAATTGCTGCTTTGTAATAAGCTTCTGAGCATATTTTCCATATTTCTATGGGCAAAATTCAGTTCTATCTCAAGCAAGCTCTCCAATGAAGTCTATGTTGACAATGACAGTTTCTTTGTAGAAACTGAGTAAAAATTTAACAAAGACCTCTAGATTTATTCTTATATGAACAAACTGTACTTCTTGCATTTAACTGGCTTCCAAGGTTTGACTAACAAGATGACCATTATCTCCTTCAAAGATATGGACTGTGAGTTGTTAAAATGAACAAAATAATGCAATGATTCTGTATACGATGTTGAAAGTGGATAGCTAAAGAGAATGATCACCTAATGTCAGCACCTGTTGGGTTGTATAATTAAACTTGATTCAGAAGAAGTTGATTTTGCTAGATAACACAAGGTGAAGTCTGTCTCCTTGGATATGTGGTGGGCTTTAGTAGAATAAGATTAAAAATATGGTTACCCACCTTTTTGTAACTTGTTCTTCGAGATGTGCTGCTCATGTCCATTCCATTTTAGGTATGTGCATGCCCATGTGCGCGATCGGAGACTTTTGCCTTAAAGGTATCCATAAGGCCAGTGGTGGCGCTTCTGGAGTGCAACGCTCATGCTATGATACATCAGGCGCTGCCGGCCCTGTGCCCCCTCGGTTTCTTCTTTCCAACAACTCCGACAGCAGGGCAAGAGGGTAGGTAATGGAATGGACATGAGCAACACATCTCGAAGAACAGTTACGAAAAGGTGGGTAACCGTTCTTTCTTCTTAGAGTGCTTGCTCATGTCGATTCCATTCTAGGTGACTCATAAGGAGTACCCTCAGAGGCGAGCTCAGAGTTCATGGTCTTGCAGCTTGCACTACTGCTCTGCCAAAGGCAGCGTGATCCCGCGTTTGCTGGCTAAGCGCGTAGTAATGAGATGCAAAAGTGTGGGCTGAGGACCAGGTAGCAGTCAGACAGATCTCTTGGATCAGCACTTGCTCCAGGAAGGCTGCCGATGACGCCTGTGCCCTCGTCAAGAGGGCCGTCACGATCGCTGGCGAGGGGGAACCTTCACCAGTTTGTAACATTAACGGATGCAGGTCGTGATCCAAAACAAAATTCTCTGGGCAGACACAAGGCAACACTTCATCCTGTCTGCCACATCAACAAACAACTGTGTTGACTTATGGAATGGCCTTGTCCTATCTATGTAGAAGGCCAGTGCCAGTCTGACATCCAGGGTATACCCCCTGCATTCTTCATCCGTCGCATGAGGTTTGAGACAGAAGACTGGTAAGTATATGTCTTGACCCATATGAAACTGGGAGACGACTTTGGGCAGAAAGGCTGGGTGCGGATGTAACCGGACCTTGTCCTTGTAGAAGACCATACAGAGCGGCTCCAAGGTGAGTGCCCTGATTTCCTACACACTGCAGGCCGAACTTATAGTGACCAAGAAAGCAACCTTCCAAGAGAAAAGCAGGAGGGAGTCTGAAGCTAAGGGCTCAAAGGGTGGACCCATGAGCCATACCAGCACAAGATTCAGGTCCCAAGGGGGAACTGGGTCCCGGACATGCAGGTAATGGTGCTTCAGACCTTTTAAGAACTGCGCCGTCATAGGATGATGAAGATCGACCTGCCTTGAAATGGAGGGTGAAATGCCGAAAATGGCCACCAGGTGAAGTTTTACCGAAGAGAGCGACAGGCCCTGGAGCTTGAGGTGCAGCAAATAGACCAGGACGTTTGGTTTGAAGCGTGTCAGAGACTCCCCTTGGGATAACAAGGCTGGTAGATATCAATTTCTTTGTTAAACTGACGAACTCATAAGCTTGCAGCGTCCAGCGGGCATAACTGGACACTGCAAGGTGGAGGTTCCTAGTATTGTGTCTGGGACCGGAGATATTGGCTAGTGTCATTCAGTTGCACAATCCAAGAAGCAGCTTATATGCTTACATAGATTCATACATATTAAGGTCAGAAGGGACCATTATGATCATCTAGTCTGACCTCCTGCACAACGCAGGCCACAGACTCTCACCCACCCACTCCTGCGAAAAACCTCTCATCTATATCTGAGCTACTGAAGTCCTCAAATCGTGGTTTAAAGACTTCAAGGAGCAGAGAATCCTCCAGCAAGTGACCCGTGCCCCATGCTACAGAGGAAGGCAAAAAACCTCCAGGGCCTCTTCCGATCTGCCCTGGAGGAAAATTCCTTCCCGACCCCAAATATCGCAATCAGCTAAACCCTGAGCATATGGGCAAGATTCACCAGCCACATACCCAGGAAAGAATTCTCTGTAGTAACTCAGATCCCACCCCATCTAACATCCCCTCACAGGCCATTGGGCCTATTTACCATGAATATTTAAAGATCAATTAATTGCCAAAATCATGTTATCCCATCATACCATCTCCTCCATAAACTTATCGAGTTTAATCTTAAAGCCAGATAGGTCTTTTGCCCCCACTGCTTCCCTTGGAAGGCTATTCCAAAACTTCACTCCTCTGCTGGTTAGAAACCTTCATCTAATTTCAAGTCTAAACTTCCCAATGACCAGTTTATATCCATTTGTTCTTGTGTCCACATTGGTACTTATCTTAAATAATTCCTCTCTCTCTCCGGTTTTTATCCCTCTGATATATTTATTTACATGCCAGAGGCTGTGCATGAACAGCCCCGGAGTGGGGGTTCTCATAGCAGAGCAGGATAAGGCTGGCTCCCAGAGTCAAGGATTGACGTGACCTAGCAGATCACCAGTCCGGATAACACCAGAGGGGAACATCAAATGGGATTTTGCCACCAATTCAGGGACGAAAGGACATGGCCCGGCATCCTGACCACCCGGTCCAGGGTGTGTCTGCTGGGGACATAGACTGCAGCCAGCCATGCCAGAAGGGATCGCAGGTGGATCCAAACGTGGCTGACCACATAGGTGCATGTGACCATGTGACCCACCAGGTGCAGGCAGGTGTGGGCTGTAGTGAGCAGATGGTTCCATAAATGTGTGATCAAGTCCGACACAGCCCGAAAATGCGCTTCTGGAAGGAAGGCTCTGGCTCGTGTGGAGTCTAGAACAGCTCTGATTAACTCTATGCACTGGACTGGCGATAATGTGTACTTTTCCATGTTTATTAACAGGCCCACGTTTTAGCATGCGAAACACACTTGGTCGAGACTGCTGCGCACCTGGTCGGGAGACCTGCCCTTGATAAGCCAGTCGTCAAGGTATGGAAACAGGTGGACCCCGTGATGCCTCAGGTAAGCCACCACTGGTGTCATGCACTTGGTGAACCCTTGGGGCCGAAGAGAGGCCAAAAGGTGGCACTGGAAGTAGCGCCTGGCCACTATGAAACGCAGGAAACGCCTCTGACCCGGGAATATGGAGACATGAAAATAAGTGTCCTTCATGTTGACAGTCTCCCAGATCCAGGGAAGGGATTATGGAGGCCAGGGAGACCATGTGGAACTTCAACTTCTTGAGAGACTTGTTGAGGTAACGCAGATCCAGGATGGGCCTTAGGCCCCCCTTGGCCTTTGGGATTAGGAAATAACGGGAGTAGAATCCTCTTCCTTGCATGTCCTGAGGAACCTCCTCCACCATCCCCAGGTGCAGGAACTTTTCGATCTCCTGAACGAGGAGTTGCTCTTGAGAAGGGTCCCTGAAGAGGGACAGGAAATAGAGGGGGTGGAAGGGAAGGGTGGCCGCAAATTGCAGCATATAGCATTGGGATATTATATCCAGGACCTGGCAGTCCGAGATTACTATTAAATAAGCCAAATGGAAGGAGAGGAGACAGTCCAGAAACAGGCAGGAAGGATCCAGGGAACTAACTGGGACGTTGCTCCCGAGTGCACCCTCAAAATGAGCGCTTCTGGACTTCTAAGTGTTTGGCTGGCCCAGGTTGTGCAGGCAAGTGGGATGAAGATGGGCAGCGTTGGCTGAAGCTAGTGTCCCTTCTCCTTGCAGAGCCCTGGCAAGGCTGCCAAGACCTTGGCCGTAGGGGCAGCTGGAAGGGCTTCCCAACAGACTGCGGTGTATGTATGCCCAACGAGTGAAGGGTGGCCTTGGTATCCTTCACTCCATGCAGTCTGGCATCCGTCTACTCAGGGAGAAGACCCATCCCATCAAAAGGGAGGTCTTGGATTGAAGTTTGCATCTCCTTTGAGAGGCCCGCGGTCTGGAGCCAGGACCACCAAAGATTCAACTACCCAAGCCACAGAGTCCGCCGCATTCCAGGCCATTTGCAGGGAGCACCTGGCTGCCGAGGTGCCCTCCTCCACCAGGGTGCCAAAATCCTGAGCCAATCCCTGTGGGAGGACTCCTAGATCTTGTTGTGGGTATCCCACAAGTTTAAATAGTACCTGCCCAGGAGGGCCTGGTGGTTTACCAACTGGAATTGCAGTCTGGCGGTCGAATAAATCTCTCCCCCGAAGAGATCCAGTCTTTTAGCCTCTTTATTCTTGGGAGCAGAGGAGGAGTGAATTTGCTTGTCTTTTTCGTTGACTGCACAGATGACCAACGAGCCCGGAGGTGGGTGGAGTGACCGGAGCCGGATGAGCGGTGTCAGTACTGGGGCAAATGGTAGCAGGGCCTGGGAGACCAGAGCCTGGACGGGGAACGTTCCCATGTGCCACGTAATGGGGAACATTGATAAGAGGCAGACCAGCAGGAGGGTGACGGTGCCAGGAATACGGAGACCGATGTTGATGTTTAGGCGAATCGTGCCTAGGTGGCAGTGACCGTGATTACGGTGCCAGCGACTGGGGGTGAGTGAGCCCCAGAGGACCTGGGCTGCAGCCATGGGGATTTGTGGTGCTGGGGTGGGGAGCGCTGTCTCGTCTCAGAGGAAGTATCCGAGCGTGTGTTTGCTGCGGGGGGCAGTGTGAGAGCCTGAGTGAGTGTCTGATTGGCTGCTAGCCTGCAGGGGGCGGGCAGTAGGGTGTCTGTCTGTTTGCGACAGGGAAGCCTGGCTGTTTAAAAATAGCCAGAGCTTCGCGAACCAGCTGAGCGGCGGAGAACCAGCTGAGCAGCGGGGACAGCAGAGCAGCTCACAGCAGGAGTTTGCCTGGGAGTTCGCCTGGAGTGAGCCCAGTGAGGCTTACATCTTGCAAACTGCTCTGAGGAAGCTCGTAGTAGGAAGGTGATATGGAAGTGGGGGGTTCAGCTGTTGTGACCTGCACTGGATGTGCCATGTTTGTCTTTCTTCCACAGGACAGAAGCGACTTTGTCTGTACAAAGTGCAAGCTGGTCTCCATATTGGAAGAGAAGATTGAAGGTCTGGAGCAACAGATAACGACCCTGCGTTGCATTCGGGAAACTGAGGATTTCCTGGACGAAACTCAGGATAGGCTTCTAGGGGCACAAAGCTCTACAGATATAGAGCAGGTTGCACAGAGGAGCCAAGAGGCCAGTGAAGAAGCTTGGCAACATGTGACCTCCAGAAGAGGTAAGCGGAATGTCCGGGTTCCAGCAACGCAGACACAGGTAACTAACCGCTTTCATGTTCTCTCCACAGGTATCGTTGCGGAGAGTGGACCAGATGATATGTCTGGGGCGAGAAAGCAGAAGGAGACTCCGCTGGTTGGAAGGCATGAGATGCGTTGTCCTGAGGTTGGGGGTTCCACGACCACCACTCCCAAGAGGAGAAGGCGGGTGGTGGTGGTCGGGGACTCTCTCCTCCGGGGGACTGAGTCATCTATCTGCCGCCCTGACCGGGAAAACCGAGAAGTCTGCTGCTTGCCAGGGGCTAAGATTCGCGATGTGACGGAGAGACTGCCGAGACTCATCAAGCCCTCGGATCGCTACCCCTTCCTGCTTCTCCACGTGGGCACCAATGATACTGCCAAGAATGACCTTGAGCGGATCACTGCGGACTATGTGGCTCTAGGAAGAAGGATAAAGGAGTTGGAGGCGCAAGTGGTGTTCTCGTCCATCCTCCCCGTGGAAGGAAAAGGCCTAGGTAGGGAGCGTCGAATCATGGAAGTCAACGAATGGCTACGCAGGTGGTGTCGGAGAGAAGGCTTTGGTTTCTTTGACCATGGGATGGTGTTCCATGAAGGAGGAGTGCTGGGCAGAGACGGGCTCCATCTTACGAAGAGAGGGAAGAGCATCTTTGCCAGCAGGCTGGCTAACCTAGTGAGGAGGGCTTTAAACTAGGTTCACCGGGGGAAGGAGACCAAAGCCCTGAGGTAAGTGGGAAAGCGGGATACCGGGAGGAAGCACAGGCAGGAATGTCTGTGAGGGGAGGGCTCCTGCCTCATACTGGCAATGAGGGGCGATCAACAGGTTATCTCAAGTGCTTATATACAAATGCACAAAGCCTTGGAAACAAGCAGGGAGAACTGGAGGTCCTGGTGATGTCAAGGAACTATGACGTGATCGGAATAACAGAGACTTGGTGGGATAACTCACATGACTGGAGTATTGTCATGGATGGTTATAAACTGTTCAGGAAGGACAGGCAGGGCAGAAAAGGTGGGGGAGTAGCACTGTATGTAAGGGAGCAGTATGACTGCTCAGAGCTCCGGTACGAAACTGCAGAAAAACCTGAGTGTCTCTGGATTAAGTTTAGAAGTGTGTGCAACAAGAGTGATGTAGTGGTGGGAGTCTGCTATAGACCACCGGACCAGGGGGATGAGGTAGATGAGGCTTTCTTCCGGCAGCTCACGGAAGCTACTAGATCGCATGCCCTGATTCTCATGGGTGACTTTAATTTTCCTGATATCTGCTGGGAGAGCAATACAGCGGTGCATAGACAATCCAGGAAGTTTTTGGAAAGCGTAGGGGACAATTTCCTGGCGCAAGCGCTAGAGGAGCCAACTAGGGGGGGCGCTTTTCTTGACCTGCTGCTCACAAACCGGGTAGAATTAGTGGGGGAAGCAAAAGTGGATGGGAATCTGGGAGGCAGTGACCATGAGTTGGTTGAGTTCAGGATCCTGACGCAGGGAAGAAAGGTAAGCAGCAGGATACGGACCCTGGACTTCAGGAAAGCAGACTTCGACTCCCTCAGGGAACGGATGGCCAGGATCCCCTGGGGGACTAACTTGAAGGGGAAAGGAGTCCAGGAGAGCTGGCTGTATTTCAAGGAATCCCTGTTGAGGTTACAGGGACAAACCATCCCGATGAGTCGAAAGAATAGTAAATATGGCAGGCGACCAGCTTGGCTTAATGGTGAAATCCTAGCGGATCTTAAACATAAAAAAGAAGCTTACAAGAAGTGGAAGGTTGGACATATGACCAGGGAAGAGTATAAAAATATTGCTCGGGCATGTAGGAATGTTATCAGGAGGGCCAAATCGCACCTGGAGCTGCAGCTAGCCAGAGATGTCAAGAGTAACAAGAAGGGTTTCTTCAGGTATGTTGGCAACAAGAAGAAAGCCAAGGAATGTGTGGGCCCCTTACTGAATGAGGGAGGCAACCTAGTGACAGAGGATGTGGAAAAAGCTAATGTACTCAATGCTTTTTTTGCCTCTGTTTTCACTAACAAGGTCAGCTCCCAGACTGCTGCGCTGGGCATCACAAAATGCGGAAGAGATGGCCAGCCCTCTGTGGAGATAGAGGCGGTTAGGGACTATTTAGAAAAGCTGGATGTGCACAAGTCCATGGGGCCGGACGAGTTGCATCCGAGAGTGCTGAAGGAATTGGCGGCTGTGATTGCAGAGCCACTGGCCATTATCTTTGAAAACTCGTGGCAAACTGGGGAAGTCCCGGATGACTGGAAAAAGGCTAATGTAGTGCCAATCTTTAAAAAAGGGAAGAAGGAAGATCCTGGGAACTACAGGCCAGTCAGCCTCACCTCAGTCCCTGGAAAAATCATGGAGCAGGTCCTCAAAGAATCAATCCTGAAGCACTTGCATGAGAGGAAAGTGATCAGGAACAGCCAGCATGGATTCACCAAGGGAAGGTCATGCCTGACTAATCTAATCGCCTTTTATGATGAGATTACTGGTTCTGTGGATGAAGGGAAAGCAGTAGATGTATTGTTTCTTGACTTTAGCAAAGCTTTTGACACGGTCTCCCATAGTATTCTTGTCAGCAAGTTAAGGAAGTATGGGCTGGATGAATGCACTATAAAGTGGGTAGAAAGCTGGCTAGATTGTCGGGCTCAACGGGTAGTGATCAATGGCTCCATGTCTAGTTGGCAGCCGGTATCAAGTGGAGTGCCCCAAGGGTCGGTCCTGGGGCCGGTTTTATTCAATATCTTCATAAATGATCTGGAGGATGGTGTGGATTGCACTCTCAGCAAATTTGCGGATGATACTAAACTGGGAGGAGTGGTAGATACGCTGGAGGGGAGGGATAGGATACAGAAGGACCTAGACCAATTGGAAGATTGGGCCAAAAGGAATCTGATGAGGTTCAATAAGGATAAGTGCAGGGTCCTGCACTTAGGACGGAAGAACCCAATGCACAGCTACAGACTAGGGACCGAATGGCTAGGCAGCAGTTCTGCGGAAAAGGACCTAGGGGTGACAGTGGACGAGAAGCTGGATATGAGTCAGCAGTGTGCCCTTGTTGCCAAGAAGGCCAATGGCATTTTGGGATGTATAAGTAGGGGCATAGCGAGCAGATCGAGGGACGTGATCGTTCCCCTCTATTCGACATTGGTGAGGCCTCATCTGGAGTACTGTGTCCAGTTTTGGGCCCCACACTTCAAGAAGGATGTGGATAAATTGGAGAGAGTCCAGCGAAGGGCAACAAAAATGATTAGGGGACTGGAACACATGAGTTATGAGGAGAGGCTGAGGGAGCTGGGATTGTTTAGCCTGCAGAAGAGAAGAATGAGGGGGGATTTGATAGCTGCTTTCAACTACCTGAAAGGGGGTTCCAAAGAGGATGGCTCTAGACTGTTCTCAATGGTAGCAGATGACAGAACGAGGAGTAATGGTCTCAAGTTGCAGTGGGGGAGGTTTAGATTGGATATTAGGAAAAACTTTTTCACTAAGAGGGTGGTGAAACACTGGAATGCGTTACCTAGGGAGGTGGTAGAATCTCCTTCCTTGGAGGTTTTTAAGGTCAGGCTTGACAAAGCCCTGGCTGGGATGATTTAACTGGGAATTGGTCCTGCTTTGAGCAGGGGGTTGGACTAGATGACCTTCTGGGGTCCCTTCCAACCCTGATATTCTATGATTCTATGATTGTGGCCTCTCCGCTAATCCCTGAGAAGTCATGGTGGCTGGCTTGCCATCTTGGGGATCCTTTCCCACATCCGGCTGCCCCTGCTGCGTCGACGGTGCTGATGAAGGCCTTTGCTCTCTCTGTGCTGGGGAGGCCTGGGCGGGTGCCAGTTGGGGTTTGGGACCTATACCGCTCCCCTGAGTCGGTGATGGACCTTGCGAGGAGCTCAGAGCCCTAACTGGAGAGGCGTGCACTCGTGGCTCCAGAGTGGCTGGGTGGGCCGAACTAGGTCCCTTGCCAGAAGACCCTTGGGCCTTTTTGCCTGCTGCCAGGGAGCCATGCTTCCACCTCTTCTTCTTAGGCACCAGAGATGTTGAGTAGTGCTGGGCAGAGCCCGGCGCTGGGAGTACACTACATACTGATGCCAAGGTGCTTGCCGATTCTTGGCGGGAGGGTTCATTCACTGGACAAAGGGCCAATTCCATTAGGAGAGCTCAGAGATGGATATCCCGCTCCCTCTGAGTTTGTGCCTGAAACTTCTTACAAATGCAGCACTTCTCCTTGACATGCGAGTCGCCCAAGCATTTGAGACAGCTGCTACATGTAGGGACTGCTAACAGGCATAGGCCTGTTACAATATGTGTAGGACTTTAACCCGGGGGACCAGGGCATGCTCTGCCTGGGGCAAAGTCCCACTGGGACTCTAACTATTTACAACTATAACTAACTATTAAGAACAATTAAAACTATTTACAAAGCCCTAAGGCTGAATGGCTCTTAATGAGGCAAGAAAAACCACTAACCACTTGGGAAGCAAGGGAGAGAGGCGCTGAGACTAACCACCATGGGCGGTAAGAAGGAACTGAGAGCGCACAGGGCCAGCAGCGCCTGATATACCTCAGCATGAGCGTGGCACTCCCGAGGACGCCACAGCGGGCCCCACAGATACCACTAAGGCAAAAGTCCCTGACGACTGCACATGTGGGCGTGCACACACCTAGAATGGAATCCACATGAGCAAGCACTCAAAGAACTATACATCCTCCATAACAACAGAGAAAATCCCTCTTTACTGCTTTAAAGAAATGAGGGATGGTCTTGTAGCACAGAGAAGCAGAAGAATCCACCCTGGTCAAACCAGTGCCCTGATGACCTAGCCAAGGTGTGATGGACTCCATCCCTTGCTCCCTCTCTCTAATCCTTGTATAGCGGTGGTGCTGAGAGTCACTGAACCAAACTGTAAACCCTGTCTATGATGGAAACCTCTTCAAGTCAGGGGGTGCGGCAGCACTCCCAGCAGCCCTAGTTCCAGTACCTATGCTCCCTTACCTGTCTTCCCAGGGTTTTCTGCTGTTAGGTGTTGATTGTTTAGTCATTGGGCATCACTTTGCCTTGCTGGATGCTCCCTTGATTTGGGTCGGTTCTGCCAGTTGTTTAACGGCTCTAATCACTCCACCCAAACAGCCAGGTGACACCTATACCCCATGTTCCAGCTCTGGTTTAGCAGGAGACAAACAGTTTTTTAAAAAAAGAAAAGGAGTACTTGGGGAACCTTACAGACTAACAAATTACAAGTACTCCTTTTCTTTTTGCAGATATAGACTAACACAGCTGCTACTCTGAACCCTTTTTTTTTTTTTTTAACAATTCAAAGTGTAGAGGGACACTGAGGCACACTTTGGATTCATAACTATATTACAGAAAATTCCTACTTCACCACAAGATACTATAATATCAAAGTGTAATATCAGGTGCCTCAAAATTTCTGATGTGTTTTGCATCACGACACCCCTGTGAGGTTGGGAAGTACTTTTATCTCCATTTTACAGATGGGGAACTGAGGTACAGAGAAACTAAGAGACTTCTCCAAGGTCACACAGGAGGTCTGTGGCAGAGCAGGCAACTGAACCCAGGTCTCCTGAGTGTCAGGCTACCACTCTCTCCCTCCAGGCTAGCATACTTCCTCTCTAAAAAAAACATACCTAAAACACTGCCTTATTTTATCCTCGATTGTATATGAAGGTACAAACCGAATTGATCTTGATTCACTATTCACTAATTGACCACATAAGTTGCTTAGCCAGTAAAATGTCCAGTAGACGGTCTTGATAATGCCCTGACAAATAGCACCTGAATGACCTTAATATAAAAATCATTAGTACATGATCCCTGAGTGAGTACATTGCAGGAAATCACAATAAAAAAAATTACAAAAATTTTAACAAAATATGTTAAGAGACCCCAACGCTGAGCTAAAAGCTTCTTTTTTCTCTTCCTAATTATAGATACAAGTATTTTACCCACAAACCAATGCCCACTGTTGTCTGTTTCCTCTGGAGGCAACAGAAGTGTAACAGCAACTCCCTAGGTGTGAAAAGCCAAAACATTTAGAAGTTCATTATATTTGTCATTCCACCTAAATTCTCCTTATAGTTATTGTCTGTGCTATAGAAGTATGATCTCAATCATTTTTCAACTGCAGTCATTGGAAAAAAAATACCACAAATCACATTTTCTTTCTGTCAGATAAAGTAAAGGATGGAAGAACTTGCATCTTGCATACTTTTCAGTTTTCATTACATAGTGTACAGTAACTGGCTTGGTGCCACTGCCAGAAACAAATCTTAGTCAACCTACTTCATAATTAGTATTGTGCCTGAATGTGGCTAAAGCTTACTTTTGAACTCCATGTTAATACAAGCTACACTATTTTACCCCTTTTCTGAACTAACTACTGGTAGGAGAGGAATGAAGCAGGATACCCAACATTTATCAGAAAACCTGATCCCAAGATAGAACAAACCCACTGTAGTCTTAAAATTCATTGTATCTTTAATTTGGCTTTGAATTCTATGCAGCTGGCAGAATTAAGAATAAACATGACTACTTGTAGAACACTGACACCGAAATACTAAACATTGAGCAGCTGATCTTATGTGCATGCATAATAGTGCATTCCCTGATGCAGTTTTCAACTTGGAAAACCCTGAGAGTCTTTTATTTTAGATTCCCTTTAACAGTTAACTACTGAAGGCCTTATTCATGAGGGAAATTTATCTTGGGAAATGCCCTGAAAGCACAGACTGTACTCTTCCTATGTACAATAGTTACTATTTTCCGCAGATTTATCACACATTTCCCCAAACAGATTACCTCTTGATTGATACATGATAGGTATCTCCGGAACAGAGAATAAACTCAGGTAAGGGAGAGCACAAATGGAAGAATAAAACACAAAATGGACAATAAATATAACTGTATATCCTTTTTTTCTACTTCAATATTATTTCCAAAATTTAAGGTAAGAATATTTTATCCACTGCTTTAGTTAAAGATGCTCACTTTTTCAATTAACCTTTTTCTTTGGACAGATTTACCTGGCTACATTTACCATTTCATTAAAGGATTTTTGGTAGATTATTTTATATTTCTCTTTGTTGTCTTGCTTTTTATTTATTGCCACAGCAGTAGCTGAAAAGAAACTTTTGGAAAGATCCCATAAGGTACAAAATTCCTGTTGACTTTGGGACTATACATGTCCAGCCAACCTCTCCATAATCACACAATGACTAGTGAACTATGGTGAGCCATTTTTAATTTATTACAAGATTTTTTTTCTTGGCAACATTAGATCTCTACTCAGAGAATCATGTCCAAAGGCTAGATGGCACTGGATTCTGGTTTAAAGTTCGTTCTTTACTTTCGCTAAGATGAAAACAAACAAATAAAGTCGCCATACAATGGAGTACAGTTGTTGTCTACAAAGATTTCTCCGACACTGAGAAGGCAAGGATCTGATGGAAGAAAGTCAAACCGGAAAAATGAAAGGATACATACTGAATATTTTAAAGAGAATTACATTTTATGTACTATTCTTCCCTTCTGCTGCGAAGGAGGCAAGCTACAGCTAGACATCTCCTGAGAAGACCATCCTGTTTATGAATGGATCCAAAAGTAACAAATTACACTTACCTCTGTGGCAAACCAGGTGACAGCTCATCCCAAGGCCTATAGGCCTCGCTGAAAACTGAAAAATGCATAGCTGGAAACCAATCTAACTCACCTGTGTGTTAGTTTTGTAAAAATAGATATTAGAGTTATAAGAATGCGTTTAGACTTTATTAAATGCTTTTAAGTTACTATATGCATTAATATCATTTACGGCTTGTCTACACTGGCACTTTACAATGCTGCAACTTTCTGGCTCAAGGGTCAAAAAACACACCCGAGCACTGCAAGTTTCAGGGCTGTAATGTGCCAGTATAGACAGTGCACCAGCCGGCACTAGTAGCTACGCCCCTCACAGAGGTGGGCTTTTTAGAGCCTTGGAAGAGCTCTCTCCCAGCGCTGTGCCACAACTACACAAGCCATGTAGCCAGTGAAGACATGCCCTTATAATATCTGTATCCTACCTTATAGGTAACATTTAAGTATTTGCTCTGTAACTAGAAAAGTGTTGGCTATGAAACTGAAAACCCTCAGTCAGGAGAGAAGCATTACTGAGGGCTTGTCTACACTGACAATTAACAGCACTGCAACTTTCTTGCTCAGGGGGTGTGAAAAAACACTCTCCTGAGCACATCAAGTTGCAGCACTGTAAAGGGCCAGTGTAAACAGTGCCCCAGAGCTGGGAGCCGCGTTGAGGTGGTTTTTTAGAGACTACACAAGGCAGTGTAGACTAGCCCTAAGTGTGAAATACTAGTTTACCACAAGAAGTGTCATCTCCTCACAACAGAAGAAGGTCTACAAACATCAGATAAGCCGTTGTGTAACACCAGAGAACAAAAGACGTTGTTGATTGCTCCCCCGATGCTCATGAAGAGGATACGTGCACAAATGCTGGGCCCATCAGTTTGAACTGTGAGGGAAGGGAATAAAAATGTCTCACCGGAAATAACTTTATCTTTATACTGTTTGGGCTCTAGGTTTAGGAATCCTTGCCCCTCAATCAAAGAGCCCAGTTGCTTAGCTTGGGTTAGCCCTGAAGGACATAAAAGCGTGCTTATATTATAGAAGCTTTTATTACCTTCTGAAATTAAGATTGTATCTTATTGGAGTGTGTATGTTTACCTGCTTTAATCTTGTAAATGACTCATTTATTTTTCCTAGTTAATAAACCTTTAGTTAGTTTATTATAGGATTGGCTACAAGCATTGTCTTAGGTTTGAGATCTGAGGTGCAATTAAACTGGGGTAAGTGATTGGTACTTTGGGACTCTGAACAACCTGAATATTGTTGTGATTTGTGGTGTAAGGGACCATCTATCACAAAGGCAGGCTTGACTGGGTGACAAGATAGACCTGAGTGCCCAAGGGGACTGTCTGTGGCTCCATGTTAAGGCTGTTATAGTGCTTGAGGAGTTCACACTTGTTACTTGGCTGGTGAAATCTAAGTATAGAACACACAACCATTTTGGGGTTTGTAACAATCTGCTCTGATGTTGGCACCCATGTCTGTGAGCACTCCACACAGCTTGACAGCTGTATGGAACAATGAAGGTAAGAAAGTTGGGAACTTCTCAACATCACTTACTGGTTTTAAGAAAAGGAGTACTTGTGGCACCTTAGAGACTAACAAATACCACAAGTACTCCTTTTCTTTTTGCGGATACAGACTAACACAGCTGCTACTCTGAAACCTGTCATTATTACTGGTTTTAGTGCATGAGTTAAAATACTTGTAGATAAGGACATTATTTGCTTTAGGATTTGACACATTTTCTAATAGATGTGTAAGGAAACATATTAAGTACACCAACCTTTACAAAGTACCTTTTGTTAGCTAGATCCTTCAGAATTAATTAACCCCACATGCAAATCACAGCACCATCAATCCTGTGTGGCTTCCTGCCCAGCAGTGACAATAGACAGTTTAAAACTGAGGGCTTGTCTACACTGGCAATTAACAGTGCTGCAAATTTCTCGCTCAGGGGTGTGAAAAAACACCCCCCTGAGTGAAGCAAGTTGCAGCGCTGTAAAGTGCCAGTGTAAACAGTTCCCTAATTCTCTCTCACTCTCTGCCTCCCCACCCCACTCTCCCATCCTGTGAAAAAAACTTGCAAAGGAATTTAACAGGATGCGAACAACCTTTACCAACAGCTAGCCAGAGAGGCATTCATTCACTATTGTATGAGATTAAATTTAAACACAGCCTTTTCTTCTTAAAGTTCTGCAAGGTCCAACAGCACCACATAGCAGCAGCTCCCACTTGAATTGCACTATGCTGGCAATGTCATTTCAACCATGTAACCCACTGAACCAGTGTTGGCTTGCTGTTATTTTATGTTGTATTTGGCCAGATCTGAGAAGTTGCTTTTCTGTTTCCATTTAATTTAGCCCTAAAATAATGACACCTTTCCAAAGCCAAATACACCCAAAGTAACTTTTAGCAGATTTAGATATCCCAGACCTGACCTCGTTTTGTGATCACTTCAATCTATACTTCACACAAATGTCCAATTTTGAGGCAAAGATTAATCTTTAAAATGTTCTTCCTACTTATGTGTTTATATTTTATTCTATCTTTATGCACTTTTAACAGGTGCCCTGATTAAACCTTATGCTGAGGCCCCCTTTTACACCACTCCAGCCACTTAAGAGGACCATAATGGGGGTGTAGATTGACCTACAATATGGGATTTTCTATCTAGTGTAGTGGCTGTATGCCAATAACTCCAAAGTAGGGGACATACTGGGGACAGGCTGGAACGCGCTGTACTGAAGCTATTTTGTGCTAGTGTAATAGCCCACAGTAAGCCATTGCAAACTGGTGCTACTTGGCGCAGCCTTGGAGCTGCTCCAAGTTGTGCAGGGTCCAGGCGAGTGCCTGGTCTGGACCACAGTGAAGAAGGTTGCAAGATGGCTTAAAGCAGGGGTGGGTAAACTTTTTGGCCCAAGGGCCACATCTGGGTATGGAAATTGTATGGCAGGCCATGAATGCTCACGAAATTGGGGGTTGGGTGTGGGAGGGGGTGAGGGCTCTGGCTTGGGGTGCGGTCTCTGGGGTGGGCCAGAAATGAGGATTTCAGGGTGTGGGAGGGACTCTGGGCTGAAGCAGGGGGTTGGAGTGTGGGGGGGAGGGCTCCAGATGGGGGTGTGGACTCTAGGCTGGGGGTGCAGGAGGTTGCTCTGGGCTGGGGTGGAGGGGTTCGGAGGGAGATCAGGGCTGGGAAAGGGGTTTGAGGTGAGGGAGGGGGTCAGGGGTGCAGGCTCCAGGCGACACTTACCTCAAGCAGCTCCCAGAAGCAGCGGCATGTCCCCCCTCCGGCTCCTACGCGGAGGCGCAGCCAGGAGACTCCGCACAATGCCCTGTCACAGGCGCCGCCCCTGCAGTTCCCCTGCAGTTTCCGGCCAATGGGAGCTGCAGGGGCAGCACTTGGGGCAGGGGAAGCGTGTGGAGCCCCCTGACTGCCCCATGTATAGGAGCTGGAGTGGGGACATGCCGCTGCTTCCAGGAGCTGCGCAGAGTGGGGCAAGCCCCCAATCCCACTCCCCAGCTCGAGTGCCAGAGTGGGGCAAGCCCTGGATCCTGCTGCCCAGCAGGAGCTCGAGGGCCAGATTAAAACATCTGGAGGGCCGGATGTAGCCCCCAGGCCATAGTTTGCACACCCCTGGCTTAAAGTCACTTGTGCCTGCAAGAAAGGAGTAATGGAGAATCTAGCTCTTAGTGAGAATTTTAATTAGTGATTTAAGATATTCTTATTAACAATATTTTTTGCTAACTGTAACACGTTTCCAATCTTTGATACGCATGTGCATTGCAAAGTGCACATGTTCAGGCCTTTGACTGTTTGATACCAAGAATGCTAGGATGGTGGTGCATATGATCAGAGAAGATCATGTGGCTAGGAGATCATGTGACTGTATAGAAATAAGGAATGTTCTAACTTTAGTCTCTAGGAGCCCAAAGTCAAAGCAACACCACGTGGGTGCTCCTTAGCGTACGTCTACACTGCAGTTAGACACCTGTGTCTGGCCTGTGCCAGATGGCTCAGGCTAAGGGGCTGTTTAACTGCAGTGTAGACATTTGGATCAGGCTTCATCTGGAGCTCTGGGACCTTCCAACCTCCCAGGGTCCTAGAGCTCAGACTCTAGCCCAAGCCCAAATGTTTACACTGCAATTAAACAGTCCGATAGCCCAAGTCAGCTGGCATGGGCCAGCTGCAAATTTTTAATTGCAGTAGACATACCCTTAGTGACCAGGAAGGAGGTGAATGAAATGGGCAGAAAATAGCCCAAGGAAAGACGATAACTGCCAGGGTGACAGGCAGACAGCCACTGCATGTTAAGGGTCTTTAGGCTGGAACCTACAATAGACAAAGGGCCTGGGTCTGCCTTCCCCTCCACCCCAGTATCACTCAAAGGTTCCTCAGTGATCCCTGAAACAGGGACTAGAGTGATAGAATCCAGAGAAGGGTGGAAGAGTGTGCTAGAACCCAGAGAGGGGCCTAAAAGACTGGGAGGCTGGATCCAGAAGCAGGCTGGGAGAAAGACTGGTTCTGTTGAATTTTTATTACATCAGAAAGGGACAGATTCTGTTAAGACTAGCTGCTAAGGCCTACTTGATGGAGATTTCTTTTATCACATCCAGATCTGCTAACTTGGGCACATTCATTTTGCAGAGATTTACAATAAAGTACCTGCAGAGGATTCCTCTGATCACCAGTACAACCAGCTGTTAACCAAACTGTAGCATTCTGTGGGTGAAGTCCTGTTTTCTTTTTAAACAAACATTTGAAAGGAAAAGGTTTCCTTTGGAAATAATTTGATATAACCTTTGACACACAGTTTGTTTCAAGCATCGAGATTATTCTATCTGGCCTTCATCAACTCCAAATGGGAAAACGTGCCCTTTGCCAATTATACATATTTCCAACTAAGCATTTTTTGGGGTAGGAGAGGGAGGAGGATTAAAAGAAAACTGATTCATACTGAGAAAGCAGGGCAATCGGCTAGTTATCTTAGGTGCCTGTACATGAACGCAAGCCTGGGAAACAAGCAGAAAGAATTGGAAGTCCTGGCACAGTCAAGGAACTATGATGCAATTGGAACAACAGAGACTTAGCGGAGAACTCACATGACTGGAGCACAGTCATGGATGGGTATAAACTGTTCAGGAAGGACAGGCGGGGGAGAAAAGGTGGAGGAGTTCAACTGTATGTAAGAGAGCAGTACGACTGCTCAGAACTCCAGTATGAAACTGGAGAAAAGCCTGCTGAGAGTCTTTGGGTTAAGTTTAGAGGTGAGGGCAACAAGGGTGATGTCATGGTGGGCCTCTGCTATAGACCACCAGACCAGGAGGATGAGGTAGACGAGGCTTTCTTTGGAATATGAACAGAAGTTTCCAGATCACAGACCCTGGTTCTCATACGGGACTTCCATCACCTTGACATCTGCTGGGAGAGCAATACAGCAGTGCACAGACAATCCAGGAAGTTTTTGGAGAGTGTTGGGGACAACTTTCTGGTGCAAGTGCTGAAGGAACCAACTGGGGGCCATGCTCCTCTTGACCTGCTGCTCACAAACAGGGAAGAATTGGTAGGGGAAGTAGAAGTGGGTGGCAACCTGGACAGCAGCGACCATGAGATGGTCGAGTTCAGGATCCTGATAAAAGAAAGAAAGGAGAGCAGTAGAATACGGACCCTGGACTTCGGAAAAGCAGACTTTGACTCCCTCAGGGAACTAATGGGCAGGATCCCCAGAAGGCTAATATGAGGGGGAAAGGAGTCCAGGAGAGCTGGCTGTATTTTAAAGAAGGCTTTTTGAGGGCACAGGAACAAACCATCCCGATGTGCAGAAAGGATAGCAAATATGGCAGGTGACCAGCTTGGCTTAACAGAGAAATCTTCAGTGAGCTTAAACACAAAAAGGAAGCTTACAAGAAGTGGAAATTTGGACAGATAACTATGGAGGAGTATAAAAATACTGCTCAAGCATGCAAGGGTGTAATCAGGAAGGCCAAAGCACAACTGGAGTTGTAACTAGCAAGGGATGTGAAGGGTAACAAGTAGGGCTTCTACAGGTATATTAGCAACAAGAAGGTGGCCAGGGAAAGGGTGAGACTCTTACTGAATGGGGGAGGCAACCTAGTGACAGATGATATGGGAAAAGCTGAAGTACTCAATGCTTTTTTTGCCTCAGTCTTCACAGACAATGCCAGCTCCCAGACTGCTGCACTGGAAAGCACAGTATGGGGAGGAAGCGAGGAGCCCTCAGTGGTGAAAGAACAGGATATGGACTACTTAGAAAAGCTGGACATGCACAAGTTCATGGGCCTGGATCTAATGCATCCGAGGGTGCTGAGGGAGTTGGTTGATGTGATTGCAGAGCCACTAGCCATTATCTGTGAAAACTTGTGGCAATTGGGGAAGGTCTCGGACGACTGGAAAAAGGCAAATATAGTGCCTACCTTTAAAAAAAAGAAGAAGGAGAATCTGAGGAACTACAGACCAGTCAGCCTCACCTCAGTCCCTGGAAAAATCATGGAGCAGGTCCTCAAGGAATCCATTTTGAAGCACTTGGAGGAGAGGAAGGTGATCAGGAACAGTCAACATGGATTCACCAAGGGCAAGTCATGCCTGACCAACCTGATTGTCTTCTAGGATGAGATAACCGGCTCTGTGGATATGGGGAAAGCAGTGGATGTGATATATCTTGACTTTAGCAAAGCTTTTGATATGATCTCCCACAGTATTCTTGCCAGCAAGTTAAAAAAGTATGGATTGGATGAATGGACTATAAGGTGGATAGAAAGCTGGCTAGATAGTTGGGCTCAACAGGTAGTGATCAACAGCTTGATCTCTAGTTGGCAGCAGGGTTCAAGCGGAGTGCCCCTCGGGTCGATCCTGGGGCTGGTTTTGTTCAACATCTTCTTTAATGATCTGGTTGAAGGGATGGATTGCCCCCTCAGCAAGTTCGCATATAACACTAAGCTGGGGGGAAAGATAGATACACTGGAGGGCAGAGATAGGGTCCAGAATGACCTACACAAATTGGAGGATTGGGCCAAAAGAAATCTGATGAGGTTCAACAAGGACAACTGCACTTAGGACGGAAGAATCCCATGCACTGCTACAGGTTGGGGACCGACTGGCTAAGCGGCAGTTCTGCAGAAAAGGACTTGGGGAATACAGTGCATGAGAAGCTGAATATGAGTCAACAGTGTATCCTTGTTGCCAAGAAGGCTAATGGCATACTGGGCTGCATTAGTAGGACCATTGCCAGCAGATCGAGGGAAGTGATTATTCCCCTCTACTCGGCACTGAAGAGGCCACATCAGGAGTGTTGCGTCCAGTTTTGGACCCCCCATTACAGAAAGGATGTGGACAAATTGGAAAAAATCTAGCAGAGGGCAATGAAAATGATTAGGGGCCTGGGGTACATGACTTATGAGGAGAGGCTGAAGGAACTGGGCTTATTTAGTCTGAAGAAGAGAAGAGTGAGGGGGGATTTGATAGCAGCCTTCAACTACCTGAAGGGGGGATGGAGCTAGGCTGTTCTCAATGGTGGCTGATGACAGAACAAGAAGCAATGGTCTCACATTGCAGTGGGGGAGGTCTAGGTTTGATATTACAAAAACTATTTCAGTAGGAGAGTGGTGAAGCACTGGAATGGGTTACCTCAGGAGGTGGTGGAATCTCCATCCTTAGAGGTTTTTAAGGCCCGGCTTGACAAAGCTCTGGCTGGCATGATTTAGTTGGGGTTGGTCCTGCTTTGAGCAGGGAGTTGGATTGATGACCTCTGGAGGTTTCTTCCAATCCTAATCTTCTATGATTCCATGAAAACCAGTTGTAGGAATCTGTGGTTTCAGCTATAATTCTATAACTTGTCTACAAAGTTACACTAGAGCATTCTAACACCATACAGTGAAAATAGAAGCTTATGAAAGGCCATATGGAACTAATTCATTAAGTTCACTGAAATCTCACATTGTTCATGTTTTCCTGTTCTCATACTATCAGATCAAATTGCAAGCAGCATAGTCTAATAATAAAAGTAAGCGCATCAGTAGCATTAGTGAAGCAGGAGTACTGGACATGTTTATAGCCCAGAAGAGGTATTTTTAAAAAATGTGTCCCAGGGCAAGGCTTTTTGAAAGAAAATATATAAGGTATAGAGAGCAGAGTACTTAAAACAGCCCTATGAGTATTAACTCATTTCAGAAATGGGTAAATGGAGCCACAAAGTGTCTTGCTCAAGGTCACATAGTCAACAATAGCAGACCCAGCAGTCCTGACTACCATGATAGTCCCATATTCCAGCCACTAGACCATATTACTGTACTATTCTAGTCTAGCATGTAGATTAGAATATTGTATCATTTGCCTTATTCTTACCATTGCCTTACTCATACCATTAAGAAAAAAAAAGTAAGAATGG
Organism: Lepidochelys olivacea; assembly: GCF_965140295.1. Classification (NCBI taxonomy): domain Eukaryota; kingdom Metazoa; phylum Chordata; order Testudines; family Cheloniidae; genus Lepidochelys; species Lepidochelys olivacea. The sequence goes on from NC_140424.1 coordinate 20,118,335, forward strand.
CTATATACTAGGTCAGACCAATGGCTCATCTCACCCAGTATCCTGTCTTCCGACAGTGGCCGGTACCAGATGCTTCTGAGGGAGTGAACAGAACAGGGCAATTTATCCAGTGATCTATTCCCTGTCATCTAGTCCCAGCTGCTAGCAGTTAGAGATTTAGGGACACCAGAGCATGGACCACTGAGGTTTGGCTTTGCAGTATGGCTACTCACAGCAAAGCTAGCTAACCCAGGGTTCTGATCACCCAGGTTAACTCTGCAGTGAAGACATGCCTTCAAAAAAGAAAGATACAGAGACTTCATACAACGTACTGTACCAGCAGCCCCTGACTAGGAGATTCAGTTACATGAGTTAATTTAGCCTGACAAAAGCATCTTTGTATAAATACAGAAACTCATTAAACTATTGAAGGTATCCATAAATTCAATCTCACTACACTGAAATGAGTAAGTGTAGATCTTGTTTTCTGTTCAAACAAATATAGTTGGATTGTTTAAAACCCCAAAGGTTTGGCCTCTCTTCTTTTTCCTGTTTAACGGTCCCTGGCTAATATCACTGACTGTTTAACAAAGATATATAACAAAGCAAAAACACTATATTTATATACACATACAGAGAGAGAGAGCGAGCACGCGCACACACATATCATACATTGAAGGTAAACAAAAATACAGAAGGAACCTATTATCATGTTTTATATAAAGGAAATAACATTTTTAGGTAAACTTTATTCAAACCAGGTTGATGTATGTTAATTCTAATGTTCATCCTTAATGAGAAAGATACAGATAAGCATGAATTTAAAACAATACGACTTTTATCCTGTTCCGTTGTTTCTCCTTCCTGTCCCCAAATCCTTCATCAGCATATATTTAGTTCCCCTTTATAAAGGGATAGCGTCATATAAAATAAGCCCAAAATTTGGCACACTGCACCTTCAAAAGTCACCATAGTTTTTTTCCAAATACACAGATGCTGAAAATTCCTATTTAAATAAAATATAATATAAAATAAATAAATAAATAATACCCCAGTAGTGAGAGAATGAGAGTTTCAAAGCCAACTATATAGTAAAAATAAATAGACTTGGAACTGTAGGGATTCAGCCCTACAACAACAAAACAATGTACAAAAACAACAAAGAGTCCGGTGGCACCTTAAAGACTAACAGATTTATTTGGGCATAAGCTTTCAATGTACAGTGAATGCAGACAGATACTGTATACATGACATCAACTAGGATATGTCCATGTCCTGCCATGATGATATTTTTGTGCAGTCTGTAATATGAAATATATCTAAGATCATGATTCCTCCGAGCATTTCAGAAAACAAAAGCATTCTAATTTTCTCTTTGCTGCCTATAGATAAGAATGTGGCAGAGAAGCACAATAGAGAAAACAAGTGATCAACCACACTATACATTTGGCAAACCAGCGTCAATAATGTTCCTCTAAAGTACAGTAGTTTTCCCTAGGAGAACAGAACAAACACGGTTCAAAGTCGCTGCCAGAATTACGTTACCATATCTTCCACGCACTGCCTCATTTGGATTCTTCAGTAAATATACATAATGGGTTTTTTGTTTTTTTTTTTAATAAACATCACTTTCACATCCATTTTGAGGAGCTGTCTCCTGGGTTAAGATATTTACTTAGCAGAAACTGTAGTTCTCTATGTTGCCTCTGTATAAAAGCTCTTGCCTCCCTTCCAACTGTCAGCTTCTCATTCCCTCCTAAACAATGTTCAAAGACTCAGAAGAAGAGAGCCAAAGGGAGGGTCAATGTAAAAGGAACAGAGAAGTCCAGCTAGTGACAGTGGAAGAATGGTCCTGCGGTTAAGCAGAATGGACAAAAATCATGATTTAAAAACTTTTAAATTAATTTATATGCAAATTATTTTAAATATATATATTTTTTCATTTACTTGTTGCTAGTACTTTATTTTCTTCCCTAAATTGATGATGTAGATATTTTGAACTTGTTTCTTTAATTGGTTTCTTAATTGTAACTAGCATTTCAGATTTTACCCAGATATTCTTTTAGATTAACAAGTTTCATATTTAAAATGCCCATCCTATGCTGAAAAAGACATATTCACGGCTTCATTAACACCACAAACTCCTACAAAAAACAGACCACACTATCATTGCAACCAAAACCACCTTCCAATATACTGAACCTCCACAAGTCAAAAAAAATGTAAATGTTTCAGCCAAGCTATACTTCATCATCAGGGTTTGTAGGATTGAGTCAATGGGACATGTGCTCCCCAGTCCTTTAGGTGCTTACAAAAATCCCGCTCTAAGGTGCCTAAATATGGGTTTGGGAGGCTAACTTTAGGCTCCTGTTTTTGAAAATTGTATCTCGTGCATATTAAACGTTCACAGTACCTTTGTTAAGGCTTTTCACTGTTAACATGGAAGCAATTTTGTTTTGAAGTGACAAAAATTTTATGTCACTAAGAGAAAAGTTTTTATTAAAAATATTTTAGCCCATGATGCTGCCCCATTTGCCGTGCCTTCCCTAGGAATAAAGGTGCACTCTTAATTTGAGTTAGCTAACTTCTGTGAAAACTACAAACTGTCTTGGCTTACACTAGGATTTTACCTTGAGTTAGTTAATTCAAGTTAAGAACACACCTTTTTTTCCTAGTGAAGACAAGGCCATTGAAGAGATGTTCAATTCAAGGCCATTCAATTCCTAGCTCTGTCACTTCCTATATGACATTGGTTCAGCAAGTCACTTAATCTATGCCGCAATTGTCCATCTTCCATATGGATTAATAACACTTCCTTTCTCCAACTCTTTGTCTGTCTTGTCTATTCAGAATGTAAGCCCTTTGGGGTGGAAGGGTTTCTTATTATGTGTTCGTACAATGCTAGCAGAATGGAGCCCTGATCTTATCTGGGGCCTCTAGGCATGACTATGATAAAAATTAACAACAACATTACTTTCTCCTTCATTAAATTACTTTTCGACATCCCCAATGTGGGAGACTAGCCAATGGCAGCAATCCCTGATAGGTGGGTCAGGAGCCACGGGACGAGAAACTGAAGCACTAGATCAAACATCCAATCTGGTGCTGGAGATCACAGAGTATTAGTGTGAATTAAGCTCCCAGTGGTAGCTGTACAAATTTCAAGGATCTAAATATTTCGGGGACAAACAGCAGAGACTGCTGCAACCTAGTAGAGTGAACTCCAAGCCTTTCTGGGAGTGCACATTTAGCTAGATCATAACAGGTTTGAACGTACATTTTAATCCATGCAGATGGACTCTGAACTGAAATAACCTGGGTTTTGTGTTATTCTCCATAAACCACAAATTATCAGAAAAATGTATGGAATATCTTGGTTCTAACCAGGTAACAAGTAAGCATCCTTTTTACAAACATAACCTGGCCTCTCCTGACAGGTAATGAAATCTATGATTAAAAAGACTGGGGATGACATCTGGGTCTCACTGAAATCAATGGGCGTTTTGCCACTGACTTCAACAGAGACAGGATTTCACTCAAGGACTGTTAAAGATTGGTTCAAATGAAATTCTTAAAATTCATCAAAAACTGAAAAAAAAATCTGAAAAAACTTTCCAAAGACACTGGAAAGGTGAGTGGACCATCCACCAAAGATTCCAAGAGGGTGTAGCAGAACACTAGTCCTCCTCCACAAAACACGACCGCCAGGCACAGGTGTGGAGAAGAATTCTGTGGAGTCAGTGGGCCACATGGCCAGGTTGGCATCCCCATATTATGTAATATATTTAACTCTCCTAATTCTCCAATCGCATTTTGGCTATACTGAGGCTAGTTTACAGCATATTTTTATGTGCAGTGTAGCTTAACTGAGGCTGGTTTAAAGTGTGTTTTTACACATAGTTTGACAATAATTCTGGGGCTTCCAATCTGAGGTTTTTTATTTTAGTCTTCTTGTCCTCACATTATACAAGTCTCAAAATCAGTGAAGAGTGGGCTCCCAATAGAAAGCAGGCAGTTTTAGCTGCTACCATACCACCAAGATTTCCCCCAGTTGTGGAATTTCTTCTTTAAAATTACTTAATCTAGTGCAAATAAAACCTTTATACCATATGCTAAAGGGACTACTCTACTTGCAGTATGAGAATGGATTTAAAAGCATGCACTCTTATATTTTTTAATGGTTTGTTTTTAAAAACATTTCAGCATCTTTAAATAAAAATAAATAGTAAGCAAATAATTAAACTTTCCCTATAGTACGTCTTTAATATGCAACATACATACATTAATCTTACATAGCATAAAAAGATAAAATAGACTTAACTAAACTTGGCATGTGCAATATAATACCATGCTAGACTCCTGGAACGCATTATAATTATTACTAAATGTTATTTTATGAGATGACAATTTTTGAAATTTATTAGAATTTTTCTAGAATTAGAACATTCTTAGTACTCACATAACAAGGACAATGTATAAAATCAAAATGAAAAACTACTGGCTTCAACAAACTAAGCAAGAAAATATAAATATTTCTCTTTAAATACCTCATAAGAAATTAAGTAAATGCAATGCCTAATAAAAAATCCACGTTTCTACAGTCAAAAGTAGCTATTCAGTTTTTACCCAGCTGATCTAAATCATAAAGGCTGGTCTATAAAGAGCAGTTTTGCCAAAGGAGTGGACACCAGTTTGCAAATTATAGGATTAAAAAACTCAGGAGTAGATAAAACAGGCAACAGCTGTGCATATTTGTTTTTATCAGGGCTCAAATTCATGGAAAAAACCTAAAACTCAACCAGCTTTACTAAAAAAATTATTCAGCTTAGATTTTTGGCCTGAACAAATGAAAAAATCACAATATTGTATATGCAGAGTTCTGAAATGAAGGCCACTACTTATGGTCTCCATCCACAAACCAGTGTGTTTCACCATAAATCAATGACTGCAATAATCTCTCTTTCATGCACAAGTCCTCTGATCCAACTCCTCAAGAAATTCATGAGGGACAAAATCACAGAGACTGGAAATTTAAATGCATCCTCACCAAGTGAGACCAAAGAGATAATCCAGTCTTCTGATACAGTCTCCCACAGTATTCTTGCCAGCAAGTTAAAGAAGTATGGATTGGATTAATGGACTATAAGGTGGATAGAAAGCTGGCTAGATTGTCGGGCTCAATGGGTAGTGACGAATGGCTCGATGTCTAGTTGGCAGCAGGGTTCAAGCGGAGTGCCCCTCGGGTCGATCCTGGGGCTGGTTTTGTTCAACATCTTCTTTAATGATCTGGTTGAAGGGATGGATTGCCCCCTCAGCAAGTTCGCATATAACACTAAGCTGGGGGGAGAGGTAGATACCCTGGAGGGTAGGGATAGGGTCCAGAGTGACCTACACAAATTGGAGGATTGGGCCAAAAGAAATCTGATGAGGTTCAACAAGGACACGTGAAGAATCCCATGCACTGCTACAGGTTGGGGACTGACTGACTAAGCGGCAGTTCTGCAGAAAGGGACTTGGGGATTACAGTGGATGAGAAGCTGGATTTGAGTCAACAGTGTATCCTTGTTGCCAAGAAGACTAATGGCATATTGGGCTGCATTAGTAGGAGCACTGCCAGCAGATCGAGGGAAGTGATTATTCCCCTCTATTCGGCACTGGTGAGGCCACATCATGAGCATTGCGTCCAGTTTTGGACCCCCCATTACAGAAAGGATGTGGACAAATTGGAGAGAGTCCAGCAGAGGGCAATAAAAATGATTAGGGGCCTGGGGCACATGATTTATGAGGAGAGGATGAGGGAACTGGGCTTATTTAGTTTGCAGAAGAAAAGAGTGAGGGGGGACTTGATAGCAGCTTTCAACTACCTGAAAGGGGGTTCCAAAGAGAATGGAGCTAGGCTGTTCTCAGTGGTTCCAGATGACAGAACAAGGAGCAATGGTCTCAAGTTGCAGTGGGGGAGGTCTAGGTTGGATATTAGGAAAATCTATTTCACTAGGAGGGTGGTGAAGCACTGGAATGGGTTACCTCGGGAGATGGTGGAATCTCCATCTTTAGAGCTTTTTAAATCCCGGCTTGACAAAGCCCTGGCTGGAATGATTTAGTTGGTGTGGTACTGCTTTGAGCAGGGGGTTGGACTAGATGACCTCCTGAGGTCTCTTCAAACCCTAATCTTCTATGATTCTGTGAAACACAGTCCTATAGTTTTTTTCTTGATTGGAGGCAACCGACATTCTTTAGCTACAGTCCAATGCACTTTCCCATTTATTACACATATTCTTTGTGTAGTAACATGGCTGTAATGCCATTTTAACAAGTCCTTGTAAGTCACAGTAGACAAACCTTAATAGGGGTGGAAAAGCTCTGACAATTTCAAAGATTAAACTAAACTATCTAGAACACTGGGAGATCTTTCCCCTTCATCCTGGTGCATTCATATTCCCTTTTTTGATCCTTCTTTCTTTCCTCCCTCCCAAAATGATTCTTACCTTCCAGAACTCCCAACAGGACATGCAAACCTGTGCAAATTCCTCAACAGGCTCCCCCAACCCTTTCCCTTTGTCTGACCCTCCCAATATACACATTTTTTTTATCCTAGTCTTGCACCTGGCAGTTTCTCTGCTGTCTGATGGACGTAGGAAACTATTCCATTCAAATCTGACATGCTTTGAGGATTCCACTATAAGTATCTGAACATGTCTGTGTGCCTATGGTGGGTCTAATGCAGGGGATTTGAAAAAGCATGCTGGGCCCAGCAGAGAGACTGCTAGACCTTGCAATTGCATCAACTAAGCTAGGGGGTGAGGGAAGGAAGCCTGTTAATGCTTGCAGAGAAAGATGAAAATATTTAGCCTTAAAAATGTTATGTTTTAATTCCAACACTGAAAGACTGAGGTTCGGCCACTCCATTGCCTAACTGTAACCCAAATTATATAAAAAAGAATCTACTGATCATAAAGTATTTTAAAGTTATCAGTCCTGTGCCTTACTACATCTTGTTGAAATGCTTAACTTGTCACCCCTGTGGAAAAGACTGCTGAAACGCTGACATGTAAACTCTTCTGCCATTACTTACGGAGGACAAGAATCAGCCAGCAAAGAGGGAAATTGGATGCACAACAAGGAGAGAGAGAGAGGTCTGTAGTAAGGACAGGAAAGGTGACAGGCAGGAAGGACTGTGAATCATATGGAAAAGAAGCAACAGGAACGGCCTGGGTATTGGGATGAAAATAGGAGTCAGAACTGGGAAGCACTAGGCATCAAGAAAGAGAAGCATCAGGGCAGAGGGAACAAACCTATCTGCTATTACCTCTAATTCAAGAGAAGAACAAAGGAAAGGAAAGAGAAGGTGCAAAGGCACTCCTGCAGGAGCACAGCTTTTTGGGGGTTAAAGAGCTACTGATACCAATGATACTACATATGCAAGGCTGGAGTATGTCACCTAAGCTGCTCTTTCTGGTAGGTGTAAAGGTCAGCTGCTTGTGTGAACTCAGTGCCAGGTCTCTATTTAAGTCACAAGTTACACTTTGTTTTCAATGATTTGCAACAAAGCATCATCTGCAGGATTCTCTGAGGCACTATAAGGTTAAACAGGTAGTTATTAATCCAGTGCTGACTGGCTAAACAACTGGAATTAGAAATGCAGGAAAAGGCTGAATAAGAAATCCATTTTTCTTTAAGGAAAAAACATCTTTCTTCACTTGAGACCTAGAGGTTCTCAGTCCTTCCACTACAGCTTCCAGATGATCCACAGCTGTTTGGCATCTGTTGCAATATTCACCAGTATACTCATTCTCTTATTGGCATTCTACAGCTACTCCAACATGCTCATTGGAGTCCCATCATTGTCAATGTTATCCATAGTGTTCTTTTTATAGCCAGAGCATTGCAGCTCACGGTTCTGTATAGGTACAACAGAGCAGAAAGCTGGAACCAGAGATCTACAGGTGTGATAAATGAACTATTTTGCTTCCTAAAAGAAAAGTGTGTGTTGGATTATAGAGCAAAATATCTGTTTAACAGAGCCCTAGAACAGACATTTTCACATTTTCATTTTTTACCATATCTAGCATTGAGAGAATATAAATATATTATCTTTTAAAATAAACTGAACATGCTTGTAGTACTTGCCTTTTTTCCATAATCAATGAACCTGCATGCAATTAAAAAGGCAGCAGCGTAGCAGTTCTTTCAATTTATGATTAGATAAGCATCTTGTTTACACTGTGATTCAGAGAATACATTTGTGACTCAGCTCGGTTATTTTGCACGCACAGGATAAGCCAAACATTTGGTTGCTTTGTTTTTAAATGGAAAAGTCTTCCAGCATCTGAGACTGATATGTTCTCAATTAATTTTAACGGGCTAGAGAAATAAAAAACGTTTTAAAGATTACTTCTGGCATCAGTTTGTTACATAGGACTGTATGGGCAACAGATCTCACTTGAAACAGCTGTGTAAAGTTACTCAAGTTAGCTTGCTTTTTCTCTCTTTGATAAGTGTCTAGCCTGCATGGGAATTCCAATTTATTCCAAATCTCATTCTGGTAGAGTTTATTTGCCAACCCTTTCCCCTTCACAGGCAGAAACTCTCTCATTTTCAAGCAGCTGCTGACATGTGAACTTCTATAAATTCCACCCACACAGACATATAAGCCACCTCAACATTCTGATACACTTAGAAAACTAGACCCGAAAACTTTTAATTCATGAAAACAGAAAGGGGGGTGGGGTGAGTAGTACAGGTTGCATTTAATTAACTGAATTGCAAAAAGACAGCAAAACAGCTACATTTATTTCAGTGATCATAGACCTCACTGAGGGAAAAGGAGCTGTGACAAAGTTTTTGAGATAGAACATCTATCAAGATTTCCTGTGATATCTGTACACTTAATGTGTGTTAGTTCTGTAATGGAGCCTAATAGCATCATAAAGATGTATTTATGTTAACCATGATGTCATAAAATAAACAATATGAACACTAACCTCACGGTGAAAAAAGGAACATAAAAATAGGATAGACATGATAATATAGCTGTAAGAACAATATGTAAGATTGTGTGGGTGGACCCAGTACTATGTGCATCTGTAAATAAAATAACCTTGAGCTCTCATCACTCGTAAATCCCTGCCATAGACAATCTCTAAAGTAGGGAATAGCAAATGCTGAATTCCATACAGTAGACCTATGCAATCTGTCCAGCGGGTACAGATTAAGGGAATTCTGAGCTCTACACACTCTGCAACTGGAGCACATATGGCCCCTCCCTCAAATAGCAGTAGAGGTGCTTGCCTTTCATCTTGGGTGGGTGGTGTTGGCAGGGCACACCACACTAGTAAGCTCCCCATTAAAATTAATGGGGTAGTTCACACCTTTCAGAGCTACAGTTTCACGTTTTCTGCAAACTCAGGCAGACATCACAGCAGTACTTACACTTGGGTAACATTTTCAAGTTTTTCTTCACAACCTTTTAAAATGGAAGCTTTGATTCTGATAGAATCATATGATTCTAGGACTGAAAGCCCTAAGCACTCACCTATAACTACTGTGCCTTTTTCAATCAATATCCTTTTGTTACCCATATCCTGACCTTTCGTAGGCACTGACAATTATGGTTTCTACTAGCAGACCCAATGGTACAACTCACAGATAACAGTATTTACAAGTTAAGGCAGGCGGAAAGAAAACACATTTTAAGAGATAGTCCTGGAAAGCATGTTTCATTGGCAGTGACTCAACATGCGTGATACTCAAACTTTTGTGGAAAGCCTGTCTGTGAGTAGTTCTCAAAAGGGCAAACAGCACAGCAAGTTGACATGGTACAGTGTTCATGTCCCATTCCCCGTCAGTACCTAGCCTAAGCCAGGGAAGCTAATGATCCAACCAGTGGACCAAATTTGGTGATGAATCCTGGTCACATGCCCCCTGAAGCATGTTGCGCCTATGCTAAGAAGATGATGGTACAGAAGGTAGTAAATTACATAGTGTCACTAAAAATAAAATAGTATTATTCCATAGGCATTCTTTCATCATTTCTAGAGGTACCCTTCATTTTAAATTCACATGCTATAGACTTATCAAAAAAAGCAGCTAAAATTACCACCTATTTTAAAGAAAACTGCCCTGTAGTTCATTATGCAATTTCATTATAAAGAAATGAAAAAGTGCAACAGGGAGTCAGAAACATGATTTTTAATTAATTTAACAAATGGCAAAAATGTAATATATAGAGTTTGATCAATATAGCCCTGAAGGACAAATACATGACATCTGGCCTACTGTTCTCAGAGGCCAAAAATTTAAATGTGTAATTCACAGCAGGTTGACGCTGGAGCAGAATCTAAATTGAGATACACAGGTCTGCATTGCCATTGCTTATTGTATTGGTGCAGCTTTCAGCTGATCCCCACATGTCAGAAGGAAGAACAGAGGACTGGGAATCAAGTAACTTGAGCTCTGTTCCAGCTCTGCCACTGATTGGCTTTATGACCTTGGCAAGCCTCTGTTAGCTTTTACAGATGAGGGAAATAAGGTATCACACCATCCAGACACAACCTTCCCACTATTATTGATTGTCCATACTGGACACATAACATGTTTTTAAATTTAACTGTACTTAACATCTGGGGTTGAGGGGGATCTGGCTTTTATATTTGTTTGGGGCATACAATCAGGCAGCTGTGGATTGCTTTATCATTTATGATTACTGAGAAATTACTGTACTGCCTTTATACAAATGAGAATGCTGGTACAAGGAACTGCATAACTAAGAAAAGAGTGTACAGCTATGATCAGAAACCCTATCGTATACTGTTGACTGGTGGAGATAATTTCATTTCAGTTTAGTATACTAAATGGGATAATTTAGAAATTAAAGATAGGCTACGCAGACAAAAAATATAAAAAAGTATCAGCTACCACTTTAAAATGGTCAACTAGAATGCAGGTAAAGAAACTACATTTTCCAGAAAAATGTTTTGGCTAAGTGTTGTCTTCACTGTTACACTCATCAGAATATTTATCCACAAGTTTCTATCTTTTGTTTTAGTCAGATATAACATACAACAGTATGGCCTAACATTTAGCTCTGCATATACCTACACATTTGGAATGACGACACTTTTCAGCAGGCTTATAAGTAAGCATTTCAGTGTTAGCTGTTCCAACTTTGCACTCCAGCACATGCACCTGTGTATTTACACCAAAGTTACATTAACATTTCCTGTCCTTCGTTCCTGACAAATTAGTACAAACCTTGTAACAACAATGGCAATTTGCCATAATGGCTGTAGCCATTCAATCATTTCGACTTAAAAGAAAGTTCATTTGTGCCCCTATCTAATGCCCTAAACCTAATACAAAATGAGTCTTTCTTCTACACTGCATCTTTCACAGGTTAAACCATTTGAATGTAGAACCTGAAGCTCAGGAGTTGAGGGAAGTGAGACAAATATATTATACCCAGGATGGGTAAGGAATGGTGTCCCTAGCCTCTGTTTGTCAGAGGGTGGAAATGTATGGCAGGAGAGAGATCACTTGATCATTACCTGTTAGGTTCACTTCCTCTGGGGCACCTGGTATTGGCCACTGTCGGTAGACAGGATATTGGGCTGGATGGGCCTTTGGTCTGACTCAGTATGGCCGTTCTTATGTTCTTATACCTGCCACTGAATATGTAATTTTTTTGCCCCCTGTTCTATTACATAGCTCCCAAAATGATTCACACTTATTAACCAAAGCATAAAATCCCAAACACAGTAGGATTTAAGAGATATATCTAGCAACTGGTGGATGCCACCAGAATACCGGGAGGCTGTCCATACTATTGCAACACCATCATACACGGGCACTATATATCCTACCAGTTATTTAAAATAACAAGAAATCTTTATATTTCACTAGATTTTATCAGTACTGTTTCCTGCCCTATATGATACCTTATTCTGCACAACTGTAAAGATGCAGAGCCTAATATAATTATTAGACAGAAGTTAATTGTCTCAGATACCATGGTTATAGGTTTGGTGCAAAAATCTAGGTAGATTGGTGAAACTGTTCCATTTCAGAACAAAATATCAACATTTCCTGCAGAGCTCAAATTCCAATTTTTTTGTTTTGAACAAGTCATTTAGCTCTTTTCTAAAATGTTTCCAAGGCTCCCTGAGTTGCCTAGAGCCCCAGTAGACCCACCAGTCTCTGGGAGCCCTGCCTCTGGGGCAAACCACCTGGCAGGATGCCAAGGAGCCCAGAGGCTGGAACCACTGGGAGCCATGACTCCGATGTGGTCTGCCTTGCCTTCTGCCCTGGAGCTGAGGAGCCTGGAGTCAGGGCTGGTGAAGAGTAGTGGAGCCAGAGAACTGGAAATGGTTTTTCCAATGGAAAAAAAAATCAGAATTTTCCAGCAAAACTGAAATTTTGTAGAAAGTCAATTATCCATCTGAATGGTTTTCCAGTGGGAAATTCCCAATCAGTTCTAGAGAACATACTTTCTGAACCTGAATATCTCCCAACCCAGGAACTCTTTTCTTTTAGGGGTACGACCTTTTAAAAGAAACAAAAAACTTTTGGGACAGAGGGGGGAAACTGTCAAAGTTAACCAAGCATATCACTAAAAATCAGTACCCTGGCTGGTGGTCACAGCACAAAGAACAGGCCAAGAAGACTTAATTATCCTCTCCTTCCCCTCCACTGAACTAACCTTTTCCCGCTCTACTCTTCTGCATGTGAAGGCCATGGAAGGGGTGTGGTGTGTGAGGGAAGCTTCCTCCATCACTACTTGTACTTGTTGTTAAAGGACTTCAAACTCTAACGCTCTGTCTACACTAGTAATTATCATAACATCTCCCACCATTATACCACCAGCCATGCAGCACTACCAAGGGCAGAAACCAAAGTAGGAATTCAAGTGTAGACAATGCACTGACATTTCTAAACACCATGCCATCTAACTCTGCTTTCAACACTACATGGCGGATGAAGTGCCTGCAGCAATTGAGGGTAGTGGTGGGGAGGTGCTGCCTCCACTAGCACCCCACCTTTCCTGCTAGCAGTGGAGCTGTACTAGTTATGTGCAATAGTGGGAATTTTTAAGAAAACTGATAATACAGACAAGGCCAAAAGGCCATGTCAATCACCTTCAATCAGCACTAAGTTCACAAAAAATAATCACTGTTTGAGCTATTGCTTAAAAACATGTTTTTTCCCCATTTTACATTGTGCTCTGAATATGGATTAAATCAAACCAATTAAAGAGGAGTATCGTGCTGCTAAAAGTCACGCAGTGTAGCCGTATGCTCTCCTGCTGACAAAAAACTTCTACCCTCAATGAGCAGCATTTGCATTGTCACCGACAACACGCTGTTCACACTGGCACTTGTCACAGCAAAACTTTTGTTTTTGGGGGGAGGGAGGAGGGGTTAACACCTCTGAAAGACAAAAGTTTTATCGTTCAATTGCCAGTGTAGACATAGCCTAAGAAAGAAGGGAATTTCCCTCCCCATGAATCACCACAGTCTGAAAGAAAGGACAAAACCCCTCCCAACTCTATTAAAAGGAAAGGCTATCCAGAAGTGAAGGCTAACCAGAAACTGAAGGGCAGTATCTAGGTGAGATGCTATCTGTGAAACACTGGATCCACTCTATGATAGAGGGCACACTGGGAAACTGAGCAAAGGCAATAGGTACCATATATTAGATAAAAATCCCTTTTCTAACATAAGTGTAAAATCTGAGGTTGCATTTTTGTTTATTTTCTGCATAGTTTGTGTGTGTTTGCTTCCCCTTAGCCATTTCATTTTGAATCTGTGGCTTTTCTGTTAAATAAACCTTTTTCTGTTAAATAAACTCCAAACAGGTCTCTGTTATACAAACTGTGTGGTGCATGTGGTTCCCAAAGTGAACTGATAACTGGGGAACAGATTTCACTCCTTTGGGGGTGATGATCGGTGTGGGAGGGTGGACGGGAATGTCCGAGCATCTGGTAGTTCAGAACTTGGGCTAGACCAATTTGGGGAGACATGGGACCAGAAGGGCTATTGGTTTCACTCTGCAAAGAGTAACTACGCTGGTGAAAGCCAGGGGTGAGACTGTTTGTAGACTGGTTTATGTTTGTAGACTGGCTACTGGTGTCAAGACTCTGAGCCATAGCAGCATGCCATTAAGGTCCCCAAAGGTATAAGGCTAACCATGAGAGAACCCCTTACTGGTCTGGGTAATCCCCAAAAGTAACTTATTCTTGAATATGGAACTTAAGTTCATAAGCAACTTAAGCACGTTTGAAAAATTTACCCTTTGTAATTAACCTTCTTTGACAACAGCTCTATTCCCTGATTTTTGCTGTTGTGCTAAGTGTGGGATAATAGACCTGCACTCACTTCACTTTGCCCTTCATATCAAATTTAAATTTCTCACCCTTAACCTTAAGGGCCTAACATAAATGTGCTTTGGCATACTCCTTGAATCTTCTCCCTCATTTTTCCCACTCTAGTATCATTTGCTCAGCCAATGACAGCAGTCTCACTGCGTATTTCATTTCCTCCTTTCATAAAGCTCTCTTAAGTATGGAATGAATTTGTGATTTCAGTGCAACAGAATCCCCATACTTCCATCCACATCTCTGCTAATGACTCACCTCTTCTGGGAGGACCACAAATGTAAATAATGAAATTGATTAGATTTGATTATTTAAATTTTATAATCTTAGAGTGTCTCAACCGTACTTGAAATCAGAGAAACAGTATAGCTCCCAAGTGATAACTCTGGCAGTGAGTTTTCCAGTTTATTATTTCTTGTAACTTAAAGTAGAGTCACCATCCCGATGCTAGATGCCAGCCAGCTGCAGTTCTATATACTCGCCCTTCAAGAATAAGATGTTTATGAGTTCAGCATTGCTTCAGCTGAGCATGGATCAATTGCAGTAATCCGTGGAACTGCAGCCAGTGGCTTCTACTACCATGGAGCCCCACTACAAATGAGTTGCCCCCGGCACTTACAGTGTTTGAAAATGGTGATTACAGCCACTGCCAACATTTATCCAGCCACCTGATTTTAAAAGCTAGCAGCCAACAAAGCGGCTTGTCCCACCATGAATTCCATTTTTATGGTGTTTTTAAAAGAATGTAAATCCTAACCTGTGAACATACCGGGATCTCTTTTAAAGTCTGCCTCATATTACACGTGTGTAAAAAAGCTTTGGAGTCAGTAGGAGAGAATTTTTTTTGTCATAAAATTATTCGTAGATCTGCACAGCAGATGTTCACAATTTTAAAGGGAACAGAGGCCTGTCTGTGGTCAGCCAGCAAGCTCTGTTTCAAGTGGGTAGATCAAGGCTCAAGGCAGCAACTATTTCCTGTCAGCACACTGGGTGACAGCAATAGCAGCTTTCGTGGGTTATACCCCAGTTAACTTGTACAAAGTCACTTTTGTGAGGGTCTGGTTCTGTTTCATAGCTGACAGGATAATAATGCTTAAAGGTTCAGTATCCCCTTTTAAAAGGTGTATGTCAACTGGTGCATAAAGTATTATTGCTTTCCTCTTACTGTGTACATTTTTGTGTTTCTTTGCGAGATGACTGCGGTATGCCTTCAGAAAGAGGGAGCATACCTATCCTTTCATTACTATGCTAATTTAAATTTAGAGTCAAAGCCCGTTGTAGTGCAGTCCAGCCAGAGCATCCCCTTTTGGTTGGACTGGTAAAGCCTGCCCCAAGTTCCCTCCACCAGAGTATAAACAAGCCAAGACCAGCTTCAGGTAATAAATACCACCCTCCCTAGATGGTCTGCTTTATTGAACAGGAAATGTTTAACAGAAAACATCACATAGGCATACAGTACAGCTTTCTATCTCGACTTCCTGGCCAAGGGACTCAGTCACTCAGTCTATCGGTCATCTGTATTGAGTTCAGTATTCGTCTCCATTGAGGCTCTCCGTCTGGTTGCTCTCACCTCAGGTCTCCTAATGCCATCTGGGTAGAGATTTCCTCTGACGTTGGGGTCCACTGTGGTTTCTCAAGGGCTTCTCCAAATACTAGGCAAGCCCTGCGGGCAGTCTGTTGACAGTGACTCCCCTTCTCTGAAGCATTTCTTCCAGGTTCTGTGGTATGGTAGGCTCCCCAGAGAGCTCTCTCTTTCCAGGATCCTCCTTTAGGCTCTCTGCCCTAGGAGATTGTGTTCTGCTTAACGCAGGAGTCCTGCCCTAAGAGCTCAGCTTCTGCTGGACTCAGGCTCCCTGCGTCAGGAGCACAGATTCTGCCTAGCTCATTCTCCCTCCCTTGGGACTACAGCTTCATCAAATTCAGGCTCTACATCCTAGGAGCATGGCTTTTGCCTGTTTCAGGCTCCCTGGGAGCTCCCCTCCTCTGGAGCGTCCTTTCTTTTAACGGGTCTCCCTCTAACTAAGGTCCTTAGCCTTTTATCATGCCCAAGTGACTCCCTGCCTAACTTTTAGGTACTGCTATGATAGCTGCTGACTATCATCTAAACTCACTTCCTGTGATAACACAGGCCATAGCACTTTCTTGAATTAATTCCTGCTTCAATTGGAGCATATCTTTTAGAAAAAGCATCCAATCTTGATTTTAAAATTTCCAGTGATGGAGAATCCACCACAACTCTCGGTGAGTGGTTCCAATGATTAATTACCCTCACTGTTCAAATATTTGCAACCTTATTCCTAATGAAATTTGTCTACCTTCAATTTCCAGCCATTGGATCTCATTATACCTTTATAGATTGAAGTGCAATCAAATTTCTGTTCCTCATTTAGGTAATTATAGACTGTGATCAAGTCATACTTTAACCCTCTCTTTATTAAGTTAAGGAGTTCCTGGAGTTTCTTACCGTAAGGCATGTTTCCCAATCTTCCATCAACTTGTAGCTCTTCTCTGAACCCTCTCCATTTTTTCAGCATCCTTCTTGAATTGTATACACCACACTTGGACACTGTATTCCAGCAGGTGACATAGTGCCAATTACAGAGGTAAACGAGTTAGAGGATGCTATCTAATACTATAATAAGAGAAAGAGAGAGACAAGCAGAAAGAGAGAGAAGGGAAAATATAGGACAGCTGAGATGCACAGTGGCACTGACTGGCTATCTAGATGTGGGGTTTGTGTTAGCAGCTCTGCACAGCAATAGCACTAGAAAACAGAGAGAAAATGAATCAAAGAACAGATCAAGACTGGGAGTGGTAATGTCAGAGAAAATTTTGTTTGGAATTTTTCCAAGACTGGAACATAAAGCGGTATGAAACTTGGCTGAGGGGGTTTTCCTCACCCAGCCCTAACCACAGCAGAGGTGGAATATTATCTTTTGTATTTGCTGCATAGTAGACAGTTATCAACCTCTGTTTAACCATAAAGCCTAGGAAATTAACTAGCCTCACTGTTATTTCTCTCTTCACCATCTTTTCTGATTAAAAATTTAGTTGTTTAAATTTAAGAATTTCCCAGGATATTCCAGCAGCTAATTCTCTTGCAGTTAGCCGTTGCTCCTCCCTGGCTTTGGACCAGAATTCAGAGCACAGTTCCAGGAAAATATTTGCCCTAATAAGCCCATTATCAATGGAAGACTGAAATAGCACAGATATTAATCTTTTAGCCTGAGTGCATTCTATATAAAGGGAATCAAAACCCACCTTTAGTACACCAGAATGACTTTTGCTCCTAGCACATTTTAGAAAGACATTTGTCCTCAGCAGGAAAGCCCTCTGCAATCTGGTTACCTGCACCTGATGACCAATTTACCACTGGTGATTTTGGTGTCTCCCAAAATATTAAGGAGACATCTCAAGAATCCCAACCATCATGATATAGAGGCAGAGAGCTGCATGGATACAAAATATTCAGGAGAAAAGAATTAAATCTGAAAGAATTAAATCCCAGCGCTGGTAGCTATGCCCCTTGTGGAGATGGGTTTTTTAGAGCGCTGGGAGAGCTGTCTCCCAGCACTCTACCGCGACCACGCAAGCCATGTTAAAGAGCTACCACAGCAGCGCTTTAGCGTTGCCAGGGTAGACTACCCCTCAGAGAAGGCACCTATGCCATGGGGGTGGACCAACCCACGTCACTGCAAGGATCTTTCTAGCAGCTGGAAGAAGGTATAAAAAGAGTGAATGACCTCATCACTTGGCTTCTTTCCCCCACCCACATCTCAACACCTAGAAGAATGAATGGAAGACAAAGACTTTGAACTGGGGAAGATTAGTCCCAGGCTGGAAAGGGATCCAGTCTGTGTATTGAGGAACTGTAAGCTGACTGTACTATCCTGTTAGGGTGAGAAACTGTTTGATTCAAATCTTGCTTAGTCAAAATTAGAATTTAGACTACAAATTTATTTTTGTTTTTTAGGTAACCAACTTTGATCTCTATGCCTGCTACTTATAATCACCTAAAATCTCTGTCTGTGGTTAATAAATCTGTTTTATATTTTACCTAAAACAGTGTGGTTTTGGTTGAACTGCTTGGGAAATCTCAGCTCAGATTACAAAGGCTAGTGTATGTCCATTCCACTCTGAAGGAATGGCAAACTAATTAATGAACTTACACTGTCCAAGGAAGCGTTGAGCAGCGTAAGATGGCACAGTTCTGAGGTGTAGGGCTGGAGCTGGGGGGAACTGGCTGGAGCCCCTCTATGGGATGGTTCATGAGTGGCTAGGAGATCATTCATGTAACTCAGTTGCATGTATCCTTGCCTGTGAATGGCTGAGTAAGTACAGTGCCTGTCAGAGGTTTGTAACTTGACAGTAGCATCACAGTGTGAAAGACAACTCAGGCTGATGGGTTTGGAAGGCTCAGAAATCCCACAGTCCAAGTTGCATGCTGGGGATCCCATCACAGACACACAATCCTGTGAGGGAACAGAGGTGAAACCTAAAAGGAAAGAGGGGAGTGAAATCTGATAACTGTTGGATTAATCCTAACAAATGGCATAAAAGACCACTGTGGAATACACTGACAATGATCCAACACCACAAAGGAGAACACACAGTACAAAACCTGAGGCCAAACTGTTGAAAAATAAATAAATAAAATGCAAAAAAAAAAAAAAAAAGCATAATAATCATACAGATGGTTAGGCAGAAGAGTCTCCTGCAGATGAAAGAGTTCAGTTTTGTGGTTTGGCATGTTTTACTTTTTAAAGTAAATTTCAATTAAGCTGTGAGCAAGTAGGTTTAACCAAGACGTTTCTCACTGTTCATCTGGTGAGTGAAGGTGTGAAAAAGTAGCAGTGGATGTGATGCAAATTTTCCAGTCATTAACTCAGAGTTGCACCTAACTGGTGTTTAAAAAAAACAAAGCAATTCCTTTGGGAAATAACATAAATATCCTATTCTGAGCCAGAGTACAGGTTGGGAACTGAGATAGGGAACTAGGACCTAGATTTCAGTGCTTCACCTTTCAATATTTCTAATTCTGACATAAACATGAATCCTCTAATCATTTCACCAAGCATGCAACACCTCTGCTCAGTAAACATTTATCACATCTTCTGAATCTCCCTTGCAACTGGATTGTTGTTGCTTAGTATCCAAGCTGATGAACAAAGCCAGGCCACATTTCTGCAAAGAAAATTAGTCCCTGCTTGAAGAGAGTCATAGATTGAGTTCTGCAAAACACCAAGTTGAGTATATCTTCTGAACCGTAGTTGAGATTTCCAAAGGGACCTAAGGGAATTAAGTGCTCAACTCTCACTGGCTTTCAATGGCAGCTAGGCACTTAACTCCCTTAGGCCCCTTTGAAAATTCCAGCCCCTCTGCCTCCCTCCAGCTGAAGGTTCAGAAAGGTTTCTATTTTGTCATCCTTGAGTCTCTGGGATTCAGGGTGTTGGAAACTCTTTCATGGAAAAGGAATCAGCATTGAATCTGCAGATCTAGCAAACTCAGTAGCTAGATTCCTGAGTTAGATTTGTGGTGCATAGTTCTGGCTGACCAACAACTGATTTTCTAGTCCCATGGGCCATTCCTGATGCACCTTCATTTTTGACCAAATACTACAGCTCAACTGTCACTGTAGACAGAGTATCCCATGAAAACAGTCCCTTAGTTAATTACTCAAGTAAAAGATAAAAGGATTGATGCCACATTTCCTCATTGCATGGAGACACCTTGAAATGTTAAATGTCCACTAGTAGTGGTACTCACCAATGCCAATAACAGGTGGAGCAAAACAAAAAGCAGCTTGGACCCACCTCATTAATTTTAAGTGTCAACAATCTATCTGGTGTTGCACAGTACACAAAAAAAGACAAGAAACTGTCCCAAAGAGTTTATAATTAACAAATATCTCCAGGCTTTCAGAAATGGAGACAAAACATGACAAAAAGGAATGGGGTGGAAGTTCTATATGGAATGCCCATTATATGGGTGCTCAAATCTCAGCATCATAGCCCTTCTTTGTAAAGTTGCAGAAAAATTGTGTTCCACAATATTAGCATTCATTGTTTTAAAACTGATGGGCCATTGGCTATAGCTACAGTTTGAGCTGGGAGTGCAATTCCCAGCTCGAGATGACACACTAACACTAGCTCTCATTGAGCTAGCACACTATAAATAGAACATAGCCATGGCAGCGAGAGTGGCAGGAGAGACTAGCTGCCTCGAGTGCATGCCCATCCAAGACCAGAAGCTCGCACTGGGAATGGCTAGCTCCTCCCTCCATAGTGCTGCCACGGCTAGAATCTATTTTAGCATGCTAGCTCAATGAGAGCTAACACAAGTATGTCTCATCAAGCTGTGAATCACAATCCCAGCTCCAAGTGTAGATGTACCCTGTGTCTCAGTTATACCACTCTGGCAATGTAAAGAGGCCAGCTGGGTATAGCTGGCTGAGTCATGCAAAGGGGCCTTGTTATAACTGACAGGTTTCAGAGTAGCAGCCGTGTTAGTCTGTATTCACAAAAAGAAAAGGAGGACTTGTGGCACCTTAGAGACTAACCAATTTATTTGATCATAAGCTTTCGTGAGCTACAGCATCCGATGAAGTGAGCTGTAGCTCACGAAAGCTTATGCTCAAATAAATCAGCTAATCTCTAAGGTGCCACTAGTACTCCTTTTCTTGTTATAACTGAGAAACCCATTCCCACAGCTTCTTGTGTCCCAAAAGCGCCAGCTGTCCCCTGCTCGGCTACCATAACCTCCAACTTCCTCATCTTTCCAACATCTTCTACAACGCATTTATGCATTTTCAATGCAAAACTTTATGACACACTAAAAATTGATATTTTGGAACCAATAAAATATGAATGGAATTTAATATCAAAATAAATAACACAATGGAGACTGCACTGATTGCATTTGCTATTTGTTTTCAAATTTCATTTCCTAAAAACACTTTTTCTACTCATACATGTTATAAAAATATCACATCCCTAACTCAAATAGTTATACTAGGAAAGCTTTTAAGAATATATCAGGCCCAAGTCACAGAGAACAAACTTGAAGTAAAAATTTTAATATTAATCAGTACTCAAACACTGGTTTCAGAGTAACAGCCGTGTTAGTCTGTATTTGCAAAAAGAAAAGGAGTACTTGTGGCACCTTAGAGACTAACCAATTTATTTGAGCATAAGCTTTCGTGAGCTACAGCTCACTTCGATTCCTTTTTTGTTTTGTTTATTTGTTTTACTGGTCTAAGAAACCTAACAACCATTCCATCCTGAAAATGACCACTACTATAAATTTTAATATTGTAACATCACATTTTAAGGCCTTTAGGTGGTTAATGAATAATGAAGAGTAAAGAAAATCCTGTGGGCAAACAGGGGTGTACACACCACTAGAAGAAATAATACTTTGCACTCGTACAAAGCCTTCCATAGGCTCTTGCAAATATTCATTCTTTATGTTAACAGGTGCACTTTATGGCCAGTCCAGTAAGCTGAACAGGTCCTAGAGCCATAAAGCATGGGAAATTATTTTAAACACTTAAAATCTGTCAATTAAAAAGCAAATCCTCAGCATTTTGCAGAGTTTCTATTTCACTAGATCTTTAACAAAATAAAACAAAAAACAACTGCAGCTAGCAGCAGCGACTAACATGTGATACTTCATTTAGCATAGTCAAAAAATTAGCCGTTTTGGTAACATATCATTTTTTAAAATAAGTTCATGAAACTTGCCGGTTGTACACTTCTCTCCCCACTTCCTTTTTTTAACTTTGTAGGCGGCAGGCATTGAAAGTGATGTAAAGGTTAAATCCACCCACATCATAGCCAGCGAGGTGGCAAAGGACCAAGAATTAGACTAGCAGCCAGATGCAAGACCATTTCCTTCCTCGTTATACACCCCATGCACTGCAACTGCTCAGATTTCCGTTTGGGCTATGGCTTGGCTATCCTCCTGCTAACCACATGCCTGCCCCACCTTCTCTGACATCCTTGTTCTCAAAATGTGATCTGCATATACAGGCTGTACTTTAGATGAACTAAATGTATGCTAATCATGTATAAGATCATGCTATCTACATATTTTAACACACAAATATCTACTACCTTGGAAAAAGGACACAGCATTCACAGCTGCATTTAACCAGTGCAAACCCCTTAGAAATTTAACTATTAATCTTGATCCAAGCCCTGCATGGTACTAATCACATTCATATTGAAAGAAATTAGGATTGCTGAAAAAACACCCCACAGGACCAGGCTCTTGTGCCCAAAAATTTTAAGACTGGGTTAGAACTTGTTTTCTTTACCACATGCAAAAATACCTACATTTTTTAAAATCTGCATTAATACTGTACATACTTTTAGTACTGATGAAAGGAACAGGCTGATGTAACTGTGTCTTAAAAGAAAGCAACCCTGACTACCCAAGCAATTAAAACAGTGAGAATGACAAAGACAGGTATTAAACATGCTAAATTGACGCTTCTTTAAAGATTTGTGTATGAAACTAAAATACTGTTTGCTACAAATCAACTCAACATAACTTCAGGTGTCCCTGCTTTTTTGACCTACTGTCCAATTTGGCAAGTGATGCTCCCTACTCTCAGATATTATAGTGATCGGCACCACAGTTTAAGCTAGATAGCTATGAAGATACAAGCTGAGACACAGGTCTCCATATACCAAATTTGTTTTCACCAGGAAGTAGTTTGGTGATTCTAATTTAATTTAGAACAGTGAGCTTTGCTGAAAGCACTGTGCAGCAACATAGCAGGAGCTGATAAAATCACCAGAACAGTTTTTCAACTGTGCTCAGTGGCTCCAATGAAAAATACAGGAAGTACCAGGTACTGAGCTCTTTTGAAAATCTGGTCCACTGATTTTTACCCAACAGAAGCTGAAATGTAGACTAAACAAACATGGCAA
This sequence comes from Lepidochelys olivacea, assembly GCF_965140295.1. NCBI lineage: Eukaryota > Metazoa > Chordata > Testudines > Cheloniidae > Lepidochelys > Lepidochelys olivacea. The sequence goes on from NC_140424.1 coordinate 20,141,618, forward strand.
ATGAGTTATCTTCCACTAAGGAGTAAACCATCACTAAACAATTCTTAAGTGTCTGGGCTCCTGAAATGCAGAAGCCTTGGGGGAAAAAAAAAAAAAAAGCTTTGAAACTAGACCAATTTTTTGGCTGAAATTTTTCTTAAAAGCAAATTATTTTAAGAATTCATGCATATTATTCAATGTGAGAATATGCACTATACTGTGCTTAGTTGCAAGAGGTAGAATGAAGTATTTTTCCTCTTAGTCAAATTAAAATAGAGAGCTTCAATAAAATTAAAAATAGTGAACTCATGGCTGAAGCTAGCATTTTTCATTAAAATTAAGTGCGAGGATGTTTCTGTTATCTGTGGAATCAGCATTTTGACTTTCAAACTCATGAAGAAAGAAAATTACAGGAAGTTTAGGGTGTATCTGTTCTGGGCTCTCATAAAAGAACTGACTGAAAACCAAACAGCATCTGATTATTTGGCAACTTTTGGATTTACAGTAGTTTATCTTTTGAAGATAAAAATGTTAAGATCACTTTATTATTCCAGCTACCATTTGAAGACAAACTTATTTTTAAGTCATTCCTTATCTGTTAGGCAAAATCAGTCTCCTCAAGCTACAGAGGCAATGGGATAAGAGCCCAAAAATAAGACTAAAGTCTGTTCATTTGTATGTAGACCTGTCAGTTAATCGCAGTTAACTCATGCGATTAACTCAAAAAATTCATCGCGATTAATCTCAGTTTTAATCGCATTGTTAAATAATAGAATATCAATTGAAATTTATTAAATATTTTGAATGTTTTTCTACATTTTCATATATATTGTAGTCTGTGTTGTAATTGAAATCAAGTGTATATTATTTTATTACAAATATTTGCACTAAAATGATAAAAGAAACAGTATTTTTCAATTCACTTCATTCAAGTACTGTAATGCAATCTTGTCATGAAAGCACAATTTACAAATGTATTTTTTTTTGTTATATAACTGCACTAAAAAACAAAACAATATAAAACTTCAGAGCCTATAAGTCCTCTGGAATGGTAGCTGAAGCATGAAGGGGCATACAAATGTTTCGTATGTCTGGCATGTAAATACCTTGCAATGCCAGCTACAAAAGTGCCATGCAAATACCTGTTCTCACTTTCTGGTGACATTGTAAATAAGAAGAGGGCAGCATTATCTCTTGTAAATGTAAACAAACTTGTTTGTCTTTGCGATTGGCTGAACAAGAAGTAGGCCTGAGTGGACTTGCAGGCTCTACTACTTTATATTGTTTTATTTTTTAATGCGTTTTTTTTTTGTTACATAATTCTACATTTGTAAGTTCAACTTTCAAGATAAAGAGATTGCATTACAGTACTTGTATTAGGTGAATTGTAAAATACTATTTATTTTGTTTTTTTACAGTGCAAATACTTGTAATCAAAAATAAATGTAAAGTGAGCACTGTACACTTTGTATTCTGTGTTGTAATTGAAATCAGTATATTTGAAAATGTAGAAAACATCCAAAAATATTTAAATAAATGTTATTCTATTATTGTTTAACAGTGCAATTAATCGCGATTAATTTTTTTTAATCACTTGACAGCCCTATTTGTAAGGTAACATATCAACAAGCTAACTATAAAAGATCAAACAACCATAAATGAACACTCAGTAACATTTAACGTTTCAAAAGCTGTAAGTTATTTAGTTCAGTTCACAAAATGTCCGAGGTGTAATGCATTCCTAGATCTCAGCCAATTAGAAGGTGGTGTTCAGAGTAGTTTAGCTTGTTGAGGTTTTTGAAACATTTATAGTTACATTTTCAAAAGCACGTAAGTGAATTAGGAGCTTAAATTCCATTTCCTAAAAGAACTTAGGCACTTAAGCTCCCAAGTCCCACTGTCTTTCAATGAGACTGAGGCTAAGCACCCACATCATTTAGGCAAATGGGATGTAGATACTTTTGAAAAGTTTACAATTGGTCTGTTTCTCCTTACTTTTAGCATCTACTGCCCCAGAACACAGCTCTCAAAGATTCACCAAGATATTTTGGAAAAAAAAACCAAACACCTACAAAATGTAAACCTATTTGGTTCTATACTGTGTAAGATTAACATCTGAAGATACCAGAGCAGAGACTCAGCTGGTATAAACTGATCCATAGACTCCAAGCATTTCAGTGTTGATCAGGTTCATTTCATAATTCTTTGAAACTTCACATCATGCATCACACCAATATGTCACAGCTACCAAGAACCTTTTGGAACAAGGAGCCAATCCAAAGGGAGTATTTTGAGTTATTTTCATAGTATATTGCAAAGTTTCTATTATAAACATTTAAGTATTAAATTATGAATCAAATTCAAAGCTGGTATAAGAACTGATAGCTAATTGAAGTTAATGGATCTGCAAATGCTTGTACCAGGTCTGAAACTGACTTGATTTCTTTTCAACAATAAATGAAGAAACGATACAAAGTCAAAAGATTTTGCAATATCCATATTTTTTCTGTAGAACATCTTTAGGTCCAAACAAAAATGTTGAAATAATAAGTGAAAATTTAAATAATTTTGAGCTATTGCAGATCTCTTTCTAGAAGTTCAAGAATATTTAACCCAGAGATGCCTTTATACAGTGCTTCATTAAGAAGCTCCAATTATGCTTTCAGTCCACAGATGTGGGTAAGTACTTCTCATTAGGTGCTCTGCACTCCCTAGGACTCCTAAGAGCCCCTTGGACGTATAGTTTCTGAAGTAAATATAAAACCACTGACAATCCTGTGCGCCTTTTTTCATGCTGCTCTGCAGGCGAGAAGAAAAATGAAGCTGCTAAATAATTTTCTTTTATTGTACATGTTTAGTTAGGCCCAGACAGTTTAATGCAATGCATTCTAACCATACAGCTTGTAACTTCAGCTGCATTTGCCCAGGCCAAAACTCATAGGACTTCACTATAAACTTAGTTTTTGGACACATCAGAGAATGGAGAGGGCAGAGGGGAACAAAATAAAAACAAACAAAACCTTAGCTGACCAAACATAATAGTTGTCTTAAAGCAAATGCTGAATGTTTCAAAAAAAAAAATCTGGCTTTTCTGCTTCACGTATACCTTCTCCTGAGAAAGTCCATAAGGGTCTAATTTTCAACAACAGTACCATTGTTAATCTACAATCAGAAAGTCTCTTTCTCAGCCCCACTTCAGTCTTTACTAGCAATGATGAGCAACACCATTGTGAATGGCTATATCTTTTCTTTCAAGCTTTTAGCTCATTTGCTTCAATTCTTGCTCTAAAGACATACCTGAAAACATTCCTCAGCATTAATAAAGCCACTACTTGGACTCCAGAACATATTTAAGACAGATGCAATGGCTTAAATAAATAAAGGCACCATGTTTTAATTCAACCCAATACCAAAGTCAATTACAAATATGTCACACTCTGACTTTTATTCAAGAGTAATTCAGAACCCCCTAAGATCTCTAGCAGGATGCACAAAAAGCTTCTTGAGTCAGATTGGCAGCTTTAGCAATCTGTTGGGTGAATCCAGCAGTTGGCTCTAATGGAACAGAAAGTTGCATGTTAAGGAATCCCAACGTGCTATATCCTTCCCCTCTGTCAGATGATCCAGAGAGATCAGAAAACTACTAAATTGTACCCACAGGTGTGGTATAAATATACAGTTAAAAGTTACAATCCAACAGTCATCTCTGAAAAGATTCTAAATCCAGTCAACTCAGAAAGAATTTTCTAAGATAAGCAGCCATATGCATTATGTTTCAGGGAGCAATATTGAGCTGTTAGGGTCCATGTAGAGATAGAGCCATTATAGCTTGTTCTGTCAAAGATCTAACTGGGCAATTGTTGAACAGGCTCGGATCTGAGTTAAACTATATTGCTCAGAGTCAAAAACAACATTTTAAAAAGTACTTACTAAAAATACTATTTGCATAATTTAAACTAACATTAAAAACCACTCAGATAAGTGTTTTGACTTATAAGGTTCAGTAAAGTTTTCAGTTTATATATCTCCAGATCAGACTGCAACAAAATTTCATAAATGGATCTGATTTAGAGGTCCTGTAGGATTCTTTTTAATCTGCAATTTTTTCCAGTTTCCAAAGCAGCATATTAAAACAACTAAGTCCTTTAATATTAATTTATGTGTTTCGTCCTGTGGCTGTTAGTGTGATTCAATTACATATATGGCCATAAGAGTCTAAAAACTTGGCATCTATTGGGTCAGAAGGAAACATTAAAAAACCCCTCTATAAATGTTTATAATCCATGTAATAATGTGTCTGAAAATGCATATCTACAGTATACAGAGTATACTATTTAATCCCTTAATTACCATCTCCACCCTTAAATTACAATAAAAATAGTGTACAAATATCTTTTAAACAGAAGTAAATGCTGATCTACAAAAAAAGAAATGAAAACTAAATTAATCCCAGATTTCTGTAATGATTACCCCCACTAAAGAGGCGGTGGGGGCAATTAGCAAAAAAATAAATATTAACTAACCTTTCAAAAGGTGTTTTTCACCATCGATTGTGCTCTCTTGGTACTCTCCAGTTCCCTGAAAGTAGCCCAGAACATATATTCTGTGACATTATAAATACCATGAAGTATATTGGGATTCAATTACATTTATGGTATTTGGAATGTCACAAAATGATGCACTGTGGGATATATTTAGTGAACCAGGAGTACATCACAAAGGGGAAAATAAAAATTAAAATGAAAAAGCATTTTTGTACTGAATGCCTCCACCAGACTGAGAAGAGAGGGCACTCCACCCAGAAATCTGGGATTAACTCACATGACACAAAATGGAAACAGCTGACACTCATGCACAAGAGAGAGGTGAAGTTTGAATTTCAGCTTGCATCCTGAATTCTTTGGCTTTTATCAGTTTAAAAATCAGACTTTTAACATAAACATATGTATTTAGAATGCTATTTCATTCATTTCTTTAATGGGCAAAGTTTGCATGGCTCAGAAACGTATTTCAGAATTCCCATCACAAAACGAATCTATTAAAATTGCAACTCTCTCATCATGAGCATTGCTGGAGAAACCACTTATCTGAACCACCCAGGTCAGATTCTCCTAAAAAAACATCTACAAACTATTTGCAACTGGACTCAGATCATTGTGGAGCACTGGAGTAGATAAAGCAATTGCTTTAAAAGAGGAAGGGGTTTTTTTTTCTTCAAAATCATGAATGCTATACAGACAACTACATGGTAGTGACAGCATGTTAGAGGGCCTCCACTTTGCAGTTCAGTGGTTTAATTTCCCAATATATGGCACAATTAGTTTATCTCTATAAAATACAGTAGTGTAGCAGAAACAGCTGAAAAGTGCTGAGCACTGAGCGCAGACACAGATGAAAAGAGCCCCTCAGTACAGGAAATGGCTGGAAACGATATACTGTAAATTAAAGCCAATTTTCCTGCATTTCCTGAAGGATTGCTCATCTCAGAGATTCAACAAATCTCTTATTAAAGGCCCAGAAGTGAAACTATAATTTTCTTGAAGTTTATTTACTTTTTCAAAGAAAATAAAAACAAAAGACAGACAAGGCATTCATAACAAACTAAATCCCATAATAAATAACAGAATCATCCTGTGAATATTAGAAAAGAGCTGGCTTGGTTTTCCCATTTCTTTTTCCAACTTTCAACTCATGCAAAAACAATATTAAGAGAGAAAACGTTAAGGCCCTAATTCTACTCTAATTGAAATCAATGGCAAAAATTTCAGTCATGTCAATGGTGTGATATCAGGGCCTGAGATAAAAGGAAATTTGACACAATTTTCAATCATCATCATTTAGTTATAGAATCTATCAGCACCATCAGACCTTGAAAAAAAATGATGGTACTGTATACAGCCCTTAGGGTTGCAGTGGGCTTAACTTTTTTAGCAGTTCATTAAGGACTCAATCCAAAATTCATTTGAAGTCAATGGAAATATTTCAATGGGTGTGGGATCAGTCCTTAAGCCATGGGCCTTTTTCCCCATCATTTCCAACTGTGTGTTGTGATCATGCATCCCACGGCTGAACTGTCAGAGGCATACGGTATTTCTCAACTCATAAGCCTCTTCTACTGCCAAACCTAACGTCAACACCAAATATTCCATTGGTAACTGTTTTTCTTTTACCATTTTTACTTGATTAACAATCTGAGACTAACGTTTTATTATTGCAGGGCAGGACCACCAAACATGTATGAATGACCCCTATAACCACATCCTTTCCAAAACAGAGTTGAGCAATCCCCATGCAACTTTTTTTCAGACACGCTGATGTATGACACCATTGGCACTTTACTTTGTAGTTCTTTATAATAAAATTATTGTCCTTTAGAACAAAATACTCTGTTTCATATTTCAAACCTATGATTATCTGTTATTGTGCATTTCAACGGTTTCCACTGCAGATCTTAAAGGAGCTCTATGGATTCCTCTCTGTGTTATGCTTACCACTCCAGAGGCTGTATGTCTGTCTTTAGGGTTATGGCAGTGGGGAATGCAATTGAGTTTACACTATGAAATCTAACAAACAAGGGTGTATTCATCTCTTGAGCCACTTAAACCTAGTAAAATTAAAAACAAATGTCTTCCTGCTATAACACCACAAAAACCAAGCCCAAAATATGTGCTTTTTAATGCACGCTAGGACAATCTTTCACTAACCACCCATTAGACGTCTTATAATACTTAGCACACACATTCTTCTACAAACTGGACTGATTTCTTCCACAGTTTAACTTGTTTTTGCCAAAGACACTTTTAGTTCAGTGTTGGCCACCCGCCTAATGAAACAATCTCTTTTAAAGCCTAGTCTGCTGTCTTTAGTTGCACAAGATGCGTCGTACTTAAAAACAAGGATAATGCAACCTGTGTTTAAGCCTTCAAAAAATACTATTTTAAAAATATCACCAGCAAAAGTTAACTAAATATATACATACATATATATATACACACACATTATTTATATTATCAGGGTGTAATGTTACAACTAAAATCTCCTTAGGATAGAGGATTTTTTTCTCTTATTTAAATATGTATGCTAAAAGAAAAAGTGAAATAGCTTCAACCTTCTCAAGAGTAAGGTCATCACTATGCAATAACCATACACTCCAAAGGCATTTTTTCTAATTACAGGCACTATTATTATACTTTTAATGGGTATATTAAAACAAAAGATTTAATAATATATTTCTATAATTTCTATTCAGTCAAATATCTGTTGGGGTTTTTAAAAGTATTTTTGCCTTTAGTTTCTCAAAGGACAACTCTGATCAGCACCAAGTATCATTAGTGAATGGGAAAACACAACTAAACAAGCCTTTCTGTCTATTGCGTTAGCATCACAGATTGAATCACAACTGAAACAAGAATACCTGTGTAAGAAGTTGTCCAGGTGCCAGATTATTGATCCAACGAGTATATCGTTCAGTAGAATCCAATGGCTCTCTCCTGACTTGGCAACCTATAATCTAAAACAAAATAAAAATCACAAACTGTCAAACCTTAGACATTCAAGCATCAGTAAAAGCATCTGAAGTTAAATAATTACACACAAAAATCCCTCCATTACACATTATTAAGGTTGCAAGGTCAGGCACTCAGAAGTTAGGAAATGCCAAAATTACAGTTACCTTGCAACCTAAATTCATCCCCCATGTGTGTATGCATTATGATACAGTCTTTAATTTACATTAACACATACTATTTTTCTCAGTCTCAGTTCCAGCTTCCACCCCCTCTCCTTCCCAGGCTACCTGTCCCAATCTATTCTTCACCCGCCCATGTCCGGCTCTTGTCCCCTCTGCATTTGACCCACACAGCTTCTTCCTCCAGGCTGCCTGAGCTTGGCGGGCGAAAGGAAGGGAGGACATCATGGAGAGCACAGGACAGGCAGTGTCCATGTTCCCAGTCCAGGTGCCCAGACCAAGCATGGCCTGCAGCAGCCCAAAACTGCAATTGCAAGGAAAGCCCCGCACCATATGGACAGAACCTTTTGGGAATATAACTGTTAAAATCTAAGATTTCTTTACTGAGCATGTGGACACTGTGATTTTTCAAAGACTGATAAGTAGGCCTACCAAATTCACAGCCATGAAAAAAGGTGTCACGGACCATGAAATCTGATCTCTCCCTGTGAAATCTGGACTTCTGTGTGCTTTTACCCTATACTATACAGATTTCACAGGGGAGACCAGCATTTCTCAAATTGGGGGTCCTGACCAAAAGAGAGCTGCGGGGGGGGGGGTGTCACAAGGTTATTTTGGGGGGGACGGGGGGTCGCAATATTGTCACCATTACTTTTGTGCTGTCTTCAGATCTGGGCGGCTGGAGAGTGGTGGCTATTAGCTGGGCATCCAGCTCTGAAGGCAGTGCTTCACCAGTAGCAGTGCAGAAGTAAGGGTGGCAATACCATACCATAGCTTCTGTGCTGCTGCTTGCGGCGGCGGCTCTGACTTCAGAACTGGGCTCCTGGCCAGCAGCCATCGCTCTCCAGCTGCCCAGCTCTGAAGGCAGCAGAACCACCACCAGCAGCAGCGCAGATAAGGATAGCAGTACTGCAACCACCCCTACAATAACCTTGCAACCCCCACCCCAACTCCTTTATGGGTCAGGACCTCTAAAATTACACCACCATGAAATTGCAGATTTAAATAGCTGAAATCATGAAATTTACTATTTTTAAAATCCTATGAATGTGAAATTGACCAAAATCCTATGACCTGTCAATTTGGCAGGGCCCTACTTATACCTTGACCAAATAGAGGTGGATTTTCACAGGGATGGCAAAAGACATAGCTCTTCCACAAAGGTCATCCCCCTGCTACATTTCAGCTTCCTGCTCCAATGCATGGGGGTACTTGAGCTTTTCAAAGAAAAAGTCACCAGAATTTTTTTTAAATTGGGCAAAACAATGTAGTTTTCCCTAGCCTCATTCTTGTAAGTGTCTTAATAATTTTGGCTGAAATTTTTCAAAGAAAACTCTGCCAGATGCAAGCATCTGGTATGTAAAATTTCAGCCCAAACAGTTACAGTCTTACAAAGTTATAAGCAACTGAAAAGAGAGTCTTATAATGGAGAGTATTGGGCAACCTTAATAAAAGGTTGTGCTATTAGCCCTGCCTATATACTGTAATATAGAGTGGTTTATATCAAATGAAGAACTATTCTCTCTGAATTTAACAAGACAAAACATCAATATAGTAAAAAATCTAGATACTGTATTTTAATAAATTATAACTGTGCATTCAAGCAAGTATAATATTCCCATAGCATTAGAACAAGATTCTCTTCTCTGATTCCCACTATGTAGCTCTACTGCATTCGAAGAGTTTGTTAAGTATGCAGAACACTTTGAAATCAAGAAAATTTTTGATTTGAGTGCACAGGTAGAGGGCAGAATTTTACAGGAACTTTTTAGTTTTTATCTGCACATGCATTAATGTGTATCCCATGGAATTTTATGTGATCATTTAATTGTTTGCTTTAGAAATCCTTGTTCAAATAAAAACAGTGGGAGAACCTGACAAAATCAAGTGGGTTGGAGAAGTAGAGAGACAGCCCTCTCAGTTTACTAATCTGTGTAGGTCTCTGAGCCACCAAAATGTTCTCATTACTCCACTAATTAATTATGTATCCAACAATATTGCTGACATTCCACACCTGCTGCACCATTCCTTTTCCAGATTTTGACATACTTGTCACTGTGGATGTGATCATTATTTGCACCAGAAATTAATACCAACATTGCAGTATTAGGAATTCTGAGCATTGAGTTGGGATGATAGGATTTTGTTTGTTTGAGGCTGGGAATACTTTTAAACCACTTCTCTTTTTATATGTTCAGAAGGAAATATAACTGCACATATTGAGGACTGCTGCCCTATTAAATACTTTGAACTCTTCTATTCATGTAAATGTCTTTAAATTCACACATGCAAGTGGCTGGGTTGGAATTGCTTGTGTGCACAGCCAGAACAGAAATAATACCATGTGATTTATCTGGCCAATCTTAACTAATCAACACTGTGTGATCACAGAAAACTTTCAGAGGGCTGTTAGCGATCAACCAACAGTCAATAAAATTCACAGAAGAATGTGATGAATAATTTTTTTAAAAAAATAACAATCATGATTTATGTACCCCACAGAAAGAGGAGCCAGAAGCTCAGATAAACTATTTGAATTATTTATTCAACTCTACTTTTGACTTAGCAGAATAAAGCTTGAAACCTCCTGTCAGCTCTCCCCGAATCAGAATCAAATAAAGAGTCCTAAGGGCCAAAGTTACAATTTCTAGATATTTTAATAATGCTAATCCCAATTTTTTTAAAATTAATATTGAATGGAAGTTTTCTAACTTCCAATTTTTTTGGAATTTAACATTCCATATTTTTAAATGTTTCACAAAAGTTGATTAGAAGTACATTCACACTATCTTTCTATAGAGGGGGTTATTTTTAAGCAAACTATTTTAAAGCTAATGATTTACAGAGGCTTTTGCTAGTATATATTAAGGCAAGATAGACTATCTTTCTTGCATTGTAAGAACTGTGTGTGGAAGTTCAGAAGAAAGCTGACAAAATGCAAAGTGCTGTGCTAACACAATCCTGCCTTTCTGAAAGGTATTCCATAACAGAAAGATAAGGAAGCTTAGCTTATATACACAAATACCCTGACCCTAAGCTCTACAAATACAAGTTAATGAACAGCTGTCATGAGGTGAGAGATTAGTATGGGAGCCCAAACTTGTTTTCTAAAAGATTGGTTTCCAATTAGAGAAAAATTGGTCATCTCCCCCATCCAGCCTGAAACCTCAGAGAGGAGCAGGCCAGGTTTTTTGTTTTTATTATTTCCACTTTGGACTGCTTCCAGCTCACCCGGACCATTACCAGCAGCACTCAAATGTGCCGTCTGTTTAAGACTGCTTCTTAAATCTGGAGCACTGTTAGGTACAAGCTCTCAGATAAAGGTGAGAGGTTAACATGTAAACCCCTAAGCTAAACAGAACTACTGGCTCAACTCTCAGCAGGACTGTGTGCACCCTTTATTCCTCCAAGACAGATAAAATGAGTTCCATGAACTTTACTCTCTGTGTGTGTGAGATGGAGGAGTGGGGGATGTATCATAGATTGAAACCTTTAAAAATGAGGTTCCACTTGCTCTTCTCTTGAATGTAAGTATGTCATTTTTCATAAAAGTGAAGTTTGGCTCTGTGTCCCTGGCCAAAATTTCCCCTTCTTTCCATGCTGCTATACAGGGTGCTGTACAATTGTTGGTTGCTGCTGTCCCTCCCACCCAAATGCTGGTTGCATTTCAGTGGTACATACTGTATACAGTTTGTAAAATGTTTTGGATCCTTTTGGATGAAAAGGATCATATTAGCATAGAATATTTTTTATCCCCAACAAACAGAACAAGATTTCAAGAATTGCTCACTATTTCTTATTGTAACAAAGCAAAGATAGTTGCCAAAGCAAATTACTTCATTCCTGGTGGGCAAGAGAGGTGTACTTAACAGAACATTTTGAACTTTCATTTGAAAATAGTTTGGTTCAGGTATGGTTCTAGGGATTGGCAAAGTCTGGCTGAGGAATCTAGGCCAAGGCAGGCTTCTGAACCCTGTTAACCTATCCCACCTACATACCAGGATGGGTGGTACCAGGACCCTCCCCAGAATATGAAATTCATCCTCTACCACATGTTCTGCTAACTCCTTGCTTAACATTGTAGTTATGTTCCTGAAAAATGCGACTTTAAGCAAAATGATGTTAAGTGAATCCAATTTCCCCATAAGAATTAATGTAACAGGGGGAGGGAGAGGTTAAGTTCCAGGGGAAAAAATTTCACCAGACAATTTAATATTGTACATAGCAATGATGATTGTGAAGCTTGGTTGAGGTGGTGAAGTCAGAGGGTGGAAGAGGGTAGGATATTTCCCAAGAAATATCTTACTGCTAAATGATGAACTAGCACTCAGCTGAGCCCTCGAGGGTTAACACATTGTTTTTAATGTAGCCTCACAATCTACAAGGCAGCATGAATGGAGGGAGGGGAGACAGCATGGCAGAGAGAGACAGACACACACCGTGTGTGTGTGTGTGTGTGTGTGTGAGCGTGAGTGAGAGCGTGAGTGAGAGCGACGCGCATTGCCCCTTTAAGTACGCTGACCCCACTCTAAGTTCACTGCCTTTTTAAGTAGATCAGCAAGTTGAGACAGCAGCTGCTGCCAGCAAGTTCCCTCTGTCCAGAGCCCTGTTGTGTCTCCCCCTGCTCTATGGAGATGGGGTAAAGGAGCGGTGGGCAGGAGCATGGGGGAGGGGGACACCCTGACATTAGCACCCCTCTTTCCCTCCCATTGTCCCCTGCACAGCAAGCAGGAGGCTCCCAGGAGCAACTCCCAGTCAGAAGACAGGAGCACCACACGGCAGTGGGGGTGGGACAGCTGAACTGCCCAGCAATTGATAGCCTGCTGGGCGGCTGCCGCACAGGGAACTTAGGGGAGCGCAGAGCTGATGGGGGGCTGCCAGCCCACCCTGGTTCCAAGCCCCCACCAGCTCACTCCAACGGGCTGCTCTTCCTGCAAGCAGTGGACAAAGCAGGCTGCTGCCAAACAATGTTATAAGGGAGCATTGCATAACTTTAAACGAGCATGTTCTCTAATTGATCAGCAAAGTAACAAAAATGTTAACGGGGACGACTTTAAGTGAGGAGTTACTGTAATTGCAAGAGATGGAGGAATGGGAATAGTTTAGAGTCTTACATACAAAAAACAAAGAAGAGAAAACTATTGCTGCAGGTAGTCATTAAACCTTTTCCATGGCAAAGCACTACACCTAACAAAATGACTGTAAAAACAGGGCATGCATTATGCTGTCTCAATATGTTTATGTTAATCCAAAAGAAAATGTAAACTAACAAATATAAACCAGATAGCGTAGCGGGTCCTGTGTGTACGTTTAAGATTTAGATGTGGTGATAACTCGGTATTTCAACAACCAATTCTCATCGTTAACCCAACCCTAATTAAAAAAAAAAAAAAAAAAAACGCCAAAAAACCCCCAAAAACAAGAAAATAGCCTCTCTCCAGCCTGACATAGACCCCTGAAACCTTAATAGTTCTCTTACTGATAGAGATTCATGGTACTGGAATCTGTGTGTTTTTTCAGGAAGTTGGGAAGAAGGGTTAGAACAAAAAAACTATGCATATCCGAAGCAGAAGGAAGGTTTTGCCACCCCACTTCCATAAATACAGAGGAAAAGGTTAATGACGCTTCAGCTCCCTGAACTTTCAAACCAAGTGCTTGAAAAACATTAATATTTTGTGTTCATTAATGGATGTAATTTGCTTATCTCTGCCCAATCTTTCACCTTCTGGCTCAGTTTGAATTACCACTCCTTCCCATCCACCATGTACCAGGAATATATTCCATACGCAATGCAATATCTATATCAGAAATTAGCAACTTGGCATATATTTGATGGAATACTATCATTCCAAGATTTTTCATCCAGAATTATGTAAAAACAGAAACTTAATACTGAACTCTACTGCCTTCAGAGTAAGGCATTTAGTTATTTCATCTTAATAATAATATTTTAAAATATTTATAAACTACCATATGCTTAAAGAAATCTAACACATCACAAATGTTATAAAATCAAAAGAACAGTCAACAGTTTCTTTGACATTTTACAGAAACATGGACATCGATTTTCAAAAATGACTAGTAGATTAGAGTGCTTCAACTTTTGGTGACAATCTTCTCAAAGGCCTTGATTTCAGAAAGCGCTGATCACTCCTCCTCTGAAAAATCAAACCTCTTTAAATTGTCGAGTTGGGCACTTAAAATGGAGGCATCCAAAATCACTGTCACTTGAAAGTTTTGGCCCATATTTTTAGCAGGAACCTGCCCATGCCACAGTTTGGGAACTAAATATTTGTACTTTGCAATGCTGAAGTGGAACAAGAGACAGGAACCAGTTTTTGCAGCTTTAGCCAAGTAAAGGAGAGGTGACAGTTTGCAGCTGTCAGTCTTTTCCAGTATAAATCACATAATTTCTCCATTTCACACATTTGTTTCAACTTTTGTTTCTTCTTTGCATCCATTGTGCCCATGGAGAAAAATCTGAAACTATTAAACCACAAGGAGAATACATGACCTCAGAGTTCAGATAAATTCAGTTTTTAAAAATGTTTGTTTCAAAATCAAATACACATACAAAATAGTATCAGAATTTTTAAAAGTCCAACATACTAAAGAGCGTTTACTACTCTGATCATTTAGACAAAACAGACCCTCAGATACTGTATCTGTGACGGACTCGCTTGTCTTACAGCCTTTTCACTGTCATATATGCCCACAATTTATACCTTCCAAGTCAGAAGCCTTGTCTCCACAAACAAATAGACCACTGCAAATCTACCCTGTATTATTAGCCTGCTGTGGTCTAACTGTTCATATGGACCCTGCTGTTGCCCGTTAACACTTCATTAAGTCACTTTGATCTAGTCCTCTTTGAAAGGGAACTAGCTCAAAGTGCTCTAACAAACTATTAATATGTATCAGCTGGATGCACATGGACAGTTAGACCTAGGCAGGGGAAGACTCACACCCCCACTTGCCCCAGCAGACTAGCCCAGAGTCTCTCTAGAATCTCCTAGGAGATGACTCCCTTGGTACACATCCTACCATAAAATCAATAACCTTCCACTTAGCAGGCTCAATCTGGCACCACGTAAGTGAACAGCAGTGAGAAGTTGTAGTATCTCTTGGAGATGAGCAGATAATCAAAATAAACTAACTAGCAGTCTCTGTTAATCTTACAAAAATCAATATAAATTTAATTTCCAGCAATTAAGTTCATATAGGAAAAGCATAGAGAAACAAAAGAAAACTAGGTGACTGAGCAACAAAATGGCAGATGAAATTCAATGTTGATAAATGCAAAGTAATGCATATTGGAAAACATAATCCCAACTATACATATAAAATTATGAGATCTAAATTAGCTGTTACCACTCAAGAAAGACATCTTGGAGTCACTGTAGATAGTTCACTAAAAATATCCACTCAATGTTCAGTGGCAATCAAAAAAGTGAACAGAATGTTGGGCATCATTAAGAAAAGGATAGATAATAAGACAGAAAATATCATATTGCCACTATATAAACCCATGGTACATCCATACATTGAATGCTGTGTGTAGTTCTAGTCAGACCATCTCAAAGAAGTTGTATTAGACTTGGAAAAGGTACAGAAAAGGGCAACAAAAATTATTAGGGGTATGGAACAGCTTCCATGTGAGGAGAAATTAATAAGACTGGGACTTTTCAGCTTGGAAAAGAGACGACAAAGGGGGGATATGATAGAGGTCTATAAAATCATGACAGGTGTGGAGAAAGTAAATAAGGAAGTGTTATTTACTCCTCATAACACAATAACTAGGGGTCACCAAATGAGATTAATTGGCAGCAGGTTTTAAACAAGCAAAAGGAAGTATTTCTTCACACAACCCACAGTCAACTTGTGGAACTCTTTGCCAGAAGATGTTGTGAAGGCCAAGACTATAACAGGGTTCAAAAAAGAACTAGATAAGTTCATGGAGGATAAATCCATTAATGACTTCTAGCGAGGATGGGCAGGGATGCAACACCATGCTCTGAGTGTCCCTAGCCTCTGCCTGCCAGAAGCTGGGAATGGGCGACAGGGGATGGATCACTTGATGATTCCTGTTCTGTTCATCCTGTCTGAAACACCTAGCATTGGCCACGGTTGGAAGACAGGATACTGGGCCAGATGGACTACTGGTCTGATCCAGTATGGTTGCTCTTATATTCTAAAACTAGAATTTAAAACACAATGCATAAGCAAGCGAGCAAAAATCTTGATTTCAGAGATGAAAGAAATTATACTAGAAATTATCTCACATGGTATTTGCTGGGGAAAAAAATCTCTACTCCCTTCTCTAGCATGGGCTGGAGTGAGATCATCACTAAATACAGATTTATATTATTAATATGAGATGGATCAATGTTATGCCAACATTATTAATGACGGCAGAGAGCGGTCAGGGACTAGTGAAATTAACCTCCATGCAAATTCAGACTAGTTCACCCTTTTTGATGAATCAGTAGAGAAACCAAAGATTACATAGATGTGGGCCAATAGGACTCTGCTACCAGAACTATGAAGGGTTTCAGAGTAACAGCCATGTTAGTCTGTATTCGCAAAAAGAAAAGGAGAACTTGTGGCACCTTAGAGACTAACCAATTTATTTGAGCATAAGGACCCACTATCAAAAGTGCTAGAACTAGGGGTGCTGCCATACCCCTAGCTTGAAGTGGTTTCCATCATATACAGGATTTATAGTTTGGTTCAATGGCCCTCGGCACCCCCACTGTAAAAATTGTTCGAGCACCCCTACCCGCAATTGTCTAGTTGAACATCCTCTGATGAAATATACTGGGGCTCCGCAGTTGCCTGGAGACTACACTAGCTGCAGAGATGGTCTCCCTAGATCATGAATAAAGCACACTGACAGAGCACCGTGGGAAAGTTTGTAGAGCCCCGAGCACGGGTATTCTATCTGCTACCCAAGATCCATAAACCTGGGAATCCTGGATGCTCCATCATCTCAGGCATTGGCACCCTGACAGAAGGATTGTCTGGCTATGTGGACTCTCTCCTCAGGCTCTACACTACCAGCACTCCCAGCTATCTGCGAGACACCACAGACTTCCTGAGGAAACTACAATCCATTCATGATCTTCCAGAAAACACCATCCTAGCCACTATGGATGTGGAAGACCTCTACACCAACATTCCACACAAAGATGGACTACAAGCTGTCAGGAACAGTATCCCCGATAATGTCATGGCAAACCTGGTGGCTGAACTTTGTGACTTTATCCTCACCCATAACTATTTGGGGACGATTTATACCTTCAAGTCAGCGGCACTGCTATGGGTACCCGCATGGCCCCACAGTATGCCAACATTTTTATGGCTGACTTAGAACAACGCTTCCTCAGCTCTCGTCCCCTAATGCTCCTATTCTACTTGTGCTACACTGATGACATCTTCATCATATGGACCCATGGGAAGGAGGCCCTTGAAGAATTCCACCTGGATTTCAACAACTTCCACCCCACCATCAACCTCAGCCTGGACCAGTCCACACAAGAGATCCACTTCCTGGACACTACAGTACAAATAAGCGATGGTCATATAAACTTCACCCTATACTGGAAACCTACTGACCACTATACTTACCTACTTGCCTCCTGCTTTCATCCAGGACACATCACGTGATCCATTGTCTACAGCCAAGCTCTAAGATACAATCGCATTTGCCCCAATCCGTCAGACAGAGACAAATACCTGCAGGATCTCTCTCAAGCATTCTTAAAACTAAAATACCCACCTGTTGAAGTGAAGAAACAGACTGACAGAGCCAGAAAGGTACCCAGAAGTCACCTACTACAGGACAGGCCCAACAAAGAAAGTAACAGAACGCCACTAGCCATCATATACAGCCCCCATCTAAAACCCCTCCAGCGCATCATCAAGGATCTATCCTGATGGACAATCCCTCACTCTCACAGACCTTGGGAAACAGGCCAGTCCTCGCTTACAGACAGCCTCCCTACCTGAAGTACATACTCACCAGCAACTACACACCACACAACAAAAACACTAACCCAGGAACCAATCCCTGCAACAAACCCCGTTGCCAACTCTGTCCACATATCTATTCAAGGGACACCATCACAGGAGCTAACCACATCACCCATACCATGAGGGGCTTGTTCACCTGCACATCTACCAATGTGATATATGCCATCATGTGCTAGCAATGCCCCTCTGTCATGTACATTGGCCAAACTGGACAGTCTCTAATCAAAAGAATAAATGGACAAAAATCAAGACATCAGGAATTGTAACATTCAAAAACCAGTAGGAGAGCACTTCAATCTCCTTGGACACTCAATAACAGACTTAAACGTGGCAATTCTTCAACAAAAAAAACTTGAAAAACAGACTTCAATGAGAAACTGCAGAACCAGAATTAATTTGCAAACTGGACACCATCAAATTAGGCCTAAATAAAGACTGGGAGTGGATCGGTCACTACAAAAAGTAATTTTCCCTCTGCTGATACTCATATCTTCTTGTCAACTGTTGGAAATGGGTGACGTCCACCTTGATTGCATTGGCCTCGTTAGCACTACAAAAGTAATTTTCCCTCTTTTGATATTCACCCCTTCTTGTCAACTGTTGAGAATAGGCCACTTCCACCTTAACTGAATTGGCCTCCTTAGCACTGACCCCTCACTTGGTAAGGCAACTCCCATCTTTTATGTGCTGTGATATATATACTGCTTACTGTATTTTTCACTCCATGCATCTGATGAAATGGGTTTTAGCCCACGAAAGCTTACGTCCAAATACATTTGTTAGTCTCTAAGGTGCCACAAGGACTCCTCGTTGTTTTTGCTGATACAGACTAACATGACTACCACCCTGAAACCTGGCCACACACTGTACATTCTGCACATAAAGGACTTCTTTGCATGATTGCTCATATGACAACTTTTCCAAAAGCTAAATTTACTTTAATAACTAAAATAGTTAAAATGTTATTTGTGGATCTATTACAAAGACTTAGAACAAAATGCTTTCTTATCATCATTCCAATGCAAAGGAAATTATATGGGGGAATTCCTATTAACACTTCACTTAATCAGCAGAGTCGGTGTGTCCAGTTTTGTGTGTGCTTATGTGTTTTGTTTTTTAACAAGGGACAGGCAACCAACAATTCTGATTAAACAGCTTTTCAAAGATGGATTCTGCTGGTCATTGTTATCTAAAGTCTTAATAAGTGTTTGTATGTGTCTATATTTTCTTCCTGCTCGCTTTGTGATTATGAGTGCTACTTAGTCAATCCCTATTTCTAGTAATGTAATATGGGTCAACATAGCAGAATGTTTCCTTGGAGACCAGAATGTAGGGATACAAAAGCTATGACAGAAATGAAGTTAAATTTAGTATCCTTTCCCAGATTTCCTAAAAACAACAACATACACACACACACACACACACACACACACAGAAAAGGCACATTGGAGATCATTCCAATGCACACATTAATTTTGTGGCTGAAATGTGGTTCAAATTCACCATGGCATTTTGACAAAAAAGGGCTCAGAAAAAAGGTGAGACACTGGTCCCGACCCTGTAAAACAAAAAATTATGATGCAGCCTTAACAGTGGTATCACTAGTGCAAGACCATAATAAACTAACATAATAAATACTTACCAATCCTTTATTTATATTGACTTATCTGATTTTTTTTAACATGTAAGTAGAATGCACTACCCTATAAAGTGGTGCCTTTTAGACTGTTACTTAAATTGTTTACATTTTGAAAGTTAATTTAAAAAATTTAATTTTACCACATATCTGAGAATTCCTGTGATACTTGGGGAGGTAACAACAGATGTGCCCAGGGTGTTTTTCCTTCCTGGTGGATACTCTAATTGCCTCTAAGATCCGCCCTCCTCCCATGGAATTTCTTTAATTGCAGCCTCTGTCCTCCTGGAAGAAGATGACATGACTCCTTTCTGAGCCAATGAGTGCCACTCCTTCACTGAGCAAAGGAGTCTCAGCTATCATTTCACTACCTTTACAGTTACCTACCAGGCCAGCAGAAGACTGTGTTTTAAATGTGAAGTGTTACAGGTTTAATGATGGTCTTCAAATTATAAATGAAACTATCATGATGAGAGTATGTATTTTACCAACAAATGTACACTCATGTTGTTGAGTATGGCCTCTTTGTTCACAGATGTCTTGCAATCACTGTTCCCTCTAAGCTGTGCGCACGCACACAGATCCGAAACCCCGCGCACACGGCAAAACACCGTGCGCAGAAAAATTTGCACAGAAGCTCAACAATTTGCACAGAAGAAATTTTTTGTGCACACAGCCTGTCAAAAATAAGAGGGAACATTGCTTGCAATACACAACAGAATGGCAGAATGGAAAAGGAGTACTAGTGGCACCTTAGAGACTAACCAATTTATTTGAGCATAAGTTTTCGTGAGCTACAGTAGTGAGCTGTAGCTTACGAAAACTTATGCTCAAATAAATTGGTTAGTCTCTAAGGTGCCACTAGTACTCCTTTTCTTTTTGCGAATACAGACTAACATGGCTGCTACTCTGAAACCTGACAATAGAATGGAAATGTTCAGAAGAATTATGATTACAACCAATTCATAACAATGTTAATATTTTGTAAGAAGTGAAATGTTCATGCTTCCCTCTGCACTGACATGACAGCAATGCTTTGCACACACAACTTCCTGCTTTCTTCTCATTTTCAGAACCAGCTCCACTCAAGATATATTTTAGCAACATCTTACAAAAAGCATTTCCCATACATGTGTTTTGGAGTGTTAATTTGACTGTTCAGCTCTAAAATGTATGTCTGGGCCTTGAGTCTGCTACCTGAATCCCCCTCATTTGTCATTTCCCTATTATACCTGTCAGGATCCTCAAAGGGCCTGGGGCTGTCATTTACACTAAGGCTTCTTTATATCACACTCTGGCTGTGTAAAGGGACCTTAATGTGGGTGTAATGTAATTTACACTGCCAGAAAGAGAATCAGGTAGAAAAATCTCTCTTACCTAAAACACAAATTGTTCAATATCACATGTCAAAATACATGAAGTAAATATCCTGAAAGCAACAAATCACACCTGCTTTTATTATTCCTTCACTAGTCAATTTGTAACAAGCCTAATTCACAAGTCTGAAACACTGGATTTTGACTCTAAATAAAGTTCTAAAGCAGCATTTTTCTTACTTTACCTATCTGTAAATTTTGATCATTACAGATTAATATATGTTTTCATCGGTTTGTGTGTGTATGGTTAAATGGACATTTACTGATAAAAAAACCTAATTCTTTCAAGCTTAATTATGTTCTGCACATCAGATTGTAAGAACTCTATTATCTGAAGATTAAGATGAACACCTCAAATTGTGAGAGTCATTCAGCATATTTATTTGTTTTTAAAGTTATCTTGTACTTTCAGGTTCCTTGAAGTTTAGTATCTCTGGTGCCAGCTGAAAATGACCCCCTGCAATATTCTGTCATCACCACCTACTACAATACCAGGCTCATGACCAAAACCAACCTATAGGGAGTAGGAATTGTTAGGTATTTGCCATTCATCCCTCACCCATCTCAACTTTGTAATATGCACTGAATTTATCTCAACTCCATCCCAGCTCCATGTTCCACCAAGTTTCCTTCGTGGGGGTGAAGTCATCAGCAGAGTATGGTACAGCCCTTAGCACTTTAGAGCCTTCTACACTGATTTTGGTAAAGGTAAAATGAATCCACATGACCTCACTGCTTGTTCATGCTTTTTTTCATTAAAAGCGAGAGGCAATCAATTTTGTCTGATGAATAACACTAACTTTTTGATCGAAGGTAATAAACATGGATCAAAATGAAATTGTCTCACTTTTACAGTTAATACTCGCAGCTACATATCAAACTAAGCCACAGAATACGATGAAATGTGTGGGGGGAAAAACAACAACAACCATAAATCTAAAACAAATGGCTGTCAGACAAGGAACCATGTCTAGTTTATTATGGAGTTAGGAAATTTATACCAGCTTCCTTTCAGTTTTCCCTCTGCCAGAGTGTAAATAAACCTTCACAAACAAAAATCTTTACATAAAATTAATACACACAACTCAGATTTGCTTCCCACAAGCTGCATCCATGGTACTGCAAGCCACAACGACTTTTTATTGGTGTTGCTCAGTGATCACAGTAGTTAGTTTTGCAGACATAAAGTTGATGGCCTGATTTGAAAATGGGACTTAGGTAGTTTTGAAAATCTGATCCCTGAGCTGCAACACTGTCATTGTGAATTCAAAAAGCAAAGGAAAAAGAGGGGAAAAAACTATTAAATTTGTTTTTATCACCTCTCCCCTTTTGCTCTAAGAGAGAATTGATAAAAAAACTTCTTTCAAAATAAGACATGATATACTTCTGTGGAATATGAATGATACTGCAAGTTTAACAATGAATTTTCATGTTGCATTTTTTCTGCTTATGAACTTAAAGTCAACCAAAATGTGAGTCACATTTTTAAATATGACATAGGGTCACTTAAATTTCTAACTTAATGAAATATTGCTGCCAGCACAAATCTCCTACATAACTTCAATCTCTGCAAGCACTCAAAAATCAATATTTTGTTTCCTGCTTAAAAAATGAAACAAGCACTGTGAGGAAGTTTAAGAAAATACACAAAGTAGCCTCCTCAGAAGTAATTCAGGAAAAGCCTACACATAACAGCAAATTTCAATATATTTTGCCTTTCCATCGCCAGAAAATTTGCAAACCCAATATGTGAAGTTACTATGATAAATTTATCTCTGATTTTACAGATTGCTTTTTTTCCCCTACTTAATGTTTTCTTGGTGTAACAAGAAAAACTTAACTGAAGTACTGCTGATTCATAAGGAGATGGAAATGGCAAGTGAACCATTAAAAGCTAGGCTATGAAACATCCTACCTGACCATTTGGGACAACAAGAATTCCAATCAGGGCAGACTAGATGTACTTACTTAGCCCATGGACAGTCTGCTGTCCTCCATTTAAAAATCTTGGATAGGCTGACTGACCAAGAAGTCCAGTCTGAGGCTAAAAATTAAATGAAAATTTGCGTCGCAACTCATTCTCTTTGTAAGTACTACAAAGTTGGATTTGCTTTGTATCTGATACTTCACTGGTTAAGCAGAGGCAGTCGAAGAAATTAGGGGAGTCCCTTATTGTACATTGGGATGAGTGCATATTCATAATTGTTTACAGCTTAAAATAATGGGACAACCATTTCTAGACAAACAGAACTTAAATTCTCGCAAAAATCACCTTTCAATAATTTTTCCAAGCTTGCAGGTTACAGCTCAGTAATCCACAGGGACACCAAAAAAACACCATTATTTTGAGTTTGTCTGGATATTTATTTAATAAAGGGATTTTCAAGTAAAGAATACTTCTCTAGATTTCTTTTAATAATTCATGATTTCCAGTTGGTAGATTTGTGGATTTTAAAGGCTTATAAAGGGAAGACACAGCTTAGTTTTATAACATTCTGGCCTAGCAATGTGTTTTCATCTGGACACATCAATACAACTACTGACCAGAAGACTACATACAGAGACCTGGAAGCTAAGAGAGTTTAAAAAGAAAACTTCACTTGAAACTTGGTCACCTCAGTAGCACAACACACATGCGCTGAAGGATTGCAGGTTTGTGGCAGGACTTCTCTCCCAGAGTCAGCATGTCATATTATTTATATAGTGCCACCAGTGTACACATGCTCTACAATAAATGGTTTATGCCAGACAAATAACTGGTTCCGCATAAGCATTTCGGAGCAGGACACTTCTTATTATCTGGCATAGCCCTCCTTTTGTACAGCCAAGGTGAGCAGTGTGTACTGCCTGTCAGTAACATGCACAGAGTATTATTATACAAAAGAATCCATTCAAGTAGAGAACCTTAGAACCTTAATGCTTTCATGGTTAGTATTTTTTTCTCTCTGACAAAGCATCTATTATTTTACTTTTAATTCATAAAGATTCTATTTTCTATTGCCATTATTGGCAGTAGGACACCACAATGACAGTGTGCCACTGCACTATCTATTAGTTAGTTCTAGGCTGACAAAATATGATGTGACCTTCACCCCTCCTCCAATTCTAACCTCCTCTTCCCATTTCTTGTTTGTTCTCCTCCTCTTATCCCTCCACTTGCCCAATCCCATTTCATTTCCTGATCTCTCTCTCTCTCACACACACACACACACATCCCCTCCTTTACTCTTCTTAATCTTTCACTCTCCTCTGGCTCCTTCATCACACAATACAAACATGACTTAGTCTCTCCCATCTTTAAAAAAACAAAAACAAAAAACACTTGACCTCTACTTGCCTCTCCAACTACTGCCACATTTCCCTTTTAATCTCTAAGCTTATTGAATATGCTGTTTACAAAGTCTGTCTGGAGCTCCTCTGCTCCAATCCAATCCTAAATGCTCTCCAATCTGTGTTCTGTCCATTGCACTCCACTGAAACCATGCTTCCAAAGTCTCTTATGATCTCTTCCTAGCCATAGCTCAGAACGAGTACTCCATCCTCCTCATCCTTGAACTATCAGCCGCCTTTGACACCATCAGCCAAGCTCTTCTTCTTGAACTCTTGTCCTCCCTTGGCTTCTATGACTCTGTCCTCTTCTCGTTCTCCTCTTACCTCTCCAATCACTCCTCTGGTGTATCTTTTGGAAGATCCTCCTCATCTGCCATCCAACTTTCTGTGGGGTTCGACAGGGCTCTGCCCTTGATTCCCTTCTCTTTCTACATTCTCACATCCAGGGTATACCTAAATCATGCTGATTCTTTCTGCATAATAGCTATAATATAAGACCTTTCCTATTCATCCACACAGCTAAAACTCTCACCCAGCTCACATTTCAATTACTGCAACATCCTTTTCTTTGGCCTTGACAAATACAGTCTTGCCCTGCTCCTATCCATTCAGAAAGCTCCCCAAAGATAATTTTTCTATCCCATCGCTTTAACCATGTCACCTTTCTTTTTGCATCTCTCCACAAGCTCCCCCTTCTCTATCACATCAAACGTAAGCTACTTGTCTTCACTTTCAAGGCCCTTCGTTGCCTATCTTCACCCTGCCTACAATCTATCATTCAGTGTCAAAAAATTGACTCCTGTCTCTGATCAGCCTGTGAAACCAGCCTCCATTGCCAATTGTTAAATATTCAAACATGCACTTTCTCCCATGCTGCCGCTCATGCTTCAGAGGAGCACTCCGTTAACATCTACAAAGCTAGATCATTATCTTCCTTCAAAGCCCTCCTTAAAACTCTCCTTTTCCATGCCAAGAAATAATTTCACAATGATAAGGCCAGGGGTATGCTGAGACAGCCTACCATACTGACCAATACTGTTTCATTATGCTCCTTCATTTGTCTGAATCCATCTGTTGTTTTATAATTAGACTAAGTTCTTTGGAGGAGGGACTGTCTTTTTGTTCTGTGTTTGTACAGCATCTAGCACAATGGGGTCCTTGTCCATACTTTGGGCTTCTAGGTGCTATGACGAACACAAATAATAAATAAAATAATATAAACCATTAATTAAACAATACTGATAAGGAAAAACCAACCCTGCCATTCTATCTTGCCTGCTAAAAAGTGTGGCCCATTTAATCATTTTCTCTCACTCAATCAAAATGAGCTAATTTAAAGCAAAATATAAGTTGTTCCTTTTACATCCTCATTGTATTGCACAGCATCAAATACAAGTATTTTGTGGTTGATATTCTCCACCTCCACCCCCGGCATTCCCCAGGGTTCTTCTACTTTCACTTCCCTGAATATTTACTCAGAATTTGTTAAATTCAAGTCAAATGCTGCCTCATTACAGCTTCTTTCACTACTTAGTGTTAAAAAGGCACCTTCCATTAAAACCTTACTATTGCCTTGTTTGCCTCCAGCTAGATTCCCAGCAAGTACGAGACATAACTCATGATTACAGTCTCAGTACTTAAAGTCCCAATTCCAGTAAGTATTGTCAGAGCACATACTGCACTTCATTCCCTTCCTGCTTGAAATGGTTAGATTCATATGAGAGTTTCAACAACCTAAACTTTTAAATACAAACTTTAATCCAACTGACTAAGCATTTTATTTGTTTAGTTATTTACCATTTCAATGGTAACTTTATGTTCCAGTGGCTTGCCAGTGAAGTGGAGAATGAATTAGACATAGCAGATGCAATGTACTACAGATCCTGGGTGGAAACTTACTAGACTGCACAAATTATTTGACTTCCCAAAGAGGTAGTAATGTTGGTTGCAAAAGGAACAAATCATTTATCTGGCTGGCTGACATTAAAAGGCTATGGAAATTTATGGGGAAAAGGGACTGAAGAGAGAAGATACTTTGGGCAGGGTAGGAAAACACAAATATTTTCTGTTGCTGTACAGTCCAGATCCATCATTTTATGGCAGAAACAGTGGCAACTATGTTTTACTTTAACTCCTAAACATCGAAGTGGCAGATTCCAGCTCAGAAAGACACCGAAGATAATTTATAATTTAAAGCAACAGGAGAAACTGAAGGGTGAGAAATGTTAAATACACAAAATATTTATTCAGTTCTATCTGACACTTTGCAGATGACACTAAACTGGGAGGAGGGTAGATACGCTGGAGGGTAGACATAGGATACAGAGGGACCTAGACAAATTAGAGGATTGGGCCAAAAGAAATCTGATGAGGTTTGACAAGGACAAGTGCAGGACGGAAGAATCCCATGCACTGCTACAGACTAGGGACCGAGTGGCTAGGCAGCAGTTCTGCAGAAAAGGGCCTAGGAGTTACAGTGGACGAGAAGCTGGATATGAGTCAACAGTGAGCCCTTGTTGCCAAGAAGGTTAACGGCATTTTGGGCTGTATAAGTAGGAGCATTGTCAGCAGATCGAGGGACATGATCATTCCCCTCTATTCAGCATTGGTGAGGCCTCATCTGGAATACTGTGTCCCGTTTTGGGCCCCACGCTACAAGAAGGATGTGGAAAAACTGGAAAGAGTCCAGCGGAGGGCAACAAATGATTAGGGAGCTGGAGCACATGACTTATTAGGAGAGGCTGAGGGATTATTTAGTCTGCAGAAGAGAAGAATGAGGGGGGATTTGATAGCTACTTTCAACTATCTGAACAGAGGTTCCAAAGAGGATGGATCTAGACTGTTCTCAGAATGAGGAGTAATGGTCTCAAGTTGCAGTGGGGAAGTTTAGGTTGGATATTAGGAAAAAAATTTTCACTAGGAGGATGGAGAAGCATTGGAATGGGTTACCTAGGGAGGTGGTGGGATCTCCTTCCTTAGAGGTTTTTAAGGTCAGGCTTGACAAAGCCCTGGCTGGGATGATTTAGTTGGGGATTGCTTTAAGCAGGGGGTTGGACTAGATGACCTCCTGAGGTCCCTTCCAACCCAGATATTCTATGATCTTAAATTCCAATTCATGCTACAAAAACACAACAGCAACCTATTTTGTGGAAAAGACACTAGCATACTGATCACATGCTCTGTCATAATCCTGCATTTCAGGGTAACAGAGTGGAGTCTGGCCAAGTGTTTTAATTGAGACAATAAGAATTTAAGTCACAGATCTGATTCTCCATTGCATTACTCCTAGTTTTATGGCACTGCAACTCCACTGACTTCAGTGGTGTTAAAACAGACATAATGGAGTAGAGAATCAGGTGTTTCATGTATTAACGTTCTAAAATGGTCAGAGTACATTGTTCTAAAGACACAGCAGTGAATTATGTATCTAACTATGGCTTAGTAAACACAATCCATGTATTATAAATTCATAACTTGCTGCTAACACACATCAGTTCAAGACAGCACCCACACTAACTCAAAACCAGTGGTTAAAGTGACCTGCCTCCACTAACTCAGTGACCTCCACTTTAAATAAAAATGAGTTAAAATGGGGAAGGAAGAGCTGTTGCCTATGTAAGGTTGCTTAAAAACAAAATGCACAGCACACAGTATAAGCTGAAAATGTATTCTACTGAAACACAGAGGTATATCTACATCACTTCCTCACATATTTGGTTTGCATAAAGATGAATGTGCCATTTCAGCGGCACAGCTGAAGCCTGATGTGCCATAACCTTTTTCAATTGTTCACTAAGAATTTTTTTAAATATGATACATAGTAGGAGTAACTTCTGATTTTCATCGTATCAGCTCTTATAATTTTCCCTTGCACATTCAAGTGGAAAAAACCGAGGGTGGAAGGAAACAAAGATTAAATCATTTGATAACTTTTGAGCAATTAAATACGACACAGAAATTATGTCAATGTGGCATTTCTTACTTCTCTACTTCTCTTTAGCACAAACATGTTTCTCTCTCTCTCTCTTTCATAAATCAACTTATGGCCAAATCCTCCCTTCATACAAAAAACCCCACAGAGCAAAAAAATCAGCCTATCTGTCTTAGGTACTTAGTCATTACTGTAGCATCTGGGCACCTCACAATCTTTAATGTATTTATTCTCAAAACACAACTGTGAGGCAGGGCAACTCTATCATCCACAATTTATAGAGAGGGAACTGAGGTTCAGAAATACTAAGTGATCTACTGAAGGTAACACAGCAAGTCTGTGGTGGACCCAGGTCTACCAAGTCCTAGGTTGATTACTCCTGAGGGTATTCTGCACCAAAAAATTAAAAATTCTGTGCCAAAGATTAAAAATTCTGCAAGTTTTTTTTGTCAATAAATAAATGCAGAGACTCCAGCACGGCAGTGGGAAGTACAGGACACTGGCTGCACGAAGGTGGGAGATCATCCTCCAGCCTCCCCACCTCCCTCCCCAAGGATACGGACTCAGTGGTGAAGCTGCACCCGACCCTGACACAGCACAAGGCCTGGGCTGCCCAAGAAATACCCTGGGGCCCTGCCACTCTGTGCCAGGCACAGCAGATGTGGGGCAGGCAGGCTCAACCAGGAAGGATCCAAGTGTGGAGAGGTTCAGTGTGGGCTGAGAGGAATCTGTGTGGGACAATCTAGCTGAAGGTAGCTCAGTGGGGGGGGGGGCCTAGTGTGGGGGACCTGGATGCACAGAGGATCATTTTGGGGGTTCCAGGTGCAGGAGCAATGGGACTCTGCAGGGGCTTCCAGGTGAAAGTAGTTGGGGCTCAGCAGGGGGTCTGGGTACTAGGGGAGTGGGGCAGCGGTCTGGGTGAAGCTAATTGAGGGTCAGTGGCGTAGCAGTCTGGATGTGAGGGCTCAGCATGGTGCAAGGGGGTGGGGTTCATCAGGGCTGGGGTTTGAATGCAGGGAGCTCAGTGGGGGGTGATCTGGGTGCAGGGGCGGGGGTCCAAAGGCAGGGCGTCTGGGTGCATGGGGCTCCAGATGCACGGGCTGAGGCTCTATGAGGTGGGATTCGGGTATGGAGAGTTATGGGGGTTCTGGGTGTACGGGGTGAGGTTTGGTGGGGTGTCTGGGTATGGGAGGTATGGATGCATTGGGGTTGGGTGAATGGGGGAGCAGCTCCCTGTGCAGTGACCCATCCCCCCGCAGCTGAGGAGCTATGGGGGAAGAAAGCAGGGGAGGATGCTGAGCTTCCTGCAGCTGGGAGAGGCTGACACAGACCCAGCCACTCCTTGCAGGGGAAGAGGAAGTCCCATCCTCTCCTGCCTCCAGCCCATCCAGGACCAGCATCTGATCCTGGCTTAGGGCAGAAGCCACTGGCTGGGGTGTCCCCAGCCCTGCAGTGATTTGCCTCTCCACCGGCTACCTGAAATGATGTACCTGCGCAGCTAGGGAGTGTTGTGTGACCGTTCTTGCAGTTTTCCTTTGCTTCCCTGTCAGAAAGTCATTTTCCTGCAGGTAAGCAAATAAACCTGTGGGGGACATGAATTCTGCGCATGCGCAGTGGCGCTGAATTTTCCCTGAAGTAGCTAATGCACAAACTATGAGGCCATCCTTCCTCACTCAGGAACCATGGCCTTCAAATCCCAGAACCCAAAATTCCTAGGAAATCAGTTTCTAAATCCTACTCCCCAGGATCCCTCCACGATGCACCCAAATCCCTCCACTGCCTCTGGAAGCCAGGCTCTCTTAGGAGCCATTCTGCCATTGTATAACTCTCCTGAAGATTTGCACTAAGATAGCTATGCTTTATATTTCAAAAGCATTTACATGCCCTTGTAGAAGTCCATCAGGTTGACATGGGAGCATGCTGTGTACTGCAAGGGTCCTTCAAGCTCTCCCCTTACCTCATCATACTTCATAACCCAAAGCCTGTGATGCCCCAGATGAATGATGGTCACTGGAAGGGGCTTTTTGCGGATTCACAGCAAAGGTGAGGAGAGTTGCGATTGGCTGTCATTTCCCCTTCATGAGCTTTGGGATCTTTGGGCTTGTGTTCCAGTTCTGAAGCAGACAGAAGCACCTGGCTCTATTCACCAGGCACTTAGAAATAACTGTAGCCACACTACTCTGCCACAGACTTCCTGTGTGACCACTTAGCGTTTCTGGGCCTCAGTTCTCCATCTGTAAAATGGGGATAATAGTACTTCACAGGGGTGTTGTGAGAATAAATACTTTAAAGATTGTGAGGCGCTCAGATACTAGAGTGATAGGAGTCAGATAAGTACCATAGAGATAGACACACAGACTACGTCAGCTCTGTCAAACTATTTGTACTTTATTGCTTATGGTCATGTCATATGCCAGCATTCTCTACCCAACCACCTGTCAGCTCCAGTGGGATTTCTATGCATGGAACAGCAGCAGCATCAGGGTCATGGGACTAGATTGTCAAGAGATAAGGTCAGACTTTCAAGTGTTCAGCACTCACAACTGGGGTCAGATTGCAAAAAGGCTCAGTTCCCAACTTGCTGAACTTTTTTGAAAGTCTGGCCACTTATTTTGGTGCTGAAGTGGGAGCTGAGCCCTTTGAAAAATCTGAACCTGATTTAGGGTGCTGAGGTCTTTTGCAAATCTGGCCCTTAGCGTCCAACTAATTCATAAAATAGCTGCAAAGATGAAAAGCGGGGCAGCTCTATAGTGTTCTTGTTTGCGACAGAAATAAATAAACTTGCATCTTTCCATTTGTTCCCAGAGCTTGAAAAGGCTGTGAGAAATAGATATGAATTTTGGATAATATGCAGACTACCATACAAAAATTCCTATTTTGTTTATAGCATTTCTATATCCAGTGTTGCCACAACACCTAGCTTTTAAGGTGACATGAAAAAAAGCAAAGAATCCAAAAAAAATCTAAAGTTTGCATCTTTTACCATTTATGAAAAAACATGAAGGTTTTTTAAAAAGAAAAAAAATTAAAAACCTACTCTTTCCCTTACTAGAAAACTAGATCTTTGGTTTACCTAAATAGTGAGGTCACATGAGGCAACAGCCTGAGCTGCAGTTCTCCCTCCTTCCTACATAGGGAAGAAGGAATTCCATTTTGTGGACTGTAAGAAGCAGGAAGGAAAAGGAGCCGCTCATGTAACTAAGTATTTAGGTCTGCCAGTAAGTCAAAATAAGCAAGACAGTAAGCATCAAAAGTGAAACAGTAAAGGGACAAACCAAAACTGAGTCATATCAGCTTTAAATCAGAATTGTGTGCTTTGTAAGCATTAATAGTGGAAGTCTCTCTCCATTTGAAGCCATTGTGCCTTTAAGAACATAAGAACGGCCATACTGGGTCAGACCAAAGGTCCATCTAGCCCAGTATCCTGTCTTCCAACAGTGGCCAATGCCAGGTGCCCCAGAGGGAATGAACAGGGGGGAGGGATAGCTCAGTGGTTTGAGCATTGGCCTGCTAAACCCAGAGTTGTAAATTCAATCCTTGAGGGGGCCATTTAGGGATCTGGGGCAAAAACTGGGGACTAAGTGACCTGCTGAGGTCCCTTCCAACCCTGATAGTCTATGATGATTCTAATCAAGAGATTTATCCCGTCGCCCATTCCCAGCTTCTGGCAAACAGAGGCTAGGGACACCATCCCTGCCCATCTTGGCTAATAGCAAATGATGGACCTATCCTCCATGAATTTAACTAGTTCTTTTTTGAACCTTGTTGTAGTCTTTGCCTTTATAACATCCTCTGGCAAGGAGGATTTGTAAGTAAAGCATTGGCTCCTTACCTAAATAATAACTATTCCAACCCACATTTGTGTGTTATGTAGATGAACTCCAATAGGGTGAAAAATGCAGACAGCTCGGGAAAACCCTCCTCTAGTTTCAAGAGCCATGGGTCATGACCTTATTGGACACTGAAATTCCAGAAGCAAAGTGGGATACATGTTGCACATCCAAGTAGCAGAATACCTTTACTGTTCACATCTATTTCACTGGGGCACTGGAATCAGAGCTCTGGGAAGAAACCTGAAAAACTAGATGTAATGTGCACTGAGCTCTTCTGCAGTGTCTGATTCTCCCTCCCAAGCCACCATGGTCTCTTCATTCAAGACCCTTCTCAAAACTCACTTCTTCCACAAGGCCCACAGGAAATGAATGTATAGCTTCACTTAATTTAAAAACCAAGATGCAGATGCATAGTTATCCCTCCACCTCTGCATTCCCTGCTGTCATGTCTCTTGTGTTTCTACCCTTTAGACTGTTAGTGGTGTGAGATGGGCTCTGTAGTTTGGGGTAGTACACAGTGCCAAGCAGAGTGCTGGCGCTATCCAAATAACATTTTAAAGTATTTATATTTAAAAATGTAAGTTGGAAATGCATACATTTATCTGATAAGAGGTTCTTTTACTTAAGAGAAATAGACACGATGTTCTTCTTGAACTTGAGGTCTGAATCCGACAAGAACACCGTAATACATTTACACTGCATGTGTGGCTTTAAAAGATGTTCTCTAAGCACTCCTTTCACTAGAGGACAGCATGCAGTTGAGTTGCTGGCCACATTCAGTTCTTTGGCGAGTAAAAACTTTCTGAGCAGCTCCTCTGCCAGAGTTTACCTGTGATTAAGGGCTAGTCTACGCTGGCAACGTTAAATCGCTGCTGCAGCAGCGTTTTAACCTGGCTTGTGTAGTCGCGGCAGAGTGCTGGGAGAGAGCTCTCCCAGAGCTGTAAGAAACCACCTCCATGAGGGGCGTGGCTCCCAGGACTGCTGCACTGTCTACAATGGCGCTTTACAGCGTTGAAACGTGCTGCGCTCAAGGGGGTGTTTTTTCACACCCCGGAGCGAAAAAGTTGCAGCGCTGTAAAGTGCCAGTGTACACAAGCCCTAAGAGAAGTAAAAGCACGTACGTAGTTGGGCTGCCAACTTTAATTTGGACCAAAGGTTACTTATTGGAGCCCCACCCCTTTCCAGTTGGACACACCCTTTTTCCACTTCAGTAGCATAGGAACTGTCAAATTACAAGGTTCCAGTGAGTTAAAATTCAGCTGGGAGGAGTGGGGGGAGGGACAGGACTACTAGAAGTAAATTATTAAATTATTGTCACATATAATAAAACATGCTAAATTAAGAGATACTGAAAACCTACACCACTGCTAGGCTTTCAGGAAATAGATTTATTTATTCCATTCATTAAACTTGGCATTGTCCATTCATGATGAAAGAGAAACAAAACAAAAAAAAATAAATAAAACACCTATTACACAAAACAGCAACTTATACTTATATAGTCACTCCAAAGTCCACCGAAACTGGGAATGGATTCACAGACCAAGATACCTTTTGTGTTATTCATACACATATGCGCACCTAATACTTGTGTGCTACTGAGTGAAACACAATATGTTTTTCTGGCATGATCACACTAGTCTGGCAACTTGTGTTTTTTGGCTGACTTTATTTTTTAAATAAGCAGATCATGAGAGATAAAAGAGTGAAATCAATTATTCTCTCAAATAGCTCTTGATGTCCCCCTTTTCTGTATTTTTCAATTGATACTAAGAACAGGGGGGAGGGGAGAGAAAATTTACTCCTAATTTAAAAAAAAAAGCTTACAATTCCTGTACAAAACAGAATGCTTACACTAATCTACACTGTTAAGTGATCTGCAAAATTAGAAACTAGGACTTTTATATAAGAGCAAAGCTTCCCACAGTGTACGTGCCAAGCTTGTAGCGTAATTAACTGAAAAATGTGTACTGGTGTGTTGAGCCTGAAAATAGGCAAAAGAATGGAAATTTGTGCACATTTACAACAAGGGTATATGATTAACTCTCTTAATCATACGCCAGGTAGGTGCATGTAGCATTTAATGAACACAATCATGAGGTCTGATCCCAGGTTATTGAGTGTCTTATAGTGGGTAAGACTAGGCAAATGTAAACACACGTTAAGTAGATAATGTAGAGGAATACTTCCGTGTTACTCTGCAGATCGTTTCTGATACATGTTTGTTCATACAAGATATCTTCTCATTTCATGTTCTAATACAAACAGGCAGCAGGGAATTTTCAAGGTTAGAAAGGCCATAGGCCACATCGGTTACCTTTTATGCTACATGTTCAAATTCAAGATTGACTAGTTCTGGCTAAAACTTGGTGTATGAGGGAGAAAAATAAAACCTGGCAGGCTGATGGGTCATCTCTGTGCTGACTTCAAATCCTATTTCTATTATTTTCAGTGTAGTTTAAGTGTTCTGAACTTCTTTTATTGATGTGCAGTTGCCAGTTATGGTACAGGATTTTGGAATTTAGTGAAGCAAAAAGCAAAAATAATATGAACAAAAAGAAAAAATTATTTTCTCTCCCCCCACAATTTATACCCAAAGCATATTTTAAGTACTACAGATGTTTTGTTCCAAGGATTTCCTATAGTTATTTTCTTTTATAATGTTAGTGGGTGGGAAACCCCTGTCATATCTTTTTCTTTTTCCTTCCTTATTTTCTTATCTTATTCATTCTGAATTACTACTATTGAGTCTTTGTTTACTTACACAAATATCATCTGCATTTTCCCACCCCCACCTCAAACAATGTTTTTAAATCAAAAGAATCAAGAAAAAAATTAATTGCTCACTAATAAATGTGTTGCAGATAGTGGGTTTTTTTACTGTATATGATGCAATGGTTTTCAGCATTCATTTGGAAAAACATAAGATGGAAGTGAAGGAGCTGGAGAGGATACTTGAATAGTAGAATAACTCTTCCTGGGCATTTTTAGTAGCAATCTCAATCTATACATGATAATCTTGTCCACTAAGTAAGAGGTGAAGATCAGGTGTATACTGAACTAAAGCAGCTGGACAGGTGGAGATGCATGAGGATAATGTTCAGGCTTCAAGTAAGCAATGAGAATCTGCATGATGGTGCAACAATTCCACTGAGCAGACTGGAAGCTCAAGACAGAAGACTACGATTCAGGACCAGCAGCGTCCCAATGTGTTTTACTGTGATTATAAAGTGTATCCATGTCATTATAAAAGGAAATACAGACAGCCAAATGGAATTTTTGATGGATGATAAACTCTTTTCAGATAAGTTTATGATATAAAACTTGTTCAATTACCTTATTATAATGGCACAGCTGTGACTCAGCATAAACTAGTCAGATCACTCAATTTTCATATGAAACATTATAATTACCTCTAAGTCTTCTGCAGGCCTTTACATGTCCATTTATAATTTAACCAGAAAATGGTTAAAACTTAATTATGTTAATTAGCATGATTACAGAACTATGATGCTGTCATTTATGATATCTTTGTATTGGGCCATATTCCTTGATGACGTAAATCAGCACTTCTTCATTGGTCCATTTCTGTGTTTTATTAAAGCTGCACAATGATCAGAACCAACTTTACTACACATAAGATTTGGCTTCAGTTGATTAAGAAAAAAATCACGAAAGGATAAGAGGGAGTTATTTGTTCAAATACGTTGCAGAATTAAAACAGCCTGATGCATTGAGTACAAGTCTGAGAGGAAGGAACTCGTGAGTCGTGTTTCCAGCTCTGTTACTGATTCTGCATGTTTCTGGGCAAGCCTTGGCAGCTAAGTTCCCACTTTCATAAAACAGAGATATTACTTAATGGCCTTCTTCACAGATGTGCTATGGGATGTAAGGGAATTAATTGTTTGCAAAACACTAACTATTAAATAAATAAAATTGTGTCAATAATCATCTTTTGTTTATGCGTAATCTAATTCTGTATCATTTAAGTAATTTACATTATGTATAATGTGAGACACCTTAAAGGAAACATTAACAACCATTTACATTATTTTTTTAAATTCAGAAACGTTAACTCTAAAATGAAAAATTTGTGAAATACAGATGTTGCCAGCAGGAAACAAAAACTACAGATACTCAGAACTCAATGAAGAGAGAGAGACCTACGTAAGGCAGAATATGTGGAGCACTGGGACTTTTGCACTGACACACTATGAGCATTCACTAGGCACGAACTCAGATTGTAAGTTACAAACATATTTAAAATCTATTTATACAATCAATGGAGGTCACAGATCACCTCCATATTGGTGCACATAACAAAATTCATTCCACACATGTGTGGGGAAAATTAGAGGGAACACTGCTACTGAACATCACTTAATGCAATTTAAATAAAAAAAGATGAATGGAAGGAATAAATTCAACAAAACAAGTTCGCAATCTTCCCCAACAGATTGCTTTGGTGGTAAGGGAGGACTGCTTGCAGTTCCTCTTCTTTCCACTTCAATAGGAGAACAAGTAGTCACTGGAAAACACCACATGAACTCAAGCATTTCACACCTAACAAAAGCATGTAGTCTCCAGTTCAACCCTTCACTATTTAGCAATAATAAGTGTATCATATTTTACACACACACACACACACACGCAAAAGTGGATATTTTTTGATAATATATTTGCTGTGAATATTTGAAGATAGTTTCAAATTCATAAGAAAATGTTGCAGCAGAGACCTCTAAGAAGTTTTTCAAGACCAATCCGTGCCCAGCTCTGCAGATTTTTTTCAAGTTGGGGTAATCCTTGCTTTAATTAAAAGAAGTCTCTGTTAAAAATTCAGTTGACAGTAGAAATAATAATGAGCCATTAGAGGATTTTGTATCTTCAGTAAATAAAAAGGAAACAAAAAATGAAAAACTAAGAAACACTGAATTGCATGCTCTAATTTGATGAAACCTTGTAAAAACACGTAAAACCATAAAATCGTAACTCAAAAGTGCACAGTGGGGCATTTGGCCATCAACTGTGTCTAAAAAACAGAATGTTGCACTCCAAAAAAAAATGAATCAGGAACACCACATACTTAGTGGAACCATGAGGCAATACAATGAGTCTCAATGGGGAAGTATGAAATTGCAAGTTGTGTTAGATTATCATGGAAATCAAATTAAATGAGTTTCAGAAGTACTGCTTGAAGATAAAACAAAAGAAAAACTAAAGGAAGCTCTAAAATTTCCACATACTAGCTGCCCTTCTGAGATCAGTTTGAATAACGCTTTGTGTTCATGATTGTAGAGCTGGGACTGAACCAAGACCACATATTATGAATATCCCAAACTTTGGGGAGGTTTGGATGTAGATCCACACTTTATAGCTGTCACTGAAAGCACCTCTGTATTCACACCTACACACTACTGTAATAATCTTTGTGCAAAACATGCTTTGTGAGGTATCACTGAAAAAACTAGTAACACACTGATCAATATGCTCGTGTATGTACGAAGTGCATATTAAGAGTTATGAGCATAAGCCTAAATTATGACTACAATGTGCTTATCAGACAAGTCTGGGGATGGAGTAAACTGGTTTCTCAAGCACAAAGTACAAGCTAATGCCTCTAGCCAGGTGCCATCAAAGTTGATTGGCAATCACCTGTCAAGTGGCCATTCTTTGGCAATGAAGGTGAGGCAGGAACAGATCAATCTGCATTTTAGCAAAAAAAACAAACAATCATGAGACTCCATGTCTCCTTCCTCACAGCTGGAATGAACTTTATCTAGGAGTAACACTCAGGAAAATGCATTTCAAAAGGTGACTGGAATATAAAAGTGAGGGGCAAAAACACCACAGATTCTCTCTCTCTTTCTCACTCTCTCTTTTTCACCTAAGACGACAAAGGAACCAGCTCTTTGACTCTGGGGGGAGATCCTGACCTGAGA
This sequence comes from Lepidochelys olivacea, assembly GCF_965140295.1. Classification (NCBI taxonomy): domain Eukaryota; kingdom Metazoa; phylum Chordata; order Testudines; family Cheloniidae; genus Lepidochelys; species Lepidochelys olivacea. Next base: position 20,179,361 of record NC_140424.1, read on the forward strand.
ATTTGGTCAGTCCTGTTGCAGGGAATAGGTGGTAAGGATTTTACCTTGAACCAAGTCTAACTTGTTAAGTTTTAGCTACTAGAAAGTGTTTATCTATTTCTCTTGCAACCATTTCTGACTTTAATATCTTGTACTCACTTAAAACCTCTCTCTTTGTAGTTGAACAAATTTGTTTTATTTTTAATCTAAACTAATCCAGTTTTAGGGTTTGAACTGAACTGTTTGGTAACTCCAATTAAAGTAGCAAACTTTTGAACATTGACCCTTTACAGGGGCAACAGACCTCTAATATCTGAACTGTCCAGGAAAGGGCTGGACAGGGCAGAACACACATTTTGGGGAAAATTCAGGACTGGGAGTGTGCTGGAGTCACCTTGCAAGTTGTAACCAAGGCTGGTGGAAGCCAGAGCATGACTGGAATGTTGCTGACAGGCTGCTGGGGTCAGAGTAGCTGGACCAGGGCTATAGCTATACACAGACACTCAGGGTGGACTTGCACATTGGCTGTTTGTGAGTAGCCCAAGTTCAGACCTCGAACAGAAAAACATTGAGAGGCACCCCAAGTTGTGGGGCAGGTGGTGAGACGACCTCTCGCTGGTCTGGATTGACCAGAATGTGACAATAGCTCAATCCCTTCTTGTGAATATGGTTATTTCAGCATCTCTGTTTGTTGCAGTTAGGAATTTGATCTAACAACTGCTTTAAATAAATGTGGATAAATCCTCTTTTCTTTTTATATGATTACTCAAACATATTTGTATAGCTCATGATATAGGGCTTGCTTCACATCTTTCTGAGTGGTAAGAGCATAATTACTCCCAATGGTTTTCACTATACACCTGAACTGACTTAAATGTTATTGTATTCAGCCTTTTTTACATTAGAAGTTAAGTAGATATGAACCGGAGGAAGGCAGGGCATGAGAACCAGCCTTGGAAAGCCCATGGCTCCACAGGAATTTAAAGAACTCCTCAGATGCTTTCAGTTAACCCTAAGAAATTTTTAACATACCCAGTTTTGCGCACACCATTTGCAATTATGCATCACCACAGGTGCTCTCAATATGATTCTTCCCTATAAAAGTACTAGAGAAGCATGCTAAAGCCTGAATTCTATAGAAAAAAAGATGAACCAAGAATAAAAGCTAAGCTGCCAGTTCTTCATAGCAGGCACTAACCTCATTCTCCCTTGCTGTAATCACTGGCAGATCAACACAGAACTGAAGAGACAATGTATCCCAAATTTCCAAGTGGGCAGCTCAATTACCTTAACTCCTTTCTGCTCTGGAAATACATTATTGAGGGGTTAGGTTTCCATTTTTCAGTAAATGTGAACTTTCAATAACCTTTTTGATGGGGGGGGGGAATTAATGAGAAACTTTGAAGACAAAAAATGGTTCAATTTCAGATCGTGCTAAATGAAATTAAAGTTGAAATTTCTCAGGGGACTAGTTTTTCATTTTTCAGTCATCTCTAGTCTAAAATATTCTGCAGTCAGTAACAGATACATTTTTAAACAAGATTTTCTTTTGGGGGGGGGGCTACTATTTATCACAGTTTCTGCTCTAAATCCTTGGCTAAAAACAATAGGCATATGGATTTAACTATACCAGTATAGAAAGGGGAATCAGCTAGACTGGCACTGCATCCACAGTAGGCGGGTTGTACTGGCAGAACTACTTCAATAACAAAAATCATACCCCTAACCAAAAAAAGTATATCAGTACAAGATGTGTGTGTAGACCAGGCCTAATACATAGAGTAAGAGTTGCCAGTATGGAATAGAAGCTTTAGCTGCCAATCTCTCTCTCTCCATTAGATTTCCTTACTCAGTAACATTTCAAAATTTTCAAAATTCTTGCAGCTACACCCTCTGCTACTCAGCTATTCATTGTTTTCCAGCAGTGGAGGATTGAAAGCGGTTTATTTTGCAACCTTACACATAGCCAAAGAAAATGCACTCAGAAGAGCCTTAAATCAGAAACCATAAGAATCTCACACACCGTAATAATCTAACCAGGATCTTTAAACAGATTTGATCCCTCATACATTAAGGGTAATTGAACAAACCACTGCTCAAGATGAAACTTGTCCCAAATACTTCCTTTACTTATCCCCTCTCCATTTCAATTTAATGTAGGGCCTTTAGCCTTTAATCCTTTTGGGGAAAGCTGCCTGCCCCCAAAGTGCATGTATGATTGACTCAAATTCAATGTTAAATACACATGCAGAAATTAAGGCCTCCCTGTTCCCTCCTCATACAGAACCACCCTCACTATGGGGCTGGGGAGCTGCCATTCTCTCCAACCCTTCCTTACCTTTAACCTGTTTAATTATCTTTCCCATCTCCCTCCCTACCCTACCCAACTCAGTCCCCCCCCCCCACTTTTATTCTCCCTTCATACTCTCCCACAGCCTCCTGTTCCCACCCCACTGCTTACAACCACCTGCTCACACTTTTCTCCTCATTCACAGTTGTCTACAGCTCACAAATATCCTCTGCCACTTTCCGTTCCACTGAAACCACTCACTACCTTCCTAAGCCTTTTCAATCTTCCACTTTCTCCCAACCACTGCACTCCCTGTCTCCGGATGTACCTCTTCAGCCTCAACATTCCCTATCCAGTTCCTAACTATGGACAGGCAGCCTGGATTCTGCCCAATTAAACAACAGTGGGTGATGGTAGCCATCTTTACTAGGGACAGCCTCAAGCTTCATTCAAATACTGTATGGAAATCGTGGCCATCTCAACTGAGGGCAGGTTTGCTTCAGCTCAGCTGAAGATTATTCCTGAATAAAGGAACAATTGTGATTTTGACGCCAGGAATCATGAGACCATGTGAAACTTTAAAAATAACAAACTAAATATTAATATTGCAAGATTTGTAGTAAAATCTCAAAAGCTGGCATCATGTATGACATTTTACACATTTCAGCAAATGGATGAATCTTTCACACAAAGGCTGCAGAGACTTTAGATCCCAAAATGTGATTCTCTAACTTGAACAGAGAAGCCTTCACTCAGAACAAGATAGACTGTGGCATGCTGGGACCAGTGGTATCTAAAGGCTATACTTATATGTTAAAAATAAGGACAAATGCCATCTCAATTTTACGCAAATTGTATGTGGTTTTGGAGTTCCTGGCAAAATACCAATATACCCCTCAGTTGCACAAAGTATGGGGCAAGACAATTAATTATTAAAAATATGTATTACTGTTTCTCCTCTCTTGCGCGCCTGTGTGTGTGTGTGTGTATACTAAACACACACATTGTTTCAGCAAAAGATATCACATTACCCACACTGTTCATGTCTAATTGTCTGGCATATGAGAAAGAGAAACTGATTTTCAAATATTTAACACAGACTGCTGTTATTATGCATAAACTATAAAATATGATTAAAGTCTATATAACAATCATACCATGGATCCATAAATATCACGTTAGATGTGGTTATTGACATGTGGAGGCCATACTGAATATACATTTACTTACAAAGCTGTATAAGTAGTAATGTTTTTCATTTGTGATGTTTGATTAAATGTAGAACAGACTTAAGCTAACACCATACCTTTAAAAATCTACCCTTTTACACCAGTATAACTATATCAGTTAGGGGTGTGAATTTTTTAGGCAGTAATTATGCCAATGCAAATGCTGCAGTTATACCAGTATTGCTTATTTCACTTACTGAACCAGAATAAGATATATTCTATAATGATAAAACTACAGCCTGGGCTATACTTAAGTTTTTCTGGCATAGTTGTGTGGGTTAGGAGTGTGCAGAAAAACCAGACCCCTACCCAACATAGCTGTGCCAGCAAAAGCCCCAGTTTACATGCAGTTATAGTGGCAAAAAGTTATTTTGCTGGAATAGCTTATTTCATTTGGAGAATTGTATAAACTGGCAAAGAAACTCTCTTCCTGGTAAACTGGGTCTCCACTAGGAAGGTTTTCCTGGCTATCTATACAGTACTGGCAAACTCTTCCTAGTGTAGAGAAGGCCTGCATCCAGATTAGGTTTTAGAGGTGGTACTAGCCCACTGGGGCCCGAAGCAGGAATATTTGGAGGGCCCTCCTTACCCCGACCCACTCCAATAGGGTCGAGGCAGTCAGGGAGCAGATGGGGTTGGATAGGGGATGGGGTTCCGGGGGGCAGGGAGGGGCAGTTAGGGGCAGGGTGTCCCAGGAGGGGGCAGTCAGAGGACAAGGAGTGGGGGGAGGCGTTGTATGGGTTGGAGGTTCTGAGGGGGGCAGTCAGGGGCGGGAAGTGGGAGGGGGTGGATAGGGTTAGGGTTTGGGGATGCGCAGCCTTCCCCACCCGGCCCTCCATACAGTTTTGGAACCCCGATGTGGCCCTCAAGCCAAAAAGTTTGCCCACCCCTGCTTTAGCCAATCTGCTTCTCCCTCACTCTCCCCTGCCTCTTGAACTGGTAGCTGCGTCACTGCTCCACCCCTCCTGCAAAAGCACACTGACTCCTGCCATTCTGCTACTTTCTTCTCATCAGAGAAGAAGCCAGTGGCTCCTCAGGTCCACTTTGTCTATTCACTTGGACAAAGTTTCTGCTCACCCTGGTTAAGCAGACAAGTGGGTTTTTTCAAGCCCTTTTATTATCTAGCTCATTTCTATTCAACATCTATTATATGAATAAGTCTTAATTTTTAGTATGTTACTTTACATCAGTGCCTGCCAGGACATGTCCAAATAACATGTTCAGGTCTGTCTCAAACATGCTGAGGAGGGGAAACAAAAGGCCACCTGACAGAGTAATTCAAATGGAAACAAAGATTACCTCATGGTTTAGCCCATGAAAATTTAGAATTGTGTTTGTTTCTAAACAGAGTTTGCAAAAAGAAAATCTGCTGATGCGTATGCACTGACTAGAGGATGACATAATATTAAGTGCCGGGGAGACCTGGGACATTTGGACTTCAATTAAAAAAAAACAGGAGTTACAAATGAGGGAGGTTTACTCAGAGCCAAACATTTTGTGGCACAGAAAAGAGAGACAAGTTTAGGAGGTAGGAGATTAAGGATTTTTCTACCATGCTCAAAATGCAGATCATATTTCAGTACTCCATAACTATGCTTAATGGAACTCTAGCAATGCTTTCCATAGTATTTGCATCGACTTAATTATTTCTATCTATCTTCCATTTTTAATTTCTGTGAAGTTATTCATAAGATACTTCATTCTTTCATTTAGGCCAAACAAAAGAGATATCTGGCTTATCTAGGGCACAGAAAAGTGAGCAACTGCTTGGGAATAAGGAAATCAGGCTTGGAGGAAACTGATGTCTCATTACTTATATAATGAGGAGTCTTTAAGGTGCCACCGGACTCCTTGTTGTTTTTGTGGACACAGACTAGCATGGCTACCCCTCTGATACATTACTTACATAATGACAAGTGAGGAATGGCAAAGGCCATTTGAGAGATGGCAAGAATCAGATGGTATACAGGATACCGTTTGTTACAGGTGTATTGTCAGTTACAAAATATTGAGAAGTTCATCTATTATTTTCCAAAATAAAAGGCTGAAACAAACCTTTCATCTTGTAGTATTTGAAAATTTTTCTTTTACATGATTCTAAAAAGTCAACCACATTACAATATAGTCATGGTAGGTATCCGATAAACACATTACTGTAGAACCTCAAATATACGAAAACCAGAGTTACGGACTGACCGGTCACCCGGACACCATGTGAAAACAGAAGTAACCAATCTGGCAGCAGCAGAGAGCCGCCCCCCCCCCCCCAAATGAATACTGTACTATGCATCTTAAAGGTAGGCACATCTGTGCTGCCTGTCCCCACCCCCATGCATGAGGCAACCACTTACAGAAAGACGTTGAGGCTGCCAGCCCAAGGCAGCCGGAGCGAGCCAGCACAGCAGGAGCAGCGCTGGGGTCTGCACCGCTTTCACCCCTCCTCCCCCCCTCCATGCTGAGAGGGGGACGCTGTTTTTACCCCCCACCCGCAGGACAGGGGACACGCTGTTTTCACACACACCCCTGCCAAGAGGGGAACAAGCTTGCAAACTCATGCCAGGGCTGAGTAGGAAGCTCAGGGGCTGCTGAAGCCTGACATGGAGTGTCAGCTGCTAGATCTGGAGCCCAAACTGCACTTTGTTCAGAATTACGGACAACCTCCATTACCAAGATGTCCATAACTATGAAGTTCTACTGTAATTTGTCCAGAGTAAGCATCAGCTATATCTTGTATAACAATCTGCATGCAGCCTGTAGTGTTTCTCCTTTTCAAGGTATGGCAATTATGTTTTGGCAACCAAAATTAGATAACTACCCTGAAATTCAATGCAAGTTGCATATGCAGTTGGGTGTTAGCATAACTCTTGTTTTCGCACCTATGCGGCATATCTCATCCATAGATCTCAAAACAGTCTTCAAATGGGGATAATTATATTTATCCTCATTTTACAGATAAGCCAACTGAGTCACAAAACGATGAAATGATTCACCTAAGGTAATTGCAGTGTTGCTGTAGCCTGACAAAGAGCACTGTGTAGCCTGAAAACATCTCTCTTTCACCAATCAAAGTTGGTCCAATAAAAGATATTACCTCATCCACCTTGTCACCTAAGGGTACACAGAAGATCTGTCACAGAGCTGGGAACAGAACTTACATCTACTGATTCCTAGTCTAGGTTCCTATCCACTGGACCATGCTACCTCCAATAAATCAGAACTGGTCTAAGCTTTTAAGCCATTTCATACAATACAGAGACACAAGTGGTGCTCCTATTTTAGACCATACTGTAATCCAAGCATGTTGAACAGAAGTTCATCAAAATGTTTAGATTTCAAACTATTCACATATTTTAGTAAGTTTTACTTAAGTCTTGTAACTCCAATAAAACACTGGAACATCTAATAAACTGCCATTTTATATGCTTTCCAGTAAGAAGAAGTGTGACTTCAATTTTCAAGGGAGTCTCCGGCTGTGTGGAACGTCATATGGTCACATGTTCTAAAGCTGTTCTTTCTTCCAACTCAGTATTAAGAACAAACAGGAGAAGGATATTTTTAAAAACAGGACATATCTATGGTAGACAAATTCTCAATTTTGCCAGCTCTAACCACACTGCAACAAGGCTACCTTGTTCAGAAAACTGTTAGAGCATATTCATGTCTAAGAGTAATGTAATTACCAGACTACGTAATAACTGCCTCAGCTCCCAAGACAAAGTATATGGATGAGGTGTAATGTGTGGTTTGAAGGGCAGACAGAAGAGTCTTAAATGGCAATCTGTATTTACTGCCCTACTCTAGCGCTAGACTAGTAATAATATGATACAGCAAACAAAAGCCTTTCAGACATACACTGGGGTGACCAAACTGTTGGCATGTGGAATGCAATCATTAAAAATTGAAGTTCTTGGCTGCAAATGCCCCAAGATTATTACTATTTGCTGTCAGCACAGCAGGTGTCCTGACTTTCTGCTTGTCTACCCATTTTTCATCTCACACTCCATTTCACCATGAAGCTTTCTGCCTGGCCCAAGGCAGATAAAATAATCTCCTGACTCCATTCCAATTAATTTGCAATAACAACAGAAGCAAATGGAAGCAGGTTACACCACATTCATCTGATACAATGTGGCACAGCTGCTGAGCAGACGGCTTCACTGAGAAAGTTTCTGTGGTACTGCTCAGTATTCTACTGTGTGATTGTAGCATTAGGATAATATCAAGACAGTTTCCAAATTCTTGGAATTTTGTCCATCTCAGATTAAATGGATGTAGCAGTAAGACAAATGCAGCTCTCCTGCTGCTTATTTCACATCTCTCTAGCAGTGCAAAAGAAGTGCAGTCTTCTTGCCCATTCAATCTTTAGTCCATGAGATCAGTCTGTCAACAAGGCTGCTAATTTTTTTAATACAGATCTTCAGCTGGATGAAGAGCAACTGGCTGAAGATGAATCTGAATGAGAATGAACTGCTAGTGGGAAGAGTGAAATGGTTTGATGAACTCTTCTCCTCCATAACAATCACTTTTATCAAAGATTTTCTCTGTAATATTGGTCACTGCCTGGGCTTCCCCCTAGACTCAGCATGGTACTAGGATAGCCAAGTAGTTACAGCAGCAAGACACTAACAACCCATCTGTGACTGGCCAGAAAATGGTGCCTAATGAATGCAGACCTCGCCACAGTGATTCACACATTTGTAACATCTGGACTGAACTAATGCAATTCTTGATATCATGGATCTCAGCCTGGGAATTGCAACGTCCCTCCTTTTCTTTATGTGGCTAGTGGGAACAGGGTCTTGAAACACTGTCAGGGAGGTAGTGGAACTTTTTTCTAATGTACCATGCAGTCATACTAAAGAAAAGGCCTCATTCCCTTTCTTTACATGCCTATTGGGAACAGGGTCTTGAAACTATGGCAGGGAGATATTGAAATTTTTTTCTATTGTAACACACAGTCACAGTAAAGCAAAGGTTGAGAACCACTGCTCTATATCTGGAAAACAAACTACATGCCCTGGGGCAGTTCCAGCTTGTTCAGAATGCAGCAGCTTGACTATTCAGCAGGAACATATGACCCCAACAAACCATTCTCTGGATTGGCTCCCCACTGTATACAGTTCAAAGTCACTGTTCTGATTTTCAGAACCTTGCACAGAACTGATCCTGGCTATCTGAGAGCACATCCCTCCATCCATGACTATGATCCCCTACAACAGCTGAGTTTCACTAGAACGATGATATTGCCAACCAAACGGAATAGGTTTGTGTTTGCAGAAGACAGAACCTGCACAAGAGCTGCATCAGGAATATGGAACTCACTGCCAGATGAAATAAGAATGACCCTTAATACTGCTGTATTCAGGACAAAATGTAAATCCCACCTGTTCGCCCAGTATTTCGCACAATAGTATCCTCATTCTCATAAATTCATTCATTACAAAATAAAATATAAAAACCCTGATCCTGCTTCTAGAGGCATTGAAAGGAGGAAGAAAACTCCATCATATTTTAAGCAATTAGATAAGATCAGATCCTACAGTGATGAGCGCCATATAAATACAGTGGAACCCCCATTATCTGATCTAATTGGGATCAGGGTCAGATCGGATAACCAAAAATCTGGATAAAGCGAAAAATGGGCGGTTGGTTTCCCGTTGTCAGCCCCGAGCAGCGGGACCCCCGCTGCTGTCAGCCCCGGGACTGGTGGTTGAGTAAATATGGAGAGCTGAATTATGGAGGCTCAATTAAACAAAGATCTACTGTATCCAGATTGAAAGTTGGGCTTTTAAATTCTATCTTATGTTAATATCTACTTGGCACATCACTAAGTTGGCTCTAATATTAATGATCTCCAAAGAAGCAGCATTCAGTTAGCTTCTTATACTCTTTCCTTCCTGCCTCCATTCACTCACCCTCAGTTCTCACTTGAAATCTCAGATGTGGGGTCAAATTAATATATGGATACTTGTGAGGGGTAAGTACCCCACACAGGCCCTGAATGAGTTAATGTGGGCCTGAGAGGCCAATTATGTTACCGGCTGCACTTGGAGTCAGAGCCAGGCTTAACTGACGATGAAGCTCAGCTGGGCAGGAGCAGGCTGGTTAGTACAAAGAGACAAAGTCTGTAGCAGAAGAGGGGCTGCAGGGGAGTGTCTGCAGTGACTCGCTGGGAACAGAGAGGTTGTCAGGAGGAAACCCAAGGGGAAGAATAAGTCCTGGGACCCTACCCTGACTGGAGAAGGCTGGCAAACAGCCACGGAAACATAAAGCAGCTACTGGGGTGCAGCAGGCCTCGTGGTGAGCCCTGAAAGAAGGGAATAATTTGGACTGCCAGAGACAGAGAGACCTGGAAGATGTTCTGTGGAGGAACAGAGTAAAGGGAACTTAAGAAGTTTGAAAGGGCAAGCCTGAGAAAGATTGGGTAAGAAGGAGCCAAGGGAAATAGCAGAAAGGAGAAGGACTGCACGGACCTTGGCTGCTGGTTATAGGTTCCCTGGGCTGAAATCTGGCCTAGTGTATGGGCCCACTGGGAAGGTAGCCTGAGTCCAGAGAATGGGACTAGAACACTGGAAAGCCCTAAGGCAAGGGTGTGAAGACCAGGGGCCTGGAGATGGGGAGGCTCAAGAAATCGGACTGTTTTATGGTGGGTTTCTGTTATCTTGAAAGGGGCAACTAAACCATGACCTGGTCAGAAGGCCAAATTACAGGGAGAAACATCACTGCAGCAACAGAGCAAGCATCAGCATATGGTGCCATGCAGGGGAGAGAGATGCTATGCCACAACTACCCAGATGGAGGTTCTTTTGCTGCGTGACCTTCCTTTGCAATGCTCAACTGATCAATATCAGCAGCAATGGAATCCAGTAATTCTACCCACAGGTAAGGAATGAAAGAAATTGCTGCAGTAGGCGAGAGAGAAGTTTTAAGTCAGCCATGGATTATTCAAACTACATGCACACTTCTGACTAAGGAGTAGGTGAGGACATGTCCAAGGTCATGAAAAAAAATCTTTCCTTTGTGCCAGTCCCATCCTTACTGACATATATCACTATTACACAACAGGTCCAGACAAGCAAAATTAGACAGAGCAAAACATGAACACACATTTATCTACTGCACAATATATTTTCTATTAGGAAGAAATGTATGCATTGAAATTTGCCCACACTGAATAAAAAATAATTCACTTTTGAGCTCAGTTGTTCATTGGCCTCTTTTGAACAAAGACGCTTTGCCAAATTGTGCATGGTAATGTTGCAGGGTGGAGTTATGCCTGAAGGAATTAAACTCAGACAACTCTGTTCAGTTCATCTGATGCTTAAACAATATTTGTTTACAGTTTTTCCAGTGGTAAATGAACAGGACTATGAACTAATGCATTATTCTAATTCACCCAATCCACTAGCTACTTGAAGGTTTCATCAAAGATGCATATAACCAACCAAGCCGGAGTTCACTCACATTCATATAGTGAGATAATATTGTGTAAAAATGGCTTTAGGCATTACAACTTTTGATCTAAATCCAAACTACAGCATTAGGCATACAGCAAATGTCAAGTATACTATACGCACATTTGAGAAAAGGCAAGTAACTGTGCTACAAAGACAGGTTATGACCGACAGTGGCATATATTAACAGCCCTTGCTCGGCCACGGAAACACTGGGGAGCAAAGCCCTTTTACTCCCCTGTCCAGATTGTACTCCAGCCTTGGGGGAGGGAAAGCAGAGTCTACTTGCAAGATACTAATCCCCAAGAGCAAGTGGGTGGGGAGTGGAAAGGACCACAAATGAGAAAAGCCCTGTCTCTTCTGTCCCAACTCATTTTTGAGAACTGTTGCACCTCCCTACTGTAGAGACTTTGATGCTTTCAGACACTGATTTTTCTTGATGTGAATAGTTTTCCTAATTTGTGTTGTGATTATAAAAACAGTTAGGTTACAAACCACTATTTAGCAGTAATCATGCTAATAAAGATCAACATCTAAGCACGCGTAAGTCTATTCAGTATAGCATCAGGACAGTTTTCATAAGTCTTTGCCCAAACAAATTTACAGATGCCACATATCTTTCAATTTCTGGTATCTTAATATCCAATTATATTCATTTATACATATCAGAACACAAATCCCCCCACACAACTTTCCACTTATCTCTATTCAAGTATGCTTGTAGTACAAACTACTATTCAACAGCAGTCCCACCAATCCCATAAATTATATAGAAAGGAATATCATATTTCACAAGAAAGCTAACAGCATGAAGCTTTGGAACACACAGGTGTGGAGAAGAGCAGGTGCACATCCCAGCACTGAACAACAGGTTGTTTAGCAGACATTCCTTAGCTGAAAGAACTACAATGCTCTCTATTCTGGACTAAGTGTGTTTGGGAGGGAAAGTTCAAAGGTGATAACTCTCAGAGTGGTAATTTTAAGAATGTCTATTTTGTTCCCAGACCTCCTATAGTAAATACCCTTTTGACAGATAAAGTCAATTGACCTTTGCTTTACAGAAATCCCTTGAACACTGCCTTCAAAGCTTTAACATTTTCTCTTGGGAGGTTTATTGCACTGTGAAATCTGTTTTTACCAAATATACAGAGATACAACTAGTTTTTAGAGGCAGAATTCTTCATGTCAACCACATATGGACAAATAAAATTGATATTACACATCAACATGTTCATCAAGTTTACCATCTCCGGGAAGGTAAGTGGAACATATATAAGAACTTCAAATGGCCCTCTACTGCTGGTTCTAGTCATTGAAATACACTTAAAACTGTGCTTCTAATAACCACACTGTTCATAAAACCTTAATTTCACTGAACAAACATTTATATCACAGGAATAAAGAACAATTGTTCTACAGACGACTACTTTATTTTAGAGCCAGTATTGGGGGAAAAACAAATGTCAAGTTAACTATAGGTTTGTACAACCATTTATATAATAAACCATACATTCCGATTGTTTGAGGACGTGTAAACATTAACCACAGTTGTTTAAATCATTGTTGTAAATTCTCCTTTGTAGTTTTTCATATTACATAGCGTGCTACATTAAAAAGTGTTCTAGTTTAAATGACATTCTATTCTAATACTGGTTTGGAGAAACCTTTCTAACCTATCTGAAACTAGTATATTACTGTCAAAAGGTTTGGTTTGCCTAACAGCAAACAAGCATAAGAAAAAAATTCAAAGTAACTATTACATACAAGGCTCTAGCTAAAGGAAAACTGCATGTTGAGAATGCTTAGCCACCACCAGCCCAGTGAAATTTTCCCATTCTTTTAAAGAAATGTATCCAGCCACACAGTTTTATGGTTTGGGGTGGTTTTCTTGTTTTTTTTTAATGAAAGTAGTACTCACACTGTTTGGGTGCTGAATGGCAGCTTCATGCTGCAGTCTCACCCTCTGTGGCATCATCACATCATCCTGTAATAAATAGCACACTGTTACTGAACAGAAAAAGGGTCACAGTACAGTACTCAACACACACTAGAATATGTTGTTAGGTTAATAATCATTTCACTGGCCTGCAAACAAAGCCTTTTTAAAAATACAAAGGCACCAAATATTAAAACCACTTTGACCATTGTTTGGTTTCCTTTAAAATGGACTATAACATAGAGATAAAAGGTATTTTAAAAGGAACCTAATAAAATTTTGCAGAATTAAAAATTAGATGTTAGGCATTATCCCTCTCTTGGGGGTCTCTAGGAACACGCTTGAGTGAAGATCCTCTATCTGCCACCCCCTCCGGAGCATTTAGACCATTCAGCCCACTAACCAGCCCCTCCAAACAGTGCTGAGCTCTCAGACTCCAGCCACAGGTTAAACACACCATTACCCAGAACACTACCTGAAGGTGTCTGTCTTCTGGTTTACCTCTTCAAGGGGCACATGGTAGGTATAACGCATTAAATGCACAGACACTTTGCATAGGATCCTAGCACACTATTGCTCTTTACTTAAGCATGAGAAATACAAAGAGTACAGATGGTATAGGGGAAAAAAAAAACAAATATCCTAAATGCAATGCCCCTCACTCAAGTCTAGCTCATCCATCCATTGGGAATCCTTGGGGGAAGTAATCTGTGTTCAGGTATGCAGATATTCTCCCCTGCCTCATCAGGCTCTGGCAGCAGCTTCCCTTAGAACAGCGGTTCTCAAACTGTGGGTCAGGAGCCCAAAGGGGGTTGCGACAGATCACCGGAGCTGGCTTAGACCTGCTGGAGCCCAAAGCCAAAGTCCAAACCCCGCCGCCTGGGACCAAAGCCTGAGGGCTTCAGCCCTGGTTGGTGGGGCTCAGGTTACAGGCCCCCTGCTTGGGTCTGAAGCCTTTTGGGCTTTGGCCCCCCAGCTCAGAGCGGTGTAACTTAGGCTTTGCCCCCCACTTCCCCCAGCTCAGGGCGGTGTAGCTCAGGTGCTTTGCCCCCCTCTCCCTCCAGGGCAGCGGTGCTCAGGCAAGCACAGGCTTCGGTCCCTCCTCCTGGGGTCATGTAGTAATTTCTGTTGTCAGAAGGGGGTCACAGTGCAATGATGTTCGAGAACCCCTGTCTTAGAGAGAGCCAGTGAAAGTGGCTGAAGACCTAGTTCTTCAGAGGGTGGGGAGCTCACCCAGTCTAGGACATTTGTAGTTGAATAGAGAACTATCCCTAGTTAATGAGTCTCTTTGGAATTTTAGTCCAATATGGAGGCAAAGAGACCTCAGAGAGGCAGTTAGCTCCCTCATTCAAAATGGAGTTTGCGTCTTGGTAAAGATACATACAGAGTTCACAGTCTCACACAGAATTCATAAGTGGTATACACAAATCTCCCAAATTCCCACAAGACCTCTAAAGGTACAGAACAAGGAGTTATAATGTTCCCTGTTTTGTGAAGTCAGAGAAATAACCTGAATAAAATTTGTCTATGGTACCTGTAGTCTAGAGTTCCCTGGTTATTCGTTTGGAACAAGGAGTCCGGTGGCACCTTAAAGACTAACAGATTTATTTGCGCATAAGCTTTCATGGCTAGAACCCACTTCAAAGGATGCATGGAGTGAAAATTACAAATGTAGGCGTTATTATACTGACACATGAAGAGAAGCGAATTACCTCACAAGTAGAGAACCAGTGTTGACAGGGCCAATTCGATCAGGGTGGATGTAGTCCACTCCCAATAATAGATGTGGAGGTGTCAATTCCAGGAGAGGCAGAGATGCTTTTGTAATGAGCCAGCCACTCCCAGTCCCTATTCAGGCCCAAATTAATGGTGTTAAATTTGCAAATGAATTTTAGTTCTGCTCTTTGTCTTTGAAGTCTGTTTCTGAAGTTTTTTAGTTCAAGTATAGCTACTTGTCAATCTGTTATAGAATGTCCAGGAAGACTGAAGTGTTCTCCTACTGGCTTTTGTATGTTACCATTCCTGATGTCCGATTTGTGTCCATTTATTCTTTTACGTAGAGACTGTCCGGTTTGGCCAATGTACAGGGCAGAGGGGCATTGCTGGCACATGATGGCATATATAACATGAGTAGATTTGCAAGTGAATGAGCCTCTGATGGTATGGCTGATGTGGTTGGGTCCTCTGATGGTGTCGCTAGAGTAGATATGGGGACAGAGTAGGCAACGAGGTTTGCTACAGGGATTGATTCCTGGGTTAGTGTTTCTGTGGTGCGGTGCGTAGTTGCTGGTGAGTATTTGCTTCAGGTTGGGGGGCTGTCTGTAAGCGAGGACTGGCCTGCCTCCCAGCGAGGATTGGCCTGCAGCCCAAGGTCCGTGAGAGTGAGGGATCATTTTCTAGGATCGGTTGTAGGTGGTTGATAATGTGGTCGAGAGGTTTTAGCTGGGGGCTGTACGTGATGGCCAGTGGTGTTCTGTTATTTTACTTGTTGGGCCTGTCCTGTAGAAGGTGATTTCTGGATACCCGTCTCGCTCTGTCAATCTGTTTCTTCACTTCAACAGGTGGGTATTGTAGTTTTAAGAATGTTTGATAAAGATCTCGTAGGTGTTTGTCTGAAGGATTGGAGAAAATTCGGTTGTATCTTAGGGCTTGGCTGTAGATAATGGATCGTGTGATGTGTCCTGGATGGAAGCTGGAGGCATGTAGGTAAGTACAGCAGTCAGAAGGTTTCCAGTATAGGGTGTTGTTTATGTGACCATCACTTATTTGCACTGTAGTGTCCAAGAAGTGGATCTCTTGTGTGGACTGGTCCAGGCTGAGGTTGATGGTGGGGTGGAAGGTGGAATTCTTCAAGAGCCTCCTTCCCGTGGGTCCATATGATGAAGTTGTCATCAATGTAGCGCAAGTAGAGGAGGGGCACTAGGGGACGAGAGCTAAAGAAGCGTCGTTCTAAGTCAACCATAAAAATGTTGGCATACTGTGGGGCCATGCGGGTACCCATAGCAGTGTCCCCAAATCTGAAATGGTTGTCGGTGAGGACAGTCACAAAGTTCAGCCACCAGGTGTGCCACGGCCTCATCAGCGATACGGTTCCCGACAGCTTGTAGTCCATCTTAGTGTGGAATATTGGTGTAAAGAGCTTCTGCATCCATGGTGGCCAGGATGGTGTTTTCAGGAAGATCATCAGTGCATTGTAGTTTCCTCAGGAAGTCTGTGGTGTCTTGAAGATAGCTAGGAGTGCTGGTAGCACAGGGTCTGAGGAGAGAGTCCAAATAGCCAGATAATCTTGCTGTAAGAGTGCTGATGCTTAAGATGATGGGGCGTCCAGGGTTTCCAGGTTTATGGAACTTGGGTAGCAGATGTTCCCGTGCTGTAGCAGGGAGTTTCTTGAATAGCTGGTGTAGTTTCTTTTGGTACTCCTCAGTGGGATCAGAGGATAGTGGCCTGTAGGATGTGATGTTGGAGAGTTGCCTGGCAGCCTCCTGTTCATAATCCGACCTGTTCATTATGACTACAGCACCTCCTTTGTCAGCCCCTTTGATTATAATGTCAGAGTTGTTTCTGAGACTGTGGATAGCATTGCGTTCTGTACAGCTGAGTTTATGGGACAAGTGATGCTGTTTGTTCAAAATTTCAGGCTGTGCAAGTCTGCGGAAGCACTCTATGTAGAAGTCCAGTCTGTCATTTCAACCACCAGGAGGAGTCCACGCAAAATTCTTCCTCTTGTAGTGTTGGCAGGAGGATTCCTGTGGGTCAGTGCACGGTTCAGTGGTGTGTTGAAAATATTCCTTGAGTCGGAAACGATGAAAGTAGGCTTCATTCATTTGCACATTTACTCTGCTATTTTTAAGTAGATTTTTGAGGGGTGACAAGCCTTGTAATTGAAGATTGTACACTAGGTGCACAGTATGACAGGGATCATGACACATATGTATAAAATAAAGCCATGTATAGAAGAGTTCCTCAACTCCACAGGCTAACAACAAATAAAGTAGATATTGGGGTGGGAAGGGGTGGGGCTGGGGCGGAGCAAGGGCGGGGGCTTTGGGGGCGGGGCCAGAGCAGGGGGTGGGAAGAGGCCAGGCGGGGGCGAAGCAGGGGCAGGAAGAGGTGGGGTGGGGGCGGGGCAGGGGCAGGGGGAAGAGGCGGAGCAGGGCCTGGAGCAGCACACAGCTGCATAGAGCACCAGGAAATTTGGTGCCCCAAATTTCCTGGTGCCCTACGCAGCTGCGTATTTCGTGTATGGGTAGGGACATCCCTGAATAAATGCCTAGGACAAATTCTGGCTCTAAAGCTCTGACCAGGAGGGAATTCCAGAATGCAGCAGTGGTGTCCATCCTGGCTCCCACAAAACAAACAGAACTGACACTCCACAGGCCTGTCCAGGAGTGCTCTGTGTGGTAGGCAACTATTTTGCAATTGGTGGTTTTGTTTGTTTAATTTTTTGAAATCAATATTATCAAACTTTTCAAACCTTTATAAAGTTTATTAGCAAACCCAACTCAGCCTTCTTTTGAAACAAGCTTTTTGAAAACATTCCTTTCAACTCCCACAATCAGCTTAGTAAGCAGGTATACTAGGAATATTTGTACAATAGATAGCTACAGTAGACAGCCAGATATATGGAGAGTAGCATCAAACAGTCTAGAGCCCATGCAGAAAACAGCAATATCAAATGCCCATGGTTTACAAGAATCCATGAATAAAAGTAAAATGCTGCCTTCCTGCTTAACCAGTGAGGTGACCGAGCTGCTGATGTCACTCCATAGTAGAGGCAATGAGGAGGGGAAAGGCTAAATTATCACTGTGTGTTACTAAAAAATAGCAATCACCAGACCTGGAGGGGGTCTGGTGAGTACACAAGCCTCTTGACCTTTGGTTTCATGATTTGAAGACAACAGAACCCCTTGTTAAAACTGTAGTCTGATGACGCATAGGAGCTTGGGTTTTTTTTTTCATTTTTTATATATAATGCATGCACCTGTCAGTCTTTGTATAAAAAAAATACAAAACCCATTACCAAAAATATCTAATTCTACAGTATTTTCGGCATGCAACTTAGTAACCCAGTGAGCTAAGAATTGTTACCAAATAAATACAAAGAACAGGGCTTTTGTTTTCTTAGTATTAGAAGTATGAGAGTCTATTCTCCCATCAACTTATGGGGGAGTATCACAGGAAACTTGTGTGTATGAATAATAATTACAGGTACAATGCATCCCACACATCAGTGTGGAAATACAAACTGCTTACAGTGTAATCAAACAAAGGATATTCCACTGGAACACTAGAGCAATCTAATTCTGAAGGAGAAATCCAAAAACCTGTGAAGACGTTTCACGGAGACTGTAAGCTCGCAGTACTCAGACACAAAACCCAACAAAAAACAAAAATTCAGGAATGTTGTAATGTGATATGAAGATATTTACTTATAGGTCAGTAGTTTGAATCCTACCCAGGTCAGTAGTGACCAAAAGTTACTGTCTGAAAATTGTCTTTTCATTTCAGTACAATTCCTGTAGATACCCCTGCAAATCTTACATCTCTAAAAATACCCACCATGACTACAACTGGAAACCTCATTAGGAATATCAGCAGAGAGGCAGAGGTCTGAATATGAGGCCTTGTCTACACTACGAAATGGGGTCGAATTTATAGAAGTTGGTTTTGTAGAAAGCGCTTTTATACAATCGATTGTGTGTGTTCCCACACAAATGCTCTAAGTGCATGTAGTCGGCAGAGTGTGTCCACAGTACTGAGGCAACCGTCGACTTCCGGAGCGTTGCACTGTGGGTAGCTATCCCACAGTTCCTGCAGTCTCCGCCACCCATTTGAATTCTGGGTAGAAATCCCAATGCCTGATTGGGCTAAAACATTGTCGCAGGTGGTTCTGGGTGCATACCTCAGGCCCCCCTTCCTTCCCTCCCTCCCTCTGTGAAAGCAAGGGCAGACAATCGTTTTGCACCTTTTTTCTTGAATTACCTGTGCAGATCCCATACCACGGCAAGCATGGAGCCTGCTCAGCTAACCATCACCGTATGTCTCCTGGTTGTTGGCAGACGCAGTACTGCATTGCTACACAGCAGCAGTTTATTGCCTTTTGGCAGCAGACAGTGCAGTATGACTGGTAGCCATCGTCGACATAGTCCAGGGTGCTCTTAACTGACCTCGATGAGGTCGGGGCACCTGGGCAAACATGGGAGTGACTCAGCCAGGTCATTTCCCTTTTAAGTTTCATCTCATGGCAATTCAGTCCTACCAGCAGTGCACTGTCTTTTAATCAGCAGCCAGCAGAAGATGATGGCCAGCAGTCATACTGCACCATCTTCCACCAACCACCCAGGAGATGACGATGGCTAGCGGTTGTACTGCACAGTCTGCTGCCAGCAAGATGTATAAAGATAGATGAAGTGGATCAAAACAAGAAATAATCCAGATTTGTTTTGTATTCATTTTCTCCTCCCTCCCTCCGTGAAATCAACGGCCTGCTAAACCCAGTTTTGAGTTTTATCCTTGAAGTTTTGAGTTCTATCCTTGAGGGGGCATTCTGTTTCTCGCAAAGCCACTCCCTTTGTTGATTTTAATTCCCTGTAAACCATGTTGTCAGTCACCCCTCCCACCGCCAGAGCAACAGCAAACAATCGTTTCACGCCCTTTTCCCTGGATTGCCCGAGCAGGAGCAGACGCCATAGCACAGCAAGCATGGAGCCCATTCAGCTCACTACAGCAGTTATGACCATTGTAAACACCTCACGCATTATTGTGCAATGTATGCAGAACCAGCACCCGAAAAACCAGGCGAGGCGGTGACGGCAGGCAGTGATGAGGACATGAACACACTTTTCTCTGAAACCCCTTCCCCTGCAATTTGGAGATCATGGTGTTAATGGGGCAGGCTCATGCCTTGGAATGCCGATTCTGGGCCTGGGAAACAAGCACAGACTGGTGGGACTGCATAGTGTTGCAGTTCTGGGATGATTCCCAGGGGCTCCGAAACTTTCACATGCATAAGGGCACTTTCATGGAACTTTGACTTGCTTTCCCCTGCCCTGAAGTGCAAGAATACCAAGATGAGAGCAGCCCTCACAGTTCACAAGCAAATGGCAAAAGCCCTGTAGAAGCTTGCAATGCCAGACAGCTACCGGTCAGTCGGTAATCAATTTGGAGTGGACAAATCTACTGTGGGGGTTGCTGTGATGCAAGTAGCCAACGCAATCATTGAGCTGCTGCTATCAAAGGTAGTGACTCTGGGAAATGTGCAGGTCATACTAGATGGCTTTGCTGCAATGGGATTCCCTAACTGTGGTGGGGCTATAGACGGAACGCATATCCCTATCTTGGGACCGGATCACCAGGGCAGCCAGTACATAAACTGCAAGGGGTACTTTTCAATGGTGCTGCAAGCACTGGTGGATCACAAGGGATGTTTCACCAACATCAACGTCGGATGGCCGGGAACGGTTCATGACGCTCGTGTCTTCAGGAACTCTGGTCTGTTTAAACAGCTGCAGGAAGGGATTTACTTCCCAGACCAGAAAATAACTGTTGGGGATGTTGAAATGCCTATAGTTATCCTTGGGGACCCAGCCTATCCCTTAATGCTCTGGCTCATGAAGCCATACACAGGCACCCTGGACAGTAGTCAGGAGCTGTTCAACTATAGGCTGAGCAAGTGCAGAATGGTGGTAGAATGTGCATTTGGACATTTAAAAGCGCGCTGGTGCAGTTTACTGACTTGCTCAGACCTCAGCGAAACCAATATTCCCATTGTTATTGCTGCTTGTTGTGTGCACCACAATCTCTGTGAGAGAAAGGGGGAGACATTTATGGCGGGATAGGAGGTTGATGCAAATCGCCTGGCCGCTGAATACGCGCAGCCAGACACCAGGACAGTGAGAAGAGCACAGCAGGAAGTGGTGCGCATCAGAGCAGCTTTGAAAACCGGTTTCATGACTGGCCAGGGTACTGTGTGACACTTCTGTTTGTTTCTCCTTGATGAAAACCCGCCCCCTTGGTTGACGCTAATTCCCTGTAAGCCACCTGCCCTCCCACCTTCGATCACAGCTTGCTTGCAAAGGAAATAAAGTCACTATCATTCAAAAAACATGTATACTTTATTAATTGATTATAAAAATAGGGAGATAACTCACAAGGTAGCCCGGGTGGGGTGTGGGAGGAGGGTAGAAGGGAAGGAAAAGGCCACTTTAAAACTTGTTGAATGCCAGCCTTCTGTTGCTTGGGCTGTCCACTGGGGTAGAGTGGTTGGGTGCCCGGAGCCTCCCACCCCACGTTCTTGGGCATCTGGGTGAGGAGGCGATGGAACTTGGGGAGGACGGAGGGCAGTTAAACAGGAGCTGCTGCAGCAGTCTGTGATCCTGCTGCCATTCATGAACCTCTACCAGATGCCGGAGCATGTTCATTTGATCCCGCAGTAGCCCCAGTATCTCCTCATACCTCCTCTGATCTTCCTGCCGCCACCTCTCCTCACATTCATCGGCCACCGTCCTGTGCTCTGCTATTGTGTCCCTCCACACAGTTCTGTCAGTGCCAGATGACTGCATGAGCTCAGAGAACATTTCATAGCGCGTGCATTTTTTTCTCCGCCTTATCTGAGATAGTCTTTGGGAAGAAGAAGGGGGGCTTGAAACATTTGCAGCTGCTGGAGGAAAAAAGAAGTGAAGTTTTTAAAAAGATACATTTTACAGAACAATGGCTACACTCTTTCACGGTGAACAACACTATTCACATTACATAGCACATGTGATTTTGGTACAAGGTCACATTTTGCATCTTATGTTGAGTGCCTGCGGCTTTTGTGTTAGAGATCACACATGCAGGACCGGGCAACAGAATTCAGCTTGCAGGCAGCCATAGTAAGCCACAGTCTTTCGGATTCTGCAATCTTCATAACAGCAGCCCCATCCTTTTCCATACCAAGCAAAGCCCGTTGAGTTAGCCATTTAGTGCTGCAGTTTTCCTGTTAATGTGCAGCAGCAGAAACCAAACTAACCCCCTCCCTGCATCCAATTCTCTGGGATGATCGCTTTTCCCTTCCCCCCACCGCCTGGCTGGTATCAGGGAAGAGCCCTGCTAGCCAAACACAAACAGCTCAGTGCCAATGCCCCCCCGCCCCCCCACACTGCTGGGCTAACTGCGGGGAGGATTTCTTTTCAGCCCCAGGCAAACAGCCCAGTAGGAATGGGCACCTCTGAATATCCCCTTAATCAAATTCCCCTATTTCAACCAGGTTACCATGAACGATATCACTCTCCTGAGGATAACAGAGAGAGATAAAGAATGGATGTGGCTTGAATGCCAACAAACACTGGGACCATACGCTGCCAGGCCTTGTCATGCAATGATACCAGATTACTTGCTACTAGCATGGCGCAGTAAAATGTCCTACCATGGAGGACGGAATAAGGCTGCTCTACCCAGAAACCTTCTGCAAAGGCTTTTAGAGTACCTCCAGGAGAGCTTCATGGAGATGTCCCTGGAGGATTTCCGCTCCATCCCCAGACATATTAACAGACTTTTCTAGTAGCAGTACTGGCCACAAATGCATCCCAAGTCCTCAGGGCTACTTAATAATTAAAAAACGCTTGCTTTTATAACATGTATTATATTTTAAAAGGTACACTCACCAGAGGTCCCTTCTCTGGCTTTGTTGGGTTGGGAGGGTATTTCAGTCAGGGTGATAAAAAGATTGTGGCTGTCGGGGAGAACGGTGTGCTGTGTGCTCCCCTCAAGCTCGTCCTCCTCCTCCTCATCTTCCCCATCTGCAAAATCCTCAGCCATGGTGGAGAGTACCCCATCATCGGAGTCCACGGATAGGGGTAGAGTAGTGGTGGCGGCCCCCCTAGAATTGCATGCAGCTCAGCATAGAAGCAGCATGTCTGGGGCTCTGTCCCAGAGCGTCTGTTTGATTCTTTGGTTTTCTGGTACGCTTGTCTGAGCTCCTTAAGTTTCACACGGCACTGTGTTGCGTCCCTGATGTAGCCTCTGTCCCTCATGGCCTCAGATTTTTTGAAATGTTTTGGCATTTCATCTTTTGGAACGTAGTTCTGATAGCACGGATTCCTCTCCCCATACAGCAATCAGATCCAGTACCTCCCGTTCAGTCCATGCTGGAGCTCTTTTTCGATTCTGGGACTGCATGGTCACCTGTGCTGATGAGCTCGTCTGGCCAAACAGGAAATTAGATTCAAAAGTTCCTGGGGCTTTTCCTGTACACCTGGCCAGTGCATCCAAGTTCAGAGTGCTGTCCAGAGTGGTCACAATGGTGCACTGTGGGATAGCTCCCGGAGGCCAATACCTTCGAATTGCGTCCACACTAACCCTAATTCGAAATGGCGATGTAGATTTCAGTGCTAATCCCCTCATTGGGGAGGAGTACTAAAATCGGTTTTAAGAGCCCTTTACGTCCAAAAAAATGGCTTCGTTGTGTGGACGGGTGCAGGGTTAATTCGGATTTAATGCTGCTAAATCCAACATAAACTCGTAATGTAGACCAGGCCTGAGAATGAGCTAACCTCTCAACCTAAAAGGCTCACTCCAAGTTAGAATTAAGAAATGCTGACAGCACGAGGAAGTGTTCTTTGCTGCCTGTTTGTTCTTTACTTGTTTTGTTGGTAAGTAAAAGACTTCAGTCTTCAGGCTTGTCATGCAGTATCTTTCATGACCACAAAAAACTCATGTTTATAAAAAGAAAGATTGAAGAAAACTAAAAAGAAACCCAAACAGAGTCTGTAAAACATCAAACATTCCATATACTCTAACATTATTTTACAAAAAATATTACTCCTGGCAGGACTTTTAAAACAGAATGCATCAGCAATTAGACGGTACTTAAAACATACTCCATAAATTTAGATTTTGAATTCATTCTTCTTTCCACTCTAGCATAAAGAAACAGTGTTTTCTTAAACAAGATAGGCAGTCTTGTAAAACTGGGGTAATTCCCTTCCTGCTCTGAACAGAGTACAAACACCTCTTACATAGTCCAAACTTACCCTCTGCCTGGGGTATGGTATTAATGTTTTTAAAATATTAATAAAATCAAACTTTAGCCCAAGCTTTCCCTCCAAGATAAGCTGTTTGACAGGTTTCCACTGTTCCAGTCCCTTGTTCCCTTCACTTCATAGAAACATTCCAACTTTTCTCATACCTTGGTTGGAGCTAAGAGATCACTCACTTATCACCCTGATGAGCAGTATCTACTTCACTTCTCTATGTGAAGTTCTAGCAACTGAGCTAAGTGAATCAACAGAGGAGCCCTGAATCCCTATTCTGTGTCCTAGAAGTTGCCATTAGAGCTGGTTGGAAATTTTCTGATTGAGTTTTGTCGGAAATACTGGTTTGTCAAACTAGAAGTGTCTCCTGAAAGCAAGCCTCCCCAAATTGCAGGCAGGCTTTAGCAGTGAAACTGACAAAAATGTCAGTTTCAGTCAGCAGCTGCCTGTCTCAGGTGGCATATTTTGTTTCCCAAACACCATGTGTCAGTCAGTCTGTTTCCTAAGCTCAGTTTGGGCGGGGGGTTTCCAGTTTGTGAGAAATTATTAAAAGTTTGATTTGGGGCTGTTTCAAACCTACACAACTGAAATACTGAAATGTCATGCAAACATAAATTTGTAATCTTAAGTTTTGGCCAGCTCTAATTGCCATCCTCTTGCATTTCTATAGAGCAATGTCATTTTTCACAGCTCTCTACTAAGAACAACAAATATTCAACCAATCTTTCTTCCTTTCTCATTAAAAGTTTAAGTCAGACCAATGCCAGTAGGAGTGATCTAAGTAACACCCAAGCAGTTGAATAACCTTGATATAAGGGTGACACCATACTTTATCAAAAATGAAAACAAGAATTGAAAAATTCCTGGAAGTGGATCCAACTAATTGCTGCACTTCAAGGTTAAAGATAAACTAATGAAATAATCACAGAAGCGGTTTCTTATCACATGAACACAAGTTTCCAAAAAATATAAGATATATAGTCACAAGTATTTCTTGTATCTAGTCATTAGGCAACATTTTACAATAATGTAGGAAACATGACTGATTTGCAAAGACACTGGGGGAAAAGGTCTTACTCATCAAGTGCAGTCCAAGTGGTACAAAATATACTCCTGAGGGCATTCCGCACCAAAAAAATAAAAATTCTGCACGCAATATTTTAAAATTCTGTCAAAGTCTGCAAATTTTATTTGTCAAATAAATGTGGAGGCTGTAGTGTGGCACTGGGTAGCACAGGTCACTGGCTGCACGGAGGTGGGAGATCACTGTGCAGATTTCCCCCGGGACACGGACTCAGTGGTGAGGCTGCACCCAACCCTGACACAGCACAAGGACCAGGCCTGCCCCAAAACACCCCAGGGCCCTGGCCCTCTATGCCAGATGCACCAGGTGTGCACAGGCAGGCTCATCAAGGCAGGATCCAAGTGTGGATGTGCCATAAATATAAAGGAAAGGGTAACAACCTTTCTGTATACAGTGCTATAAAATCCCTCCTGGCCAGAGGCAAAATCCTTTCCCCTGTAAACGGTTAAGAAGCTAAGGTAACCCCACTGGCACCTGACCCAAAATGGCCAATGAGGGGGCAAGATTCTTTCAAATCTGGAGGGGGGGGAACAAAGGGTTTGGACTGTCTGTGCGATGCTTTTGCCAGTAACAGATCAGGAATGCAAGCCTTACAACTCCTGTAAAGTTAGTAAGTAATCTAGCTAGAAAATGTGTTAGATATTCCTTTGTTTAATGGCTTGTAAAATAAGCTGTGCTGGAGGAAATGTATATTCCGGTTTTTGTGTCTTTTTGTAACTTAAGGTTTTGCCTAGAGGGATTCTGTAGGTTTTGAATCTGATTATCCTGTAAGGTATTTACCATCCTGATTTTACAGAGGTGATTCTTTTACCTTTTCTTTAATTAAAATTCTTCTTTTAAGAACCTGATTGATTTTTCATTGTTCTTAAGATCCAAGTGCTTGGGTCTGTGTTCACCTGCACCAATTGGTCAGGAGATTATCGTCAAGCCTTCCCCAGGAAAGGGGGTGTAGGGCTTGGGTGGACATTTTGGGGGAAGACGTCTCGAAGTGGTCTCTTTCCCTGTTCTTTGTTTAAAACGCTTGGTGGTGGCAGCATACTGTTCAAGGACAAGGCAAAGTTTGTACCTTGGGGAAGTTTTTAACCTAAGCTGGTAAGAATAAGCTTTGGGGTCTTTCATGCAGGTCCCCACATCTGTACCCTAGAGTTCAGAGTGGGGAAGGAACCTTGACAGGAGGGGCTTAGTGTGGGGGGATCCAGCTGTGGGTTGAGAGGGTTCTGTGTTGGGCAATCTGGGTACAGGTGGCTCAGTAGGGGATCTGAGTGCAGGGATACAGAGGGGCTTGTTGAGGGGTTCTAGGTGCAACAGTAATGGGACTCTGCAGGGGGGGTCCAACTGATGGTGGTTGGGGCTCAGCAGGGAGGGGTCTGCGGGTGGGGGGATAGAGCTCAGCGGGGTGTCTGGGTGTGGGGAGTTCAGTGGGGGGTCCAGATGCTGGGGGTGTGGGGCTCAGTGGGTGGGGATCCAGGTACAGCTGGTTGGGGCTCGGTAGGGTGGGGATCCGGATGCATATGGCTCATTGGGATGGTGCAGGGGGAGTAGGGGCTCACCAGGTGTGGTTCTGGAAGCAGGAACGGTGAGGCTCTGTGGGAGGGTCTGGGTGTGAGGGGGTCTGGATGCATGGGCGTTGGGTGGATGGGGGAGCAGCTTCTCATACAGTGATCTGTCCCGCTGCAGCTGAGGAGCAATGGGTGCAGGAAGCACAGGGAGGGAGGGGAAGGGCAGTTTCCAGAGCTTCCTACAGCCAGGGGAGAAATCTGAGGGTGGGTCTGACATGGCCCCAGATGCCGTCCAGGGGAAGAGGAAGTCCTGTCCTCCCCAACCCAGCTGGGACTACCAGCTGATCCCAGTGCAGGGTAGTAGCCACCAACCAGGTCTTCCCCAGTTCTGCGCCATGCCCCACAGTGATTTACCTCTGTGCCCTTGACACCCAAAACTGCTGGGGAGGGTCGCATGACCGCTCTTGTGGCTCTCCTTTGCTTCCCCATCAGAAAGTCTTTTTTCTGTGGGGAAGCAAAGAAATCTGCAGGAGACATAAATTCTGCGCAAGCGCATTGGCACAGAATTCCTCCAGGAGTAAAAAAAGGGAAGACTAGAAACTCCATAGATCATAAATACTTCAAAAGTATGACAGCTCTTTTTACCACCTAGTCCACAGTTATTAATATAGCATGATCCCAGTGAATCCGGGTACACTATTGCACAAGTGTTCCAGTAAAATTTTACTCTACTGTCCTGACGAAAAAGATATAAATTGGGGAGGAGAGGAAGGGAAACAGGCACATTAACAAATGTAGGCTCAAGCCTGAAACAAAGCTTGGTAAATCACAAGGCAAACTATCTGGATGACAGAACAGGATTCACTCTTCAGTTAGATTGTTCATTTCATCTGCTAAAGAACCATCACCTTAATTCTTTATGCCAAGAAGAGAGATGGGTCTTAATATAAAATGTTACTTTATAGAGGCTTCAAAAGACATTTTTAAAATATTAATCTTTAAATCTACCACTTATTGGAATTATATAGGGCTTTTTAACTGAGTACTTGTTAAACACAAAAGAAAACAAGAGTGGTAAGAGACAAACCCACTAAAAAGCAAGGAATGTTAGTGCTGTCTTTCTCTCTCACAGCCCTTCCACATATACTCTTGTTCTAAACAATTTCAGTGCTTGTGACTCCTTATATATGGATCCTGCACAATTAATATTCTGGGAGCATAATTAACAGAAATTGATTGATTTACGTTCAAATTACAAAGAAAAAATGGGCTTCCTGAATAAAATAAACACAATCAAACCAAAGGACAAAACCATTCAGATAAACGTGGCATGGCCTTGCGCACATATATCAACTATGACTAGATTTAACCTTTTATAACCAGACTGATAACTTGACAGCTAAGGTCTACATAGTGAGATTTGGTTTCAATACCAAAAACATTTTGGATTCGAAATGCAGGTATGAAATTAGTTCAACTGCCAAGTGCCTTTACATGAATAATCTGGTTATATTCAGCAAGGAGGGACCAATAAATAATTCAGCTATTATTACTTTTGAAACTAACACTATTACTGCAGGGACACATCAGTCTAAATTGCTAACTGCACTGAATTAATGTCAATTTCATGGCAGAAATGCAGTAAGTGGAAAGGTAATAAGCTGCAACTTTATTAGCACTGTTGACATGACAGTACTCTCTCTCTCTCACACACACACACACACACACACACACACAGAGTTTATATAAAGAGCCAGCTTAGTTTCTGTTGGGCTAATGCCTCACTTGATTCCCTCATGTCCTCTATTTTCCGCTAAAGCAACAATCATCAATTATGCCATTAAACAGTCTCCAGTCACGCCATACATGCCATTCTGTCAGTGAAATATTCTCACTGTGTCCCCACCATGCCCATTTCCATGCTAGAATTGGACCACTCAACCCACACATAGAAGTGTCTGCAGGGGAATTCTATCTCATCAGTTGTATGAAGTGGGTGTACATCATGTCTGTATCCTAACTGTATTCTCCACTACTCCTCGTGGTAGCAATAATTATTCATTAACATTGCAACAATGCACAATTACAGATACAGAGCTGGATTTTCAAAATAACTCAACAGTGGCCTACCTCTGCTCCGCTTGAAGTCAATAATAAAATTCCTATTGACTTCAAAAGGAGCAGAGTTAGGCCAACACTGAGTGCTTTTGAAAACCCCATCCAAAGTACCCAAATGTTACATGCTATGAGCTAAATTTCAACCATATGAATGTAGTAACAGTCTGAGCATTTGTATCTGTACCAACGAGAGCATTACCCAAGAGACAAATAAAATGAAAATCCATACCTCTACATGACCTGATATATTCCTTCCAGTTCCAATATTTGAAAAATAAATACATGGTTTGCATAAGAAGAATGGGTCCATCCCAACTAATCACTTCAAACCCAACAGAAATATATGGTATTAGCATGGTTTAACAAGTGGCAGAACAAGAAATTACTGGTTCCACACCCAATAGGCTGGGTCATTCAGGTGCCTCTCCCCCCACTGGCAGAGGAACCAGGTTGCAGATTTTGTCTTATGCCTCCACAGAGGTCAGCAACATTCTTAATTAAAGTGCCTATGTTAGCTTGTTTTAAAAGAGGCAGTACTACCCAGGGAGACAAATTCAAACTGTAACCCAATTTTAAAATTCTCCTCCCACTTTTTTTCAAACTTCCCTCCTGATGCTGAAAATGAGGGTTAAAATACAAACTTTTCTGCTAAGTGACCCTGGCAATAACTCCAATGGAAGAGGGTTTTTTGTTTTGTTTTGTTTTTTGCTATCACAGACATGGGGATGTATGATGCACTTTAATTCAGTTCTCCTCCACCTGCTCTGTTCTTGTGAAAAGGACATAGGTACAGAAAAGTAGTATTACACCACAAAACAGCGAGACCAAGAGGCTTTTATGTGTCATTACCTTGCCTGTTCAAAAGAATGGAGCAGGTAAAGCAAAAGAACAACATGACATACATCTATTTGTAACCACAAACCAAACCCCAAACCAGAACCATCAGTATCTCTGTATATTCACCTCTTCTGACTGTATTTGGCCAGACAGAGAAGGAAACTTAACCCAGCTACTCATCTTCAGCACTTAGGCATTTACTGTGTACAATCTTTTGTTTGTAAAACATGCAGTGAGAAGTACAAAATAAAACCGTATAAGAACACCTTTGGACAATTTTGGTAGCCTTGTGCTTTGGTTGGTCGGTGCCAATCTTTTTATTTTTTTTTAAAACAAGTTGGTGTCCAAATAATACCTAAAGTACTACAAACATGAGATTTCTCTTACTATTCTACAGTTCATGTGCATTCAAGTTTTTTCCACTATCCAGTCAAACAACAGAAATCATTCACTGTGTACCACACACTATAATAGTGAAACTAAACTAAGGTTCTGAGAATTTTCAGCAACTTTGGAAATTCTAGTTATCTAATACTAATGATTATCTTTATGCAAAAATAGTTATTGTACATTTACAGAATTGTTATGGGGCAATCCTATAAAATATATAGTAATTAAGATAATGAATATAACAGATGTGCTGTTTAAGATTGGTTTCTATAACTACAGACACGAGATTTGATTTGATTTTTAGTTTAAAATTTGGAACAAAAAGGCAGTGACTGGACAAACAAATTTTAAAGAAAATATTCCTCTTATGTTAGGCACATTTTGTTTAAAAATCACGAATTTAAATCACATCACAAAATAGGGAGGCCTTAATTTTTTCATATTTCAGGGGGCATTTTATAAATGACATTGAGAAACATAATTTTAAATGTAATTTGGAAATAATGTTTTATTTTAAGAACTAAATCACATTATTCAATCCATATTACTAAACAGATTTCAATTAAAAACAAAAAGTGCATCCAGAGTAATTTTTCAGAAAAAAGTAAACCATTTTTTTCTGATTTAATTCATAGACCAAGTTCAACTGAAAATTTAATGTAGCTTAGTTTCACTAGACTACAATATCTATGTGATTCTCAGACGTGCAACTAAAGTAGCCAAGAGCTTGTGATCATGTCCAAATTTGCTTTCAAAGGCTCTGAAAGTAGAGATGGGAAAGACCCGTCAGTGCATCTTGTAAATCCATCAACCACTGCAAAATTGTTTTCTACAGTACATTTCAGTTTGTCCAGTTTAGATTTAAATGACTTAAGTGATGGGGCTTCAACCACTCCCTTAAGAGATTACTCCACAGTCTGAGACCTCATTTTCAGAAATATTTTCTTTACAGCCAATTTAACATTTCCTTTACTCAGTTTTATCCCATTACTCCTAGTTATATCCCTAGATCACTCCAAACAATTCCTCTTCCTCCTTACTGTTTTCAAACTTCAAATACTGGTTTTCATGCCCTTCCAATCACATTACTGTGTCCATCATTTATCATTTTTTCTTTTCGAACTCAATCCTGTAGCCCAGGGGTGAGCAAACTATGGCCCACGGGCTGGATCCGGCCCCCGGGATTGGCACCCCCGTGGTGCTGTGGGGTTAAGGCTGGCTCCCTGCCTGCTCTGGCCCCGTGCTGCTCCCAGAAGTGGCCAGCACCACGTCCCTGTGGCCCCTGGGGGGGGATGAGGGGGACAGAGGGTTCCGCACGCTACCCTCGCCTGCAGGCACTGCCGTCCACAAATTCCATAGGCTGGGAATGGGGAACCACGGCCAATGGAAGCTTCAGAGGAGGTAACCACATGCGAGGACAGTGCACAGAGCCATCTGCCCCCCTTCTCCGCCCCCCCGGGCCACAAGGACATGATGCCAGGCACTTCCGGGAGCAGAGCAGTGCTGGGCCAGGGCAGGCAGGAAGCCTGCCTTAACCCTGCTGCACACCGCTGCCACCCCAGAGCCACTCAAGGTAAGTGGCGCCGGACTGGAGCCCACACCCCAAATTCCTTCTGCACCCCAACCCCCTGCCCTGAGCCCCTTCCTGCACTCCACACTCCCTCCCACACCCCGCACTCCCTCCTGCACCCCAACCCCCTGCCCCAGCCCTGCATGGAATTTCCCCACCCAGATGAGGCCCTCAGGCCAAAAAGTTTGCCCACCCGTGCTGTAGCCCCTTCAATTGCATATTTTTCTGAATTCCCTCCAATTTGTTGACATTTTTCAGTTCTGAGGTACCCTGAATTATATGCAATACTCTAAGTGATTCAGTTCTAATCGCTGACAGGATAACTAGTTTCAAGGCTACCCCTCTGGAGCTGCCACTGAATACTGTTTTTCAACAACAGTTTTAACCTAGGTTATATGATTATGCCAGAAGATTTTAAATTGACGTGTGCACATCAAACTAATTCAACAGTGGACAAGAAGCACCTTCATCCTCTCCAGGACAATAGGTTGCTACAAGTTTCACTGCACTTTCCAA
This sequence comes from Lepidochelys olivacea, assembly GCF_965140295.1. Taxonomy (NCBI): domain Eukaryota; kingdom Metazoa; phylum Chordata; order Testudines; family Cheloniidae; genus Lepidochelys; species Lepidochelys olivacea. The sequence continues at coordinate 20,211,275 of NC_140424.1, forward strand.
ATATGTGTTTACATTCCATACTCACGTCACTGTATTCCTCTCACCTGCTCTCCACTGATACTGGCCCAGATTGTGGCCCTTCCCGTGCAGGAGTGCAAGGGAGTTATGAGGCTATAGAAGCACCCTTTACTTCCTTGCACCAGCGCATTGTACCACCACCTCCTGAGTGCAACATGAAGCAGACTATGCAGTTGCACATGCCTCCCTTGTGCAGATGGGCAGAAGGAGGCAAGGAATGCGTGGAGTGGGGCCTTAACCCTACCTCCCCACTGCACCTGGCAGTATAGTAAAGCCAGCATGTCAAAGAGTCATGGGGAGTCTTGGAGAGAGATTGTGACTCTCCATACCTCTAGGAGCACTGCAAAATTCTCCTCATTGCTATGGACTGGATCATAGACTGATACACAGATCACAGTAAACAATTAAATTAGTCCTTGGAACATGTTACGGATTCAAAACAGTAAGGGCTCACAAGAAGTAGATTAACTATGAGAAAAATCTCACAGTCATATTTTACTTCAGCAAAGCGAAATGTGATGCTCATTGTGATCAATCAAATCCATCAATTTCACCGGTGGCTATTAAGCATCTCAAGCCATTTTTTTCCCAAATGGAACTAGTGTCATAGTCAAAGTTAGTATTAAGATTCTACCCACTTAAATATTCCCTGCACTTTCAACCAGATTGGAATTCCTGACTTCCTGTCCTAAAAGCTCTTAGGTGCTGTTAACCAACTGCCCCATTTTACTTGAATGTGTCTGCATTTCAGTTAAATGACTACAATTTGCAGGCACCATGGAATCTTTTGGGATGAAATGTATATTACTAATGTAAGCTATTAGTCATAACATTCTAATAGTGCTTTTCATACCCTTTAGAAAAAAGTTCACAAATTAATTTTCCCTGCTAAAAGGAAAGTATTTATACAATGCTTCCTAACAAATAAAATGGAAACAATAGAAAAAGGATAGTTTCCATCCCTGAGGGACATTGCAGTTTCAATTATTATGTCAATAGTGTACACCTCGATTTATTACATATTCACAAAACGGTTGCTACAAGTTAATAAAAATCTCACATAAATATCTGAAATTATTATTAAAAATAATCACATAACAAACTTACCGACAAATTCAATGAAAAGATGTCAGATAATATGTGGTTTATTGTAAATGTAAATATATATAGGTATATAAAATGTAAATGCTGTTAAATAACTATTTAAGTAGCAATAAGCAAGGCACCAAACCAAAAATAGAATCCTTTGATAGGTGCTCAAAATAACCCAGAATTTATACAAATGTTGTTGATTACAAACATGCTTTCTGTTCTCCATAGTCCATTTTAAGCAGAGAAGCAATTTGCTGAAAGATGGGGGAATGAAAAGGTCTTTATTCCACATGAAGAGCCAACAGGGATTTCTAAACAAGCCCAGATGTGTTTCTGCCTTTGGGGGGCCTTGAGCTCCATCACCTTTCAGACAGACAGGCACTCTGCCTGCTCATGCTCATATCTGCTATATCCCTTCCACAGAGGGTTGGCTTGCTTCAGTCAAGTTCCACAAGTTCTTACACTTGGAACAATTGCAGATGCTGCTAAATATCCAAAGCCAGTTATAGCAGATAACTGTTTTCCTTACAGCAAGACACTGCACTTAAAAACAAAACAAACATTGCTAACTGAGCAAATTATTTGTTTTGATTTCACTGGTTGGTGGGAAAAAAAAAACTTCAGAAGAAAAAATCTGAACTTCAGGACATTATTTAAAGTTGTCTCTGTTTAAGTATTTGTTTCTTAAATCAGTCTGGACAAATTCAAAATGACAAGCATTTCTTAGCCACATCTATACATAATCTGCCTGGACTACACTAAACTACAGAGTGCTAACCTCCTGAAGAATTTGCCTGAAAATTTAATTTTTCTCCACGTTTTGACTGAACATAGCAATTCAACATGTAAAATATATTCTTCATTAAGATTGACCTTGTATTACAAAACAGAAGGAACAATTCCATTTTAAGTGCTAAATTAAGAATGAAACCAAAGGTTAATGCTAAAATAGTCACCTACAAATTCCACTACTTTCACTTGTTTAATTAACGTATTTTATGTTTTGCCTCCTACATTTATTTTAGTATTTGGGGATAAGGTTTGAATTTGCCTAATTAGCATATAGGAAAATCAATCAAACCCTCCTCACAGTATGTACTTAAAAATAAACTGAACTTCATATAGGCACTGAAAAACATCTATAAACCTACGAGTTATTAGAAAGTATTTTAAATACTTGAACTAAATGTTTGCTTTTTTTATTGTTTTAAATTATATGCTAAACCTCTTACATACTAAATGAAAGTATTCAAATTTTAAAAACATTTGAAAAGTTTTAGTAAAAATTTTATTCTTTTATAGATCATTGAACTCATAATGTGCCCTCAACTGACCTTTCTTTCTTTCTTTCTTTTTTAATGCTTATGAGTAGTGGCAACAGTGTACAGCTCACTCCATATCGCTGCACAGGTAACGGGGATTAAAATTGCTTCCACCTTGTCTTCTGTCTATTTTGAAATGTAGCTTGCCTTAGCACATGTCAAAGATTTTTTTTTTTTTGGGTGGATAGAGAGTAAATAGATTACAAACCCCACAAAATAAATGAATCTACAATAGAAAGTCTGATCATTGCTTCTTTACCTAAGCTTTAGAGTACTGATTTGACAGAGCAAAAATACTTACTACTGGGGGAATTCTGCACCAAAAATGTAAAAATTCTGCACACAATATTTTAAAATTCTGCAAAATTTTGCATATTTTATTTGTCAAAACAACACAATATAATCACACTGGTTTTAAAAAATTACCAAAATAATTGAAATTACAATACAGTGGATGGAGAATGGGAATGGAGAGCTTTGGAGGAAATCCCCAAACACACTCTCTCTAATAGTACTGTAGCTAGTATTGACCCTTTACTTCTAGTTAGTCAACAAACATATGCAGCCATATGCTCAGTTTTGCATCATAGGCAACTGAAGAGGAAAAGATCAGCAGCCACCAATTCAAATAAAGGAACATTAATTCCTGAGCTTTCTCCTCATGTACGGTAAATAAACTTAACATCCTTTCCTGATAATATCACTTTGAATTGTTAGTGAGCAGCAGCATTCTGGCAGTAAACGCAATATTGTCTTTGAATTGGTCAAGAAACAAGCATACATAAAACAAAAATCGTGTACCACAACGTAGCTGGCACAAAGCTTTTCAATGGTGTTTAAAATAAGTCTGATTGTATAGTATATGTTACAGAGTATGAGGGGTTGAGTAATCAGTAACTGTAGTTCATAACTGAACACACTCATATTCCTTCTGGAGTCCCGTCATCATGGCGCTGCACAGAGGGCCCTGCTGAACCACCAACTCTTCAGTTCCTTCTTGTCAGCTGGCTCTGACAGAGGGGTAGGTGGGTGGGTCTTGGAACGGACATGAGCAACACATCTCAAAGAACAACAGTTACGAAAAGGTAGGTAACCATTTTTTCTTTTTCAAGTGCTTGCTCATGTCAATTCCAAGTAGGTGACTCCCTAGCATTTCCTAGGAGGAGGGATCGGAGTTCATTGATTCGCAGAATATAATACCGCTCTGCCAAATGCAGCTCTGCCAAATCCCTGGCCTGTTGTATGATGGCGTAGTGTGAGGTGAAGGTGTGGACTGACAACCACATTGCGGCCTGCAGAACTCCTGTGTTGGGATCTGGGCCAGGAATGCCACTGAGGACGCTTGCGCCCTTGCGGAGTGCGCTGTCAGTGCAGGGGCTGATACCTTTGCTAGGTCATAGCATGTTCGAACACAGGAAGCAATCCACCAGGAGATTCTTTGAGAAGGCACTAGGAGGCCCTTCATCCTATCTGCTACTGCAACAAAAAACTGGCTCAATTTTCAAAAAGCCTTCATCTGTTCGATACCAAAAGCCAATGATTGCCAAACGTCCAGAGCACGGAGCTTTTGTTCCCAGCTGTTAGCGTGTGGCTTAGGGTAAAAAACTGGGAGAAAAAGGTCATGATTGGCACGAGACTGAGAGGCAACCTTTGGAAAGAAAGACTGGGTGAGGTCAAAGCTGAACCTTGTCCATAGAGAAGATAGTGTATAGAGGTTTGAATGTTAGGGCCTTAAACTTGGACCCTGTCCTAGCTGAGGTTATCGCCACCAAGAACGCTACTTTCCACAACAGGCAGAGTAGCAAATATGTTGCTAGGTTCTCGAAAGGGAGGCCCCCATCAGTCTTGAAAACACCAAGTTAAGGTCCCATGCAGGGATTGGTTGTTGAATTTGAGGATATACTCTGTCCAGTCCTTTAAAAAGCGGCCAATCATTGTGTTAGGGAAGGCTGATCAGCCTGCAACCCCTGGCTGAAAAGCAGAACTGGCAGCCAGTTGAACCTTTATTGATGACACTGACAGACACTGTTGCTTCAGGTTCAACAGATAGTCCAAGATAAAGGGTACTGATGAGTGCATGGGAGAAGTACTCCACTTAGCCAAGTAGGTGGTCCTAGTGCATTGGCAGGGAACGGTAAACCATGTGGCAGGGGCTAGGGCTTAAAATGCCTTCGCTGCAATGCCAGGGTATGCATGCCAAGGGACTTGAGGGTGGCCCTTGAGTCCTTAAGGTGATGTAGCCGTGAGTCTGTCTTTTCAGAAAAAAGAGGGAGGAGCCTTCGAATGGGAGATCCTGAGTCGACTGCTGGACCTCATTTGGGAGTCCTGAGGCCTGCAGACAAGAGCTCCTTCTCATGGCCACGGCCGAACACATGGTCTAAACGGCTGAAAGGGCAACGTCCAGGGCTGCCTGCAGTGTGGCCCGTGCCACTAGCTTCCCCTCCTCCACCAAGGTGGAGAATTCTGCCCTAGATTCTGATGGCAGTAGCTCAAACTTTGATATAGCTCCCCACGAATTGAAGCTATATCTGCTGAGGATCGCCTGGTGGTTTGAAATCCATTGTTTTATTTTTGAATGCAGGGCTTTTTTGTACATAATTGTACATTTGTAAGTTCAACTTTTATGATAAAGAGACTGCACTACTGTACTTGTATTAGGTGAATTGAAAAATAATATTTCTTTTGTTTTTACAGTGCTAATATTTGTAATAAAAAATATAAAGCGAGCACTGTACACTTCGTATTTTGTGTTGTAAATGAAATTAATATATTTGAAAATATAGAAAACATCCAAAAATATTTAAATAAATGGTACTCTATTATTGTTTAACAGTGCGATTAATCACATGATTCGCGATTAATTTTTTTAATTGCTTGACAGCTCTAATTCAAACCCTTTAGAGGGGACAAAATATTTCCTCTCAGTCCTCTTTGCCGTCAGGGACAGCAAGGCAGGGGTCTGCCTGTGAGACTTTGTGGTGTCCTGAATCATTGAGTTAGTGGCAGAGCAATACAGGACAAGCCCAGTGAAGTCAGGATGTCCACTATGGGGTCCGAGGACTCGGTGACTTCTTCGACCTGGAGTACCAGGTTCTGGGCCACTCTCCTCAAAAGCAATTGGAGAACACTACTCTCCTCGAGTGCAGGGGCTGGAGAGATCCTGCTACAGCTTCATCTGGTGACGAGGATGATGAGGCCAGTATGGGAACAGGTTCTTGCTCCTGACCTTCCACACCAAGTGGGTCTCACGGTGCTGGCTCCTCTGGTAAGGTGGCTAGTTCAGTGCCGTGCGGTTGGTTCTACACCAAGGGAAGCGGAGGAGGTGCACGGCTCTCAGAGATCACTGACTGAGACCTCCTGGAATGAGACCCTGGGGCTTGATGGAATGTCCATGAAGTCCAAAAAGGCCACTGCACCAGTAACTGCCACTGCGCAGGCCAGGGCACATTATGGAATTGCTGATCCATTCTTGTGTGCCTCTACTCCGATCTGTGTCCGCTCCTTCTGGACACGTAAGTGCAGTGTCTGAGTGGCCCTGCATGGGTCACAATGCACTCAGGGCCTTTCGCCCCGACGTTGGCGTGGACAAGTGCTCCCTCTCCAACTTCTTCTGTTTCTTATGGGGTACTGGAGACTGGGAGCGGTGCCTGACTGAGCCGTGGGTGGAGCCCCTCTGTATCAGAGAATCCTGTTGGTACCGAGAGTCTCTGGAGCTAGAGTCCCTTCTCAATGCCGAGGTCTCCCTCATAGATGCTGGTGCATGCCACACTGATGTTGATACGCTGGGTGCACTAAGACTAAATAAGAAACTAACTATTTTAACTATTTACAGGTAACTACAAGAAAACCACTAGGGAAAGCCTTGCAGAAGCAAGAGAGAAATGACGTTCTGGCTAACTGTCACAGGCAGTAAGAAGGAACTGAAGAGGCAGGGGGTTGGCAAGACTATATACATGGCGCCATGACGGCATGACGCCAGGGTGCACCTGGACCAACTGGACAGATACCGCTAGGGGAAAAACCTTCCGGAAACTGCCCGCAGTGCGCACACACCTACTTGGAATCGACATGAGCAAGCACTCGAAGAAGAACAATGGTTATAGCAGAAAACAAAAACATATTAGCTTTTAGTCAAACCACCAGCACTTAACACAAGAATGGGCTGACCAATTTCTGAAAATTTTGAGCCTTGTGTCCTCTTTTGTTTGCTTTCTTCCCAATTTGCTGTCATCATAAAGCTACTCGTGCTTTGAGATATAAGCAGCTTGACTTCAGCTGAGATAGCAAGTAAACAGTTCTCTCTGGAGTCAATACTTCCTCAAAGATACACAAGCAAGAAGTCTAAAAAGCAACACATTCTCTCCTCACATACACCAAATGCATAATAAATTATGTAACCTGCTCTGTAGTAACCCAGAACTTGCAACTATGAATGCAAAACTGAAAATCAATTTCTTGGCAATAATGCAGCACATTCCATATGCCTGATATCAACATTCTTTTCTAAATAACTTGATACTGGGCTGGTGAACTGAACCTAAGAAGTGAGGGGGCATATGGAAGCAGACACAGACAGCTCAGTCACACAGCTGGAAACATCTGTGTTTGGGTTATTACCACATAGTATCTAGTAGCTACTGTCAGATAGAATACTGATGAATTCCTAGTTTTGTAGCAGTTTCTGCAATTATTTTATCCCCTCTATATTAATGTTTTTTAGCCAACAACAGCAGCCACAAAGAAAAATAGCAGAACATTATCTTTAATAACACATTTGATGTATAACTTCTAGTATACAGGGACTTGAGTTTTGCTAGCTCAGAATGATTTTACCTTTGAAACATCTAGTTGTTAGTGTGAATATGTAGAAATTAAACAGAGAACCAATATTCTCTACCTATTTTCAATTATTTTTCAAGCTTGGACAATAAAAGTTTTGTTTGGAACCACTTCCAATGGTCCTAAATGTATACAGCACATATTCATTTCAAAATTAATCTTCCACCAAATCCGAACCATCCATTAGAACATCTGGGAGAAAAAAAATATTATTCAGCCTTAATATTTGTGAATGATTGCTACAGATTACTTTACCCTCTAGAGTTAACTAGTGAAGGGAAATTATGCAGCAGTGTAAAGGTACATGACATATACATGTAAATAAGAATTCAAACATTTAAAAGAGATTTACACACACAGTTTCTCTCCTCTTCAATGTCAAATAAAAAATATAAGTAATGCTCTGATTTATAATCGCCTGATTTAAAACTAAATTTGTCTGTACTGGAAGAGACAGAATAATCCCCTCTGATATTTACCACAATGAATCATATATATATATATATATATATATATATATATATATATATATATATGTATTTTGCAGAGATGTGACATTGTGCTACATGGTGCAACAGACTTTTTACTTCTGGAGACATGGGATTTTGCTGGCTAAGCTCACAAGAAAAATTGGTGCGGTGGTTTCATCCTAAATCCCCAGCATTTAACCACGCTACACATTGTGGAGCAATTGTCTAAGGCTGGGATACCTAGGGGTTTGCAAATAACAACTGACTTTGGGTCACATCTTGCTTGCTTTACTCATGCAAGTAGTGCCATTGAACCCCAAAAATCAGTAGGACTCAAATTCATGGAACTACTCACAGGAGTTAAGATGGGTAAGATTTGGTTATGCCTGGGGCAGTTTGCATTGAACCTGCCCATATTCATACAAATGGAGCCTGATCATAAGCCCACAAAAATCAATTGGAAAACGCCCATTGACTGCAATCATGCAGAATGAAGGCCTTAGTCACTCACTTCATAGGCACAATTTACATGAAACACCTATAACCTGCTTAAAACACGATGTTTTGTAAGCGAACAAAATCTAGAACACTGAACTTATCTCCTCAGACTTACTTTTTTAACATTTGCTTCCGAATGAAATGGTTAGGAAACTAACACTGAGACCTGGTAAACACACTTTTGCACTGTACTTGGGTACAAGCTAATGAAATGAATAAGTTTGTGCTATGTGAATGAAGTGAGATCTCCAAACACCCAAGGATTCATATAAGATCTACAACTCCGAATGCTCAAACTGTCACCTCTGGACTGTATGTGTGGTATTTCACATGCACATTCTGAAAAGTCACTTTCCACAACGTTTCTCAAGTACCAAACTCCTTTAAAAAAAAAAAATCTATTTAGGTAGGAAATTAGAAAAACCTTAATATAATGCAATTAAATTAAAAAGGCAACATGTAACTATGTCACTAAATACAGTACTAAATGGCATTAGCAATATTTCAACTAGTCAAGCAGGAAACTGCCAGCAAAACATATTCCACAATTTGTTCTTGAATGGGAAGGCAGAGAGAAGAAATCACTGGCAGACTCCTTGGACCATGAACAAATGTAAAACATATCAGCTGTTTAATAATGTTTAGCATCAAGAGATCAATATAGGACATTTTTAAAAAATACTGTATCCAATTGATATTGCAAGAGGAATTTATAGAATCAGAATGCGATCACTTGAGTTAAAAATCTAGCCAGGACTCTAGCATTAACATCTCCATTCTTAAAAGATCTCATGACACTTTTTATAAAGACCACAAGCAATCAGGAATTTGATTTTACACTGTATCCAAAAAACTGGACTTCCGGCAGCAGCATAGTGCCCCATCACTACACAAAGGCCTGGTTCAGTTCCAACTCAAATTCAGTCTTATTGAATCATCAATACCATCTCTCCTGCAGAATGCCTAAATATTGAGCTGACTCAGCCTTGTTTACAGCAGCTTGTCAGTCAAATGGGATCAGAGCAGAAGGTAAAAAAGTCTGCAGCTATATACAAGGTTGAAAGATTAATACAAAGTTGGAATTAGTACTTAACATGTGTGAAACACGTTTAAACAACTTGACTTAAGAAAAATCAACCACCATATTAAAAACAATCTAAGTGTTTTGTTGACAAAACTAAATAAAATATAAAGAGTTAACTTACAGAATCCAGAAAGCAGAGGTAGGTCCCTGAACTCTGTATTACTGCTTGGTTTTTAGCAAAGCCAACTAAAGAGAAAGTAAAGAGATAATGTTTCACATAACTTTAGAATTATTTTTATCGCAACATTTTTTAACTTATACTGTAGTCAAGATTAAATGAGACACACAAGTGGAGATCTACGTTATCATGAAAAATGTTTTGTTTTACATGCCTTAAACAGAAATCTTTGAAGTATTGTGGCTACCTGGTCCAGTCCTGCTCTCAACAACACCAGTCTGTTGTGATGTGATCCAAACACTGCATCTCACATGCTGCTAAGATCTCTGGGTCTGGGAAGTGATTGATCACTGTTCCTGGCTCTGGGTCCTTCAGGTGCACTCTCTAGGCACAGGCCCCATGTCTGAAATCATTCTTGAGCAGTGGGATCCTGCAGTCTGGTCACCTAGACACTGGAAGCCTGGGCTCAGCTCTCAGCCCACCCAAGCCCCCAATTGCTTGAATGCATTCCCCTTGAGACCACCTGGCAGTGAGTGCTCAGGTTTCTAGTTAATCCCTCTAAGGGCATAAAGGGAGGAGACAAAAAGCAAAGCAAAGGAATTTCTTAAACACACACAACTTTACTCTTTAAAAGCACAAAACATCTATGAAAAACAAACTCCTGAATGCAATCCCCCTCATTTTGATCTCTCCACCTTTAATGAGCCCATGGTTTCGTCCAAGTCCTTCATGCCTACACTCCTCCTTCTGGGCCTTCTATTTCTGGAATGGCTTCCTTTGCTTAGAGAAGCATTCCATTTTAAAGTAGATTTTGTCCCTCTTTAGTCTGATGGAAAAGACGGCAGCTCTACAAGTGCTAACAATACAGCTCCATAATTACAAGCCACGGGCACTCAGGTAGTAACAGTGGGGCAATCTTTTTTTCCCCACCTGTAAATTACATTTTTATAGTGTTTAGATGACCAAATGGTCGACCGTCAACCAATGTGTGTAAAAATATATTTCTCCAGGATAGGGAAACTAAAGGAAGAAAAATATTTGACACTCCACTCTTTGCCTTTATGGGTGTAAGTGACTTCCTCCAGATTTGGTGAGGATATTCTGTACAGTAATTTGCAGTTCTGAATAGCAAATAGACAACCAGGAATTTGACTCTTTGAGGGGTTTGAATTTTCTGGGGGGGTGTGGGGTTGTTATTCAAGTTGAAAACCAAGAGGACTGCAGAGAAACATTTGTTTTTAATGAAAAGCTTCAGATGCAAACTGGACTACATATTTTACATGGGTGCTCCCTTTTTGCCTATGTACACTCTGCTCTAGAAAAGGGGTTCTCAACCTTTTTCCTTCTGAGGTCCCCTAACATGCTATAAAAATTCCATGGCCCACTAGTGCCACAACAACTGTTTTTCAGTAGATTAACAGCCAGGGCCAGTGTTAGGGGTAGCAAGCAGAGCAATTGTCCAGGGCCTCACACCACAGGAAGCCTCGCAAAGCTAAGTTGCTCGGGTTTGGGCTTTGTGCCCTGGGCCCCAGTGAGTCTAACGCTGGACCTGCTCTCTGGTTTATTTTGGTGGAACCCCTGAAACCTGCTCACAGTCCCCCCACACCCCCAGTGGGTCCCAGATCCCTGGTTGAGAACCTCTGCTCTAGAGGTCTTTACCCTTAAACAATAAAAATTGACACACTGGAAAAGATTATTAATCTGTCTAGGCCAGTAATCTTCCTCCAACAACAGCCAATGGCAGATGCTTAAGAAGAAGGCATATACGGTAGCATATCATGAGGAACATTTCTTACTAACTCCAACTGGTGATCATCTTATGCTCTGAAGAAAAAGATAACACTTATTTTTTCCTAACTAGTGTAAATGTTGGTGCTCTTCTCTTTAGATTCTTCAGTAAAGGGTTAAAAAAATGCTCAGGGTTTTTTTTTTTTTTTTAACTTAAACTACAGTTGTATTCATTAAAAATTAAAAAATTCAATAGCCACAGTTTTCATAATCTTCCTTGTCTTAAGTAGGATTGAGCATGGATAGTGTACTCTCTACCTATGGGGACTGTAATGGACTTTCACCATACTAGTTTAAAACACTGGTCAATCTACAATACTGGTTCAAACCCAGAAGCAAATTAATAATGAGTACAAATCACCACCACTTTATGGCTCATATAACCACCATTTTATGCTGGCCTACATGAAATAGGTTGGTAGGCTCAATCCAGGCCTTAGTGAACAGATGTACACATCACCCTTATTTAGCAATTTCACCAGTTGATCACAACTAGGCAAATGCTGAGCTACGTCAAGTGTACACTATATTCACATCTAGTCCATGCTAAAACACTCTGGTATTATTGTTACATTGTCCTCCCTCCCCCATTCCCACCTATTGTTTCATCTGCCTTTTGTCATTAACCAATACTGCACGTTCTTTAGACCATGGACTGACTTTTACTGTGTTTGTACAAACCTTCACACAACAGGGCCTCAATCCTCATCTGGGCCCTCTAGATGCTATTCTAATGTAAATCATAGACAAAAAAAATCAAAAGGGCAAGAATTTGCAGACCAGCCAATCTTTTTGGCCTGTGGTGTGGGCCCTTTATAGGACTGCAGCAAGGCATAAGAGAAAAAAGCCTGCAGAGTACTACTCTGCCTGTTCTGTAATAAATAGAAAATTTTCCAGTGCGGCAGAGACTATTTTAGACAGACTGCCCCTCTCTCTCAACAGGAAATAATATAATATTGGTTATTCTCTTTATCTAGAGCTACATGGAGTGCTGAAGGGAGCAAATCAAAAGGCACACAGTTACAATGAGCATAAATATGGAATGCTTACATGGAAACCTCTCCATGGGAACACAGACACACACAAAAGTGTCGTCAAATTATAATGCTGATATCATGGATCCATTGTGCCCACCTTAACAGTGCAGCTCTAAGAGAGGAGACCCAGGCTGTTTCTAAAAGCGTACAATGATTTTTACTAAGGCCTTGTCAACACAAAAACTTTCAGCAGTTTAGTTAATCCACTGAAAACCTGTGTGGATATTCCTACTTCTGTTTATGAGTGTCTTATTTCAGTTTAGCTTAAATCTATTCCTGATGGAATGAAATTAAAGCAAAATAAGCCTGTTTAAAACTGAATTAAAAGTGTCCACCCAGCCTATTGCACCGGATTAACTAAATCTATTTAAAAGTCACTTGTACATGAAGACAAGTCCTACTAATAAGCAAAACTATTTAAAAAAAGAGGCGAAGCCAAGAAGCAGCAATGCCAAACAGCTGGTGTAATCATCCTTAACCCCCCTCCACCAATTCTACCATCCCCTAGAAAAGAAAAGGCAGAAGAAAAAAGGACAGCATGGCTTTTCAGTGCATTCTCTCTTAAGTGGAAGACAAAGGACAAGGAACAGCACAGGAGTGCTTAACATGCATGCCCTGAAAGATACAAGAATAGCACTGCATCTTCCATACATGATTAGAGTCCATAGGGTTTCAGAGTTGCATGCCTTTCTCTGAGCATTTACAAACCCTTTCCCCAACGGGCTAAATGTGGTCACAACTCCAGGAGTTAACATCTAAGATGTTGTCTACATGAGAAAGCTGCACTGGTTAATTTAAAGAGTGATTTTAACCAATTCAATTAAACTGGTGTGACTTTCCAGTGTAGATAAGGCCTAAGTTAACAGCCTGGTACCTGTACTTTTCCTCCTTCTACAGATTGTTCTGCACGAGGCAAGCACAAGGGCACCTAATTTAATCTGAAAAACCTTTCGAGTCCTATTTAATACTATACCTGTAATTTAGGCCCCGACTATGCCACAAGTGCAGCTAAGTCAGGAACCTTGTTACAAGATGGTTGTCACCTGACCAGGTTACTAGATTATTCCACTGTATAGTCTAGAAGATATGTGTAGTATATCTTTAAATCTACAGCAGGTAGACAGTAATGGCAAGGGTGGAGAAGCTTTAAAGTGAAGCACAGATACAGAGTATCTTTAAGGATAATACCTCATCTAATTCTAAAAGATCCTTGATCCATATTTACAGAAATTACTTTCTATGGGACCTTCAGCATGATCCCTAACCAGGCTAGAGCTCTGAACTAGTAATACAGACAGATTCATACGGAAAGTAAATCAAGGAACAACTGTTGCACTCTGACTGTACTGTACTATAACATCTGTACTGTACTGTAACTGACTTCCATGAGTCAGTTATAGTACAGTACAGATAGGTCCTTCATCATTCTTCCTGAGAATTCAAAGCGAAGAGATCATTTCCTGTCTGCATTTTCCACTAACTCCTGGGAGCACTTTGGCCCAACCACCAACAGCACAGTAGCACTCAAGGTTACACCTAAATTAGTTGTTTTTAATACCTTTTATATGTAATAGTAACTCATACGACAAAACGAGTTGGTAAATTCAACAGCTCTCACAAGACTAGAGTTGAATTTCTGGCATCCACAGCTTCAGTAAGAAACAGCTAAAGCAAATTAGCAAGTCTGGACATGCCAAACAGGAGAATCCATAGTTTTGAACAGTTGCCTCCTAAGGGAAAGGGAAAAAGAGAAGGATGGAGTTGACCTTGCACTTGTAATCCCTGCACTGGATCAATACCTATTCTACCAGGATCAGCTGTAACTAAGCCTATATACATATTTCACTCACTATTAACATGATATTTCAACAGTCATCACTGTAAAATGAATGAAGTCCAAGGAAGCAGTGATCAAGGAAAAAAAAGGCAAGGTGACTCAACTTCAAGATGAAAGTTAAAAGATTCATAGATAAGGAACTTTCCAAAATCTTTAAGATACTGCTTTTAAATCAAATATTTTAGGGGGGAAAATTTGAAGTATAAAATGTTATGTCAAAAAAGGTATAAAATATTTTTTCTAGATTAAAACACATGTCTGGAATTTTATTAAACAGTTACTTATAACAACAGTGTCTTAAGAATAAAAAAGGTATGTTAATTTTGTGATTTAAGAAGAGATTTAACTCCCTGGGGAAACTAGATATTGAAAATTGGTTTCTCACAATGAATCCTGTGTTTGGCATAAGCAAAGAATTTGCTTCAATATTACTGTACTGAAGAAAATCAAATGTTTGTGCCAGAACTCTCTTTTGTAAGGCCTGCTTACTTGGTGAAAAGAGCCTGTTACTATGGTCACAACAGTAAAAACTTAAGCCTCAGTGAGATATTAACATTCCTTGCTCTTGGAAAGAAAAAGGATTTTTTTTTAAAGCCAGTGACCCTTTCTTTTTTAGTTCCCCCCCCCCCCCCGCTTTCTTTTACATGATTGAAAAGAATCAGAAATGAATTTTAATCCCATATAAATAGTCCAAGACTTGAATACCGACTGCCACATTGTTTCTGTGTTGGGGCTTCTTTCACAGGAAATATTCCTTCCAGTTGTAATTACTCTCAAACATACCAAAATAAATCACTGAAGACAAAAGCATAATAAAGATTTCAAACTACCCTGGCTCCCCAAATGTAACAACCTCTCAAGCAAAAGAGGTCCTTATATGAAGAGTGATCTCACATTGACTCCTACATAATAATCTGTTTTTTAAAACCAAGTGTATTTTGTTTTATTATTATTTAATGGGATGTACATGAACACGCCTTTTGATTACGTTTTGTTTGCTAAAACTAGAGGAGCTTTTGTCATTCACAGATTAATTCAGTGCACAAACAAAATTTTATTTATTTCCATATATTGACACCAAAATTGTCTGGAAATGTTTGTGAAGAGGAAATTAAAAATTACCTGAAATAAAATTAGGCGTTTCTTGAATGGGACTGTATCACCTAGAATGAGTACAGGTTTCTTTTGGGCTGCAAACAGGTTGCTTCATCAAAGAAAGTAGAAACTGACCCAGAGTATTGTTTCAAGATGTTCCAAAATTATGCCTCTCAAATTACTGGTATATTACAGGACATTTGTTTAAGGTCAATTTTCTGTCCCCAGCCCCCTATCCATCCACGGCTGTTGCCTATACAGCTCCTACAGAGACTATCAGCACACCATCCTCCTCCCTGCTCTTCTGACCAGTCTTCCACTTTGTTCTCTGCTCAGACTGAAGAAGAGATCAGAAAGAGAAGTGAACTGCCAGTGTGAGAACAGCATGAGCACAGTTATACATGGAGGTGGATGGAGCAAAGTTATACATAGCTGGGTGGAGCACAGAAGAGGGAATAGACAGAGAGGTGAGAGGGGAAGACAAGAAGAGTAACAATGATGTGAGCTGCATTGCAGGGATCAATGTCTCATTCTACAATGATGGAAGGGCTGAGCGATACATCTGCAGGTGATGTGGTTAAGGTTTACATTTAAATACAGCATAATTAGATGGGATTACTTTGCTTCTTTCTTAAGCAGTATCTGGATCTCTTCAAACAGAACACACAAATTGCAAAGCTCATAGAGTATACAGATGCAATGAAATAGGGATGTTTTAAAAACTCTAGTTTGTTTTGTCACCAAGTATCTTTGGAGAGTAGTGTGGCTAACTCATCACACATGAGAATGGAAAGGGAAGAAAACCCAATTAAGAATTATATTAATGGGGGAGGAAGGCATTACTGTTTACCATGCAAATAACCAATGGCAATTTTTACCAACTCAACAGAGTTGGATGTTGACTGCAGACCTAGAAGGCTGCCCACATACAAAAGGAATGAATTATATATCTACTGAGTACTTCACTACTGGGGTAAATGCTCTATTAAAAACACTGTACAACATCAGTCTGTGGTAAATAAAGCTACAGTCTTTTAATTTCCAACTGTGATGTATCCTGGGAGCATATGGGTAACAAACAGGGGCAGGGGTGGATGCCGATGTTAGGATTTTAACACCACAAACTAAGCAGTGCAGAACCTCTTCAGCAAATGTGAAAATTAGAGATGTATCTTGAAAATATCATCAATGAACTGGAATCCTGAGGAGGATTTTATTCTTAACTTTATTCAAAATTATTAGTCAGAAATTTTAAAAACTGTATTTGATAAGCTAAGCAAACTTTGATTCTACTGTACACCAAAAGCCTCACACAGCAACATACTTTTTGTCGTAGTCTTATATTTTGAGCAAAACTGTGAAAAAACAGTATGAGTAAAAGAAAAACAAACTACTAGGAGACTGCTTCCCCACCTATTCAATACGTACATTTAATTCATGTTAAGAATTATGACAGATAAACAAGAAGATCAATCAAGGAACACACGGTACCCTTATAAACGTTTACACTACAGGCTATAGACCAGAGGTGGGCAAACTACGGCCTACGGGACCGTCCTACCCAGCCCCTGAGCTCCCAGCCAGGGAGGCTAGCCCCCGGCTCTTCCCCTGCTGTCCCTCCTCCCCTGCAGCCGTGCAAGCAGCACAGCTTCCACCCGCCCACCTCCCAGACTTTCCAATAAGCCTGTCCTGACGCTCTGAGCGGCATGGTAAGGGGGAGGGGGGGGGTTTGGATAAGGGGCAAGAGTTCCCGGGGGATAGTCAGGGGGTGGTTGGATGGAGTGGAAGTTCAGGTGGCGTGGTCAGGAGACAAGAAGCGGCGGGAGGAGGGAACTGGATACGGGGTGGGGTCCCAGGGGCTCCTGGGAGGAGGGGACAGGAACTGGGGGGGGGGGGGAGTGTGGATGGGAAGGGTCCTGGGGAGCAGTTAGGGATGGGGGTCTTGGGGGTCCTGGTCAGGGGACAAGGAGTGGGGTGTTGGATGGGTCAGGGGGCCTGTCAAGGGGCGGGGGTGTGGATAGGGGTCGGGGCAGTCAGGGGACAGGGAGCAAGGGGGGTTGGAGCGGGGGGTTCCGGGAGGGGGCAGTCAGGGGACAAGGAACGGGGGAGTTGGGATGGGTCAGGGGCTCTGAGGGGGGGCAGTCAAGGGGCAGGAAGTGGGAGGGGGCAGATACGGGGCAGGGGCCAGGCTGTTTGCAGAGGTACAGCCTTCCCTATCCCGCCCTCCATTCCGTTTTGCAACCCTGACGTGGCCCTCGGGCCAAAAAGTTTGCTCACCCCTGCTATATTCGTATAGTTAGTGAAATTAGATGGAATTCCTAACTAACAAGTTAAAACTTTCTTAATAAACAAATCAACAGATAAATTTTAGAAGACATTTATTAAAAGGTATTTTGTTCTGTTCCTCCTCAGGCCTCTGCCCCTTCTCATGAAAGCAACTACTCTGTCTTTTCTTCCACATCATACAAAAAGAAAGCTAGGTTGAAAACTCATCTCACGAGCTTTACAGTTCATACCCTACTAAGCCTATCTTCATTCCGTAGTAGTTGTCCTTGGTAATACAACTTGAATCCGTCATTTACCAGCCACTTATGACTATTTCAGAGCAACTTTTTTATTTCTGACTTGGATCTAAATGTAACCATATTTAGAGTCATTCAAGTACTGGAACTAACACACAAAACAGGCCTAGCATCTTCATACTCTGCAACTACGGCTGTGGAAAAGGAAAAATCCCACCTATAACAAAGCCTTTAAATTAAATTAAATTACATTATACATGAAAATAGACTTTGTTCCCAAGAACACATACTGAAAAAATAAATTAGTTCAACTGATTAACCAGAAGAACTATATTACTGCCCAGCATTAAAAGATCCAATGCATCTGACTAAATGTATACAGTACTGCAAACCCCAAGTGTTTAAAAATCATGAGTCTGGCTGCAAAACAACATGAGATAGGTTTAAAAATCATAATATTTTAAAAACTAATAAATTTGCAGTTCTTTTTACCTTTGCCTTCTGGTTTCTAAACCTTTTGGGTACACTCAGTTCAGATACTCAGGGTTTTCTCTGCAATTCTGCAGTCTAGAAACTTACTTTTTTTTTTTTTTTTTTTTATGAAAGCTGAGATACTCATGTAATCATTTGTATCCAGGACCAAGGGTGTTAAGACCACCACCAAGTATCACCAGATTTATAATAAAGTTGCAAGAATTGGCAACATTGTTAATACATTATAAACAAAAAAACTTTTGCTGAGTAAAGCATAAATATTAAGCCATAGTCCACCTTCCTGCATGTATAGACAACTTCCACTAAAATCAAAAAGTAGGGCCAAATTCTGTCTTTATTTGGGCTGTGCCTCTGAATGTGGATCTCCAGAAAATGATTTTCTATAGCAATTCCATCTTACTGCAGAGACCATTCTTAAACTAACAATAAACTGTTCCTGCCAAACCAAATTATTTAGTCATTCTTTAAAATCACTATTAAACAACATACCTCCTTGGGGTTGAGGTGAATCATGACCATCAATGACAACTCGAATACCCACATCTTCTAACTTGAGCTTCCATTTTTCAATTATATTAATTGAATTGTCCTGAGAAAGTGATGACATAGAGGCAACAATTTTAACTTATAGGGTAAGCTAAAGTAAATAACAATTCTTACAAGAATTAGGTTAGATAATATTTTAAAACTAAATATAAAATATACATACCTTACTAGCATCATTAAACACAGATAGCTCCATGGTACCTTCAAAATCTTGCTCCACAATTGACTTCAAGCACTCATCCAACCAACATTCAGTATTGCGAACAGGCAGAATAACAGACTACAATGAACAAACAGAGAACACACAAACATTATAAAACATGAAAGCATCCATTCTCCTTGTTTATTTGCTGTTTATCCAAAGAATACTCATTTAAAAAAGGAAAGTGCCTGATCCTTTCATATCCTTTCATCAAATATGTACATTGGCCATAAAAAAGAAAACTGCTCTTTCCTTCACAAGTAAATGGTATTTCTTCTCCACCAAGCTTTATTTTTTTACTCTGCAAAACCCACTATGTGTTAGTTTCTGTGGTTTTATTCCTTTGAAAATTCTTTGAACAAAAAGCAAACAAAATGTATACACCACCAGTTATTTACTTGCAGCACTACTAATTATTGTCTCCAGTCTCTTAACTTATCCTCAGCTTCACCATTTTACCTCCATCTTCTCTCAGTTCAGTGGGGATCTATTCTTTTCTATCCCAGCTACCCAGTTTGAACTTTTATCTGTAAAGTAGGCAACTTACATATCTCATCTCAGAAATCCTTTGTAATACTTGGCCAATGTACTGTTGAGAGAGGCTGCTTCTAAGTAAATATCAAAGAGACTTCTTTGTTCCACCCAATAAAAAATTGCCTCTCTAATTGCACCAACTATTCTATGTGTGGGACATATATGTATAAAATGTAGAACTTATTTAACTTTTTTTTAAATTATCTGTGAATTATAAATGATAAGACACTAAACAGCAAAACCCATTAACGTTTTCAATGATGTTTCGCAAACAAAATATCTGTATTTCAAACTAAAGATCTCATTCAGTTCACAGTGTGATAGCATTAATACAGCTTACTCCGTTATCATCATGGTAACACATTTAGAATGGAATTACATTATTATAGGCATAACTGAAAGCACCATCTATTATTAATGTTGCCTAATACTTCTCATGAAAAAAACCCTCTTTCCAGTTGCTTATAACTTTCCATACTTTAACTAATTTTCTATATAGGATATCTGTCTCTGATTGAATTATTTTGGAAAATTTCTGCAAAAACAAATCAGAGAACCAAGGCTAGTGAAAAACAATGTTGTTTTGTCAATGTTGAAAAATTATGGAGACCGTTTCTCTGAAATGCTTTAGTTCCTCCACACTTTGACGCAAGGACTTAAAATTTGCCAGTGGGGTGGCCTTTGTGTCAAAGATGTGCCTTTTGCTATCCATACAAAAATCTGCCCAACTTTGAACAAGTTATAAACCATCAAAAAATCTGTTTGCACATGATCAGTAGAGGCTTATTAGAGCCTTGGCAGCTAAAAACTCCAAAAGATTATGTTTGCACTAAGCATCCTCCAACCCTGGGCTGAGCAGAAACTTCACTGCAATTTCAGCTCTCGCCTGTTGCAGGCTATAGCCAAATACTGGAAATGAAAGCAGGAAGACTATCTTGCCAATGCTCTCAATGTCTCCTGAAGGGGCTCAGGCAGCATGGAGAGGGAAGATGGTTTCTTCAAATGCTGAGGGAACAAGGGTTAGATGAGAGTGAAGGGAACAGGAAACAGATTGGGACAAAGACCTGGAGTGGATAACACAAAACTGGGACTACTGACTTACAGTGGGGGAGAAGAGAGGGAAACGGGGACTGTCATGGTAAGAAAACTGGTATTGGGAGAGTAGGACTGGGTGGGCAAGGAGACTGTGAGCTGGGTGAGATGGCAGATTCCTAGATCTTAATGCCAGGAGAGACCATTAGATTATCTAGTCTGACTGGAAAGAAGACTGGGACTGGAAGCTATGAACAGGAGGAGGATGGAGGGGGACTGGAGTCAGTGCATGGGTTGAGGGAGAATGGGACTAGCTAAGCAATTATATTGATTCTGGAAACTAATGGGGGAGGCTGGTGTTGGGGGAATAAGTTGGAGGAGACAGGGCAGAAGGGGTCAAACTTATATGCATTCTGTACATAAGAAACTGTTTTCTGTAGGATCCTTCCCTCATTTGTTGCCGAAGTGGGAAGGTGTATAATGATGAGGCAGAGGATTGCAGGAAGAGAAAGGAGATAAAGGTAGTTGAATGCTGCCCTAGAGAACAGGATTCTATTCCTGCCTTTACCACAGAGTTCCTGCGTGATGCTAGGCAAGCCACTTAGACCAATCCTTTCACTTGGGGTCCCTAATTCTGCGTTCCTCGTTTTCTAGGTGCCTGACATGAGACCCTGGGATCTGGTGTGCAGAAGTGCTGAACACCCACAACTGCAACTGAAGTCAATGGGAGCTGTGCTTTTGAAAAAATAAAGTCCTATATGTAGGACCCTACCAAATTCTTGGCCATGAAAAATGCATCTGTGAAATCTGGTCTCCCCCTGTGAGATATGGTCTTTTGTGTGCTTTTACCCAATACAACACAGATTTCAGGGGGGGGTCCTGCCCAAAAGGGAGTTTTGGGGGGGTCAGAAGGTTATTTTAGGGAGGTTGCAGTATTGCCACCCTTACTTCTGCACTGCCTTCAGAGCTCAGCGACCGGACAGCGGCAACTGCTGGCCGGGCACCCAGCTCTGAAGGCAGTGCCCAGCTAGGAGCAGCGCAGAAGTAAGGGTGGCAATACAATACCATGCCACCCTTATGCCTGTGCTGCTGCCTTCAGAGTTCAGCGGCCGGAGAGCAGCAACTGCTGGCCAGGCGCCCAGCTCTGAAGGCAGCAACGTTGAAGTAATGGTGGCAATATCATACCATGCCATCCTTACTTCGATGCTGCTGCTGGTGGCAGCTCTGCCTTCAGAGCTTGGCTCCCAGCCAGCAGCTGCCACTCTCCAGCTACCCAGCTCTGAAGGCAGTGCTGCCGCCAGCAGCAGCACAGAAGTAAGGATAGCAGTACCACAACCCTCCCTAAAATAATCTTGTGAGCCCCCCCACAACTCCTTTTTGGGTCAGCACCCCTACAATTACAACACCGTGAAATTTCAGATGTAAATGGCTGAAATAATGAAATTTACCATTTTTAAAATCCTATGACCGTGAAATTGACCACAATGGATCATGAATTTGGTAGGACCCTCGCTATATGCTAAGCACTCTGAAAAATTAGGTCCTAGGTGTCTCAAAGTGGGCACTTTTGATCTTATTTTCTCTGTGCCTCAGTTCCCCACCTGTAAAATGGGATAATACACCCCCTTATCTCACAGGGGCTTTGTGAATATTAAGATTTCTGAAGCATTCAGGTACTATAGTGATAACATCATAGAAAATTCTGTGAGGAAATTAATAATTCTGTCTTCAAAGTATGGTTTGAATAGTGTGCAGTAAATAAGATCTAGAACCATACTTCCAACATTTGAACAAATTGCTGAATAGCTACTCATTAAGTGACTACCATTCACTCTGTGCACTGAATGAGACAGGGGTCCTATGGAAAATAATGGTTTGTGATCATGTAATTAAAGACTGTATTGTAATGCAATACACATGAGAGGACTGAACAAACGCTGGCATTTCGTAACTTCTGAGTAGTTTTTTGTGTAATGTAATATATGCCTAGAAAACAAACATGTGAATTATAACTTCGCACTTCACTCGCACATTCCCTCCACAGACCTAACAAAAATTACTGAACTTTACCACACGTGAATTAATCCTCTCATCACTCCTGGGAAATAAGTATCGTCACAATTTTATCATTCTATAGATGGGGAAACTGAGACAAAGAGGTTGAATGACTTGTCCAAGGTCCCACATGAAGTCTGTGGAAGAATCCAGGAACAGAATCCAGCTCTCCAGATTCCCATGATTTAACTGCAAGACCATGTTTCTTTCAAAGATTAATTCATGTGATCACTATATTATAATTAAGAAGAAAGCAAAAACATTAGAAAAATGTTAAAATGAAATTAGCAATGGTCTGCGTTGTGTGTGTGTGTGGGGAGGTGTTTATCTATACACACATCTCTATACGCACAAAATGCATCTACTTTAGGCTTGATGAAGCATATGGCCTGATATTATGATTGGCAAATATCAAGCTGTCCAGTATTTCACAGCAAAATACAAAGTGATATTCATTTCAGACTTTATATTCTAAACCTAATTCTATATTCCAAGGTGCCAGGGAATCAAGCTCTATGAATGAACTCACCTCCTAGTTTTCAACAGGGTGTTTTACTAGGGAATAGTGGTATTTCAAACAAGTGGAAGGGCCATGTTTGCACAATAATGCCTTCTCTGCTTTTCTTAAATTTTCAGAAAAATAAGTTTGGTCCTCTGCTTTGATAAAATTATTAATATCACATAGAAGACAAAGAATTATATGGCATGCAAATTAAGAAATGAAGTTTTGAGATTAAAGAGCTTTGCTTCACATTAGTACTTTGAGACTGCCAAGCACATAAGCAGAAACCTGAGATTGTTTCAAAAGCAACTGCTAATGCTACACTACACAGTCTGATTCAGTCAATACATTCAATTCACTAAGGATTTTAGTACTCCCAAGATGGCAATTAGAATAAGACTTCATATTTTGAACCACATTAACCCAATGTTATTATATTTTTTAAAAAGGGAAAGTACTCTCCCCAAGTCTTCTGATAGGCTTAGTGGTAGCACTAACTAGCCACAATACATCCACGCAAATCAGTGGTTCTCAAACCTTTTCTAACCAACTAACCTCAATGCAAAATTTGTTTGGCTGACTACTCTATCACCACTAATTTGAGTATTTAAAAAAATACACATAAAATGCATTAGCTGAATCTGTCTATATTTTTCTTGGATTTTATCTTTAAACAAAAGTAGAAAGGCAAGGTGTTATATTACCCAAACACACTTACATCCAATATGAATAGTCAAAAATTGCAAAAGCAGCACTTTCATGGTGCAGCCTGTATTACAAAATTTGTAAACAACCACCAGCACCATCAAGGTGCTTGGAGCTCTGCACGATAGTTTATAATGTTTTAAAAATATTATTTTAAAAAAACCACTGTGATCAAGTTTCCTCTCCTCAGAGCCACCACAGCAAAAGTGAGATTGATGCCTGTCACACTAAGTGCAGTCGTGGAATCCCTGAGGATGCCTCTGAGCAAAAGTCTCAAGAAAGAAGTATTAAATGTATATAACAGTACATACATGATTATGAACCAGTTCAGAGTGACTGATGACTTTGGGGTTTTGTGCCATTGCTTCAGGTCCTATCATCCCTACTCAGTTTGCTGGTTTTCTGTGGTTGACAGGACCCACTCAAGTCCAGAGACAGAGGTTACAAATATCAAAATCCAAACCTTTAATTTTTCCTACAGTTCATTTCTCTCCGTTTTTAACTTGGTTTACAAGTTACATTTGGCAATGACCCCATACTACAAATCCTAAAGCAGGTGTTCCAGTTAAAGTGCTTCAGTTAAAGTGAGAAAATAACCATGCAAAATAGCAAATTTCATTCAGAGGCTCTAACATGCCTCACTATAGGAATACATTACATGCACTTTTAAAATAATTATGTGGTAACATCTCTCCAGGGGCACAGACAAGAGTCTTGCAAATAGCTTATATATTTATTGTCATCTCACAAATTCAGTTCCCAAGTGTTTAACTTGTAATTAGCCATATCACCATTAGCCGGCATTAATTTGTAGCAGAATCCAACAAAAGAGCATTTTAAGGACCCGTAAGCTTGCAGAAACTTCACACCAAGTCCCAAGGATATGACACAAGACTGGGAGTTCAAGAGACATGAGTTTCACACCCAAGTCTGCCACTTATACAATGTGGAACTTATCCAGAGCCTTTTAAGACAATAGGAGTTTTTCCATTGATCTAATAAGCTTTGGAAAAGAACCTGTGTGGTTTTGGGTTCTAACTGTTATAAACCTCAGTTTCACATCCTTGAAATGAGAATAATGAAATTTAACCCCTTGTAAAAGGCATTTTGACCTATGGATGAACAACACTAAACTACTACTAAATGATTATTATATGATAAGTCTCCACTACTTCTACAAATGTCACTAAACCAAACAAGTCATTTTTTCATGAATATGTACTGAAAATAACACACACTTTTAAAATGGCACTCTGTTCAAGTGATTCTACACTAAAAAGCCTTCTTTTCCAGTCCCTA
Source organism: Lepidochelys olivacea (assembly GCF_965140295.1). Classification (NCBI taxonomy): domain Eukaryota; kingdom Metazoa; phylum Chordata; order Testudines; family Cheloniidae; genus Lepidochelys; species Lepidochelys olivacea. Next base: position 20,236,365 of record NC_140424.1, read on the forward strand.
TCCTCTTTAAAAGTTGAGATTTAAAAACAGAGAGTAATAGTTCAAAAGTGCCTACTGACTTAGGAGCCTAAGTCCCATTGACTTTCAATGACACTTAGGCACCTTAGTCACTTTTAAACATGGCACTTAGGCACTTTTGAAAATTTTACTCATCAGAAACAAATGTCAATTTTTGAAAACCAGCATGGGTTTTCTTTAACATATCATTCTTTATTCCAAGCCATTTCAGTCCTTTACTTCTGGCAAGATTGCATTAGTTGTGGCAACTGTCTTCCACAGGATGGCCATTTATTTCAAATTACGTTAATAAGGTTTTTAGGCCCCAACATTTGATCTGACTTTATATTGTTAGAAACAGTGGAGAGAAGAGCTTTTAGATATCTAAAGATCTTTGTTTTTATTTTTTTCCTAGTGTGCTGTTTTGTTTCAGTAGAGCAAAACACAAACTACTGTTATTTTTGAACTGAAACAGCTACATCAAGAGAAGAAAATACTTTCCCCCCCTTCAAAACAAACAAAAGAAACACCTTACAAAGAGTACAGAATACAAAATAAACAATTGCTATAAGAAACTTTGGGCAATGTCCTTTCATATTCAGTGATGAGACAGGGGTATGTCCAGCCATAACAGAGCAATTCCTTTTCTCTGTAAGTACAAATGTTGTAAAAAGAGAGGGCCACAATCCTGCTTGCTTTCCCTAACTGAGTAATCTCCCCTTCAAAGGGACAACTGGTGTAAGCATGCAAAGAAGGATTTGGCCAGAAAGGGAGTAATTCTTTACAAATTCTGAGACTGACCACCAAGTATAGAAGACTCAAGAGTGTAAGTGTAACAATGAGAAACATACCACTTGAATTCTACATCCTTGCCCAATTATGGAGTCCAATGATGCTCTGGACTGCAGCTGGGGAGTGTCTGGTACAGGAAGTGATATTGTTGCTGGACATCTACACTTGGCAGGTACAGAATCACAAGCACACAGTCCTTTCTGCAGAAAGGGGACTTGACCTCCAGCTGCTGAGGAGGGGCTCCTAGGAGCCCCAACTTCTTCTGACATGTCTATCTTTCTCACCCTTTGGACACACACAAGACAAGCTCTGGGGAGAGGAGTGAAGTATACCACCAAGGGAGTACAGCAGGTTCACTATAAAAGAGCATGAGGACAACACTTTCATTCCTGCTTCCTTGGAGTGGCTCCTGAGAAGTGAGAGCAGAGGGAACTCAAGTCCAGTTCTAGCCTATGTTCCAGAGGGGGTGGAAGGCCCCATTCCAGGCAGCTGCCAACGTGAGAAAACCACAGAGTTTACTGCTAAATGCCTCTGAACCAGTCAAAATGTCCAGGTCTCAGACTGAAAGTACCAGGGGTTGGGTGGGTCCAGGCCATGCATAGTGTTAATCCACGCAACACTCCCATAAAATGCATAATCACTGCCACTCAGGGGGTTGCTCGCCCTCTTCCCCCCTCAGGGTGCTGTTTTCCCCTCCCCGCCCTAGGGTGTCCTGCTTCCCTCCACACACACTCTCCCTCAAGCTGCTGCTGCTGCTCCTCCTCCTCTCCCCCTCTGCGAAGTGCTGCTCTCCTGCCCCTCCGGGTGCTTCAGCTGCCTGCTCTCTTCGCCCCCGTTCGGCTCACCCCCCACGTGCTGCTTGGACCCCGCGCGCGGCCCCCCCAGCCGTTGGCGGCTCAGCGCTCACTGGAGCCGGGCCCCCGACCCCAGAGCCGACACGCCCCCAACGCTCTCCGCCGCGCGAGAGGAATACTCCCTGCCCCGGCCAGCCAGCCAGGGAGAGGAGTGGAGACAGCGGCTAGAGGGGCCGGAAGTGAAGCTGAAGAGGCGGGAAGGTGACAGTCTAGGGAGTGGGGGGGGGGAACCATCGAGCAGGAGGAGTTGGTGTGTTTTTTTTTGAGGGTGATGGGGAGGGAAGTGTGATTCTGCGGTGGTGGGAGGTTCGGGCGCTCTGGCAGACTGGAGGGCAAGGCTGGAATGATGCAGGTGTGGGGGCCTGGGGTGGTTGAGGATGGGGGCATAGGCGCTGGAACTGGGGGACCTGCTGCACCCTGGCTTGGGTTCCATCATATACAGGTTTCAGAGTAGCAGCCGTGTTAGTCTGTGTGCGCAAAAAGAAAAGGAGGACTTGTGGCACCTTAGAGACTAACCAATTTATTTGAGCATGAGCTTTCGTGGGCTACAGCATCTGATGAAGTGTCTGCAGGGTTTGCAGTTTGGTTCAATGTCTCTCAGCAAACACACACACACACACCGCCCCCATACAAATTGTTCCAGTGCCCCTGGATGTTTGTAGACCTAGGGTGAGGGAGGGGGTGGAGGAACTGTGGTTCACTGGTTATTGGCAGCAGAGGTGGGTCTTGGATTTAGGGGTGGAGGGGGGGATCGGTGGTGTTTGGGGTTCTGCCAGAGGGGATGTAAAGGGTGATCATCTCAAGCCTGATTTTCAAGTTGCCTTGGTATCTGGCAGGGGACTTGTTTGTTTGTGTAAGGAAAGCTGTTTCCACTGTAAACTGCTTTAATTTCATGGAAACTTTCTCTTGTTTTCATTAGCCCCAGGCTTTGTTAAACACTGTTTTTACAATATCTAAATTTTCGACCCTATTTCACCTGACGATGCACCTTTAAATATACCAGTCATGTTATTTTCCATGATGTAATGAAGTTTAGATGGGTGTGCATGTAAATGTTGTTTGTTTTAATAGTAACATTGGTTCCTGTAGTTACTTATCCTACAGCTTATCTAGTTGTCACACTTTTAAACTTCTGATTTTTTTTATTTTTCAATTAAAAAATACTCCCTGTGTCTCTTTCGTCTGTTATTGTATCTCATTAAGGACTGGTATTGCAAATGCAACCAGTATCACATTTTTAAATAACAATTAAACTGGCTTTAAAAACAACCCAACAACTGTATTTTCTTAATGATATCATCAGTAAAGATAACATTGATTAAAGCAATGATCCTGGAAACATTTATGCAGTAGGATTGCTCACAGTTATAAGTGATTGCAAGGTTGGGACCTATATGGCAAGCTGTTTAGAATATAAAATATTTATACAAAGTAGGGATGTAAGTAACGTTTTAAAAACAATAATGTGTAACTGATTAAAATTGTATTGGTTACACAGTTAAACATTTAACTGGGGAACTAAGGGGATCCCCACTTTAAGGCAGAATCCCCACTGCCGGCCCTGCACCTGGGGAGCCCCGCTGCCAGCCCTGCACTTGGCATCTCGATGCTCCCAGGGTCCCGGCTGCCAGCCCCGTGCCCAGGAATCCCCGCTGGCAGCCCCGTGCCTGGCACGCCCAGGGTCCCTGCTGTCAGCCCCTGGGCTCTCGGGTGCTGGCCCCAAGCCTGGGACTCTGCTGCCCACACCAGGGTCCCAGCTGATGGCCCCACCCCACAGGTCCTGGATGCTGGCCTGCCCCCAGGGCTCTGTGTGGGGCGGCAGCTGGGACCCCGGGCATCCCAGGATGCCAGGCGCAGGCAGCAGCAGAGCCCCAGGCATGGCAGAAGCCGGGACCCCAGGCATGGGGCTGGCAGCCAGGTCTCCGAGCATGCAGGCCGGCAGCCGGGACCCTGGGCAGAGTTTAATCGTTAATAGAAACCGCTAAGCATCAAGCTTATAGGTTAGCTGGTTAAACTTTTACATCCCTAATACAAAATCATCTTTGGCAACCTAAATCTTCCAATTGTCCCTGGATTATTTAAAGACTCTATTAAACAGTCAATTCAACAAGCATAGAGATCAAAGTTATCTTAAAATGTTTGTTGGCATGCAAATATGGATGGGTGAAGGATGTGGGGAAGACAGCCAAACAATCAGAATTCATCATTGGAATTCATTTAAAATTATCTGTCCAACTTCCCTCCCTCCCCCCACTCTGTGGGCAATGTTGGGAAATGTAATATTTTTTCCCTCTGATAACATAGACTAACTTTGTACTTCCTTGTTGCCTTCATGACTTTTTTTTTTTATCCAAAATAGACGTAGAAGTTTATTTATTTATCTGTATTGCAGTAGTACCTAGGAGTCCCAATCATGGACCAGGACACCATTGTGCTAGATGCTGTACAAACATGGACCAGATTGTTTCTCCCCCAAAGAGCTTACTATCTAATGGCTTATCCTCACTATACAGGCACAGCTATGGCCCTGCAGTAGTGCCACTGTAGCACTGTGGTGTAGACATTTGCTACAACTATGAAGAGTTTTTTCCCATCACTGTAGTTAATCCACCCCTCCAAGAGGCACCAGCTAGGCTGGTGGAAGAATTCTTCCATTGCCCTAGTGGTGTCTACACTGGGGCTTAGTTTGGATTTACTACCCATCTCAGGTGTCTGAATTTTTTCACAGCACTGAGTGAGGTAGCTAGATCAATGTAAATTTTAGGTATACACCAGGTCTAAGTAATTGAAGACCCAAACAAGGCAACTGGAGATGCATTTTGAGTTATATTCCACAGGTAGCTACACAGGGCAGCTAAACTAACTTCCTTTCTAAATATATAATAAAAGCTTTTACTTTATTAAATTATTATAAGTACTATTGGAAGAGTGGGCCTGATTTGTAAAGGTATTTAGGTACCTAAAGACGCAGGGAGAGGCTGAATCTTTAGACACCTAACTACCTTTACAAATCTAGCCCTTTGTTACATAGTTTTAAACTCTATCCTTGATTTATTTTTTTATTTTAATGTATCACAGTGGAGAGAGGTATAATAATGAACTGTATCAAGTTCTTCTTTCAAGAACATAGTGTGCCCAGCTTTAAGGCAATTGATAGAGAAGGAACTGTCTTACTTTAAACACTGTTTCAGAAAACCGTGGGAGCAGTAACATTGTACTGAAGCAGTGTTGCACATAACAACAGTTACAGTTTCTTAGAGGAGTCATGTCATGTTGGTATAACACTTACTTTGTATTATATTAATAGTTATATCTTTTTAATATCTGTATGATGTACTCTCATTTTGTAATTTGCTAATTGTAAATGTTTTAGCTGTCAAACCCTCTTGACCTAAACAATCAGGAAATGCAGGTTATGCCACTTCTAATTAGAAAGACATTTTGCTGTAGGATTACACTAAAATTTTACAGTTCACAAATTACATCAGTTACCATATGGACAGTTTTAGGCCTCAATCCTGTAATCTGATCTGTGAGGGTTTGTGAGGAACGCAATTGACTTGATAGGGAGATCCTTATGAAGCACCCCATGACATGCAGGTTCTGTATGGATGTAGTGTTTTAGCCACATGGGTGAGAGTACAATATTGACCCCTTGCTCTGGGAGCTTCTGAAAGGTTACTCCTACAAATGGAAATACTTGTTTATATTGTACAGTATATTAATATTCTGGTTTATTTCTATATTTGCTGGAAAGAGTTACAGTATTTCAGGCAAGTGTTGTCTAATCCTCGGTACATATTATGTGGACATAGAATAAGTGAGCATAAAAATATCCTGGATAACACATTTAACTTTGAATTTCCACATTTTTGTATCACTGTTTTTAAATAAATACTAAATGATCCAACTAACAATGCAGGAGAGGCATTCAGTATGTAACTAGTTTTAAATCAACTTTATACAATAAGTATTAATTTTTAAATACATTTTCATGACCACACCGTGATTTTTAAAAAGCAAGATATTCAAGTAGCAAGAAGTGGTAGTTGTGGCATCCATAACTTTGGTGAATATAATAATGTTCTACTGCTTTTTATTCCTTCAAGTCAAGCAGAGCCAAAACGGCCAAGAGTGTGTGAGCTGTGTTGTCTTCTTTGTGCATCAACAACAAAATTGTGTACTAATTTACGATTGGTTATGCCTGTGTACATCTGTTAAGGCAAGGGTGTCACTGATGACATACTTTGGCCTGTAGAGCCAAATTACTGTTGATGGTACTCAGTATGGAAAAACCCAGTCAATTTCTCCATGTAGACAAGCCCCCAGATCCCAGGCTGAATTTTCAAGGCTGGCAGGTAAAAATAAATAATATTTTTACTTGTAATGTGAGCACATTTAATTTGGATGAAATCACTCAAAGACAGTGTCACCTTTTAGAGTAGAACCCCACTTTAATTGTTTATAATTTTATTTAATATGTTACACTGTCATAATAGAGTACATCACATTACATGTTTTTGTTTTTTTTAAATGACTCAATCCTGAAAAGATTGTGGTTGCTTTTATGAGCTGATAAAAGTTATGAATGTGCTGCTATCAGCAGTGCTGACCTTAGGCCCCTGTATGGGTGGAGAGGACCCCACTCATTCCTGTACCTGTATGCAGGCTCTTCTTGACACACGAACTACCATCCCACTAATAGTACTCTTTCATTTCTTGTTGTCCTTCTCTGAATATATGTCGCACCACTATCATTTTAGGTGGTTCTCCTTTGTTGCACTTCAGCTGTTGTCTTATCTGGTTGTTGTTTAAGATGTTGAATATATTTCCTTGCTGTTGTCTTTTCCCTTTATAATGTTTTAGATGTATCCATGTAGGAGTTGGTTCAAAGCCTTACAAGCAGATGAAGGGAGTTATCTCCTCACCAAGGCCATGGCATCAGAGGCAGGCAAAGAACTGGGATTTAAAAATTTTATTAAGATATATTGAGGGAGTTACACTGGGGCACCACAGGTCTTTCTTTGTATAGGGTCCTCCATAGCTGAGGGAGTGTTATGCATAGTCAAATGATCAGACTGTACTAATACTTAATTGATCTCTTCCAGATGGAAGGTACATGCCTTCACAATAATTTAGTTAATTTTTTTAAAAGAAAAACAGTGATATTAAGGAGACATTTTTTTATTGGAGAATTTTGTGCAGTTTATTGATAGCACTTTATGGGATATCCATCTGGGGTTGTACAGTATGGTTTTGTTCTTAAGTAATTAGTCCTGAGTCCACTAAAGTAAAAATAGTGTTTCCCCAATTTACCAAAAATGCTTTACTGGTTGAATTATTTGGAAAGATGTTATTTACAAAAGGCTGCAATATTCAGCTGGTGGAGACAGCTGAAAGTTAGCCTTTAAATCCCATTTCCCTATTCTCAACAAGTATCCCGTGTGCCACAAGTGGTAACCCTTGAGAATCAAAGCTGCTCCTTGAGTAAGAATAAATCTTTAGAAAATTCAGTTTGCGTTCTTTGTTTTTCAAAGTCATGCATCCTTTTGATCTTCTTAATGACCTTAGTGCAAAGCACTCATAAAATAGAGTTATGCTGGAGAGCTGAGGAGAGTGGGTGAAGTTGAATACCTTCCAAAAAGGCACTGGTAAATGTGTAGTGTATACAGTTAGAATTTTGCTGAACTTCAGTACCTTTGGGAAGTTAAACATTTTTGCGTATAAGTGCAGGAAACATCTGACATTTTAAGATGGGAGAGTGCTTAAAGAAATAAATCATACCCTTACAAAGGAATGCAGATGTAACAAGAACTGGAACATCTATAATATACAATGATCCACAAAACAATGTATTTGATGCCACGTCTTTTTATGACACGTGAACAGGAAGGAAAATGAATAACATTTTGAGTTATAGGTTAGTCATAGGCCTCTACATAAGAGACTTCAAAAACTCTCTGACCCCAGAGACCAATACAACCTTCTCTTGATCCATCTTCCTTGGAAAGGAACACAGTAAGATGTTTAAATATTTCCCCTTCATTATTTATGGCTTATCTATTATATTATTAAAGTGTGGTTCTGCCCTAAAAAGGGACTTTAAACAGTGGCATAATTGGTGCTTGTGTCTGACTCCATATCAGATCTGCCCAGTCTTAAAGATTTTGTTCCTCAAACTCATCCTGGGATCTGACAGTCAAATCCTCTTCTTTCAGGTTCATGGATAATCAGTATAAAGATTTTGCAGCTAAACCTAAGTTTAACAATTCTGTTGATAATACATGAGCCAGAATAAAATTTAGCTCATTCTCTTGTAGCTGTATTGGCTCTGCTTTGTTAACAGGAGTAAAGAGTAGTAAGTTATTTTTTGCCACAAAAGTAAGCAGATATGAGCACAACAGAGACAGGAAACTGTTCTGTTTCAGTAAAAAGATGCCATTCCCATTTTTACATATTTTCCTTTCTAGCCATAACTGATCTTAAAGAAGCTCTTTGAGTACTCTGACAATTGCAGTGGCATCTAATGTATGGCCATCTAAAGTGCTGTTCTAATCCCTGAGTCTCCAGATCCATAAGAAAATAAGCAAACAAGCTGAGTAAATGGGTATTTGGTCATAACTGGGTAAATGATATTTACTATTACTTCACACAACACACAGTCAACCTGTGGAACTCGTTGCTGGGGGATGTTGTGAAGGCCTAAACTATAAGCAGGTTCAAAAAAGAATTAGATAAGTTCATGGAGAGTAATTTCATCAACGGTTTTAGCCAAGATGGTCAGGGATGCAACCCCATGGTCTGTTTGTGGCTAAGCCCCTGACTGCCTGATGCTAGACCTGGATGATAGGGAGATGGATCACTTCATAACTGCCCTGTTCTATACATTCCCTTTGAAGCTTCTTGCATTAGCCACTGTCAGAAGACAGGATACTGGACTAAATGGATCATTGGTGTGACCCAGTATGGCTGGTCTTATATTCTTAATATATCTTAACTATTTCGAAGAACAGTTGAACGTTGGTACACATCAGTTTGCAATAGCTGTATTATTTTTTTAATATATATTTCACAATATGACATGAAGAAACAATGGCAAAATTGCTTTAATGCAAGCTTTATATGACACAATTAAGGGCCCCTTTTAGGCTAGTACTAAGTGAAATTTAGTTAGCAAAACTATTTCAATGCAGGTCCATGGAGAATACAGTAAAATGATTTAATTATGTAGATACTCTATGGTTATACTCTTCAATCTCTCTGGTCACGCAATCACAGACATGAAGGTCGCTATCTTAAAACAAAAAAACTTCAAATCCAGACTCCAGCGAGAAACTGCTGAATTGGAATTCATTTGCAAATTGGATACTATTAATTTAGGCTTAAATAGAGACTTGGAGTGGCTAAGTCATTATGCAAGGTAGCCTGTTTCCTCTTGTTTTTTCCTCCCCCCCCTCCCCCCAGATGTTCTGGTTTAACTTGGATTTAAACTTGAAGAGTGGTCAGTTTGGATGAGCTATTACCAGCAGGAGAGTGAGTTTGTGTGTGTATGGGGGTGGGGGGGATGTGAGAAAACCTGGATTTGTGCAGGAAATAGCCCAACTTGATTGTCATGCACATTGTGTAAAGAGTTGTCACTTTGGATGGGCTATCACCAGCAGGAGAGTGAATTTGTGGGGGGGGGTGGAGGGTGAGAAAACCTGGATTTGTGCTGGAAATGGCCCACCTGATGATCACTTTAGATAAGCTATTACCAGCAGGACAGTGGGGTGGGAGGAGGTATTGGTTCATATTCTCTGTGTATATATAAAGTCTGCTGCAGTTTCCACGGTATGCATCCGATGAAGTGAGCTGTAGCTCATGAAAGCTTATGCTCTAATAAATTGGTTAGTCTCTAAGGTGCCACAAGTCCTCCTTTTCTTTTTGCGAATACAGACTAACACGGCTGTTACTCTGAAACCTGTCATTATGCAAGGCACTGCATTTAGCCGTATGGAGTGGAAATCTATCAACTGCATGAAAAAACTTGTACAGATACAGACAGACATCATCTTCCTTTCCAAATGCAAACAGATGGACATCGTACCAAAAGGACTGAAGGTAAAAAATCCATTACAATCTACATACCACACAGACTATGCTGACAGCTTGTGCTACACGCTCTCAAAGAAACTGCGGAATCACCTGATCAACATCCTCTACAGCGAACAGGGAAAGATTAAGAATGAGCTCTCAAACATGGATACTCTCATAAAAAACCAACCTTCCACACAAGCTTCCTTGTGGCTGGATTTTACTAAAACTAGACAAGCCATTTACAACGCACACTTTGCTTCTCTACAAAAGAAAAAGGACACTAAACTTTCTAAACTACTACATGCTACAAGGGGCCACAGCAATGGTTCCCTCAACCCACCTAGCAATATTGTTAACCTATCCAACTATACTCTCAGCCCAGCAGAAGCAGCTGTTCTATCTCGGGGCCTCTCCTTCTGCCCCTCCACCCCCATGAACATGATACAGTTCTGTGGTGACCTAGAATCCTATTTTCGACGTCTCCGACTCAAGGAATATTTCCAAAATACCTCTGAACAGCATACTAATCCACAGAGGTCTCCCTACCAACACTACAGAAAGAGGGATTCTAGGTGGACTCCTCCTGAAGGTCGAAACAGCAGACTGGACTTCTACATAGAGTGCTTCCACCGACGTGCACGGGCTGAAATTGTGGAAAAGCAGCATCACTTGCCCCATAACCACAGCCATGCGGAACGCAATGCCATCCACAGCCTCAGAAACAACTCTGACATCATAATCAAAAAGGCTGACAAAGGAGGTGCTGTTGTCATCATGAATAGGTCGGAATATGAACAAGAGGCTGCTCGGCAGCTCTCCAACACCACTTTCTACAAGCCATTACCCTCTGATTCCACTGAGAGTTACCAAAAGCAACTACAGCATTTGCTCAAGAAACTTCCTGAAAAAGCACAAGATCAAATCCGCACAGACACACCCCTGGAACCCCGACCTGGGATATTCTATCTACTACCCAAGATCCATAAACCTGGAAATCCTGGGCGCCCCATCATCTCAGGCATTGGCACCCTGACAGCAGGATTGTCTGGCTATGTAGACTCCCTCCTCAGGCCCTACGCTACCAGCACTCCCAGCTACCTTCGAGACACCACTGACTTCCTCAGGAAACTTCAATCCATCGGTGATCTTCCTGATAACACCATCCTGGCCACTATGGATGTAGAAGCCCTCTACACCAACATTCCACACAAAGATGGACTACAAGCCGTCAAGAACACTATCCCTGATAATGTCACGGCTAACCTGGTGGCTGAACTTTGTGACTTTGTCCTTACCCATAACTACTTCACATTTGGGGACAATGTATACCTTCAGATCAGCGGCACTGCTATGGGTACCTGCATGGCCCCACAGTATGCCAACATTTTTATGGCTGATTTAGAACAACGCTTCCTCAGCTCTCGTCTCCTAAAGCCCCTACTCTACTTGCGCTATATTGATGACATCTTCATCATCTGGACCCATGGAAAAGAAGCCCTTGAGGAATTCCACCAGGATTTCAACAATTTCCATCCCACCACCAACCTCAGCCTGGTCCAGTCCACACAAGAGATCCACTTCCTGGACACTACAGTGCTAATAAACAATGGTCACATAAACACCACCCTATACCGGAAACCTACTGACCGCTATTCCTACCTGCATGCCTCCAGCTTTCACCCTGACCACACCACATGATCCATCATCTACAGCCAAGCTCTGTGATACAACCGCATTTGCTCCAACCCCTCAGACAGAAACAAACACCTACAAGATCTCTGTCAAGCTTTCTTACAACTACAATACCCACCTGCAGAAGTAAAGAAACAGATTGATAGAGCCAGAAGAGTTCCCAGAAGTTACCTACTACAGGACAGGCCTAACAAAGAAAATAACAGAACGCCACTAGCCGTCACCTTCAGCCCCCAACTAAAACCCCTCCAACGCATTATTAAGGATCTACAACCTATCCTAAAGGATGACCCAACACTCTCACAAATCTTGGGAGACAGGCCAGTCCTTGCCTACAGACAGCCCCGCAACCTGAAGCAAATACTCACCAACAACCACATACCACACAACAGAACCACTAACCCAGGAACTTATCCTTGCAACAAAGCCCGTTGCCAATTGTGCCCACATATCTATTCAGGGGACACCATCACAGGGCCTAATAACATCAGCCACACTATCAGAGGCTCGTTCACCTGCACATCCACCAATGTGATATATGCCATCATGTGCCAGCAATGCCCCTCTGCCATGTACATTGGTCAAACTGGACAGTCTCTACGTAAAAGAATAAATGGACACAAATCAGATGTCAAGAATTATAACATTCATAAACCAGTCGGAGAACACTTCAATCTCTCTGGTCACGCAATCACAGACATGAAGGTCGCTATCTTAAAACAAAAAAACTTCAAATCCAGACTCCAGCGAGAAACTGCTGAATTGGAATTCATTTGCAAATTGGATACTATTAATTTAGGCTTAAATAGAGACTTGGAGTGGCTAAGTCATTATGCAAGGTAGCCTGTTTCCTCTTGTTTTTTCCTACCCCCCCCCCCAGATGTTCTGGTTTAACTTGGATTTAAACTTGAAGAGTGGTCAGTTTGGATGAGCTATTACCAGCAGGAGAGTGAGTTTGTGTGTGTATGGGGGTGGGGGGGATGTGAGAAAACCTGGATTTGTGCAGGAAATAGCCCAACTTGATTGTCATGCACATTGTGTAAAGAGTTGTCACTTTGGATGGGCTATCACCAGCAGGAGAGTGAATTTGTGGGGGGGGTGGAGGGTGAGAAAACCTGGATTTGTGCTGGAAATGGCCCACCTGATGATCACTTTAGATAAGCTATTACCAGCAGGACAGTGGGGTGGGAGGAGGTATTGGTTCATATTCTCTGTGTATATATAAAGTCTGCTGCAGTTTCCACGATATGCATCTGATGAAGTGAGCTGTAGCTCACGAAAGCTTATGCTCTAATAAATTGGTTAGTCTCTAAGGTGCCACAAGTACTCCTTTTCTTCTCTCCAATAAGGTTTTTCTTATTTTCTGCTACAAGAGATATATTTAATTTCACCATCTAAGGGGCTGGAAGCCTCATTTTGACTTCAAGTGAAATAAACTATAAATAATATATAGCTTAGATCTCAACCACAGGTACGTGTACTCCTGGGTGTATGCAGAGGTCTTCCAGGGGGTACATCACCTGATCTAGATGTTTGCCTAGTTTTAAAACAGGCTATATGAAAAGTACTAGAGAGATCAGTGCAAACAAAAATTTCATACACACAATGATTTGTTTATATTGCTCTATATACTATACACTGAAATCTAAGTACAATATTTATATTCCAATTGATTTATTTTATAATTATGTGCTAAAAATGAGAAAGTAAGCAATCTTTCAGTAAGAGTGTGCTGTGATACTTTTGTATTTTTATGTCTGATTTTGTAAGGATGTAGTTTTTAAGTGAGGTGAAACTTGAAGCACACAAGACAAATCAGACCCCTGACAGGTACAGTAGTCTGGAAAGGTTGAGAGCCACTGGCTTAGACTGCAAGTCCCTTGACTTCCTGTGTTTTGTCCAGTGACCAACTCTTTGAGACAGATTTTCAGCTGGTGTAAGGGGACATGACCACTGACTTCAGTGGAGCTGTACCTCATTACAGCAGCTGAGGATTTGGCCCATAGTGGTCAATAATTATGATTAATGGAGATTTATTCTGTTTTAGCATTCACTTTGTTGGATAATAGACACTCAACTAGGCTTTGATCCTGCAAACATTTGCACCCATGAGTAACTGTATATGCATGTGAATAATCCCATTGAATTAAATATGACTCCATATGTGTAAAGTTACATTTGTAGGTGTTTCCAGCGCTGGGGCCTAGCTGAGTTATAGGTATAATCAATAACCCATGTGCCAGTTGTGGTTATTCTGCATATTAAATTGAACTTTGACAATTCAGACTGTTTGAGAGCATTGATGTGTGCATTCTTGTACCTTTCCACCTCCTCAGCCATGATTTACATGTTGTTCTTATTGCTTAGTAATTGTGAGACGATTGAATTACATCTGGTTTGGCCAAAGAAAGGAATGGAGTGAGGAATTTAACTGAAAACCCCAACTCACTGAACACTACCTGCCACTGTCTAGGCTTTGCTTAGGAAACCTGAACTCAGGTGAAATGTGAAAAGTAAACAAACTGTCTTTCCCCAGTTGACCAACTTGAAAAACTAAAAGCAGTACTGACTGACCTCTTCAGAGCATGAGTATTAAGTTGGTGGATGGCACGTGCAGGTTGGTTCACTAGAAAAAGCATTTCATTGTGCAGCCCGATAAATCAGTGCTGTAATAGGGATTATTATTACGTTTGGACTTCATGTATATATATGTCATTTATTTAGGACTGTATCTTTCTAGATATGATGGAAGAGGAATACCAACAGAGGAAGCAGTCCTTGTGCTGCTTCAGTATTGTGACTTGCAGCCTGTCTGAAGGCATAACAAAGGCCTAATTGTGTGACTGCCCAGCTGAGCCAACAAGCAATGAATAAGCGAGTGATGGTCAACAGTGCAAGTACTGGATATCACAGAGGGCAATTCAAAGGGTGTATAACTGTGAAATGAGTGAGGAAGGTGTAAAGCAAAATAGAACTAGAGAAGCACTTGTAGCAAGATATAAAGGTAGTGTCTCTTTTATTGAAATGGCTAGTTTTTCATGGGGAACAGAAAGAAATTACAAAGAGATTGATAACTTGGTGGAGAGGTAGGGATAACCCTGACATAGCACTTCTTCAAACATGGGGAGCTACAGGAAAACAGTTCTTCTCTGCAGTCTGAGAGGAGGGAGATGTAAAACTAGTGTCTGATGTAACTGAGGAGTGAGAGGTGCTCTCTGTGCTAATCAGGTCATCTAGTCCAGTGTCCTGCACTGAGGCAGGACTCTATGTTATCTAGACCAGTGGTTCTCAACAAGGGGTACTCATACCCCTGGGGGTATGCAGAGGTGTTCTGGGGTACATCAACTCATCTAGATATTTGCCTAGTTTTACAACAGGCTACATAAAAAGCACTAGAGAAGTCAGTACAAACTAAAATTTCACACAGATGACTTGTTTATACTGCTCTATATGCTATACACTTAAATGTAAGCACAATATGTATATTCCAGTTGATTTATTTTATAATTATATGGTAAAAATGAGAACGTAAGAGATTTTTCAGTAGTAGTGTGCTGTGACACTTTTGCATTTCTATGTCTGATTTTGTAAAGCAAATAGTTTTGAAGTGAGGTGAAACTTGGGGGTAGGCAAGACAAATCAAACTCCTGAAAGGGGTACTGTAGTCTGGACAGACAAGTGTTTGTCTAACCTGTTCTTAAAAACCTTCTGCAACAGAGATTCCACAACCTCCTTAGCAAAAACAATAAGGAGTCCTTGTGGCACCTTAGAGACTAACAAATTTATTTGGGCATAAGCTTTCATGGGCTATAACCTACTTCATCAGATGCATGGAGTGAAAAATACAGTAGGCAGGTATAAATATACAGAACATGAAAAGATGGGAGTTGCCTTACCCAGTGGGGGTCAGTGCTAACGAGGCCAATTCAATCAGGGTGGATGTGGCCCATTCCCAACAGTTGACAAGAAGGTGTGAATAATATATCAACAGAGGGAAAATTACTTTTTGTAGTGACCCAGCCACTCCCAGTCTTTATTCAGGCCTAATTTGATGGTGTCAAGTTTGCAAATTAATTCCAGCTCTGCAATTTCTCACTGAAATCTGTTTCTGAAGTTTTTTTGTTGAAGAATGACCACTTTTAAGTCTGTTATTGAGTGTCCAGGGAGATTGAAGTGCTCTCCTACTGGTTTTGAATGTTACAAGGGTCTTGATGTAATTTGTTCCAGTGCTTAAGTACTTTTACAGTAAGGAAGCTTTTCCTAATGTCTAGTCTAAATCACCTTTGCTGCAATTTAAGCCCGTTACTTCTTGTCCTTGTCCTCAGTGATTAAGGAAAACACTATATCACCCTCATTTCTATAAAAACCTTTTATGTTCTTGAAGATTGTTATCATGTCCCTCCTTAGTCTTCTCTTCTCCAGTCTAAACATACCCATTTTTTTCAATATTTTCTCACAGG
Source organism: Lepidochelys olivacea (assembly GCF_965140295.1). Taxonomy (NCBI): domain Eukaryota; kingdom Metazoa; phylum Chordata; order Testudines; family Cheloniidae; genus Lepidochelys; species Lepidochelys olivacea. Next base: position 20,252,236 of record NC_140424.1, read on the forward strand.
TCATGTTTTTTAGATCTTTAATAATTTGTGTTGCTCTCCTCTGGACTTTCTCCAATTTGTGCATGTCTTTCCCGAAGTGTGGTGCCCAGAACTGGACACAGTATTCCACCTGTGTCCTTATCAGTCCTGAGTAGAGTGGAAGAATTACTTCTTGTGTCTTGCTTACAACACTCCTGCTAATACATGCCAGAATGATGTTTACTTTTTTTGCAACAGTATTACATGGTTGCCTCATATTTAGTTTGTGATCCATTATAATGTCCAGAGCCTTTTCTACAGTACTCCTTCTTAGGCAGTCATTTCCCATTTTGCATTTGTGCAGCTGATTATTCATTTCTAAGTGTAGTATTTTGCATTTGTCCTTATTGAATTTCATCCTATTTATTTCAGACTACTTCTCTAGTTTGTCAAGATCATTTTGAATTCTAATCCTATTCTCCAAAGCACTTGTAACCCCTCCTAGCTTGGTGTCATATGCAAACTTTATAAGTGTCCTCTCTATGTCATTATCCAAATCATTTATGAAGACATTGAATAGACTCAGAAGTGGGACAGATCCCTGTGGGATCCCACTTGATATGCTCTTCCAGCTTAACTGTGAACCACTGATAACTACTCTCTGAGTATGTTTTTTCAACTAGTTGTGCATCCATCTTATTGTAGATTAGTTTAGATTATACTTGTCATAAACTAACTAGGGAAACTCATGTGAGAGAGTGTCAAAAGTCTTACCAACACATAAAACTTTTCATCCATATACAGCACTCTTAACAATGGTGGCAATCATCTCATTTTAAAGTTAGGAAGCGGAGATACCATTATAATTCAGTATAAAAGAAGGAACTTGAAGATATTTTTTCTTTTTTTAAAAAAATCCCTCAATAATAAGCAATTATATATAATTTTTCTTGTTGTTGGATCGTAGTATTCTAAAGGGATCTAAGTCCATCTCTGTAAGCACCTGAGGAAAGCTGAAGACAGAAAAACTTTGAGACAGAATTAAAAAAGTCTTATGTATTTTATAGGGCTGTCAATTAATTGCAGTTAACTCACATATTTAACTCAAAAAACTTAATTGCGATTAAAAAAATTAATCGTGATTAATCGCACTTATAACAATAAAATGCCCATTTAAATTTATTAAATATTTTTGGATGTTTTTCTACATTTTCAATATTGATTTGAATTAGAACACAGAATACAAACTGCACAGTGCTCACTATATATTATTATTTTTTATCACAAATATATGCACTGTAAAAATGATAAACAAAAAAAATAGTATTTTTCAATTCACCTCATACAAGTACTGAAGTGCAATCTCTTTATCGTGAAATTGTAACTTACAAATGCAGAGGTTTTTTGGTTACATAACTGCTCTCAAAGACAAAACTAAAACTTTAGAGCCTACAAGTCCACTCAGTCCTACCTCTTATTCTGATAATCGCTAAGACAAACAAGTTTGTTTACACTGACAGGAGATACTGCTGCCTGCTTATTTACAATGTCACCTGAAAGTGAGAACAGACGTTCGCATGGCACTTTGGTAGCTGGCGTTGCAAAGTATTTACATGCCAGATTTGCTAAACATTCGTATGCCCCTTCCATGCTTCGGCTACCATTCCAGAGGACATGTTTCCATACTGAGGATGCTCATTTAAAAAAGAATGCATCAATTAAATTTGTGACTGTACTTCTTGGGAGAGAATTGTATGTCTCCTGCTCTGTTTTACACACATTCTGCATATATTTCATGTTATAGCAGTCTTGGATGATGACCCAGCACATGTTCGTTTTAAGAACACTTTCACAGCAGATTTGACAAAACGCAAAGAAGGTAACATTGTGAGATTTCTAAAAATAATTACAGCACTCAACCCAAAATCTGAGAGGGACGAAGTGTGGAGCATGCTTTTAGAAGTCTTAAAAGAGCAACACTCTGATGAGGAAACTATAGAACCCAAACCACCAAAAAAAAAAAAAAAAAAAAAAATCAGCCTTCTGCTGGTGGCATCTGATTCAGATGATAAAAATGAACATGTGTCAGTCCGCACTGCTTTGGATTGTTATCAAGCAGAACCCATCATCATCATGGACGCATGTCCTCTAGAATGGTGGTTGAAACATGAAGGGACATATGAATATTTAGCGCATCTGGCATGTAAATATCTTGCAACGCCAGTTACAACAGTGCTATGCGAATGCCTGTTCTCACTTTCAGGTGACATTGTAAACTAGAAGCAGGCAGCGTTACCTCCTGCAAATTGAAACCAACCTTGTTTGTCTGAGTGATTGGCTGACCAAGAACAAGGACTGAGGGGACTTGTAGGTTCTAAAATTGTACATTGTTTTATTTTTGAATGCAGGGGTTTTTTGTATATAATTCTATATTTGTAAGTTCAACGTTCATGATAAAGAGATTGCACTACAGTATGATGTGAATTGAAAAATACAATGTTTTTGTTTTTTTGCAGTGCAAACATTTGTAATCAAAAATAAATATATAGTGAGCAATGTACACTTCGTATTCTGTGTTGTAATTTAAATTAATATATTGGAAAATGTAGTAAACATCCAAAATATTTAAAATAAATGGTATTCTATTGTTGTTTAACAATGTGATTAATTGCAATTAATTTTTTTAATTGCTTGACAGCCCTAGTATTTTAATCAGCCTTCTAAATTTCTTTTTCTCTTCTCTTTATTCAGAGTCTCTTTTTTAATGAACCTTTTGCTTAAGTGTTTTAGTAACATGTCTCTTTTTGATCAGAGTCCTTGTTAACCTACTCGTAATCAGAGGGCTCTCTACGCAAGTATTAAAGGAATGCAGATAGAAGTGTGCAGAGGGAGTGAGAAATGGGAAATGAGGATGACTTCTTGGTTTTGAAAACAGAAGTCTAAGGATACTGGGATCTGAGGCTCACCAACGCTTTTTCCTGTCTAAGTCAGCATCAGGAACGTCTTGATTGTTCATGTCACTGTGGGTTTCTAACTGGAACCCCAGCATTGTTTTTCCCTCTCCCTGCCCTTTTTCACATGCCAGCTTCAGTGTGGACACATCTATTTTGGCTGCCAGTTCTTTAGTCATTTGGAGCATTAAGAACCTCAAGGTGAGGCTTGGAATCCAGTGGGAGTTGAACTGAAAAAAAAATAAATAGGATATTGTGTGTTTGATGCATGCCAGGAAAGGTTCTCCATTTTTTTGCCGGAACCCAGAATGTACTATTGCCATCAACAAGGTGCAATAGTATGAAGTAACACGATTTGTCCTTTTCTTTGTGAGCTAGCCTGGTCAGACTTTCATCCAGAATCCAAGCTAGCTCACAGAGGAAGAATGGTAAGAATGCCTTTCCTCTCTCTTTAGGTACTTCCAGAATGCCTGTTGACATGGTATCTAAGCACTGCCCCAGAGACTATTTATTGATTTAGTTATAGTTCTCTGGGACCTCATTATCATTTCAACTAACACTCTTTTAGCCTCAGCAAGGCCTGATATAATATATCCAGGCTTCCATGTTGCCTTGTCTTTACCACTGTTCTCACAATATACTGGCAAGTCACCATAATGTTGCACCACTCTTTTGTAGACAAGAATTTTGAAATTTCTTGTATCAGCCAGATTCAACATCATAATACGAACAATAAGTTACTTGCCCAAGTTTACATAATGAGTTGGCGGAAGAGATGGGCTTAGTGCCCTGGTCAGCTGATTCTCAGTCCCATGCTTAATCATTGGACCACTATCGCAGTGGGAGTTGCAGCTATGTAACTAAGAGCTTAATTTGGCCTAATAAAGATATTGTAGGTGAGACAAGGTTTAAAACAAATAAAAATGATTGAAAGTCACATTCATTTCCCGGAAGATGTACTGCTTATAGCCAGGCAGGAGGAAAATATGTATCCTCTAGTTTTGGCCCCCACCCTCTTTCTCACCAGACATGAGGTTCCAGACAGGGTCCCTCTGCAAGGTCTGAGGGAAGGGGGTAGATTGCCACAAACATGACCCACATATTCTTACTTACATGGACAGGTGTGGAGGGGCCTCTTCATGCACAGATCTCAGGCACATTGTTACGTGATCTGGACCATTGCTTTTCTACAAGTTTTTCCATAAATATACAACAGCCTTAGGACATGTGGAAAAATCCATAAAAGAATTGGCTGGTCATACAGTTCCTAAACCTGCCTTAACCGTAATTAATTGCATTCATCCCAAAACTTCCCTTGAGATGAATGTTATCACATCCCCTAGAGATTGGATTGTAGATGTAAAATGTATTTATGAATCTTTAATCTCACACTCTGTGTTAATGGTATGTTGTTTGTTAATAGGTCACCAGTAAAAGCACCACTACCCTCTACCCACAAGCCTACATTTAGTAAATGGATTTTAAATGAGTCTCTGAGATTAATAAGAAATGAAAATCCAAGTACAACTGATAACATTCTAGAAAGAGCGGGCCAAACCCTGCTGTTCTTACTCAAGCATAACTTCCACAGAACTCAATGGGAGTTTTGCCAAACAAAAACTGTGTAAAGATTTCGGGACCAGGTTCACTGTGTTTACACACTGCAGCAGAATCCTTGGAGGACAAAGACAGAGGAGAGAGGCCATTTGTATATTAGTTGTATGGAGGTGCTGGTCCTGACTCCATAACTAAGTTGAGTTCTATTTTGCACTGAAGACAGGGAGCCAACGCTATATATAAAAGAGTACAGCATGTCCAGTACATCCTCCACATGTAATGACACTATACATGGGGGGAATGTGAAAAACAATCTGACTTTCAAAATGAATTTAATCTATTCTGGGACCACAGGCACTAATATGCCTTAATTGTGATCCTAAGATTTTTGTATGGTGTCACTACAGGACAACGTTACAGTTATTTGGGTGCCTTAACAGTGCATTTCTGTACTTTAACATGTTTGGATTTCTTTTAAGTGTAACCTCAACTGAATGTCCCAGGTTTGCAATTCTTGGTTTTAGAACAATTACAATATTCTGTTAATACATTTACTCATAAATTACTGAGGTACTCTCAACTTTAAGTCGATCTTAACATAAGAATCGCCAATAGACTTGATATTTTTGAACATGAAAAATAAGAATCTGATTAAGACTCCTTGGAACTGAATCTATAGTAAAGTACTGAGGTGAAATGGCACCTTGTAAAGAAAGAGGATGTTGAGAGTAAGATTTTATATTGAAGTCCCAGTGAGAGAATAAGGGCTGGTCAACACCCACAGTTGCACCAGTTTAATTAAGGCATAATAATAAACCAGTTTAGTTAAGCAGGTGCAGCTTTTAAATTAGTTTGAGTGTCTGTGCTGGGGGGGGAGCTCCAATTTAACTAAATCCGTTTATAAATTGCATATAGACAAGCCCTTATAAAGAAGCTCAGAGAAAAGTTACGCAGTAAAATGACAGCACTGAACTCCCCTTATACTAGTGCTCAATGGAATGAAAATAAACAAGAGTTGACAATATTTGAAAAGCAGAAACCAAAAAAGTTTCCTGTTACTATAAACACATTTTCACACTTGGGTCACTTTGCACACAAACACACCTTGTACTATAAAGTTCATGTTTTCCTCATCTTGGTGATCATCATACTACACTATTTTAAAATATCTTAAAAATACGGATACTTCCTGAAAGCTACATATCTGTGAGCTTTCCAGTTGCCTATAAAGAATGAGATTCTCATCTGAGTAACGCTGCTGTCCATCCGAGTTCTCCGTTGACTTCAGTTGAATTACTCTTGAAATACCCCAGTATTACTGAGATCAGAATCTCACCCTAGCTCTCAAAAAGACTTGCTGTTGAAAATTACATGTGAAATTTGCAAACTATTGAGCTAATTTATTTACCTTGTTAGCTCATCATGTCTGCAAAAAATACCTTCTTCCCTCCCAGTAACCTAGCAACGAATACACAGTACAAGATTATTTTTTCATAATTTATAGTAAAGATGCATTAAATGCATTGCCTGGCCTTAATTCCATGAAAAGCATGTAGCAAACAACACTGCAGTTGTTTGTTTATACTGGCCAGGGTTGCATTTGTTCAGTGTAGTGTGGTATTTATTTTGTCTAAATATTGAAGCAGAAAAGAAAATAGATTCTTATTTTCAGAGAACTGTTATAAATATTGTGCTTAGCTTTGGTTTTATGTGAAGTGACTATGGATGGCTTTGGACCTGTCTTTTGCTGTCACATGCTCATGCTGTGTATTAGAAACCTTTGAATAATATTTGAAGTATTGTTGTTTCCACATGCTGAGTCCACAGGTTGCAATATACATGTAGGCTGGAAGAACAGGAGAAAATGAAAAAGTAAGCCAGCCAAGAGGATATACATGCAGATAAATATCAGCTTTACCAGTGGCATAAATTAAGTTTTCTAAAACAGGAAATTAATGTTTTAGATGGTAGAAATAAACAAGTGTTCCTCTTCAGAAGTTTCAGATTAAATAGAATTTTTCCTGAAAGCTGTGTTTCTGAGAACTTTTTGGCAAATGTATTAAAGACCTAGGTTATTGTGAAATGAAAGGAAACACTAAAAGTCATGGATGAAATGCATAGAACTACCCCCCAAATAACAGCATACTGAGATCTGTTCTCAAAAATTCCTTTTCTGCTTTAATGGTACAAAGTTGCGGACATCTGAGCATGGTTTCATTCGTGCAACCCCTGGAGGCTTAGGCACCAAGTCTTCTGCCTGGGTCCGCATTTCTCTGTGGTAGTATCATTGTGTGGGAGGGGAGGTGCTCTAGGTTTTTCACCCATCCTTTGAACTTTGGGTCACTTTTTTGATCCATTCAGTAGAAGCTGCAATCAACTGTGAGCATATAGGTCCAACCACCACTATCTTTCCTGTTCCTTAATGCTGTGTGTGATTGGGGAATGCAAGTTCTGTGCTCGCCTGTACCTCTGATGCTGCAGAGAAGCTCAGCAGCCTAATGTGTGAGGGGAACAGGGGAGCAGAACAGTAGGGTTTCATGACCCCAAGCCTGGCTTCTCAGATTTGGCTGGAGATAGGGTTTGTCCCATGTTGCGATTTTAATCACTTTTTAACTATCACTCCCCCTTCACTCCAATACCATAGTGATGGAGGCCATTCTCTGAGGTCTGGAAGGATGGATGGTCCAGTGGTTAGGGCCCTAAAATGGGACTAGGGAGATCTGGTTTCAATTCCCTTCTCCTCCACAGACTTCTGTTATCACCTAGGCCAAGTAACGAAACCTCTCTGTGCCACAGCTCTCCATTTTAAAATGGGGATAATATCATAAGAATGGCCATACAAACCAATGGCCCATCTAGCCCAGTATGTGTCTTCTGACAGTGGCTGGTGCCAGATGCTTCAGAGGAAAGTAATCGAACAGGGCAATTATAGAGTGATCCATCCTCTCATCCAGTCCCAGCTTTTGGCAGTCAAAGGTTTAGGGACAACCAGAGTACAGGGTTGCATCCCTGACCATCTTGGCTAATAGTCAATATCCTTCATGAATTTAGCCATTTTTTTTATCCAGTTGTGTTTTTGGCCATTACAACACCCATGGCAACAGGTTCTACCGGTTGCGTCTCTCTTCTAAGATGAACAGTCCCAGTCTATTTAATCTCTCCTCGTATGGAAGTTGTTCCTTATCCCTACTAATTTTTCTTATCCTTCTCTGTACCTTTTCCAGTTCTAATATAACTTTTTTGAGCTGGTATGAATACAGCATTCAATGTATGGATGTACCATGGATTTATATAGTATCATGATATTTTCTGTTTTATTTTCTATCCCTTTCCTAATGGTTCCTAACATTCTGTTTGCTTTCGTGACTGTCACTGCACATTGAGCAGATGTGTTCAGAGAACTATTCACAATGATGGCAAGATTTTTTTCTTGAGTGGTAACAGCTAATTTAGACCCCATCATTTTGTATGTATAGTTGATATTATTTTTTCCAGGGTGCATTATTTTGCACTTATCAACATTTAATTTCATCTGTCATTTTGTTGCCCAGTCACCCAGTTTTGTGAGATCGTTTTGTAACTCTTTGAAATCAGCTTTGGACTTACTATGTTGAATAACTTTGTATTGTCTGAAAACATTGCCACCCACCCTTTACCCCCTTTTCCAGATCACTTATGAATATGTTAAACAGCACAGGTGCCAATACAGATCCTTGGGGGAGCCTGCTATTTACCACTTTCCATTGTGAAAACTGACTATTTATTCCTCCCTTTTGTTACCTTTCTTTTAACCAGTTACTGATCCATTGAGATGACTACGATTGTGAGCTGCTCAAATACTATGGAAATGGTGGTAATAGGTCGTATAAATGCCAGTAGCTAGATAGGCAGATGATAAAGGATATTTGTCTCTATAAACAACAAATGGTTTGTCTTATCTGCCTTTATAAATTCAGAGTAAACTGATTTTATTTCATTCAGATGTAGTGCAACTCTTCACATTTGGCTTGTATGCTTGGTAGCTGATGTATGTTTTAAGATACATCTGATTTTATTACATCCCAAGTCTGGGTGTCTCCATTGTTTTTGGTGTGTTACCTGTCATAACTTGCTTGGCCAAACATTGAAATTTCAGGGGGTTCCTGTTTGTTGGAGAACTGGATTTTATAAATCAAGCCTCACTCTTGTGTCCTCAGCAAAATCCGTTGATTCTAGAGGTAGCTGATTGTGATCCTAATTCAAACATCCAGAGATGGAAGTTCAATTGTGCTTGTAGCATGAGCTGCCAGTTCAGTGGGTAGTTGTTTGTTTATCTAAGAATGCTGCCTGTGTGTTCTGGGGGACAAGGCAGCACAGCTCAAAGCAGTTTCTCCTTTGGCCTCAACACTTAGTGAATATCATCTTACTCTTGTTAAACAGCAGAGTCCGAACTGACTGCCTTGCACCAAAAATCGTGATGCCTGTAACTGGAGTTCAATATAAACTCAGACACTCAGTCGAGATATCCTCCCCTGGGAAAATTTGGCTTTTTTTTTTGTTTGGTTATTTTTTGTTTTGATTTTTTTAAATACAAGGCCTGTCATCTGCTGCAGGCTGGTACATTCCAAAGGCAAAAAGTTTGCTCTAAAAAACACCTTTGAGCCAAGGTAAAAGTCAGCCATGAGCAGTGATGGCTTAGGAGTGACCAGATCTTTACTCAGATCCCCGGTGATGGGATCTTCTAATAGACATGGACAGATAAAAGTAATCCAAGAGATGTGATTCTGGCTGAGTTCATTCCCACCACTCAGATTAACTCTTTCAGAGGCAAGGACATTCTCTGCCCCAAATCCCTCAGTTCAAACACTGAACCTCCCACCTACTCCATTATTGTCAGACCCTTTCCTGTCTTCAGACATGTCAAGTCTCATTCACTGGGTCTGAGAGTTACTCATTAGCATGCTATCTCACTCTCTCACATACATTCCTAAGCTTATCTCCCTAGTTTTGAGTAAATATATAAAGATTTAAAATATTTTTACTCAGGCACTACAAGAGACAACAATAGATCTGAGGCCTGAAGTATGGGACTTAGAGTCTGGAAAGCTGCTTTCCAAGCTTATGTGCTGTCTGGCTCTGTGGTAACCATGGAGCTACAGACCAGCATTCTATATGCTTGCGAGAGGACGCTATGCAGGGGTTGAGATGAATATTTGAAGGTCAAAAAAATATGAGTTTGCCCAAAAAACAAGCAGGACTTGATTGAAAGTTTTCAGGTTCTGCAAATACAGTTCAAAATTTAAACCACACTGGACAAATTCACGTTCTCAGGGATCTCCAATCATCCAGGTTTTTGTTCCAACCAGCAAATAATTGTTTTTATTAAAATCCACTGGTTTGCATTGCATATATAATTGTCACATGCCCTAGACTTTAGTATGAATTAGGACATTTTTGTGTTTCATTTCAAAACAAGCTGTTAAATTCTGGTTGGATTAAAACTCTGGACTACTGGATGTTGCCAAGGACCAAAGATGAGAGTCCCTGTCTTAAGCAACGACCTAACACACCACCTGGAAAGTCTCACTCTTTGACCTTGAATTTCACTCTTTGGGGCTATAAATCTCACTCTTAAGGACAGACAACCCTTGGCATCTCAGTGTCTGCCCATTGGTGCACTGTGTGTATCGTCTCCAAGTCCTACTTGTTTAATATTTATCTCCTTTTATTTCTATCCTCTGTCCTCCTTCTAGCTTTTATCTCATTTCTTCTTCTTATGTTATCTGCACCTTCCTCTCTTGCTTTCTCTCCAGGCCATTATGTGCTGGCCTTGACCCTCCATAAAATGTTCTTTCCTCTTTCCTTGAAAAATATGCCCCCTTTATGTCACCCCTTCAGGTCTCCTCCTCTGTCATACCAATGTAGGACTGAAGATCATCCACCAGTGGCGAGAGAGCATCTTGCAGGTTAGCACAAGGGTCCCCCTGCAAGGGGGAGGCCAAATTTACCTCCTCCAATGAGAATAGCATGCCTTGTCTGAGATTAAAACAAATCAGCAGAGCAAGATCTGGTTGTGGGAGTTGCGAAACACATGGTCACATGCCCCAAGGAGCCCATTGGTTACATAATCAGTAGCATGGCTCTCAAGGATTTTCCTACATAGGTATTTCCTTCAGAATAACAGTGTTGAATGAGGCCTTTCAATGCATTCACTCTGTCACGCTGTTTATACCAGTTTTGTATGTTCAGCTGAGACGCACTTAAACCAAAATCCTGGATCTGAATGTGCCCTTATTATGGTTTCTATCTGCTAGTACACAGCCATCCTTTGGAGAAAGTTTAAAGCCAGATCTGAGTGTGAGCCCATCACCAATAATCAGTAGATTTTTTTAGTATTTTTTTTAGTATTGAAACAAATTGCTTATCTTCCTCCCAGAGAATCCCCCTTTCTACAGCTTCATATTCTCTAAATCTTTTAAAAATATAATCCTTTTTTGGCATGGACACATAACTGTGAACATTCAAGCAAGTTCATGTAAATGAATATGTAGTACCATCCAGTCAGTAACTAGGCCTCAATCCTTTTACTTGCTCTGCATACATGGACATCCAGTGGAAGGCAATAGAGTTTATATTGGCTCAAGTGTCTGACTGCATGCAGTAATATGCCATACTGGAGACTATGGTTCTGTATTACAGAAATGTCACTTATTAACTTCTGTTTTCAGGGTTTTATGAATCAGTCCCAAAAATAAAATGGCTCCTGCTGAAAACCTGGTATGCTGTACATAGGAATTATTTTATATCTATAGCTCACTATTATATTGTATAATGTATCTTATTTATACAAAAATATCCTCTGGGAATTTTTTTTTTTTTGCTGTTTCTGAATAATAAGTGCAAAAATTAGTGTTCAGAATGTTTTCTCTTGAAACAATATTTGCTTTTCACAGCTCAAACAAAAAAGCTCAGAGCATCCAAAAACTGCCTCACCCATTGAGTGTGTTCCCAGATCTCAGCCAACAGCACTACTATGGACTAGCTGTGAGTAGCCGGAAGAGCATTCTGGGTATTGATATGCAAATGAACACACCAAGCATCCCACTTTGTTACAGAATTTCTATATCTAGTACTGACAGTCACTTTTGAACTGAGAAAATCTTAACTTAGGCATGGCTTGTAATAGGGGATCCTTGGTTTGCCCATTTTTATGTCCATCAGCATGCAGTAGTGCTTTGGTCTGGTGGAGGTGAAGTTGATAATAGGGTACAACACAAACACCATAGAGACATGGAGGTTAGAAGTGGCTTTTGGCCTCCATGTCTTTATTGTGTGATTGGGTCTGTAGAACTAATTGCCACTGGAATTTTTGAAGTAAGCAAAGACAGAAAGGCAGAGCTAATGGTCATTTTCAAAATAGTACTCATTACTCCAGGTTCTTATGTGACAGGCTACATGATCTTATTAATTTTTTCCTCAACTCACTGGGTTGAAATGAATGTATTACAAAGGCATTCATGCATTATAGTGATGCGACTATGTAAAGAGGTACACAGAGGGACAAATTTAAGACTAAAAGAATACAATGCTGTTTTTGTATGCTTTCCAGCACTATTTGCAATCAAAATGTCCTTACAAACAAAAACTTCTTATGAAGAAAGAATTGAGGTTCTGAACTTTAAAGTTTGTGCTACTGCACATGCTCAGTAGAATAAAGAATTTTGCATTATGGCATGTTTTATTACATTGCTGGATGTTGTCCCTGCATGTAAATTACATATTTACATGCATTGCATCATTTGATGTAATTACAATAATTATGTTAATACTTTATAATCAACAATAAATACCCCTAATTTACAAAACAAAAACTACATGGAATGGAAATGGAAGGGAATGCACTGTTAAAGATTCTACCTTTCATACATAGGCAGAATGGAAGCACCACCTCAAAACTATAATATATTGGTTTGTGTATGATGTCCCCTTACACAGCACCCTGACACTTGTGAAGGGTGCCCTATGAAGCAATAGCAATAATGGTATACTACATTGCAAATAAGATTTGAATGTTTAATGCTTATCTGTGAACTGCTGCCTAGAAAAAGTGGTGTAGTCCCATTAACAAAATCTGTGTGACTAATAATTTAAAGGACACAGTACACCAAGAAGCTCAATGATCTGGAAATATTTTAACCCCTTTCCTGTTTATAGAAGTACCTTATAATTCTGCCACTCCACTGCTATTTCATTCAAGAGAAATGCAGTGCCTCAAGAATGAAAGAGTGGCTTGTGTGGCTGTGCACCCCACTGCTGCTAGACCCAGGTTTCCCCCCTCAACCATTGGCATTCATTTCTCCTCTTGTCTCAGTTGTTTTTTTCTCAGGCCTGGTTCTTCTCTTGCCACCCTGTTCAAAGTCTTGAATGTATTTCCCTGCTGCTGGCTTCTTTTTCAGTCACTTGCCAAATATCAACTGGGTATCTATCAGAAAGGGTTTACAATCTAAAATCACCACAGGTAGGGACATTACAAACAAGACAAGAAGGTATCCAGAATGTGGTGTGCTCATTAGAGTTTGCTAATCTGCTCTTTGTCCTGTGGTTTTTCAACAGGAGGGCGAGTGTGATACTGAAGGAGGGCATGTGTCCTGCTAGGGGAAGGGAACAAACCTGTAGCTCTGTAGGGGGCCACACCACACAATGAGGACGAGACCAGTTCATGCGCGGCAAGGCCTCGAATTGTGCCAGGAGTGCGAAAGGGAAGCAATCCGGTGCCGGGTTTTGCTAGCTCTTGACTGCAGGCCCCGTTCGGGAGGAGCCGAGTTTTGTGGGTGGCTCCGGGAGGCAAGGCAGCTCCCCGCCCCTCAGCTGGGAGTCTGGAGAGCTGGGGGAAGGAAACTTCAGAGTGGAGCCGAGTGGCTGAGCGAGGAGCAGCGCGCCGGGATGGGCACGGGGTAGCAACTCTGCCGGCATCTGCGCTTCCTTTCCCAGGGGCAGGCTGTCCGTGCAATCCCCCCCTCTGGCCCCACCATGTAGGGAAGCCTCCTTGCACGCCGCGGATTCCTCCCCTCCACCCCTCCCACTGCATCGCGCTGTGTCTCGCTGGGGTTCGCACCAGAGCAGAGGGGCTGCTGCGAGGGACCATGCTGAGCGCTCCAGCGCCCGGGCTGCTGCCGCTGCTCCTGGCGCTGTCGCTGCTGTGCCGGGGGGCTGCCGGGCAGTACTCCAGCGACCTGTGCAACTGGAAGGGGAGGTAAGGACTGAGCCATCCCCCCCCCCCGAGCCCGCCAGCCGTTTGGGGGGAGGAGGAGGAGCCCCAGCGGGGCATGTTCCGAGCCCCAGCGGGGCATGTCCCGAGCTTCCGAGGGAAGGAGACAGTCAGCGCTGCGTGTTTCCCCCGGTTTGGATTAAATTCTTAAAGCGCTTTCGTTAAGTTTCTCCGTTCCGGGGGCAGCTCAGTGTCCAGACGAGCCAGGCAATGTGCGGTTCTTCTTTAACATTCCGCAATCCGGGGGAGGGAGCGGAGGCTCTTTGCGGGATGTCTGACCCGCTTTTTAAATCTGGTTGAAATCGTCACCAGTTGGCAGACCCCAGACCATAGCCGATTTAAGCCCCCGGATGGGATCTGTTCCATCTGTGGCAGGATTTCACCCTTTCGCCCTTTCCGCCCCCTGTGGCTGAAGGAGAAATGGGACAACTTGATTTTGAACAGTGTCTTTCCTTTTAAAGAGATCCCCCTCGGCTCCCCCTCCAAATAATTTTTCAGTCCTACTGCGTCGATAGAATGCCTCTGCAGTTGTTTGAGAGCTACGGGGCCATGGGTTACGTTTTCAGGCTTGAGTCTCCTCTCCTCAGTTTTGGCCCCGTGTCACTTTCTGATTTCAGTGGACCGATTCCTGATTTACACTGTTTCTTTGGTGGTTCTCCTCTCGGACCCTCCCCCCGTCTCTCTACCATTCAAAATCGGTGTTTTTTTGTCAGCAGTTTAATATTGAAACTGAAAGGCACGAAGGTCTTGATCAGATATGGTAAGGTGGATCAATAATGGGGTTTACATGTCCCCAGCGCCTTTCTACATAGTCTTGTGTGAAATTTTAACAAATAGAGGCCCCGATCCTTCTTCCATTGACGTCAATGAGAGTTTTGTCCCTGATAGAGGGCGAAGGAAGAAGTTGGCCCAGATATGTGTGTGTATGTGGAATTTGGATTTGGTTGTAGCAAGAATCTTTCCCTTTTGGTCTGATTTTTGAGGCGGGATATAGGGGTTGATTAACATTCCAGGAGTAACTATCAGCATTACCAAAGACATGTGCCATGGGGAGATGAGGGGGAGGTAGCCTTAGCCAGGCATAGGAAGGGTATTTTTACTGATCCACAACAACTTCCACATCTGTGCAACCTAACACCGAAATAACCTGTTTTGTAACTCATGTCTGGTAACCTCCTACACTTGGCATTAACTTTGTTGTAATGCAATACACCTGCAAGTCCTTTTTGTGGTGAAAGTTGACTCTGTGTGTGTGTGTGTGTATATATATGTGCACCATACACACACACACACACACACAGAGGTAATTAAGGAATTGTCTGGCTCAGATATTTTATTTTAATTGCTGGTTACCTTGTTTATTTTTCATGTTTATTTCAAAGCACCTTGATAGTTTGTAATAGGGTAAAGATTTTAGGCCCAATTCTCCACTTACTTTGGTGGAAATGAGGAATAAGTGCTAAAGTCAATGGAGTTACACTGGTGTAAGTAAGAGGAGAATCAGGCTCTTTGTGTGTTCCCATTAACAGTTGACCTAGCTTCATTCCAATTTCACCCTTATTGAACTCACTGCTTTACCACACTGATATATAAAGCTGTTGGGCCAGATTCTGCTCTTAATTATACTGGTGGAGTAACTTCAATGCAGTAGCTCTGGATTACACCAGAGTCATTTAGGGCAAATTCTAGGCCATTGTTCTTTGGCTGCCATTACTATTCTAATCACCCTAGTTGTGAAACTTCTTTGAATGCTCAAAGTGTTTGGCTCCTAAACTTTAATCTTTTGTAATAACTTTAGTCTGTCTTCATGGTTTTGCAACCTCTTCTACTGTTTATAATCTAAAAACTCTTATTTATATTCACAGTCAAAATTGTTGCTAAATGAAGTACTCATGTAGCATATATTTGGTTTTCTGTTTGGCTAAACCTGTTTTTAATAGGGTACCAGTGTAAAACAGTTAATGTAATAAATTCATGCGTTTAAGCTCAATTGATTAAAATAAGAGTTTAGTTTAACTTGGAATGGAAGGATGTTTTGGAGAGAGTTCAAATCAATACAATCTGAAAGATGCATACAGTTGGCAACTATTTATGAACTTCTAATGACTCTTGGCAATTGGTAAAATGTTGAACTATAAATCCAGTTGGGGGGTGGGGGTGTTTGCAATGTACAACTGATATGGGACAAAGCCTACAGTTCCTTGTCAATTTCAGTAGCAAATTCCTAACAATCTGGCTTTTCATAGGTAGCTCTGTGGTCCTATAGTTTGGGGGCAGAGCATTTCAACTTTGCATAAACAAGGCCTAGAGCATGGATGGCACTGTCATGTACACACACAGAAAAATCCAATTTTTCTTTCTTTCTTTTTTTTCAGGGCTTTTGCCCTACTCCTCCTATCTGAGCTGGTGACCCTCCCACTGACCAGGCAGGGCTGGACATGGCTCTGTCCTGAGCCACTCAGTTTTTTGACTGCCAGCCAAAGGGGATAGTTGAGAGAAATGTGAGTCATTCTTTGCTACAGAGAATTTGGAACTGAATTGGTGACCCAGGCTTGGAATTTCCCATTGTCACCGGTCAGCCCCATTTTTGCTTATTAAGGAAATGACACATCCTTGGTGATCCTTTCAGTTGCACAAGAGCATAAGGGCTGACTTCTTAAAAATAGGTGGAACTGCCCATATTGAGCAGCATATGTGTCACTACTATATCCAGAATGCAAATGAATTTGGAGCTCAGGGTGAGACAAAGGCAATTGCATGTAGATTGAAGCTGACCTCTAGACCTTCTGAAAAGAGGTAGTGACCCTAGGACTGATACCCTTCAATTATCATCTAATTGTCACTTTATGGGTACTATTTGTGTGTCATCCACTCTATCCATAAATATGTTTTTGCTTCTTGAGAATAAATAGATACTGTAACTAACTTTTTTTAGACAGGGCAATCAAATCTTATGCTTAAAGGCACAAGCTGTTTGCTCCCTGGGGTCAGGAAGGAATTCTTTGTTTAAAGTATAGCATTTTGCAATCAATTAGTTGTCTTTATAGCTGTCTGTCTACGTTAGCTATTTATAAGGTGCCTATCATCTTGGTGTCTAAGTGCCATTGGAGCTTCAGTCTTCTTACAGACTAGTTCCAGGGTATTGCCAGATGCAGGTAAGCAGACCTGATAAGTCAGGGCATTTTTGCAGTTGGTGAGATTATACACTTAATGTTTTGGACACCCATTTTCCATTAATGAAAATTGCCTGGTCCATATATCTTAGGCATCTTTGAAAATATCAGCTATGATTTCTTTCAGTGTCTCAGATTTCCCAGGGAACGTTTGCCATAATGTACAGTCTGATTACTTACACTGCAGTTGTCTTTAGCAAGATCTTGCACTGGCTTAAAAGGCCTAGTGGAGACCCCCAAGCCCCTGAGGAAATTAGAAACCACACCATGGTGTGGTCCAATCAGAATTCATAATTATTTTGTTTATTCTAAAGATGTCTCATTTTCTTTGCGTGAAAAGTGCTGCTTTGATCCCACTGAAACCTAACCAATGTAGCCTTTAACTCAGACTGTGGGCTTGTCTACATGAACATTTCGTTTGTGACAAGCTGGGTGTAAATCTACCCCACACTAACCTGCTGTGCTCTAAGTGTCTGCATGAAGCCTGCAGCCGCACACTAACAGTTCCCTAGCATGCTTTGATCTACTCCCATTTCAAAGCAGGGTATTTCAAAGTGCACTAGGGAACAATTAGTGTGCTGCAGCATGCTTTGCAGAGACAACGTGTGGCAGGCTTGTGTGAGGTCGATTTTTACACCTTGGCTTGCCACTAAATAAATGTTTGTTTAGACACACCCTAGGAGTAAAGACACCTCAGTCCTCTTCCCAGTTCTTCCATGGACTGGCTTTGTGACCTTGGGCAATTCACATTGCCTCTCTGGGCATCTGTTTACTCATCTGTAAAATGGGGATATTACTTTCTCCCATTTTTAAAAGTGCTTTGAGAGCTACAGATGAAGATCGCTGCATAAGAGCTAAGTGCTCCTATTACGGCCATCTTTCCCATTGCTATGGTGGACACATTCTCCTCTTACAAACATCACCTGTTGCATTATCATATATAATAATTGGTTTCACAAATGGCAGTAATGGATCTTCCAAAACATGCAGTTATATGGCCCTTTGAGACTTCAGGAAGGCTAAACATCAGGCAGACAAGTGCAGTGGCTCAACATATGTCTCTTGGGATCTGTAGGAGGAAATATTGTTTGTTAGAACCTATTCCTAGAACAAACAGTACAACTTGTGGGAGGGGTGGGGAGATGCTTCATTCATCAACACAGCCATAAAACAACTGACCTCTTGCTATGTCATATATTTAAAAAATAAAAACCTCAAGTTAATTTAAAAATAGCTTTTATGACCTCTGCATTATGTGCATGTAGGACAGTTTATTACTGGGTACTGAGAAGTAAAAATAAATTGAACAAACTTCCAATATGGTGATAGATGGCAGTATTATAAAAGTTCCATTTCATTTGGACTAGGTCTTTAATATTCTGCAGGTTTACCTCAAGTTTTGAAATCTGCTCAATTTGAGTCCTCCATTATAATAGAGCTTGATGTATACAGCAGATACCTGTACATAAGAACGGCCATACTGGGTCAGACCAATGGTCTATCTAGCCCAGCATCCTGTCTTCCAACAGTGGCCAGTGCCAGGTGCTTTAGGGCAGACAGCCCTACTCCCTGTACTCACTGTATCTGTCTAACAGCGTCATTTTGTTGCCTGGGGAATATAATTGGCTTCATGTAAGAATTTTGGAATCCATCTTCTTTCATTTGAACAACAGCATGAATGTGTATATATTTTTGCCATGCAAAAATTCACCGTCTCAATATTGGTATCACCAGCAGCAGCATTTTTATTGTGTTTGAGCTCCCTATTCTGTCCCTCACCTTTCCCCATATGTTTTAACAGTATCCTTCTTGGGTGAAATTCACCCCGGTACAGAGGACCAGCACAAGTCCTATGCATCACCTTAGTCTTAGTTTGAAGGTTTATTTGAGATCTGTGTGATGCATAAGTCTTCTGCCAGGGGTGAATTTCACTCCTACCCCCCAAACATTACTTTGGGACACTTTATTCACTGACTGCAAAGAACTAAAAGACCAACTTCTTCATTTCTGGTTTTGGCTGAGTGTCACGCACAAAACCAGTATTGAAAAATTGATTTTTGTGGACAAGATGTAAACAGGCAGTCAATATGAGGTATCCCATTGAAACTTTTCTTTCTTGAATATGTCAAGTACTACCGTGTGTCTGAGGGCAAGAGAATAAAGGTCAGGGACTGGTCGCTCTCCCCCATCCTTTGTGCTCTTGATGTGGCTTTCAAGATTGTTCAAAAGCACATGTTTGCAGACAGTATTATTAAAACTGAGTTTTTCTGAGCTTCCTCATGTAACCTCTATCAAGTGGGTTACACTGACACTAACAATAATGAGTCACATCAACAGTAAATGCAAACCATATGTTGGTTTGTTTTTTTTTCTTTTTTACACATGGCTTCTCGTAACTTGTCTAAATGCTGACTGAGTTTAAATCCAGCATCGTTTGTTCTGTACCTAAATATGCTGAAGAAGTGGGGAAGAGGGAGATGTCTGTTGGAGATATGTGTTGAGAGATCAGAATATCATGTTCATGATTTATGCCATGTTAAAATGGGTTCTGTGTCTGACTCTGCTACAGACTCCAGTGTGATCTTTGTGCCTCAGTTTATACATCTATAAAATGAAGATGTTGTGAGACTTAATTATTTAATATTTGTAAAGTACTCTTGAGATTCTCTCATGGAATGTGCTGCAGAAATTGACTGTTTTTAAGGCTTCCAAGGAGGGGAAACTACAGGGAAGCTGAAGCTCTTAAACTTTATTTTTCAATACCAGATTTCCACTATAACATTTTATGATCTTCCATCTTCAGAATCATTCACTGTATTTTTCTGCCCACACAGTACTGCCTTAGAATAAACATTATTAAACACAGGTGTGGGTTTTTGTTCTTAAACCTCATTGCCAAACTTTTAATTATTTCTGTTAGGGGAGAGCCTCAGCTGAGATCAGGGGCCCACTGTGCTTATAGGCTACTTAGCACAGAGGGAGAAGCAGTTTCTGAGCATGGGAGGGGAAACACTGGCATAGAGTCAAAGTGACTTGTCTACATCTGCATGGCAAGTTAGTGGCAGGGCTGGGCCTAGAACCCACATTTTCTGATTACAAGTCCAGTGCTTTACCCACTAGACCGCACTTCCTTCGTAACCATTTTGAATGCTGAAAAATTTGGAGATGTACTGCATATTGTGGGCCATATCTTGCAAACCCTTTAGTTAGTCACATGTGTACAGGTTTTCAGGATTGTTTCCGATGTCACTAGATTCTGCTGCAGTTCTTCTTGTGGGGTGTTTTGCATAGGCAATGGAAAAAGTTAAGGTTTAATTCTGAATTCATTTTGAATTGTGGTTTAACTTCTTATGGATTTGTCTGGAGCTGTTTTAAAGCCCATCCCAAAATATCAACACATTTCACGGTCTTGATCTTGCAAGATGATCTCTGTCAACCACCACAATGGATCTGGCCCCTAGTGCTTAGTAGTGCTGTAAAGAGTTTTGCTGACTTGCCTGTTTTCTGAGATTATGAACAATGTTTAAATAGTTCTGCTACTCATCTAATTTCCCTATTCTCTCTATCCCTAGTGGCTTAACTCATGAGTCTCATAAGAAGGATGTTGAACAGGTCTACCTCCGCTGTTCTGAAGGATCAATAAAATGGATGTATCCCACAGGAGCACTCATAGTCAATCTGCGACCCAATACATTATCTGCCTCTTACAAACACTTGACTGTTTGCATAAAGCCTTTCAAGGACTCCGCAGGAGCAAATATTTATTTGGAAAAAACTGGAGAACTGAAACTGTTGGTCCGAGATGGAGATCACAGCCCCAATAAAGTGTATTGCTTTGGCTATGATCAGGGGGGCTTGTTTATTGAGGCCACCCCTCAACAGGACATTAGCCGGAAAATTACAGGATTCCAATATGAATTGATAAACAAGGGGACGGCATCTGATTTGCACACAGTTTCTGGTGAGTTTTGAGCAGTTGGCTGCGTTTTCATATACTATTTTGGATATCTAACAGATGGTAAAGTTAATAAATGGGAACACATCAAGGTCTGAATTTCATCCACTTTTAGGTCATGCTAATAAATTCTTCTTTATGTAGAAGAATAGTTTTGTGTGAAAACTAGTAACATGGACTGAATTCCAAAGAACTGACCCAGAACAGCACAGAGTCACTGATTCTCCCCTCACATACCGTCTACACTATGGGTGCTGCAGTGGGATAGCTGTGGTGCTGCCTCTTTAGCGGTAGTGTAGATGCTTCCTACAATGATGGAAGGGGTTTTTCCATCCCTGTAGTTAGCCCATCTATCTGACTGGCAGTGGTAGCTGGGTTGATAGAAGAATTCTGACCTAGCCACCTCTAAACCGGGGAGGGGGGTTAGGTCAGTTTAACTATGGTGCTTGGGGTATGTGAATTTTTCACACCCTGAGTGACATAACAAGGTTGCTCTAAATTTTAAATGTAGCCCAGGCCATAATGGTAAACAAACTCAGTGAAGTTACACCCATTTAAAGCCAGTGTGAGTCAGAATCAGGCTCCAGAATTCCTGCTTAACACTATTTCCCATTTTTATTGTTTTAAAAGACCCCAGTGCTGTGTGTTTTCAATAGTAAACATTTTAACAAGGAGCAATGCCTCCTTTTTGTGTTTCCTCTCTGCAGATACTCCTGCTCTGCTGACCTAATTACTCTTTACAGAGACAGAAAGTGGATGAGGTAATATCTTTTATTGGACCGACTTCTGTTGGTGAAAGAGACAAATTTTCAAGCTTACACAGAGCACTTGAAGCTTGTCTCGTTCACCGACAGAAGTTGGTCTACTCAATAAAAGATATTACCTCACCCATCTTGTCTCTTTAATATCCTAGGATCAACTGGGCTACAACAACAGTACAAACAACTAATTACTCTTTGTTTTAACAAGGGGAGTGGTACTCCTTCCTCAGCTGGAGCTGTACCTGTTGTCTTTGTATTTGCAGGGAGTCAATCAGAGTGAGATGGTGGGGCACTTTAACACCTTTTATAATGCTGTTACAGCATAGAACTAGGAATCAGTCCTGTAATTCTTGTCCACCGAGAGTACCCATTGCAGCTCCCTGTCCTTCTAAAACCTATGAGATGAGATTTTCAGTGTACCCTGGTGGACAGCAGATATAGGTTATTTTGTACCAAATGAGGGAGTGAGTTCCAAAGTTAAGACCCCTGCCGGTAGTCCCCTCTCTTTTAAACTGATCTCTACTGTGGCAGTATCACAGGAACAAAGTGGTGTCTCCTAAGTAGTCAGGTTTCAAGTCATTTAGGACTTTACAAGTTAAAACTCGCATTTTAAACTTACTCAACCCTGAGAGCAATAGGCAGTCTGTACAGATTCTGAGGCACTGGTGACATGTGCTCCCAGTGAAGGACACCACTTAACAAGTGGTGGCATAGCTGATGATCTTCCATTTTTTTTATTCTCCATATTTCTTAGATTGCATATATAATTTATTTCGGCAGTCATTTCATGCCAAATAAATTTAAAAAAACCAAAACCCCTCCAAGAAAAGACTTCTACTTTCCTTTTGTGTGTAAATACTTTCTATACTGTCAAGTAATTCTAGTATTTGTATGTCAATTCACATATTGCATTTCTGAATACAGCTGTTAGTTTATGGCTGTATTCATGATGTAGTGAATTGTTAGCTTAGTGATATAGTAAGCTTATAACTCATGCAACACCCATAATAACTGATAGGTGGCGCATTTGCCATTAAAACCAAAAAGTTAACGCAATTTTATTAATGCTTTTATTTCATTATGCTACTTGTGCAATTTTATAGCTGGATGTCTAGGATTCATTGTGTCTACAGAGAATTATCTAGTGAGTCTTGATTGCTAAAAGTGATACAAATGGAGTCACTTAATGGAAACAGCTCCTCTGTGTATATTTAAGATCACTTCTGCAAAGACTGATATACTGAAAACAGCATATGTTAACTACATAGTAAAATCCCCCTGTGGAAAACATTAACTCTAAATATTCTTTAAATCTGGTGTTTGAAAACTACTGAATCTGAGAATTTTTCTGTCTTTCTTGGGGGTGTGGGAAATATAATCAAAATTGTAACAAACCACTCCATACATTTTATGCTTTTAAGAGCTCTTTTTTTTTTTTAAAAGCTAATTTGTCATGTAGGCAAAGTTAGAACATGAAAAATAATTGCCCTGTTCCTGCCGTTTACAGTTCACTAGCAGACTGCTGAATCTGTGTGAAGTTGGGCTTCCTGTGAGCGTAGCAGTTAACCCAAATATCGTAAACTGCAGAATCAGGACCAAATATACTAAATGCATAAACTTATACATTTTTGGAGAATTAGCTATGCTAGTGCTATTAGTTGCTAATAAAAATATATTGTTTGTTAAAATCTTGGAGATATTTTGGAATTCGGAGTTGATCTTATCTTGAGCTTTCCAGAAGCCAAACTGGTGACTGTATGTGATCATATTCTTTTCCTTTGATAAGGATATTAACAGTGACTTTTTCTAAGACTACTGCATCTTTAATTGTTATAGCCACTGTTCTGGAAAACAGCACTGGAATTCAACCAATCTGATACGTATGTGTTTTAGGCCATGTCTGCACTTACAAGCTTACAGTGGAACAGCTGTACGATCGCCCGTGTAGTTGTGTTATTCTGATGGAAGAGAGCTCTTCCATCGACTTAATAAAACCAGCTCAGCAGATGGCAGTAGCTATGTCGGCGGGAGAGCTTCTCCTGCCGACATAGCGCTGTGCACATGAGGACTTATGCTGGTTAAAGTAATATCGCTTGGGGAGGGGGGATGTTTTTCACACTCCTGAGTGACAAAAGTTTTACTGACATGAGTGCTAGTGTAGACACGACCTATGTGCGTATGTGCATCAGATGGGCCATCAAGTGTCTGTGTGATTTGGAAGAACTTTTCTCCCTTGGTGCTAATCCCACGACAAAGTCTTCAGATCAAACTCAAGGGATCTTCAAGGTGTATTTTAAATTATTGTTGTCTGGTTTTGGAACCCCCTAGCCCCTGGAGGCATCCTACTCATATGTGTTCACCCTGTTTGGTTCCTGCCAACAGTCAAATGAACCTGATTTAAATTCTGTGAATACCTATATGTCTGGTGGAGCTGCCAAATAAGTAGCTGCCTACACCTCTAAAGGATCAATATATCTTGGGCATCTTGACAGATCCTGGACCAGCCATTCTTCTGTAGCTGATTTCTATAAAATCATTGATTGAATGCTTGCTCACTTGGTTGCTTATTAGGTTTCTGTTTGTCTGGAAGATAAATTTGCAATCAGTTGATTTCTCAACCACTGTTTCTTCAACGGAGAAAAAAGGCCCAACCAGAGCAAACCTTTACCTTCCTTGAATTGAAAGCCTGATCTGAGGGGCCTGTTTCTAGCTGAAGGGACTGTTTGTTACTTTGGCACATGCTTGGATTCTGATTGTGTGACTGTTGCAAATGGAAAAGTGAATCTGATCTTCTGCTAGTCACAATCTGGTAGAGTTCAACATAGTTGGAAAGCATCTACTTGAAGAGATGCCTGTGACTAGAGATGCTGTTGCAGATCAAGGCTGAGATGCACTGGCAAAACTGCACAGGGAAGCTTTCCCTTTTCCTGGATCCAGCCAGTGCGCTTTCAGGTGCTCTAAACTAAGCAATGTATTTTGAAAGATTAAGAACAATAACAAAATAAAACAAAAAAAGACTTAAATGACAAATACCCAGGTGCAGTTATCCTGCTCCTTCCATTCCTCAAGCTAGAATATTTAATGAAATCAGGTAGTCTAAAATTTCTGTGCACTGTTTCCCTACATAGTGGTGGTGTTTACTGGTGATGTTATTGTACTCTGCCCTTGAATTTATTCTCTCTTCCTAACCTGGCATCCCAGCACTGATTAAAGAGCACAAGTCATCTGTTTAATATTTTAGTGACCTATTGTGCCCCCAGAATCCTGACATTGCAGGGTGCATCAATAAATCAGCAGTGATTGGCAGGGTGCCAGTGATTTAATTAGAAGATCCAAAGTTTTATTAGTTTACTGTCATTCTTTCTCATTTAATTGGAATTTAGCAAATAATACAGTGAAAAATGTAGATTCTGAACAGGCTTCTTAATGTGCTTAGAGCAGTCAAAAAACACTGTGCTTTAAGATTTCCTAATCTGAAATCTCTGAGTTTAACCCTTTCCTTGGCTGTAAATCTTCATCACATTTTCTAAGGCTGCTCTGGAGAGCTGTAGAGAGTCCATGTTGTATAGAGACATGTTGTAATCCAGATTACAGTAATTCAATACTGGATGATTTATAGCATGGTGTTTATTGTTTTAGTGATTTTTATCATGTGATCACTTGTAAAAATACCATAGTGCTTTTAACTAATGGGGAAAAAAGTATCAGACAAGAGGCCAAATGCATCCATGGTGTAAATCCACCTGACTTGAGTGCATTTATGATGGGGATGAATTTGGGCCCACATTTCTAGTGAGGAAAACAGGTTTCCAAGATTGGCTACCCCAAGTTTCTAATTTAGCATTGAATAAAAGTGTGGCCTATATTATGAAACAATGCATCCCACAAGCATCTGTCATATGTGGACGCAGTCTACATAAACTACCGGTCGCACAGTGCTATGTTCCAGTTTGCGTTGAGAGGCCATAGTTAGATCAGGCTGGATGGATCATTACACACTGGGACCTGTAGGCTCTGCAGGTTGTACCTAATATTAAAGAGGAAGCTAGCTACAACAAGTGGGTCCATCTGATGCAAATTAACTATGCCCAAGAAGGGTTACATTGGCCTTTATGACAGGTTTCAGAGTAGCAGCCATATTAGTCTGTATCTGCAAAAAGAAAAGGAGGACTTGTGGCACCTTAGAGACCATAAGCTTTCGTGAGCTACAGCTCCGATGGAGTGACCTTATGCTCAAATAAATTTGTTCATCTCTAAGGTGCCACAAGTACTCCTTTTCTTTTTATTGGCCTTTATGTAATTTGTTAAAGTTTGGCGACCTTCATTTCATACATCCTCCTCTAGATACATAAAGTGGTAGCTGAGTGTATTGCTGATTCTCCTAGTCTAAAGGGGCAGATGTATTATGCATTTTTGCTCACTATCAGTTGGCAATGAAGCAGCATTGCTGCCTTGAGCCCTTAGATACACAATTTGGACTCTGAATTTTCATCCATTTTAGACTGGGATCATTGAGTCTGATCCAAAGCTCAGTTAAGTCAATAGGAGTCCTTTCATTAACTTTAATGGACTTTGGATCAGGTCCTGTGTTCTTAGAAGGTTGTTTGCTCACCTGCAGAATTGATGCACTGTGAAATTCTGACCAATGGCCTTCGAGAAGCAAGAGAAATCTTATTTGCTTGGATTGTTAAATGAGATTCTTTTAATATTTACACTTACCCCGATAAATACTAGAATTACTTGACGGTATAGAAAGTATTTACACACAAAAGTAGAAGTCTTTTCTTAGAGGGGTTTTGCTTTTTTTTTAATTTTAGATAGCCACAGGCGCTGACTTGCTCCACCCTGAGGCCCCGCTCCCACTCCTCCCCTTCCCCCAAAGCCACACCCCTGCTCTTTCCCCTCCCTGCAGCGCCTCCCACCTGCTGCCGAAAAGCTGATCAGTTGGGCTCACTGAGCAGCTAATTGGTGGGTGGCTGGTGAGTGCTGAGCATCCACTTTCTTTCTTTTTTTTTCTCCCCATGGGTGCTCCAGCGTCGATAGCCCTACAACAGATACCTTGATTACATTAGAAAGGATTTTCCAGTATAGCTATACTGACAAAGCTTCCTAATGGGTGTCCCCCCCACCCCCCCACGCACTTCTAACTGACATTGCTATGCTCGCCAACGTTTTTAGACCAAAACTAAATTTTCTACCATAACAACATAATACATTCAGTTTGTAAAAGCATGGAGGTGTATTTAGGACATTTTACTCCTCAGGACTCTGATTTTTAGTAAATAAACCAAAGTAAGAAATTACAGTGATAAAATGTATAGAACTTTCTTATCCTAAATCTTTTTTTGGGGGTGGGGTGGGATGGGGTGGGGGAGAATTGAGGTAATTTCAGCTGGAAAAAGGTTGCTATTACAGCTGTCGAGTAAGGACCAGGTTTGGATCCACTTATTCATGTTGAGAAGCACCTCACTTAAGCTATTGGTATCTAGCCCAATGTCAGCTGTGTAGTCAAACTTGAATAAGGAAGTGTTTACCACTTCACATAACACAAGAACCGGGAGGGGTTACCCAATAAAATTAGTGGGCAGCAGGTTTAAACCAAACAAAAGGAAGTACTTCTTCACACAACACACAGTCAGCCTGTGAAACACATTGCCATAGGATGCTGTGATGGCCAGAAATATAACTGGGTTGAAAAAAGAATTAGTTAAGTTCATGGAGGATCGCTCCATCAGTGGCTATTAGCCAAAACAGACAGGGACGCAACCCCATGCTCTGTGTTTCCTAAGCCTCTGGCTGCCAGATGCGGGGACTGGAAAACAGGGGATGGGTCACTTGATAATTGCCCTGTTCTGTTCATTCTTTCTGAAGCATCTGGCATTGGCCACTGTTGGAAGACAGGATACTTGGCTAAATGGATGATTGGTTTGATCCAGTATGATCACTGCTTGTTTGTATGTTATGTTCTTGTAACTTGATTGCTGGAGTTCACTGAAAATATTCATGTGACTGTTAGTTGTTCTGTGCTAGCAAAGTCAAACTTTAACAGAAATGTTCTTTATCTTGATGACATCTATCCATTATAATGCAGGTTCTGCTACCCATTTTACGAGTTTCCTTTATTAATGCCCAGTAACTAGCTGAGACTGTTTATAGCTAACTGAGGTGCAGCACTCAAATGTTTAAAAAAAAAAAATTGGATAAATCCAGTTTTCTAATTGAGAACAATATCCAGCTACTTCCTGTAAGCTGTTAATTCACTGGCTCGGGCTGGTAGAAAGTGTTGGTACAATGCAAATATTTAGAAGCTTTCTTAACTCCCAGTCAGCTATTTCCTGTGCCTCTCTTGAGCACTATAAGGGGTACAACAAGACACTAGAAGTGGGTCACCCTTCCACCCCAGCATTATGAAAATGCTAATAGCCTTCAGTTACTGCAGTGCCCTAGGGCACGTCTTCACTGGCCAACTCCATGGGGGGCATAGCTCCCAGCACTGGTGCACTGTCTATACTGGCAGGTTACAGCGCTGTAACTTGCAGTGCTCAAGGGGGTGTTTTTTCACACCCCTGAGCAAGAAAGTTGCAGCACTGTAAAGTGCCAGTGTAGAAAAGCCCCTATTCTGGTCTAAATTTGGGATCAATTGCGCTTTCTGCCTCTTGGACTAGTGATGTTGCTGATTCTCATTGTCTAAAAGGGCAGGTGCATTTTGCATTGTTCACTGCCTAGCAGTTGGCGGTGAAGCAATATTGCTCTGCTGGGCATTAATCCTGCAAACACGTAGGGATGTGAGTAACTTTAGGCTGGATTTCTCATGTGCATAAGAATTTGTGGGATCAGAGTATTGGTGTTGGATTACTTTCCCATCCACCGTGTGTGTGCTTATTGGCTGTATTGGCAAAGAGGTGGTAGAAATGAGCACGGCTCCCAGAGCATTTTAACTAAAAGCTCAGTGATCTGTGCGTTTTACAGGACCTGCCTTCTGAATCAGTGTCATGGGTGAGAACCATTGGTGAGGAGGATTACGAGGGCTGTTCCTTAATTTCCAGTAGGGCTGTCGATTAGTCGCAGTTAACTCACGATTAACTCAAAAAAATTAATCGTGATTAATTGCACTGTTAAACAATAGAATACCAATTGAAATTTATTAAATATTTTTGGATGTCTTTCTATATTTTCAAATATATTGATTTCTATTACAACACAGAATACAAAGTGTACAGTGCTCACTTTATGTTATTATTTTTTATTACAAATATTTGCACTGTGAAAATGATTAAAAGAAATAGCATTTTTCAATTCACCTCATACAAGTACTATAGTGCAATCACTTTATTGTGAAAGTGTAATTTACAAATGTAAATTTTTGTTGTTATATAACTGCACTCAAAAACAAAACAATGTAAAACTTTAGCGTCTACAGGTCCACTCAGTCCTATTTCTTGTTCAACCAATCGCTAAGACAAACAAGCGATTTGTCTTACAGATATGGGACATAACGCTGCCTGCTTCTTATTTACAATGTCACCTGAAAGTGAGAACAGGCATTTGCATGGCACTTTTGTAGCTGGCGTTGCAAGGTATTTACCTGCCAGATATGCTAAACATGCCTATGATCCCTTCATGCTTCGGCCACCATTCCAGAAGACATGCTTCCATGTTGATGATGTTCATTAAAAAAAATAGTGCGTTAATTAAATTTTTGACTGAACTCCTTGGGGGAGAATTGTATATCTTCTGTTGTGTTTTACCTGCATTCTGCCATATATTTCATGTTATAGCAGTCTCGGATGATGACCCAGCACATGTTGTTCATTTTAAGAACACTCACCGCAGATTTGACCAAATGCAAAGAAGGTATCAATGTGAGATTTCTAAAAATAGCTACAGCACTCAACTCCAGATTTAAGAATCTGAAGTGCCTTTCAAAATCTGATCGGGATGGGGTTTGGTGCATGCTTTCAGAAGTCTTAAAAGAGCAACACTCCGATGCGGAAACTACAGAACCTGAACCACCAAAAAAAAGAAAAAAGAAAAGAAAATCAGCCTTCTGGTGGCATCTGACTCAGATGACAAAAATGAACGTATGTCAGTCCGCTCTGCTTTGGAAGGTTATTGAGCAAAACCCGTCATCAGCATGGATGCATGTCGTCTGGAATGGTGCTTAAAGCATGAAGGGACATATGAATCTTTAGCGCATCTGGCACATAAATAATCTTGTGATGCCAGCTACAACAGTGCCTTGCAAATGCCTGTTCTCACTTTCAGGTGACTCTGTAAACAAGAAGTGGGCAACATTATCTCCTTCAAATTATAACCAAACTTCTTTGTCTGAGCGATTGGCTGAAGTAGGACTGAGTGGACTTGTAGGCTCTAAAGTTTTACATTGTTTTATTTTTGAATGCAGGGGTTTTTTGTACATAATTCTACGTTTGTAAGTTCAACTTTCATGATAAAGAGATTGCACTACAGTACTTGTATTAGGTGAATTGAAAAATACTATTTCTTTTGTTTTTTACAGTGCTAATATTTGTAATAAAAAATAATAATGTAAAGTGAGCACTGTTCCCTTTGTATTCTGTGTTGTAATTGAAATCAATATATTTGAAAATGTAGAAAACATCCAAAAATATTTAAATACATGGTATTCTATTATTGCTTAAGAGCGCGATTAATTGCAATTCATTTTTTTAATTGCTTGACAGCCCTAATTTCCAGTGAATATCAGATGCTTATGAAGCTACCATAATAGGTTCAACAGAAATATGTTCTGGAATTCAGTATGTTAGCAAATCCTTTGGTGGTATTTCCCAGCTCTCTGTGCAGGATTAATTCCAGTGAGGATTCATTCAAATTTCAAAGCATTCACCACTGTAAATCAATCATTTCTTTTCTTTTTATTATTTCTTCTTTCCTAGAATCATCTGTCAGATTTGTTCATTTTTACTAAATAACCCTCAGAATAGAAACATTAAAAACAATTCTCTGACTCTTTGGGATTAAGGCCATGTCTACGCTAGCAAGTTTGTAGCAGCACAGCTGCACCTTTGCAGTGGCGCCATAAGATCGCTCGTGTAGCCGCTCTATGCCGACATAGCGCTGTGCACGCTACCCGAGTGAAACTTATGTCGTTCAGGGTGGTTCCACCCCCCACAATCTCTGAGCAACATCAGTAGTAGTGTAGACATGGCCTCAGTTTTGCCAAGAAAAAAGAACCACTTACTGTGGTCCATTTGTGTCCACACAAAGCAGTGGAATATGTTTCATAGCGCTTCATCAGCCAGTATTCATTTGTTGATTGCATAATTGGCTTCAAACAAATAAAGCTGCATTTCAAGCCAAACCAAGGCTACACCCAGAAACAATTGCTTGTGAGTGAGCTGCCTCCAGCTGTGAGGCTTTTGAGGCAGATTTTCAGATAAGGGTAATAGGTTATTAGGAAAACAAAATTGTGCTTTCTTCCCTTTGCTCATCCTCTTCGCGGACATGCTCTTAAAGCTATTTTTTGTTACCTGTGCCCAAAAGATGATGAGATCTACCAGCCAGATGCAAATGAATGGCTAAAGAACAAAGCAAAATCCAATGCCACATACTTTTTTTTTAAAAAAGTGAAACAAAAGTTGAAAGGTGGAGGATTTAGTGTGAGCTGCAGTGAAGCTGTTGTTATTGGCAAGCATCTAGTTTGGTTGGTCATTTGTAAAGTACATGCTCATCTAAGCAGGGAAGCTACAATAGGATTAGATTTGAGAACCCAGAAACTTGTTTGAACCATTTATGTGACTCTGGAAATTTGGGACAAATTTGCAGTAGTTGGCGGAGATGGTGAGATTGAATGCACAAGAACCCTTTGCTGAGAACTGAGCTCCCCCAAAGTAGTGGAAACATATACAATCTTAAACTATTTAAACTGGGAGGTGGGGAGGAAGGCTTGCATTGCAGGGCCTGAGTGAAAGGTAGAAAATGGAATGTTGCTTGCATCAACACCTTTAAAACTTTGGAGGGAGAGACCCAGGGTTTCGAAAAGGACTTGTGTGTAACATTTTTTATTAATAAAGTCTCATAGAATACTTCACCCCATTACCTGTTTTCATGTTTCCTGAGTAATATAGAGGGAATTTGGTACTGGATCCCCTTTCTTCCTTACTCCCTGTACTCCAAGTGTAGTATACAGCTGTGGCTGCCCTTTGATGTTGCCAGCACAATACAGTCTGCTTCTTCAGTGAGCGGAGGAGGTGACAATAGAGTTGTAATGACAAATACACAGGGAGAGGGTAGAAGAAAGTAGCTTATTTTTGCTGGACTCCCCATGAATGCACTTAGCTTATTTCTCAACTCAGTGGGCAGTCAAAACCAATAAGCAATCAGGTATGTTATCCAGGCAGCTGGGGTTCTGTTTGCTTTGACCCTTATGTATAGCAGAAGATAGCCCCACCAGCAGAGTTGCTTGGCAGTCTCTAATAATGCTCCTTGCTTGCTCTGCAAAACTGTTTAGTTTGCTAATTCCTGAGGCTGTAGTAAAAGAAAGGACTGGTGATGGGAGGAGGGGAAGGGGATTGCATCCCCCGTGCCCCCTCCCCCCGCTCTGGAAGGAACTCTGTTACTACTGAGATGTGGGCCAGGTTTTCACATGTGGGGACCTGGTTTTAATAAATTGCAGTGTAGAAAACCTCTTGATCTTTAATCTGCTACATTATTTACAGTAAACACAAAATATATAATGTAATACAACACAAATACTTGGAGTTTGTTTAGGGCCTGACTTTCACTGCCTTAAACCTTTCAAAGTTTCTTGTGCAGTTAATGGTAGCAGTTTATACCCATTTTGCCCAGGTGTAAATGCCTATAAGAGGTGCAGGGTAGTATGGAAAGTCTAGCCCATCTGGCACAGAGGCATGATCTTATTACACAGAAGATTCCTGTGTTGTGTTCCGGTATATGAATCTGTCGAGTCCTGCAATCAGAAATGAGCATGTAACTTTGAAGGGGAAAATAAATGTGTCCATCAAGAGCAGTGATGTTTCAGAAAATGTCTTAAAAATTAGTGGATTTTTATTTTTTGTTTTTATTCCATACACAGACCCCAGAGTTCTCCCTCCCATAGAGGAATTCCACTGGTAAAACAGGACTTAAAAAGGGCTCTTATGTCTTTAAAGGCTCACTTAACCTTTGATCTTTCACTACGTCACTTTCAGGTTTAACTTTAACCAGCTTCTTGTCAATTAATTTCATTCCACTCAGATCCATACTACATATGGGGGGCAGGAGGGTGGTTGAAAATTTTTTGGCAAGCATCCAAATTGTGTTAATCGGCACCAGCTCTCTATTTTTTATTATACTGATACCAGAGAGCAATGGGGAAATTCTGAAACTAGAGCAGAGCATCTGATTTACCATATCGTTTCATTAACACAGGAGCATGAATGGGTGACCTCTTGGAGAATGTCTACCCTACAGACCCTGGACTAGCTTAGCTATGATGGCATAGGTCCTAGTATAGATACAGCCTATCCTGACAAATGGAGTTTTTCGGTTGATGTAGGAATACCCTCTCCTGGAACGGTGTTAGCTGTGTTGACAAAAGCCCTCTTCCATAGACATACCTGCATTTACACTGAGGGTATTGTTGTCACAGGTGTTTCAGTCAGAGCTGTGGTTTTTTCACAGCCCTGACCAATGTAGCTATGCCAATATACCTTGGAAGTGTAGACCAACCTTTAGTAATATCCTGTCAACTTTAGATTTACATCCTATATGAGGATTTCTTTCTTTCTAACTGAAACAGCTTTTTAAAAAAAATATTTTATGCATAATTTCATGTTCCCCTCAGCCTGTAGCTAGCACATCATTCAGGGAAACTGAAACTTATTGCTACTACCAAGATGTTCCAGCACCTCGTCAGGGGAGGGAAGTGGCTGAGTCATCAATTTCTGCTGAATTTAATCTTGCTTTAAAATAAGTTTTCCAGTCCTCCTGATGATAAAGATAACTTTGTGAGCTGTCTTCCTGAGTCTACAGACACACTGCTCCAATGCCACTGGTACTGCTCATGGCTATTTTATGCAGCAAGGAAGAGCAAAGTTAATACTCTGGTCAGTTTCACTATTACTGTTCCGAAATCTGTAGAACAGACCAGATTCGTGTCCATATCACACTACTGCTGCTCAGGGAAGGCAAGAGTAGTAGTGGTGGAGCTTGTTATAGGAAAGCAGGAAGGAAAACTGGATGCTATGCTATGGGCAGAATATTCCCTTCCAGCAGCTAAAAGATGGGGGAGCGTCAAATGTCTGAGAGTTTTACTAGCCAGAGGCTGATATAAAAGATGGAATTGCTCATTTGGGTCCAGGAGTAACACTCTGTAGAAGTCCCAGCACCCTTCTGTTTTCCAGCAGCTGGGAGATTAGCTGGGCTACTCAGTAGGGCACACTGCCCGTGGACCTCAGTGGTAGTGGGAGCACCCCTTCTTCAGTTTTTATAGACCTCAGGCAAGTACTGCCTTTGGACTGGTAAAAGCTACATGCTCTGTCCATTCAACTGGTAGATGCCTGGGCTGTTCTAGGTCACTTGTGTGGAGATGATGATTGTGCAAGGGGGCAGCTGCTATGCACAGTGAAGCAGAGAGGCATGAACTGTGGGATAAATAAACACATGGGTTTTTTTTTTAATGGTTTCATATCAGTGTTTTGTGTACACAACAATTCCCACCAGCTCAGTTCACTTTTTAATTGAGTTGTGGGGAAGAGAAGCAGAGAAATAGCTGTTGAAGATTCACCTCTACAGCAAAATGAAACAAAATAGTATCCGTTCTGTGGAAAAAAACTTCTGCTAAGTCCTGCCCTCTGGGGTAGGAACAATGCAAGGGGTTTAGCTAAAAATTCAGTCTGCACAAGTAATTTTAAGCACAGAAGAATATTTATTATATGCAGCCAACTCTGCTCCAAAGGGCTAATTGCAGGCAGGCTTAATAGGAGTTACAGGAATGGGGGTGGTGCAACGGCTGAGGCACAAGAGTGTTGATCCGAATTCGTGCCCCTCTTGTAATCAGCCTGGCTGAGGCAGGAAAGTCCCGCCCCTGCTTGGCTGAGTCAGGCCTGCCTGGGTCTGAGGCTGGCGCAGAGCCTCTTTGAAGGCTTCCCCTGGGAATAGGTGGGCAGAGAGGAACCGGGAATGAGTCAAGTTTCATCTCTGCCCTCCTTCCCGTGTGTGTGCGTGCATGTGTGTGCAACCCCTTGGTGTGGGTGTGTACAAGCCCTTGCTCGGGGCTGAGCCCAAAGGTGCAATTTAGCACTGTGTGTAAAGCTGCTTGAATAAAAGAGCTGTTCTGCATTTTCTAAATAAATGCATGTTTGTGCATCTAGCTGGCCTTTGATCTGTTTTAAGTTGTTGGATCTGTTGGAGTGTGTGCTGTGGCTGTGAACAGCAGAATGAGGTTAGCTTGCCAATTTTAAAAATAAATAGTACTGAAGATCCATCGTTGCTTCTGCCAAGTGAAGTTTCATTTTGAAAATGACGTTTAAAAACCGGGCTCATTAAATCCCTTCATCAGGAACTGCTGATGTAAACCTGCTTCTTCGGTACTTAGAACTTTAATGCTGTCTTGGAAGAAGTTTCTGTTAAAAGTTAAATTCTGATTTAGGCGCTCACATGGATTTTATATTTCTCACAGTGTGTCTCCAACAATAAGGTTTAGATTGTGCTTCCCCAACCCCTTCTCTCCGGGAAGGAAGTGAAATGAACTCAGGCCTCTGGGCACAATCCATGACACAGCATCTTAAAGTCTGAATTTCATTAAACTTATTTGCAGGTTAAATTACTCTTGGAAAATTAAATACCATAGTTCCAGTCCCTGCCTAAGGCTTGTAGATTTGTGTATGTTGAACTGAACGCTGAAAGCAAGTTAAGCCAGAGAATCAGAGCTGATGTTTTTAACCTTGTCTTGCTGTACTTTTATTGTTATAGAAGATAAGTGCCCTCACTTTCAAGCTGTTAATGCAAGGCTAGATATTGTCTTATTTTGCTTTTTTGGCAGTGATCCCTTTGTGTAGACACCGTTCTGGAACCATAACACCCAAGTTTCAGCAAAAGGCTCATTTGTAAACGCTTTATGCATGCTTTAGTGCAGGGGTGGGCAAACTACAGCCCAGGGGCCACATCCGGCCCTTCAGACATTTTAATCTGGCCCTCGAGCTCCTGCTGGGAGTGGGGTCCGGGGCTTGCCCTGCTCCATGTGTGCCGGGGCGCTGCACAACTCCCAGAAGCAGCAGCATGTCCTCCTTCTAGCTCCTACGTGTAGGGGCAGCGAGGAGGCTCCGCACGCTGCCCCCGCCCCAAGTGCCGCCCCCGCAGCTCCCATTGGCTGGCAATCACAGCCAGTGGGAGCTGTAGGGACAGCGCTTGCAGATTGGGCACTGCGCAGAGCTGCCTGGCCACGGCTCCGCGTAGGAGCTGGAGAGGGGACATGCTGCTCCTTCCGGGAGCTGCTTGAGGTAAGTGCCTCCTGGAGCCTGTACCCCGACGCCCCCAGCACCCCAACCCCCTGCCCCAGCCCTGATCCCCCTCCCGCCCTTCGAACCCCTCGGTCCCACCCTCCTGCACCCCAGAGCCTGCACCCCCAGCAGGAACCCTACCTTAATAGCTGAGGTTTCTGGACAAGTGTTCCATTTACCAGACTATGACTGTACCTGCATCAACCAGTACACCATCTACCTCTCATTCGGTTTGGGGAGCTGTAACCCACCGTGTAGCCTGAGGGGTGGTGGAGAAGGAACACACAAGGAGGGGGAAACTGCATCACTTATCACAGGAGTCTGAAGTGCTGCTCTAGATAAGCCTTCAACTCTTCTCCTCCCATCAGCGTTCTGGATCTGGATTCTAAGACCTGCCTGACCCCATCCCAAAATGCGGTCTGAAATTGCGTCAATGCGAATTGTGAAAGGGCAGTCATCTTAAATCTGACGCAAACAGATCTCATGTCAACAGAACTAAATCCAAGCCACCTGTACTTTGGACAATATCTCCAGCCACAAAAATCACATTTCAATCACATGATGGAGAAAATATGGAGGTCTAACCTAGAGAGCTTCTCCACAGCTGTGGCAGAAGTTAATGACTCCTGACCACATGACACAAAGGAGCCATCTCCTCACTCCCTTGCTTTATGGCATTTTCCCGTCTCTTATCTGGATAGTATTACATGAAACTCTGCAAACACTGCAACTTCCCTATACTAATGTTTTACTATGAAAGTTCTAAACTGTATAACAAACATACTGCAGTGGAACATGTGCTCAGCTAAATAACATCAGGATGCAGGTTTGAGAATGACTTTGCTTCTTTCACCAGCAGAAGAGGAGAGTCACTCACTTGACATACTGGGACAAACTCCTGTGTACAGAATTCTACTGCAGTTGATGGAGTCACATGTGGGATAAATTCAGCTCACAGTCTTTGTTGGGAGTTATTATGTCATTAAGCAGGGCTAAGCTGAACAGAGCAGCTAACCTCAGAGTGAGATATAAATGGCAGCCCAGAACAAAGGTCATGATACTAAACACTATGCCTCCCTTCTACAGCTGGCCCATGATTATCTAACAGTTGGCACACATAGTAGGTCAATGAACCAATGGTTGGGGCCTGAATCTTGTCAGTCATGACACTAAAGCAGGGGTGGGCAAACTTCATGGCCCGAGGGCCACATCTGGATATGGAAATTGTATGGCGGGCCATGAACACTCACGAAATTGGGGGTTGGGGTGCATGAGGGGATGAGGGGTCTGGCTGGGGGTGCAGGCTCTGGGATGGGGCCAGAAATGAGGAGTTCAGGGTGCAGGAGGGGGCTCCAGGCTAGGGCAGGGGGTTGGAGTGTGAGTGGGGGGTAGGGTTCCTGCTGGGGGTGCAGGCTCTGGGATGCAGGAGGGTGGGACCGAGGGGTTCGAAGGGCGGGAGGGGGATCAGGGCTAGGGCAGGGGGTTGGGGTGCTGGGGGCGTCGGGGTACAGGCTCCAGGAGGCACTTACCTCAAGCAGCTCCCGGAAGGTGCCGCATGTCCCCTCTCCGGCTCCTACGCGGAGCCGTGGCCAAGCAGCTCTGCGCAGTGCCCAATCCGCAAGCGCTGCCCCTACAGCTTTAGTTTAGATCACAGGAATCACTGATGATTAGTATTTTGAAGCTGTTTGTTCCATGTGGATTTGGTGCTGACATTCCCTGGAGACTGAAGTCCTCTGGTGGGGCCCCAAAATAGGCACAGAGCATATTGCTGCTGTGCAGAATTGCCTGCACTCCACTAACCCTACCTGGAAGGAACACCTCTAGGAGTATAAGGGACAGTTCAGTCTCCCAGGGCCCCCTTCAGTCCTTGCTCTGTCTGCTGAGACTGCCAACAAGGGGGGCAGTGGTGACAGTGGTTTTCCTGGGCTGAGCTTGACTAGTAGGCATTATTATTAGGAATCATGTTTATGTGATAGCACCTAAGGACCAACAAAGAGTGGGACCCCATTGTGCTAGGCATTTCACAAACAAAGAGCAGAGAAGTCCCTACCCTGAAGAGTTTGTGATCTAAATAGACCAGACAGACACAAGATGGGGAAACAGGCTGTTAAC
This sequence comes from Lepidochelys olivacea, assembly GCF_965140295.1. NCBI lineage: Eukaryota > Metazoa > Chordata > Testudines > Cheloniidae > Lepidochelys > Lepidochelys olivacea. Next base: position 20,290,430 of record NC_140424.1, read on the forward strand.
ACACAAGCAGAGTGATGATCAGTGTGATGGCAGCAAATGTTAGGTTAGTTCCGTAGTTTTTGGGGGTCTGTGTTTAGTTAGGAGGGATAAGAGCTTCAGCAAGGCTTGGGTTCTCCCAATGGGTTTTAAAGTTAAAACTAGTGTTCGTCTGATTTATAAATAATCCTTTGAAGGGTTGTTATGTGAGAGAATGCCATCTTCTGTGGGAATGGGAAGTACAAACAAACCACTGTTGCCCTCCCACTGCACCGCAGGCACGCACTCCTACTTCTTGAAACCAAAGGATATGCCTCCGTAGAGTGGTTTTCTGCAAACACTTTGCATTAAGCCTTTCCATTTCTGCCTAAAGGGGAACCCTGTCTGCTTGCCGTCTACCAGCAAGGTTCTTGTAAATTTCAACATGCAGGCTGCTGATGTAATAGGGCAGGGGGTGGCACTGAGGTGGAATCAGTAACCAGACATCTTGGGCTTGTTGAGGGGATGTCTCATGAGAAGCTGCAATTTTTCACTACTGGACACCTGGCCTAGGCAAGATGTTTAACGATGAATGGTTGGACAAAAATACAAGTGTGGCTGAAGATTCTGCTTAATACGGTGGTTTGGAAATTCCTGTCATTGGACTGATTGTCCTCTGCTTTGCCTCTTGTGCAGTTATTTGCCTCTATATTGAAGGGGTATGAAACAGACATTCTGATCTGGTAGCATTTGACACCTACTTTGCCCAGGTGTAAACACTGAGTTATGGAACAAGGCATGGGAGAGTCGAGATGGCTGAGGATAGTTATTTATAAAACTTATGATACATTATTGTAGGTAACATGGGTTGTATGTATTCTGAAGGGCCAGTGTGAGGATTCTGGAGGGAAGCAGATTATTAGGGATTTCATCTCAAAATGTAATCTCTTCTGAACCATCATCTCCCTCAATTTTAGGTAGTAGCAGCAGCTCACATATGGCCATATGCATTTTGGAACTGCTACACATCAGGGGAACAGGGGCGGCTGCAGCTGTAGATTTGGCAGATCCCAAAAGCTGGCTTTGGGACTCAACTAGATTGTTCCCCAGCACCTGCCCTTGACTCTTTGGCTCTCTAAATGGTGGGAACACCAGTTCTTTATCACAAGATGCTGTATTAAAATCACACTCGAATCTAGTCTCTGTGTCGAATGATATCTCTTCCAAACCCATTCATCTTTACTTCCTTTCCAGCACATGCTGTTGGGAAGCCCTTTGAGCTTAGAAACACCAAGCAGTGATCACCTGCATTTGCAGTTTATCAGCAGTCTCTCTCTCTCTCCCCATGGGAAGGACAGAGAGACAGGTTCAACAAGTCTGCTGGCCAACAAGTGCAGTCTATTGTTAGTATCACCATGTCCTCCTCAGTAACATCAGGTTCAGAGGGCAAATCGCTCAAAGCAGCTGGGACATGACTGTTAGCTTGTGAGGAATGATGTAATTACATCCCCCTCTGCAGTGAATTGAATAGAGAGGCCTTCAGAGGCACAGACCTGGGGGGGCTACCTCAGGTTACTTCAGGTCAGGATACTGTCAAAATCCATCAGAGGAATTCCCAATAGATTTGGCAGTCGACATGCACAATGCAGGCATTATGCCACGAGCGCTTTAGTTGAGTTACAGGCATCTGGGCTTTGGAGGGAACTAATAAAATGTTGCTTTTTTCTTCTGCTGCTGCATGAATTAAGGCTTGTTGAATTAATGAATTTTAAAAATCAAATTGGTTGAAGTTTGGGGTTTCTTTTGTCTCTAGTTCCGATAGCTCAGTGTTGAAAGTGAAAGAACCTAGTAAGCCACAAAACTTAGTCAGTAAGCAGGGAATGCAATGTGGAGTGTGGTAGAATATCGTCCTGCTATGATTTTGATGCTCTTCTCTAATAACTGTGCAGGTTTCTTCATAAAAGAACTTCAATCAGATCCTAATTCTCCTGGGACAAAATAAGTGTTTTGCATTTTTGATGTAAATAAATATGCTGTCCACATTGTAGGATGGGGTCAGGGTGTGCATGGCATTCTGGCCTTGGATGGAGAAAACGTGGCCAGCCAACAGCCTGTATCAGATGTTAAGTATGGTAATATGTGTAAGTCAGCACTAATTTAACACATTGTACATGTTATTCCAGGAGTGGGCAAAGTCTTTGTCCTGAGGGCCACATCTGGGTATAGAAATTGTATGGCAGGCCATGAATGCTCACGAAGCTGGGGTTGCAGTACAGGAAGGGGTGAGCGTTCTGGCTGGGGTAGTGGGCTCCGGAGTGGGGCCAGAAATGATGAGTTCAGGATGTGGGTGGGGGCTCTGGGCTGGGGCAGGGAGCTCCGTCTAGGGGTGCGGGCTCTGGGGTGGGGATGGGAATGAGGGGTTTGGGGTGCAGGAGGGTGCTGTGGGCTGGGATCGAGGGGTTTGTAGGGCGGGAGGGGGATCAGGGCTAGGGCAGGGCGTTGGGCACCCGGGGGGGGTGGCTCAGGGGTGCAGGCTTCTGGGGGTGCTTACCTCCAGCAGCTCCTGGAAGCAGCGGTATGTCCATCCTCTGGCTCCTATGTGGAGGTGCGGCCAGGCGGCTCTGCTGTGCGCTGCCCTGTCCACAGGTGTCGCCCCTGCAGCTTCCATTGGCTGCAGTTCCCGGCCAATGGGAGCTGCGGGGGCAGTGCGCGGAGCTTCCTGGCTGCCCCTATGCATAGGAGCCGGAGGGGGGACATGCTACTACTTCTGGGGGCTGCACAGAGTGGCCCCCAACCCTGCTCCCCAGCTGGAGTGCCAGAACAGGGCAAGCCCTAGACCCCGCTCCCCAGCAGGAGCTCGAGGGCCAGATTAAAATGGCTGGTGGATTTGGCCTGCTGGCCATAGTTTGCCCACCCCTGTGTTATACCCTAATAAAGCACATGTTTTTAAAAAATCCACGGACATTGACTCCTCCCTGTGATTTCTTTCTCTTCATGAGACTGTATGAAATTGAACTTTCCATTTTAATGACTTTGAATGTATTCTGCCTTTTATGGTCCGTTGGCCTCAGCAAGGATCGGTGTCTCTCCCCCGGACCCCCACCCCAGTCATGCACACTCTTTGCACAGTATACCTGGTGGTCTGAATGCAAGTGACAAAAAGGTGGTAGGGATGCTGTGAAGGGAGGTGTTCTAGAATATGCTTTGTGTTGTCACCATGGGTGGTGCTACAAGTAGTTCTGAATGTGCTGCCTCACCACTAAACTACTGTGAGTCGGCTTGGAACTGGAAAGGAGTTCTGAGTAATGGTTTAGTGGAAGGTGTACAAAGCACCCCATTTTGACCTAGAATCAGAGGCGGATTAGGGGTTTATGGGGCCCCTGGGCCAGAGCAAGTGGGGTCCCTTCCCCATCCCTTCCATATGCGGTCCCCCTGCCCCTCCCCCCGTGTTCCTGCCAGGAAATGGGGTCGGGACACGGGGGCTTGCTTGGTGCTCCTGCTGGGGAGTGGGGTCGGGGTGCCCATTTTGACAGGGGCCCCACAGTTGGCCTAGTGGCTAATCTGCCGCTGCCTAGATTTGAAAGGAGAAAGTTAATATGGTGTCCATTCTTCTGAGAACCCACTGTTATCAGGACCTGGTTCCGTATTTCAAATATACTAACAAATGTCCTTATCTGTACTACTACCATTAGACTATTAAAATGAAAAGAACCTTTAATGTATCATTTTCTTTTCAGATCTAATGCCCTTATTTGGATTGCACTCTGTTTTGAGAACTAAAATGGGCTGGTTGTTCTCATGTGCAGATATTTTGTTTGGGTTTGTAAGAGCTACAGAGAGATAACTGGATCTAAACACACAACTGTTTTCACCGACATTTTACAAATCATCACAGCTTTTCCATTATCAGGTTTTGTAAAACCTAATACAATAAAATATTTTTTTGGTCTGGACTCCCTAACTTTGTCACATGCACTGAATTGGGGCCATAGCAAACTGTGTAATACTTAAGCGTGTTCTTAAGTTCCATTAAAATTAATGGCATTAAAGTACGCGCTTAAGTGCTTTGCTAAAGAGGAAGACCAAGGACAGAGTAGGCCTGTTACTCAATGAGAGGGGGAAAGACAATAACAGAAAATGTGGAAATGGCAGAGGTGCTTAATGACTTCTTTATTTCGGTTTTCACCAAGAAGATGGTGGCGAGTGGACGTCTAACATAGTGAATGCCAGTGAAAATGAGGTAGGATCAGAGTCTAAAATAGGGAAAGAACAAGTCAAAAATTACTTAGACAAATTAGATATATTCAAATCACCGGGGTCTGATTAACTGCATTCTAGAATGCTCAGGGAGCTGACTGAGGAGATATCTGAGCCATTAGCAATTATCTTTGAAAAGTCATAGAAGATGGGAGACATTCCAGAAGAATGTCCACTGTATTTGCCCATCTATAAAAAGGGAAATAAGGACAACCTGGGGATTTACAGACCTATCAGCTTAACTTATGTACCCGGAAAGATAATGGAGCAAATAATTAAACAATCAATTTGCAAACACCTAGAAGATAATAAGGTGATAAATAACAGTCAGCACAGATTTTTCAAGAACAAGTCATGTCAAACCAACCTGATAGCTTTCTTTGTCAGGGTAACAAGCCTGGTGGATAGGGGGAAGCAGTAGATGTGGTATATCTTGATTTTAGTAAGGCTGTTGATACTAAAAGAAAAGTACCGCCTCATAAACAAAGTAGGGAAATACAACCTAGATGAAGCTACTATAAGGTGGGTGCATAACGGGCTGGAAAATTTTTCCCAGAGAGTAGTTATCAGTGGTTCACAGTGATGCTGGAAGGGCATAACTAGTGGGGTCCCGCAGGGATTGGTTCTGCGTCCAAAATATTCTGTTCAATATCTTCGTCAATGATTTAGATAATGGCCTAGAGAGTACACTTATAAAGTTTCAGAGTAGCAGCCGTGTTAGTCTATATTCGCAAAAAGAAAAGGAGTACTTGTGGCACCTTAGAGACTAACAAATTTATTTGAGCATAGCTCACTAAAGCTTATGCTCAAATAAATTTGTTAGTCTCTAAGGTGCCACGAGTACTCCTGTTCTTTTTACTTATAAAGTTTGTGGACGGTACCAAGTTGGGAGGGGTTGCAAGTGCTTTAGAGGATAGGATTAAAATTCAAAATTATCTGGACAAACTGGAGAAATAGTCTGAAGTAAATAGGATGAAATTCAATAAGGACAAATGCAAAGTACGCCACTTAGGAAGGAACAATCAGTTGCACATGACTGCCTAGGAAGGAGTACTGTGGAAAGGGATCTGGGGGTCATAGTGGATCACAAGCTAAATATGAATCAACAGTGTCATGTTGTTGCAAAGAAAGCAAACATCATTCTGGGACATATTAGCAGGAGTATTGTAAGCAAGACACGAGAAGTAATTCTTCCGCTCTGCTCCACGCTGATTAGGCCTCAACTGGAGAATTGTGTCCAGTTCTGGGCACCACATTTCAGGAAAGATGTGGACAAATTAGAGAAAGTTCAGAGAAGAGCAACAAAAATGATTAAATGTCTAGAAAACATGACCTATGAGGGAAGATTGAAAATATTGGGTTTGTTTAGTCTGGAGAAGAGAAGACTGAGAGGGGACATGAGAACAGTTTTCAAGTACATAAAAGGTTGTTACAAGGAGGAGGGAGAAAAATTGTTGTTCTTAACCTCTGAGGATAGGACAAGAAGCAATGGACTTAAATTGCAGCAAGGGCAGTTTAGGTTGGACATTAGGAAAATCTTCCTAACTGTCAGAGTGGTTAAACACTGGAATAAATTGCCTAGGGAGGTTGTGGAATCTCTGTCATTGGGGATTTTTAAGAGCAGGTTGGACAAACACCTGTCAGAGATGGTCTAGATAATACTTAGGGCTAGTCTACACTGACAACGCTAAAGTGCTGCCATGTGGCTTGTGTGATCACAGCAGAGCGTTGGGAGAGAGCTCTCCCAGTGCTCTAAAAAAGCCACCTCAATGAGAGGCGCGGCTCCCAGTGCTGGTGCACTGTTTACACTGGCGCTTTACAGAGCTGAAACTTGCTGCGCTCAAGGGGGTGTTTTTTCACCCCCCGAGTGAGAAAGTTGCAGCTCTGTAAATTGTCAGTGTGGACAAACCCTTAGTCCTGCCTTGAGTGCAGGGGACTGGACTAGATGACCTCTCGAGGTCCCTTCCAGTTCTATGATTCTATAGATCAGCCTATGTTAGTTTTGCTAGCTATCAGAAGGTTTGGAGGTTTGGTCTGGATACCAATCAAAAGAAATTGTGCTAGAAATCTCCCATTCAAGCTTTCTTGTGAGACTTCAACTATTTCTTGCCTTTGGCTGGGTTGGGTACAGTGCTTCCAAACTTGACTGAAAAGTGGAATGCTATAAAATAGCACAAAAATGCTGAGTATGGGAAAGTGTGTTTCGGTTTGGTTGTTTTAATTGTAATCCTCAGAAGTTCTGTTTAGTTCATGTCTTTGGATAAAGGTTCAGGTCAGGACCATTTTATCAAAACCACTTTGCCTGTTTTCTTAGTCTGTAGCTCTCAAGAATTTCACAGCCAGCTTTGAGTTATTCTCTCAAATCTCTCCTGCCCAGAAATGTGCATTTTGTGTTCCAGTTAATCCTATTAAGCAGTGTATTACGTGATGTATTAATCATTCGACTGGTAGTAGTAATTATTCTCTTTGGATCACTGCTTTGATGGGACCTTGGAAAACAAGACAGATTTGCTGTGTTTTATGTTGAAGAACGGTTCTGCTGTCTAAAATAAGAAGTATAAAAGTTAAGCATTGAGGAAATAGCTAAGCCAGGGAGCCTTGTTCATATTTGTCTAAATGTACCTCTGAGTCCAATGGATGAATTTGCTATCAGGGTTGAAAGTTGGCAAATCTGCTTATTAAATGTTTCAGATGATGATTTTGGGTGACTTTTAATTTGCCGTAATCTCGGATTGTCTGACCAAGTAAACTTTGCTTTTTAACACTTAGACTTTGTCCCCATTGTGTGATCTCCATTTAGCTGTCTTAGCAGTTGTAATAATCCAGAGAGAATAGTACAGTTGATATTTTTTCATTTTTCTTACTGATATTCAGGTGCAACCTTAAGATCACATCAAACAACAAGAACACGTTCTGATTCTCAAGCATTCAACAAACAGACTTAATTAGTATTGCTAGATAGTATAGACCCTGATAGTAAGCAAATTCCTTCACTCAATAGGGTATTATAGAAACATCTGTACTGCGACTACAGTACCTTCTCTTCAGAAGTAGCTGGCTGAGTACAAAGAGAAGCCACATTCTTGCATTGATTAGATTACTGTAGATTCTCAGATATTTCTAGCAGTACAGGAAATGGTCTTTGTACTACTTGAGTTTTAACAGATATGGGCTTGAGTTTCCATTCTGTCTTGATGTCTTCAAACACATGCTTCCCCCCCTCCCCACCCCCTGGGGCAACATACTGGATCTTTGATCTGTTGTTAGGCTAAATGGCTTGAGAAGTAACTCAACTACACTTATATAAATTATAGAAAGGAAGTTTTGCCCTAATACTTTAAATCCAGTGTGATCTTCAAAGCTTTTACAAGGGCTTTGAATTCTACAATGGATCATACTATAAACATATCCATAATACATTGCATCTGCACATATATATGTATTGTATAAACCCTCTTAAAGTGTATAGATACATAGATATCTATCTATATATATCTATAATATGTGTGTGTGTGTGTCTATACACTTTAAAAGGGTTTATACAGTACCTATAATACATACACAGTATAATTACTATATAGTGAATCTCTTAAAAATTCCTCCTGGAATATACGTTAATCTTAAAGGTCTGATCCTGCAAGGTGCTGAGCAGTGAGCACATTCAGTTCCCACCGGCTTCAGTTGGGTTGTTGAGCATTCTCAGCCACTTGGGTGACTGGACCCTGCATGTTTACTCATTTGAATGTAAGCCACTTGTTTGCTAACACAAACAGTCCCGCAACTTGTCTTCCAGTCTCTCATTATCTCTGCCCCCTTTCTTTCTAGCTCCCTGCCGTCCCTGCAGTGATACAGAAGTCCTCTTGGCTGTCTGCACTAGTGATTTCGGTGAGTTGTTTTTTTCTTCTCTGCTGCTGCTCCCCCATCCACTCCCCCTTACTATGGTGGTTGCTGGATTTGGCTACAGAAACTGCTGCAAACAATGATTAAATTTAAACACCAAATTGCAACAAACAGGGAACTTTCACCGGTTTCTGTAAACAAACTGTGGGCAAAGGGACACACAAAGAACCAAGAGAGAACATTTTTATGGGAGGAGACATGAAGGGCCTCAATTAAAGCCATTGTACTTGGCTAGCTCTTTCTATAGAGGACAAAGAGAGACCTAGCAACAATAATAGAGGTAGAAGTTCAAAGGTTTCTTGGGGGCATGCAATAGGATTTTCCCCTTGATGTCCTAAAGTGGGCCACTAACAAAAGACCAAAGCTGTGTTCTTTTCAGATTTCTGAAGGGGGAAGTTAATGTTCAGCTAATAGCAAAATGTATTGACTGAGAGAAACATGAATTTTCTGAACATGCTTTTTACTGTGGTGTAACTTTTTTCTTATAATTATTATGTTACTATTTTTAACGCAACTTTCTCATGCTTGAATTTAAAGTAATAGAAGCAAGTGGGCCTGTGTAGTCCAGGAGATGGGCTGCAAAGATTATAAATATCTCTCTTAGTCATTTGAACTTACTAGGTCACATTCAGAGGTGATGTAAGTGGATGCTTATATTGGCGCTGAACTTGGATCCAAGCCTCCCAAAGCAGTTTCATGTAACCCTCCCTTTATTTTGTTTGTGTCCTAGTTGTCAGGGGTTCCATCCGAGATGTAACAAATGAGGCAGAGCAGCAAGAATCTGTAATAGATATCAGTGCAAACAAACTTTACAGGCAGAAGAGCAAAGTCTTTCAGCCCACAGAGGAAAATGGGAGCTGGCGGGGACAAATAAAGACCCCACTGGAATGTGGGGTGAGACCAGGAGATGGAGACTTCCTCTTCACGGGACGCATGCAATTTGGGGAGGCCAGGTTAGGCTGTGCCCCTCGTTTTAAAGACTTCCAAAGGATGTACAAAGAGGCAAAGGACAAAGGGCTAAACCCATGTGAAATTGGCCCAGACTGACGCCCCCTATTTGGCTGAAGATTGCTCTTAGCGCTTGGCCGGAACTAATTCCTGGCCCTGGTAAACGCTCTGAACAAAACGGTAATTAACTGAAAGCATGGAGAAATCTGGTGTGCAGAGTGAGAGCCACGCGGAATGTGTCCATGGAAGCAACAGAGGTACGAGCTCAGAAGGCTGCCAAGCAACCAAGGCTGGATTTTTAACCCATCTGGTCCCTATGAACTAAGTTATTATATTTTTTTAGCAACTTCCTTAGGAAAACAAGCAAACAGAAAACTCCAATGTCTTTAAAAAACTCAATGAAAATCAACCTGCCTTTGTATCTTTTTAATACTAATGTTTAAAATGTCTTAAGCTGATGTAGCATTTGGTATGGTGTATTCTGTATAAATGGTCGAGAATGTGATAGAACATGGTAAAATCATCTTAACATTGATGCTTTGTAAAAAGCTTGGTGTACAATTCGAAGATGTTTCTTATGACAGAAATTTATGGAGCCAAATTCCTCTTTTTTATTTGAAAGAATGTACAATCACCGCCTGCAATTTTTCGTTCAGGCTGGCGAATAGTTTCCATTCCAGAGAAATAAAGGTCCCTGGATTTGACCTACATTGTTTCGACTTTTATTCTCCTTCTCCATAATTGTAGCCTCCACAGGTCCAGATGTGCATGTGGATCAAGCGTCCATATGCTATAGATTACTGCTTGCATATTTTTTGGCTGCTGAAGCCCAAGTGCCTATGTGGGGTTGGGAACTGCAGTGGTTTTCAAAGGGGGAGTGGGATCTATTTTTGGAGATTTCTTAAAGAAACATATCCCAGGCAAGAAGCTTTGAATGACTCTTGCTTTCACCCATGGTAGATTACTTGGGAAATCAGTCCAAAACAAGTATTTCCTCCACCTGGGCATGTTCTAGCTATAGGTAAACTGGGCAGCTGCCTAGATCAGCGGATTCTGCCTACAGTGGTAGAGGCAGTGAGGCCAAACCTGAGTGGTGCTTGACCCACTCATGATAGAGGAGGAAGCCATGAGGCCAAACCTGAGTGGTGCTTGACCCACTCATGATAGAGGGGGCAGCTGGGCCAAATCTGAGGGAGTGGCGCTACAACCTGGTGCTTCCCCCGTCCCGCCACCCCTTCTACCATAACCACTGAACCATCAGAAGGCTCACCGTGTTCCTCCCGAAACCCCTCCATTCTAGGGGATAGCAGGGGGGCAGCATGCTGAAGTTTTGACTAGGGCAGCAGATTGTCTTGAGTGGCCTATGCCCCCTCCCCACTCTTCCCATTCTCTAGGAGCCTCAACTGGCCTGTGGTAGCTCTCTCTGATGTGGGCACTTTCACCTGAAGATGTGTCACCAAGGTAGGTTCATCCCCTCCTATTCAATTTCACCTGGAAAATAAAACCCTTTCAAAATGAACAAGAGGTTGGTTCCTTTGCAGTGTGGTGGTGTCCGAATGACAATATGGTAGCTCTCTCTGAAGCAGCCATGACATTCCACATAACCTGTTGCTACATATCTGTGTCAACTCTTTTCTAATGCTGCCACTTTGGGGGTGCATAGCTATTGTTTTTGTTCCAACCCCAATATTTCCCATCAACACCATCTCTCTTCCACTAATGCTTCCATGAGTAAACCTTCCATTAAGGGATAATCCTTCCTCTCACCCTGTCTTGTTAATCTCCTTTACCTCCATTTTAACTAAGGGAACTATTCCCTAAGATTTAGCTTTGCCCCTTTGCATGTAAATTGGGTTAGCTGCCAAGATTGGACATGTCTACAGTGGGCAACAGTGATCCCCCCGCTTGAGGTTCTAAAATGGGCCATTATTGTTATGGAAAAGTCCTGTAGGGTTTAATAGGAATGAAGTCATTGGGGTTCTGTTGAAATTATTGGCCAGGTGATGGAGGGGGTTCTGGAAAGGAAATCCCCACTAGGATCCTCTTGCAGAGATCTCTCCATGTCACAGGCTTTGTCTCCTTTTACTTGTTGAAAAAGCCATGGGGCCCAACCCACACTTGGAAGACCCTGGCAAGAGATCCTCTGGAGGCTGTGGCTAGTCACATTAAGGCCCTGTACCTCTTCACCGGCTCTGGCTCTAGACAGTCTTACCTGCTTGGCTGTATGAGACTTGCACTGATCCTTGCGTGGGGGGGTCCCAGGCAGTGAAGAAGAAAAAAATAGCCCTGTACTGTTACCTTTTTCTGACATATCTGTGAGCTTGGCGGGGCAGGGGATGATGTGCTGATCAGCCTAACCTGTCTCTTCCCCCTCCTCCAGTACAGATGCTGGACTACGTGGATGAGTTTCTACGCAGTGCCTGAAGGTGGAACAGTGTTGAAAAGGGCAGCTGAGGCTCACCGCGTTCCACATATGGGTGGGGGTTCCTCTCCAGGTACAGACTGATGGAGGTCTGATCTAATCCACAGAATATATGGAATTACATCCTTTCTGTAGTTCTTAACCTATAACATTCGACTGTGAGATAATCATTCTCTACTAAATCCTGCAGGATGTTTCACAAACTGTGTAGAAAGGTGATCCCTTTCTATTCATTTCTGTGGGGTTTTTCCAGAAAGGTAACAAAAAGTCAATAGATCAAATGAATGTTTTTTTATGGCAGCTTGTTAGAGAAAATTGGATTGAATGTTCAGCCAGCATTTGTAATAACAGCAACAATAAATAAACTCTATACCAAGGCAAGGCAACTTTATTATTCAAAACATGGTTTTGGCTGTGGTTTAATTTCAGTGACCAATCCCCTGCACTTCCCTCTTCCTCCCACTATCAATGCTTGGATTTAAGCCCAGGTTGTTCCCTTTCTCTACCCTTGCACTGCATTCCTCAAGCTGGGAGCATAGGGGGCAGAGTGCGTCACCTCCTTTTATTGCAGCTCTGCAATAGGCTGAGTTAAAACATCTTAGTGCATTCTCCTGAAAGCTCCTTGCACCTTCTGCTATTGACAGGTGTCAGGGAGATCACAGTGCTCCCTGCCCCTGCTGTTGTGCTGTGCGTCACCTCTCCTGCAAACTGCTGACACACTTTGTTAGAAAAAGCCCTTTGAGTTGCCACATGCCTATCACACTACTGGGAGTTGCTTAACTAAAATTACAAGGGAGTAAAGGGAGTGGTTGAATGAGCAATAACTCAGTACAAAGCCCAGCTCTTTGGGAGTAACACCTTTCTATGCAATGTTTCTGTCTTCAACTCAGGTTAGATGGGCAGTCATGCTGCAGCATACCATGTGTAATTACAGCCTGCTCCACCTGCAGGTTGGCCTGCTGCCACTTACATAGGTATATAGGTGTGTGTAACATACATGGATTCTCTTCAGTGAAAGCTGAGTAAAGGTTTTTTTGGGAGGAGTCCACTCAAACTGAAATTACAGTTCTAATATTCTTACCATTTAGGTTCTGAATCTGCTGTGAGTTAACCCCAAATAGGCCAAGTTGTAAGATAGAGAGGTACATTTGTTGCCACCTAATGGGGACGATTTGGACGAAGACAATCCAGATTACTAGCTCAACACGGACAAATTAGGTAGTTGCAAAGTATTTTTTTCCAACCAGTATATTTTGGTGGAGAAGACACAGGGCCCCGTATTACCTAGACCTAGTACAGTACAAATCAATTGTGCATGGTGATGCAGTAAAGTGGTCATCATGGGGTTAAATGGTTACCCAGAGTGCTTGGGGATGGAGCCAGGCTCCACCTCTCCTCTGCTCCCTGTTTTATCAGGGGGAGTTTTCCCACCAGCTCAGTTTGTTGTGGGGCAGTTGAATAGAACAGCGAGTTCTTCAGCCTCAGTCCTGTGAGTAAAGGGTTATTTTTGTTGCACTGAGTGGGCCTCTTACAAAAGTCCATTGCTGCTGTAAGAAGTGAAGCATGGGGGGGGGAGGGAGGAGCAGGCAGGGTCACTGTGCCCCCAAGATTTGCTGCTTTGCTTGTACTGAGTATGCTCAGAGACACTGCTGAAGCTGGTTGCCCTCACTATGCCCCCTCCCCTTCCCCCGCACTATTGGCCGGCCCAGGTCATCCCAGGCTGCTTTCCCAGTAAAAAATGAATGGTGAATGTGAGTTTCTTTGGTAAGAGCCTTCTAGCTTGATGACACCCAATATATAAGACGAGTGATGTGTGGGTTTGTGCATTTGCCTCTCAACTCTGGGACCTAAATGTAAATCATGGTTCACGTTGCAAGTGAAAATTAAGTCAATGGCTTCCCTCACAGTCCCTGATTTTTACCCTCAAAGGGGTGTGGTGAGGAGGTGTGATTCTCCCCTAGGCAATCAGGGTTGTGAGGCACCTCATTACCACCTGCTCCTAGTGGGGAGCAGTTTTGTCTATGCCCGCTGCAGATCAGCTCCCTGAAATCACAAGCACTGGCTTCCAGACCTCGCTCTCTCTTTGCAAAACCCCTAAATCCTCAGAGCATGCCCTGTTGTGCCCAGCCCATTATCCACCGAACACTCTCAGAACTACCAGGCCTGCTGTTCCCAAAGGAACAATACACACCAGCTTGTAAGATCCAGCTCAGGATCAGCCCTTTGCTTAACACCACAGCACTGAGATATATGTCTAGTGAAAACAAGAATATGTTTATTATCAAAGATTCAAGATGCAAGCAATAGTGAGTAAGAATATTGGAACCAAATGGTTACATATAAAACAAAATTGTAACATGCTCTCTAGAGACTAAACTAACAGGTTAACCTCCTATCTAAAGAAGTTTTATTTTACCCAAAGTTCTCCTCAGTGTTTTCAACCAAGCCTGGCTGAGACCACTTTTTCATGAGGTAAAAGCTCTCTCCTTTTATTCCTTCAGTTGTGGGGGGGGGGCTGGATGCCTTCTCTGCCCCTAGATACAGTCCAGCAAACCTTTGAAGTGTTCCCTACAGAGAGGGTTATTCCCTCCACTTGTTTCTTCCTGTTACATTTTTTTTCTCTGTAGTCCTCTGCAATCATTCATCTTCATTCAGCTCAGATTGATGATAAGCAACCCATTATGAATGAGACAATGCTCCGTTTACATGTGAACAAATAGCTGAAGAAACATCTCATATGACAGAAAACCTGTTTTTCATTTTGGCAAGGGACTAGTACCTACAGACTCTGAGAACGTGTTTTCTGTATATACACATAGCTCCTTACATAGTATTTGTACATAAATTGTACAATGATTATGGTGACCAGAGTGACACCGGCTTTTATTTAAGATGTCACATGACATTGGTGAACAAGAATGTACGCACCAGACCCATAAGAGACTGTAACCCCTCTGCACCCCTTTGCCAGGTGTCACTAAGGTTCTGGGGGTCACAGGAGCCCATTACCCAATATATTAAAACGCTAGACAGGAGACATGAGGAGTTTATTGCAGTAGGTGGGCTGGCAGATTTGTGTAGGTGCCCTTAACTGGAGTATTATCTACGTAGCAGAACATATGGGCTTGCAGGAAAGTTTGCACTGCACCAGCCTGCTATAGACCAGGCAATTGGTCTCTACTTTAAGTAGTAAACACTTTGGAAGGTGAAGGAATGCTATTGTGACTGGTGTGCCTGCAAACAGTGTGATTGAAATGCCTGTTGAGCCTAGCTAGATACTGACAAGAAAACTCAACAGCTTTCATCTAAGTAACATTTACATTTTGTCTCTCAGTTCTTGGCTATGCTAGACTAAGGCCTGGTGTACACTGGAAAGTTGTACAGATACAACTATTTCAGTGCGGGGATAGGGTTTCTTACCAATATACCAGTACAAGCGCCACTGCGGAGGCAATTATACTGATATAAAGGTGCCTTATTCCCTGTCCTATATGGAAATGAGTATAGTGCTATAAAGCACCTTTATACCAATATAACTACGTCCACACTAGAAGGGTTGTACTGATATTACTATACCAGTATAGTCAAAGTGATACAACTTGTGTAGACAAGGCCTTGTTTCCTAGAACGACACCCTGTTGCTACTTCCCATGCAGCTCCACTTGTAGCAGTGACAGCAGCAGTACTAGTGTAGACAGGCTGCTGGTGTTTTCAGCAGTGTCCTCAGTTTCCCATTGGAAGCATAAACTTGCTCAGACCCACTCTCATGGGCGGAGGCGAAAGGATTAAAAAGTAAGACTCATTTGATCAGAGCCAACATGTGATGTTTTCTTCCATGCAGCTCCTATGACTGCTTATGGAAGTTACCCCTGCAATGTGAAAGGTCCCCCAGGAATTGCTACATTGTGGTGTGTGGCCTTCTCTTGCTGCTAGTAGCCTTTTAAATTCACCATTCAGTTGCTGAGAATTGTAAAAATTAAAACACTGACCAACCGTGTTGCCATGACACCCTCTAAAATAATGTGGGAGTTCCTCTCCCTGCCCACGATGTACTTCTTGAGAACAAACGTGTTCCTAGAGCTGGGAACTTTTCTTGAGGACTTTTGTCAGTGATGCAGGTTGAACAAAGTAGTAAACAAAAGGCAGCGGCTGGCTCCAGATGCTGAGGTAGAAATCAAACTAAAGCCACAATGTTTGTCAAATAGAGAATGACAAAATCAGCAGAAAAGGCACTTTTGAGCTTCTAAGAGGGGAGATGGTAACAACAGAGCGCCAAAACAAACATAGAAAAAGCTGACAGCTGTGACTGCAAGCTGGGGGTGGGGGTGGGTGAGGTAGTAAGAGGTGGTGGAAATTTTCATCTCTAGCTCACTGGTCAGAAGCCAGCACAGGTTGGCAGCAACTGGAAGTTAACTCCATTGCCAGTCCACCAGCTGAGCATCTGGCCCATTGTGTTTTTCCAGGTAAGTCCTTATCTTACCAGATACAATGTGCTGAGTAGCGGCTGAGGTCTGTACTATGATAGATGGGGTGCTGGAGCAAAGGTGGCTCTGTAAACCCTCCTTTACCCTTTCTACAAGGAAAAAGTCTTTAAATCCCAGCTTCACTGGAAGATCTCAAGGTGGAGTGCCTATGGGGGACAACAACCCCCCAATCCCAAGAATTGGCTGGATATGGAATGGTGATGAAAATGAAACAGCCTTGTGAAAAAAGTTTTGCTTTTTCGCATCCACCTGTCTGCCAGGGACCCATCTGCCTTGATCGAACACCGAGCGGCATTCAGAAACCTTTGTCAAAGGGGCTGCAGAATGGTGGAAAATTAAATGAGGCTGCTCATAAATAGCTCCTCAGGCTCCTACATAGCTTTTTTTCCCTGTGCTGCCCAACGTGGTAGTGTTTTGTGTGGGTGAGGCTGAGGCCGAAACACCCAGCACCTTCTGATCTGTGTGTCAGGCAGCAAAACGTGGAGGTAGGTACAGGTTGGGCAGAGTGTTCTCCTGCATTTTACTGGCAGGGCTGTGGAATTTGTCCCCAGGCTTGCTTGTTTTGTAATGTTGACAATGTCTCAGTAATTCTATTGAGACCAATCAGTGATTTTTAAAGAGAAAGCTCTTCTCAGCCACATTGGGTGTGGAACATGGCCCCCCACCCATGCTCATGGGATGCTGATCATGGGGTAATTTTAAGAACCACACCTATTCTTCAATTGGTTAAAAGAAATCTCTCCTGTTTTTGTTTTTTTTCCAGTGGGAGAGATACATGGCCTTTATCTATGTAATAATCTGGCAAACAGTCTTGGTATATGTGGGGATTTGCAAACCTGTAGAGGAGAGCACAACCATCATGATAAGAAAAGGAGGACTTGTGGCACCTTAGAGACTAACAAATTTATTTGAGCATAAGCTTTCGTGAGCTACAGCTCACTTCATTGGATGCATCCGATGAAGTGAGCTGTAGCTCACGAAAGCTTATGCTCAAATAAATTTGTTAGTCTCTAAGGTGCCACAAGTCCTCCTTTTCTTTTTGCAAATACAGACTAACACGGCTGCTACTCTGAAAACTATCATGATGTTATAGAGAGGCAGCTCCTATGACAGGCAGGCCCCTGCCCATTGATGTGCTTGAACTTGAAGATCAGAGATATGCACTCATTGTGGATGAGGTACTGGATGGCAAGCCAGTGTAGCATACTGAGTGATATGTTCTCTTTGAATAATGTAACCAAGCAGCAGGTTTGCTATGGGTTGAATTAGTGGGAGGCTCTTTGTGGTATTCCCTTCCTTCCCCCATTAAAATATGTTGCAGCAGATATTAAAGGGGATATATCTGCTGTGTATAAGTAAGGTCACACTCAGTTAAGAACATAAGAATGGCCATACTGGGTCAGACATTATCTAGCCCACTCCCAGTATCCTGTCTTCCAATAGTGGCCAATGCCAGGTGCCCCAGAGGGAATGAACAGAACAGGTAATCAAGTGACCCATCCCCTGTCGCCCATTCCCAGCAAACAGAGGCTAGGAACACCATCCCTGTCCATCCTGGCTAATAGCCATTGATGGATCTATCCTCCATGAATTTATCTAGTTCTTTTTTGAACCCTGTTATAGTCTTGGCCTTCACAACATCCTCTGGCAAGGAGTTCCACAAGTTGACTGTGTGTGAAGAAATCCTTTTGTTTGTTTTAAACCTGCTGCCTATTAATTTCATTTGGTGACCCCTAGTTCTTGTGTTATGAGGAGTAAATAACACTTCCTTAGTTACTTTCTCCACACCAGGCATGTGGAGTCAGGGAGGAGGCTGCCTGCAAGTGCTCAAAGGGGAGAAAGCGAGGAAAAGGAACAGCAGCCTGCACTCCCGTGCCAGCTGACTAAACGTTTTTTCCTGCTGTTGCCAAGCGCTGACTCAGGCGTTCTGCCGGTTACTAGCTCCTTCTAAAGAAACAAGAAAAACCTGCAATCAGCATCAGATTCAGAGGCCACGGAGCTGCAGTGGGGATGAGGCAAGGATACTTCCCTGGCTGGCTGGCTGGCTGCCTCCTGCATGGCTCAAGGGAGCGGGTGAGAAATAAAATGAAGGTCTCAGGGCTGCTTTTTTATGCAGATGTTACAATCTGGTTGTGGAACACACGCGGTCTGCCCAGGCGTA
Source organism: Lepidochelys olivacea (assembly GCF_965140295.1). Classification (NCBI taxonomy): domain Eukaryota; kingdom Metazoa; phylum Chordata; order Testudines; family Cheloniidae; genus Lepidochelys; species Lepidochelys olivacea. The sequence goes on from NC_140424.1 coordinate 20,308,557, forward strand.
ATTACTGGGGCAGGCCAGGTGTTACAGCAAGACAGCCTATGTAATAACCTCCCCCAGCAAATGGGTGAATCAGTGCGTTAGGTTCTCCCTCTGATTTACAATACATCTCTGACCCAACTAGAGAATTTCCAGTATAACTAGTCATGCACGTGTTATAGCAAAACTACAGGGTCGGAGGAATACCTGAGTCTGAGTCACAGAGCATGTTGTGAGATGACTGGCCTAGGAATAAACACACTCCTGGGCCTTGTCTCTTACTGGGGATGGATCCAAGCCACAACATTGAGATCCAGTTCTACATTATAAAGCTCAGGGGTGCTGATCATTGCAAAGATCTCGGATTTTGGTTCTTCCTGTTATAAAAATAGGGGCCATTTGAGATTAGGAGCTTGGTTTGGATTTAGAAACACTCCTTGCACAAAGTTTCGGGGTGTTCAGATCAAGGGGTCAGTCACTTGGTCTACCTGGCCAATCTATCTGGCCACTCTCCCTGTGGTATCTGAGCATGGGGTTTTGGTTGAGGCTTTCTGCCAGGGCTCCTCTCAGACAACATCAAACTTCCCAGGTCTCCTCACAATGCGATACTAATAGGCTGCTCTGTTTTCCGTTGCAAATACCAATCTATCTTTTATACCAATGAATCGCAGGCTTGGTGCAATCTGTAACATGAGTCTGGAAAGTGTTGGATGCCTGAGCGATGGAAGGGGCGGGGAGAGGAGGGTGAGCAGCCTCTCAGAAACCTCTCATAGCTGCTGTATCTCAAGTAAGAGAAAGTGGCTCCCAAAATGATCTGCTTCAGGAAGGAAGGGATTTCTTAGCCTGGAGCCCAGGACAATGTCAGAACCAAGCAAAAGTCCTTAGATAAATCAGTGGGGCATCCCAGGCAATATTCCCAGTTGACTGGAGAGTGTCAGACAGATGATCTTCCCTTGGAGGAGGAGATGGGAGAAGAGGAGTGGACACACCTTGTGACAGTGAACACAAGAACGGCCATGCTGGGTCAGACCAATGGTCCATCTAGCCCAGTATCCTGTCTTCTGACAATTGCCAGTGACGGGTGCTTCAAAGGGACTGAACAGAACAGGGCAATTTCAAGTGATCCATCCCCTGTTCTTCAGCGTCTGGAGCGTTTGTTTGTTCCCCAGCGTCTGGCAGTTGGAGGTTTAAGGAACAGTAAGTGAAGATTTGGCAAAATGTTCAGAATCCTGCACAAGCAATAATCACAAACATCCAGCATGTAGAGCTTATTGCCTCAAATATAATTGGAATCAAGCTGGCCTAGCCTGTGCTGCTCTTTTGGATTCAATGGGAAACAGGCACAGGTTTCATATTTCCACATGTGTAGCACAGTACATTTTATTTTGCTGTAGCATCCTCAATATGCAGTGGTATAAAATCGGTGGAGGCAGGAGATAGCTGACAGGCAAAATGGAAGCGTGTTCCTGAGCCATCTTACAGCACCAGATGCAGCCCATCCTCCGTGTAATGATGAACAGGGCAGGCAGTGACCAGCCTGTCTCCTGTGAGCCTCCTTTGCACAAAAGGCCAAATCCCAGTCCCTCTGATGGCAATGGCAGCTTTGCAATGAAGGGAGAGGAAGAGGAGGCTTTCTTTTACCCTTTGCCTCGTCTATTTAGATTGTAAGCTGCTTGTGGGAGGGAATGTCTATGGCTTTCTGTACAATGCCTGGCACAAAGGGTCCCTGATCTCGACTGGTCCCTAGGCACTGCCCCAATAAACATGTTGCATAATAATAAGTTAAGAGAAAGGGAAGGTTTTAGTACAAGACCGAAAGAGGGAGAGGGACTGTGCAGCTCGGAGGAAAGGGGTGACTTGGCCACTTTGCCTCAGATGAAACCTTCCTTTTCTCTTTCGCTTATTGAACAGCAGGCAGAAGATCTCCAGCCAGATGTGGCAATGACCCCACCCAAGGGGAGAGACAGGAGAGCAGGCCAGGATTGTGGAGGGGTTGGAACAAGTGTGTGACAGTGGAGGCAGATATGAGGTCAAAGAGGAAGGGTGGCGAGAGTCCCTGCTGACATTGGGGATTGCTAAAGAGTTCAGAATAGCCACGGTCCCTGTCACAATAGGACTCACGCCTCCACACTAAACACAGCCAAAGAGCAAGGCTGGGAATAAGGGGAGTGTTGTTGGGTAGGTCATGTGCCCATCATTTCCCTGCGTGGTCATCTCTGTTGAGAATGGTCTATAATCGATGTGTGTTTGTGTGTGGAGGGGGAGGAGAGGGGCATGGTGAATGGTCACAGACTCACCAACCACTTTCTCTGGTTAATTAGGGAAGCATTGAATGAAATCAAAGTCCAGCTGGTTTGTACCCAGGCTCTATTTGCATGGAAAGGAAAAGAAAAGGTAAGATCAAGTTCCTCGCCCTGGAGTAGTGATTGAGAAGTGTTTTCCATTTGGGAATGGATTTAGAGCTCACTCGAGTCAGAGTCCGGCAGCTCTGGCACTCTGCACATGGGCACTGTGTAATCACTCCTCTGCCAGTGCCCCTCAGTCCATTCCTGCCCTTCCTTTGCTCAAAAGGCCAAATCCTGGTCCCACTGATGTCATTGGGATCTTTGCCACGAACTTGCATCCCTATAGCAGCCCCCACTGACAGCCCATATTATTCTTGTCCTGTCCTTTCCTTTAGCAGATGTTAATTACTGGTATATTGTGGTTTGAAACAGATGACAAATACTCAGATTAGATGCAAACAAACTTATTTTTTAATTATGGTCTAAGCTAACGATTTTCCTAGAAACTTGTCAAAGCTTTGCACGGAGGCTATCGGACAGACAACAGAAAGCCAGTGCTGTATTCTGTGTGTGCGTTGTCTGTTCTGCAGTCCACACAGGGAGACATAATTCTGGCACAAACAAGCCATAGAACCAGCATTAGGCACCTGTGCACTTGCCCTAGCACAGGGATGAATATAGGTGTGATTTCCAAGATCACATGGAAAGTGCAAAGTCCCCTATAGCAAGGATCTTGGGGCAGCTCTGCCTAGATGAGGGAATATTTTTCCTTTTGACTATGAAGTATTATTGGTTTTCCGTGGCATTTTTTCCCTCAGGACTCATCCTGAATCAGTCGATATGCAGTTCAGTTCTAATGTTGCTGAGTCTTAAGTTAAAAAATCCCAGCAAAAGAACAAGCCATCAGCCTATCTAATGAGAATTGTCCTGTCGAAGTCCAGTCCATGCGCACCTTTCCTGAAACTGTTCCCTCACCCCCCACCCCAGGTGGATGCTTCACTCTGTGACTCCCTTTCACCATGAAGGGCATCTTGAACCATTGTTGGTACTGTGCCATGTTTTGACTCTGCAAATAGGTGTGTCTTGTAGACTCTCCTCCTGTACATGTTGGGTGATAGATGACAGATATTGGAGTATTGGGTGGGAGAGCTGGAAAGGCAGAAAAGAATAACAGTAAGGAGAACAGTGAAGGAACCTGACACCACTGAGCTATTCAAACACATAGAGAGCCAAACTCAACCCCAATGTAAGTGGATGTGTATGCGGCTGCTGTGTTTGCCTGAAATACATACTCTGTGAGAAGGTGTTGATCCTACTGGGAAAAAGTTAAGTGGGTTCTGTTGATGCACCAAGGCAGATGTCTTATTTCCCCACCTGGATATAAGGGAGGTGGGCGTTTTTCTCCCGGGAGAGGATCTAGGGTGTGGGCTGAGCAGGCCTGACAGAGGAACCCTGGGAGTATCTAAACTTTTGGAGAAAGCTTGATCTTTATTTTATTTTGTTGTTTTGTTTGTTAAATCGAAAACCTAGTGAAAGGGAGAGTTGGGACACTACAGAGCAGATTAGAAAAGGTACCTACTTAGAGAGTGCATTTCTACAGAGGTCAGCTGAGTTTTCCCCCTCCTCTCATCGGGGCTGATGTTGGCTCTAGCTGCTGAATCTTAACATAAAGACATATTATGAGCAGGGAAGGGAAGCTGATGTTAAGCAATGCTTGTGTAATTAGCCCATTTTGGGGAAGTTACTGCAGAAGTAGTAGAAGTAAACTAAGGAGAAAAGCTGCTCTTTATATTGCACTTCAAAGAACAAAACAGTCATGAGATGAGTTTTCAAAATTAAGCCTTCACTTGCCTCACCTTCCACGCAGCTACAGTCTTTTGAGAGGTGAGGGCGTTGCATTTAGCAAAGCAGGACAAGCTGAGGTATCCATCTCTTAAAATATTGCAAAATCTGCAGAATGTGTGATTTGAGGCTGACAGGGCCGACAAAGAATTCAAACTGACACAACATTATTCGCTGAGTAGAGAGATATTTCCATGGAAGCCTGGGAACAAGGAAAGTAAAACCCTTGTCAGTTTGGGCCTCATGACCGCCCTATATGGGGTTGATATATATGTACACAATAGTACATGTCTACACATGTCTAGCTTTGCACATAGAAACTGATAGCGACTGGTGCGCGATACTGCCCCAGACTAGCAGCACTCATGCACACGGCAGAAAGATCTCACCCACTCTCTACTCTCAGTGGTGCTTCTTTGTACATACTTCTTTTCCTTACATAAGAGACAGTTTCCCTTGAAATGTCATGGCTCAGCCATGCCTCCTGGAAACACTAGAGAAAGCTCCTGGAATCCAGAGGGAGTGTTAAAAAACAACCCCCCTGACTCATTCCCTTGTGTAACTAAGGATGTAAACGCAGCATCAAGATAAATGGACACCATTGGTGTCAGCTCACTACATCCCTGCAGGGAGAACTCAGGTTGATCAGCTGTAAAGGGGGAGGCTGCCCCTAGGTGTGAGCTGAAGGAGCAGCAGCTCCAGCAGAAATAAATGATATGTATGTACAAGCAGGACTACCATATATTACCCCATAGAGAGGTAGCAACCTTTAAATTTTCAGGCCAATCTGTAACAAAGTCATCTGCTTATTCACAAAACAGGATCTGTACAGCCCTCAGGAGCGGCCCAGCACTGCCCCTGAGCCAGAGAGATCTGTGCCTCCTGTACCCATGGAAAATCTCTCTTAGAGTAAATTGTGCATATTGCAAACACTTGCTGTTATTTAGATGGATGTGAGATAGCTCACCCTGGACCTGAGTTCAGCTACTTAACTCTGTAAACTCAGTGTACACAAATGCTGCAGAAGAGTTAATGGAAAACAGAGAGGGGGAGGAAAATAAAGAAAGACCCTTCAAGGTCTGAGCTGCACAGAGTAATATTTGGGTTTGGTGACTCCCTGTATCGTAGTGATGGGAATGCAGAAAAGCTTTTAGAGTCCAGAATATACATGGAAGCTGACAAGACCATGGGCTAATATCAACAAACCTGTTGGAAGAGCAGATCCTGTCCACTCCCACAAAGCCACAGTGTTATTTTTCTTTCAACAAACGTATTGAGACAATAATAATGCTGTGTAGCTTGGCCGTCCAGGACAACCTGATTTATTATGAATCAGAAACAATTGCAGCTGCTGAAAAATATGAGCCTTGGACACAGAAGGTTTTTTTTTTATTTTTTTGAAATCCTCAATCTTCCTGCATGAACTAAAAAAAAAAAAAAAAAAGACTCCTTTGCCTGGTCCCTGAGGAAGCTCTCCTTCACCCAGCTCACGATTCATGGGGGGCTACCAGGCACAGCTGGGCTTTCTGTTTGATTTTTAAATACTTTAATAATTGTTGGAGGAAGAAAAGAAGCAGGGAGGGAATGGAGAGAGGAGGCTACACAAACAGCTGGTTAACATTCATAACTGGAGAGGCAGAGGGTGGGGGAGAATTCCTCTGCCACAGGTACTGAGTAGGGCTCCTGTCAGTGGCCACTCTAGGCCCGCATGACAGCCCAGAACTGGAAGGTGCAAGGTGGCTCAGAACCTTTCCACCTGGTGTGTCTTCTGTACTGTGTCTTCTGGGGGTTCCCAGGCTCGATAACAGGATGCGCTGTTTCACTGGGAAGTTTAACTGGGAAGCATACTGTTTATATCAAGTCATTATCGCTGTTCCACTCTGTAAAAACTGGAGGTTTCTTCTACAGGTAAAGGGGCAGAAGGACTCCTTGACAGCACCGGGTTTTACTGTTATTAAATCAGAACTTTATGGGAATCTTTTATGTAGGGCTGTCGATTATTCACAGTTAACTCACGCGATTAACTCAAAAAAAGTAATCATGATTACAAAAATTAATTGTGATTAATCCCAGTTTTAATTGCACTGTTAAACAATAGAATACCAATTGAAATTTGTTAAATATTTTTGGATTTTTTTTTTACATTTCAAATATAAAGATTTCTATTGCAACATAGAATACAAAGTGCACAGTGCTCACTTTATATTATTGTTTTTGATTACAAATATTTGCACTGTAAAAATGATAAACAAAAGAAATAGTATTTTTCAATTCACCACATACAAGTACTGTTGTGTGATCTCTTTATCATGAAAGTGCAACTTACAAATGTAGATTTTTTTGTTACATAATTGCACTCAAAAACAAAACAATGTAAAACTTTAGAGCCAACAACATGCTATAACATGAAAATATATGGCAGAATGCGGGTAAAACAGAGCAGGAGACATATAATTCTCCCCCAAGGAGTTCAGTCACAAATTATTTAACACATTTTTTTTTTTAACGCGTGTCATCAGCATGGAAGCATGTCCTCTGAAATGTTGGCCAAAGCATGAAGGAGCATATGAATGTTTAGCATATCTGGCATGTAAATACCTTGCAATGCTGGGTACAAAAGTGCCATGCAAGTGCCTATTCTGACTTTCAGGTGACTTTGTAAATAAGAAGCATATCTCCCGTAAATGTCAATAAACTTGTTTTTCTGATTGGCTGAACAAGAAGTAGGACTGAGTGGACTTTTAGGCTCTAAAGTTTTACATTATTTTGTTTATGAACGCAGTTATTTTTGTACATAATTCTACATTTGTAAGTTTAACTTTCATGATGAAGAGATTGCACTACAGTACTTGTATTAGGTGAACTGAAAAATACGATTTCTTTTGTTTTTACAGTGTAAATATTTGTAATCAAAAATACATATAAACTGAGCACTGTACACTTTGTATTCTGTGTTGTAATTGAAATCAATATATTTGAAAATGTAGAAAACATCAAAAAAATTTTAAATAAATGGTACTATATTATTATTTAACAGTGTGATTAATCGAGTTTAATTTTTTTAATCACGTGATTAATTGCAATTAATCTTTTTAATCGTTTGACAGCCCTGTTTTTATGATTCATTCTCCAGATGAAACATGAGTGTGTTGTATTTGCCTGTAATGATGGAGCTTTTCTAATTCCTGCTCTTTAGGCTGGATTCTTCCTCAAATGGTGCTGGGTTTTTTCTCCCCCTGAAGAACATGATCATGTGGGGTGATGTTTTTCCCCTTGCTTTCATTACATTTCTATTCCGTTAGAATGAAAAGGCTGCAATGAATCAGGCCAAATTAGCTACATTCAATTATTGCAACAGGGGCTATGCAAGGTCTATGGAATTGCTGTATTCAGTTCCTTTCCTCCTGGGTTTCACTGACATTTCAGATAGTAAATGAACAGTTCCTTCTCTCCACAGATGTTTTCTGTTGGTCATGGTTGGGAAGAGTCCTTAGACTCGAAATCCATGTGCTTTATTTGTGGTTTCCTTGGCTTGTCAGAATCAGAATAATGTACAGAATAAGTTCAGTATTGGCTGCTTTTGCAAAATAGGCAGTGGAACAGTGGGACTCAAAAAAAGAAAGGGAACAGATCCTCTCCAGTCCAGGAGCCTCTGGTGCTTAAGGCTATCTGGTGCACTGTCTTCATATTATCTTCCTGTCCTTGAAAAGGAACAATGAAAGAAAAAGTGACTAACAATGGCCACACCTCTGCGGGTTTTTAAAAATGTCTCCTGCCTGGAAGATACCAGGTTTTTTCCTTCCTGAGCCTGTGCCAAAGCTGCTAAAATACAGACCAGTTGGAACAACACAGTAGGTTCAAGCCACAGCGAGGTCACAGGAGGAATGAGTTGGATCCTGTTGTAACTGCTCCACTTGCTTTCATCATAAACCACTTTCTGTCAGCATTGGAAAACTGCAGGCGTTGGGCCATGTAATTAAGATGAAAACGAAAACGTTCACAGGTGCAAACGGCCCTTCTCCAGCCTGCAGAGAAGACAGAGGCACCCCTGGGCTTTATTTGGAGTTAAGAACTTGAACCTGAAATGGAACAGGCTGTTTTGCCAGAGCACTGTGGGTATTTTTACTTTGATTGCAAGTGTGGAATTTGCATGTCTTCCACTGCGGCTTTGTGTGTCACGTTCCCTTCTGAAATGGTAGACTGGAATATTAGATTAGTGATTGTCCCAAGCCTTGAAAGGGTTGGGAATCTGGATCTGATTATTCTGGCTCTGGCTCATCTCTGTGTACACACACACACACACATGCATACACATACAGACGCATGCGAGCACACTCATACAATCAACAACAAGCGTCAGTTTTAAGTAAGGTACTTTTCTTTTCCAGTTTGCATTCTTTCAGGGGTAGGCATGTGTGACTTACTGTGATGGTTCTCTGAGCTCCCAGAACTGTGAGTCACCTTGTTACCCTCTGCCTCCAGCATGAGGGAGTCTTGCTTGTGGTATCTGAGGGTTAGCTCCCAAACACCAGCAGTCTTTCAGCCACTCTCCTCCAGGCGGTACCAGCCCTGTGTGCCTTGCAGGTTAACAAAAGGTTCTCCACAGTACCTGATCCACTCGAATCATTCCCCTATGATATCCAGCCCCTGGCCCTGGTAATTACAGAAATCCCAGATCCTCTGCCCCCACTGGTGCAGTGTATCCTGGTTTAGCAGGTTTACCTTAAACCACTGCTCCTGTATAACACACCACACTGAGGTCCCTTCCAACTCTGATAGTCTATGAGCCTATGAGTCTAATGACACAAAAGAAGGCTTATTTAAGAAAGAACAGAGGTTTCACTAAAAACAAGAGAGAGTGATGGAAACAGATTATTACAGTGCAAAACAAAATCATAAAACGTGAACTAGGGCCTACATTTACTGATAGTCACCTTTCCTATCCACTAAAGTAGGTTCTCCTCCCCACCCCCCAAGTTCAATGTGTTGCAGATCTGGCTGGCTTCCCAGGAAACAGGATGGATCCAATCTTTCTTGCAAAACACCCTGCTCACAAGACGTCTTCTCAGTGAATGGATGCAGAGGATCTTTCTCTGCCCTCTCATACACTGAATCAGTCTTTTGTCTATTCCCAGGCAGGGCAATCCCTGGTCTGTTACACTGTTCCTTTTTACCTCCAAGGTGTTTTGGTTGTTCCCAGTTGTCTTTGATGGTTTTCTATGAAGTGTTCTGTGATGGGGCAATGATAGACAATTGAGCTGGTATTACCTTGGTACTGATTGGAGCGTTGGGTGGGGAAGCATGGCAAAGCCCTCCTGAATGAATAGACCGTCATCAAGTAGTATTACTCCCTGGTGACTCCAGGGTCATAATCTTCAATATAGTTACATTATTCCTTAAGTATCACTTGTATACATGTCATGCCAGGATTATGAACAGCGACAAGTTGCAAGCTTTAGGTAGAGACCTTACACGTTGCTCTTTATGGACAAATGTCTTGTAAGCAATGTATTTGATATAGTGAGTTTGTCAGGTCTGAGATGAGAGATGTTTGCAAAGAACAGGGGACCTTTTGCCAAGGGGCCTTTGTGTCATACTTGCTCTTCTGAGCTCATTCTGTTGCACTCTATGTGATTCTAAGGCCTTTAAAGTTAAATTACAAGGTGTCTTACGAGGGCCCCATATGCTGGATACCAGTCAGGGGAGAGAGTGCTCAGTCTCTTTGGTGGATGGATCAGGAATCAGGCATCTTAGGGTTCAATTCTAAATACCTCCAGAGCTGGTTGGAGACTGGAATTCCCATTCCACAGGAAATCGTGAAATTAAAAAAACATCATTCTGAAATAGAAAAAACCCTCCAACATTCCTGTGACATGGGAATTCACAATTTTCACACAGAAAAATTTCTGAGGCTCCCTGAGCTTCCCAGGGCCTCAGTAGCCTGCCAGGTGGGGAGCCAGGCAGCTCATGGCACTTGAGAGCTGGGCTGTCAAGGAGCCAGGGAGGCAAGCTGGCAGAAAACCTGCCTTGTTTCCACTAGAATTTTGTCAAAATTGACACAGTCCTGTGAAACATTCTGATTTTGATGAACTGGCAGTTTCTGACAGAAAAAAATTCTGCCTGAAAATTTCTGATCAGCTCTACCTGATCTACCTCTATTACAGTTTAATAAAAAAGAATGTGATCTAAGTTCAGAGTCTGGTGTTAAAGAATCGTAGTCTAACCACGAACTGGGAGGTTTTGCTTTAGGGATGGGTGGGAGAAGAAAGTTATTAGACTGGGGATGACGAAAGTAAAAAGAAAACTGACGTATCTTCATGCCTGCAGAAGCCACGCAATTGCAGTATATTACAAGTGTAGTTTTCTGTCTTATAGTAACAGAGTCCCAGCTTCGCAGTATGACTCAACTTAACAGTGCTGTGATTGGCTGAACTATCTCTATCATCTAACACATGAAAAATCCTGGCCTGTGATTGGCTGATGTGTGTGTGTGTGTGTGTGTGTATGATGTGCAATTTTTAGGCCTAGAACAAAGTTAACCAGAAGCAGAAGTGAACCAAGGCAGACTCTCTGATTAAGAGCCATTTGGCTTTTTGTTTACAGGCGTGACATAGCTCATGGAATTTTAACCCCTCCTCTGAGGTGTGGCTCAACCCTACACCCTGAGGCTTCTACTTGCAGTGGGTTCTGCCCTTTCTGCAGGGTTGGGGTCTGCGTTCTTTTGGGGGATGCCTGGTGCCTCCACCCAAGGTGACTCCTCACTGTGCCCAAGACATACGGGGGTGCTGTCACTTGGGAAAATGAATAATGCTACTGCTGCTGGCAAGGAGTATATAGCCCTGTACACAAGAAACAATAAAGTACATCAGTAGAAACCCCAGGCAAGAAATTACACACTCAGAAATGACAAGGGCAGTACTTATTGGGAGTAGAATAGGATTTGGGGAAGGAAAGGGTTAGCATTAACTAAGAGGTACTAGCACCATTGACAAATCAACCAATTCTCTGCTTCGCACCACTCACAACTCTTTCCAACCCCCAGCTCCCTCCCTGGCACCTTCCCAGGCAGATGGTACCCCAAGGATGAGTCCAGAGATAAGTAGTGCAGAGCTGTGGATGCTGACTTTCTTGCACAAACAAACAAACAAACAAACAAAAAGGGTCATCTTACAGTGTCACTTCTCTGGGTGGGGCAGGGTCCTCTCCTGGCTCCCTGGCCTGGAGTCTTGTGCAGGTCTTGGCTGGCTCTCAGTAGCCAATGCTGGGTCAGATCTCTGGTCTCTGCAGGGCTGGAACTGCCTGACCCATTCACTAGATCCCACAGCAGTGCAAAGACTCCCTTTGTGGAGAGGGGGATTTAATTAGCTTCTCCTTGAGCTGTGCTCAGATCCCAAGCCAAACTCAAAGCTCAAAACTGAAACTAAAATGAGTCTCTTTGCCTCCGAGTCAGGCTGTCCCCTCCCACTGAGGGGCTGAGCAGCACCAGCTCATCGTTGGCCTAGCAAACCGGCAGTCCACTTTACACCATGCAGAATCCTCCCTACTGGCTTCAGCAGGAGTTTCTACTCCATTCTGTCCTCACGTCTGACTCCAAACCTGCTAGGAAATGTTTTCAGGGGGCTCTGGTAGCCATTATTGTTAGAGGCTCAGTTCAGAGGTTTCATGAGTTGGCAAACTCCAAGTGGCGGTTATAGGAGCATAATTCAGTTCTGTGCCATCTCAATTTCTGACAGTGGAAGCTCCTCTCCAAAAACTCAAGCTTGTTGTAAAGCATCATGAAATGTTTGTGCCTTCAGGCTTCCATGTTGATTCTTGAACTGCCATGCTCCATCTTTAGAAGACTGAGACTGTGGAATGCTCCATACAGATCGGCTCTGTAGAGATCTTTGGATCGCAAGAAAAGCCCCTAGCACCCTATGGGCACTGCCAGGAATAAATAATAAATAATTATATCAGGCGCAGAGGGGTTAGCACAGTCCTAAGCACCACTTATATCCTACTTATGTCCTCAAAATAGGGTTTAACTGGAACTTAAGTTGGAATAGGCCTTGCCATTCATCTGATTATAAACCAGACAGTCCTCTTCTTGGGTGTTTTGTCCCCCATCCGGTACTGAGACAAAACCAGATATAGGGGCACTCTTTTGAAGAGTGCACCACTCCATCCTTGCTGGGGTGCGAAGTCACACTGGCAGGGGGCAGAGTTGCTCTTCAAAATGGCATCCTCTGTATGGTGTGACATCACATGCATGATGTGTGCAAGGTCATGCTGGTGGGGGTTGGGTCACTCCGGTAGGGTGGGCCCATGCCCTTCCTGGAAGTACCAGAATGTCTGGTATTCTGGGAATGTGTCAGTGGCCACCCTATGCAGGGCCGTCCTTACCCATACGCAAAGTACGCAGCTGCATAGGGCAACAGTAAATGTTTTTTCCTGTGCCCTGCACAGCTGCGTGCTGCTCCAGCCCCTGCCCCGCCTCTTCCCGTAGGGCCCCAGAATAGCTAGGGATGGCCCTGACCCTAGGCCTTGCCTTGGCTCTCTACACTGTGGTGAATTTCACCCATTGTGAGCCTCATATGGGGGTGAGGACTGAAAAGGTATCAAGGGAGCCACAGGTCAGAAGCCGCATGGTCTGAATGGCTTCAATGTACCCAAAGCAGTTTAACAGAGGAAAGAAGGACTAGGATAGCATAGAAATCCAGAGGATCTAGAAGTGTGGTAACAACAACAATAATAATAAAGTTGTTATTTGTATTGTACTACAGTAGTTCATGGACCAGGGCCCCATTGTGGTAGGTGCTGTACAAACACAGAACAAAAAGATGGTCCCTACCCCAAAGAACTTACAATCTAAGTAAAAATACATAAATAAGTGTGACATTACCTAGGGTACAATCTGGACTGCTGAACAGCTGTGCCCCTTCAGTTCTTCTGTCTGGGATGCCTTTTACACTGCTTTGCTTTGAGAGCAACCACTCCTGGTCCTGCTCACACAGCCTCTAGCATGCAAAATCACTCCCAGCTGAATTATAGGAATACTTCTAGCAAGCCACTCCTGAATTACACTGCAGAGTGACACCAGCCAACTTCCAGTCCCAGATTTATCCCCAGAAATGTGCGCTTTATACTGCCCAGCTCTCTCCTTTTGAACAATACAAGTTCATAGAAAGTCTGTCATTTCATCAAAGAAAAATGATATGCACAAACACTGTCATCTCAAGTGGTGGTTCCAAAACATTTCAATCCAAACACCTACTGGTTTAGATACAATAATAAAACAAGTTTATTAACTAGAAAATATAGATTTTAAGGGACTGCAATTAATGAGGCATAAAAGTCAGAACTGGTTACAAAGAAAATAGAAAGATAAAACACAAGATAATACCTAACTTAACAAATTAAGTGAATTTAAAAGCAAAAAGGGTTTTCTCACCATAAGCTTACATCAGTCTGTCAGGATTGCTTCAGCCAGGACCTCCAGTTAAATGATGTTTCCTTTTTCTTTCAAGCGTTGTAGCTGCTGTGAGGAGAGATTAGAGGAGAGAGGTGATTTGGGAGCCTCTTTTTCTCACTCTTATACCCTTCTCCTCTCTTTGAGGATTATCTCCAGCTGGGGTTCAGGCAAGAGCCAGTCTGTTTATACGGAAATCCCCAGTTGTTCAATTGTCCATATGTAAAATTCTCTCTCACAACCTTTCCCCAAAGAATGGCTGCTTAACTAGGTGATAGTCCCTAATAGTCCATTTGATTATGCTGGTACCTGGGGTGGGTGTCAGTATGTCTTTTGTCTCTGAAGAACTGGTTTGGACCTGCTTTTCTAACTCTGGAACATGTTACAGCAATGTTATACAGTAGAGCCTTATAACTTTACATACAATGTTGCCACACATATTTTACCAGGACAATAATGTTCAGCAGATTGTGAGTTTTAAATGATCTCTCACAAGGCATACACAATTTATCATAGTCTTGTAAAAAGGGTGAACATAATGGTGCAGACTGTCACAATAAGTAAATAAATAAAACATGGAATTCATTAACCCAGTTTTATGGACTAAGTTCACCTTTGTTCAAGACCAGTACAAAGTGAATGCAAAGTGGCGGTAAAATGCTACCATTCTGATTGGGTGAATCAGCCCCCAAGTTTCTGAATGTTCTCAACCTGGTCAGTAAGTTCAAACATATTATTATTATTATTTTTATTTGGATTCCAGTAACACACAGAGGTCCCAACCAGGATCAGGGACCCAGTGTGCTGGGTACTACATGTCTTTAAGACCCCCTCAGCTAGATCTCTGGGAGCTTAAACACAAAACCAGACCATGTAGAGATGACAAGACTTTCCAGCTACTTCAGTCCATCCAGAGGACAAGTAAGACATGGATTAGGGTTATGAACTTGTCATTCTCTGCGAGAATGTTGCTTTTACAATTAAAACCCACACAACCCCCTGGGTCTGGCTGTAGCTTGTTTCAGAGTAGCAGCCTTGTTAGTCTGTATTCGCAAAAAGAAAAGGAGTACTTGTGGCACCTTAGAGACTAACAAATTTATTTGAGCATAAGCTTTCGTGAGCTACAGCTCACTTCATGCATCTGATAAAGCTCATGAAAGCTTATGCTCAAATAAATTTGTTAGTCTCTAAGGTGCCACAAGTCCTCCTTTTCTTCTTGCTGTAGCTTGTGTTACCCCAACAAGAAATCTGACATTTGACACAGAATGGGAAGTCAAAGAATGCAAGGAATTTGGTGACTCAACATAGGATTTATTATACCAGTTCTGCCGCTTAAGCCCATGTAATGTAAGATTGTTTTACTGCATGTGGTGCAGTTCTGTGGAGCTAATTTATAAGAAAACAATAATTATTCAAATGGGAATTTTTTCTGAACCTACATAAACTTGTTATCTGCTTGGCAGCGGGAGACGCTGTGGAGAAATGCACATTTACATTTTTTTGCATTGATGAGATTTACATTTTCAGGAGCAAGCCAAAGTGCATACGTACTATGATGCTTGCCATTGAATTTGACTGGGCACCAAATGTTAAGAGAAAATGAGGCTTTTGTGAAATGATGCCAGTATATTAGGTCACACTATTGGTCTAACACTAGTTAAGAATTCACTCAAATAGATGGGGTCTTCTGCTGAAATGTAATGATGTTTATTAAAACCTGGGGTTGCAAATTGGCACATGGGCTGAAAATTATTTGCCAAGACACCATGGGGACAGGACTGTGCAAGGGAAGGATGTCAGGCAAAGTGGATTTTCTGTACAGCAATGACTGCATTAGGATGGCCTGTGAGGTGTTTGCAAAACTCTCCAGCAAATATGACAGGACAGAGAGATCCTTGCACTGAGGCAAAGTCACATACACTGCAGAAACAATCACCAGCACTCGAGCGCATGTCTGTCTTGATCCTCAGTTCAAGAAATCCAACCAACAGAACAGAGCAGATGGCAGCAACACCAGTTTTGCCGGAAGGTGCAGCTCAGGATTCATCAACATTCCTGTAACTCAGTTTAAGCCATTGGCCAAGGTTTATGTGTTTCTGAGAATGTCCATCTGCTCTCCACAGGGACGGAGATGCCTGGTGTTGTCAACATGGTGATCATGAACAGGTGTCAGAGGGTTGTGACCACACTGTGCTCCCCATATTATTAAACGGAGGAATGTCCCAGCTAGATCCTGTCTAGGAGGGAAGGGGTCCTGAGGTGGTCCTTTTATGAAAAGGGTGGGTGGGGGGGGGGTCATTATTATGCTGGCAGACCAGGTGCCAGCTGTTACCAAGGCTTCAGGACTCTGCCAGGCACTGACAAATTCACTGCTGGAAAACAGTTTGTTTCACCTGTGTGTCAGAATGGTTAAGCTGGGTATTGATCTTATAATAATGTGTTTGACTTTATGAAATGCTTGTAAATTGCTGCGTGTATTAATCCCACTTATAATATCTTTGTCATATGCTGTCACTAAGTCCAGCTTGCCTGGGTGGCAAGATAGACAGGAATGCACAAGGGGAGTGTCTGTGACTGCATGGCGAGACTATTGTAATGCTTTAGGAGTTCACATTTGTTACTGGGTTTGTGAAATCTAATTATAGAACATATAGGCAGTTTGGGGTCTCTGCCCTGCTTCAGGACAGTGTGCCCTGAGGTTGGCACTTACAGTTGTGAGCCACTCCAGACAGCATGACAGTCATAATATGGAAATGGTTAAGAATCCCTGCTCTTGCTCTGCTTGTTCATAGATAACCTTCACTCTCTGGCTTCTTGAATTCTTTGTTGCCTGGCCTCTGCCAGGACACATTTTATATCTCATCAACTGAGTGGGGAATTCTGAAACTGACATGCAGATCTTCAATTAAAAGAGAATTTTCTTATGCTCTGCATTCTGAAGACCTTGGAGAACAAGACTTTTTTGTGGTCTTGAAATTCTTCCAGATGCCTTACATATATTTATGTAGGAATTCCATATGACAAACATTTCTGCCAGACTGCTGAAGTCAGATTCACCTCTCCATTGACTTTGGGGGTATTACAGCAGGATGAATTTGGCTCATTTTGTTCAGCAACCCTCAGAGATAATGGCTTGGTAGAATTCTTAAATTTAGGCCAGAAGGCTGAGGGATTCAAATCAAACACCAGAATTTACACTCAAGCCCAATGCTGATAGATCAGTGAAGTTCCAGTAGTGGTGATGGTGGTGAGGTAGTTCAGAATGGGATGTTAAACTGATGATGGATATCCAATAGAAGTTAAAGATCCCATGTGGTACTTTTCAAAAAATAAAGGCATAAACCCAGTGGCCTGGTCAACATTTCTTTTTTAACTATTTTTATTGAGAGCTTTTATGCAAAGCTGGGCATGTGCCATTACTAAGTGATCAAAGTCAGACTGAGGGTCCTAGAGAATTTAATCTTTTATTTATCTACAGAACAGTTAGCATCATCTGCCCTGATACTTTGATACTCAGGGCATCCCCAAGTACTGTATGAAAGCTAGATTTAAACCCATATTCTATTATTGTATTCCAGGGTTTTTTTTTACATCTAATGTCAAATTGACTCTTTTATATTTTAAAAAGCTTGTTTTCCTTTAAATGAATTGTAATCCATACTGAAGACCTCTAGGTGTGATTGCAGGGGAGCAGTGTGACCTAATGGTTAGGGCACTTGACTGGCACTCAGGAAATACGTGTTTTAATCCCATGTCTGTCACTGACTAGTTGTATGAAATTGGGCAAGTCACTTAAGCTTTCTTTTCCGCAGTTTTCCCATCTGTAAAATGTGGGTAAAGAGACTTTGTGATCTGCCCGTGAACAGTGTTAAACATTGTTATTTGTGTTAGTTTACTCCTCTGAAATCCTGTGTCTATGGTTGGAAGAAGTATCTGAGCTAATCCCTTGCCTATTCTGATCCCCTCCGGCCATCTGTACCAAGAACTTCCTTGTAAATGTCATTGTAAAGACAAAAAAATAACCTTTTCTCTTCCTTTTCTCCAAAAACAGTGAGGCTGCCTGCCTTCATGTCTTTTCAGACATATCTACAGTGGGGAGATTTCCCCCCTCTCCCCCAAACGTAACTGGTGTAACAACTGGTTCGGTTAAACCAATTTTAAAAGCAGTTGGAGACTTAGTGTAGACCAGGCTTGAGCAGGCTTGAACTATTTGTACTGCAACAGTTTCAGTTACAGCTCAGCAAAAATAGTTTGGGACACCCAAGCGTGGTCTATGGTATGACTCCAATCAGTTTTCAGACCATTTTAGCTGAACCAGTTTTAAAACCAGTTAGAACTTTGGGGGTGGGGGAGGAATTCCTCACATAAAGACAGACCTCGTGCGTCTGAATTTGGCCTCTTTTGACAGTGTCTCCACTGGTTCCACCACCACCTGGGAGGGAAGTCCGGTCCCCATGTCCATTCATTTGCTGGTCTATCAAGCTGAGCCTTCCACTCAGGTGGAACTTGCCCTTCCGAAGACAGTTTTAGGTTTATACCAAATGACGCCTAGGCAGAATACCTCCAGGCAGACAAACCAAAAGGACCCAAAGTGATCAGGATATTTCCATAAAAACATAAGAGTTCCAACTGTTTTTTTATCAGTGTCCCTATACCAGATACAGGAAGTCACAGAAAACTTTACTGAGCTGCAGTCAAGCTTCTGGCCAGTTCAGTGGCCATTGAGACCACTGACCTGTCTCATTTAAGGCCCATCCTACTAGCTTAACTGAGGAATATGTTAGATACTCCATGCTGCAGCCACTGGCTTTTTGATTTGGAGCTTGGATCAAGTGATGGAGAAGGCAGTTCTGAGTCCCGCCCTGTATCTGAAGGATTTAATATATTTCACTGCCAAAAGAAACAACATAAATCATCCTTATGAGCCCAAAACTGTCTAGCTGCCTTGGAGGAAAAGTGCAGAGTCAGGGTGGGGCATGAGGACACAAGGGTGAATACTGTTTTTAATTGGTGGTGTATAAAAATCCCTCTCAAGCTGTCTTAAATGCAGTACAAACTTGGGAGGTGGATGGCTCTCTCTGGTTGTATCTGTCACAGATGTGCCAACCCATTTCTCAGAAATGCAGAAGTCTAGGGACCAGTGCTGGGGTGCAGGCTGCATGTCCTTTCAGGGAGACCTGTGTGTGTCTTTATAAAATCCATTGCACTGGGTGATGTCATGGCATGATGAGACACCAGGTCATAAATTTCAGGAGGAGAAAAGACACCACTGTGAGTCAGATGATGGCAGTAAATTCAGATAACAGCTCATTAGTGAATCTTCCCAAGGAGTTTTTGATTTTTAAATGGGAGAATAGTTGTTGAAATTCAGCTGTTTTTCATCTGTTTTCCATTTGCATGAGCTGACATATCTGATTAGATAGCAGTGCCTCACCTCTCCTAGACATGGCTGAGGATTCTCCCAACCCCTTGGCTCTTTCTCTCTGTCTCGGGTGTCAATACATTCAGGGTTTGTCTGTGCTTTGTTTCGTGAGCTGACATTATTATCTTCAGATGCTCTGAATGGATGGCACCCAGAACTCCTTCATTATTGTCTACGTAGCGCAAAGGGTCCCATCTGGCTCCCTCCTCTGAGTTCATGTGGAGGGCCCCAGACAGTGCAAAACTGATGTGGCTTCACTCTGGGGTCTGGGGGTTGGCAGGATCCGGGTTGCTGTGCACACTCTTGTACTGGTGGAGGCCGCCTCTGCAGGGTTGGGGGCAATGAGAGTGGGGGCAGAGATCCTTCAGGCCTATTCCCTGCAGAACAAGGGAGCAGGAGCCCCATGAGTTGTCATGGCCTAGGACCATGGGGCTCTGCAGCCAGGGAGGAGGATTCCTTCTGCGTTCGATTCCAGGCTCTACCAAACGCTGCCTGCGCAATCTTCTTGGGGAAGTCACTGACTTGTTTTTTACCTCAGTTCCCCCTCTGTAAAATGGGGCTAATAACATTTCCCTACCTCACATGGTGTCATGAGGATACACACATTACAGATTTTGAGGTGCTACAGTAATGGAGGGAGTACCTAAGATATGTAGCCTGCCAGATGCTTAGCAAATATGTCATTGAGAAAACTCCCACTGACATCAATGGGCTTTGGATCAAGTCCTTACAGTGCAAACCTACACTGTTCTGGCTGGATCCTTTACATAGTGATATTAATGGAGGGATTCTCACATTCAGGGCATTCAGAAGGCAGATGTCTTCTTTCAGGAAACAGGGACAAACACTGTGTTCAGGGCAAGCAGACCTCTCTGGTCCTGTCTCTCTCATTCCTTCCCATTGATATATGCGTGGGCCACCAGATTCATGTGTCTCATCCTTCTTTTTCCCTCCTGCTACCGCAGCCAATTGGTCACCAGATGCTTAGAGCAGATTTAACCCATCAGCAGTGTTGGCTGGCCAGTGAATGGACAAGGCTCATGCTGAAACTAGGCTCTCATGGTCAGCAGCTCTACCAAGTGAACTGTACAAGCCTGTCTGATCAAGCCGATAGGAACTGTACAGCTAAGCTTGTCTCAGCCAAAGAACATTTTTGGGCACATCCTCCACATCCAGGAAAAGGGTGGGGAGGGGAGTTTCCATTACAAAACAGTTTCCTCAGGGTAGGCTCATTGTAGAGGACTAGATGACTCCAGGACTTGCTAACAGATTACATCACCTTTCACCATTAGCCTTCTGGCTTGAATCCAACCCTGACTGGTAGCCACCAGAAATCACCATCTGAGCAGCTGTTCAGTGGCCTGTGTGAAATGATTTGTAGTGGACGGATATCCCCGTTGCAGTTGGCATCCTTTATTGCCATCTCAGTGAAGAAAATTAGTTCCCTTCTCACTCCTACAGTTGGTCCCTCCAAGTCAGGAGTGAGACATATGGACGTGGTTGGATGGGGGAGGTTTGCACGGTTGTTGCCCATAGTGTGCTGTTTTGGGTTAACCCTAAAGACTTCACTTCTCCATCTGGTACATTTTGCAAGCACGAAATGAATGATCAACATTAAAAACAAAAAACAGAAGCTTCCAACATTTTGGCTACTTTGGTGTCTGATTGCGGATGGTGAACAATAAATGTGTTCCCTCCTTTGATGAATGTCTTCTGAGTAGGAGGTGTGGGGCTTTTTAGGCAGTGGATTGCTATGCATTTGCCTTGTCTAGCCATGACTAGACTGTCCCCCACAATCATGCTGTACAAGGCTAGTTGCAGATCATGTGACTTTTAGTAGACAAGTGTGGATGTCATGTGACTTTCACTTATTTTCTCAGGTTAGTTATCTAAAGTGATCATCAAGTGGGGCCATTTCCAGCACAAATCCAGGTTTTCTCACCCTCCGCCCCCCCCCCCCCACAAACTCACTCTCCTGCTGGTAATAGCCCATCCAAAGTGACCACTCTCTTCACAATGTGTATGATAATCAAGGTGGGCCATTTCCAGCACAAATCCAGGTTTTCTCACCCCCCCCACGCCCCTCCAAAAACCACACACACACTCACTCTCCTGCTGGTAATAGCTCATCCAAAGTGACCACTCTCTCTGCAATGTGCATGATAATCAAGGTGGGCCATTTCCAGCACAAATACGTGCTGGAAATGGCCCACCTTGATGATCACTTTAGATGAGCTATTACCAGCAGGAGAGTGGGGTGGGAGGAGGTATTGTTTCCTGGTCTCTGTGTATATAATGTCTTCTGCAGTTTCCACAGTATGCATCCGATGAAGTGAGCTGTAGCTCACGAAAGCTCATGCTCAAATACATTGGTTAGTCTCTAAGGTGCCACAAGTCCTCCTTTTCTTAATGAGCGTGGCTGGCCTGTAGCAGGCTGCCAGATTGGCTACACATCTGATTGGTTGGAAGAGTCAGCAGATCAGCTCTTAAACCCAGCAGCAGTTCAGGAATCAGCCCAAAGCATTTACCTTCAACCGTGACAGCTCCTGCACCTGCTTAGTCCTTGCCTTTCCCACTTTGTCCCAGCCCCGCTCCTGCCTTGCCTTACTCATAGAATCATAGAAAATTAGGGTTGGAAGAGACCTCAGGAGGTCATCTAGTCCAACCCCCTGCTCACAGCAGGACCAACCCCAACTAAATCATCCCAGCCAGGGCTTTGTCAAGTCAAGCCTTCAAAACCTCTAAGGATGGAGATTCCACCACCTCCCGAGGTAACCCATTCCAGTGCTTCACCACCCTCATAGTGAAATAGTTTTTCCTAATATCTAACCTAGACCTCCCCCACTGCAACTTGAGACCACTGCTCCTTGTTCTGTCATCTGCCACCACTGAGAACAGCTGAGCTCCATCCTCTTTGGAATCCCCCTTCAGGTAATTGAAGGCTGCTATCAAATCCCCCCTCACTTTTTCTTCTGCAGACTAAATAAACCCAGTTCCCTCAGCCTCTCCTCGTAAGTCATGTGCCCCAGGTCCCCAATCATTTTCATTGCCCTCCGCTGGACTCTCTCCAATTTGTCCACATCCTTTCTGTAGTGGGGACCCCAAAACTAGATGCAGTACTCCAGATGTGGCCTTACCAGTGCCGAATAGAGGGGAATAATCACTTCCCTTGATCTGGTGGCAATGCTTCTACTAATGCAGCCCAATATGCTGTTAGCTTTCTTAGCAGCAAGAGCACACTGTTGACTCATATCCAGCTTCTCGTGCACTGTAATCCCCAGGTCCTTTTCTGCAGAACTGCCGCTTAGCCAGTCGGTCCCCAGCCTGTAGCAGTGCATGAGATTCTTCCGTCCTAAGTGCAGGACTCTGCACTTTTCCTTGTTGAACCTCAAATTTCTTATGGCCCAATCCTCCAATTTGTCTAGGTCATGCTGGACCCTATCCCTGCTCTCCAGTGTATCTACCTCTCCCCGCCAACTTAGCTGGTTCTGACCCTGGGCTCTGATTCCTGACTTCTGACTTCAGATGTGAGTTTTGGTTCTGGCATCTGGTGTCTGATTCCGATCTGACCCTCGATGCTGCCTCCTGGCTTCTGATTCCAGCTCTGATCCTGGCCTCTGACTCCTGACTAGGGTTGCCAGGCGTCTGGTTTTCCGGTCGAAAAAGGACCCTGGAGGCTCCGGTAGGCACAGCTGACCGGGTCGTTAAAAGTCCAGTTGGCGCCGCAGCAGGGCTAAGGCAGGTGCCTAGAAGTGGGACATGCCGGCCACTTCCAGGAGCCATCTAAGGTGAGCGTTGCCCAGAGCCCATACCCCAAACCCCCTTCTGCACCTCAACCCCCTGCCCAAGATTGGAACCCCCTCTCATACCCTTGCTCCCTCCCAGAGCCCACACATCTCACCCCCTCCTGCACCCACCCAGCTGCCCCAGCCCTGAGTCTCCTCCTGCACCCAAACGCCCTCCCAGAGCCTGCACCCCATGCCCCCTCCCACTCCCAATCCCCTGTCCCAGACCTGAGCCCCCTCCCACACCCAAACTCTCTCTCAGAGCTTGCACCCCTCCCGCACTCTGAACCCCTCAGCCCTAGCCCCACAGCAGAGCTCGCATCCCAAGCCAGAGGCCTCACCCCCCCACCACATTCCTGCCCCAGCCCAGAGTCCCCCGCACACCCTGAATCCCTCATTTCTGGCCCCAGCCCAGCGCCCGCATCCCCAAACCAGAGCCCGTATCCCCTCCCACTCCCTATCCCCCTACCCCAGCCAAGAGCCCCCTCCCACACTCCGACCCCCTAATTTCTGGCCACACCCTGGAGCTCTCACCCCCTTCTGCACCCCAACCCCCTGCCCAGCCCGGTGAAAATGAGCGAGGGTGGGGGATAGTGAGCAACAAAGGGAGGGGGGATGGAGTGAGCGGGGGCGAAGCCTCAGAGAAGGGCCGTGGCAGGGGCAGGGCCTTGGGAAGGGGTGGGGCAGGAGGCGGGGCAGGGGTGTTCAGTTTTCTGCAATCGGAAAGTTGGCAACCCTACTTTTGACCCTGGCTGTGACCATTGCTTCTGGCACTTGGCCGCTGACTCTCCCTTTGACCATGGACCTAGCCTCTGACCCCAGCTCTGACTCTGGCTCTGGCTGTGACTCTTGGCTCTGACCCTGATTCCTTGCTCCAACCACTAGGCATTTATCACCCATGTCCTGGTCTTGTGACACTTGTCACCTACGTGAATCAGAGATCACAGTACAGGACACTACTCCTTGAAGAAGAGAGAGAGCAGGATGCAACCCTCCTATACCTCAAAGGCAAACATGGAAAATAACATGGGGAAAATATGTGCACTTTTCTCAAAAACAATCTTTCTTTGGGTCAGTTCAAGTTTTTGTCAAAAGTTCAGCTTAGATTTTATCCCACCTGGTTTATCCATCCTGATTAAATGCTAAACAAAATGGGTGAAATTAACCCTTGTGCAGAAGGATTTAATAATTTTATTAAGATGATGTTAAAATAAAAGAAACGGTACAGTGTTTAAGAATAGAAGTTTCTGGTTATCAGGGAATAAGGTACAGATTATCAAGGGGTGCAAAGTTCGGTTTAGGATCGGATGGCATAAGGAATACATAATCTGCAATATCCCCAATTGGGGGGTAAAAGGTTAACGGGTCAAAGTACAGAAATTGAGATATGAGGATAAGTTGTCCATATAATGGCTATGTTCAGGTGTGGAATATAATGAACAGATACGATGATGAGGATGGATTTACCCTCATTTGGTGAGATTTAATGTTCAGTGAGTTTATGGTTCCAGTTCATATGGTCCAAAGGAAAAAGTCTCTCAGTCCCTTTCTCACAGTTGATGCATAGTGTTGTTCCGGCTCACACCTCCTGGTACTGTCGGTTGCCGGTGATGTGTTCGATGTAGATGTCCCTGGACCATCGGATGGCGTCCGAGACCATGAGGCACTGCATGAGCCATGCGTAGTGTCGACCAATCCCACAGGTCCACAGCACACGTTTGTTGCAGGGGTCCCAGGCACCCAGGGCTCCGATGATCAGGGCGTCCATCTGTACCTCATAGCCCTTCGCTCTCAGGGTGTCGGCCAGGGGGGCGTATTTTTCCAGCTTACAAGCGCAGGCTTTGCGGAAGGCTGGGGTCCTGTTCTCAAAGGAGACCGTGACATCAACGAGGATGATCTTTTTCTGGGCCTCATCGGTGACTACCACGTCAGGTCGCAACTTGCTCTCAGAACCTTTGTGCAGAAGGACAGTACAATGTATATGTGCCACTTAAATCCAATTTAAGCTCTGTGGATTTCAGTGGGTCTTGTGTGATGCAGAGGCCATGAGCCGGATGTTTGTACCGGGGTGGATTTCAGCCTGCATCAATAGATAAGAATGAGGAGTGAATCACTGGCGCCTTGTGCAGCTTGTATAGACTGCAGTGTGCTGTGTCAATGCAAAATCCATTTGAATCTACAGCAACAAGTTTGGATTTGAGAACGAGGATAATTTGTCTTGTTTTACCAAAGCTTTGTAAAAAGATAGATGTTACCAGATGGGATCTGCAGCTCTCAGGTTCATGTATCAGTTGCATAATTTCCTGTGTTATTCCACCACTGTAATGTTTTTTTTTCAAGTCATCTTCTTTGCATACTAGGTAAGGCTTATATAAGCATATGTTGGGGATATATATTAAAAAAAAGTATGTATTTTCCTTGGCACCTGATTCCTGGCACATGAATCAACACTCAGAGCCATCAACTGTAGCTGTGATACAGATGTGCAGTGCCTATATAATCTTTCATTCCCGTATCAAATAATTACATCAAGCCAATTTCTTTATCTCAAGCACCTTGTTGTGGGACAGAGATTGGAATGCATGAATTGCTGACTTCCCTTACAGCTTTTACAACAGATGTTTAAAAAAAAAATCAACAGGGTTCCTAAATGAAAAACAAACATGCAGAATGCTTTAGATAAGTAAGGAGAACCACTTGCACATAGTCAAAAATTGAAAGAGATACATTGGAGGAAAGCCAATAGCATATAGTCATACTGGGACTAAACAAAACCAGGTGAGCCTCCTGCTATTGTAGAATGTAAAATGTGATTTCCTTTGAGATGCATGTGGTATTTGCTTCATGATCATCCAGAGATTTTCAGTCTTGCTTTATGTATTTTTGTTGGCTTGGCAAAAAGTGACAGAACAATGTTGTCTCTGAGTGACTAAAGGGGACACTGCAGCAACAATGACATTCACAATCGGAGAGCAATAACTCTATCAGATTTGTGGGGATGATCTCTCTCTCTCCGAGGAGAACTTTGCCCTGTGGAAAGTGAAGGTTACAGTATTGTATCAAATTAAAAACAAACACAAAATGGGAGTGTCTCACTTGAGAAAATAATTTGATGGGGCCTAATGCTACAAATAATTATTCCATACAAAATAATCTGTATTATTCCCCAAATACCATTCAGGCATAGGGCCCTGTCCTCAACATGCCCCTGAAGCACTAAGGATGGGACCCAGCTCTGGCTGCTTTATATTTCTGAAGCTGTGAAAAGTAGTGGTAAAGCTGCTTTAAAAGGGCAGGCAAGGATTCTCCCTATCTCAAGGGAATCGTTGGGTGGCACAAAGCTGGTATAGATGGCTATAATGTCACCCACCCCTTTCTTGCACCAAGTGGCATGCCAGAGGCAGGAGGGAGCATTGCAGAGCATAGGATGCTCTTGCAGACATTCAGCTGCTCCAGTTGCTGGTTTCAAATGGTATAATTTAGAGCAGTCCTGGAGCTGCTCTAAGCTGTGCCAGTGTCCATTTCATCTCCTGGCTGGGCCAAGACTGGGGCATCAGAAACTTTGTGTATCTGAGGATGGAGCCTAAACTGTCTTTGCTCCCAGTAAATTATGCTCCCAGAGAAATCAGTGAGAAGATTTCCACTGATTTCAACTGGTCTGTTTGTCGGGTAAGGGCTAAGTGAGTAAATAACTAGAGTACAGGCAATGTGGGATGAGGCCCTTTATGGAGGTTTTAAGTACACTGAGAGCCATTTTAAGCAACTACTCAAGGGACTACTCTTAGCAAGATTCAAAAAGAGGTTGGACATTTATATGGATAAAAAGAATATCAAGAGGGATGGTAGTTAATGCTAGAAAATATTTGGAAGGGATATTAAATCTCCTGCTTTAGGGCTTCAGCCGGTCTCTAACTATTAGAGAATAGGATGAGACCCAATGTAGAATGCAGACTGCTACTGCGGCATTCTTACATCTTCCTTTGGAATGTCTGTTATTGGCCAGTGTGGAAAACAAGATACTGGACTCGATGGAGCTCAGGTCTAATCCAGTCTGGCATTTCCTGTGTTTCTATGGATGGACTCAAACTGGTTGAACAGAGATGCTCTACTAGTAAAGGTGGAACATAATTGTAACTCATATGTTGAGGATACTTCGGGGAGGTCTCTTAAGCCAGGAGGTTGGTAGTAAGCATGGTCTCTAGTCCCATGTCCATTGTAATTGAGAAGCTACTTTGGAACAGGCATATGTTGATAGCTCCCTTTCCTGATGCATGAAGCATTGCTTATGTTAGAAAGAGGTAAGTCACTAAAGTCTCTTTTCAACATCCATTGACTTAAAAAAGGGGGCGCTCTTGAGAAGAATGTAAAATCCTATGGAATCCTCCCAAATTACCATCATTTGTTTTCTTGCCCTGGAGCAAGCAACAGCCACTAATAAATAATCTGATAGGGGAGTGCACCTGTCGCCTATAACAGTAGTAAAATGGGTTGGTGGAAAGGAGGACTCTGCCTGGCCTATAAAGGCGTTAGCACATGCAGGTGTCTATTTGAGCCACATAGCTCTGTAGCCATCTCATTCCCCAGCCGTGTTTGTAATCACACCAATAATAATGCATCCCAGGAGGCAAGGTGACTTGGGAACACTTGCCATTCTTGGGTAGATGGGTCATTCTTGGCCATTCTTGGGTCTTTTGTCCTTTGAGCTCGTGCCTCACTACACACTAAAGGCACATGAGCTAAAACTGGCCACATTCCCCTCTGTTATTACTTACACGTCAGCTTTTATGACTCGGTCAATTTGTGCCGTAAGGCACAGCCCCGCAGCATGCGAGGTGCGGAGGTGCAGAACTTTGTGCTGCCTCTGGCACGCTTTTATAGGGTACAGCAAGTGCTCCTGGTGCGTGGGGACAATACTCACAGTGGTGCAGAAGGGGACAAGTCCATGGCTCTGCCCTTAGCATGCCCCTGAAACACTAAGGATGAGCAGGGATGAATGTTGTCATGCCATTCTCTCTGCTGGATACACAGATTCTCTGTCTGTTATGACCGACGTCAATGCACGTAATGATAACCCTGACACTGCTGCATGCTGGACAGTTTCTTTTGCTTTGGGCTTACTATGAAAGAAATTGCCTTCTGTGCTAAGGACCTAATTCGTCCCTGGCTGCAGAACAATGGAGTCCTTGATCCAGAGGTGCCAATGTGGGCCCATTGAAGAATGGCAGGATTGGTGAATCCTGCTAAGGGTTCCTCGCCTCCTGGTGGAAGATGCAGCTCTGCTCTGCTGGGGCTCCCAGTGCCACAGCATGTTGCTGAGGGTGAGGATAGGATAGGGGCATCAGCCAGTGAGGAGCAGGGCCAATGAAGCTGCATTATGTGTGTCAAACAAGCATCCCCCCATGGAGGGAAGATCACCAGCTACTGGGGCTAGTGGAGCACTGTAGCCCATTCTTTAGCTACCTTGTCTCTATCCATTGGCATTTGGAGTCACAGCATCAGCCATTCTGGCTGCCTACTGGTCCCAGGATTAAGAGATTTGTAAAGATCCAACGTGTAGCTGTCAGGGCCTGGCTTCCCCCCGTCTCTTTTGAAGTGATTTAATTGTTTCTGGAACGTCGACTCTGAACTCAGGCACCTGAGAGATTCTGCTGGAGCATCTGTAACAGAGAGAAGTTATTCACGCCACAGAAATTCTCCGGGACTGATTGTCGAGGGCAGGTTCACCAGTATGCAATTGTTGGTTGTGTTTGATAAGCAACTGCCTCTTTTTCCTCTCGTTTGGTAGACCACTTTATTCGGTTTCATGGATTTTATTTACATGACTCTTCTGGCAACCTGCTTCTTGCTGGATAGAAAAGCCAAAAAACAGTCTGCTTCTTCTACTGGGTTCACCATTGCTTCATAGATGTGACCTCATTTATTGCTCAATCGCTTTGTACATTTGTTAAGCTATTCCCCAGTTTCTCATATGGCTTTGTTGTTGTTAAGACATGTTAAGACTGACCTGTTTGTATATTTTGTCCAAAAGGATCATTTAGTGTTCTGAGCCTTCTGAAATGTGGCTCTGATTTTTTGTTTTGTTTTTAAGAAAAGGAATAAAGGCAGCTGCCCCTCCATGTCTGGAATAGTTTGGTGGCTCCTCTGCCATCTTTATTCTTTAAATTTGGGGGACAAAATTCATCTCAGATGAGAAGTAGAGCTACACCATTGGTGAATATAAGCCTTTGCGCAATAGTAGTGCAAAGATCCCCCAGAACAAAACAACACCTAAACTAAACAAACCCAACGAAAGCTGAACCAAGAGACACTGCTGGCAAAAGACCGTTGTGTCCTACCTTTATTACATCCCTCCCGAACCCCACCACCTCCACTATTTGTGCCCTATTGGCAGAGAAGTGATTGATTACATGGACAGGAAGAATAGACGCCTTTCCCAGTCCTAAACATGGTCCCTCCAGGACACGGTCAAGGCTCAGTGGTGGGGCCGTATAGGATCTGTCTTGCTACTGCTGATGTGTCTGTTCCAGGGCTAAATAGAAGACTTCAGTCTCTGGAGCTGGTAACTGGCTCCTTTATGAGCACTGATTCACACACATTTTAGTTTTGGAAAAAAGCCTTTTCAGCTGGTTATTTGATGGGAGACTGAGTTATGGGATGCTTGAATCCTGATTGGCTGAACTTGCATAGCTGTGAAACTTAACCAGGTGTAGCTTGGTATGAACATCTGGCTCACCTCAAGTTGTGGACACAAGAGCATCGGCACACTTGGTCTTTGCCATTGCAATCTCCTTTAATGCATCTTTCACAGGACATTTTGGATAAAATGTAAGGGGTTTCATTAACTACGTGCAATTCAAAATGAGAATATTTGAAAACAAACTTCCTGGAGCCCTCTATTTCCCTGTGCAAGTGCCTTGTCAATGGCAATCAGGGTTACTCAAGTCATTTGGCAACAAGACGCCAAGCCGCTGAAGCCCAGTGTTTTCTTTGATCTTTCATATCAGGTGTAGACATAAATTGGTGAGGGCAACTGAACAAAGGCAAATTTTGTTCCACATACAGAACAAACAAGAGAGCACAAATGATTTTAGAAAAGTAAGCAATTTGCAAGGGTGAAAGGGAGGGGCAAAAGGCGGAAGGGGAGACTTTAATGATCTGATGGTGGAATGAGGAAGGGCCATATTTTTAAAGGTATGTAACAATGCAGAGAGGCACCTACTGGGATTTTCAAAATCATGTAGATGAGCAAAGCACCTAAATCTCACTGACTTCCAATGGGAGCTAAACACCTTACTCGCTTAGATGCTTTTGAAAATTCCACCCCAGCTGCCTAATTCACTTTTCAAAATGGGATTTTACATTAAGATTCCATTGATAAACAGTTTACGAAGGGGTAATAAATTATCAACAGATGTGATAAGCATGCCATTGACATCAGTAGAATGCGTTGTTGATGGTTAAAGACACTTGGATAGAAGGTGTTAGAGATGGTTATAAGCCATGGTTATACACAAATCACTGACCTGCCGGACTCTATTACAATCGATTAACCATTTATTTAAACATATAATAATCATTTATTAATCCTTAACCATTTAGAAGTGGGATCTTAACATAAAGTGTGATTAAAGAGTCACTATGCAAAAATGACACCTTAATCAATATCCACAATCAAACTTGTGGATATTCAGCGTCAGTCCTGCTGACTTCACTGGCTAAAATAAGTTTTAGTAAGTAGCTCAGAGCCAATACATCCCTAGGAGAGGGGGCTAGATTCCACTCCAGCTTGAGCATCATCAGTAGATATTTAAATAAGCAGATCACCCCAAATCTTGATTGCTGGTGATGTGTGAGCCAGAAGGAATGCTGCTTGGTTTTCAGATTCCAGGAGGAGTTTGCGGGGCAGGAGATTAGAATCACTCTCTTTTTACTTTTAAGATGAACAGCTTTGCTCTGGAGTAAGGGAGGGACCATAAATATGGATCCTTAAGGTGCCATTTCTACAAAGTCACTTTTCAGAGCAGAACAGTATGAAGTGTGAAATGCATCTCAGTGCCGAGGTCCAGCAGAAAGGCTTATCATAGGCAAACCTCTTCACCCCTCTCTGCCTCTGTTCCTCCCACTTTGTCTTGCCTATGTAGATAGTCCTTGCTGTGAACATCTTACAGTCTCTCACCATGTGTTTGTACAGCACCCAGCACAATGACGCCACATTCTCATTTAGGGCTTCTAGAAACTCCTGTAATGCTAATAATAGATTGTCGATAATTACACTGTTCCCTTTTAGAAGCCAATCAGACCACAGCTTAGTAGACTGAGTGTGATGAGAAAGATCCTGTTGTGGTAGAGGTGCGTGGGAAATGGTTTTCTTGTCCCACAAGAATTTTGGAATTTGTTCCCAGCCCGAACTGAGTTGAAAAGTCAAAATCTTGAAAAAGTTTCACAAACCAATCATCATAATGAAAGAAAACAAACAAACAAACAAACAAAAATAAATGGATTGGGTCAATCAAAACATTTTGTCTCAATAATTTTGAAAAGTTTTGTTTTGATTTTGACATCTGTTTTTTTAATCTTTCGTATGAATTAACTAACAATTTTAAACAAAAAGTCATTGTGAACAAACCCCCAAAACTGTTCTTTCTGAAAATGTCAAAACATCCCATTTCTGCAATTTCAAAACCTAAGAAAAATAATTTTTAGAATCAGGAGGTTTGTTGAAACCAAACCATCCCAGAAACAGTATCTATTTAGATTAACCCGCATTTTCTGATTTAAAACAAACAAACAAACAACTGTTGGAATAGTCCCACCTAACTCTATTTTTCAGTTCTGCTGAGATTGGTCCTGCTGGTAGTTCATTTGTCATGAATGGCTAAATCTCAAAGAAATAATTTATTCTGCTATATCAGGAAAGCCACTGGATATGCAGTTCTCACATAAGGTGAATTGGAGCCTATTATATAACCCACAGTATACCATCTAAGCGTAGGATTTTCTGGTTGTGCACGTATGCATTCTTTGTTAATAAAAGCAAATGTCTACGAAGGATGTGGCACTTTAAACATAACTGTTATAACCTGCAAAGAGTTGAGAGTGGAAATAATCTGTTGATGTTCAAGATGTTTTATACCCCCAACTCTGGGGTAAATAGCCAACTCATCCACTGAGACTATTCCAAAAAAGTCCCTTCTGAGTCACAAGAAAAGATCAACTTTTAATTCACAGAGACCAAAGCAAGACACAGCACTCACAACACATGTTGTTCAAATACCCAGATTCTTAAAGGCTTCCTCAGTTCACCTTACAGTCCTGCTGTCTCCATACCTTGAATCTTCCAGCTCTCCAATTCCTCCACTTCTTGGATCATGCAGGCATCAAGTCCCTGTATTTAGAGCTTCTCAGTCCAAACCTTGGATGCGTTACAGTCTCTAGGCATGACTGCTTGTCATGCTATAACCTGGCACAAAGGGCCCCATGGAACTGGTGGATCCAGCTGCTGTGGAAGTCCCCTGATGAAGTGGGAGCCTTTGCTTGATATAGAACTTGTGTAACATCTCTGTAGAATGTCCCCTGAATTGCAGCGTGGCCTAGAAAATGGGGCATGGAGCTCTGCGGTGCTGTGGCTCTCCCAGCTGCCACCATGTCCCCATTGGGGCCATAGGCAGTTGTACCTAAGTCATGAGGCACAACAGGAGAGCTGCAGAGGTGGCATAAAGTGACTTTTGCTCTCTCCTGCTCCCATCTTGTGCTGGCCATGTGTGAGATTTAGGCCCTCTGTATGAAACAGAAGGGGAAGGATACCCAGTCAGGGCTTCAGACAGTACACTGAACTGCGTTTTTGTAATCCTCTTCTCTGTTCATGCCATGCTTCTTTTACCCTCCAAAGACACAGAAAATTCCAATTTAATGTAGCGAGGTATAAAACTGTAAACCAAGTGTGACGGGGTGTCTACCCCACCCAGGCGGTGGAAGGGTTAATGTAGGCACGAGGCCAGTTAACCCACCTGGTTGCACCTGGATGGTGGGCCAGGCCTAATTAGAGATGAAGCCCAGCTAGGGAGGAGCTGTGTGATGCTGTAAAGAGAGGAAGTTGGTAGCAGAAGCTGGCTGCAGTGGGAGAGGTAAGAACTTTGCAGTTACTCTCTTGGTACTAAAGAAAGGAGAGAATTGTGGGGAACAGAATGGCTCCTGCCGGGCAAGGAGGATGCCAGGGCTGCAGGGGAAGAATACCCAGAACACACAAGAGTGGAGCAAGCTCTTGTGGCTGACCCTGACACAAGGGTAGGAACTGAACCTCTCAGGAGAAGCCCTGTGTAGTGTTGCTTGTTACAAAGCACCAGGAAGGGGCTGGGGAAAAGGCCCGAAGAAAGAATAACGGTAGGAAGGAGTCCAGGTAAGCAGGGGCAAGGTTACTGATGGAGCAGATGGTGGCTGTTCATCATAGGGTACTGGACTGGAAGGGGCTTTTGTGGATCTCAGTGGAACGTATAAAAACTGGGCTTAGTACCTTTGTGGATCCATGCCTCAGATGCCATGAAGATGAGGACCATATAAGTGCCCTGATTGATAACTGGATAAATAGAATATACTTTCTCTCTGATTAGATGCCCAGTACCCCTCTATCTTTATGATCATCTCCTTGTGCTGTCCTGCATGCTGTATATGAACTGAGATTACTGGGGCAGATTCTTAAGCTGGTCTAAATCGCCATAGTTCTTTTGACTTCAATAGAGCGTTTGCTGATTTATACAGTTGAGGATCTGGCCTGTTATTTATAGGGGAAAAACACGAATAAAATTGTAAGTGGAGAAAAGTGAGAAAACTAAGCATTTCTTAGGACTTTTGTCATTAAAAGAAATCATGTTGTTCTGATGTGATTAGTAGAATGGAAAAGTGAAAAGATGATAGACATCACCAGGTTTGAACCAACAGAAAAGCGGTTATGTTTTAGGGGAATCAAAATAAGCTCATTTCTTGCAATAATAAGATAAATTATGATAAAACACTCTGTCTCTGAGCCTGTGTATTTCACAGGCTGGCCTGGTAAGCACTTATCGGCAGGGAAGCAGCCAACACACGCCAAATGGCTGGGCTGAATGTTATTTTGGTTTGGCTAAAGCAAATTGCAGTTTCCCTTCTCCATGTAATTTTTAAAACACAGGTTATCATCTTAAGGAAATAGTATATGAAGTTGATGAATGGTTGTTAAAATAACTTATTTGCCAGAAATATTTATGGACTCTGCAATTTAGTTGCAAATTACAGGAAACCAAATCTGGATCCTGGTTTTGGGATCAAAACTAACTAACCTTCCTTTGCTATTCTTGATACTATAATGGGAGTTAGTGTCTGTCTGTCTGTCAATTTTGGGTCCCAACTTGAGTCATCTCAAAGGGAGATTTTCAGAAAATGCTGAGCACTCATTCTCTGAAAATTAGGGGCCATATCCTCAACTTGTGTAAATTGTTGTACACCAGTAAGTCAGTGAAGCTATGACGATTTACATCAGCTGAGGATTTGGCACCAGGCCCTCTTCAAGGTGTTTCAAGATGGGCAAGAATGGAGTCACTCAAAATCGCTAGTCACTTTTGCAAACCTTGGCTATAATGCTGGATGATGCTGAAGTAGGCATAGCGACAGGAAAAGAATGTTCCTTGTAAAAAGATAATCATGCTTTTTTGAGAACATGGAACAGTGAAGTTTGTTAAAGCAATCAGTAAGTGTCATAATGTTTATTTAACCGAGAGCAAGGACGATGGAAAAGCATTGCAGCTGGGGAGAAGCCCAAGAGTGCTAAGGAGTGGAAGGGAGT
Organism: Lepidochelys olivacea; assembly: GCF_965140295.1. NCBI lineage: Eukaryota > Metazoa > Chordata > Testudines > Cheloniidae > Lepidochelys > Lepidochelys olivacea. Next base: position 20,343,130 of record NC_140424.1, read on the forward strand.
TTAGATTTAGTAGCTGTCTCCCCTTGAAAAGAAAAACAAGACATTATAGAGCTGGGGAGGACACAAAGTAGCAGTTGACTGCTGGCTTTTATAAAGGAGCAAGGTTAGGGTTGTATTATCTGAAGTTCAGCTCCAGGTTAACAGCTTGGAAGATGTGGTTGCAACCATAAAGGGAACAAAATTTAACTCTTTTCTCAACATACACTAATTTCGTTTGAAGGCAGATAATCTTTTTTGGCTGTGTTTTTACCAGCGGTGGATGCCTTATTGGAGCAGACGAGCAAGGTCTGAATTCTTTCAACAAATGAAAGGAGAGAATTTAACACCACACAGATAGTATGGGGCCAAATTCTGTTCTAGCTGGCATCTTGGGGAGTCCCACTGAAGTGATGTTATGGGGACAACTTGACTTCTTTGTGGGAGGCCAAGACAAGGAAGGAACAGAGCATTTTGTAATGATATGAAATCAGATATATGGACCTGACTCTGAGAGTGCAATCTGATTGGCTCCCAAGGGAAGTGATTAGAATTGGTCAGAAAATGTTCTTTTTCTGCAGAAAATTTTGCTGAAAATGATTTTTATTTGTTTTTGTTAAAATTTTCAGTGGAAAATTTCAACTGTGCTGAAAGACAGAAAACCCCCAAACCTCAAATATATGGCTAAACACAGGTCATTTTTGACCAGAACCAGAAAAACTTTTGGCTGAAAACAAATGGTTTTGGTTTCTGGATGAAAAAATGGAAATTTTTGAGGCAAGCAGACACTTTCTATGAAAATATTCATTTGATTGAAAATCCAATTTTCCATCGACAAAACTTCAGGCAGAATATTTCCAACGGGCCTTAGTTGGGATATTTAAAACTAGCTAGGCACTAGAAAAATGTGGAATAAAAAACAGGTCTGCATTGGCTGCAATCAGCTGTATGAGGTAATTGGTCTTTCCCTATTTCTGATTTCTGTATTTCTGCTTTATGAATGAATCTGAGCAAACCACTTAATGTTACAGAATCAGGAAAGCAGTTACTGCCTTGTCCGTTCACTCCTTCTCTGAAAATGTACAGACCCTCTTAAATCTTACCTGCAAAGCTACAGAAATCCTACTTCAATGGCCTAAAAGGAGGCAGTAGGTTTTCTATAAGAGACCTGCCACCAGTTTCAGAGCTGCTCTACTATCTGTTTCGCTGCCTTCTCGACTGGTATCTTTGCAACAGACTCCAGGCATCCCAGTCCCTCTGCAAATATTTCAAACCCCATAAAGCCTATTTCAGAGACCTAATTGCCCATAATTTACATGCCTCTCCTCACTTTGAAACACAAGAAGATTGATGATAACATCTCGAGTGACAGATGTGGTATCTGTTGCTAATTACAAGCTGACATTATGGTCAAGCAAAGCCATGGGGACCATAAAAAGCTTATTCAAGGTCTTCTACCATTTCAAACACAGGCTGGACACAATGCCATACATTTTCTGTCTTTCCAAGGCGTGCGCCTTCTGAATTATGCCAGCAGTTCATTCTTTAAGAGGAGATGATTAAAGAAACTGAAGAAGCTGCAACAGTGTGTTTTTGTTTATGGGGAAACTGTGAAAGTGTAGTAAAGAAGTTTCTGTACCTTTCACTGAATAATAATTTGCCCTTCTATAACACCTTTCACCCAAGAATCATAGAATCATAGAATATCAGGGTTGGAAGGGACCTCAGGAGGTCATCTAGTCCAACCCCCTGCTCAAAAGCAGGACCCATACCCAATTAAATCATCCATGAACACTTTCCAAACACTTATTGACTCAGAACACTCCTGTGAGACAGGTAAGAATGATTATAGCCATTGTACAGACTGGTAAACCAAGGCACAGAGAGTTTCAAGTGGCTTGCCCAAGGTCGCACAAGATCAGGGAATGGAACCCAGGAGTCAGTTTTCTTACTCTGACCACGAGGTAGGAATAGGGCTCAAAACCTGGAGGCTCTTATTTCTTGTTCTAGCCAGGAGACACAACTCCTACTACCATGCTCAGGTTGGGGAAAACAACAGCCTTTCCTCTTGTGTTTTTCAGGTGTTACTATCTCCTGTGCGATTGCTGCTCTCCATGCGGTACCTGGCCTGTTGCTACATACAGACCTTCTGTTTCCAATCCTGTCAACTTCTATGAGCACAGACCTTTTTGTAAAAATGCATTCCCCACAAGAAGTCATTGGGAGTTAGAAATAGAAACCTCCAGGAAACGACCCCAGAAGAATACCAAATAGGGTAACTTTCCTTCTACAAAACTCCAGTGAAGAAGGTCCCAAATGCATTGATCCTTCTTTAGGGTGAAATTCACCCCTTTGCAGAGGGCCTGCATGAGGCCTATGTACTTCCTACGGCCTGGTCTATGCACAGAACCGCACCAGTTTAACTAAAGAGATGACTTTAAACTGATTTAGTTTAACTGGTGCAACTTTGTGAGTGGATTGTAATGACAGTTTAAACCCATCTTATATTGGTTTAGGCCGGGGGTGGCCAACCTGTGGCTCTGGAGCCACACGTGGCTCTTCAGAAGTTAACACGCGGCTCCTTGTCTAGGCACCGACTCCGGGGCCGGAGCTACAGGCACCAACGTTCCAAGGTGCCGGGGGGTGCTCACTGCTCAACCCCTGGCTCTGCCCCAGGCCCTGCCCCCACTCCACCCCTTCCCGCCCCCTCCCCTGAGTCTGCTGTGTCCTTGTTTCTCCCCCTCACAGCCTCCTGCACACCACAAAACAGCTGATCGGCAGGTGCAGGGAGGGAGGGGGAGGCGCTGATCGGCAGGGCTGCCGGTGGGTGGGAGGTCCTGGGAGCCGTGGTGGGCGAGCGGATAGGGGCTGCTGACGTAGTACTGTGGCTCTTTGGCAATGTACACTTGTAAATTCTGGCTCTTTCTCAGGCTCAGGTTGGCCACCCCTGGTTTAGGCTACGTCTACACTTCAGCCTATGTCAGCAAAACGTGCGTCGCTCAGGGATGTGAATATTCCACTCCTCTGAGCGACATAAGTTACATCAACATAAGCGTTTGTGTGCACGGTGCTGTCGGCGGCTGAGTTCTCCTGCCAACATAGCTTATGCTGCTCCTGTCAGCCTCGAGCATCTTCGCCAGATATGCTGCAGTGGCACAATTTCACCAGTGCTGCACCACGCCTGCTGAAACACCCAGAGAGTGATCTAGGGTGGGAGCAGACCAGGGGTGGGAAGAGGTGTGACTAGTCAGGTCCTGTTGTCCGGCAACTCCCTGCTGCTGCAAGCCTGATACCAACTGTGTCAGTAACAGCACAAGTTAGGACAACTCTCAGAATTACCCTAGCCTGTGCCAAGGGCTGATCCAGCCACTGGGAGACTCTGAATAGAGCATGTTCCAGCAGCTTGCCTGCTGCCCTGTGTTGATCCTAGTATCAACACAGGAGCAAGCTCTGCTGGTAGATGGGTGGTAAATGGGTCATCGGCCCCATGCTGGCCCTCTGCACCCAGCTGAACCCAGCCTTGGGGTTGCCAGGTCTGCCCACTTGTTTGTCTATGGCCTCCATCTATCCCCGTCAGTCCCTACTGCCATGTTCCCTTAGATAGAAGGGGGCCATGGTCTGCTCTCGGTTACACAGATGCTACTGTGCTGAGGTCAATTGTCAGACAAACAGACTGGCCAATGTGTGGATGACGAATTACGATTGGTGGGGTCACCTGCATAACATCAAGAGCAGAACTGGGCACATGGCCTTTTCTAAAGCCACAGTGATGCAAACTGAATGAGAGAAGGGTGTAGATCAACTTTCTTTTCCCTCCACAGTTCCCCATGCCCAAGGAATGGACAGTTGCCACCCAGGTCTCCCAGTTACCACCCATCACTCACACTGGTGAGCCTCCCAATACATCCCAATTTAAGACTCCCATTGACTACTGTGGGCTTTGGATCTGGCCATAAGTGGGCTTCTTCTTTTGTCCTTTCAGGCAACAGAAATACTGTGGTCCCAAATTGCTCAGTGGATCTTACACCTCCAGTGTAAAAGTCTATTTCATTCCACAATCTTTGGGCTCCTTGGAATTCTGCAACCTCGGCAGGAAATTTGATCCCAAGCACATTTACATGGATGAAGGTGGCGTTATGTGGAGCTTCAAAGAGGCAGGCAGGTGGGCTTAGGAGATGTGATAGCTGATGAGGAAGCCATAGGCTAAGTCTGGTTTATGTAACAAATAAAATAAAATGTTTTCAACAAAAACTCATGAATTTTACACATACAAAATGGTGGGAAATCTCTGTATCTTATGCAAAGAGCTTTAATTCCATTTCTGCACCCTGCTATGTGCAAGGTTAATCAGACTGTTATACAAGGCTGCTGGCCCAAATTTTAATGCATTCATTGTGTTTCAGAGACTTGGAATGGCTAATTATGGATAACAAGCTCCTGGATTATAATAGTCATCCTAGCCCACAAGCATGCATTTGAGTTAGCATTGGGAAGAGGATAATTCTACAGAAATAGCTCATTATCTTTCAGTGGTTTGAGCAGTTTTGGCTGCAATTAAGACTACAGTAACCTATAAAGGGCATTCAGATCTTTTGCATCGACTCTTCAGATGCATGCTATACAAGTAGTCTTGGCAGAATTCAATTTTTTAAAATAATTTTGACAGCTAATATCAATGTTTATTTTTAGCAATTTTTTCAAATTTTATAGATTTTAAATTTTCACAGTTGCAGGAAATTATGGGGGGAGGAATCAGACAATTATTTAATTACAGTAGACATGAGATTCAAAAAGTTAGAGCTTTGCAAAGCATTAAAACACAAATTGCCAACATCACATGTCAAAATATCCAGAGCAAATATCCTTAAATCAGTACATCATACCAGTCTTTACTATTTGTTCGCTAGCCCATTTGTTACAAGCCTAATTTAAAAGTAAAAATCCCTGGATTTTTATTCTTAAATTCTCAAACAGCATTTTTCTCACTTTGCCTAACTATAAATTTTGATCATTATCAATGGAAAGATTTTTTGGTGGTTGATGTGTGTATGGTGAAATCAATGTTTACTGACACTTACCAATAATCTAATCATTCCAAGCCTAAATACAGGCTTGGGAGAAAGATATTGTGCTGGGAAAGTTGAAAGAAGCCATTGCAAAGCCCTGCAAATGTCCTGCTAAGCCTTGCCACTAATTTTCAAATGTAAGGGTTTGGAAAATTTGGGGGACCTTGGTAATTGTGGAGAACAGGCTTGCAGAAGGATTAACAGGACTTGAACACAGGTCAGGAGAGCCATCAGGTAACAGACACCACCATACCACAAGCTGTAACCCAGCTGCTTCCTATGATCTGCACACCGCAGCAGATGTACACTGAAGTCCCATCTGAGAGACCTGATTGGCTGCTGCCCTGAAGGTTCCCAGTTGACCACTTGATCCCATATAAGCCAACTGGACATAGCAGGAAGTGTTCAGGCAACAATGTGGATCCCCAGCGAACTGCCATGACTGATTCCGCTCCTGAGCTCACAGCATTGACTTTGGCTTTGACTTGGATTCTTCTGACTTTTACTCCATACCCAGAACCCTGACACAAATTCAGACCTTGAGCTGTTTGAATTTTGCCATAGCACACTGACTGCTAGTCAGGGAGCTGCGTGGGGAGGGGCTAATTCCACAGGTTCAAATCAGCATCCAAACCAGACAATGAAACTGTGATTGCCTTTCATGATAGGGAAGAGCATAATGCAAGTGGCTCTATCTCACAATGGCAGAACCACTCAGGAGGCCTTCTCCAGTTCTAACACAGGCAACCTTAGAAGCATTTAGGAGGAATGCTCTACAGCTCTGAACTTTGTTTGTTTTACATAATTAATTGCCAATAACTGTTTGAATTACCAGGAAAGGACTGACAGGTACCAAATAGGAATAAGTAGCCTGAGCCTGCTGCTTTGGATTTGGCTGCCATGATAATACTAGTTCAAAATGATCTTCTAGCACTCACATATGAGAAGGTGATGACGTGGGCCAGGGTCTACACTTAGAGACTTTTGACAGTATAGTAATGTTGGTTAGGAGTGTGACTTGTGGGGGTGGGGGTTGACATTTCTATATCAGCAAAAGTGCTAGTCTAGATGCAATAAAAGTGCTTTTGCCAGGATAGCTTATTTTGCTCCGTGAACCACGATAAACTGCATCTAAACTTGGAGGTACACCTGGTTTAAGTCTATCAAAGTCACTATATAATGATAGCATCACTAGAGCTGAACAAATAATTGATTGGCCTCCTCCCTGCTCCCTTCCTCCCTGCAGGTTTGCTGGCTGAACTGAAAAAAAAAATTGTTTTTTTTTTTTTCTTCCTGAAATGAAAACCAGAAAAAAATTCTTTCAGGTTGATCTGAAATGTCGATTTGAATCAGTGTTCTCTAAATGGGTCATTTAGATTTCCCCCCCCTCAAAACAAACTGTTTTGACATTTCCAAATTTTTTATGTTCTTTTTTTCCCCTAGCCAAATCCACTAATAATTTTGGTGCCTCCCAAAATGCATTTTTTTGGGGCAAAATTACTATTTGTTGAAAAAATATCACTCATCTCCCAGTGTCACTACATAGGGTAATAGATCCCACAAATGGAGGGGATAGAGAGTCAGTGAATTCCAACTGGAGAGTGTAGAAGACGGGAAGAGTGCTGTCTCCATGGCACAGACCTTCTCTATCTTCCTTTGACACCCCCGGAGTCTTTTCTGTGAGGTTTGAAACCTGCTCAGATGAAGGGAGAAGGCTGGGATGGTATCTTGGGGTGTGGGGTGGGATGGCTGCTGTCTGCAGCCTTATACCCCTGGAAACCTTCTGGACTCGAGTAGGTAAATTAAACCTGAACCTGTCTGCAATAACTTCCCTGCTTTCTGTGTACCCTCCTCCTGAGGGGAAAGGGATATTTCAAGTGAGTAAAGGAGATCCCCTGGCAGCAGTGACTGGAGGCACTGGGATAGCAGAGGAGGCCAAGAGGCAGGGTGGAAGCCCAAAGCCTTTGGGGATCCATTGGTTTTTGGGTGCAATGTCTAATACTCAGCCACTTCCAGGAGAGGAAGAAGGGGATCAAATCCTGAGAGGAGAATTTGCAGAGAATTCTGCAAGTTGAAACTCTCAACGTTTCCCCTCCTTTGTGGGACAGCAGACCTTGCAGATGTTGCTAGGACCTGTGGGTATTAAATGTTCTTTGCAAAATAAAGAGAGGAGACTGATGGTAGTGTGAAAGGACTCATCACAATTACTTAGCTTGAGAGCGTGCCAAGGCCTGTGTGTGTGGGGGAGTCTTGGGGCTGCTTCCTTGGCGCGTATTTTATTTCCAAAGAGAGTGGTTAATATACGTTAGATCTGGCTGAAAAGATGCCAAGTCAGGCCTTGCCTCTCTGTGCCACGGGCCAAGGAACTGGAGAAGAGCCAGAGGTGGAGTCACAGTGTTGTTTGCCTTTGTGTCCAGAGTTCTATCTTTATCCCAGTCTGGTTTGGATAAAAATGAAATCCAGACGGTCTAATTGGCAGTGATGGTTTCCCTCTGAATTTTTGTTTATTGCTTTAATTTGTGGTGCATCAAATGCTGCAAAACCCTAGGAGGTTTATGAGTAGAATGGTTTCATAAAGCAAGGCGGACACGAGCAGCCCACATCAGTACAGCTCACATCAGTACCTCTGTGCTAATGGGATAACTCAAGGGCAGCAGGGTTAAGGCCCTTGGTTTGTGCTCTATTAATGACTCACAAGATACCAACATTGGACTCCTATCAAGCAATATGGCTTTTGTCAGAAAATGCCCTTGCTTTCCCTGTGCAACTCCCAGCCAGTGAATGGGAGTCTGAGAGACACAAGGTACAGACAAGAGAAAGGCTGAGGGAGCAAATCCTCCTCTGTCAAGGCTGCTAAAAGCCTCAAGTGTTGGGGTATCTGTACTCCTGGGGGAACACAGAGGTCTTCTAGGGAGACTCAACTCATCTAGACCAGTGTTTCTTAACCTGGAGGTTGTGACTTCCAGGGAGGTCATGGAATGAGTTTAGGGGGGGTCACAAGTGAAGGGCCAGCATTAGGGAGTGGCAAGCAGGGCAATTACCTGGGTTCTCATGCCACAGGGAGCCCCACAAAGGTAAATTACATGCTTCAGCCCCATGCGATAGGACTCAGGCTTCAACTCTGCCTTCCAGGGCTCTGGCTTCAGTCTTGGCTTACAAGTGAAAATCAGGCTCAAGTATCACACTGAAATGTAAGCACAATATTAATATTCCAATCGATTTGTTTTATGATTATATGGTCAAAATGAGAAAGTAAGCAACTTTTCCAGGAATAGTGTGGTTGTGACACTTTTGTATCTTTGTGTCTGATTTTGTAAGCAAGTAGTTTTTAAGGGAGGTGAAACTTGGGGTACGCAAGACAAATCAGACTCCTGAAAGGGGTACAGTAGTCTGGAAAGATTGAGAACTACTGCCCCAGTGCAGCAGAAATGGCCCACACAGGGCACACTTCTGTGCAAATAGGGTATAGGCAGGGGAGGTGCAGGCCAGCGGTTGAGTGTGGATCCAGTGCTCCGTAGATCTGCTGGCCATTGCCTTCTAAGGGTATGTCTACACTGGCAGAGTTACAGCGCTGCTCAGAGAGCGCTGAAGGGAAACTGCTGTTGTGTGTTCACACTGTCAGCTGCCTGCACAATAGCGTGTTCACCCTTGCGGTGCTTGCAGCGGTATTCGGAGCAGTGCACTCTAAGAAGCTATCTCACGGAATGTTTTAATTTGTGGTGGCAAAAGACCTATCTGGCTTTAAGATTGAACTCGATAAGTTTATGGAGGAGATGGTATGATGGGATAACATGATTTTGGCAATTAATTGATCTTTAAATATTCATGGCAAATAGGCCCAATGGCCTGTGATGGGATGTTAGATGGGGTGGGATATGAGTTACTACAGAGAATTCTTTCCTGGATATCTGGCTGGTGAATCTTGCCCATATGCTCAGTGTTTAGCTGATCGCCATATTTGGGGTCAGGAAGGAATTTTCCTCCAGGGCAGATTGGAAGCCAGCCTTCCTCTGTAGCATGGGGCATGGGTCACTTGCTGGAGGATTCTCTGCTCCTTGAAGTCTTTAAACCACGATTTGAGGACTTCAATAGCTCAGACATAGGTGAGAGGTTTTTCGCAGGAGTGGGTGGGTGAGATTTTGTGGCCTGCATTGTGCAGGAGGTCGGACTAGATGATCATAATGGTCCCTTCTGACCTTAATATCTATGAATCTGTGGAACATCTCTTCCTCTTCTGCCACTAAGAGTTGTGGGAAGATGGAGGGGGTCGCTGGTCATCCTGGGTCCTGTCCCAATGCCCCGTGATGCAGTGCTTCGCATCTCAGTAATCCCTGTGCTTCTGTCTGCATTTGGTGCCACCTTTCAATGGTTTGTGTACTGTGCGGTCTGCCTCTTCGGGCTGCAGGAACGGATCCCGCACTGCTGACCAGTATGCTGCTCGCTCTAACTACACGTCACAAGTGGCAGTGGAGTTATTCCTTAAACTACAAAGGCAAGAGGAGTGCAACATTAATCTCACTGCACATAGTAGCTACGACATGAGATTGCTTGCGGCATTCATGGAGGTGCTGATCACAGTGGAACACCGCTTTTGGGCTCGGAAAACAAGCACTGAGTGCTGGGATCAAATTGTCATGCATGTTTGGGATGATGAGCCGTGGCTGCAGAACTTTCAGATGAGGAAAGCCACATTCATGGGACTGTGTGATGAGCTCGCCCCAGCCTTGCGGCACAAGGACACGAGAATGAGAACTGTCCTGTCATTGGAGAAGCACGTGGCGATTGCACTGTGGAAGCTGGCTACTCCAGACTGCTACTGGTTGGTCGCTAAACACTTCAGAGTGGAAAAATCAACCTTTGGACTCTTGTTGATGGAAGTGTGCAGGGCCATTAATCATCGAATCCTGCTCCAAAAGACTGTGACTCTGGGTAACGTGCATGAGATCGTGGATTGCTTTGCACAAATGGGCTTCCCTTACTGTGGAGGGGCGATAAATGGCACGCATATTCCAATTCTGGCACCAGATAACTTAGCCACTGAGTACATTAATTGGAAGGGGTATTTCTCAGTGGTTCTCCAGGTGCTTGTGGATCACCGTGGATGTTTCACAGACATTAACGGAGGCTGGTCCGGAAAGGTGCATGACGCATGCATCTTTCGGAACACTGGCCTATTCAGGAAGCTGCAAGCAGGGACTTTCTTCCTGGACCAGAAGATCACCGTAGGGGAAATGCCCATTGTGATCCTGGGAGACCTCGCCTAACCCTTAATGCTGTGGCTTATGAAGCCATACACAGGGCACCTTGACAGCAGCAAGGACCAGTTCAACAACAGGCTGAACAAGTGCAGAGTGACTGTTGAGTGTGCTTTTGGCTGTTTAAAGGCCATCTGGCGCTGCCTCTATGGGAAGCCGGACCTGGCTGATGACAATATTCCTATGCTTATAGCTGCGTGCTGTACACTTCATAATATTTGTGAAGGGAAGGGTGAAAGCTTCACTCAGGGCTAGAGTGCTGAGGCTCAGTGCCTGGAGGCTGAATTTGAAAAGCCAGAGACCAGGGCAATTAGAGAGGCGCAGTGCGGGGCCATAAGGATCAGGGATGCCTTGAGGCAGCAATTTGAAGCTGAAAGCCACTGATATTTGTTGCTATGCTCGGGAGTGCAGTGCTTGTAATGCTAGGAGGTGATTGTGATTGGTGCAGACGATGCACTGTGAAGGTGTAAGAAAATTGCCTGTTGCTTTGCAGGGCTCTGTTTGCTTTCAGTTAATGGAATAAAGATTGTTTTCAAACCAAAACAATTCTTTCATTAGAAAAGAACAACCAGAGGAGAGAGACAAATAAAAAAACACATCAGCACTGAGCGGGATGGGGGAAGGGAGGGTCCCAGGAGGAGGTGGGGTCCCGGGATGGTTAAAGATTTGCTTATGTCCAGGTATAATATCCAACCTTCTCCTTTAGCGTACAGTGCAGCAGGTAATGTACTTCTGCAGAGCTAAACTGCAGAGGGACGGGTGTTGAGTGCAGTGGGTACTGGGAGTCCGCAGGGCTGGACTGTGATGGGGCAGGAGTGGAATGCAGCGGGTACAGACTGGAGCCAGGAAGTTGGTCTACATTTGGTCCTCTGTTCCCTGAGGCAGCCACTTCAGTCTGGTAGGGAACTGGGAGTCAGAAGACTTATTACCAGCTCTGATATTGACTTACTGGTTGACCTTGAGTAGGACTCTTAACTTACCTAGACCTCAGTTTTCTCCATTAGTAAAACAGGGAAAATTACACCAACCTATTGGTTAAAGCACTTTGAGATCTTTGGATCAAAGGCGCCATGGGAGTGTGAAGGGTATTGTTCTAATCAAACTCTGGAGTGTATTATGTAGTTCATTGGGCTAGTGCAGAGGTGGGCAAACTGCGGCCCGTGGGACTGTCCTGCCCAGCCCTTGAGCCCCTGGCTGGGGAGGCTACTGCCGGCCCCTCCCCTGCTGTTCCCTGTCCCCTGCAGCCTCAGCTCACCATGCCGCCAGCCCTGGTGTGCTAGACTGCATGGCAGTGTGGCTGGCTCCGACCAGGTGGCATGACTGCCAGTCCTGCTGCTCTGAGCGGCATGGTAAGGGGGCGGGGAGTGGGGGCGGGGGGTTGCATGAGGGGCAGAGGGTCTTGGGGGGCAGTCAGGAGACAGGGGGGTTTGGATGGGTTGGAGGTTCTGAGGGAGGCAGTCACGGGGTGGGAAGTGGGAGGGGGCCGATGGGGGCGGGGGCCAGGCTGTTTGAGGAGGCACAGGCTTCCCTACCTGGCCCTCCATACAGTTTTGGAACCCTGATGTGGCCCTCAGGCCAAAAAGTTTGCCCACCCCTGGGCTAGAGTTGCTGTTACAGGAGTTGGTCCAGGAGAGCTGCCTTCCAGCTCAGATGATTCTACAATTAGGGTGACTTTGGGGTTTTTTTCGTGGGTGGTGATGGTGGTTTAAAACATTTCCTTAACCTTGGTTTCAGCTTTCTCTGCTTTAACCCCACACAGCTCATTAGGGTGGGGATTTAACTCCTGGTATGCTGTGACCCCAAGTACTGTGAAAGTGTATTAAGTGCTGAGATATCAGACTGACCCTTGGTGCCTCTTCTTTCTTCTCCAGGAAGGCTGTGGTGTGTCTCATGGTAAAGGCAACGGAACGCAAATTCCTGCTGCAGTTAAAAAAAGACTATTGGACTGAATAACAAATGTATAGCAGCCTGTGCACACTTTCGTGCGGTGTTCAGCTGTAAATATGACCCAAGTTTATAACAACATTCTGCTCAAAAGCATGAAAGACCATCTACCTCCATTTACTTTTTTTTTTTAGCTGCTTAAGAAATATATACACACGTCTAATATGTTTACATTAGCAGGAAGCAGGCAAATAGTTTTAGAGATAATGTTTCAGCCCATTGTGAGTTACATGCTCTGCAAAGATTGTTTCTTTTTACAACGCGGGAGGGCAGGAGAAGCTGAAAAAAAATCTCTCCAACCCCCTAGGAATGATCCACAGGAATTTCCATTATCCTCCCCTCCCCCAAAGAAACTTGAGATTGTTTGTAAAGGGAAAAGGAGATGAAACACTCCTGATCCTTTCCATATATTATGGGGATTAATTCTTTTAATCTTCTTGCAGTCATCACTCAATTATGGTAGGCTGAACCTATGTAGCTTATTTCCACCACTTGTGGGGAGAACTGTGGGGGGATGAGAGGCTGAAAGTCCAAGGAAGGAAGGGCTCAGTTTAGAGGAGAAAACTTTTTAAATTAATGAAAAATACTATTCCTGGTTTAGGGCCCAAATGAAAAGCTGGATCTGTACTGGCCTTTTCCCCCCCTAAAATTTCCCATCATCCATGGAATCAGTGCAGTTCCTTCATTGTCATCAGTGGGAGCAGGACTAGACTAGAACAGTCACTGTTGTTTTGATCACTGTGTCAGAGCAGGTCTAGATGACCTGGTATTTGAAATGTCAGCAGCCATCACTGCCTTGTCTACACTAGCCTCCTGCTCTTGCTATTCATTGGGGCTGCACAGTGAGAGCAACTAAAAAGGCTAGTATACACCAATTATTTCATACGGGCCAACAAACAGGAACCCAATGGTAATGACTTCCAGTTGCTGTCAACCTGGTCTGGAATTGAACTGGTGAGCAAATGGGATGCCATATTCCTCTTATTTTAATTTAATACAAACCTTTATTTGTTATCATAACACTTTGGTATTGAGCTCTGCAGGCTCAGTATTTATCTTATCCCTGTTCATCCGAGGCTGTGACCGATCACTCTAGAGAGTAAAGTCTCCAGGGCTATGGTGAGCTTCTTAGCAGGAATGAATATAGCTTCCTTTGCCAGTAAGGTAGCTATATTTAAACTATGTATCCATAATGCTTACGCACTGGGAGTGGCCATCTCATGCTTTAATGTGTACCCCTTTCCACTATTTCAAGTATAAAAAGTTACAAGGAGGAGGGAAAGAAATTGTTCTTCTTAACCACTGAGGATAGGACAAGTAGCAGTGGACTTAAATTGCAGCAAGGGAGGTTTAGGTTGGACATTAGGAAAATCTTCCTAACTGTTAGGGTGGTTAAGCACTGGAATAAATTACCCTGGGAGGTTATGGAATCTCCATCCTTGGAAATTTTTAAGAGCAGGTTGGACAAACACTTGTCAGGGATGGTCTAGATAACATTTAGTCCTGCCACGAGTGCAGGGGACTGGACTAGATGACCTCTCGAGGTCCCTTCCAGTCCTATGATTCAAAACAACACAAAAAACAGCAATTATCTTGGCTCTCCAAAACCCACCTCTAACCAGCCATACATTAACAACTCACTCCCACCCCCTGATCCTGCCTTCATCCATTCCCACCTCAAATACTTGTGTACAAAGAAAAGTCTGGAAGGTGAACAAATCTGAGCAACAAGGAACCCTGGGGAAGTATATTCCAGAGGATTCCCTGCCAGACACTCCCTCCTCTCTATATTGAGACAATTCCTCAGATTGCTGCTGTGGTAGTATAGAGCGAGGAGAGAGGCTGTCTTGCAGGTGACGGGCGTACAAACCATTTAGATCTTTAAAGGTCAGAACCGACACCTGGAATCCACCCATAAGCCCATTTGCCACTATTACACCTCACAGAGCCCCATGAAAAGTTCAGCTTCTTAAACAGGCTGCTGCATTCTGGACACACTTCAGCTTCTGAATGGTCCCAAGGTGCAGCCCATTACATTACTCTAATGCATGGTAACTTCACAGACTACAGGAGCCAGGCTTGCACTGCCAGGAGACAGGGTTGTTAAATTCATGGTCTAGTTGGCAGGCTGAAGGGAGCCCCTTTAGGCCAAATTCTTCCCTTGGCCACACCTGAGCAACTCTAGTGAATTCATTAAGTCTTCAGCAGGGTTGGTCAGGACAGAATTATTCAGCTCTTTGTCCATAGCCAAGTGTTGGCACAGTAAAGCACTGGGAAGAAAGAATCCTTCAGTCCCACTGGTTCTGCTAGCTCATCTGTGTCCGTTAGACTCTGAAAATACAGGGAATAAAGGCAAACTGTTTAACTTCTAAGATGATTAGATGGGATACAAATAGCCTGGCGGGTGTGTATTCTTCACACTAGTGCATGTCTTACTCACTGCCATGGGAACCAGTAATGACCACTGTCTGTCTCCGTGGAAACTGCTTCTCATGATGTCATTCCCCCCCTGTTAGTGCAAGCAAAGCCGTGGAGGGCTGTTGCAGTGGTCAGAGTCCACAGTGAGGGTAAAATGAGAAGCTTAAGACTCCTGGTGTCAGAAGTAAATTAAACTAGATAAAGAATGAGGATATGATTGTGGTCTTCCCAGCCTGGGATCCTTCCTTGAATCAATGGGGACTCTCAAAGCCTCAGGACAGGTTTGAGGGGAATCTGAAATCTGACAGTCAGCTCCTTGATGGGCAAATAAAAGGCAAGGATGCATAAGGAAATAACAGATAAGCCCAGTCAAACTAGAACAGGGGATTGTTGGCCAAAAAGTGAAAAGAGCTCTGTCTAAGAAAAGGCATAGAAAAGCAAACAGAATGAACTCTGACCCTGCTGCAGCAAGAATGAGAGAGAGATCCAGTTCTGTTGCCTTACTTGGGTCTGTTAGGCTGGGAAAGCCAAAGAGTATGGTGGGTTTAAGAGCCAGGTTAATGCTGCAGTATGAGACTAAGATAGAACTGAATGATTCCTCAACTTGCACTTTCCTAGCTGTGCTCTACTTTGAAACCCCAATTCAGCAAAGCAATAAAGCATCAGCTAAAATCCATCTCTATTCAGCAAAACTTTTAAGCATGTTCTCAAGTCAATGGGACTTTAGCATGGCAATTAGATATGCTTAAGAGCCTTGCTTATGGAGGGACTGCTGAACTGGGCCCTGAGAGCTTCTCTTTCTCTCTCTCTTTCTTATTATCCTTAACTTTCTGAATGTTTCCTGTGGGTAATAACAGGTGAGGACTCCAAATTACTAAAAATAAACTGGATCTTTATTAAGAGAACTATTGACAGAGATGCTGCAGCTAGCATTTTAGCCATGTGCACACAAGCTGACTTCCTGACGCTTTCTCCAAACTCTTCCCTCCTGCAACCTGTGATCATCCTTCCAAGTTCCATGCAGATCACTACAGTTAAGGCTTCTAAAACAGGGACATGCATCTGAGGCCCTTTGGGACAGATCCTGTTTTTGCACGCATGACTCCTGTAGACTTCTCTGAAAGCAGCACATTTCTGTCTGGGAGCAGGATTTTTGCTTTCTGATTGTGAATGGAATAAAGGTCACTTGAGAGCCTGATTTGCTATTGAGTTCCTCCAATTTTACATCAGTCTATGTAAACTCTTTGAGATCAATCAAATTACACTGGGGTAAAACTGGAGGTACGCAGTGGTGAAGCTGGTCCTTTCTTAAATGAACAGCAGGGAAAGAAGCTGAAAAGTAACTGTTCACCTTCTTTCCCTGCTGTTTATTTTGTTTTTTGGTTCCACTTCTGATGATGCTACACTGCCTCTCTACCACTAATAATGTTTATGTATCCCAGAACTGACTTAGTCACGGGGTGTCATTTCATGAAGTTTCAATGGATGGTGCCTGTTTCCTCTCGGGACCCCTGTGAGGTAGGGCAGTGCTTTATCTCCATTTTGCAGGTGGGGCACAGAGAGGCTAAATGACTTGCCCAAGATCACACAGGCAAGTCTATGGTGGAATAAGGAATTGAACGTGGGTTGCCTACAGCCTTGCCCAACGCCGTAACCTCCAGGCCAACCTTCCTTGCACTAATAGTCATAATAAAGACAAAAAGGGACTGTGCACCCTCGATAGTCTTAACACTTAAAATGAGAACATAACAAAGGCTTGTCCAGTTATGATAATAAGTCATTGCTGGGTCCTAGTGGAAAGGGGGCCACAGCATAAAAGCCATGATCAGAACTGGCCTCCTTGTTGGCAGATGCAGCAGTGAAGCCAAGGAATGAATGGGATCTGGAGGCTGCACTCCCCTCTCACCCATGGGATGGTTGCAAAGCTATTTGGATTAGTCTGTCCATTGAAGCTATTTGTGTCAGGGATAGTTCAGAGAAAACAAGAACCCCTCCCCACTCTCCTCACCCAACATTGACCCAAAACTCAAATGTAACCCAAATAGAATATGTGGTGGGGTTCGAGAACGTTTGGTTAACTATTTTTTCATTTGGTTTTTGGTTTAGCTGCTGAGCTCTCTCACTCTTGGGTTCCAATGTGCCAAAAAGGCTTCTCTCCTGCTGTTTCTGGCACCGCTAGACACCAGGCACACTGCATGTGACTGTTCCCATGGGATTTCCAGCCTGTTTCTGCACATTTGGAGAGTCTAGCTAAACCTTGGTGGATTGACATACAACCTTTGAGTGATGATAAGAACCAAGCTCAAACACTGAATGTTTCCTGGGACATCTCTCACCAGTTTGTCTTACTGAAAGTCAGGGCTGCAGGGCATAATGGAGACACAGCAGAGCACTCTATACTGATCTCAGATCTTAACGTTCTTACATCCTGAGCTTTGTCACTTCCAAATATCAACCAGGTTTGGAAAACAGGGTTTTATCTGGACCAGATCTGTGCTGTTGTTTCAGGTGTAAAGACATCAGGCCTGATTCTGATCTCATTTTTTCTGATGCAAATGTAGAAGTCATTGGAGTTATACCAGTGTAAAACTGATTTAAGTGACATCAGAGTGAGTTCCTGTCAAGGTTCCTCCCCCACTCTGAACTCTAGAGTACAGATGTGGGGACCTGCATGAAAAACCTCCTAAGCTTATCTTTACCAGCTTAGGTCAAAACTTCCCCAAGGTACAAAATATTCCACCCTTTGTCCTTGGATTGGCCGCTACCACCACCAAACTAATACTGGTTACTGGGGAAGAGCTGTTTGGACATGTCTTTCCCCCCAAAATACTTCCTAAAACCTTGCACCCCACTTCCTGGACAAGGTTGGGTAAAAAGCCTCACCAATTTGCCTAGGTGACTACAGACCCAGACCCTTGGATCTTAAGAACAATGAACAATCCTCCCAACACTTGCACCCCCCCTTTCCTGGGAAATGTTGGATAAAAAGCCTCACCAATTTGCATAGGTGACCACAGACCCAAACCCTTGGATCTGAGAACAATGAAAAAGCATTCAGTTTTCTTACAAGAAGACTTTTAATAAAAATAGAAATAAAGAAATCCCCCCTGTAAAATCAGGATGGTAGATACCTTACAGGGTAATTAGATTCAAAACACAGAGAACCCCTCTAGGCAAAACCTTAAGTTACAAAAAAGATACACAGACAGAAATAGTTATTCTATTCAGCACAGTTCTTTTCTCAGCCATTTAAAGAAATCATAATCTAACACGTACCTAGCTAGATTACTTACTAAAAGTTCTAAGATTCCATTCCTGGTCTATCCCCGGCCAAGACAGAATATAGACAGACACGCAGACCCTTTGTTTCTCTCCCTCCTCCCAGCTTTTGAAAGTATCTTGTCTCCTCATTGGTCATTTTGGTCAGGTGCCAGCGAGGTTACCTTTAGCTTCTTAACCCTTTACAGGTGAGAGGAGCTTTCCCCTGGCCAGGAGGGATTTCAAAGGGGTTTACCCTTCCCTTTATATTTATGACAGTTCCTTACTGTGTAAAAGCAATTGCAGGGTTTGTGCAGAAATTATGGGCTCAATATCTCAATTTGCTACTGATGTGGGAGTGAACATGAGCAACAAAGGAAGCGTCCTGATTCAAGTTTTCCTTTAAACACTGACCTTCCAGAGAGGGGTTTGGAGCCAAGTAACTGACACTGGGTACAACAACTGTGAAAGTGTTCTCATTAGGGCTGGTTGTTTCTTGCAGTGAACTGTGTGTCACATTGAAAACTGATATGGTGAAAGAAAATAGTCCCCTTCCTCCCTGTGCCCTCCTCCTCCGGAAATCCATGAGGTAGTGTGTATTTACTTCGAAAGATATATGATCAAACACATGAAATACCAAAGGAGCAATTAAACAAACAAATGAATAATAAAATAAAAAATCCCATGATTCTCTTTTTCTGTTTTAGCTGAAAGCTCAGATGTAAACCAAATGGTTAAGGACAGCAACTCTCCCTGTGCCATATAATATGCAGTTCTAGGTTCCTGGAGGTACTCATAGCTGAGTTATAAGGTGCCACGTAACATTCTGGCTGGCATGTATGAAACCACAATGTGAAGCCAAGCCATAGCTCTTAGTGGCTGGAAGGTGAACAAGTCACCTAATCATTCAGTTGTTAGTCATTGACAATGTTATAATCCCACTGAAATCTGCAATAAGTGAACCTAAATATGTGGAGGTGCAGTTTGGATAAGCACCCAGAATCTCTGGTCCTTATGGAATTGGAGTCTGCAAAATCTGAAGCCTTGCAAGAAACAGGGCCTCAAAAGATTTCTGGAACTTTCTGCTTCTGCTCAGATCACAGTTAGAAAAGTGCAGAGGTCACCAAAATGAAAACTGCTGGGAGGAGAAAATGTGACCCAAACATCCTCCAGTCTCAGAAATAATTTAGTTTGAGTTTTGGGCAAAGGATTTTATGTACCGAGACCAATTTCTCCATCTGTAATTAAAATATATTCCAATGGTCCCAGGACAAGTCCTGTCCCTTATCAAAAAATAATTGCTACAATAATAGCTTATTGCAAACTGTAGTGTTTGGTGCTATTGAGCTAGGATTTTTCAAAGGTGTCAAAGGGAATTAGTTGTCCAACTCCTAGTGAAATTCACCCAATGCAGTATTATTTGTGTATATAAACAGTAATAATTGTTATTTGTACTCCCATTGATTGTATGGAGCTCTGATTATGGCTGGGTTTCCTTGTGGTAGGCACTGTACAAATATAGAGTAAGACAGTCTCTGCTCCAAAGAGCTTGTGCTTTAAACGGACAAAACAGAAGAAGGGTTGGGGAGAAGTGTGTGTGTATTCATACAGGTTTCTAGTTCTACTTCACAGCCAAATTTTCCTTTCACGCCTGTGGAACCTTATTGAAATCAATGGAGTTGCACAGCTTAAGTGAGAACACAATTTGGCCTTCAGTCATTATTCAGGCAAAACTGCTATTGGGTCAGCACTCAGTTACACTGAAGTCAATTAAGTTACTCTGATTGACACCAGCATGACTGAGCAGAATCTGGCCCAGGGACTGCAACGGGAGTTCAGAGTGAGTAATGATTTGCCCTGCACTGCGTTTGCTTTTAAGACTTGTTTTTTTTAATACAGACCCTCATTCTTGTTCAATTCTTCCCCTTCCCCAGCCCCAGCCTTTTCTCCTTTCTCTGACGGTTTCTCTGTCAGTCTTTGCCTGAGGCGTCTCATATTCTGTTTTAGAAGAGGTGGACTTAGCTGGTCTAGGGCTGTGATGAATTAGCTTGTGTTTGTTCAGCACAAAGCACTATATAATTGCTTAGCATTATTATTATTGGCCGAATGTTTCTTGCTGCTTTCTAATGTTAACCTAACCCAGTGGTTACAAGACTAATCCAATGGTCTCTTTGTGGAAAGGTCTGCACACAGGACAGAAATACTGGTTTAAGGCCTTGGCTCCCCTCTGGTTTTGCAAAGTGCCATTTTTCACTTTTAAAGGATAGATTCCTTACCATGGAGAGGGCATTGATTTATTGCATTACAAGACGTGGGTGCTCACAGAGCAAGAATAGCTTTGTGGTTAAGCACTGGAGTGGGCATCAAAAGAGATCCCAGATTGTATTCCTGGCTCTGCCAATGCCTGACATCCTGTGTGACCTTGGGAAAGTCTCTTCCGTCTCTTGTGTCTACATTTTGACTCTGGAAAATGGGGATGAAAATTCCTACCTATTGCAGAGGGATATTGCGAGACTAAGATAATTACATGTTTAGCAATTGTGCTGAGATCCTCTGACGGGGGTTGCCGTATAAGAGCAACGCATGGATTGTTAGTATGAGATCCCTGCTGAAATAGGGAAAGTGTGCTCCAGTTTGTTCCTGACCTCAGTTTTGCAGAGATATCAGTGGTGGGGGGTAGGCATCTGCCTGGGTTGCTTTTCACCTGCACTGGGAAGGAGGAGAGAAGAGGGCAGATGGTTGAGTTTAAGTGTTCTCTTGATGCAGAGCAGTTGCCATCGATGGCTTAAGGGGAGTTGGTTCCTGATCTTGCATTTCTTGAGCCCCCAAAACTTCCTGCAATTTCAAAGGGAGTCGGGACCCTTGTGGAGGAGGAGGAGGGAGCAATGATGTAGGATTATGCCAATAGACAGCAGAAGAAAAGCTCAAATACTTTATTGACCCATGGGCCAAATCCTGGTACCTGGGCAGAGCCCAAGTGAATGGACTATGACGTGATCCATGGTGAATGAGGGGTAGGAGTCTCCCTCTGTGATCACAGAGCCTTACACTAATCATGGCTAAAATGGAGCCTCTCCCCTTTCCTCACTTTGTTTTGCACCAATCCTGTGCACTGGGGTTAAGCCCTCCAAGCAGAGGTTTGGGAACCTCCATGCACTGGGAATACAAGAGCCACTGCAGTTGAATCTTCCTGCTGCAGCACTTTGGTCCGAGGATTCTGCCCTTACCATTGGTCTAGAGTAGAGATTAAAGTTCCCTTATATGAATTCTTTCATAGGTGTCATGTAGTATGCATTGTGTTTTCTCCCTGCCTTAAAACCAGAGGGAAAAGATGACTTTTTGGCTTTACAGCAATCTTCAAAGCTCTTATATATTACATTTAAAAAGCACATTAAACTTGGCTTCTGCAGCTCTCAAAACACAAACTATAAATCCACGCCTCAACGTGGAATCAATAATCTAGTCATGTCAGCTGGATTTTAAACATAGTTCTAAGCCTAATAAAGGAACAAGATTATAGTAAAAATGTGCTGCCCTCAGCAGGAAGCACCTGCCAGGCTGTGGGCTGCTTACGCCAGTATTTAGCAGCAGTAAATCTTTGCATATGGAGAGGCTCAAGCAATGAAAACTATTTGATTTCTTGCACTCACCATCTGAAATGGCACTTGATACAATTTTCCTACTGGCCTCTAACAGCTGCAGGAGTGAGTGCCTAAGTGTGAAGAACATCAGGAGTGAAAGATTTCTACTTGGGATAGGCCAAGGAAAATAAACCTCTAAGAATCAGAAAGGGAAGGCAAGCAAGAAAGTGGTGATTGTACTCGCCTTGTGGCTGCCCAAGGGGAACTGCCAGTTCTGTGTTAAGAAGTGACTCAGGAAGCCTGGTTGTTAAAACTGTGGCTTTTCCATGGAAACCCTGTTGCCATAGAGGGTCCACGCACAGTTTATTTATTTAAATCATTTGACAGCATTTTGCGTAATAAAGAAAAAAAAAGCCTAAGTTTTCTTTAACAGTTGCACAGATGAGGTTGGATAAATGCTCCTCCAGGTGATGTAGTGTGACATAATGAGTTTTGCCCAAATCAAAGAAATCAGCATTTAGATCTGTATGGGCCAACTTTGCAAAATAGCTCTGCTCCATTTAGACACCAAAATAAGGATGGCCAGCTTTTCAAAGTAGCTCAAATGTTGGATGCTAAACAATTTTGTGGATGAAAATCATATTTTGCTTCCACTGAGAAATGGGACAGGAGGTTTTTGGGTTTTTTTCATTTTGACCTTTTTACTGCAAAGAACTCTCATATTCCATTTTTGAAACTTGACTGTCCCCTATAGCATTGTATGAAGCTCTTGTCTTTAACCAGTAATTGCTGATACCTTCTTACCTCATGGCATTTGCAAGTCTAAAACAAACAGCACCCCCTCTCTAGGAGGTTCCTTAAGGGGTGGGTTTACATGTAGGATTTTATGTGTAAATTGCAATCCAGAGTCACGGTTTGTCAGAGTGAAAGAGAAATGATTCAGGATATGCAAAAGTGTGATAGTGTCCGATACAAATGTGATTTATCTGGTGAGGAATAACATCTAGATTTGAAAGGTCAAATTCTGCCCTATCGGGCTAAATTCATTGTGGGGGTAACTCTTAGTGACAATGGAGTTAACTCTGGATTTACACCAGGAAGATGATTTTGATCCTTTGATTTCATTTGGGGTGTAAATCAGAGCAGATTTTAAAGCTAAACACATAGGACCAGATTCTTGCTGGGTGTGAATCAGCAGAGCTCCGCCCACTCAGTGAAGCTATACCAGTTTGCATTAGCTCAGGATCCAGCCGTATAAGCTGGTTTTAAACACCATTTATCCAGCACTAAGCAGTTTTGGAAAAGACGAAATAATTTTAAAAAACAATGTTTATGTAAAACCTACATAAACCAGAGATGTTTCTTTCTTAGGGTTCTGCAGGAGTAATTAATTGCCTGACCCTATTTCCACAGCTGTGTTGTCATCATTGCTGACGCACATATAAGGACATAAACAAGAAGCCATGTTCATTTCAAACTCCATTAACAAACCAGAAAAAGACCAATGCTTGGCAAGTGGAACAGGGTGAAATCAGTACAGAAATATTTTACGTTCTAGCTTCTAAGAGCATGTCCCAAGCAAAGGTGAGCAAAATGAAAATATGAAAACTATTTTCTAATTCAAATCTGTATTAGTTGTGATTATTTGTGGGGTTCACCCAGTTCTGTTATTCATGATCAAATCCACAGATAAATAAGCCCTTCAAAAAAACTAACACCCCCCCCCCAAACCCCAAACAAACAGGTGAATCACTGTGAATGCTGAATTTTTGGATTTACTCCATCTGTTCATGGACTTTCTGTGAGCAAAAAAAAAAAGAAAAGAACAAAATTGGGGTATACTGCTTACTGCAAATTATTCACTCATTTCTAATATGGGAGGTTTCATAGAGATTTTTTTTAATGGCCATAAGGGATTATTAAATCATCTAGCCTGTCCATTTGTACAACACAGGCTGGAGAATTTCATTTAGAGGATGTCCCGTATTGAACCCAAAAACTTGTGTTTGACAAAAGCACCCCTTCCAGAAAGTCATCCAGTCTTGATTTAAAGAATCCACCTCTTTCCTTGTGAGTTTGTTCCAATGGTTGATTGTCCCCATTGTTCACATTTTGTGCCTAACTCTAATCTGAATTGGTCTGATTTTAACTTCCAGTCACTGGTTCTTGTTCTCACTTTCTCCACTAGATTAAAGAGCCTTTTAGTAGCTGGTATTTTTTCCCCCATTTAAGATACTTATCCACTGCGAGCAACTCACCTCTTGATCTCCTTTTTGATAAGATAAACAGGTGTGCTTTAGTGCAGGTTTCTGTATATTCTCACCACCATCTGGCAAGGAGCATCACTTTGTGACTAAGGATGCTGATAGACTATAACCCTCTGCAGTGAGAATGAAATATGCAAGGATGCTAGTGGGAGGGTGGCCAAGTTGATGGAGTGCAGGCGCCACCTTTTACCAGCACATAATGGACGTGCTCCATGCATCGCTTCAGTCCACATAATCGTAGTGGCAATTTTAACTGCCGTGCCTATTTATCGTCATAACTGATTGATTAGCTGACAAACATAGCCAGCAGGAAGTGCAGAAGCAGGTCTATACACAACATATGGGGGAGGGATAGCTCAGTGGTTTGAGTTTTGGCCTGCTAAACCCCGAGTTGTGAGTTCAATCCTTCAGGGGGCCATTTAGGGATCTGGGGCAAAAATTGGGGACTGGTCCTGCTTTGAGCAGGGGGTTGGACTAGATGACCTCCTGAGGTCCCTTCCAACCCTGATATTCTATGATTCTATGAACTCTGCTAGGCCACGCCTAACTCTTTTAAATTTGTTTGAAAATTCTAGTGGAATGTGGTTCTGAGGTGTTTCTTCATCTTTCTCATGCAGGCTTGTCTACCTTGGAAGTTTAGGGGAAGAGCCTTATCTGGTGCAGATTGTCCTAGGTCCACTGGCACTGTCCAGCTCAGGATCTGCAAAAAATGTCTTTACTGTCCCTTGGGCAGCTCAACTGCTGGCAGCAGCAGCACAGGGACTGCTAGAAAAGACAAGACCCTGGCAGTTGCTAGGGTTTTTAAACGCTGTCATTAAGACTTGGTCTATACTAGAAAGCCAAGGTCTCTCTTTCAAAGAGCTTGGTGTCTGTAGCTCATGACATCATGCTACTAGTGCCATAACCAAAAGGTTTATCATTATAAATCCTGGGTTTGGGTGTTTATTTTTCAGGCATTTAAAAATTCTGGGGCCTGAAGGTTAAGAAGTAGTGTAGTCAGGCTAAGTGGAATGTCTGAAGAGTGAATTGAGAAAGGTGTCACATTGATAGGCCTTAAGGCCACTGTTCACAGCAGATGCAGTTCAAGCATCTCCAGACTGCTGGGACCAGAACACTTCAATCCTGGCCTGCCGGAACCATTGCTAAGGTCCACAGAGTGGTCCAGGCTCTGTGCTCTTAAGAAGTAGTTCAAATTCTCCGCCAGGCTGCCAGTTATGATGTATGACTCCTATATACTAGGATCTGTGCTAAAACCACTAATTCATTTCAGGAAGGTCCCCAAGCATCTGTCAGATGGTGATAACTTTCAGTCACTCCCAATCCAGGTTTTGATTTGAACCAGTGACAATAGGGTCATAGCTCCATATTGTATTGCAAGTTCTCTGAGCCAGCCTAACTCTGGATGGATTTTTTTTCATGTTTAAATAGGGAAGTCAAATTTTCCATTTTTTGGTGACACAATTTTTTCTTGAGTCATATGCATATTAAAAAAACATGTAAAGTAAATGGACTGGGATGCCATACTGAATATAAAGCTGAATTCCCGTGAAGGCCTGGGTTCTATGCAGTTAGGAGGCTGGTCTGCTGATCCCCTCTCTCTCATGGCACAATGTCAGTGATTATCTGTGGCTTTTAGAGCCACAGATATGGGGAAGGGGGAAGCATAAGGCAACATAGTTTTATACAGAAGGAGTTCTTTAGATTCTTCTTGCATATAAACAAAGCTACACACAGCATCACTTGTTTGTTTCTTTGTTGACACCGAAGCTGGCAATGCCTAGGAAGAAGGAGAACAATACTGCAACAATAGGCCTTTGATTAATGATGCCATATTCTTTTTGTCCCGATTTCAAATATAAGGACAGTCTTGCCCAACAACCTGTAAGAAGCCCATGAGTCAAGGCATGGTAATCTCAAATGATTCCACAGGAAACAGACAGAGGGTTTGTTCCTATGCAACAGAGGTGTGGAGCATTGTGCATAAAGGCAAAAGTGCCAACGAGGACAGGGAGTGCGGAGGAGCTTGATCTTGAGTCAAGAGGGATGCTGAACAGCTGGAAAGTTATTCCTACCTGCTAGTAGGATTAAAACGGGAGTGCCTAGCTAAGCACCTAATTGGCATGCTAAACTCATTTCTCCTGGGACCTGCCCATTCTCCATGCACACCCCACAGCTCTTTAACTCTGCACTTCTGAGAATAAGCTTGCAATGTACTAGCATTCAGTGCAGAGTATACCTGGTACTTTGTGTGCTTTGCCATTGCTGACAAAAGAGCTACAATACTGGATTTTAAATGCAGGTCCTGAAAACTCATAGCTGTCAATTTTTACAACACTTTCTAACTTGATAAAGACTCACCCTAATGAACCTTGTCTCTGGCAGTTGTACCAAAATCCAGTTGTCTCAACCAGACACAGTGCAGGGATGCTGTACTGTTATTGACCTAGAACTGGGCATTCAGGGCCTGATTCACTGCCCATTGAAGTCAACACAAAGATTCCCATTGACTTCAAAGGAGATTGCATAAATGAGAATGGAAGACCCCATCCAATCTGCTACGCCCTGATTGACTGATGGGATAGATGATTGTTGCCCTTTGTCACTGTTCCTCTGTTAATGGCTTATCCTGTCATCCAACAGCTGAAATATTTAATTATTCCTTTCATGACTGAGATATCAGTAAGTATCAGCCGTACAGATTCAATCCATTTAGGTAGCCTGTCCTGATCTTTGTGGTATTTGGATCTTCTGTATCATATGTTTGTACAATCCAATCATTTTGTCACCCTTCCAACATTTGTCTATTTCTCTTATTCCCTCTCTGGTATCACTAACTATTAAATACCCAGTTCCCATGGTGTTCAGATACCATGGTGATGGGTGCCTAGTACAGAACTGAATACACTTGCTGAGTATTGCTACCTATTGACCTGGACCTTTAAGAAGAGGTGAAACTAAAAAGTGGGATTTTCTTCTCCCGCAAAGTACAAGGATTTGAGGCTATTGAGCAGGAAAACGTCCAAGCCTGTGTCAGGTTAATACACTTCTGCTTTGTTGCTTAATTAGCTACATGCAACATTCCAGTGTGTTTGGTTTTTCTTTTCTACAACTCCCTGCGCTATCCTTACATCATGTTCTATTCTGGCAAACTTGTCTTTAGGGGATAGACAGGCATAGTCATGCTTAGCCTCATGACCTCACCGAAACCAGACACCACCTGATTACTAAGCAGTGTTATGGTGCTCAGAGTCAAAAGCCACAAACCAGTTCTACAGTCTTTGCCATGAGGAGTTAATATCCTTCCCTCTCAACAAGGGAACTGACATTCAACTTTCCATCTAGTTTAAACCTATTAGGCCCCATTCTGCTCTCAGTATAACTTCATTGTAGTTACTCCAGGTTTATGCTGGTATATAGTAGGAGAATTTGGGTCACTATTTCTGGAAAGATACTTGATTGGCCTATTGCCCTTGTCAGTACTGGTGATGAATAAAGCTTCAAAGGTTCAGGCTGATATTTTCAAAGGATCATAAAGGTGTGATGTCCCCAACTCCCACTGAAGTTCATGGGTACCTAACTCCTTTTGGCTCCTTTGAAAGTCCCAGGATCCACCTTTTGCTTCCAGTTTACTGAGGCACTTGAAGGTTCGAAGGGTTATCCAGAGTTTATCCAAACTCATCAGAAGCTCTTACTATGAAAAGAGATCTGGAAATGTCACAAAATTAGATTCCTCTCATGTCAGATTTCCCCTACTCCTTTGGTTTGGCCACAGTGGAACTATGATGAGAACTGCTTCTCTTCTGGTTTTACTACTTCAGGTACTGGCCAAAACCAAAGAAATTCAGAGACATGCAAAAATGTTGAAATAAAACAAGGCCAGAAATGTTCACTTGACATTTTCAAACCTCAGAAAAGTGTTGGGTTGAGCCTGGTTCAACTTTGGACAGGTTACTTCATCTGATCTAGCCAAAACCAGATGCTTTTGTCCATACCAGGAACCGAACATTGATCGCAAAGCGTGAGTGGCATTAGCAATAGCATTGGTTTGCTGAGCTGCTGTCAGAATCGTCTGTTCCTCTCCACATGGGTGTAATGGGAAATTGCTTGAATTCTATCCAAATCATAAAACAAAGCCAAACATGGGGATTCATTTGGTATTTGTGCTTCCAATCTTCTATCAAAATGATGGTGTTTGGAACCTGAGCTCTGGATTATTTCACAGAGCACAAAAAGTATTTGCATTGGCTCATCAATGTGAGTTATACGCACACACCACACTACCTATTTCATATATTTTAATGCACTGGTTTGGATCTGCAAAAGCGGTGCACCGGGGCACCAGGCAACATTCGTTGTGCCCAAATAGGATGGATATTTGAGTTACCTCAGAGTTTTCCTCTTCATTTCCAAACGCCTCAGCTGTTTCTGTAACCGTGCGAGGAATGTGCATGCTGATAATTTGATCTAATTATCACCCTTTAGCCTATGGCTGTCACGTCAAGAGCTCTGCTTACTTGCCCCATTCCCCACATACTTGGAGTGACTGCAAGACAAGTTGCAGTGGAAAGGTGAACACAAGAGAACTTTCTCTGGGACAATTAAGCTCTGGAATCTATGGCAGGCTGAAGACTAATTTGGGTTCTTTATCCCAACCTAACAATGTCAGAGGAAGCTTTGTTAACCCATCAGATGTTAGCTTACATTGATAACTCTAAAATAATCATCCCTTCCTCCTCCCCAAGATATGATAAAGTCATTTGGAGTTAACCCTTTACAACTGAGAGGACACCATTTGCTGGAGATGGGGACAGAAGAGTCATTCTCTTTGTTGACTTGATGTTATTTTTAACAGTGCAATGCAATTTGATTCTCTTACCTATGGGAGGGCAGTGTTGGGGGTTATGTAACTATAACTGATTTCATTCAGTTTCTTCTCTGGCTACTGTAAATCTATTTGATTCCAGTTTGGAACGGTCAGGGGTTTGACCCAGGGCAAATACCGCAGGACTGGGTGATCCAGGGAAAGGAGTATCAGAATGGACCAGTCATCTGCTGGCATTGATGGGGACACAAAGGAAATGTAGCCATTAATACAGGATATCACATTTCCCTGCCTCCTACCATCCAAGGCTCTCACAGGATTTTACCAAACATTAATCAGTCGTGTGAGTTAGGTAAATATTGTTGTGTCTGTTTCAGAGATGGGGAAACTGAGGCAAAGATGGGTGAAGCATAAGGCTTGCTCAAGGCTACACAGTGAATGAATAGCAGAGCTGAGAACAGAACCCAGGAGTCCTCTGAGATGAAGGGCAAAAGACTATGGAACAGGAATCACCAGGAAGTGGGGGAAAAAAACCGAGGAGTACTTGTGGCACCTTAGAGACTAACAAATTTATTTGGGCGTAAGCATCCGATGAAGTGGGTTTTAGCCCATGAAAGCATGGAGTGAAAAATACAGTAGGAAGATATATATATACACAAAGAACATGAAAAAATGGGTGTTGCCTTACCAACTGTAATGAGACCAATCAATTAAGGTGGGCTATTAGCAGGAGAAAAAAAACAGGAAGTTGGAGAAAGCATCAGGGAATGGAAACCTAATTTTAAAAAGCATAACAGCATAATAATGGGTGTGCAATCTTTAGGAAGGCCAAGTACCTATTAAAGTCAATGGGAGTTTTGCTTGAGTAAAGGACTGCCAAATCTGTCCCAGTAAATGTTGATATTGTAGGTTTTGTGGGTTTTTAACCATGAGCCCTTTTAAAATAAAATCTCCTTTAAACCTCCCTCTAAAACCAAACCAAACCAAAACCAAAAAACACCCAAACCCACAATCCCCAGCCCCCTTTCGCTGCCTCATTTTTTCAGTTTCAGTGAATAGTTTCCAGGCTTCATTTCCCTTTCTTCCGAACTGCTGTATAGCATGAATCCTCCATCAGCAGCACATTGTTCTCACTGACGTTTATTACTTTGTGGGCTAAATGACTGTGTACTTTGATCTCATGTTGAATCCCTTCTTCAGAAAGGGGAGAAATCTACTTCTTTTGTTTGTTCCTCATTTTGGCAGAAAAGTCACAGTATGAGGGGGCGGAAATGGTAAGGAAAGGCTGAGAAAAGGAGGTGTGTGAGCACCCTGGTGGAGAGAGAGGCCAGCCAGCCCAGGTCTGCAAAGGACAGTACAACCAAAGTAAGGTGAAGTCTCAGGAAAAGAGCCAACTTATTTTTTTCCTGCCAAAAACTTAGATAAACATAGATTTTCTTCAAAATCTTCCAGTTTTTCAATCAAACCTCAACAGTTTGGGGTGAAATTTGCCATTTAGCAAATAGGTCAGTTTTTGTTGAAAAAAAATTTTGGACTAAAAATTTTCAGCCAGCTCTACTCAGGGCTTGATACAGATCAACAGAGCCCCCAAGAAAATCTCACTGACTTCTTGCCCGTGCTAAAAGGGGCTTGCAGAACTTACAGCTCTACAGATGTCACAGTTCATCCTCTTGTTGCTTTTCAAGGAGGGGTTTCACTTTTAAAATTCCTCTCCCTGAAGGATTCCATTGAACTGAAGCACAGCAGTGGCTCTTCTGTTGTCTGCCTACAAATCATCAGCTACTCTACCAATTGAGAGAATGGGAAGAGACCAAATCTTTTACTTCTTTCATCTGCTTTCTAAAGTCACACAATTTCTCTCTCTCTCTCTCTCTCTTCAGTCGTCAGTGCAAGTCTAAAAACACTCAAACAAACCCAAAGACCATGCCAGCAGCCAAACCTCTTGAACAACCCTACAATAACAAACCACCGTGAACAGCACAGAAGCAACCCTACAATAACAAACCAGTGTGAAAATCCCACTGTTCAGGATCAGGTTGCTAGGACTTTTTTTTTTTTTTTTTTTTTAAAGTGCTCTAGGTGTTGCAGATATAGGTTCTGTTTGCAGATCTGATGATTTCTGGAAGAACTGAAGCTCGTTAAAAATCTAAAGCTTCTAGCCCATCTGGTTGGGAAGAGAACTATAACTGTGCGTAGCACAAATTGATTGTTGTCCTGTTTGCCCTACATCCAGGCAACTGGAACCATTGACTTTATTCACAGCGGGCCTGGCTTCTCAGAGTGAAGCTTCAACAAATGGAGAGAGGGAACCCAGAAGCAGGACCTTGGATTTAATGCCAAGATTCCAACACTCAGTAAAGTCAGCTACAGAGCTGACCATGGTTTGACTGTTTTCCCCATTCATCTCAGTTGGAAAAAAATATATCGCCCTAGTGCTGGAGATGGAAGAGGGACTTTCACACTTACCAAACCCACAAATCATGGCCAGGTGCCTGTTCCCTGAATGCACAATCTCTTACCCTTAACCTTGTGGCTTAACCTTGTTGTCTTGTAACTTTGTGGCACCTCAACTATTGACAGCACTTTGAATTTTTATACCATGGTGTACTTAGAAATCATTCTTTCTGCCTCTCTTAACTTACCCCTGGGTGGATAATCCCTTACTTTCCTCCAAGAGCCTGAATAACTGTCCTGATGAGGGAAGAAATCCATAAGCTGTTTTGATCTCATCTTGCAATAGCATCAGGATCACAGCCCCATAAGGCTAGGCACTGTACACATGTCAGAAGATACAGTCCCTGCCATGAACACCTAGGGTCCTGATTCAACAAAGCACTTAAACACATGCCTTCGTAAATCCCATTGAAGTGGGATTTACAAATAAACCTAACTTTAAGTAAGTGCTCTGCTGAACAGCAAGTAAGCAACTAACAGCTCTTGTAAAAAAAAATAGAAATGTATACCCACTTTCCTGTGGTTTAAGTTGCTCTGTTACTCCAGTGAAATCCCATTGCAGTCAATGGGATTGCATTGATGAAAGTGAAAATATTTTAGCTCTCTATATATAGGGTCCATGATCCCTTTATATATCTCTGAGCAGTTTTCTGGTTGCTATTTCTGTCTGGTGAGGGAATCAAAGTATAATGTAATCCCAAATCCTGCATTTAAGTTCATGAAACTCTAGTGGAAACCCTTTTTTGCATTTCATGGGTATCTCCTCAATTTATTTTCCTGTTTTGACTTTGATCTTATTCTTTTCCTGGATGAACTCTGCTCAATGGACTCTCAGTGCTGTGTAGTTGGAGCAGATGGCGAAGGAAGTAACACTGATGTTATTCTTAACCTCTAATAATAAAAAAATAGCCATGGTGAAATGCTGCCCATGTCAGTAACACTTGTCCCAGCTTAGTTCACCCTAATTGCTGGGATAAGAAATTTACTAACAATAACAAAAATAAATAAAAATGTTTTTCTAGACTTTGAGAACTTTTTGCTTAAGAAAAGAATGTTCCATTTGTAACAGCAGGGTTGTATATTTTTAAAAGCCCAAAGATACACAAGTGTGGCAAGGAATCAGAGATGCTCTGCAATTCAATCCAAGTTCTTTTTTTGACCTCCACTGGATTTGTGGAGATATAATTTACAACATGACCCCCGGCCTCAAATGTTGCTTATATTTTTACAGATTTCAGAAATGACCTCGTTAGAGAGTTTAAGGTGATGGATATATGGAAAAAGAAATCCATCAACCTCAGCTTTTTTTTTTTTTTTGCAACACAGAATTTATGCACAGAACCATAGAGAATGTAGAATTCTTTGGCTCACGGCTAGTTCAGAAAGCTACAGAAGGAATGAGGAATATGCTACGGACCTTGGAATATAAGTATTGACACTGGACCAATGTACAGCTAAGTTAGAACTATGCATAAAGGCCCCATTTCAGCAAAGCATTCAGCACATGCGTAGTGTAAGCACATGGTTATGTGTTTTCATAAATAAGGCTGAAAATTGCCATTATAATAATCTAATTCTATCTCCTGCATAACACAGGCCCTAGAACCTCGCTTAATAATTTATGCATTTTCTGCTTGAGCTATAGCATATATTTTACAATCATATCTAAACCCAGGAAGTTTTTGGAGAGTGTTGGGGACAACTTCCTGGTGCAAGTGCTGGAGGAACCAACTAAGGGCCGTGCTCCTCTTGATCTGCTGCTCACAAACAGGGAAGAAGTGGTAGGGGAAGTAGGAATGAGTGGCAACCTGGGCAGCCATGATCATGAGATGGTCAAGTTCAGGACCCTGACAAAAGGAAGAAAGGAGAGCAGCAGAATACGGACCATGGACTTCAGAAAAGCAGACTTTGACTTTCTCAGGGAACTAATGGGCAGGATCCCCTGGAAGGCTAATATGAAGGGGAAAGGAGTCCCGGAGAGTTGGCTGTATTTTAAAGAAGCCTTTTTGAGGGCACAGGAACAAACCATCCTGATGTGCAGAAAGAATAGCAAACATGGCAGGCGATCAGCTGGGTTTAACAGAAATCTTCGGTGAACTTAAACACAAAAAGGAAGCTTACAAGAAGTGAAAACTTGGACAGATGAGTAGGGAGGAGTATAAAGATATTGCTCAAGCATGCAGGGATGTAATCAGGAAGGCCAAAGCACAATTGGAGTTGCAGCTAGCAAGGGACGTGAAGGGTTTCTACAGGTATGTTCACAACAAGAAGGAGGTCAGGAAAAGTGTGGGTCCCTTACTGAACGGGGGATGCAACCTAGTGACAGATGATGTGGAAAAAGCTGAAGTACTCAGTGCTTTTCTGTCTTGGTCTTCACAGACAAGGTCAGCTCCCAGACTGCTGCACAGCATGTGGAGGAGGTGAGCAGCCCTCAGTGAAAGAACAGGTTAAGGACTATTTAGAAAATCTGTGTGATGGGTTTGGGCCCTTTGGGGTGACCATTGATGTGCTGGGATGCCACTGAGTCAGCCTATTCTATCAGCCTGGGTCCCCTTTACCTGGCCTTGCTGGGTTAGGCTCACAAGCCTCTTCCAGCCAAGCACACAGGCAGGGCCACACCCAGTTGCACAGAGACAGAGATCCACTCTGGAAAGATTCAGCCTTGGGGCTTGCCCCAACGCTCTGGTGCCCACTCCCTTTAAGGGGTACAAACCCAAATGTTTTATGAAATTTGCACCCTCCCTCAATGTGGAGAGAGATATGCACAACTTCTTGCCTCTCCCCCCACCCCCCAGTAAGAAATTACATAAACTGGGTTATATAATAAGCAAGAAATAACTTTATTAACTACAAAAGGTGAATTTTAAGTGAATATAAGAGAAAACAGACAGAACAAAGCAGATTACTGACCAAAAAAAAAAAAGCCGCAAGCTAAGCTCAATATACTTATGAAACAGGTTACAAAATCAAGCATCAGAGGGGTAGCCGTGTTAGTCTGGATCTGTAAAAGCAGCAAAGAGTCCTGTGGCACCTTATAGACTAACAGACATATTGGAGCATAAGCTTTTGTGGGTGAATACCCCACTTTGTCGGATGCAAAATGTAATTTCTTACCTTAAATGTTGTTTTAGGCAGGTTGCAAAATTTCTGTGGTTCAGAGTTCCAGTAATATTTCTTTTCAGACTGGACCCCTGGCTTTTCAGACTGGACCTCAGTCTGGACTCCCCCCTTGCCTTCCCTTCAGGTTGCTTTAGCAGTCTTTCTTGGGCAGACAAGGCAATGGAGAGGAGGAGTCCCATTTGCCTTCCTCCTCACCCTTAAATAGGATTTACATAAGGCGGAAATCCCTTTGTTTCCCAAATTTGACCGTCCCACCCCTTCCCTTCCAGTGGAAAGTTACAAGAAGTTCCAGGTAATGTTTAGTATCAGTGACAAGACCACCCGAATCTGTAGTATCAGTGTCCATGAGTCAGTGGCAGTATGGAGAGTCTGCAGGAAGGCCAAGCCTTTTCACAGTGCATTGTCCTTGCTGATGGGCCATAAGCCCTGTTTGGCTTTTCCATTGTTGTACCTGAAGTGTTAGCAGTGGGAGTCACCCAAAGTAGCATAGTTGAAATACAGATGCACAGTCAATATTCCTAACTTCTGATCTAGAAATGATACAGGCATACAAATTGGATAATCACATTCAGTAAATTATAATCTTTCCAATGATATCTTACAAGACCCATCTTGCCTAAAGTACATCTGTTATGTCAGATTCATATCACGAATATATTTTCAAAAAGAATATGGAATGAAATGTCAGAAGCTGGACATGCACAAGTCCATGGGCTGGATGCAATGCATCCAAGGGTGCTGAGGGGGTTGGCTGATGTGATTGCCGAACCATTGGCCATTATCTTTGAAAACTTGTGGCAATCGGGGAGGTGCTTGATGATTGGAAAAAGGCAAATATCGTGCCCATCTTTAAAAAAGGGAAGAAGGAGAATCCGGGGAATTATAGACCAGTCAGCCTCACCCCAATCTCAGGAAAAATCATGGAGCAGGTCCTCAAGGAATCCATATTGAAGAACTTGGAGGAGAGGAAGGTGATCAGGAACGGGCAACATGCATTCACCAAGGGCAAGTCATGCCTGACCAACCTGATTACCTTCTAGGATGAGATAACTGGCTCTGTAGATATGGGGAAAGTGGTGGATGTGATATACCTTGACTTTAGCAAAGCTTTTGATATGGTCTCCCACAGTATTCTTGCCAGCTAGTTAAAAAGGTATGGATTGGATGAATGGACTATAAGGTGGATAGAAAGCCGGCTAGATCATCAGGCTCAACGGGTAGTGATCAACAGCTCGATGATCCAGTTGGCAGCTGGTATCAAGCGGAGTGCCCCAAGGGTCAGTCCTGGGGCTGGTTTTGTTCAACATCTTCATTAATTATCTGGATGATGGGATCAATTGCACCCTCAGTAAGTCTGCGGATGACTCTAAGCTGCAGGGAGAGGTAGATATGCTGAAGGGTAGGGATAGGGTCCAGAGTGACCTAGACAAATCGGAGGATTGGGCCAAAAGAAATCTGATGAGGTTCAACAAGGACAAATGCAGAGTCCTGCACTTAGGACGAAACAATCACGTGCACTGCTATAGGCTGTGGACCAATTGGCTAAGCAGCAGTTCTGCAGAAAAGGACCTGGGGATTACAGTGGATGGGATGCTGGATATGAGTCAACAGTGTGCCCTTGTTGCCAAGAAGGCTATTGGCATATTGGGCTCCATTAGTAGGAGCATTGCCAGCAGATTGAGGGATGTGATTATCCCCTCTATTCAGCATTGGTGAGGCCACATCAGGAGCATTGCGTCCAGTTTTGGGCCCCCCCACTACAGAAAGGATGTGGACAAATTGAAGAGAGTCCAGCGGAGGGCAATGAAAATGATTAGGGGGCTGGGGCACATGACTTATGAGGAGAGGCTGAGGAAACTGGGCTTATTTAGTCTGCAGAAGAGAAGAGTGAGGGGGGATTTGATAGCAGCCTTCAACTACCTGAAGGGGGGTTCCAAAGAGGATGGAGCTAGGCTGTTCTCAGTGGTGGCAGATGACAGAACAAGGAGCAACGATCTCAAGTTGCAGTGAGGGAGGTCCAGTTTGGATATTAGGAAACACTATTTCACTAGGAAGCACTGGAATGGGTTACTTCGGGAGGTGGTGGAATCTCCATCCTTAGAGGTTTTTAAGTCCCAGCTTGACAGAGCCCTGGCTGGGATGGTTTAGTTGGGGTTGGTCCTGCTTTGAGCAGGGGTTTGGGACTAGATGACCTCCTGAGGTCTCTTCCAACTCTAAGATTCTATGATATCCAGTTTCGCTGAATAAGGATGGGATTATTGACAGGAGTAGTGTTTTGCCACATCAGGACCATGTCCCCTTAAAAAAATGATTACTGTTTTCTGTGAGGGGGGGAAAAGATCCTGCCCAGCTTTTGTTCCATAATTTGAATTATTCTGTGGTGCAGGGAAAATGCTGATTATCTCCTGACTTCTCCTTTCAGCTGCTTTCTGCTCTTCTGTGCACTGATAGTCTGCTCTAGGTAGCCAGGTTGAGAACAAACTCTCAGGAGTGCTGGTGAAGAGCACTGCTTGATTTCTCTGGGGGCTGTGTTATTCTAGTTTTTCACTAACACAATGAGATGATATTGACCAGTCAGTATATTACACTACTGTATGGAGCAAAAACACCAGGAGGTGTCCTAGCAGAAGAACTGTATCAAATATGTTGGGGGGGGGGAAGGATTTGCATCAGACATTCATGGTAATAAAAATCGTGAATTCACTTGGATGGTATTACGGCAAACATTTGTAGGAGACAAGTTTTGTTCCTTCACATCTTCTCAGGAAATAAATGTTGGGTCTACAGGTGACAATTGTGATCTAAATTAATAAATAAAATATCTCTGTGGACATTCCAGTCTGTAATTTTTCCTACCACTGCCTGCAAGAATATATACATTTTGAATCCTCCTGTTGAAAGGGTGAATTTTTCCCACCTCCAGAAGCCACTGCGAAGCATATGCACCACTTAAAACCCTATAATGCCTCAAATTAGGATTTGGCTGGGAATTTAAATGGTTCACAGGCCTTGTACTGATGCTCTATACAGTCAGGAGTTTAATCCAAGATGAGTAGAAGAATAAAATTGAGTTAATCTGTATTATGTTTTTATCCTGAGATTGTACACGTGCCTTTTAGAGTAAGACATCCAAAGCATCATGGGAAAGCATGCATTCCAAACAGAAGAACCTAAACTTTATAAACGGAAGCCACAGTGCAAAACAATTTCCAAGTATGTTATCTCTACTGATTATCTCACTAATCTATGCCACCTGACTCACTGCCAGCATTTACTTCGGTCTCTTACTAAACAACCCCCTTTCCCCACACATTGGGAATAAAATGTGTTGATATAACTTGCAAACTGGGCCTTTAGGACAGCTCCTGAAACCTAGGCAGTAAATCGCCCTTGATCAATGCAGATGGCCTTTGACTGCTGTGGGATTAGTTTAAAATTTTTTAAAAGGCCACTTCATAAAGCAAGAAATTAACGGTTTTATGTCTGCCACGCAGTGCAGAGACAAAAGGTAGCTGTTTCCTATTCCTTTCTCTTACGCACTAGCCCTAATCTGTCTCAGAAACTAACATTAACCCATAATACAAATATCAGTTTGTGTAATTTGACCACACATTGAGGGATAAGATGGCCTTGTGGTTAAAGCATTGGACTAGGATTGCCCCAGACTCCCTTGTGACCATAGGCAAGTCACTTTGTCTCTCTGTGGCTCAGTTCCCCATCTATAAAATGAAGCTAATAATCTGTGACAGACTGTCTCTCATTACCTGTATGTACATTAGGGTATGTATCTAGCACATTAGAGTCCCAGTCTTGGCTGGAACCTCTAGGTGCCACTGTAATGCAAATAAGTCAAATTTTGAAACATTTGGGAAATTTTGAAACTTTTTTTGTTTTTAAAAATGCTGTATAAAAAGTATGATTTTTTTGGTGAACCCCCTATGTCTCTCCTACATAGGTGGTGGAAGAGGTAATGAAGCCCAGCTGGGAAGGAGCTGGGTGGTGTTACAAAGAGAGGAAGTGGGGAGCAGAAAGGAGTTGCAGTGAGAGAGAGGGAAGAACTCTGCAGCCACTCTCTGGGTTATAGAGATACCTATGTGGAGTAGGAAGGCCCCTGCAGGGCAATGAAGAAGTCCAGAGGGTGGTTAGGGAAGATACCTGGAAGACGCAGGCTTGGAACAAGCTCCTGTGACTGACCCTGACACAAAGGGAAGAACCAGATATTTGGGGAGGAGCTAGAGGAGGTGCTGATCCTTATAAAGAGCCCAGGAAGAGGCTGGGAGACAGGCCTGTGGTACTGGAAGGAGAGTAGGGAGGCAGCAGCAAGGGATCTAATGAAGAGGACCTTGGCTGCTCTTCATAGGGTCTCTGGCTTTGAACTGAGTGGAGAAGGACAGGCTGGGTTCCCCCACAGGATACCGGGAAAAGTGGTATGGAAATACTATTGCACAAGGGAGAGAAAAGGACTATTGAGTGTGGAGTCAGGCCTCTATGGAGAAAGCCCTGGGAGGCATTGCCCTGCACAAGAGCAGAAGGAAAACCCCACAGTGCTCAGGAAAGAGTGAAGAATCAGCAGAGGAGTGAGCCCATGTGGGAGCAAGGAGCTATGTTCATTTGAGTTTAGGTCACTGGACCCTTTCTTTACCCCACAAGGGGAAAGACTTTAAAGTGACCTGGC
The DNA here is from genome assembly GCF_965140295.1 of Lepidochelys olivacea. Taxonomy (NCBI): domain Eukaryota; kingdom Metazoa; phylum Chordata; order Testudines; family Cheloniidae; genus Lepidochelys; species Lepidochelys olivacea. The sequence continues at coordinate 20,381,966 of NC_140424.1, forward strand.
TGGAGGGCTGAGTCACAAGACGAGGCATACCACTTGCAGGACTGGAACAACTGTCAGCAGGGGGCACTAGAGACAAAGCATTGTTAAGTCATACCTGACCACGAGGAAGCACCATGGTGGTGAGTCCAACCTCTATGCCCACTCCCCCAAATGTTGGAAAATGGAATACTTGTGAAAGTTTTGAAGGGGGAAAAAAGTTTTAAACAAAAAACTTCAGCCAGCTCTAGAAACTGTTAGGAGCAGAGAGACAGTCATTGGGCTAGTGGACAGACAGTGTTAGGTGAAGGCATGTGACTGGATGAGATCACTCTGAGACTGGCTGTAAGAGGAGGGGGTCCAAACCCAGGAGCTTAGCAGTGCATGTTTTGCAGCACACAACCATCAGGCACTTCCCCCTAGTATGATGGTTAGAACAGCATTTGGATCACAATTGCATATTCAAGTTTTCCCATTGTGCTTTACAAAGCTATTTTATTCCAAATAAGTTTTCATACTAGCCTCATCACTGTAGTAACTGTGTGCCTTTGCAGTAGTTCATGAAGTGACTAAAGGTATTATTCTTTCTTTCCTCCACTCTCGCGGAGATGTGTGTGTGTGTATGCACGCGCATGCAGTGGAGTATTTTGCCTCGTGGGATTATTCTTATTTTGTTTTGGTTTTGAAAAGCACAAATTTATATCTATGAGTTAGATCCTGGCTTTGCAGTGACTGTGTAGGCAAACAGAATAGCCATAGTGCGCTCAGAAATAGCTCCCACACAGCTTGGCTCCTGAGACTAGCTTTATTGACAGAAGGAATGTTGGCCAGGATGCCCCATTCTTAAAACCAAAATGTAATGTTATGGCTTTTTGACTTGCCACCTGGACAGCAAAGAGATGGGCAGATAGAATCTAAATTTAACAACTCCTATTACTGTAGAACACACAACTCCTCTCTAGCAGTGCATTGGCTGTTAGCCCAAATGCTGGTGAAGCACACTAGCATTCATGACCTCTACCCCGAGAAGGGAGGTGCCTGAAACCAACAGAGTTCTACTAATGCATCAGGAATTCTGTGCAGCATCATGCCTTTGTTAGTCTGTGTGTGCTAGTCAGGTCTCAGAGGGAGGGTAAATGGGGAATGTGTAGAAAGAAAGGCATGTTGCTAAAATGAATAAGGGTCATGATCATACTGAATAGAACTAAAGTCTACAGCTAAAAACCAAACCTATATCGTGATTACATGTATAAAGCCAAAAGCTTGTCTTCCCCAGGCCCTTTTCTAGTTACAAGACCCACGGGTCTCCATACCCCAAGCCCAGTTATACAAAATCCTGCCTTTTCGTACATTCTCCCAGCAGCATTTAGCACCCCTGCTGAATGCCATGGAGGAGTAAATGACTAACCCCAGAAAGGGAAAGCCTGGCAATTGTCCTTCCCCCATAATGACCATCTGCATCACTCTGCTTCCCCAGAGGTAGCAGCCTTTTGCAGAGAGTAGGTGCATTCAAATTTAAAGGTGCACTACACAGAGAGCAATCTCAGAACATTTGCAGCAAAAAGACATGATCCATCTCTAGTCCAAGTTATGGGCTCAATGCAGGAATCACAGGGTGAATTCTCTGGCCTGTGTTATGTAGGAAGTCAGACTAGATCATAATGGTCCCTTCTGGCCAATTTCTCACTATGAACCACAGCCACATATACTACAGGAAGCAGCTCTAAGTGCTAATGTTGCGGTATGAAAATTTTCATAAATCAAACCTGAGATCTGACTGTTTTAATCACACATCCAAAACTCGTGCTAGGTCTCTGAACCTTTCAGCAAAACTGAGGTGGTGGCAGAGTGCGGCGGAGGCTGATAGATAGTGTCAGGAGGAAAACAGGCAGAACTTGACAGTTTTGACTTCAAATCAAGGAAAATATGGTGGCTTTGGCTAAAGTGTGCTTTGTGGTTTTTGTGCATCAGAAGCTGTGTGTGTGTGTGTATGTGTGTGCGTGCGCACATGTGTGAACCAATATGGAATCAAACAAACATTTTTCTGCCACATTTCTCATTGCTCTGACTGGAAGATTGTAAGGTAGAGAAGAGGTCGTTTATCTCAGTGTTATGTCCCTTTGCTACTAAAGAGCTTGGAAAGAGACACACACACGTAGAGGAACTGGCTCATTCTTTCTGATCATACTGGCTTTCCTCGCCCAAACTCCCACACTACCAATGCTCTTCGCTAAAAGAAAGTGACTTGTTAGCTGCTGGTATCAAGGGTGGATAAGTCAGGATCTGTGTGGGCCCTGCTAGCATTGGAGTGTGTGAATGATGATGTAATGAAATGGAAAAGTAGGGAATACGGGCGGTGTTGTGTGCAGGCACCAACTGTTGGCTCACAGGCCTTGTGTGGAACCCCGGAGAAGGCTTGTGACCATGTTCTGAGAGAAGTCATCCGGTGGCATATGCGAATGAAACAGATACCTGAAGATTTATATCAGACTCATCTAGGCACAGGCACTGACTTTCTCATTTCCCCGGGGGTGCTTGACCCCTTGCTCTGCCCCAGGCCCTGCCCCCATTCTACCCCTTCCCACAAGGCCCCAGCTCTGCCCCGCCTCTTTCCTCCCTGTTCTGCCTCCTCCCCTGAGCCTGCCCCGCTCTCACTCCACCTCTTCCTGCCCCCACTCCTCTCCCTCCCCTCCCAGCACCTCCTGCCTGCCACTGAATAGCTGATCAACGGTGGGTGGGAGGTGCTGAGGGGGAGGGGGCAGAGCTGATCAGCGGGACCCTCTGGTAGGTGCTGAGCACCCACTATTTTTTTTCCCTGGGTGCTCCAGCCCTAGAGCACCCCTAGAGTCGGTGTCTGTGCATCCAGGACATGTTCAAGGGTTCTGTTACCACAGTTAGAAGGCTATGTGGGAAAAATGAACAGTATCTAGAAATAGCTGGAGTATGTCCCGGCTCTGGACTTAGCCCTTCTTGTTCATGCTGGTGCTCAATGAACTTCTAGGAAAACATGCAGAGGGTAGCACCCCTCAGGTCAATGTTCCCTCTAATTTTTGACAGGCCACGTGCGCAAAAAATTTCTTCTGTGCAAATTGTTGTGCTTCTGTGCAAATTTTTGTGCGTGCGGTGTTTTGCCATGGGCGTGGGGTTTAGGATCTGTGTGCGCGTGCACACGTGCACAGCTTAAAGGGAACAGTGCTCAGGTGAATGCTTTTTGCAGATCGAGAGCTGGTGGTAGAAAGCAAAGAGAAAGTGGAACAAGTTTTAGAGCAATAGAGGCACGTACTTGAAAGAAATGGCATGAAAATCAGTAGATCTAGAACCGTATATTGTCTTTGTCTTCCTTCAAGGTACCATTGAATCTAATGAGATTTGTAAGTCTGGGAGGCCAGCCACTATCAAGGTATGGAAGTTCAAGTATCCAGGTTTGATAGTACAGGATAATGATGATCTCACTGATGAACTTATAAGCAGAAGAGGAAAGGCATGAACTAAATGGAGATAAGTGAGTGGAGCACTCCCATCATACTGAAAAGTAAGAGCTACAAGATGGCAATTAGGCCTGCCCTTTTGAATGGCTCCGAATGCTGGGCACTGAGAAAGAGACGAGAGAAGATTTCCACTACAGTGGAAATTAAAATGTTAAGATGCTTGAAGTTACAAAGATGGACCCTGTTCAGAATGAATGAATGAGGGTAAGTGTGAAGGTGGCACCAATTATAGAAAAGTGGAGGGGAATTCAGGCTTAGATGGTTTGGGCATGTGAAATGGAGATTGGAAGAATATGTAGGAAATAGGGTATTAACCTCCCCTTCAAAGTTTGAGAAGGGCTGGAAGAAGATGGATGGATGTCGTACAAAAGGAGTTGATTTGCTGTGGAGCTTCCGAAGAACTGCTTCAAGTCAGGCTAGAAGAATACAATTATTATAAAAATAAAGACATGAGCAAATGTGCACAAAAATATAAGTCAACTGGGATACAAGCTGGGGCTCAGGTCTGAGGAGGAACTCCTCTTTTGAGGACAGTGGCATGACTGAGTCATCCAAATTGCTGTTTTTTGTCTTTTGTTTTTTAATCCTGTTTAATTGTTTCCTGATTAGATACAGAAGTCGGATAAGGAGGCATCCTGCTCTCTGAACTTGTGTAGGGAGCCAGCTATGATCAGAGACTAGAATTCAAATTCTGTCCTCAGTCACACCAGTACCAATCTGTTGTAACCCCACTGATTCCAATGGAATTACACCAGATTAGCACCCGGGTGATTAAAGGCAGAATTAGGCCTGCTGACGCCAAGAAGGCTGACATCCTGGCATGATGAATCTTTCCAAGTCAAACATTCCTTGCGGGCCAGCAAACAAGTCTTTGATCAGTGCTGAGGAAGAGATCAGGCAGAAGGGAGGAGATTTCAACACTTTGGGTTAGACTCTTTGGATATGTCTACACTGCAATTAAAAAATCGCGGCTGGCCCGTGCCATCTGACTCGAATTTGCGGGCCTCAGGCTAAGGGGCTGTTTAATTTACAGTGTAGACACCCGGGCTTGGGCTGGAACCTGGATTTTAGGACCCTGTACATAAGGGCTGTCAGAGAAAATGAGACAGATCTCAGATAATTATCCAACACCTCAAGTGAAATTATTACAGACATAGGCAAGGGCTAATGGATTTATATTTCCAGGAAGAGATGTGTGTGTCTGAGAGCCTTCCGCAGCATGAACATCCTTTTTCAATTATGAGCTGATACTGAACACAGAACAACCCCTACATGGCAACACCCATGTAGGCTCCTGGAAACTCTGCGAGGTTCCCCTTTGCATTCACCTCTTTGGGATGTAGCCTCCATGGGCACACCCTGTGACCCAGAGTGGTGCAAAGCAGCCAGAGCGGACCCAAGACTTGGAATATTAGCATGAAAAATAAGATCAAGCTCCAGAATTTGAATGCAGGCCAAAATTGTGAATGCCCCGAAAGTGCTGGGTGTTTGTTTGGCTGGGCCCCTTTTCATGGTTAGTATAAGGGTGGAAAATATGTATACTAACAGATTGTGAGCAGCTGTTTTAATGAAGCATTCATGGTTTACGCAAACTTTAAATCACACCAAATGGGATACATATGTTTTATAACTAACCAATATGAAGAATCAGAAAGTACAGTATTCTGGATCCAGAAAGCTAATCTTCTTGCACGATTCAATTTAATAATGAGTTTATATGCTGGAAAGCAACAATGATGCAAACAACAGAGTGGGGCTTTCCAGAAAGTAATCACATTTTAAAACTGAAAAATTGGGAGAATTACCCTCCTGGATCTAAAATATCTTCCTTCCCAGTTCTGGTTATCACAATATAGCCTCCGTGTGTGTGTGTGTGTGTGTGTGTGTGATTAAAATGTGGAATGCTTAGCCTATAAAGGTTAGTTTGGAGACAATTTTGCTGTGGATCAGAATCCATTCACAATAGTTTCAGAACCTGAGGGTTTTAACACTCATTATATTCATTTCATTACTTTCATCCTAGGTGATTATAAATTATGGGCCTGACTCCCCATAATGGAATGTCAAACCAGGCCTTATATGCCAAACCCACAATGCTTCTCCCAGGCAGAACTCCCCACTGAGCGATTTCAGTGACAGTTTGCCCGAGTGAGAGCTGAGTAAGGGATCTGGCCTCCTGTCTCAGTGTAACTTGGTGCTTACATGTTGGCCCTACCTCTGAATTGAACTCCAAATGCCATTTTTAAAACATTCTCCCCTTCTCCACATCTGAAGAAAATTTTTTCATTCATAAAAATAGTGACAGGAGTAGAGGTAAAATGTCTGGGAACACAGAGAGAGCCATTTCTGCCAATTAAAGCCTGAGGCCCTGCCCAAAACTTGTTGAGAATTAAACTTTGCTTACTTATTCAAACAACATGTTGTGGGCCTGCTGATCTCGGACGGTTGTCATGGTGATTCTGCACTAGCTGATGTCATCCCTCTTTTGTAGAAGCAAGGGCTTTTCAGCTGACCAGCTCTGGGAAGAGCTGCTTAAAATGCTAAGGCATCCCGGGAAACTCACTAGGGCCTCTGCATCAGAGAATACATAAAAGATGTGAATGAGATGGCACCACTAAAGTTGCACAGGAATTGATGGGAACCGAGCATGGACATGCCTATATGGGGCAGACACCAAAGGTATTGTGGGTAAACAATGGTGGCACTGATAGGAGCAACAGAGATTGGAATCAGTGAAGAAACTAATTGAGGCTGTTGAATAGATGGAAAGAGAGAGGCAGTCAAAAATGTACAAAAGCATGGAAAAATTAACCAATAAGTTGTTTGCATTGGGCTTTAGGAATTTAAAACCATAAGGGAGCTGAGTGATAAATGTCTTCAGGATGTTGGGTGTCAGATCTAAGGGTCTATGGCTGGCATCTTTATGGCCAGTGTTTAAGCCATGCACCTTATTAGCAAAATGCCATTATTCATGCATTTCTATATTCAGGGCCAGATTCTGACACAGTTATTCACATTAGGTAGAACCTTATTCCTTGAATCAACTGAATTGCTCAACGAGTCAGATAGTACTCACCATGAGTCAGGGTATCTGAATCTGGCACCTCCTAATTCTTTCTTTGAAAAGTTAATATGAGGTGTGGTGTTTGGAGTTTTTTGGGGGGTGGGTGGTGGGGGAGCTTACACAACTGATGGAACTCACCGCTACAGGGTATCACTGACGCCAACAGTTTATAGCAGGGTTCAAAAACTGATACAGACTTTTATATGGATAATAAGAAAAACAAAGCTCTATGAGAGGATAAAAAGTACAGGAGATACAACTCCTATGCTTCAGGTTGTTGCTCCATAATTGGTGGATGAATACCTCATAATGTATGTTCTCTGAAGCAGCTGTTACTGGCTATGCTTTGGACAGGATAAAGGTCTAGATGGACCAAGGCGGTGACCTGGTCAGGCAATTCCTGTGTTTCTATGTAGATTGATTTATTTTACTTGCTCTGTGTGTGTGTGTGGCCGCTCTCCTTTCGCCCCCCACTTCGTTTCCAATTTATACTTTGGTTATCTTTTTCCCCAAAGAATAAGCAATTTTATTAAGGTTCCATTTATGAAGGGTTGATAAAAGATTAATATGTTATAGACATGAGCAGGGGTGTTATAGGTGGTTATAAACACTTCAATAGGAAGTGTTATAAGGTTATAAGCAACTTATCAGACTCCATAACAATAAGTAAGTTGATTAAACCACTTATTAAAAAAATCTATTAATTGTTTATTAACCCTTTAAAAACTATTTATAAATGGACCCTGAACATAAAGTGAGATTTATCCTGCTGAGGACGCAAGGGATTAGATTTATGTTCTCATTTACCCCACTGTAAATCTAGACCTCAAAGGAATTGCTCCAGATTTATACTAGCATAAATGAGAGGAGAATCTGCAATGTTTTTCCTTTCCATCAGAAATGGAGACCTATGTGTAAACTTGCTCCTTCAGGCTGGGAGGTAGGAGATTTTCTCTGGCTGGTACAGAAACTAACCCTGACCCCTAGAGGAAACCCAATCACTCATACAGTCTGACCTGCTCATGTGCGCATGCATCCACACATGCACGCTCTCCACTCTTAAGTTATAGAAACAATGTCTGCCAGCAGAAATCCAGTTCACTATTATTAAAACCTATGGCAGAGATGATTTTTCTCTTTTCCCTCCCTGGAGTCCCAAAATCCCAGACTTCAGACAATACCTTCAGGAATTGCTCCTTGGGTGTGTTCTTACCTGATATTAGGATTCTTATGATCATGATGGGGTTGCACAAATGTAACTGCAAGCAGAAAATGGCCACAAAGGTCTGATGTTCACATACTCTTTACAATGAAAGTCTAATCTGCAGCCTGTTACATTATCATATCTCTCTGCTGCCTCTTGAAGGAGAAGCATCTTTTCAGCCGTTGGGTCAATAGTCATTGAGGAAAATTTATCACATTGGGTCAACCATTTAGGAAGGAACAATCAGTTGCACACATACAAAATGGGAAATGACTGCCTAGGAAGGAGTACTGAAGAAAGGGATCTCGGGGTTATAGTGGATCAAAAGCTAAATATGAGTCAACAGTGTAACGCTGTTGCAAAAAAAGCAAACATCATTCTGGGATGTATTGGCAGGAGTACTGTAAGTAAGACACGAGAAGTAATTCTTACGCTCTACTCGGTGCTGATTAGGCCTCAACTGGAGTATTGTGTCCAGTTCTGGGCACCACATTTCAGGAAAGATGTGGACAAACTGGAAAAAGTCCAGAGAAGAGCAACAAAAATGATTAAAGGTCTAGGAAACAGGACATATGAGGGAAGATTGAAAAAATTGGGTTTTTTTAGTCTGGAGAAGAGAAGACTGAGAGGGGACATGAGAACAGTTTTCAAGTACATAAAAGGTTGTTACAAGGAGGAGGGAGAAAAATTGTTGTTCTTAACCTCTGAGGATAGGACAAGAAGCAATGGACTTAAATTGCAGCAAGGGCGGTTTAGGTTGGACATTAGGAAAATCTTCCTAACTGTCAGAGTGGTTAAACACTGGAATAAATTGCCTAGGCAGGTTGTGGAATCTCCATTATTGGGGATTTTTAAGAGCAGGTTGGACAAACACCTGTCAGGGACGGTCTAGATCGGGGTGGGCAAACTTTTTGGGCCAAGGGCCACATCTGGGTGGGGAAATTGTAAGCAGGGCTGGTGCAGGGGATTGGGGTGTGGGAGGGGGTGCGGTGTGCAGGAACATGCTCAGAGCAAGGGATTGGGGCAGAGGAGGGGTGCGGGGTGTATGAGGGGGCTCAGGGAGGGGGTTGGGGTGCAGGAGGGGTGTGGAGTACAGGACAGTGCTCAGGGCAGGGGTGCAGGAGGGATGCGGACTGCGACAGAGGGCTCAGGGCAGGGAGTTGGGGTGCACGAGGGGTGTGAGGTGCAGGCAGGGGGCTTAGGGCAGGGAGTTGGGGGGCAGGTGGCAGGATGCAGCAGGGGGCTCAGGGCAGGGAGTTGAGGTGCAGTGTGCAGCAGGGGGCTTAGGGCAAGGAGTTGGGGGATGGGGGTGCAGGAGGGGTTCGGGCTCTGGCCTAGCACCGCTTACCTAAAGCGGCTCTGAGGTGGCAGTGGTGCGCACCAGGGCCAGGGCAGGCTCCCTGCCTGCCTGTCCTGGCCCCATGCCTTTATTTGCCAAGATGCCACCCTGGGGCAAGATGGGCCAAAAGAAAAAAATTAAATGATTGAGACAATGCTGCCCAGTGTGGACACTAGCATTAAAGGACTTCAGCTACCACTTGGGGCAGTAAGGGATGAGAATAAACAGATTAGAGCAGGGGTGGCCAACCTGTGGCTCCGGAGCCACATGTGGCTCTTCAGAAATTAACATGTGGCTCTTTGTGTAGCCACCAACTCCGGGGCTGGAGCTACAGGCGCCAACTTTCCAGTGTGCCGGGGGGTGCTCACGGCTCCACCCCTGGCTCTGCCACAAGCCCTCCCCACACTCCAACTCTTCCTGCCCCCTCCCCAGAGCCTGCAGAGCCCTCGTTCCTTGCTCCTCCCCCTTCATCCCCAGAGCCTGCTACATGCCACGAAACAGCTGATCGGGAGGTGCTGGGCAGGAGGGGGATGTGCTGATCGGCAGGGCTGCCAGTGGGTGGGAGGTGCTGGGAGTGGGGGGGGGGGAGCTGGCTGGGGGGCTGCTGACGTAGTACTGTGGCTCTTTGGCAATGTACATTGGTAAATTCTGGCTCTTTCTCAGACTCTGGTTGGCCACCCCTGGATTAGAGAGACAATTTGGATTTAGAGGACCAGATCCTCAGCTGGTGTAAACCTGCACAGTTCCATTGCAATCATAGAGTCATAGAAGTGTACAGCTGGAAGGGACCTCAAAGACATCCAGTCCAGCCTCTGGTCCTGAGGCAGCACCAAGAGAACCTAGACCCTCCCTGATAGGTGTTTGTGTAACCTGTTCTTTAAAACCTCCAATGATGGGGATTCCACAACCTCACTTGGGAGCTATACAATCAATATGGAACTACCCTGGCTCTTACAACTGAGGGTCTGATGTGGGTTTTGTAAGTTAAGAACCCCACTCTGGAACTGAAATGTGTATGTGAGTTGAGTTACAGTTCCATCAAATCTGAACTGAGTCCCTGCAGATTATGCTGGTAAGACTCTCAGTTACAGTAGAAGCAGCAGCACCCCATACTCTGGGAGTATAAAAACAATCAGGTGTGTTTGTCCTGAATTTCTACTTTACATTGGGTTGCGTCCAAGAGGCTGACAGAATTATCTCTGCCACTATGACTCTCTCGCTTGTACCTCAAAATAGAACATTTGTGGTTGGTTGTTTTTGTTTGCATGCAGGATGCTCCTTGCACCTTTCCTTTGTTTGCGTTGATTTGTATTAATATCTTGCTCTTAATCCTAAAATAGCCTTAGTATTTGTATATCTTTGCAGAGCTAGAGGGTCTTATTTCAGGAATGCAATCGTGAATCCTAAAATGATATATATCATAACATAGAGCTGGAGCCCAGATGGCCTTTGCAGAAGTTCAGCATAACTATTGAGTGGCATAACATTGTTTGTTTTCTTTTCATTTCCCACCTTACCAAGATGCCTTAGAAAAATGCCCATGAGTCATTCCTGGGTCCTGCTTTGTGCTCATGGACCATGTGTGGTTGCAAAAGTAACAGTCCTGGAGTTCTATTTGCTTTGGAAAACTCAACAGACAATACAGCAAGTCATTGGAGTCAAGCTATTCTTGATCCTGCTTTCATCCTTGTTCTCAAGTCACTTACCCACTTATTTTCCTGCATGACACATCAAGAGGGACTCAACAAAAGGAATCCCCACAGCACATCATTACACAATGGCTTTTGGGCTGTGGCTTAGCCAGGGGTATGCTTAAATAAATTTGGTGCTCTGTCTCCAGAACAGGTATAAGATGGAAGCTATGCCCACACCATCTGTGCAAACCTTCTGAGGAAATCTAGGCTCAGTTTGGAGTGAACCTCTGGGACTCACTTTTGTGTAGAAACCAGGTTTAATGCTGAGCTGTTGATGGAATTTTCCAGTGAGTTTCGAGTTCCAGCCTAAACCAGCCAGAACTGAAGAAAAGATTAATCCAAGCCATTGTGAGCTCAACACCTTGATCCCAGCCATGTCTATCCTGTTGTGGCTTCTGTCAACAAAACTTCCCTTGCAATACTTGTTTGTATGGTGTAGGCACCTGTCCACTAGGAACTGGGCTGGGATCACCAAGTTTCAGTCCCTATTAACTTGGGCCTGGTGACCTAGAAGCACAAGGCTCTGTGTTATGTGCAGTCCCCTGAACAGTCTAGTTCCCAAGGTCTGTGTTGGCTTTTGTAGCTCAAACCCCAGGCCTAATTTGTATTACATCTGGCCTTTGGTTTGAAAAGCTCCTGCTTTTGGCTGCCTTTCATTTGCTACCTCTTCAGACAAAATATGGGAATTTTTTTGTCTGATAACTTTACACTCTGAAACTCCCAATAGGATTTTTCTTTCATTTGCCTAAAATATTCCAATTAGATACAATCAGTTCCTTGGCACAACACCACTTTCTTGAAACTGTAATCCCTCCATTTAGGCTAAATCCTCTCACTGGGTTACCTAATTGGTGCAACACCCCCTCTCCCCCTTGCCCTGCAGCTTGTGTCAAAGTGCCTTTTCTATACATTGTTCTGTAGTGTCCCTGGAACTTTGTTAAATTACTGAGCTATGTGGACTGTGTTCAAGGCCTCTGGGTCTCCCTTGAACTTGCAAAAGCATCTCCTGTTTCTGGGAGATCAAATATATGTTCTCCTGATCTACTGCCTTGTTAATTCGAGGCGCCTTCAACCTTGTGATAAATGTTTCTGATGTATGTTTCTATTTCTCAATTCTTGTTCTGCCCTCTGAATAATTTCAGTCTATGATGTAGGGCAGTCTTCCCCATTCCTCCTTTGTGCACACATGTACAGTACCACTGGGTATTTCTGTCATTCTCTGGATATGCAGGTTGCCGCTGAGTGTTCATGCTCTCTTAATGACTGTAGAGTTTTTTCTCCCCTTTAAACTCCTCCTTGATGGCCTAGAATGCAATGGTGTACCTACTTTGAGTTAAATTGCTTTGGTTTTTATTATTTTTGTAACCGTAGTGTAAATTTAGTGCTTGTGAAAGCAAAGGACTAGTAGCACTGCAGATAAAGGAGCAGGGCTGGAGGATACAGCCCCTGGTTTCTATTTCTGGCTCTGCCACTGACCAGTTGTGTTACTTTCAACAAGTCATGGCAACCCTCTGTTTCCCCTCACGTTTCTTTACAGAGCTATGTAGATTGTAAGATCTTTGGGGCAGGGAATGTCTCTTACCATGCGTTTCTACAGTGTCTAGCGCAATTGGGCCCTGATTTTGATGGTAGTCTGTATGCTTTCCACACACAACTCTGGCAATGCTCCTCATTCTAGCCTTGCAGCACATCCCTGCTATTCAATGCTTGTGCTCCAGAGCTCTAGCAAATTACCGCACTCTTTATCTATAGCAACCACTACTGTTTCAGTTCTGGACAGAGACTTTCCCTGTCTGGAGACTTTGTTTTGCAACATTATGAGGCATATGAGGAAACCGCCAGGACCCTCCATTTTAATTGCGATTTGTCATTAATTTAGTTTCCATAAAAGAATATCCTCTCAGTTTGACTTATGTTATGATGTTCTCTAGGATTTTGAGCTGATGGGCTCCTTCCTTCTGAGTTCCACAGGACTACTCACACAAGCAAAATTACTCACTGGCATGTTTGTTTGCAGGATTTTGTCCCAGATCAGTAATGACCCAAACTCGTCACCATCTGGGATCTGTTTGATAGCCTTTATAAAACAAATCTGGTGAGATTCAGTGCAATTGCCAGTACAGAAGTGTCCATATTCCCACAATTAGCATTAAGTGCCTTCTTGGCAGGCTATGCAGAAGACCCAAGGATTGAATTATCCATGGAAATTGGTGTTCAACCTCTCTCCTAAAAGTACTCTGGCTGGATCAAAGCAGTAGCACATGGGAAGAGCAGGACAGCAGTCTCATCCATGGGTAAACTGCCTCATTCCCCTGAGTCGTCAGGCCAGCCCCATATAAATTCAGTGTGTGTAAAAAAAAAAAAAAAAAAAAAAAAAAAAATAAAGGGGGTGGGGTGGGGGGGAAGACGGACATAGCTGGTGTAAAGTGACGTAGCTCTCTTGAAGTATAAAATAAGACTCCATTGACTTCAATGGAGCTATGCTGTTTTACACCAGCTGAGAATCTGGCCCTATGTATTTTTAAAGTATATAGACTCTGATCCTGGAGGATATTTTCCACCAGATGAGCATTTAAAATATAGGCAGTTGTCAGTCTCTGACTACACTCCATGACCGTGTCATTTTCTGTAGACTTTACATCCCCTAATTTATTCATATATATTTCTGTTATGAAGTTTCAATCTATTCCCTGGTACTAGAAGCAGCATTTCCTAGCTGGATAAAATGTCAATATGCCTTGCTTGCATGCTGGGTATTGTACATAGCTTTATCCCCAGACACCCTTAAATGTCTAAGCAAAATTTGAGGCATTGATGGCTGGGGCCTCTAGACACTACTGTAATACCAGTAAACACATATTTATTGTGAATATCACGATTGTTATCCCCATAGCACCTAGGAGATCTCATTATGTGGTCCATAAATAAAAACTGGTAAGCATATTGTACTGTTGTAGAGCAATACTTGCCATTTATTTGCACCTGTTGTCAAGGGGAGCAAAAATAAGATTCATGATTTTAACTTGTCTTACCCTAGGTACACAGTGGATCAGAATAAGGCCCCATCTAGTCCATCTATTTCTCACAGTGGCCAGATGCCTTAGAGGAAGGTGGAAGAAACCCCATCTGGCAACTGGAATATTCTTCCATTTGGGGAAGGTTCTTCCTAATCCCAGATACTTAGAGGCTGGTTTATGCCTTGAAGCCAGGAGGGTTTACAACCCTCATAAATTTGGATCCTATCGAATGTTACCCTAGATGTTCTTATTATCCATATAAATTCCTTTCTGAATCCTGATAAGCATTAGTCTCAACAAAATCATGTAGCAGTGAGTACCATTATATGCGGTGTAAAAATGCTCTGCCTGCTAATTACACGGAGCATGGGTTTCAGCAAGCAAGATTCTGCATAGATGTGAGTTGGCATTTAGAACTTTGTTTATGGAGATTAGGGATCACAAGATAGGCTGCTATTACAGTAGCACATGGCACAGGGATTGTTTATACAAATATATCAGAGGCCCACTGACACAACATATGGATTTACAGATTGCAGGGCTTGTTGGCTACTTGGGAGGTCAGCTGTGACTCTGGTCACAATCCTCCATTGTAACAGGTAGCCCAGTGATACTGCAACATTATTGTTCCTGTGAGCTCTTTGGGGCAGGGACTGGCTTAATATGTTTGTACAGCACCTAGCCCAGTGGAGGCCTGGTCTTGGTTGGGGGTTAGGGTTAGTTAAGTGCCAACAGCCTTGGAGCAGAGGCCAGAGTGACAGGTTAAACTCGACTCACTGGTGACTAAGTAATTTGAAGATAAAAGACCTAAGTCATAAGCACAATTACTATTAATGTTTTTCCAGCTATGCCAAATTCTCAAAGCAGTCCATGCATCTCCTTCTGCATAGGGTGTGGCTTTAGCAGACCCCAATCCCTGCAGCACACTCGGCACCATACCCTGCCCTCGGTCTGGCTGCAAAGCGTCCACTGGTGCCAGTGGAAGTTGCAAGCATGGTTCAAGAGCAGCATGTGGTAACACAGCCCTCAGGGGGCCCAGCTCAAAAAAACCTCATTGAGAAATTGACTGAGGGAAAAACCTGGAAGTCGAGAGCTCCTACTTCTAACACTGGCTCTGCCACTGTGACCAAGGGCTGGCAGCTCGTGTCTTTAAATCACCACTTTGCTGGAGGGAAGGAGGGGTTGGGCTGCAGTGGGAATCCCAGAAGGTATTTGGGCGGGAACTCCTTCTTGAGGCTCCAGAGGAGAACAAGCAGCAGTGTCAGCTCTGGCACCCTAGCAGAGAGCTCAGCCTATGCTCCCCTCCCTTCTGCCTTGGGGGGAGGGGTGTGTGGCCCTGGCCCTGCCTTTGGAGACCTTAGCACTCCTGGAGAGTGTTTACCAAGAGCAGTGCCATATTATGTCTGGCCTCTGGGCAGGCGTGGCAGTGGGTAGGAAATCAATGACTTTGACCCTCTCACCATGCAACAGGGTAAAACATGTCTCATTTGCTGTTCGGGGTACTGATTCTCTTGGGGTGTCTACACTGCAATTAAACATCCATGGCTGGCCTGGGTCAGCGGACTCAGGCTCGCGGGACTTGGGCTGCAGGCCTATAAAATTGCGGTGTAGATTCTCAGGCTGAAGCCCAAGCTCTGGGACCCTGCAAGAGGGGAGGGTCCCAGAGCCTGGGCTCCTGCCCGAATGTCTACACCACAGTTTTACAGCCCTGCTGTCTGTCCAAGCCCCATGAGCCTGAGTCAGCTGACCCAGGCCAGCCGTGGGTGTTTCATTGCAGAGTAGACGTACCCTCACAGACGGTTGTGGAAAGACAAACAGGGAAGCACAGGGATTATCATTAGCTTCATCTCCAGCTGCATCTAACTCCACAATGTTTTCCCACTGTTGCTGGCGGCAAGAGGCTAACAGGACAAAGGCAGTACACTAGAGAATGGGGCATCAAAAGACAGGCACAATAATAGAGGGGGAGTGGGAGTGATGAATGGAGATTTCCTACACATGTTTACAAGAGCAGACACTGATACCCGCCCTCCTGGGGGACTTCAGGGTCACTGACACCGAGGTATAGATAACAGAGGGCCTGTGATGCTAACCAAGCTCTGGGACAGAAGGAATTTCCACTAGGGGGACCTCAGAACAAGGGACTTGCAAACGCTTACAAAAGATATCCGCGCTTGCTAACTAGCAAAGTCTCCTAGACCCCAACAGCATCCCACCGCCCACGGCAGTGGGGAGCCTCTGGGAGTCTGATGGAGCTGGAGACAAGGCTAAAAGTGCCTGACTTCTCACTGCTGTCTGTAAGACGGACAGTGCTGTAAGAAAGACGGACAGTGCTGTAAGCGATGAATGAAAGAAACCGGAGGTTGTTACACTGGGACAATCCCTAAAAATGGCAGTGAGTGTAAAACAAGAAACAGGTGCTGTGATTCTGTATTTGCTTTTTGACTCCAAAATCAGCACCTATCCCATGAAACCCTTGAGTACCCAGGAGATGAGACTTCAATGGAACTCCTCATGGGACAGAGCACTGTGCTGGGTATTAAGCATTTTCAGGCTCTGGCTGTAAGACAGTGATTCTCAAACTTTTGTACTGGTGACCCCTTTCACTTAGCAAGCCTCTGAGTGCGACCCTCCTTATAAATTAAAAACTTTTTTTTATATACCTACCACCACTATATATGCTGGAGGCAAAGTGGGGTTTGTGGTGGAGGCTGACAGCTCACGACCCCCCATGTAATAACCTCGTGACCCCCTGAGGGGTCCTGACCCCCAGTTTGAGAACGTAAGACAATGCCAAGTAGAGTGCTCAATAAAAACAAGGGATAAATTATGGCCCCTCATAGGCACTTATATGCTGTCCAGTGACATAGGTGGGCTGTAAATGAGCTGCAAACAAGGCAGGATTTATGGGCAGGTGAGCCAGGCAACCATCTGAGGTGCTGGGCACCAGGCTGGGGGTGCTGTTTTCATTGTTAGGGACAAAAGGGAAAATAGAATGTTTGAAGTAACGTGTTTCAAGTATTTCATATGTAGATTCATTTTTCACTAACCTCCTAGAATGTTCTGGACCTTTATAGAGTCTTGTGAAACCTTCCTGGCTTTCTGAGATCTACATTTTTCTCAAACCTCCTAGAATGTTGTCAGCCATGCCCTCGCGGGTATATAAGGGGCGGGGTGTCACCCGTCATTCAGTGAGATATAAGAACAAAGTGAAGTGAGAGCCCAGCTGCGATACTGTGAACCTTGTTTTATTGTGTAAATTGTGAAAGTGTACTTGTGTTTTAAGACTTGCAGAGTCTAAGGCAACTAATAAAGGACATATTTAAGGAGACACCAGAGATATCTATCGAACACCTATCCATGCAACAATTTAAAAGAAATACTGTTACTTCTTTTGCCATGCTTGACACATAATGTTTGATGACTTTCTAAGACTGTGGAACATAGCTTTTGTTCTCCCTAATACTGTCTGTTTTCCCGCATAGAAAATAAGATGACCCTGAAGAAGCCTTCAGGAGCTCAGTATAGGAAGTGAAAAGCTCAATTGCAATCTAGTCTGCAGCAAGGGGCAATTTGATGGGAAACAAATGGATGGGGGGTGCCATTTAGTCTAGGGCCACCCCTGGCTGCAAAACCCTGAGGGAGAACGGCCCTTGTTTAGGAGCAATAGAGGGCCAACATAAGTAGCTCCATGCTGCCCTCTTGCAAGCCTGGGTATAGAGGACCAGGTGGAGGTGGAGCTACAGAAGGGAAGTAGCCATAGTGCTTGGTGCTATGGAGACTCTAGGCCACACCTCAGCCCCTAGGCAACCTAGTATAGACTGCTGTAAGTTGGAGAAGCCCTTCTGCCTTCCCTGCACTATGTCATTTAGGAGATGCAGTGCAGAATCTGGCCCATGGTCCCTTAAGCCTAGTGTCAATGTTGCGAATGATGCATACAACTAACAGCATTTAGGGCTTATCCTCTTCGTAAACCTTGATTGATTTTTTTCGCCACCACCCAGCCAGGTAGGTATTATTACTCCCATTCCACAAAGGAGAAACTGAGGCAGCAAATCCTGTCCACTGGGCTAAGCCTGTTTGTGCTGTGGCACTGGCATTGGTGCCCACATGCAGACTGAATGGAGCAAACAAATGGACCTGCAAGCACTTGGCTTCAGCTCTATGAGAAACCCAGCAAGAAAATGGTCAGGCTCCCTGCTAACTGTAAAGCGCCAAAAAGAGGAGGCAGAAAACTTTCAAGCTTTTATAATTTGTATGACAGCAGCATCCAGCATCGCGCTAAGCAATGTAGGCCCGCATCCTCCAAGGTATTTAGGCACCAAACTCCTATTGATTTCAATAGAAATTAGGTGCCTAAATACCTTGGGGGACATGGTCTTGTACAAACACACAGTAAGAGGCAGTCCCTGTCCCAAAGAGATCACAGTCTAAAGAGACAAGGCAGACCAAGGAAGTGGCATTATCCCCATTTTATGGGGAGCTGAGGTCCAGAGAGATTAAGTGACTCATCCAAGGTCACATAGGGAGTCTGTGGCAGAGAGAGGAATTGAAACCAGGTCTCTAGAGGTACACTTACACAGCAGTTAAATACCTGTGGCTGGCCTGTGCCAGCTGACTTGGGCTTGCAGGCCTCTGGCTGTGGGGTTGTAATATTGCTGTGTAGACATTTGGGCTTGAGTTAGAGCCTGAGTTCTGGGACTCTGCAAGGGGGGAGGGTCCCAGAGCTCCGGCTGTAGCCTGAGCCCAAACATTTACACTGCAAGTTTTAAGCCCGACAAGCCCAATTCAGCTCACCCGGGCCAGCCATAGTTGTGCTGCAGGTCTTTTATTCCAGTATAGTTGTACCCCCAGTGCACTGTTCATTCCCCAGAAGCAGAAGTGATTTAGCATGGGCATTTGAAACAACCTTTCGCTGATTACCTTATCCCCGACCCTGAGGGATTAATTCATAGAAATAAGAGAGTAGATTGGGCTTCTCTATTATGGCTGCACAAAACTTTAGTTTACAAAATCCAAAGCCCAGATAGCTTAGCCTGATTTCAGCTCATGGTATGAACTTTAAACTCAGCCAAGGTGCTATGAAAGCATCGCTGGGCTTTGTCAACCCTTTTGGAGAACCTGGGTCCAGTTTATGGCTGAACCTTCTCTACTAACTGATGGCTTCGTGCAGAAACTAGAGGGGAGATCCTCACCTAGTATAAATTGTCATAGCTCCATTGAAATCAATGGAGCAGCAGCAGATCTGCCCTCAGTTTCTTGTGAGCAAAACTGGGCCCAAATCCAATCAGTGAAAGGCAAATAATAAACATTGATGGGGTGAAAACAAATAGCCATGCGAATTGGTTACATTTTTGGTAATATTTTAAAATCTTTCCCTTCCCTTTCTGTTATAGTGTAACTCCTTAGATAGTGCTTAGCTTGATCAGGGTCATGTTAGGTCTTTGGCTCCAGGATGCAGAAGGAAGATAATTTTTGGCTTAAAGCAATTGGTTACATGGCTGATTAACAGCTTTCTATAACTTGCAGTGCAAATGTATTTGCTTTGGCTGCTGTGCAATCTAAATACTTCTCTGTGAGCCTCAGCTCTGCAGCTCATTGTGGCTTTATCTCCATTTGTTTCAAAGGTATTTCAGGGTAAGGGCCAGCAGCTCCTGGGGCATAGTCTCATCTCTGTCTGTACTAATGGGGAGTGATATTCATCTGAGAACAGAGGGCTGGTTAAGCCCGTGGGTCCTGAGCCTGCGAAGACTTACACTCACACTTCACTAGCTATGTATAGGGACACTGGCTTCATTGGGAGTAGCAGCAAGTCCTAAGGCCAAATTTGGATCTGGTCTAAATAGGCCAGCTTCATTGAAGCCACCCGGCTAAATGCACTCCTGAGGAGTTCAGGGCTCCCAGCAGTGGTATAACTGCTGGGGAGGGGTAGGGGCCAGAATTGAAGCTCCATGAGGGAGGGGAAAGGAACTATAACAGGTG
Source organism: Lepidochelys olivacea (assembly GCF_965140295.1). Taxonomy (NCBI): domain Eukaryota; kingdom Metazoa; phylum Chordata; order Testudines; family Cheloniidae; genus Lepidochelys; species Lepidochelys olivacea. The sequence continues at coordinate 20,401,730 of NC_140424.1, forward strand.
GCCAGAACTCCTGAGTATGCTTCTACTTCCCTCTTCTCCTGCAACCCTCCTTAAGGGTGGTGCTAGAAATGCCACTTGTCCTGCTCTTGAGACAAGCATATGGAGTCATATTACTTTTCCATATACCCATATTATGTCTATCCCTGTAGGATCTGTGGCCTAGATTCTCAAAAGTATTTAGGCACCCAACTCCCATTGAATCTGTCCCGAAATATCTGTGTCTGATACAAAGTACACATCCCTGCAGCAGTGGCAGGTGACTCCAGGCCCATGGAGTCCCACCTACTTACACCAGGTCTGAATTTGCCTCCAAGCATGTAAACGTACCCTGAAGAAATCCCAGCTGGCCCAAACTGTGCTGGAAGAGCTAAGCAGGCTTCTGACTATTTTTATTCCTTGAATTTCATGTATTTCTTCCTTTTACAAACCACATCTCTAGTGAATCCTTAATTTTTTATTCCTAGACCTGGATAAATATGGAGTCTGTTCCAGCGGCATGAAACTTTCAAAGCCACGGCCAGCCAGTCTGTGCCTTTTAGCCTGCCTTCGAGGGTAAGAAAGACCATATCTGTCGCGCAGTGGTTGCTTCTGGGCCCAAGATCAGTCAGTTCCTTTCTGATTGCTGTTTAGGGTAAGAAAGTCCATCTCTGTTGAGCGGAGATCGCTGCTGGGCCTATTAGCAGTGTTCCAAGACAAACACAGGCACACCTCCCTCGCTTGCCCTTCTCCCCCCAGAATTCACAGCGCATGACTCAGAGCAAGGAAGCAGACAGTACAAAATGCCAAACTCCTTATTTCACTTTGTCAGCCTGGTAAAAACACTGTTATTTTGGGAGGAGGCCATGGTTTCTTAAAGAAAAGCTTTGAGAAAACAAACAGAAAAATCCCCCTCCCCAGCACCCTGACCTTGCTCCACTTCAGGACTGTTGCATCATCAAATACACAGGTGCAGTTAGAACCCTCCCACCTACAGCCCACAGAGTTTGGCTGAAGTTAGGTTTTACTCCTTCATCTTCGACTGGGTTAGAATTAGGAGCACTCCCCGGTTCAATGCCTGGCTTTTCACCACAAATAGGACTTCAGGCCAGATCCTCTACTGGTGTAAATTGATGCAGCTCCATTGACTTCACCAGAACTGACTCTTTTTGTTGTCTGTTCTTTCTCTGTACCAAAGGAAGTGACAAGATCTTGTCCACTAGATCTTGTCAGCATTTGTACATTTCCTGCCTTCCTTTATAAACATCAGGGGAAAGCAAAATACTTCAGTGCTGGATTGTTTCTAGGTTTTGTTCCCTATCTGTGTTGATATCCATTGTCTGTCTTGCTTCTCTCACAAAGCTAACACAGTGTGGTCAACTCTCAAGATTATATCACGAACCTTGCAATAGTTGATGGTTTTCTTAAAGCCTAGCTTCTAAAGGCATGTGATTAGTTGACAGGTTTCAGAGTAGCAGCCGTGTTTCTCTGTATTGGCAAAAAGAAAAGGAGTACTTGTGGCACTTTAGAGACTAACAAATTTATTTGAGCATATGCTTTTGTGAGTTTCTTTTTGTGATTAGTTGAGAATCTGAACTTAAAAAAAAGAAAAGAAAAGTGTTTCTTGCCCTCACGGCTGTGGAGGAAAGCTTGAAAATGTGACCCAAGGGCACCCTAAATACTCAAATACCAGAAGACAAATAAAAAGGACTGCAAATGTATTTTTTTTTTAAATCTCATAATGTTGTGACGAAAAATGCTTCAAATGCAAACAACTCCCACTCCAAGTCAATGAGACAGATTCTGATCTCATTTGCACCAAAATAAACCTGGAGTAACTCCTTTGGAGTTAACAGGGGTAAGTGAGATCACAATATGGCTTGAATTCTGCCTGTTACATGATTATAAATATGGCATAGTACCACTCACTGGAGCATATAGCAGCAGGGCAGAGTTTGGCTTGATGTGTAATTTACAACGCTGTTTAAGCCACATCTGAAGTTGGCCAAGAGAATTTAATGGAAGCTTCACTACGTCCACCAGGAGTTGTACCTATGTATCTGAGGATACATCTTCACAGGAGCTGGAGATGTAGTTGACTGAGTGAGTGTGCTAAAACTAGAATAAAACATAGCCTAGCCACTAAGACTACTCACCTGGAGTTTCAGATGGGATTGTACTCATGGAGGCTGTTACACTGCTGTTTTTAGTGTGCTAGCTGGATTGCAGCTAGTGTGGGAAATTATACCTCCCACTCCAGTGTAGACAGTATATTTCAGTCTTAAATTAGCACTACATCCATTTGTGTGAGCTGCCACTAAGCGCAGAACAGTTCCAGTGAGAAGCATCAGCTTTTCTTCGTAATTACCAAGGAATTTCAGGGATTGAAAGATTTACAATCCCATTCTGGAATTCAGGGTGGGCCTACCTTATTGGGGCAAGTGGTTCAATGGAGGGTTTACTCACATAGTAAGATGCTACTCTGTGTGAGTAAAGGCAGCAGAACTGAGCCATGTAGTGGCAGCTTCTGTCCAGGAGCTCAGTTAACTGGCTTCTGTTTGATGCTTGCCTTAACCCCTTAACAAAATGATCTCCCACAATGGCAGAGAACTATCCAAAACTCCAAGTAGTGATCAGCTGTTGTGTGGAGAAAGAACTAGGTCAATCAAGTCACTGCCTTGTTCTGCAAGAAACAAGGATGGGGTACCAAGCTAGAGACTGGTTTCTGTATTCTGTGAAGTGTCAGGAAGCTATGAAGCCAGCTTCTGACCTGACTTGCAGCATTGTAAATCAGAAGTAACACCACTGAGTCAATGGAGCTAAACTACAGTAAAACTGGTTGACATGAACAGAGAATAAGGGGTCTGGCTTTATTTTAAATATGTTCCGGACCCACGCCCATCCTTATTAAATCATTGTGCTACAACCAGGTGTCTTATAAAAGAAAAATGAGTTGTGAGGGGGAGGGGAATAAGCAATTTCAGGCTGACTTTCTTGATGTAAAATGGCAAATGAACTGCCAACAACATCACCAATAAAGCAGGTCATTAAATCAAGTTTAATGGGGATCTGGATATAATTGTGGAGGAAGAAGAAATCTGGAGGTCCAGCTGTGAGCTAGATTTTTTTTCTTAGTTTCGAGATGAGGTAATATGGTCAAAAATGTAGTTATACAAAATGATCTTCATTATTTATTCTCTTCAAGAGCTTTTGTCTCACATTTCCTCACGTTAAAGATTTTTTTTTTATAGCAACAAAGCCAACCTTGCATAAGCCAACCAGCCATTTTCCTTTTGCTGAGTACCTCATCGTTACCAAGAGTAATGAAACGGATAGACCTGCAATACAACTGCAGGGCCCTTTGATCAATGACATTCCCACCGCTCCAGAGGAAGCTGTGATTGCAAATTGTCTCATACATTGGCATGCACCCTTTATCAGGCAGTTTAGCTGAGAATGCATGAAACAGCCTAAAATGCAGCAGGGTTGATTCTGCAGTGCTTGGTTTTATCAGTAAACTAAGCTGCCAAGGATGGGAAAACACACAGGGCTACATTGTGCTTATTAGCTGCAGTCCCACATTGGGGGATGGAAACAGGGTGTGTTAGGGATGGACTGTACCTGAGAGATGCACAGACCCTACCTGACCATCCTGGCAAGCAGTCTGCACTATCTTTTAGGATTCTTCTTCCCCAGTGCAGCCAGCTTTCTCTGCAGGCCAGTGGAGAGAAGGGTTCGGACACAGTCCCTATTTTCTCCTCACCCTCTTTCAAGGTGGCGTGAGTCCCTGCAGTGCATGGAGGGAGCTGTCTGAGTCCTCTCCCAAGTGCAATGGCTGCAATAATTCCTGGCTAGCCATGGGATGTGGAGTGGGGGTGGAGAATGGCTCTTTGCATCCCAGCCCCCCAGGCAAGGAGGTAACAGACAGTCTGACCCATAGTGAGCAAATGTGTGTGGCAACTCTCGGCTATTTTCAGTCACTTTTCTGACCCCACCTGTGTTGGAAGATGGTGATATGAACAGCAGGTAGCTTTGTAGTTGTCTAGGCAGATAACAGCCAGGTCTTGCTGGGTGGACAGTACTGATCCGGACGAATTCTTCACCCACCATCACAGGCTGTGTGATTATGTACCTTCTAAATGTTGAATTTTGGGAGACTGGAATGTTTTCCACATGGAAGCATGTGAAAAATAACTTTGAATTGAAAGTAAGAGAGAGTTGGGAACCCAGGCTCACTTCAAGCTTTGGGCAAGTCCATTTGGGCTCAAGCCTTCAAAAGTGTCCACTAATTTTAAGCACCTATGTTTTTGGATGACATATAAGTCAAGTACACCTGTGCAAAACAGGTTAAAATGTTACCACATCACAGTGGCTGCATTTTATACCTACCTTGCACTCACTTTGTAGAGGAGTAAATGATGATCCAAGGGGCATGACAATGGAGAATCACCCCACTTGGGTCTGATCTTAAGTTTGCATGTTAGAAAATCAGGGTCAGAAAACCAAAATGCATTCCTAGTTATTTTTTTTCTGCAAAAGAATTTGCTTTGTGATATCAGGGAACAAGCTAAAAAATTGCCAAATTAGCCCTTAAAATCTCTTATAGCAAATTTTAAACTTGAATAGCATGAAAGGAGAAATCTAAGTATAGACTTAAAAAAAAAAAAAAGAGAGAGCGAGAGAGAGAGAAATACTTGCCTGGAATTCTATTTTGTGAAAGACTCAGTGATATTTGGATTTGAGTAATGTGAATTAGAAGAGAAGTCAAATAAACAGAAGAGGTCTTTGAAATATTTTAGTGCAAGAGCTATTTCTTAACACACACAAATCACGCTGATTTCCTCTGAAATTTACCCCACACCGAGCCTCAAGTCCAGAGTTAGAAAAACCAGCAGAGTGCTCAAGTTTCTTAGCCGTTGGCTTGTCTGGCCTGGAATCACTGCTGGTTCTGGAGTCACATCAAAGACATAAGAACGGCCGTACTGGGTCAGACCAATGGTCCATCTAGCCCAGTATCCTGTCTTCTCACAGTGGCCAGTGCCAAGTGCCCCAGAGGGAATGAACAGAACAGGAAATCATCAAGTGATCCATCCCCTGTCGCCCATTCACAGCTTCTGGCAAACAAGCTAGGGACACCATCCCTGCCCATTCTGGCTAATCGTCATTGATGGACCTACGAATTTATCTAGTTCTTTTTTGAACTGTTATAGTCTTGGCCTTCACAACATCCTTGGCAAGGAGTTCCACAGGTTGACTGTGCGTTGTGTGAAGAAATACTTCCTTTTGTTTGTTTTAAACCTGCTGCCTATTAACTCAGCTCCCTCTTCCCAATACTTCTGATGTCCTTGCTGTCAGGAACAGCCTCCTCCCACCTGCTCCCTGCTTAAACTGACTGATATGTGCATTGGCTGATCTGATGGACCCCACAGTTGGGCCCATAAACTCAACCCCATCTCCCATCTTTGCTGGACCCTTGGTGGTGAAGTCTTCTCCATAAAAGGTCCCCAGCAGAGGAGGCTTCACCCTGCCCAGCAGCTTCCTGCTCCATTCACGGATCCTTTCCACTGGTACATTCACCAGCCAGTCTCCCTTCCCACTGCCTGCCTGCTGGGACATGGACTCCCCCACCATCTTCCTGGATTTTTAGGGTTGCATGAGTGGGTGATTTCCTTCACTATAATAAATGCCCTGCATGGCAGCTTGGAAATTGAAACAGAAATTATTTAGGAAACATTTGATTTTTTTTCTTTCTCTTTTAAACTGCCCCTAACAAGAACCTAGATGGATACAAGTTGACAGAAAGACCAATGCAGTGACTAAGAAGGAAATTTTCTTTTTTAAAGGATTTACTGTAAAACCCACCACCTGTTCAGACAAGGCCTTGATTGCAGTGGACAGAGGGGGAGGAATAAGTATCTGTGTTCTCCTCCATAAGCCACAATTCCCTAGCTCCTGGGATTATTTTTAGCAGTTTTGCACTCCCCTGTTTATTTTCTTTACACCAGTGCACATACTTCATTCCCTGTAACTTTCTTATTAACACAACAGCAGATGGAGAGCTCAGAGAAGGAAATTTCAGTGACTGAATGGCGCTTGCAGAAAGGAAAGTTTAGCCCTCAGTTCTAATAAAGTGCAATATATACAGCATATAAATCCCAGTTCCTATTGCGAATTGTCCTCTCTCCCAGATTCCACATCATGCTGCCTTTCACATGCCTTTCTGAATGTATTTGATGCTCTGGCAGGCTGTAGCTTCATCTGCTTTTCATTTCCTCGGATGCTCTCGGCATCAGATTCTTTTTTTTTTTTTTTTTTTTTTTATGGTGAGCCTGTTGCAACACTCAGTCTCTGTGACTAGGGAGGTGTTTAGTCTGTTGCAGGTTTTTTCCCCCTGTAGCTAAAAGAGAAGGAGGGTGATAAAAATTGAGGTCATGGGAGTGTAAGTGGAAGGGACTTTACTGATGCAGAAAATCTGTCCAAACTGAAGGCATCTCATTAGATATGGGGAATCCTTCAAAGTAATCAAATCAACAGTGTAACACAAAATGTCCATGAACTTTCACATCCTTCTCATATCTTAGGTACTTATGTGGTCCCCATTACTGCAGTAGCTGAGCACCTCACAGTCTTTAATATATTTATCCTCACAACACCTCTGTGAGATAGAGGAGAGCTATTATCCCCATTTTTCAGATGGAAAACTTGGGCCCAGAGAGGCTAAAGGGGAGATTCACATAGCTCTTTAGGTGCTAACTCCCATTGAAATCAATGGGAGTTAAGTGCCTAAATGACTTGTCTAAGGTCACAAAGGAAGCCTGTGCCAAGGCAGTGAACCCAGGTTTACTGAAGTCCTAGGTTAGTGCTTTAACCACCAGACAATCTTTCTTTCTTAGTTCCTACTTTCTGATGCTCTCTGTGACTGTTGATTTGTTCATTGGTTCTTTTCTTCATCTCTGTGTTTTCCAACATCAATAACTCATTTGCTCAGAAAGACGGGCTGTTTGATAGTTTATAATTTTGTTTCCCTCCATTGTGCGTTCTCCTTCTATACTGGCATTAAGTCTTGAACTAATGCATTTTCAGTCTGAGTCCCCGTATTCCTTACTCTTAGTGTCTGGTTCTCTGATCATTACAGCAAGGTCACTTGGGAAGCCTTAGTGGCCTGAGCATCAGTTTGAAATATTAGATTCCCTAGCGCCACAACAAACTGGACCAGCCCTTTCAGTCTTTAATGGAGCCTGATTCTGCTCTGATTTATCCTGGCACTTTATAAGGGCTTAATTCTGAATGCTGTAGCTCACAAAAGCTTATGCTCAAATAAATTTGTTAGTCTCTAAGGTGCCACAAGTCCTCCTTTTCTTTTTGCGAATACAGACTAACACGGCTGCTACTCTGAATACTGAAACTAATGTGAGTTTTGTCATTGGCATCAGTGGTTAGGATTGTGCTGTAAATCCATATTAACTCCACCGGAATCAGTGGGGTCACCCCAGATTTACACTGTAAGAATCTGGTCCATTGGTCTTTTTGGAGGAGATCTTAGAAACTGAGGCTCTGTCTTCTCTGAATGACATTAAAGACTCTGGTGCTTTTCATATGCTTTTGCCCCAGTGTCTTGGGCTGACATGTCCTCTCTCCTTCACTGTTGTGCCATGGTATCAACCGGTATGTCTATCGAACGGGACCTACAACTTCAGTGGTTATATGGTTCAAGTGCTTTGGGATTAAAGGTACTATATAAAGATCTGTATGTTAAAAATAATAATCATGATGCTACAAATGTCTGTGGCTTGCATCACTTTGTCCTGCTTCCAGAAGGGAACTATGCCACCTAGAACTTGCAGTGTCCTGGAAACGTAGTAGGAAGTTATATTAATAAATTCCACATACTGCTTTAATATTGTTGGGCCATGAAACAATTTTCAGTCTAACCAGTTTGCATTATGTTAAACAAACACGGAGGCTCCTAGTCCTAAGCGAGAGCAGCATGTATTAATCACATTGTTTATAATGTGCTTATTTGCTATTTTGGAGGCAAAGCGTGTTTGACATTCCCAGTGCTCACTTAGCAGTGAACTTTGCTTTACGCTGGACACATCTCTCTTTTTCTGCAAACCGCAGTTACGTTTTCCAGAGAAATGTTTACTGCTTGGGGGTCGCTGACATAATTTTAAACATCTGCCTGAGCTCAGGAAAGGGAACAATTTTAATTGTTTTCCTCGTGGCCTTTTAAAGCTCTGGTTACTCTTTTTACATTCTGAGCCATGTCACACTTTTACTTACTTCAAGCATCTTGAAATGCACAAAAAAGCAGTTATTTCAGACTCAGTGAATGTAAACAGTGCAGCCCTCACATGTTGTCACTTTGCTTTTACAACAGACATTGGAAATTGATTTGAGTGCTCATGAAAAGCTGACAGCCCTCGAAATGGAAATCTTGTAGAAGTACAGTCAAGGCAGTGACAGAACAAACTTCGCACACAGCATCTCAACCACCCACCAAAATGCCTCATACCTGGGAGGTGAGTGGGGCTTTCTCTTTTGGAGGAGATTTCCCACTGTTTCACCAGCAACGGAACTACTGGTCAGTGGCTGGAGACCGAGTATAGTCGGAGCACTGGCAAACACTTGTCATCTATGCATGCTCTGAGCATATGCACATGGAACTTGAGGATTCAGGTTTCACGCTTGGCTCTGCAGGAGTGTGGTTCATTTGGTAGCTGTTGAAGGCTGATTTTATTTTCTTTTGTGACCCCAGGAATTGCCAACTACAACAGTGTTCTGAAAATTTTGATTAGCTTGAATAAACTAAAGGGCTTGTCTTTGAAATGCTTGCAAAGGGTCTAACTTGGCTTCATGTCCCTCTGTTTGTTTGCTAAAAGGAACTAGCTTACACCAAGAAACCTGAAAGTGAGATAGATTTTGATCTTGTCTCATGAAAGAGGCTGTGGGATGTGGTGGATGCACCCTACACTAAGCAGGAAGGGGTTAATGAGAGCCTGTGGCTCAATTAGCCCTGCCCTTCTCCAAATTACAAGCTTGAAGGAAGGGTTTAAAAAGGGAAAAACCCAGCTCACTCGGGGGCTGGCTGGGAGGAGAGGAGGTCTTCTTATGCCAGGTATATCCCAGGACTACCTGAAGGAATGCCTCACTGGAGCTGGAGGATGTCTAGATCCTGGAGCCTCCCTAGGGACAGGCAAGCTTGGCATGAGGCTCCTAAATATACTTTGTTCCCTGGGACTATGTGGGCTTTCCTTTTGGAATCTGTGGAGGAGTGTGCCCAGGAAGGGGCTGGTAAAAGGTCTAGAGACAGGCTGTGGTAGGAAGCAGTGGGGTAGCACTTAGCTGCTTATTACAGGGTTGCTGGGCTGGAACCCAGAGCAGAGGGAGGACCTGGGTTTCCCTCCAGGCCCCCTGACAAAGGTGATGTTTAGGCCGTGGAAATAAAGTCTGGAAAGGACTTAAGTCTGTAGTTTAGCTGAAGACCCCATGTGAAGCTTCTGGGTAATAGACATACAAGACATACGTATGGTCACCCTGGAATGGGGTGGCCATAGATGCCTGGCCAGAGGGCTCAGTCATGAGGAGAAGTAGATCACCCCTGAACTGGAGCGGCTGTTCGTGGGTGGTGCCAAAGGAGAAGCACCAGGCTATGCCACATCCAACCACGAGAGCGTGCACAGTGGTGAGTCTGCTCTTCAACAGGCTGATTTCAATGGCAGGGATAGTGATTTGTTTAAAAAAATTGCAGCTATTTGAAAACTAAACCTGATTCTGTATCTGTAACGCCATCAAGCAGATGAGGCAAGAGACGGGAATATTTTCATTGTCAACCTTTGAAACAACCTGGGCAGCTTTTCAAAAGTGAAAAGGAACTCCTGCTCTTGCATTCCTTACCGAAATGCCCCTTTAGCCCTCTTGGGGAATGTATGCAGGTTCTGAGCTCTAGGTCCACCTCTTCTAGAGAAGAGCCTGAATAAATCTCTCTGTGGGTAGGTCTACACTGCAATAAAAACCCCACAGCAATGAGTCTCAGAGCCCAGGTCAGCTGACTCATGTGTGGGCTACAGGGCTAAAAATCGCAGTGTCAATGCTCGGGCTAGAGCCCAGCCTCTGAAACACCATCATGGGGTAGGGTCTCCAATCCAGGGCTCTAGCTTGAGCCTGAACCTGAACCGCTACACTGCAATTTTGTAGCCCTGTGACCAAGTCTGCTGACCCAGGCTAGCCATGGCCTTGCCATGGATCTTTTATCGCAGATTAGATGTACCCTGTTTCACAATCCTTATTTAATGCGAGCCTCTACCACGCCCAAAGGGAAGGAGCAAAATCGCTACGCTCATTTTTCAAATGGTCTGATTGAGTAACATAGGGTCAATTTTTCAAAAGAGCTCAGGAGGGCTGAGCTTTCAAGTACTGAGAAACCACAATTCAAGCCAGACTTTCAAAAGAGCCTAGCTCCCATTTAGGCCCCTAAATAGGAGCCAGATTTGCAAAAGGGCTCAGAAGTGCATGTTGGGTGCTGGCCCGAGTTGTGGGTGCTGCTGACCTCTGTTTAAATTCTGGCCATAAAATCTAGAAAGTCACGTAGGAAGGTCACATACCTGGCTTAAGATCACATAGGAAGCTGGCAGCAGAGCTGTGAATATACCTCCATCTTGTCCGTAAGGCTTATAGTTTGTCATCATAAAAAAAAAAAAAGGAAAAGATGCATTTTAATCATAGCAAACATTCACGGGTTCAAAAATTTAATGTCTTTTAAAGAATGAGAAGCCATTGGACATAATGTATCATTACTGTAATCTTGTTTGTCCTCGGAAATCATGAGAAGTCAAATGAATACTCTTTTACAGCAAAAATTGTTTACAACCATTTCAAGTCTATACTCTACTTTGCCGGGTATATAGAGAGCCCAGTTAACAAAAAAAACCACATGGAGGCATGTTGATTAGGGTGCTGGGTTGGGTGAGGAAGGCTGTGGCTTTGTATGACTACAAGATTCTAAAAAAGATTGCCTCTTTCTATGGAGATCAGGAGCTGTCATAATTAACTACAACAAATTCTGGAAGGGATATTAAACCTTGTGCTTCAGAGCTTTAGCCAATCTCTGACGATTAGAAGCCAGGTTGATGCCTAAGTAGGGGCCAGATCCCTGCATAGGACTATTATGGTGCTCTGACACTTTTTTCTAAAGCATCTAGTGCTGACCACTGTCAGAGACAAGACACAGGGCTGGACAGACCTCGGGTCTGATGCAGTCTGGCAAGTCCTGTGTTGCTATGAAAAAAGCAGTAGAAGCCATGATTTCTGTCCCAGTGCTGACAAACTCAGAGTTACAGTGGCTATGCTGTGATGACTTTTCAGAAGTGCTCAGTGTTGGGCCAATTCTGCTCCCAGTGAAATCAGCTGGAATTTTACCTGACTCCAATGGGAGCCAGAGATAGGCCAAGCACCGGGTCCTTTTGAAAATCCTACCCCCTGAGAATCATCTGCTTCTGTTGATTATGTGGGCAGTGTAAGATTTTTTGGCATACTCAGCTATTTATTTCCTTGTTTTTTATGTGCTGGTGTTTTGTAAATGATGGGATTACTAAATGCACTGTTGTCCTAGGTAACCTTAGCTGGTTCTTGAAATGGAGACTTTGGTTTTTGGAGTTACGATCTAAGTACAGTTTTCTCCTGACATATTAGCAGAACACAGGAGCAACCTCTAATTTTCCTGTTTTGTCATGTCCACATTTATAACTATTTGTACTTTTACGGGTGCTCTGAATGTCTCTAGCATATTTTCACTGTTTCTATTTTTTCTGACTGTTAAATGCAAGTTATGAAACCTGGAAAAAATATCCAGCTATGCTGGCTGATTGCAACTAATAATTCCCTTTCTTGGTTGGAGCTGGGGAGGTGATGGAAAGATTGACAGTTCACACCTGTTTTTGTCATAAAAGATGCCTTTAACTTCAGACAGGCTCAGTAATACTTCTGCTGAAATCTTCAGTTGTTACAAATTCCCTTTCGCTTTGCTACGTGCAATCATTTATTTTATGGTGTAGACTACTTTGTATAGTCAGGACATCATCAAATCCAATATTTTACTTGGCAATGGCTCTCGGTCACAAGCTCAGCCGCTCAGAATTTCTCATCGCTAGTAATCAGCAAAACCCAGGCAGGCTCTTACCATCTGCTAATGGACTTATGTGGAGAAGAGGAGGATTAACAAAGAGGTGATCTCAGCCACTCATGCTTTGCATGATGCGTGCATGGTAATGTAACAATCATAATTTCAAGAGCTGCATGCTGATGATCAGAAATCCTAATCAGCTGTAGATTGCTAGCTCACGGTTCTATAGAAGCTTGATCCTGAAGACCATTAGCGACTTGAAATGAAAACCTATTCCTTATCTAAATTATTTTCCATCCAATGGGTGTGAATGAACACACACACACACACACACATATGTTTGTTATTTCAGGGGTTTAGCAGGAGGGAATGCTTGTGGGTGTTGGGCTGTGCACATTAGTTTGATACTATGAGGTTCCTCATTCCTTTATTAGGAAGTACTATAGTGTTGGTCTAGACACTACGGTCTAGATTCTCCAGCTAGCCAGAGGAGTGCTCATCAGGTCTGGAGAGGTGGATCCAGGAGGACCCTGACCAATGGGGCAGTTGCCCTGTGTAAAATAGAGCAGCCTGAAGGCTACACTGATCTTTGCTGGGTGCCAGTGATACCCAGGAACCATTCTGGCAGCTGAGCACTAGCTGGATGCAGGGATATCTTGCCCAGGCCTTCGTTTCATTGGCCATGCCCTCTGGTCACATGATGATGTAGGAGTTACCATCATGACTCAGTGCATCCTGGGAATTCCCCTATCCTGGGAGCATCCTGTGGTGGCTGACCCCACTCACTTTAGGGAAGCTTTTCCTCCAGGAGCTGTGCAAAGCAGCCACAGAGCACTGGCAAATAGAGTGGGTCTTACAGAAGCTATACGGCAGTATCTAGTCAATTACTGTAGCAAACCTTTTCTCAGGGATCTGAAGGCTGGGCTGCTGACATTGAAGGGCTTAATATAAAGAAGGCCCACAGAGAGTTGGATGGACTTTGCAAAGAGTAGGGTGACCAGATGTCCCAATTTCATAGGGACTTTCCTGATTTGTGGGTCTTTTTCTTATATATGCTCCTATTACCCCCCACCCTCTGTCCTGATTTTTCACATTTGCTGTCTGGTCACCCTAGCAAAGAGCAATGTGGAATCTGTCACATTTTTGCCTTCCCAACTGTTTTGGTACCTGGTGACCCTCTGTTCCAAGAACTACTCCTCAAAGCCCCGCATTATGGTGACCCAGCTTCAGCTAGAAGTAGCCTAACTGTGACTCCCCTCCTCCCCGAGAATTTCTCCAAGTTGATGTCACTCTATCACATTCACACTTGGTCTCTATTTTTTTTTTTTTTGAAAGGGCAATAAGAATTGATGGAGAGATTGAACATAGGGGGATGATATATATGGAATGGGATGACTCATGAATTTATTAATGGGCTATGGAACCTTTGGCTACTAGGTCATTGGTTCCAATAAAGCCAAGATCAGTGTTTACTGAACATCATCTTTTGATGGACAGTCAACGGCCTAGGTGGAATGGGTTCGTTGTTTTAATAAGACTCCTAGTCAGCAGGTATCTACAGAAGGGAGAACCTCACTAATTTGGCCCCATTGAATCAATCATAGAATCATAGAATATCAGGGTTGGAAGGGTCCTCAGGAGGTCATCTAGTCCAACCCCCTGCTCAAAAGCAGGACCCATCGCCACTTAAATCATCCCAGCCAGGGCTTTGTCAAGCCTGACCTTAAAAACTTCTAAGGAAGGAGATTCCACCACCTCCCTAGGCAACGCATTCCAGTGTTTCACCACCCTCCTAGTGAAAAAGTTTTTCCTAATATCCAACCTAAACCTCCCCCACTGCAACTTGAGACCATTACTCCTTGTCCTGTCCTCTTCTACCACTGAGAATAGTCTAGAACCATCCTCTCTGGAACTACCTCTGAGGTAGTTGAAAGCAGCTATCAAATCCCCACTCATTCTTCTCTTCCGCAGACTAAACAATCCCAGTTCCCTCAGCCTCTCCTCATAACTCATGTGTTCCAGACCCCTAATCATTTTTGTTGCCCTTCGCTGGACTCTCTCCAATTTATCCACATCCTTCTTGTAGTGTGGGGCCCAAAACTGGACACAATACTCCAGATGAGGCCTCACCAATGTCGAATAGAGGGGGACGATCACGTCCCTCAATCTGCTCGCTATGCCCCTACTTATACATCCCAAAATGCCATTGGCCTTCTTGGCAACAAGGGCACACTGCTGACTCATATCCAGCTTCTCGTCCACTGTCACCCCTAGGTCCTTTTCCGCAGAACTGCTGCCTAGCCATTCGGTCCCTAGTCTGTAGCTGTGCATTGGGTTCTTCCGTCCTAAGTGCAGGACCCTGCACTTATCCTTATTGAACCTCATCAGATTCCTTTTGGCCCAATCCTCCAATTTGTCTAGGTCCCTCTGTATCCTATCCCTGCCCTCAAGCGTATCTACCACTCCTCCCAGGTTAGTATCATCTGCAAATTTGCTGAGAGTGCAATCCACACCATCCTCCAGATCATTTATGAAGATATTGAACAAAACTGGCCCCAGGACCGACCCCTGGGGCACTCCACTTGACACCGGCTGCCAACTAGACATGGAACCATTGATCACTACCCGTTGAGCCCGACAATCTAGCCAACTTTCTACCCACCTTATAGTGCATTCATCCGGCCCATACTTCTTTAACTTGCTGACAAGAATACTGTGGGAGACCGTGTCAAAAGCTTTGCTAAAGTCAAGATACAATACATCTACTGCTTTCCCTTCATCCACAGAACCAGTAATCTCATCATAGAAGGCAATTAGATTAGTCAGGCATGACCTTCCCTTGGTGAATCCATGCTGACTGTTCCTGATCACTTTCCTCTCATGTAAGTGCTTCAGGATTGATTCTTTGAGGACCTGCTCCATGATTTTTCCGGGGACTGAAGTGAGGCTCACTGGCCTGTAGTTCCCAGGATCCTCCTTCTTCCCTTTTTTAAAGATTGGCACTACATTAGCCTTTTTCCAGTCATCCGGGACTTCCCCCATTTGCCATGAGTTTTCAAAGATAATGGCCAATGGCTCTGCAATCACAGCCGCCAGTTCCTTTAGCACTCTCGGATGCAACTTGTCCGGCCCCATGGACTTGTGCACGTCCAGCTTTTCTAAATAGTCCCTAACCACCTCTTTCTCCACAGAGGGCTGGCCATCTATTCCCCATGTTGTGATGCCCAGCACAGCAGTCTGGGAGCTGACCTTGTTCGTGAAGACAGAGACAAGATTGCTGGGAGTCTGGGCAAAAAAGCCAGTGACCGAAGATGGTCCCCCTAATCTAAATTCCCCTATTGCCTCAACTGGTTGTCCCATCAGAGATCAAGCACAATGGGCCTGATTCTCTACTGCTTTGTACCTTGTGTCGTCATTTAGACCTGTCCAACATGCTACCAAATCAGAATGGAGGCCTTGCACTCATTTGGCACAGGTGTGAATGACAACACAAATACCAGGTAGCAGGGAATCCAGCTGATTGGTGAGGCAGCATGAGGAGGCTTGCATTGCCATGGTTCTTCTGTGAAGCTACACTGTGAACGTTGCAGGGGCATCAGTGTGGCACCTTTCAGAAGCACTTGGTTCCCTTAAAACCATGAAAACCCACATCCCTTCAGTAAAATGCTGCATTGTCGTGTTCTCCCAACAGCTCTCCTATTTATCAGGAACTCAGCCAATCAACCCGTCTCTGGACTATCAACTTCCTTTCACCATCTCTGCCTTTTTCAGCAGTTTTTAAAGGGCACCATCACTGCTGCTTTTGCTGCACCGGGTTGATAATTGTGCTAACAGAACGAACACCAACATCAGGGTGATTATGCTGAAAGAAGCTGTGTCCAGCATTTTTCCATGGTGCCTTTAGTCCCCTGGCCAGTAGGGAGTCTTGCAAATTAAAAACACTGCACAGATGGGCTACCTCTGGGAAGTTGAGTGGGGTTAGCCTGCAGACCTAAGTTTTAAGAGGCTTGTGGCTTAGAGACTAAACCAACCAGATCAGCCCTAATTACCTTAGAATGATTCATTGCTGATCACCATTTTTTCTGGGGAAAAGCAAAGATCTATAACAGAGCTGCTGTAGCAGGAAGACTGGACTGTGTCTCATCTCTAGAGAGTACTATGGGGTATTTTGGCAGAACGCAATGGAAAAAACATGGACTATGACTGTCTTTGCAGCTCTTGGCCATGTAGATAACTTAGTTTGTTTCCAGCCCTGCCAGACCCCTTTGCCTTAATTAGCACAAACAGCCCAGAGAAAAGAAAAGAAATGTCTCCCTCTGGCTTCTCCCTGTTCCATAGTCCACACAGATCTGAGCATCCAGCAGATTCTGGCATTCGTGAACTAGAAGGAGATGGTGCAAATTACAACTCCTGTCATCTCTGGCTTGACGTTTCAGAGCTCTGGAGTCAGCTTTGAATTATCCCTGCAGGATTGACTTTTTGTTTTATATGTTAAGTGGCTTGGCTCACAACTGTCTGATTTTTCCAAATGGCATAAATCTATAGACATTTGCCTTTGGCTCAGAAAGTTCCCCAATTGGAAGTCAAGACAAATGAGTTTCCCAGAGCCAAGGTCAGCATCTGGAGTCAAATAATGAGATAAAGGCCCGCCCCCGCCCTCCCAGAACCCCCCCAATCAAACAAAAAACCACTTTAGTTATTTTTCACATGCCTTGAAATTGCTGTTATCCATCCTGTGCCCCAAACCACATTCCAGCCCGGTCCTGTGAACCTAGGCACAGGAAGAGCTGGCACCATTCTCCACTAAGTCTGCCATTGCCACTGAAGATGAAAACCTCCTGTAGAGCTATACATGTAACACCCTGGAAGGATTCCCCTACCTTCCCTTCCAGCTTCCTGAGCTAGGCTTTGGACCAACCTAAGCTGTTAGCCCTTGGATAAACCAGTGTCCTGAGAGCAGGCTGGGAGTCCTCCGTCAGTGCTATCCAGACCTCCAGTCAGGATGGATGTAGTTGTAAAGAACTAGCAAGCATTATCCTCTATTCTCAGCAACCAGGGGTGCACCTAGTGATGGGGCATGCTGGGTGAGGGGTTAGGGTGAAAGGGGGCTTGACCAGAACACTTTGGGCTCTGCCTATTATTCTGGGCCATGGCCAGCAACCTGGGCTGTTCCAAGGGATAAAATAAAAAGGGTAGGGAGGTGGGATGGGGTGAACACAGCTTTTCCACATCTGCTATAGTCCGAGTTAGAACTGCGCCTCCCAACTGGTGCAGTGAGAGCTCCTTCTCCTGTTCAATCTGTTTAACCATCAGGTTGATCTCATTTACATGGGGTGCCATGTTGATCCCTCAGAGCAGCTCAGAGCTGCAACCCTTCCTCTTGTGAGGTGAAACATGGAGTTGAGCCCCCTGTACCTCATTCTGTGTGTGGAGGTTCCTTGGGTTGGGTGTGGGGAGAGGGAAAGTTCCCCTGTTTCTGGCTGGGTAGCTGGCTAGTTGCCAATTAGCATGGAAAACAAACCTGCCTCCCTCCCAGAATAGGATCCTCCTGGGGCCTGCCAGCTTATCACACCAATAGAACTCAAAACCCAGTAGGAAACACTTGACTGACATTCTGCTGCCAAAAATATTAAAGGTTAAAATAATCCCTGGCAGGACAGCTCTCCCCTGCTGCTCCCAGGTGGAGGATACAGTGACTCCAGCTCTGCCTTTGTTTCCTGTGCCTCTTTTAAATTAGTGAGTGAATTTAGCGCACAAGAAAGTGAGGGCCAAATAGCCCTGGCTAGAGCCAGACATGATGTGGAGGGTGGTGTGCAAACTTCCTTCTCAATGCACCTCTGTCAGCACACTCTAGTCTGATTAGAATTCATTATAACAATTTATTTGTATTATCATAGCACCTAGAAGCCCCAGTCATGGCCCAGGACCCCATTGTGTTAGGCGCTGTACAAACACAGAACCATAAGATGGTCCCCGCCCTGAAGAGTTTCCAATCTAAATAATAGTTTTGACTTGAAACATTTCCTAGTAGTCCTAGTCTTGGGCCTTTCTTGAACTGAAATTGCCAGGTGTTTGGGGCTATAGTGGGATACAGCTGAGCTCAAATTTGGGTGAAACAGATGGTTCGTCTGTGACATTCTAGGTGGGGGAGTAATTCACACAAAGGCCAGGAAGTTGCAGATTGAGGTAAACAGGGTGAGGTAAAATATCCAGCAAATAATATACTGCAAACCACAGAAAAGTAGAGAAGGGAGCAGGGAGAATTGCCTTTCGATTGTAGCCACATTTTTGAGTTCTGGGCTGACGCACCTTTTCTTTTTCACTTTGCGTAAGTCAATATTGAAGCTGTCTTTTGTAATCTTTAATTTGATTAATGTATTTCTCCCTCCAACTGCCTGGGTGCTGAGTTACATTTCATGGATAAACAAGGGGCCCCATTCTGCTCTCATTTACTCTGTCTAAAAGTCAGTCAGCGAAGTTACCACCATGTAAAATCAGCGTGTGTGTGAGCGAGAGAAAGTGATTAGGATGCCAGTTTGGGAGACCCCTGCTCTACCACAGACTCTGTGACTTTGGGCCAAGTTACGTAGTTTCACTCAGCCTCAGTAAAATACGGATAATAGTTTCCACCTCACAGGGTTCTGGGGAGTGCTCAGATAACGGTAACTGGGAGCCATATAAGTACCTTAGCAAGACCGAGTAACAAGCCCAATTTTTTGGACACTGCCATGTCTTCAGCTGGTGTACACAGGTATAGTTCCATTGAAATCCACGGATTGATACTGCTCTTTTACACCAGCTGGAGACCTGACCCCACAGTGTTTGTTTTGCATTTTGATGTTTATATGCTCAGTTATGTAGCATATTAATATAGTGCTAGATACGCAGCTTAAACCTCTGGGGTCTTCTCACCAAGAAGTCTTGCGCATCATGTTTCAATTTAACACATAATAAAACTTTTCCTCTTCAAAGCACTGTGTAAGCACTGGCTGATAAATCCTCAAAGTAACTCCCTGAGAAGCAGGCAAGACTGATTATCCACATTCTACTTTACCTCTTTCACTGGGTTCCCAGTAAGGCCAAACTTCTCAAGAGTGGTCTCTAATTCTGTGTGCCTCTGTTTTTGAGTCTTATTTTTCTGGCGGGCTGAGCACCTGCCACTTGAGTTGAAGTCAGTAAGATCTGGCACCTTTGAATATCAGGCCCCAAATATGTTGAGCTGGGCGCCCAAAACCCGAGGCCACCAGAATCACAGGCCACAGCTGAATATTTTGGCCTGACTATTCGTATCTGCTGAGGAGAGGCCCAAGAATGGGAGAACAAGTCTGGATTAAGACAGATGGATTGGCAGAACAGTAAGGGGCAAGCTGGTAGATCAGTGCTCAGGTGGGTCAACCACGTCCAGCTTAGTTTCAGTCAGCAATGTCAATTACCCATGCCCAAGAGTACCCAGCTCTCCTCAGGTAAATTTTAAGACACACTTACTGAGGAATGTTGACTAAAAATTGCACCAGACAACCTGAGCAGCCTCCTTTGGATCCAATGTCAAACTTCCAAACATCAGATTGTTTTCCTTAATGCCATAGTGCCCTACTGAAAACTAGCCTGAGAGGCAGGGAGCCTGGTATCCTTGGCACCTTGTACGGTCACTTATGCCAATGCCACTGAGTGCAAGATGCTTCCCTTCTGATCAGGGGGCCTTTCACTCTCTCTTCGTGCTGGTATAAATGTTGACAGAAGGTACAGGGCAATGGAGGATCAGGCCCAGGAAGTTTACAGCATCTTGAATAGCTTGAATCATCAACTAGGGTTGCCAATTTTGGTTGGACATACTCCTGGAGGTTTCATCACATGATATAATCTTTAATTAAAGATTAATCTTTAATTCCTGGAGACTCCAGGACAATTCTGGAGGGTTGGCACCCCTGTCATCAACACATACTTTGAACCCATGGATCATCCCCTACCTGCATATCCCTGGAGAATTTGGTTGTTTTGTGCAGCTAATTTAATAGAGTCATGCACTAATGACTCTGCTAAATACTTCGCCAAAGAGAAGCTCTATCGTTCTTTTTCTTAAAGGCGTATGACAAACAGATTTGCTTAAGAGGGTGGGATATATACATCTTTTCTAAATATTAAGTTAGGAGCTCACAAGGTTTGCTTACTTCAGTCTAACTAAGGTGTGCTTATTTACAGACAATGTGACTCCACAAGGAGCAGGTTATTGGAGTCAATGTGTTTCAGATCTCAAACACAGAGTATTTTGCAAACTGTGGAGAGCACTACCTTACTTTTACCCTCTCAAGAAATCCTACAAAACTCAGATTTAATCTCTTGGCAAAATTTGGCTACCTTTTGATTTCTTTTAGGGTTTACACACATTTTGTACTATAAGTAGTAAAAAAGGAGAGAGCTATAAATTCACAATCGTCCATAGCTTCAATAAATCTGAAATTCACCCCATCCAGAGGTCTATCCAACACTTAGTTCCCACTTAAACTGTCCTTTGGAGACTTAAGTGGTGCATAACGCTTATGTTGGCTTTCAGCGCAGGGATACATTTTACTCGAGGTGCATTGAGTTGTGCATGGGACTCATAACTGGAATAGCATGCAGCACAGCATGCAAACCAACAAAGTAGTGTTGAAGCCTGGGGCTATTGTAACAGAAGTCACTTCAGGTCAGGATTCATTGACAAAGTAGGAGCCTAGTTCTCGGCAGAGGGTATTATGGATTAGGAATGAGACACATTGGCAGAGGTCTGCTGGGCCCAAGAATAGACTCGCAGGTGACAAGTGATGTGAATTGGCAAAGCTATAGGTCAGGAGTGTAAAGTTGGAATAGCAGGGATGCTTTGGGTCATGGCTGAGGAGCATTGGCACCACCAGGATCTCAAGTTTGCACTCTGCCTTGTTCTAGTCAGTGCTATCTGCCCAATACATTCACAGAGGCACCAAGTTCATGCAAGTCAAATTAGCATGAAAGAATAATTCTCTACAAATAGTCTAGCATGCACTCAGTATTGGATCTGAAATAACTGTTGCTCTTTTAACTGAGTTCAGGTATTCTCCATCATGTAAAGGACTGTGACTGTGTGCACTCATCTCTCGTGAGCACCTCCTGTCGGGTGTGTGTGAACCTGCACTCTCTATTTCTCTGCTCGCAGTGTCCACTGTTGGCAGTTACCCTCGTCAGGTGGTTCTTCAGTGGCTCAGCCCTCTGGCCAAGTCACACAGAGTCTCATCACATGAAGGAACCACCTCTGGGGTAACAAAAGTCCAACAGAACCTATCACTGTGCCCTTGTTGGCATCTTTAGCCCTGTCTTTGGCCTCAGTTCTCACACCCTTCTGGGCTAGCTTGAAGTCTATGTCTGTCCGGGTATAGAGGACCGCCCCCAGTGCTTTCTCCCTGGAGACTAAATCCTGCTCTTAATTTGGGCTTCAAAACAAGCTTCATTCCCTTCTCAGAGCTTAGGCCACCCTGCTACTCCTCTGGGTCCCAACTCAGGGACCCTACAAAAAGCAGTGAATACTGCTGCAGCTTCTCCTGCTATTCCCTGCGCCTCTTCCCACATAGCCCCTTCCTCTTCACCCCGACCTCAGGGCTGAATTTCTTCCTCATGCAATGCCAATGTCACCAGAACCCATCTTTTGGTTCTCCCTTGGGCTCCAGCAAGGAGCATCTTCCTTGTTCCTCTGGTTCCTGCCAGCAACTGACTAGCTCAGACCCTGCAGCTCTTCTTATCTGAGCCTGCTGAACTCTGATTGGCTGCTTCCCTGCAGCCTTTATAGGCAGGCCTGGAGGACCTACCTTAACTGCTTTTCTGGGGCGGAGTGTGGTAGAACCGTGAGGCCTCTAGCAGGGTGTCTCAGAGGGCCTGGTACACCCCACCACAAGGGCATAGCAAAGTTGGAGGGCCTTCTGAATCATACTACATGCCTCTTATCTGTCCATTAAAGGATGGATCCTAAGCTTAGATGCATAGTGCCCAGCACTGCTTATCTCAAAACACCTGAGGTCCACTAACAGGACTCTAGGACTTGGCCCCTGCTAACGTGCCATGTCAGATTCTTTCAGGGCACCTGTGGTTAGATTCTACCTCTAAAAGCCATTACACTCACCTCCTGTTGGTTTTTGTCTGTAGTGTCCTCTCTTGGTTTTCTGTCCAACATAAGATCCTGAATATTACCTGGTCTCTAGAGTCACAATGCAACCTGAGAACCATAATCAGAAATACTAGCAAGAAGGTAGAAAGAATTATACTTTTTTTTCAGGAAATCTGTCTTCTCTGCCATGGTAAATACTCAGAGACACTTGTTTCATGCAAAAGAGGCCAAAGCAGCACATATGTGGTCCATAGGCTGAAAGGGTATGAGAAGTCAGTCCTTCCTAGAAATTGAGCTGGCAGAGGGGTTCACTTTTTGGGTGAAATCCTGGCCCCCCTGAAGTCAATGGCAAAATTTCCATTGACTTAAATAGGGCCAAGATGGACCCTAAATCAATATCTCTACCATGGATCATAGAATCATAGAATATCAGGGTTGGAAGGGACCCCAGAAGGTCATCTAGTCCAACCCCCTGGATCATCACCCTCTACTTTCCACAGGGCACAAATACTCTTTTCCAGGCTTTAGGGCCAGTCCAATGGTGGGGTTGTTTATGGTAGTCCAACTGAAGTCGATTGCAAAAGTCCCATTGACTTTAGAGGGTTCAAAATTTGGCCCTAACATGTTCTATGTCTTTTGGGCAAGATCAAGCCTAGAATAAATCTAACGTCTGATTAATCATTTTCTTTGGGCAGTATTTTCTACCCTTGCAGGAGGATGTATTTGACAATCTAATAGGCTCTTCTGCCTCTGACTACTATGATACTATGCATTGTTGTATGTAGTGTTATTGTAGCCATTTTGGCCTCAGGATATTAGGAAGACAAGGAGGGTGAGGTAATATCTTTTATTGGACCAACTTGTGTTGGTGAGAGAAACAAGCTTTCAAGGTACACAGAGGTACATATCCCAGACCTGAGGAAGAGCTCTGTATAAACTTGAAATCTTGTCTCTGTCACCAACAGAAGAGATTACTTAACTCACCTTGTCTCTCTACTATGATATCCATCTAAGCCTGGCAGCAAAGCTCAGAAAGGTGCTCTAAACTGTCATGCCAGGAGTGGCACTGCTATGTAAAAATAGCTGTATGCAGAAATGTTATTTTATTGCAGCGGTTGCTATAGTTTCTCTTCTGGCAGGGATTCCCTTCCAATAAGCTCTGGTTTTTGAGGGGGTGTTAGAAGTCAGCTGTTTCAATTCACATCAGGCTGAACCTTGGCATGAAGACATGCATATGTAAAACTCATCCCCCTTCATGTCCTCAGAACATTCTTGATGCACATGCTGCTGTTGCACAAGAGTTATGGGCTCAGATACAAAGTTCGTCTTAAATCACAATTTGAGTTTCCAGTACAATGGGACATTATTACAATGCAGAGGCAGCCAAAGGAAAAGCCAAGCGCAGTAACGATTCAGCCACCCAGGTACAATAAAATGAGCTCCAGTACGAACGCAAAGCTTGTATCTCATATTGTTCTTTATTTATTTCATACTGTGCTTTATTCTTTCCAAGGACTGGACAGAAAATGAGAAACATCTTGTGGGCTCATCTACCACAGTGCAACTTACATTTGCTCTGAGCAGCAAGTGCTGAATGAACTGGAATGCAAAGTTAGCAATTTAACAGGTTCTTACCCTGAGACACTCCTCCTTGACGTACAGTTTGGATGGCTGGTGTTATAACATTGCATAGAGGTTGCACAACAAATTGAAAAGGAGCTTGACATGGGAAATTCACCCTTGTACAGCGAGCCAGCCCCAAGTGTTATGCCTCACTTTCATCCCACTTAAGCCACCAGGGTTGCAGTGGTGCATAGGCCTTGTGTCTGCACAGGGGTGAATATCCCCTGTGGGGCTTACACATCAGTAGAGCTGGCTGAGAAACTGAAAAAGAAAATTCCCCAAAATGTCGGCACTTCTTGAAGTTATTTTCATGCTCCAGATTTTGAAAATGAATATTTTGTTATTTGTTTGAATGTTTTCACAAAAACTCCTATAGGCATTTAATTTTTTTTTGGCTTTTTGGGGTTTTCCTTCCCCCTTTTGTTTTTTCCTTTTTCCATTCTACCACTGAAAAGGGGTGTGTGTGAAAACGAGAGGACAAACCCATTAGTTGTAGAGTTTTGTTTTGTTTTTTAGAAAACCCCCCGGGTTTGACGGTCTTAGATTGGTATAAAAGATAATTGTCCTTTTTGGGGAAAAGAGAAGCAAGTTGAAATGGGTGGGAGCTATCATTGCTGTTAAAGTCTAATCCTGTTTCATCCCAAGTGGTGGTTGGGATTTGGCTGGAGCCGGTTAAGGTGGCAATGCTCTGTCTGATGAGGACATGTCTCAGGATCATGGTGACAAAGGCTCTGGGCCCTAGGAGATGAGTGAAGTTTGCTCCAGTAGCCAATTTTTCTCCCAAAGTTTCTTTCTTGAAGGACCCCAAAAGGCAGAATAGCCCATCCCATTATTAGTTTGTCCACCAATTTTGACACACCAATTTTGATTAATTGATTCTGGTCCTCTGCTCCTTTTTGTTTATTGGGCATGATTTTAACACAGTCCTTGAGTTACATCAATAGGCCTTTTTGTTTGGACTAATTTAGTCCTTTTGTCTCACTTGTGCACCTTTTCCTATTAACGTATTATTGGTTAATGAACTTACATTTACTCTTTACAGTTGAGCTCACAATTAGGGTAAACTTGGAGGCCTAATTATTACAACTCCTTTCCTACATGCAGCCTGCAGTGTTCCTGAAGCTCCTTCTGTCCTCAGCATAAAAACAGCCTGTGCAGGCTTTCTGGCATCCCTGTGGAAAGTTGTCAGTGATGTATGAGATGAAAAATCCCCTCTCAGGGGACATAGAATCTGTAGACAGTTCTTTGAAATCCCCAGCTAAGATAGTCTCAGAGCAGCTCATCATGCCAAAGCCTCAGATAAGGGAAAGGACAGGGATCTATTTAAAAAATAAGTGTTTTTCCCTCCCTCAGTCCTACCTTTCTTGTACCCTCTCTGTTCCTCCCCCATAGGAGCCTTTGTTGGGGTGCACCCAGCCAGGAACTTTTCAACTTTCCCTGTACATGCATTCCCATTCAGATCGTCACAGTGCCAAGTACTGGCCCTTTTAAATAACACTGTTTTAGGCTGGACAAGAGGGGAGCTGAGATGTCTTCTTTCATGTTGTTTTATTATCTCAGCCTCACACCCGTTTGCCTCTCGTCCATTTGCTTCCTCCTGTCTGATACCTAGATTGTGAACTCTCTGGAGTGGGGGCCCCTCTTTATTACTTGACCATACCTAGCTCCGTGGGGTTCTGATCTTTGACTGGAGCTCCTAGTTGCGACTGTTACAGACATAGCATAGAATACCAGGGTTGGAAGGGACCTCAGGAGGTCATCTAGTCCAACCCCCTGCTCAAAGCAGGACCAATCCCCAATTTTTGCCCCAGATCCCAAATGGCCCCCTCAAGGATTGAACTCACAACCCTGGGTTTAGCAGGCCAATGCTCAAACCACTGTGCTATCCCTCCCCCCAAGGTGAGTGGCAGAGGCTTCGGGAGCTGAGAGTTTGCCTCGGACCTCAGGGACACAGCGTGAGGCACCATCCCAGGCATTTCTATGCAAGGAGCAGAACTGGGTTTACTTGGGGTGGGGAGTGTATTGAGAGCATCTCAGGGGTCTGTAGAGATGTATTGCCCTGGTTAGCAAGTATGGCCTTGCTGTGAGTAGGATTTGAACCTGTGCAGGAAAACCCTATTGGATTTCTCGTCCAACACCTTAACCACTCGGCCATCACAGCTGTGAGCCCCATCAAAATTTGTGCTATATTTTTCAAGTAATTTTGCTGCCTTAAACAAGGGCCAGAGTGAAATAGTGTTCTGTCCTTATATTAAAAAAAGTTACCAATCAGAATCCAAACAGCAGTCAAGCACCATGTTTCAGAACAGCAAAGCAGTTAGTTCTTTACGTTACATTGTAAATACACTTCTACTGGAGACTCGGTTACAGCAGTCATTCCTGACACAGGTAAAGCATGGCTTAATTTTGTCATGTAGACAGGACCTTAACCATGTCCCTGAACCACAATAGATCCTTTGATTCTCCAAGGCTTTAGGATGGGTCAGGGACATAGTCAAGATCCCATGTACGCTACAAAGATGGTGCCACATTTGGCCCGTGTCTGGGGACAACCATGTTGTAAAGGGGTCACAAACATGCTTTTATTTGTAGTTTTAAGTAGGGCTTGAGTGTATTAATGCTTGGCTCCCTGCAACAACTACACAGCGGTTGTCTCCTACCCAGCTGCATTTCTACCCGAACCATGTATTCCTGCTAGAGCTTGTCAGCTGATACCAGTCACTGGCCAACTCGTGCCATGATTCAGTTGTACAGAAGGAGACAACTCAAGAACCCTGAGGCTCTGTTCCTGCCCACTTGCTGTTCCCGTAGAAGGTTTGATGCCCCTAATGAAGCACCAAAGCCAAGCTGGGTCCACACTTGTACTGCTGCCATTTCAGGACATCATCCAGGGGGGAGCCATCACAGTCTGAGCCTGAGAATAACCATGCGGCTTATGCCTCCAGTGTTTGAGTTGTTTGGAAAGGATGAGTGGACAAGATAGTTATTGTGAGAAATCTGGAATTGCTTGGGGGGATAATAACCTGCTGCTTGCTCCTTCAGGATCCAAGGTAGTGAGTGGGGAGACTAGGTGGCTCTCTTCCTCCTAGGCCATTGTTTGTTTATGAAAAATGGATTACCAGCTCCGATTCCTGCCACTGACTCCACTCCTTCTGGGTTTCTCTGCTTTGCGGTCACATTTTGCAGACATCTGGATTCAATAACCCAGTTGATACAGCCCATAAAATTAGAAGAAACTGAACACTCCAGAAGGCAGAGGTCAGTGAGTGATTCATCCCCATGTAATGTGTTGGGGCTGAAGTGCTCTGTGATTAGCTAACAGACTGCGTGGGGTTCTGGAGGGTGTTGTGGTGCTGAGGAGCTGCTAGCCCGGCCCATGTCTCTGAGCTCAGTGAGGAGAAATGGGAAAGGAGGGGGAGGCCATCATTTCTTTAAGAGTTTCCCTGACCTTGGAGAGTAGCAATGGGGACCAGCATAGTTATAATTATAACTCTCGGCACTTCTATAATATTCTTTATCCAAAGATCTCTATATAAGCTTGCTGGAGGAATGAAGGTCCAGTGGTTAAGTTGCTAGCCTGGGACACAGGAAACCTGGGTTTGCTTCCTCTGCCATAGTCTACTTGTGTGACCTTGGGCAAATCACTTAGGGTGGGATCCACAAAGGGACTTAGCTGTTGCAACATTGAGTGTCCTAGCACCTAGAAAACCACAGGGACAACCGCACAATCCACAAAGCTGAGTTAGGCCCCTAAGTGCCCTATACAATGGACAGGGGGGAGAGAGGCGCTTAAGAATGTGATCCACCCAAGCCAGCATGCGAGGCGAGGAGCCACCTCAGCTAGCCAATGGGATATGCTAATGGCAGGTGTGTGTGCTAACCCCGGCCCCTATCTCAGAGACAGGCACCAAAGTCCAGGCTGCAGAGAGGCAGCCATCTGTACTTAGCGATCCATGAACGGGAACCTGGAGCAAGGCAGCTTAGGCACCTAAGCCACTTCTGGAGGGAATGAGTTTGGCACCAACCACACTCCACACATAAGAGCAGCAGGAGGAGGTGGTGGTGCTGCTGCCACCTACCTTGTAACTTTTAGCTTAGTGGTTAGAGCCTTTGCCTGGGATGTGGGAGACTCAGGTTCAGTTCCCCCGCCCATTTCTGCCAGAGTGGGAGAAAGGATTTGAACAGGGTTCTCTCACCTCTCAGGAGACAGCTCTCACCACAGAGTATGGGATAGTCTGATGTGGGGCTCCCTCACCCTCTCCTATGAAGCTGTCCCACTGTGGATAAATAATGGAAGAGTGATTGGAGCAGGGGGACTGGAGCCTGGGTCTCCCATGTTGGTGCCCTAACCGCTGGACTGCGGAGTCATTCTCACTTGCTCTCTGGCATGGCAAGTGAGTTTAGGTGCCTATAGGGTTTGTTGGCAGTTTTGTGGATCATAGTGCCTAAGACTCCTTGTGGATCTGGGCCTTAGTTTCTCTGTGCCTCAGTTGCCCACCTCCAAAATGGGGATAATAGCACTGCTCAGATAATGTTAATGGTGGCCTGCCACAGGGTAGCTGGTCTCTGTGGATTGACTGAACCCAGTGCCCCTGGACTGGAGCAGGTGAGCCCAGTTCAGCTAATTCAAGAGGGCTGGGCAACATCTGGGCCTAGAAAGGGCTGCTGGAAGGAGGAAAGACTGAGAGAGGCTGAGCCCTGGGGAGAAAGCCACAGTGGAGTGGAGCTAACTCCTGTGGTGGGTCCCTGGAACAAGGGGCTCTGTGGCTGCTGCTCCAGGAGGGGAACAGAGCTGATGGAGGCTGCCAGGGGCTGTAGGGTTGTCAACTTTCTAATCGCACAAAACCAAATACCCTAGTCCCACCTCTTCCCTGAGGCCCTGCCCCCCCATTCACGACATTCCCCCTCCCTCAGTGGCTCACTCTCCCCCACCGTCACTCACCATGACTGGGCTGGGGCAGGGGGTTGGGGTGCGGGAGCGGCTGAGGGCTCCACATAGGGGTGCGGGCTCTGGGGTGGGGCTGGGGATGAGGGGTTTGGGGTATAGGAGGTGGCTCCAGGCTGGGGGGGTGGGGCTGAGGGATTCGGAGTGCAAGAATGATTTGGAGTAATTTAGTTGGGGTTGGATTTCCTTTGAGCAGGGGGTTGGGCTAGATGACCTCCTGAGGTCTCTTCCAACCCTAATCTTCTATGATTCTATAAGGGGGCTGTGGGTTGAGGCAGGAGGTTGGGGTCTGGGAGGGCGTATGGGTTCTGGGCTGGGGGTGTGGGGTCTGGGCTGGGGCTAGGGATGAGGGGTTTGGAGCGCAGGAGGGGGCTTCAGGCTGGGGGTGTGGCGCCAAGGGATTTGAACTGTGGGAGGGGCTGCGGGTTGAGGCAGGGAGTTGGGGTGCAGGAGGCAGTACAGGCTCTGGGCTGGGGGTGTGGGCTCGGGGGTGGGGCCAGGGATGAGGGGTTCAAGGTGTGGGAGGGGGCTCTAGGCTGGGGCAAAGGGTTGGGGTGCAGGACTGGGTATGGGCTCTGGGCTGGGGGTGCAGGCTCTGGGCTGGGGCGGGGGATGAGGGGTTTGGAATGCAGGAGGAGGCTCCGAGTTTGGGGGGGGGGGGCTCGGGGTTGCGGCACGGGCTTACCTTGGGTGGCTCCTGGTCTGTGAAACTCGGGGGGGGGGCGGGGGGTGTAAACCTGAACAAGCAGGAATTAAACAAAATTCACCCAAGCCTTTGTTCTTGGAAGCTACCAAGCTTCGCATGGCTTTACCTGATGAAGTTAAACCCAGCTGCAATACTGCTAATGACAAGTGTTCAAAAAGCATCAGTCACCCTTCCCCTCCCCCCAATCCTGGATATTTGGCTTAAAAAATCATGAGATTTAAAACATGGTTCTTTTTAATTACCTTCTGTTTATTGAGCCTTTAGGGTACTCTCTTGGGTCCCATTTTCAAGCTTTTTCTCTGCAACCAAGAGGGCTGATGGGAGTTGTAGTCTCCCGTGTTGCAGATCTGTCACAATTTTGCAACTGTCTGCAGTATGTTTGGGGGAACATATTGTATGAGGTTTACATATCACTGTGGACTTGTATGTATTATTGTGTTTTACCGATGTGGGAGGGTAACCACAGCTCTGTCAGGAGTTAAAACAGTGGGGAGTGATTATGTCAATCACTCGCATTGTAAACACCTCCGGAGAAGTACCATTCTCTGGGGAAGTTTGCATATTCTGGTTCAAACTGGATTTCCAGTGACTACGGAGACCAAGAAAGGGCTTTTGGCATTAGAAGGCTGCATTTAAACTGACTCAGGACCTTTTTTCGGATCCAGAAAATGGACAGGAGCCGCTGTCCAAGGGCCCCAACCCTTGCAGAAGTGCTGGAAAGTCTTTCACCTGGTAGGGCCCCATCAAACTGATGGGTGACTTCTAGTAAGTTTTAGCATGCATATAGGAATGTCTATTGATTTTTTTTAACATGTTTTCTCTGTAAAGCTTTCACCTTAGGAATAAATGTGCTTGCTTAAAAAAAGCTGGTAGCTTGTAGCTGCTGGCCTATGCTGTTGGTAGCCCTCTGAGAGAAAGCAAAGAGCAGGTGCTGGGAATATCACAGTGTAAGGCAGTGTACAGCCTCTGTGGATGAGGGGAAAGCAGTGGACGTGTTGTTCCTTGACTTTAGCAAAGCTTTTGACACAGTCTCCCGCAGTATTCTTGCCAGCAAGTTAAAGAAGTATGGGCTGGATGAATGGACTATAAGGTGGATAGAAAGCTAGCTAGATTGTTGGGCTCAATGGGTAGTGATCAATGGCTCCATGTCTAGTTGGCAGCCGGTATCAAGTGGAGTGCCCCAAGGGTCGGTCCTGGGGCTGGTTTTGTTCAGTATCTTCATAAATGATCTGGAGGATGGTGTGGATTGCACCCTCAGCAAATTTGCAGATGACACTAAACTGGGAGGAGAGGTAGATACACTGGAGGGTAGGGATAGGATACAGAGGGACCTAGACAAATTGGAGGATTGGGCCAAAAGAAATCTGATGAGGTTCAACAAGGACAAGTGCAGAGTCCTTGCACCCATGCACCGTTACAGACTAGGGACCGAATGGCTCGGCAGCAGTTCTGCGGAAAAGGACCTAGGGGTGACAGTGGACGAGAAGCTGGATATGAGTCAGCAGTGTGCCCTTGTTGCCAAGAAGGCCAATGGCATTTTGGGATGTATAAGTAGGGGCATAGCGAGCAGATTGAGGGACGTGATCGTCCCCCTCTATTTGACATTGGTGAGGCCTCATCTGGAGTACTGTGTCCAGTTTTGGGCCCCACACTACAAGAAGGATGTGGATAAATTGGAGAGAGTCCAGCGAAGGGCAACAAAAATGATTAGGGGTCTGGAACACATGAGTTATGAGGAGAGGCTGAGGGAACTGGGATTGTTTAGTCTGCGGAAGAGAAGAATGAGGGGGGATTTGATAGCTGCTTTCAACTACCTCAGAGGTAGTTCCAGAGAGGATGGTTCTAGACTATTCTCAGTGGTAGAAGAGGACAGGACAAGGAGTAATGGTCTCAAGTTGCAGTGGGGGAGGTTTAGGTTGGATATTAGGAAAAACTTTTTCACTAGGAGGGTGGTGAAACACTGGAATGCGTTGCCTAGGGAGGTGGTGGAATCTCCTTCCTTAGAAGTTTTTAAGGTCAGGCTTGACAAAGCCCTGGCTGGGATGATTTAGTTGGGGATTGGTCCTGCTTTGAGCAGGGGGTTGGACTAGATGACCTCCTGAAGTCCCTTCCAACCCTGATATTCTATGATTCTATGAAAGCCCCCAGTTAAGTGTGAGAGAGATGTGCATCTCCACCGAAGCCTTAAGTAGGTGTCCTCAAGGGCCCATGGAGGGGGAGTACGGTGCAGTTACTCTGAAACTGTGACAACAAAAGGAGGGCAAACTAAATTGATGCCCGTGGCCCACTGTGAAGGACCAGGGCAGGACCCCCCGTTCCAGCATAGCCAAAGGTGAACTCAAACACAGCACTGTGATCATGGCAAATCCCAAAGGGACACAGCCTCCTTGCAGATTGAGTGCCACCCAGATAAATCTCTAGGTCTGGAAGGTGTTATAAGTGCAAACAAATATAAAAGGAGAGCTGGCTGAGAGTTGTGAGCAATGGGAATATGATTGTTTGTACATGTATAACTCTTTGAGGCCCCAGTTGAGATCGGGTTTCACCCTGTGAGATGTTATCCATTCACATTGGAGGAGACTGCTTCTGTCCCAAAGAGTGTATAGCCTAAATGGACAGTGGGGAGGAGGAAGGAAGTATTATTCCCATTTTGTAGATGGGAACTGACGCACGCAGAGAGACAGGGCACGTCTACACAGCACTCAGCAGGTGCGATTGCAGCGTGGGTAGACGTACTAACTAACTCGCTAACAATAGCTGCCTACAGCAGCACAGGCTAGCCACTCGGTGACCGTCCTGCTTAAGGCCCTCAGTGGCTTGTCTTGGCTACACTGCTATTTTAAAGTGAGCGAACTTGAGCAGGCCTACCTGAGCTGTACCGAGTGCAGTGTCGTCAGACCCTCAGTGGCTTGCCCCAGGTCATGCAGAAAGTCCGTGTCTGAGCCAGGAATTGAACCCAACCCTCCTGAGTCCCAGTGCAGTCAGTGCCTTAACCCCAGAGCAAAGGCTACTCCACCCACTTGTTTGTTGGGCATGTCTGGAGGGCAGTACCAGTTATGATGCCCTGGAATGCCTTAGTTTTCTGCACCAAATGCCTGCCCTGGTCACTGACGCTAATTAAATCGGCTATGTACAGGACAGTTCAGCCCACCTACCCAGCTGTATGGGCTTTACCGCAAGACAGTCACCTGAGCAGAAATTCATTACGAAGCCCCTGGGAGCTGAGCTGATGCAGAAGCATAGGCATCTAATGCAACAGACTAGAAATAATGACCCTTTGAACTGGGTCTTTCTGCCTGAATGAATTTGGCCTCTCAGTGGACGAGTCCTTGCCCCATCCTTTCATCTTTCATCACATTATCAAATGGAAATAATTGACCTGGGCCAGAGATCGCTGGGGTGAGTGAAAGGGGACTGACCAAGGTGCTTTAAGTCAGTGGCTCTCAACCTTTCCAGACTACTGTATCCCTTTCAGGAATCTGATTTGTCTTGCGTATCCCCAAGTTTCACCTCACTTAAAAATTACTTGCTTAAAAATCAGACATAAAAATACAAAAAGTGTCCCACCATGCTATTTCTGACAAATTGCTTAAGTTCTCATTTTTACCATATAATTATAAAATAAATCAGCTAAAATATAAATTTTGTACTTACATTTCAGTGTATAGTATATTGAGCAGTATAAACAAGTCATTGTCTGTATGAAATTTTAGTTTGTACTGACTTCACTAGTGCTTTTTATGTAGCCTGTTGTAAAATTAGGCAACTATCTAGATGAGTTGATGTACCCCCTGGAAGACTGCTGTGTACCCCCAGGGATACATGTACCCCTGGTTGAGAACCACTGCTCCAAGTTGCTTCCTGCTCATTGTGTTCAACATGGCTCTCCACTCTGTGCCTGGCAAACCCCTCCCTCTTCCCAGTGCCTCCAGCACAGTGAATCTACAGCCACTGATGCCGCCAGCTGACTAGTGCAATGAAAAGGGGCGTTTAGCTTCTGTGTGGCTGGCCTGCAGTGAAGGCACTCATGTTGCAAACATGCAGCTGCCTTGCTTTAGCTTTCAGTGCCCTGTCTGGCTTCCTGTTACATTTAGAATAGCAGGTATTGGGTAGGAAAGGGAGGCCATCAAAGCTAGGTCTGATGAAATGTACGGCTGCTGGTAAAGCCGTTAGCAAGGGAAAACAGGCTTAAAAGTATGACACTGCAGCTTAGGCATGGGTTTCCCCTTGCAGTTTATCACTGAGTCATTCCTCTGGGTCATTGTCATGAGAAGGTTACTGGAAAGGAGTGAGATTTGAAAGGTGTTCTGGTCCACTTGATTCCTGGAAGGAGTCCTGGATCCTTCTGCCAAGAATGTCAGCGCCCCACCCCCACACCTGCAAGTTTCTCCATGGTCACTGGCAGCACCATACAGCCCCTGATGAATGCAGCTTTTGGGGTGGGTGATGGGGAGAGAGAGAACCTGGACTCTGAGCTAGGCAAGGCCCCAGCCCTCTGAGGTGTCTGAAGGCAAACACCAGACAATTGGGGTGCATACGTTTAAAAGCAAAGGGTTGGCTGGGCAGCCTCGAAGCTCTGTGCCCTGACCAAATAGGAGAGCCATGCTTGGAATCTCAGACCTTGCTTTGAGTTCTCTGAGCTGCTACGGGTTGGGAATTCTGCAGCGGTGGCAATTTCTGTTCCTCACGCTCAGTGATGATGCCTCTTACCTGTTGGGAACGGGGAATCAATGCAACCCTTCCAGCAGAGGGACAGTCCTGGTGACGGTGATCGTTAGAGGTGGGCAAAAAATATCCGGTGACTAGTAAGCTTGCCAGAAATGCATTTCTCAGGACTCCAAAACTGTTTGTGAATTCGGGTTGAAGTCAGTGAATAGTTTCAGCCAAAAATTTTTTTTGTTTTGGAAATGTCAAAATGTTTCATTTGACCCAATTGAAATGTTTTCACTTTTTCATTTTGATGAGAAAATATGAAAAGTAAAATCAATTTTTTTGGTTTAGCCACCAAACTGAAAAATTAACAATTCATTCAGCTCTAATGATGATATTTTTAATCTTTACTTCATAAAGCCTCTTCCATGTTTATTTCCCCACCAAGCATGCTACATGCAATATCAAACAACTGAATTCTTTGCTGATGCAGTAATGTTTTTCTGTTGCCCCGTGTCTGAGATAAGGATCCCTACAGCCAGGCCAGACTTCCTGGGTGAGTTGTTTTATGGATAATAGTATGTGGTTCCCTAGTGAATGTAGCTATTTATAGCTCTGACAACAAGGAGTGAGGGAACGCTGCTGTTAGAAACAGGCATCTAGTCGTGCTCAGCAAGCCCTAATAAATCAGAAACCTTTCCTCCCCTCAAATCTCTAGCCTAGGTGAAGTTGTTAATCTCATGGCCTGTGACACACTCTTTCACACCCACCCGGCCAAATCCCTTGCTTTGCTGCCAGGCAGTTTGCTGACAGCTTGCAGTGTTTACACTGGAACACCTGAGAGCTGTAAACAGCACTGGCTCCAGTTCTCCCACAGGAATCTAGCCTCCTTGGCTGTGTCCACACTGAGCTTGTTGTGAAAATCTTCCCCCACCATTGCACCAGTGCAGCTAGGCCGGGGCTGCATGTGACATCTAGCTAGCAGGCTGGTGGGTGTACTATGCTAGCACTCCCTGTGTTGCTGGAATTAGTGAGATGGCCCTTGTGCTACAACAATGGTGGGAGACTTTCACGAAACACGAAGTGTAGACAGGGCCCTAGAGAGTTGGAACCAATGGAAAGAGAGTCTTTTGCAGTGAGTGTTGCAAAGAGGACCCTCCCAATTGTAATTTGATGGAAGGTGCTGGGGGGATGGTTCTATAATCTGAAAATCTGATCATGATTCTTAGCGCTGGTGCATGCTGTTGGGCTGAGCACTCTTGAACCAGTAATCTTCTACATGCAGAACACTGCTTGTGCAGACAGGTGCTGCCTTGCAAGGAACCCCTCAGTCTGGGCCTGGAGGTGCCCCATTGTGCTGGGGGCTGCACAAATAAGAGTGAGAGGCAGGCCTTGCCCCATCGTTTTTATGATCTAAATACACAAGATGGACAAAGAGTGAGAGCGGAAACAGAAGATCACACAGTAGGTGAGTGGGGATGGAATGGAACCCAGCTCTGAGTCCCAGTTCTCTGCGAAATCCACTGACTCGTGCTGCCTCTGAGCAGCTTGGTTTCCTAATTCAGCCCTCGGCCGGCTAAGAAGGGTTGTCTACTCCTGGTGATGGTTTTTGTGATGTGGGACCCTCCTCCCCTGGGAACAGCGCTCAGGCCAGGATATCTAGCTGCCAGCAGATGGGAACAGCTTTTGGTTATTACTGACCAGGGCTGGATTGAAACTGCTGCCTGCCATTTGTTTGTGAGGATGAAATGTTGGCTTTCCATAAAGCTGATAAAAACAACTTGCCTGGAATGTTTCCCCTACTGCATCACCACCCTGTAACACCATTCAAATCCTGAGGACAT
Source organism: Lepidochelys olivacea (assembly GCF_965140295.1). NCBI lineage: Eukaryota > Metazoa > Chordata > Testudines > Cheloniidae > Lepidochelys > Lepidochelys olivacea. Next base: position 20,437,706 of record NC_140424.1, read on the forward strand.
ACCAGTGGGTCCTGTTCAGTGCATATATAGAGGGATGTTAGTCTCTCTGTAGTTTGCTTCTCTTTGTAAAATGGATTTTGATCCCCTCCAACGTTGCCAAAAGCAAACTGACAAGTGTGATCAAAGCCAAGGCTAGATATTTTCTGGAAGGTTTGGTGTGAACTGGACTGGGCATTTAGGAGGCTTGTGAGGCCCAGTCATTGAGCTGGGTTTCATTTCTGCGATACCTTTTGTTTGGCTCATCAAGTCTCCAAAGTAACTTCACTTTGCAACTCCAAACTCTTAATATGTTAGATTTGATGAGTTCTTGTGCTTGTAACTAGTTTAGAGAGGCTTGTTTTGTTATTAATACCATTATACATATTCAAAGTCTGCATCGGGGCCATGAATGACCTGTGATGCATGCACGTGGGCAATGAGTGCATGCATCCGCCATGCCAACTTAAATATGGCTGCATACAGAGGCGTTTTAGGAGCTCCAAAGGGAGAAGAAACAGCCTGGGGAGCTCCTAAGAAGTACATGGTTCTGATATAGTGGTTGGGGGGTCTCTACTAAAATACCTCCTACTCTTATTCTTCTCTCCTGGCCTATAGCAATGAGCACTAGAAACCAGGAAGGTCTGGAGTTCTGTTTGCTCCTTTTTCACTGCCCTGCAAATGGTATTTAGTTAGGCCTCTTAATAGGCCTCTTGAGGTGATCAGATATCCTGATCCTCATTTCACTGGTGAGAAAACTGATGCACAGGAATGTTAAGTGACTTGCCCAGGGCTCCATATTGAGTTAGGCCCAAATCCTCAAAGATATTTTGGTGCCTAACTCCCATTCATTTCAATGGAAGTTAGGAGCCTAAATACCTTTGAGGATCTGGGCCTAAATGTCTAAATCAGCACTGCAACCCAGGTCTCCTGCCTGCTAGCCATGTGCTTCATGCACTAAACCAAAGTGCTCCCCAAGCAAGTCACTCAGACCCAAACTGTAAAATGTGGCTGCTGATTTTGGGTACATACTCTGAGATAACTTGGGCCTGCCTTTTTGGAGCCGCTGCATACCTGCAGCTCCCACTGACTACTGCTGGTGTCAGGGGTGTTTAGCGCTGATGAAGAACCAGGCCCAAAGGGTCTCATGCTGGGCACCCCAAATCAATGGCTGACAATGAAAATGTTGGCCTTCTGTTCTTTTGACTCAGTTTCCCCATCTGTAGAGTCTGGCAAGTTGCAAATACTTTAGAGGATGAACAATAGCAGCAGGAGTAAAAGCAACCATGCTGAGTGAGGCACAGAAAGGAGACACACCCACTAAAGTAGGGGGAGGGAAAGTAAATCAGATGGAAAACAAAACCCTTTCAGTTTCCATAATTAATAGTGTTAAAAGTAAAACACAACAACAGACAAACACCCACAAAGCTCACAGAGGGGCAAGAGTTCAATTTGGCCATTCTCTCAGTTCCCCATATGCTGGGTTTTATCCGCCCTGATCTCAATGGAGGGGCAAAGATCTGTGTTTTTAATACCCATTTGTCCTGTAGGGAACTGGGGCAGATAAGCTGACCCACCTTTCTGCAAAGGGACACAGTGCCGCTCTTGCACAAGAGAAGATGGCCACTCAAACAGACCGTTCTGTGGCAAACTTAGTAAATCAGAGGAGCCTTTTGTGTCTTGGGTCGTGGAGGAAGTCAGCCCTGGGGGGAAGGAGAAATTAATTAGACTGAATAAATCACATAGCAGGGCTTGCTGGTAACTAGCTCAAACAGAGAGCAGCAGCTGTGTGATGCTATACTCCACAGAACTCCAACAAGATGCCTTCCTCTGGTTCCCAGTGGAAAGGTTAGAGGTGATGTTGCCCTGAAACGCTATTTGGAAGATAGTGCTGGTGCGCTCTGACTTAGTACTGATGACCCTTTAAACAGAGTGCAGGGGTGGGATGGCCTTTGCATTCAGGGGGTTTGAATTATTTCTTTGCCCAGTCAGGGCCAGGGGACTCCCAACAGGTGCCAGTCTACCGAGGGGAGACTAACCAGACTGGTACGGAACGGACCAAGGGAGGACTAAAGGGAAACTGAGGCTGCAAAGATTAGCAATATCTTAAAGGAACATGAGCAGTGTAGTTTTAAGGATGGCTCCCTGAGGGTTTAGCTACAGCATCATGTGCCAGGCAAATGTCACTTAACCTTGGTCTCAGTCCTGAGCTTTCAGGAAGTGCTCAGCGTCTGGAAGGATCAGGCCCTTGGTTCTCAAATATTTTGTTTGCATCTGTATTCATCCCCATGCGACCCCCATTCACTACCAGTGTGATTAGTGCTATGGGGGAGGCTGGCCTCTGACACCTGAGCGGGAGCCATGCGTGGCCCTTTAATAGCTGCAAGGGGAGAGAGACGCATCAATGTGCTTTTGAGAGTCCTCCCCATTGTGTGCAAAGGCCAGTGCTTTCTGCACAGGCTGAGTCACTAGGACATCATGCCTGTGGGCCAGCTCCCCGACAGAGACACATGGGAGATGTGGTTTTGTGCCCTGGGTCTGATCCAAGAGCTCTGGCCCAATTCTAGCTTCTGAGCTCCTAGGGTGTGGTGCAGAGAAGAGGCTGTCAGCTTCTGAATCACACTTTGGCTTTGTGCAGCTGAACCACAATGCACCCCAGAGCTGTGCAGCTGGCATTTGCAGCAGAATTAAAAATATATATATTCACTATCTCTCCTCCCCCCCCCCGCCCCCCGAGCTCTGAAAGCAAAGGGGAGATCATGAGTTTCACACAGGATCCAGTTTCAAGCAAATGTTTTCTGCAAAGCTAACTTAAAATACTGCCTCTTACTGTGTCCACTCAAATGAGTGTTCTAGAAGTCAGGGCTATTGTAACACACCAGAAAATCACTGACATTGGAGCGCAGGAGGCATCCATCTGTCTATCAAGTAATCAGAGTCTACAGCATAGGTGATGGACCTCACTGTGCGGGGGGTACTACCGCACTCCCTGGCTTGAAGTGGTTTCCATCATAGACAGGGTTTACAGTTTGGTTCAATGGCTCTCAGTATCCCCACTATAAACATTGTTCCAGCACCCTGGGTCTACAGAGAGAGTCCATGGAAGCCCAGTGGTTACAGCAAGAGCCTGGGGATCTTGTCAGGACTCTTGAAGAGCTGAGTGAACTTTTTTTCAACCAAAACTTTTTTTGGTGAAAAATGCAGATTCAGCAACACCAAAATGACTTTTCCTTTCGAAAATTCCTTCACATTTTTTTTTAATTTTGTTAATAATGCTCAAAATCTAAATAAAACCTTTTGTTTGACCCAAAACAAATTCCTTCTAACTTTTCAGTTCACCAAAATTTTTGAAAAATGTTTGATTCAACCTAAAGGAATTTTTTTTTTAATTTAATTTTTTGGAACTGCTGGCAAACTGAAACATCTGTTGTTTGTACAGCTCTGCTCTTGGATTCTTTTCCCAACTGTTCTACAAACTCCCTGTGACGTTGTGCAAATTGCTTAAACCTGTCAGAATGTTGGACCCTGGCCCAAAGAACTTACAATCTAAAAGTTGTTTTCTGCTTTTCAGAGGCCCGTGTTCTTTGAGGGGTCCCAGTGCAGCATCCACAAACAACCACTTGAACTGCTTGGGAATTTTTTTCCCTCTGGGAAAAAATTGAGTTTTTTTTAAAAAATTGTTCGTCAACATTTTTCTTTGAAATTTTTTTCAAACACAAAACCACCAAATCTCAAATGTTTGATTTGAAAACCAAAACTATTCTGGTTGAAATTTGGGTAGAGACCGACTTACTATGTTTGTAAGTGCCTGGCACAGTGGGGTCCAATCTGGTCGTGGCCTTTAGAAGCGACTGCAATACAAATATTAATAACCATTTTTGCTAATGAAGGAGCTAGTCTGGACTTGAACTGATGGGATGGAGGAGGGAGATTCTACAGGCCCACTGGCAAGCCTCCCAGCCAGCCAGCAGCCAGCCCTCCCATGCTGTTATAAGATTAGAACCTTTTGGCTGCGGCCTTCACTAGTTTTGTTGCTCTCAAGTTGCGAATATGTTGAGAATGTGGTGAGCAGCGAAAGTTCCAGGGAACATTCTTTCTCTGAACTGTTCCATTTGTGTCTAGGGACATGGAGGTTTCATCTTGCATATTAAATCCCAAAGCAGAGCGTATAAGAGGGCGATGCACCACAGCCGTTTTCAGAGCTCTACATATTTCAGGCCTTGTTGGAGCTTTTTAAACGTTCAATGTCTGAATGGACGCAAACCCGTAAATCATGGGGTATTGTTTCTGTTTCCTGTTTGGATGAGTGTTCACCCTAGTTCGAGGCCATGTCTACATCAGAGTTTTCTGCACTGGTGTAACTACAGCGGTGTAGCTGAACCAGTGCAAGGCAAACTACGCTGTTGTGAAAAGTGGCGTGCACACGGTGCACTTGTTGAGTTCAGCTTGATTTCAAACTGGGGTGAGTTGCACCCAGGGCAAGTCACTTTTTACCCACTTGCAGTGTGCCTAACACCAAAGTCTGAACTTTGCACAAGTGCAGCTATGTCACTGTAGTCCTGCTGGTGCAGACAAGGCCTAGGAGTCAGGCTTCTGGTGTGAATGCTCATGCTAGTGCTGTGTGTATTTGTTACTGTACTTTTGTTTTCATGAGAGCTTTACGGTCCAGTATAATGAGGGTCCCTGACATTGCAAAGCTCGGGGACAGAGTAAAGTCCCTTGGTCAGTTGGAAAGTCTCATGGCCTAGCCATTTTTATCCTCTGATTCATGGTAATTATCCAAGTAAGAACATCAGGTGAGAATTTGTCACAGCAAATCATCCATGGCAGAGAAGCCCTCAGTTCAGGAGAGATGTTTGATGCTGCAGAAGTTGTCACTGTAGCCTCAGATGTGCCAGGTCTGAATCTCTTTCCTTCTGGGCTAAATTATGTCCGCGCCATTTTGGGCCTTCTCCCAATGAGACTGGTGCGGATAGACGTGGTAGAGACCACCTTTGGGAAGTCTGCATTACTACAAAGCCCTGTTCCACTGGCAATCCATGCACCCCAGTGGTACCAGGGAGATTGGGGGGCAGGCAGGGGTGAGCTGGGGGATCTGTGACTAGCTGGATCCATTGGCCATTCTCCCCAGCAGGGGAGAACACACTGGCCATGGGAGATGCAGCAGCTCTGCAACTGGTCTACAGCGAGAGGACTGCTCCCCCGGTGATCCCCAACACACAGGCCAGTCAAGCTGCAGACTGGTTCCAGGATTTAACCTTTTGAGTCTCATCAGTCCTGGATTGGCAGGAGGATTGAGAAATGGACCACAGGATAACCTGATAAAACTAGTTCAGAGTCTACCACCTATGATTCAGTGCCCTAAGGACGGAGACCTGAGGCCCAGGGGCACAATCCCTGTTGTCTCTAAGCCATGCCCAGGCTCTTGGATTGTCAGATGATACATAGGCAGCCAGAGAAACAGGATTATATCATATTAACTCCTGAAAGTTCTGATCCATTGTGTGGGAGACCAGAGGAGAGTCAGATTGTACCGAGACAATCTCTGCTTGATTAAGTACTTGGGCTGTTCTTTCATCCCCACCTACTGGCTGGTCTGGGGAAATGTCCTACAGTTAGCTTTGCAAACAGGCATCTTGGGAACAGCTCAGTAACATGAGCTCAAATACAGTCCTTCCTGAATTTAGGAGATGGAATCCAGTCTGTGTCTTGCAGTGGCGGTGGAAAATGCTGATAGACTAGGTAGGGGGAGGTTTCCAGACTCTTACAAATCCCCCTGCGCAGGGGTGCTGGAACAATTTGTGTAGCAGGGGTGCTGAGAGCCATTGAACCAAACTGTAAACCCTGCATATGATGGAAACCACTTCAAGCCAACACCCCTAGTTCCAGCACCTATGCCCTTGCTGTCTGTATGTTAAAGGAAGGAGGGGAAAATCACTGTGCTCAATGAGCATTGAGCTGATTTGGCAATCTCACTTTGACGTCAGGTCTTTATCAACGTGTTGAATCCAGTCCAGTGCTGCTTACTGGTACATCACAGAAGGGAGAACAGGCAGCCTAATGCTGCTGCTGTAGTTAGGACTGCTGGGTTTTCTTCCTGGCTCTCTCTGTGGGGCCTGGGGCAGATCACAAGCTATCTGTGCTCTCAATGTATTCCTGTGTAGAACAGGTGCTATGGAGCTCTGCCTGCCTCAGAGGTGCTGTGAGGCTTAATTGCTGGTAAAGCAGGTTGTACTGGATTCTCCTGCATGTGTCATCACTGGCACCTGTTCAGAGTGGGTGTAAAATGCTAGCCAATCAGAATGGTTGTATTTTACACCTAGCTTTTCCACTGACGTAAATGACACCACAGGTTGCCGGGGCTGTGGAGAATCAGGCACTATGGGCTGGTCTAATGCACAGGTTTTGTATGACTGCAGTGAAACTGGCTTAGCAACTGATGAAGGGCATGTCTTCACTAGCAATGGCAGTGCTGTAGTCGCGGCACCAGCCCTGGGAGAGAGCTCTCCCAGCTCTCTAAAATACCCACCTCCACGAGGGGAGTAGCTCCCAGCGCTAGTGCGCTGTCTACGCTGTCACTTTACAGTGCTGAAATTTGCTGCGCTCGGGGGTGTTTTTTCACACCCCTCAGTGAGAAAGTTGCAGTGCTGTAAAGTGTCTGTGTAGATAAGCCCTCAATTAAAGCAATACATCCCCCTTAATGTGGATGCAGTGCAGTTATTACTGGAATAAAGGTGCTTATAGCTTATTCCTAGAACTAGGAAGTAAGTAGAGATAATGGTACAAAAATTGCATGTAGACTAGACCATGGAGCTCTGTGGCTAAAGGTTAGAATCATAGTATCTCAGGGCTGGAAGGACAAAAATTGCATGTAGACTAGACCATGGAGCTCTGTGGCTAAAGGTTAGAATCATAGTATCTCAGGGCTGGAAGGGACCTCAGGAGGTCATCTAGTCCAACCCCCTGCTCAAAGCAGGACCAATCCTCAATTTTTGCCCCAGATCCCTAAATGGCCCCCTCAAGGATTGAACTTGCAACCTTGGGTTTAGCAGGCCAATGCTCAAACCACTGAGCTGGTTCTCTCACATACCTACAGGGTAAGGGTTGTTCCTGCCGGGTGCCTGAACTGGCTCAGACTGTTCCAGGAAGTGGGTTGTACACAAGGGAAGGGTGTCTATCCTAGGGCTGACAGCCATGCCAGAGCTTAATGAACAGGAGGCTGCAGAGGAATGTGACTTGTAAATTCTTAGGTGAGTCACAAACTTCAGGTATTTACGTTCCTGACTGAAAGGGGACCTGACTGACTGAAAAACCTACATACCCTGTCCTCTGGAAGGTCTCAGGTCCCTAGCTGTGGCTCTGGGAGCAGTTCAGACCAACCCGTCTCCATTTTTAAAGCATCCACTTTTGCAATTCGTTTTTTCACTCTTTTCTTTTTTTTTTCTCTCTCCTCACCATTTGAACGTAGAAAGCCAAAACCAACAAATGCCCTGCACCAGAGAGGAGAATTTTTGGAAGTAAAATAAGCCCCCCAAATGGAAGCTTGAATCTGTTTTGTAGGCAGCATTAGAGCCCGTTGCTTGATTACCCTGCAGTGTTTGTTGTAGTAAACAAATTGTCCCGTGATTCAAATGGGTAATTGCCTCTGTCATAGCTGGGTGACGCCTACCCACTCATCTCCTGCTGAAGAGGCAGGTGTTTTGTTTTCAGTGCTGCAGTTTCCAAGTTGTTCCTCTTAATACTCTCAAGCAGCTAGTTCCAGGGTCCCAGTTTTCACCCAGTGTGCTGTGCTCTTTAAAAATCTGGCCCTCACTGTCACAGTCAGAGCTGCAGGACTGAAATCACCTGAAAATCTGGCCCATAATTAGATCCTAAATGGAGGCTGAACTCTTTGAAAATTTGGCCTTGATGGTTCAGCCATTTGGCCAGATTCTCTACCGCTCCATTGCGCTGCTCAGTTGATGTAAGGAGGCTTTAATCTGGCTGAAAATGCTCAATAGAATTCCCATGGCCCAGGGGAACTCACTTCTGGGGAACACTGTGCCACTGGTGGGTCTCTGTGTCTGCCCCCATCTTGACATCCTGGCATAGGGGGCATGTTGAGGACAGGAGGAGGCAATGTCTAGAGCCAGAGGGTGTCTGCTCTTCCAGTCATCCTCTGGTCCAGGTTCAAGGACCCTGCAACAGCAGCACAGTTTAGAGCAGCCAGGCAACAGCTTTTCAGCCGCTGGGACCAGGACGGACTCTCAGAATTGGCCCCTTGATGCCTTGCCGCTCTTCTGCACCGAGCAGGAGAGAATTTTCCGCATTGTGCAGCTATATTAGCTTCCCTGTGAAGGAAAGTACTGGAGAAAAAACAACATGAGGGAAGAACCACGGGGGAATGAGAGTTAATGTTCCTTGGCTTTCTTCTTTCTTGATTAGCTGTGTGAAACTGGGCAAGTCTGGTAGGCCTAAATTTTCAAGTGTCCACTGACTCCGAACATCCAATTTGAGACATTGTGGGTCTGATTTTCAGAACATCTGCAACATCCATTGAGTTCAACTGTAGGTGGGGGAGCTCAGTCCATGCTCAAGTCCGGCCCAACTTTGGCTGGCCAAAAATGTTCCACCAAAAATCTTTTTAGCTGGAAATTTGGTTTTCGACTAAACAAACTTTTTCATGAAAAGTGTTTGCTTTCTGCAGCAAGCTTGGACTTTTGGATGACAAGCTGAACATCTGAAAAATGAAAAGTGTCAATTTAGAAATGCCATCCCAATGCCCCTGGAGAGCTGAAGGAGGCTTGAGGCATGCAAACATTCTGCTCTATGGGCAAGGTTCCTCATCTGGACTGCATCTCCCCTGGCACACTGTGGACAAGGGCTCGCGTGATGCACCACAGCAGTTCAGCGAGAGGAGAACAGAGTTACCCTGGTTTACTCCAGCTAAGGCTCTGGCCCAGAGACAAGCACTGAAGAACAAGGTCAGGTTCTCCTCTTGCTTCAACCACTGTAATTTACCGATTTCAATGGGATTCTGCCTGACTTACATCAGGGTCACTGAGAGGAGAGTATGTCCCACGAAGGAAGAGATTTCAACCCCTCACAAACTGAACTATGTGATCATTGTCATTGTGATTTGTTTTAATACTAAGACATTGTATATTTATCTACCCAAAAATATGCTACTGTTTCTGGCACAAAACTCCTGTACATTAAAATAATCCCAGCTGCTTCAGTCATTTCTACTTCAGACCAAATACTAATATTGCCCTTGGCTGTTGCCGAGGAAAATCACTAATGTGATTGGAACTAGGGCTAACACGCTCTTTGGTGAGTTAGTCGCTTGCTGCATTAGCATCATATGGCTGAGCAGCTGGAGCCAGAGATGTCCCTGGGGTCTCTACTATATAGCCTTAATCTTATGGTTCCTTTAGTCCAGCCTGGCATTCACATCCTTTCACAGACACAGCTCTGAAAAGAGACAAGAGATCTCTGCGGTTTTATAGAACCGAACCCTGTATAGGTCTTCCCCGCCATGACTCTCCTGATGTGCAAGGCCGAGTGCCACGGTGTCCAAGAGTTAGCATACATGTGTGTCCACACACTGCATATCCACACACACTCTCACTAGCTTAGTTACTGGAATCATCACAACAAGCTGAGAGCAACCATGATTAATTGCACGGTATTATTTCATCACCCTTCTACTATTTCCCCTCCCATTGGTTTCATCCCATCTGTGTGTCTGCCATTGCGCGAGGTGTCTTGTCTAAAGCCTGGCCTGTAAATTCTGTGTCTGTGTGGTTTTGTGCTTGAGTAACTAGCAACAACGAAAACAATAGCCGTATAAAACCCCTATACTAATTCTTAAGTTACCTTGCACCTGACTTTTCAGCCACCCGTCAGCTCCTCCAGGCCTGGGCTGTCCAGGGGCCAGGCTGGTCCCAAGGTTAATAAGAATAGCTAATGAGCTGATCCAGCAGCTGCAGGTGCTGGGGGTCCCTGGCCGTGCCCACTTGTGTCTAGTTATGCCCCCTCTGCTAATGATCAAGAGAGGATTGTATAGAAGCTGCTGTTGTGGCCCAATGGCACTGGAGGATTCCTCTTCACAGGGGAAATCCCCCCCAGAGGAGTGAAGCTGGGTTCACAGCAGCTTTATGCTTTTTTGGATTGCTTAGTAATCTAAGTCTCAGGTTTGAAATGTTTGGACGCTTGGGAACCATAGGTTCAAATTACAGTGGGGTTGACAGATAAACTGAGTTTCATGCAGCTCTATGCAGGACATGTAGATGAATGCTTAGAAACCAAGATTTCCTCCGCTACACGTGTGTGGACATTCAATATCCTACAGCATTTTTGCCCCACTGCACCTGGTGAAAATTTCCCCTTTCCTTTTTCCCATGGCCTTGCAGTGTGCTGTGTGCCAGGTGTCTGCCTGGCTGCCACTTTCCACCTGAGAAATGGCTGCATTTCTGTGGTGCTGAATGTAGATATAAAACACAGGATCTTGCAGGATGGTAGGTGGTAGATGTCTGTCTGTCTGTCTGTCTGTCTGTCTTTGTCACAGTGAAATAATCATCTGAACAGAGATGTTTCAGAATAGCAGCCGGGTTAATCTCTATCCGCAAAAAGAAAAGGAGTACTTGTGGCACCTTAGAGACTAACCAATTTATTTGAGCGTAAGCTTTCGTGAAGTGAGCTGTAGCTCACGAAAGCTTATGCTCAAATAAATTAGTTAGTCTCTAAGGTGCCACAAGTACTCCTTTTCTTTGAATAGAGATGGAATCAGGGACTGGGTGGGAGGAGGACTCTGCAGTTGGGAGGGATTTAAAATAAATATAAGGTGGAGAGAAGAAGGATTTTTGCATGGCTGGCTTCTGCTCCTTATTCCCACTAAGATGCGCCATTGTAATGGGCAAGATGAAGGATTAACAGCTTGCATAGGTCAAATATGACCCTGAGGAGCAATCTAGTTACTTTCTAGCCTGGGCGGTAACTCGGATTCCCAACTGCTGCTTTACTTAGCAGTCTTGTCATTCCTTTCTTGAGGGGGAGTGAAGATGTCCTGGTACTCGTGACAGTCACTCCCTCGAGGCCTGATCCTGCTTCTGTTCAATAACAGCAAAACTCCCATTGACCTCAGTTGGAGCAGCGTTGGCTCCTTGGAGCACTTCATGTATGCATGATGCACATGATATGTAACTGACCAGAACCACTAATAGGGATAGACAAATCATTTCACAGCATATATTCCCGCCCTCCCCTCCCCCCGCTTCCCCGATACCAATTTCTCTTCCTGCTGAAACTTCTTTCATTCCTAGAGCCAAACTCAAGCCTAAACGTGAAGGCTCTGATTTGTATAGGTATGGATCTTGGTCTCCAATATTGGGTGTATTTGTACTTCTGGGTAGGACCACAGAACTGGTGATGATGTGAGAGAGGCTATTCCCAAGTGAAAGTGAACCTGTGCCTGTGAGGTTTCCAGAAGTATGCAGCCCCAGGAGGTCAGATAATAAGGTTTAACGTTTATATAGCATTTCTCATCAGACAGGAAATGAGTCACAGAGTGATTAAATGACATGGCCAAGGTCACACATAGTGCCAGTGACAGGGCCAGAATCTGGGTCTGATTCCTAGGCTCATATCCCAGTCATTGCACCACACCTTCTCTTGGACAGGTGGAATAAGAACCTCAGCAGATAGTGAGGAAAAACGTCTCCATAATTGGTTATTTCTTTGAGAAAGCAGTCCGTGATATGCTACTTTTCAGATTCAGGAGTCCTTTATTGAAGGATCCTGGGTAGCAGTGTGCCAGACGAAGGTGTTTCAGTAACAGAAAGGAACTTTAATTAAACACTGCTTAGACCATTCATCCTGCTCTCCAAACTCGCTAAGTGGCAGACTTTCCTGAACTAGAACTTTAATTCTCTCTCTCCCCCAGCCTCCCACCCTGTCTTCATATATGGAGAGCTCATCTGCTGAGGTGAATGGCATCCCATCACCAAAATGCCATTGTTCCCTTATTTCATTAGACTGAAATATAACCTCAGTAAACCGTTTGATTGCACAGCTTTAAAACACTGCCCCCTCTAACCGCTAATCCCATTTCGGTTTCTAAATTTTTGATCTTTAAGAAAAAAAAGGAAAACCCTTCTAAAACCATAGCCAGACCAGGGATGATATAGTCCTTGGGCATTTTGGCAGTGAGAGTATTCACTGGGAAATCTTTGCAGATTCACTAATTATCCTTAAAGGATTACATGCAGTTGCAGATGGGTTACTAATTGGTTGCTTCAGTGCCAGGTATTTACTATCACTGGGAAAGTTAATCAGAAAGTAAGTTGTGTGGGTACCCATACAGCATTCCTCAAACCTCAGGCGGGCAGCTGAGCTTAGGTTTTGTTCCACCAGATGGTTGTTGTTTGCTAAAGAATACTGTACTCTAAAGCGCAAACTCCAGCAAAATAGAGGTACAGGAAGAAACATAGTAGGCACTGGGACCCCGACTGAGTAAGCACATACTCAGGCCCCTCTCTGTTCAGCAGAGCCTTTTAAGAACGTGTTTGAAGTTAAGTGCTTTGCTAAATATGGATGGATTGCTGAATTGCACCTGGATTCTGATCCCCTTACAGTTTGCATCACTATTCATCTCAAAGACACTTGCTATGGTGCTTGTGGTGGAATTTGTGGAGTTATGGGGCAGATCATCGGCTGGGGTAAATTAGTGGAGCACCATTCACGTCAGTGCCTCAATTTACACCATTTGCGAATCTGTCCTGGGAGAATAAAACCATTGCTGCCAGTGACTCCTATGCAACGTTGATCAGCTAATCTGGCCAAATGGCTTTAGTCTAAATGTCTAAACATGTCTTGACTCTTCTTGTAGCCTCACTGTGAGATGTTCTATCCTAGAAACCCACCTCAGTTAATAAATATTGTACCATAATAACCCCCACTACCATACCATCACATCTCTAGACTGTCGACCCTTGGGTCAACTTTGTGGAATTCTGCAGCATTTATTTTTGTAAGAGTAGGGTCCACATGTAAGCAAAAATGTCTTTGACTTCAACGAGTTCAAAGCAATGTTTCCTCATTTTCAAGGCAACTTCTGGAAAGCATAACCCATTAAGAAGTTTACCATGGTACCAAATACCAGTGAGCTCAGCTTAACTGAGCATTGCAGAGAGCATGAAGATAAATATATTGATTATTCTAGATACCTGGAAACTTCAATATGGAGCTCTTACCTTCACACCAGCGAAGCGAGAAAGTGGAATGAAGGAAAACAAGGAGCAGTGCAACACTTTGCTGTGAAGTGTGTCTGAGCAGAAAGCGAGTGGACAGTCCAGATCTTAGCTCTTTTTGACTAAGTAACAGCACTCATGAAGAAGGCCACTCATCCATAATCTACTCTACTAGGGTGGAAACATGATCATCCTTCAAAGACAAGATCTAAACTTTATATGTAATTGTAACAGGGGGTCAGATTTGCATGAAGACTAGCTTCTTGTCTAGCACCCATCATGTCTTAGTGCCTCACAAAATGATGTGTACTGTCCACATAATGATAGAGTTCACTCTTTTTCTCCGCTCTACTCTCCAGGGACTGGAATTTTTGTTGTCATTATTGTGGAAAGGGCAAGTCAAGAAAGTGGGTTTGCATTTTGCTCTGCTGGTGCTGAGGTCCATGCTCAGCCTAGGAACACCGGCAATGCCAGACTAGATCTGATAAGTCCATCTAGTCCAGTATCTTCTCTCCCACAGTGATCAGTATCTGCTGCTTCAGAGGAAGTTGCCAGAAATCCTTCAGTAAAGAGTAAGTCCTTCAGCCCCATTTACTGAAGGATCCTTCAGTAAATCCTTCACCCCCATTGCTTTGAGGAATCTGATTTCTTCTAGCAGCAAGTTCTGTATTCATGAGCCAGTTGCTGAGAAAATTCTGTCCTCCATGCATGAGTCCAGCTTTTCTGGCTGACCGTTCCAGTGGAATATAGCTGCTGTGGAAGGTCAGCTTCAAAGACCTTCATGGAACTGGCTTGAACCGACCTCCTCACCTTGCATGAGCATGAAGACTGAAATCTTCAGTGTCCCGATACCATACCAGGTCTCAGGTTGCAGGTTCTTGATCCTCCCTGTGTTTTTTGTCCTTGTCCCATGTTATCAGACAGCACATTGCATTACCACTGCCTTGGCATTTTGGTTCTTGGTGACCTTCCAGAGTTTAGCTCACCTCACTCAACTGAAGGATCTTTTTACTGACAGATCTTAATATTCTGTTCCTCCAGAGTTGGTTTGTTGTATTTTTGGCAGAGTGGGGTTATCCCCCATTACTCAGCTGCTGGATAATTCCAGGGCTCTTATCCTTCAGGGGCCTGTTTCTTTGAGTTCCAAGATTATGTAGTGTGTGGCAAGCTACTAAACTGGCATGGATTTCCCACTGTCCATCTGCAGAGCATCTCCTTGTGTAGCATCTACTTGGAAACCTCTTTCTAATGCTGGCAAATGTTATTTCAGTAACAGAGTGTGGAGATTTATGGGCTTTGTCAGATTATATTTCAAGCAGGTGTTGAGAGGTTAATAAAAGGTGTCATTTAATATAGCCTTAAAGGATATTTACTATCATTCATGTGCCAACAGAAATAAATATAATCAGAGCCATCTGCAGATCTGCCGTGCTGGAATTATGCATGCAACAGAATCTAGTGACTGACTCACTAGCTAAGCAACCTTGTATAGGAGTCAATGGCTGTAATAGCCTTAAATTCTGCCATAGGTAGGGTCAATTTAGTATGTGAATTTTGGTCCTGTGCGTGTGTTCATATGGTTAACATGCCAGTACCCTGCATTCTGTAATGCAGTTGACACACATCGCTGAGGTACCTACCTATCTTGCATGTGAGACAGCCATCAAAATGAAGCTGAGTTATACGAGATACATGGGTCCAGTGAGAAGACACATCACGACAGGCATTCTGAAGTGATCTATTGGTTACCGTTAATTTGGTTACTATTATTCATTTTTTATACATCAAGAGGGATTTTCACATGCGCTCAGGATTGGCCTACTCTACCCCCACTCCACTATGACCATTCACTTCATTGGGGACAGAGTTAGGCCAATGCTGAGCACTTTTAAAAGTCCCACTCATGTTCTTTATTTGTCAGAGTAGACACTCTGCTGGGAGGTACTGTCCTAGTGGATCGTTATGTCCAGCATCTCCTTGGCCAATTAGGGACCCCATCAGGTGGAGCTCTGAAAGCAGGACAAGGGTGTGTCTGAATGCTGGTAGTGGTGGTCTTACCCCTCCGACCTGAGTGATCACCCCAAGTGAAATCCAGGGTGTTACAGGTTGTTCCAGTTAGGAGGAAAACTTGATGATAGTCAGGTATGTTCTGTAGTGCAATCTTGTGTGTTTACAAAGAATGTACGTGCAGTCCTGTTTCCCTGCATACAGGAGGAACCAAAGAACAGGAGAAAGTTTCTTGGCTTACATCCCCATGCCTCTTCAGCCAGTACCAGATGCAGAAGCCCCGTCTCTGGCTTCTCCCAGGATCACACACCATGCTTGTCTAGGTTGTCTGTCTCAGGGTATGTCTACATGGCAATGAAAAACCCCACGGCACTGAGTCTCAGAACCAGGGTCAGCTGATTCAGGCTTGGGCTGTGGGGCTAAAAATAGCAATGTAAATGCTTGGGCTGAAGCCTGGGCTCTAGGATCCTCCCTGCTTGCAGGGTCCCAGAGATCAGGCTCTAGCCTGAATGTCTACACTACAATTTTATAGCCCCACAGCTTGTGCCCCACAAGTCCAAGTCAGCTGAGCAGGGCCAGCCATGGCCATGCCCCAGGACTTGTATCACAGTGTAAACATGCCATCTGTGTTCTGGCTTCTGCTTCTCTTACACAGTCCCTCCTGCCAGTAATTCACTACCCAGCAAACTCTTTCCCTAGACAGCTCGCATTTCTGGGCAGCCTTGGGTTTGTCTTTGTTTTGGGCAGGGACATGTGCCTGTGTTTTGGGTGTGGAGACTATTATTTCAGTCACTTCTTTACATTCGTCCTGACTGAAAGGTGGAATTTACATCCAACTTTAAAGAACAAGCTTTAACCCAAGCCCCAACTTAATTTGTTATTTGCACTGGGACCGTGCCCCCAAAGCATGGGAGAATTCTGGATGTTAACTGCCCAGTGAGGAGATCGTGGTTCATAATAAACTGTTTCTGTCTCTGCCTAGACCTCTTCCTAGCCCACACAGGGGATTATCTGCCAATTTTACAAAATGGCCTATCTGTTCAGTTATCCATGATCCCTGGCGATAGAAGAAGTTTAATCGGTGTTTCCTGACTTCTTTTCGCATTAATTATCATCAGGGATGTATTTTCTATGATTCTCTTAGGACTATAGTCATGGGAAAGGGAAACAATAGCTCGGTATTTCTCTGTGGCTTGCAGACAAGGGGTATGGCACATGTCGTAGGTGTGTGGCATCACTTTGCCTCAGGGCTATGTGACTTTAAGGACTGTGCAAAGGACTGTTGCATGGATACACAGCAGATCGGTCATGCAGTTCTAACATGGTTCTGTTTTTAGCAAATAACATCAGTGGGGGCATTGCTCATTCACATTCTTATATTCTGCTCCTCAGGATGACTCCTCCCTTTTAGCATGGCCAGTGGAATCAGGAAAACCAGCTGTCCACACCTCGTGATTACTTTCCGTGCTTCTTTTATCCACAAGGTGATGGGGCTAATGTATTCCTTAGAGTTACACTGAAAATTAAAACTTGTACTTTGGACCAATTGCTTCCAAAAATGAATTCCACTCCAGACAGGATACTTGGGTTCAAACGTCAGTTGCAGCCTATGATTACTGAGGACAAAGTGATGGGCTGGGAGTGCTGTAGAAATGGAGCGCCCAGCCCTTGGCACCTTGCTGCACACCTGGACAATGAAGGAGGAGTGCAGGTATTACAGAGGGTTGCCTTTTCATCCAGTCCTCCAATAGCAAGAGGCAGGATATCTAGCACGGAAGTGTAACCATGTGGGGGCCCTAGGTCTCAGTAGGAAGCATGAGCCAGCGGTCAGGGTGCTAGCCTCAGATCCAGAAAATGTAGGGTCAGTTCCTTACTCTGTCACAGACTACCTGTGGGACCTTGGGCAAAGTCGCTTAGACACTCTGTGCCTCAGTTTCCCTGTTGCACAATGGGAATAATAGCCCTTCCCTGCCTCACAGGAGTGGTGTGAGGATAAATACACTAAAGGCTGTGAGATGCTATGGTAATGGGGGCATATATGGGGGAAATGGGGTTAAGGCATGGGCAGAGTGGGAGAGGGGGAAGGCCTTAGGCCTGGTCTACACTAGAGTTAGGTAGATTGTAAGCTGCCTTGCGTCGACCTAACTATGGGAGTATCCACGCTTACATTTCTCTCCCGCCAGTGTAACTGCCCTACTACACAGATTTAGCTCCTCCATCCCATAACGGAATTAAAGTTGTTGCATCGAGGGCAAGAGTCTTAATGATTTTCATTGTCCCTTAACCTCGTGTCGGAAGCGGTATGGACCTTCTGTGTTTCCTGTTAATGTGCTGTTTTGCTGGCAGCCTGACAAGCTGGAGCTGCAGCAGAGCCAGGGGGGTTCCTGCATGTGCTCCTTTTAGATGGAATTTAAATCCATCATACAGGGGCAGATTAGCTCATCCCCTGCTCAGTCCCTGCAGACATGATGAAACCCAGCAGCAGATATCCCAGAGCAGGTGATACTCGGGTTAAAGGTATTTCTGACCAGAAATAAAGGAGTAAGACCAGACCCTTCCTCTGAGGGTGAGGAGACTTCCCAGGATGTAGCACTGCCATGGTTCTGCATAATGGGAATGCTGCACCGGTGGGGGGGGGGTGTGAATGTATGTGGTGTGAAACTCTCTTGGGGGCAGAGCACAGCTTGGTGTGGAGGGAGAAGGAATGGTCTGTGTGTGTGGGGGGGGTGGGGGGGGTTGAGGCATGGGCAGAGTGGGAGAGGGGGAAGGCTCAGAGAATCAGCTGCTCCATGTATCTTTCTGCTGTAGCCTGCAGGAGGGCTGGCTGCATAAGGCTCATGGAGGTTGTCCCAGTCATTGGGCTGAAGTAGCCTCCCTAGCTCTCTGTGCTCAAGATGGATTCCTTATCTCCTGGGCATCTGCCCAGTCCTGCTGCTCAGGCTTGTGTCCTGCTCTGGATCTGAGACAAGGATCAGGAAGTTTAATAATCAGCCCGAGAGGTGATGGCGGTGGATATCCCAAATGTGGATGACTGCTTCCCAGTTTTCTTCTCTGCAAATTAAATGTGACATTCAGCAACATGCTACCGATACCAAATTTAAACTGTACAGGCAATGCAGCATGAGTGCTACTCAGCACTGGGTGCCTAGCACTAGCAGGGGTTCTGCATGTGCAAACACCGTGGGCAAAATGGGAAAATGAGACACTGTGGAGAGCAGCAAAGCAAGATGAGGAGGAATCTTCAGAGCAGCAGCAGAACAATCCTCCAGGGGACCTTGTTCCCTCAGCTGCCACCAGTTTGGAACCTGATGCTGCTACCTGCCCAAACTTCGGCAGAGAGTCACTTCCATGGCTCTCATCAGCCTAATATTTACATGATAACCATGTTTGTTTGATCAGTGGACCTTTCTCAGAGGAGTGTTTTTATTACCTCCGTGTGACATGCTGCTGTATCGCTTGATTTCACTCTCACAACCTCTACGTGCCCTGCAGCGAGGACAAACAATTCTGCACTTTTCTTCCATGGAACATCAGGGAAATGTTGACATGGAAATTAACTCTTAGCATGGAGATTAGTGTGGAAATATGTTTCTGTGATTGTTACAGCACCGATCTGCCAGCGTGGGGAGAATAAACTGAGGCTCCCTAAGGACTTGGACAAGTGGAGGTTATGCCCTAATTATTCTTCCTAGAGATGGGCAAGCTCCAAGAGACTTGGAATTTATCAGAATTAATCCAAACCATAAGAGGCAGCATGGTCCAAGGAAGAGGATAAGTCCTTAGACTGTAGACTCCTTGGAGAGGGCATTGCTTTGACTGCTACTGCTAATATACAAGGCTGGCTTCCCCCTAACTCTTCCAGCAATACGTTTTTCAGTCCTTGGTATTGTGGAGTGATAGGAGATGTTTGCTGATTTTGCAGAAGGAATCAATGATCTACAAGGGTCCCTACATATTCCAGTACAATTGTGTTGCCATGGATTTAAATAGACCTTTGAAAGCATGGCTGGTGAAAGGTTTACTGGCTCTTCAGGTTCTGCTGTGCCAGCAGTATTTTGCCTTTTGAACACTTTCCTTCCCTCAGGGGAGTCACTAGCCATTCCACGCCTGCCCTCTCCCTTCATTTCACCTGCTGGGAAGGATGTTTAAGGGGCATAGAACTGGCTGGAAAAGGGTTTTCTCTCCTCTGCTCTCCACCTGTGAAAAATTGACAAAAACAAAAAAAATGTGATTCTTTTAAAGATTTGGGATTTAAATGAAAAACTAGCTGAACATTTTGACTTTTGGTTGCTAGCCCTCCCCTTCCCCTTTTTATTTTAGCTTTTTTTTCCAATGTAAAGCAGAAAAAAAATAAACAAAACTGGAAACTTTTCTTGAATATTACCATTTGATCAAAAAGCTTTTTATGGCCAAAATAAAGAGAATTCCCTGCTACTGTCCTGGCCCAGATACCTGGCTGGCTTCACCTTGTGCCTCCCTCCCTGCCCGCCTGGTAATGTTATTGTCCCTATCCTCCGAGGGTACGTCCCAGAGCTTGAACACTAGTGTTCTAGCATGTGGGTTACACCATCTTGACTCTTAGCCCACTTGAGACTCACAGTCCAACCGTTTCTGCAGTTCAGTCAAGCAAGTTACCTACAATGTGCCACGCAAGAGCCAACGTGCTATGAGATAAACCGGCATTTATTCTTGCTATTGAAATACAAGTACGTCCACCAAGCAGAAATACTACCATGTTCTAATGAAAACCAAGGCATTGTCCTTAGAGCTGGTCAGTGACTGGAAAATCAACACACGAATAGTGGCCTGAGCCTTTCAAAGGAGTTCTGCTACCTTTCCCCCTCCCGCTCCCTTCCCCTAAATACATAAAACATGCTCCCAGAACTCTCACTCTCACCAGGCTGGTAGCAGGTGAGCAGCGCTGAGGGGCTGGCGAATACAAACACCTTGGGAGCAACTGTGGGTTACAAATGTGTAGCACAGGGCATGTTTACAGTATTTGCCATTCTGGGCTCTTCAGTAGCTGTAATAAAGCGACTCTGTTAATCTTTAACCCCCGGCACAGTGGGGTGGTGAGAATAGATCATGTAAAGGGTATTTTTACAAAGCCTTCCAACTGAACACCAGGCCCATTTAGTAGGGTTTCAATAAACGGTCTTTAAAAACCCTTAAAAACCTCTCTCCGTCTCTGCAATAATAATCCACAGCTGCCCTCCTCATACAGCAGCTGGGAGTGACAGGTTACCCTGTAAACCAGCTGAGGTTTGGCTCAGATAAGAGCCCAGAGGCTCAGATTAGGCATGGGTCCGTGTGAACACCAGATTCTGTATCTCTTTCCACCCCCTCATCCCCCATCTGACATGGGGGGCTTTGAATCCAGCAAAACCAGGTCCCCTCCCTGTAAAACCAGGTCTCAAATGTGTATGTCCTGGGACTGGCTAGCCCCTCCTGCTGCTCACCCTGCTGCAGCTATGCTCTATTTTTAGTGCGCTGACTTGATCATTGCCAGTGTGGGAATGTTTGCTCGAGCTGGAATTGACACCTCCAGTGCAAAGTGCAGATAGCCTTAGTCTGGCAGGCTAATACCATGAAAACAGCCTTTCCTGGCTCCTTTAGCAGTTCTAGATTAAGTACTTATGGGACTCCCATTCCTGTAGTAGCTGAGCACCTCACACTTTAATGTATTTATCCTCACAACACCCTTTGTGAGGTAGGGCAGTGCTGTTATCTGCATTGTACAGGTGGGGAACTGAGGCAAAGAGAGCAAGTGTCTTGCCTGGGGTCACACAGGTAGTCTGTGGCAGAACAAGGAAATCAGCCAGGGCCCTTCTAGGTCTCAAGGTAATGTCTCCCCCTAGCCACTGTGAAATGGATTAATGGATTTTGTCTAAAGACTTCAGCACTACGTTTTGGTTTCAGTTCTTGTTTAGGGTGGAGACTGAGTTTAATCCCACTGAGATGACCAGTTCGGTACCTGAGCTGCTTGGCTGCAGACCATGATGAGAACCAGGAGATAGGTGTGTTTACTTTACTGTTAATGCCCCATCTTTTTTTTTTTTAAATTTAATTTCATTTTATTGCATTCAAGATAAACAAAATGAGGACACGTTCCCATGGGAATCAGAAACTAGCCATTGCTAATGTCACTTTATGACCGACAGAACAGCACAGCCAGCTAGTGAATCCCTTCTTGGCACTCTTCTGCTAGAAGGAGGTCGCATAGTGGTAAAGGCCATGGTGTTGTCTTGCTGTGCCCTGCAGAGAAAGGCTGAGTCTGCACCAGTGGGGCTGGCCTCATGTTGGGGTGTGTTGAGGAGGAAGCAGAGGGGGTCCCCACTTTTTTGAGCATGTGGGGTGACAGCTGTAGACAAGCTCTGCACCTTTGTGGGTTCACTCCTAAGTGGATGACATGATGAGGTGTGGGCATGACCAGAAAGCTGGACTCGAGCATAGGAGCACAAGATGTGGGGAGAAAACACTAGGGTGGTATGCCAGAGTGCCAAGGCTGAGCATTGAAGCACTTAAGGTGCATGCCAGTGCACCAAAGAAAAAGTGCACCCCTGCACTGAGTCAAGGGCCTCACAGTCTGAGCACCCACAGAGCCATTTAACAGAGTGAGGACACAGAAAGGAGAAGTGGGGAAGAGATGCTAGGGCTAAAGTAATGGGAGATCTGGACTTTTGCCCCCCTGCAGCCAAGAAGGAGCCTACTAGAACATTGAGAGGGTGGAATTTGTACCTGGTAGACAGGTAGGGTGCGGCATGCACAAGCCTCCACAGTAAGGAGCCTAACATGCACTCTACTCCACACTACATCTGCCCTCAGGAGTTAAAATCTTAGCACTCAGGGAGTTTCCCTGTTGTGGGCTTGGAAGCTAAGAACCAAGAGAGAGAATCCTGCCAGACGAGGTCGTTAGAGAAAATCTTTTCCGTGGTTTAGTGTGTGCGGAGCCAAAAATTAGTACTTGGATTGAGGCTCTTCAAAGGCGCTTCTTGAACCATTCTGCTCAGCAGCTGTGCTGGTCACGTGCCCTGCAGAGCTCCCATCTCTAATTAGCATGAGCTGGGTCCTTGTGGCTAAGACTGAAGATGCCTGGTGTAAATGATATGCTGCCCAGCAGGGTGGGATCTCGGTCTGAGTGTATTAGGGAGGGACCTGAGCTGGTCTTTAGATGTCAGGCAGAGCAGTAGAGTTAAGTGAGTTCAAGGAGACTGGCTGGGATTCAGAGGTGGTGATGGTGGGGTAACTACTGTGTTTTCCTTTTCAAAAGGTGAGTGGGTGGGGCAGGTACTAGGAGACAGTTCATCCCCTCTAGGTCTCAGCTCCACGGGTTGGCTGCGGCTGGCAGCAAGTGGGGGTTGTTACCATGTTCCGTGACACAGTTAGAGGAACCGGTGGTCTCAGTCCCCCTTTAATTAATAGGGCGATGTGAGGGCAGGAGGGACGCCTGCCCTTACTGTCCCTGTTCTGAGGGATAAACAGGGGCTCCAGATCCATCACGCTGGCACCAACACAAAAATCACGGTGAAGGGCCTGGCTACACTTGCAGATGTAGAGCGCTTTGAGTTAAACCAGCCTTTGTAGAGCGCAGTAGGGAAAGCGCTGCAGTCTGTCCACACTGACAGCTTCAAGTGCACTGGCGTGGCCACATTTGCGGCACTTGCAGCAGCATTGGGAGCGGTGCATTATGGGCAGCTATCCCAGCATGCAAGTGGCTGCAACGTGCTTTTCAAATGGGGTGGGATGGGGTGGAGTGTGACAGGGAGAGTGCTGTGTGTATGTGCAGGGAGAGAGAGTGGGTTTTCGGGGGGCTGAGAGCATGTCAGCATGCTGTCTTGTAAATTCAGACAGCAGCAGACCCCCCTCGCCCACCCCACCTCTCTCTCTCACACACAGCATTCCACACTAAGGGTTGCTTTGTCTCGGAGCAGATAAGCAGCCGAATGTCAGAATCGGAGCTTTCAAAGGGCATTTCCGCATTCCTACAGCCGATTCCAAACAATGACGAGAGTGGCCACTTGACTTTAGGGGATTATGGGACGTTTCCGGAGGCTGATCAGAGCACAGTAAAGCAACACCTCATTCGCACTGGCGCCATGGCGCTCCAGCGAGGGCGCAGCAAACGTTATTCCACTCGCCGAGGTGGAGTACCAGCAGCGCTGTAGCTGCGGAGTCAGAGCGCTCTACGTGCCTTGCCAGTGTGGACGGGTAGTGAGCTAGTGCGCCCGGGCCTCATTTATTGCGCTGTGACTCGCAAGTGTAGCCAAGCCCTGAGCCGTAGAGCTGGGAGCTGAGCTATTTGGGACGCCCTCAATGAGTCCCTAGGAATGGCTTGGTATAGTCAGTGCCACTCCCCTCACAGCTTCCCTCACACCCAATTGCAGCAGTTCAACCACTTGTCACGTAGTTATTGCAAAATCCAAATGAGTGTAAACACCAGCTCCCCTCCCCCTGTGTTCCTTCTACAGGTGTTTGGGGAAGACACTGCCCCACACATTCTAGCAAGTCCATGCCTCAGGGATATACACAGGGCAGCCCCAACCTGTTCAGTGTGAAATACAATCTCCTTTCATCTGGGGATAACTTGCTCTCCCACCTCTTGGCCTGAGGCCTGGGTGGGGCTGCAGGAGGTTAATAGACTGTTACTGCTGACAGTAATGAAGAGATGACAGAGATGTCTGGAATCATCGTTCTCCTGGGTGGTGACAGACCTGGTTTGGGGGCGGGCAGGGTGGGGGAATAGAAACAGGTTTCCAAATCAAAGCACAGACACAATCTGTTGGGAGAAGAAACATGGGGCTGTTCTCACTGTCCTACTCCAGTTTATCTTCATATGCCCTGTACTAGTGAATTACATCTTATCTGCTTTGCTGCCATTGAGGCTGTCTGATACAGCTCCTTCTGCTGCCATTGGTGGGGTAGTTTGGAACAGCATGTCCACAGTGGAACTGGTGGGTGCAGCTCAGTGTTCCTTCTAGGTAATATTATTAGTAATAAACAGTATTGGAGACATATGGAGCTTTCCAGTGCTACAGGGACCCATGTCACAGGTCACCTGGCATCCCAGCTAGGTGCTGCAGTGCTCAGCCTTGGCATTCAGGACTCTCTGGCACACAGTCCTGGCATTTCCTCCAGCCCTTTCTCAGTGCTTCTCTGCTTGCATCGAGCTTTCTGGGGTTTTGGCACCCAGGTTTGGCTCTTGGCTGCGGCTCAGAATCCAGTTCTTCAGCACACCTAGCCCCATCACCTGCTTGAACCAGCGGCTCTCTCCTCTACCCACAGGAGAGAGTTGGCAGCAGGGCATTCCTCTCACCCCCCCCCCCAAGTCTGCCATAGCGTGGCTGTTTGAATGTGCTGGATTGCTTTTCCTGGGGCATGCTGGGTGGTGGCTGAGAGGAAAGCTGAGGTGACTGCTCGAGTGTGGGGTGCCCAGGGAGGCAGGCTGCCAGATGGGAAAGATGGTGAAATTGGGTAGGGCTTTGAGGAGCAATACCAAGGACAGGCATGCTGCCCAAAGCAGAAGAGGGGGCATAGAATAGGCCTGGTTTCAGCAGTGGGGGAGGGGCATAACAGGATCCATGTGGAGAAGGACTTGGGCAGAGCTCAGGAAGTACCAGCTAAGTTCCAATCTTCCATTCTTGCCCCCATAGGATTTCAGTAGCACACAGCAGCCCAAACAGAAGGTTAGAGACCATCTAAGGGAGTGTCCTCTTGCAGGTCCTTTTCACGCAGTGAGCTCCATTGGCCATCCTCCTCTCAAGGATCCCAGCATCCTCGATAGATATTCTACACTCCTTCCTTAAACTTCACATTGATCTAGCTGCAGATGGTCTGCTCTCAAGTCTGCTGGACGGGGCCTCAGGCCCATCACCTACAAGATGAGGCCTCTACTGCCACAGCACTCTGAAGGAACAACAAACTAGGGATCCTGTATCCAGAGTCGTCCCCCCACCCCCACCCGCAACCCGAGTAGGGTTGCCAACTTTGGTTGGCTGAATGCCTGGAGATTTCATCACATGACATAATCTTTAATTAAAGATTAATCTTTAATTCCTGCAGGGTTGGCAACCATACCCCAGAGACCATCAGGTTAGATCCCCTCCTGACAGGCCATTTAAAATGGGGAGGCTCTCATAGTTCCAGTGCTCACTCAGCACTTGGACTGGGAGCGTGCCAATGTCGCAATGCAGGCCTCTGGCTTGTATATCTTGCCTTACAGAGAGGGCTTGGTCCAAGGAACAATGCTGGGGGCCTTTGTAGGTGAAGCTGAGCGTGACAGGGCTGCTTGCTTTCCTAAGCATTGATGTACCGGCTGGTCTGAGTCATTATATCCTGGCCCTAAATCCCAGGAGGTACTTCTGTTTCACACCCTGAATCCCCTGCTGTTTGCTTGCTGTTACCTTGGCCGTCAGCAATGCTGCTCATGATTCCCTGTGTCTCCCTGGCTCACAGCCGGTCTGTGTAGCTGGCCTAAGACATGCTGTGTTGTTCCCATTGAGCCTAAAGGGGAACATAAATGTTTTTGCCTCAGTATGTCTCAATTAAAATATATAGAGATAGGGTGAGTGAAGTAATCTGTTTTAGTGGACCAGCTTCTGGTGGTGAGAGAGACAAGCTTTTGAGCTACACAGAGCTCTTCTTCAGGTCTCAAAAGCTAGTCTCTTTCACCAACAGAAGTGGGTCCAGCTAAAGATATTACCTCACCCACCTTGTCTCTCTTATAGCATGGGACCAACACAGCTGCAACAATACTGAAATCAATTGAAACATGGAATTTTCCTTTCGATAGCTCCTTTCTCCCAGGGAGAGGGATGGTGCCCTCTAACCTAACCTGGCAGTGATTTACCATTGGATGCAGGGATGTAAGCTGGTCTCAGTCTCCAGAATAACAGAAAAGGGTTGTTTGCCATGGAGGCCACACCTGAACATCTCAGAGGCTTTCCTTCCTCTCTTCCCCTCCCAGGGCCCCTCAGCAGCTGCAGCAGCCAGCACACAGGGCCTGTAAATTGCTGGCGAGGTGAATACCTTCTTTGACACCAAGAACTAGACCGAAACTATGTCAACGGAGGGAGAGCTGGGGCAGCTTTTCCTGCTTATCCTGTTTTGAGGCTTTGAACTGCATCCTGGAGGGTCAGTGTGGAGGAGACACCTTGGATTGGATAGAAAGGGAGCCTGAAATCCAAGAGCCTGGGAAAGAAGAAACCCCTTGCCTGGGAGAAGTATCGGTTATGATGCACTTCAGAAACCATCACTCTCAAGGGGATTAGTCAGGAGGGAAGAGGAGTTTTTGGCCACTCGTTCCAGAGTGAGGGTGATTTGGAGTGCGAGGGGAGAGGCTGGGGGGCAGAGATGAGGAGATGTTCTGGTGACCCATCTCTGAAATGGTGGCTGGTACCTCGTAGTGTGCACAAGTGTTTGTTAGGCCTCTGACTGAAAGGAACATCTGCCACAGTGACAGATCTTTACTTTCTCCAGCGCCAGAGATCTCAAAACATTCATCAGAGTGTGCAAACTGACACACAGGGCCCAGAGCAGCCACCTTTGGATTTTGAAACACAGCTGCTGTTTAACAGTGATACTATGCCCAATGGGCCAGATCCGCCACTGGTGCAAATTGGTGTAACTTTATTGATTTCAATGGAGCTATCTCAGTTACACCAGCAGAGGATCTCGCCCTACAGAGATCTGATTTGAAACTGCAGTTTTAGGGAGGCAGAATTGGAATTTTCCCAGGACATCATGATGCCCACTCCTGCTGTGGTAGAAAGGGGCCTTCAGAGAGCCCATCTGAAAGGTGGAGGTGCGGGCCAGGTAACACCTTGACACAGGAGCACACCCCTTTGAAGTCTTAGGCCTGCTCTGTGCTCAGTGTCTGTATCACTATAACTATGTGGGTTAGGAGTGTAATTTTTTTACCAATATTAGTTATACTGTAACAGCCCTTAATGTGGGCACAATTATACCGGTATAAAAGTGCTTTATGCTGGGAGAGTTTATGCCTTTTCCTGTACATGAATAAGCTATCCTGCTATCAGCACCTTTCTGTGGTATCGCTGTGCCCCCAGGAGGAGGGCTGTACTACTTTAGCTCTATTGGTATAGTTAAAACAGCACAACTTTTGTGTACACACAAGGCATCTGCAATGCTACAAAGAGAAACTTTGCTTTGTGTTTCCTCCAGGCGGTTTCCTGCTGCCCTCTGCTGTCTAATGTGCTTGGTGCAACTGCAAATTGATCAGCATCAGAAACTGCCAGGTCAAACTTGCCCAAAAGTTTTTCCTTTCTGCCCCTTTCTTTTCCTTTTAGTGGCATCTAGTGATCGCTGGCACCCAACACATCACTCCGAGCTGTTAAAGAAGACACTAAGGGTGTGTCTACATTACAGCTGGGGGCAAGCCTCCCAGCCTGGGTAGACAGACTTGCAGTAGCAGGGCTCAAGCTAGCCCTCTGGTAGCTGGGTGGATGCTGTGGCTCTGGCAGAGGTTCGGGCTAGTCACCCGAACTCAGACCCAGGGGGTTGGGTGGGCTTGAGAGCCCAAGCTGCCACAGCCAGACAGCTATTTTTATTAGTGCACGAGCTGGAGCCTTGCTAATGTGAGGCTGTCTACCTGGCCTGGAGGATTGCTCCCAGCTGCTGTGCAGACATACCCCAGGGCTTATCTACACGGGGATCCTCAGGAAAGTTAATGCAAGTTAACTCTTAAAGTAGATCAGTTAAATAGCATTAATCCTCTGTGTGAATGCTCTAGTCAGAATTCAAGTGGCTTTAATTTGATTTCGCTTAATTCACTCTGGCTGGCCCTAGTAGGCTCTTATCCTTTCATGTGATGTAGTCACTAGAAGGGACAATGACTCACGGCCTCCTAATGCAGGTCTCATAGGTAGGGGGTTAGCTGTATTTTCACACGTGGAAAAGCACGTTTTGAAGCATTTGTTCAGAAACCTGAAAATGCTATAGACATTGCATCTCCCTGCTCTGCTGGCTGCATCTGAGCCCTTTTCACTTCCAGCACCATGGCAGGTGACACTAGATGCTTCAATTTTGTTAGCTCCCCATGTAGGTGACACTTGTAAGATCAGGTCAGCACGAGGATGGCAGCATTGCCAAGGCAGTGGGAGAACGGGGCCAGATTTGGGGTCTCGTAAGACCTTCAGTGGAGACAGGACAAGCTCCACCCAAGGAGAAGTGCCTCTTTGAGCAATGAAACCAGCGTAGGTAGTACAGGGCATTGTAATGGGAGGGGCTCCATCATCAGTTCCCAGTCTGATGAAGATTAATGAAGATCAAAAGCTCACTCCACCCATTGCCTTGTTTCAAATACAGTGCAGCCTCCTCAGACCCCTGTGGGAGCTGAGAAAGGAACAGACTGGTTTATATTGGCAGTGGGATGTAATTTTTGGGCAGGGTGGGGTGGCCACTTTGAAGACAAACATGTCCTAAGAGCATGGTGGAGAAGTGTGTGTGTGTGTTAATGTGAGAGGTTAATGCCAGGGCTGTGGAAACATTGCAGGGCTTGGTTGGCAGTGGGTATTGTGAATTAATTGCAGTGCAGTTGGCTTCCAATGGATCAGAAGTGACCTAATTTTTGCAAACCAGTTTCACAAACGTCTCTCCTCTCTCAACTGTAGCAAGCTCTGGCCTCCTTCCTGAAGGGATGTGAGATAAAGGAGAGCACATGAGGCCTAGGAGAGCGGCTGGCTGGAGGGAGCGCTGTTTGAAGATGTGGCTGTGTGACCTGGTTTGGGCACATACTAAATCTCAAACCTCAGCTTAATCTGATGCAAATATTGTGCCCAGTGCTGGCTGCAACCCCCTAGCTCCGCCAGTGGTGAGTTAAAACATGAGCCTTTCAAAGGAATGCCTTGTAAAGGAGTTGACCTGGGAAAAGGTCGTGCGATCTTGGCTCCATGAGGATCTCAAAACTCAAGTTACAGAACATTCCGACACAGACTGGGCCAGAGCCTCAGCTGGTGCTAATGGGCATAGTGCCATTGCTTTCACGGGAGCTGTGCTGATTTACAGCAGCTGAGGATCTGGCTGATGAGAAGCAGTGGGGCCTATTGGCTAAAGCAGAGAGGGGTTCCCTTCCTGACAGCTACCGATTGCTACGTGTCACTTTCCCTGTTTCCCCATCCGTAAAACCATCTCCCCTCATGTAAAGCACATGGAGATCACTGGATAAACAGAGCCCTAGAAGTGGGTCTACCATCATCCAGCACGGGGCTGAGTGCTTGAGTTTAGTTCAGTTTTCCATACACCCTCCAAAGATCTCCACTCCTCTGGGGCTGTGCCATCACAGAGATGACACCTGGAGGCTATCAGGCATGGACGTACAACATACGCATGCATGGCACTATGTTAGTGTACAGTGGGAGGAGTGGAAAACTACAATGGCATCCTCCCTGTGACTGTCACTTACCACAGGTAACACTATCCCCGATAATGTCACGGCTAACCTGGTGGCTGAACTTTGTGACTTTGTCCTTACCCATAACTATTTTAGATTTGGGGACAATGTATACCTTCAGATCAGCGGCACTGCTATGGGTACGCGCATGGCCCCACAGTATGCCAACATTTTTATGGCTGATTTAGAACAACGCTTCCTCAGCTCTCGTCCCCTAACGCCCCTACTCTACTTGCGCTATATTGATGACATCTTCATCATCTGGACCCATGGAAAAGAAGCCCTTGAGGAATTCCACCATGATTTCAACAATTTCCATCCCACCATCAACCTCAGCCTGGTCCAGTCCACACAAGAGATCCACTTCCTGGACACTACAGTGCTAATAAACAATGGTCACATAAACACCACCCTATACCGGAAACCTACTGACCGCTATTCCTACCTACATGCCTCCAGCTTTCACCCTGACCACACCACACGATCCATCGTCTACAGCCAAGCTCTGCGATACAACCGCATTTGCTCCAACCCCTCAGACAGAGACAAACACCTACAAGATCTCTATCAAGCATTCTTACAACTACAATACCCACCTGCGGAAGTGAAGAAACAGATTGATAGAGCTAGAAGAGTTCCCAGAAGTCACCTACTACAGGACAGGCCTAACAAAGAAAATAACAGAACGCCACTAGCCGTCACCTTCAGCCCCCAACTAAAACCCCTCCAACGCATTATTAAGGATCTACAACCTATCCTGAAGGATGACCCAACACTCTCTCAAATCTTGGGAGACAGGCCAGTCCTTGCCTACAGACAGCCCCCCAACCTGAAGCAAATACTCACCAACAACCACATACCACACAACAGAACCACTAACCCAGGAACCTATCCTTGCAACAAAGCCCGTTGCCAACTGTGCCCACATATCTATTCAGGGGACACCATCACAGGGCCTAATAACATCAGCCACACTATCAGAGGCTCGTTCACCTGCACATCCACCAATGTGATATGTGCCAGCAATGCCCCTCTGCCATGTACATTGGTCAAACTGGACAGTCTCTACGTAAAAGAATAAATGGACACAAATCAGATGTCAAGAATTATAACATTCATAAACCAGTTGGAGAACACTTCAATCTCTCTGGTCACGCAATTACAGACATGAAGGTCGCTATCTTAAAACAAAAAAACTTCAAATCCAGACTCCAGCGAGAAACTGCTGAATTGGAATTCATTTGCAAATTGGATACTATTAATTTAGGCTTAAATAGAGACTGGGAGTGGCTAAGTCATTAAACAAGGTAGCCTATTTCCCCTTGTTTTTTCCTACCCCCCGCCCCAGACGTTCTGGTTAAACTTGGATTTATGCTGGAAATGGCCCACCTTGATTATCATACACATTATAAGGAGAGTGGTCAGTTTGGATGAGCTGTTGCCAGCAGGAGAGTGAGTTTGTGTGTGTGTGTGGTTTTTTTTGGGGGGGGGGGGCGAGAAAACCTGGATTTGTGCTGGAAATGGCCTACCTTGATTATCATGCACATTCTAGGGAGAGTGGTCACTTTAGATAAGCTATTACCAGCAGGACAGTGGGGTGGGAGGAGGTATTGTTTCATGGTCTCTGTGTATATAATGTCTTCTGCAGTTTCCACAGTATGCATCCGATGAAGTGAGCTGTAGCTCACGAAAGCTTATGCTCAAATAAATTGGTTAGTCTCTAAGGTGCCACAAGTACTCCTTTTCTTTTTGTGAATACAGACTAACACGGCTGTTACTCTGAAACTTACCACAGGTAGGAGACAGGAAACTTCCACCTCCAAACTTTGTATGGCAGGCAATACAGTACTACATAATGCCAAATGTGTTGCTATGCTGACACCTAGTGGTGTGAAGGAAGAGGAATAAATGTATCCTCACAAGGCTGCAAGAATGAAGGATTTTCATAATTATAAAAAGAAAAGGAGTACATGTGGCACCTTAGAGACGAACAAATTTATTTGAGCATAAGCTTTCGTGAGCTACAGCTCACTTCATCGGATGCATTCAGTGGAAAATACAGTGGGGAGATCTATATACACAGAGAACATGAAACAATGCGGTGTTGTCATACACACTGTAACGAGAGTGATCACTTAAGGTGAGCTAATACCAGCAGGAGGGGGGGGGAGGGGGAGAAAACCTTTTGTAGTGATAATCAAGGTGGGCCATTTCCAACAGTTGACAAGAACGTCTGAGGAACGGGGCGGGGGGGGGGAATAAACATAAGGAAATAGTTTTACTTTGTGTAATGACCCATCCACTCCCAGTCTCTATTCAAGCCTAAGTTAATTGTAACCAGTTTGCAAATTAATTCCAATTCAGCAGTCTCTCATTGGATATATGCCATTATGTGCCAGCAATGCCCCTCTGCCATGTACATTGGTCAAACTGGACAGTCTCTACGTAAAAGAATAAATGCGAATAGAGACTAACACGGCTGCTACTCTGAAACTTTTCATAATTATGTTGACCAACTCCTTCTGAACCTGTTCTTTTGCTCTGGCACCTGAACCAGAAGATATGAAAACTACATAGGGGAAAAAGTAAACCAATATGGTGTTTTAAAAAGAGAGTTGCATGTGAGTGCTGGGCTGTATTCACTGGTTGAAGGGAAGAAGCATGATCTAATAGTTAGAGCTGGTAACTGGGATTCCAAGCTTCTATTCCTGGATCTGCCACTGACTTGTATACTCTCAAGCAAGTCACTTGCCTTCTGTACCTCAACTTACCCATCAGTAAAAAGGGGGTAGCTATACTCATTTACCTCGCAGGGGAGTTACAAGGGTTCATTAGAACAGGAGTACTTGTGGCACCTTAGAGACTAACAAATTTATTAAAGCATAAGCTTTCGTGGGCTACAGCCCACTTCATCGGATGCATAAAATAGAACATATAGTAAGAATATATATATATATATATATATATACACACACATACAGATAAGTTGGAAGTTGCCATAAAAACTGTGAGATGCTAATTAGTTAAGATGAGCTATTATCAGCAGGAGAAAAAAACTTTTGTAGTGATAATCAAGATGGCCCATTTAGACAGGGTTAATGAATCCAGGTTTGTAAAGTACTCTCTGTGGGCTATTTGGGAGCCTGAGTTTCCAGTGGAAATAATAGGAAGTTGCGGACAGTTGCAAGGCTTAGGGATGAGTGTGGAGCATGCTGCAATGCTCATTCCAGTTTTCACACCGCACCTGCTGTTAGGTAAGAACTGTAAATGAAATCCCAAGTGGCAGCTAAATCAGAATTAAAATCCCCTTGAAAGCTATCTATAAAGAGGGGTAGGACACTTAGGAGGGCCTGGGTGCTGGGCATGTCCTCCCCCTTCCCAAATGGATGCATGGACTGGGCAACATGGTGTGGAGGAGCTGACAGAGGATATGGCTTTCTCATTTGCAAACAAGGGCTAACATATTCTGAAATGAAGCACAAGCAGGAGGTCTGTGTACAGATTTCCCACTTGTGTTCTACAGATCCCATCCCTCTCCCATCACCTTCCCCTCCTGGACACTGCACCTGCCTAACGGTGAGTTGTGAAACTGAATGGGCAGGTGCCCTGGAATCTTCTGTTGATTGTCTGGAGAAACTCAGGCTGCATATTCTAGAAGCACTCTTTAGCTCTTTGCCATACTCCCAATAAAGTTAATAGCAAAACTCCCATGGGGTCCCTCCAGTTAAGGTCACTGACCTAGTTCAGATTGTTGGATAGACGAGAATCAGGGGGACTAGATGTTAAGAGAGTACATATGTAATGAGAATTTTAGAAAGAGTCATTTCACAGAGAGGAGAGTAGACAGAATGAACTCCCAGATTAGATGGTGGAGTCAAGTACAGGATGAGCCAAACCTGGATGACCTTCTGCTATGTACTAAATGAATGGGGTATTAGTCCATTTTGTGCTTGGGGAATATCAGACCATGTGTAAAGGAAGTTTTCATTGATCGTACCCTTTACACCATTTGGTCTGCTTTGCATGGGAAAGTTTTCCTTTTCCCTAACACAAGATATTTGTAGATGTAGAGCATGGAGTTGGCAGAGTTTCCATCCAAACATTTCAGGTATGAAGCTTGTGTAGCCTGCCTGTGGACCTTCACCACTATCCATCTTAGTGACAAATGCCATCTGCATATGGCTAGTGTTCATGTATCTTTTTATGGTGTTCTTATCACACTTCTGGCTGGGTCATCAAGAGGCTGAACTCACGATCTCTGGAGCTAAAACATGAACCTTCCCTACCTGAGCCGAAGAACAGAGCTGGTCAGAAATTTTCCAGTGGAACAGTTTTCTTTAGGAAAATGCTGATTGGATGAAATTGCAACATTTCACAGGAACATACTAATTTCATCAATATTTTCAATGAAAAATTATTGAAACATTTCATTTTGATACAGTCGAAGCACTTTGGTTTGACATTGTATATTATATTTATTATATTATAAGTATGTCATATAAAAGTCAAAGTGCTAAAATCAAAACAAAGTGCTTTAGCCTCACTGAAACAGAACATTTTGCTAAAGTCATTCAGCTATTTCTGAAATTCGCTTGGTTTGGAAATCGCATTCAGCAGGAAATGTTGATTTTTTTTTTTTGTTCCAGTTTGGTGCAAATAGAAATTTCAAAATGTCAAGATTTCCTGTGGAAGTGAAATTCTGCATGTCGCCCAGCTCTACTAAAGAATCAGGTCCCTTAGCTTAAAGGCAGGAACAGACATGTTAACTATCCCCATGGTCCAGGCACTGGAGCTGGACAAGGACACACTTGTCCAGTGTGTTATACTGATATTATTGATTCCTTCTTGCATTCTACCTGTAGATATTGGCTGATAGCAATTGCCGGGCCTAGTGAGCCAGAACAAATAATATTGTGAGAGCAGCCAGCAGCCCTTTATGGGGCAGCAGGGATAGTGCAAAGAAGAAAGAGCATGCTGGTTTCTTTAGGAGGGATTCAGAACTTCTGTCATTGTGCTTGATCCAGGAACAAATAATCACAGAAATGTTTCTTCTTGTCTTTATCAAATGGCTTGTGGGCATCTGTAGCACATGGGCCAGAGACTCTCCACTGGTGAAGCCAATGCAGCTCCAGCAATTTATACTGGTAGAAAGGATCTGTCTCTATGTTTCTACAACAGGTGAGGAGAGTGAGATCATACCTGAGCTTCTGCAAACATTCCCACTCTGTTTGTACTTAGCTTCTGCTCTATCCTGGGTAAAGGTCATGGAATATACAGGCAAACCCTCCAGCGGGAGCCTCTGGGGAACCACACTAAGACAGAACTGCCTGTGTTATTCAGGGCTACATTTTTCCTAATTAAGCAACCATGTATCTGGCAGGCACTAAAGCTAACACAGCTGGCAAGAAATTGGAATTCCTTCCAGCACAAGCCTTAGCCAAATATCTCTATCATCTGCCTTGATGGATGAGAGTGGGTGGGGACTGCGCAATCCCCTGGGAATGGTTCAGATCTGAAGGTAGAAATCCTAGCTGCCCCCTCTTCAACTCCCAGTGCTGAACTGAATGCATGAGCTGGAATAGCAGTGGAGTAGGCTAGTCACTGGGGGTTTGGGGTGATGCTCTGGAGGTCTCTGGAAGTGAAAAATGAGTCATTCACCTATTGGCAACTGACCTCAGCTTTTTCCAGCATTATATTTTCCCTTTGGTTGCTCATACTTGCTCTTCTGATTGCGGTTCTCATGGACTGTAATAATCATAATCATGGTTTTGAAACACTCAGACCCAGAGGATTCTGAGTGCCATACAATAAGTAATCTGAAACGTAGGCAGTTAGGAAAAAACGATGCCTCTTTGTCTCCTGTGTACTGCATCCTTCAAATTACTGTGTGCAGAGTTCAGCAGCCATCTTGTTCTCAGTGCTTCTGGTGCTTTGTTTCAGAGGAGACACACACCCCACATGCTTTCATGGAGACTTTGCTTTTGTGCTTTCACATTGTTTCCCTCAATCTAGAAGAGACTTCATGGCAGATGTGGGTACGTGCCTTCCTCTTTCTGTAGGGAGTGAGGACATAGACCGTGCATTGTATTTTCTTGCTGTGGCACTGGTCCCTGAAACCAAATCCTCGCTCTTGTGAATGTTGCTTGTAGAATCTTTGAGGGCTCTTCCTTCCATTGCTCTGCAGCCAGCTGCAGAATTGCAAAGAATTGGTGAGGTAATTTACAGGACCTTTGGCTACACGGAAGAGGGAGTGAGCTGCCTTCCTGTCTCTGATTCTAGCCTCAGGATGGTGGCTCTGAGACCTCTGAAAGGGGCCAGCAGAGCCAAGGAGTCCAGTGCCACTGTTGCCACACAGGTCCATGGGCATGAGTTGCTTATATAGCCATTCAACTCAATGCAGCAGGGACCTAATAATGGTCCCATTTCTGCTCAATGACTTAGGGTGCGTCTGCACAGCAGACAAAGACCCGTGGCAGCTAATCTCAGAGCCTGGGTCAACTGACATGGGCTCGTGCTGCAGGGCTAAAAATAGTAGTGTAGTCATTTGGGTCTGGCTGGAGCCTGGGCTCTGAAACCGGGCGAGGGGAAGGATCTTGGAGCCAAGTGCCTATACTGCTATTTCTAACCCTGCAGGGTGAGTCCTGTGAGCCATCAGTTGACCCGGGCTCTGAGACTCGCTGCCATGGGGATTTTTCCTGTGTGGACATACCCAGAGCTTTTTCAAGAGAGCTGAGCCCATTCCTGGGCCCAAGCTACCTCTAGCAATGGCCTGTCTCTCGGTGGAGTCCCACAGCTTCTCCCAGCATTTCACCGGGTCCCTCCCCTGAGGCAAGAGCCTGGGCTTTGAGTCTGAGCAACACTCAGCAGAAGAGAGTCCATGTTAGAGCCGGCAGCTCCTAGGGTGAAAAGGAGGCAGGGTCACTCTCCCCACAGCCTGGAGCTTCTGCTTATGCAAAGGGGGTTTGTGTTTCACTCCCTCCTGGGCCAAATGGAAGAAGAAGGGGAGCTCTTCCTCTCCCTCAGCTGGGAGCCCCCCGTAGTACCTCTTCAGTGAACATCTGTAAAGAAAAGAGTCACTGATGCCAAGAAAAGTCACAGCCTTGCCCCAGCATCACAGTGTATGATGAGCTGCACAACTGTATCCTGAACCCACAATTTTCAGAGTAGCAGCCGTGTTAGTCTGTATTTGCAAAAAGAAAAGGAGAACTTGTGGCACCTTAGAGACTAATGGCTTTCCTCACCTCTGCTCCCATCCATAATCCCCCCCCCCCCACTGAATTAGGTGCAACAGACAGAAGGGCTGGGGGAAATCCATAGCTGTGCCCATATAGGGGTAGGTGGGAGGTCCCCATTAAGGGCACAGCTATGCCTGGTTTTCATACTCTCCTAAGGCCCCTCTGTTTCTAATCTAACCTATCCCTTGAGGAGTTCAGCCATCGGTAGGTAATGCATATTTGGACACACTTTGGCAGGACCGGGCCCCAGCCCCATGGCACATTTCTCAGGAGTAGAAGTGTTGTTAACCCCAGTATCTCAGCCAGATTCCAGCTCAGGTAGCTACATTCTTCCTTCCTGGAATGCCCAGGGAAGTTTCCATAGGATTCAATATTCTTCATCCCTTCCTGTCTTAGGGTATGTCTATACTATGGAATAAGGTCGAATTTATAGAAGTCGTTTTTTTAGAAATCGGTTTTATATATTCAAGTGTGTGTGTCCCCACAGAAAATGCTCTAAGTGCATTAAGTGCATTAACTCGGCAGAGTGCTTCCACAGTACCGAGGCTAGAATCGACTTCCGGAGCATTGCACTGTGGATAGCTATCCCACAGTTCCCGCAGTCTCCGCTGCCCATTGGAATTCTGGGTTGAGATCCCAATGCCTGATGGGGCTAAAACATTGTTGCGGGTGGTTCTGGGTACATATCGTCAGGCCCCCATTCCCTCCCTCCCTCCCTCCCTCCGTGAAAGCAAGGGCAGACAATCGTTTCGCGCCTTTTTTCCTGAGTTACCTGTGCAGATGCCATACCACGGCAAGCATGGAGCCTGCTCAGGTAACCGTCACTGTATGTCTCCTAGGTGCTGGCAGACGTGGTACTGCATTGCTACACAGCAGCAGCAACCCATTGCCTTGTGGCAGCAGACGGTACAGTACGACTGGTAGCCGTCCTCGTCATGTCCGAGGTGCCCCTGGCCACGTCGGCTGGGAGCGCCTGGGCAGACATGGGCGCAGGGACTAAATTTGGAGTGACTTGACCAGGTCATTCTCTTTAGTCCTGCAGTCAGTCCTATTGAACCGTCTTATAGTGAGCAGGCAGGCAATACGGATTGCTAGCAGTCGTACTGTACCATCTTCTGCCAGGCAGGCAAGAGATGACGATGGCTAGCAGTCGTATTGTACCATCTTCTGCCAGGCAGGCAAGAGATGAGGATGGCTAGCAGTCGTACTGTACCATCTTCTGCCGAGCAGCCATGAGATGTGGATGGCATGCAGTCCTTCTGCACCGTCTGCTGCCAGCCAAAGATGTAAAAGATAGATGGAGTGGATCAAAACAAGAAATAGACCAGATTTGTTTTGTACTCATTTGCCTCCTCCCCCGTCTCGGGACTCATTCCTCTAGGTCACACTGCAGTCACTCACAGAGAAGGTGCAGCGAGGTAAATCTAGCCATGTGTCAATCAGAGGCCAGGCTAACCTCCTTGTTCCAATAAGAACAATAACTTAGGTGCACCATTTCTTATTGGAACCCTCCGTGAAGTCCTGCCTGAAATACTCCTTGATGTAAAGCCACCCCCTTTGTTGATTTTAGATCCCTGAAGCCAACCCTGTAAGCCGTGTCATCAGTCGCCCCTCCCTCCGTCAGAGCAACAGCAGACAATCGTTCCGCGCCTTTTTTCTGTGCGGACGCCATACCAAGGCAAGCATGGAGGCCGCTCAGCTCACTTTGGCAATTAGGAGCACATTAAACACCACACGCATTATCCAGCAGTATATGCAGCACCAGAACCTGGCAAAGCGATACCGGGCGAGGAGGCGACGTCAGCGCGGTCACGTGAGTGATCAGGACATGGACACAGATTTCTCTGAAAGCATGGGCCCTGACAATGCATGCATCATGGTGCTAATGGGGCAGGTTCATGCTGTGGAATGCCGATTCTGGGCTCAGGAAACAAGCACAGACTGGTGGGACCGCATAGTGTTGCAGGTCTGGGACGATTCCCAGTGGCTGCGAAACTTTCGCATGCGTAAGGGCACTTTCATGGAACTTTGTGACTTGCTTTCCCCTGCCCTGAAGTGCATGAATACCAAGATGAGAGCAGCCCTCACAGTCGAGAAGCGAGTGGCGATAGCCCTGTGGAAGCTTGCAACGCCAGACAGCTACCGGTCAGTTGGGAATCAATTTGGAGTGGGCAAATCTACTGTTGGGGCTGCTGTGATGCAAGTAGCCCACTCAATCAAAGATCTGCTGATATCAAGGGTAGTGACCCTGGGAAATGTGCAGGTCATAGTGGATGGCTTTGCTGCAATGGGATTCCCTAACTGTGGTGGGGCCATAGACAGAACCCATATCCCTATCTTGGCACCGGAGCACCAAGCCGCCGAGTACATAAACCGCAAGGGGTACTTTTCAATAGTGCTGCAAGCTCTGGTGGATCACAAGGGACGTTTCACCAACATCAACGTGGGATGGCCGGGAAAGGTACATGATGCTCGCATCTTCAGGAACTCTGGTCTGTTTCAAAAGCTGCAGGAAGGGACTTTATTCCCAGACCAGAAAATAACTGTTGGGGATGTTGAAATGCCTATATGTATCCTTGGGGACCCAGCCTACCCCTTAATGCCATGGCTCATGAAGCCGTACACAGGCAGCCTGGACAGTAGTCAGGAGCTGTTCAACTACAGGCTGAGCAAGTGCAGAATGGTGGTAGAATGTGCATTTGGACGTTTAAAGGCGCGCTGGTGCAGTTTACTGACTTGCTTAGACCTCAGCGAAACCAATATTCCCACTGTTATTACTGCTTGCTGTGTGCTCCACAATATCTGTGAGAGTAAGGGGGAGACGTTTATGGCGGGGTGGGAGGTTGAGGCAAATCGCCTGGCTGCTGGTTACGCGCAGCCAGACACCAGGGCGGTTAGAAGAGCACAGGAGGGTGCAGTACGCATCAGAGAAGCTTTGAAAACCAGTTTCATGACTGGCCAGGCTACGGTGTGAAAGTTCTGTTTGTTTCTCCTTGATGAAACCCCCCGCCCCTTGGTTCACTCTACTTCCCTGTAAGCTAACCACCCTCCCCTCCTCCCTTCGATCACCGCTTGCAGAGGCAATAAAGTCATTGTTGCTTCACATTCATGCATTCTTTATTCATTCATCACACAAATAGGGGGATGACTACCAAGGTAGCCCAGGAGGGGTGGTGGAGGAGGGAAGGAAAATGCCACACAGCACTTTAAAAGTTTACAACTTTAAAATTTATTGAATGCCAGCCTTCTTTTTTTTGGGCAATCCTCTGTGGCGGAGTGGCTGGTTGGCCGGTGGCCCCCCCACCGCGTTCTTGGGCGTCTGGGTGTGGAGGCTATGGAACTTGGGAGGAGGGCAGTTGGTTACACAGGGGCTGTAGTGGCAGTCTGTGTTCCAGCTGCCTTTGCTGCAGTTCAACCATACACTGGAGCATAGTGGTTTGGTCCTGCAGCAGCCTCAGCATTGAATCCTGCCTCCTCTCATCACGCTGCTGCCACATTTGAGCTTCAGCCCTCTCTTCAGCCCTCCACTTACTCTCTTCAGCCCGCCACCTCTCCTCCGGTCATTTTGTGCTTTCCTGCACTCTGACTTTATTTGCCTCCACGCATTCGTCTGTGCTCTGTCAGTGTGGGAGGACAGCATGAGCTCGGAGAACATTTCATCTCGAGTGCGTTTTTTTTTCTTTCTAATCTTCACTAGCCTCTGGGAAGGAGAAGATCCTGTGATCATTGAAACACATGCAGCTGGTGGAAAAAAAAAAAAGGGACAGCGGTATTTAAAAAGACACATTTTATAAAACAGTGGCTACACTCTTTCAGGGTAAACCTTGCTGTTAACATTACATACATAGCACATGTGCTTTCGTTACAAGGTCACATTTTGCCCCCCCCCACCGCGTGGCTACCCCCTCAACCCTCCCCCCTCCCTGTGGCTAACAGCGGGGAACATTTCTGTTTAGCCACAGGCAAACAGCCCAGCAGGAATGGGCTCCTCTGAGTGTCCCCTGAAGAAAAGCACTCTATTTCAACCAAGTGACCATGAATGATATCTCACTCTCCTGAGGATAACAAAGAGAGACAAAGAACGGATGTTGTTTGAACGCCAGCAAACATACACTGCAATGCTTTGTTGTACAATGATTCCCGAGTATGTGTTACTGGCCTGGAGTGGTAAAGTGTCCTACCATGAAGGACGCAATAAGGCTGCCCTCCCCAGAAACCTTTTGCAAAGGCTTTGGGAGTATATCGAGGAGAGCTGCGAATGCCAGGGGAAAGTAATCCTTTCACATGCTTGCTTTTAAACCATGTATAGTATTTTAAAAGGTACACTCACCAGAGGTCCCTTCTCTGCCTGCTGGGTCCAGGAGGCAGCCTTGGGTGGGTTCGGGGGGTACTGGCTCCAGGTCCAGGGTGAGAAACAGTTCCTGGCTGTCGGGAAAACTGGTTTCTCCGCTTGCTTGCTGTGAGCTATCTACAACATCATCATCATCATTGTCTTCTTCGTCCCCAAAACCTGCTTCCATATTGCCTCCATCTCCATTGAAGGAGTCAAACAAGACGGCTGGGGTAGTGGTGGCTGAACCCCCTAAAATGGCATGCAGCTCATCATAGAAGCGGCATGTTTGGGGCTCTGACCCGGAGCGGCCGTTCGCCTCTCTGGTTTTCTGGTAGGCTTGCCTCAGCTCCTTCAGTTTCACGCGGCACTGCTTCAGGTCCCTATTATGGCCTCTGTCCTTCATGCCCTGGGAGATTTTGACAAAGGTTTTGGCATTTCGAAAACTGGAACGGAGTTCTGATAGCACGGATTCCTCTCCCCATACAGCGATCAGATCCCGTACCTCCTGTTCGGTCCATGCTGGAGCTCTTTTGCGATTCTGGGACTCCAGCATGGTCACCTCTGCTGATGAGCTCTGCATGGTCACCTGCAGCTTGCCATGCTGGCCAAACAGGAAATGAGATTCAAAAGTTCGCAGTTCTTTTCCTGTCTACCTGGCCAGTGCATCTGAGTTGAGAGTGCTGTCCAGAGCGGTCAAAATGGAGCACTCTGGGATAGCTCCCGGAGGCCAATACTGTCGAATTGTGTCCACAGTACCCCAAATTCGAGCTGGCAAGGCCGATTTAAGCACTAATCCACTTGTCAGGGGTGGAGTAAGGAAATCGATTTTAAGAGCCCTTTAAGTCGAAATAAAGGGCTTCATCGTGTGGACGGGTGCAGGTTTACATCGATTTAATGCTGC
Organism: Lepidochelys olivacea; assembly: GCF_965140295.1. Classification (NCBI taxonomy): domain Eukaryota; kingdom Metazoa; phylum Chordata; order Testudines; family Cheloniidae; genus Lepidochelys; species Lepidochelys olivacea. Next base: position 20,479,794 of record NC_140424.1, read on the forward strand.
TAAATTCGACCTAAAGTCCTAGTGTAGACCAGGGCTTGGCCTGCAGCTGTTAAACAGCTGCTGTGCTTCAGCCAAGAGCATAGGTGCTGACTCTGTGGGTGCTCCGGGGTTGGAGCACCCACGGGGAAAATTTAGTGGGTGCTCTGCACCCACTGGCAGCCAAGCTCCCTGCCCCCCTGCCCCACCTCATCTCCGCCTCCTCCCCTGAGTGCGCCGAGTCCCCGCTCCTCCGCCTACCTCCCAGTGCTTGCCGCCGCCAAACAGCTGTAGCAAGCTGGGGTGTGGGGGGAAGGAGCAGGAATCATAGAATCATTGAATATCAGGGTTGGAAGGGACCTCAGGAGGTCATCTAGTCCAACCCCCTGCTCAAAAGCAGGACCAATCCCCAACTAAATCATCCCAGCCAGGGCTTTGTCAAGCCTGACCTTAAAAACTTCTAAGGAAGGAGATTCCACCACCTCCCTAGGCAACGCATTCCAGTGTTTCACCACCCTCCTAGTGAAAAAGTTTTTCCTAATATCCAACCTAAACCTCCCCCACTGCAACTTGAGACCATTACTCCTTGTCCTGTCCTCTTCTACCACTGAGAATAGTCTAGAACCATCCTCTCTGGAACTACCTCTGAGGTAGTTGAAAGCAGCTATCAAATCCCCCCTCATTCTTCTCTTCCGCAGACTAAACAATCCCAGTTCCCTCAGCCTCTCCTCATAACTCATGTGTTCCAGACCCCTAATCATTTTTGTTGCCCTTCGCTGGACTCTCTCCAATTTATCCACATCCTTCTTGTAGTGTGGGGCCCAAAACTGGACACAGTACTCCAGATGAGGCCTCACCAATGTCGAATAGAGGGGGACGATCACGTCCCTCGATCTGCTTGCTATGCCCCTACTTATACATCCCAAAATGCCATTGGCCTTCTTGGCCAGGAACATGGCGCGCTCAGGGGAGGAGGCAGGGAAGAGGCGGGGCCAGGGCGGGGATATGGGGAAAGGGTTGGAATGGGGGCAGGAGGGGAGGGAGTTGGGGCAGGGACTTTGGGGAAGGGGTTGGAATGTCGGCGCCTATGCCCAAGAGGTGGCTCCATGTTGGTGATGGATGAATGATCCCTGTGTATAAGTTTAATATAAAATATTTACAAGCCACTACGAGAGGCATCATATTATATCTTAGCACTATTTACAAATTGGCAGTTGCCAGATGCACAATGGCCCTCCTGGCCCTGTGCTGCCAGCATGCCCCTTCCCCTTGGGAGTGGGCTCATGCTGTGCCACACAGCCCCCTGCCCAACACTGGAACACCCCCCCCCGATTCCCTATGGCCAAAGCCCCCCGGACCCGCTATGCCGAGCACCTTCCCAGACCCTGCCACAAATGCACAGTACCCTGCACAGCACAACTGCCCAGCACCCCACACAGAACCCCCGCTACTTAGTGCCCCAACACACGGAGATCTTCCCCGCCCTCTCACAGCCCAGCACCCACCCCCCAAGGCCCTCCAGAGACCCCCTCCCCCATGCCCTGCCTCCCAGACGCACTCACCAGCCCTGCTGGGAGGCTACTGTGTTTGCCAGGCTGAGCTGACAATGCAGCCAGGGCTCCGTCAGGACCTACTTGCCTGGAAGGGCCCAGCCAAGCCCCCTCTCCCTCCACTGCCCTCCCCCCAGCTGGGCAAGACTGGCCAGGCTTCTGCATCAGTCCCAGGCGGCTCAGCTCCGGGGAGACAGGTGGGGCCCCACAGGTGGTGGGAAGCAGAGACTGCCTGGAGCCGGAGGTGCTCTGGGGTCCGGCCAGGAGGCAGAGAGGAGCTGGCGGGTGGGGCAAGGGGGTGGAGAGGAGCCCTTGGCCGGCCAGCGGGCAGACCAAGAGGAGCAAATGGTGGGGGGGAACCAGCGGGCTGGCAGGGTCTTGGGGCACAGTGCAAGCAGAGCATGGGCCTGGCTCCATGGTGCCACTGGTGCCATTGTAAACCCGGCACTGGTGAGGTGCTGCGGCCTGCAATATGCAGGTCAAACGAGATGATCATGATGGTCTCTTCTGACCTTAAAGTCTACGAGTCTTTTACAATAGCAAAGGGTAACCTCCCCAAACCCCTAAATCATTTTGCCTCAGATATAGAGGCATGATGCAAACCATCCTGGAGTCACCAAAGATGCCTATCACCATCTTCTTCCTCGATGCCAAAAAAGGGATGGCACCTGAGTGGAAGTTCTCTTATTTCACAACTCCACCATCCACTGGAAGAACCAGTTTCACTTTTTTCAGCCTTGCTTTTCTGAACAGAGGAAGGGGAACGCAGGAGAAAAGCTGCATTTAGAGCAGCAAATTCCTTCAGTGCTCACATGATAAAACTGGGAACTTAAACTGTATCGGCTGTGTTTCCCATGAGCAAAGGAGGGGCTAAAAGCCAAAATGAAGAACATGAGCTAATATTTTGTGCAGAAAGTTTCCAAAGGGCATGTGGATTTAAATAATCTCTGCCCCATAACTCAGCCTCTCAGAGAGAACTAGCTCAGTGGTTGTTGCAAGATGAAAAGCGTGCCTACCTACAAGTATTAAATATAACTAATGGGCCAAGTCCTGGCAGTCTCATTCAGATTGTAGTCAGTCCTGGCTCAGTCACAATTCCATTTGAATAAAAAACTCATCAGGGCATCAAGATTTAGACCGTTCAACAGGTGTGCCGTGGAAGAACATGAGGGTTTGGCTCACTATTAATAGTACATTTCGTCAGGATACAGGGAGGGCTGGTTGAAAATTTTTCATCAAAACTTTTTTTCATTAGGAATCTGGGTATGTGACAAAAATGAAAAATTCTGCAGAAAGGGTCTCCTTTCCTTGACAATTTTTGATTTTTTGTTGGAAACCCCAAAACCAATTTTTTGTTTATTTTCAGTAGTTTTCAGCTGAATTTTTCTTGGTTCCTGATGAAAATTTGAAATTTTTCATTTGGGAGGAAAAAAACAACTTTCCAGCCAACTGTAGCTGGAAGTACAGAGGACAGCAAATCCGGGTGGAAGGTTGTAGATTTGAGACAGAGGGACAGTGACAAGATTGACAGCTTTTAAGGGGCAGCATTTATCTACAGCTCACACAACCTGTCATTCACAGAACAAACTCACTCGCGGTTTGCTTCTTGGCTCTGGTTGCACTCCTACTTCCTGAAAGGGGCTGGAAAGAGTTAACAGCTGCAGGCAGTTGGGTGAGTTCAGGTGTGTCACTTTCTTTCATTCCCCCTTTGCTGTGCAGTTACAGTGTGCATGCCTTGGAAGGCAGAGGAACTCAGAAATGGCTGACTGTGGCCCCACTGCTCCAGACAGGCTGACCCAGGAATTGGTACTAGGTGACCCTGTCCCTAAGGCAAAAGGGCACCAGGTCTGTGAGGGCAATGGCTTCCCAGGTGAGAAAACTGAGGGTGAAGAGTTGAGTGGCCATGAAAGCCCAGAAGCCACTAGCCCAGGACCTGACCTGCAGGGCAGTTTGATTGTACATGGCTCTGAGATGGCAACGGGCCAGCCTGGCCTTCTGGAGCAGGGGAACAGTCTGGAGGATGGGCAAGAGATCCGGTGTGACTTCTGCATGGCCCAGAAGGTCCTGGCAGTGAAGTCCTGCTTGACCTGCATGGTGAATTACTGCGAGGACCACCTCCGGCCTCACCTGGAGAACAGCAAGCTGCGGAGCCACAAGCTGATGGACCCCGCGAAGGACATTGATCTGCAGACCTGTGAGACTCACAAAGGCCACTTGGGGTGGTTCTGCCAGACCGACCTGGTGTGTGTCTGTGAGGAGTGCCTGGCCGAAGAGCACAAGGGGCACAACTTGCTCACCTGTGAGGCAGCCAGGAAGGACAATGAGGTGTGTCACTGCCTGGTATTTATTGGTGTTCATTGGGGAAGAGTGATCCAGGATGCAGAGGGGCATAGAGGCAGAGTGGGGCCCAGGGCCTTCTCACTCAGAACTGTTATACACTCGTCTTACTCTTACACTAGGATTTGGCATGAGTGGGTTTGCTCCTGATTGAAGCTGTGATAAGGGAGAGGAGCCCTAGGTCTTGTCTGATTTGTAGCCTGTGTAGGGCTCTTGGTTTCATTAATGAGTTACTTGTACTTTATATCAAAGAGGGATTTGTTGTCCCTGGCTGTGGGCCAAATCCTCAAGTCTTTACTCAGGTTCTACCCTGTCAAAACCACCACTCACATTGGTGTAAAGCAGGAGTAACCTCATTAATACCAATGGGCCTGATTCCCCAGGGCCTGAGACCGTGTGTCACTACTTCCCCCTGTGCCAAGAGGATATGAATCACTACTGTTCTGATTCTGAGCTCAGAATTGGGCTCAACAGAATCACAAAGGAGTAAAACCCAGTGAGGGGGTGAGTCGAGCCCACTGTCTTTGTAAGGACTGAGTAAAGGCTCCAGGATTTGACCCTAGAGAGCACCACTGTGTAGTGTGTAGCAGTGAAAGACCTGGTTTGGGAAGTATATAGGTGCATTTCTTCTTCCTATACTGAGCGAGATACAAATCTGTGCCCTTTGCAGCTTGCGTTTACCTTCCCTTCCACTCCCAGCTGGGGGCGGAAACGGGCTCCATTCCAGGAGCAGGTTTCTGTTGCCAGTACCTGCTCGAGAAGGTTTGTTTAAAAATGCTGTTGATTTATCTGTGAATGGACTAAAGATTTCCTGGTTTAAAATGAGCCAACAGCGTCTCTCAATGCTGTATGCTTTATAATGGGAATTCCAGTTGTGCCTATAGCCTGTCCCCTCCCCGCCCCCCAACAACCCGGCTTTGGCATGATATGTGAGAATCAAACGGGCCATTTCATGTTAATACTCTGGTCTTTTTGTCATGGGTAAAATTTTCTAAAGCACCTATGGGATTCAGGAGCCCAAGTCCAATTTGCAAAAGTGACTTAGGGCCCAATTTTAAAAGGTATCTAGGGGCCTAAAGATGCAGATAGCTGTTTGGGGGGATTTCAGTGGGAGTTTGGTGCCTGGGTGCTTTTGAAAATTCCACTAAACCTACCTGCCCCTTTAGGTTTCTGAATATCTTTCAAAACCTGACCATGAGTCACTTTTGAAACTGGGACCTCTGGCTCCAAGTCACATAGGCGCCCTATGGAGTTAATGGAGTGAAAACCAGTATAAATGAGAGCAGACTCAGACCCTAGAAGTGAGAGGGAAACTTTTTTCAGAACCTTGAAAATTTTTACTTCAAATTTGGGTCTAGAAATGTTCCAAGATTTGGGTGGGCTGGAGGGATTGGTTTTACGTTTGTTAACCATTCCATCTGTTCCTAGTCTTTGTATGAAAGATCAAGGCAAAACCCAGACCCTTTCCTCTTGTATTTTCCCCACTCATTGATCTGGATTCTGACATATCCCTTCCACTGCTCTGGATGACTGACCTTCTTAGGGCTTATTTACTCCAGCCATGTGTAACCAAGGATGTTTTATTTGCTGTTTCTGTTGCTGTCATAGGCTTTCCCAGCTGCTAAAGGTAGCAGGAGCTGCAGAGACAGAATTTTCTAATTTATTGTGTTGCTGGAAAAAATGACACACTCCCCAGATCAGACAGAAGCTAATAAAAATGTCCAGAGTGTTGTGAGTCTGTGGATTGCTTTTGTCTGTGGGAAGTGGAGCGGGTTCCAGCTGGCTGCTTTGGGTACCAAAAATCAGCTATAGAGTTTCATAAAACCCTCTCTCTGCTATCCTGTTTGGTCACTGAGAGAGTGGATTGTTAACACCTGCTTCATCCATTCACAGAGAGAACTTCTGCAGACTCAAGCAGAGTACGACTGGAAACTGAAGTCCACTGAAAACGCAATTGTCAAGCTGCAGAATAATACACAGTCTATAGTGGTAAGGACAGAACTTGGGTTATTTCTCCTCCTCAGATTAAACTGAACCCATAATAATGGAATGAAAATGGTTGTATGATATTTAACGGTAGCCTGGATAATGGTCTTACAATCCTTTATGTGTGAAGTGTATGAAGCCTCCATGTTTCTGTCATCTGCAGACATCTCCATGCCTGTTCCATGCTGCTGGCATGCTCTCCCCTCTCTGGTCACAAGCCGCTACTCACATTCCATTAAAAACCCTGAGAAGCAAGACAATAACATGCCAATGGGGCAGGTTGGATGGAAGGGTGGGTGGGACACTAACCCGAGACTCAATTCCCTGCTCTGCCACAGTCTTCCTGTGTGACCTTGGGCAAACCACTTAGTCTCCCTCTGGCTCCATTTCCCACCTGTACAATAGGGAGAATAGCACTGCCCTGCCTCTTGGGTGTTGTGAAGAGTAATATGTTAAAAATTGTGAGGTGCTCAGACATGATGGTAATGGGGACCAGATAAATACCTCAGAAAGAGAGATTTACACCACTGAGAATCGAGCCCACTAACTATTACATAAAAAACAGCTTGACACCAAAGATTGAACTGGGAGCTCAGAGAGCTGCAGCAGCTCAACTAAAGCTTCCTACATGGGGCTGTAACTAACTCTTTTCCTCTGCAGATTGCTCACAGAACGGGACCTGTAGCAAACATTCACTTAGGGGTTACACTGAGATACTGAATCCCAAATTCTTTGGACAATCTCAGATAACATCTCAACTTCACAGCTCAAACTCCCCTCCAGTGCAGTATTACCCTGAAAAGTGACTATAAAAAGACAGTGGGGTCCTAGCCTGGGTAGAATCACAACGTCCAGAGGCCACGTGACAATTAAAATGCACGACTGTCAAAAGCTGAAAAACTCCACCAAATTTCAGGCTTGTTTTGAATTGCGGGGGAGATTTTTGGGCTGCTTTGCCTTTAATCCAAGTGGCTTTGTTCATCTCGTGTGGGAACACTTGCAAATGCCAAAAGATTTAGTATTCCAGGGCAGGGTCAGCTTTGTGCCGGCTTCTGTTGTGGAGAATCCACCCAGAACTGTTGTTTGATGATATCATCCAGCTGCCTATGTGAAGCATCTTTGGTGAGTCACATCTCCACAGGGCTTCCAAAGAGCAGTGTCACGTTTCAACAGTTTGAAAAGCGGACTAATCATATTAATTGTTACCCTCTTGAAATTGTCCTGTGTTGTGGCCATAATACTCACGTAAACCCGCAGACTTCACTCCATGGTACAGCCTCCGCAGCTGCTTCCTCGGATAGCACTGTTTTGATGTTACTTTTCTGCATGGCAATTCATGGTAATTCCAGAACCAACCCTCAGGACATGGCTAATGAGAGATGAAGCCCTTCATTTCTAGGTGGCTGCTTCAAATCTAGGGGAAAGTCGTTACCTCCTGATAGCCTCTGTGAGATAATTTGCTGGTCTGAGTCCAGTTTCTATTTCTGGATGAATTCTCAGATCAACAGCCACTGGCTCTGACTCACCTCTTTGTAGGCAGTCTGAGCAGAAATGGGAGTTAGGGGCTTAAATGCCTTTGAGGAGCCGGTCCTCAACTCTGATAATCTGGGAGAATGAGGGTTTTTGTTTGTTTTACAAGGAAGTATGGAGAGGATCCAAGTCAGCCTGGTTGTAGCCATCCTGCTGGAGAGATCCTGTAACCTCTCCATGAGGCCACATGGTACTTTCCCCCCAGGGACTGTTGAGTAGAAATCAGGGTGGAATTTTACCCTGTGATTCATTGAAGTTATGCCTTATTTCCATTTCCAGCAGCAGGGCTCCAGCCCCAGTGCAGGTGCGGCTGCATCCTCTGTGCCATACAATACCTGTCCTACTTCAATAATGAGAAGAGATCCTGTTTGTTTTCTCATTGTGTTCATAGGCCCCAACTTCTACTCGACCCCCCTCTGCTCCCAGCCCCGCCCTCATTCCAACCCCTACCCCAAAGCCCGCACCCCAACTCCACCCCCTCCCTGCCCCTATTCCGACCCCTTCCCCAAATCCCAGCCCCGCTTCTTCCCTGCCTCCTCCCCTGAGCGCGCCACGTTCCTGCTCCTCCCCCGTACCTCCCACCACCAAACAGCACCCACGGAGCACCCTCAGAGTCGGTGCCTATGACTGTGTTACCTTCTCAATTATCCATTGGAAGTGCCTCCATGTCCGTTTCTGTGTGTGCTGTGCTTTGTCGCATGGGAAGCTCATTGTGGGAACAGAGGTGTTACTCCTGTGGATTTTCTCCCCTCTCTGTTGGTACTTTGAGAGCTCCCCTCTCCCCCCCAACTGCCCAATTCTCCACAGTAAGTCTCAGTGCTTTGCAACTTGGCCACCAGCCTTATAAATAGGCTTGGCAGAATTTTACTTTCATTTTTATAATTTCAGCTGACTGTGTTCATATTTATTTTTAAGCATTTTTATTTTTTATTCATTTAAATGTTCACAGTTGTGGGAAGTTATGGGGGTGTCCGTCAATGGGGAGGGTCAAACAATAATTGTTTCATGACAGTGGACGTTGAGATTCAAAAAATGAAAGCTTGATAACCATTACAACACAAATTGTCAGCATCACATCTCAAAATAGCCAAAGTCAATATCCTCAAATCAAACTCTGCCACGTGCTCAGGCAGAATGTTTCTTCCTGTGCCTGTCTGTGAATTTTGATTACGGTTGATGGAAATATTTTTTTGCTGGTTTGCGTGCGTACAGCGAAATCAATCTTTACTGACACCTACCAATAAAAATCGAATCCTTCCATGCCGACTTATAAATAAATGATGGGGATTAACTGGGATATCAGTACTGTGCATTCAGAAGGCTTGCTGTTGGGTTGTTGGTGTCAAATCCCTCCATAGCCAGGTGCTGAGATAGCTGGTCTTCTTATGTATGGGCAATGCATAACTGGTTCAGGCCTATGGTTCACTGTGATCTAACCCCATAACACAATGAAAGGGAAGACACAGCGCTACATGGGCATGCTTTCCTTCATCCTTCCAATTCTCTGTTCTGAAAAGAAATGCCATCCCCTTCCTGGGTCAACTCGCCACCTCCTACAACTTTGATTAACTTAACCTTTCTGTCACAGAAAGGTATTTCCCTGGCTATGATCCTTAATCAGTCAAAACCTAAGAGCCCTAAACTGCTCTCAGGTTGTGTGTATGTATGTGTGTTGGGGCATAGGGGAAGAGACCAGGATCTGCTGGAAACAGGCCATGGGTTCCAGTTCCTTGGTTTGGATTTACTGATTAGCTGTTGCTGTCACTGCCTTTGTGCTGTGGAGGCATCTCCACAGTGATTAGAAAATGCTGTTTGCACATCCTGATGCATTTGCCAGGAAGGTGCAATGGCGACACGGCGAGGCTGGTTGGAAAAGGCAACAGCGGTGGCTTTTGTCCCTGTAGAGTTCTATTTCCGAAGTGAAAAACCTGGTGTCCGGTCAGTTTGGGGAGCTCTTGGAAGCTGTCAAGATGGCCCACTCGGATGTACTGGCATTTCTAGAGGAGAAGGAGCACGTAGCGGTGAATCAAGCCAACGGGATAAAGATCCATCTGGAGCACAAGCATGCTGCCATGGAAGAGAATAAACTCAGGCTGGAGAAGATGGCCCTCCACACCAGTGACATCCTGTTCCTTAAGGTAGCATGAAGGACAAGGCCTTTCCACAGGGGTGAAAGTAACTTAAAGGACTTACTGGTACTCTGGAGTCCTAAGCAGGGGGGCGTGGCCTCAACCAGAAGAGGTGGGGCCTTTAAATACCCAGGCCCTTTAAATCAAGATTTAAAAGCCCGGGGGCTCCCAGCTGCAGTTGGAGCCCTGGGGCCTTTAAATCACCCCGGGACCTACCAGCTGCAGAGGCAGCTGGGAGCCCCAGCGCTCAGGGGTGATTTAAAGGGCTCCAGCCACCGCTACCGCAGCAGAGCTCCCGGCCCTTTAATTCACCGCCGGAGCCCTGCTGCCACTACCCTGGGGCTCCGGCAGCAGGGCTCGGGCGGCTTTTTAAGGGGCTTGGGTCTCCTGTCACTGCGGGGAGCCTGAGGGCCTTTAAAGCACCAGCCTGGGGAAGTCGGTCCAGTCCGGCACGGCATACTGGCTCTTGCTGGTACGCCGTACTGGACCGTACCGGCTTACTTTCACTTCTGCCTTTCCATTATAAAGACCTGGGGGATGGTGTGTCTGTAGATAAGTGTCTGGTTTGTGGCGTTCAGGTCAAGTGTGCAGTACAATCAGACTGCATTGCGCTATTTTATAATTGAAAAATGGTGCCAGGCCTTCTAAGAACATTAGAACCGGCCTGCATCTCCTGTAACCTGAAATGAAGATTCTGACTCCAAATTCAGAACTGATTGACCCTCCCTGAGTTGTGGAGTGTAAGACTGAGATTGTCAAAGTGCCTCTCAGCCCTAAAGTGCTCTGAAATCTAGGAGGAGAGAGAGGGTGAGATTTTTTCACCTTTGTTTTTAAAGAAGGAAAATGTTTCAGATCTCTAAAGGCCACATTGTTTGAGCCTAAACTGTGCAAAGCTCTGGATGAAGATGATAGAACTTTGCCCTACACCTTTATCTCTAGAAGTTGCTAAGACTTCTCTTCATTCTCCCTGGAACTGACTGAGATGCACTATTAGCCTACAGCCAACAACACTGTAATTTCATTATAAATGCTGGGTGTGTTGTTTCCTTCATTATTTTATGACCCTGGTCTTCTTTTTCTAATGCCCTCAGAGTACAGGGAAGCTTGTAGTGAGGTCCAGAGATTGCTGTTCCTTGGCTTTAGCTTTACAATCATAAAGTTTATCTGGTGAACTTCATATTCAGCCTGATCTTAAGGATCTCCCATAATATAGGTTCCTGAATCAGATGAGTTTAAGTTCTTCAGGGCTTCAATGGAATGGAAAGGGTCAGAATCTGCTCCCACTAAAGTCAATTTGGATTTTGCTAGTAACTTCATGGTGAGATGGATCTGGTACAAAATCAGCCAAACATATGAGGAAATGAGCCTAAACAGAACTGTTTTTTTTTTTTTTGGCAGGAATATTGTGAGCTCAAGAAGAACACAGGGGATGATGTGCTTCCCAGTGTTTATATTGGACTCAAAGATAAACTGTCAGGGATCAGAAGGGTCATCTCAGAGTCAACAGAACTCTTGCTACAGCTTGTACAAACCACCTATAAGGAAAAGCTCCAGGAGTTTGCAAAGGAAGGTGAGTCTCATCCTCTGCCTTGCAGCTGTTTAAGTGTACGTTTGCAGAGCTCTCTCTCTCTCTCTCTGTGAACACTTTAGTGCTGTCACCAGATGGCAAAAGTGAGGTCCTGATAAAATGCCTGCTGCCCAAAACCCACTACCTGAAGCACATACGGGGAGGTGTCTAGTCTAAGGAGGTGGGTGGTGGTGGTCGGGGACTCTCTCCTCAGGGGGACTGAGTCATCTATCTGCCGCCCCGACCGGGAAAACCGAGAAGTCTGCTGCTTGTCAGGAGCTAGGATTCACGATGTGACGGAGAGACTGCCGAGACTCATCAAGCCCTCGGATCGCTACCCCTTCCTGCTTCTCCACGTGGGCACCAATGATACTGCCAGGAATGACCTTGAGCGGATCACTGTGGACTACGTGGCTCTGGGAAGAAGGATAAAGGAGTTTGAGGCGCAAGTGGTCTTCTCGTCCATCCTCCCCGTGGAAGGAAAAGGCCTGGGTAAAGACCGTCGAATCGTGGAAGTCAACGAATGGCTACGCAGGTAGTGTCAGAGAGAAGGCTTTGGATTCTTTGACCATGGGATGGTGTTCCAAGAAGGAGGAGTGCTAGGCAGAGACGGACTCCACCTAACGAAGAGAGGGAAGAGCATCTTTGCCAGCAGGCTGGCTAACCTAGTGAGGAGGGCTTTAAACTAGGTTCACCGGGGGAAGGAGACCAAAGCCCTCAGGTAAGTGGGGAAGTGGGATACCGGGAGGAAGCAGAAGCGCACGAGAGGGCAGGGCTCCTGCCTCATACTGAGAAAGAGGGACGATCAGCAAGTTATCTCAAGTGCCTATACACAAATGCAAGAAGCCTGGGAAACAAGTAGGGAGAACTGGAAGTCCTGGCACAGTCAAGGAATTATGATGTGATTGGAATAACAGAGACTTGGTGAGATAACTCACATGACTGGAGTACTGTCATGGATGGTTATAAACTGTTCAGGAAGGACAGGCAGGGCAGAAAAGGTGGGGGAGTAGCACTGTATGTAAGAATCATAGAATCATAGAATCATAGAATATCAGGGTTGGAAGGGACCCCAGAAGGTCATCTAGTCCAACCCCCTGCTCAAAGCAGGACCAATTCCCAGTTAAATCATCCCAGCCAGGGCTTTGTCAAGCCTGACCTTAAAAACCTCTAAGGAAGGAGATTCTACCACCTCCCTAGGTAACGCATTCTAGTGTTTCACCACCCTCCTAGTGAAAAAGTTTTTCCTAATATCCAATCTAAACCTTCCCCACTGCAACTTGAGGGAGCAGTATGACTGCTCAGAGCTCAAGTATGAAACTGCAGAAAAACCTGAGTGTCTCAGGATTAAGTTTAGAAGTCTGAGCAACAAGGGTGATTTCGTGGTGGGAGTCTGCTATAGACCACCGGACCAGGGGGATGAAGTGGATGAGGCTTTCTTCCGGCAACTCACGGAAGTTACTAGATCGCAGGCCCTGGTTCTCATGGGAGACTTCAATCACCCTGATATCTGCTGGGAGAGCAATACAGCGGTGCACAGACAATCCAAGAGGTTTTTGGAAAGGGTAGGGGACAATTTCCTGGTGCAAGTGCTGGAGGAACCAACTAGGGGCAGAGCTCTTCTTGACCTGCTGCTCACAAACCGGGAAGAATTAGTAGGGAAGCTAAAGTGGATGGAAACCTGGGAGGCAGTGACCATGAGATGGTTGAGTTCAGGATCCTGACACAGGGAAGAAAGGAGAGCAGCAGAATACGGACCCTGGACTTCAGAAAAGCAGACTTTGACTCCCTCAGGGAACTGATGGGCAGGATCCCCTGAGAGAATAACATGAGGGGGAAAGGAGTCCAGGACAGCTGGCTGTATTTTAAAGAATCTTTATTGAGGTTACAGGGACAAACCATCCTGATGTGTAAAAAGAATAGTAAATATGGCAGGCGACCAGCTTGGCTTAACAGTGAAATCCTTGCTGATCTTGAACACACAAAAAAAAAGCTTACAAGAAGTGGAAGATTGGACAAATGACCAGGGAAGAGTATAAAAATATTGCTCGGGGATGCAGGAGTGAAATCAGGAAGGCCAAATCACACCTGGAGTTGCAGCTAGCAAGAGATGTTACGAGTAACAAGAAGGGTTTCTTCAGATATGTTAGCAACAAGAAGAAAGTCAAGGAAAGTGTGGGCCCCTTACTGAATGATGGAGGCAACCTCGTGACAGAGGATGTGGAAAAAGCTAATGTACTCAATGCTTTTTTGCCTCTGTCTTCACGAACAAGGTCAGCTCCCAGACTACTGCACTGGGCAGCACATCATGGGGAGGAGGTGACAAGCCCTCTGTGGAGAAAGAAGTGGTTCGGGACTATTTAGAAAAGCTGGACGAGCAAAAGTCCATGAGGCCGGATGCACTGCATCCAAGAGTGCTAAAGGAGTTGGCGGATATGATTGCAGAGCCATTGGCCATTATCTTTGAAAACTCATGGCGATCCGGGGAAGTCCCGGACGACTGGAAAAAGGCTAATGTAGTGCCCATCTTTAAAAAAGGGAAGAAGGAGGATCCTGGGAACTACAGATCAGTCAGCCTCACCTCAGTCTCTGGAAAAATCATGGAGCAGGTCCTCAAGGAATCAATTCTGAAGCACTTAGAGGAGAGGAAAGTGATCAGGAACAGTCAGCATGGATTCACCAAGGGAAGGTCATGCCTGACTAATCTAATTGCCTTCTATGACGAGATAACTGGCTCTGTGGATGAGGGGAAAGCGGTGGACGTGTTGTTCCTTGACTTTAGCAAACTTTTGACACGGTCTCCCACAGTATTCTTGCCAGCAAGTTAAAGAAGTATGGGCTGGATGAATGGTCTATAAGGTGGATAGAAAGTTGGCTAGATTGTCGGGCTTAATGGGTAGTGATCAATGGCTCCATGTCTAGTTGGTAGCCGGTATCAAGTGGAGTGCCCCAAGGGTCGGTCCTCGGGCTGGTTTTGTTCAACATCTTCATAAATGATCTGGAGGATGGTGTGGATTACACCCTCAGCAAGTTTGCAGATGACACTAAACTGGGAGGAGAGGTAGATACGCTGGAGGGTAGGGATAGGATACAGAGGGACCTAGACAAATTAGAGGATTGGGCCAAAAGAAATCTGATGAGGTTCAACAAGGACAAGTGCAGAGCTCTGCACTTAGGACGGAAGAACCCCATGCACCGCTACAGTCTAGGGACCGAATGGCTTGGCAGCAGTTCTGCAGAAAAGGACTTAGGGGTTACAGTGGATGAGAAGCTGGATATGAGTCAACAGTGTGCCCTTGTTGCCAAGAAGGCCAATGGCATTTTGGGATGTATACGTAGGGGCATTGCCAGCAGATCGAGGGACATAATCATTCCCCTCTATTCAACATTGGTGAGGCCTCATCTGGAGTACTGTGTCCAGTTTTGGGCCCCACACTACAAGAAGGATGTGGAAAAATTGGAAAGAGTCCAGCGGAGGGCAACAAAAATGATTAGGGGACTGGAACACATGACTTATGAGGAGAGGCTGAGGGAACTGGGATTGTTTAGTCTGGGGAAGAGAAGAATGAGGGGGGATTTGATAGCTGCTTTCAACTACCTGAAAGGGGGTTCCAAAGAGGATGGCTTTAGACTGTTCTCAGTGGTAGCTGATGACAGAACAAGGAGTAATGGTCTCAAGTTGCAGTGGGGGAGGTTTAGGTTGGATATTAGGAAAAACTTTTTCACTAGGAGGGTGGTGAAACACTAGAATGCATTACCTAGGGAGGTGGTGGAATCTCCTTCCTTAGAAGCTTTTAAGGTCAGGCTTGACAAAGCCCTGGCTGGGATGATTTAGTTGGGGATTGGTCCTGCTTTGAGCAGGGGGTTGGACTAGATGACCTCCTGAGGTCCCTTCCAACCCTGATATTCAATGATTCTATGATGCTTCTCTGTGCCATGCGTGGACTATCCTCCTAAGCCGGTCCTGGGCTCTGAAGGGCCAAATGTCTTTGGACCATCTTTGGCAGACTCTTCTATTTTGAATACACCATACAGTGCATTTGAGTAGCTCTCGGTGTTGTACTTCAGTCCCATTTTATACTAATCCCTCATCCCCTGTTACTGTCTGATGCTCTGTACAGATTCTCTGCAATATTTAATCTCTACCTTCATACTGTTCCATTAGACTCTCTGCAAAATAAGGAAGCTCTGTTCTAATCCTTGCTTGTGGGTGTATGTTCCTGTCCTGGCATCCTGGTTGTGTTTTCTTGAACTCTTGCTTTGTCTCCAAGCCATGATGTTCAGCTACTCCTGCTCCAGGGGGTTTTGGATTCTCCCTCTGGTTAAGGTGTACAGCACACCCATCAGCATTTTTTACACAGACTCACCAAGGCAGTCTCTGTTCTGTCTGCACTCAGAGCCTTGCCCTATTTCACCAGTGCTTTGCAAGGAACTGTGCTCTGCTACTGTCAGAAATGCCCTCTGCTGTGCTTCCACCTTGAACCTGCCCTGTGGTAGTGTCGTCTTATCCTCTTTCAATAAAGTAAGGCCTTGTAAAATAAAAAAAAAAAAAAAATGCAGGCTTCCCGGGCCCCCAGAAACAGACAATCCCAAGGTCACAGTGGCAGAGTCAGGAATAGAAACCCACCAGACAATCCTTCCTGTGTGCAATGAGATCATCATGCTGGATTTGCAACATCACACACTGATTCCTATGGTAACAGATTGGGATGTAGAGATTGCGATTTTACTGGATGTCCAAGCATGCGGGAAAAGTGGGATGATTAAGGGGTGTGTGTGTTGGGGGTGATGTTTCTATTTAAGCACAATACTGTGATTAGAAAAGAGAGCAAGCAGAATGTAGAAACATTCCAGGTATTGCCCCCTCCCCTCACTATTTAACTTTGTCCCACTCTTTCTTTCAAATGATCAATCCACCTCAATCAGCAGTTAATGATTTACTGTGTGAAAAGGCCTGGATATTACGTAGGTTGCTATCCAAATGCCTTTTTAGTCCACAATAGAAATCTGATAAGCAATATGAGTCTGACACAATCCAGCTGAATTCCTCGCCCTCCCATGCATTAACATTATCAGCTGAGTCAGTTCCACTTGTTTATATGTAGTCACTCCTGGTTTCCCCAGTAAAGCAAAGGCTATTTGCTGTTAGGTGCTAGTGCGATCTCTGCCTGCTTAGAGCATGTATGGAGGTCACAGCATCAATCCTGCCTTGCTGGCAGTCTTGACACAAAGTCAGGTATGAGCTGGAGGTGACAACAAGGAAACCAGGCTCTTTCCTGATGAGAATCAACTCAGCCACCTCAGGACTGAAGTTATTTCCTTGAGAAGGAAAGAGGAGGGAGCTGTGGAATCCATGGTGATTTAGCTGGTTTTAACTCCATACAAGTTGTAGCATTTACAGCAAATCTGTTTTTTTTTCTGGAATAAATGAGTACTGCAATTTAATAATAATACTTTGTCCTTCTCTACTGCTCTCCATCCAGGGATCTCCAAATGCTCTATAAACATTGCCCACAATTATCCTCCATGATCTAAAAAAGAAAAGGAGGACTTGTGGCACCTTAGAGACTAACCAATTTATTTGAGCATAAGCTTTCGTGAGCTACAGCTCACTTCATCGGATGCATACTGTGGAAACTGCAGAAGACATTATATACACAGAGACCAAGCTGTAGCTCACGAAAGCTGATGCTCAAATAAATTGGTTAGTCTCTAAGGTGCCACAAGTCCTCCTTTTCTTTTTGCGAATACAGACTAACACGGCTGCTACTCTGAAACCTCCATGATCTATCTATCTCTGGCAGTGCAAATCAGCCAGAAAGCCAGCTGAACTAGTCACATGGAGATTCCTTTCATACTAGTAATAGCATAGAGCTGGTGACACACCCATCCTAGCCCATGCATAGAAATTTACCTCTGTCATCTCAAGCTATTGCTTCTCCCATTGCCCCGTGATTTCAGTCCTGCCCTTTAGTAGGTACAATGTGATAGCTGTTGCTGATTTCTTATAGTCTCGCCTTTCCTGTTTTCTGTCTTGCTGTTTATTGACTCTCCCTGAATGAAGGACTTTACTTTTATTGGCACTGACCTGCAGCCCTGACTGCTCTCATCTCCACCGGTTGCTTTGCAGTTTGATTCTGTTCTTCTCTGGGTTTGTT
Source organism: Lepidochelys olivacea (assembly GCF_965140295.1). Lineage (NCBI taxonomy): Eukaryota > Metazoa > Chordata > Testudines > Cheloniidae > Lepidochelys > Lepidochelys olivacea. The sequence continues at coordinate 20,497,027 of NC_140424.1, forward strand.
CTCCCTCCCATTTCTGCACGCTTGAGTACGATTGGGTTTATGCCAGAGAAACACCTGGCAAGGAAGGACAGGAAACAGCTGCCTAGGGTACAGAGTGGGTCTTGTGTTTTGAGTTTAGCTGATCAGAGAAGCATCACAAAGCCCTAAAAATGACCGGGACTGTGCCACGCCAGCCAAGAGTGCCCTTCCTAGGGTGGTGTGCAGCAGGAACTGTGAGGCTGTTGCACTGTTGCACAAATACAATCAAGCACCAGGCATTGACCATTGCACTGAATAAGTCTCAGCTTCACCTCACCCCTACTCCCTGACACTTGAATGCAAGAGGCAAGGCAGGCACCAAGACTAGGCACGTCTGAGGAGATGTGGGGTTAAGCGCAGCCCTTTTCGTGGGTTTGAGGCACTAAGATACCCAATCCGCTCTTCAGCCCTTCTACTGCTTTTAGGCTGGAGTAACTTACCAGACGTATTCCCTAGCCATAGTTGAGACCGATGTAGCTCTGCAAGCCACCTAGGAGGGCTCCACAGGTGACATTTTGTGCTTGACTTCTCTACACCATGTTTCCCTTCACTGCTTACACAAAGTCCCAGGAGGCCAGGATTCAGTGGGCCTCATCCTGATTCTCATCCACGCCAGCTTCACACTGACATTATTATTGATTGTCATTTGTGTTACAGCAGTGCAGTGGGTTTCAACCTGTGGCCCGCGGACCCCTGGGTGGGTTGCAGAGTGTGTCTAAGGGATCCGTGAAAGTTTGTTGTTACCACAGAACAGCAGTTTTCAACCTGTGGTCTGTGGGACTACTAACTGTCTTTTTGTTGTTGAAGAGGACTGTGGGATCAAAACGATGGTGTCTGCACTTGTACCATCCAGGCACCGCATATCAGCTCCAGATCCAGAGACTAGGAGTGACTTTCTCAAGTGTAAGTATTGGAATTAATGACTCTAAAGCAGATGAGGCTCATGGGGGAGAGGGGAATGGGAGTTTGGAAGAGGTTTCTAGAGAGCGACCTGGTTATGTAGTTTATCTTGGATTATCTGTATCTCAGTTGTCTTAATTGTTATCGGCTGAAACATGAGCATGGCCACAGCTTCTTTCAATCCCAGTGACAATCGCCTGGGCTATACAAAGGTATTCAGTTGCTCAGTGATGCTCAGCTAATGGACTATGTATAGTAGTGGAGTAGGATCCATAGCTCATATCTTGGGCTAAACAACATGGAGAGTGTTCACTGGAGAGGCCACGTTAGCCATTTCAGTAACAATTTTCTTTTCTATTTAGACACTTGCCCGTTAATGTTTGACCCAGACACAGCCCACAGATATCTCAGGCTCTTGGAGGACAACCACAAAGTGACTAACACCACGCCTTGGGAACACTCCTACCCAGATCACCCTGAAAGATTTGAGCACTGGCGTCAGGTGCTGTCAGACAACAGCTTGTACATGGGTCGCTACTACTTTGAGGCTGAAATAAGCGGAGCCGGCGTTTACATTGGTATGACATACAAAAGCATTGACCGGAAGGGGTCAGAAAGCAACAGCTGCATCTCGGGGAATAACTTCTCCTGGAGCATCCAGTGGCATGGCAAGGGGTTCTCTGTGTGGCACAGTGATGTGGAGACACCACTGAAAACAGACACGTTCAACAGGATAGGGGTCTATCTGGACTACCCCAAGGGCACTTTGTCCTTCTATGGTGTCACCTTGGACACCATGACTCTGTTACACAAGTTTGAGTGTGAATTTGCTGAGCCGCTCTACCCTGCTTTCTGGCTTTCGAAGAAAGAAAACTCCATCAGAATAATCAAAGCAGAGGATACTGATGAGAAGACTCCTTCCTCTTCTGCTTCCTCAGAGGAAGCTGCTCCTTCCAACACACATTCAGCGTCTGAGGTGGAAGCATTGGCCAGTATTTAGGTTGTGGATCAATATTAGTATTGTGGCAGCAGGGGCAGCAAGGAGATACATGCTACTGAGGTTTTAATAAGAGGGTCCATTGTTGGATCATATTAAAGAAGTTCTTTATTAAAATCACAAATTAGTTTGATTCCCCATAGTTTAAATTCCAGGGTATTACTAATTAAGAGGTCTCTTGGTTTTTGGTACTGTTTCTCTCCCTCTATGTGTGAAATTTGCAAGCTGCTAATTGCGTTAGTACATTCTAAGACAGAGTCTGTTCTCAAAGCAATTCACAGAGAGAGAGACTCAAAGCAATACTCTGTAACAACAGAAACAGCACCCAGAGGCTCCCTGCCCTTTTGTTGTATTAACAATTGTGATTAAAATAGAGATAGAGGATGTATGTGGATGGATGCTTGGTGTGGATAATAACTGAATGATCAGGGAGGTGCCAGCCTAAGAATCCAGTGTCCATCGGCTGAAGAAGGCGTCAAGTGGAAATAACCAGAGGACCCCCGGAGGGCAGACTGGAATCCACCCAACAGCCTCAGGAATGGGAGAACCAAAGAACAAGATAACATTTAGCAGCATGGAGCCATCAGGAATGTGCCATCTGCTGACTGATTCAGCAACAGCATGATGAAGCAATTCCCATAGACCTGGCATAGGAAGAAATTCCTATAAAAATAGACTCTAGAAAGTGAGAACTTTGGGGGTCTGATTCTGCAAACCAACTTCCAGGAGCATCAGATGAGCATCTGACAAGGCCCTGCTCCCTCCTCATGTCCAGGGCACCTGGCCAGTGGCTTGGCATAAGCAACTTCAAGGCTGGTAACTATGATAACAACCTTGCAGAACCTGTGTGTGTGTATGAATGAATGTGTGAATAAATATGAAATTGAATGGAATGTTATAGCTATAATTAACTGCTTACTAGGATCCTTTCTGTATTCACAATAAATGTGGCATTTTGCCTTTTCCCCTTTAATTAAATCCTGCTGTTTTTTATTTTATTGGTATAACACCATAAACGAAGCTGGTTCTCAGCTTCCTATGGCTTGAAGATGGAAAAGTCCTTTTAGGTCATGTAGTCCAACTCTCAGGGGTCAGTACAGATTATTCCCTACTTTATATTCTTGAATGCTTTGTTCAGTAGGATTTTACCTTATTTCAGCATAATGGGTATTCTACCAGTTCCCTTGGGAAACTTTTCCAGCTTCAAGGGACCTGATTCTGTGCTCATTTACAGCAGCATAAATCAGGTGTAACTCTATGGAAGTTAACCTTGGGCCAAATCTGCAGTTAGTGTAGCTCTGCCTAGCTCTGTTGAACTCAATGGAGCTATGGTGATTTATACCAGCTGGAGATCTGGAGTGGAGTTACACTGGTGTACAACCTGTGTGAGAGGAACATCAGGCACTAATAGGTCAAGATCTCACTATATGGAAAATATTCCTAATGTTTAGTTTACATTTCTTCTGCTCAGTTTCATTCGTTACACCTGGTCTCATTGGAGGCAGAATAGGTCAGTGGACAGGCAGGCTGGTCCGGTGGCTAGGGTGCTATCATTGGTGTGGGGGGACCAGTGTTCACTTGCCTATACCAGCACAGTCGCCTTGCGTGATGCTGGGCAAGTTGCTCAGTCTCTCTGTGTCTCAGTTCCCCGCCTATACAATGTGGATAGATAGCCTTGCCCTACCTCTCAGGGGTCTTGTGAGGATAAATGTTGGATCATATTAAAGAAGTTCTGTATTAAAATCACAAATGAGTTTGATTCCCCATAGTTTAAATTCCAGGGTATTACTAATTAAGAGGTCTCTTGGTTTTTGGTACTGTTTCTCTCCCTCTATGTGTGAAACTTGCAAGCTGCTAATTGTGTTAGTACATTCTAAGACAGAGTCTGTTCTCAAAGCAATTCTTTGTAACAACAACTACCCACACAGAGAGAGACTCAAAGCAATACTCTGTAACAACAGAAACAGCACCCAGAGACTCCCTGCCCTTTTGTTGTATTCATCTTGCTTTGTTAACAATTGTGATTAAAACAGAGATCGAGGATGTGTGTGGATAATAACTGAATGATCAGGGAGGTGCCAGCCTAAGAATCCAGTGTCCATCGGCTGAAGAAGGCGTCAAGTGGAAATAACCAGAGGACCCCCGGAGGGCAGATTGGAATCCACCCAACAGCCTCAAGAATGGGAGAACCAAAGAACAAGATAACATCTGGCAGCAGGGAGCCATCAGGAATGTGCCATCTGCTGATTGATTCAGCAACAGCATGATGAAGCAATTCCCATAGACTGGCATAGGAAGACATTCCTATAAAAATGGACTCTAGAAAGTGAGAAGTTTGGGGTCTGATTCTGCAAACCAACTTCCAGGAGCATCAGACGAGCATCTGACAAGGCCCTGCTCCCTCATGTCCAGGCCACCTGGCCAGTGGCTTGGCATGAGCAACTCTGAGGCTGGTAACTATGATAATAACCTTGCAGAACCTGTGTGTGTATGAATAAATATGTGAATAAATATCAAATTGAATGGAATGTTATAGCTATAACTAATTGCTTACTATGATTCTTTCTGTATTCACAATAAATGTGGCATTTTGCCTTTTTCCCTTTAATAAGATCCTGCTGGTTTTTATTTTATTGGTATAACATAAACACACAAAAGATGGTGAGATGCTCAGAGACTACAGCAATGAGTGCTTAAGCACCCTAGGTAGAACACTGGACTGGCAGGGCGGAGTTCTGTTCCTGAGTTGTTGATGGGTGACTTTGGGCACCTTCATCTTTGTGCCTCAGTTAATTGATCTGTAAAATGGGGATAAAGATGCTTGCCTACCATTGTAAAAGGGGGGCAGTGCTACATTGCTATATAACTAAATATTATTATTCTTTTCCTCTCTGTCCCTCAAGTCTTCCTTACTTAATCTAGCCTTCTATTGAAACCACCATTCTCTTTTTACGCTTCAGCCCATCACCTCAGGCCTGCCCCAGAACATGTGTGCTGCCTTCCTATTTCATACTGCATCTAATCCAAGCTCTGTCTTTGCCTTCATGCCTTTAAATAATCCTATTCCTGTCTAAAACTCTGAATTTCGACTCCCCTTCCACCTCCTCTACTCCCTATCCTGTCTTCTCCTTGCTCCTTTTCTCTCCGTCCCACTGCCAGTTTTGTACCTTCAGTCATGCTCTCTTCTACATTTGGAACAAATCTCCACATCCTGTCCCCCAAATACCTCCTTCCAACAATACTTAAAACCCTCCTTAAACCCTCTTCTTCCTGAAACATGCCTACCTTGTTGTCCTCATTAAAAATCTCTCCGCCTGAACTGTTGTCCTGTGTCTTTGTTCTATTGGTGAGGGGAAGCACCCTGGGGAAGGCATTGTATCTTACCCTACATTTGCAGGGTGCCATGCAAATGTATGGTGTGTTATACACAATAATTCCAGAACTCCCTTAGAATGTCACTACTTCAATAAGGCTGTACCAGTATACAGGCCAACATCATAAGGTGTTTTGCTCCATGAACCTGGTACTTTATGAAGCACTGTGTGAGGGAAGGTGTACCCCACACGGTAACAAAAGGATTAACAGGAGCCTGAGCCCAATTATGTGGCATCAGAATGGGTGGTAGGCCTAATTGGTGAGCAATCCCAGCTGACAGGGAGCTGGGTCTTCATAAAGGAAGGAGCTCAGGGTAGTGGGAAAGAAACTAGGGAGGAGACTCAGCAGAGGGGTAGCTGGGTGTTTAGCCCAAGAGAGGAAAGGCAGAAAGAGGCTTGGGGCTAGAATTAGAGAGCTCTGAGTTAGGAGGAAGCCTGGGTATCTGGTGGCAGGTTGTTCTGAGCCAGAAGGAAGCTGGAGTGCAAAGGGCTTGCAGGGGATGAGGGAAGAATTCACCAGCCACTCTCTTGGCCCTAGAGAGGGGAGAGTGCTGTGGGGAACAGGGAGGCTTGCAGGGCAAGGAGGAAGCTCAAGGAGGGAAGATACCTAGAAGACAGAGGAGTGGGCCAAGCTCCTGCGGTTGACCCTGACACAAGGGCAAGAACCAGGCCTCTAGGAGGAAGCCCTGGGAGGTTGTTGCTTGTTACAGAGAGCCCAGGAAGGGACTGGTGAAAAAGGCCTAAAGAAAAACTAATGGTAGGAAGGAGTCCTGAGAGACAGCAGCAAGTGTCTGATGGAGCAGACCTTGGCTGCTTGTCCTAGGTTCCCTGGACTGGAACCCAGCATGGGGCTGGATTCTCCGACCAGCTAGTGGGAGGGTGGGGTGATTCCCCTCTGATGTAGGGGGATAAGGACAGGTCAGACTCTGGAGAGAGGTGTGTTCAAACCACTGGGCCCAGAGTCAGGAGCCGGAGACGTGACAAGGAATTGTTTGTTGGACTCTGTTAGCCCAGAAGAGGTGAGACTAACCGTGACCATGCTGCAGTGCTGAGTTATGAGAAGAGGCAGACCATTGATGGGGACACTACAGAGCTGCTCTCCCATGCCTGGCTGCGAGGGGCAGCCCCAGTGGTGAGTCCACTGTTGCACACACCCTGATATAGACAAAGCCATTTTACAAGACACACCCTTCCTCCACTAATGCTAGTGAACCCAAGGCACAGTGCCCCCCCGCCATACACCATGTTACCATCTGAGTTGGCCTTCCGGCAGCAAGCTGTAAAACTGCCTTTGATCCTCCTTCCTGTCCTGCCCCTATTTCAGACAGAGGGGTAGGGACAGAGGTCAGGTTGATACAGAGACATTGGGGTGTAACTGTAAATTAGGGGAAATGTGGGGTTTTCTCATTCTGCCAACTACAAACCTTCAAAAATCATGGGTCTGGCTTAAAAAAATCATGTTTTTAAAATAATGAATGTTGGGTTCTTTTCTTTTACCTCCTGGTTCCTGAATGCTCAGGGCACACTTGCTTCACATTTTCAAGCTTTGCTCTGCTAACTGCAGGGCTATATGCTTCTTTATTTGTATATGAAAGCTGAGGCTTTCATGCAAATCATGCTTCCAGTGATGGGGGCTTTAAGAGAAACACTAAAAATCACAGGAGTCACAATGAAATCATGTGAGTTGGCAACACTGGCTTCTGCATGTGGAGCCTGTGACATGCCCCAGCCAGGACCATGGCAAAGAGGAAGCCACCTTGATTTCTCTAGGGGACCTTGCGCTCAGCACAAAGTAACTCGCCCACGTAGCATAGGGACATGAGTGGTAAAAACCACTACCTATCTCTGGTGGGGTGAGCACCCATAATCCCACAGTCCCCTGCCAATGAAGCACTGACTGCACAGTCTGAGGAACAAACGGTCTGCATATAAAAACCAAGGAAGGAGCTCTGGAAATACAGAGACAGATAGAGGTTGGTTCATGGGATAAACACCACTGAACAGAGAAAGAGTTTCAAAGATGACTCACATCCTGGGTGTGAGATTTATTTCTTAATCCCCTCTGTTGAGGGCCTGGAATCCATAACCTTCCTCTCCTAGGCTGCCAGCCTGAATCTAGTGACTACTTGGTGATCTGTGGGGGGAGATGAGTGTCTGGGTCTCTATACTATCCCTATGGGCAAGTGTCCATTTCACAAAGCCAACACTAAATCCTAGTTGACAGGCCAGGGCTGAATGAAACTGGAGTCCTGAACTACCTGCTCTCACAGCGCAAGCAGTGGTCCTTGCAGCTGTAGCTGTGGGCAGAGAGAGAGGCAGTGCAGATGAGACGTGTACTAAATGTTCTCTGCTGCACCTGTTCTTTAGATAGAGGTCTCGGGACCCCCAGACCTAGGGGATCAATCCAGTGCTTGGATTCTTGGTGCAGAAAGGCTGCCCCCCACCTCTCAAACTCCCGTACCAACTGCAGCTCAGCAGAAGCAAGGCTTGGGACTGATGGGGTGATGATGGTGCAAAGGTGGGGAGAATCCTGAAGCAGCACAAAGAAGTGAATTTGATGTGCAGCGGGAATTGGAGAGGTTAAAAAGCAGAGGGGAGAGGGTTTGGGGTGAGTGGAGTGGGTGGGAGGAAACTGGGAGCAGGGGAAATAAAAGAGAAAATGAAATTGGAACAGAGTGAAAATGTGGGGAAGGAAATAGAAGAGAATTTCAAAGGGAAAAGGATCCAAGTGATAAAATCATGGCCCGGTGTCTATATAGATCATGGAATGCAGTATAAATAAATGATAAAAGCAAGCTGATAGAAAAGCCTGGCGAGGGAAAAGGAAATCCTACCCCATGCCCCAGGGAAATGACGAGCAGGAGCAGGGAATACAAAGGAGATCCTGACTAATAGGGAAAGAGGGGAGAGTGGAAAAGAGGAATTAGAAGGAAGGTGGTGCCACAAGAGGGCACTCTTCTCCCACAACAAAGCTACCATTGCTGCTGTGGGAGCAAGTAAGTTACTGTGTGGATTAAAAATAGATAAATAATCCACCTGAAAGCCTGTCACTGTGGAAGGAATTTGTGTGGAGGGTCAGTGTGTTTGCCTGTGGGGGACAAGGTTCCTATCTGGGTCACATTTCCACATGAAAAGCAGGCCTCCTGCGAGTTATGGGGTAGCACAGCACAGCAGGGAAAAAAGGCAGTAAACTTTGATACCACTGGGGATTCCTGCTCATTAGAGGAACGGGGCCTAGAGAGGAAGTGAATACTGTAGGAGCAGCCGCAGAGCTGTGTGGAAGCTCAGGGCTAGTGTGTCAGGAGGCGGGGCGTGTCCCGAGTGAGGCGCTTCAGCAGAGCTGTGCGGGGGCCCCAGAATGGGACTAGCAGGGGTGCTGCAGGTCAGGACGGAGGAGCACTGGTGGAGCGGCAGAGGGAAGCCCAGAAAAGGAATAGTTTTATTTGTACACTGTTCCCATTGAACAAAATACGTTAATGTCCCACCAGGAGGTTGCTGCACAATCAGACCAGTGATGGTAATGCTGTACATTTGCAATACTGAAGGGCTTGATGCTGCCACGCAGTCCTGGGAGTCCCTGCAAGACCCCCTGGGGCCAAATGCATCCCTGGAGTCAGTGGAGTCATGCCAAGGCTGAATGTGGCTGATATTGACTGCTGTGAGGGCTACCTCAGCAGGAAGCTTAGGTGCTGTCTCCAGTAATGGAATAAGACAATCAGCTCAAAGTGCCACATGAAAACCAAACTGTTTATCATTTGCTTTGTGCCTCCCTCTCTCTTCAAAGCGTCTAGTTCTTGCTGGCATTTTCTCTGTTGCTGTCAGATTTTTCATTAGCAAAAGAGCTTCATTTTAGCAAAAATAGATTGGGGGTGGGGAGAAATCACGGCACTTCTAATGAGCCCCCCACCTCATCATGCAGCTCCACAGCAAAGCAACAGCTGGGTTGTTCTGCTGTGACTTTACTTCACTCCCTGCCCAGGGAATGCAGAGGCATTTGAGTACTAGGGGTGTGAAAGGTGGAGAGGAAAGAAGGAGGAAGGACGAACAAAGAGAATAAAAGGAGGAGGCAGGGGCAAGAAAAGCAGGAAGAAATGAAGGCTAGATTCTTCTCTTTTGTGTTGGTTGCACAGGGGCTGTCATTGCTGTCAGAGAGAACTGAGGGCATATTCATTAAATGAAACTGTCTCCAGGGCATATTCAGCACCACCTCAGTGACCAGGCAATTTTGCTGCCATGCAGAGGGTCAGAGGCTGAATACCAACTCTCTGGGGTAGCAGGTATGTGGAGTTAACATGCTTCCTCCTTGAGCAATCGAGCATTTTTTGTCACACCCCAGCAGTCCTCTCTGGCTGAACTAGCAGAGTTAGTGGGCACAGAAGGGATCAGCTCTACAGGATCTGGGAGAGTGGACTGGGAATTGCATAGAAACCTTCCTCCCACAGCAACAGAAAAAGGTCTTGAAATGCTCCTGGGAAGGGAAAACCCTTCACAGAAATATGGAGAGAAAACAGCCTACTAATGTGACTTGATAAAGGCAGCAAGGCTGGGAGCTAGAAGGGAGTGCTTCAAAGTCAGTAATGAAGATAAGCAGGTCTCAGATTTCTGGGGATAACCCAGTTGCCTCTCTTGATGTGGGGGAACATAGTCTATGCATTGCCCAATTTGTCGGGGGATATCATGAAGGCCACTCCTGGAGACCTGATACCAGACTAGATAGACCAATATAAATCTTCATGCTTCAGGTCATAAGCAAACCATTAACTCCCTGGGGTCAGGAAGAAAATTCCCCTGGGCTCGGGTTATTACATCACTGCCTTAGGCAGGGTTCTTACATCTTCCTCCGAAGAAGCAGGTAGCGGGTACCGTTGGAGACAGAATACTGAACTAGATGGGCCATTGATCCAGTTGGGCAATTCCTACGCAGCTGTCTGACCCAGTGAGGGGAAATCCTACAGTATCTTTGCAGGGCTATTCCACAGCAGGGCTTCCCACAGGGCAACAGAGTCCCTCACTGCATATCTGACAATGGCTGAACACAAAGGCCAGCTGAGCATGAAGGCCATCAGCTGGGGGAGAACAGGCACACTGAGACACTGGGAATGTCCCCTGGCTGCCTTCTAATGCCCCCAGAGGCCTTCTGAGCAGCTGCCAGTTCTCTGAGCCCCAAGCCCTCAGTACCATGATACAATCACTTTAAAGTGTGCTACGACAGGATGCTCCTTTCCCAGCAGGTTTCTTCCTATCTTCTCCCTGCCCTCATATTCAGCCTCTTTAGAACCAAGGGGGGTGCTACCAGAAACCTCCCAGGGGACAAAGACATCAGCTCCTAATTGTACAGCAAGCCTGGCACCTCCCCTCCCTCTGTGGCTAATTGAACCTGTTCTCCTGACAGGCTGCCTGACTGAGGCACACTGGCCCTCCCACCTAGCAGGAGGCCCTATGCTAATTAGCAGCCGGGCTGACAGCTTTCTCCAGTTCAGTGATATCTTTCAACCTGCCACCTGTCACCCAGCCTCCCCCCACTTCCCTTTGCCTTAAGGAATTATTACTGAGCGCAGCTTTCAGAGCATAGATATAAGAAGCCATATGGGGCAGGTGTGTGTGGGGAGGACCCCTGCAAAGATGGCTTTTTCCAGGAGCAGCTGTGTGATAATTTGGCCTTGTCTTTTGTAAAGGGAGCCTGGCAAAGGCCCTCATTTCTGTGGCCAACACCATTTGCTAATGGTTGGGAAGGGCAGCGAGAGTCCCTCCCCCGCCTGCTTTTCAGAATGGATGGACCCGATCCATAGCTGGAGTAAATCTTTGGAGCCCCATTGACATCAGTGCTGACAGATTTACCACACCTAAGGATGTGGCCTGAGAAGCAGAGCAGGAATACCTAGCTGTTATCTAATGCTTTTCATCCCTTGATCTCAAAGGATGTCAGTATCATCCCCATTTTACAGATGGGGAAATAGAGGCACAGAAAGGGGAAGTGACTTGCCCAATGGCATCCAGCAGGCAAGGGGCAGAGCCAAAAATAGAACTCAGGGCTCCTGAGTCCCAGTCCAGTGCCTTATCCTCTAGGTCACACTACCTAAAAGAAGGAGGAGTTCTGCTCCTCTTTGGACTGAAAACATCCAGCCTGAGAGCTGACCTGCTAAGTCACCTCACTGAGTAAGATGAGTGTCAAAACCTAAGGTGGAAAGGCAAGGAAAAGAATAGAAAGCTAGCTGGCTGGGGGAGGGAGGTAGTTGAACACAGACTCCAAGGAATTGCCATGGAGAAAAGACCCTGACTTCAGATCCTTTTTACAACAGGGCAGGTAGAAAAACCAGCATTTAATTTTTATGCAAATTTTTGAACCCTCCCCACCAAAAGCCTTATTTTTTTATTTGTCAGAATGTTTCATGCTTTAAAAAAGAGAGAGAGAGAAATGGACGGAAACACAAAATGTTTTGTTTCATTTTGAAGTTAATTTTCTTTTCTTTTTTTAGAAAAAGGCATAATGAGATCCAGAGGCTGGAAGCGAGATAAATTCAGAGTAGAAATAAGATGCATGTTTTTAACACTGAGGTTAATTAACAATTGGAACAATTTATAAGTGACATGGTAGATTCTCCAACTCTTGAAATCTGTCTCTGTAAAAAAAAGATGCTCTAGCTCAGGTAAGGTCGCTTGGCCTGTGTGATGAAGGAAGTTGGCCTGGGTGATTGTTGTCAAGCTGTCCTGCAGTGGCTCAAAAGCATGAGTAGCAACCCCAGGGCAGACTGTTAAGAAGCAGGGCACAGACCGGAATTGGCCGCATGTTCTATATTTAGATTTCACCCACCAAGTAACAAGGGTGAATTCAGCAAGCATTATAACAGCTTTACCATGGAGTCACAGACAGTCCCCTTGGTTACTCCCATCTATCTTGGCACCCAGGCAAGCCGGCCTTTGTGATAGATGGTCCCTTACACCACAAATCACAATATTTGGCTTACTCCCAGTCCCAAAGGACCAGTCACTTACCTCAGTCAATTGCTCCTTAGATCTCACTCCAAAGACAATGCTTGTAGCCAATCCTATAATAAACTAACTAAATATGTTTCAACTTGGAAAAGGATATAAGAGAGTTAGTTACAACGTTAAAGCAGATAAACATACCCACACCAATGAGTTAGTCTTAAGTTTCAAAAGGTAATAGAAACTTCTATAGTAAGCAAGCTCTATATGTCCTTTAGGGCTATCCCAGGCTAAGCCCTGGGGATCGCTGGTTTAGTAATTCTTGCCCCCCTCAGAGTCCAAGCAGCATAAAAGATACAGATTCTCCTTCTGCTTCAAGTTGCAAGTTCAGCTCTTGGGAGGAATTCAGTTGCACATCGCCTCTTCGGGGTGGGGGGCACAATCTACAAACCCGTTCATCTTCTGAAGTTCCACGGTGGTTCATCTGGTGTTGCTGTGATTTATAGTTACAGAAGCAAACACTTAAATATTACCTTATAACACGGGATACAGGTATTATAAGTGAGATTAATGGAGGCAGCAACTTACAAGCATTTCATGAAGTCTAAACACAAAACACATTTTTCTAACTCTAATGCCTGTTTTAAGAATATTAACACACAGGTGAGCCAGACTGGTTCCAGCTCTGTATTTGTCAGTGTTCAGTTGACACCTAGGGGTTTTGGCGAGAGCTGGCACCTGGTTTGTCAGCATCACAATCATAATTGTCCCTTCTGACCTTAAAATCTATGAATCCTCAGAATTTGATTGACTGACTGATATTTCTGTGGTGTTCATCACAATAGTATCTCAGAACTATTCACTCCTAGCATAGCTATTGCAAAGGGCCTGTAAATTCCATCCAGGGATTGACCCCAGCACAGGATTCCCAGTTCAGGGGGCAGTCCAGCATAGGAGAGGGCATGGTCAAAGCATTTCATTACCCCAGCTGTTCCTCGAGTGCCATAAAACCTACAGGAGCCACGGAAGGGCAGAACCAGCACTGGGGATTGAACTGGTCTCCCATAACTTTAGAATTAGGAAGTTGCAAACTGCCTCCTCCCTGGCCCTGGATGAACATCGTTAGTTTTAACCCTGTTTGGGCTCAGCCTCTCCATCAGAGAAACAGAATTTCAGTTAGTTGATGATGGAATGAAGGTTCCACTCAGACGCTGAGAAGAATGTGTGATAACTGAGGTGGAGCAAACCCTTCCCTACTACTTCAATGGAAAGTGCTATTGCAGCGAGAGGCCCAAGTGCAGTTAGGCCAGAACTTGGGTTCAAACCTAGACCTGAATCTAGGATTTATGGGCTCGGTCGTGTCCCCACTTTATCCCAGGGTGCAGTCCCACTGTGCTCAATGGAGCTGTGTTTCTATAATGGAATCTTGACTCTGAACATCTCTGACTCTGTGAAGTCAAATCACACCCTAGACTGGAGCTGAATGTCTTGGCTGGGGGCTTATCTCTAATTTCTGCTCAGCTGCCTGTGCACAGAAATCTCTTTATTCCCAGAATGCAAGGGCAGTGTATCCCTGCTATGTGTTCACAAAAAAACATTCTGGGTATCGCCATGCAAATGAGCCTATCAATGTGGCAGATTGTAATTGTTTAAAGTTAAATTATAAAACAAACGACCTCAGTTTCACTGCACATCCCCTGCAAATACCACACTACTGAACTGAGAGGGGAAGCATTTTCAGCTAAACTCCTAAGGCCTGGAGAGAATACCAGGGAATTCAGCTTGTGCAGTGATTTCAGCCACCTAAACAAGTTTTGGAGGTAATATAAGACTATTTGGACCTTGCATTTTTAATTAAGTCTTTTAATTATCCCAGTGTATTTTATTAGCTTTTATGAAGACAGCTGCTTTTTAATGCTGTATAAGCCAAATCTCTGCTCTGAAGCACAACTTGGCCAAATCAGGATTTTGGTCCCCAACAGCCTTCATCAGTGGTTCACTCGGTAATTTAATTTAAACTGTAATTTACCATCCCAGCTTGATTGAAACACGCTCGGCTGGAGTGTTTGTGCTATTATATGATGGACTGGGGCAATGTTCCAGTTACAGGATGATGAGCTTGTTGCTGAAGGTAGGGACAAACACCAGGCAGTCCTTGACAGGCCAGCAATGTCCCCCCTCCCTGCTCCTCCTCTTCCCCCTTTTTTCTTTTATTGATTTGTATTTGTTCACTAGCGTTGGGTCTAACCCACACTCCTGGGTGTAGAGTCCCTTGAACCTTGGGTGAATCCAAACCCACATACAAATCCAAAGGTCACAGCTGCTGCATCTCTCTGTAGTGGGAATTATAGCCCTCTCCAGTGCTGGAATTACTGGGTGGAATGTTATGCGCTCTATTAGGCAGGAGGTCCAAGCAGATTCTGTGCTGTACAGGTTCTTGTACCATCCTCGTTACTATAATATCTGAACGATGTGGTGACAATGGTCCCAGTCAGCTTTAGAATCTGGGTCTTGTGTTTCTATGCTCCGTTAACCACAGTACCTGATCACTTCACACGCTTTAGTGTATTTATCCACACCACACCCCAGTGAGGTAGGGCATGGGAAACCCAGGCTCCAAGACCCAGATCCACAAAGGTATTTAGGAAATCAATGGAAGTTAGGAACCTAAGTCCCTTTGTGGATCTGGGCCAGAGACTTTGGGCATGTCTATTACGCAATTAAAAGCCTGTGGCTGACCCATGCCAGTTGACTTAGGCTTGCAGGGCTCAGGCTAAGGGACTGTTCAATTGCCCGAGCTGCAGACTGAGCTCTGGGACCCTCCCACCTCACAGGGTCCTATTCACTACTAAATGCAAGGTGGAACAGATTGTTTAGCATCAGTAGGTTCTGAAGGTCTTGTGCAGATTTCTTTTGAGGAAGAGGGCTGAGAGGTCAGATGTGGAATGATCGCTTTGTGAAAAGTGTTCACCCACAGGTGACAGGGTGTTTTGGCCTTTGATCATATTTCTGTGCAAGTTCATTTGAGAGTGTAGTGATTGTCTGGTTTCACCCCCATAGTTGTTGTTGGGGCATTTAGTGACTGGATAAGGTACACCCCATGTAGTGATAGGTGTGTGTAGGACCTGTGGATCTTGAAAGGTGTGGTGTGGGGGGTGTTGATCATTGTAGTATTGGAGATATGTCTGCATGTTGTGCATCTGTTGTTCTGGCAGGGTCTGGTGCCTCTTTGAGTTGGTGTGTCCTGGTTCGGGGGGCACTTGCTTCTGATGATGAGCTGGGTGAGGTTGGGGGGTTGTTTGAAGGCCGGAAGACTGGGGTCAGGAAAGATTTCTTTCAGGATGTGGTCCCCTTTGAGAATGGGTTGTAATTATTTGATGCCCCATGTGGGTTCCAGTGTGGGGTGACAGGTGACAACTAGGGCTGTGTGGTTAGAGGGGTCCTCCCCCCCCACCCTTATTGAAGCAGGCTCTCTTGTGGTTTTGAGGTCACACAGGTAGGCTGTGGTGGAGTGTTAAGTTGAAATGAGATCTCCTAAGTCTCAGACTAGTTCACTAACTACCGGCCTGTCCTTTCAAACAGGCTAAGCTGAACCCCTGGATCTGCACACCGCCGAATGCCTTTGAGGGGGTCATAATTCCACTCTAGGGCTAGAATCAAACTTGGCTGCTTTAGACCTGTGATGGGTTATGCCCCACATCAGCCCTGAGAGGTTTAACAAGGACCTGGGAGGCCAGTTATGTCACCTGGCATCACCTGAGATAAGGCGGGCCAAGGTTAATTGAGAATTAAGTCCAGCTGGGGGTGGGTTGGGACAGCTCTATAAAACCAGGAAGCTGCAAGCAGAAAGGAGCTGTGGGGGAAGGAGTCTGCTGTTATTTCCTGGGAAGATTATCAAAGGCATGGAATACAAGCTATATGAGCAAAGACTGAAGGAACCAGGTATGTTTAGTTAGGAAAAGAGGAGATTGAGGGAGGACATCATAGCAGTCTTCAAATACTTGAAAGGCTGCCATAAAAAAAATGGAGAAAAGTTGTTCTCTCTTGCCACAGAGGGCAGGACAAGAGGAAAGGGGCTCAAATTAGAGCAAAACTGATGTAGATTAAATCTCAGGAAAAACTTCCTATGTGAAAGAACAGTAGGACAATGGAACAGATTGCCTCGGGGGGGTTGTGGAAACTCCTTCTGTGACGTTCCCCTCTGTTATCTGGACTGGTGATCTATGCCACTCCAATCCTTGACTCTGGGAGCCAGCCTTACCCTGCTCTGCTGTGAGAACCCCCACTCCTGGGCTGTTCATGCACAGCCTCTAGCATGTAAGCTGCTCTTTGTGCAACCAAATGACACTAGCCAATATCTCTGGTCCCAGACACAACCCTAGGAATCTCCGTCTTGCAGTGTTCAGTTATGCCAGCTAAACTGCAAGCTTATATGAGTTTGTCAATTTTCCAAAGAAATGGATATGCACCAAGCTTGTTATCCCAAGGGGAGTCTCTGACATGCTTCAAACCAGACACATTGCATCAGGTAAAATAAACACACAGATTTATTAACTACCAAGATAGATTTGACGTGATATTCAGTGATAGGCAAAAAGTCAGAGTGCTTATCAAAATAAAATATAAGCATGCAGTCTAAACTGTCAACCCTATTAGACTGGGCAACATCTAGATTAAGCAGTTTTTCTCACCCCACTAGATAGTGCAGTCTTTAATATACAGTTTGTTCCTTAAACCTGGGCCAATCTCCTCTGTTGGAGTCTTGTCTTCTTTTCACTGTCTTAGTTACTTGCAGCGAAGGTGAGGGCAGGAGAAGGGCCTGGTATGTGTCCACTCTGTCTGTTTTATACCCTAAGTCCATGTGCTTGGGGAGCACAAGTCCAGACATGTCTGGGGGGCATTGCTGAGTCTCTCCAAGCAAGGTTGAGCAATTCCTCTGGTGTGACCTCATGCAGGTGAGTCATTGCATCGTAGCTCCCTTGCTGGACAATGGCTGTTGATGGGTTGTTTGACACCCCGTGTAGGTGTTGGTTACTTTCCTTGCTATTGCCTCTGGGGAGCTAATATCTGGCTGATTCTCCAATTTACAGCATGTTTTAGTTACTACCATACAACACAATTCTCGTAACTTCATATGCAGTACGCTCCCCCAAGATATAGAATGTCACACCTTCACTGGAGGGTTACAAAAGGAGGCTGCATAGCCATCTATCTCAGATAGTTTAGACCTAACAAATCCTGCATCTTGGCAGGGCGTTAGACTAGATGATCCTTGTGGTCCCTTCTAACCCTACAATTCTATGAAAACTAAACACCACCCCTGGTGCCTCCAAGAGGCATTACTTCCCCATTCGCAAGCACTGAGCCTGTGTATAACAACGTAAAACTTTTATTAAAAGGGAGAGGAAACTCTGCATTAATTTGGGAAAACACGGCAGCAACAATTCAAAAGTATGCAAACCACAAGTAAGTACCTGCCCCACAGCATCTTGGGCAGTAGTTCTTTGCCTCAGTGTCCCTCCTTTCGGTGTGAAATCTGATGGACAAATGTCCCTTTAACACATCGCTCCCTTTTTCCTGTGCTACATCCCCCTCCCTGTTGGCTGTCCGAGGCCAGCAAAGTCCCATAATTCAGGGATGTGTTCATATGGGCTCACTTCCCACCCCCGTTAAGCAAAGCTTCTGAAGCTGCTGCTCACGGCTATCACAGTTGTCTCTGCCTATGCTAGCCACTCGCTGACACCTCTGCCTCTAGCCGCAATGCTGCGTTCTGAGGCTCCACAACTTAGCCCAGTTCTTAATGGTTATAGCTCTTAGTGGTTTCACTGGGTAGCATGGAACCTCACTGCTACTGCATCCTCTGGGTTTTCTTTCACCTTAACGCTGTCCTCACACCAGGTCTAAGGTTCAGCCCCCTGGACCTGCTCATCACTGATTTCAGCTCTAGTGATCACTGAGTAGAAACAAGGACTCTCAACTAAGTCCGATTGGTTCTTTGAACACTGGAGGGGGAGGCTGAAATGGTACACAGGATGCTTTAAACAGATGTTCATAGGTGTGGATGCTATCTCCACCCCCTCTGACTTTCACTTGGATTTGGCATTACTACTCCTGCTTAGTGAGGTTATATTTAGGCCTTCCCCCCCAATTAGGGCATATCAAGTACAGTTCTGCTGCCCATTAGTCATTAACCTTGTGTTTCAGAGTGAATTTAAAGTGAATTTAGCCTCAAACAATCAAAATAGGGTTACTGGCTAAGTAGATAGAGGGAAGCAGTAGATGTGACATCTTGATTTTTAGCAAGGCTTTTGGCAGTCCTGCATGACACTCTCATAAGCAAACTAGGGAAACGTGGTCTAGATGAAATTGCTATAAGGTGGGTTGGAAGATTGTACTCAAAGAGTTCTTAATGGTTTGTTGTCAAACTGGGATGATGAATGTAGTGCGATTACACGGGGTCAGTCCTGGCTCCAGTACTGTTCAATATTTTCATTAATGATTTGGATAAGGGACACAATATGCTTATGAAATTTGTGGATGACACTAAGGTGTGAGGGGTTGCAAGCACGTCGGAGGACGGGATTAGAATTCAAAACAACCTTCATTGGAGAATTGGTCTGAAATCAGCAAGATGAAATTCAATAAAGGCAAGTGCTAAGTACTTCACTTCGGAAGGAAAAATCAAACACACAGCTACAAAATGGAGAATAGCTGGCTAGGCGGTAGTACTGCTGAAAAGGATTTGGGGGTTATAGTGGATCGCAATTGGAATGTGTCAATAATGTGATGCAGTTGTGAAAAAGGCTATTATTAATCTTGCATGTAGTAACAGGAGTGTTGCATGTAACACATGGGAGATAATTGTCCTGGTCTACTCAGCACTGGTGCGGCCTCAGCTGGAGTACTGCATCCCGTTCTGGGCACCATGCTGCAGGAAAGATGTGGACAAACTGGAGAGAGTCCAGAGGAGAGTAACGCAAATGATAAAAGGTTTAGAAAACCTGCCTTATGGGGAAGATAAAAACACCTGGGCTTGGTTAGTCTTGAGAAAAGAAGATTGAGGTGGGACCTGATAACAATCTTCAGGTATGTTAAGGGCTGTTATAAAGAGGACAGTGATCAATCGTTCTCCATGTCTAATGAAGGTAAGACAAAAAGTAATGGGCTTAATCTGCAGCAAGGAAGATTTCTGTTAGATGTTAGGAAAAACTTTCTAACTCTAAGGGTAGTTAAGCTCTCAAATAGGCTTCCATGGTTTCTATGATTCTACAAAGATTGATCCCTTTGGCAAAGCAGATCTATCTGCAGATTACTTAGGCAAAGTAGGGGTGTCTATGCAAATACAGTCTGCTCCTGAGGTCTTTTCCCCCAGTTCATCAGTGGATGGCAGGGGAGAGCTTATTCAGACCCTGGTTCACAGTGAAATGAATTGAATGCCTTCGGTGGGATTAAAGAGACAAGGTGGGTGAGGTACTATCTGTTGGACCAACTTGTGCTGGTGGGAGAGACAAGGGGCATTACTCCAGGTTTATGCTGCGGTGGGTGGCCGCACCATTTTTCTCCAGGTGACATGCTGATTTCAGACAGAAGGGTTCAAGTGCTCTGCTGCTCACCCAGAGTGCACTGAAAACCAGTGAGCATGAAGCCTGTTTCTTGCACTTCCTAGAGGGAGGAGTTTTACCTAGCTCTGAAATAGCCATCTGCACCCACAAGTGCCGGGAAATGGAGTTTTCCTATGCATGGGCCCACCACAAGCAGGTTACAAGGTACTTCATCCTACAACAAATGGCAAGGTATGTGGGGAGCACGGGACCATTCCTTTTCATGTGAAGACAGAGCAGAGGGGACTCCTTTGGCCAGTGAATATCGCATTAAGCTCTTTTGCTTTTATGCCTTCATCCTCGAGTCCAGTTTTCTCTCCCTTAACACAGACACAGTCCGATGATCTCATTTCAGCCCCTAAGGCTGTCGGCCTCATCAGGAAAGCACAATACATGATTTGGCTTGATTTCATTCCACCTGCCTAGGCCAGGCCTCATGCTAACCCAGAGACTCAATCGTCCCTGGGGATGCTGATCCTTCTGGGTCAGGGCTGAGGGGCACTGGTGTACTGAGTGCTCAGCCAGGCCCGCTCTTGACCTGGCAGGTGATAAATGGGGGGCCGTGGGTTCTTGTCGCTGCTGGTCTGTCCACCTGATGCCGTGTGATTGTGAGAGGGAGGAAGTGATTGAAGGGAAAAATGAGAAAACGAATGAACCTGAAAACACATCTGAGGAGAAGATCGAAGCGGGGCTGGAAGGGAGCAGGACAGTCATCACTTCATAAACAGCAGACCGCGCGAGCCTCTTGCATCACAGGTTGAGATTTTAGAGTAGAACAAGCAATGGAGACATGCGCCTACCAAAACCCCCTGAAGGGCCAAGGCAGCCAGACGAGACAGAGTGACTTTCACAAGAGGGTTTTCAGAAGGTTACAAAACCTAAAGGGCAGATTCTTACCTGGCACCATGACACCCGCTGACTTCAGTGGAACTAGGCAGTGTTACGCTTGTGGAGGAGCTGGCTTAAAATCCATCTCCTCCCTTCCCCCAGTGTTAAAGTAAAAGTCCCTTCAGAATTACCTGGTGGTCAGTGTGCTATTCTCAAGATAGGTTTTCTTCTTCTCTTTACAGTCAAGACGGCATTGAGGGATCCAGAGATACTGGCTAACCAGTCCCTTTTAAAATCACAAGCCAAGTGGTGTTCTTACAATAGTGAAAATCTGTGTAACAGTGCTGGCTTTGTTGGAGTTGCTCCTGGCTTATGCCAGGGAGAACTAGAGGAGAATCAGGCCACATGGTATAATGAGGCTTAAACATTGCTTAAAAAGCTGTCTGTGGCCCTGATCCTCTCCTGCACTGAGATCTGCTTGGTTACAGCTCTTTCATTCTTTGCTCAGCCCCACTGCAATTTAGAGCAGCTCAGGGCTGCTTTAACTAGGGTGACCAGATATCCTGATTTTTATAGGGACGTCCCAATATTTGGAGCTTTGTCTTTGTCGCCAATTACCTGCCCATCCCCGTCCCGATTTTTCGCACTTGCTGTCTGGTCACCCTACCTTTAACCTGTGCCAGCTGGAAATTACCCTATCTCTGGGTCCTCCTCCTTGCACCCAGTGTGCCCCCTGCAATGCAGGGAAGGGAGTGTAGGAGCCAGCTATGCCTGCTCAGGACTGCCAGCTTTCAGTTTCCTTTGACTAGGTGCTAACACCATTTTTTTGATGTGCCAATGGGGCACCAAACCATGTCTGTGCACTGTTTGACTAGGATGCCTTCCTACTTGATCTCTGTAGATTAGGATGCCCCGAGTGCATTGCATGCCCCCTGTGCGCACTCTATCCCACTGAAGCACTATGGGAAAACTGTCCAAATTTTCCCAGAATGCACTGCTGCAATCATGGTTAGGCAATGCAATAGGTGCAGACAAACAGATACAGTTGACAAAGGATTGTGTTGTGCAGAAAAAAGAATGCTGTGTTTGCTGCAGCTGGCCA
The DNA here is from genome assembly GCF_965140295.1 of Lepidochelys olivacea. NCBI lineage: Eukaryota > Metazoa > Chordata > Testudines > Cheloniidae > Lepidochelys > Lepidochelys olivacea. The sequence goes on from NC_140424.1 coordinate 20,518,774, forward strand.
GGCTAGCATTTGCTGCAGTTTCACAAGGGAAATGAAAATGACAGGATCTATCCTAATGATTCAAGGCATAAGATGATTACCAGTAGCAGTCAGGAAGGAATCTCCTCCAGGCTAATATAGAATAATGTACCTAGGTGCCTTGGTAGGGGGGTTATATCTTACTTTGCATCTTATAGAGATGGCCAAAGTTGCAATTCCAGACCAGATGGAACATTGATTCATTTTAAGGAGGGATTTGTGGCTTGTCAGTGTTGAGGAGAAGAATGGTCTTGTAGCCACAGCCCTTAGGAGAGGTGGGATCAATTCCTGGCTCTGTCACCGGTTTCTCATGTAACCTTGGGGAAATCACTTCAACCCTTTCCGGCTCAGTTCCCCATTTGTAAAATGGGGATGGCCCTTCCTTTCTTTGTTCAGACTGTAAACTCTTTGGGACAAGCACTATTTCATACAATGTGTATGCGCACACACCGAACACGATGGGGCTTTGATCTCCCTTGGGGCCTGTAGATACAGCTAATTAATAATAATCTTATAGACAGAGGTGTGGAGCAGTGTGTGGCAGTGATTTATTTTTTTTTTTTTTGGGCCATCTGGATTAGATGATGGGGGTACAACTTTGTCTCTGTTTTACAGAACTAGGGAGGTATCACAGAAGCCACACTGATTCATCTAAGGAAATGATTGTGCTGTATTCTGCAAACACTGCTGTTAGTGTCTGATAGAAACAGAAGGGTGAAAACACATGCCACCCCATATGTGGGCATCTTAAAAGCAGCCAGTGTTGTGCTTGAGAGGGAAACGTGCTTTGAATAGTGCACTGCAGCAGATAAATAGTAACCACGATTTACCCTGCCATCCAGGTTTCTAGTGAGCAATGCAAGACAGGCAGACTGAGCACTTACTATATGCCAGGCTGAAAAATGGAGATGAGAAGGAACAACATTAGATATACAGCTTGGGTGGGGTGGAGGAGGTGGAAACTGGTGACTTAATTCCTGCACAGCATCAGCAGTTTAGGGCAGACAGCTCTGCCTCTGCATCTCAGAGCCCCTTATGTCCACATGCCTGTTGGGTTTAAGGCCCCAAGGAACCATAGAATCATAGAATATCAGGGTTGGAAGGGACCCCAGAAGGTCATCTAGTCCAACCCCCTGCTCAAAGCAGGACCAATTCCCAGTTAAATCATCCCAGCCAGGGCTTTGTCAAGCCTGACCTTAAAAACCTCCAAGGAAGGAGATTCTACCACCTCCCTAGGTAACGCATTCCAGTGTTTCACCACCCTCTTAGTGAAAAAGTTTTTCCTAATATCCAATCTAAACCTCCCCCACTGCAACTTGAGACCATTACTCCTCGTTCTGTCATCTGCTACCATTGAGAACAGTCTAGAGCCATCCTCTTTGGAACCCCCTTTCAGGTAGTTGAAAGCAGCTATCAAATCCCCCCTCATTCTTCTCTTCTGCAGGCTAAACAATCCCAGCTCCCTCAGCCTCTCCTCATAACTCATGTGTTCCAGTCCCCTAATCATTTTTGTTGCCCTTCGCTGGACTCTCTCCAATTTATCCACATCCTTCTTGAAGTGTGGGGCCCAAAACTGGACACAGTACTCCAGATGAGGCCTCACCAATGTCGAATAGAGGGGAACGATCACGTCCCTCGATCTGCTCGCTATGCCCCTACTTATACATCCCAAAATGCCATTGGCCTTCTTGGCAACAAGGGCACACTGCTGACTCATATCCAGCTTCTCGTCCACTGTCACCCCTAGGTCCTTTTCCGCAGAACTGCTGCCTAGCCATTCGGTCCCTAGTCTGTAGCTGTGCATTGGGTTCTTCCGTCCTAAGTGCAGGACCCTGCACTTATCCTTATTGAACCTCATCAGATTTCTTTTGGCCCAATCTTCCAATTGGTCTAGGTCCTTCTGTATCCTATCCCTCCCCTCCAGCGTATCTACCACTCCTCCCAGTTTAGTATCATCCGCAAATTTGCTGAGAGTGCAATCCACACCATCCTCCAGATCATTTATGAAGATATTGAATAAAACCGGCCCCAGGACCGACCCTTGGGGCACTCCACTTGATACCGGCTGCCAACTAGACATGGAGCCATTGATCACTACCCGTTGAGCCCGACAATCTAGCCAGCTTTCTACCCACTTTATAGTGCATTCATCCAGCCCATACTTCCTTAACTTGCTGACAAGACTACTATGGGAGACCGTGTCAAAAGCTTTGCTAAAGTCAAGAAACAATACATCCACTGCTTTCCCTTCATCCACAGAACCAGTAATCTCATCATAAAAGGCGATTAGATTAGTCAGGCATGACCTTCCTTTGGAGAATCCATGCTGGCTGTTCCTGATCACTTTCCTCTCATGCAAGTGCTTCAGGATTGATTCTTTGAGGACCTGCTCCATGATTTTTCCAGGGACTGAGGTGAGGCTGACTGGCCTGTAGTTCCCAGGATCTTCCTTCTTCCCTTTTTTTAAAGATTGGCACTACATTAGCCTTTTTCCAGTCATCCGGGACTTCCCCGGTTCGCCACGAGTTTTCAAAGATAATGGCCAGTGGCTCTGCAATCACAGCCGCCAATTCCTTCAGCACTCTCGGATGCAACTCGTCCGGCCCCATGGACTTGTGCACGTTCAGCTTTTCTAAATAGTCCCTAACCACCTCTATCTCCACAGAGGGCTGGCCATCTCTTCCGCATTTTGGATTGCCCAGCGCAGCAGTCTGGGAGCTGACCTTGTTAGTGAAAACAGAGGCAAAAAAAGCATTGAGTACATTAGCTTTTTCCACATCTTCTGTCACTAGGTTGCCTCCCTCATTCAGTAAGGGGCCCACACATTCCTTGGCTTTCTTCTTGTTGCCAACATACCTGAAGAAACCCTTCTTGTTACTCTTGACATCTCTGGCTAGCTGCAGCTCCAGGTGCGATTTGGCCCTCCTGATATCATTCCTACATGCCCGAGCAATATTTTTATACTCTTCCCTGGTCATATGTCCAACCTTCCACTTCTTGTAAGCTTCTTTTTTATGTTTAAGATCCGCTAGGATTTCACCATTAAGCCAAGCTGGTCGCCTGCCATATTTACTATTCTTTCGACTCATCGGGATGGTTTGTCCCTGTAACCTCAACAGGGACTCCTTGAAATACAGCCAGCTCTCCTGGACTCCTTTCCCCTTCAAGTTAGTCCCCCAGGGGATCCTGGCCATCCGTTCCCTGAGGGAGTCGAAGTCTGCTTTCCTGAAGTCCAGGGTCCGTATCCTGCTGCTTACCTTTCTTCCCTGTGTCAGGATCCTGAACTCAACCAACTCATGGCCATGATGATCTTGACCAAAGCTGTGACAATCCTTGAAGAAACAGGACTGTGTTAAGCACTGTACAGAATGGACAGAAGAATGTCAGTTCAGTCACGTGGCACTGGGGCTTCGTGGGCCTCAGGAGCTGATTCTTAGTGCAGTGGGCTGGGACTCAGAAGATGGGGGTTCTATTCCCAGCTCTGCCACTAGCTTATTGAGTGACCTTGGGCAAGTCACTGCCCTACTCTGTGCCTCAGTTCCCCATCTGTAAAACAGGGGTTTTAATTATCCTGACCTCCTTTGTAAAGTGCTTTGAGATGTACCGATGAAAAATGGTATACATGAATGAGGTATTAATATTTGCAGCAAAAAATGCCCAAATTCTTTTTCCAGTTCCCCTTGAAATACATTTATATAATGAGGAGAGAGAGGCTGAAAACCACCCGATAGGTCTGATCCAGGGTCACCGGGGTTCTCCCGTTGACTGCAATACAGGCTGTCAGTAGACAGAAGAAGCCCACAACTTTCCTGGGGTCCTATGGGTGTTATGGGCTACAGCAGAATTTCCCAGTGGCTGTGCTGTCCCAGAACGATAGCCCAACAAACCCAGCACAGGGCAACAATCATTGGGGGGGAGGGTAGGAGGTGGGGAAAAGGGGAGGCTGGACCTCTTTATGTGCTCCACAGCCTGAGAGGAAGAAGTCAGTGCAGAGCGCCATGGCTCACTGCATTTCCAGGCTTGCTATCATGAACTGACCTTCACTGAATATGGACCCTATTGTTCCCCACAGGCTCATGTGCAGAGGAGACCCCCAGTACACTAATCTCCCTCTGCCTGGGTGTAAGTGGGGAACAGCTACCTCCCCAAAACATGTCTCATCCTCCCAATGACCCTACAGAGAGTACTCCTGAAAATTCAGACTGTGGGCAGCTGCAGAGGTCCCTCTGTGCAGGGAAACCACCCTTAAGGGACGGTTCCTTCCCAGGCATGGCGGCAAGTCCCAGGCAGCACACCTGCTATGGTGCTGCACTGGGCTGGGAGCACAGCTGGTGCAGAGCATGAGCCCTTTAAGCAATCCTCCCCTGGGAAGGGGAGTAAATTTTATTATTCAGATGAGGAATTGGAGGTAGAGAGAGGTTACTGCTATAGACAGAGTCGGCACCCACACTAGGATTAGAACTCATCAGTTGCTGTTGCTACAGCTTGTGCTTGGACCACTAGACCACACTGCTCTACCAAGCTCAATAATACAGGGAGTAATGTATGGTACAAATTGCTGTCAGGGGATGTGGCACTGGGAGGTGGGGGAAGTCTGTGCCTTTAAGGGATGAGCTTCCCAGATCTCAGGTGGGGCTATGAAGGTCTTGCTATTATGCACAGTCATTTGGAATCAGACACAGAATAAAGCAGCTCTCTTGCAAGCGCTGACTGATCCCTAACCACCACAGGAGACCTAACCAGGCTTCAGTTACAGAGTTTTAGGGAACTAGAGGTCAGGTAGGTGGGTACTGTACTGCATGTGTTAAGGCTGGCCACAGAAAGAAATAGCCACTTAAGATTTTTCAGGGCCAAGTTCAGCTAAGCGCACACAGCAGTACAAATATCAGACACAGAAACTATAGTTAGCTTTAGAGCTAATTTAAAAAACAAAAACCAAAAAAGTTGTCAAAAAGGTCAACATTTTGAATGTTTTCACATGGCACTGATCCATTTCACAATTTCTCACCAACTTTATTTTGGATTTTTTTTTTCCAGTGGAAAATGTTATTGAAGTAGCAAATCAATATTTTTGGAGAAGTATGTCAATAACTCTTTCCATAATATCTTCAACAAAAATGTAAACAACAAATTTTTAAAAGCACCAAATTTTTCATGGAAAAATGAACCGTTTTGACAAAATCCACAATATTTTGGGGGAAAAATTCTTTTACCTTTTTTTGACACACACAAAACAAACCCCCAAAAAAGCTTTATATTCAAGCAATTTTGACCTGTTCTCATCTGGACACTAAAGTTAGGTGAAGAAAAAGCACCAGAAGGATATGAACTCTTAAACTGCAGTAATCCTGTGTCCAGGCAGAAGAAGTCTTTGGCCAGGAAGAAAGTCACAGAATAAAATCCCTTCTGAAGAGAACGAATGTGTCTCTGAGATTTCTGCAGTGCATCAGCAGCTCTTTAAAGTGATACTAGATGTTCTTGTTCGGTTACATATGGAAGAGGCAGAGCCTTTAATTTGTAGGAAACTCAATCTAACCATGCCAAGATTTTGGTTTAAAACTTGAGCATCAATTTGCCACTCTGCTGTGAATAGCACAACATGGCTATTTGCTGTCAGCACAGCTGCAGCCAAACTGATGTCACCAGACCAGAGTTCACTTAGTGATGATTAATTACTAGTTAAAGGACACATGTTGCAAACCCAGGGGCTACAGATCCCTCCTCCCCAATGCCCCCAGTCTCCAAAGGTTAAAGAAACTGTGTAACTTGAAATTGGGCTGGGCATTTAGTCATGTCAGCCATCCCCACTTGACTGCTACTGGTGTTCAGTCTCATTCCCCAGTTGGAAGTTACATGGAATGGCCAGTTTGTGGAAAAGTGAGGCAATCAGGCTCTGCCCTGTCTCATCGCAACAGTGAGCAGCCTCTAGAGGAAGTCACAGGACTTCAGCCCATGGCTGTTCTGGTTAGCAAACACATGGGACTTAGATTGATTGCTGCCCATGGAAGGGAAAGTCATGTCCCTTTGGCTTCTGCTCATTTTTGTTTTGATTTACATTGCAAGCTATAGTGGGAGATTCCCAGAACAGGTGCTGTAGTCCATGTCCGTATCTGGGGCTCTTGGCTGGAGCTGATGGCTTTTAACACTGAGGACTTAGTGCAAATCAAATGGAATTTTCCTCTTAGCAGAAAAGTGTTTACATTATTTGCCTGTTTAAATAGAAGGGAAAACCTGTAATTTCCCCGCTTCTCACCTCCTCTCCACTGCTACATAAAATGTGATTGCAGAAAACTTTTATTCAGATGTTTATCAGCCTTTGGGATGGAAAACTCACCATTTACATATAAAAATATATTGCTTTTAATTACACACAGCCAGCTTCAGTTTTACTCATCAGCTGGCTCCGCTGCCCTGCCAAGTCATATAGTCGTGAGGTGGCTGGAATATTTTTTTGTGGAATGACACACTGGATAAGGAAAAAAATCTGCACATAGCTTAAGAGGCTTTTGTTTTGCTATGTTGGAGGTAACGAGAGTGGATGAGGAAGAAGAGCTAAAGAAGGAGGGGGGGGGTAGTGGTGGTGGTAACAGACCTAGGGTGGATTCGTAACAACATTACAGATCACATGTCATCAACTGCAAACAAGGATCTTGGGGGGGAGTCAGGAACTGTTGCGTAAGCCAAGGTGACCCAGAATATAAATAGGCCTCAATCAACCAGTGCTGCTGTTCTTAGTTGCCCTGACCACGCAGGCGAACAGACTTTATTATTCATGGAAGGTGGATTGTTTTAATACAAGGCTACGTAACACTAGAGCTGGTTGGGAATTTTTTGAAAAACATTTTTTCATTGGAAAATGCAGATTCATCTAAACCAACACTTTTTGGGATTTGAAAAAAGTTGGAAATAAGTGTCATAAACCATTTCATCTTGATTGACATTTTCAAAACAAAATTCTGGTTTTCTGCTTTGAAATGACTTTTCTTTTGAAGCATAAGCTAACTGTAGTAAAATATTTTTTTTTAAATTAAAATGATTGTAATCAAAATTATTGAAATGAAACATTTCAATTGGCCTGAACTGGGTTTTTTCCCCCTGTATTTTGGTTCATGAAAAATCTTTGAGATTGGGACAGGAACGCTTTTGAAATCTTGAAAATTGTCATGGTATATGAGAACTGTTTTCGGCTCAGCTCTACATAACACACACCTGTAGGTCAAGGGCTTCTGCAGCCTTGTGTGGTGCTATAATACACAACGAGATGGTACTTAGGGATAGATGCTGATATCACAAATTGGAAGATATCCCGGGCTGTTAGTAATAGAAATTTTGGGACAAAGCAAGAATATGTGACTGTGATGGAGTTACGCCATCAGTGAAGGTACACTGGACTGAAGTGGGCCCTGGGCAGGGGCTCTGGAACAATTTGTATAGTAGGGGTGCTGAAGGCCATTGAACCAAACTGTAAGCCATGTATATAATGGAATCCCCTTCAGCCCCGGGGTGCGGCCACACCCCTGCCTCCAGCACCTATGGTCCTGGGTTGTTGCAGAAGATGCTCCTGAGCCTAGAACTCTATGCGCTTGATACAGGAAGTCTTGATTATGAATGAGATGCATTTTTAACACCATTTTTAAGCTAAAGTGAGCCTGGCCAGCGACAGCTGATCTTCCAGAGAGGTTTGGAGCTTCAGCTCCGATCAGCAGTTTTTATGGCCTGTCACTTTAGGAGCCAGCTCCTGCTGTCATTGAAGTTAATGACAAAAGCCCTCTTGATCGCAATGGAAGCTGGGCTTGGACCATCAGAGAGAGGGGTCCTGGAGTTTTGAAGGGGGGGGCAGGTAATGATGCAACCTCTCTCCCAGTATTCTTCTGATCTGGCAAGTAGCTCTTGCACTTGAAAAAAGAAGAAAAAGAAAAAAAAAAAAAACTAACCAAGAGCATTAAAACTTGGATCTAGGCCAATGGCTGGATTCAAAACACCTCGAATTCTGAGTTGTTGGGCTCTGGACCTCTCTCTAGCTAATGCATGCTCTCCATTAACAGTGTGATGGTCGAACAGCACCCGATTAGTTGTCACAGCACCCCTGTGGGTCAGGGAAGGGTTGTTATCCATCTTTTAAGATGGGAGTGGTTTAGTGACCTACACAAACTCACCTACAGCCCCAGTAGCAGAGGCAGGATTAGAACTCAGGAGTGCCTTGCTCTGTGCTCATCCCACTAGGTGACACTGCTGCTGTTCAGTACGGCAGGATATTAGAGGGCTGCCTGGTGTGCAAATGATTGGTGACTGATTAAAAACTATATGAGTAGGGCCCTATCAAATTCACAGTCCATTTTGGTCAATTTCATGGTCATAGGATTTTAAAAATCATAAATTTCACAATTTCAGATATTTAAATCTGAATGTTCATGGTGTAACCAGGGGGGATCCTGACCCAAAAGGAGGCTGTAGAGGACATCGCAAGACTATTGTAGGGGAGTCACAGTATTACCACCATTAGTTCTTCACCGCTGCTGGCGGTGGCACTGCTTTCAGACCAGGGCTCCCAACCATCAGCTGCGGAGCTACCTGCAGCTGGGGGAGGTTCCCGGAGATGGGTCTGACTCGGCCCTAGGAACAGCCCCTGCAGGGGAAGAGGAAGTCCTGTCCCTCCCCAGCCCAGCTGGGACGAGCATCTGGAGACCAGCTCACGGTAAGAGCTCCCAGCCCTGCCCCTTCCCGCCACTAGCCAGATTTCACAGGGGAGATTGGATTTCATGGTCTGTGACATGATTTTGATTGCCATGAATTTGGTATATGAGATTTTTATATGAGATTTATGAGATTTTTTTTAAAAAAGGTTCAGCTAGCGGCCCTGCTGTAAGCTTTAAAGGGGCAAGTAATCTATATGAGAGAGAACATGGAATCCTGCCCAAGGCCTGTTTTAGGTCATTTAATCTGACCCCCTTCCTTCGACATTTCCCTACATCCTTCCCACTAATGCTCATCCCCTCTTCAAATACCTGCACCGATAAGACCATACCTGCTCCAGTGCCTAATCTCCCTTATTGCTAAAATACTTGTTCTTAATGTCTTGTCTGTAATTTTCTATTCATAGCTTCAGGCCACAGTGCTCCTTGTTTTACCACTTACAGATCATTTGAATCATCCCAATTCCTCCTTTGATGGGATTTCCTTTAAGGTATTTATAGTGATCAGGCAGCCCACTTAATCTTCTCTTTTTCCAGGCAGTATAAATTAAGCCCTTCTCCTGTGCCTGCCATGCCCTACGAGCTTGGTGTCTTTTGAGTGGCTTGCTTTTTTGTGGTGATTTGCTGATTTTTGTGATCCTTATAGGAGGGAAAATGAAATGCCATGCTCTGCTCCCAAGGCAATTAAATCAGGCCTATGCAAAGCAGAAGTGTTACAAGAACTGCTTGAAGATAACAGACCCACATGTGCATGGAGGTTTGGGGATTCATTTCATGCCCCCAGAGTCAGGACAGGTTCACTGCAAGGTCCATAGGCTGTTCAGTGATCTTGGGCTGGGTTTGATGTGGTGGGAGATCACACATCCATCTGACTCCCCCAGTGTGGACTTGAACTAGGAGGGAATTTTAGCTTTGAGCTTTTGGGTTTGTCTAAACCAGTGGTTCTCAACCTGCAGCCTGTGAGCCACTTGCAGCTCAATCAGCACACAGCTGCAGCCCATGTGACCTCCTCAGGGCCATATAGATAGTGTGCGTGCGTGTGTGTGTGTGTGTGTGTGTGTGTATATATATATATATATACACAATGTGTGTGTGTATATATTGTGTGGATGCGGCGCACATAACACACAGAGAGCTGCATATGTGTCCCACAATGGTAAATAGGTTGAGAACCACTGAGCTAAACCCAAAAGCTAGCTGGTGTGAACCCACCTGAGCTGAAACCTATTAAATTCTTACAAACAGAAACCTCAAAGTCTGGCACAGAACTAATGATGATAGCACCTAGAAGCCCCAAATGAGGTCAGAGTCCCATTGCTTTAGGGACTGTAAATTAAGAGAGTCCCTGTTCCAAAAGTCTTGCACCCTAGACATTGTCACCCTTTTATTTGTACCCATTTACAGGTAACACCTAGCTCTTCAACAGAAGATCTCAACACACTTTACAACAGAGCTAAGTAATTAGTATAATCTCCATTTAATGGGTGGGGAAACTGAGGCACAAGTATAGTGACTTGCTCAAGGTCACCCAAGAGGCTAAGGACAGAGGAGGGAATAGAACTGAGGTTTCCTGAAGTCCCAGTGCAGGGGTCTGTCCACCAGGCCACATTGCTTCTTGGCCTCAGGTGGGGAACTCTAACATAGTGAGAGGAAGTTGTGACAGGTTGGGTCACAGAAACCCCCCTGGGACTGCCACCTGATGTGCTGAGAATACCTCTGAGCCTGTTTTTCCTGCCAGCTTGGGATTTCAGTACCCTGTCTTGTTGAGCCAAACATGCTAGCCTGCTGCAAACACAGACCTACGTCTGAACCACGTCCCCCAAAAGCTGCAGACTTAACTGAAAACAGCTTAAGAAGTGTTCCTGTCTCTAGCACCCAGATACTCAGCTCCCAGTGGGATCTAAACCCCAAATAAATCCGTTTTACTCTGTATAAAGCTTATACCGGGTAAACTCATAAATTGTCTGCCCTCTATAACACTGATAGAGAGATATGCACAGCTGTTTGCTCCCCCAGATATTAGTTACTAACTCTGGGCTCAATGAGAAGCAAAAGTGTTTTTATTAAGTATAAAAAGTAGGATTTAAGTGGTTCCAAGTAATAACAGACAGAACAAAGTAAGTTATTAATCAAAATGAAACAAAAACATGCAAGTCTAAGCTAATACATTAATGACAGGTTTCAGCGTAGCAGCCGTGTTAGTCTGTATTCGCAAAAAGAAAAGGAGTACTTGTGGCACCTTAGAGACTAACAAATTTATCTGAGCATAAGCTTTCGTGAGCTACAGCTCACTTCATCGGATGCATTAAGAAACTGATTACAGATTAATCTCACGCTCAGAGATGTTCCAATAAGCTTCTTTCACAGACTAGACTCCTTTCTAGTCTGGGCCCAATCCTTTCCCCTGGAACAGTCCTTGTTCCAGCTCAGGTGGTAGCTAGGAGATTTCTCACGACTGCAGCCACTTTTTGTTCCACCCCCTTATAACTTTGGCACAAAGCGGGAATCTTTTGTCTCTCTGGGTCCCCACCCCTCCTTCTAAATGGAAAAGCACCAGGTTTAAGATGGATTCCAATACCAGGTGACATGGTCACATGTCCTGTGAGACCTCAAACCTTCATTCTTCCTGGCCTGACTCACAGGAAGGCTTGCAAGGTAATAGAGCCATTTACAACCAATTGTCCTAGTTGATGGGAGCCATCAAGATTCCAAGGCACCATTAAAGGCCCGCACTTTGCATAATTACAGTAGGACCTCAGTTATATTTCATATTTCTAGTTTCAGATACAAGAATGATACATTTATATAAATTGGATGACTACACTCAGTAGATTATAAGCTTTGTAATGATACCTTACAAGAGACCTTTTGCATGAAGCATATTCCAGTTACTTTATATTCACACTTATTAGCATATTTTCATAGCATATTATATTCATATAGCATATTTATATATACATAGCATATTATATTAATACTTATTAGCATATTTTCACAGAGACTACAATTCCCAGCATGCACTGCTCCAGTTTTAGGAGGGAGCATGGCCCCTTGTAGCACATGAAACTACATTTCTTGGTAATATTGCATTTGCTTGTGTCATCAACAGAAAACGACTTTAACAAATACCCTGACCTCCTACTCATTACCAGTAGACTGTACCTCATGACCTCTTTTGAAACTATAAGGTATAAGGCAAATGGGGATAGAAATCAGACCCTCCTGGCCCTAAAAACACAGGCCCTTACTCTTGATCAAAAGGTAAATCATCATTAGCTAGTAGTCCTTCACATAGAGCTGAGCAGTTTCTAGTCAATCCAGCAAAGTGCAGTGGTTGCATATACACCCATCTACCCCAGCATATTACAGTAGTATCCATATTTGTACCCAAGGTGTGCATGTGGTTAGATGTTTACCAAGAGAGATTCCTGTGATGTGTAATTTACCATGCTACTGTAATACTTAACACACTGAAAGCTTATGTTCTGATACATCTGTTAGTTTATAAGGTGCCACAGGACTCTTTACCGCTTTTGCATCTTCAAAGTGCTTTACAAATAATAATGAATATTTAGGGTCTGACTTTTAGGTTGACCTTATCTGAACCTCCCTTTATACATCTGAAAAGTTCTGGATGCAGTTTTTTGCTTGCAATTATTTTCACCCACAGTTCAGGCCATTTAGATGCCCACGTACCTAACTTGAGGATTCAATTGAGGGATTCTATATGGGGATATACGGATATAATTATACTGGTATCCCATATGGACACTCTTATTCCAGAATAAAAATGTCAACCCTGGGGAGTTACACTGGTATAACTTCAGAGGTATAACTACACCCACTTTTTAACCTAGCAGAGAAAGGCATAACAAGAACCAGTGGCGGGAGGCGGAAATCAAACACATTCAAATTAGAAATAAAACACACATTTGTAACTGGGAGGATGATTAAACATTGGAACAAACTACCAAGGGAAGTGGTGGAGTCTTCATCTTTTGAAATCAGAAATCAAGACTGGATGCCTTTTGTGGAAGGTATTCTTTAGTCAGACACAAGTTATTGGGCCCAGTGCAGGGTAAGTGGGTAGAATTCTGCAGCCTGTGGTAGTCACACCAGATGATCTAATCAGCCCTTCATGTCTATCACCTAAACTCCATCTTTCCCTGGCCTACAAAAAGCAAGCCTCCCTGTCTGGGTCCACAGACTTATGTTAGCAAGGCTTGTGCTAGCATGCTAAAAATAGCTGTGTGGGTGTTGCTTTGATGTTGTGGCTCAGGCTGGAGACTAGGCTCTCAAGCAGACAGTATTCAACCCTCATACCTGACTTTTCCCTGTTTATTTCTTGTTCATTTAGGCCTCGGTACTGCACCATTTAATCCAATGGTAGGTTTGGCCATTGACTTCAATGACAGCAGGATCAGGTCATTAAAGAGCTACTGAGGAGTCTCCAAAGGTGTTCATAAGAATGTTGGAAATAGGGCTAGTGGAAAATTTTCTGTCAAAACACTTTTCCAGTGGAAAATTGGGCTTCCAGTTCAATGAAAGGGCTAACAGGAAATGTCTGCTTCCCTCAGAAATTTTCTGTTTTTCTTCAGAAAACCAAATCCCCCTCAGATTTTGGGGTTTTCGACAAAAAAGTCAAAAATTTCCAGTGGAAATGAAAAATGGTGTGTTTTTATAGGAAGTTATCATAAAGAACCACACTCGTTCTCACTTTCTGACCAGCTTTAGTTACAAACTCCCCATTCAAGCTAGGCCGCTGAAGACTGCCCCTATAGTCAGCTTCTGCACTAGATGTCTGAGGCTTTACCTCCTGCAATGCCAACTGCCAAGATGTCTTATTCTTTTGGTCTGCTTGTGACTGACATAATATCTAAAGAGGCTGTCTGAAGCAAATGGGAAATAGCAGAGGGTAGGACTTCAAGCATACCTAATCGCTTAGCAGTTTTGTGAAGTTATTATTTTTTAAGATCTAGGCAGAAAGCAGGGCAGGGTTAATGCAGCGTTCTGTGGACGAGGCCTGCATCCAGATAGGATTGTAATCCACATGCGGCACAACATTATTGGGGGAGGGGAAGCCCCTCTATAACATTTGTGTTTAATCAGTAACTTTGAAAACATGGCATCATCATACTGCCTGACGGGAGGAAAACTGGACTGAGAGGGAGGAAAACTGACGGGAGGAAAACTGCAGCTAAGAGAATGCAGTCTGCACATGGCCACGTCTTCAAGAAAGTGATGAAGCTGCAGGCTCAGTACCTGTAAATGAGTGACTTCTAGCCCAGAGAAGCTTAGCATGCCCCTTACTTGGCCTAGTTAGAACAACCACTTCAATACCGGGAGGGGTCTTATTTGACTTTTGGTTGTGGCTATGTGAGCAAGTCATAATCTGATGTCCATCTATGGGATCTATCAATCTACCGTGGGTACTTAGGGATGGTGGATTCCCCTCACAGGGGCCTGATCCAAAGCCCACTGAAGTTAAGTGGAACCAGCTGCCTACCATGCTTGCAGAGGCTGTTTAAGTGCATAGATCCAGAAGTCCTCTGCTGCCCTCCGGACAATTCACTGCTATCTCTGGAGATGCAGTGTAAAAGTCACGAGGAGTGTGGCAAGCTTGCTGTGTATGTGACTGCCCCACCTAATGCAGCCATTGATAGAGTTAAACACCCCGACTCCAAACTCCACCATGGAGCCTCTTGTTTCTAAAAAGGCTTATGATTCTGATTCTCTACAGGACTCTCAGTTCAAATAACATGAGCCTATGGGGTCGGGTGAGGGCTATAATTTCCATAAGGGGCTTTTGTTTCCCTTTTCCCAGTTTTATAGGGTGTTTCTGTTTCTGTATTTCCAAACCTCTGGCTGCTTCCGATTCTAGTTTCCTGGTTCCACAGCGAGGCTTGGCGCTTTGGTTTTCATTCTCCTGCGTCTATGGGGTGCATCTTGTTTCTTTTGAGGCAAATCTTTGCCAAATATGGCGTGTGGTCACCAGAACGGTTACGTGTCCCCATAATGTAGAATGAATATTAGTTAGACTAAACTTCATCTCCTCCTCCCGGGCAACGTCCCCGTTCACAAAAATTGGGCTGTCTACAGTTCTGCATCCAAGTTGTAAGCTTTTTTCACTTCCTGTTTAAGAGAAAGGAAGGCACAGGAATAAACCACTGAAGGAGGGGGGAGGTTTTCTCAGAATAATCCATGCTTGAAAATTATAGGGAAGGTAAGTGTGTGGGTTTGAATATCAGGAGCCCTTCAGAGATCAGATCATAGCTCGCTTGTGGCTCCTGAAGCTGAGCCTCAGAGACAAGTTGCCTGGTTCTGCCAGTAGATGTCTCTCTTACTCTCACCTAGATTTTCATCAGTAGGCAAAGCTGATGTGTGCCCCATCATTGATGATGATAGCAGAGAGTGGGCAGCCCTGCCCTGTGATGGAGGTGTATGTGCGCAGGGCGGGAGCACAGAAAGCAGGGCCACTTCTTTCTGGTTCATAGCACCCAACACCTCATGTCACCCAGCAATCTGTAATTAATGAGCTGGGTTCATAGTAGCATCATTGTTTGGCATGTGTGGGATATTTAAAGAGCTGCCCTCCCTTCTGCAGTTACCTCATTGACAAGAAAGCAAGTGACACTCAGAGCGAAATGAGGCTTCAGTCAAAACTTGGGGCATTTGACTGAGCAGTAAATAATGATCCAGTGACCTAGACCTGCAAATATTTACATTCCCTTGGCTTTGCTGATAGCAGGGGCTTGTTTTACCACCTCTCACCTAATCAGCAGAAGGCTGCAAGTAATCCAGTGAAAGACTCTTTGGCTTTTTTTTCACTTCATTTGTAATGCGTGCCTCTCTGCTGACATGTCTTTGTGGCAGTGGTACAGGGCAGCAATAACACATGGCAAGGTGTGTGATTATACCAGGTGGACCAGTAGGATTCAAAAGCATCAGGAGCTAGGAGGCCAAAGTCCAGGTCCCTACAACCACCCAAGAAGAGGGTTATTTTATTCCTCTCATATGTCTATTGTAGAACATACTAGAGTGCTGCTGGACATGTAAAATTCAGAGTGGATTGTGCACACTTCAAAGTTATTGTTTACATGATTAGTGCTTAAAGGTCCCAGTCAAAATCAGGGCCCCATTGTGCTAGAGACTGTGCAAACACATAGTAAAAGACAGTGCCATAGCCAAAGAGTTTCCAACTTAAATGGGCAGGATAGGATGAAGGTGGAACAGGCTCAGAGAGGTGAAGTGACATGCCCAAGGTCACAGAGGAGGTCATTGCAGAGTCAGGACTAAAGCCCTGGTCTCTTGACTTAAGAGCTGATCAAATATTTTGAATAAATCATATTTTAAGACAGAAAAATTAAATTTTCACAAAAAATTGTTTTGGTCAATTTCTTTTTAATGAAAATTTTCAATTTGATTTTCGAAGTTTCCTTTTGGTGGAGGAAAAAATCTACTTTTTTTTTTTTAAAATTTTGTCCACTTTGATCCTGTAACAAAAGACTGTATCATAATGTACACACACAGTGGGGCAGAATTGAGGTTGCAGAAGCAATCCTAATTCTGGCATTTCCTAACTTTGCAACCTTAACATTCTTATAACATAGTTTTTTGTGTGTAACTCTCTCTCCCTCTCTCAGGTCAACTGTTCTATACTATATCCCAACAGCAGAGTGAGTAGTAAAAGATGTTGTGAAGAGAAGAGGATGTTGTGAAGGCCAAGACTAGAACAGGGTTTAAAAAAAAAAATACTAGATAAGTTCATGGAGGATAGGTCCAACAATGGCTGTTAGCCAGGATGGGCAGGGATGGTGTCCCCAGCCTCTGTTTGCCAGAAGCTGAAAATAGGAAACGGGATGGATCACTCAATATTTGCCTGTTCTGTTCATTCCCTCTGGGGCACCTGGCACTGGCCACTGTGGGAAGACAGGACACTGGGCTAGATGGCCCTTTGGTCTGACCTGTTCTTATGGCCGTTCTTATGGTAAGCCCATTTGTATGGTTCATCAGAGACTGATCAGCTGTAGTGTGGGATCTGTTGAAACTCCACATGTAGGACGTTGTCTGTCTGTGGCCCCTTGTCGATAGACTAGAACTCTAGCTGCCTCTCCTCCCATATGTCTTTCAAAGAAAAAAGATGTCTGCATGACTGGTGCTGGCTGTACATATCCCACAAACAGACTGATCCTTGTTCATCTCTAAAGCTCGCCATCCCTTGGATTCCGTGCTTCAGAGGGTGTTGAACACTGGGGCTGCTTGCTGTCTGCAGTGGAATTCAGTTGTCTAGCTGCCATTTTTTGAACTGCTCAAGTTGTTAAAATCCCTTGGTCTCTGCTAGCAAAGCACAGTTTCTGTTCCCTGCCTGCCAGCATCTTAGCCAAATACATCCTGGGCTGTAGGACATTTGGCCTTGTTGCAGGACAATTACCTGCTACAAAATGCAAAGGGGTTCCCTGGAGCCCATCAGACTATGATTTTAGGTGCTCTAAGAAGTAGCATGAGCAATTTTCTGGATGTTTAAGTATCACCTTAATAAATTACTGCTTGGGGCAGTTTTTCCTGAGGGTCACATGGCTGGGGCTTAGAAAGCATCACTGTCCTGGTGACAGGGAGTAGGTGACAACTCTGCTTTTTGTTACCCTTTCACATACTCCTTCCATGCTTGAACAGCTTGTGCCACCTAATGGACAGTTTGCCCATGTGCCGTCCTGTACCAGCCTTGTTACTAACACTGTGTGGTGGCAGGGAGAGGACAACTAAGAGTGTGTCTACACTGCAATTAGACACCCACTGACTTGGCTTTGTGGGAGCGCTCTCCTGCTGACAAACAGCCCCTATACTGTGCGCCTCTTAGTGGCACGGCTGTAGTGGCCCAGCTGTGTTGCTAAAATCCTCGTAGTGTAGCCATAGCCTAAATATGCTCATTCCTCCTCCAACAACCATGAAGCTCCTGTCATCTTAATCCATCTGTATGTCACTTCTCCTCCACCAACAGTGCCTGAGGAAAAACAAGGGGCACAGTCAGTGTCTATGCACAAATGCTCACACATACGCAGGCATATATTAACATGCACACACCCACCCACATGTGTACACTCACACACTACTCTTTTTTCCCCCTTTTCTTAATGCCTGGACTCTATGTATTTTATTTTAGCCTCTTCTCTATATCCCCTCTCTCAAAGTCTCTCACATGAAACAAATATTTTTCACAGCTAATTGGATCTGAGCTCAGGGACATAATACACAAGGAGGGAACTTGGAGACAAACAGATGGGCAATTTTCACCTATTTGCAGCAAATCGTCTGTGGTGCTTTTCTTCTGATTTGTCTCCTGACATCTGTGTGACCTTCTGCTCCCTCCCACGGCGCCCCCTACTGGGATATGAAGTGCCCCTGAGGATCATGTGGACAACACTCAGTGTGAGACTATAGGGATGCAATGAGCTGTGTGTCAAATCTGACCTCCAGCTGCCCCTTCATTGATGATGTTCTTGTTACAACCCCAGTTGTCCTTATGCTCACGGAAAGGCAAAGAACCATTTTCTTTCCAATGGGTAAACTAATAAAAATAAAATTCATTTTAACTGTGACACGAACAGCACAATGACCTGGTCTGAAACAAGGATCATGGTCCACCTGGCACTGGACATGGCTGATGTTATGGCAGGTGCTGAAGATTTCCCCCCAATCTTTAACTAGACTCTGAGCCCTGACCTTTCAGGGACCCTGTGATGGGGCATATACCCCACACTGGCACAAAAGGGTTAACTGGAGCTCAGTTAAGGCACCTGGATGCACCTGGAGGGTAGGCCAGGCCCAACTGAAGATGAATCCCAGCTGGGGGAGGAGCTGGGTGGTGAGTATAAAGGGAGGAAGCCCAGAGGGGAAGGGGCTACAAATAGAAGAAGTCTGTAGACCCTCTCTGGTTGTTGGAGAGGAAAGGCCTAGAGAGAGGCAGGCATATTGTAAGCCCAGCCCGGGCCCGGGGGAAGGCCCTGAAGGAAGGCCAACATAGGGAGAAGTGCACGGAGACAGTGAGGCGCCTGAGGAGAAGATCTGAGATGCTCACTATAGGGTTGCTGGACTGGAGCTCAAGGGAGTGGGAGGGCTCTGGGTTCCTCCACTGGAAAATGTGGAGAGGAAACCCCTGAAACAAGGGGAAGAAGGACTATTGAGTTTAGAGCCAGGTCTCCCGTGAGAATGCCCTGAGAGCTGTTGCTCTGTATGACAGCAGGAGGATAATCCTGCAGAGCACAGGTAGGGGGGGTGAGTTTGAGTTTAGTTTATTGGACTCTCTGTTACTCTGGGAGGGGTGGGACTAAATGTGACCTGGCTGCAGGACTGAGCTATGAGACAAAGCAGACCGCTGCAGGGCCAGGTCAGCTGTCAGGGGGCCCTAGACAAGGAGAGCCTGCGATGCCATGCGCAGCCACAAAGCACGCACCAGCTGGTGTCTTCTTTTACAAGTCCGCTGACATGATTGGGAAGGTTCCCATTGCTTTGGATCCGATTGCTGGGGAGCAGCTGTCCTGGACTGGGGCGGGAGTGCACTCTGAAGTGTCACCTGTAAAAGTTTGGTTTGCTTTTTTTAAACGGGAGTTTGGTCCTGGCAAAAGTGCCGGATGGAGAGCTCCAGAGAGCGACCTCTGCTGAGCCACAGGAAGCAACATTTGTGAACACATCACACTATGATTCACCTGGCCTAGAAGTACCATCTCCTGCAGCAAGAGGGCGAGTTTCCTTGCCCTCTGTACTGATGATGATGCCAGTTGGCGGCTATAGGAGAGGGCGTGAGGGTGGTGATGTCCCTTGGTAACTGGGCTGAAACCAACAACTCCTCTGAAGAGCCATCAGATGGTAACAATGGGCATGATCCTGCAGGGTGCTGAGCACCTTCATCTCCCCTTGCCTTTAGATGGTCCCTTCAGGGCAGGGTCAAGAATGCTACAATGCCCTCCCACCCCAGTGTAAAGTCGTGACCCTGCAATGAACTCTGTATAGATGCCCCACATGGAGTCTCATTGACTTCAGTGAGGTTGTTGGAGTCCTCCCATTGTGGAACTGGGGTCCAAGGCCCAAGTAATTGACTTCAGTGGATGCTGGACTAGGTTTGCACAGTGTGTGCTCATATTTACCCCTTCACTGGCTAAGCAGGCTTTTCTTCTGCAGGGGTGGGGGAAATGGGGGAGTTGATCTGGCACTTTTATGAGCACAAATTAATATTTAAATTAAAATAAAAGTCAGGAATGCAAGGCTGGCTCTGCAAAGTGCCCATGGCATTCAGAACAACTCTGCTGGAAAAGGGTGTCATTACTGTACTTCCTGTAACTCCCAGCATGCAATACAGCAACTCCCCCTTTGAGTTACATTATTACACTGGTGGTGATAAGAACGTCATGTCCAATTTGCCAGCGTTCTGCTAAACTGTCATGTACATGATTTATCTGTAGGAAGAAATAAAGAAGGGGGCACAATTACAACCCTGACCCTCCATAAATTAAAAAAGAAAAGTTGTTTGTGCTGGCGGAGATTGAGTTACCAGAACAATGTGCTGTATTTAGAAGTGTTGACCAATGGGAAAGTGAGCAGCATGGATTTAAAGGGGCAGGTCAGATCTTAAAGATGCAGTCGCAGGAGCTGAAATAATGGATCGTGGAGAGAGAAATGCAGGGTAATGTACTGCACAGTTATAAACCAGCCGCACCTCTACCTCACTGGAGCTGGTAGCAAATGTCCATTTGCATAACAAAAAAATTAAATCTTTTTCTTACTAAATTGCTAAGCAAAATTTGATGGGGGGGGAGGAGTTTTTTGTAGCGAAAACTGTCATGTCCTGACCAACTCTCTAAACACGCAGGCCCAGCTGAATTAGCAATGCCCTGATTTCTTTAGCTTGGGGAGGGAAAGGGCTTACTATAATGTGGAGAGAAGGAGAAATAATAACTCAGAGGGCCAGAATATGTGACTGACCTGGCTCATGCACGTGATGTGGTAGAGAATTGGGCCACCCCAGGGGGAATTCTAGAGGGGATTATTATGGGAAGTGCTAGCCACTCTCCCTGTGCGCTGGAACATGCATGTTGCATTGTCCCTTAGGAAGCCAGACCATTGGAGTGAGAGCTAGAAACCCCTGAGTTCTAATCCTGGCTCTGACTCTCTCTCTGGAGCCAGTCACATGGAGCAAAGTTTGATGGCACTGAACGGCCTTCCACAGGAACTGGAGATGCTCTGCATTTCTGGAAAGAAACAGTCAACATATAGGTGCTGTTATATAGATGCAGGTGCCTCACACTAGGCATCCCAGTTTGGAAATGTCGGCCTTCCTCTTCATCCTCGCTGGCTCAGAGGCCAGTAGATGGGTATAGCTGAACTTAAGGCTCTGCAACCCATTTATTTTCTGCATCTGGTCGATGCTGGGAGTGGCAGGAAGTGCCGCTCTCCACTCCGCTCAGTGCTCCCCAGCAGCCGTGGCTCTACCAATTTTGCTGCCCCAAGCAGTCGCCGCCGAATTGCCGCTGCCGCCCAAAAGCCGGCGCGGTGGGAAGAGCGGTGGAGCTGCCGCCACGGGACACGGACTGCTGCCCCGTTCTGAATGCCGCCCCAAGCACCTGCTTGGAAAGCTGGAGCCGGCCCTGCTCCCCAGCAACCTCTCCTCCACCAAAATGACATGACCTGAAGGTTATCGTGCTTAACTGGGGCTGCAGCAGCACCAGGGCAATTCCAGGGGCTTCCCGTTGTTCAAAAGTCCTCTCCTCGCTCAACTCTAGGCTTCAGTTTCCAGTCAGTTTCGCGCTGCGTTCCTGCTGTACTTGAACCATTTGCCTCCCCATCCAGATTTTAGGCAAGGCTTCTGCCTCTCCAATAAAAAACTAAGTTCCATTTCCCAGTATGTTCATATGCAGCACCCCACTGTGCACTGTATGTGATTAGCAATGAAAGCAGATGTAACCATCCCAGTAAATTGCTTTATTAGGGTTTGTGCTCTTTAGGCCAACGAGGTTCCATGCTTGGAATGTTTGCTCATGCAGCAGCTACAAGTGATAGTGTGCAAAACCAGGCACATTTATGCTCATCTTTATTGATGGTCTTTCCCCCACTTCCTGTGAGAGTGTGTAGTCACCCTTTCCCTACCATATTTGCCACTGGGGTGGAAGATGTGCTGCTTTACTAATAGCTCCCACTGTACACAACAGAGAGACACTAGGAGCGCTCTGCTAGATGCCTGCTTAGCCCATGGGGCTAACAGGGAGATGGAGGTCCTTGTGTTGCTCAGAAGAAACCCTTGCATCTGAGTAATTGCATTGGCAAATCCCCAAAGATGTCTTGGTCAGTCCTCATGTAGCACTGCCTATGTGCCTCGCTTCCTCATCCCTACCAAAAAAAAAAAAAAAAAGGCAGGGTCGCTGTATTGCTGGGCCTTGGTTAGGAGCGGGGTGTGTAGTGGGAGGAATGGGGCATTCTTGTAGTGGTCTAATAAGGCCATGCAGGACCTCCTTGGGGGGAGGGGGGAAGGAATATTTCTGGAATAAATGGAATGCTGGTGTGATGGGTTCTCCCTCGGGGTGCCACCTGGAACTGGGGTACCACTGAGCCCCCCATGACCCACCAGCCTGGGCTCCCTCTCACACTGTACTGCTGTGAGAAGCTGCAAAGCTCTCTCTAGTCTGCACTTTCACCAGCATTCACACAGGTAGGGACACACGCAGCTGCAGTTGTATGTAGGCAGGCTCTCTGACCAGCCCCTGCGTGGAAGGACTTCGTCCAGCTCCTCAGACAAGCACCCCCTCTGGAGTGTAAACCAAAATTATACCATCTTGCGCAGCACAGGGAACTGTACAGCATAAGCTCATAAAATTCACCCTCTTCCTCAATGTAGAGAGGAATATGCAACAGTCAATATGCATAACTTTGGAAACAAAAATTATACATGCATACAAATAGGATAATCATATTCAGCAAACTGTAACCTTTCCAATGACATCTCACATGCCTTATTTTGCATGAGATACATCATAACTATGATATAATTTTATACTAATCTCACTATGAAGAATATGGGGTGCAGTGTCCCAGCTGGATTTTGCCCATGTAGTGTCCTGTGATCCTCTATGTGAAGACTTTGGCTAGATTTCTCTGCATTTAACACAGAAATTGAGTGCTAAATTAATCATTGGTGTAAATGGAGGCCGTTCACCTGAAATCTGCCTAGTAACAGCTGCTTACTATGGCAATGAATTGGGCCTTGGTGCACTGGTTGGCACTGGACATAGCAACGTATATATTTACTTGACTGCAGATGTCGTTAGTCTCAAGAACTGGGAAGATCCCAGCCTGAGGTAGCTAACTTGGCAACAGGGCTGGCATGAAATAAGCCAGTGGTTCACTCCTCCCTGGCCAATGGCCTATCTTTTCATTCCCTTACGCTCGTTGCTGCATTGCCTGTTAGTACTGGTTGGTTTTGTGGGTCCCAGTAAGGGCTCCATGGCACACAGGTGGTCAATGGACCATGACTAAGAAACACTGTGTTGAACATTTTGTAAATTGCCATCAAAACTCACATTGTCCAGTCTTTGAAGAAAGCTGCAATTAATTTACCCTATTGACCTACATGCTTCTTTCACTCCATTGATGCTTGGGCAGCTTAATTTAGAAGCTGACTGCTGACAAGGAAGTGCATGGCTTAGAAACTCAGGAAGGCTGTATGGGCAAGGGTGAACCCTGGAGGAGCTACAAGCCTAAATGTGGACAATCAAAGGGCCCTCTGGATGAATGCTAGCAGTCTCAGGAGACTAGTGGCAGGAAAGGAACACGCAAGGATGCACAGAAAAATAGCAGGTACTGGGAGGATACATGGAGCAGGGAGACTCAAAGCTGGAGATGATTTAGCTTTGCCTACATTGAGCTTGGGAATGTGACAAGACACTGCTGCTCTTTCCTTCATGAATTGGCCTGTTGGAGCTTGTCCCTCCAGTGTGATTGGTTTTTCCTCCACAAAACATAGTGTCTGATTTTCTGTTGATGAGGCAGGTATATTTTATGCTCTTAGAGATGTTTGATGACACTAACCCATGCATCTCCAGTAATGCTCCTCAAACGTGACCTGGAGGGCTCTTAGCTGTTGCAGGCTTGGGCCTCACAAAGATGCACTAATGTTCCTCAATCCTAACCTGCAGTGCTTCTCACTTTTCCATGCTTGGGTCCTCACACCATTCTGACAATGCACCTCAGTTCTCACGGCTGGCTGTGAAGCAACCGTACAGGAGGCTCCTGTCCCCTAATATGGTATGTTCAGAGCATGCAGCTCGTGTGTAGCCAGGGTGATGCAGACAGGCAATTCTAGCAGGACAGCAGCAATAGGTGACTGAGAGCAATCAGGTAAATAAAAGTCCATAATGACCCTAATGATCCCCCCTTTACCATGTTGACTTGGGCACATGTTCTGATTGCGGGTGGCTGAGGTCACAGAGACCTTATGTTCAGATGCCCAGTGCTCCTCTGTCTTAACAACCCAAAATCAGAGTTGGTGGAACCAGAATTCTTCTGCTTCTAATCCAGATCTGTTTGGCTCCAACAGCTTTAGTCCAACCAAAAAGCAAGGCAGCATCAGGCCCATCAGAATCCTCATTGAAAATAAAATGCATCTTTTTTCCTCAATTTGCAAGTCTGGTTTTATGTCTTTTAATAGTGAGTAAATTAGGCTGGGAGGCAGGACTTGTTGGATCAGTGATAGATGATGTGCCCAGAGACCCTTTACAGGCCATTGTGGGGTACTTTATTTGATGCCATTTTGAAGCAGCCAAGTGATTTCTTATTTATGTTCAGTATTTATTTTTTATTGATTCCCTCCCACATTCCCCCAACAACATGAATTTACAAAAGAACAAACAAAGCCAGTGCCAGGTGAATGGGAGACGGGATAGCTCAAGGGAGCGTGATTTAGGACTAGCATTTCACCCCCCAGGTCACTGGTTCACATCTAGTAGTGGCTGCAAGTCATTACTGGCAGGTGGCTGTTTGGTGACCTGTGTGAAATGAGTTGGTGTTCCAGGTCCAGTCCCTACCAGACAAGTATCCACATTGCATAAACCATCAACCCGCTGGGAGCCTCAGCAGAGAGGCCAAGAATTGGATGAACATCTCTGGAGAATGAGGAGTTCAAACACGGTCACAAGTGAAAATAAATGTGGCAGTTTCAAAGCTGGTCCCCATTAGTCCATGTCACCAAAGGGCCTGTAATTGCAGGAGCAAAGGGTGCTGGGAATCAGCAGAGCGGTATGGGAGAAGCTTGACTGACAAGTCTCTGCCGTATACGTGGTTTAAGACAATGCTCACAGCCTTGTGTTTTCATGGGCAATGGGAGGTGTTGCACATTTAAAAAAATGTTGAAATAGGTCTAAAAACCCTCTGATTTCTCAAAAGAAAAAGGTTCCCAAACTAGTCAGACCTGACCACGGGGGGCAGGAAATTGTTCTAAGCCTAAAATTGGCTTCTCATTCTGCCCCCATGAAAATCAATGACACTTGTGCTCCCGAATCCTGCAGGTGCTTTGAAAATCTCCCTAAAATAAAAAACACCCAATGACAGGGCTCCTTCCTACTGCCACTGGCTCCCAAACTGCAGGGAATGTGTTTGTCAAGGAGACATAGGGCTCTGAATCCGCAGGCAGGTTCCAGGGGAGATTTGCCATTGCCCGAAGCGGTGCTGGCGGCTGAGTGCCACTCACAGCTGTATTTCTTTGTGACCGTCTATGAAGGGCAGATCAGTTTGGGTCAAATGAGCACTGACCCAAACCCCACTCCTGCCAGTACCACCTGGGACAGATCCTCCCACCCATCCCTTTGGATGGATACTTGGCTGTTTGTTGCTCCCGCTCATCCTCGGCCTGTCTCCCCCATCCGACAAATCCAAGCCCATCCTATGAGGCTGCCTGCAGCTATCAGCTGTGTGGCATGCTGCAGCCCGTGTGCCCCTGTAACAGCTGCCACCTTTGGCTGGCACACCAGGAACTAAACCAGGGACCGCCAGAGCTTAAATACATAAATAAATTTAAAAAAGCACAAACTGCTACAGCTGGAGCGGCCAAGCCCGGCTCTCTCCCTGAGGCTGTAACAGACTCATACCCTCCGTACATCAGGCACAGGGCCACTAGTTGGTGTATGAGACCTCTGCATCATTACGGTTGCAGGGCCCCAGAGAAAGGCCTGGGGACCAGGGCTTCTGCTCCAGTGTGATACTCTTTGGATTGGCTGCCACAGCCGATCTGCTTGTGACTAGTAAGCTCCTAAATCCCTTTGTGTGGGCATGGTTTTGTCTCCTGAGATTGTGTTTTTCAATGGAACAGCAAGCTTGAAATGAAAGCATGGCAGACACAAGAGGCAGTTTTCAGGGATTGTGTGGAAGTGAGTGTGTATCCATGTGACACGCGCCAACAGGGCTCTTGCTGCTGACGCCTCGCCAGATGCCACCCCCAGTGCCACCTTTTTAGATAATTAATGGGAGGGCACACAAAGAATTGTGGCAATTAACCTCCATTTCATTGACTAATCAGCTGGCAGGGGCTCCAAACACAGCTCCTTTTGAGTCAGGCGAATGAAGTGGGAGAAGAAAGCGGGCACTTGAGAATGCTATAAGTGCCCCCACTCTACCCTCCCCCTACTAGGGACACACTTGTATTGGAGGGCTTGGGCTTTTTAATTTTTCTAAACCACTTTGAAGTTGAAAACCAAATTGTGTTTCTTCTCTTCTTCCCCCCTCCCCCCCGGAGCCCACCTAGTTTTAATTGGTTC
Organism: Lepidochelys olivacea; assembly: GCF_965140295.1. Lineage (NCBI taxonomy): Eukaryota > Metazoa > Chordata > Testudines > Cheloniidae > Lepidochelys > Lepidochelys olivacea. The sequence goes on from NC_140424.1 coordinate 20,545,277, forward strand.
CATCTGATGTTCAGAGGTTTCTGAGGAACAAATGCATTTTTTTAAACAAGTTTTTTTTTTTTAAAAAAAGCAGTCGCGAAGCACAAGGAGCTCTTTCATCAGCGTGCTGGGCTGATGATAAGGAGTGTAGAGGGAATGAAGTGGTCTGCTTGCAGACATCCGTGCCCAGTCTAAGTGAGGATTTCCCCTACCTGCTTTGCTGCCGAAAACATCCTCAGTACAAGATTATTCCAGCTGGAAACTCCTGTACATTGAATTTTAGAGTCACCCCCTTTCTCCGCCCTTTGTGTCAGGTGACAATGGTCAAGAATCACAAAAAGGTTGCTTTCTTCTAATGCTGAGCAAGGAGATTTTTTACTACGTTGAGAACAGCCAGTGTTCGCCCTACAAACTACTCTGTCTCTCCCTGCTTCACTGTGCAGCTTCTTCCCAGCTCCCTTCAGTCTAGCTTTTTGTTAAATTTAAAGAAACATTACACATATCCTCACACTAATCACACACATTTCGCCTCCTGCATATACGATGCATAGGAAGAGCCAATGCTTAACAACATCACCAACAAAAACTTGCAAAACGTGGGTTGCCTACATTCAGATAAGGACCTAATCCAAAGGAAATCACGGTCTATCTACAGACGTTGGACAGGAAAGAGGTTACATTCTGCTAGCAAACGATTCACTGCAGCTTATCTGCCCACCTTCAATTATAAAACTCCTGGCATCCATGGCTTGGCAAACTTAAATTTTATGCCCTACACCCTCAGATTTCCCTGCTGCCCTCCCCACCCCAATTAAATTGCAACTGGGCCCTTCAGAGAATGTAATTCTCCAAAACTGGTGCCTATTTTCATAGATTGCATGAGTCAATTAAAGACAGGGAATAGATGGCTTCAGGGCTTGGTCCAAAGCCCACTGGAGTTGATGGGACTGTTTCCATCTTTGGAGCAGGTTTTAATAACATAAAATAAACATTAGTGCTTTTGAAGAGGGAGCAAGGCTATCCCAGTGGTTAGGGCACTAGGATCCAAGAGACCTGGATTCAGTTCCCTGCTCTGACACAGGCTTCTTGTGCGTTCTTGGGCAAATCACTTCATCTCTCTGTGCCCTAGCTCCCTATGGGGATAACAGCATTAACCTACTACATAGGGGTATTGCAAGGATAAATGAATTAAAGATTGTGAGATGCTCAGATACGAGGGTAACAGGGGCCAGATAAATACCTTAGATGACCATCCCATCAATGCCATGGGAAGCTGAGTTTCTTCATAAAAAGCAGGGTGTGCGTGGTATGTTTTGTCTTAATCTGGCACAGAGATCTCATGTGACCTTCCTTCTTTTGCCTGTTAAAGCTTCATTTCTCCTTTGAATGCAGCCTTCAGAACTGGGAGCCACAGAAAAGTTGAATTCCTACAAAGGGTTACACTTCAGCTCTGCTTTCATTGTCTCTCCAGGCAAGCATTGCCAGTAATCTCAATGGCATTTGCTCTCTCAAATCAGGGAACAGTGAGTTACCGCAGAGCCTTTCCTCAGAGCCATGTTCTCTCATCTTCACTATGCATTTGCTCTCTTCTGCCGTAGCTGTCATGGTGTTGCATCCTGGCTTGGCTACAGCCATCACAATACGGATTAGGCGAATGTTCTAATTTCTACCTCACCTTCCTATCCCTTTTGTTCTTGAACAAATTGCTGTGCTGTGCTCTTGGTGGGAGACATGGAGTCTGTTTTCATGGAGGCCAACACTTCATATCATCATAACACAATATTTAGGCAGATTCTTTTTTCTGATGTCCTTGGAATATTTTAAAATAAGCATATAAGTAGAGATTTTGTGCATAGGTGTATGCAGGTATATACATAATCCTGGACCCTAACCTAAGACATGGAACCATATTTTGCAGATACCCGCATTTTGATATGATAGTCTATATTCATAGATTCTTAGGCCTGAAGGAACCATTATGGTCATCTGGTCATCTCCCGTATAACACAAACCAGAGAATGTCCCCAGAATAATTCCTAGAGCAGATCTTTTAGAAAAATATCCAGTCTTGATTTAAAATTGTCAGTGATGGAGAGTCCACCACAACCCTTGGTAAAATTGTTCCAGTGGTTAATTACTCTCCCTGTTAAAAATGTACACCTTATTTCCAGTCTGAATTTGTTTAGCTTCAACTTCCAGCCATTGGATTGTATTAGACCTTTCTCTGCTAGATTGAAGAGCCCATTTTTAAATGTATGTTCCCATGTACGTATTTATATAACAACTTTACATAATGGTTGACACCGAGAAGGACATCTCCAAGTACTCCCCAAATCTGCGTAAATTCAGACATAGATCTAAACTTTGCAGCTGAGGTCACCTCTGTTAGGGAAGACAGCCCCTCGAAGACAGGGATACCAAAACTGGGGTCTGAGATCCAAATGCAGAGTCCCTAAAATGCAGCCCACTGGTGCATGCTCTCCCTGTAAGTGAAGAATGAGGATATAATTGTCAAAATCACATTTTTATTTATTGTTCATAAACTCCAACAACAAGCAATTTCTATTCAAGGAAGAAGCAAATACAAGTAAAGAGGATGGTTACATGCCTTTTCTTTATTAGGGAATTATTTATGTAAATTATATGCAAGTTGTACATTTCCCTCAGGCTCCTGGGAAGTTGCCATTGCAGCCCTGATGCCGCAAAGTCTGGGCCTAGGCCTGCTCTGAGATCAGTGTTTCTATTTTAGCGGCTCTTGCACATGAGCTGGTCTCATTCTAACACATAAACAATTGGACAAAATGGAGTCCCATGGAGCTTCACCCATTTATGTAAGCTGCACATTTGTTCTTTTAATGTCTGGGCTTCCAGGACTCTCCAGTCTTTTAAAGGGTCTTCCCATCATGTTCATTCATTTAGCTGGGTGAAAGAGTTTGCTTTCAGTTCTCAACAGTAGCTCACGAAATAAATGCATACCAAGAGGAAGAAGCTCAGTGAATGCTAGAAATCGGGAAGCGCAGAGCCCCACTCAATTAGGACACATCTCCCAAAATGATTTCCTTCTCCAAAGAATACTTCTGATATCAACTATGATTTTGCAGAGTCACATTAGCGAAGCTTTGCAGCTGTGTCTCCAGCTGTTCTTCCCTGGCCGGTGTCCTTGCTGCGCATGATAAAAATTCAAGGGATTGTAAAGCACCAAGCAGATTTGATTATTTGGTCCAGGCTGCATCTGTAGACCACAGACCTGAGGTGAGACCTTTAAGGGAGTAGGTGTTTGTGGGTATGTTTCAGAGGTGTGGAAGGAAGATGTATGAATGGGTTAACTGGGCTGCTGGGCTTAGCACACAGCTTGCCTGAGTTCCTGTCTCTGCTTATTTTCAGTGTAATAGTCCATGGAGCGGTAACTTTCCTCACTGAGATCTGACTAAGAGGTATCCGTGGAAAAGCCTTTACAGTCCCCACAGGGAAGAGGGATGGTACTGCCACTTCTGTTTTAAAAAACCTCAAATAAAGATGTTTTACTGAAACTGGATCAGAGACACACCACAAACTTCTTTCAAACTGCCCTTTGTGACAGACTGGCAACATCCTGTAATATACTGAACAAATGTTAGGGAAGTAAGGTAAACTTTACTGATTTAAGTTAAACCCTGTTGAATTAGGGTTAATACCTTTGGGGGTACATTGTATTAAAATGTGTACTGTGGAATTGTATGTTATCTTTTCTAGTGGACAGGGGATGTTAATGAACTTCCTCCATTATTAGCCTTTGAAGCTCCCTGGAATGATACACAAACATTAGTTCAAACTGGAGTCTCCAGATACCAGCAGACAAAGAAAATACTTTTGCATAAAAGTCTGGGGTTGAACCTGCCTGAGGGCCTTCTTCCTGGTGCAGCGAAGGGACAGGTCTCCTGTCCCATGGAGGGTCCCAGAACTTGGCCTACTGGGGCCTCATCAGACTTGGGGCTTGTTCTGAGCTGAAGTTTTGATGAACTTGTAACCATAAGGACGCCCCAAGGGTAGGGTATTAAAAGACTGCTCCTGCCAGAGCCCATGGGAGAATTGGGATGAACTCTGGTAAGTTTATTAGCATGCATGTAGGTTCTTTTATTGTTTTTAATGTTTTCTCTGTGATGCTTGGGAATAAAGTTGGCTTGCTTAGAAAGAGTTGTATGGTAACTTCTGTCTGTAGCAATTACACTGTAATCTGACTCTGAAGAAGCAGCAAGCAGGTGTCCTAGGGCAACCTGGATATGCTGGGCATGACACAATGAAGGAAAGACTGCTGTCCAGCCTGGGAATACCCTAGTCAGAAGGAAGAGAGACGTGTTTGAAAGGCATCTGGGCAGCTGGAAACTGAGTGTGGGTCTTTTGGCTGAGTGTGTGGGTCCTCCCTGGAGTGAGGGGAAATACAGGTGCAGTTGCCCTGAACTATGACACCCTTACCCAGTGATGCATTAACCATGGATAAAACAGGCCAAGGCCATGAAAAGAGTAAACCAGAGACTGCACCTGTCATTTACAAAGGAAGAGAAACATCCCTTTCAGACGGGGGGAAATTGATGCCCTATGCTGAAGTGATCTGTCAGGAGCCACACAATATATTGGGGACAGAGCTGGGAATAGACCCAAGGACTCCTGATGCTCTATCAAGTGCCCTCTCTCTTGGAAAACACTACTGCTGAGAGCCATGCTTTATGAACTCCAGACTATTGCAATACATTCTACATGGAGTTACACTTGAAGACCTACACAGAAGCTTCTGCTGGGGCAGGTTTCAGCTACCCTGCCTGTTAGGTGGTTTAGCCACTGGAGTTATGCTTGGACAGTGCCTAGAAAAGTTGGACAGGAATGTAATGTAAATAATATGATAAGTATGATGCATTAATCTCAGGGAACAAATTATACCAGTTCTTTAGTGAATGCACACGTTTCCTTTTCACTTCCCGGTGTGACTCAAGATGTTGACTTTGATCTATGAAGTCCTGGATGGTTTAGGACCAGGCTGTCTGAGAACTTGGAGTCAAGGTCAGCTGGGGTATAGAATCATAGAATATCAGGGTTGGAAGGGACCTCAGGAGGTCATCTAGTCCAACCCCCTGCTCAAAGCAGGACCAATCCCCAACTAAATCATCCCAGCCAGGGCTTTGTGTGAGATTTTTCTTACAAGTTTTTCCATTGGCTGGTGTGGGTTGTCATGGGGACATTTCAATTGGCCCAGGCAATCAAATGGTTAATCTATCGCTGCCTATGTCAGGGTCAATAATACGATCTCCTAGCATGCCAGAGAAGTAGCTGCTTCTCTCCTTTGTTGTTGGTATTTTTTTTATCACCCCAGCACTTTGATGTCATGAAGAAGTTATTGTTTCTTGCCATTCTCACTCTGAGCTCTTCTCTTGGATCCAGGAGTGGGCAGCAGTGCCATGGTGAAACGAGGCACAACACGTGCTTGGATCTCTGTGTTTCATCAGAATGCTGCTTCCCCCCCCTCTTTGCTTCTTTCCTTTTTTTAAATTACTAGGTCAGTTAAGCGAGCAAGTCAAACTAATCCCTGGTACAACTCCGATGGAATCACCGTGCCACAGGTAGGGCCCAACTGAGTGGCTTAGGAACCTAAGTCCTATGGTCAAAAGAGACGTAGGCTTTCAGGACCCTGGATTCCCTTGGAAGTCCATGGGACTTAAGCTCCTAAGCCAAGCAGGTGCTTTTAAAAATGTTACCCTCTGCCTTCGGAGGAGTTAGACCAGGGGGGACTGGAGCCCAGTGCATTTTCCTCCTGCTTTTCCCATTCCCAAATTATTGTTATTATTACCAATATGTATTGCAGTTAGCATCTAGAGGCCTCACTGAGGGTAGGGTCCTATTGTGTTAGGTGCTCTACAGACACATCATAAAAGACTATTCCTCCCCTAAGAGTCTATCGTCTAAACAGAGAAGGGGATGTAGAGGTGAAATTACCTACCCAGTGTCACACAACTGATCAGTGGCAGAGGGAAGAATAGAACCCAGGTCTTAAGTGTCTGCATAGCGCTGCTATTAAGTTGCAGCTACCAACCCTTCCATATGTTAATCCCCTATAGCTGCCCATTTCCCTCCCTTGAGACATCTGGTTGGTTTCCAAGTCTCATCTTGTTCCATTTGCTTGTTTTCATTGCTACATACCATCTTTCTGCAACCAGAAGCTGCAGCTCCTTCTGCTTAGAATGGAGCAAGCTCTGTGATTTTCATTAGACATTCCCTTCATATATCAGAGCTTTGGTCACCTGTGCAGACTCTTGTCTTCATCTGAGAAAGTATTTCCTTGTAAACAAGGCCATTCAGTGCTTTGTAAAATCGTAGGTCTCACTCAACCAAAGAGGGAGTGGAGACGTGGCTAGAGCACAGTGAGCGGTATCAGCTCTCCTTGGTTCTGTTCCCAGTTCTGCTAGTGACTTGCTGTCTCAGGTACGTCACTTACCTTTTTGTGCTTCAATTCCCCCCATCTCTAGAATGAGGGTAATACGGCCCCTATCTAACAGGTGTATTGCAAAGAGCTTTGCAGTCCTCATATGAAAAGCACAAACGGCCATTACTCCGCTGCCCTGGGGAACAAGGGACAGCAAGAGCTTCCCTGCTTAGATTGTGTCTCTGGTTGTGTTGGCCAGAGCAGAGACTACCTCCTGCTATCAGCAAGTTTGTAGGGAGGGCATGGAGTGGGAGGAGCCCTGGCTTTAGCAGGGAGCACAGCAGGGCTTGGGATACAGGCACATCTCAGTCTGCACCCTGGGCAGTGCAGCTCCATGCTGTCCTTGCTCAGGGCAGATTGCAAAGATACAAACTAGCTGTACAAGGGCCAAGTATTTTTATTTATGCAGCTTGTGCCTGGAGCAAGGCACCTTTGATTCTTGTCTCAGTGGCATGAACCTTATTGTGCCCCACGATGGGATAGAAGCTGATTGATTGATATCCATGGGTCTGGCCATAATGCGGAAGCTGAGTCTAGTTGGGGATACTATTGCTCAGAAATACTTTGTTCCATTTGTGGCCACTGAGGAAGTCTCCAAGCTCCAGGTCAGTGCATGAGGAAAACGAAGCCACCGCCCAAAGCAGTGTAAAGGCAAAGGTGAAGAAGAGCCTAATTTTCTGCTGCTGTGGAAGACAGACTTCAACGGAGTTATGCCAGCTGAGAATTGAGCCTCAGGTGTGGCGGGATCATCATTTTGCAGAGTGCCCCCCAGTGAGAGAATCTCCTGGACGTAGAGAGTGGATAACACCACCACAGGGAAGAGCAGCATTTCCGAAGAGAACAGTGAAACATATTGTTGATGGGTTTTGAATGGCTGAGCTCAACGGAGGCCTTTGTGTAGATTGGACAGGGCCTGCCTGCTTTTGGATGCTAACAAAGTTTACCAGCAGCGTGATTTCTCTCTCGAATTCTCTTTATGTCTTTCTGGCTGGCTGAACTATCCACATGTTCCCAGCTCCTGCAACTATTTTAGCAGATTAGTCTTGAAGTACCGGTAAGGGCAAAATGCTAATCAGCTGAAAGGTGCTATGCTCCAAATGCAACCAAAAAAGGTACAAGTTTGCTTTAACTGCTTCACTCCTGCCGGTGCATGCAACAAATGGAGACCTGCCCACCGTGACCTGTCATCCCACTGACGTCTGTGGAAATACTAACACAGATGTATAATGTGGGGGAAGGTGGACAAAAGGCCCAGGAGCAAAGGGGTAAATACAGTGGCCGGGGTGCAGAGAGGATATGGATAATTCTGTGCACTTCTATAGTGCGTTCTGTCCACGGAACTCCAAGGGCTTGCCTTCACCAGTGAATTACCATGTCTTATAGCCATTAACTTGAACCCATCCCCACACAAAACCCCCTTACTCATGTGTGGTGGTAGTAAGGCGAGTTGGCCAGCATGAAGGGGGATAGCAGCTACCTTGTCAGCAGCTAACAGGACCATTCTGCGGTGTGGATGCAGGCTAGTGCCAAGACACAACAATTGAGGGCTGGTAGTCTGCATCGCAAGGGAAGTGACTTGAGTGTGGATCACTTGAGTTGATTCTGCAGTGAAGATGTACCTGAACAGCTTCACAAACAATGAATAAACCCAGAGTCACAACTCCCCTAGGAGATAGGAGTTATTATATTCATTTTAAAAAGAAAAGGAGTACTTGTGGCACCTTAGAGACTAACCAATTGATTTGAGCATAAGCTTTCGTGAGCTACAGCTCGCTTCATCGGTAAGCTTATGCTCAAATCAATTGGTTAGTTTCTAAGGTGCCACAAGTACTCCTTTTCTTTTTGCGAATACAGACTAACACGGCTGTTACTCTGAAACCTATATTCATTTTACCATACTGCAAAACTGAGGCAGAGAGAGAGAGAGATTAAGAGCTGAACCAAGGAGTCAAGGCTGCTACTCACTGCTCTAACCATTTGACCACGCTACTGATTGGGTGCACACTGGATTAGATTTCTGTGATGGGGTGTATACACTATCCTGCCTGTGAAAGAGCTAACTGGAGTGTGAGAGGTCAATTAACTCACCTGGTTGCACCTGGAGGATGAGCCATGCCCAGTTAAGGAGTAGACCCAGCTGGGTGGTTGCTATAAAGAGAAGTGTTTGGGAGCAGAAGGGGGCTGCTGAGAGAGAGGGAAGAACTTTGCAGTCCCTGTCTTGGCAAAGGGGAACTGAGAGGCTTGAAACATCAGGGAAGAAGTCCAGAGGGAGAGTTGGCCCTGGCGTCCTCTCCTGAGGAGAGGAATCTGGCAGAAGGCCAGGAGAGACGAGGAGCAGCCAGCGAGGTGGAGTAAGCACAGATGCTAATCCCTGATAAAAGGGCAGCATCTAAACTTCCAGGGGGAGAGCCCTGAGAGGCATTCAGTGGAGGAACAAAGCTGGATGAAAGGTCAGGCCTGAGGAGGGCAGAAGTTGGATTCAATCTGTACTGTGAATCAGGGATTTTGATGGGATCCCAGGGACAGCCCTGCGAGTCCTGGCCCTGAGAGAAGGGTGAACTTTAAGAGGCTGTGGGAGAAGCCTGCTGACCAGTCACGGTTGGAAGTAGTTCGGGGAGGCAGCAGCAAGGAGTCTGGTGGAGCAGCCCTTGGCTGGTGGTTTTAGGATCCCTGGAGCACATTGTAGTGGGTGGGCTGGGTTCCCCTACCAGCCACTGGGGAGGGTGGTGTGAGGCCCCTGAGAAGGGGATAAAGGTGACTGAAAATCCTGAGAGAAGGGTATGAAGACCATGGGACCCAGAGTTACAAAAGGACACTGGACTTTGGTTGTGTGGGACTTTGTTACTCTGCAGCTGCCCAACCTCTGCAGCTGGTGTGGGGACCCCGCAGCTGAGCTCCCCATTTTGTCAGAGATATTTTTAGTAAAAGTCAGGGACAGGTCCTGGCTTCCGTGAATTTTTCATTATTGCCTGTGACCTGTTTGTGACTTTTACTAAAACTATCAGTGATAAATCGTTAGCCTTAACTATGAGCTTCTGGCCACCATGCTTTGCTGTTGGGGTAATTCTTTAAGGGATACTTGGCTAAAATCTCTTATACCAGTGCAAAGCAGGAGTCTCTTCACCGATGTCAATAGAGTTACACCAGCTTAAGTGTTAGGAGAACCAAGCTCGTTGTATCTTTGAAACCATATTCCCTGTGCAGACAATTGGTTTGGTCAGGGAAATCAGGCTCATGTTTCCCAATGTCTTGAGAACCATCTAGCTGCTTTCTGTTCCACGTGGATGGCCTCGTGTACCCATTGGCTTTGGGGGTCAACTTCACACGCTGACTCAATCGGTGTGTTTGCTGTGTCCTTCTATCTACACTACACATTTTCCTCTCTTTCCCAATGGACTCCAGTTAGCTCTCTCTCTGTCCCAGTCTCTGGTTGTGTCCTGGCATGTTGGGCCCCATAACTATAGACCTGTTGCTACATTGCATTTGAGACAGTTTAGCTGTTTGGACTGTATTCATGCTGGGCCTAATCCTGCCAGGTGTTGAGTGCACCTATGAAGAGCCATGGAGCCTCAGTTCTCATGAACTTCAGTGATGCTCAGCACCTCACAGGATCATGCCCATTGTGATTTCTGTAACTATTAAAAGAATAAATGTGTGTGATACTAGGCAATCCGCAGAGCTTCTACTCTTGCTCTGCCTGTGATCTGTCCCAGCCTGAGACACTGATTAAGTGAGCTGGATCTAGGCATGTGGCCTCAATGGGCTTTTCTTTGACCTTTTGTTCCTGCTGGTATTTGTCTTGGTCCCTTTTTCTTCTAAGCTCCCCAGCCTGTCCCTTCTTCCATCACCCCTTGCCCAGCAGTCTTCCTCTCTCACCTCTCCGTTCAGTAAACACACTTGCTAAGATGTGTGATCGCAAACTGCTCAGTGGGATTTTGGGGGGTGTTTTCATTAGAGCGGATAGAAATTTTTCACGTGGGACAGTGTTTTTGAAAATGCTGATTCTGCCAAATCAAAACGTTTCAGGGGAACATATCGATTGTTTAAATTTTCTATGAGAAATCATTGTAGTGTTTTAGTTTTGACTTTGTTGTTCTGAATGTACTGAAAAAATATGACATAACAAAAATTGAAATGATAAAGTCAAATTGAGACATTTCAATGGGGTCAAAATGAAATATTTTGGGATATTTGCAAAAAATTCTGAGATTTTGACTTTCCAAATTGGAATGAAACCAACATTTAAAATCTTGGATTTACCATGAGACAGACCTTCAATTTTTTGACCAGACTTAGTTTTGATAGAGTTCAGGCCAAACAGCTCACTTCGCTGATGGTAGCAGGAATCTGGTGCCTTCGCACACAATTCATAGAATCATAGAAGATTAGGATTGGAAGAGAACTCAGTAGGTCATCTAGTCCAACCCCCTGCTCAAAGCAGGATCAGCCCAGCCAGGGCTTTGTCAAGCCGGGCCTTAAAAACCTCTAAGGATGGAGATTCCACCACCTCCTGATGTAACCCATTCCAGTGCTTTACCACCCTCCTAGTGAAATAGTGCTTCCTAATATCCAACCTAGACCTCCTCCACTGCAACTTGAGACCATGGCTCCTTGTTCTGTCATCTGCCACCACTGAGAACAGCCTAGTTCCATCCTCTTTGGAACCCTCCTTCAGGTAGTTGAAGGCTGCTATCAAATCCCCCCTCACTCTTCTCTTCTGAAGACTAAATAAGCTCAGTTCCCTCAGCCTCTCCTCATAAGTCATGTGGCCCAGCCCCCTAACCATTTTTGTTGCCCTCAGCTGGACTCTCTCCAATTTGTCCACATCCTTTCTGTAGTGGGGGCCCAAAACTGGACGCAGTACTCCAGATGTGGCCTCACGAATGCCGAATAGAGGGGAATTGTCACATCTACCTGAAGTTTGCAAAAACAGATTCAGAATCCTTTTTTAAAATAAGTTAATTTGAAGACACACCATCATCTTGAAATCTAGTCAATTAAATGACAAAATGAGTTTAAAGTTATTTCAGGTCATATGTCTGCCCCTGAGTCCGCACTGCCAAGTCTTATGCTTTTACAATCACATTTTCCTGTTTTAAAAAACGTTTTTCTCTCCCTGTTTGTCCTGTGGAACATGCATACAAGCTGACTAGCTAGTCAGGGAAACCACGACTTGATTATTCCTAAAGCACTCTCAAACGCCCAAAAGAAACACTAAAAATAAAGAAGAAAAATCTTTCTCAATCTCATTTCTTTAAGCGATAATACTCTTTAAGTGTTGCCTTTAACAATAGTGGGCAACCATTTTTAGACACAGATGAGATTTCTGAGGTGGATGATGCCCCTTTAATGCTGAAGAAGGCTTTTCAGACTCTGATGCTTTGGCTTTCATGGCATGGAAGGTTTCTATCAAATTTTTGCATCTATGATTTAAAAACCAACCCGCCCTTGTGAAATCTGTCATGTATCCTGGAACAAACTGATCAATACATCTATGATACAGCAACATATGTGAGACTGTAAACCACAGCAGTAGTGCAATGCTATGAAAAGAGCAGCCTGCACAGCATGCTCTCTTTGTGGCCCAATCCAGCAAAGCCCTGAAGACGGTGCTTAACGTTAAGCCTAGGAGCCTGCTCATTGATTTCAGTGGGAGTATTGCTTTGCTTAAAGCTAAGCAAGTGCTTACGTGCTTTGCTGGGTCGGGGCTTGTAAGATTCCCCGAGATCGAAAGCTGCTGCATTCCATGCCCCAGCTCCACTGGAGTCCGGTCTAAAGCCTATAGTAGAATACGTACTTTGCTATATCATGCATATCGCTGGGCTCCCATCAACAGCCTTATGGAGAGCGTTGTAACCATACAGCTGAGCAGAGAGATGCTGAATAAGCGGCATGATAAGGTTCAACTTAGTCTTACGGTTTGCTTTCCCAGGTCACATGTCTGTATCAAACCTCCACACTGCCTGGAAATTAAGGCACTAAGGAAGGGGATGTGAGGGACTGAAATGGTCTTCTCAAAGGGCGATGCCTTGTGCTGCCTCGACACAACTCCATGTTTTCCTGTTTCTAGAAGTGATTATAAAAACTTTTCTCACATATTTTTGTAAGTTGGGTTGGGAGATCCGAAAGCCTTTTTTTCTTTTTTCTTTTCATGAAGAGAAATTGACCAGAGGGAGCAGAAGGTAACCAGTTAGCTTTGCAGCTCAGCTGGTAGACCATCTGGAAGTTAATCAAGGGGCCTGGGTTCAATCCTCTGATAAGTCATCAATTTCTTTCTCACCAGAAACATCTGGTTTTGGATGCTGAGTTATGAGCTAATATTAAATACAAAAGTTTATAGCATCACATATATAATATTGTTGATTAGAAGCATCAAGTAAAGTAATTGACCAGAGGGGACTTGGTGTGAGCAGCTGGTAGAACATCTGGAGGAGAGCCAAGGGGCCTGGGTTTAATTCCCAGGTCATCTATTTTTCTCACCAAAAACATCTGGATTTGGATGCTGCAAAGCTATGGACTATTGTCTTTTGCAAACATTTCTGGGATCACACATTTTCATATTGATCTACATGGAAATATGCGATCCCAGGAATGTTTCTGTCCAGTGTTTACACACAGAGAATCCCTGAAGAACAACCATAAAGAGAAACCCAGACAGAGAGGATGAAATCCTGGCCCCATGAAAGTCAGTGAAGAAACTCTCATTGACTTCTGTGGAGCCAGGATTTCATGCAGAGTATAGAGTAAAAGCTCTGCCCGAACACTTTGAGTATCTTGAAATGTGCATCTAACATCTTATGATGACCCAGGAATGTTCCTACGTTTGAGACACAAACCCATGACAGCAAAGACACTCCTTGCTAATGAATCCACACCCATCTCATTTGGAGACTCTACTAGGCACGGGAGAAGGGCCTAGCATACTTGAAATCAGACTCAATTATCCTATGTGTTGTGACCACAAGGTGTCAGCAGAGATTCACATTTACATCAGAAAAAGCTATGTGGCCTGTGGCAGCTGCTCTGCTCCTCCACAGAGAGGGCAGCCATCATCCAAATGGATTGCAGATGACTACGCTCCTCCGTTTAATATGGGCACGGTGGGAGAGGGGTAGTTATCAGTGTGGGGCTTTATTCTCAATGGCTTTCACAGGAGATGCATTTTCCAGCCTTCCGGAAAATACCTTTGTAGATGCTATAATGCTTGATAAATGGGAAGGGAGCAAACTTTTAGTGCACAGCTCTGTGTACTGTGCAGATTGAGTTTCACTGATTCCCTCACCTCCGTGGGCCTTCCCCCTTCCTGTTACAGGCAGGGTGACCACCTGCATCTCAAAGAAAGAAAGGGCAAATCCATGAAAAATGAGGGAGCAAGCTGATTTCTAACAACACTTGACCCGTGCTACCAAATCCCGCCTTTGTTCTGCAGCACGCGATCCTGTGCAGTGTTACTGTAAAGCCCGGGGCCAGATCCTCAGCAGGTATAAATTGATTTTGCTCTGTGGACTTGAATAGAATGGCACCAATTTACATCAGCATAGGATCTGGCCCTCCACTTTTTCCGATCCAGTGCATGTTAATAGTTCCTTACTGGGTATGAACCACAAGCTACCAAACACTGCACAAAGGACAACCCTTAAAAGGCAGGATAAGTGGTACCACACTCAGAACCCAGAAGACCCCCTGTTTGGACACTCAGCTCTCTGCCTTTGCAGTTGCTATCTTATGGACCTAGGAGATCTGTACATGGTTCCCTTTGAAACCTGTTAGTGCCTCTGATCATTGATCCAGCAGAAGAGTCACTACTGACCAGCCCATTCTTTCCAGTGATTGAGGGTCTTTGTCCAGCTCATTCCCTTACTGTGGGCCAGATCATCAGCTGGTGTAAGTCAGTTTAGCTATATGCCCTGTACGTTTAGGGATGCTAAACTAAGGATACACCAAAGGCTCCCATTGAAGTGAGTTGAAGTTTTGCCTTTGATTACAATGGGAAGAGGATCAATTAACCCAGGTTGCCTTTTTTTTTTTTTTCCCAATTTGTTCACAAAAATCTAAGTTCTGGCTACAAAAAATTAAATAAATAAGCAAAGTGAAAAATAAAATATTAGCCCCAACTCAGGTTGCCAGCTGAGATGATTATCTCATTAGGAGGCCACATCTTTTACCATGAAGCAAAATAGAAAATTTCAGAGTAATGTTACATTTCATAGGCATGTATTTTAATAGCCAGTATCAACCAAGCAATGCATTGCACAGTGCTAGAAACCAATCAGTACAACCTTGCAGAAAGAAACAGAATTCCCACTCACTTGATCACTTCTTGGAATGCTAATCTGAAAAATTCCAAGACCCAAAGGATAATTTATTGGACTATAGGAATTCCCAGTCTGGATCAGACCAGATGTCCATATAGGCTTGCATCCTGTCTGTGACAATGACCTGAACCAGCTGGAGTATTCTTTTCCCTTGACTTACCATTCTTCGTAATTATCTCACTTTGCCCACCCAGAGGCTGTATGATCTCTGTGTTATTATGTTTAGCAATTCCCCACCATGGTCAGGGACTCTGCTGCCCTGCATATGCCATGGCCACCATGAACTCTATGGGAGGACTTGAGTAAAGTTATGCATATGATTTTAAATGCTTGCAGGACCTAAAGTTAAGATTTTCAGAAGCAATTAGTGATCTTGGGCACCTCTGTTTTGGGATGCCTCCTTTTACATCTCTTAAAAGGGATTATTGATCAGAAAGTGCTCAGCACAACCCTCTGAAAATCAGATCCCCTTAAGATGTCAGGTTAGGCATCCAAAAATTGAGAAACACAAAATTACTAGCCACTTGGAAAATCTTGGCATAGTATTTTGGGGAAGGGGCTTGTTACGTTATGTCTATAAATTCCTTAGTACATGCTATGTAAATTTTGATATACATACCCCCTCTTCCCCCGAAAATCCACTCAGACTGGTTTACTAGCAAGACAGTCCTCCAGAGGCCTAGAAGGGTCAGGAGAAAATATTGACCAATCAGGACCCCGCAGGCCTGTTAAGAAGGCTTGCGCGCTTCTTCTTAGGGCAGTGTGGGATGAGAGTGGGACGGAGGCGGTGTGCCTCAGTGATAGCCCAGAACCCCAGGGCCATGATTTGAGGACTTCAGTAACTCAGCCAGAGGTTAGGGGTCTATTTCAGGAGTGGGTGAGGTTCTGTGGCCTGCAATGTGCAGGAGGTCAGACTAGATAATCGCAATGGTCCCTTCTGATCTTAAAGTCTATGAGTCTGAGGCCCTCAAGCACTGCAGGTAGGCATTTGCCTTGGAGGTTTTGTTTATGTATTTAAAGGAACTGGCTGCCAAAGTTTGAGTTTGTTATAGTCACTGAGCTGAGTATCGACTGACGTCAAGCTTACCTACAACTGATGCACTGAGGCAGGGAGCACCTACAGTACCACGCTTGGCCCCACAGCGGGCCCTATGGAGCGGCCCCACCCCCCAGAGTCCATATATATGCATTATGAAGCAGGCTTGAATTACATGATCACATACATTTCCACAGGAACCTGCCTCATTTAGTGCATAGGATGGTGTCTTTGCCTTTTATTTATAGCAGTATTTATTCAATTTTTTGCATCCTTGGACTGTAAAACTATATTTATATATGTTACATATTTATGTATTTTTAAAAGCCCTTGGATGCAAAAAATTGAATGAGTTAGAACAGATTCAATACCTGTCAACTTATGATGCAAAAGCACCACCTAATTCATCCTTGCAAAATTCTACTCACTCATTTGTCTAGAGTGTGTATATTGTTTTGACAGGTAAGTGAAAATATATTTCTTTTCACTGTCATCAAGGTAAAGGGCAGATGAATTAATGTGTATCTAGGCAGGTCAATTTTCATGATAATGTTGCAAGGCTCAGCTGAGTTTGTGGTATGGACTGGGAGTGAGAATGTGAATCTAAGATAGGGGCATTCTTGCCCTGACTGTATGGATTTAGCACGCAAGTCTGCCATCTTTAAAACAGGCAAGTCTTCTGTCGTCCTCAAAAATTGGGAGTCCCAATGAGAACTGCATGAGGTTGGATGAAGGCATTCTTTGTTTCAGTGGTTAATATAAAAATTAGAGATGGGACTGAACTGCAAAACTTGGTTCTAGAGCTCCGAGAACCCAAAGTTTGAGTGGGCTTGGTGCAATGAGCACCATCATGGTTGTAAAGGGGAACTGAACCGCGAAGATGTAGAGTTGAAAGCATAAGTCACTACAGAGCTTGAGCTAAGGGAGAAAGTCTTGTGGCAGGCACTTGTAAGAGACTCGTATCCTCTGTGGATTGGGGTGGGGGAGAGACCAGTAATATGCAATGCCCCATGGGTTCCATTTGGATCCAAAGCCAGCTTCGGCTGATAATGCAACACCTGTTACGTTCCACCAATGGTGAAACTTGGCTTGACTCCCGTCTGCCCTTCTCCTTAAGGCAGCTTTAATTAAAAAGTAAATACTCTGAGCTATCTAACGTCTCTGGAAAATAGAAGGGCCTTTGGTTCAGAGTTGGCTTTCCCATTAATGCCCAACAGGCGTGTTATAAAGTATGTATAAGTGCGGTTATTTTGCACTTTCACACGTAGTTGACAGATTTATGTAGGAAATTAAACTGACATAGTCTGCTGGAGAGATTTTGAAGGCGGCTGCAAGATGAATGCCGAAAAAATAAAACAACAACAAGTGAGGGGTATATGCGAGCTGCTGAGTAAGGGTTCGGAGAGGACTGGAAGATGTGCTGGCTTGTAGATTGAATAGGCTGCCTATTAAGAGCATGGATCTTCTTTACGGAGGAGCGGAGCTTTGTAATGTTGGCGGTTATTGGGGATTGCAGGAATCACCAGAAACGTGGAGTTGGAAGGAGGAAGGGTAGAAAGGCACAACAGGGATATTAAAGGAGGATCGGGGAAAGGGCTAGAGCAAAGGAGGTGGTAAGGATTGGAAAGGAATAGTGAAAAGAGTGGGAGGAGTAGAAAGGAGGGAGGGGTGCATGGGTGTTTATGTGTAAAGGATGGGCATAAGAGTAAAGGGGATAGTGCATGAATATACGTGGAGAAAGCAACGCTTCATGGTGAGGCTGTTCTCTCTCCTCTTTAGCAATTTAGCAAAGTAATTCAGCACATGCTTAAAACTAAGCATATGCTTAAATGCTTTGTTAAATAAAGGTCCCGGGTAGTGCTTGCTGTGTCAGATTTCTGTGGATTAGCTGCTGTGGCTCTGCAGCCATAGAAAATATGTGGAAACCCACCAATGTCATGTGGAGGTGGCCCCAAACCAGAAACTCGGACCCAAATCCTCCTGGGTTGAGCTGGTTGAAATTTTTCAAATGAAAAGGGTTTTTTATGTTGGAAAAAGGCCTTTAAAAATGTCACCAATTTTACGTTTTTACATGTAAAATGTACCTTTTAAAATAATGCTTCACAATTTAAAAAATAAAAATAAAATAAACAGTATCAAAATGGTTATTGAAATTTCACAGTTTTGGGAAAACAGGGTTGAGTCCTTTCAAAATTTGCAATAATTTTCTCTTTGATAAAATTCTAAAAATATTTAAAATAAAACTGATTTTTTTAAAAATGGTCCATTTCAAAAACTTTCATGAAAACAATTTTGAAACCCCCCCCACCGCCTCCCCTGAAAAAAATGATTTTCGTTTTTTGACCAGCTCTTCTCCCTGATTTAAAAAAGTTCTGAATTTGATCTAGGGCTCTTTGCAGGTTGTGCCCGTTTCTATCACTTATTGCTATGTTGTCAGGCCTGGTCCTTGTCCCACATTGTAACTGCCTTTAAAACTCCACTGGCTTCAATAGTTACTCCTGATTTATCCTGATGTAAGTGGTAGGAGAAGCAGGCTCATAGGCTTGGAAGGGTTAGATTTTTATTGGTAAAAGTTGGCAAACATTGATTTCACCATATATGCACAAACCCACGAAAATATTTCCATCGCTAATAATTGAAATTTATAAATAGACAACATAAGAAAAATGATGCTTGAGAACTTACTAGAATTGATTTAAGGATATTTACTTTGTGTAATTTGACAAGTGATGTTAACGACTTGTGGTGTTATGCTTATAAAGCTGTAATTTTTGAATCTCAGTGTCTACGGTCATTAAATAATTATTCTCTGACCCCACATTGATTGATTCCCCTCTCCCCCCCCTAATTTCCTGCACTGGGAAAATTTAAATTGATAATTTAAAAAAAGTTTAAAAAGAAACGTAGATATTATCTGATGAAATTATATATATAAAAAAATAAGAATTTTTCCAAGCCTACCTATAGAATACATGGTATTTCCTGAAACACAGAACTGATCCATAGGATATACTGTACATTTTATTTTTAACAAGGATCATATGAAAACGTGTTTTCTTCCTTGCTGGGATACCCTGTTTGACCATCTGTTTTATGTTTGCTTTACTCCTGCTGACGAGGAGAGGAACATTTTGAAAGGAGGGGGGGAAAAAAAACCAATTTTAGCGGGCAGTGTCTTGAGTCCAGACTCTCTTGTAAATTGAGCCCAATCAGTAACAAGCCAGGGGACCTGGAAGCACTTCCTGTTAACCCTGCTTGGCCTCTATTAGCAGAAGCAACATGGCATCCAAAGTGGGGAGGACTGCAGCAGCAACAGAGCTGCCGCGACAGAACATCTGTTGATAGCATGGTCTGTGTCATAACGACTAGCACTTTAATAACATAATGAAAGCCACATTCCTATAATTGTATAATATATGGGCTCAGCATTGTAACATCACTTGTCTAAATGTGATACAAATTGGTTGCAGAAGCTTAGCTGCTTTGGCAACAGCTTATTCAAGGATTATTATTTTCATATATATGTTTCAGTTGACTTCAGCCTCATTTGATGCCAGCAGGTATTATATTTACCGTGTCATGTACTCAGAATTAACCCTTTAAAGCGCTGCTAGTCCGCGCAGTAAGTGGTACTCTGGCGGTTGGTGTATAATTAATAAGGCTGAATGGTAATATGGACCACAACTTAACATGATCCACATCTGGATGGATAATAAGGATATCCACAGTTAAATTAGATAGGATAAAGCTCTGTCACCTTCTTCTGAAGTGTCTAGTGTTAGCCAAGAAAGAACAAAAGCTAAGTCTCACTGAGAAAGCACAGTGTGTGTGTCTTCTCTTGTAACAGACTGCGGCAACTCTGTGGCAGATTCCTAGCTGCTGTCAGTGGATCTGCCCCTGCTGTGCACTAGGAATTTAAAGGCGCAGTACATGAAAACCCAAAAGGCAGCAACCTCATCTTTCCCCAGAGCCCAGACAACATCAGCCATGATAAGAAAAGCCTCTTTAAAGTTAACATGCGACAGAAGGACTATTGCTTCTGTCCCCTCCATACAATTCAGGTGAATATCTCAAGTCCTTATATGGCCCATGACCATGGTGTCTGTGTGGTTCACAATGACCCTGTGAACTAGCAAAGTGCTAGCCTCCCCATTTTACAGATGAGCCCCAGAGAAGCATGGCAGACCAGGGAATCGACCCCATGCCGCTCATGTCTCTGACCACTGAATAATCCTTCCTCTCAAAAAAACCCAATCAACCAATTAGCCTTGCAAGAAAACCAAACAAAAATTATGCCCGTTTCCTTTTCAAAGTGATTTATAAATGAGCTAATTCATCATAGAACAAAAATGGAACAGAAAATGGTTCAGTACAATGGCAAATACTTGGGGCTTTGGAGCTGTGAGGTAGAATCTGTTTGAAGCTGGTTCTTCCACTAGTAAATTTTTCCATTGGGTGGCAGGTTTGGCTTTTAAACTGATTTTGCCTCCTCTGAATGCCCTAAAAGAAGCTTTTTTTGTTGTAGGGGCCCAACATAACTGGAGCTGGGCGCATCCATTGGCACTGCGAGTGCTCCCAGTATAACATGAGTCAGTTTGGCAGTGGGACTTTCCTGCTGTGGCAAGCTTGTAAAGAAGGGGAACTTTCTGTTCAAACAAGAATCAATTTCCTTTGCTTCTAATTCTGGGTATTGCTTTCCAGATCCGTGCTTACGGGATAATTGGGGATTTTCCCACCTGAAGCTAGAGCAGGTTGAAAACCAGGGAACTTTTTTTTTTTTTGGTCTCACGTAGCTTTAGTTCAGTCTTTTCACGGCGTTGTTGCGAGTGGTTGCTCACCTGCTCTCCGAATCTCACTTTGCTCTGAGATGTGATGAAATGGCTGTTTTTACACTGGGCTTCGAAGCCACCTCTTGGGTTGGGCCCATATTGGAACTGTGCTGAATTTGGGGTGGAACTGTTCCATTTTCCACTTGGCAATAAAATGAGAAAAAGCTTGATGCTGCAGATTGTGCTGCCAATCTTTTGCCCGTCGCTGCTGCTAATGATACTTAGGGAATGTTTTTCCTCCATAGATCTCAAAACACTTTACAAGGACTGGCGAGCCTCACTGTCTCCATCTTACAGACCGGGAACTGAGGCACAGAGCGTGTAAGTTATCTGTCTAAGATCACAAGGTCGAACAGTAAGTCACGATGTGTCCTAATTCCCAGCCAGAGCCCTGTCCATTAGGCCACATGGCTCAGATCTTACCTGTTCCTCCTGCTCGAGAGCCTACTGGTGAAGTGAGAGGGCATGATTCTGCTCTCACTTATGCCAGTGTAACTCAGAGGTAAATCCATTGAAGTCACTTGCGCTGTGCTGGTGTGAAGCAGGCCTAAGTGAGAGATGAATCAGGTCCTCAGAGGCCAAACTCAGTCATCACAGTCTGTTGTCCTGAGCATGCTTGGTGTATTGCAAAGTCAGCCCTGAAGGCCTAATCATGTGCGGTGTTAGGCCTGGTCTACACTGCGGGGGGTGAGCGAGCTAAGTCAGTCTAAGTTACGCAACTTCAGCTACGAAAATAGCGTAGCTAAAGTCGACATACTTAGAGCTACTAACTGCGGTGTCTTCCCTGCAGTAGTCAACTGCTGATGCTCCCCCGTCGACTCTGCCTACGCTGCTCATTCTGGTGGAGTACCAGAGTCGACGTGAGAGTGCTCAGCGGTCGATTTATCGTGTCTTTGCTAGACGCGATAAATTGACTCTCCACTGGATTGATCGCTCCGGAGGTAAGTGTAGACATGCCCTTAGAGGCCTACTGTGAGATGAGGAATGCTGGTTTCATTCAGATGACATGTAAACATCCCTAAATGATCTGGTCTAAATTATCTGACTCTTCAGGGAGGGTGAGACGGTGTGGTCTAGTGGATAGCGCACTGGGCCTTGGGAGACCTGTGATCTACTTGTGGTTCAGCCACTGGCCTTGTGGGTGACCTTGGGCAAGTCATTTCCCCTCTCGGTGGCTCAATTTCCTCCTCTGTGCAATGGGGATAATGATACTGACTGACTTTGTAAAACTGCAGTTGAAAAGTGCTATGTAAGAGCTAGGTATTACTGAGTCTCCATGTTGATTTTGGGGTCTTCTGCTTCTGGGCCTAGCCATCAGTATCATTGCTTGTCCTAACTGGTAAAATAAAGATGGTCATCCTGCCATTTCAGAGCCTTAAAACAAAGTCTGGGTTCCGACTGCCTTCTAGCAGTAGGTGAGGGAGCAAGCTTTGCCTTCCTTACTGTAGATAAAGGAGAAGCGGGGCGGGGAGCATGAGAGGGGGTAGTGAGGGGAAATCCCTTGTTTCAACCCAAATATGACTGATGATCAGGGTAAGTATCAAAGAAACTTAAACCAAAATAAAAGGATGCCCAAAGTACATGATTTTTGTTTGTTAAAATTCAGAGTTTTCCCTTGCAGGAACACCTCCCTTTTGAAGGTTTTGTGCCCTTAAGTGCTTAAGTGTGTCATTTCCAGGGAAGACTGGGATGTCTGAATGGGAGTAGCAAAGAGCGATGCGTAAAGGTGCTGCTCAGAACCAGCTTACAGCAGCGGGTAGAAAGCACCTTGTAACTGACTCACATAGGGGAGGTTACACAATGACTTTGCGTGTGCACACATTTGTGTGTGTGTATGCGTGCAAGCATGCATGTGCCTGTACACACATGCACTCGATTATGGGTTTGCTCAGTAGGTATGTGTGCATGGGTGTGTGGGACATGCCTGTGCCTGTGAATGTGTAGGTATGTGTATGCATATCTGCCTGCGTGTGTTCGTAGATACATGTGTGCATGCCTTTATGTATGTGTGTGCATGTGGTGGGGAGGGGGAGGATGTGTGTATTGTTGCTTCCCAAATTAGATGCAAGAGTTGAGATGCGATTCCCGCCCTTCGCAGTGAAAGCCTTGGGTGGACAGGAACCAGGAATAGTCCAACTGCAGAGCTTTTGGAAGTCAGCTGCCTGGCTGGCTTGCAAACTTTTGGATCCGCTGCCTGTCTCATGTGGGATACTCCACTGAAGTCTGGAGAGAAGACACTGCAAGCCAGACTCCGTTCACACTGGAATCCTTCCAACACACCAAGTGGGTGGCATTTGTTGGGCGCCCGAGATGATGGCAGTATTTGCCAAGAGGCAGCGGCCTGTTTGCTGAGGGGGCTAAGTGACACTAGACACCCTTGAAACGCAGGCAAGTTGGTTGAGTCTGCCAGCTGGGCAGCAGATGCTTCTGTTGCACTGCAGGCATCCCCAATTAGCCAAGCCTCCCATCCGCTGAGCAGCCTGGCTGCATGCTCACCCCACACATCAGTGCAGCTGAGACCCAAGCTAGGAGCCCACAGCCTGTGGGAGGCAGCTGTACTGGCTGAGCCAGGAGGAGCTGTGCTGAGTCACTATCAGCTGGAAGTCCCACTTGGCATGTCTTGCAGCTAACGGACCCTTAGTTGCATCGGCCCGGCCAATTTCAAATATAAATAGATTCTCCTCTTTGTAATCGTGTCAGTTAACAGGGTAGCCCCGCCAGTGCTGCACAGCGTCTTCAGCAAGAGCGCCCGCCTGATCTCCCTGAGGTCCCAGTGTGGGATTTGCTGACATTCAAAGACACACAAGATACCTGCTGGGGCCTGTGCAGATTCACACCTGCTCCCCATCAAGGGCACAGCAGACCAGGGATAATATCCTTTTATCCTGAGTGAATGTAAAGGAGCTTAGGCTGGATGGGGACTGCTTTTAGAGATTCCTCTGGGTGCACTACCTGCCGACAGCTGGGTCCATGTCTGCTGCAGGATCAGTGCTAGGTGGAGGGGTGTGTGTTAGACGAGACGGATTGTCCCCTTCCCTTCTGAACTGACAGCATGTTGCTAGGTCTGTCGGGGGCGGGTGGCATAGGTGGCAGATCCTCCCTCCCCCATTGTTTCTCTCTCTGAGGTTTTGGTACAGATGGCAATTACAGGTCAATCAAGCAACAGGCCCACCAACCAGTTGAACAGTTGCTCAGCTGGTCCACAGCAAGAGGACTGTCATTAGCACAGTCTCATTATTACAGCTCAGCAGCCCATGTGCAATGAGGTTGGTGGTCTGTTCTTAGACTATGTTAATCACCCTAGTATCTGAGCACCTTTCGGTCGCACATTAAGCGACATGACTAACACCTGTCATGTGGTGTTTGTTCTCTCATCTTCTCCCTGGGGGAAAACTAGGCCCAGTGGTGTCTTTAGTTATGGTAGGGTTTACTTTATTTTATAAAATATACACGTTGCTATGTGTGTATGTTAAAGGAGGCAAGGGAAAAGAAAAGTCCCTGGCACTTGGAGTGGAAGGTGCTGGTAATTGGGATGGTCCTTAGCTCCTGGGGAATTCACTCCACAGTGTCAGCAATCAGGCCTGCAGCAGAGCCACTCTCCAGGCAACCTAACAAGTGCAGCTGGTTCTCAGAGGGCTGCCTGGTTGGCCACAGAGCCTGACTGGTTGGAAGAGTCAGCAGACTGGCTCTTAAGATGAGCAGCAGCAGCAGTTTGACAGCTGCTTGTATTGTTCACCCATGGTAGCTATAGCTTTTGCCTTGCCCCCCCGCCTTATCCCTGCCTTGTTCCATGTCAAGTAAGCTGGTCCTGAATCTCGGCTCCGATCCCTGACTTGGCACTAACCCTTGGCTCTGGCACCTGGCCTCTGCCCCCGGGTTCCAATTCCTGGCTATCGACTCCTGTTCCAGCCACTACACCTGACTCCTGCTCCAGCTACTAGGTACGACCCCCCCCACGCATCCCGGTCACTGGCACGCACATTCAGACAAATCCCTGAGAAAGTTCTGCCTGCTGCACAGATGAGCTCTGCCCTTACTGGCAGATGCCCACATCACTGGAAGTGCCCACACAATGGATGCTAATTGGCAACTCAGCCGACTGGACTCTTCTCTGGCCTTTACGGGTGGTCCCTCTGGGTTCCTTCTGAAGCATGTTGGTGGTGTTCCTGTGCTGCCATTTCCTATGCTGTCCTGTGGCTATGCAGAGGATTTGGGTCTCCAAATTCACAAACCTTTCGTTCACATTAACCCACTCTGCCCTCAAAATGCACCCGTGTGGATCTGCTCTGGCACCATCTAGCTAACACCCAGGATAACTCATGTCACTACAACTTTCTAGCATCAGTTCAGTGAGACAGAAATTCGTCCTCTCACTGGATCCTGCCAAGTGCTGAGAACTCTGCTGTGAGGTGTGGAACATCTCAGCTCCCATGGGCTTCAGGAGGAGTCGAGGGCTCTCAGCACAGTCCAAGGGGTGCTGAGCACTTTGTAGGATCAGGCCCATTATTTGTTCTGATCATTAGAAGAGAGACAGGGTGCCATCCTTCCCTAACCATGCCAGTTCAAAACGAAGGTCCTCTGCCTTGCCCAGGGTAATACATGTAGATTTCTGCTGGATTTCCCAGCATTCTCTGGGTAATTTTTCAACTGTCCTTCTTGAAACATAGGGGCATCATGCATGAATTTGTCAGAGCATGGGGTATCCTACATAACTGGGGAGGCCAGTTCATCCTTCAGTATAAGACCGCATCATAGTAGGAGTGATGCAGTATAGGTCCTCTCACCTGCACCACCTACAAGGTGGGCCTTTTATAAGAGGTGTCCTGCATGGCATGTACCGTTTTATAAGTGCTCAATGTCCACAGCATGGGGATGGCTGCTTGCATATGATCCTGTTACAGTGAATGCAAATTACTTGCTTTCCTCTACATACAGTACTCTACTGTATGTGGCTGGGGGAAGGGTGGGGGGCACCAAGTTGGAGATTTTTGGTGCTCCCTAGATCGTGTGTAAGAGGTACTGTGGTCTAGAGGATAAGGCACAGGACTCTGGAGGCATAGGCTCTATTCCCAGCTCTTCCGCTGACCTGCTATGTGTTCATTTCCTCTTGCTGAGTCTCTCCTTCTCGCCTGCCCTTTGTCTATTTTGAATGGAAGCCTTTTGGGGCAGGGAGGGCCTCTTTCGTTGTTTATGCAACATTGTGCACAACCATTTTCGTGTTACTGCAATGCAAATCATCATTACTATTTGGCTGCCCAGTGTTCATCCAAATTTATGGGAGCTACGCACCCAAAAGTTTTGAGCTGCTTTGAAAAAATTAGCCCCAAAATTTGGCAAGTTCCCCCCCCCCCCAAGGCTGGTGAAAGTGTTCGTATTCCAGTCCATGAACAAAAAGGAAGGATGGGTTTCGCAAACGTTTGAGAAGAAAGAGACAACGTGGGTTTAAATTCGAATGTGGGGATTTGGCTGCAGAGTGCCAGAGTGAATACAATCCAATTAGTTTCATTAAGGTTACACCTCATTCTGTTAATTAACTTCTTGTTCTTGTCCTTGGCGAAGTAGTAATTATTTTTTAATCAGCCCAACACTGTGTATTGAGGAGCAAGCCAACCTTAGCCTCATCTTGCAGAGAGGTGTCATAAGAATTAACTTAATTAGCTTGTCACTGTCTGTGTAAAATATAGCTCTATTTGGCAAAAAGACCCTTCTTTGCTGTTCCAAGGTTAATTAAAAAACACAGTGCAGGAGAGGGTCAAGCTTTCCTGGGGTGAGGCATATCCTGGGATCTGGCCAGTGCCACGATTAGCATTGTGTGTGGACTCGGAGGCAGAGAACATGTGTACTAATGGCATAATGCAACAGTTCTGAGGGGCTCCGTGTCTCAGGACTTGGGGCCTGACAAAACACTGCAGTTGGACTGCATGGATTGTGCATGTGAGCCACTTCGTGTAGGTCAGCCGTGCTGGCTGTTGGTGTGCAGAGTTCTCGTCACGTAATGTGGATGGATTAAATGGCTAACGCAAAGTTAGCATCAGACTGAATAGGGAAGCAAAGGCCTCCCCTTCTTACAGCCATGCTGGAGGCGCTCACAGTGGAGAGCCAGGACATAAAGTTAAAGGGGCAGTGCAAGATCGGTAGGGCTGATGTTTAACCAGCTTACTGCTGTTTTTGCCAATACTGTGGAACAGAGAGAGAGTGCCCCAGGAGCATAAGGGATGCGGACAACATGTGAGGCCCCTGGGACTGGAGTTAAAAGGAGCCTGATTTAACTTGAGGACTAATAATAATATTTGCAGGTATGCCAAAGGGTAATCGAATCTATGCTTTGGAGAGTGAGCTTTTTGGCAAGGGTTGTGGGAAGAATTTTCCTCCAAGCATAGCACCATATGACAGGCAAGAAGTGTCTAGCAGCTCCATCTTCAAAAAGATATATTGGAATCGGAAAAGGTACCGAGACGGGTAATGAAAATGATTAGGGGGATGGAACAGCTTCCATATGAGGACAGAATAAAACTGGGAATGTCCAACTTAGACAAGAGATGACGAAGGGGGTCTATAAAGTTGTGAATGGTGTGGAGAAAGTGAATAGGAAAGTGTTGTTTGCCCCTTCACATAACACACAAGTGCATTACCGTGTCCTGTAGACAAACCCTCTGTCTTCACTCCACATTAGGCTGGGGGGAGTAGAGTCAGAAGTGGTACTGGCTAGGGCTGCGTCTGTCCCTCTTCATTCTGGTCAGTGTCAGGGACTGGTGTGCCCATCTGAGAGGCACAGCTGGTGGGTTTCCCCTGCAGCCATGCCAGCTCTTTTGCTGATTTTTCACCACAGTGGAGGAGAGTTTTCCCCTCGGGGCCTGGCTCTGAGCTCACTGTGGGAATAACAAGCAGCAGATCCCACTGGGGAACCATGCACATGATGTGGCAAAAATCCTGTGGGATGGGTGAGATAAGTGCTGAGTAGAAGCATGTGCAAGCTGATCCTATAACTCACAAGGCTGGGTCTATTGGGGCATGTCTTAGTCCTCTGCCTGCTTCCAAAGTTATGTCTACACTGCAGTAAAACACCTGCGGCTGGCCTGTGTCAGCTGGCTAGGGCTGGGGCTGTGGGGCTACACTGCGATTGTATAAACCTGCAGCCTGAGCCAGCTAACATGGTCCAGTCGGGGGTGATTTATTGCAGTGTAGACATGGAAGCAGGAGAGGACTAAGAAAGGGCCCAATCCTGGTCCCATTTAGATCAAAGTGGCAAAGCTTCTACTGATAGCAACAGGAACAGGATTGGTCCCTGTCTTAGCGAATCCCCAGCTCGATTTGATTTGGGGTTTTTGCTTTTTGCTTGCCCATTAGACACAGGAACTGCTATAAAACATAAACATTCCAGTGCTACATAGGGCTCAACCTAACAGCAGCAGAGGCAGTGACAGCAAATAGAACCAGGAAAGGAAACAAATAGCTCCTGGTCCCCTCTTGTTCTGGGGCTGAGTTATCTGACAGAATTCCTGGAACATGGGACCCAGGGGGAAATCTTCTTTCCCAGAGTGCCTGATGCACACAAACGGCGTTGCCAACTCTTGCAATTTTATTATGACTCTTGAGATATTTGGCATTTTTCTTAAAGTCCCACCTCCTGGAGTCATGTGATTATGTGGGAATTCCAGCTCTCTTTTAAAAAATAATAATAAAAGTTTCTAGCCCTCCTGATTACGGGGAAAAGCTTGAACATAAGAACAGTAACGCTCAAAAGCCAGAAGGCAACTGCAAAGAACCCAGCATTTATTATTTTGAAGCCAATCTCATAACTTTTGGGGGGGGCCTGACTCAGGATTTTTGAAAGCTGGGGGGGCGGCTTTACTGGAGAGCTTTGCAAAACATACATCCAGCTTCGAGAGAGCTTGAAATCATCCGAACCCAAGGGTAGGAGCTCAGCTGAGCCTGAGTGTTTCTGGGTTCCCACTGATGACAGCAGGAGTTGGGGGGTACTTAGTCCCCAGAGGGGATGGGCAGGGATGGATTAACTTTTTGTGGGCCCGGCGCCAAACATATTTGTGGGCCCCATGGGGCAAGGTGCAGGGGGGCGGGATGGTCAGTCTCCAGAGTGAAGGGTGGGCTGGGGGCAATGAGGCACAGTGCAGTGGGAGCAGCCCCGCTCTGTGCAGCCCAGCAGGAGGGCACTGTTTACGAACCTGCAGACGCACACTGGCCTGCCCAGCCCTGTGCTGCCAGCATGCCCCTTCCCCTTGAGGGCAGGCCCACACCACACCGCTCCCCTGAACAGTGCCCCATCCTTATGCCCAGCGCCCCCTCGCCCAGAGACCTCCACCACAGATCTCTATGCCCCAGCCCCACCCCTCCCAGAGACCTCCCCCGCTGGCCTCCCACCACAACTGCACAGCACCCTTCACACCTCACTGCTCACCCAGCACCTTCTGCCCATAGACCTCCCCACTGCCCACCACCTTCCTCCAGTCCCACCATTACAGCTGCACAGCACCCCATATTCCAGAGGGGATTCTGCAACAAAAAATTAAAAATTCTGTGCACAATATTTTAAAATTATGCAAATTTTATTTGTCAATAAATAAATGTGGAGGCTCTAACATGGCAGTGGGGAGCACAGGCCACTGGTTGCATGGAGGTGGGAGATTACCCTGCAGCCTCCCGCCAACCCACCCCGGGACAGGGACTCGGCAGTGAGGCTGCACCTGACACAGTGCAAGGGCCAGGCCTGCCCCAGAAACACCCTGGGGTGCTGCCCCCCCCCCCCGTGCCAGGCACACCAAGTGTGGGTGAGCAGGCTCAGCCCGGCAGCAGGACCCAAGTGCAGAGGGACTTAGTGTGGGGGGATCCAGGTGGGGATAAGAGAGTTCTCTGCGGGGCAGTCTGGGTGTGGGTGGCTCAGTGGGAGATCTGGATGCACAGAAGCTCATTGGCGGGTTCCAGGTGCAGGGGCAATGGGACTCTGCAGAGGATCTGGGTGAAGTGTTTGGGGTTCATTTGGGTGGGGGTCCAGGTGGTTGGGGCTCAGTGAGGAGGGTGTCTGGGGGGGCTCATCAGGGTGATACAGATGCAGGGGAGGTGGGGCTTGTCAGGATGAGGGTTTGATGGGCCTGCTTAACAGGGGAGTGGGGGCTGGAGCAGAGCAGGGGTGGGGGCAGCTTTCCTGGCCGGCTCAGCCAGCCAGGGGATCGGACTGGCCAGGGCCCCTTCTGACTCTGGGCCCAGTGCCATGGTGCCAGTAAACCTGGTACTGGTGCTGGGTTCGTGTGGGTACAGCAACACAAGTCGTGTATGTTTGTAGCAGAGGGTAGGCATACCCCCTCTAGCTTTATCTAGCTAGAAGGAGTAGTAATAGCAGTGTAGAGGTGACGGTACAGGCTAGCAATCTGAATACATACCCAGGATTCCCAGCAAGCTTGTATGGGGCATGTCAAGGTTCCTTCCCCACTCTGAACTCTAGGGTACAGATGTGGGGACCTGCATGAAAAACCCCCTAAGCTTATTTTTACCAGCTTAGGTTAAAACTTCCCCAAGGTACAAACTATTTTACCTTTTGTCCCTGGACTTGATTACTGCCACTACCAAGCGTGTAACAAATATAACCAGGAAAGGGCCCACTTGGAAACGTCTTACCCCCCAAAATCCCCCCAAGCCCTACACCCCCTTTCCTGGGGAAGGCGTGATAAAAATCCTCACCAATTTGCATAGGTGAACACAGACCCAAACCCTTGGATCTTAAGAACAAGGAAAAAGCAATCAGGTTCTTAAAAGAAGAATTTTAATTGAAGAAAAAGTAAAAGAATCACCTCTGTAAAATCAGGATGGTAAATACCTTACAGGGTAATCAGATTCAAAACATAGAGAATCCCTCTAGGCAAAACCTTAAGTTACAAAAACAGGAATATACATTCCATAAAGCACAACTTATTTTATCAGCCATTTAAACAAAACAGAATCTAACGCATGTCTAACTAGATCGCTTATTAACCCTTTAGAGGAGTTCTGACCTGCATTCCTGCTCTGGTCCCAGCAAAAGCCACACACAGACAGAGAGAACCCTTTGTTTTCCCCCGCTCCAGCTTTGAAAGTATCTTGTCTCCTCATTGGTCATTTTGGTCAGGTGCCAGCGAGGTTATCTTTAGCTTCTTAACCCTTTACAGGTGAAAGGGTTTTTCCTCTGGCCAGGAGGGATTTAAAGGCGGTTAGCCTTCCCTTTATATTTATGACAGGGCCGGTGGTCCCTTCTGGAGAGAATCTGGCCCACTGATGATGAGGGTTGCCAATTTTGATTGGACGTGTTCCTGGAGGATTCATTACCTGATGTAATCTTTAATTAGAGATTGATCTTTAATTTCCTTGAGACTCCAGGACAATCCCAAAGAGTTGGCAACTCTATGATGATCACAGCCCCTTGTGGAGAAATCCCTCCCTATTATACACACAGGGAAACTGATTGTAAGACAGGCCTGAACCAGCCACTCGTTGTTGGGATTGTGGTATAAGTCAACTCAGCCAGTTGGCATAGAGACTACTTAACTGTCTGGGTAACTTTTTACCAACAGGGTAAAACAAATAAATAAAATAGAGAACATCTGCTCTGAGTAGCTCTGAGCTATTCTTGTACTCACTTAAGTAAATGCTGGAGGTGGAAGGAGGGACCAGTGGTTAAAGCATAGGCCTTGGCACCATAAGGTGTGGGTTCTATTCCAAGATCTGCAGTTGCCTCACTGGGCAAGTCATTTCACCTTGCTGTTGCCTCAGTTTCCCCATTTCACTGGCTGGCAGTGGGACTTTTGCTACCTCACAAAAAATATGGGGTTTCTGTGGTAGGATCTCTCATAGTGCGCTGCTGGAAGCTTCTAAAATGAATGGGCCATTTGCCGGTCTCGCTGACATCAGCGGAGTTACTTGTGGTTCACACCAGCGTAAATGAGACCAGAATTTGACCCAATTTAGCATCCTGATTTAATCACTAGGCTCTTATGTATGATCAGAGGGGAGAGAAGCCAAAAGATCCCTCTAGGAATTCTCGAGAGGGCACGGAAAGTTTCCGTGGGACTTTGAAAATAGTGGTTCATTTCACTGATTTTTTTTTCAAACACCAAAAAAATGCTCACCTTTTATAACAGTGGAGACTGGAGTAAAATAATAATCCAATATCCTAAACGAGAGAGGATGCAAGGTAAATTTTGGGAAACGTATGGTCTGTTTGTGTAGGATTGTGAGGAAAAAAAGAAATAGAGTGACCAGGGAGAGAGCTGAAAACACTAAAAGAGAAGTGGTGGGTTAGCTGTTTATGTGTGTCTGTAATGGCCCCCGAATGCTCACAAACTTGCCCTCATTATTCTGAAGTTCCTCTGAACTGGTTTTCATAGCAGGCAAGCAGTGTCAGAGACACAATCCATTCCTTTTCTGTTGGCAGAGCCCCTGCTTTGCAGTGTCTGCCAATCTCAGCCTTCTATCACTCTGCTAACGGCCATCCACAAACCCTTTTCCTTCCGTGCCTTCAAGAGCGCAGCGGAGCTCCAGCCAAACAGGTGCAAAGCTCCACATCCAACCTGTTTCCTCTAACGTTTTCTCCTGACCCGGTGCAGACTCTGTACAAGAGCAGAGGGACTCTCTATTTGTCCTGCAGCAGCTCAGACATTTCTTAGCCCTCAGCCGGGGCAAATCGCCAGCGCTCTGGTCTGGCTTGGAAACGGCCCGTGCGTTTGTCTTTTTTGGGGGGTGGGGGAAGGAATCTAATGAGGAGAAGACTGCAGAAGGTTGTAGATGGAAGATGGGGCTTGGAGGGAGGAGGTCTGCACAGGTGGAAGTGTGTCCCTAGCATCATGTGCTTGTAGCACAGTCACAGTTATGGCCTCTGGTCCACCTGGTCTATCCCTGGACCTGATCTATTCATTTTGCCATGCTCAGAACTGTGTGTTCAGCAGCAGCTGTTGCCATTGCAGCTGGGCGAATTCTCAGGCCCTGTGGAAGAAGGAGAAGGACTATCAGAATTACCATTGCAGATCAGACCAGAGGACCATCTAGTTTGGTATCCGGTTTCCAACAGTCAGTTCTAGACGCTTCAGGGGAAGGTAGAAGAAACCTCACAATGGACACATATGGAATAATCTGCCCATGTCAAAAGGCTGGCATCCAGGAGGGTTTAATTTCAGTATGAGATGGGCACCTAGGCTGAGATCTTCAAAGATCTTCCACTGTGGAAGTTAGGAGCCTAAATATTTTTGAAGATCTGGGCTCTAACTCCCCTAGATGCCTTGGAAAATCCCAACCCAGATCCATTTGTTTAATTTGTTCGGCTCATCGGTTGGTTCTTGTTTACTGTGGCTCTGCTTAAAATGCAGCAATGGCTAGAAAAGTGGCTTTAAAAACAGCATTATTTTATCCAACATCTCCATGCCTTGTGTGTCTTCAAAACCTGCCTGTTATCTTGCTGACAAAGCTACCTTTCAACCCTGCCATCCCCGCAGAACCAATGCAGCTATGGGAGGCATAGCTGGGTTCTCTCATGTCTTATGCCTCATCCACCAAATTGCCAGCTAACTCCGTGACACATTAGTGGTGAGACATAAGAGACAGCAGGAGTGCAGCTGGATTGGTACGTCCCTGGTGGATTTTGCTGCGCTGGCTGTTAATGATGTAGGGTAATATTCACAGTGTGCAGAGGGGTCAGCACAATGCCTGTCCATCAAACTTTAGCTCTGTTTGGACCAATTTAAAACTGATAACAGAAAATACTTTTTACACAATGAATAATTTGCTTGTGGAACTCATTGACACAAAATATCACGGAGTCCGAGAGCTTAACAGGATCCAAAATATTAGACCATTGTGTGGCTAGGAGCATCCACATTTACCTTTGAAAGGATATTAAATATTTAAGTCCTCATTCTTCAGTCCAGGTGGGATTTGGAAGAAATTTCCCCAATTGTCCATTTTGGGGAATCTCGCACGGTTCTCTGCAATAGAGCTGGGTGGAAAATGGAGGCTTTTTTGTGGAAAATTTTGATGCATATTAAAAAAATTAGTTTTCATTGACATTTTCTGTGAAAAGTTTTGACTTTTCACACAAAAAAAAAAGAAAACAAATTTATATTTGTATTAAAACTGAATGTTTTTGACTGAAAACTTTTCAGTTTGGGGACTTTTGTTTTTCCCAATGAAAAGTCAAAATCTCCTGTGGAAAGCAGACACCTTTTGCAAAAATTTTCTTTTAATCAAAAACCCAATTTTCTGTCACAAAAACAGTTTTCACAGAACATTTATGACAGGTCCTATTAGAAAGCACCTGGCTGCTGTCTGAGACAGGATACCAAATTAGATGGACTACGGCTCTGATATGGGATGGCATATGTTATGTTAACTATTTGCGGCTCAACAACCTGTCAGAGATGGCCAGCTGTTTGTGATTGCTGTGTTCCTAATTGTGCTGATATGGTTCTTCAGAAGAAAGACAAGGGGAAAAAGGAAAACCAACAACCGCAGCAGCCTCCTTCAGCAAATAAAGATATTAACTTGGGCTTTAATAAAACTGTAGTGTTAACTAATCTACTGTGAAGAGCCTCAACTGCAAACCACAGCAATTTACCAGGGAAAAATTGGAGTGGGACTGAGAATTCGAAAGAACCTACAGTCATTATCTGAAGATTAAATATGAATTAAATTACATGTGATTGAGTTGATCCATCCATTGCAAGGATTGAGCCTTTTAAACATTCCTGGGGGGAAAAGATTGCAGGCTGGTTTGATATTTTAGTGTGGTGAAGATAAGAATTAGGGATGTATGCAGATCACTCGACCAATGTAACAATCTACAGGTATCCCCAAAATACTTACCAGGTACATTTCAGCCAACGCTGCTGTTTTCTCTGGTATAGAATCATAGAAGTTTAGGGTTGGAAGAGACCTCAGGAGATCATCTAGTCCAACCCCCTGCTCAAAGCAGGACCAACCCACAACTAAACCATCCCAGCCAGGGCTTTAGCAAGCTGGGCCTTAAAAACCTCTAAGGATGGAGATTTCACCACTGCCCGAGGTAACCCATTCCAGTGCTTCACCACTCTCCTACTGAAATAGTTTTTTGTGATATCCAACCTAGACTCCCCCACTGCAATGTGAGACCATTGCTTCTTGTCTGTCATCCGCCACCATTGAGAACAGCCTAGCTCCATCCTCTTCGGAATCCCCCTTCAGGTAGTTGAAGGCTGCTATCAAATCTCCCCTCACTGTTCTCTTCTGCAGACTAAACAAACCCAGTTCCTTTAGCCTCTCCTCATAACTCATGTGCCCCAGCCTCTAATCATTTTCGTTGCCCTCTGCTGGACTCTCTCCAATTTGTCCATATCCTTTCTTTAGTGGAGGGCCCAAAACTGGATGCAGTATTCCATTGCCTCACCAGTGCTGAATAGAGGGGAATAATCACTTCCCTCGATCTGCTGGCAACGCTCCTACTAATGCAGCCCAATATGCTGTTAGTCTTATTGGCAACAAGGGCACACTGTTGACTCATATCCAGCTTCTTGTGCACTGTAATCCCCAGGTCCTTTTCTGCAGAACTGCCGCTTAGCCAGTTGGTCCCCAGCCTGTAGCAGTGCATGGGATTCTTCCGTCCTAAGTGCAGGACTCTGCACTTGTCCTGTTGAACACTGTATCACCCTTAGAAACACTGCCTGGGGGAATGACATCACTGTACCAGGCTACAAGTATATTCACCGCATCAGCGTGTCTCCTGGATGCGCTGCCATTGGGAGTGTGAGGAGTGTTTCCAGTGAAATGTAACAAAACTGGTCCCCGGTGCTATGCCAAGAATCTATTTCAGTAAAACAGCAGGAGTGAGACAATGATCAGTTAATGCTGGGATCATGCCTAGTTAAGAAGACTTTGGAGAATTTAATGTCTGATCCTTGCATGTCTGCATCTGGCATGCATGCGATCTTGCTGTTTTGCTGGTATGGGATAGTTTGAGTGACACACACATCCTTGTGACCTGTGAGCAGGCGGATTGCTCCATTTTTCTTGAGGCTCCTCTCAAGTAATAACCACCACAACAGCTCCCTGAACAGCTGCATTTATTTGGCATCTTATAAAAGTAAATGCATGTCTTTGCTGTAATTGGATATAATTAATCAGTTCATAAGGGCTCTGCTGCAAGGCAGCTAAATGCCATAGCAAAATCACAAGACTTCATTGGAGAGATAAGACCCTGGATTCAAATCTTTTGGATGTTGATGACATGTGCATTTGGACTTTGGTGTGTTTGTTTGTGGGAAAGGAGGGACTGTACCAGTATCTCTATAATGGGCCCAATGAAATTCCTAAATTGGAAATTTTTGCTCCTCTGAACTCTGGGGAAGTTTAGATCCAGATCCAGTCCTGCTTTCTCCTATGCACCCAGATCTAAGCCCAGCTTGCCCATTCAGGGTTTAAATATAGTCATTCTTTCCCCATGTGGATGTGCAGTTGCAGACACAATCTAGCCCTAAACAAAGAATGCAAAAAAATGTCAGTTACCAGTAAACATTCAAGGGACCATCTCAAATTATGCAAGCAATATGTGAAATGTAAAATCCTAATTGCATGGCATGTGGCTCATCCCTAAAGACCTGCACTTTCAAAGAAGTTGGGGGGGGGGGGGAAGTGTGCATAATAACTATTCAAACAAAGTGGAGAACATGTTGAGGCAATGCCTGTCTTTTATCAAACCTCATTGCAAGAATCACATAATCCCCTTTAATCTCATTCCTCACATTCCAAGTAGCTGTAAGGCAGGGGTGTCAGCAAAACTGATTTTCTAGTTGATGAGTCGAATTGTAAAGGAGCTCAGAAGATATTCACAAGGCATAAGGAGGGCACAACATGATCACTGCAGTGCCTGCTATGGAGTCACTGACGTGCAAAGAACTGTGCTGGGGTAGGGGAACAGAGCTGATATTGCTTGAGCAGGATGCTGATGGCTATTTTCAGGCTGTTTAAAGAATTGAATTTCAAGCTGCAAAGGGAACAGAAGTCTCACATCTCTCTGGGATGAGACAAAGGCTGTACAGATAGAAGCAATGAGGGTAAAGTCTAAGGGGTATTTGGTACTGGAGCCTGAGGGGTGTAGGCGGAGAGGGAAGAGCTCTGCAGCTGCTTCCTGAGCAGTAGAAAGTGGGGACGCTGGGAGACCCAAGCCTGGAGCATGGTCCTGTGGCTGACCTTGACACAAGCAGGAGCCCTGTTTCATTCACAAAGAGTGAAGATGAATATGCAGGTTAAGTGAAACTTTATTAAACCCTGTGCACTGCTCTGCCTGCCAGATGAGTTGCTTCAAGCCTAACTCGCCACGTTGCCTGTTCCACTCATGTTGGGGCAGTAACAGTCCCTCTAGGGAACATGGGCCCTCTGACTCCATTTCCACTGAGCATGATGCAAACTGGGCATCTGGGGAGAACTCTGGGAAGTGCTGATCATCACAAAGAGCCCAGGAAGGGGGTGGGGGAAAAGGCCTGTGGTGGGAAGGAGTCCAGGGAGGCAGTGGCAAGGAGTCTGATAGAGCAGACCTTGGTTGCTCATTTCAGGGTTGCTGGACTGGAAACCAGTGTAGAGGGTGGGCCTGGGTTCCCCTCCCAGTCACTGGGAGGGTGGCATGAAGCCCCCCAATGGCTGTGCCAGTCTGACTTCAAACACAAGGATTTCACTGTCTTCTTCAGCTTTCACATCCTCCTCTTTCTATTGCTCAGCAAACAATTTCTGATGCTATCCATACAGGGGCAACTAATACAGGGGCAACTAGAGGCTCCGCTGTGCTAGGTGCTGTACATACACATAGGGAGAGATGGCTCCTACCTCCAGGAGTTTAGAGTTTAATTAATAATCCCTAACTATTGTATACCATGTTTCATCTCTAGATCTCAAAGAGCTTTACTAAGAAGGTCAGTATCTTTATCCCCACTTTACAGATAGGAAAACTGAGGTACAGAGAGGCTCAAGGTCACCCAGCAGGCTGCTGGCTAAACCAGAAATAGAACCCACATCTCCTAGGTCACAGTCCAGTGCTCTACCCATTATGAAACAGTGCCTCCAACGAAGTATGGGATGGAAACAGTGGTGACATGACTTGTTCAGGTCCATACAAGAGGTCAGAGACAAAACTGGAACTAAACCACCGGTTTCTTGAACCCCACGTGGGTGCTCTATCCATTAGACTACACTACCTCTTCAAGTTATACTATCCTTGACAATTGTCAATAACTGGCACACCCCAACTCCTGAATGACAATCTGGAGAAGATGCGTGCCACTCTTTATTTCTCCATTCATAAAATCTTCAGTGGGTGTACGGATAAGAGTCAGCCCTTTGTGCACCAGTCCTTCTGGGATAATGGGATCCCTATGCATTACTTCAAGGGCAGAGTTAGGCCTGAGTCCAGTTCAGACACTAAACATAATGGAACATAATGTCCCGTGTGATCCTCCGAATAACAACTATACACTAGAGCTGTTTGAGAAAAATGGAATCCTCCTTTCATGGCAAATCTCAAAATTGTCTTCCATTCTGAATCAGAACAAAATGTCGACAGACAATTTTTCCAAAATGGAAAATTCCAAAATGTTTTGAATTGAAAATGTCAAAGTGGAAAATTGCAATGTTTTGAATAAAAAAACAACCAACCAAACTAGTTGAACTTGTCAAAGTGACATTTCATTTCAATTTACCTGATCAGAATATTGAAAATTTTGGTTGAAACCACATTTTCCAAAGGGAAAAAATTGTCCTGTTACAAATTACCACCCTCTCAACTCTGCATGTATACTAGTTGCATATAGCAGCACGGGTTCCACATCTCTAAGGTTATCTACTCTGGAGCCATATGACTAGTGAGGTGGCAACTTATTCGTCAAGTTATGCTGAATTTACTTTAGTAGGACTTACTCATGAGTAATTGGAGCTGCCTACATAAGTAAAGTGATCTGGATTTGATCCTATATTTCTCCCCCACCCTTTTTAGGGGAAGATACTATTTGTTGTAGCATATGGTATAAAATAAGAGAGATCTAGGTGGGTACAGAGGAGAAATGTTTCAAATACTGAGATTTACTGCTATTAAACAAGGTCCCGGTGCAGTTTATCACATAAGAATGATGCCCACAATGCAAAGCGAACCTGTAGTCACAGTGATCAGAACCAGCCACTAGAAGGCACTTTATTTAAAACATTCTAAGGGTATGTCTACACTACGAAATTAGGGCGAATTTATAGAAGTTGGTTTTTTAGAAATCGGTTTTATATATTCAAGTGTGTGTGTCCCCACAGAAAATGCTCTAAGTGCATTAAGTGTATTAACTCGGCGGAGTGCTTCCACAGTACCGAGGCAAGCGTCGACTTCTGGAGTATTACACTGTGGGTAGCTATCCCACAGTTCCCGCAGTCTCCGGAAATGAGATTCAAAAGTTCATGGTTCTTTTCCTGTCTACCTGGCCAGTGCATCTGAGTTGAGAGTGCTGTCCAGAGTGGTCACAATGGAGCACTCTTGGATAGCTCCCGGAGGCCAATACCGTCCAATTGTGTCCACAGTACCCCAAATTCGACCCGGCAAGGCCGATTTAAGCGCTAATCCGCTTGTCAGGGGTGGAGTAAGGAAATCGATTTTAAGAGCCCTTTAAATAAAAAAAAAGGGCTTCATCGTGTGGACGGGTGCAGGTTTACATCGATTTAACGCTGCTAAATTTGACCTAAAGTCCTAGTATAGACCAAGGCTAACGTTGCAATAAAGTGACACACATTCTGATGCCTCTGTTGTCATGCCCTAGCCTTGCAAAATGTGTGAGGGAACTGCGAAGGGTTTGTCTCTCTGCATTCTTCTAAGAGCTGATCGGAAGCAAGCAGGATTTTTATTACAGTTTTGATAGTTATCAGTTTGCTAGTCCGTGGGATTTGAAACTGCCTGTCTGGGTTGCTCCCAGTGAGGCAGTATTGGGGCTGTACTCTCTTCTCAGTTAAACCAGTATATACCCAGAGTAACTGCATCAGCTCAGTGGAGCCATTTCAAATTTACACCAGTGTAACTGCTATCTGAATCAGGCCCTAGCTTTTCAAGAAACCTTTTGAGGCCAAAGCAGTATCAAGCCCCAGACAGGCAATAATTCACCCATGCAGCATTGGGCCTCCTGCATACAGGCCCTTAGTTCAGCAAAGCATTTCAGAACATGCTTAACTTTAAGCACATACTGTAGAACAGTGGTTCTCAAAGCCGGTCCGCTGCTTGTTCAGGGAAAGCCCCTGGTGTGCCGGACCGCTTTGTTTACCTGCTGCGTCCGCAGGTTCGGCCGATCACGGCTCCCACTGGCCGTGGTTCGCCGCTCCAGGCCAATGGGGGCTGTGGGAAGGGCGACCATCATGTCCCTTGGCTTGCGCCACTTCCCACAGCCCCCATTGACCTGGAGCGGTGAACCACAGCCAGTGGGAGTCACGATCAGCGGACGCAGCAGGTAAACAAACCGGTCTGGTGCGCCTCTGAAC
Organism: Lepidochelys olivacea; assembly: GCF_965140295.1. Taxonomy (NCBI): domain Eukaryota; kingdom Metazoa; phylum Chordata; order Testudines; family Cheloniidae; genus Lepidochelys; species Lepidochelys olivacea. Next base: position 20,585,387 of record NC_140424.1, read on the forward strand.
AAGCGGCAGACTGGCTTTGAGAACCACTGCTGTAGAATGCCCTGTTGAATAGGGACGAGTTTCTGAACTAGAGTCACATTTAATAAAGCACTTGGAGGTTTACCCCAAAGAAACACCTGGTATGAGTTAACTGAATGGGTTTTCTTGTGTGTTTTCTATCTGGTTAGCAGTATCAGAGATGGAGTAAAAGTACCCCCCGAAAGGGGGACCTGCTGGTCTTGGGAGAACTGGCTTTATAATAGAAAGAACGGAGCTCTGTTGCATGTTGGAATGTGCTGTCTCCTTTCTCTGCTCTCAAGACGTGCAGTTTCCCCACTCAGCCTTTGTGTCTGCTGCAGGCTCCAAGTCCCTTTAAAAGACAGGGCCCTCTGTTTCCAGCTGTAGCAGAAAGATTTTTCCTTCCAACACCTGTGCAGCAAACTGCAAACAGAACCACAGGACAGTCACACTGAGCCAGGCAGTGACTGCAGTGCAGTGCGGTGAACATCATCTCCAGGACAACAGTCTCCTGCCTTACACAAATGAGAACAGATCCGCAGCTGGCATAAACCGGCATAACTCCCTTGATTTCAACTGAGGATCTGGTCCATTGAGTTTTACTCCTTTCAGAGAGAGTCTGACCTGGGAGACATAAATCACAAACACATAATATTTTATTAGTAAATCTCCTGCTCTATTTTCATAGGAGGATGTGGGGAGGGCTTTTTTTTGTTTATAAAATATTCTAGCAGATGTCATTGACAAGCTTAGATGGCGAGAACAAAATGAAGATAATGACACTTCTCTCTCGTCCCCTCCCTCCCTTTCTTTCTTCTCTTCCCCCTTTGTCTCATGTTTCTGAGTTAAGAGGATTTTTAAAGAACAGTAACGAGCTCTTGCTTTGAACTCAGAATATGTATGCTGCAAAAAAGCCTCTGGACCATCCTTGCTTAATATGCCCAAATATGATTAGTGTCAGACTGTGAAATATCACTTCCTTATCTCTGGGAGCCAGCAGACAGGAACATTTCTAGGGATCAGGGTCTTTTTATTTTGTTGGCAAAATGCAGACTTTGAGAACAAGATGGTTTGTGTATGGTCCTTTCGCTAATGTTTCTTTCTTAAGCCTTCGGAGAATCTCTCTCTCTCTCTTTCTCATTCTTCACTCCATCATCTGGCCTGACATTAATTCATGATCAAGAGACATCATTTTCAAAAATGGCAGATGACTTAAAGTCAGGTTTCGTTCTCAGCCATGTCACTGTCTTTCCTCCCTCTCGTAACCAGCCATCCTCTCTTTTCCTGAGCTAAACTTGAGCTAAATAAAGGATGCCCCAGCTGAGGAACCTCATTATTTGGGCCATTGCATAAACGACATTGTTGCTGTTTATCTGCCAAGAAATGCTGTTTTGGCATAAAAAAAATACTCACCCTGATTTATTTACTTATTAAGGGTCTTGCATGTCAACAACTGCAAACTGTGGATAAAGGATTTGCATCTCCTGTGATTTCATGGATCTGTGCAATGGTTCTGTCAAAGCAGAAAGGAGGTGGGGGAGGGAAAACTATTATTAAAATGTGTTTCCATACCACTTCCTTAATTTGGTGTGCAAAAAAAGGGAGAAATGGAGAAACTCATTGCTAATTTATTATTTCAGCTCCTTGGATTGCTTTGTGTACAGTGTAGTTTGATCTGTAGATTGCCATTGATGTAAAATTCAGACCTGGATCCAGATCCCCAATCTAGATCAGGGGTAGTCAGATGTTGAGTTCTGCCTTTGCCCATTATAGCTAAAGGTGATAATTGTGAAATTGAAATCTGGGTTTTGAGCCCATTAAAGTTCAGGGGTGACTGAATCTCAGGGTTTGGTTGAGAACCATTTGCACTTCGAAGGCTTGGAATGTTTAGAATGTTTAAAATACAGTGAATTGGATGTCTAGTGTGTACATACTCCAGTGCCTCCTTCTACTGGAGGAGAACAGAACTGCTCACCGTAGATCCCATACTGCTAACCGTCTTCAGTTAGCTGAAACTGTAGAGGTCAGTGCTTATGGAGGATGTGTCTTTGATCTCCACAGTCGCCACGAAGTTCTGAGTAGGCACCATGTGTGACATAGCGACAACTAAGGCGCCTTGTGAGGCTGTGGATATGTTACAATTATTACATGAACTAGAGATGGGTGTAATAGTTCAGTTGTAATAAGAACTGATCCAACATTTTACACGACATTCTTAATGGACCCATACCCTGGTGCTTTGAAAAAGTTCCATCAACTTGGCACCTCTTTGTTCCTTGGTTTTGACCAGGACTGGGAGAGGAAAGACTGAGGTACAGGGAGAATGGCTGTATATAAAGTTCAGCCAAAAAATCAAGCTGTGCTGTGGCTCTCGTGAGCGCCTGATATCAAGAGTCCGCGGACTGGCCTTCAGAAAAGCATCTACACGTTCAGATGCCTGTCTGAACAAGGATCAACATCCAGGGCTCCCAGTGGCTAATCAGAAGTGTTTTTTTTTTCTAATAGTGTCACACACCAGCTGGCTAGAATAGCTCAGTGCATTCAGAACAAACCAGTGCAGTCTCAAAGGAGCAATTTTGCACATTGTTTGCCATTGCACTGCAACTTTTCCTGTTTTTCTTTAGGGATTATTTACCCTACTTCCTAGTTTTTGGCTGATCTCTTGTTTGCTGTGTGCATTGATAATGAAAATGCTATTATCCTTGATTTTAAAATGCCTCGTTTGAGGCTGGGATCTTCAGACATAGTCATCACTGGCCCTTCTCTTTTCCCGTTGAAGTCAATGTCAGGACTCCCATGCAGCATGTTTGAAAATCCCACTCAGACTATCCTGTGGCACTGAGAACAGCAGAATCCGGTCCGTTAACCTGGCGACTAAGGGTGCTCCAAAATTTGTCATAAAAGCTAATGTATTAAACTGAGGCCTTACCAAGAAACCTGAGTGGCAAAATTAGCTGCACTTTTGTTACCTTTCTCTGAGTGCACCCTTCAAATGTCGGGCCTTGAGCTTCTACCTAACCTAGAATGTATCAGTTCTCTCACACTCAGGCTGGGCATTGGCCTACAGTACACAGTGTATTAATCATTTGTACTCCATAGGTCTGTCTGAGTCTGGGCACCTGCTCTTATTCCCTTTGGGTGTCTGTGACCAGAGGTATTTGATAACCAAGTCATTTTTTAAAAACCAAGGCGCCGTTTATTTTAGGAACAAAGCTTTTAGAGGAAAAGGATTAAAAACCAAAAGTCTGCCTACATATCTGTTCTACCAGTGATAGCGACATATGCAGGCCTAGACATTTCCAATGGGTCCCTGTGTCTCTGTCTGGTTCACTGCTTCTTTCATGAGGGAGTGTGTCTCTTTAAACCCTGCTATAGTTCTTTTTTCTTCAGCATTCTTGGACCTTTTCCTTTTCTGGTCCAAATCCCCTCTTGTAGGTTGGCTGGTGACATAGGTAAGACCAGCAAAGCTAATAGCTCTGGCATTGTACCTTTACAACTCATAAGTGTTTGCCAAGAGATGGCTATTTTGAGCCATTCTTTTCCCTCCTTGCTTCTTTTTCCAGACACTCTCCTATTGAGCTAAACTAACATTCAAACATTAAACATCCCCAAACCAGGCCAAAATATAGTTTTCATAAATTATCACAGGGCAGCTCCAATTCCATCACAGCAGACACCCCGAATCAGAAAGGGAGTCATGATTACATACCATGGCAGCTTATACGAGTTGAAGATGTACTTATATACTACTTATGTACTTATGGCCATGTCTACGCTTTCTGGGGATTGACGCTGTGGCAATTGATGCAACGGGGCTTGATTTAATGGGTCTAGTGAAGACCTGCTAAATGGACGGCAGATCGCTCTCCCGTCGATCTCTGGTACTCCACCAGAACGTGAGAAGCGTAAGGTAAGCTGATGGGAGAGCAATGTGAATGGAGGGATTTACAGCAGTTAGACTAAATCCAAAGTAAAGGGTAACTTACACCTACAAAATTTTCACCTGGGTTTTTGCACCTGCAGTAGAATTTCCAGTGGACATCGAAAATCCTGGCATCTCTGACTCTGATTTATATCCACAAAGAGCTAGCTAGAAGCTCAAGTACTCAGATTTGTGGTTGCAATTCATTTTCTCGTGCAAAAGTGTAGGTTCAAATTTTGAGTGTAAATCACACCCATAATATATGTCCTGACTCAAAATATAGCCCTAAACACCAGGACATGCCAGACTGAATGCAGTTTCTGTAATTCCCCACTTGCATTTCAATTCAACAATGATGCCTAGATATTTCAACCTTGCCAGTGCCAGCACACTCTAGCAAAATAATACTAGGTAATAGCTGTCTAATACCAGTTCTTGCAGTTCTAACCTGTTGGGCAGATTCTGAATTCATTGGTTCTTAGCCACCTCCTATGGTGGAGTATATAAACCATGTCCCAGTCTGGAAAAGGTTAACTTGCTGCCACAGGCTCAATTAGCACCTACCTGGCTCCACCTGCATTGGCTGTTAGGCCAGGGTGTAAGATTTAAAAAGGAGGATGCCCAGTAGTTGAAAGGAGGAAGGGGAGCAGGGCAGACATGATTATCCAGGGCTGAGCTGGGGAAGCCTGACTGTAGACAGGGGACCTGAGGAGTTGTAGCCAGCCTAAACCCCTGAGTAAGGGGAGGCGTGTGCCAGCTCCTGAGCTGGGGGATTGATTGAGGCATGGGAGCCTCTGGCTAGACAGGAGGACAGTCTAGGATGCCTGCAATGAGGTGGCAGCCAGCAGAACCCAGCCAGGCTGAAGGTTTGATTGTCTTAATGTTATTGTTGGATTTTGGTAAGAGTACAGCCCCTTCCGGGACCGTCAGAGTCTGTAAAGTGATTGGAGCAGGACGAAGGACAGCAGGGGAAACTGAGGCAGAGGGGCAGCATCACTACATCCAGCCACAAGCTAGCATGCTGGAGCAGAAACTTTACTACAGCTCCCAAAATGAATTTTGCATGGTTTCATTAAAGTTTTGCCCAGTTCTAGGTAGGAGCTCTGGATGCTATTCTGGGCTCCAGCCCAGACTTCCTGTGCAACTTTTGGCAAGTCACTTAACCCCTCTGGGTCTGCTTGTAAAATGGGGACAATAACACTTTACCTTCCTTACCTGGCTTGTGAGGCTTAATTGGTTGGGATGAGATTTTCAGCAGCAAACCCATTGTTCTCAATGGGAGCTGCTGGATACTAAGTATTTTTGAAAATCTGTCCCTTCTTTAGGTGCCTGAATTGGGGAGGGGCAGGGCTGAGCTCTTCTTAAAATCTGGCTGTTCTTGTTTGTCTTGATTCATTTAGATTTATACAAAAATATACAGAGGTGCCTATCCAAGGCCATAAGTGTCCCTGCCATGAATTACAAAAATAATTGTGCAGCATTTTGCAAATATAAAGTGCCATGTAGGTGCTAAGTGAATTTGCTTATGTGCTGATTAAAATTGCTTTAGAAGTGCAAGGTATTCCAGTGTAAACGAGAGAGCTGGTGACTGAGGAGTTTAGCAACCATTTTATTTAATGCAACTTTATGTGAGGAATGAATTCTTAATAGGAACAAAAGAAAAAAAAAGCCAAAGTTAAACAATCCCATGCTGGCAGGTGGGAGGGGACATGAATTTATGGCCATTGATTTTGAAATCCAATATGGACATTGGAAACATTGCTGTTTGCCAATGGACAGTCCAGTGGATGGTCCAACCACATAGCCGACCGTTAGGATTTTATGTGCGGGACATATTATGAGCTACTGGGCTTGGGTTGCTTTCTGACTACAGAAACAATTTAAAACTGCCACATACATTCCATCTCCAGCTGTCCCTTTGCACTAACTGCTTCCTCCTCATCCTTGTAAATGTGTCCCTTTGGCTTCGAGTGAATTTGCAAAATGTATCCAGAGGAACAAAAGGGGAAGAGAAATGGAGAGAATCGTGGATAGAAGCACAGGCCAAAATTATTTACACACAAAGCAAATGCCAGGAAAAAGGAGGCTTCTTCCAAGGAAGCTTTTAGCCCCTTGAAAACAAGGAAGAAAAGAATTGGGCCCAGAAGTTCACAAGTACAGAGCTCCTGTATATGTGAGTGCGATTAAGAAACTGCTGTGTCTTATGGAAGGCACACACAGGACCAAATTTATTCTTGGTGCAATTGCAGAGGAGTTACGCCCTTGTTGAATTTGGCCTGTATTGTACCAAGCAAATCCCGTTTTCCGTCTAGCTCTGTGGTGACGCAAGGTATGAACGCAGTTATTGGGAAGTGTCCTTGTGGTGGTTAGATGAGTTATTGCCTAGTTTTACCCATTATTTCCAATAGAATTACCATGTTGTTAACACATGGTTTGTGTGAAATTCCATGTGGTATTCTGCAGTAGCCGTGTAAATAACTCTTGTTGCTGGCATAAGAACACTTCTCTTGGGAAGTAACTATAAATATGTTGCTATGACACAGCGGTAGGGCTTAGTGCTGGAATCACGGTCCTTCTGAACACCCTCCTTCACTGTGCTGTGTGTGCTGATCAGTCGCTTCCATGGAACCAGGCAGCCACGTCCAAAGGAGCAAGGAATTTGATCCCCACAAGCTTTAAGTGTCTGTTTGGTTGGCTTTGGCATTTTTCTAAATGTCCTGGGTTTTTATAGAAAAACCAATAAAAACATAAAGAGGCTTTAAAAAAGTTCAGTGATAGACACAGGCTTAATCTTCTGTCGCCCCTCAGCCAGGCTCTGTTATATAGGCTCAACAGCATGGTGCAGCCATGATCTTCAGGTTGTGCAAATCAGTGCACTTCTATTGGCTTCAATGGAGAAATGCCAATTTACATCGACTGAAGACTTGGCATCCATGTTTATCCTGGGCAGGTTGTCCAGGGTCTGACACAAGTAGCCAGCTCTTTCTCTCTCCCTGGTTAAAGTTGAATCTCTTGGAGACCTGCCAGCACCACTTACAGATTCGTCATCAGATTTGCCAGCTCGCTACAGCAGTGTTTAGATTCTGGGTCACGGTATGTTGGAAGCATGGTCAGTGTATGTTGGCATGGTCTAGTTGGCAGGCTAATAGGTTAACCCTTCATACATATAGCGGCACCCAACTCACCGTGTGGCTACAAGTGGACAACTACAGGACCAGTTGGAAATGGTGTTATTGCTGAAGGTATGCAACAGAGCTTGTTTGAAGGGTCACAGAAGATTTATCACTTGCTGTTTCTAATGTGTTCAGTTTTTCAGCCTGTTAGACTGACATTTTTGAATTAAGTCCCCTTTATAGCCTTAGGGCAGGTGGCTAGCTAAATCCAAATAGTTACTTTTAATGAATAGGACTCTTTCGCTTCTTTGGACAGGTGGTGAACATTGGAGCCTACAGCCTTACTTTGAGGCCAAGAATGCACTCTAGCCATATGTCAAATCAACAACCGCTTTATACCAAAGGAATCTGAATTCACCATTCAGGCATTTTGGTAGGTGTCCTCTCTCCTGGGGGAGATAAACAGAACAGTGAAAGGCTTGGTCGTGAAAAGTGGCTGGCATTTAATGAGGTGTGTTTGGGGTCTAGAATTTGTGTCTCAAACACTTGCATTTATTTGTATTTGTGGGTTCAGGTTTTTCCAAGGTTCTCATGGACTTTTAAAATTCCTCAGGGTGTAAATCAGTCATGTTGTATATTTAAAAAAAAATCACTAAAAGCCATTCAGGTCCCCAGGTGGCATCTTTGCTTTCAGAGGAACCTATAAAACTCAGAGATTTTAGGTTCCAGAATGCTGTGATTGTGGGGTGTTATCTGCATTCCAACACAATTCTGATGCTTAAGAAATGACTTAGTTAATCACTGCTATTTTGTGAGGGCCTCTCTGTCTCAAAGATAAATTATTATCAGAACTGAGGACTTCATATTACAGCACTGGCCAGCGTGGGTTGTTCAGATTACAAATAATGAGGTCCCATTATATCTATATCCCATTATATCTGTGTTAAGAATGAAGCCAGAGCATCTGCCATGGCAGGCATGCCACTGGGCAGCTGGAGGGACACGTTAAAGGAGCCTCCTGAAAGAATCATTCTGTCAAACTGTACTTAGACTTAACAACATTGGGGACATGTGAAGAATGGCCCAGGATAGACAGGGTGGTGGAGTCTTGTTTGTGCCCTAAGTGATGTTTGATAGCATGGGAAGAATTCAGATTCAGATTATATATTCTTTTTGAAGTTCTTCTATCTGCTTCTGTCTTTCAATCCCCAAATAATGACCCAAAATGAGGCAACAAGGAAGATAATAGGAAGGACATGGACATGAAACTCAGTGGAGGAAGTTTGAAGTATTGATGGATTCATTTCTCCAGTATGGATAGTCTAAAGCTTGACTCCAGTTCATGATTTTGCATGTCTCATATAAACTATGGCCAAATAAGCAGAGAGAGAGAGAGAGAGAGAGAGAATGCCAGCTTCACTGGGGACAGAGGGAAATTTGGGTCTAAAATGAACCTAGCACATTTGCGAGGTGCCATATGATATTTCCTTCACTTCCCTATGGGATAACTGAACTACTAGGATCTAACTCATTACTGTGAAGGTCTTTGAGGTACATCTGGTGATATATTACTGTTTGAAATGGTGGAGCTGATCCAAAGAAAGTACTTGATCTTTCTCTTATTGAAATCCACAGCCATGCTTGTGCTAGGCCCAGAGTAAGAACTGACATGAAAATACACTAAGCTCTTGAACTGAACCTGAACTCTACCTTGCATGAGGCTTGAAAAAGTTCAGTTAACTTTTCTCCTTCATTGCCTTTAGACTTCCTAGTTTTGGCCATACTGCAAGCTGCAGTGCCAAATTACTATAATAAAAAAATCTTGTGATATTTTCAGACCAGGAAGTCCCAGAATCTCATGAGAACAGGCTCTCTTTGCAGATTGCTTGCCCCATTTTGCAGAAGCAAGGAGCTTGGAGGAGGTTCAGAGAAGCAGCCAACCTCTTGGGCACATATTCAGACTGAACCTTTGGAGGGTCCCCCACTCCTCATGACTGGTTTTGGGCACATACTCATGACTGTACCTCATCAGCTGCTCAGCGTGTTTTCCTCACAGTGAGCATGACTCAGCCTTCCTCCTCCATCCATTGCCGCCTTTTCCCATTTTCCCTTTTAAAAATTGCCTCTGTAGAAAAGTTACTTGCCGACACAGAATTTTCTCTCGGAATGATGTTACAGTTTCTTAAATCAAGGCTGGGTCAGCAGTATCACATGGATAAGACACTCTTTCCCTCTCATGTGATACCATTTTAGTAGAAGATTAAGCTTTTAACCTTGAAATAAAAGCAGCTTTCTCTCCTCCCTCCACTATCTTTTAGATACAACATCAATTCCTTTCTGCTTGTCTGGGAAGCAATCCATCCTGAGACTTGATCCTGTGGCTTAATCATCTTCAATTAAGTGTGAAATTGAAGGGCCATTCAGAACCAGAAATGAAGGGGAGGTTGGGAGGCAGATACTTTATAAGTTGCTAAGAAGTGCAGGCGGATATATTCTCCAAGATGCCAAGGCGTTATTGACTGTTATTGCTAGAAGTGCTGAGGATGGGCGATAGATAGATAGGAAGGACCATATGGGGCTAGATATTTTGGTGGGAGTACCCTGGGTTCATTAAGTGGTTCCCAAATACCAAGCCTTTTGCCAGAGAGAACACTGCTTGCTTCCCACTAGGCCTGAACCTCTTGCTTCCTTCCACAACCCTTGAGGAGGCAGGAATTAACCCCAGAAACAAATGGTGCAATCAGCTATAAACCCTTTTATCTGGGGAGAGACAAACCCTTGATTAGTGCAGGGGACTGATTCCTGTGGGGAGTCACCCATATCTCCCACCCTGGCAATAGTACAGCTCATTGAGTGCCCAGAGTCTGTGTATACAGAGAATGCCCTCTTGCCCAGTTAAGAGTATTCTCTCCAATGGCTAGGGATGGGACACTAGATGGGGAGGGCTTTGAGCTACTACAGGGAATTCATTCCCAGGTGTCTGGCTGGTGGGTCTCAACCACATGTTCAGGTTCTAACTTGTTGCTGTATTTGGGGGGCAGGAAGGAACTTTCTCCCAAGTCAGATTGGCAGAGACCCTGGAGTTTTTTGCCTTCCTCTGCAGCATGGGGCACAGGTTTAAACTAGTGTAAACGGTGGTTTAAACTAGTGTAAATGGTAGGTTCTCTGTAACTTGAAGTCTTTAAACCATGATTTGAGGACTTCAATAACTCAGCCAGAGATTAGGGGTCTATTACAGGAGTGGGTAGGTAAGGTTCTGTGGCCTGCGATGTGCAGGAGGTCAGACTAGATGATCATGATGGTCCATTCTGGCCTTAAAGTCTGAGTCAAAACTACCCCCAGGCCCAATCTCTTAGTCCTAGACGGGAACATCCTGCCCCTGTGGTATGAGCTCAGCGTCAAAGTGGTGCGGCTTGGTCTCTGCTGACTTGCCTGGTGCCCAGTCCAGTGGTTGCTGTGCTGGTCAAGGCTCCTCTGCTGCATGTGGGCTGCTCTCCCAGCCTACTCCTTAGGCCAGTTCCCTAGGCCCAGGTCCAGGATGTGTTTGGGCCCATTCCTCCCAGTGGCAACACCTGTAACATATGCTCTCACCTAGGAGCCAGATGGCTTCTCTCCAGCCCTGCTCCTGTGCAGGCCAATTGGCCCAGGGCCAACCAGGTGGCCTCCATCTAATCCCCTGCCCCCACTTGGTCAGGGCAGAGCTCTGGAGAGGCATTCCTCTTCTCCAGGGAGAGGTAGGCTGGGAGCAGAGAGGCAGGGCTGGCATTTCCTGCCAGTCCTCTAGCCAGCGAGGGCTCTGGGGCCAGCTCTCTGCCAGCCCCACTAATCAATATAAGGCTATAAGGGTAGCACCGGCCATTTCACACAATGGCCGTGAAGCAGGGAAGGGGGGGCTCAACAGATAAGAATAGATCTCCCAACTGACCAACTATGAGCAGATGGCAGCCCCCAACCTGCCCTCACTTTCAGAGGGGAACCAAAGAACACAGGTTGCTGGGATGGAGCTCTGCTCACACTCAAAGATGCAGAAGAGGAGTTCACTCTGTGGCAGCGCAGAATCCTGCCCAGCTGGCCCAGCTTTCATCTTTATAACATCCCATCTCCAGCCTTGGCCCATTGGCACTTCGCTTATGCTCCTTTGTTGCTGAGTGGGCACAGTCATGGGTTTTGCTCTGCAGTCTGGAAGGAAGGCCAGGGGCTGCTCAGAAATGAGATGAGCAATTTGGCCCTCCACTGCAGTAGTAAAAGAACTACTGCTGAATTAAATCCCTCCCCCTACCATAATTGATTTTGGATGGTAAGATGGGTCCACCCCCCTGATCTATTATCTTAGCAACAGGCAGGGTAAGACAAAATAGGCTGCAATTACTTAAATGCCTTTACCCTGTCACCTATTAAATTTGCAACTCTAATGCCATGTCTCTTGAGAGTCCACAAACTCATGATTCGGTTGCTGCTGGTGGCGAATTGCTGTTTTAAGTTCCCTGGATCATTAGATCTTCCTTCCCAGATAACAACACCTAGCTCTTATCTGGTACTTTTCCTTGGTAGCTCTCAAAGCACTTTACAGAGGAGGTCAGTATCATCATGTCCACTGGGGAAACTGAGGCACAGACCGGTTAAAGTGACTAGCCTAAGGGCACCCAGCAGGCCAGTAGCAGAGCCAGAAATGGAATCCAGCTCTCCTGAGTCCCATTCCACAGCTCTATCCAAAAGAACACACTTCCTCTCAAATAAAAACAGTTCCAACCCAGGAGGCTGCAAGTGCACCTAACAAGCAACAGCATCTACTCTCTGGTCATACTTTCTCTAGAGCTGTCCCACTTCCTGGAGTCTTCAGTATCCATTCCCACTTGTTCACTTTGTCCCACACTAAAGACCCTGGATCCCACACCATTAACACACACTGAGTATTTATTCCTTCCCTCTGTTCCTCCTTCATCACTACCACTAAAGAGCTTATTTCTACCATGTAAAGCTTCTTTTCTACCTGCCGGGGTGGCAATTGCCCTCCTGCTTTCAGAGCTGATGGCTCATTTGGCAAGGAGCGGGTCAAGCACCAGGAGGGCGTTCAACATTTCCGCCCGGCAGGGGTGCCACTCAGACAGGCTTAGCTGAGAGCCTGCAACTTAATCACGTCAAGGCAGGCTCTCTCCTCCCTTCCTGTGACCTCTAGGGCACACAGGCAGGGCATTAGTGCTTCCAGCCCATTGGAATCAAGGAGGCCTCCCAAAAGGTTACCTCCCTTCATCAAACTTACCCTGCACCACCCCTGAGAGTGGAGCCGCCATTATTGGCAGTTGCTCCAAAGGGGCCTGTGTAATATGCTGTAATCAAACACCTCTTAAGATAATACTGTGTTCAAAGGCAGTCATATCCCATAGAGAGAGCATCCATCCCTGGTGACCTTTCTTTTCACTTGCTTTCCTCTCCCCACTAGCCCATTCTGGAAGCCACAGGGCAGGCTTGCAGACCCGGAAGGTGTCAAACTGTTGCATGGATCCCCAGGTGGCCAGCAAAGCAAAGGCAGGGGGAGACCAGCCTTTAGATTATGCGTGGTGACGGTGGTGGACCTGGGTTTTGCTGAGGGCTGTTTGGAAGGTGCATTTTGCCTGAGAGAGCGGCACTGGGAAAGGTTCTCCTCCCAGCAGGGCATCTTCCTATTCTCCCCCCACCCCGTGTCCCGTTCCACCCACCCCCGCTGAACAACAGGCGGCCAAATGAAAAAGAGAAAGTGAAAATAAACAAATGAATAACTGAGCCTGCCTGATGAAGCCAGCAGGGTCACGGAGCCAGGAGTTTAATCTTGAATGGAGGCCAAGGTTAATATTTGACTGAGATGCTCAGTCGAGTGTGGAAGGCAAAGTGATAATAGCAGTGAATCAGCGGGTCCCCACTGATCTTAGCGAAACGCAATCAGCCTCCGTCTGTTTCACCAAGTGCAGGCTCTGGAGGAGCGGAAAGCTCAGTAAAACCTGTCAAAGTTTTTTGAGGATGGAGAGTTACAGCCCGGCTAAGGCCTAGACAAAGCTCTGCGTTGGCCTTTAGAAAGCCATGGGCTGTCCAATGCTCTGCATTGAGTCTGGGCCATTCTCAAAAGTTGCCTCGCTTTCTGAAACCCTCTTAATTGCTTGTTAAGGAGAAAATCTCAGGGCACAGGCTGTCAGGTTGATGCAAATCAATTTCATGATAGCTTGGGGCACGATAGGAAGGCCATGGTGTCTATGGCGTGTATGGACTTCAGTAAACTACAGAATGCTGAACTGTGAAATCATATTTATTTCTGTTGACTTGGGCAAAAGCACTTTCACATGAATTGAAAACTGGCTGAAGAGCAATAAAAATAGTGCAATCAAAGGAGCCATGGTGAGTTACACCAGCTGAGGATCTGGCCCAGGGTATCGATAGGTGTCAATGTGCAGAGTTGGGGGAAGGGGTTTGGTGGGGTGACACAGAGATCTGTATTAAGACTCAATTTTATGCCTTATTTATGTACAGTAGAAGCTTGCAAAGCCTCATCTGCACTCCTTATAATCGGTATAAAAATGTGAAGGAGTACTTGTGGCACCTTAGAGACTAACCAATTTATTTGAGCATAAGCTTTCGTGAGCTACAGCTCACTTCATCGGATGTTTGTGTGTGGGGGGGCGGAGGGTGAGAAAACCTGGATTTGTGCTGGAAATGGCCCAACTTGATCATCATACACATTGTAAGGAGAGTGATCGCTTTAGATAAGCTATTACCAGCAGGAGAGTGGGGTGGGAGGAGGTATTGTTTCATGGTCTCTGTGTATATAATGTCTCCTGCAGTTTCCACAGTATGCATCTGATGAAGTGAGCTGTAGCTCACGAAAGTTTATGCTCAAATAAATTGGTTAGTCTCTAAGGTGCCACAAGTACTCCTTTTCTTTTTGCGAATACAGACTAACACGGCTGCTACTCTGAAACCTATAAAAATGTGGTGATCTTTCCACACTGCTCGGAAAAGATTTAGTAGCAGATGTTGTAGCTAGGTCTCACATTAGGAAGATTTCATTAGTTTTCCATTATATTCTCCCATATATTTCTTAGTATACCATAAAGCATGTTTAGAAATGTTAAAACGAAACTACAGTTGCAAGGGTGACGCCAGCCTCTTCCCAGTGTAGGGGAGAGGGGCCGAGGTGGGCTAGAGAGAAAATTGGGGGGGAGGGGCTGTGCAATACATATAACCCCCCCACACATAGCCAGCCCAAGGGCCCTTTAACCCCCAAGTACTGGGCCCCAACCCACTCCTTACCCAGGGCACCATTTTCCCTAAGACCAGCCCTGGACATCATCAGCATTCAGAGCTGGGTGGCCGGAGAGTGACAACTGCTGGCCTGGAACCCAGCTCTGAAGGCAGCGCCGCCAGCAGCAGCCGTGCAGAATTGCAGAAGTACGGGTGGTATGGTATGGCAATGCTATCCTTACTTCTGCGCTGCTGCTGGCGACAGCGTTGCCTTCAGAGCCGGGTGCCCAGCTAGCAGCCACCGTTGTCTCCACCCTGCCTTCAGAGCTGGGTGTCTAGACAGCAGCAGCTGCTGGCCAGGCACCCAGTTCTGAAGGCAGCTCTGCCGCCAGCAACAGCGCAGAAGTAAGGGTGGCGATGCCATACCAAACCACCCTTACTTTTGCTCAGTGTTTGACCTTTGCGCTGGGAGGGGTGGCTATGGGGGCGGGGGCGGCTAAGGCAAATTTTGGGGTGGCTGTAGCCCCCGCAGTCTTCCCCTAGTACCGACGCTGTACACTTGCAAATAAAATAAACTCCACAGTGATAATGCGTCACAACATGGATTTTACTCACTGTGATTGTTCACTCACTCGCTAATCTGCAATATTCAATGTTGTTTCCTGGTCCTTAGTGTGAATTAGTGAGTTCCTGCTTTATGTATTTACTTGGGGCTAAATTCCAGTACTCTTATTCACAGTGAGTAGTGCCTTACTCCCATTGGCACCACTTTTAGAGTAAGACACCCTTACACAGAATAGTATCATAAACCGGCCTTTATTGTTTTATATAGTGACTATGACAAAAGTATGTAGACTTTTCTATTCTATTCTATAGGTGTTCTATTTTGAATCTTCCCTAATGTTTTGTAAGGGGGGTTAAACAGCATGTTAATTTCATTTGTAGATGATACTAAACTGGGAGATCTTGCAAATAATAGGATGGAGAGAGAAATGTATATACTATACATTTGATAATTATCCACTGTGGAGTTTCTTGCATCTTCCTCTGAAGCATCCGTCACTTGCCACTGCTAGAGACAGGATACTGGGCTAGATGGACCACTGGTCTGATCCAGTCTGGAATTTCCTTTGCTCCTATGTAAAATGTACTAGTGAATCTAAAAGGGGGTTGGGAACATACACTGGAAATAACAAAATAAGATGGAAACTGGAAAAATGGAGCTAACACATCTGGGGAAAAATAATCCACAACACCGATGTGGGAGAAAGATGTAGGAGGTGATGGAAGAAATTTGCAGTGTAATATACAGCTTTGTTTTGTTTTTAAGACAATGCTTTTTTGGACTGCCTATGCAGACAGAATATCACAGACTGAGCAGGTGACAGCTTCTTTCTATGCAGCAAGCATGAGACTGCACTTAGAATACTGCATTCTTGTCTTCTGGGTACCTTGACAGCAGAAACGTGAACAAATTGGAGGGAAACTGGAAAAGAGCAACCACAATAAAATGATTAAGGGCCTGAAAGGGCTGAGTCATGCAGATAGGGAAAAATAACTACTACTAACTTGTTCTAATAACTAAGCCCTTGATCCTGTAATCTGATCCCCCAGGCACACCCTGCGCCTGTGTGGAGTACCACTGAGTATTGCGAGTTAACTTGCATGCTACCCCATTCCCTCTACATGGACAGGGTTAGAGGGAATGGGGTAGCATTCACCCATCTAGATATAGCTGAAGTGTAATCTTGAAAAAGGGAGAAGGAGTCTTTTCGGGAGGGTCAAGTGGGGTTAAAATTTGGGAGTAACAGAATGAAATTAAGAAGAGGAAAGTTTAGGATGAACACTAGGCCAAGTTCCCTACCAGTGGGTTCAGTTAGAGGAGCAATGTGCATGATGGAAGTGGAGCAATAATATATCATCTGAGGCATTATAGCTGTGCTCGGGCGAAGGTGCAGGACATACTATCCTGTCCTGGCCATGGGGGTGGACTAGGTGACCTGTTCCAGCTCCTATTGAAGTCAATAGAGATTTTGCCATTAAGTTGAGTAGAGGCAGCACTGGGCTCCCAACATCTCTTTTCCACCTGTGATTTCTTCACCTCAGAACTTAAAATAAAACCCTCAAACTTTTCAAAGATTTGATAACGTTCATTCAACCACTTGGCTTCGTAGAAAGCTTCTGAACTTCTTCCAATCACATAAGCAGAGGCATAGGAATTCTACCACAACGGAAACGGTTATTCTAATAGCATTCGCCACTATGCCAAAATCAGAACATACTGGGGTTCTTGAGGGGAAAGTCGGCTTTCCAGCGATTTCCAGAGCCAGGAGTTTCATATACTTTCAAATACACATCTAGATTATTCGGGGGTTATTCGAGCTGAAGCTTCGGGTCGTTTCAGCTGAACCTACTCCTAGCCTCTGGCCTGGTTTCCCCACCACCTGCCATCTTGTGTAGTCATTGGCCCCAGTCAGAATGCTTTGTGCTCGCTTTGCAGTGTTGTCAATGACTGACTGCACAAGCTGCTGGGCAGTGTTGAATCAGGCCTTAAGGGTCTAATCCTCCTCTCACTTATGCTGGGGTGAATCATGAATAACTCTGTTGACATAAATGGCCTAAGTTTTTACACTGATGAAAATTCAGAGCAAGTCCATTGAAGTCAGCAGGATTAAGCTGGTGTAAAACTGGGCATGAAAAGAGAATCAGACCCTGTGGTGTTAGAACCTTTCCCCTCTCCCCCGATACAATAGCGATAGATCCTCGGCACTCCATCATTGTTTCTTTTTCAATTCAGTGGGTTTTGATCAAACATATTTAACATGCACAAATATTTGCCAAGCTAAGAAAAAGGACCAGTCCTACCAAGGTGTGATAATGACAACACCAGCCAAGGTCGCAAAGGGTTCCCTGTTCAAATAGCCAAGTTAAACAAGACACAATTAGGGCTAGCATGCCCCCTGCAGCTCCCAAATGTGGGATAATGGATGCTGAGAGGGTCAGCGTTGGACCTAGCCGTGTCTTGTTTAACTTGGCCACATACACAGCTAACCCTTTCCCCTCTCACTTGGTGTTCTCTGCACATCACACATGTGCAGGAGGCTCTAGGACTGAAGTTTTGTGGTTTTTTTTCTCTCTCCATCTATGTTACTTAGTTTTGATAAACAGCAGTATATTCCTGATTTCATTAGGCTGACATTTCAATGAAAGGAGGAATCGGAGGGACTGATGAAGATTCCGAGTTTCTGGTGTAACCTCACCGGTTGCAACACTGCCAATTATTGCGTAACGAGAACTTTCTGAAAGCAGCCTTTTTTGTGGGGTGTTCCCTACTGGGTTTTAGCTGGTTTCTGCTTTTAACTCAGTCTCTTAGCCCCAGCTTTAGAAACCCATAGAGACAAACAGATACATTCTTGCATAAGTGGCTTCTGTGGGGGCTTTTCTAGCTTTCTTTGAAGCATCTCGTTGTGGCCACTACTGGAAACGGGACACTGGGCTACTGTCAAAGGACCATTGAGTTCATTGGAATGGAAATGCATGTGTTACCCACTGGGGAAAGTGTGTTACACGTCCCCCTCCTTGCCCATTCGAGGAGGATATGAGTCTATTACAGCCCAAACAAGGAGGTCTTGGCTCTTTAGTTCAAGCTGTCGCAGCTCAAGTTTTTAAGCTCTGGAGGTCCTAAATTCAATCCCTGGTGTGTCAGCCAAGATGGCAGCCATCATACAAGTTCTTATAGAAGCTGCTCTTTCATAAAGCTCACCTGGGTAGATCTCCTTTGTAAAACCCAGTCAGGTCTCCCCATCAATGAGGCCAATATATGCTTTTAACTGACCCTTTCCTCCTTTGTTAAAAAGTTTTAGCTTTTTTTTTTTCTTATTTATTTGAATTAGAGTAGGACCTAGGGACCCCAACTGAGATTGGGCCTCCATTATCCTAGGTGCTGTATGAACACAGAGTAAAAGACAGGCCCTACCCTGCAGATCTTAACGTCTAAATAGACAGAAGGTGGGAGGAGAAACCCAGCCACAGAGTGAGTTACCCAGATCACACAAGACTAGAACCCAGGTCTATTGATTCCCCATCCAATACACTTGCTCTTGTGAATTGTTTGCTACCAAGAAGAATCTACATGGAGGAATCAGAGTTATTTTTAAGCTGGAGATAGCATCAGAAGGCCGGGAACTTGCATTTGATCTTTTGCAATTCCATCACTGCAAAGGAACAGAAACCTGAATTTATTTTGGGAACTATAATCCAGCTCTTATCACCAGAGCATCATCATCTGTTCATATGGCTGAGGCCAGATGACACTTCATCATGGAATACACACTCTCAGTATTTTAGGGTTAAAAACATTCATCTAGGTGGGGTAGGAGTCCAATCAGTTAGCATCATCATTCAGCAACCTAAGATGTGACAAAATTTATTCTTGTCAACCCAAGAGAAAACAAACAATATAGAGAGAAGTTCCAACGGAGACATACCTTCCCTCTGCAATCAACATTACTGTCCTAGCCTCTTGCATGCTGCCCTTGTCAGAAGATGGTTTGAGGGATTAGGTCTTATATCTGCTACACAGTTCCCATGAGTCCTTGCTTCTTTAAAGGCACAGTGTTGAATTTCCGTTTTGAGCCCTTTTCTTCTGTGTGAACTATAGTAAAAAACCTCTACTAGGTGTTCCAAGAGGCTTTTCCAACCATCATACAGAAAAAGGAAAGAGAAGAAGAAAGAAGAGATGCTCAGACCAATAGAAAGATAAAGATACTTGCCCACGCACAGCCAATGATCAGGCACTCCTGTCTTGATGTTATTTACTACAAATCCCATCACAGTCACCTTCTCAAGGGAAGGATGTGGAGAGGCAGAAGGAACTCCCATACACCCTTATCTCAGAGTGTCCATTCAGACACAATTCACAAACCCCTGTGGCTGTTCTCAGGCTACGGAGTCCTGTCTAAATCCTGAATGGTCACACTTCTCCTTCATCTTCCTGCTTTATTAGTAGTAGAGGTGTTACCCTTTTCTCCATTGGATGCCAAAAAGCATACAAGCAACTTCCAAGTCAGGAAGCTCTCATCTCAGAGGTATACTCTCCTTTTGGGGAGTTTGGGCACATAGCTTTTATTAAAATAAATGCTTTGAGAGGAGCATGTACTGTCTGTGGAGAAGAGTTGGGATTAGTGCTGTCCTTGCAGCTTTACTGTATCCTCTGGCTATGCTGAGAAGCACTGGCACCAGCCAAACAGGGAGGCAGTATAGCCTAATGGATACAGCACTGGCCTGGGACTTCAGACACTTGGTTTCTATTCCTGGCTTTCCCACTGATTTACTGGCTGTCTGGGCAAATCACTTCCCTCCAGGTACTTCAGTTTCCCCATCTGTAAAATGGAGATAATGATACTGACCTCCTTTGTAAAGAGCTTTGAGATCTAAAGATGAAAGTAGCTATATCAGAGCTAGATATTATTATTTATTACCAATTGGAGAGGAATCCAGTTGCCAACAGTAAGAAAAGGGGGAGGTTTGGTAGCAAAATAGATGCTCTACCAGAGAGATGCACGAGATTGAAGAACTTGAGACCAGAATAGCAAGAGGTGTTCTATGAAAGGATTAAAGTGCATTGGCAGAGCCCAGGGCATTGATTTAGGGCCCGGAACTGGATTAACAATGAATGCTGCAGGCTGGGATTGAGGTGCATTGGTAGAGTTGTGGTGGATATGATGGGGGATCAGGAATAGAAGGGATGCACTCAAAGGGTGATCCAGCAGTTAGGGTGCTAATTTAGGGCTGCGGAGTCCTAGATTCCGTTCTCTGCTCTGCTACTGATTCTTGTGTGACCTTAGTCTTACGCTCTCTGTTCTTCAGTTCCCCATCATTACAATGGCAGTAACGGAATTTTCCTGCCTCACATGGGGTGTTGTGAGGTGCTCAGATACTATGGTAATAGGGTCAGATAAGCACCTAAGAGACAATAGAGGTGCACCTGTAGGGTTAGATGAGGGCTTAGAACGGAATTAGCTGAGATTCTACAAGTTAGCACTGACGTGCGGGGAGGAGATCCTTGCATGTAGTGGCTGTCAACGTTCTGTGTAAGCTATGTTGTCCGTCCCTGAGACGATCATTAAACTCGCCCGCAAATTTAAAAAGAACCAGAAAAAGAAACGTTTAATGGCCCATCATTTATAGCTACCAGAGGTAAAAGGACCTTTTTGTTTTTTTATAGTTTTCATGTGCTCTATTGTCCCCCGGGAATGCACTGGGTGCCTTGTTCATTTCAAAGAAACATACAGGGAACTTTTAAAGAGACGTTGTTGCATATTAAAACCTCAGTGGGGACATAAGTGTTTTTCGCAGACATTCCCAAGTTTTCCTGGAGACTCAAACGTAAGGACAATATCTGAAAATTACAAAAATATTCCCCATTGTACATTGGCTCCGCCACTGGGGTCAGAGTGAGCAGCCCTCCTGCCCCCTGGCCCCATGCTTGCCAACGGAAGGCTCCGAGGCGTGAACAGAAAGTTGTTATTAGCCCTTGGAGATTAGCCGACGGAGAGCACAGGTTGGGTTGGCTCCTGCGAATGAATGAATTCATTGTGTCTTCACTGTGTTCGATAAAAGTTGTGAATCTTAATTAAAAGCTTGATCGTTTGCATTTATGGAGACATTGTTGGGGCTGTTTCTTTAGCTGTTAACAGGTTGTAAAACATTTTAAGAGTCTTTTTTTTGGGTTGCGTTCATATTTGGCTCATTTAAAAAGAGGCAGTTTTTACAAAAAAATTGAGAGCCCCTTAGATGATCATGAAAGCAAAGGAATAGTACTAACCTAAAATGGCACAGACTTCTTTTCTGGGGCTTTGCATTTTCTTTTGTCCAAACACTTTTTTGTCATGTTTTGATTAAACTGAACTTGGCAAAATTGTATCTTTTTTGATGAAATTTGTTTTGGAAAATTTTTTGGGAAAAAAGCATTTCAAAATTGTCAGAATGTCCTGCTTCTATATTTTAGGAATGGAGGGTTTTAATTTTTGTTGTTGTTTCAAAATGACTTTGCATTTTGAAATATATTTTACTTTATATTTCAAATGGTCAAAATTGAAACAAAACATTTCAGATTACCCAAAGCATTACTTTTTAAAAATTTGTTTTGTGAAAATGAAAGTGGAATTTTGGCTTCTCATCCTGATTTGCAGTGGGGAAAATATCAAAAATTTGTAATGGAATGGAAAATCTATTTTCCCATCAGTTCGTATAACAAACCTCTGATTCTGGCCAGTGGCAGCCTTCTTATTCCAGAGAAGAAACGTTCACGTAGCTCTACAACTACGACGCTTTCTAGATCAACTGCATTCCCTGCTAATATGTCCCAACTCTGCCACATGCAGTCTATTCCTGCCCTGTATTCAAGTCCCCCTGCAGCTCTGCCAATGCACCTCACGTCTGTACTATGTCTAAATTCATGGAGGATAGGTCCATCAATGGCTGTTAGCATGCTCTGAGTGTCCCTAAATCTCTGACTGCCAGAAGCTGGGACTGGACAACAGGGGATGGATCCCTTGACTAATTGCCTTGTCTTGTTCATTCACTCTGAAACATCTGGCACCGGCTACTGTTGGAAGACAGGATACTGGGCTAAATGGACATTGGTCTGACCCAGTACAGGCATTCTTATGCTCTTAACTGCAGTACCATCTGCTATTCCAGGCTTGGGCATATCTTGAGAAGAGGATGCCATTCATGCCCAGTTTTTCCAGACTGTGTGGTAGTTCAACGGGCTAGGATGGGACACCATTCTCTCTCTCAAGTTCTCCATGAGACTCACCTGAAAAACAGATGACTCCAATCCCCAGGGCAATGAAAATAGAAAACACAGCGAAACTCTAAATTCGCTTAAAACCAAAGCACTGTTTTGGGTTCAGCCTGGTTCTTATTTCCCCTGACACTGGTTATCCCATGTCTGATTGCTTCCTTCACTGTTTGGGAAAGGTGGGTTTGATTTTCATTCATTGTGCTTCAGGGTCTCATTTCCAAATCTGGGCAGTCTAGGGGGAAGTCCGCACAGAGCAAGTTCCATAGCTGGGACCAAATGCTACTTGGTTATGTGCGTGCAGCTCTCCTGAGCATCATTCAAAATTGCAGCCCCGTAAGCGATAGCAAACTGTGGTTCTTCGGAGTCCTTAATCACTGGAGGGAGGCCTGGAGTTCTGAATCATGGTGTAGCATTTTGGACAGAGCTATTTTTGCAGGATACATAGAAATTAGTAGAGCTGGTTGGGAAATTATTTTTCCCTGCTTAAACAAATCAGCAACAATGAAAACGTTGCTTTCATTTTTCTCAAAGTGTTTATGTGAAATTGGAACTTTTTTTTTGGCCAAGCCTGCCCCCACCTAACGTTTCAATTTTCAAATTTTTAGTTACTAATAATTTTTTTGGCTTGTTTTCCAATAAAAAGCTAAAAAATGTGGACATTTTTTCACAAAAATTCCCCTTTGGTGAAAAGCCTTTTTCTCCTTGAAAAAAACATGTTGATGGAACATTTGGGACCAGATCTAGTAATTAGCCATTATTAACAAAATCACAGGGCTGTGTGCAGGTTTCTGAGTGGAGTGACCTTTGCTCAAAGCTGCAGCCCCAATGTGTTACACTGAAGCAGCATAACAGTATGATCTTATAACAACTGAATGTTCACTCAGGGTGAAATTTCATGACAGGTGATATTTCCTCCATAACAATACCATCTGCAATTATTTCCCTACATCTCATGTCAGGGAAAGGTCTGTCCCAGGGAAAGTCTCAGTGGTCTGTTTTCACTTTCGACACTCAGCCTTTCACTTGGAGGTGAAAGTTCACTGGAACCACGTCTTGGTGAACTGTCATAATATCCAATTCCATGGCAGCTTCAGAGAGTGTTTCATAACATTTTTGAACCAGACGTCAGCCTGATCTAAGAGAGAAAACGGGGCATCTTTAGTGTGTCACCGTATTTTATCTTAGAACAAATAAATCTTCTAATTCTGAAAGGGGAGGCAAAGGAACCCAAACCCCTTGTTTGAACGTTCCACTGACATCAGTCTTCCAAGGAAGTCAAAACATCTGCAGCCAAATCCTGAAGCCCTTACTCAGGCAAAACTCCCACTGACCCTAACAAGAGTTTTGCTGGAATAAGTACTAACAATCAACTAAGGACATGAGGATTTGGCCTCGGAATTTTATCAGCAAGCCATTCTCGGAAGGATAGAGTGGTAACTAAAATAACACTTTTTTGCTTGTAAGATGCATGTGCAGCTGCTTGCATAACAGCTTGGGAGGGAGCTGCAGGTACTGTGTCGAAGCAACGCTCCCATTGGGGTCAGTGGTCTGTTCTTGGAGAATTAATGTAGTTGTAGTGTATGCACCTATGAAACAATAATGCCTCCCCCCCCCACACACATTTACTGCCACTTTAAGTCTCTAAGGACACTGCTGTTTACAGAGTTGGACACCCATTTTGTGTTCGGCTGAGTGCAGACTGTTACTGAGAAGCTACACTCTCTGCTCTGTTTACTTTTGTTCTTTCTTGTTTTGTTCTCTTTATCTAAAGAAAAGGTCATTCAAATTAAAATGATCTCTGTGCCCTAACTTGTGGCACAACATAAAGAGAGGGCATGTTAATTTTGCAAATCACTTCTAGATCTCTGAGTTATGCCCTGATTTATGCATGGTCTGATCCCATGCCAGACTGGGTAACTTGTGGCTTCTCTTTACTTGATTCTCTATCAGTCCAACACCAAGTGGTGATCTGGGGCATGTAACCTCTGCCTGGTGCTATGCAAAAGCATTCTATGACCACACTCTGTTACACTGTGAGGGCCAAAGCTGTGTAGAAGTGAATATAGTCTGCACCCTGGCAAATTTCATGCAAGCAGACCTACCACCACTGTCCCTTCTAAGCTGTGCGAGTGTGCGCGTGCACACAGATCCTGAACTCCGTGCCCATGGCAAAACACCGCGCACACGAACATTTGCACAGAAGCACAACAATTTGCACAGAAGAAATTTTTTGCACACATGGCCTGTCAAAAATTAGAGGGAACATTGCCTACCATGGTCTTACCAACAAGCATATATCCTCCTTTCTTTTCCCTTGAAGCTTACTATACATACAGAGTACAAAAAACATTGCCTAACCTGGCACTCATGTTGTGGTGTGTTTAGTGCTACTCTAAGGAAAAGGTAGCTAGCGTGGCCAGCCAGGGGTGAAAGTAACTGAGGCCACTTACCGGTACGGGGCGGGGCGGCGCCGGTCCCCGGAACGGGCGGGGCCTCGGGTGGAAGGGGTGGGGCTGGTGGGTCAGCGTTCCCCAGCCAGCCCTTCCAGTCCGGCTGGCTCGCACCGCCCAGGGCTCCCGTGTTGATTTAAAGGGCCCTGCGGCTCCGGACGCTGCTGCTGCCATAGCGGTAGCGGCATCCGGAGCCCCGGGCCCTTTTAAATCGCCGGCCCCAGGGCAGCTGCTCCCTTTGCCCCTCCCGCCCGTCAGCGGCCGGGGGGGCCAAAGGGGCAGGAACGTTAAAGTGCTGCAGGGTTCTTTGCCGCAGCAGCGCTTCAAGGATGGTGCTTTGCTGCGGCAGCGATTCCCCCCCCCCTGCAGTCGGTGGCCCGGCCGGTATGGACCCTACCAGCAGGGCCGCCGACGGGGGAGGCAAAAGGGGCAGGAACATTAAAGCGCTGCCGTGGCAATGCTTTAATGTGGGCTGGGTATGGGCCGGTGCGGGTTCTTATCGGTACGCTGTTCCCGCCCATACCGGCTCACTTTCTCCCCCGTGGCCAGCTTCCCTGCTATGCCCTGGTTCCAAGAGAGTCCATAAATGGAGACCAGGCCAAGCTAGAATAGTTCATATAAGAGTCTTTTCTCAGCAAGTTAGCGTCTCCCAAACTGAGCTTTTCCAGATTGCCTGCATCCTCTGTTTTTTCCAACCTGACCCATCAGGGCAAAGACAGGATGCTGTCTGAACCTATAGAAGCCAAAAGCACTGGTCTGGATCCAACTAGTGCTGATAGCTTGACGCACATACTCGTGCAGCATGAGAGTGTCGAGCTAGATTCTCTCCCTCACACCCGCTTCTCCAGCGGCACAGAGGAGCTGGGATCTGGCCATAGATGGCCATCTGAGAATTCTTCCAGTGGAGGAGGGCGCGCTCGGCTGGTGGGCCTGGCTCCTGTGCCAATCGCCCTCCTCCGACCCAAAATATGGGATGGGAAGGGGCATGGTGGGTGCAAAGAACAGCTGGGCTCTGCAGATTTTCGGTGTTTGGACTTTCAAGGACCATAGCCAGCTGACATTAGCGACAGCAGCTCCCAGGGGTGTTCTAACTCACAGTAAAGCTGGGGCGTGGGCCGGTGCAAACTAGCTCATGGAATCAGGAAGCCATAACTAGCTGACAGTCCCCTCCCATGTGACTCTCTGATGAGGCGCTGATCTGTGCGCAGGAGACTCTCTGGCCCACTGTGCGCGCTGACAAAGCTGTGCTCCACACCCCACTCAGGGACTAGGGCTGGGGGAAAACCAACATTTTAGTCCAGGTTTCATTTCCGAGGCTTCAAGGAGAGTTGGTCGTCTCTCCACATGTTTCTGCAGACAGATGGGGACAGACCCAAATGGAACAAGCCACCTAGGAGGCAGCACAGTCCAGTGAGCAGGGCGCCAGGCAGGGAATCCAAAGCCCTGACTTCTCTTCCCAGCTCTTTCTGGAAGTACTTGCTGAGTCTCTTGGGCCAGAAGTTTCAAAAGCAGATTCTGATTCTGGGGGCATCAGTTTGGGGCGTGTCCAATTTCAGACACTTGGGGTCTAGTTTTCAGCGGGGCAAAAAGCAGCCACAATTTCAACCAAAGCCAGTGGGGCTGCGGGTGGTCAGCTCTTTGGTGTCTGAAGCTGGGCACCCAAAATTAGTCTATAGTTTTGAAAATATTGGCCTTAACTGCCCTTTGTCTCAGTTTTCCCATCTGCAAAATGGGGACAATAGTATTTCTTTTTTTTTTATACTAGGCAAATGTTCAGTATGATCCATCGCCTAAGCTCCTTTCACTGTAGGCACTGGATATATAAATAAGGAGCACAAATCTTACCCCACAGCACCAGACTCTTTATCTTAAGTCAGGAGCAGTGGAAGCCCCCTAAAAAGGGAGCTCCACCGGTGCCCGAACTGTGACCCCACCCCCTGCACTGCCTCTTCCCCCCCAAGACCTTGCCCCTCGCTTGCTCCTCTTTGCCCCTTCCCCCCCAATTACTCGCCCATATGGCCAGTAAAAAGCGATGGGGCCCTGGGGCCCTGGTCTCCCCGTTCTGGCACCCCTGTCTTAGGTACTTAAGTGCCACATTACAGTAGCTGAGCATCTCACAGTCTTTAATACCTTTATCTTCACAACACTCTCTGAGGTGGGCAATGCTCGGTTCCCCATTTTACAGATTGGCAACTGAGGCACAGAGAGCCTGATTTTAAAGGTATTTAGGCACTTGAAGCAGATTTGAAAATCCCATTTAGGTACCTATATACCTTTAAAGTCTACAGAGACTATGTGATTTGCACCAGGTCACACAGGAATGACTTGAACCCAGGTCAACCAAGTTCTAGGCTAATGCCCTGCCTACAGGAGCAGCTCATAGCTAGCATTGCTAGCTTTTTAGCTAGCCCCCAGCACTCCTTTTCTTTTTGCGAATACAGACTAACATGGCTGCTACTCTGAAACTCCCCAGCACAGTTGCTCTAGGGCTGGTGGATGAGCCAGCGTCTCCACCGCGATTCACCCTCTCCTGTGCTGAGACTCTCTTGGGCCCATCTCATCCATGCTTTGGGCATCATCCTTGGACAAGTCTCCTCTGCCCTTTTTGAGAGAGAGGGTTCTTTCCTCTCCCTGTACTGGGATTTGCAGGGGCGATTAAACCTGATGCAGATATCTGCAGTCACCTCATCCGTGATTAAGAGAATAAAAGGGCTGGCTGGAATAACTCAAATTCTTAACACTTGGGCCTGAGGCAGGGCTAGCTGGGAAGCCCGGCCTCACATCTGTAGAAAGATGACGGGAGCCTTTGCTTCTAAATGTCAGTTTAGAGCAATTTATCCTAATCCGATTACTGGCTAATTCAGTGCCAGTCTGTATTACGGAGGCCGGGTTTAATGGAGGCTAAAGAGGCCGTGTTTACCCTTCAAGTGTGGGGGATTATCCTCTCAAGGGGGCCAGCTTGAGGAATCTGCCTGCTTTTGGCAGGGTGGAATAATGCCAGTTCAAAGAACTCGAGCAGTGAGGCTGGAGGCTCCAGGGCTGAGCTGCCACCAAGCCCTTTGTTCCTTTGGGGCTTTGTCTGAGCTGTCAGCTCTGCCTTTGCTGCAGAGAGAACTCTTAGAAGGGCTTCCTTCTTCCCGGGAACTGGGGGTGGGGGTGGGAAACAGTCAGTGCTGAGCGAGCTGCTTGTTCCATTTTGATGTTCCCCTTTGGAGTCATTATATGTGAAACAAGTTTGCTGCCCTCCGTTTAACCCCCTGGTTAAGACCTATCCTCCTCTTTAAAGTGCCCTTTGGGATTTAGCATGTAGGGGAAGGGCAGGGGCGAAGCTAGGTGGTACAGAGGTTTAATTCACTTACCCTTTGTCTCCAGAGACTCATGTTTCAGTTCTGGCTTTGGCTACAAGTTAGTGTGACTTCTGGTGGTTTCAGTCCCCGTTTGTTCACACCATTAACCCTGCCACCCCCCATGGATATTGGTAGTTGCTGCTCGGCACAGGCCCAGGATTGTATTGCAGGGGTATTATCGGTCAGGGCTGATGGATGTGTAACGGCAGAGCAGTGTGTCTGTGGGAAGCTCATGTAGTCTCTGGTTTAGGCAAATGCTCTTTGATGCCTCCTTTTCATGGCACCTAGCAGGCTGTAGGCACTAAAGAAAAAATGAATAAGTGCAGCGTAGTTGGGACGCTGACTGAGGAGACCTGGGTTCTCCTTACAGTTCTGTCAGTGACCTAAGGGCAAGTATCTGCACCTATGTTTCCCCACCTGTGTCTTGTCTATTTAGCTCTCTGTCTCAGTTGGAAAAATGGGGGTTTTCAAATGGGATAGTCAGGGCCGGCTCTAGGTTTTTTGCTGCCCCAAGCTCTGAGGGTGCAACTGCCCAAGCAAAAAAAAAAAAGAAAAAAAAAAAAGGAATGCTGCCCCTGGCATTGTGCGGTCCCAAGCACGTGCTTGCTTTGCTGGTGCCTAGAGCCAGTCCTGGGGATAGCTAACTCATTTCCAACCCTCCTGCGGATGGGGAGAGCTGTAGTTTTAACACCTGCTAGCCGGTCAGAATGAACCCCTAGATTGCACAGTATGGTTCACCTCAACCAGCTAACAGCTGTTAAAACTACAACTTGGCTACACCAGCGTGTTCAGACGTGTTTGCTGTCACATTTGAAAAA
This sequence comes from Lepidochelys olivacea, assembly GCF_965140295.1. Lineage (NCBI taxonomy): Eukaryota > Metazoa > Chordata > Testudines > Cheloniidae > Lepidochelys > Lepidochelys olivacea. The sequence continues at coordinate 20,614,053 of NC_140424.1, forward strand.
TACCCCTTTTTTCCTAGTGAGTGTTAGCTGTTGCATTAAAAAACCAAAACCAAAACCACACCTTTGTTCCTAATCTAAACAGGCTAAGTGTTTAAGCAGACAGCACAATGGCTTCTAGCATGGAGTTTATATGTTCTGATCTCGGGCCGATCCTGCATCCCTTTCTGGCAAGTCATCCCACTGAAGTTACTTGTTGGTGAGCAAAGAGTGTTTGCATAAAAGGTACAGGGTTGGGCTCCTAACTGATAAGCAGCTGGGACATTGTGAGACATGTCGCTGGAGAACTATGATTTATGGACCTGATTCACTCCTCACTTACGCTGATGTAAATTAGGAATAACTCCACTGAAGCCAGTGGAGTTCCACTGTTATAAGATCAATATAAATGAAATCAGGCCCCATAGCTTGACACACATTATGCAGTATTCTAAGGGGCCCTCAACTATTGGTACTTATAGGTTTTTATGACTACACCTCTGCAGCTTTTTCAGTAAATCCGGTGATTAAAACAAAACAAACAAAAAGCCTGTAGAAATTTTGTCATGTCTGTTTTTCTTAATAATTCAGTAAATATTACATTAATTTTTAAAGATGTTATCAGCTAGAGGAGGAGGAAAGAATCATATTGAGCAGCTTAACTCAGTTAAAATGATGACCTTTAGATGTCAGTATAATCAAAGAATAACACGAAACTCAGTGCTGACTCACAGATTCTTCAGAGTGATGGCATAGGGGTGAATCTATTTACTGGGTGTAGCTAATTCATCTGGACTTGGCTGTTTCCTCTCCTCTCTCATTTCTGTACTTTCTCCTCCTCAGTGCGTGCTCCCAACACACAGCTTGGCATTTGCATATCAAAATGACATGGGAATTTCCTGAGTGCTCCTTGATGGCAGGTTGACATTGAGCACCTCAGCTGTGCTCCCACCTTGAACAGATCAATACCTAGGATCAGTCATTCATGGGGGAGCTTCAATGTTCCCTCTCTTTTACTCCCTGCCAAGTAGTTGGAAAAAAAAATGGATCCATCCAAATAAGATTTTCAGAAAGGATCATATTAAATGTTTACAGGGAAACTGAAGGCAGTTTTCCCTATCTGTGAAGCCTTCCTCCACTATCACTGTTTTGGTATGATTCCTTGGAAGCCTGAAAATTAAACTAAATTCCTTAGCCAATTTTTCCCCTGCTGGCCAACTGGTTTGTTGTTACAGGTTTGGTGGCATGCTGCAGCTATTAAAAAGTTGTTTATGAATGTTGAATTGTACACACACACGTATGCGCACACACACACATTTGCTATTGGAGAGTTGTTCAGCTGGGTTACACACTGTGGCTTGTTATTGTTGGAGTGCTCATGAGTCTGAATTGCCCAAGCTAGTTTGTTATTGTAGGGTTGTTCTTGAGTACCAGATAGCACAAAATGTTTTGTTATTTAAGGGTTGTTCATGGGACAGGGTGTCTGGGAATTAGTTATTTTGGTTTTGCTTTATTTTACTTAGAGAAAAGGATACGAAAAAAAATTATGTGGATTTTGCAAAGAGAAAAACATTGCACTTAGATCATTTCTGGTGGACTTCATCCTTGACAGTGCCCACCTACAATAGTTCCAAATTACTTATTATTTGAGAGACATTATTTCAAGGGGTTGACAGGACCCCGTCAAGTCAACTTTGGTCTCCAAATTATATTTTGTGTTTTTTTTTAAAAAATACAACCAAAAACACCCTTCCCCCCAAATACTTCTACAAAACTGAAGACTAATAGCAAATTCCCTTTTAAAAAATTCCAGTGAAAACAGCTTTTAAAAAATCAAATATATGCTCCCTGCTCTGTTTCCCTTCAGATTTTGCAGGTTGCACTGTGCATAAGGACCCGAAAGTGAAATGGACTTGAAACAGACTTGAAATTGACATTAACAATAGGAAAGTCAACAAAGGAAAAGTAGGTTGAGCCAGAAAATTTAGATCTGGAGGTGGGTCTAGATTTTGAAAAAAAACATGCTCCACGTTTAGGATTGGGATTAGATCAAGGATTCTAGGTTGAGCCTGAACTGAAACATAAATCATGATGAATTAATGAGATTTCAAAGATTCACTATTAATATTCTAAGGTGTAACTAGTGACAGAGCTAAGGAATATTTACTGCGGCTCCATCCTGACAGTGTCCCCAGAAATTCATAATCCCCTGCCTTCCTCCTTAGCCACATTTACAAAATTTTTGGTGAACTCTGATGCACAGTGACTACTTCAAGATTTCTCCTCTGTCTCGTTTCAAATGTCCTCTTTTTAAGAAGAGAAGCCACTGACCCTTTGACTCCACCAGTGATATCACAGGCTAAAGTCAGGAAATGGCCTTATCCAAATGGATTTTAATTCATGTCAAGGTTTGGGGTTAAATGAAGAGCGTCTTCCATCGGATGTCATACTTTCTGCTCCAGTGCGGTGTCCGGAAGCAAAGAGATTGATACGAAAGGCTGGTTGTTATATCAATAAGAAGGTCTTTGCTGAGGGAATGGGGGTGGGGAACCCCTCCCTTTAGTTATAAGATTTAACTGCTTCACTGCTGATGGGCAGGATGGGCGTGCCCCTTCTGTGCTATTGCACCTTGCATTTATGCTTTAGGCTGCCATGTGCTTCCTGTGCCACTGAACGTTCCCTGCATGCCAGGTGGGCAAAATACGGGCAATTCTGACAGCCCCGTCTCTCTGCAGCCACCTGCTGGCCTTGGGAATGAGCAGCCGCTGAAGAGCACAGACCCAGAAGCGACCTACGTGCAAGTGCGTGGTGGCTGCTGCCATGGTGCCTTCACAGAGTGTGCAGGCATAATGGCTTCCAGCACCTGCTGTATCCATCTGGTGCCCTCTCTTCCCTGTGCCCTCCCGGGTACCTGGCAGGCAGTATCTCAACGTCCTTGGCTGCCCCATGAGGGGATGGCAACAGCCAACTTCGGTAAGATCCAGATAGTGAGCTACCTGGAGGTCAAGCACAGCAATGGTGAGGGAGAGGCTGAGTAGCCACAGCTTCTGGCCCTGGCTCTGCCTCTTCCTCTGTATGGGGTGGGAGACTGCGCATAGGGCCAGGATAGGGGCCAGGCCTGCAATGTTGCCAGCCTCAGGGATTTTGGAGTTACTTTACACATGTGATTGGCGAAAACTGGAGCCTTGAGGTTGGCAACACCACTGCTGCTTAAAGCCTGGCTCTTTGTGTCAATGTCCTCACACTCTGGGGTGTCGGAAGTGAGGGAATCCCTCTGACGGAAGAAGGAATAAGGAAAAGAAGAGAGATCCCTAAAGTGATGAACAAGTGGAGAAAATGGTGAATCAGAGAGGAGACCTGTGAATGCTGCAGCAGGAAGGAGGCGCAGCAATGGAGTCCATAGTGCAAGTGGCTCTGCTAGAGAAGTTTGATTCCGGCAATTCAGGCAGCTGGCCATGCTGGATCTTCTTTCAACACTGAACACACAGCAGGGAAAGCACGCATAGCAGGCACTCTGTCTAGAGCCCCAGTTAAGCAGCCACCGACAGGAAGGCTTTAAAGAAAGATGCCAAAGTCTTAATTGGCCTTGTTCTGGCAGCAATTCCAGCATCTGCCAACCAACTTCAGCAAATTAGAGATGTACAACTAAAAGACGAGACTTGCCAGAAACTTACTGAACTCTGCCAAAGAGGGTGTGGTCGAAGGAGTCAACTTCCAACACCACTACTACCACACTGGCGGGACCCAAATCAGCGTCACATGGCTGATAGATGGTGCATTCTTATCCCTATGGTACTTCTGAAAGAGATGCTCTCCAAAATCCATGCGGGACACCAATGCAGGGTACAAGCACAACCATCCCTGTGGGGTGGCCCAGTCTGAGTAGGCAAATTCAGATTTTAGTCGAGGGCTGCAGTTATGTAACAATGGAAAAAACAAAACATAAAACATTCACCAGAACCGTTCCTCTCTACAGAAATGGCTGACAGACCTTGGCAGCAGGTAGCCACAGATTTGTTTTTCTGGAAAGGACACACATAAATTATGGTAGTCGATTACTTCTGCATGTATATCAACTTGAGTATACTTCCACAGACATCATCAGCACAGGTCGTTCAGAAACTGAAGTCAGTATTTGCAAGACATGGAGTTCCTGATGTCCTTGTATCAGACAACGGGCCTCAATTTACCTCTAAAAGATTGTATTTGCCCAGGACTTTGATTTTGAACATTGTAGTTCATGTTTCCCCCTGAGCAGTGGGGAGGTGGAGAGAGCAGTGCAGACTTTAAAAAGACTTTTACAAAATCAGTGGACCTGTATAAAGCACTCCTGGCATATCAAACAACGCCGCTGGCATTTGGACTATCTCCAGCAGAACTTCTGATGAGAAGATGACTAAGGATGCCTTTACCTGTGGCACCAATACAGTTTCAACCTAAGTGGCCCAACTTGAAAGAACTTAGAAAACAGGAAGCTGAAATAACAATTTGGCAGGAACGTAACTTCAGTGTTGGGCACAGAACGAAAGCACTACCCAAACTGAGACCAGGGAACAGAGTTTGGCTCTAAAGATCCCAGATGTTTGGAACTGTTTGGAACCAGGCAGAAACTCCCAGGCCCTAAGTTGTGGAGTCTCCAAGAGGACTTCTCCAGACTCCAGAAGAATTGGGTTCATCTTCAGTATTTCCCAACACAACAAGAGAGGATCTGAGACCTGCAGATACTCTGTCAGGAAGTTAGACTCCTCCACAGGGAACTTCACATGCAAACTCCAAAGAAGTGAGAACACGCTCTGGAGCACGGATCAGACCCCCTCAAAGACTTGATTTTACAAATACTGCTCAGGACTCTTTAAATGGAATTGACACGGAGACACAGAAGTGTAATCAGTTTTAAGGAATTTGAAAGAACTGTTCATAGGTACATTGTTTTATCCTTTGTTTTACTCTTTTATTATAAAGAAAGAGAGATGCAGAGTGGTTATAGAGTTCCTGTTATCCGAGAGGATCAGGAGGTGTTGTATCAGGGAGCTTGACAACTGTGGAAACTTCCTGGTGAGGGAGTTCTCTAGGTGATGCTTTTCAAGCCTGGGTATTTGTGCGTATGTCCTCACCCTGTGAAGAGGGTTAGCTCCATATCTGATCTCAGGGTATTGGGAGCATTTGGGCCTTGGTTACACTGGCCTTTTTCTCAAAGCCTCTCCCCCCTTGCTCAACTAGTACAACTCCACCAGTGTACCTCCAGCAGCTTTAGAAACGGTGGGAGCTTCAGTATAAACAGGCTGTTGGTGTTATAGAGGGAGGTTCTCAAAGGAATGAATGGGAGCATGGGGCCCGAGTCCCAGTGACCTTCAGCGAGAGTTGGGTGCCCAAGTCCCATTTGACCTTTGAACATCTTTCCCTGACCACCAAGTAGCAGCAGAATCCAGCTCTAAATAGGAGGGTAATGCCCAATTGTGTGATTACAATTTTTCCAGACTTAAAAGGTGACCTGATTAGTTTAATTCATTATTTACTTCCAAATATAGAATTTTTCTCTCTCCTAATCTTAAACTTTATTTAAATGCCTAGTTCTGCCCTTCATTTTTCTAGCATAGATTTGTTCTTCCTTCTGCGATTTTTCTCTGCTTTCCCTGCAGTTTCAGCTTCTCACCAGTAGCCCCAACAGAGGCCAAAGGTAGGTGAGGCATTTGATCAAAGGTGAATGATACCTTGCAGATCCATGTGCTACATTTGATTTTATCACATAATTCTACAATGTATCACATGACTGTCACTACCATGTAGATGGTATCTCTCTCCCTTCTGTCATGTGTCTGTGGCAAGGGACCTGTAACTAACTGAAGCATTTAGCAGAGCTCCCCTGTAACTCTAAGTAGAGACATGTTTGAAGTGAGCTGACAAATATGAAGCCTGTATAACCTTGGTTAATTGAAAATTACCATCCTATCTCTTACAGTGCTCTTCTGCTTTAGGGCTGCCTTGTGCCACCTTTGCTCCCTCCGAGTCAGTGGTAACTTCACTGCATGTAGTAGGAAGGATGGGCTTGTAGTTAAGGCACTGGATTTGACTCCTGGAAATCTGGGTTAAATTGCTGCCACAGACTTCCTCTGTGGCTCCTGGGACTTTAACATTGGCCTCAGTTCCTCATATGTAAAATAGGGATAATAATTCTCCCTGTTTTTCTCTTGTTGATTTAAATTTTCTCTTACTACTTGTATGTACAGAGCCTGGCACAATGGGGCCCTGAGCCTGGTTAGGTCAGTACACTAATGCAAAGAAATGATCATGGCAGTAAGGGTGGCAAAATTCTTCCCTTAAAGATGGAGGTGCTTTGGCCACAGAAGCTTTTATTGCCTCTGCTCTGTGCTTTACTTGTTCTGTGGTCAGAAGATTTCAGTTCCCAGGGCTGTTAGCCTTGTATCTTGCACGCCCATGGAGTTCAGCATAGTTTGTCTCTACTATGTGATATCAAGTATTTAACTGACTTGGAATCATTAAATTCTTCCATATGCTTATATATCTGCTTAGATCTTAAGCTCTTTGGGGGGCAAGGCTATCTTTTGGTTAGATGTATGTACAGCACCAAGCACAGTGAGGACCTAATCCCTGATTGGGACATCTACTGCAATGCAAATAAGAAACAATGCTAACAAAATTAATGATGATACTGGGTGAAGTGTTATGGAGTGTCTTTTGTCAGATGGGCATGGGTAATGTGACAGAGTACCCAGGACAGTAACACCAGCCACGCCAGCTAAAAAATGAAGAGGTACCAGGCAACCTCTGCCCCAAACATCAATACAATGATTCTTCTTACAGCTCAGTAACAGAAAGGATTTCCCAAGGGCTAGAGAACTGGGTTCAAGTCCATGCTGTGCCACAAACTTCCTGGGTGACCTCATGCTAATCGTATAGCCTGTGTATGCCTCAGCTCCCCCTCTGTACAATAGGGATAACGGCACTGCCGTACCTCACATTGGGTATTGTAAGGATAAATAGATAATATAGATACAATATATATCTATAATAGATATATAATATATATTAGTATTATTATTAATTACGATAACTAATATAATAATAACATTGTAGTTATAATAATAATATAATAATTATTAATATATCTGTAATATCTAGATAATAGATGTATAATAGATCATATAAATAGATCAGTGGCCCCTTGAGTGTTCCTTTCCTTGAGGAGTGCTGAAACCCCTTGCGATTTACCATCCTGTGATGAGCAGATAGAGCATGTTGCCTTGAGGCAGCAAGGACATTCTAACTTGTAATAACAACATCCCTTAGCTGTATCCCTGAGAATATATCTCTGAGATGTATATGTTGTCTGATGGACGCAGAATTTCCAATAGAATAAGAACATCTTTCTTCCCTGCAGAGTCTTCCACAAACCTTTGGAAGGCCCCCTCCCTCAAAAAGAGTTTAGAAAATTCCCCCCAGTTATTTTTCTTCTGGAATTCTGGGTTCCAGTCAGGACCAGAAGCACAATAACCATCAAAATCTGCAAACAGCATCAGAAAAGATGCTCTTGTGTTATTTCTGATTTGCCCAGAAGCAGGAAATTCCAGAAATCTCCTATGAAAGCCTTTTCCCATGAGATTTTCAGCCTGTTTTGGCAGCCGCGTGGGGTTTGGATCAACTTTTTATTTAAAAATAATTACACTTCTAGCCTTTGCTCTAGCAATAATGTAACTCAGTGCACAGCTGTCCTGTTAATCCAGCCTCGGAGGAAACTCTCTACAGCTAGTGTTGGGAAGTCTATAATGAGAGGAGACCGCATGGTGTAGTGTATAGGGTAATGGCCTGGAGTCTAAAGAGCTGTTGTGTGACCTTGGCCAAGTCACTTGAACTCTCTGTGCTTGTTTCCCCCTCTTGCCCATTTAGATTGAAAGCTACTGTGGGAAGGGACTATCTCTTCTTATGTGTTTGTACTGTGTGATGGAGCCCTGATCTCAGAGGGGAACTCTAGGTCCTACTCTGATATAAATAATAATAATGACAAACCAATGTACTTACGGTGGCTCCAGAAAAACAAACCATGTGTGTTGACCAGTGATAATAAATGCCTTGAGAACAAACCAATGTGTGTAGCCTAGGGCTTATGAGTAATCCTACAGTAACAGTCCAGTGCGTGAGCACAACATTAAGAAAAAGGGCAGAATGAGAAAACATTAAAAAAAATTACAAACTCTATTTTATTGGATGCATCCAATGAAGTGAGCTGTAGCTCACGAAAGCTTATGGGCAAATAAATTTGTTAGTCTCTAAGGTGCCACAAGTCCTCCTTTTCTTTTTATGGATACAGACTAACACGGCTGCTACTCTGAAACTCTACTTTGATTCTGTCCTTTTAATTAACATGTGGCTTTTAGTCCTCTTCAAATCTCCTTTCAAGTGTTAACAGTTATTGTGAGTGAAAATGATCGTAGTCTCAAAATTTGTCCACAATTTTTGTGCCCACCCGCCTTGACAGCATCCCTTTAAAATTTAAAACCCACTCCCTGTACTAGCTTTTATCTCTGTGGGGCCTCACTGGCAGAGGTGGTTCACATGCTTAGCATTTAGCAACAAAAGCCTCAAACTGAAAGCATGACTCAAGCAGTAATTTCCAGCAATTCTAATAGCGACTGTACTGTATTTTTCCAATTTACAGTAACCTCCTTTCTCTAATCAAAGGGTTGTTTCCACTCAGAACATTGCTCGCTGATGTGATCCCTGCCCTCTGAAAATCATTTCCTTATTTAAGAAAAGGGGATTGAATCAAACCACATGTATTAGATCCAAACCCAAGAGTTTTAAGCATCCCAAATACAAGCTATTGCAGGCAGAGTCGCTTCTAGATGAAACCAACTCAGCATGGCTTCTGGATCAACTAGAGTTCTACTTATCCTTCCATCTCTCAATTCATCCCCACACAGTCTCCTCTATTCACCGATCTATTAATCCCTATACACAGCTATTGATCTATCTTAGGCTTTCTATAACTCTCAAAACTATAGTGGCAAGGGCTGGGATTTTCAAAGGAGCCTGCCAATTCAGTGGGGTTTGGGCTCCTAAATGTTTAAACACTTTAGTTTCCCTTTTGGCTTGTATCAAAAGGCTGCAGTAAATTTGGCTACAAGATAGATTATGTCTGTGCTAATGTCTAGGCATCAACTGCTAGACACATCCCAATCTTTGTCAGTCAGGCCAATCATCTTTACTGCCTAGGGACAGAATACGGGCTGTTTCTTCATAAAAATCTATATTGAAGCAGGGACGAATTTGGGCTTGTAAATACATGGGTGTATCTATGTGAGAGTGCTGTGGGTGTGGGCATTACACAATGGATGTGTGCAAGTGGGGGAATGTGGTGTATACATTGTGTGGTTTATGGGAAAGAAGGGGGAGGATATTTTTCTTGTTTTAACATTTTAACTTTTCCCCTGGAAGAATCCTGGGGAATGTTGGCACCTGCACTAATAATCATATTCGTTTCAATTCATTCGATAACTTGCTGAAGTAAGATAAGGATTTGGCCCATGCCAGTGTAAATCCAGTGCATGTGAGAGGAGAATCAGGCCCTGAATCTCTACTAAATCCATTACAAATGAGCTCGATCCTAAACGATGTCAATAGGCATAGCTCCACTGGAGTCAATGGAGCAACACTGATTTACGCCACCTGAATGTCTGACCCTGTGTTTTCAGTCTGTTGCTAAAATTTGGAAGAGTTAAAGGCTAGCTGACCGATGGAATTACTTTAGCGTACTGTAGATTAATTGAGTTACTCTGGTGTTTAAAGCAAAAAGTGCCTTTTTTGTTGTGATACAGGCTAATTGTTTCTAAATACTTTGTCCACTAATAAAGGACTCCTATTACAGTGGCATTAGCGAAGATCTGTCCACAAGGCCATACATGTTTTCCTAAACATAGAAGGAAATTGTTTTAAGTAGAGCTGTAACAAACAGGTCTATTCAACTGGCTGGCACAGCTGGGAGTATCTTGGCTTTGGGGTTGCTACTAACTAGTTTTAGACGTGCCACGAGGCTAACTGAAGGAAATTGTGTGTTTAAGGTATATTCTCCTGGGATTTATTAGTCAGTGGGGGAAAATATGTTCCCAGATGATCTAGGGCTGTTGACGCTTTTGCTGAAATCTCTGAATTATCAGCACAATGACAAGTAGCCACATATGAAATGGATGAGACATGATCGGAGTCCTCTATGTATTACAGGGATTTGGTATAATGCTGCTTATTTTAAGGGCATTATGCAAATCTGGTGCTTATTCAAATCTTGACACGCTCATCTGGAGCAGGTGCATTAGAAACTCAGTTTCCACTGAGGTTAATATGTCAAATGTTGACTGCTGGTTTCATCTCCAGTGACGCATCGCTTGCATGAGTTACAGTCCACCTTCTGGCCATTTTCCCGCCAGCTCTTGGGACGTTTTTGAGCCACGCTTCCAATTGTTAAGTGCGCACAGAGGGATGTGGATGCAGCTTTTCCCAGTGTGAAAGCAGCTAGAGGGGAACCTTTCCCAGGGTTGCAACAGTGGGAGACTTCAGGAGGGCACAAGCATAGCCTAAGTGCTGTTAGCTCAGCCAGAGGAAAGCTCACCTTGTGTAGAGCATCGGTCTGACACACCAGAAGGGCACAGTTTGGAGTTGCAACTGCAGGGTGCGCAAGGCTCATATCGTGCAAGACTGGTTAACAGGCCTCAGACAACAGTTAATTCTGCTCTAGAGTATAGCCACCAATTGGCAGGAGGGAGACATTTTTATGATGATCTGGTTGGCCATTCACCTGGCCGCTCTGTATCCCCCACTCCCTGTGCACTTGTTACGCAGACAAAACTTCCATTGCCTTCTATTGGATCTGCTAGTGTGTTAACAAGACAACGTTGGTGAATGTTAGTCTCCCCTTTCCCATTGGAACCTGTCTTCAATTCCAAACACCCATTTAATCTGATCATGTCTCTGCCTTCTTATTATTTGTGAGCATTTATGTAAATAGCTTCTCCCGTGTAGGCATTTTTCAGTAACAGCTGTTCTTGTACCAATACCCATATTCACGCACAAACAAGGCTACTTATGCATGACCCAAGAGCATCAATGTTCTGCTATTATACCATTAAAAATGCTTCTGTTTCCCAATAAGGGAGTAAAAATGATACCATGTGACTTTGGTACCAGCCACACACCATGGATGACAAGTAACAAACAGCTGAAATGAACAATCCATAGCATGAAAACTGCCCATTCCAGCTCTTGCATGAGTAGCTCTGAACAGTGAAATCCGTGATCAGTTCACAAATGCAGAAGACTAAATTCACTATGAACATTATCTGCAGTTAATCATTTGACTAAGTCTATGTAGTATATTGCGTAATGACAACAAGGTTTATTTTGCCCAGTTTCCCCGGTGTTCGTGAGAAGAAGGAGAGAAACCGATTTAATTCAACTGTTCTCCAAACAGCCCGCTTAACAAAATGTACCTTCAGATATTTTTAACAGCTAGGTTGGGCTGGTTGCAAATTTCCCATTCCAACTGTTTTTCAGCAGAAAATCCTGGGTTTTTGAGTAAATGAAGGCTTTCCCCTTACTAACGATATCCATTTTGCTTCAGAGGCTGGTGAGACTTATCCGTCAACATATTAATACTATCTACTCTGCTACTGGCTCTCCACACCTGCAACTGTGCTCAGATGTTCAGATTCCCTTTATCTTAGACCCATAGAATCACAGAAGTGTAGGACTGGAAGGATCTCGAGAGGTCACCTAGTCCAGTCCCCTGTACTCACATCAGGACTAAGTAATAACTAGACAAATACCAGTCGGGAATTGTATAATCTGTTCTTAGTAGCCTCCAGTGACAGAGATTCCCTAGGCAACTTGTTCCAGTCCTTAACTGCCTTGACAGTTAGGAAGTTTTTCCTAATGTCCAATCTAAACCACCCTCGCTGCGATTTAAGCCCATTGCTTGTCCTATCCTCAGAGGTTAATAAAAACAGTTTTCTCCCTCCGCCTTGTAACAACCTTTCAACATTCCACATCAATTGCATTAGAACTTTTTGATGTTCCCTGGCACATGAGGCTTCAGTGGGTCTGCATTCTTTTACATGATGTACCTGGAATGGTTAGGAATTTAGCAATGCCGTTAAACTAATCCACAACTAGATTCCATTTGTATTAGAAATGCCCTGGAGATCACCGGTATTGCTTCCTTAGCCTCGGATTGATATCTTCCTCTAGGTGTTCTTGTTAGAATGGGGTAGGAAATAATTTTCCTCTTTCATAAAAAAAAAAAAAAAAAAAAACGGTTTTCCAAAAATATCCTTTTCCACACTGGGATGAAACAGAGACCTTTTGAAATTTTCCATGAAACACAAAGAGAGAGAGTGAGAGCAAGAGTACTTCTCACCCCTACCTCCACAGATAGAATGGTTTGGGCATTCCCTTGCTATGTGGGAAACTCATGTTCAAGCCCCCTGAATCAGGCAGTGCAGGAACTTGAATGCAAGTCTTCCAGATGAGAGCCGTAACCATTGGGGGTGCAGGTTGGTGTGTGTGTGTCTTCCTTTCTGGTGTTGACCAGAATCCTGGATCTTCCTGCTGCAAGTTTGTCAAAACAGAGACATTTCCATGAAAATTTCAGTTTTAACAAATAGGTATTTTCCAATGAAAACATTATTTGTGGAAAATTCCTGACCAGATCTACCCCCTAATACTTCACAGCCAGCTGAGCAGAGAACTTGTTATTTTATTTTGGCAGTGAGTTCCATAGAATATGATATTCTGCAGAAGTCTTGAACAGCTGCTTAAGATTCATTCACTTCTCCATGCAGGAGGCAAGGAGGAAAGGCTGCAGAACCATGGAGACTGCAGTTACTTTGCTACCATCTCTGTGACATGAAGGTGTGCCCCACACCATACTGTAGAGACATTTCCCAAAGCAGCATCTTCTCAGGAAGCATTAGATCCTAGTATGCGAACAAAAGTCATTCTGGAAGTGACATGGGCTAGCTTAAACTGTACGTGAGGGGTACAAAGCATAGTATATGTGATCACCATGTCCTGCGGGAGGCAGAATGTTTATTATCTAGCTTGCTTATTTCATTTTCACGCCTTTAGGCAGCAAAGCACTTCAGCATGTGCTTAATTTTAGCCTTTGAGTAGTCTTCTAGTGACTTTGAATGGACTCACTCATGTTTAAAATTAAGCCCACATTTAAGTGCTTTGCTGAATCAGCATCTGCCATGGGCGTTGGCTCCACACCTCACCTGAAAGGGTTAAGGTAGCTTGGAAGGGGCTAATTAACCTAGTACCTGGGGGAGAATAAGGCTGGATAGACAAACCCTAATGAAAGGTGGAGCTCAGCTGAGCAAATGCAGGCTGGGCTGGTACAAAGCTAGGAAACGAAGAACAGAAGGGGTTGTAGGGGAAGCAGACTGCAGTCGCTCCCTGGGAGTTGGGACTGTGAGTTGGACCCTGTGGTGGGCCAGAATACTGAGAAAGAGAAGGGAAGTAGAAAGGAACGCAGGGAAATAGCAACAGTGTCTGGGAGTAAGCAAACCATGGCTGCTGTATAGAGAGTTCCTGTGCTGGAATCCAGAGTAGTGGGTTTCAGCATAGGAAAAGTGGCATAGTTTTGATTTAAAGGATGGTCTGGAAAGGCAACCAGACAGTCAATTCAAGGAGACTTTGATACCCCCAGAAGGGGAAAAAACATCAGGTGACCTGGCTGGAGGGCCAATCACAAAGCAGTAGTGTGCTGAGTCCCAGACAGTGAGAGGGGCCGTGGCGAGAGCAAATGACGGAAGGTAGCATCCCCTGAGCAGCCAGGCGGAGGAACCGTGGTGGTGAGTGAACCCTGTTACAGGATCTTATTTTTTCTCTAAGGGCTTGTTTACATGCATGAACTTTGATTTGTGTGCATTAAAATGACTTATGTACACTGAATGCAATTCTTAAAGAATACTAACTTGCCAGTTAATTCATCATCTATAATCCACTTTTGAAAATGTATTAAGTTCACTGTGTATTGTTAGTGTGGACTAATGCTTGTGTGCACACACAGCTCATTTGCACTAGTCTGGCAATCCTCCGACTGCTATCCCATGCTGCTTTGCACAATGCCAGGACTGACCTCTCTATTTACCCATGTGCCTTCCACTGCTCTGGGGTCATTTCACAACACCCTTTCAACTGACTATATTCTAAAACTAACCCAATTCAACAGTCCTTATAGAACCACCAATATGCCAATAGACAGCCCCTCAATAAATAATGCAATAATAAAACAGCAACTACAGCTGCTCCAAATCAAGTGAGTTTTATCCCGGTCTGTCTCCCCAAGAATGCCCAGGGATAAAAGACGAGTATTGCAGCATGCTGAGAAGGTTAACAAAGCTAAGCTCTGGAGGATCAAGTTGGATGGAAATTCTAAAGCTGAGGATTCTCTCCACAGAACGCCTTGCAGGGAGCCCCCTTTGGCAGGTTACACCATAGAGTTAAAAAATATAAGATAATTCAGAAAAGACAACAGTGTTACAGTTAGATGTGGGAACCTTAATTCTTCTGGCCAACCTACTAACTGGTAGTAGGTTATCTGCTAGCTAATAGTAAATCATAATGTCCTTGTACTAATAGATTCCCCTCTGACATACTAGCTAATAGTAAAGCATACCATTATAATGCTCATAGACTCCCCCCCACCCCCGCCCCTAGTATATTGTAGTTCTGGCCAATCTACTAGCCACTATCAACTCCCCTTTTTTTTGCTTTATGGAAATGAGATGGACTTGATTAGAGAGAGGACATGGTTCTATGAAATACTCTTAACCCCCCAAACATTGCAGCATTGTGTTGTTGACACACTTTCAGCTGCTCGTTTTGGAGGTACTTACTTTTCTAAATCTAAACTAGACCCTAGCGCACAAAGCCCTTCAGACCCACTGCATTCCCAGCTGTTATCAGCCACTAAACCACCGTGGTGCAGGTCCTAGTCCTGCCAGATCCATCACCTCTAACAGTGAGTGCAGCTGAGTCAACAAACTAAGATGGAAGGGAAAATTGACTAAGAGAGACTTTGAAAAAATCCAAACAAAGCAGCCGGCAAGATGGGCTGCTATCTGGTATGTGTGTTATTTTTCCAAACGGGCGAGCCAAAGTGTGAAATCCCCCTACATTCCCCGAGCACGAGCCTATTAGAGGAAGCGCTTTAGAGAAACGCAGTTAAGACGGTGCGGTTCACCATTGTTCCACCTCAAAGAATAATTCTTATTAGAGGAAGTGAGCTCTGGTGAGCCGAGAGAATATCACACTGTGCAATATGGGGGAAGGGAGGCGAATAGTTTTTAAGCAGACCATATGGCGTGCTGGTGCATTTTGTTACATCATATAGGAAGATTGATGGGCCCGGAATACTCTGGGTAGGTTCCAAGCAAACCAGAGACCTGCTTGCCTCCTGTCTCCTAATAAAGGCTTTTGCTGTGTGAGAATGGCTATTCCTCCCTCTCTTTCTCTCCTAATGAATCACTCCTTTGTAGTCTTATGTGGCTCTTGTACTTAATGTGAACCAAGAGGCTAGTGCAGGAAGAAGGAGGAATGCACTCTCTTTCCATCTGACATGGATATACAGAGCCTGATCCAAAGTCCAGAGAAGCCAAAAGGGGCCTTCCCATTAATTTCAATGGCTTTTGGATTAGGCCTAGACCTTGCCAGGGGAAGGCAACATGTCCTTTTTTCCACTGCACCAAAAACCTAGCACCTTCCCCCACAGTTCTCTACTTGGTTCTGGGCTGGGGTAAACTGGCACTGGTGTCAGTGAAGCTATGCTGATGTACACCCGCCAAGGCTCAGACCTTTGGTCTTTGGAACAGACAGACATCTTTGGTTATAATTGGCCGTGTCTGGATTTTTTTTTCACCAGAGGATGTTATAAAATCTCTGAAGTTGAAAAGAGGTTCAAGAACCCTGCAATAGCAGATGTGGGGTAAAATGCCCCCTGCATAGGTCTCATCCTGATCTCTAATAGTTAGAGATTGGCTTATACCCAGAAGTGCAAGGTTTAATAGCCCTTCCAAATTTTTTGTTGTCATATGACACCTACTACTATGAAAAAATCACTAGGAATTTACAGTGTGACCAGATAGTCTTAGTAGCCATATAAATGTCCAATCCCTTTTAGAGTCTTGCTAAATTCTTAGCTTCAGCCAATTCCTGTGGCATTGAGTTCCATGGTCTAATCCCTGGTAGTATAAAAAACATTTCCTTGTATTCTTTTGAATTTCCCACCCTTTAATTATGTTGAATGTCACCTGAGAATTGATTGGAAGGGGAAGGTAACAGTTCCATTTGATAGAGTGCATACATCCTTTGATAAATACATCATTTTATGACTGTTCACTTTGTTCTTTCTCTCCCTGGAAGTTTTGTAAATTTGTCCCAGAAGCATCTTGTTAGGAGGCCTTGGCATGATACATCATGGGAGAGGCAGTCCAGCCAGGGAGCCTGGCTTAGAAAGGAGAATGGGGAGATGAGGCACTGAACTACAGCTCCCATGAGGCACCAGGGCAGTATTTACAAATTAAAGTATTTTAGCCAAAAACCTAAATATTTCAGTTTCTGGATTTATTTATTTTACCCAAAAAAATCAATTTTTTCCCACTTAAAGCAGACACTTTTTGTAAAAAATTGAGTTTAGTCAACCCCCCCACCCCCAACAATTATTTTTCATGGAAAAAAACATTTTTGATGGAAAATTTTCAACCAGCTCTAATAGCAATGTTGGTGCAGAAGAGCATTGGCAGCAAAACTCCATGGGAAAACTGGCACAGTGCCTCTCCCTCCTATTCCTGGCTTGTGTGACCGAGTCCCTCACTTGCATGGACATTAAAATCAGTTTGAGAGTGAGAAACGAGGTAGCTTCATATTCAATATGATTCAGTATCTAATAAGCAGTATAGCCAGCAGCAAGGCATAAAATGTTATGTAAGGCTTAGGAGAATGACATTTCTTGCCCCGGCATTCTATGGTTAAGATGATACAGTTACTGAACTTGTATCTAATGCTGATTTTTGAAGCGGCATTCATCACAAGCCTTTCCATCCTTGAGGTTTTAAAGAACTCCACAAAACCGGGACTTCCTGGTTGACTTTTCAGCCTAATGAACCTCCCCCCCCCCCCAAGCTTTTCCTATGAGTTAAAAGTTAAGAGGTCAATTTCATATCCAGAATTTATTTACCCAAGAGAGCTGGGTGATTTCATAGATCATAAAAACAAAACTTCAAAAGTCATATTTTATTTCACAGCGGAGGTCTTTGCAGTGAGGTAAGGTCAGGTCAGGAATTCCAGGCCTGGGGGAGAGACATCAGTCCTTAAAGAACTGATTTGAGGTCTGCATTGGAACACTGCAGTGTTTCTGAATTCTCCCCATGTGGCAGCAGAAACAGTAATAGCAGAGTCTGAAAAACTAGCAGTCTGAAACCGTGGACAGAGAGCCTTTCTGACATAAGGTGCAGCCACAGGGAAAAGCCAAAGCTGAGGCTGGAAGCAAGATGTAGGTTTCATTCTAGGAACCCCCTGAATTGTACCTGTGGGGAGGGAGGAATTCTCCCCTCTCCTGCAGCCCTCTGGCAGGAGCTAAGTACCCCTGGGAGGTCTCCTATGCTAGATCAGCCTAGATCACACAGGTGCTACAGGAAGCAGAGAAGTGATGGGACAGTAGCACATACCTGCCAAGTTTGGAGAGTTATAGGGACGCTGCATGGAAAAAGAATGGACTAGAGTTGCCCCCTGGAGGGATTCAGTGGGCAAATGGTGACTCTTTTGCTAAAAAAATATAGGGCCTGTCAGTGGGGAGAGTGGACAGGTTTAATATGGGGGACGAGCCCCAAAGGACTGTGCTAAGCTGTGCTATGATAGTTCAGTACCCCAAAAGGCATATTGGCCAAATCCTGCTTTCTGAGTTGATGTCAATGTGATGTCCAGGTGTCAATGAGTGCAGCGTTTGCATTAGGATAAATTCAGTGTGGCTCAAGAAATGGGAGGTGCAACTCTGCTGGAGTCATCACTTGTTCCTATTGTGAGAGCACTGGGGGTGTTGCTCACTCAGTGCAATAGCAGGCTTTGGTAAACCACAAGCATCTGGGTCCTGGAGCAAATGTTTGCGGAGTGTCTGGATTGACGTTTATATTCATGTTGGCTCCAGTTAGCTGGCAGTCAGTGATAATGAATGATACCAGGAGCACTTTACAAGTTTCTTCATGTAAGCGGGGGAATAATCCCGCTATTGTGGGGAACTTTCCTGGCTTCTGCACTACCCCGGTGAAGTGGGTTAGCAAAAGGATCTGAGTCCTCACTCCCACTTCCTTTACCCAGTGTCCTCCCTGCCCTTGAGGACTCCCCTTCCACTCTTCTGGCTAGCAGAGTCCTCGTAACCCCAACAAGGCTGGGCCCAGAATTCCTGGGGGGCTCGACGCCCAACTCTGCTGTGGTCACCTAGGACGGGGGCTAGGGTGTCCCCACTCTGGGATACTCTCTCTGCACTCTGACCATTACATACAAGTTAAAGCAAATGCAAGTTATTTAATCAACAATTAATTTTAAAAAGAATAAGGAAAAATGGGAAAGGTTAAAGGAAACACATCAACCAGGTCCGTGGCAGGGAACATCACAAACAGTGTCTCTGGAATGTCTGGGCAGTTCACAGTCTCTTCCTGGTAAGTCCTAGGCCTTCTTCTCAGGCCCTGGCTGGCTGCAGGGATGCTGTGAGTTGGACACTTGCTCTGGTGGTGGCCACACGCTCTCAGGCTCTAAGTGGTAGGACCCTTCTTCCCAGTGTCGCGCCCGCCCTGTCAGGGTTACGATCCAAGCCTGGCCTGCAGAGCCTTTTGGCTGAGGCATCTCCCTGTGCTGGGCCCGCTGCCCAGGATCCCCCTCGGTCTTCCCAGCTGCTCACTGCACCCAGCTCTGGACTGCTCCAGCCCCAGTTGCATCACTCTGTCTCAGCACTGCTGCTGCTCTGCCTCCAGCTCCCTGGGCTGCTTCTTTGGCCCCTTTCCCTCTGGTTGCTACAGCTCTGCTCCCAGGACAGGGTCTGCTCTTTCTGGGCTGCTTTTCTGGTCCCTCTGGATCTGGCCCAGCTCTGCTCCCCAGTTTAGCTTGGGCCCCTGCTTTCTCCTTAGCTCGGCCCCACTCTGTCTGACCCAGGCAAATCCAGCTCACACGGAGGACGGGACCTCCCTGGCCTCCTGACTCTCTGATTAGCCTCCCCGCCCTGTCATTCAGGCTGACCTGGAGCATTGGCCTCTCCCCATTGTTCCTGGGGACTATCAGTCTCGGAGTCCTAGTTTCCCATGGACCCTTCCCCTTTTAGTACTGGGAGCTAGCCAACCAAAACACCCCCACTGAATGTTAATAAGCCCCCTTACATTCAGTTATAGATCTGGTTTTTCCTCTCGTACAGCCACCCCTGCTATTCCTGTCCTGGGGCCTAACACAGCTCTTCTACCATACATCAGTCCTGACCTATTGTAGCTCCCGCTGGTGCAGCCCTGAACTTAGCACAGCTCTACCAAGGAACCTCAGTTCTAACCTGCAAAAGCCTCTCCTATTGCATTCCTAATGCATCTCTCTCATTACCAATAAAGCAGATTGAACCATGTAAAGGAGCTCTCAACAGGGGGCTGTGGGGCTGCACTGCTTACCCAAGCCAGGAAGAGGAGAGGGAACTCTATCTTTGCTCTCTAGCAGGGGAGGGGAGCTGTACTGCATGGTTCCCCTCCCCTCCATTAACCCCTGCTCATTACTTGCAGGGCCCTTCCTCTTCTAGCGCTAGGTTGCTGTTGAGCTGTGCAGTGCATTTGTGACACTTGTATATGGGGCTAGGATGAGCTCGCCAAACTCAGTGTTGATTGTCACCTAAGATTCCTCACCTCTTGTCTCTTACGACCAGAATAAGTGTTTCGAGACTTGTGATTTACTCTTCTACTCCTGCTTATGTAGCCAGGTCACCATCCAGAGAAGAAACCCTTCCCCAAGTCTTGCAGCTGAGCTCGATTGCATTGCTCCTCTGCATTTTCCCTTTGGTATATATCTGCTCTTGAAAACTAAGGTGCTGTCTGCCTTAAACTAAAATATCTTATTTATACCTGGGCCACATGCAACAGCAACTCGGGGTGTCCTTAGGGTTGAGGTCTCCACACTAACTAGGAAAAACCAGTCCATGGGCTTTGCAGAGTCCTTTCAGCTCCATGTGGGTTCCTTGGGCAGATTGGTGAAGGCTAGATGAAGATGAACCTAAAAAAGGAATGATTGTTCCAACTGGGTTCTTTAAACAAAGGAAGTGGAAGGTAATGGTTAATTAACTTAGCAGCCAGCACTGCTGCTGTCCCATGAAAATAATTATAATGAACCCCTGCAGCATTGGCTTTGGCCTAGTATTGAGAAGAAACTCATTGTAAATGAGAAGGCAAATGAGAAGAAAATCACACTGTGAGAAAAAGCTGCAAAAAGAACAGGTAGTGGTGGCTGGTGTATATCACTGGAAGTCCAAAGGCCTCGTTATCCGTTGCCCTGCACCATGTGCTGTGATTTACACCAGTCAAAACAAGAGCTAAGTGAGTGTAAACTGCTTCCATTCTGTCTGGGACTGTTCCTACAGTTATTTTGCACAGGTGTAATTGATAGAGCTGGCTGGGGAAAAGGGTGGGGGTGGAATTGTAATGGAATCTCTTGCATTCTTAAAACTTTTGAAAAATTTGCCCCTCTGTATCAGAAAACAGGTGTGTGTGTGTGTGGGGGGAGAATTGTGAAAATGTTATGAACACTTTACTTTATTCAGTTTATGAAATTTCATTGAAAAGTTGACATTTGAAAAATGTCCCAGCAGCTCTCATAACCGAGTACGCAATTGGGCAAGAAGGAGGAGAGATTCAGGCTCCAGGTGCAGGGCAGGTGAGTCAGGTTCCGGTTCTCTACTTCTGCATTCACATCGATCAAGTGGGTATAAAACAGGACACGTTCAGGATGGTAGCATTTCACACCCACCTTACACAGATGTGAGTGGCTGAGCAAGGTACACAAACAGTGGAGAATCAGAGCCCTGAGTTTGTGCTCAGACTAATACATAAATGACAAATGCTAGTTCACAATAGTAAGTGGAGCTGGTCAGGAATTTTTCAGTGAAGCATTTTTTTTGGTCAGAAACTGCTGATTCCATAAAACTGTTTGGGAAAGGGTCGGTTTCCAAATAGTTCCCATTTCCAATTTCAACAACTTTCGGGGGGGAGGGGGAGTTTAGAAATTGTCCCATTTCCAAATTTTCAAAATGAAGAAATTCCATTTTTTGTTTCACATTTTCAGTGTTAATTAAATAAAAGGGTAAAAAGGCAGTGCAGACAAGCCCTTCAGGTCTCTTTGTCTTGCATTCATCGCAAGAGTGAAATGTAGTGCTGTTTTTAGAGTTGCAGTGGAAACAGCATCACACACCTCATCTTAAATATCCCAAGTCCACACTCCCTTTAAAGCATCTGATCCTGAAAAGCGGATGGTATATTTTGTTCTTCACATTTGCCAAAAAATGTTCTCCAAAGCCAAGCCAAGGTTTATGTGCCAAGTTTCAGCATGAAGGGAACTTTTATCGCCATTTATAAACCCTGAAAATATGGTTTTTATAAAGCAAGTGCCAACATAACCTTAAATATGGCCTGGCAAATGTAAGGTTTCAGTAACGGTCTTACCTGATTTCCAATGCACATCTAATGAGAAGTTCCCAAACAGGGAAAGGAAAACAACTAAGAATTTACAGTGTAAAGCCAGCCTGGTAATTGTATTAACAGTCTCTTATAAGCAGAATCAGGCTCCCAGCTGTAGCTGAAACCTATAAAAAGCACACCATTAATTTTATTAAGAGAAGTAGCCATTTTAGTCGTCTGAAAGCTCTGGAGTCTGTAAAGATAAGGTGATGGACTTTTCTCACAGCTGAAATAGCTACATCTGGAAAACAGGTCTACCATTATACATTGAATCTTCAGGAAGCCCACCAGAAATGTATTCCAGCTAAATATATTAACCACAACTGCAGCCCTTGGCCATAAACCTACCTGTATTAGCATATGCACTTGGCGTGGGAAGGACTGCATAGTTCCTCATCGGTATCAAAATTTTCCCCAGGTTCATCAGAAAGATCAAAACGATGGTCACTTTGTGGGTTGGGTCAGTGCAGGTAAATCTCTACATTGCATTCACATTGCCAATGAAGAGTTTAAAAAAAACCAAAACACAACAACCTCCAATACCTCCCAATGTAACTTAGTTATTATCCAGCCTTGAGTTTTGGTTTTCCTGGCTGGCTAAGTGGTCATATATTTCATAAGCCCTGCTAATTTGCTGTTAAATTTGCTATTTATATGATCCTAGACTATTTGTTAGGCTTTATTGAATAGAATATATAATATAAATTTTTTTACTAGGAGCAAGTTCTTTAAAGGAGATGGTTTTTCACACCATCAAGGCCATTTTCTCAACTTATTGACAGCTTTATGAGCACTGCTGGAACAGGACCAGCTCACTTTCTTCCACAGCACTCCAGCTTTCCCTAGAACGAAAAAGCAGTTTTTAAATTAGGGCCTGGGAGCCTTCATTTCACTCCAGCATTCCCCAGGTACAAAGCAACACACTGGCCTTTCTATAGTTAATCACTTTTCCAGACTTCAGCCCACTAAAATTAGGTGGGCTCTTAGGTCAAATGTTTATTGGCCCACGGCCATCTTAGGAGTTTTATTTACGTCTACACATCTGTATTCGGCATGCATCTGCATTCTGGTTTTACTCTGGAATTAACCAGGGTTGTTTAGAGTATTTTTAAAAAAAACAAACAAGCTTATCCTTTTTATACAGAAAGGTCCTTTTTTCAACCTAATTCCTGTATTTAAAAAATAAAGTGGAAATCTTCTATTTATTCCCCTTCCCCCAGTTTATAGACGTATCTTTATTATTACTTTGTACTGGGGTAGCTCATATTCTCAGCAGCCCCCAGCTCACTTTCAAATCTGTTTATGGGAGTTTTAAAGTTTTGAATTTTTGTGGTTACATTTAAACTCCTCCTTGTCGTTATGGCATAGGAAGCCAATTCCTTCCTCTTTAAAGGGACGGTGGCTGCTTTATTCCTTTTAACATAAAAAGCAAAGGTATTCCAGTGGTGTCATGGGTTTGGCTGTCGTTCTGCATGGTGGAGTTGCCTTGTCTTTTTCTTTTGCTCTTTTAATTGTACTTTGCTAGTGAACTAAAACTGGGATTTTTAGAGCCTTGGGGAGTTAGGTGCTCATATCCCACTAAAATCCTGCAGGAGTTGTGTGAAAAGCGCTGCATACAAGTTGCCTGCCCACAGGCCAGATACACAGTCCACGCTCCCACACACCTTGATGGAGTGCTGACCTGGAGGGGCAGCCTCTGAGAGTGAGAGGGAAGATCAGTCTCCATAGACCATTCTGATCTTGGCCTTTCTGCTGATGCTGCCAATGAAGGGGCCAGTTACAGTGGGTGGGGCTCGTCATGCAGATGATTTTCATGGGGATGTAGAAATTACCAGACTGGAGCAGACCTGGAGCCCGTCTACTCCTGTTTCTAACAATGGCCGGAGTCAGCTGCTTGAGAGCAGGGAACAAGAAAGAAGATACAAGGAGGATGTGGGATAATCTACCCCCAAAGGAATCTTTTCCTAATCCCTCATGGGTAGATATTGGGGGTAAGCCCTGGAGCATGAGGTTTTAGCTACCTTCCGAAACCCTTCTTTTACAGCATTTATATTATAATTTTGGAATTGGACTGAGACCTGCCAGAGTGATGGACAGTCTGAGAACTTGCACAGAACTCATTTCACAGGGAGGTCACTGCACAGTGATCGGATAGTAAGGCACTCTGATGACTGCTGTGGACCTGGGCGGGCCACCCTTAACCCAGTCATCTTGCTTGTGGTAAAGCCTAGATGTGAATGCCAGTTCAGTGCTTTAACCACAAGCTCATCCATGGTCCAGGAGCATCTTTGCCTTTGCCTCTTTCCTCTGCCAGTCTCCACAAATGGGCTGACAGTCCCTTCTGGTGTGCTGTAGGCATGATGGAAAATGGTTCTGAGAAAGGAGGAGAGGTGAGCGGGGGTACAAAAGAAAAGGTGCCCGTAGAGGGAATTGGAAGGAAGGAGGGTGTACGGGCATTTTAGTTGCATTGATTTTTTACCAAAATAATTCAAGTGTTCACCATTGCAATCTTTTCAGATCTCTGGCTGTGCAATTCATTTGCTTAAAAGTTGCTGATGACATTCTCCACCCACCCAGATAATGAGCAGACCCCCTTTATAGTGTGTCTGGGCCATGAAGTGATCACTCCTTCTCATCTGTTTGATGCATACAACTTGAGTGTGATGGACACAGTTCGGTAATTGAAGCAAGCTGTCAGTGACCCCAAATTATTTGTTTTAGGGATTAGAGCAAAAGTCCCACTATCTTCCAGTAGGTGGCAAGCATATTTTTTCTTTCTTTGGTGCTTTATACCTGGTATGCTAGAGTCAAATGAGCAAGCCATTAGCTGCACTCCAGCCTCCCCAGGGAAATGCACTCTGTTGCTTTATTTTTGTTTGAAATCAATAGCATAGTACAATGGAGTTTTGATAGCCATGCTTTCAGTTCCCTTGTTGCTGACAATGTCTGTTTGTCTCTCTTTTCCCACCACTACAGGACCAGACCCGTTGCTCTTCATTGAGCCTCTGGCTACCTCTTTTGTTTTGTTTTTTTGCTGCTGAACAAACCCCCATCATTCCCTCTCTTCAGCCTTTAGCATTTCGAGGATGCCTTGGAATGGACTATACTGAAAACCTCCATAGCTCCTTCCTGTCACAGGGCAATTGCACCTTTAAGAGGGAGCGGGGTCCAGTGGACCTGTGGCTGGCCAGCTCCCTCTCAATGGGGCTTAAGAGAAGGCATCTGGGCTATAAAGGAGAGCTGCCTGGGAACAGATTGAAGGGGGCAGGAAGAGGGTTGCCCGAGAACAGATGAGGAGTTGGGAAGGGGCAGGCAGAGAGCGCAGGTGTGAGGCTCTCCCTGAGAGAGAACACTGGTTAGAGTGGAAGACTGGTGCCTAGGAGATCTCCCGGAAGAAAGGGAAGAGTTTAAGTTTGTGTTGCTTCATGCTTCTTTTGGACTTGGAGTGCCTGGCAGGGGTAGGACTGTAAGTGACCTCACCAGAGGGCTAAGTTGGGCAGAGCAATGGAAGAACAGCTAGGAAATTGAGGCACTGAGTGGTTGCTGCATGGCACAATGCTGCCAGGAAGTGCTTTGGTACGTACAGGCTATAACAATTCCCTACAAGAATGGACTTATTCTGGGGGCAGCTCTGAACATTGCTGTTAGCTGGAGGGGAAGTACACTTGCCACCAATGACTGAGGCAGCTTCTTTGCTGAAAAACCCAGCCTGGTTTCTGGATAAAGGCAATTCTTGTCTCCTAGATCCACTTGAAATATATTGACCTTGAGGGAAACGCTTTTGCCCCTTGCCTCCCTCTCTCAAAACAGTGAGCTCCCAGCCTGCCCAGAGCTGTGGGGCAAATTCTTCCTTACTGTGGCAGCTCACAGCAGACAGAGGTCACCGTTTTATGGGAGCTAGGAGACGCTGTCCGATAAAGCATGTATCGCTCTGGTCTGAAATGTGCAGGTGGAGAAACCAGAAGGAAATATTTCCCTCTCTGAGAGTTGTCTAGACACAAAGGGCAGTATTAGTCAGGCAACATGACCTGGTCAGCCCATAGGTTTAGGGACCAATGTGGAGGGTGAGTTGGCCAGTCCATGGGTGGGGGCAAAGGTATGCCTGAGTTTTGTCCTGATCTGGGACATTTTTTCCCCCAAAATCTCAAAATGGTTGTGAGATGGAAAAATCTATTTTTTGACTGGTCTTGTAGCAAGACCCTATTTACACACCCCAGTTCATCCATGGTGTAATGGCTAGCAATCTGGACTCTGAATCCAGTGATCCGACTTCAAAGCTCAGTGCAACCTAAAAGTATAACTGGGTTCAAAAAAGAATTGAATAAGTTCATGGAGGATAGGTCCATCAATGGCTATTGGCCAAGACAGTCAGGGATCACATTCTAGGTGTTCCTAAGCCTCTGACTGCCAGATGCTGGAACTGGATAAAAGGAGATGGATTGCAGACTAATTGCCCTGTTCTGTTCATTTCCCCCGAAGCATCTAGCCCCAGCAACTGTCAGAAGACAGGATGCTGGGCTAGATGGACCATTGGCCTGACCCAGGATGGCCGTTGTTGTCCACGTTCATGCTCTTTGCATTGTGGTGTGGATGCAGCTGGGAGAGTGGGAAATGCTCCTGATAGGCCCCCCGCTCCTCCCACCAATCTGGTATGCTGGGATGGTGCAGAGATAGGTGAGGAAGGGGGTAGGGGAGGTAAGGTGGAGCTTAGCTGGTGTGAGGAGAGAAGTAAGATGAACCCTCTTTGGGCTGTACTAAATTACTTCCTCTTGAAACTGGGACTTCCTGAGTCACAATTCCTTCCCAGTGTCCCTTCTGGGGCAGGGTGGCTATGCCTTGGTCCATTCACAGGGCTAGGAGTTATCTCCATCACGACCCGAATGGCTTGTAACTCAGAAACCATTCAACAATTGTTTTTCAGAGTTTGCAGAAGCATCCTCCTTTGCCAGCAGAGTAAATTTGGAAATCTACAGGACAAAACAATTCTCCAAGCCACCAAAGATGCAACCTTAATATGGAGAGGCTACTTTCTCTTCAAAATAATAGGCTAACAACCCGAACTCCTGGATCCAAACACTCTGGATTCTGGAGAGGTTCAAATCCTGATCTAATGTGGATCTAACTTATATCTCACAGAAATACAAAAGCAGACATTTGTGACCAATCCTGGTAAAGCTTCCTATTCCGAATGGGAGTTAATTAGATTCAATTTCAAAATGCTGGGCTGTAATTGTTGCGTGCAGAAAAGAGAGGCATCTCATTTTACTCCCAGCATAATATTAACGCAAAAGGGGTTTTCTGTTGTTTTTTGTTTCACTGCCACCACTAATGAATGTGTAAACACCTCCTGGCATAGATTTTCCAGTTTACTGGGGTCAGAGTTGACATCAATAACACGTGTCCCTGAATGAAGCGCTCCTTTCGTTAACCTTGTGCATCCACTAATTAGCAGGTCACTTGCAGGTCAGAGGTGTGCTTATGCTCTGCTTCTTGGATGTCTTTTGTGTTATTACAACAACTGTAAATGCCACATGTAGCAGACTTGTTGAGTGTGTTTGGAAGGCTGTCCGTATAATTAGGGTACATTATCCCAAGGCGGAGCATGCCAGCTGACATTCAAGAGGCAATAATAACTTAATTTTTTTTTCCCACCCTGAAACAAATTGATCATCAAGGAGAAAGTGTAGGATCGCCCTGCATTTTGCAACTATCTGGGTAGACGTCTGTTCCAGGGCAGGCAGCCCAGTAGCACAAATAAATAATCCTCCCCACCATGCAAGCTGGCCGCAATTGCTCAGCGCATGGGGTCGAATCTTCCTCAGTTATGGTATTGCCAACTGCATGTGTTCAACAGGCATGAATCAGACCCTCCCCGCCCCCTCAAAAGCATTAAATTAGTATAGCAATCATGAGGTTTTTTTAAGATACATGTTGGATTCTGTGGTCTTTGGGCATTTAGGGTTCCTATTTTCAAGTTTTTCTCAACAGCCATGAGGAGGAGAGTTTTTTGGCTTTTTTTTTTTTAAAGAAAGCTGAGATTCTTACATTTTCACATGACTCCAGGAGCTGGGACTTTAAGAAAATCACTAACCATTGTAAGTGGTGTGTCTTTGCTCCCTACATAATGTTACATAGCTTGCAAACCCCCTGCGGGCAGGGACTGTCTTTTTGTTCTGTGTTTATACAATGCCTAGCGTAACAGGGTACTGGTCTGTGACAAGGAATTGTAGCTGCTGTGGTAGTGCAAAGAATAAATTAAGAATATGAGGAAGCCACATGGATACAGCTGAGTTCCCATTAACCGTATTTACTAACTATATACAAACATATAAAGCGTAGCTATATATGTGTGCACAGCTGCTCTGGCAGGGTTCTGGTGGCTTCTGCAATAGAAGACAACTTCTAACAATCTATTTAAAGGGATATTAATTAATTCTTATCCACTACAGCGAAATAAAGGACAAATTTACAAGATTTGACAACACTGTAGTTGAGTGATCTTCTTGCGCCTGGTTTTCCTTGTATCCATATTTACCCCACTGCAAACCATTAACATTTTGATGGGGCAAAAGCATTTTACAGTCCCGCAAATGGCTGGACAATGGAGAATTGAGCCCTTTTGCGTTTCATCTGTAGCAGCTACTGTGCTTGTAAATGGGGTGGGGGAAAGCCAGGAACAGAAGAGAGTGGGAATTCAAATTTTGTGGAGGAAAAATGCATAACATGCAGACAGACAGGAGGCTGAAATGTGAATATTTGAAGCTCCCTAAGGTAGCAAAGCTGTGGATCCTGTTTGGCTTGTGAAATGAATGAGAAAAGGAAAGAGGTTTATATTCTGTGCTCTCCCACAGGATCCCACTATTAATAAAATACATTTAAAAACAAAAACAAAAAAACCCCTGGAGGAACCAAAACTCCCCACTCAAGTCTGGCCGGAGGCCTCAACCCAGAGCCATCCAAACCGCGCAGGACATGTTACTGGAGAGCTGGCCTGTGCAGAGGGAAAGGGATAGCCCACTGTGAATCCCAAAGGGGAGAACTTGTCTCTTGTGCATCCAGGAGCTGTGGAGCAGCTCGAACCGGTTGGGAAGTGAGAGGGAAGTGAACAGCTCAGAGAGTGGAGAGATTTGCTCCGTTATTTTCATTTCCGTTTTGCGTAGCCAGCCAGGCCCTGGAGCCAACGTGGCGAAATGACATGTTTTCCCGGCAAGCAGAAAGTGTTGGAAATCCTGTGAGAAAGCTTGCTTGTTAATGATTTCCAGCCCGGATTGTACAAAAGCATTGTCGGTAATGCAGATGAGGATCCAAACTTGGGGATGCTTTTGCATGCTGGTTGCGGATCTCTCTCTCAAGCTGTGCTGTGGCTTGCTGTGGAAAGCAGTAAAGAGTTCACACACTTTCTTACACCCAAGAAAGGTTTATTAAATAGAGGACACAGATCTGTTTTCCCCCGGGGAAGCCCAAACCTCTGTAGATCTTTCTAATGAAATGGGAGTTCTGTACTTCTAGCTGGAGAAGCAGCATGATCCAGTGATCTAGGAGGCAGAGATATTGATTCACCCTTCCCTAGTCTGCCGCAGACATCCTGAGTGACAAACCAAGTCACTTAGTCTCTCTGGGTCCAATTTCCTCACCTATATAATGGAGATAGCAGCAGATGTATTGTGAGGATAAATTCATTCAAGTCTGAAGTGCTGGGATACTAAGCATATGGAGGCTACACAAGAAACCTTAGCTAACTGCACTTGATTGCACACATCTGATGAAGTGAGCTGTAGCTCACGAAAGCTCATGCTCAAATAAATTTGTTAGTCTCTAAGGTGCCACAAGTACTCCTATTCTTTTTCTTGCAGATACAGACTAACACGGCTGCTACTCTGAAACCTGCACTTGATTGGTAGCTCGTGCAGCCAGTAAGTTCTTAAAGGTGCAGTACTAACATATCTCAGGTGTTACCTAGACCATTACACTCCCCATACTGGGGAAACACATGGACAGGTCGCTTACCCAGTATATTTACCTGTGTCTTCATGCAAGCATTCATTATTAGACATGTACCTGTCAGCTTGCTAACCAGGTACAGGTTTGTTTGGCTTCCATTTGGATTTCACTAGCATTCACATCTCACATTTCCCCAGGGCTATTTCTGACTTTTAGCACATTTCATCCAGCTGATGTGTCAGCTTTTTTTAAGCTGTGAATTCAGAACTGCATAAGCCAAAGTAGTTAACAGGGAAGTGGTTGTACCACAAATAAGTGTTTTGTACATGGTCCTGTAGCACCAGTGAGTCAGATGATGTAACACCCTCCACAGAGCAGCAAGGTGTTCGTTTTTTTTCAAAGTGGAGTGTGACTCCACTGATGGGGTCACCAAATAGGTGAAACTGTTTGAGGTTTATGGTTTTGAGTTGCACAAGGTAATGGAGCTGAACTTTTCTGAAGTCTGGAGAAAGGTCTGGGGCCATGGTTTTTGTTCTGCTAGGGAACGGCTGCCAATTCCAGATCAGGATCAGGATTCAGATCCTTTCTTACCCAAACAGAATCAGGAAGGTTTGATCTGTTGGAGGGCCGAGAGGTGGGGTGGAGAGATGAGGTTTGGGGGCCTGTTTCTGCCCATCATTTTCCTAGATCGATTGTGTTGAATATCTCCTCTCACCCATGCCCTGAGCAATGTTGATCTTCAAAATAGGGCAGAGTTTCCCATTCAAAGCAATTCACTGAGAAAAATAAAGGACAACATCTGGAAGGAAGGAAATGGACAGCACATTCCCGAGGAGTAGTCAGGCAGTACATGTCATCCCAAGCTGTTACTGTATCTGTGTTTTATGTGTGGGTTTCTAGTCCAATTCCATAAGAATATAAGGTATATGATATATATGACTGCCTCTTGTATGCTCTCTGGTATAGCCTGTTTCATGAGTTCAGCACCTGTCTGAGCACCATGGAGGCACATCAGCCCACATTAGATTTTCTACATGGTAAAATTTGTCAGCCAAAACCAAATATTCAAATGTGGGTCCCAAAGAGATAAAAGGAAGCTACTTTGCATCTCCAGCTGTCCTAGTAGTGATCACAGCAAACGCCTAGATGGAAATATAGGGCTAGAAGCATCCTTCATTTTTCTAGAAGTGAACTGCAGATGCCCGCCCATGGCTTATTGTTTTTAGCAACCAGGTAAGGGTGAGATCCTGGCAGGGGTTTGTTCTTCAAGTCACTGCAGTTCACTCTCCCTCCCAAAAGACATGTTCGCTTCAATTCAGATCTAAGGCACGTATCTTTCTGGTATCTAGGCTCTGATCGGGGTCCAGGAGAACCCTCTATTTTAACAACTGCACATTGCGCAAACCATTAGATCCTGGAGCCTTCTCACCCAAACCTAGTGGATCTGAATCGAAGGCCTCAGTTCAGCAAAGTAGTTAAGCACGTCAGCTTAACGTCAAAGTAGTTAAGCACGTCAGCTGCTATAAATCCTCCCATGGCTTGGATCTTCTGAGAGGCAGAGGGGGAAAGTTGGGAGCGCACTAAACTGTGGCAATCTTTGCTGCCGAAATGATACTTTAGGGGCTCCTGAGGCTGCCTTGACTTGTGCTACAGGCTAGTTTGGGCCCAGGCTACCCCCAGCACTGGGGATGATGGAAAGTTGATTCAGAGCCCACTGGGCCCATTTTATCTAAACTTCCAAGGTATGACAGAAAATAGAAATATGTAACAATGTAGTGGAAAGTCAATGTCCTTTTAAATAAATCCCCCCAAGAACATAACTCGAGCCATCCTTGCTAGGGTGAGTTCAAACAATCCCAAACTTCTGATCTTTGGTCCTTTCTGTGGCTCAGATGCCATGTCTCCAGACAGTTGAACAGCCTCATCAGCATCTCAGTAGGGTGTCTTCACAGCTGGAGAAGGTCAGATGTCCTAATGTTAATTGACTGTAAAATCAAAGTAAAAACTGCCTTTGACTCTTGCAAGGCATGCAAATTTGAATGGCAACTGGCCGGGGAATGCAGCAGGAGAAGGACCCCCTTCCCCCCCCCCCGAGAAGCATCTTGCTCATGAGGGCTCAAGAAACAACTAAAACAAACGTCTATGCACAGAAGTTTTTATGCTTGAAACTCCGTATTTGAATGCCTTAGCCCTCTCTCTGCAGCTCCCCCCATCTACTGCTCTCTGCAGTACGCCATCTACTGGAATCCGACATGCATCCCAGGCTTGGGCAGGAAACTTTTGAGGACAGATCCTTAGCTGGTGTAAATTAGCTTAGTTGCACTGAAGCCAATGGAGCCAAGCCAAGTTATGCCAGCTGAGGAGCTAGCCCTCAGCCTCTGAGTTAATATTTCTGTCTAATTACACAGGTGTGCGCACACGCACAAACTGTTACTGCACCCTAGCAAAGTGCACAAACATTCATGTCAGTAAACATGACCGGGAAGGCTGATCTTGCAACTTTAACTCAGCCCCTTGTGCATACATTATTATTCTATTCTGTGTAATGATAGAATCGCATTGTGGGTTTCAAATCATGCAGTGCAGCATGTGAAAGTCAAGGACGCAGGCCTACAGGGTGTTGAGCATAGGCGCTGAAATTTAGTTTTCCCGGGGGGGTGCTCCGCCCATGCTGCGTCCGAGGCTCCGCCCCCACTCTGACCCTTCCACGAGGCCCCACCCTTGTTCCGCCTCTTCCTGCCTGTGTTCCACCCACTCCCCCAAGGCCCCACTCTCGCTCTGCCTTTTCCCAACCCCGCTCAACCCCTCTCCCAATGTCCCTGCCCGCCCACTCGCTGCTCTCTGCCCTCCCGCAAGTGCCTCCCCCAGCCACCAGACAGATGACTGGCAGCACTCTGAACAGCTTGGTCTGGTGGGTGCTGAGCAACCACTATTTTTTTGCCTTGGCTGCTTGAGCCTTGGAGCACCCACAGAGTTGGCACCTACGGTGTTGAGTGGCTTCAGCTCTCATTGACTTCCTACAAGCATCACACACGTGCACAGTGCATCTGCCTTTTGGCATGGTAAAGGGCTATTTGAAATTCTTTGTCCTAGAAACAGCTCAAATTATATAATGTGTGTGTGATTTGTAAACCATCACACCTTCAGCCTGGCTCTGAACAAGGGCTACATTTTCATAGAATTATAAAAATGTGGAAGTCAAGTCCAGCCCTCTGCACTGTGGCAGGACCAAGTAAACCTCACTGGCTGGTGTTTTTGTCCAACCTGTTTTTAAAAGCCTGCAATGACGGGGATTCCACAACCTCCTTTGGAAGCCTATTCCAGAGCTTTACTACCCTTAGAGTTAGAAAGAATTTCTTAATATCTAACCTAACTCTCCCTTGCAGCAGATTAAACCCATTACTTTTGTCCTACCTTCGGTGTGTTATACCAATAAAATAAAAACCAGCAGGATCTTATTAAAGGGGAAAAGGCAAAATACCATATTTATTGTGAATACAGAAAGAATCATAGTAAGCTGTTAGTTATAGCTATAACATTCCATTCAATCTCATATTTATTCACACATTCATTCATACAAACACACACACACACAGGCTCCGCAAGGTTGTTATCATAGTTACCAGCCTTAGAGTTGCTCATGCCAAGCCACTGGCCAGGTGGCCTGGACATGAGGAGGGAGCAGGGCCTTGTCAGATGCTCATCTGATGCTCCTGGAAGTTGGTTTGCAGAATCAGACCCCAAAGTTCTCACTTTCTAGAGTCTATTTTTATAGGAATTTCTTCCTATGCCAGTCTATGGGAATTGCTTCATCATGCTGTTGCTGAATCAGTCAGCAGATAGCACATTCCTGATAGCTCCGTGCTGCTAGATGTTATCTTGTTCTTTGGTTCTCCCATTCTTGAGGCTGTTGGGTGGATTCCAGTCTGCCTTCCGGGGGTCCTCTGGTTATTTCCACTTGACGCCTTCTTCAGCCGATGGACACTGGATTCTTAGGCTGGCACCTCCCTGATCATTCAGTTATTATCCACACCAAGCATCCATCCACATACATCCTCTATCTCTATTTTAATCACAATTGTTAATACAACAAAAGGGTGGGGAGTCTCTGGGTGCTGTTTTTGTTGTTACAGAGTATTGCTTTGAGTCTCTCTCTCTGTGAATTGCTTTGAGAACAGACTCTGTCTTAGAATGTACTAACGCAATTAGCAGCTTGCAAGTTTCACACACAGAGGGAGAGAAACAGTACCAAAAACCAAGAGACCTCTTAATTAGTAATACCCTGGAATTTAAACTATGGGGAATCAAACTCATTTGTGATTTTAATACAGAACTTCTTTAATATGATCCAACAGGTCGACATGGAGAAGAAGTGACCACGAGCCTCTTTGTAGCAGACCTTAACTTATTTGACTGTTATCAGTTTCCCCCCTCAGTCGTCTTTTCTCAAGGCTAAACAGACCCAGATTTTTTTTTAACTTTTCCTCCTATCATTTTTATTACTCTCTCCAGTTTGTCCACATCCTTCCTAAGTGCACAGAATTAGACACCGTACTCCAGCCTCACCAGTGCTGAGTAGAGTGGGACAATTGTTTCCCTTGTCCTGGATATGATATTCCTGTTCATACACCTTCCCAAATGGTATTTAGCTTTTCTTCTGTCTGCACAGCATTGTAGCCTCTTTCAGTTTGTGATCCGCTGCCATCCCCAGGTCCCTTGCAGCAGCACTACTACCGAGCCAGTTACTCCCCGTGTTGGAGTTGTGCATCTGATTTTTTTTTCCCCTTCCTCAGTGAAATACTTTGCACTTGTCTTCATTGTATTTCATCTTGTTGACTTCAGACCAGTTCTCCAATTTGTCACAGTCGTTTTGAAATCTAATCCTGTCCTCCAAAATGCTTGCGGCACCGCCCAGCTTGGTGTCATCTGCAAATTTTATAAACACACTCCCCTCTCCATTATCTAAGTCATTCATCAAAATATTGAGTAGTACCAGACCCAGGACTGTCCCATGTGGAACCCCACTAGATATGTCCTCCCAGTTGGACAGTGAACCATTGAGAACTACTCTTTGAATGTGGTCTTTCAAACAGTTGTGCCCCCACCTTATAGTAATTTCATCGAGACCACATTTCCCTAGTTTGCTTATGAGAATGTCCATGTGTGACTGTGTCAAAAGCTTTATTAAAATCAAGAGACAGTATATCTACTGCTTTCTTATCAACTAGGCCAGTAACCCTGTCAAAGAAGGAAATTAGATTGGTTTGGTATGATTTGTTCTTGACAAATCCATGCTGACTTTTCCTTATAATCCTATTATCTGCCAGATGCTTACAAATTGATTGTTTAACAATCTGTTCCAGTATCTGTCCAGGTATCCAAGTTCGGCTGGCTGGTCTATAATTCCATGGGTCCTCTTCTCCCCCCTGCCCCCTTACTGTTAAAGATCGGCACTATGTTTGCTCTTCTCCAGTCTTCTGGGTCCTCACCTGTCCTCTAGGAGTTCTTGAAGATAATTGCTAATCCTTCCAAGATTACTTCAGATATTTCCTTAAGTACCCTAGGATGAATTTCATCAGGTCCTGCTGATTTGAATACATCTAAATATTCTTTAACCTCTTCCTATTTTGGCTTGTGTTCCTTCCCCCTTGTTATTAACACTGATTGTGTTGAGTATCTGGTAACCATTAACCTTTTTATTATAGTCTGAAGGAAAATAGGCATTAAACACTTCAGCTTGCTTGATGTCATTAGCTGTTAGCTCTCCTTCCCTGCTAAGTAGAGGACCTACACTTTCCTTCATTCGTTTCTTTGCTTCCTCTGCTGCCCACCCATTGGCCCTTTACATATTGTGGAAGCAAATGGGAAGGTGCAGAGCCATGTGATAAATTGCTCTTTCACCACTACACTGGCCATCTGCCCACTAAGCCCTTTCTACCAGGATCACTTATAACAGCCAAACCACGCAGCGGCTTCAAACAGCCACCATTTTGAAAACAAAACCTGCCAGGGAAGCCTGCTTCCATTATGGCCCCAATGTGAAATTTCTTCCCAGTGTTACAGTGATCTGAGCCACAAGCAAAATCTAGCCCTTATTCAGTGCTAGACTAACGGTCTGATACTTTAAAAAATATAGATATCTAGATATGGGAGCTGCTTATAGCACCAAACATTTCAAATAGGCCTTTAACATAATAATACTTCCCTTGGCAGTTATATTAGCAGCAGGTTTCCCAGCCCTATGGAATTATGGAAACAGAGCTTCCAAACAGTTTCTGCCTCCTCTCCCCCCATGGTTGGTTTTCCACTATGGACAGTTAAATTGCAAAACATCCTGGATCCTTGTTGCATGAAAGGATGAAATCCAATCTTCCTCCGCCCCCTCTCCCCAAATATGACAGAAGTCATTTGTAGCAGAAATGGAAACTGCTTAAAGAAAATGTGAAATGTGCTAAATATCTCTTTGCCAGATCACTGGCCATAGGATGACTAACTGTACTGCAGCAATTCCAAATGAGAAGAGAGCAACTGCTCAAGTGCACGTTGGGAATCTCTCATTTGTAGGTTCCTGGCTTCTTTTACAAGGGCCAGGACATTAGATGCAATTGGCAGATTCACAGCTTTTACGTGTGAAATATCATTTCTGTGTGGAGATGTCATTACAGCTGTGGGACCACCTGGCTGACCTTTCACTAGACAATATGTCACTCTGACACCCGCTGACTGAGATGGCAGCCCAGCCAATGAGCTGCATTGTTCAGAAGTTAACAGATGTGGTTGGGGGCAATACATACTGTAACAACTCTGGGCAGCAAACTCCTGGGATGGAGAAAGGGATGATGGGAGGAATGTGTCAGCTTTAACATGGTGGCTTATAAATAGGGGTGGCTACTGATGCATCCCCAGAGTCCAGGACATCCCCTTGGTTACATGAACTTCAGGAATGGTGTGGACCCTCCCTGACCTGTGTGGCCCTGCCCCCTGGTGTGACCTTGCTTGCACAGTGCGTGCAAAGTCACACCATATGCAGGACACCATTTTGCAGAGTGCCCATGTGAGTCCATGGCACTTTGCAAAATGGAATTCTCTGTGGATCCACAACGGTACCAGACAAAACCATGTCCAGTTTTTATCAGTACTGGCCAGGGACAAACCTTAAAAAAGCAGGACAATCTGGTTTAAAACTGGACGACTGGCCTGCCTACTTATGACTCGAGGCCCTGGTTGGCATCTATAGGGAATTGCTCAGTAAAGAGAGGGATTTTCTAGGCACAATTAACTAATAGCCTTATTCAAGTGAATTCCACTGAGTGGAATTGGGTGAGGCCTAACTGGCTATTTGCTATAATCAATACTAGGACAGTTGGAAATAAAGGGGAAAATCCACATGCTAGTGCTCAAGCCTGCTAAGAGAGCTGAGTGATGGAGAGGTCTGCAAAGGTGAGGAATTCTCCTATCAGCACTGTGGAGTGGTTTGCAGAGTTGTTCCATAGAGGCTTATCTGGCCTAATGCCTACAGTGAAGCTTCTCTGACCCTAATGTATCCCGTCTGCAGGGGAAAAAGACCAGGGAATTCTCATAGCAGTAGCCCCTTCAATCCTGCCTTCCCCAAGTTTGCCCTTAACAGTGGCTCTCCTGCAGGCAGTTATCTCGGAGCTGGGCTTCTTCTGAAATCCTTGGGGAACAGAACTTCACACTAGTTTCCCCTGGGGAGGCTCTCTGCTCTGGTAGAAATAAGTGCAGGATTTCCTCCAGATTGCACCTTGGTTTATATCTACATTGCACCGCAGTGGGAAATATTTCATTCTTTTCCATGCAAAGTAGCTTATGAAAACAGAGGCCCAACCTCTCTTTAGCATGATCAGGTGACATGGAAAGGGGCTCAGGAGAACCATCCCCCGCCTGGGAAATCCACCTTTTCCCTTTCAATAAGTAAGATCGAAGATTGAACAGTTCCGGCACAGCAAGTGAGAACAAAGAAATACCTACTGGACTGCCATCCTGTCAGCACAACCCTCTCCCTGAACTTCGCTCTTCATTCTCCCTTAGTTTATTATTTGACGTTAACTTAATTTGTGTTGAGCCACCCCAAAGAAAAAGCCCTAAGACTCCGTGAAAAATCATCTATTTTTAATTATTTGTGATGTAGATTGCTAGCCCATAAATATTCCACTAGTACCTGGTGGGTTTTGCTATCGGAACTGTCCTGCTGGAATCAATAAACAGTTGATTAAAAACCTTGTTGTTTAATATATTCAGTAACCCTAATTTATTCATTAGAAACTTAATCACTTTCATGTCACCAGCTGCTGTGATGGAGAAAAGAGCTGTAGCTAATTATTAGCCATTTTATAAAGCTAATATTGAATTTCTAATGTGTCCCTGGTGGCCTTTACTCCAAGCAGTTTGTGTGTCCCACAAACGTGTTCTGGCACTAGGTAGGGCCAGGCATCCCGAACTCACAGCCTTCTGGGTAAACTTGAAACTTTAGTTATATTTGCAAAAGAAACACGTGCATACGGAGCTGGCTCCCAGCCAGCTTCACCAATGAAACTTCTTGATATTCAACAATTGCTGGCTAATGGACAACCAATCACATCTCTCCATTCCACCTGCTGTTCTGACCAAGATGGCAGGCTCCCAGCTGCTGAGAAAGAATGTGATCTAGCGAGAGGAGAGTTGTGTCCTTTGCAGGAGAACAGAGTCAAAGCTTATGCAATAAAGTAATGCTGGTGCACTGGAGATGGGACAAAGCACACAGGGGAAAAGGTTCAGTGTGACTGGACTTCAAGGGTCAGGACACCAGGGTCTCTATAGTATTTTTCTGCCCAGGTGGTACTTTTGCACTCTACTGGTGGGACTGTTGGTCCTAAGTGAGTTATAAGCTTTGCCTCGGAAGGCATTCTCTCTGAGCTAAAGTCTGCAGTCCTTAAAGAAACACCATTAGCTTCAAAGCCACCTTTTCCTGCTGATTTTTGTAATAGTAAGTCTACAAGTATTAGTATTACTTATTTGTATGACAGGAGAGCCTATAGGCCAAGACCCCGTTGTGCTCAGTGTTATACAAACTTCTAACAAAGAGACAACGTCTGTCCTGGAGATCTTACAGCCTAAGTACAATGGATGGATACAACAGGGGGGAGCACAGGGAAGCAATGAAATTATACGGGTCAGTGTGAAAAGCAGGGATCACAGCACACCAGCTGCCTAGCCGTTGTTGAATTTTTGCAAGTGTCATGGCACAGAAGAGTTTTATCATTTCTAAGTGTGTTTGAATAATACCTGAGACCCTGTTCCTTCAACGTCAGTAACTTTTTGAGTGTGAGTGGTGCCATTAAACTCAAGACTGCATGCCGGCATGATGTCACCCCTTTCCATAAGAGTGGCCACTTCCCAATTTAGAGTCAGTTGATATAAGTAGGCTTGGCAGAATTCAATGTTTATTTTTTGCTAATTTCAATGGATAATATTAATGTTTGTTTTTAAGCAGTTTTCTGATTTTTATTGATTTAAATTTTCCCAGTTGCTGAAATTTTGGGATGGGAATCAGACAATTATTTAATGACAGTTGACACTGAGATTCAAAAAGTTTAACTTTGCAACTGTTAAAATACAAGTTGTCAACATCTCATATCAAAACATACAAATAGCTGTAAATCAGACTAATAATTTCTCAAGCAGCATTTTTATTACTTTGCCTTTCTGTAAATTTCAGTTATTATCAATGGAAATATTTTTTGTTGGTTTGTGTGTGTATGGTGAAATAGACGTTTATTGACATTGACTGATAAAAATCTTATCCTTCCAAGCCTATAAGCCAGGTGTACACCTGTTGAAATGTGTCTATGTGAATGGTTGGCAAAGGTTTAACTACACTGATGTATAAAATGTTTTTCTTAATCTGGTGCAACTTCTATGTATAAATAAAGTCTAAGAACCGTATAAATGAGCTAAGGAAATAATTGGTTTGGACATTTATAAGAACATCATCCAGATTCCAGAGCTATATAGTAAATTCTAAAAGCAAGAGTCTGGGAAGGCTTAGCAAACCTCATGCTCTAGAGGGTTTAAACCAATCTCTGACTACTGGGGATTAGGAAGAGACTCCCATGGGGGACAGATTATCCTACATCTACCTACTGTGAAGTTTCTTGCACCTTATAGAATCATAGAAATGTAGGGCTGGAAGGGCCCTCAAGAGGTCATCATGTCCAGCCCCCTGCACAAAGGCAGGACCAAGTAAACCTAGACCATCCCTTGTCTAACCTGTTCTTAAAAACCTCCAAAGATGGCAAATCCAAAATCTTTTTTGGAAGCATATTACAGAGTTTAACTATCCTTCAAGTTAAATTTCCCCTAATCTCTAATTTAAAACTTTGCTGCAGATTAATTGGATTACTTCTTGTCCTACCTTGAATAGACATGGAGAATAACTGATCACTCTCCTCTTTGTAACAGCTCTTAACGTATTTGAATACTGTTATCAGATCCCTCCTCAGTCTTCTTGTCTCAAGACTAAACATGCCCAATTATTTTAACCTTTCCTCACAAATTAGGTTTTCAGAACCTTTGATCACTTTTGTTTCCCTCCTCTGGACTCTCTCCAGTTTGTCCACATCTTTTCTGAAGTGCGGTCCCGTGAATTGGACACAGTACTCCATCTGACGCCACACCAGTGCGGAGTAGAGTGGAACAATTACCTCCTGTATCTTACATACAATGCTCTTGTTAACATGCCCCAGGATGACATTAGCCTTTTTTGCAATTGCATCACATGGTTGACTCATATTCAATACGTGATCCACTATAACCCCCAGATGCTATTTGGCAGTACTACCACCCAGCCAGTTATTCCCCATTTTGTAGTTGTGCATTTGATTTTTCCTTTCAAAATGAGATACTTTGCACTTATCTGCTTTTGAAGCAGTTGGTGCTGGGCCGCTCTTGAAGCCTGGATGCTGACTAGATGGGCCACGGGACTCATCTAGTCAGGCAGTTCCAATGTAAAATATTTCCCTTTATTATTGTCCAGCTTGTTTGCTCTGTGCCTTTCACAGCACTTGGTGACTCATTTACACCTGTGCCTGCAAACACTCACGCAGTTAGTCTCTCTCCCCTCATAAGTCAGTCCATTGAACTCAGTGGAACAACGCGCGGGGTAAAGCTGCTCATGTGCCTAAGTTTCGGTAGGATTGGAGCCTTTGGCGCTTCCCTTATTTGTGTAGGGTTTTCACACAGCAATGGGGTGGGAGAGAAACATTTTAAACCATAGGACAAGGGGATTTTAAAGTCACTAAAATTTCTGGAGGGACTCAGAAGCAGCTGTACACCACTTTTAACTTATTTAAATTGACCAAATTTCAAGGTGACCGTGTCTCTTTAAATCAGGCAAAATGCCCATTTCCTATTGAAGTCAATGGGAGTTTTGCTTGATTAAGGATGGTAGAATCTAGCCCTCTATTATATGATCCACCTTTAAAGTCTTCGGGGCTAGAGCCAGCTGCCCTATATGCTTTGTCCCCAGCTGATCGGACAGAACCTTGTTTTCATGGACATGCTGTGAAAAACAACAACCTGCAATCCCAGTATGTTCTTCATTTAGAAAGCATTTACATTGTTGTAAGCAGTGTCAGGATGAGCTCCACCCTGACATCTGGTGGTGAGGTGTGGCAAGTTGTGGAAAAGAACTTCAGGGGCCGATCTCATTTGCATAGGCACACCCACCCCGCCTAGAATGAGGCCATAGCTGCCAAAATGGTCACTTTGGCTGCTGTGGGATCCCCAGTGTCTCTGTTATTGGGGCACGAATAATAAATTGTTATTACCCTGATTATTGGAACTGTACTTGGCCTTTTGTTATGATGGAGGGACTCACCATCAACTAAGTAGCACTCGCTAGGCAAGGGTCATGAGTTTTAAAACTCTGTGAATTGAGAGAGGCTGGGGACACGTATTAATATTTGGTGGTATGGGACCCTGGGTGAGGGCCTTACATGCTAATGGCACTTTCTCCTCTCTCCACTGTGGAATATCAGAGCTAATTTTGATTCCATTAGGAGTCTAGTTGCAGGCTGCTGAGCTCACTTTGGGCTAATGGTGCACCAGCACTGAGGCTCCCCTACTACAAGCTGAATTCACCAAAGAGCTGAACTGACTAAGAGCTGAAATCACTGAGTGTTGTGTTAAGTAGTGGGGGAGCCTGAAGATATAATGTGGAGCAGTTTGCGGGAGGGCTGGAGTGCCTTGTGGACAGGCTGGTGGAGCAGTTCGTAGGACGGCAGGAGCTGCTGGTGGGCTGCGGAGCAGTTCGTGAACCGGCTGGTGGAGCAGTTTGTGGGACGGTGGGAGCTGCTTGTGGGCCGCGGAGCGGAGCTGAGCGAAGGAGTTCGTGGAGCGGTTGGCAGAGTGGAGAGAAGCGAAGGCCTATGGAGCTGTGGGGCGGTCAGCTTCAGATCATGTAAGGTGCCTCTTACCCCCATCCCATCTCCACCCAGGTTGGGAGGTAAAGCTCCGCAGATAAACTTTCGAACTCTGGGGATGCCCTGACCAGGGACAGAGACTTTTGGGTCATTGGACTTTTGGGACTTTGGGTGATTTGGGGTTGCTGGACTCAAGAACCAAAGGGAAAGGGGCATGCCCCAATTTGCTTGGGGTGGGGTTTTTTGCTCATGGGCTGTGTTATGAATCCTGTTGGTGATGTTTCCCCAACATAATGCCACATTGTTTCTCTCTGTTATTAAAAGGCTTTTTGCTACACTCAGACTATGTGCTTGCGAGAGGGGAAGTATTGCCTCTTGGAGGCGCCCAGCGGGGGTGGTATATATTTGTCCCAGGTCACTGGGTGGGGGCTCGAGACGGTTTGCATTGTGTTATTGGAATGGATCCCCTAGATATTGAACCCGGCCCTTGTTGCTGCCAACTCTGACGGGCAGAAGGGTTACATTGTATTCTGGAAAATGGAGGGTGAAGGGCTGGTTTGTTTCCAGAGAGTGGCATGGCGGAGGAAGGCAAAACTGGAGTTGGGTGAATGAAAAGGCTTTCTCCTATAGGCTCCAGTTCTCTGACTGTCTGAAAGGGAGGCTGCCAGATGGAAAGGAACAAATCCTTAGATATTAAAAAACCAAACAGCCCCTCAAAAAAAAAACAAAAACAAAAACAAAAACCAAAAACCACCCAAACTCTTAGAAAATAGACTCATCTGCTCATTTTCAAAAATATGTTATTGAACTTGTTTTATGGGCTTGGCAAACTTCTGGCGGCATCTGGCTCAGCTGAATATTATACCTAATAGCCCAGGACAGCAGCGATTGCCCAGAGTGCTGTCTGCATTTATGCTGTGTGTGCTGTATTGGAGGGTTTTCATTTCATGCTGTGTGTCTACAAATTTGCTGCAGTAATTCCACTAAAATTAGCATAGAACCTTCACAAAAAATGCCAGGGAGAATAAAGAGAAGTCTCTCTCTAATATGTCTGCCTATACCCACATCTATCTATCTACCTTTTTTTTTTTTGCTTTCCTCTTAAGATGCTGAAGACCCTCTTACAGTTACTGGCCACTACCAGAGGCAGTGTGCTAGTTAAGCTGGACAAATGGCCTTATCTGATTTATCCTCTGTTCTCCTTGAACTTGAGTTTCATTACACTGCCATATCACATTGAAGTCAATGGAGTTATATGGATGTAAAACTCATGTAATGGAGAATGACGGCCAATGTTTCAAGATGATATTGGGACAGATCCTCCACTGGTGTAAACTGCCATAGCTTCATCGACTTCAGTGGCTCTGAGGATCTGGTCCACTTTGTATAGGTGTAAATGGCAACTGTCAGGGTTCCCTCCCCACTCTGAACTCTAGGGTACAGATGTGGGGACCCACATGAAAGACCCCCTAAGCTTATTCTTACCAGCTTAGGTTAAAAACTTCCCCAAGGTACAAACTTTGCCTTGTCCTTGAACAGTATGCTGCTACCACCAAGCGTTTTAAACAAAAAACAGGGAAAGAGACCACTCGGAGACATCTTCCCCCCCAAAAAATATCCCCCGAAGCCCTACACACCCCCTTTCCTGGGGAGGCTTGAGAATAATATCCTCACCATTTGGTTCTAAAATCATCAAAGACCCAAACCCGTGGATCTTGGAACAATGGAAAAATCAGTCAGGTTCTTAAAAGAAGGATTTTATTTTTTTAAAAAAAGAGAGGTAAAAATCATCTCTGTAAAATCAGGATGGAAAATACTTTACAGGGTATTCAGATTCAAAACACAGAGGATCCCCCTCTGGGCAAAACCTTAAAGTTACAGAAAACAGGAATAAACCTCCCTCTTAACACAGGGAAAATTCACATAAAACAAAAGATAAACTAATCCGCCTTGTCTGACTTACCTATACTGGTTGCAATATTGGAGACTTGGATTAAGATGGGTTGGAGAAGATG
Source organism: Lepidochelys olivacea (assembly GCF_965140295.1). Classification (NCBI taxonomy): domain Eukaryota; kingdom Metazoa; phylum Chordata; order Testudines; family Cheloniidae; genus Lepidochelys; species Lepidochelys olivacea. Next base: position 20,658,165 of record NC_140424.1, read on the forward strand.
GATTTCTGTCTGGCCTCTCTCAGACCCAAGAGAGAACAAGCAGGTAAACAAGAGCGCAAAACAAAAGCCTTCCTTCCCCCAAGATTTAAAAGGTTTCAGAGTAACAGCCGTGTTAGTCTGTATTCGCAAAAAGAAAAGGAGTACTTGTGGCACCTTAGAGACTAACCAATTTATTAGAGCATAAGCTTTCGTGAGCTACAGCTCACTTCATCAGATGCATATCGTGGAAACTGCAGCAGACTTTATATATACACAGAGAATATGAACCAATACCTCCTCCCACCCCACTGTCCTGCTGGTAATAGCTTATCTAAAGTGATCATCAGGTGGGCCATTTCCAGCACAAATCCAGGTTTTCTCACCCTCCACCCCCCCACACACAAATTCACTCTCCTGCTGGTGATAGCCCATCCATGTTTTTTGTGTCCATGTCCGTGGTATTGCTAAGGGGAAGGGTGCTACTGTGCACCAACAATCCCCAGCTGGGGAAATGGCCTCTTGCAGGCTGTTACCACCTGGTGCAATTTACAGCAGCCCCAAGACTGCTCTAAGTTGTGCTGGAGGCCAAACCAGACCTCAGCCAGCCCCAGACTGGGGAGGAGGGACCTATCCAATGGAGTTACACTGGCATGAAACCATGCTCAATATTTCTTTGAACACTCCTGACCATATCATCAGCTGGGGGAAATAGGCCTAGTTCCATGGAGCTCTCACGAAGTTCTGCCTAGTTACCCCACCTGAGGATCTGGCTCATCTCCTATTATTGATTTATGCTGGATTAGCTGTTTTTCTTTTTTTTAACAGAAAGCACATCTCCCTGTAAATGTGATTAGCGTGCGCCCTGCACGTGTGCCGACTCTCGTTCCCAAGAATTTAACACACTTCAGAGATTGATTTCTTAAAGGGGGGAGGCTCCTCTTTTGTTTGTCAGATCATCGGAACATTAAATTAAGTGAGTGTGGAAGTTCCCAGTGTCGCTGCTCTACACCATGGGCTGGCACTGGCATTAGAATATCCATAATCCCCTCTGACAGCCTTTCCAGTGCAATGCACTAAGAAAATGAGCTACTTACTTTCTTTACCCTGTGTATCTTTCCCTGTCTCCCAACCAAGCTGCCACTGTGGATTAAAAATCCCACTTAGCAGCCCTGTGCATCTCATTATCTTTAGTAGCACTAATTGCTCAGCCTGGGACATGTTACTTAAAGACAGCGTCCGCCCGAGGAGCTCAGACGCTCCCCTGTGTCATTGCTTCATGAGCTAATACTACTGAGTAGTGTGAGATGGAGTCCGTGAAATGCTGAGCACCTCCAGTAACAGGCTGAGTGTGCAGAGCACCCACAAAGAGAGCTCCCTCGTCAATGGACCAGCTGCTGGGTACTGCTGTGGCTGATCTGCATTGCTGTAGCAACACAAAGCAGCCACAGTGCAGGCTAGCTGGCTGTCCGGTCATAAAGGGAAGCCTCAATTGGGAGAGGGACAGCGTTTTTGGCTCTGCACCAGCCTCCTCCCAGACCTCAGTGCAGCAGCACTCCCTAGATAAAGGAGACATGGATGGGTTGCCTTTACACCCAGGGATCCCAGATGCTGGAAAAGCCCTTTGGCGCTGGGGGCAGCTAGCTGGGCATAGTTTAGATTCCATTAATAGGCCCATGTGTTGTTTAGTCCCTTTCCTTTAGTTGTATCTGAGCTAACCATGAATAAGGACTCTGGGATCTGGCCTTCTGAATGGAGCTAGTCTGCAGTCTATGACACTGGGCTCCCATACCTTGTGAACTCACTGAAACCAATGGGAGTTTTGGGAGGTAAGGACTGAGGAAAAGGTGAGTAAGGTTTATGGTAGGTGGCCATGAGGCTGTGATACGAATTGCACCTTTAAATATCTAAGCCCCTCTCCACGCACAGAGATCAGCAGCCATCTTATTCTCTGAGCTCAGTGCAGGCTGTTACTGAGGAGACACCCAACATGTACTCTCTCTTGTGGTGATTTTCTATCCTGGTTCTTTTTGCTTTTCATATATTAATAGATTGTGAGGCCATGGGGAGATGGTCCACAGACCACACGTTATACACCCAATTTGTCTCCGGAGGTGGAGGAAATGAATTGGGTCATGTGACTAAAACCAGGCCTCTAGGAGTTAGCAGAAGAGAGGCTTGTCAGTCAGGCTGAAGCAGAGAACAGATGCTTTGGAAAGATGCTACAGAGAGTGGCAAGGTTCCTGCAGGAGCCCTGAGTAACCAGGGGAGAGACTTGATGGGAGCAGCAGAGAGAGATGGTCCGCTGACCTCTCGGAGCCACAGAGAGTTGGACAAGGTGGGCAGAGGCCTGTGGAAGGACTGCAGGTAGGAGAGGCCTAGGAATGATCGCTTGGATTAGTTTGGGACTTTGAGGAAAGTTTGAATTATTTTGAGCTCTATGTTAATAAACCAGACCCAAAAAGGGCTGTTATTGGGAAACAGAAGGGGAGACTGAGGCAGGGTGCAGCAGAGCCACCCTTGGCAATGAGGGAAGCAGCCACCCTGTTACAGGCCAGAAAGGACCATTGTGATTCTCTAGTCTGGCCTCCTGTATAACACAGGCCATAGGACTTCCCTAAGTTAATTCCTTGTTGAAGTAGAGTTGTTGTTCTTGTAATGTACAAGAAACGCCATTCTCGGTCACATAACCCTTTTCTCTTTGTGCTTGGGAGGAATTTAACTAAAGACTTTGGCCCAGATTTACAAAGGCATTTTGAGTGGTTTGAAATGCAGCTATGTGCCAAGGGTGAATGATAAAAGCCCCTACATGAGTTAGGCACCTGAGTCAGGCGCCTTACCTGCTAAGGTGTCTTTCTCATTCCCAGCAGGCACATATCTACATCTTTAGGTGCCTAAATACCTTTGTAAATCAGGGCCTTCAGCATTTTTTCCCATATAAGGAAACAAAGAGCATAAACAGAGCAAAGTTCAGTTGATCCAGTATTAAACCACAATAGAACTGATCTCACTGTCTTCCCAAATGATATCACTCCTCAGCCAGAGGCTGTCACCAGGAGCAGAATGAGATATGCCAGTTGTAATGAACAAACGGTGGGCCAGATCCTCATCTGATGTAAACTGGAGTCGCTCCTTTGAAGATAAGAGATCTATACCAACATATGCCAGATGAGGATCTGGCCCTTTATCTTCAGTTACATTTTTATGGCTGATCCAGAATGAGAGGAGAGTATCCACTGTCAGATCATTGAGTTGCTGGGTGAAACTGAGGCAGCAGCCTTGTAATATGTGGGTTGGCCTCAGTAGATCCACTCAAAGTACGTGACTGATAAGGTTATAGCGCTCGTTAGTAACGAGCTGCTCATGAGTGGTGGGTAGCATAGGCAAGGGAAGGCTGTGCCTCCCCAAACAGCCTGGCGTAGCCCTGCCCATGCTCTGCCCCCGGTCCTCCTTCTGCCTGCTTCCAATTCCCTTCCTGCTGTTCTGTGGCCAAGAGGTTGGGGCAGGCAGGCTGGGGCTGGTGCACACGAGGCCCAGGGCTGGGGGCTCTGGGACTGTGCTGCACGCCCAGTGCTCTGGGGCCGGGGGCGCTCTGGCTGCACCGCCCACCCAGCGCACGGGGGCAGGGGATGCTCCAGTCGTGCCATCCGCTTGCCCAGCACACTGGGGCTGGGGGCACTCCAGCTGCGCTGCCCGCCCACCCAGTGCTGGGGCTGGGGGCACTCTGGCCGTGCTGGCACTCCGCCTGTCCAGCACTGGGGCTGGAGGCATGCTCTGGCTGGTGGCCACGGAGGGGTGTGTGTGCTCTGGGCTCAGGTGGAGGAGAGGGGCATAGAAGGGGAGGGGTGGGGCCTCAGGCAGAGGGGGAGGGGACAGGGGCTAGCCTCCTCCAACAGCATGTTCACCCACCGCCCAGGGAGCTGCTAAACTGGATGCAATTGCTGTGGCTCATCATTTGGTATAGAAATATTATGCTTTTATAGGTACATTACGCTGCTGTATTTTACTAGGCTGTTAAGATTGCGCACTTTCCCTTGCAGTAAATGTCAGTAAGGTTACAATAAAATTTAACGCAATATTATGAAAGTTGAAGTGCATCAGTATGGAATGATCATGTACATACACTAAAAATTCTTTACGATTGCTTCCTTAACCTTCTTTAGGAACTGCTTGTTTTAAAATACAGCCATTAAAAGGATCAAAGCGTAGAGGTCACCGTGCCTGCCTAGAGGTTCATTAGTATTTTCAGTTTAGATGGGAATTCTGTGACCCATTAGTTCAAGTAAATTAAACATTAACATTTCAACTTTGCCAGGGAAATTTCAATACAGCTGTGTATTATAATACAGGTGGTGAGGTCTCCTCGTGTTCACCTTAGCTTTCACGGAGCGGAACTGATTAGCAGATTGCTGGCCTCCTAAAAACAAGACATGCCCCATAGGGGTGCAGTTAGCATCAAGGGGTGGTGCACCTCACAACAAGCCCCAGTCCTTTCAGGGGGCTACTGTTAACATGACAATCCCAACCTCACTTCCCTTGAAAGCAAATCAATAGGCCCTGGCTCTTTCAGAACAATTTCCTTGACCTCCCAAGGTCACACATAACAAGGTCAAGCAGCAAAGATCAAAGGCCCAGCTGAAAGATGTGTCCCCTTGCTGAGCTGGTTGCAGGGAGAGAAATCAGTCTTACCTTGAATTATTTCCCGAATTTTAAGAAACTACCATTATTTACACATGCTCCAGTCACAGCCAAATCAAAATTAATCCTAAGAAAAGTTGAGTCATCGTGTTCCACATCATTCAATTCTGTAAGATGTTTGGGGGTGGAGGGGTGCAGTTTTCATGGAAAACTCAACACAAAACAGAGCTGGGTCTAAAAGGCAAATAGATTTGGGTTAGACATTCTTCAAAATCAAAGCTGTTTGGATCCAGGCACTGGATTAGGTCAAAAGAAAGTGGTATCCTATTTAGTGGTTTTTGTTGGATGCATTTTTTTTTCTGGCCCTGTTGGTGCCACGATATTAGAGAGACAAGGTGGGTGAGGTAGTATCTTTTATTGGACCAACTTCTGTTGGTGAGAGACAAGCTTTTGAGTTTAGGCAGAGCTCTGTTTCAGGCCTGGGCTTATTTTCCCAGGTGCACTCAAAACTAGCATCAAGTATTTAGAAGTAACAGAATCACAGTTTACCAGTTTATCATGAGTTTCCCAGCTCAGTTCTGCAGAAGGTTTGCAGAGCCAGATCTGATGGAAGTAGTCAACAAATTCAGTCCTGTTTCTGATCCGGAACTTCTTGTGAACAGATCATGATTTTTTCCGGTTCTTAAGTCATTTGTGAACTATTCATAATGAAAACTGAGGCGATTATATGGTATTAGGAATGTAAACTCTGACTAGTCATTTCGGTCAATAGGTATTTTTTCCTTTTTTCTGCTTGAGCATCCTCAGTGTTATAAACAACTTCTGATTTTATTTCATCTTGGAATTAATTTTGCTTTGTGATAAGTCAGATCTGCTAGGAGCCTGCAAATTAATGTTCGCAAACATTTGTATGGCCAGAAATTGACCATCCAATGTTTTGTGAACAGCAAATAACAAAGGGGGGGGGGGTGGATAAGCCAAATCACAAACTAGATTCTGATTTGGCAATCTGTTCCTGAACAGGTTTTAATGCTCTTTGACCAGCTCTGTGCAGTTCAGATCAGCATCCCAATGCTTGGGCTTTTATCTGAAAATAGCCTTTTAAGGTGGGTGTCCATTACTAGTATCAGAGTAACAGCCATCTTAATCTGTATTCGCAAAAAGAAAAGGAGTACTTGTGGCACCTTAGAGACTAACCAATTTATTTGAGCAAAAGCTTTTGTGAGCTACAGCTCACTTCATCAGATGCATACTGTGGAATTTCCACAGTATGCATCCGATGAAGTGAGCTGTAGCTCACAAAAGCTTATGCTCAAATAAATTGGTTAGTCTCTAAGGTGCCACTAGTACTCCTTTTCTCATTACTAGTATATTAACCTTGCAAAAATATACCACTGTATTGTGCAGTAAAGACCCAATACATGGAGTATCAATACTCTATGTTGTTTTCTTGGGAGTGTTTCTGCAAAATACAGTAGTATTTTTTTTAGGGTATCGTGTGAGTTAGTGTGAGCACAGACACACACACAGTATCTGTGTCCTGAAAGACACACATCTCTCACACCTTGTACTTGTGTTGTCATAAACCAGGTTCAGTATTTCCATTGGGTGTTTGCAGTGACATGGCTTACTGTATGATCTGTCAAGAAGTATGGAATTCAGGCATTTCTCATTCTGCTGAAAGCCCCAGCTGTGCTCTCTGTTTGAGGGGTGGGAGGGCACTGGACCTCCTGGGGGCAGTGACTGGAGCCATTCTGCCTGCAGGGAGTGATATGGGACAGAACTCCTCAGGCTCACATGGGGAGCACACCAAGGAGTAGTAACTGTGACCCAGGGGCCAGAACCAGCTTCCCTCGCAGCACTGGCCCTAGTCCTGCACCTTGCATGGAAAGGGCAGGGTATGGCCACGTTCTCCCCCCTGCCCTTTTTGACATGGCTGTTTCATTTACCGCATGCTGGATGATAACAAGAGAGGACTCCATGTTTCTAAAAACTAACCTGGCTCTTTGTTAAAAGAACTATTTACAGACATGCTGCTGCTGCTAGCATTCCAGCTATATACACACAGACTGACTTCCCAGTGCCTCCTCCAGATTCTTCCCTCCTGCAATCTGTGGTTCTCCAACCAACTTCCACGCAGGGTGCTACAATGGCTCGCTCTGCTAGCCATGCTAATGCTCCCTCAGTGCTTATGCTCACAGAGTTCAGGCAACAGGAGGCGGACTGCTCCCTGTGCGAGTGTGCAGGGTGGGCTGGGAAAAATGTCCCGGCATCTACTCACCCCACACCCTTGCACATCCATAGAGCATAAGCTACAGTCTGTTGCTACATATAGCAACCGTTTAACAACAGGTACCAAGTGCTTTCTATGGCAGTTTTTGTGTAACGAGAATAGTCTGTGAGTGCCGACTTAGACTATTCATACCCCTTGTTCATTACAGACGTACTGACAGTGTGCTCAGCACCATACTAAAAATGAAGGGAGGCACAGCCCTTGATTTGGGGGTGAGGGAGGGGCAGTGACGGACTTCCCCGGGCGGCAACCTGGAACTGGGGAACAGCTGAGCCCTCTGGCATACCAACCTGGGCTCCCTCTCATACTGTGAGGCTGTGACAAACAGCAGACCGCGCCTGGTCCTGCACTCACACAAACTTTTACACAAGCAGGGACACACCCAGCTGCAGTTGCATGAAGGCTTGACCTCAGCCACTCATGAACTAACAATAGAAAGGCTTCAGCCAGATCCCCCCTAGCTCCCTTGCCTAGGACCCCAGAGCTATACTGTCCTGCCCTAGTCAAAAGCCTGACCAGTATGAATTTATTACCCAGTCCGCACCTCCCTTAATGTGGAGAGGGCATGCACCAGTTTTTGTTCACTGAGTAGATTTCTCATATACTTCAAACAGCACACTGTATTAAGTAAGAAATATAAAACATTATTAGGTATAGAAAGATAGATTTTAAGTGATCAAAGTAATAACGTACAGATCAAAGTTGGTTACCTAAGAAATAAACAAAATCGCAATCTAAATTCTATAAACTAGATATGGTTTGAATTAAGCAGCATCTCACCCTGATAAGAAAAAACGTTCACCAATCTTCCATACACAGGCAGGGCTTTCTTCTTTCCTGCCTGGGTCCCCCTTCCCCAGTTCAGACTTTGTTCCTGTGGTGTTTCCCAGGTGAGTTGTAAGGGGAGTGAGGCACCATGGTGATGTCACTTCCCCCTTTTATAACTTCTTCCATGTGGAGGGAACTTCATTGTCCCAAACAAAGTTGCCAGCACTTTTTGTGGAAACATACAGGCACAAGATGGAGTTCAGGATCATGTCATCTGGTGAACTGCCCTTGCATGCTTCAATGAGTCATAGCAGCCATTACCCATATAGTGGCTGAAGTGTCCACAGGAAAGCTAATCAGATGAGGCTAAGCTTTTCCTGTGGCCCATTGTTTTCACTGATGAGCCATTACCTTGGACAGTTACTTTACAATGTGCTGGCTAGACTGGATGTAAACTAACTTGTGGGAGTTACCCAGGAGCAAGCACATTTGAAATACAGGTGCATAGTCAATATTCATAACTCCAGATACAAAAAAGTTGCACCTGATGAAGTGAGCTTATGCTCAAATAAATTTGTTAGTCTCTAAGGTGCCACAAGTCCTCCTTTTCTTTTTAAAAATGATACATACACACATGGAGGATAATTATATTCAGCAAACCCTAACTTTTCTATTGACACCTCACATGACATCTTTTGTACAAGATGCATCGTAATTATATCACAATCATATCCTAATCATATCACTATGGTGAATATGGGGTGCAGAGCGTCACAGGGGCTTTGGGTTGGGCCTTTTTGCTCTAAGGTCTCTGTGTAACGTGGTGGCTTTGGAGCCAAGAATGACTAGTGACCTTGGGTACCCAACTTGAGACATCTCAAAGGGGTCTGCTTTCCCAAGAGCAAGGGGTCAGTATTTTCAGAGAAACAGGCCCCTTGAAGATGTCTCTGGTTGGGCCCCAAAATTGCTGTTCATTGTTGAAATCTTGGTTTAGGATGATGGATTCTTCCCTTTTTTCCCCAAGCACAAGTCAGTCTCAAACTGCTGTGAATGGTAGTTTGCTTGGATGAATTAGGTTCTTGTTTCTGTCATTTCTGCTTTTGGCTGTGCTTCTAAATCACAGTTTAAGAGCCTGTGTCAAGGATTTCATCTTTGGTAATTTACGAAGGGCTGCTGCATTTTCTGTGGCGTGATATTACAGATAGACACAGTTCAAAGTATCTGTTACCCTGTCCAGCCACTTAGTGCAGCGATGGGGGCTGCCTTTGTTTCCAGAAAGCCAGACAATGGGGCTAGGAACAGCAGCCCTACGAAATGGAAGAAAGGGGGAAAGGTTCAAAGGAAGGTGAAGGGATATAGGATTCCACTGGGGTGCACTGAAACAACAGCAGATAGAAGGGGAGGCTGGTGGAAGGGAAAACAGATGGCAATGAGGCCATTTCATTGTGCATTTCACACCTGTGGCATTCCAAGCAGAGCATCTCGTATGCGCACACACAGAAACACACGTGTGTTCATACACACACACACATGCTCATATGTGCATGCAGACCCATGAACATACAAATGTATGCCTACACGTGCCCACACAGAAACATACATATCTGAGTGCACATGCGTTTGTGCTCAGAAACATACATGTATGCATGCAAACAGAGAAAAACACACACACACAAAATGACATCTGCTTTGCATTCTTCTCCAAAGGAAATGGCTGTTTAAATACCTGCAAAGCCTGATCTCAAACAGAAATGAATGACAAAGTATGAGATGTCCTGTAGATGTTGCTCCCAATAGAAATTAAATGTCATTGAAAGGCCTTGTTGTGTTTGTCCTTTTCAGCCCATGTTTTCTGTTGTTTTTGAGGGTGCAAGGCTTGAGACAGTGCAGGGTAGTGTGGTAAGTTAACAGCAGTGCTGTATCTCACATCAGTAGGGCTATTGCTCCTGTGATTTCCACCTTGCAAAGCACCAGGAAGGGTGTAGGTATGAGGGAGCCTCAAAAAGGCCAATGGCAAATTTGGATCAGATAAGCACCCTAATATTCATGTGTTGAACCTTGAAGTCCTTACTTTAAATGGCTAAAGGTGAGTAAGAACTTCAGGATATGGCCACAGTTACGTAGAAGATTTATCCAAACTTCTTGGCTGAGATTTTCAGAGTCCTAAGGTATTTAGAAGCTAAATTCCTATTCATTCATGTGGTGGGATGTTAGATGGGGTGGGATCTGAGTTACTACAGAAAATTCTTTCCTGGGTATCTGGCTGGTGAATCTTGCCCATATGCTCAGGGTTTAGCTGATCACCATATTTGGGGTCGGGAAGGAATTTTCCTCCAGGGCAGATTAGAAGAGGCCATGGAGGTTTTTCGCCTTCCTCTGTAGCATGGGGCACAGGTCACTTGCTGGAGGATTCTCTGCTCCTTGAAGTCTTTAAACCCTGATTTGAGGACTTCAATAGCTCAGACATAGGCGAGGGGTTTTTCGCAGGAGTGGGTGGGTGAGATTCTGTGGCCTGCGTTGTGCAGGAGGTCGGACTAGATGATCATAATGGTCCCTTCTGACCTTAATATCTATGAATCCAAATACCTTGGATACTTGGATGTCTCAGCACTCGTGTCTGTGAAACTGTTCTGTCTCATGGGGAAAGGCCAGCTCTGGCATTTGCTGCTACTTCTTGCTATTGGCTGGACTTGAGAACAGGTCCTGCTTTCTATTTAAATAATAAAAAGACTCTAAAAGAAAAGGAGTACTAGTGGCACCTTAGAAACTAAACAATTTATTTGAGCATAAGCTTTCGTGAGCTACAGCTCACTTCATCGGATGTTGCATCCAATGAAGTGAGCTGTAGCTCACGAAAGCTTATGCTCAAATAAATTGGTTAGTCTCTAAGGTGCCACTAGTACTCCTTTTCTTTTTGCGAATATAGACTAACACGGCTGCTACTCTGAAAAAAGACTCTAGGCACTCAGCCAGCTACCTACAAGAACCTCATTTCCACTACTTCATCATTGTGGGAAGCATACTCTTAGCTCTCTCCACAACCACTCTCAAACCCATTTGCAATGTGCCTGGAAAGTCACCGAATTTGGGATGTTTTGGACCATCAGGGAAGCAAGTTCCAGAGCCTCAGTGAGACCTCGCCACCTCTTTTACAATGAGAGGGATCCAGCCTGAGAGCGGCTGCTGACCACAGTTGTGACACGGGGAGAGCAACAGGCCAGTCTCAAGCAGTACTTCTGCTCCTGGCCCCATCTGGAACCCAGGAGCGCAGAGGGAACAAGAAATTATGACAGGAACAGGTGATTCCATTGAGCTTTGGCTGGAGGTTGGGGTTTTTCTCATTTTACCTGCCCCAAGTTTCCCTCTCCCCATTCAACTGTCCCTTTCTGTAAATCATAGGCATTTTCTCCATCTGTGTCTTTGATTTGGCCTGATCCACCCTAAAAAATAGAACCTCTCCAGCCACCTGCATTGGAGGCCCGCACAGGAAGTGGAGTAGGAGCTGCTACAGAGGCTCTATTCCACTTGGGGATTCCCATAGGCACTTGCACTCCTCCATTGGCTGGCAGAGCCAACTGTATGGCTGCTCTGTGCCATTGGCCAAAGAGGAACCAGGATCTGGCTCACTGGCTTAAGTGGAGTCACGGCTCATTACTGCTGCTGAGAGGTGGCTGGAGTTTTCTGAATTATCATAGAATCATAGACTTTAAGGTCAGAAGGGACCATTATGATCGTCTAGTCTGACCACCTGCACAATGCAGGCCACGGAATCTCACCCACCAACTCCTGTAACAAACTCCTAACTTAATGTCTGAGCTACTGAAGTCCTCAAATCGTGGTTTAAAAACTTCAAGGTGCAGAGAATCCTCCAGCAAGTGACCTGTGCCCCACACTGCAGAGAAAGGCGAAAAACCCCCCAGAGCCTCTGCCAGTCTGCCCTGGGGGAAAATTCCTTCCCGATCCCAAATATAGCAATCAGCTAAACCCTGAGCATGTGGGCAAGACTCACCAGCCAGACACCCAGGAAAGAATTCTCTGTAGTAACTCAGATCCCACCCCATCTAACATCTCATCACAGGCCATTGGGCATATCTACCACTAGTAGTCAAAGATCAATTAATTGCCAAAATTAGGCTATCCCATCATAACATCTTCTCCATAAATTTATCAAGCTTTGTCTTGAAGCCAGATATGTCATTTGCCCCCACTGCTTCCCTTAGATTTGAGTTGGCAATGCATTTTTTTTCATCAAAGATTCAATTTTTGAACAAAGCAAAACCCCCTGAAAAATCAGTGGAAATGTTTGTTGATGAATTATTGGAGTTTTGACCAGCTAATAGATCTGGCTGAAATGTTTTGATTGAAAGATGTCTCCAACATTTTGGAAAAAAACAAAATATTAAAAAAAAAATCTAGCTAAATGTTGTTCTGGTGTTTTCTACCCGCTCTAATAGCAGTGCAAGTGGGAGGAGGGTCAGGCCCCTCTTTCCTATAAGGGGACTCAAACTCAACACCTCTAAACTATGGAAGAGTTTGGATCCGGAACCATTTGCAAAGTCTGCAACTCACACTTGTCTCTAGTTGTCCCATGAGTGTGTTGGGGAAGAGCAAAGCCACAAATGGTTGCCTTTGGAAACCCTTCATGTTTCTCTGCATGAGGAGTGCATTACGTCCTTCTTTTCCTTCCCCCCCCCAACCACCAGCATGTTTACTTTTGAGACTTCTCTCTGCTCTCAGAGAGATCATAGTACTCTTGTTCCCCACGCCCTCACTCAGCCCTGTGGGGAATGTTTGCTATGTGAGTGTTAGCCAGCACTGCACAACAGTGTAAGATGAGAGCTTTGGAACAAGGCACAGATGTCTTCTGTTACCAATGCTAATGGCTTGAAAGTGATTACACACAGGTCCCCATGTGAAGCCCAGAGGTAACATCTGACAGAAGCAGATGAAGGTGCATATGGCCTGTTCAGATGCTTTTCTGACACAGTAAATTCAACCACAGCCTTTCAGTACTGATAAGGATTCTGCTTATCGTAGAAAAGCCACGGTGGACACAAGGCTAGCATCCGTTCCTCTGCCTTTGCTCGTCCTGTGACCTGATGGCATGTTACAAGGCTACAGGCACAACAGAGCTGGCCAACATTTTCTGGATTTCAAAACTTTGATTTTTGATTTACCTGATTTTTGATTTACCTGTTAATCATTCAAATGGCCTTCTGCGGGGAATATTCACCTCAATAAAGAGTACTATAATTGTGGAAGAAACGTGCTGTCCTTTATTCAAGGAATATAACTGCTGGATAAATAAAGAGTGAGAGCAAGTTTTAAGTGGTTACCCCATAAAAGTTAAAAGGGCCACTTGCATTTGTGAAACTTACAATGACTGTTGTCCTCTTTACAGCCAACAGATGGAAATCATTTCAGCTATGGTGGATGTGAACTGGAATTGGCCTAAAGTAACAACTCATTAATGCCGGTGGGCCAGGGAACCCTTTTCCTAAACTGCTTTCATTGGGCAACTGCTTTCATAAGATGCTAAGGTTAGAACACAGAGCCATTGGCTATAAATGTTTCAATCAATATGACAAATCCATAATTACACAGAGACCTGTGAAGTGAGAACATTGACTGTGCAAAACAACAACAACAACAACAAAAAACAAAACCCCAAACTACTGCAAGGGTCAAAGATTTATTTATATAAAATGAGGATTTGTATTCATTTTGCATATTCTATATATGTGTGTTTCTATAGAATGACCAATCCATCTGCCTAATTCATAAATCATAAACTTCCAGACAGCAGTTGCAATAAAACTAGGTGATCATTAAAGTGGTATGCACTGGATATATTTTCCTCTTCCTGTTTTGGTCTGAGAGCTCATTAAAAGTCCACTTGCTTTTTGAAGTGTCTTGACACGAAAGGTGATGATGAATACAGTGACAAAGGTTGCTAATAATTTCAAACACTCTGTCAGAATGAGATGGTGACAGTTTAGGAACTTGTTAGAATGTAGTTATCTGTATTTATCATATTCAGTTACTCCATAATGGACTTCGAATGGAAACAGAGCATTAAGCTGAGCAAGTATTTATTTTCTTTTTGGAAGTACATTTTAATTAAAAATGAGCTCTTCAAAAAATAAAGGTCTGGGCAGCTGAAAATTGCTCATTTGGCACCTCATGGCGCCCGTTCAGCAAAGCATGCTTAATTTTAATCACATGCTTGTGTCTCCTTTACTTCACATGTATTAGTGCTTTGCTGAATAGGGATGGAATTACTTATATGCTCAAAGTCAAGCACATTCTTAAGTGCAATGCTAACTCAGGGCCTTCAAGACTGGAGGCTTCTCTCTGTCTGTAGCACTGGGCAGGGGCAAGGTGAGCTTCCTTCTCTCACCCTGCTGCCCTACCAGGTCTCAACCTTGACTTAGAAGGACCCTTTCTTCTGTGGAGATGTTCATTCACTCTCCATGGCCCATACAATCTCTACTGACACTGCCAATGCAAGGCCAAATTAGTGCTGGCTGCATGGGATTACTTGCCCTCTAGAAAGAAAAGGAGTACTTGTGGCACCTTAGAGACTAACCAATTTATTTGAGCATAAGTGAGCTGTAGCTCACGAAAGCTCATGCTCAAATAAATTGGTTATTCTCTAAGGTGCCACAAGTACTCCTTTTCTTTTTTGCGAATACAGACTAACACGGCTGTTACTCTGAAACTTGCCCTCTAGAGTGAACCCCACCAGCTAAGGGTGGAATTTCAAAAGCCCCAATATGAACTAGGGGTGAAACTTTCAAAAGCGCCTAAGTCCCATTTGCAATGATTTAGGCATTGACAATCAATTGGATTAACGACCCCTAAATCCCTTTTGAAAACAGATTTAGGCTTCTAAATCAGGTAGGTGTTGCAAAACAGCACAGCAATGCCTAAATGCTTTTAAAAATCTGGACCTAGGTGCCTAATTCTCATTTGCTTTTACTTACTGCAGGTTGGATACCTAATTTCCATAGGCTTCTTTGAAAATCACAGCCTGGATCTACAGTGGTCACAAAATGCTCCCCAGACCTAAACTAGATCTGAAACAGAGCCCTAGAGAGGAGAGGATTTCCAATCCCTTAAACCACCTCCCTACCACAACTGGTGTTTCCCTTTAAGAGCTGCAATGATCTTTCATTAGCCTTGCATCTTGTCGGAGCAAGAATGCTGCTGCCTTCCTGAAATGCATTACTCATGCCATGCGAGCTCTTCATTTTCTTTCATTCGCTCGATGCTCTCAGATATAAAGTTACTATAAATCATGTTTTAAAATACGTTAGTGTAATGTTTCTAGAGCTGATACTAAGTGAGCTTTTGGGATCACATTGGCTCCTAAATCTTCTCTGAATTTCCCCATCCCTGAAGAATTTAAAGTATATTTCATCATAACACACATTTCTATCCTGAGATCCCAACCTCCCCTCTTTTTTTTTGTTCTATTGTTCATTTGTTTTTTTAGTGGGTGATTGACGGCTTCTGGTGAACATTTGATGTCTGTGCAAGATTGCTCTTCTCTTTTACCACCTAACTCTGTAAAGGGAGCAGAAAGGAATAGAAAGGAAATGTGTTACATAAAGAAGTAGAAAGTGACAGCTGATCCCAGCATCTAATAATAGGCTGCAGCATCTCCTCTGGTGTTTGATCCGTAAAATACTTTTATTGCAAAGGGGGGGGGCAAGGTGACTGAGATGATTCATCATTCGGGAAAGGAGCTGGGCACTTTTGTTTAATACCATGCACTAAAACAAGAATTTAACAGTGCTTTTTCTCCCTGGTTTACTTCCTGGTGGAGTGACACAATTGCAGGTCACAGAGAGCTCAGTGGTCAGTATATGCTCATAAAGAGAGAGGGGATATTTCTCCTCTGTTTCTATCAAATTTGATAGAAACAATTTGTTTCCATGCATAATGGTCTCAATCCTTCCCGGTGCTGGGCACTCTGGCCTGATCCAGCCAAGCACATAGACCTGGGCTACGTAAAGATTTTGTACATGTATAACTGTGTTGGTTAGGGGTCTGATATGAAATAGTTCTAATGGTATAACCTCTGCCGTGAATGCAGTTCTACCAGTAGAAAAGTGCCTTCTGCTGGCATTGTTTATTCCCCTTCCCATATGATGATATGGGTATAAGCACTTTTACACCAATGTAACTGTCCACATTAGTGGGTTGTACAGGTTTAACTATGCTGGTATCATTAAAGTGATACAACTTTTGTGAGTAGTCAAGGCCTTAAGCTTGTGCTGAACGTGAAGATGACTTTGTGATGGGTTTGATCACCCCTCTTTTGGGGTGCTACCTGATGTGCTGGGGTCCCACTGAGCCTGTCCTTTCCACCAGCCTGGATTTCCTCACCCTGTTCTTGCTCTGCTAGGCTCCCAAGCCTTCTCTAGCACACATACAGGTAAGGCCACCCCCAGCTGCAGACACAGACTTCAGCTCTGTGTGGGAGGATTTAACTAGGGGATTTACCCAGTACTCACGTGCACACCACATTTGGGTAAACCCAAAATAATATTGTCTTGTGCTGTATAGAGATCTACATAGCGTAAACTCATGAAAATCGCCCTCTCTCTCAATGGGGAGAGAGATATGCTCAGCTTTTTGCGTCCTCCCCCCCCCCCCCAGATATGAATTGCACAAACTGGGTTTTGAAATAAACAAGAAAAAAGTTTATTAACTACAAAAGGTAAATGTTAAGTGATTATAAGGGATAGCAAACAGAACAAAGCAGATTACTGACCAAATAAAACAAAATACACAAACTAAGCCTAATACACTAAAGAAACAGGTTACACATAGTAATTTCTTACCCCAAATGTTGTTTTAGGCAGATTGTAGAGTTTGTGCTGCTCAGAGTTCCAGTTATGTTTCTTTACAGGCTAGACCCCTGTTCTCAGCCTGAACTTAGCCCTTGCCTTCCCCTAGCTTAGTTCCTGGGTTTTGTTTAGGAGCTTTCAGTAGTCTTCCTTCTTGGTCAGGAGGCAATGGAGAGCCCAGATTGCCTTGCTTCCCAGCCTTAAATAGAATTTACATAAGGCGGGAAGCCTTTGTTTCCAGTGGAAAAGTACCAGCAGTGTCCAGTGTGGTATTTTGTATGGGGTGACATTATCACCTGACCTTGCAGTGTCAAAGCAACCATAAAACGAGGTTTATTTGCAATGTCCACAGGAAGAAACTCCAGGAAGATGGGAGATCCATATCTTCGAAGACTCATTGTCTTTTCTTAATGGCCTATCAAGGCTGATTGCTTACTGTCTGGTGGGCGTCTCCCAAGTACACCCACAGTTGTAATTGTTACATAGACAATATTCCTAATTTCAGATACAGAAATTATACATGCATACAAATTGGATAAACACATTCAGTGAATCATAACCTTTCCAATGATACCTCACATGACCTATCTTGCATAAAGCATATCTTAGTTATGCCATATTCATATAATGATAATGTTTCTATGAAGAATATGGGGGTAACGTCACAGACTTCAATGGGACTAGTCACATGTTTGAAATGTCATAGATCTGAAGGCAATATTATGACTATCTAACCTGACCTCCTGCATGGCAGTGATTCCTGCATAGCCTGGGATTGAACTAGAGTGTATCTTTCCAGCCCTGATTTGAAGACTTCAGATGATGGAGAACCTACCACCTCTCTTGGTACATTGCTCCAGTGGTTAATGACCCTCCAAATTCAGTGTGTGCTGCAGGGTATTGCTGGATGGGGCCAATGTGCTCAACACCTGCCAGGACTGAGCCCAACATCTGCAAATTAACTCCTCTTTTAATAGAATTCTTTCTGTATTAGCCAGCTCTGAACTCTTACCCCCACTTGAAGATTTCTGACCTTGACTCACCTAGAGACTCTGGCAGAACACTGATTATACCCTGCCCTCCCTCCCGCCTACCTCCCCGCCCCTTACCTGGGATTGCTCTCTGCCTCTGAGCCCTGTCTGTTGTGTTCACAGCAAACACTCAGAGACGTTAGAGGAAAACATAAATACTCTTGCTGGAAGATTGCAATGTAGCACCGTTTTATTTCCTAGATTTCAGAACAATTATACACAAGAACCAAAAACAGAGGTACAGCTCTCTCCCCACCTTGCTTTAAGCTGGCTCTTTCCAGTCCCACTGTGTCCTATGCTGATTGACTGTGGCCCAGATTACGTGGCTTCCCTCAGAGTCCTCTAGTCTGCAGGCAGGACCAGGAAATCCCTCACACTTAAAGCCATAGCTTGCCATTATTAACCAGTTTCTAATACACTGCACTTTGTCTCCTTGTCAGCACACTCTTGTGTCTCATCCTGAACAATTTTTCCCTCACCACCACTTGCCTTTTCAACCATTGTCCTCTCTGCTCCTGCGCTTGTCTCTCAAATCCTTGTGCACACAGCCTAGTCCTCCTGCCTCTGTTTCCCCTCATTCATTGCTCCCTTTGCTGTTCACTAGTCCAGTTTCCACCCTCTCCACTCCACTGAATCATCTCTCCCCAACATATCCATTGCAATCACTTCCTTGTAGCAAATTCCAAGGTGCACCTTGCTTCCCCTCTCTTCTTATCCTACTGGAGCTCTTGGCTGCTTCTGACACTGTCGATCACTCCCTCTTCCTCTGCTTTCTCTGGGCTCCTACAACTGTTCCCTACTGGTTCTCATCCTGCTTCCCTGGTGGCTCCTCTTTGGTGTGATTAGACCCTCCCATTTCCCACTCTCTTCAGCAGCCATTTGAGCAGTGACCCAGGGTCCAAGGTGGGTGGGGCAAGCCCGTGTTGCCACAGCTTCATGGCTGTTGTTACTCAAGCTATCTTGGAGTTAGAGACATTAAAGCTATCTAGGGTATGTCTACATGCGCTGCGCACAGTGGTGTTGTAGCTGTGTCTGTCCCAGGATATTAGAGAGAGAAGGTGGGTGAGGTAGCTTCTCTCTCTCACCAACAGAAGTTGGTCCAGTAAAAGATATTACCTCACCTGCCTTGTCTCTTTATACAAGTGCTGCAACCACTCGTTCTGCGTGCACTGAAGGCATCCCCTGTGATGGATGATTACTGGATAAGAGTTTGATGATTGAGTGTTTCAACGGGGGGCCCAGCTTGAGACATCTTAAAGGGGACTCAGCTTCAGAGGGTGGGTGCTCAGCACTTTTTGAAAATCAGGCCCCTTTAAGGTATCGCAAGTTGAGGCAGCAAAAATCACTGGTTACTTTTGAAAATCTTGGCCAGTAATAAGGTATCAGATGAACTTGGCCTCTTCTTGGGGTTTCCCGTGTGCTCTTGAAGATGGCAACGTTTGTCATCAGTTCGAGTTTTCGCATGAATGAGAAAACGTCTGGAGGTGGACTTTGTTGCTGGGTGATTTACGGATGAGATGACCGTGAACTAGCCTTCTGTTGCCCCACAGTAAGTTTGGTTCAGCAGAGCTAAGGGCTGCAGGTTCAAGGTGAACTAACAAAAGTTGTTATATGTCGAGACAGTCATCCCTTAACAAGATCCGATATGTACCTGTCATCCTGCCCCACTCCTGCCCTGTGCAATTTGAAATCTCTTAGAAGTGTATCAAAAAATCTCACATTCTTTCAAATTGGTCCCACAGGTTTCCCATGAGAACCCATGTCAGCTGAAGAGGCTGCATGATGGTAGAGAGCTGATACAGCCATTGAGTTCACTTCTGGGAGCTGAGAGGGGACCCCAAACCCCTTGGTTTTACTTGACCTCCCTTGAAAATGATTGGCTTTGAGTGAGCAAGTGCTGCAATCTTTGCAATTTGATCCCAGAGCCTGCGATGGAAGTTTATGCAATATATAGAGTAAGCTGAGATAGGGATAACTCATAACCTCTGTCTGACCCTAGCTGTCCATCTCAAGTGAACAGGAGCTCTTTGTTTAAGGTTGGTGGAGCTATAGGAGGTGTATTTAGCTTCCAGTCATGAGCTGACGTTAAACATATGTGCCCGGAAGGATGCTTCTTCATTTATCTACAAGTAAGTATTGATTAAGAGAAGAGTAAATCTGTGCAAGTATTGACCTGCTCTGTTGAACTGGTACCAAAACATCAAAGGTATTTTTTTTTAAATAAAGCCCTTATTTGGAGGGGGGGACTTCAGATATTGTATATATAAGAAGTAAAGGGAACAAATAACAATCCACGAAAGAACCACCCAGGTGAAGGTGAGTTTGTTTTAGAGCACCCGGGGTATGTTGCAAAATTTCAAACTGTAGCGCTGACGGGGCGGAAGGAAGGTGATAGAAGGGAGACAGTTTTGGTGAGTATGCAGTGTGTTTAAATAAAGCCAAACTGTGGTAGAAAAACAAGCGTTCATCCATGGAGCTGTGTGGTATCAGCACATTAGAACACCAGCCACATTAGAAAAGGGTTACCACTTACTGCAAGCGGTGGTCCCATTGTGCCACACTGAACCTGCTGGCTCCTAGCCTAGGATGCAATACACAATAGCCTTCTCTCTACTGGGAAAATGCCTTGTGTTAGAAAACATGTTAACTAGCACGTTTTACCTAGGATCATGTTAAATGTGATTTTGCTCTTTGAGTACATCTGCTGCTGCAATCAGAGATGTGACTGCAACACGTGTAGATGTGACCGAGCGAGCTTTGAGCCAGCTGGCTTGAATAACAATAGCAGGGAGGCTGTGGTAGCTGTTCTGCCCCAGAGCAGCCTATGCCTAGTGGCTAGGAGGGTGAGACCTATGTTCAAATCTCTGTTCCAGAGTGGGGATTTGAATCTGCGTGTCCCACATCTCAGGGCCCTAAGCGCTGGGCTCAAGGTTATAAGGGTACCTCTTTCTCTGGCCATTTTGTGAATGGCTCCAAAGTCGCCTTGTGAATCTAGCCTGAAAAAAAATAATTTTTGACTGAAACTTTTTGGCAAATTTGTGTCAGATGCACAAATAGTTTCAGGTTGAACCAAAAACTGCATTTTTTTGGTGAATAAATGATTCGTCTAAAAAATGTCACCAAGCTCTAATGCACACATGCACACACACTCACACAGGCCCGCATGGATATATGCACACTCACTGTCACACACCATTTCTCACACACTAGGGATATTCCCCAGCAAGCTAGCAAGTGAGGGGAATGTTCCCAAATTCAACCAGACAGAAAGAGAAACTTAGCAACTGGCTCCGTTTTCAGACACATTTTATGGCTCAGTCAGTTCACGTCTCATAATTTGTGTCCGGTTTAGAGCTCCCAGACTGGAGGCCTGATGAGGAGGGTTGCAGGGTAAAAAGGGGATTATTGAGGGTGTGTCTGCATGATTTCCACGTGCTGGTACTTTTAATCCTTTGCATCGGCCAACAGCCTTAAAAAAGGGGGGAAAGAATTTACATGAGTAAACACTGCAACTATATCCCATCCTATTATATTAAAGTAGCTCTGGGGAATCCGAACATTTTCTATAAAAGGCAAGGTGCCTGGCACTAAAAATCCTTGTAAATGACTACCTTGCAACAGCCTCCAGCAGCTGTCCTAGCTGCCCAGATCCTGGTTAGCATTTGTGAATTAAAAAAGAACCAGACACGCTATTTGAAGCCAAACCACAGAATGAATCCCATGTTGTCAGAAGCGTTTGCCTTCCTTCTGATGGGTGAGGGGTGCTGTCGACTGGCTTGCAATTGACCAACAAGCTCACAGCAGAGAAAGATTGGTAAATCAGCTTTAGCTTGTTCATTCTGCAGTGCCTAGAGTGTGTTTGTATTCACCCCTCTGGGCTCCAGCGGGGGAGCAGAAGGGGTGGGGCCTCAAGCAGAGAGGGAGAGGCCGGGGCCTAGCCTCCCCCAAGGGCACGTTCACCCACTGCTCATGGTCAAGCCTCTGGAACTAGGATCCCACCTGTTAGGACCCAATGTGATGTCTGGCGAGCGACTAGAGGCGGACTCACTGTGCTGCCATGCCCATACACTAGGGGGAGTCTAGGTAGTGATGGGTCTGCACTAAACAATCTTTTTGATCCTGATGTAAAGCTGTCTATCTTTTTTTTCCATTGGAAGGATTTTTATAATTTATTTCTCCAGACCACCAGTGTTACTGGAAGCTGTCCTTTTCCAAAAGTGAGCTGTCTCGCATCTGGCTGCTAGCAGAAACTGAGCTCTCAATGGCTGCTTCCCCAAGTCTGCAGCCTTTTTTAGACTGTGACCATGGTAAAATCATTCTGGGTAAAATGTGTGTTTGTGCTTGACCCAAACAGCCAGTTTCAATCTGTTGATTGGTTTTTGTCCATTGGAATGGCTGGAGAAAATGGCCATGTATTTATCACATGACTCGTGTCTAATATCACATATGAACTGCATTTCATTAATACCCGAAAGGCCCTGTCAGGCTTGAAGGAACCCCACACAGTAGAGGAAGTGGTAGTGGGAGGTAAGGGTGGGGCAATACCAAACGATACAAGAGCAAAGGGGCAGAGTATAGGGCTTAAAAAGTAAGGAGAAGCTTGGATGTGAGGCGGTGGAGGCTAGGGAGCTATTGGAGGAAGCCAATGAGCGGGAGGGGGTTTAAGTTCTTGCCAAATAGCATGAAATGTAAAATGTTACTTTTAATGAAAGGACCCAAAGGGCCAGATTCTCAACTGGTGTAAATCAGTGTCTCGTGACTGAAGTCGATGGAGCTACATGATTTACACCACCTGAGGATCTGGCCCAAATCCTGGTCATGCATATGAGCATCCAGCCACGAAGGGGGTAACCACTCTAACACGTCAACTCCTGCCATTCCTCTCCCATTAGAAGGGTTGCCTGTAAAGTTCTTTTCAGATTCCTTCAGTGGGTGGCTTGCACGGGGAGCCCAGCAGCCAGACGCTGTTGGGCAGTTCAGAGTCCGCTCCTCTCAGGTTACAGCATGTTATTAGGGGATAATCATGCCAAAATCACAGACTCCACAGAGTCTTTATCACGGGTGCTGACGTCAGTAAGCTCAGTCAGAGTAAGTTGGGGGTTGTTGGTTAAATATGTTGGGTGTCCCTGCTTGTTTATGAGCTCATGTTCCTGCATTTCCCAGGAGGAGCCATGTATGAGAGAAATCAGACCTCAGTACTTGTCCCTTAGCAGTCACTGGAGTTTGAGGCATGGTCAGATTAACATGGAGCATTTCCTTGCATAAAGAATTTTTTTTTTTATTGTGCCTTGGTCACTGCTGGTAATATTTCTAATAATTACTTGTGACTCTATATGAAATCTATGGCCAGCATTTTGGCCCTGATTCAGCAAAGCACATAAGCGTATGTTTAAATCTATCCCCATTGAGCAAACATTTAAGCATATATATAACCTTAAAGCATGTGCTTACATCCCATTGACTTTGATGGACTTAAGCATGTACTGAAGTGCTTTGCTGAATCAGGGTCTATGTAATTTCTTTAATTTTCTTTAGCAAATGATAAATATACTAGCAATTGGCTCGACAAGGGCTGTCTGCCCATCTCTTTCTGGTGTGATAATGTAAAAATATCTAGTAATAGAAATACTTAGCCCTTCTCTAGTGTCTTTCATCTAAGGATCTCAAGACACTGTACAAACTCTTAGAGTAAGCCTGAAAATCTCCCTCTGAGGTATAATAAAAGATGAGATGAGTAGACAGAATTATCCTCCATGTTACTGATGGGGAAACTGAGGCACAAAGGGCAAGTGTCAGAATGAGGATTAGGATTTTTAGGGGTTGCTTGTGGCAATAGCATGTATGATACAGGGCAGATTAGCATAGCCCGTTTCACAGGGGTGATATGCAATTTGTGAAGCGTTTCATATTTTGTAGATCGGACAAATGCAGGAAAATAAACCATTGGGGAGCATTTTACTTTGGGTTGGGGGGAATGGAGAGGGTGGCCTAACTGAGCTTTTTCATCTTCTCCATTTCATGGTATCCCTGTTTATTGAATCATTACCCCCAACATCATCCAGGGAAATGCTTCAAAGCTCAGAAGGAAAAGACGCCCCTTCTTCATCTCAGCGAGATTTTGGAACTGGCTTATTTATGATAATAGAATCTGATATTGGGAGCAAGGATCAAACTCCCATTTGGTGAGCACTGGAAAGCTTTTACTGCATAGAATAAACCTTTGTGATTTGGTTTCATTTTCTGAACACTTAGCAGAGCTGAAAGGGTCTTTATCTGAATGTGATAGACCTTGAAGATTTGCTGCTATACACATCAAAGGCTAAGTAGCTCTTGGCTCCAAGATATCCTGTACAATCTCACCTGTGAGTCTATATCCTTGTGTTTATAATTTGTGCTTTCTGGCTCATAGGAAAAGCAATGGGGGAAGTAATGGTTTAAGCTGAAGCTTTGATAACCCAAAGTGACTTCTTGGTGATATGCCGCAACAAAATATTTGCCTAGGAGATATACTTCCCCTTAGTTGGTTCCTTTTTGTTCCTAATCGGAACAGAGGCTGCATATGTATAGAAAATATCCCTTGTAAAAACAAGCTAAAATCACTAGGCTCTGAGTGTATTTAAGTGCTGAGAGATTTAGTAGTAGTTTGTCTGCCTGTCGTATGGCAAATTAGTTCAATGGCTGCATATAGCACTATTAACTAGAGCAGGCAAGCACCATTCAGAGGAAGCATAATTCATCCTAATAGTTGGCTAGTGTGCAGGTGTCATATCAGCAATAAATTAATATCTTGCATTATGGAATGATGGCAGTCACTTCACAGAGGAGATTGCAAATGAGGCTCCATTACAGTCTGCTGATTTCTCCAGATACTCCTCTAAAACCCACAAAAAAGCACTCACTGGGGTGCTCCACTCCTGCAGACCTCAGAAGGTCCATGGAAATGCACCTCTTGCCTTCTCTCCTCCCAGACCTCAATATTGCCCAGCCCCATGCTCTGCAGTCCTCTGCGGGTCCAAATAGAGGGAGGCCTATGTGTGTATGTGGGTGGGGCAGGTGGGGAGTGATGGCTGATCACTATCAGGAGATAGTGCTGGTTGAAATTTTCTGAATTTTTAGATTTTGATCCCCCAAATTTGGTTTTGTTGGGGGGACAAACAACTCTGAAATTTTCAACAAAATTTTAATTGAAAATGTGTTTCTCTAGAGCTGTGTGGAGGATTCCATTGCACAGAGGATTTCCATATTTCAAAACTTGGTTTTGTTCCAATTTGGAACAACCCCCCAATTTTTGAAATTCCCCCAGATGGGGATTGAGCAGTCCGCCTAGGAGGCTGCTCGAGCACCGCAGACCCTGGAAACCCAAGGCCATTAGCCCAAGATCCATCCACATGGTGGGTTGTTCTGGAGCTGCAGACCCAGGAAGCTCTGGGGTCACTAACTCCAAGGCAGTCTGTGGGTGACTGATGAGCCTGGCAGGTGAGCTGGCAGGAAATCAGTCAGGTTCCTGATGAACCTGGCAGGCAGGGTTCCATTGGAACTCTGTGGAAATCGAACCATCCCCATGCAACTTTTCAATTTCAATGAATCAACAAAGTCCGATGAAACAATGTTTCATCAGAATTTTTCTGACCAGCTCTACTTATTGTTTAGCTTTCTCCGGCAATATTTATTATTGAAAATTAACTATACTCACTCCTTTGTTTGGGACCCAAGTCAGATCTGAAGACAGACAATGCCAATTTTTTTGTCTGGTGCTGGCTTAGATCTTGTCAAAATCTTGGGAGAATCAGCCAATGGACACCACATCTGATACTTAAGGATTCTTCAATGATCACACAAAGGCATTATAAGAGCCAGTGGCTACAATCCAAAGCTAGAAACATTGAAATTGGAAATAAAGTGCAAATTTGTAACCGTGTTGGGATATCAACCGCTGGAACAATTTACCAAGGAATGGGGTGGATTCCCCAGGAATTGAATCAAGAAAGGACTTCTTCCTGACAGATATCCTCAGCTCAGCCACAAGTTAGGGGGCTCATTGCAGAATTTTTATACTGAAATTCGATTACCTGTCTTATGCCAGAGGCCAGCCTAGATCAGTGGTTCTTAACTAGGGGTACATGTACCGTTGAGGGTATGCGGAGATCTTCCAGGGGATACATCAACACATCCAGATATTTGCCTACTTTTACAACAAGTGACATAAAACACCCTAGCGAAGTCAGTACAAACTAAAATTTTATACAAT
This sequence comes from Lepidochelys olivacea, assembly GCF_965140295.1. Lineage (NCBI taxonomy): Eukaryota > Metazoa > Chordata > Testudines > Cheloniidae > Lepidochelys > Lepidochelys olivacea. Next base: position 20,683,977 of record NC_140424.1, read on the forward strand.
GACTTGTTTATACTGCTCTATATACTATACACTGAAATGCAAATACAATAGTTATATTCAGATTGATTTATTTTATAATTTATGTGATAAAAATGAGAAAGTAAGCAATTTTTCAATAATAGTGTGCTGTGACACCTTTGTATTTTTGTTTGATTTTGTAACCAAGTAGTTTTTAAGTGAGGTGAAACTTTGGGGTACTCAAGACAAATCAGACTCCTGAAAGGGGTACAGTAGTCTGGGAAGGTTAAAAACCACTGGCCTAGATAAACAGACCTGTGATGGGATATACAAACCCCACACTGGCCAGGAAAGGGTTAATGAGCTGCTGTGGGATCAGTCAGCCCCAACCCACAGCACCTGCCACAGGTATCTGACCTGAAGGGAGGGGTTAAAAGGGAAGTGCCCAGCTCAGCTGGGGGCTGGTTGGATCTCCAACCCTTGCTCTGTTGGAGAAATTGACTAGAGACTGCTGCCTGCTAGAGCACCCCGGAGGGAAGGTTGGTCTGATGCAGGGCTGTTGCCTTGGAGTTATTGCTGGTGACTTGCCTATCATTGCTGAGCCAGCCTGCTGCAGGTGGACCCCACTTGAAGGGGATGACAGGCAGATTAACCTCCCCCCCTAACCTTTTGTCTTGTCTACCTGAGTGGGGACACAGAAGTGGTTTGTTGTGAGCCCATGAGTCACCTGAGCCCAAGTCACTTCTGAAAATCTGTAAGTCTGAACCCAAACCTGAGCCCTGCTCTAGTCTGGAACCCAAACCTAATCCAGACCCCAACACCAGTTCTTCACCCAATGTGTACTAAAATCAACAGGGGAGAACAGACCAGTTTGTTTCATAAGCGGTAATTCTGACTTAGACACAGTCCTCACAGATTCAGTATGGTTCTTAATTCTAGTCCCCATAAAGTTCTGAGGTTCTTACTTTTAGATTCCATAGTTCTATGTTATCCTAGACCCCACAGAGATCTTTTCTCTTTGGTCCTTCAACCTAAACCCGCAAATAGCTCTTAAAGGTGATCTATTCTGTATCCCACAGAGCCCTTTCGAAGGTTATACGTCAGTGACCTGATTTTCAGCGGTGCTGAGCAGTCAGGCCTTTGGAGTCAATGAGTTCTCTCCTCTTCATTTTTCATGGACACAAAAAAATATGGCTCTTCAGTGTTTCTAATTACAGGATTTCACTCCTCTTTAGCTCTAAATTTATCACTGTACCTCACAGGCCTGGTGCTTAGGAGTGTTAATTACTGGCGTCAGGAATGCTGACTCATGAGACAGATCATTAAGAATGTCGCACAGGTTAAAAGAATAAGCCCTGCAATATTTCAAGCTTCTCCTTTTGCTATTGTTGCATTTGCTATTTCCCTGATTGGGGACTTTTATGGCACCAGCCAACGTCATACCTATGGAGTCTTTGGGAGATGGAAAGCTGTAGCCAAGACAAAAGGTGGAAGAGGTACATTCTTAGGCTCCAAATACCATTTTCAGTAGAGACTTTTTTAATATAGGAAAAACCGTTCACTGCAGGGGCAATGCAAATCTGCAGAGCAAATGCGTTTTCCAAGTCTGAAGATGATTACAGATGGTGGTAATAATACAGTACGCATATTGGGGGTTTGCTTGCTTTTAAGGGACACTTGAGGAATTCCTTTACATTTTCTTTATTAGAAAGACTAAAACAGTTTCTTGTGGCACATAGATTCCTAGATTTCAAGGCGAGATGGGACCATTGTGATCATCTAGTCTGATCTCCTGTGTAACAGAGGCCCCGGAACTTCCCCAGAGTAATTTCTTTTTAGCTAGAACAGATTTTTTTTTTTTTTTAAATCAATCTTGTTCTGAAAATTGCCTGTGGTGGAGAATCCACCATGACCCTTGGTAAATTGTTCCAATGGTTAATTGCACTCCTCTTTTTTTTAAAAAAAAGCATGCCTTATTTCCATTTGACTTTATGTAGTTTCAGCTTCTAGCCAAATTTTAAAGGTGCAGGAATAATCCCAACCTTTGCAACTGCTCCTTTGGGATTTGAACCTGGGCCCTCTTGCACTAGAAGTGAGAATCATATTCCTAGACTACTTTCAATGCTTTTTCATATTGAATACAGATTATTCACAAGAATTCTTTAGTTGGGGAAGCAAGGTTGGGGGAGATGGGAAAGGAATGAAATTTAACTGTCAGGACCTTACCCTGAAAAAAGTTAGCACACCTAGGGGAAGAATTCTGCTGGTGTCCTAGAGTTCCTCTTTCCTCTTCATCGGTAAGGATGTGTGTAGAAAACACTGGACCTTCATCCTGCTGTGTGTCCCAAGAGAGCGCACCATGCAGGTTGGAGAGGGGAGTATGTACAGGAGGACCTTTGCACCCAATCCTGGACTGGATTCTTGCATAAATTAGAGCAGCCTGAAGGTTTGCAATGGCTGCCTGCAGCCCCCACAGATCTTTATGTCAGACAGGGAAAGGCATCATGGGATGAGTGTGGGGCAGGCTCACTCTGCAGCCCCACTAGGATATCAGCAGAATTCTTTTGGAAGGGTAGGGGGCCTCAGTTTCAGATTTTGCCCAGGGTCCCCCAAAACCTCTGTGTAGCTCTGGTACTATGTTTCTCAACCCTGACTCCATAGGAAAAGCACCACTCCAGGACTCAAGCAAAAGCCCCATTAGCTTCACTGGTGAATTTGCCGAAGTAAGGACCATGTCAAGCTGCAGAAGTGGGATATAAAGGACAATTTTGGGACTCCTCTGAAAACACAGTGCTAAATAGTGATTTTGTGTGTGCACCTGGGGAAGTATTTGTTGAGGTCTCCTTTCTCTAATGCGAGTATCTAGGCCCTGATTCAGCAAAGCACTTAAGGACCCTAGTTAGGAGGGCTGGGATTTTTCAAAAGCACCTGGGTGACCTAGGAGCACAAGCCCTGTTGAAAGTCAATAGGAATTGTACCCCTAAATCATTTAGGGGCTTTTGAAAATCCATAATGTTAAGGACCTGATCCAAAGCTTGTGAAAGTTGATGGTAGTGTACTCATTGACTTCTGTGGGCTTTGAATCAGGCCCTCATGCTATTTATTATAGACATTTCCTGGAGTTTTATCATTGTAAGGCAGTGATAAATGGGACACCACTTCAGTGTATTTTGTCTTGTAGTTTGTCGACTGACTGCACATGTGCTCTTTGTTGGAAACATGATTGACTTCCCCTAAGCTGAAGGCTTGTGCATGGACTCTGGAAATCTATCCTCCCACGCCCTTTTTTTATCCTAGTGATTTAATGCTCTTTTCTTCAATCTGGAGAGATTTCAGGTGCATTAAACACTTTCTGGTATGAAAATCTCTACATTCTGTCTTTCAGAGGGGTCTAGACTAGCATAGCTTTCATGGAGACAGGCGGATTGCAGATCTGGCCTAGTATGCATTATAAATCCACCATGACTCATTTTAGAAGGCTTGATATTCTTTTTTTCTAGTTGAATTGCAGCCCATATTCAAATGTAACCAACATAAGCAGTTACACCATCCTGGGCTAAAACTGAGCGGGACAGTCTTTTTTGCAAATCTTTTTCTGAAGACAAAATATTCCTAATGCTTCCCAAGCCCCTTCCCTCCCTCTAAACCTGCTGAGGCATGAGTGTTATATTTAATTTAATAAAATATCTGATTTCCTTCCATCCCCCTCCCCCGCCCTGGCAGGCCTCAGCACCCTCTTCTTTCTGTTGTATCCAATTGCTCCAGCACAGGAAATGGAGCAGTCAGGAAACTATTAGAGATCCCTCTGTAGGAACAGATGCCAGAGGCATTGACAGAAAACACCATGGATCCTCCATGTAAATCATCACAGAGTCCAAACTGTAGATTGTATCTAGCCAGAATTAAGTGTTTCATTGTGATATTTGCCATCCTTGGGGGAAATCCAATCTTGAGTTGCATGGGTGTAACGGAAGTGAAGTAAGTGGGGGTTGTGTGGGAATGACACATGGTGGAATTTGGCCCTTTATACCTTGAGGATGGATTTTGCCCTATTTTCTTTTACTTTAGAAATTTATTTCTAAAGTAGTTTTAGATCACCCAGCCCTTAGCTAGGTGAATTTCTTAATCAGTCCCACTTCTTTCAAGACACCTGTGCAATGGTGCTAGAATGTGTATTGAAATTTGCACCAAAGCCCCCTATGGAACAGAATATTAGACCTGCTCCAGGGTTTGTGAATCCGTCCCTCTCTAAAGGCTGTCCTAAAGAAGCTCCACTAATAATTCATCCAAGCGAGATTATCCTGAACTGGACAAGGCTTGTATTTTTGGAGAAGATCCTGTGGTTCTAGATCTGTTTACCGGTCGTGTGTGTGTGTGTGAGAGCACAAACTTGCTATCACTTCAACACATACTCTATCTAGAGTAATAGGTGAACCTCCAATGGATTGAAGGTTTGGGCCAAAATTTTCACAGCTGGGTTGCTAAAGTTAGGCTCCTAAATCCGTATTTAGGTATCTAATTAAAAGTGGCCTGATCTTCCAAGGGGCTGCATGTCACAGTGCAGGGCAACTGCACCTGTATTTCCCTTTAGTGGGCTAGCAAGGGCTTCCAACTCTCCAGCCCTTCAGGATGGAGACCCGTGTCTCTCTCCCTTCTGACCAGGGTATTTCCAGGCTGCGCAGTTCCCCACCTTCACTGTTTTATTCCAAGCCCAGACAGGTTGCCGATTACACCTGCTTGCTTTCTCTTCATAGGTTAATATGTATAATTGCTACAGTTATAAGGTAGCACACAGCACTTTCTAGGTAAGCCTATTTTATTCTGAAGGTAAAAAAGCATTACCAAGAAAACATATTAAAACAATAAAAGAACCTCCACACATGCTGATAAGCTTACCAGAGATCATACAACCCTGACATGGGCTCTGGCAGGGCAGTCCTTCAGCACCCCGCCCAAGGGGATTCCTTGTGGTTACAAGCTCATCACAACTTCAGCTCAGAACAAGTGCCCTGCCTTATGGGCCTCAATGGGCCAAGTCTTTGCAACCCTCCCCTAAGGATTGGGGTCCTCCGTGGACCAGGGGTTCTGTCCATTTGCTGGATCAGAAGGGAAGGTCTGTTTAAAACCAGGCTAGTTATTCAAAAATCCTTTCTTTGTCTGTTGGTCTCTGGAGAATCCAGTTTGACCTAGTATAGGTGCACCTCTTTGGGGGGAGGGGGGTCTTCAAAAGGATGCCAGAGGCACTCCACTAGCATTCCCCCCTCCCTACTAGAGAAGGTAAAAAAAATGCCACAATAACACAATTGCACTTTTTAATTCAATGTATCCCAAAGGTATTACCCCTAATTCAAAAAGATTTACCTTAATTCTGTAAGTGTATATGAATTGCGTAAGGTTTGTTCAGGATATTGCCAGTTTCCCACACTGAAAATCTGCATCTTCTTTTAACTGCAATGAAAGCTGCTGGGTGCACAGGGCTTAGGTACCCAACTGTGGATTTAGGAGCCTAATTTTATTATTCCACTTCTGATGACCTGTGGCTATGGTTTTATGGTAAGAAAGAATGAGGGTGGATGAATGTGTATGTTTGATTTGTGTAGATCAGTGGGGGTGGCAAATGAGAGTGGTGTGCAGCTGTGAGGGGCTATGTGTGTTTGGGATTATTGGGTGTGCTGGTTGGGTGGTTGTGTGGGACATTTTGAAGAAATGTGGCTGTTGGGGCACGTAATCCACTGTCTGTGCAGTCTCCCTCGTACAACCAAAGAAATTGTTACATGGGAATTAGCTGTAGAGTAAGTGTGGTGATTGGTTGAGCTACTTCTGACATTGTAAAGGTCCAAGACTCTTGGCATGGCATGGATACGTGCTTTACTGTAGAAATTGGCAGTAACAGTCTGTGAACCCTAGTGATAATTCAACTGGGTGATGTTCTAAACAAAGAGAGCTCTCAACCATGTCTGTAGCTGTTTCCAACACTTCCCTTTGGCTCAACAGACATTCTAGGCTGCAGAATGTCACTCTGTGTCAATCCTGGAATATTATTATGTCGATTTTTGAACGTCCAGGTGCTCATTCTGCCCAAACTCCTTTGCTCTGGAATCTTCGATTTAAAAATCTTGCAAGATGAGGCTATTGTGGTTTCTGGTTCCTGGTTCTAACTGGGTTGGAAATGTGGAGGAAGAGCCCACTCCTCCTCCAAGCCATAACCTGGAAGGCTATGGAAATCAAACACAAACAACCAAAAAATGGACCAAACTTTCCTTATATTATACAGAGCTTCTAGGACAGTTCAAGTTATGGATAAGGGTTATTATTTTACCTAACTTGTTTTTCAAGACATAACATACATGTAGATAATATGAATTAGGTTGTCATAATTCAAATTAGAATTCTGGCATTAAAGGGCCTAACTCTCTCATTTACACTAAGGCAACTTTCCATGCTAGAGCAGTGTAAATGGGCCTTAAATGGGAATAAATAATATTGACACCCACTTTAAGGTACCTTGCAGTGCTAGAATGGCATAAAGTGGTCTTAGTGTAAATGAAAATTAGTCCCCTTACGTGCATAGGTGTCGACTTACTCAGATCCCGGGAGGTGATCGACCTCTGCTCCTCCCCAGGCCCCACCCCCACTCCACTGCTTCCTCCAAGTCCCTGCCCCGCTCCCACTCCACCCCACCCCTTCCTTCAAGCCCCCACCCCGCCCTCCCTTTTCCCGCCTCTTCCTGCCCATGCTCCTGCTCCTCCTCCCAGCATCTCCTGCACCCTGTTGAGCAGCTGATCATGGCAGGCAGGAGGCTGGGAAGGAGGGGGAGGAGCTAATTGGCATGGCCGATGGCAGGTGGGAGGTGCTGGGGTAGGGGAGGAGGGGGCTGATCTGCAGGGCTGCTAGTGGGTGCTGAGCATCCATTTTTTTTTTTTGGTGGGTCCTCTGGGGCTGGAGCACCCACGGATTTGGTGCCTATGCTCACATGTACATTATGATGATATCATTATTTCTGTTGAAACCATGGAAGGACACTTGAAGGGTCCAAACTGCTAGGTAAATTTTATCTGTACTGATATTGTGGGTAGAGTTGGGAAAATATTTCCAGCGGGACATTTTTCTGTCATAAAATGGTGTTTTGTCAAAATCAACACTTTCCGTGGCGACCTGTTAATTTAGACATTTAAAAAAAAAATTGAAAAACCTTTTGATTAGGTCAAAGTGTTCAATTTCAGCCTTTCCAGAAAAGAATGTTTTAATTTTTTGTTTCCAAATAAATTTCCAGTTAGAAATGTTATATTATAAATTATATAAAATTGTCTATAGCAATAATATAATATAAATTATCACATAACAATTGAAAAAGTCAAAATCAGAATGAAATTTTTGATTTTTTTGAAACATAACACTTCAATTGACCAGAAATGATTTTTTTCTAAAGTTCATTTTGTGGGAAATTTCTAATTTTGGTGTGTTTTTTTTTCTGATTTAAAACAAAAAACAAATGTAGAAATGTCAAAATTGTCCAAGAAACAGAAATACAGTGTTTCAACCAGCTGTCATTGGAGTTCTGTAGTAACAAAGTGCCTTTGGATATGTGTAGCATTTTGACCTAAGCAAAGCAATCAACAGGATTAAACTACATTCTTTACTGAAGTCAACTCACAAAATACATGAGTTCCATTATCTGGCTTTGTATTTACCCCTCCTTCTCCAACACCCCCCTCCCCCTTTCTTCACCTAAGCTCCCTCTAGTGCTCTCAAATATGTATTGCCTAGGGCTGGTTGAAAAATCTCTCCATAGAAACTTTTTTTTGGACAGAAGATAGGGTTTCAGTTAACACAATTTTTTACAGAAAGTGTTCTTTCTTCTAAAACATTTGATTTTTCATCAGAAAATCAAAGACCCAAAACCAAGAATTTTCAACCAAAAACCAGTTTTGGTTTTGTAAGTTTTCAGCTGAGAGTTTTGGGTATTTTTAGTCACATTTTTCAGTTTTCATTTTTTCAATGAGAAGTGCAAATTTTCCACAGGAAAAAAAAATAACATTTTTCAACCAGCTCTTGTACTGCACTTTCTCATTTCTGCTGTTTGGCTCAGTATCGCCTCTAACTGCATGGACACAGTTTTGAAAGACTGTGGGAAAGGCAGAGAAGCTGTATGGTGCCCATTCACAAACCAAAGGCATTAGAACAGTCAATATTTCAGTCTCAAGCTGGAAAAAGACATGTCTCTCCTCTGTTTCAAACAATCTGAGTGATGGTATAAATCTGATTTCCTGGAATGTTCAGCTAATGAAGTCACTCTGTTCTCTAGACTTTCCAAAACTTTTCTTTTATGCAAAGATGCTGTCACATGCAGCCTAATGGACCATTTCAATGTGATAGCTGATGGAAGAACCTTACTGTTTTAATTTGGGAGGTAAGGGAATGTCAGACATCTGTGATGTTTGAATATGTCCCAGTTTCCCAGGAATGCTGCAAATTTAGTTCCCAGTGTAGGCAAAAAACAGTGTCTCAGCAATCATGATCTCATCCAGAGGGTTCATATAAGTGTATCCGAATAGGAAAAGAGATGCTGTGAGGCCCAGAATATCATGGCATAGGAGATGGTGTCAGATGTGCACACTGAGATGAAGTCAGAGGAGGCTAGCAAGAGGCTGAATGTGACTCCTCAGCCTACAAGTGTTGTGGAGGAGTGGCAGTTGGAATGCTTTGGTTCAAGACTGCAGGAGGCTGAGCGGAAAACAGAGATATGATGATTAATGGGCCCAATGTGATTCCATCTGAGCGGTAGTAAAGACTTCAATTCATAGGGAAACTGAATGGATGACCCGCAGAACGAGCTCAGATTGCCAAGTGTGAGGTTAGGGGGAGGGGAGCTCCTATAAGCGAGGAAGTGAATTCTCCTTCACAATGGGTGATGACATTTAGAGCAATGGACAACTTTGAACTCCTTTGATCTGCTGCCACATCCTGTCTCAGGGAAGACTGAAATCTTGGCATTAGAAACAGTGTTTTGGAACATGAGGACTTGATCCTGATTAGTGTTGTTCATATGGCAGTGGGACCTAGAAGCTCAACCAGGGTCAGGGTCCCATTGTGCTAGGTGCTGTACAGACACATGGTAAGAGAAAGTGCGTGCCCTGAAGCGCTTACAATCAAAATAAGCCTGACAGACAAAAGGAGTATCGTCTCCATTTTAGAGATGCTACAAAGAGATTACTTGAGTTGCGCAAGTGCACAGAGGAAGCTTGTGTCCGACAAGAATTAAACTGAGAATGGAACCTAGCTCTTCTGGGTTCTAGTTCAGTTTCTTAATCACAAGACCATCCTTCTTGTCTAACTACAACACTCTGTGGGATCTTAGGTAGATTGTTGTAACAATGTAGCAGCCCCATGCAGAGGGCCTAATTAGTGACTTTGTCGGGAACAATTCCAGAATACTTAAAAGTAGAAATCTGAAGATACATTATTCAATCTCACACACTCCTTGTGTAACTGTCTTGTTGACCCTTGAAGAGCCAAGAAACCATAACTGGACAACACCCTCATCTCTCTGACGTGCACAGTGATCATCGTGAAACGTGCATTTCACTGCAAGTGCCTCAGTTTCTGTGCTTGTGCGAGCTAGCGGAGTAGCCAAACCTATGCCCATGTATCAGTGATAAACATTATGCCTGTAGAGAGACAAGGTGGGTGAGGTAATACCTTTGATTGGGCCCACTTGGTTGGTGAAAGAGACCAGCTTTCACACTTCTTCAGGCCTGGGCACCAACACATCTACAACAATTATGCCTGTAGCTCTCATAACATGTATGTAACTTTCATAGCATAGTTCCTCCTGGGATTAAAATCATGCACTGGATACCCATGGAAAGTTCCATGTGCTCACTTGCAAAGCAAATATCAGGAGTGGTGTATAACCATTACATAACATCCCCCAGTGCCCACATAGACCTTGGGGCTCTGAGTCAAGGGGGCAGATAATGTTCTGGATGGATTTTTGTGCATGTTGAGATGCCTCAATACAAGGTAGTGAAACATGCGACCCCATCACATGGCATGTCACTGTCTCAGATGCGCTTTATCTTGTGTACAGGATGAACTGTCTTTCCAGTCTGATCCCCTGGTGCTAATGGCATTCCATATGGCAGGTACACACAGTTTTTAATGCTGTCTGGCCAACAGCTGTAAAGGAATGGTGGAGGTAGGGTTGTCACCCAACTCCCATAGGAATGAGCAGAGAAAGGAGGAGCTGTGGGAAGATCTGCATTGTGTTGGTCATGCCAGGGGATTAGGATGGGCAGTTTGGATGGCTGTGAGTGGCGGGGGGGACAATGTGAACCCATGCTCCAGGGCCACCCACAGTCTCAAACATGACTTGTGGCAATGTGATTGAGGTGGAGCCCTATGAAAACTTTCCTTGCCTCCCGCAGAGATGAACTTTCTCTCTCAAGTGCCTTAAACTGAGAGAATGGGTCAGATTCAGAGGCTGTGTAAGGTGGCTTCAAGAAGTCTACAAGCTGGTCTCACATACGCCTCATCCCAGCCCCTCAGCCAGCAACCCACGCCAACTTCTCACGTACTTACATTACGGCCATTTCACACCACTCAGACATTGCAAAGTGGCCTTAAAGTGGGTTGCATCTATTCTAAGGCCGCTTTATGCTGCCAGAAGGGCCTTGTCTACATAGATTATAGGTTATAAACAACATTCCCAAGATGTGAATTTTAACCAACATAGTGATGCTAGTATACCCCCCAGTGGCTGCTCCCCTTCCCATATAAGAGGGACCTTTTGTAGTTTATCTTAGGTTGCTTGGCAAGGAGTTTAAGCTAAACTGCAAAAAGTCAGCTTTATACCAGAATAAAAGTGTCTCCATGGTGGGGAGGGGGGTGATATTGGTATAACTAGACCCATCTGACTGGTAATACTTTCCTGTGTACAGTCCTCATTTTCATGTATAGCCTTGTCTCATGGGAAAGTGTTACAAGTGGATTATGTGGGTCTGGTAATAATGGTATTTGCCCCCCACCCCAAAGTGGACACTTTTATTCTGGTATAAGGGTGGCTTTTCTTCAGCTTAACTTAAACCCTTTGCCAAGCAATATAAGCTAAATTGAAAAAGACAGTCTTGTACCACAGCAGAAGTATCCAGTGGGGAGTGTGTGTGTGTGAGGTTAATATTAGTGTAAGAGTGGCTTTTTTTGGCTTAGCTTAAGCCCCTTGCCAAGCAATGTAAGCTATACCAAAAATAAAAAGCTACTCTCATACCAGAACAAGAGTATCCACACGTGTGTGTGTTAATAACATTATAACCCCACCAGTTTAAATTCACACCTTAGCTTACACCCCAAAAATCTTTGTGCCTGAGGCTTTGTCTACATGAGAATCAGGTTAGACTCCCTTATATGCACCAAGAGCCAATTTCACACCTATAACTGATACCCATAAGATATTTCCTCTGGATCCAGCCCAGTGTATGTTACCTGTACTCACTACCTTATACAGATGGACATCTCTGCTTTTCCCACCCCACTGGATGCCTGGGGGACTTGGATATTTTTAAAGTTGTATATATATAATTAGGCTTGGAAGGATGAGATTTTTATCGGTAAATGTTGATTTTACCATACATGTATGAACTGACGAAAAATATTTCCATCAATAATCATCAACATTTACAGATAGGAAAGTACTGCTTGAGAACTTAGTAGAGTTTGATTTAAGGATATTTACTTATTATTTTGACATGTGATATTGACAATTTCTGTTTTAATGGTTATAAAGCTTTAACTTCTTGAATCTCAACATTTATAGTCTATAAATAATTATTGTCTGACCCTCCCCTCATAATTTCCCACAACTGTGAAAATTTAAATTGATTAAAAAATGCTGAAAGATAAGCATCAATATTCTGTCAAAATTGTAAAAAAATAGAAACCAAATTCTGCCAAGCCTATAGATAGCAGAATGATTTTCCTATTGATTTTTCTCTCTGGATGTTCTCTCTAATATTTCAGCCACTTTAAGCTCAACCTCCTCTTTGCATGAGAATGAAAGGCTTTCTCAGGCCTGCCCAGTGAGAGTGAGTTTGCTTTGAGCTGTGTAATTTCTTCTGGGGCTGGGTGAGGAATGGTGGCTAGAGCTGCTGTTACAGTCAGAGGGGAAAAATAAACAGCAGAAGTTAATATTTGTGCCGTGCATCTGTCTGATAATAAAGTTAGCTGGAGACAGCATAGCGTGGCTTCTTTGCATGCATAATCTGGCACTCCTTTGCCCAGGAAGCACAAGGCTCCATTCTCCTTCTTTCCAGACAGGTTCTCCGAGGGTTAGTAGTGTTTTGTTTGGTTTTATGGCTGATGAGCTGAAACCCCCATTGGATTTAAAAAAAAAAAGTGTTTGATTATGGCTCCTGGATCCTCTGACCTTCCAAAGAAGGTGGGGATGGGGTGTGAAACATTGCTCAAGGAATTCTATCTTGTCTTAGCTCAAACAGACCTCATCAGCATGTGACAGTGATTTATGGACCGGGCTTTGATTTCCTCCTTATAGAAGAATTGTGGCAGATCTGCAAGTGGCGTAAATTGGTATCGTCCCTGAAAGGAATGGAGCTATGTTAATTTATACCAACTGGGAATCTTGCCCTACTGTGGACGACATGTCCTTCATCTTTCCCTGCTCTTCTTGCATATGATTCAAATGCAGGTTTCCTAGTAGATCCCAAATTGCACTTGCCCTGGGCTGCCAATGATCCTGAGGCCTACATCAGGTTGGGGAGGCCCCTCGAAGTCCATGGTTCAGCTGTGAAAGTAGCCTCCAAGCCCTGCAAAGCGAAGGCTGTTCTCCATGCAGCCAGAACTGTTCCTCCTTCACAGCCTGAAACATGTTGTGTGAGGCAACTTACACAATGGTTTTGCCAGCTGGCAGCAGCTGAGGACGGAAACCCTCTTGGTCAGGCTGCTTCCTCTCAAACTTACAAATATATTTTCACCACAGCTCAAGTATTTGAATCAAAACATTCATCGCTTGCTCATTCATCACAGCTTCCACCATCCATGGCTCAGCCCACAGCCAGCCTCCTGCTGATTAAACACATGCCAGGGCTAACACGGCTCTTTACCTGGAAATTCAGCTGCAGAGCTGCCCTTTCCTAAATGCTTTCAAACCCCCCAGTTGTCATCACAAGAGAAATGTTACTTACTGTACAGTGAGGCTCTCAAAGCTGCCTAAGGGATTCAATTATCCAGTTAGTTTTTAATGGGAATTAAGCATCCCAGTCCTTTAAATGGCTCTGAAAATCTGTCTAAGGGCCGAGCCCTGTTCTGTGATGCCTAGGTGGTATAGGAGGGTTAAGCCGGGAATAAGGGTGGTACAGGGTGTCTCTTTCCCATCCCACAATTGTGTGTCTGGAAGGATGTCTGGATAATCCACCTACTGGCTCTTCATGGCCCCAAGTGGGCATGGCCTACTGGCTTGGGATGATAGTCAACTTCTAGCTGTTGTAGTCTGAAGTACTTGTCATATCTATCCTTTGCTCATCACTATGGTATCTGAGGCCTAGATACGCAAAGGTATTTAGGAACCTAATGCCCTTTGAAGGCATGAGTCAGGAGGCCTGTATTTTGATCTTTATCGAGATCCAAACTTTGCCAGTGTTTGGGTGGGCAGTTGGAGCTGGTATTTCAGTTCAGGCCCATCGCTGCTGCTGAGGGACAATATTTGGTCCAACTCCAGTACTACTTAGCCATATTCAGATACAAGATGGCTGAATTTTTCTGATAAATTAAGAAATAGCCTTCTCAACTCTCTTAACTTCTTCACTCGCCCAAAACCCTCCTCATCCCCTTAACCAGCTTTCATCCTAAACATGATCCAAATCCAAAATGAACCTTTTAGAAAGACGTAAATGTCTCCATTAACATTTCCCCAGGTATTTTTCATTGCCATGAGACTCTGCAATGGTCTAGCTAGGAGTGGAAGGGCTGAAATATCTTGAGAGGATATTCTTATGGTGTTTTCAACATGCCCAGAAGGAGGACATATGGGATATTTCCCAAGAGCCTGACTTTGTGATATTTTCCACCCAGTTTTTCAGACTCAAGAATTTCAGAGAAGTTACCAAATTTTTGATGCTGAGCTGAACTGCTGGATCTTCTGGGTTTCTCACATCACTAATGGTAGATTTAGGCAACAAGACCTTGATTGCTTTCTTTTTATGCTTGAAAGATTGGCTCATGTACTTCTCTGTGAGTGTTAACTGGTGCACCACAGAGATACTTGGTTACACTAGATGGTTTCTAAAGGTGGGATTTTCAGACATACTCAGCATTGACCTAACTCTGCTCTCACTGAAGTCAAAGGACTGATGTCCGTGGGAGTGGAGTTACATTACCACAGAGTTGAAAATCCCATTTGTTAATGTCTCAGTCAGGGCTAGCTGTATATTTTCCATCAAAACTTTTTGGGGGAGGTGGAGAGGAGTGGGGTGGAAAACTGGATTTTCAACTAAACTAAAATTTTCATGGAAAGTGTCTGCCGTTTTTGAAAACTTTCAGATGAAACTTCTCAGGTTTTGGGCAGTTTTGGACTAAAAAATTTTGGTTCAGATGAAAATTTTCAGTTTCTGTGTTTTCAGTTTTTCTTTGAAAAGTAAACATTTTCCACGGGGGAATAATGTTTTCCAACCAACTCTAGCCATGACAGCAAACTTGCTTCTCAGAGTCAGGGTCTTTTCTCTTGTGAATTTCTCTTGTGAAATTTGTTAGTCTCTAAGGTGCCACAAGCACTCCTCGTTCTTTTTGCTGTTACAGACTAACACGGCTACCACTCTGAAACTGGACTTTTGTTGAATTTTTCTCAATTGAACAAATTGAACTTTTCTCAATCACTCTTTTCTATATTCAGGCCTTATCCTTCTCTGTTCCTCTGAGTTCCTCATTTTGCCTGCTGATACCCTTTCCCTTCATTTGCTTAGCAATATTTGCAAATCAATTATGAGAAGTGGGACATTGCATTCCATGGTTTTGAGCCTGGCTCTATATTTTGGACTTGATAAACCAGCTTCTGATTTTGCATTTGTGACTGATTGAAATGACGAAAATGTGGGCACCAAATTAGAAGCCGGTTTTAAAAATAATCCCCTTCCTTTGCTATATGCTAGCACTTTGTCTGAAGAGCCCATCTTCAGCTGAGCAATAAGGCATGACACAGAATGCATGCCTGGGTGATTACAGTGCGGTTTGGGTGTTACCATACCCTGACAGCAGGATTGTCTGGCTATGTAGACTCCCTCTTCAGGCCTTATGCTACCAGCACTCCCAGCTATCTTCGAGACACCACTGACTTCCTGAGGAAACTACAATCCATCAGTGATCTTCCTGAAAACACTATCCTGGCCACTATGGATGTAGAAGCCCTCTACACCAACATTCCACACAAAGATGGATTACAAGCCGTCAGGAACACTATCCCCGATAATTTCACGGCAAACCTGGTGGCTGGACTTTGTCCTCACCCATAACTATTTCACGTTTGGGGACAATGTATACCTTCAAATCAGCGGCACTGCTATGGGTACCCGCATGGTCCCACAGTATGCCAACATTTTTATGGCTGACTTAGAACAACGCTTCCTCAGCTCTCGTCCCCTAATGCCCCTACTCTACTTGCGCTATATTGATGACATCTTCATCATCTGGACCCATGGAAAATAAGCCCTTGAGGAATTCCACCATGATTTCAACAATTTCCATCCCACCATCAACCTCAGCCTGGACCAGTCCACACAAGAGATCCACTTCCTGGACACTATGGTGCTAATAAGCAATGGTCACATAAACACCACCCTATACTGGAAACCTACTGACCGCTATTCCTACCTACATGCCTCCAGCTTTCACCCAGACCACACCACATGATCCATTGTCTACAGCCAAGCTCTACGATACAACCGCTTTTGCTCCAACCCCTCAGACAGAGACAAACGCCTACAAGATCTCTGTCAAGCATTCTTACAACTACAGTACCCACCTGCTGAAGTGAAGAAACAGATTGACAGAGCCAGAAGAGTACCCAGAAGTCACCTACTACAGGACAGGCCCAACAAAGAAAATAACAGAATGCCACTAGCCGTCACTTTCAGCCCCCAACTAAAACCTCTCCAACACATCATCAAGAATCTACAACATATCCTGAAGGACGACACATCGCTCTCACAAACCTTGGGAGATAGGCCAGTCCTTGCCTACAGACAGCCCCACAACCTGAAGCAAATACTCACCAGCAATCACACACCACACAACAGAACCACTAACCCAGGAACCTATTCTTGCAACAAAGCCCATTGCCAACTGTGTCCACATATCAGGGGACACCATCATAGGGCCTAATCACATCAGCCACACTATCAGAGGCTTGTTCACCTGCACATCTACCAATGTGATATATGCCATCATATGCCAGCAATGCCCCTCTGCCATGTACATTGGCCAAACCGGGCAGTCTCTACGTAAAAGAATAAATGGACACAAATCAGATGTCAAAAATTTTAACATACATAAACCAGTCGGAGAATACTTCAGTCTCTCTGGTCACTTGATTTCTGACCTAAAAGTGGCTATCCTTCAACAAAAAAACTTCAAAAACAGACTCCAACGAGAGACTGCTGAATTGGAATTAATTTGCAAATTGGATACAATTAACATAGGCTTGAATAGAGACTGGGAGTGGTTGAGTCATTACACAAAGTAAAACTATTTCCCCTTGTTCATTCCAAACCCCCCCCCACCCCCCCACTGTTCCTCAGACGTTCTTGTTAACTGCTGGAAATGGCCCACCTTGATTCACTACAAAAGGTTTTCTTCCCCACCTCCCTCCCACTCTCCTGCTGGTAATAGCTCATCTTAAGTGATCACTCTCCTTACAGTGTGCATAATAAACACCCATTTTTTCATGTTGTGTGTGTATATAAATCTCCTCACTGTATTTTCCACTGAATGCATCCGATGAAGTGAGCTGTAGCTCACGAAAGCTTATGCTCAGATAAATTGGTTAGTCTCTAAGGTGCCACAAGTCCTCCTTTTCTTTTTGTGAATACAGACTAACACGGCTGCTACTTTGAATACAAGACATGAGGCCAAAGGCCTAGTGGCTTTAACCATCTGACAAGGGCAATGATTAACCTGAAATGCTCGGCATGGGGCATCTGGCTGCTATTATGAAATGGAATTTATACATAAAAATAAGGCATACAGTCATGGGCATTTGCTGGACATTATAGACATGATGTCATTAGCAACCAGTCAGAAAGTTCCAATTACATGCAGGTTTCTAAAGCCGTAAATAAAGAGTAACAGCTGACAGGGTGATAAATAGCCCACACCTCCTCATGCATGGTAAGATGTCTCCAGCACCCGAGGAAGTGTGACTATCCATTCCCTAAAGCTGAGACTTCACTGACAACATGGATTACGCTCCAAAAATCTTTCCTTTTCTTGTAACACAATGCTTCCATATTCATAACTTTCCTCTCTTTACACACCCAGAACACATTCTTGTACGGCTTGTGGATTTTCCTTCCTGATCTGCTTATTTGAAGTCTCTGGAAACTTTTTGCAAAATCTGTGACAGCAGTCAAAATAGTGAAACATGCCCCAAGGTATAAAATTCAGAACTAGATTTCAAACGTTGCCAAGTTTGAAGGTATTTGGATTCAGGGGTTGGGTTTGAACCATTATAGTCATTGTGCTCAGATGTGACTTTCCAAGCTGGATCCAGATTTGGATCCAGATGCTTCCAAAGTTCAAGGTGATTTGGATATTGGCCCATCTCTAAAAGTCTAGAAAACGTCACAGACTTTCTGATGGTAAATGTAAGTAGCCCTGAACCATGTAGTTATTCACCTCATAATCCTATTGACTGGAACAATTATTAGACAGTCAGATTGTTTCCTCTTTTTTTTATTGGATAGACAACCTTAAATCTGGCATTTCCTAACTCTTGAGCGCTTAACTTTGCAACCTTGATATTCTTTTGATACACTTTATTTTGTTTGTTTGTATAAATACATATGTAATTGCTTATGCAACCTGCAGTTAATGCTCAGAAAAGGAAAAGATTTGGGGCTTTTTTATTTAGTGGTGGAAGTTTAACTAGTTAATAATAACACACCATATTCATGACCGTTTGCTTTTATTAACTGAAACACCCCAGGAAAAATTTCAAGTTATAACCTCAAAGGTAACATTTATTATATAACAGGAAATATTAACTATGTTAAAACAAAATCCTTACAAACCTGAGGTTTATTGAGTTAATTTCCCTTAAAATTGGCAGACAAAAAGGCCAATATAAACACAAGAGTCAGATAGGATGGAAAAATGCTTCTTTACTTCTAGGTAAGTGGACCTTTCCTGTTAAGTGTATGGACTGGTTGGTTGTGGAAGCTATTATTTCAGGCAGGAAATGTATCTTTCATCAGCAGAATGGAAGCCCACGGCTTCAGCTCAAGATGGTTTTAAAATGGAATAAAGTATTCAACTTTGTCCCATTTCCCCTCCCCACTAAGTTGAGAACTTCAGAAATTTCCATTCTCTCCCACTCTCCTTGTCCTGCCTGAGCACAGTCTACAAGGCAGGTATAGAACAGCAAGACTGACAAACTCGAATGGAGTTCCTCCATCTTCTAGAGGAGGAGCAGTGAAGGTGGCGAGCTGGGTGACTAAAAATGGTAGCCCAGTTGAATTGGTGGATCCAGGAAACACCAAAGTCAGAAGCCAAGAAGGCCGTAAATGCCTGATTAAATCCATTACACAGAGCAGAACATAGAAGGGAAGCAAAATTAAAATTAATGGATACCTAAATCCCCTAGGCAGCTTTGGCAATCTCAGCCATTGTGTGTGTGTGGTTTTTTTGAAAATCACACTCGCAGCCACTTCGGGTCTTAAAATAATTTTCAGTCAATACACAGAAAAACCCAGACTTCTGAATGGTTAGGACTGGTCCAAAATTTGTGGAAAAGGACATTTACTGAGGTAAAGTATAGATCAGGCGAAGTGTGATAATAATCAACCTGTACTGATTTAAACAAATACCTCTTGTTCCTTCTGGCCTGACTCAAACATCTTTCAGCTTTGTTTTTTTAAACACAGTAAAAGACAAAGTTCTTTATGCAGCTTTCTCACTAATTTTGTTAGAAGCTGCAGTCAGTGCCTCTATGTGACAGGAAAGGAGTATGTTTTAAACAGCAATATTAATAATAATAGCAACATTAAAGTATAGGGAAGGATTACCAAGGTAATTGTGAGATCTTGCTCACTAATGCAGGCTATTAGCAAAAGATAATCACCTCTAAGTCAGTCGCCTTTAGCCCTAAAGTACTGTGGAGGAGAAATTATTCCATTCAGTACAAAGGTAATTTAGATAGTGATGGATGATCCTCAGAAGGTCACTGTTCCTATTCGAGGAAGCCTCCGGATATCCAGGGGACAAATCCTCGAGCTGGTTAAAATGCATCATAAATTAGACAATCTGAAATCCAAATACAATAAAAATAGTAGTGTTATGTTGGAATTTTGGTTCTCAGCTCAGGCCCTGTGGGAAAGAACAACAAGCCCTCTCCCCATACATTAGAGTGGTAGACTGAATGCATCACATTCTTAGCTCAGTTAAACCAGGAATCTCCCTACCAGCCAGCCGGGGTCAGGAGGCCTGAGTGTTGTTTTTGCAGTGTCTCCTGCCCCCTGACTTGTCTTGATCGCAGAGTGAGTGAGAAGCCCTTCCGCATGAAAAGCCTGGACACGACATGTCCATCAAAGGGCCCAGTCATAATCAGTAGCTCAACAGAGGGTGGTCTCCAAAGATCAAAAACCTTATACTGGGAATAGCTTGGGATGATTTAAAGTAGTTGCTTATACCTGGGAGGTAGATTGAGATATTTGAGGTAGCCCCAAGTGCAGAGATCACTACGCTGATTTATGTGTGAGATGAGCATGGAGATTAAAGTTGTCCCCATAGGCCCAGGATCCTATTACATGTAGGTCCTGGTGGCACTTTTGAGAGCACGGAGGAGACCCAGACCCAACCTGCATCTATCTGCCTGTTACACCCTGCAAGTAACATAGTGCTCTATGCTATCAGCATCCTGTTTTGACGTTCCTCAATCCCACACAAGTGCTTCATTTACCATTTGGAATATAAAAAAGGAAAGGGAGAAACAAGGCCAGAAGCCGGCTCTTCATAACCCTTCCTGAGTAGCATTTGGAGCCTCCTATATTCAGGACTGCCATTAAAAAGTCAACATACTTGCTCTTAGGGAAAATGTGGATTTTGACTACTGGAATCCATTCCCTCTGTATGGTATACCTGTTCCTGTATTTCATGTAAGTTAGTAAAGGGCAGCATGAATCATGTGGAACAGGCTTCATATGAAAAAGTGACCACCACATCTACCGGAAGAGGGATCAGAGGCAAAGGAAACTGTTAATAATGTGGGCATGGCCAGGAGGCTATTTATGTGCATAAGAAGCTTGAAACAGAAATCTATCTTTCTTTCTTTTCTCCCTCCCATCAGACACACACCTTGGTTTATTACTGTTAAGTGGCTCATGGTTGCTAGAGTGCACATACAGATTTGTTATTGTAGGGTTGCTTGTTGGTACTAGGCTGCTATTTTGTTTTTAAAAGGGTCATTGAAGTTTTATGTGGGGGAATAATAACAATTCCTAGCTCTTATTTAGTGTTTTTCGGCAGCAGCTGTCACAGTGCTTTACAAAGGAGGTCCGTATTATTATCCCCATGTTAGAGATGGGGAAACTGAGGCACAGAAAAGGGAAGTGACTTACCCAAGGTCACCCAGGAGGCTAGTAGCAGAGCCAGGAATAGAACCCATGTTTTCCAAGTCCCAGTCCAGCACTTTATGCACTAGGAATGACCTGAACTTTGGAAACAAGCACCAGGGAAAAAAAAACACACGGACAAGCGCCAACCCTGTCCCCAAAGTTAAAAGAATGTTACGGGTGCAAAGTCAACCACTCAGAGGCTAAGAAATGCCAGAGTCACGTTGCCTATGTAACCTTAATTTGTCCCCCTGTGGGGGTTTAGGCTTAGTCTGATTCTGCATCCAGTGCTCTCTGACAATTCCCATTGACTTCGGTTCAAGGAATGCTGGTAATAATCGCTGCACCTGATGCATCCAAACGTTCATCAGTTGTCCTTGAGTCACTTCCATTCACAACAATGGGACTTACACACATTGAGCAAGGGGAGAAAAGGGAGCCTTGATACACATGCTTGTCTGTGACCCTTGCCGCGGAATAACAGAACATTCTGCAAAGGTTAATGGTTCTAGGACATTACAGCAGAATAAATATTTGGAAGCAAAACTGAGAGTCACCATGAGACAGTGTTAGTGCCTGTTAATCCCCAACACAGGGAAAAGAGACTCCATGGTTCAGTCCAGTACATAGCTGAATAAATTCTGTGGCTCTGTTTTATGACCTGTTTCTGTCTGCGAGGGGCCTCGCCTGCTCATTCTTGCACTATTCCCATGCGGCTTTCCCTGGATGCCTGCCTGCTTTGGCTTTACAGACAGGATGATAGAAGATGAGAGGGTGACTTACTCTGAGAAATTATCACAGGGTTGGCTCCCCAAGGAAGCTCCAGTTACCTGTTCTCCAACCCAGGGGTAGGGATGAGGGACCAACTTCAGACCTGATGTCAGTGGATGCAACTCCACTGACTTTAATGGATTGAGCTGAGTAATTGAATTGAACCCTGCACCTTTAAGGGTTGGTTTTGGCAGCATTCTTTCTAGGGGTAGCCACGTCTCCTGGCCCTGAGGATGGGACTCTGAGAACTGATATCATAGGAACATTGATTTTCAGTTGGACTTGTGCTCCCAGTGGCTCTTTTGAGAATCTCCCACACTGATTCTTCCATACTAGGAGCTGCCCTAGCAATCAGAGTGGGAAAGACCTCTCACTAAAATGGGTTAGCATAGGATAGGGGGGTAAGGTTAGCACTATCTACTGGACTTAGGAAAGACCTCACATTGTGATCATTTAGCACAGGGGGTGATAGGATAAGCATTAAGGTTAACATGATCTATCAGAGAGAAGATCTTACATTGCAGTGGGTTAGTGGGGTAAGGGGAGGGGAAAGGAATTCAAGTTAGCATTAGCTATCAGTGACCTCATATGGGGGTGGTGATGGTGTGGGGGCTTAGGGGTCCACTCAGGCCCAATTTTATAGCTCAACCTGGACTCAAACATGATCCAAGCACAGCTGACCAGAACCTGACTCGAGAGTGTCAAGTCATTTACAGATCTGGCCTGACACTTCCCCCCCGCAACAAACCTGTGTCAGTACCACCGTCTCATCCTTGAGGCTTGGCCTGGTGGGGGCTTCCTGCTCTCCATGTCCGCCATCTGTCTCCAGCAGCCTCCTGCCCCTGGGGTTGCTGCAGCAGCTGTGCACCCCACTCTTGCTGGCTGTCACCTTGCTGCGCTTGTGTGGGTTGTGGAGTGAGAGGTGATGCAATTCACGGGCATGCTCACTGCGTTGTGCACACAGGGCAGCAAGGTGGTGGTGGCTGGCAGGAGCGGGGCATGCAACCGTTGCTGCGCCAACTCCAGGGGCAAGAGAAGGTGATCAGAGACAACCCAGTCTCAGCCCAAGAAGGTCAGATTTTTTTCAGACCCAACCTGAACCCGACACTTGTAGTTGGATCCCATCAGGTTAAGGTTGGGTTGCAAGGCTCTAGCGGGGCTGATGCTGCCTATCGGTGGCAGTACATCTGGGACAGACCTCACATGAGAGTGGGTTAGCCTGAGGTGATGGAGAGAGCAGCAAGGGAGCGAGCTGTACAGTTTTCTCTGTGCATTGTACAATTCTGTACATCAGAGAGTGGCTCTGTTTCAGTCCGGGTTCTGCCCAAAGAGTCTGGAAATTCTCCACCTGTCCATCAACATGTGCATCGTAAGGGAATCTGAACCACAAGTTTCCAAATATGAGATGTAAACATTTAGGATCCACACTGGGCTGACAATAACCAGAGCAGAAACCTTTCCATACCCTTGCAGGTCAAGCCTGGTTTAGGCATTTCAGCGCATCAGTCGGCTTTCTCCCAAGGGTTGTTAGAGAGCTGCTGCAGGATCACAGCATGTCACTTAGCCCCGTAAAATGTTGCTCTCCCCACCCCCACCTTCATATGTGCAAGACCCTCTTGAAGAGAAAAACCATTAACGGTACTAAACGGAAAGCACCTTTAGTACAGAAAACTGCACCGAACCGCTGGAGTGCTACCCTCCAGGGCAAGCTCTGTGTCTAGCATGTCGCCAGGCACGTCCATGGAGCATTTCAGGCTAGAAGGTGCTGTTGGGCCCAAGAGGTGCTATCTAAACCGCACAACCCCATGAGGCACTGTGCCTCAGCGACCCGTTTACTCACACTTCCTCACCTTCTTCCTCCTTGCTCTGGGGACTAGAGCAATTTGCTGCTGGCCTGTATAAGCAACAAATTCCAGCATCACCACACTGGCTCTGCTGCGCTGATTAATGAATGAGTGCGTGGCGCCAAGGGCCAGCCACTCCCTGTCCAAGTCCTCTCTGGTAGGGGTGGAGTAAAAAGCTGTGTAGCCCTTATTTACTCAGACCTAAGGTCTGACCAGCCTGCGTAGGAGGTTCCTCCCTTACTACCTTGTGTAGGCATGTAGTTCACGTCACAGTTTAGCCCTTAGAATTTACCCCCTACTCAGTGTCTCTAAGGAAGATGTCTTGAGAACGTGGTTGACGGATGCTATTCTGGGGCAGAACCTTGGCTGGTGAAAGACCATAGACTTCAGGAGATTTACACCAGCTGTGGCTGTGACCCAGTCTGTTCATAGGGCATTGAAGGAGTTAGAAGGAACCTGGCATGTAGCATCAGCCCAACGCTTTACGTTTTGTTAAACGAGAGTTAACCAATGGAACAAGAATGGAGATGTTGTCACTGCTGTTTGAAAGATTTCTTTTTTCCTGAGTTGACATTATTATAAAAGTTGACAATTGTAGCTGAAAATCACTGCTGCTGTGGGGATCTATTCCGAAGAGGCAGGCTGACTCCTCCCGGCCCAGGCAGCCAACAAATACACCAAGTCAATAAACTCTAGCCCTTTGGGCAGGGCAGAGTAGGGGCAGGCTTTAGCCTGAGTCAGCCTCTTTGAGGGGCTACGAGCTAGAGACTATGCCAGGTGCTGCCCTGCCCAGGGGCCAAGAAGCCCAGACGGTTGTCTGCTTGCCTCTGTCAGACAGGCCCAGAGCTCTAGACTGCTTACGGCTCAGGCCCTCCGATGTGACCCGAACCTGAGGACTGAACCTGAACACAACGAAGCAGAGTGGCCTCCTTCCCCACTGGAGAACGAGGGAGTACTACAGCGCTGTACATACATATAGTGACAGACAGTTCCTCAGGGCAGGGACATAGTCCTGAAGAGAGACCAGGTGGGTGAAGTAATATCTTTTATGGGACCAACTGGTAACCACTCAGGTTTCTAACTGATTCAGGGTCAAATCCCTACTGTCTGTGCAAAACCTCTGTGCACCGCGGCTTGGTACAGGGGTTCTGCAGATGCACCAACAGGAGGCAGTGTAGTTAGTAGCTAGAGCACTGGTCTGGGAGTCAGGAGACTGTTCACTTATAGTCCAGATTTTGTCACGCTGCTCTAATACTGGAAAAGGCAGATACCACCCATTAAACTCTGGTGCCACTGTACTAGAACCACTGCATTCTCTGGGCCTAGTCCATCCATTCTGATCAGCCGATCTCCACTGGACTCAATGGGAGTCCTAGGCCCTTTGGAAAACACGGTTGTGATATTTTTCTCAATCAAGAATGGGTTGGGCCTGGAGAGGAAAGTGTTCACCTGTCCCTTTTTATTATTCTTGCCCTTGGTATGTCACTGGCTGCCTTCCATCTTCTGTCTGGCAGCAGTTGATTCTAGCAGCAGGCAAGTTCAAAAGTCTTTGTCTCTGTGTGAGTGCTGACAAATTCCAGTGAGCTGCCACACAAATATAAACATCAAAGGGCTGGCATGTGTGTTTTCTGAAGCAGCTTTCTAGGTTTTACTGGGCTATAAAATACAGCAAGGAGGATATAAAAACAAAGCTGTGATGGACTTAGCAGAGAGCCAAAGCAAGCAGGGAGAGAAATGATGAAAAAGAGAAAACGGGTAATGTGCAAGGAAGGATGTCTCGGCTCTGTGTCAGGAGGAACAGATTTCTGAATAACTGTGAAAAGCATAAAACTGGTTTAGTCATTTTAAAAAACCCTGATAAAAATGAATAAAAGGGGAACTTCAAAGCATAAATTTCCTGAGTGTCTGACACTGATGTCTTGAACAGTTGTTTTGTGAGAGATAGCGGCAGGGATTTTAATGAACTTTAAAGAGTGGTATAAATAGGCACAAACAATGAAAGGCGATTGCATTAAAGCAGGGCTGTGTGGAGAACTAATTGTGAGAACAGGATTTAAATGACAGATTATTGTTTTTTTTATTTATATGTATAAAATCATTTGCATAAAAAAAAAGACGAAAGTGCATCAATCCGGATTTTCCGGTGCACCCATCACGCTGTATTCCAAGGAAGCTCTTAGGAAAATACATGGGATGCTGAGCTGAAAGGCAGCGAGGTGGCTAAGGCAGAAAAGCAGGGAGGTGTTTTGTTGGACCGTAAGTAAAAAAGAGTATATTCTACTTTAATGCACAATCCCACTTTGATGTCTCAAATGAATTTCACAGTGTGGCAGCTGGGGGAATCAGAGGATCAAAACAATCAGAAATGGGAAGGACCCCTAAGATAGGTCACCCTGCCCTTCACCCTGGTCCAGGACAGGATTGTTCCTTATACTTCGGGTTCCCAGGCTTGAATGTTTAATTTTCACTGACTTTTGGCAGGTGTTAAACGGGCATTGCTCCAATGAAGTCAGCGGAGGTGTGTCAGTGAGGGTGTAGTCCAAGGGTTCCATCCCCTTGAGACATGTGCAGAACCCTCCACAATGCCCCTCTATCCTGAGGCGTTGCATGGAGACTAGGGATTTCGCCCTGAATTAGTGGCCAAGGCCATCAGAGAATCCCAAACTACTGAATTCCAGTCGGCCACTCTGAATGGCACCTACTTTCTGTAGGCCAAATCCAAGGACTGTTGAAAGCTCTCTCTAGGCCAATGACTACACAATTTTATATATAATTATTATAATATAAACTTGATAGCACTGAAACATCCATAGGAAACACAAGAAGCGAATGTAAACCTTTTCATTCCTTATTGCATTTCCCCAGTGTATTTGTACACTTCCGATATCAGATAAATAGTCCCCTTTCTTCTTACAATAGAAGGAAAGCCATGGGGCTTGAAGGCCACGTTGCTCCAGCAACTTTCCTCTCATTATTTATATTTCAGACACACCTAGAGCCCGCCACAGAGACTGGATGCATTTTGCTAGGGGTTGTGCATACGCATCATAAGAAATAGTTCTTATGCTGAGAAGTTTACAATCTAAATAGCCAAGAGGTGGGAGAAAAAAAGAATTATTATTGCCACTTTACAGATGGGGAACGGAGGCGCAGAGATGTGGAGTGACTTGCTGAGGGCCACATGACAATAAGTCATTGCTAGAGCTAGGAGTAGAAGCCAGTAGTCCCCATCCACTGCGTATGCACTGGATCATACTGTGTCTCAACTCTAATCCCTTATTCCAAGTGACCAAACTTTGTCAGGTAAGGAAGTCCACTGCCTATTTGTCTGACATTACCATTGGCCAACTATAACCTAATCTGAGCTATATTCCAGATTATTCCCTTTCTGGATTTGTGTGCTCACCTAAAAGAGATTCTGCTCTCACCTTATTAGTTTGAAGGTTTTCAAGCATCAAGGTTGCTGCCAAACCTATCTCATGTACTACATGCTATGTGGACTAGAAGCCACCACCACTCTGTGTGGTGGAACTGGCCCAGGGTGTTTGGAATGATGAAAACGTCCTGGCCTATATGATAAATGGCACATCTGGTCTGAGAGACTGGTGGCCATTTGAATTCATGATCTCTCAGGAACCACCTGGAAACTAGTTCTGTACATCACTGGAAAGCCAGCAACCCTACCTCCCAATGGCACAGACCAATTTTTCCTAACTCTAGACCAGGAACAGCTTTAGTGGGGGGTTCATGGGTCCAGCCATATAAATCATGAAACTAAGGGTGCAAAAATACCCTATGAAGGGGTGGGGAGAGGCGGGGAGCTGCAATTGTTCCTTTGCATGAGAAACCATGTCCAGTTCCATGGGCCAGGCTAGTCAGGCCATTTGTCCGGTTTTAAATTGGACAGTCCTGCTCATCTCAAGTTTGTCTCCCATCTGGTACTGAGACAAAACTGGACATGGCTTTGTCTGGTATAGAACAGGGAACGCCATTTTACAGAGTGCACCATGCTGGCGGGGTGGGCCCACACCATTCCCAGAAGAACCGGAATGTGTGAGTGGCCACCCCAGCCCGGGCCCCATATCATGGTGGTGCCAACTCCCGGCCACGTCACTGCGATGATATCAGAGTTGTGTGCGGCTGTAGAGGCCCAAAGGGCAAAATCTGCCACAGGGAGTGCTGTGGGGGGGGGAGGGAAAGGGGAGGATGCCCCGGCGTGTTCTGCTCACCAGGCAGCAGCAACACAGGGGTGGGTGCTGGGCTCATGTCCTTGCTCTGAACAGCCTCCCACACCACATGGGGTATCTCCATGTGGGACTCGCCCCAGGCACCCACATGGAGCAGAGAAGGCCTGGCACTGAGGCTAGACTCTCTTCCCCGCCCCAAGTGATGCTCTTATTGTATCTCGCGCTCATATTTATTTTGTTATATTGTTTTACACTGTGATTACACTAGAGTTTAAGATAGTGCACCCACCACAGCTCTAGACATTCACAAGACATTGGACCTTATAATCACATCATTCTGATTCCCATCCTGCCTTTCCTCACCTCACTGACTGGATTAAGTGACATTTAACTCACCAACTCTCCCCGAGTCTCAACAGCAGCACCCATAGGACCAGCACATTAGGTGGGTTCTGGCTGTCGAGAGGAGGAGGCATGTGAGTTGTGGCTGGTGCTTGCAACATGACATTCCAGCCTATAATCCATTCAGTCCACATCTTGGTGTGTTACTCCTTGGGGGTGCATGTGTAACACTGCATACAGTACTGTAACCTGATGCCTTTAGCTCTACAGATTATTTGGCCTCACAGAGTGATGCAAAAGAACGTCATTGGTTGAACAACTGCAGCCAATTATTGGAGGGGAATCAGGAGTCTAGCATGTAATGTAACTCATATTTCAGGCCAGAACAGTAGAATCTGGAGAAAATCCAAACTGTTTCATTCAGCTGTTTTAATCACCTCCCATCATCGTCACCTTCATCAATCATATCAGTGAAAGTTTGGGTTATTATAAATGTAGAGAGACAAAAAAAAAAACACCCTCCAAAAAACCAACCTTCGTGTTCATTTCAGTGAAAAATAATAGTAATCATGAACTTGACACCATATTTGTTTTAAATTAAAATGCTGCTTGAAACCATGTGCTTTTCATGTACTTGTATATTTATTCTTCCTTGTGAGAAGAGGGACAGGCCAGAGACAAAGACACTTCTGAGTGTCTCAGATGACCACAAATTAGAATGACTTCAATTATCAACATTGTGATCAAGATCTTTGTGTTGAAGGAAGGAGGGAGAGATGAAAGGACAAGGAGAGAGGCTCAGAGAAAGAAAATATTTCAGTTCCTTAACAAGGAACCTAGAAGAAGCCCTACCAAATTCACGGTCCATTTTGGGCAATTTCATGGTCATAGAATTTTTAAAATACTAAATTTCATGATTTCACCTATTTAAATCTGAAATTTCATGGTGTTGTAATTGTAGGGTTCTGACCCAAAAAGGAGTTGTGGAGCGGGTGGTGGGGCTTGCAAGGTTATTGTAGGGGGGGTTGCAGTACTGTTACCCTTACGTCTAGCAGTGGTGATTCCTTCAGAGTTGGGCAGCTGGAGAGCAGCCATTGCTGGCCGGGAGCCCAACTCTGAAGGCAGAGCCATTGCCAGCAGCAGCTCAGAAGTAAGGATGGCATGGTATGGTATTGCCACCCTTCCTTCTGCACTGCTGCCTGCAGAGCTGGGCCCTCAGTCAACAGCTGCCACTTTCCATTCGCCCAGCTCTGCATTTGGTAGAGCCCTATGTATTAGCTACCGTCACCTGCCCTTTTTTTCCTCAAGACAAAGTCTAAAATTCCATGAGAAGCCTTTAATGTATATTTTTGTCTCCAAAGGAGAGGCACAATTTTTAAAGACAAGCTTGTTCAGAGGAAAAAGAAGGCCCAAAAATGTTGCCCATTTTTAGAAACCAACTCTGGAATGAATTTTGAGATTCTGAAAGGTTTAAATAACATGAGAAGGGACTAGTAGCCCTGG
The DNA here is from genome assembly GCF_965140295.1 of Lepidochelys olivacea. NCBI lineage: Eukaryota > Metazoa > Chordata > Testudines > Cheloniidae > Lepidochelys > Lepidochelys olivacea. The sequence goes on from NC_140424.1 coordinate 20,713,410, forward strand.
CTGTGGGGAATTTCATGAGACAGATTGTTATCTCTGGAGATGTCAAAAATGCCCCATTCAGACTTTGTTCTCTCTGCTGAGTCTGAAAACAAGGGTGTGTGTTGGTGTTAATGACATGGGTATTTGTGATATAGGAGGATTAAGACCACTTACTCATTTCATACAAGCCACTGAACAGTGAACAAATAGTAGTGACTTACGGTTTCTCCCTAGTATGGCCACACCTGAGGTGGTGACCTACAACAGAAAGGCTCTATGGATAATTAGCAGTCACCCCAGTCCTACAGTGTGCACAGGTACTCGTCACTTGGAAATGATGGCCTTTTTCTAGTAAGGGGGAAAGCAATATAAACATAGCCACCTTATTACTAGAGAGCCCAAAAAGTTTGGGACAATGAAAGATTCAATGGTTTTTTTAGTCAGTGTTCACCCTACACTGGCAGAGTTAACTGGAGCCAGAGAGCAATTAGTGCACCCAGTTGTACCTGGAGGCTGAGCCAGGCCCAATTTAGGATTAGGCCCAGCTGGGGAGGAGCCAAATGACTAATGAAGGCAGGTAGTCCGGGTAGTAGAAGGGAAGCTTAGAGTAGGTGTTAATATCCTCTCTCTAGCAGGGAGTGCTGGTAAAGGGAGGGGAGAGAGACACTGGGAAGCTAGGTGATAGAGTGAACTCTGGTGGTGAGTCTAGAGTAAGGGACTGGACCTATGGAGGCAGCCCAAGGGCCAAGTTACAGGAGGAAACAAAGAGAGCCCTGGGGGAGGTAGAGAGGAAGAAAGCCCTGGGAGGTGTTGGTGTTGGAAAGAACTTTGCAGAGCCTAGGAAGGGGTGGAGTGTCAGAGGGGAGTGAGCTCAGAAAGGGGCTGGGGAAAAGGGCTGAGAGATAAGCTGTGGTAGGAAGTGGTCCAGGGAGGCAGTAAGTGTTTGTTAGAGGGTTCCTGGACTGGAACTGAGTAGAGAGAGAGCCTGGGTTCCCCTACTGGCCACTGAGGATGGTGGCTTAAAAGCCCTCTGATGTAAGGGGTGTAGTGACCATTGGGCCCTGAGCTGGGCTGAATACCAGGTGTAAGGTCACTGAGCTACTGTTCCGTTGGACTCTGTCTTATCCCAGAAGGCATGTAACTGAATGTGACCTGGCTGGAGGGCCACGTCATGAGAAGAAGTGGCCTGCTGCAGGGCTGGAGCAGCTGTTGGCAGGGGGCACCTGAGGAGAAGAGCCAGCTATGTGATGCCCAGCCATGAGGGGGAGCACCAGCGGGTGAGTCACTCTTTTCTACAGGTTCATAATAGTAAAAGCTTGCCAGCCCTAGTGACTACATGTCGAGGGGACTGATAATGTGAAGAACACTTAGGTCTGTGGTTCTAAACCAGGCTGGTAGAGACTGAAAGTCAAACCCTGGGAAGGCTGTTTGGTTTGCAGAGAATGTTAAGTAATGTGTTGCGTTAATGTTGCTTTACATATGGGGTTGTGGGCAGTAAAACCTATGGCTGGACATGAGGCAGGGATTTGACATTGGAGGGCTCTGTAAAGACCCATTTGGTTAGTAGGAGCCACCAGGGAATATCTGTTCAAATGCCAGCAGTTGGGTGAGGACTGTTGGAGGGGAGAGTTGAGCTGGCTGGCTGGAGGTGGGTTGTTCTGGGATGCTGCAGAAGGTGCTAGCACGGGATCTAAATTAGTCCCTACATGGTTAACAAACTTTTACTTTATGACTTGCAAGTCTGGAGTGGAGCTGTGGTGAGTGGGTTTTCGCACCGAGGCCTTGAAGAGCGCCTATGGTATCTATCGGGGAGCTCCCCGCTCCTGGGGATGGCCCGTGTAATAAGGGAGCACAGGGAGGGTGTGATGATGAGGTAAAATTTCCAAGTGTAAAGCCTGGTGGTGGAGCAGTTTCCTGAGCCCTGGGGCATAGGAAACCTGGGATAGTGTCAGGAAGCTCAGTGTAAGTCTCCTTGAAAGGAGGAAGAAGGATGACATTGTGGCAAATAGACAAGAAAGACACTCCAGAGACTTGGCTGCTACTCTTGGCACTGCTACAGACCTACTGTGTGGACTGGGATGAGTGAGCTAGATCCGTGTGCAGTGGTGCCTAGTATTTGCAGTTCCCATTGACCAACTGGGAGTTGTGGGTACTCAATGCTTCCCTAAATCAAGCCCTAGGCCTCCCCTTGCCTCAGTTCTCACCTAGGTAAAATAGCAATAATGCTTCCTTGCATCATGAGTGGGGAGCATCAATGTCACAGTGAAGGGTGCCATACTTATTCTCCCAGGAGTAAGTTGGGAAGCAGAGGAGGAACTGAGACTCTCTAAATCAGTGGTTCTCAACCCTTCCAGACTACTGTACCCCTTTCAGGAGTTGGATTTGTCTTATGTACCCCCAAGTTTCACCTCTCTTAAATACTTCCTTGCAAAGACATAAAAAGACGAAAGTTACTGAAAAATTGCGTGCTTTCTCATTGTCTGTACAAATTTTTTGTAACTTCCATAGGACCCCACTTCACTGAGAGCACTGAAGAACAGCCTGACGAAGGCCACCTACCACATTTCAAGTCCCTGCTCCGAAGCCTGGGAGCGCTAGAGCTTCTCCAAGAAAAGGTCTCTAGAAATGTTTTAACATGGGTAAAACAACCTAGTTTTTCCTCTACCCTCGTTCTCAGAAATGGCTGAACGGTTTTGACTGAAATCTTCCAATTAAAAAAAAAAGCCTCCTAAGGCAGACATCCAGCATGTAAAACTTCAGCCCAAAGGATGAAAATCTGACAGTTAGCAGCAGCTGAGAACAGGGTCTTATTGTAGGAAGTGTTGAGCAACCTTAACAGTAGGCGGTGCTACCACCCCCACCTATAATTACATTTACAAAAAAAAAAAAAAACCTACCAAAAGACTACAAAGGCTGCTAGGCAAGTACTAAAAAGTATGGAAATGTTAGGATTAAGGTTTCCTGTGCAACTTTAATTCAACCGTGATGTGTGTAGGCATTATGATCCAGCCTTTAATTACATTATCACGTACTACTTTTCCCACAAAAGCCCAGTTGCAGTATATTCTTGGGCTCTAAAGGGTTAAAACAAGAGCAGCCTGGCCAAAGGATGTGCTGGTGGATGTATATACTGCTCCTGAGAAACACTCCATAGATCACTGACAAGAATATGTCTTGGGACACTTTATCAGAAATGAAGCAAGCTCCATGTATAGCAAAACTCAAAACATATTTGATCTGCACCTCCAAGATGTGCATTCCCACCATTCATTGTCAAGACAAATCTGTCCCCAGAACTGACCTGAAGAATTTTCTTAGTTGTTTTTGGAAAAATCCTGGGTATAGATCTCAGAAGCAGTTTTACGATTTTAAATGAAAGATGTAAAGATCCTAATCAAAACAAAGGTATCTGAAAGTCAAGATGATGACGCACCCTCCCCCCCCCCCCCCAATATTTCTTTGGTTTTATCTGTTTTGCAGTGATCGCGATCCATTTTGTCCTATAAAGTGGGGTAGGTGGCAATCTCCCAAGGGTTAAAAACACACGCAAACTTGAGAGAGAGCCAGCCAGCCAATGAGTTTTCTCAGTGAATTACTGCTAGGCAAATTAAAATGGCATTACAAATAAGACATCATAATAACAGTGCTGAGCACCCTTAATCATCTTTTCAAAATCCCTTGCAGCTATGTTTGTTAATAAGGAAATATGGTAGGTCAATGTTGCGGTATGTTTTATTATAGTCCACAGCCTTTGGACCTGATCTTAAGCTAGTGTAAATTGCCTTTGTTGACTTACGTTTGCTATGTATCTGGCTTCTTTTTATTTATTTTATTTATTTATTTATTTAAATCTTTACCATCCCCAAACTCTTCCATCAGGAAAGGAAAGCAGATTTCAAGAATGCTGGTTCATTTCAATTAAACCCTGTGCATTAATCATACATTTGGCACTATAAATGTTTCTAATTAACATCTTGCTTAAAACCACATGTGCTTTAGATTACTTTCAAAAGATCTATCTATACAGGTAACCTCAGGAAAACCATTAACAGATGGCTGGACACATCTAAAATCGGGATTGACATGAGGCATTTGCCAATTATAAGCCTGAGACAGCAAAGCAGCAGTCGGGTTATTAACATTTATAATTTAAGGCACCTGTAAGGATTGTGTCACTGAAAGCTGGAACGGAACTCTTCCTCATATAAATAGAATGGCTGAATTTGTTGCTGAGACACAGGCCTGGGACTCCAGGTTCAGCCTCACAGATTTCTTTTGTGACCTTGGGTAAGTCACTTAATTGCTCACTGCTTCAGTTCCCTATCCATACAATGGCGTTAATATCTCCTTTCTCCAACCCGTTCTCTGGCTTGTGTAATTAGATTGTAAGCTCCTTGTGGGAGGTTCTGTCTGTGGATGCAGCTATCCCCACTCTTCCCTTTTCTTTCCCCAAGAGTTAGGGAGTAAAATATGGCCTCACTTTTTGCTGGAAAGCCTTTTGTTAACAGCTGTGAGGAAGTCACTTCCATAATCTCTGGTGTCTTGCAGAAGGGAGCAGAAAATGTTTCTAGTTTTCTATATCTCCTCTGTTGCCTTAGCACAATCATTCACCTCTAGGTTTCCATGGTGGTTTGTCTCCATTTTCTTTTTCCAGACTGTGATCACTGATTCTAGATACTGTATGGTTCTACTTTTTCCAAATCTCACTGTTAGCAGGGGTTCTGGTAACAACAAAGTTTGATTAAGGACCTGTAGTGATCTGGTGGGCCTTCACTGCTGATTTCCTGGGGGTTAGTTTGTTCTTTTATACACAGGTGCCAACTTTCATTTTTCTGGGTGGGTGCTCTGCTCCCTCTCCCAAACTCGCTCCACCTCTTCCCCCAGCGCCTCCTGCCTGCCTCCAAACAGCTGATTGGCGAGTGGCTGGTGGATGCTGAGCACCTACTCCCCCCCCCCCCCCAATGGGTGCTCCAGCGCCTATGCTTTTATGCCTGTTTAGTATATTCTGTCCTGAGGGAGGTTGTTTGCTCTGTAATTTTGGAGGTCAAAGGTGTTAAGATCTGGGAGTTCTGTGTTGTCATATCCTAGTAGTCCTCTCTGAGCCCATCATTCCCTGTCTCTGGATGGATCCCATTACCAGGTCCCTGGAACTCAACAGTGGGATGAATCTTCATAGCTTTGCTGACTTAAGAATTTCCCTAACCTAGTTCCCTTGTTTATGTACCAACAGATACCTTTGTCCTTTGCTGAGAATCTCATGTCAGTTACATATCAGTTATTGCCTATCAGCCTGGGAATGGGCACTTGCTGTACCTGTCCATAGGTTCTTGTCTGGATTCTTGAATCTCTCTTGATTCCTTTCTTTTTGTGTCTTCTTTCACTTCCCTCTATGGGCCCAAGTGGCCATGAGACTGTACCCAGCTGCTCTGCTCCTAATGTGACCACGGAAGACTAGGACGGTGCTAGGGCTTGTTCTCCCATGCAGCTCAGCATTGACCTCACAGTGCTGGGCTCTGTGCTGAGAGGGGGACATCACAGAGCAGGGCTGAGATGCTCCTCCTGGTGCCTTTGGTTTGTCTCAGATTTAGGTGATAGTGTACATAGCAAGTATAGGCATCAACTTAATGCTCTCTGAGGGTCCCATTGCTGCCTGGTTTGAGCAGGTATTCCCTGTACCTGGAATGGGAATATTATTGGTACTGGCAATAGCTTACTAGTAAAAAGGGTTAACCCCTGAACTTTTAGAATATACCCTACGCGATTTGCTAGGTATAGTGTGGTATTCTAGTTGTGACACTGAAGAGTTAACTCATGCAACAGGCTTGGATGCTTTCGATATTCTTTCACTTTCACTGCTGTAAGTCATAAGTGACTCTGGAAGTACATGTGATGATACTGATGTGAAATTAATGTGAAGGAATATTCAAGTTCATAATGTTCCTAATTAAGGGTGGCATTTTGTGGTCACTGATTGATTACAAAATCAAACATGTAGCATAAGAGCATTTTGGTTGCCCTTCTGCACATAGCTTTGGTAGAAAAAGATAACCTCTTCCGCAGATACCGATGAAGTTGATTCATATGTTTTGTGAGCCCAAATATTCAGAAAGGACATGAGTATCTATTGCTCTTAGTGAAATAAGGGGGTTTAATTTCTAAACAATCCACATGTGGGAATGAACAACCTTACCTCTTTCCTGTACTGATACCCTGCAATACCTTTATGATTATGATTAAGGCATTTTATTGTTTGTGGTTCCAGATAAATTTTAACTTTTTTTTTAAGGTACGTATTTTTTTTCACCCCTCATGGTGTCACTACAGGGCAGAGTTAAGATTGAGTGGTTTTTAATTATACATATGCATACTTCCATTATTAGATAGAAATGGTAGCATGATCAATAATGCAGAAAAGAAAGAATGTTTAATGAATATTCCGTATTGGGAGGGGAAAGATGTAGTTGTGTCATATATAACTCTGTCCATTCCATTAGTATCTTAGGAAAATGTTAAACAGCAGCTCCTAAAATTAGACATTCTTAAATCAGCAGGTCCAGATAACTTGAATCCAAGAGTTTTAAAAGAGCTAGCTGAGGAAATTGCTGAACCATTAGTGTTGATTTTCAATAAATCTTGGAACAACTGGGGAAGTTCCAGAAAGCTAGTGTTGTGCCAATATTTAAAGGATAAATTGGATGATACAGAATGATCTGATCACTGGAAGCTGGGTGCAAGCAAACAATATGCATTTTAATATGGCTAAACCAAAACGTAGGCCATACTTATAGGTTGGTGAGGAAACAATGATTCTGAAAAAGACTTGGGAGTCATGGTGGCCAATCAGTTGAACATGTGCTCCCATTGTGATGCTGTGGCAAAAAGGGATAATGCAATCCTTTGGATGCATAAATAGGAGAATCAGAAGTAGGAGCAGAGAGGTTATTTTACCTCTGTATTTGGCACTGGTGTGACTGCTGGAATACTGTGTCCAGTTCTGGTGTGAACAACTCAAGAAGGATATTGATAAATTGGAGAGGTTCATAGAAGAGCCATGAGAATGATTAAAGGATTAAAAAAAATGCCTTCTAGTGATAGACTGAGCTCCTTGAGTCTAAGGGGTGACTTGATTAGTCTATGAGTACCTACATGGGGAAACAAATATTTGATAAAGGACTCTTCAATCTAGCAGAGACTAGTATAACATGATCCAGTGGCTCAAAGTTGATGCTAGAAAAATTCAGACTGGCAATAAGTGGTACATTTTTAATGGTGAGAGTAATTAACCATTGGAACAACTTGCCAAGGGTTGTGTGGATTCTCCAGTACTGGGAATTTTTAAATCAAAATTGGATCACTTTCAAAAAAGATCTGCTCTAGGAAATATTTTGGAGGAGTTGTCTGGCTTGTGTTATACAAGAGGTCAGACTACAGGCACGCAATGGTCCATTCTGGCCTTGGAATCTATGAAGCCAAGGCAATAGACAAGGAGTCTGTCAAGCATTGACGTTCAATCTAGCCTGTCATCATGGAACCTCTACAGAGCAGTGATGGTAGTGCCAAGTAATCTGCCAAATGAGTGTTCTTCACAAATGTCCAATCTCGCTCATACAGTCAATAGAATTATTGTACGGAAACTCTCTGTAGAGAGAGGCTGCTGTTTGGTTGTTACCTCTTAAGTTATTTGAACCATTGACCAGACCTGCTTTGTAGCTTATATAATTGTAACTAAATATATTACAACAACCACTGAGCTAACTTATTAATTGCACCCTAATTTCTTTAAATGTAGCCTGTGCTTAAAATTCCAATTAATTTTTAATTATATGGAAAGTTTGAAGAGTCTGTCATTTCATTTTTAAGATCATTTAGGACAAAGCAAAAACTGACACAGATGCTATATTCCTTAAAGGACCCAGTTTTTAGTTTAGTTTAACTCAAACTAATGGCTTGCTTATAAGTTCTCAGAAAATCCAGTCTGTACTTGAAGAAGAACATAGGCTGTAAGTTTGTGGAGGCAGTGCTGGGTTTACAATGGTGCCAGTGGCTCCATGGAGCCAGGCCCATGCTCGGAAGGGGCCCCAGCCTGCTCCGCTTGCACTGCACCCTGAGACCCCACTCCCCCTCCCCCCCCCCCGCCCACCAATTGCTCATCTTGGCCTGCCCGCCAGCTGGCTAAGGGCTCCTCTCTGCCCCCTGGCCCCACTCCCCTGCTCCTCTCTGCCCCTTGGCCCGACCCCAGTGCACATCCGGCTCCAGGAAGTCTCTGCTTCCCACCACTTGTGGGGCCCCGCCTGTCTGAGTCGCCTGGGTCTGGTGCAGAAGCCTGGCCAGTCTCAGCCAGTGTCAGGGGGTGACTTAGCTGGGTCCCTCCAGGCAAGTGGATCTTGAGGGAGCCCAGCCAAGGCAGGCCCTGGTCTGGCTGATTGCATCACAGTCACCAGGAGGCAGGGCGTGGGGGAGTAGGTCTCCTGGGAGGCTTATGGCGGGGGGGGGGTGCTGGTCTGTGAGGGGGCAGGGAAGATGTGTGTGTTGGGAGACTAGGGCGTGGGGCTTCTGTGTGGGGTGCCGGGCAGTTGTAATGGGGCTGTGTACAGGGGGCCATTGGGCAGGGGTGGTGTTGTGCAGGGTGCTGTGCATTTGTGTGGCGGGGCTTGGGGGGGGGGGTGCTGGGCATAGTGGGTCATGGGGGGGGTCTGGTCATAGGGAGTTGGGGGGGGGGCTGCGTGGCCCAAGCTGTGTGCTGTCAGCATGCCCCAAGGGGAAGGGGCATGCTGGTAGCACAGGGCTGGGTGGGCCACTGTGTCTCTGGTAACTGCCAGTTTATAAATAGTGCCCTCGCACTGGGCTGGGCGGAGTGGGGCCGCCCCTGCCATGCCATGCCCCATTGCCCCTGGCTGGTTCCTCACTCTGGGGACTGACCTCCCCGTGCCAGGCTCCATTGCCTCCATGGGGGCCCACAAATATGTTTGGTGCCGGGCCCACAAAAGGTTAATCTGGCCCTGTGTGGAGGATATTTTCACACATGAAGAATTTGAATCCCTGCTTCACATGCCAAAGGAAAGTCAGCCTTAACTATTGAGTTCCAACTGACCCCTCTAAATATATGTACGTGAAAGTTGGAGGTCGGATTTAGTAGCACATAGTGGGCCTGATTTTTCCTTTCACTGACGCTGGTACAAATAAGTGTCCTTACTGGAGTCCATGCAGCTACCCGGGTGTAAAACTGGTATGACTGAGATCAGCATCAAGCCCCTAGTCTAGTGTCCAAGGATACAGAGTTTTTATAAATATGCAGGAATAACAGCTCTGGGCCAGATTCTTGGTACCCCTGTTCACATTAATTAGTACACTATTCCGCAAATTGTCCCACTGAAATCAACTGAACTACTTTTAAAATGCTACTCAGTGTGAACAGGGATGGGAGAATTTGAGTATATGAACCACATTGCGCTTTATTTGTTAACAGATAGGATCAGTGCGTCCTTAGTTTTGAGTAGAGACTTGCACCGATGTGTCCGATGCCCTACTCAGTGGGCTTTTGACTCTTGTGGAGTGGCCTCTGGGAAATTCCATTCTGGAGCTGAGAAACCTTCCTGATGGAAACCTCATTGAACCAGGCATGTCCATGAAACCTTTTGGTTCAAATGAAACTGTGCTTTCCTACTGAAGTTTCACTCAGTTTTTTTTTGACCAGCTCTCCCCATTTGGCAATAAGGAAGCGTTTAAAAATGATTGACATTTTTACACACAATATTATTTTAATGAATCTCCATTAAAAGTGAATTTGACAATCTTGAAAGATGGTGTTGCACAAAAGTGCTTCCGTTCATTCACTCCACAGCCACTTCCAGCAGCTGCCAAAGATCTTACTGTGTCAGGAATAGGTAAATCTCTCCCATGTGCTAAATTGTCAGGTCTTGTCTTGTGGAACATGTCAGAAACATGCACCTGCTTAGTTGAGAAATTGCATCTGCAACTCCTATGCAAGTCAATGGGCATTTTATGTATGCAAGGAATGCAGGATTTGACCCTTAAAAGGAACATTTCAGGGTTGGCCCACAATTTTCCCTGCCTTTTTTTTTTTTCCTTTTCAGAAATCCATATTACATTTTGGATTCTTTTTGCCCAAACAAACAGTCTCTTAAGAGAGAATCAGACAATTGTTGGTCTTCCAGGACTAATGGGCACTTCTGAACATCCTTCCAATAACAAACACCCCAGCATGTACACCCCAGCATGTATGTACACCCCAGCATGCCTGAGCAACTCTACAGTAACAAATTGGTGTGCATATGCCAAGAAGAGAGGAATTCTGGTCAGCAAACTGATTTTTGTTTTCAACTGCTGAGGTGTTACTAACTGGCTGGCATGATTTACCACTGTGACAACTAACCCTATTGGATGTACGGGCTATTAGGTATGTGAGGCTACTGCCCTCTACTGGATGGTGTCAAACTGACTCACTTGTCATAGGCCCTATACATTTTGTAGATGGCAATAGTTCTCCTTTAGTACTAGGGTTGCCAACTTTCTATTTGCAGAAAACTGAACACCCTTGCCCCACCCCTTTTTTGAGGCCACGTTCCCTGCTCATTCCATCCCCCTCCCTCTGTTGCTCGCTCACCTCCACCCTCACTCATTCTCTCATTTTCACCGGGCTGGGGCAGGGGGTTGGGATGCTGTGGGGAGTAGCGGTGAGGGCTTCGTCTGCAGGTACAGGCTCTGGGGTGGGTGCAGGAGGGGGCTCTGGACTGGGGCAGGGGGTTGGGGTACAGGAGGGGGTGTGGGCTCTGGGTGGCGCTTCCCTCAGGCAGCTCCCAGGGGCCTGCTGGCATCTCCCTCCAGCTTCTAAGTGGAGGCTCAACTGTGTGGCTCTCCACGCTTCCTGTGCTTGCAGGCACCGCCCCCTCAGCTCCTATTGGCCGCGGTTCTAGGCCAATGGGAGCAGCTGAACTGTGGGGAGGGGCAGTGTGCAGAGCTACCATGGCCATCCCTCTGCCTAGGAGCCAGAGGGAGATGCCAGCAGCTTCCTGGGAGTTGTGCAGAGCTGGGCAGGGAGTCTTCCTGTGCTGCTGACTGGACTTCTAACAGCCCGGTCAGCAGTGCTGACCGGAGCCGCCAAGGTCCCTTTTCGACTGGGCATTCCAGTCGAAAACCGGACACCTGGCAACACTATTTAGTGCAAGTGGTCAGAACCTTTGCCTTTGGAGCAGGAACAGCTGAGTTCTAACTCAGCTGCTCTTGTGAGGGCCTGAGTAACCACGGTGTGCATTTAAAGTCCAACGGAAACTGTTTTTTTATTGGCTATTACATGGTGATGCAGTAGGATCTTTCCAGCATCTTCCTGGCACCAACAGGAAGACAATCCTAAGAATTAACAGCGAGCCTCATGGTCACTTTCACTGTCTCTCTTGTCCTCTTTGTGGATGAGCCTAGTTTGGGCAAAGCCACTTATGGGTTTGAGCGCATCTGTGCTGTTGCCATGTGACGGTATTGTTAGAAGAGGATCCGAAACCAGCTAGCAACACACGCTGGAAAGGCTGTACCTCAGCTGATATCCAATGAGCTGATTATTGCAAAGGGAATTGGAAATGAGGGTTATCTTTCACCTTATGTGCCCACATAAATATTCAATACCCATTTAATAAGACTGTTTTATGAATTATTTAATTCTAAACTGATGGATAAAAGAGACCTTACACTACTGATCCTGAGGACTGAAAGGCGTGGGCAAAAAATCTAGTGAGCAAGACATTAAAGGAGATTTTGTATCACACTCATTTTATTGGATTATTATTTATACAATAACTGTGAAAGGTATGTTAAAGGGACATTCGTTTCCACAGGTCCGTTAATTGTTTTAAGAGATCAGCTGAGAAAAAAGGGTAAAATCCCAGGCATTCTGAAATTAATGGCAAAACTCCCATTTAATTGAATAGGGCCGGGGATTGACCCATAATATTTTGCCCACATGCAGCCTTTTTCAAATGAAGTCATCCCTTGTGCTATAGGGCCAGAATCTGTTCTTTGAACTGTCAAGGTTTTCTTCCTCTCTTGCTTACACTAATGCAAATCAGGAGGAACTCAACAGAAACTGATTCGCTTATGCTGCTGTACAACTGATGTGAGAGGAGACCCAGGCTTAGAGTCTGCAGTGGGAATACTTTATTGCATAGAGTCTTAGAGACTGAGCCAAATATTTATCTTAACTATCCTGGTCCAGGGGGATGTTTTATGGTAAATTTCCCTGGCCACTCAATTTTCAGCTAGTTTTGCCATCACTTGTGAAAAGCTATTTGCCAAGTCATTCCTTAAAGTAGGAATTAAGCACATTTTAGGCTGGAATGTTTGAAAGGACTCAGCACCCTCAACTGGATTCTGATTTTATTTTTTTTCTTTCAGAAGATCTCTGCTCCCATTTAGGCATTTTAAATTAATGGCCATATTTTGAAAAGAGCTCAGCACATTGAGCTCTGAAGAATTGCCCTAAGGCCATGATCCATAGTCTACTGGTGGAAAGACTCTCTCTTTGACCTCAGAGTTTTGGCTCATCCCTTGTGGATGCAGTGAATATGTTCTGAGAATGAGTTGCTAAAATCTGCTTCAGAATCCCTGATCTTTCTTTAAACTCCTTAATGGTCTGACTTAGCTTCTGCAAAGGCCACCTCTTCATGTACGAGCTACCAAGGCATTTGCATGAACTGGGCCTCTTGAGGTTCAACGAACCTAGGATGAGACATCTGGGTGTAAGTGCAGAGTCCTCGGCAGAGAATCTTCAGCTATGGAACTCCTAACCAACAATGATCAGGATCAGCATGAGTCTGACACAGCATATTGCAATATCCATCACTTTGTGCAAGCCTTCCCCAGTCTTGATGACTGACCAATGATAACCCAGCATCATGGATATTAAATAAGGTTGCCACCTGTCCAGGTTTTCCCAGGATCATTCCTTTTTTGAGGTAGTTGTCCTGGGAAATCTGTCAAGGTGCTCAGTACACATTGCAACTGTCCATTTTTATGAGCTCAAGAGCATCCCAGATGTCGCCCCTCCCCCCCCCCTTTTTTTTAATCCCAGCAGGCAACCCTGAGATTAAAATGAATAACAATACCTCTCCAAGTCAAGGTTGGCTGTGTCTTGGTTTGGTGGAAAGCAGGGCTCTTTGGAACTAAAACAATGTGATTCTCAAGTTTGTACTATGGTGGTGGGTGCTTTACACATGTGAAAGGTAGGTGGCTATACAGATGTGGAAGAGTCTCCTTACCCATGTATTTTTTAGCCTCCGAGACTACCAACAAGAATGGCAGTCCATAATAGCAATAAAAGTTGATTTTTTTTTAAGTGAACAAATGCCTAGCTGGAATTCGATCAATTTCCCAAATTCATTTCACACACAGTTGCCCCAGAAGCGTCAGTCAGTAACAATTTCCAGTTGGTATTGATTGGTGTAACTTGGCAGTTTAGAACAAGAAACCAATCCCTGGAGCCATTTAGACATTAATCTTGCATTCCTCCAATAAGGGACTGTTTTTACTTGCTTGTAGCTGCCATGAAAATAAGTGGTTTATTATTTATCACCACAGATTAGGTTCTGTTGAAATTAGTTTTGGGGTAAAATTTTCAAAGGTGCCTAAGTTCCATGGAAAATCAGTGGGATTTGCATCCGATGAAGTGAGCTGTAGCTCACGAAAGCTATGTTCAAATAAATTGGTTAGTCTCTAAGGTGCCACAAGTACTCCTTTTCTTTTTGCAAATCACTTAGTGTTTTTGATATGTTTGGGATTCAGTAAAACTAAAGTACAATCTTGTTCAATTCACTGTCTGCTTGATCCTGCAAGGTGCTGAGCAGCAGGGCACGATACTCACTTGCTCAAGTGCTTTACTGCGTCAGGGCTCCATTGCTAAGCACCTTGAAAGGTTTGAGCCCAAGAGTAGTGGAGTTCCAATAAACAACCAACAAGTTACAGTCATCTATGCTGACTCTTCAGGAAATAAAAGAAATAAGAATGCAAGTACCCTTCCTATTTCAGTATTGAGTAAATAGGCTGAATGTACAACATTCTTCTAAAATTTTATAGAACTCTCTGAAGTAGATCACCCTGACACCCCTAAACATTGGGTAGTTTGAAATCCAAACCTAGATCTGAAACCCAAGTTCGCAGTGGCCCCTTATGTTCATAATATAGCCTGGATCCACATGCCCCCAAGCTCTGGAATGCTTGAAATCTAGATCCAGATTCTGCAGCTTGGTCCTATCACTACAAAAACACAGGACTTGACTCTAATCTCAGGATAGTTTTACACCAATTTAATCTAATGATTGCAATGGAATTCCTCTCTGTTTACACGAGAACAAGGCAATCGAGAGTGGAATCAGAACCACAGACTTGGGAGATATCAACTTATTAATTAAATAAGCCAGCAGCCTCTGAAACAAAAGCTGAAGGATTGAAAACAGGAAACCTGGATTTTCTCTGTCCAGTTTTTTCCCAGTAGCTGTCCCATTCTCACCCAGGGCAATCCTGGGGAGAAAGGATTAGCTGTAGTTTTCAATTTCACAGCAAGCTTCCCAAGCTCCATAGCAGCTCTGTGCAGGTTCTATTTCCCGCACCCCCCCAACACTCAGTGGTATTCCAAATATTATTTTATAGAGTTCTTTTTTTCCGAAGTGCTAAAATAAAAATAGTTTCTTTTTCCTGCCGCACTAAACAGATGCGAGCTCCGTTTTCAGTATTGTTGGGTAACAAACCTATTAATCTATTTGGGTTTATTGGTCTTTTGTCTTACAAAATCTTTTTGTCCAAAAAAATCGGTCTTATTAAAAGACAGTCCCTCCAAAGGCACTCTTTTTTCGCTTACTATTTGGAAGTAAAATGTAAAGTTTAGTTTTTAAAGGGACACAGACCAAAAAAAAAAAAAAATCAAAGTTCAGGTATCTAATTTACTTGCTTTTTATGACATTTCTTAACCATCTTCATTCAACAGCCAGTGAAACTAGATTGCTCAGTTTCATTTTCTGTGGATAGTCAGTTTCACTTTAATTTCTACTCAGTATGTGGATTTCCATTGCTTCTGGAGAAAGCTAAATTGCCTCTCAAAGAGAAAATCGCTGTTTGTAAGAGAAATATAAATAATCATCAGACACTTTCATTCACATTAAGTTTTGTAAAATCATTTAGCTAAACCTGTATTTTGAGGCTAATCTTCTTGATGGTCTCTTTAACCTAATACACACTGAAGCTATTATGAAACACATCCAATAACCTCAAACACATGAAAAGCCACAAAGAGCTAATTGAAAACTTTCATCCACGCTTTTTTTTTTTCCTTTGGGAACTTGGTTTTTGACTCAACATCATATTTCCATGGAAAACTTTATTTTTTCTGTCTCCTCCCTCCCTCCTCTTCTCCCCCCCCCCCAAAAAAACCTACTCCAAAACTGAAATATTTCAACTTGACCCCTTCCTCCCAGCTTCCCCTGCATGACATGTGTGCCCCACAGCACATTGCAAAAATTCCCCAGAAGGCATTGCAGCATAGGCTGGTGCATGGCACACTGGAATACCTACCTACTCATGGTGCACTGCACTCTGCATTGACACAAGCATTCCTGGTCAGTACATGCAGCGCTGATGCAAGCAGCCAAGCATGCACATGCACAAGTGGTATACTAACTGCAGTTTCTTTACTCTGACCTAACTTGTGACAACCAAAGTTTGTGGTGTAGGCATGGCCTCACTCCCATGATTGGTGCTATTCAGGTACTATGCCATACAGTAGTAAATGTTTTTGTACCATATACTGTGGACACTGGAAAACACCATTGCTGATCAATGAAATGAGTATTGGTTGCATGCAGATTAACCTCTTCATTCAGATTTTGTTGATGAGCTAGTAGATACGCTCTTTCCCCTGAGCCAATGGCCCAGTGAGGTGTTATGGGCTACCATGCTAGTGTGGGGGTGAAAACAAAGTTTTATGGATTATTAAAAAGCCCATGGTGATTCTAAGAGTAAGGGGTGTGTGTGTGTGTGTGTGTGTGTGTGTGTGTGTGTGTGTGTGTGTGTGACTCCTGACATTCTGGCCATGTTCCAACTGGGGCAATTCAATCCCATCCATTGAAATCCCCTCTGCGGTTTCTGTTGGGTAACGCAGTTTCTCTCCCTTTGTGCTCAGTTGTTGCTTGCCGTTCAGCAAGGGGTGAACTGAATCTTGTAGGTATCTTTTAAAAGAGGAGGAGATTCTTTGCGTTGAAGGGTGATTTGTAAATGAGAGCTATATTATTTTTGCTGCATTTTGTATATTCATACTTCTGAATTTAGTGCTTATGTATCCCCCTCTGCCAAGTGGTGTTGAACCCAGCCCTTGTTGCTCCCAACACTTAGAGGTTCTGCGTAACATTACAGAACAGAACTCCCTTTAGTCACACAGTGAGGATAACACTTCATAACCTCTGTATGTCCAAGACCAAAGTAAATTTTAACCCAAATCAGCCATAACTGATCACTTTGGCAAAGCAGGTCTGCCAATCGCTTAGGTAAAGTAGGTGTGTCTGTGCAAATATGGTCTGCTCCTGAGGACTTTTCTCCCAGGTGGCAGGGGAGAACTCATTCAGACCCTGGCTTACACTTGTACAGAAAGGAGAATTAATAACATCTGCATTTTCTCTTAGTATGCTAAATTGAGTCAGTGCCGTGTAATTAATGTGACCCAGCTTCCATTAGAGGACAGCAGTAAGAGGCACTGCCAGTTACCTTGCGTTAGTCAGGGATGTGTTACCCAAGCCAGAGAGATCATTGTCAAGAGAACAGTACAGGAAAATGCTGATTCATGTGAGCTGAACAGTAGATTCCGTTGTGGCAACTGCATTGTTGTGGTCAGTTGAGTTAGTCTACCATTGCTTGTGCTAAACATGGGGACCCATGGAGCTATCACAGCTAAAGAAACCTCCATTCAGTCATTTCAACATCTCTGGCACCAGGCAAAGACTCAATATCTGTCAAAACAGTGTTGCCATTTCTTGCAAGTCTCATGAAATTGTGCAATTTTCTTAAAGCCCTAGCTCCTGGGATCTGGTGGAGCCCATGCCTGGAGTAGCAGGGAGGGCTGCAGATCAGGAATGAGATGCACCGTTAAAATGGTGGGGGAAACTGGAACTGATAAAGCATCTCAGCAGTGAGCTGCTATGGCAGAGCTGTGTGACTATCTATTCTACATTGTCTGCCTGCACTGGGCCTGGCTGCTGTGTTGTTAATCCCTTCATAACATGAGCCCTAAATTCACTCTCAGAAATATTCATTGTGTGTTTATCTGAATCCTTGGGATCTTTATTTGTGGCTGCTACTGGGGAGCAGAGCCCGGTCTCTAAAACATGCAGAGCTCTGGGAGATAGCCGGCCACCATATGCCAAGATGTGCTTTACACAGGGCTGCCATATGAGCAGGAAGATAAATTTGCCTCCATCTAGACTGAATAAACGTAAGGTGGAGGAACAGCCCGTTTTGTGCTGCGGTGGCATTGCATTAGCAAAAACAGTGCCCGGCCCTGAAGGAAGTGGGTAATATTTTACTCAGAAAACCTGGGGGTGAGTGCTGTGACAGGTAGGCTGCCTTTTGAACAACATTGGATCACCCATCTCTCTTAGACCTTATTTTTCAGGGCTTGTAACTTCTAAGAGTATTGCCTTGAATGTATTTTCTTTGGACTCTGTCTGGTTGCAAAGGGACGTCATCTCAAAGGAGAGAGAATGGCATTCCTTGGACTTTCCACTCAGCACGTCTTTATTGAGAGGCTTTGACTGCCAATGTGGCCCAGAGAGGGCTTCATTGGTGCAGCCACTCTTTGGCCCTCTCCTAGGGGAGCAGGAGAATAAGCCATTTGTTTAGTGAAGTGTCTTCCATTGGATGGACTCTCGCAATGATGAACAAAATGATCTAAATCAGCATGCCCGATGCTCATGGACATCCCGCAGAAACGAGACAGAGAACAGACTCTCTAGTTTTCAGAGCAGATGGAAGGAGCCAAATATTCCCAAGTTGACGGACAGCTGGCCTCCGGAAATGTGGACAGTTGGCTGCTCATGAAAACCTTCAAGGTACTTTGGAGCATATGCTTCCTTTTTCCTGACATGTCACATCTCTTACACTTAGGTTTTTTACTGCTGGCCTCATTGCAGCATACTATATTGGTTGGCTAAGTATACAGGCCTGATGTTTATGACATGACAAATGAGGCAATGATTGAAGCTATGTACACTTTCGTTTCTTGGATATGTGCTAAGGGATATCTGAGCTGTAATGAGGCAGGTCAAGGCCTGGAAAAAAGGGCCTTGGCATGGCCAACTTAAGGAGCTCAATGCATTTAGCTTATTGAAGAGGAGGTTCCAAAGCAACTTCATCGTGGTCTGTAAGTCCCTATGCTGAGAGAAGATTTCTGACATTTAGCAAAAGTGAAACAAGAGCCAATGGCTGGAAGTTAAAATTAGAAACATTTTAAAATAGAAATAAGACACAACTCCCTTACAGTGGAGAAGATTAACCATCAAATCAGCTTACCAAAGGAAGACATAAATTCATCATCGCTCTGAATCTTTAAATTGAGACTTGGCTGTCTTTCTAAAAGATGTGCCTTAGTTCAACCACAAGTAATTGGGCTGGGTAGTGTCATGCATCAGCGCACAAATAAGACTAGCAAGTAGTGCCCTGGAGCTTTTCCCAGGCTGGCCAGCCTAACCCAGAGGAGCAATGTGTGTCTAGACCTTACCACGTAAGAGGTTCATCTGTCCCATGTTTGGTCCTACAACAAAAGATATTAGTCACTCTGATGTACTGTGGGGTTCTATTGATTAGAGCTGGTTGGAAAATGGGCTTTTTCCCCCATAGAAAATTTAGACTTTGTCAAACAAAAATTGAAAAAGTAACTATTTTTGGCTGAAGAACTAAGTACATATATTGATTAGAAAATGCTATGATGGTGCCCCCTCATAGTAGCCGTTCATGTGCCTCCTTTTCCTCTGTAAGCTGGCTCCAAATTTAGATAACATCGCCCATGAAGCCCTATTGTCCCCCCTGACATTTATGGGAGGTGGTAGCATCATGGGAGTGCCTGGCTACAGTGCATCATGAAAGATGTAGTTCAGCTGGGGAGCCTGGCCCATTAAAAGAGAATGGGTACGTGAGGAAACCTTACTACAAGTCCTGTGGGGCATCTTGGCAGACTATCCAAATCAAAATATTACTGTTTTTTGGCTGAAACATTTCAGTGTTGGGTTATTTAGTTTTTTTTATGAAAAATCAAAACATTCTATGGAAAGCCAGCACTTCTTTAAAAATATTAGTTTAGATGGAAAATTGGTTTTCCATAGGAAAAACTGAACATTATTGATCTATTATATTTATAGAGTACCAACCACCATAGTGCCTATGGGCTGGAGCTCCATTCAAGATATTTGACCAGGACATTGGAACATCAAAAAAGAGACTTACCTCAGAATACATCCCATGTGTTACAGTGCGCACAGCTCAGTTCACAAGACTTTGAAAATTTAGTCAGTGTGGTGTGGATACCTGCTTTCTACAGACATGAGCAATAAATCCAGCAGTTATGTACCTCACCACTGCCTCAATCCAAAGAGCTCCTCATCAGCGGGGCCATAACTGTCAATCCTTTGCTATTGTGTCAGAGCCCTACAAAACTGCACAGCACTTTGTCCTTCAAGCAGGGATCTGCAACTGTTTCAATACAAGACCATTTTACGGTGTGCAGTATTTTTCTTCTGAAAGGCTTTGCAGAGTTAATGCAAGGTAGGCTATTGCATAAATCACCAACAAACAGCTAAAGGAAGGCTGCTGTTTTTTCCCCTCTTTCCCTGAGACATTGCTCTCAGTTCATCAGTTTTATAGCCGCGCCTTGGAATAGCTGAATACCTGACTCTACTTAAAAGTTTTGGATGCTCCATTAAATCTGGGCAGCTGCTGAGTCTGTCTGTCCCCTTTCTTGGCTGCGAGTCAGCATAAGGGATTTGGGTAGTGTCATTTCATCTGAAGGGCTGTCTTGTTGTTCTGTTATACTGGACAACTTCTGGAAGCAGTTTTCCTGGGCTATCAAAAAGTTTGTAATAAATCTTAATAAGGCATCCATGCTATGATGAATTATCTGATTCTGTACTAGGATCTTGGCTTCTGTTCCCAGCAGAGAGAGGCGCAAACTCAAAACCCTGCTCCAGAACTGTTTAAACTGTTACCTCTCTGTTTTATGATCTATCCAGAAGAAAGGCCATTACATTTACAGGCTGAGAGCTCCGCAGGGTTTGTCAGCTACTTGTGCAAGTCAGTTCCTAAGGCAAACTTCTGCTCTTAGATTAGAGGCTTCGCGTCAGTCCAAATCTAAGAGTTCTAGGGAGCATTACTCCCTGAAAAGGAAAGTGGATGTAAGCTGGGAAGCACAACAAGGTCAGGAGAAAATGTGCCCCATACATCCAAGCTCAATTATAATGCTTTGCGGTTTGGCAGAGCTGCTCTATTATTTCTATTTCAGTAGCACCTAAGGGCTTTCACTGAGATCAGGGTCCCATTGTGCTGGTGTAACCCACATACCTTCTGGGTGTGGTGTTGTGTCCCATCTGGTGGCGCTGAGACCACTTAGAGATAAAATGAGTCTGCTCTACAGCCTTAGCTAACAGTCGGTTGGCTTCTAGTTCATGCGGTAGAGGCTCATACACTAAGATCCAGAGGTCCCAAGTTCGATCCCTCCTGCCAATGACCAGGGTCTGTCAGTGTTACACTGGCCCTGTACAAACACATAATAGGAGACAGTCCTGGACATGAGCTGCTCACACTTTAAACAATGAAAGTTGTATAACTACCATTTTATGATGGGGAACTGGGGCACAGAGATTAGGGGTACATCTACACTGCAATAAAAGACCCGCAGCAAGTCTTAGAGCTGGGGTAAATTGACTCAGGCTGGGGTTGCAGGGCTAAAAATAGCAGTGTAGGCATTCAGACTGCAGCCCTGGCTCTGAAAACCAGCCATGGTCTCAGTGCCTGGGCTCCGGCCCACGTCTGACCATCTGCACTACTTTTAGCCCTGCACAGCATGATCCCGTGAACCCAAGTCAGTTGAGATGGGCTCTGAGACTTTCTGCTGCAGGCTTTTCTTTGCAGTGTAGATGCACTCAAAATGTCTTGCCCTAGGTCCCATAGGGAGTCTGTGGTGGAGTTGGGAGCTGTACCCAGATTTCCTGAGGCCCAGTCCAGTGCCTTAGTCAGACAACCATCTTTCCTTTCTGCACTACGTTTTCTCAGCATTATTGTTGTAAGCAGAGTCAGGATGAGCTCCATCCTGACATCTGGTGGTGAGGTGTGGCAAGTTGTGGAAAAGAACTTCAGGGGCTGATCTCATTTTCATAGGCACACCCACCCCGCCTAGAATGAGGCCATAACTGCCCAAATGGTCACTTTGGCTGTTGTGGGATCCCCAGTGTCTCTGTTATTGGGGCGGGAAGAATAAATTGTTATTACCCTGATTATGGGAACTGTTGCTTGGAACTGTACTGGGCCTTTTGTTATGATGGAGGGACTCACCATCAACTAAGTAGCACTCGCTAGGCAAGGGACATGGGTTCCAAAACTTTGTGAATGGAGAGAGGCTTGAGACAGGTATTCATACCTGGTGGTGTGGGCCCCTTTGTGAGGGCCTGAAACACCAATTGCACCTCTGTCTCTCTCCACTGTGGAATGTCAGCTAATTTTGGGTCTATTAAGAGTCTTGCTACAGGTACTGTGCTGAATTCACTTTGGCCTTATGGTGCACCAGCTCTAAGGCTCCCACTACTATGAGCTGAAATCACTGAGAGCTGGAATCACTGAGCACTGTGTCAAGTAGTGGGGAGCCAGAAGAACTAGAGTGCAGTGGTGCTGTTCGTGGATAAGCTGGCAGAGTGTTCATGAGACGGTGAGGTGAGCTGTGCAGAGCAGAGCCATTTGTGCGACAGTGGAGTGTTCGTGAGACGGTGAGCTGAGCAGAGCTGTTCGTGAGACGGCGGAGTGAAGCGTTCGTGAGACGGTGAGCTGTGTGGAGCCGGTCGTGGTGGAGCAGAGCCGTTCGTGAGACAGCAGAGCAGAGCCCTGTGGGGCAGTCAGCTTCAGGACATGTAAGGTGCTCCTTACCTTTTCCCCCCGCCCACAGGCACATTTTAGCCAGACTGGGGAGTAACACTCTGCAGATGAACTTTTGAACTCTGGGGCTGGACTTTTTGAACTTTGGGTGATTTGTGGATTGCTTGGACTCGAGACGTTTGGGTTCTGGGACACAAGAACCCGAGGGAAAGGATGTGGCCCAATTTGCTGGGGTGGGTCTTTGCTCATGGTTTGGTTAATGAACACTAGTTGTGGTGTTTCCCCAATTTAATGCTGATGTCGTTTACCTCATGTTATTAAAGATTCTCTGCTACACCAAGACTCTGTGCTTGCGAGAGGGGAAGTATTGCCTCTTTGTGTAAGATTTTCCCAGGTCACTGGGTGGGGGCTCGAGCCAGTTTTGCATTTGCTTTGATGAGAGGGAACCCCTGTGTACTGAACCCGGCCCTTGCTGCTATCAACTTGGCCTGGCAGAAAGGTTACATTGTGATGCCTCGTTTTTTGCTATCTGCTTCCAGCTGTGAGCAGACACGCTGATATGCGTTCTTCTGGGGAGATTTCTAGTTGGAGAAGAAGCATAAAGTGCTAGAAATCCAGGAATTTACCAGAATACTCTGGTTCATTGAACTAATGCTATTGTTGGTAGGGCTGACTGGAAAACAAGAATTCTTTCTCATGAAAACTCACAAGGTTTCATATTGGGATAACATTTGGCCTATCTGAAACTGTTCAGAAAAAACCCAAGTGAGACTTCTGCTAGAATAGTCCAGTGGTTTGGGGCACTCGGCTGGAATGTGGGAGATCCAGGTTCAAATCCCTGCTCTGAGTCAGGCAGTGCACCCTACACTGGTGGCTCTTCTTGGGCTGGTCTCTCACACTCTTCGGTTTTGGCTGGAGATTCCATCCTGGACCGGGACCTAAGAAACTGACACAAGTGTCATCAGAACAGATCCGTTTCTGTGAAAAGTTTTGGTTTCAACAAATCAGCATTTATTGTTGGAAAAAATCATTTCACTAAAAATTTCCCAATCAACTCCTTCTGTTTCTCAATTTGGTGATTCCTCTGTGATATGGCTGCCTCTGGAAGAGGAAATGCCAAAATACCATGGGAACAGCTAGTTTTGTAGCATGTTGGACTTTATCCAGAGTGTTAGTACTTTTGTGTTTCAGTGCTGTGCTTTAGTGTTTTGGATTTGGTCCTTCCTGGAAGCGCTATGTGAGCAGAGGGGGAGAAACATGCAGTTGCAACATACAGTAGCAATTTAGGTGGGAAAGTAGCCTGGCAACTTAGCTGGCAGGGGAGATACCATGATCACAAAGGCATTTTTCCCAGAGTGAAGTGCATCCATTGCACTGCGGGTGCGCTGACCCCCGCGATTTCCGCAAATGCGAGAAACTCGACTGCATAATTTGTGGTAGTGGGGGACTGCATTCGCGCTTTCCCCTGGCTAAAATTCAAAAAAACCCTAGTATCACTGCACTGCTGGAGTGTCTCCTGTTCGTGGCAGTTAACATTCCTCATCCCTGGGCCATCAGTGGGTGAGATTGTGGGTAGCCCCAAGTGGGCATTGGGGAGTGCTTCCTGTTGCTCTCTAGTGACTCCTTCTGGCCAATGCAAGAAGCATTGGTGAGCCCCAGAAGGTGCTGCCATCAGCCCTGCTACACCAAAAGCTGGGTGTTGTGATGATGGAGAGGGAGGCACAAAATATAGTGCAGGTTGGAGGCCAACTCTGCTCCAGTTAGAGAACATCAGCAGTTACAGCACTGTCCCTCAAAGCACAACACTTGCAACGTGGGAGGTACAGGACCCTCACCAACCACTGTAACCCACATGGATTTTCACAGCTTGCTGATCACACCTCCAAACTTGGTGGGTCAGCTGAACATTTTAATTTTCCCTGTCACTCCAACTCGGGGTAGGGGGCAGGTGGGCTTAGTCATAGCACAGGTTCTGAGCTACCTGCCAAATGTTAAAAGTACTGGATACGCCATAAAAGCTAAAGGCCTTGCAAGTCCCTCATGTTGGTTTGGAGGGGGGAGGGGATATCATCCGGCAGCATTCTACAAAAGCAAGACCCACTCCTCTGACATCTGATGCGGTTTCGCTCAGTGCCCCTCAGCACTTCCCCATAAAACGAGCTAGCTGCTTTACAGCTTTTAACAGAGACAGGATCAGACAGCCTGGAGCGGCTGTATCATTAACGCGCATGCATTGCCTTGTTGCAAAGGAGGAGTCCCCAGAGAACGATCCTCCACTGCAGGATCCTTTCACCAGATGGTGAATAAAGAGGGACTTTAGTTGGCTCCAACTATGCCTGATTTACTGTCTCCCTCTAAAGAGTCCAGGATTGGGGATAAGCAGGCACACTTCATCCTATTGGAATGCACTTACTAAAGCCCCGTTAAATGGAAAAGGTGAAGGCCCAAGCCAAAATGTTTCAGCAACTTCAATGTGGCTTGAAACTGGTATATGTGAAAAGGCTGTTGTGGTTGGAAGCTTTTTTTATAATGGTTTTAAGAACACTTTGAAGTGAGCGGTTATGTCTGGTGATAGAGTCCCAGTGCGGTTGTCACAGAGATCCAAAGTCCTTTGGCAGTGATAACTCTATCACTGGGGAACTTGGTGTAACTGTAGCCACTTGAGGCAGTAGATCCTGCCACTATGTGTATGGATTCTCCAGGATTTCCAGGTACAGGGGATTTGCAGGATTGGCCCCTAAGGGTCCCTACTGGTATGGCTGCTCTAGCCCCGTACTTATGTAGGGCATATTCCGCTAAGGGACCCTAAAGCAGCAGCAGCACCAGGCGTACCTGGACTTTATCTGCTGGAGGATTTGGGGCAAACCTGCTTAAATTAGTTTTTTGGCCGGATACTCAGGCTTTTGTGAGTTTTTTTTTTTTCCAGGCCTCCCACCAAAATTTCAGGATGGTCAATGTAACATGTAGGCCCTTATCTCTTCCAGCAGCAGCCCCAATCTGATATGTGACAGAGACCCAAAATAAGGGACACACAAAGATCATTCAAACAGGAAACTTTGAAAGGCTGTGGGAGGCCTCCCTTTCATGTAAATAACTCTGTCATCTCAATTTCATAATCCGTTATTTCTGAAGTAATGAGGAACAGTGTGAGGAGAGAAATAAGGAACAGCAGAAAAAGTTATTTTTCAAGCTCAGAAAAATACTTTTTAAATTAAGAGGCTGGAGCTTGCAATCCCTTACTCACAGAAGTGTTCCCATCAACTTCAGTGAAACTGCTGCTTGAGTAGCACCTTGCTCACATCACTAAGGATTTGTAGGATCAGGGTCCTAGATAAGATTTTTTTTTTTTTTAAAAACTACATCAGAAAAGCACAGTGGGACAGACCCTCAGCTGGGGTAAATTTTCCTAGTTCTGTTGACTTCAGTGGACATTTACACCAGCTGAGGTGCCCCAAAGTGGATCCTCAGAACTCTAGAGTGAAATCCTGGCTCCACTGAAGGCAATGGGTTATTGCCATTCACTTCAGTGGGGTCAGGCTTTCACTCTAAACTCCCTTATTTCTAATGTGGAACTGTTTCTTTCTCACTGATCCCCTCAAGACTCCCAGCTCTCATAAAGGAAGTACGTGGGAATGATATTAAGAAATAGTTATAGAGTAGCATGCAGAAAAGCCAGCTGACCCATTAGAGGAGGTGGAGAGAAAGATTGGTGAATTGCATAGCTGTCAAGGGGCCTCCGTTCTATCCAGGACACCTTCTTCCTGCTTCTGGCGTGACTTAATTGGCAGCCCCAGGCAAGATTCTCTGCCTTTCAGTGTTTTCCCTGATGGAGAAAATCTGTCTCATTACATCAGTAGCCAGGTATTGCCAAGACTGGGCTTTGTTAGAAACAATTGGAGGGGCACTTCTTTTTATTCTTATTAGTTCAAAATGTAGCATGCAAAATGCAGACCCCCTATTTTTCAAGGCACACAGCAGATTAACCCTCTAATAAGTAGCTTTCATTTCCTTCTCTGAAATGCTACATCTGTAACATATAGCCTGGGATCCACATATAGGAAAAGAGTGGTGATGGATATCGGCAACAGGAGCATGTGGGATAATACTACAGGCAAGCAGCCGCCCAGTGCATCTTTGTGGTACTTTAATGTCCCATGTGTCATGCCACTTTCTTGCTGAGATCAGGCTGCCCTGTGAATATTTGGTTTAGGCATGAAGCAGCTCTTGTTATGTCTTGGTACTGGCTTGACTGCCTTGGGTTATGGCTACACTACAAAAAAAGACCCCCTAGCAGTGAGTCTCAGAACCTGAGTCAACTGACTTGGGCTCAGTGCCTTAGCCATAAGGCCATCGTCCATCTTGGTTAGTTCGGAGTGCCAGAGTTACTCACAGCCGGAAGGATTGTGAGGTTATGTGAATAGCAGTGGAAATGGCTGCTGGATCCCATTTGGAAACCTTCTCCCTCAGAGCCCTTAAAAGAATTAAATAATGAAACCTTTATGGAGAAGAAGAGGGAGGTTCAGGAAGAGATGGGGGATTTCTAAACCTGGCACACAGAAGAGACTCCGTTATGAATGTAACTGTGGACATTGTGTTCCCCAAGTCTTCCAGAAGACAGAGAGCTCACCTCAGTGCCATCACGCCACCCTTCACTCACATCTGATTCATGGGCTATTTTTAGCCCCATAGCTCGCGCCTGAACCAGTGGACCAGGGCTCTGAGACTTGTTGTCGTGGGGTGTTTTGGGCACTGTAGATGTAGTCTAAAGTCCTCTGCTGTCCCGAGGACAGTTATAGCATGAGCAGAAGCTGTGCAAATTTGCCTCGGGCTGCCCTTGACTAAGTCTCAGCTCTGGCCTAGATGAGTCACCTAGATGAGCTGAGAAGTTAGATCATTCTCTGTTCAGATCCTTGGCTTCTTTACTGAAATCTCCAAGAAGGATACTAACTGTGCTTGGCTTTTCCCTAGTTACTAGCTTGAGACAAGTTCATTTCATACTGGCTGCTCCCAGCCATCAGACAGTAACTTTTGGTAAATAGCAACCTTCTCTGCATTAAAACCTATGACCTGGAAGTGAAAAGTGACCGATTCCATTGCTCTGAGACCGCTAGACTCTGGCGCTGTTCATATTATTATCTATTATTTGTATTATGCTAGTGGCTAGAGGCAACAACTGAGACAGAGGCCTCATTACACTAGACTCTGTACAAACACAAGGTGAAATCCATAAAGATCTCATTGGCTTCAACGACGCCCAGATATCTCCTATAGTGCTAGTCCCTGCCCTGAAGAACATACAACTTAAACAGAGGTGACAAAGGAAGTCGTAGTATTGCCACGGTACAGAGGGGGAACTGAGGCAGAGAGAGAATTTAAGGGTGGGGCTTTCAGAAGTGAAGTCAATGGGCTCAGAGTTAGGGCTATTGCTGAACTGCTTCGCACATCCAGCTTTAGTGGCTGTTCCATGGTCACACCGGGAGTGTGTGGCAGAGTCAAGAATTGGGCTAACGGTTCCTGAGTCTTGGTCCAGTGACTTAATCATAAGGCCATCATCCCTCTCGGTTAGTTTAGAGTGCCGGAGTTACTCACAGCCTGAAGGATTGTGAGGTTATGTGAATAGCAGTGGAAATGGCTGCTGGATCCCATTTCGAGACCTTCTCCCTCAGAGCCCTTAAAAGAAGCATGTTGGTGATTGAATAATGAAACCTTTTATGGAGGAGAGCAGAGAAGTTCAGGAAGAGATGGGGGATTCCTA
This sequence comes from Lepidochelys olivacea, assembly GCF_965140295.1. Lineage (NCBI taxonomy): Eukaryota > Metazoa > Chordata > Testudines > Cheloniidae > Lepidochelys > Lepidochelys olivacea. The sequence goes on from NC_140424.1 coordinate 20,741,263, forward strand.
AACCTGGCATGCAGAAGAGACCCCGTTATAAACTGAACTGTTGACATTGTGCTCCCCAAGTCTTCCAGAAGATGGAGAGCTCACCTCAGTGCCATCACGCCACCCTTCACTCACATCTGATTCATGGGCTTCCTTCTCAAGCATCACACTTCGCTTCCTAGCAGCTCAGCAGCCTGGCCCTCAAATGCACAGTCTGACGCATTCAGTGCGCTCTACCCAGCATCCTGCCTCCAGGGGCGCTGGAACAATTTGTATGATGGGGGTGCTGAGAGCTGGTGAGCCCAACGGTAAACCCTACATGTGATGGAAACCATTTCCAGCCAGGGGAATGCAGCAGCAGCACCACCAGCATGCCTAGTTCCAGCACCTATGCCTGCCTCCCTCTCTCACAGCTCACGCAGTGCTGCTCACTCACTCATAGAGAGCAGGCTAAGGGCACTGAGCACAGGATCAGGCCTTCATCTGCAGCCCATTCTCTTCCTTCAGTCTCTGGACACTGGAGGAAATGGGGAAAGGGTGAGAGAAACTTCTTCCTATGGAATCAGAGCTGCTTTGTTTGGCTAATTATTTACTGGAATAAGAAGCTGGGGCCAGATCCTCAGTGGGTGTAAGTCAGCACAGGTCCATTGAATCGATTTACGCCAGCTGAAGATTTCAATTTAATTTCTGTTTTAGATTATTTTTTAGGCATTGTGAGATCCAGCCTATTTTATTCTCCCTGGTTATTTTATTGATTAGTGTCATTTCTGGTTGGTATATCACAGACCAGGTTGTTCTTGCTTTTCCCAGCTAATATCCTCTCCCCATAAATGGTCCCCAGTTCTAGAAATATTTAGAAAGATTTTCTAATTGAAATCACACTTCAGCCATGAAAACTGGTTCTGACTCTCCTTGCAACCCAGTCCAACTCTGCTGTGAGTGACACTTGTGTAACTCCACAATAACTGCATATGTAGTCAGTGGAATCACTCCAGATTCACACAGTGGCAACCAAGGATAGAATTTGGACCAGTGTGTGTTCACATTTTTCACTGTACAGCACAGAAATCTTGTGGTCAAGGCACTAAATTGGGACTCAGGAGAATCTGGGTCAGTTTCCAGTGTGACCTCAGACAAGTCACTTGGATAAAATGTTCAGCAGTGCCTAAGTGACTTAAGAACCTCAGGGTATGTCTACACTACGAAATTAGGTCGAATTTATAGAAGTCGGTTTTTTTGAAATCGGTTTTATATATTCGAGTGTGTGTGTCCCCACAGAAAATGCTCTAAGTGCATTAAGTGCATTAACTCGGCGGAGCGCTTCCACAGTACCGAGGCAAGCGTCGACTTCTGGAGCGTTGCACTGTGGGTAGCTATCCCACAGTTCCCGCAGTCTCCGCTGCCCATTGGAATTCTGGGTTGATATCCCAATGCCTGATGGAGCTAAAACATTGTCGCGGGTGGTTCTGGGTACATATCGTCAGGACCCCGTTCCCACCCTCCCTCCCCCCGTGAAAGCAAGGGCAGACAATCATTTCGCGCCTTTTTTGTCTGCTGCCAGCCAAAGATGTAAAGGATCGATGGAGTGGGTCAGAACAAGAAATAGACCAGATTTGTTTTGGACTCATTTTCCTGCTCCCCTGTCTAGATCACACTGCAGTCAGTCACAGAGAAGGCGCAGCGAGGTTAATCTAGCCATGTATCAATCAGAGGCCAGGCTAACCTCCTTGTTCCAATAACAACGATAACTTTGGTGCACCATTTCTTATTGGAACCCTCCGTGCAGTCCTGCCTGAAATACTCCTTGATGTACAGGCACACCCTTTGTTGATTTTAGCTCCCTGAAGCCAACCCTGTAAGCCGTGTCGTCAGTCGCCCCTCCCTCCGTCAGAGCAACGGCAGACAATCGTTCCGCGCCTTCTTTCTGTGCGGACGCCATACCAAGGCAAGCATGGAGGCCGCTGAGCTCATTTTGGCAATTAGGAGCACATCAACCACCACACGCATTATCCAGCAGTATATGCAGCACCAGAACATGGCAACGCGATACCGGGCGAGGAGGCGACGTCAGCGCGGTCCCGTGAGCGATCAGGACATGGACACAGATTTCTCTGAAAGCATGGGCCCTGCCAATGCATGCATCATGGTGCTAATGGGGCAGGTTCATGCTGTGGAACGCCAATTCTGGGCTCGGGAAACAAGCACAGACTGGTGGGACCGCATAGTGTTGCAGGTCTGGGACGATTCCCAGTGGCTGCGAAACTTTCGCATGCGTAAGGGCACTTTCATGGAACTTTGTGACTTGCTTTCCCCTGCCCTGAAGCGCATGAATACCAGGATGAGAGCAGCCCTCACAGTTGAGAAGCGAGTGGCGATAGCCCTGTGGAAGCTTGCAACGCCAGACAGCTACCGGTCAGTTGGGAATCAATTTGGAGTGGGCAAATCTACTGTGGGGGCTGCTGTGATGCAAGTAGCTCACGCAATCAAAGATCTGCTGATATCAAGGGTAGTGACCCTGGGAAATGTGCAGGTCATAGTGGATGGCTTTGCTGCAATGGGATTCCCTAACTGTGGTGGGGCTATAGACGGAACCCATATCCCTATCTTGGCACCAGAGCACCAAGCCGGCGAGTACATAAACCGCAAGGGGTACTTTTCGATAGTGCTGCAAGCTCTGGTGGATCACAAGGGACGTTTCACCAACATCAACGTGGGATGGCCGGGAAAGGTGCATGACGCTCGCATCTTCAGGAACTCTGGTCTGTTTCAAAAGCTGCAGGAAGTGACTTTCTTCCCAGACCAGAAAATAACTGTTGGGGATGTTGAAATGCCTATATGTATCCTTGGGGACCCAGCCTACCCCTTAATGCCATGGCTCATGAAGCCGTACACAGGCAGCCTGGACAGTGGTCAGGAGCTGTTCAACTACAGGCTGAGCAAGTGCAGAATGGTGGTAGAATGTGCATTTGGACGTTTAAAGGCGCGCTGGCGCAGTTTACTGACTCGCTTAGACCTCAGCGAAACCAATATTCCCACTGTTATTACTGCTTGCTGTGTGCTCCACAATATCTGTGAGAGTAAGGGGGAGACGTTTATGGCGGGGTGGGAGATTGAGGCAAATCGCCAGGCTGCTGGTTACGTGCAGCCAGACACCAGGGCGGTTAGAAGAGCTCAGGAGGGCGCGGTACGCATCAGAGAAGCTTTGAAAACCAGTTTCATGACTGGCCAGGCTACAGTGTGAAAGTTCTGTTTGTTTCTCCTTGATGAAACCCCCCGCCCCTTGGTTCACTCTACTTCCCTGTAAGCTAACCACCCTCCCCTCCTCCCTTTAATCACCGCTTGCAGAGGCAATAAAGTCATTGCTGCTTCACAGTCATGCATTCGTTATTCATTCATCACACAAATAGGGGGATGACTACCAAGGTATCCCAGGAGGGGTGGTGGAGGAGGGAAGGAAAATGCCACACAGCACTTTAAGCACAGCACTTTAAAAGTTTACAACTTTAAAATTTATTGAATGACAGCCTTCTTTTTTTTGGGCAATCCTCTGTTGTGGAGTCGCTGGTTGGCCGGAGGCCCCCCCACCGCGTTCTTGGGCGTCTGGGTGTGGAGGCTATGGAACTTGGGGAGGAGGGCGGTTGGTTACAGAGGGGCAGCAGTGGCAGTCTGTGCTCCAGCTGCCTTTGCTGCAGCTCAACCATACACTGGAGCATTCTGGTTTGGTCCTGCAGCAGCCTCAGCATTGAATCCTGCCTCCTCTCATCACGCTGCCGCCACATTTGAGCTTCAGCCCTGTCTTCAGCCCGCCACTTACTCTCTTCAGCCCTCCACCTCTCCTCCCGGTCATTTTGTGCTTTCCTGCACTCTGACATTATTTGCCTCCACGCATTCGTCTGTGCTGTGTCAGTGTGGGAGGACAGCATTAGCTCGGAGAACATTTCATCTCGAGTGCGTTTTTTTTTCTTTCTAAGCTTCACTAGCCTCTGGGAAGGAGAAGATCCTGTGATCATTGAAACACATCCAGCTGGTGGAGAAAAAAAAAGGGACAGCGGTATTTAAAAAGACACATTTTATAAAACAGTCGCTACACTCTTTCAGGGTAAACCTTGCTGTTAACATTACATACATAGCACATGTGCTTTCGTTACAAGGTCGCATTTTGCCTCCTCCCACCGCGTGACTACCCCCTCAACCCTCCCCCCTCCCCGTGGCTAACAGCGGGGAACATTTCTGTTCAGCCACAGGCAAACAGCACAGCAGGAATGGGCTATACTGAGTGTCCCTGAAGAAAAGCACCCTATTTCAACCAGGTGACCATGAATTATATCTCACTCTCCTGAGGATAACACAGAGAGAGAAAGAACGGATTTTGGTTGAATGCCAGCAAACATACACTGCAATGCTTTGTTCTACAGTGATTCCCGAGTATGTGTTACTGGCCTGGAGTGATAAAAGTGTCCTACCATGAAGGACGAAATAAGGCTGCCCTCCCCAGAAACCTTTTGCAAAGGCTTTAGGACTACATCTAGGAGAACCGCAAATGCCAGGGCAAAGTAATCCTTTCACATGCTTGCTTTTAAACCATGTATAGCATTTTAAAAGGTACACTCACCAGAGGTCCCTTCTCCGCCTGCTGGGTCCAGGAGGCAGCCTTGGGTGGGTTCGGGGGGTACTGGCTCCAGGTCTAGGGTGAGAAACAGTTCCTGGCTGTCGGGAAAACCGGTTTCTCCGCTTGCTTGCTGTGAGCTATCTACAACCTCCTCCTCCTCCTCATCTTCTTCGTCCCCAAAACCTGCTTCCGTATTGCCTCCATCTCCATTGAAGGAGTCAAACAAGACGGCTGGGGTAGTGGTGGCTGAACCCCCTAAAATGGCATGCAGCTCATCATAGAAGCGGCATGTTTGGGGCTCTGACCCAGAGCGGCTGTTCGCCTCTCTGGTTTTCTGGTAGGCTTGCCTCAGCTCCTTCAGTTTCACGCGGCACTGCTTCGGGTCCCTGTTATGGCCTCTGTCCTTCATGCCCTGGGAGATTTTCACAAAGGTTTTGGCATTTCGAAAACTGGAACGGAGTTCTGATAGCACGGATTCCTCTCCCCAAACAGCGATCAGATCCCGTACCTCCCGTTCGGTCCATGCTGGAGCTCTTTTGCGATTCTGGGACTCCATCATGGTCACCTGTGCTGATGAGCTCTGCATGGTCACCTGCAGCTTGCCACGCTGGCCAAACAGGAAATGAGATTCAAAAGTTCGCAGTTCTTTTCCTGTCTACCTGGCCAGTGCATCTGAGTTGAGAGTGCTGTCCAGAGCGGTCAGAATGGAGCACTCTGGGATAGCTCCCGGAGGCCAATACCATTGAATTGTGTCCACAGTACCCCAAATTCGAGCTGGGAACGTCGATTTAAGCGCTAATCCACTTGTCAGGGGTGGAGTAAGGAAATCGATTTTAAGAGCCCTTTAAGTCGAAATAAAGGGCTTCACTGTGTGGACGGGTGCAGGTTTAAATCGATTTAACGCTGCTAAATTCGACCTAAAGTCCTAGTGTAGACCAGGGCTAACTGTGGTGGGGCCATAGATGGAACCCATATCCCTATCTTGGCACCAGAGCACCAAGCTGGCGAGTACATAAACTGCAAGCGATACTTTTCAATAGTGCTGCAAGCACTGGTGGATCACAAAGGACGTTTCACCAGCATCAACGTGGGATGGCCGGGAAAGGTACATGACGCTCGCATCTTCAGGAACTCTGGTCTGTTTCAAAAGCTGCAGGAAGGGATTTTATTCCTAGACCAGAAAATAACCGTTGGGGATGTTGAAATGCCTATAGTTATCCTTGGGGACCCAGACTACCCTTAATGCCATGGCTCATGAAGCTGTACACAGGCAGCCTGGACAGTAGTCAGGAGCTGTTCAACTACAGGCTGAGCAAGTGCAGAATGGTGGTAGAATGTGCATTTGGATGTTTAAAAGCGCGCTGGTGCAGTTTACTGACTCGGTTAGATCTCAGCGAAACCAATATTCCCACTGTTATTACTGCTTGCTGTGTGCTCCACAATATCTGTGAGAGTAAGGGGGAGACATTTATGGCGGGGTGGGAGGTTGAGGCAAAATCACCTGGCTGCTGGTTACACGCAGCCAGACACCAGGGCAGTTAGAAGAGCACAGGAGGGCACGGTGTGCATCCGAGAAGCTTTGAAAACCAGTTTCATGACTGGCCAGGCTACGGTGTGAAAGTTCTGTTTGTTTCTCCTTGGTGAACTCCCCCACTTGGTTCACTCTACTTTCCTGTAAGCTAACCACCCTCCTCTCCTCCCTTCGATCACCGCTTGCAGAGGCAATAAAGTCATTGTTGCTTCACATTCATGGTCACCTGTGCTGATGAGCTCTGCATGGTCACCTGCAGCTTGCCACGCTGGCCAAACAGGAAATGAGATTCAAAAGTTCGCGGTTCTTTTCCTGTCTACCTGGCCAGTGCATCTGAGTTGAGAGTGCTGTCCAGAGCGGTCAGAATGGAGCACTCTGGGATAGCTCCCGGAGGCCAATACCATTGAATTGTGTCCACAGTACCCCAAATTCGAGCTGGGAACGTCGATTTAAGCGCTAATCCACTTGTCAGGGGTGGAGTAAGGAAATCGATTTTAAGAGCCCTTTAAGTCGAAATAAAGGGCTTCACTGTGTGGACGGGTGCAGGTTTAAATCGATTTAACGTTGCTAAATTCGACCTAAAGTCCTAGTGTAGACCAGGGCTCAGTCTCATTCAAAATTGTACCATAGCCCTCTCAGTGCCTCATTTCCCATATGTGAAATGAGGATATTTCCTTTCTCCCCACTTTGTCTGACTTCTACCTCTGAAGGCTCAGATTTTCAGTGTGGCCTAAGGGGTTTCCATAGGCCCTGGAATTGAGCATCCATATTCACTAGCCTGCTTTAAAAAATCTCAGCCTTAGGTTGCAAATTCTTTGGGGGAAGAGACTGGATGATTTATTTATTCTTCACTATGTATTTGTGCAGCTCCTAGCACAGTGAAGCACTGATCTCAGCTGGGGGCTCTAGGGGCTAATGTAATAATGCTAATGATTAATATGCTAATATGCAAATAATATGTTGCATAGGATTTAAAAGACTGTAATGCATTTTAAAAGCACAGTGTATGTTTGTGTCCTAGCTGAAAGAAAATCCTCCCTCCTTCGCTGTAAACATCTGAGATAAGAGAGGGATGTACAAAGAGCCCTTCCCCTATGGCAGAAATGCAGCCACCTCTGAGGTGAAACACAGTAGAGAGCACAGCAACATTGCACAGTGCGTTAAGACAAGAAATGAAGACAACTATTCAATTGAAGCAGTTGGGGATACTTAAGGATTAAAGAACAGGAGGACTTGTGGCACCTTAGAGACTAACCAATTTATTTGAGCAGAAGCTTTCGTGAGCTTTCATCGGATGAAGTGAGCTGTAGCTCACGAAAGCTTCTGCTCAAATAAATTGGTTAGTCTCTAAGGTGCCACAAGTCCTCCTGTTCTTTTTGCGAATACAGACTAACACGGCTGCTTCTCTGAAACCTGTCATTAAGGATTAAAGAGTCAGAATGCAGGTACCTGAGCTGGAATTGGGCCAGTACACTGGAACTGAGCAAAAAGTACTCACAATTTTTTTTCCTGAATTTCTTAGAGAACTATCATTTCCCCAAACCATGGTCTATAATCGTGTCAAGCACCTCTTGATGGCAGCAATGCAGGGACTGCACACCAAATTAATAATGGCTTGCAAAGTCCAAATTCCTGCAAAAAGTGACATTTTTAGGGAGATCTGATAATAAAACTGCTCTGGAGGCAGAGTTAGGATTTCCCAGTTCCATGTTTAATTAACTCAGTCTGACTTTTTTAGGATTGTGTGTTCTGTGTTTTCCTGTTCAGTAAACAAATAGCAGAAAATTAAACCAGGGCAACTGCCAATGAATAATAAATTGAATCGGAAAATAACAAATTGCCCGGGGGTGCCACAGGGTTTTGAAAAGATAAAGTTATTTATTCTGGAAAGCTTCCACTTGCATTTCTCAAAGCTTGAGAGATAAAAGAAACGATGGGAAAGAAATATGGGGCTAGATTTGGAAGGGCTAAACTAAAGCCTAATTCATCGTGCAGAGTTATGCATGGGGACTTTGAGTCTGGTGGAGGGAGGAGCTGATTTCCAGCACTTAGTGACAACTTTGCTCAGGAAAATAGTATGGCAAGAAAAGAAGATAAGTGGTTAGAATTTGTGAGGTCCAGATGAGCAGGAAGGAAAATCCTGTTAGCATCACAGGAGCTAAGCACAGGTTGCAAGATCTCACGTCTCACTGGCATTTTGTACATAGGGGCCGGGGGGGTGGAGAATAAAACTAGTGTTGAATGTTAGCAGAGGTGTCGAGGAAACAGTGTCTGGAAAAGAGAGGAGAGCGCTTGTGTTTAAGGGACAGCACCCTGTTGTTTTAGTCTTAGTACAAAATAATACGTTTGTGCTGCTGCTTTTGATCCTTTGCAGGATTGTTGCTTGAGCATAGACCTTTGATCTATCTGACTGCTCCTCGAGATAGTGAACAGTGATAGTGAACTGAGGGCCTGGAGCTCCAGCAAGTGCTCACTCACCCCTTTGTAGATCCAGAGTCACTCGGCGTTACACTGGAGTAATTGGAAGCAGCCCATTGTCTGGGACAATGTGGGATCTTACAGAGACAAAACACCCTCTTACTCACCCTCAGAAAATAACCAACCTTCTGTTTTTAATTTAATCCCCCCCATTTCATTGATTGCAAAGGTGCGTGCAGTGCTTCCCAGGAGTACCCAGTGATGAGAAGCACCTCACTACTCTTGTCTGTACCTGCCAGGGGTCAGCTCCCTGACTTCCCCCAGCCCCTGGCAACACAAGCACTACCTGCCAGGCCACCGCAGGCCCCGCTCGCTCTGTACAGGTTAGCAATAGGCACATACACCAGCCCCCGAGAGCATCTCTCTGGAGCGCCCAGTCCCTGTTTCCCTGGACAGTCACAGAACTCTCGGATGTCTTACTCCCAAAAGAATCATATATGCCAGTTTACAGCACTCATCTCACTGCTCTGCTTAACATCCAGCACTTAAAGATTCATGAGAGTAAGTAAGAATATTGGAAATAAATTGCTACTTATAAAACAAAATTGTGACATGCTTGCTAGGTGATCAAACACACGCTACACAGCGGTCCACCAGGGTGATAAGTGTCTCCCACCCCCTTTCTGAAGAGGTTTATCTCAAGGCATGCTATCTTGAAGGGTACTGCTACCCCGGAATAAAAGACCTGCGGGGGGGCCACTGCTGGCCTGAGCCAGTTGGCTAAAAATTGCTGTGTAAACGTTCAGGTTTGGGCGGGACGATGGGCTCTGGGATCCTCCCCCTGAACATCTACGCCACAATTTTACAGCCCTGCAGCCTGAGTCAGCTGAGCTGGGGCAGCTGTGGGTGTTTACCTGCTGTATAGACATCCCCTGAGTACTATGCCTTTAACTACACGGCCTAAAAATGATAACCAGTGTGACGCAGGCTTTCATTAGAGACCTTACATGACATTCTTTTGCTGAACTCAGGGGATCCTTCTGCCAGCTGGCCTCAAGAGGTCTTTAGGTCACAGAGGGAAAGATGCTGCTACTTTTTTGCAACATCTGGGGTTTTTTGGTTTTGTTTTTTTTTTTAAGCTCATCATTTCACAAAGATTCCCATAACGGGACTGCAAATACCTTATTCACAGGCTTCCAGTATGGAGGGCTGGACACATTCTGAATTTGGCTGACGTTTTGAGAGCTCCTGCTTTTCATTTCAGTCTATTCTTATTTTATTTTTAGCATTTATAAATTGACATATGTTTCCATCTTTTAGATAATGAGATGCTTTCCACTCAGCTCAGTCTCTAGTTAATTTGATCCTGTATTTAATTGGATCCAAATGTCTGGAACCAAAACCTTATATAGTATATATACATAGAGAGAGAGAGCGCGCAAGCAACCTTTACTCTGATCATTTTTGATTACTCTAAACAGGAATTATAATTCAATCTCAGGCTCTAGAAACTTCCATTTAATTATTAAGAAGGCCCAAACCCAAGTCAAAGGGGGGGGGGGCCCAAGGAAGAGTCTTCATAATACAAGAGGACTAACTACATCTAAAAGCTGCATCATGTAGATACTGATATTGACTAGAAACATTTCTACATGCTAACAAAAATATACTGTCACCATGGGGGTTAGATGGAAAATAAAGATGACTTCTTTCAGTCAGAGGGTTAGGAATAGACTGGATTGGAAAGGCCAGCATAATGCCCCTTCTGCTAACAAAGATACAGGACCCAGTTTAATAAAAATTAACAGAAACTTTGTTTGGCCCTGGCCTACACTAGGAGTTGAGATCGAATTTAGCAGCATTAAATCGATTTAAACCTGCACCCGTCCACACAATGAAGCCCTTTTTTTCGTCTGAAAGGGCTCTTAAAATTGATTTCCTTACTCCACCCCCGACAAGGGGATTAGCGTTGAAATTGGCCTTGCCAGGTCGAATTTGGGGTACGGTGGACGCAATTAAACAGTATTGGCCTCTGGGAGCTATCCCAGAGTGCTCCATTGTGACCGCTCTGGACAGCACTCTCAACTCAGATGCACTGGCCAGGTAGACAGGAAAAGGCCCGCGAACTTTTGAATTTCATTTCCTGTTTGGTCAGCGTGGCAAGCTGCAGGTGAGTGTAGAGCTCATCAGCAGAGGTGACCATGATGGAGTCCCAGAATTGCAAAAGAGCTCCAGCATGGACCGAACAGGAGGTATGGGATCTGATTCCTGTATGGGGAGAGGAATCCATGCTATCAGAACTTTGTTCCAGGTTTCGAAATGCCAAAACATCTGTCAAAATCTCTAAGGGCATGAAGGACAGAGGCCATAACAGGGACCCGAAGCAGTGCCACGTGAAACTTAAGGAGCTGAGGCAAGCCTACCAGAAAACCAGAGAGGAACGGCTGCTCTGGGTCAGAGCCCCAAACATGCTGCTTCTATGATGAGCTGCATGCCATTTTAGGGGATTCAGCCACCACTACCCCAACCATATTTGACTCCTTTAATGGAGATGGAGGCAACACGGAAGCAGGTTTTGGGGACGAGGAAGATGATGATGATTGCTGATGAGGAGGTTGTAGATAGCTCACAGCAAGCAAGTGGAGAAACCGGTTTTCCTGGCAGCCAGGAACTGTTTCTCACCCTGGACCTGGAGCCAGTATCCCCGAACCCACCCAAGGCTGCATCCCAGACCCGCCAGGTGGAGAAGGGACCTCTGGTGAGTGTATCTTTTTAAATAGTATACATGGTTTAAAAGCAAACATGTTTAATGATTGATTTGCCCTGGCATTCGTGGCCAGTACAGCTACTGGAAAAGTCTGTTAACGTGTCTGGGGATGGAGCGGAAATCCTCCAGGGACATCTCCATAAAGCTCTCCTGGATGTACTCCCAAAGCCTTTGCAAAAGGTTTCTGGGGAGGGCAGCCTTATTCCGTCCACCATGGTAGGACACTTTACCACGCCAGGCCAGTAGCACGTAGTCGGGAATCATTGCAGAACAAAGCATTGCAGTGTATATTTGTTGGCATTCAAACAACATCCGTTCTTTATCTCTCTGTGTTATCCTCAGGAGAGTGATATCATTCATGGTCACTTGGTTGAAATAGGGTGCTTTTCTTCAGGAGACATTCAGAGGTGCTGTTCCTGCTGGACTGTTTGCCTGTGGCCGAACAGAAATGTTCCCCACTGTTAATCACGGGGAGTGGAGAGGGGTTCGCCACGTGGTGGGGGGAGGCAAAATGCGACCTTGTAACGAAAGCACATGTGCTATGTATGTAATGTTAACAGGAGGAGAGGCGGTGGGCTGAGGAGAGGGCTGAAGCTGAAAGGTGGCAGCAGCATGATGAGAGGAGGCAGGATTCAATGCTGAGGCTGCTGGAGGATCAAACTAATATGCTCCAGCATATGGGTTGAGCTGCAGGAAAGGCAGCAGGAGCACAGACCGCTGCTACAGCCCATGTGTAACCAACCGTCCTCCTCCACAAGTTCCATAGCCTTCTCACCCAGATGCCCGAGAATGCGGTAGAGGGGGCCTCCGGCCACCCAACCACTCCACTTCAGAGGATTGCCCAAGCAACAGAATGCTGGCATTCAATAAGTTTTAAAGTTTTAAACTGTTTTAAAGTTTTAAAGTGCTGTGTGGTCTTATCCTTCCCTCCTCCACCACCCCTCCTGGGCTACCTTGGCAGTTATCCCCCTATTTGTGTGATGAATTAATAAAGAATGCATGAATGTGAAGCAACAATGACTTTATTGCCTCTGCAAGCGGTGATCGAAGGGAGGAGAGGAGGGTGGTTAGCTTACAGGAAAGTAGAGTGAACCAAGTGGGGGAGTTCACCAAGGAGAAACAAACAGAACTTTCACACCGTAGCCTGGCCAGTCATGAAACTGGTTTTCAAAGCTTCTCGGATGCACACCGTGCCCTCCTGTGCTCTTCTAACTGCCCTGGTGTCTGGCTGCATGTAACCAGCAGCCAGGTGATTTTGCCTCAACCTCCCACCCCGCCATAAATGTCTCCCCCTTACTCTCACAGATATTGTGGAGCACACAGCAAGCAGTAATAACAGTGGGAATATTGGTTTCGCTGAGATCTAACCGAGTCAGTAAACTGCACCAGCGCGCTTTTAAACATCCAAATGCACATTCTACCACCATTCTGCACTTGCTCAGCCTGTAGTTGAACAGCTCCTGACTACTGTCCAGGCTGCCTGTGTACAGCTTCATGAGCCATGGCATTAAGGGTAGTCTGGGTCCCCAAGGATAACTATAGGCATTTCAACATCCCCAACGGTTATTTTCTGGTCTAGGAATAAAATCCCTTCCTGCAGCTTTTGAAACAGACCAGAGTTCCTGAAGATGCGAGCGTCATGTACCTTTCCCGGCCATCCCACGTTGATGCTGGTGAAACGTCCTTTGTGATCCACCAGTGCTTGCAGCACTATTGAAAAGTATCGCTTGCAGTTTATGTACTCGCCAGCTTGGTGCTCTGGTGCCAAGATAGGGATATGGGTTCCATCTATGGCCCCACCACAGTTAGCCCTGGTCTACACTAGGACTTTAGGTCGAATTTAGCAGCGTTAAATCGATTTAAACCTGCACCCGTCCACACAGTGAAGCCCTTTATTTCGACTTAAAGGGCTCTTAAAATCGATTTCCTTACTCCACCCCTGACAAGTGGATTAGCGCTTAAATCGACGTTCCCAGCTCGAATTTGGGGTACTGTGGACACAATTCAATGGTATTGGCCTCCGGGAGCTATCCCAGAGTGCTCCATTCTGACCGCTCTGGACAGCACTCTCAACTCAGATGCACTGGCCAGGTAGACAGGAAAAGAACTGCGAACTTTTGAATCTCATTTCCTGTTTGGCCAGCGTGGCAAGCTGCAGGTGACCATGCAGAGCTCATCAGCACAGGTGACCATGATGGAGTCCCAGAATCGCAAAAGAGCTCCAGCATGGACCGAACGGGAGGTACGGGATCTGATCGCTGTTTGGGGAGAGGAATCCGTGCTATCAGAACTCCGTTCCAGTTTTCGAAATGCCAAAACCTTTGTGAAAATCTCCCAGGGCATGAAGGACAGAGGCCATAACAGGGACCCGAAGCAGTGCCGCGTGAAACTGAAGGAGCTGAGGCAAGCCTACCAGAAAACCAGAGAGGCGAACAGCCGCTCTGGGTCAGAGCCCCAAACATGCCGCTTCTATGATGAGCTGCATGCCATTTTAGGGGGTTCAGCCACCACTACCCCAGCCGTCTTGTTTGACTCCTTCAATGGAGATGGAGGCAATACGGAAGCAGGTTTTGGGGACGAAGAAGATGAGGAGGAGGAGGAGGTTGTAGATAGCTCACAGCAAGCAAGCGGAGAAACCGGTTTTCCCGACAGCCAGGAACTGTTTCTCACCCTAGACCTGGAGCCAGTACCCCCCGAACCCACCCAAGGCTGCCTCCTGGACCCAGCAGGCGGAGAAGGGACCTCTGGTGAGTGTACCTTTTAAAATGCTATACATGGTTTAAAAGCAAGCATGTGAAAGGATTACTTTGCCCTGGCATTTGCGGTTCTCCTAGATGTAGTCCTAAAGCCTTTGCAAAAGGTTTCTGGGGAGGGCAGCCTTATTTCGTCCTTCATGGTAGGACACTTTTATCACTCCAGGCCAGTAACACATACTCGGGAATCACTGTAGAACAAAGCATTGCAGTGTATGTTTGCTGGCATTCAACCAAAATCCGTTCTTTCTCTCTCTGTGTTATCCTCAGGAGAGTGAGATATAATTCATGGTCACCTGGTTGAAATAGGGTGCTTTTCTTCAGGGACACTCAGTATAGCCCATTCCTGCTGTGCTGTTTGCCTGTGGCTGAACAGAAATGTTCCCCGCTGTTAGCCACGGGGAGGGGGGAGGGTTGAGGGGGTAGTCACGCGGTGGGAGGAGGCAAAATGCGACCTTGTAACGAAAGCACATGTGCTATGTATGTAATGTTAACAGCAAGGTTTACCCTGAAAGAGTGTAGCGACTGTTTTATAAAATGTGTCTTTTTAAATACCGCTGTCCCTTTTTTTTTCTCCACCAGCTGGATGTGTTTCAATGATCACAGGATCTTCTCCTTCCCAGAGGCTAGTGAAGCTTAGAAAGAAAAAAAAACGCACTCGAGATGAAATGTTCTCCGAGCTAATGCTGTCCTCCCACACTGACACAGCACAGACGAATGCGTGGAGGCAAATAATGTCAGAGTGCAGGAAAGCACAAAATGACCGGGAGGAGAGGTGGAGGGCTGAAGAGAGTAAGTGGCGGGCTGAAGACAGGGCTGAAGCTCAAATGTGGCGGCAGCGTGATGAGAGGAGGCAGGATTCAATGCTGAGGCTGCTGCAGGACCAAACCAGAATGCTCCAGTGTATGGTTGAGCTGCAGCAAAGGCAGCTGGAGCACAGACTGCCACTGCTGCCCCTCTGTAACCAACCGCCCTCCTCCCCAAGTTCCATAGCCTCCACACCCAGACGCCCAAGAACGCGGTGGGGGGGCCTCCGGCCAACCAGCGACTCCACAACAGAGGATTGCCCAAAAAAAAGAAGGCTGTCATTCAATAAATTTTAAAGTTGTAAACTTTTAAAGTGCTGTGCTTAAAGTGCTGTGTGGCATTTTCCTTCCCTCCTCCACCACCCCTCCTGGGATACCTTGGTAGTCATCCCCCTATTTGTGTGATGAATGAATAACGAATGCATGACTGTGAAGCAGCAATGACTTTATTGCCTCTGCAAGCGGTGATTAAAGGGAGGAGGGGAGGGTGGTTAGCTTACAGGGAAGTAGAGTGAACCAAGGGGCGGGGGGTTTCATCAAGGAGAAACAAACAGAACTTTCACACTGTAGCCTGGCCAGTCATGAAACTGGTTTTCAAAGCTTCTCTGATGCGTACCGCGCCCTCCTGAGCTCTTCTAACCGCCCTGGTGTCTGGCTGCGCGTAACCAGCAGCCTGGCGATTTGCCTCAATCTCCCACCCCGCCATAAACGTCTCCCCCTTACTCTCACAGATATTGTGGAGCACACAGCAAGCAGTAATAACAGTGGGAATATTGGTTTCGCTGAGGTCTAAGCGAGTCAGTAAACTGCGCCAGCGCGCCTTTAAACGTCCAAATGCACATTCTACCACCATTCTGCACTTGCTCAGCCTGTAGTTGAACAGCTCCTGACCACTGTCCAGGCTGCCTGTGTACGGCTTCATGAGCCATGGCATTAAGGGGTAGGCTGGGTCCCCAAGGATACATATAGGCATTTCAACATCCCCAACAGTTATTTTCTGGTCTGGGAAGAAAGTCACTTCCTGCAGCTTTTGAAACAGACCAGAGTTCCTGAAGATGCGAGCGTCATGCACCTTTCCCGGCCATCCCACGTTGATGTTGGTGAAACGTCCCTTGTGATCCACCAGAGCTTGCAGCACTATCGAAAAGTACCCCTTGCGGTTTATGTACTCGCCGGCTTGGTGCTCTGGTGCCAAGATAGGGATATGGGTTCCGTCTATAGCCCCACCACAGTTAGGGAATCCCATTGCAGCAAAGCCATCCACTATGACCTGCACATTTCCCAGGGTCACTACCCTTGATATCAGCAGATCTTTGATTGCGTGAGCTACTTGCATCACAGCAGCCCCCACAGTAGATTTGCCCACTCCAAATTGATTCCCAACTGACCGGTAGCTGTCTGGCGTTGCAAGCTTCCACAGGGCTATCGCCACTCGCTTCTCAACTGTGAGGGCTGCTCTCATCCTGGTATTCATGCGCTTCAGGGCAGGGGAAAGCAAGTCACAAAGTTCCATGAAAGTGCCCTTACGCATGCGAAAGTTTCGCAGCCACTGGGAATCGTCCCAGACCTGCAACACTATGCGGTCCCACCAGTCTGTGCTTGTTTCCCGAGCCCAGAATTGGCGTTCCACAGCATGAACCTGCCCCATTAGCACCATGATGCATGCATTGGCAGGGCCCATGCTTTCAGAGAAATCTGTGTCCATGTCCTGATCGCTCACGGGACCGCGCTGACGTCGCCTCCTCGCCCGGTATCGCGTTGCCATGTTCTGGTGCTGCATATACTGCTGGATAATGCGTGTGGTGGTTGATGTGCTCCTAATTGCCAAAATGAGCTCAGCGGCCTCCATGCTTGCCTTGGTATGGCGTCCGCACAGAAAGAAGGCGCGGAACGATTGTCTGCCGTTGCTCTGACGGAGGGAGGGGCGACTGACGACACGGCTTACAGGGTTGGCTTCAGGGAGCTAAAATCAACAAAGGGTGTGCCTGTACATCAAGGAGTATTTCAGGCAGGACTGCACGGAGGGTTCCAATAAGAAATGGTGCACCAAAGTTATCGTTGTTATTGGAACAAGGAGGTTAGCCTGGCCTCTGATTGATACATGGCTAGATTAACCTCGCTGCGCCTTCTCTGTGACTGACTGCAGTGTGATCTAGACAGGGGAGCAGGAAAATGAGTCCAAAACAAATCTGGTCTATTTCTTGTTCTGACCCACTCCATCGATCCTTTACATCTTTGGCTGGCAGCAGACAAAAAAGGCGCGAAATGATTGTCTGCCCTTGCTTTCACGGGGGGAGGGAGGGTGGGAACGGGGTCCTGACGATATGTACCCAGAACCACCCGCGACAATGTTTTAGCCCCATCAGGCATTGGGATATCAACCCAGAATTCCAATGGGCAGCGGAGACTGCGGGAACTGTGGGATAGCTACCCACAGTGCAACGCTCCAGAAGTCGACGCTTGCCTCGGTACTGTGGAAGCGCTCCGCCGAGTTAATGCACTTAATGCACTTAGAGCATTTTCTGTGGGGACACACACACTCGAATATATAAAACCGATTTCAAAAAAACCGACTTCTATAAATTCGACCTAATTTCGTAGTGTAGACATACCCTTAGGGAATCCTGCAGCAAAGCCATCCACTATGACCTGCACATTTCCCAGGGTCACTACCCTTGATATTAGCAGATCTTTGAATGCGTTGGCTACTTGCATCACAGTAGCCCCCACAGTAGATTTGCCCACTCCAAATTGATTCCCAACTGACCGGTAGCTGTCTGGCGTTGCAAGCTTCCACAGGGCTATCGCCACTCGCTTCTCAACTGTGAGGGCTGCTCTCATCCTGGTATTCATGCGCTTCAGGGCAGGGGAAAGCAAGTCACAAAGTTCCATGAAAGTGCCCTTACGCATGCGAAAGTTTCGCAGCCACTGGGAATCGTCCCAGACCCGCAACACTATGCGGTCCCACCAGTCTGTGCTTGTTTCCCGAGCCCAGAATTGGCGTTCCACAGCATGAACCTGCCCCATTAGCACCATGATGCACGCATTGGCAGGGCCCATGCTTTCAGAGAAATCTGTGTCCATGTCCTGATCGCTCACGGGACCGCGCTGACGTCGCCTCCTCGCCCGGTATCGCGTTGCCATGTTCTGGTGCTGCATATACTGCTGGATAATGCGTGTGGTGGTTGATGTGCTCCTAATTGCCAAAATGAGCTCAGCGGCCTCCATGCTTGCCTTGGTATGGCGTCCGCACAGAAAGAAGGCGCGGAACGATTGTCTGCCGTTGCTCTGACGGAGGGAGGGGCGACTGACGACATGGCTTACAGGGTTGGCTTACAGTTTACAGGGAATTAAAATCAACAAAGGGGGTGGCTTTACATCAAGGAGAAACAAAAACAATTGTCATACAGAATGGCCCACTCAAGGATTGAACTCAAAATCCTGGGTTTAGCAGGCCAATGCTCAACCCACTGAGTTATCCCTCCCCCTGGTATTTCAGGCAGGACTGAATCTCCACTAAACTTTTCAAGGTGCCCCTGACAGAGCTCACTGAAATGATTGTCAGCCGTTGATTTCACACAGGGAGGGAGGGAGGGGGGAGCAAATGAATACAAAACAAATCTGGTGTATTTCTTGTTTTGATCCACTCCATCTATCTTTTTACACCTTTGGCTGGCAGCAGTCGGTGCTGTAGGACTGCTAGCCATCCTCATCTCCTGCCTGCTCGCCGGAAGACAGTACAATAGGACTCCCGGCAGGACTAAAGAGAATGACCTGGTCGAGTCACTCCTATTTTAGTCCCTGCACCCATGTCTGCCCAGGCGCTCCTGACCGACTTTACTGAGGCGGCCAGGAGCACCTCGGACATGACGACAATGGTTATCAGGCCTATTACACCGTCTGCTGCCACAAGGCAATGGGTTGCTACTGTGTAGCAATGCAGTACCGTGTCTGCCAGCACCCAGGAGATGTATGGTGACAGTGAGCTGAGTGGGCTCCATGCTTGCCGTGGTATGGCATCTGCACAGGTAACTCAGGAAAAAAGGCATGAAACGATTGTCTGCCGTTGCTTTCACGGAGGGAGGGAGAGCCTGATGACATGTAACCAGAACCACCTGTGAGAATGTTTTTGCCCCATCGGGCATTGGGATCTCAATCCAGAATTCCAATGGGCGGTGGAGACTGTGGGATAGCTACCCACAGTGCAACGCTCTGGAAGTCGACGCTAGCCTCGGTACTGTGGAAGCACTGCACCGAGTTAATGCACTTAGAGCATTTTGTGTGGGGACACACACAATTGACTATATAAAAACAATTTCTAAAAAACCGACTTCTATAAATTCTACCTAATTTTGTAGTATAGACATACCCTTAGTGACAGCAAGGGTTATATCCCATGCCTGCCACCCAAAACCTTCACAGCATGGAAATAAGATGGTTAGGGGAAAAGTGTCCTGAAATTCTTGCTGACTTTATCTTGCCGACAGTGCTGTCAGTAACACGCTCCACCCCTCCACAGGTCTTTTCACTTCCATCTCCAACAGATGCCAAAAAACAATACACACCCTAGCTTCTTCAAACTGGCACCTCAATGCAAACTCTGGTGATTCGGTATCTTTTTGGCACATCTGATTGTCACATATCCAACTATTTGGGAACTTCATCTGTTTTAAAATTGCTGAGATTGCCATTAAGTTGTGCACACAGCGTGAGTGGACCGGCCTTCCCCCTAGCTAAAAATTCCTCTAGCCTGGGGAGTTCTCAGTGGTTGTACAGCCAATTTAAACAGCTCCTACACTACTCTCCCAATAGCTCCTAGGGCAGGAGACCTGTCAAGTGGTGTGTAGGGACAGGGAGGAGGAGAAGGCATGACTAGAGCACAATGCACATCAGCTAGGTTCAGCTGCCATATGGTCTCTTGTGGATCGTTGGCAGCTGGTGCAAGTTAATTCAGCCCCCAGGCTGCTCTCACCTGTGCAAGGGTCAAGCAGCGAATCAGGGAGCTGTGACCGTTTCCCTTATGAACTGCCCTGCTTTTCCTGCTAAGTGCAATCTTGACAAACTACAGAACCTAGCCGAAGGTCCCTTCTCATGTTGTCCCCTTCCCCTCAGCCTCCTCTGCTAGTGATGCTAGGCTCATAGACTTATTTGTCAGCTTCTCACACCAACATGCCCACAAATAAAATTGGAATTTCTGTCCTGCAGGAAATGCCAATGTTTTGACACCCATTTTGGTCCCAAATTGGGACCATAATGCTCTGCAGTCATGTGACTCCCATGATGCACTATGGGACTCAGCCAGAGGGGAGACCACAGTGCATCATGGGAGACGTAATCCAACCAAGGAGCCCAGCTCATAGAGTGAACGGGGGCATGAAGCATCCAAACTACAGCTCTGATAAGGTACCACAATGTCATAGAGAGAGACAGCTTAATGTCAGACTGACTCAGAACAAAATGCCTTGGTTCAGTTCAACAAACAAAAATGTTTTGATTTAGGTCAAACCTATCCAAAATAAAATATCTCCAGTGGAAATTTCAGTTTTTTCCTCAACTGCATTTTTGAAGGAAAACTCCAACCAGCTCTACTGAATAAAAAGGCTAATAACAAGTCTACTAGAGATAGACAGGACCCTGTAGTCCTTTCTGGCTGTCTAGCTCCCTATCTGTGTTGTTGTACAGCATTCATCATAACCTTATCAGAGTGAGTAATTAAACACAGCCTACGCTGCTTAGTGGATTTCTGTAAGTCCCGGACTGGACGAGGTAGCTGTGGAAAGGACGGCTGACTTCCCTACGAAAACAAAGTCCTCTTATATTGACAGCTCTGGGGAAATAAATAAATGTTATGGTCCCAACACTGGAGTCCAGAAGGGAGAATGCTGAAGGGAGAATGGATCTGCCAGAGTACAGGGGGAGCAGAATTCCAGTGAATGAATTCTCCAAATTTAGGAAGTTTCTAAATAAATCTACAAGAAGTTAAAGTACATTCGTGGCAATTGCAGCTTTTGCTTTTTGGACACCCAGAGTGCATATCTGGATGTGATCCATACCTGTGGATTCCTTTCAATGTCTCTTTGTTGAATGCAGCTGAAGAATGCCACTCCTCGTAATGCATGTGAATTAATTTTGGAAGGGATGCCCATGTGAGAGAGATTAAATTTTGGCAAAGACAGGGAGTTTCACTCACTTTCCATTAGGAAAAGAAAAACTGTCTGGGCCAAGTGGAGCCAGATGGAAACTACTTCAGTGAGCAATTCTGCAAGTGCCAAAGGCAGCCCTGTTTCCACTGGAGCTGCAGCTCAAAGATACAGCCGACATTGCTGTTTACAGGAGAAAGTTGCACCAGTTTAACTTTAAAGGGTGATTTTAAACCAGTTTTGTTAATCTTTTGCACCAGTTTAAGTGGACACTTTTGGCCTAATCTGCATTTGCTTATATATAAAAGAGCTTTTGCTGGCACAGTTTATACCGGTTTGCAAAATGAAATAAGCTATACCGACGAGCACTTCTGTGCTGATATAACTGTGTCTATCCTAGGGCTTTTGCTGGTATAGGAGTATAAATGGCAATTTGTGTTCCCTTGGAAGAGGAAAAAGCCTCTTTCCTGTGTTAGTTTGTGTGGTTTGTTTTCACAGCACATACTTCAGCGTTGCATATCTGTGGTTATCCTTAGGTTTACAGGCTCAGCTGCTATTATTATGATTAATAACTTAGATAGTGCTAAAGATGGTGTCCATGCTCCAGATGATTTAC
Source organism: Lepidochelys olivacea (assembly GCF_965140295.1). Taxonomy (NCBI): domain Eukaryota; kingdom Metazoa; phylum Chordata; order Testudines; family Cheloniidae; genus Lepidochelys; species Lepidochelys olivacea. The sequence goes on from NC_140424.1 coordinate 20,762,882, forward strand.
AATCGACTAGCCCGATCCTGCAGGCACTTACTGACAGCCCAAAGCTTACTAGGATGAGTGAGCTTACTGACATGCATTTGACCGATCATGGTCAGAATCGCTATGCTTGACAGCAAGCACTTGCTGGGTCAGGCCCTATGGTAAGATGAAAAGAGCAGGAGGTGTCAGCATGAGCAAAGACAACATGATCATAAACTCACTGGAAGTGAATGCACATCTCTTGAGGAGTGTAAGGGTTTTCAGAGGCAGCGTAGTCTAGTGGATAGGGCACTGGCTTGGGGCACAGGAACCTGGATACCTCTTTTTGCTCTTCTACTCACCTGTTGTTGTGCAAATGTGGGCAACACACATCCCCTCTGTGTGCCACTGTTACACTCCCACCCTTTGTCTCCTTAGCCTGTAAGCTCTTTGCAACAGGGATTGTCTCTCACTATCTCTTTGTGCAGTGCCCAGCACGGTGAGGGGCTGATTTGAGTTAGGGCCTCCAGGGCTACTGTCAGACAAATAACAATGTATGTTTTATTGTGTGCGTATGTGACTTTGAGTTAACTTATACCTTGCGGGTCAGGGAAGTATCAGAGGAGCGGGACCACCTTCAGCGTCTGAGTGCAGCAGAGGGAATCATTCTGACAAACGTGCAACTGCAAACGTTTTCAAGCATTTACAGTATTAAGTTTTCCTCAAAAATGGGCCAATTTGCACTGAAACTAGTCAGTTTTCCTAAAAAAGAAATAAAAAAAAAATTATTTGGGGATTTGCTAAAAATGCTCAGCTTTCATGGAGTTCAGACTCCATTGTGGGTATTTCTAGCACCTCTCTCTCCAAACATTTTGGTTGCATGAAATTTGAGGGACTGGAGGTTCCATTGTGGTCACAGGCCCTGACCTGCCACTGCTGAAGTGAGCGTCAATGTTGCCGCTCATTTAATTGAGCACAGGATCAGACCCTGAATGAACAATATGCATATGCCAGTGCTAAAGGGCAAGGCTTCTATTCCCATCTCGCCTGTCTTCTAGAGACGTGGCAGTCACCTAAATGTAAACCTTCTTCCTGTTCATGCCACTGATGAAAAGTAATCTGAATAGAAGGAGCAATGCTAATGATCATAGCCCCTCTACTATTTTATTTCCAATTGGCAACTCAGGCAAGCAGCTCCATTTTCTGTTCTAATAGGAAAGTTTATGATGTACCAAATTACACTTTAATAGTCCTATTCAAGCTGCCCTGTGAAAGGTAAATGATTTTGATTTTTTTTTACGATCATCATTAGCTTTATATTGTGTCTATTCCGTAGGAAAAAAGCTACGTTAAAAGATCCCTTAGGTTGCAAACTGGAGCACTCAGAAATGAGGAAATGCCAAAGTTAGGATTACTCAAGCAGTTGAAACCCTGCCTCCTTGTGCGTACGCATCACAATGGGGTCTTTTTATGACCACATGCTATTGTTTCTGCAGGAGGACTCCCTCATTTGGAGTCTGGCTTTTGGATCAGACCCTAAGTTTATATCAGTCTTAATCAATCCCCAGTATCAAATGCTTCAAGTACAGTGAGAAATACTAGGGCTGGGTAAAAAATGGTTTTCTTGGTTCATTGTCAATTTTGAAATATCAAAAAAAAAGAGTAGGTCTGGCTTGGACTGAAACAGATTTTTAAACATTTTTTAGTGAATCAAGAATTTGGGTAAATAAATTGTTTCGGGTTAAATGAAATGTTTCAGTTAGGCAAAAACTGAAACATCTCATTTTGATTCTGAGCTTTCCAAAAACTTTTTAAAGTAAAATGAAAGGAAATTTTGAAATGACAAGTCATTTCAAACCAAAAATTCTGAATATTTTTGTTTGGAAAATGACAACATTGCCCAATTCAAAGTTTTTGGAATTCAAAAAAACGTTTTTAGAGAAACAAATTTGTGAAATCAACCCTAATTTGTGAAAGGTCTCAGAGTTGTCGAATCTGCATTTTTTGCAGAATAAAAATTTTATGCGAAAAGTTTTGTTCTGCTCTACTGAACTCAAGAAACCATTTGAAATGCATAGGAGCAGGGTTTATTGGGCCTACAAAACCAGGAATTACGCTACATATTCTTGAGCACCATCTACCAGAATCTTCCCTGTTAACTAACTCTAAATATGTATCAATATCTCTCATTTATAAAACACTCCTGTAACACCCACCTCCAGTCAATGAAGTGAAGGAGTTAGGGATCCTGTGAAAGCTGCAGTCCCTTTCTTCAGGCTTTTGCCTCAGTCAAGAATGATTTGCTTGAGGAAGACAGGTGGCAGTATGGTTATTTATGGGGTTTTTTAATATCTTTTATTGAAACAAAACCTTTATTGTGGTGATCGAATAAATCTTATTTCTTGATATTGTATTAATTTTAATGATTTAATTACATAATTTTTATGCTGCTTTTCACTGTAATATCTGAGATTCCCACATACATCAATGAATTTATGTTCACAACACCCTGTGAGATAGAGGGAGGTATCTTCATCCCTGTTTTGCAGATAAGAAACTGAAGCAAAAAAGCCTGATCCAGAGCCTGTGGCAACCAATAGAAAGCTTCTAGTTGAAATCAGTGCGAGTTTGGTGTCTAAATAGCTTTGAGGATCTATAACTGACTTCTAAAGGTCATACACATCTCCATGGTATCTGATCACATTTGTCAAAATCTGTGAATTTATTTTTGTACATGTACCTACACTTTTTAAATTAGGTGGTGCAGGTGATAAGTGGAAAATAAGGAAATTATGTGAGCTATTTTGAAACTTTCGGTTTTTCAGGGTTCAAAATGGACACATTTTGTTTTTTGCTACATTTTCTACTATACTTTTTACGGCAAATTTTACTAAAATTTTCAAAGCTTTTTGTTTATCAATAACTCTGTTCAGGAAGAAAATGCCATTGTCAGTAAATGGAAAAAAATCATTAATGTTTCTGAAAACAGGAATGGTGGATATGTCAATAAAAAGGTTGGTAAAAAATGTGATACACCAGAAAATGTCACGAGAAACAGGAAACTGACCACGTGAACAATTTTATGCAAAAAAGTTTTGGTTTGGAAAAAAGGCCCTTTTTATACTAAAAAAATGCATGTGAAAAATGTCAACAAGGTCTATTAATAATAAATGATTATATTTGTTTTACACGGTAGCGTAACTACAAGACAGGAGTCAGACAAAAGGAGACAGCTGCCACATCAGTTGCTTAATTTCGTGACCCCATGTGTGGGGGACCTCAAGGACAAGTCCCAGCTCATTTAGTTGAGGGAGAGTTTAGGAAGCAGTGTGTAACACACTGCATGTTACGTATAAAGAGACTCTGCACCTGCCCTAAGACATAGTGGCAGCTTAGCTGGAATGCCGGGGACCCAGATTCCAGTCTCTTGACTTCCTCCTAGAAATGAATGGTTTCAGAGTAGCAGCCATGTTTGTCTGTATTCGCAAAAAGAAAAGGAGTACTTGTGGCACCTTAGAGACTAATAAATTTATTTGAGCATAAGCTTTCGTGAGCTACAGCTCACTCACGAAAGCTTATGCTCAAATAAATTTGTTAGTCTCTAAGGTGCCACAAGTCCTCCTTTTCTTTCTAGAAATGAATGCATTCATTGGCTTGCAGGCTTGTTTATTTAATGAATTACAGTATCTGGTAGCCTCTAGTGGTGCTTGTATGCATGTGAGAATGCCCAGCGTATTCTACATTCTGAGTGGTAATAGCTGGCAAGCACCTGCTAAGGATACACTAAGCTTAAATTCCAGACCTTGTCCCCTAACTGCAGGAGATGGCCTTTATAGGAATAGGAAATCATTTTCCCCATTTTCCTATATTCTCATTTTGAATATATTTCTTATTTCTGGCATTGGCCACTGCCAGACAGGATACAGGGCTAGATGGGTCATTGTTTTGAGCCAGTATGGCCATTCTTACATTCCGAAAGTTTGTATTTCATGTGGAGAACCTTGCTCATTAAACATCCCTGAGCCTCTGTGGGATATGAATACACCTGTCTGTCTGTCTGTCTAGGCTGAAATTTCAAAAGGGGCCCAGTTCCAAATGAAAATTAACAGGACTTGGGCGTCTAACTCCCCTAGGCAGTTTTGAAAATCTCAGCCCTAGCATTTATGCTTTGCTCATCATCTGAGTGCATAGCCAGTTGATCTCCATAACACTGAAAAGTGTTATGTTGACTAGTATGGTGCCTTCCCTTCTTCCTTCAAGTGAGCTAGGGGTTTGTTTTTAGTACCTATTTTGCTCCTTTCTCCTCCACCTGCCTCTCACCATCCATCGGTTCCCACGGTCTTGTCTGCCTGCTGATGATACCCCAACAACACCGTGGCATTCTGTGTTGGCACCTAGAACTGGCTGTTGGCAGAAGGTGACAAAAAGAATCAATGGCAGGTACATTAGCAGAGGCATCCAGAGGTGGAGGTTGTACAACACTGGGTGCCCGAGGCTAGACTTCTGAGCAGTTTAATGTGTTGAAATTTAGACCCAGATGCAGAGAGGAGTCTAAGCTGGTGAATCTGATCCCTTCTTACGGCTCATTGGCATGTAAGTTACACAATCTTAAACTTCCTGACAGTCCTTAGACTCTCCGATCACTGATGTCTCCTTACACCCCCGTAACTGACTTCTTGAACACTGCATACAGATGTGGTCTCCTCATCTCAAAAAAGATATACTGGCATTAGAAAAGGTTCAGAGAAGGGCAACTAAAATGATTAGGGGTTTGGAATGGGTCCCATATGAGGAGAGATTAAAGAGGCTAGGACTTTTCAGCTTGGAAAAGAGGAGACTAAGGGGGGATATGATAGAGGTATATAAAATCATGAGTGGTGTGAAGAAAGTGAATAAGGAAAAGCTATTTACTTGTTCCCATAACATAAGAACTAGAGGCCACCAAATGAAATTAACTAGGGGCAGCAGATTTAAAACAAATAAAAGGAAGTTCTTCTTCACACAGCGCACAGTCAACCTGTGGAACTCCTTGCCTGAGGAGGTTGTGAAGCTAGGACTATAACAGGGTTTAAAAGAGAACTAGATACATTCATGGAGGTTAAGTCCATTAATGGCTATTAGCCAGGATGGGTAAGGAATGGTGTCCCTAGCCTCCGTTTGTCAGAGGGTGGAGATGGATGGCAGGAGAGAGATCACTTGATCATTACCTGTTAGGTTCACTCCCTCTGGGGCACCTGGCATTGGCCACTGTTGGCAGAGAGGATACTGGGCTGGATGGACCCTCGGTCTGACCCAGTATGGCCGTTCTTATGTTCTTAACCTTATACACCTCATCTTGTCCCTTGGAATCAGTTCGGAGGGCCAAGAGTTTCCTTCCCATTTACCTGTTATCCTCTCCATTCTCCTCAATGTGCACAGTCACCCACATCAAATCACTTGTGCTGATCAGCTCACGGCAAAGAGAGCATAACATTAACTCAGTGTGTAAATGTCACATTTGATCACTTACCTGTGGGGAGAAGTTTAGCAGCAAAAGTCACTTCCCTCATTAAATGTCTCCCATTCAAGCCCTGATGTGCAGGCTGCTTCACTCTCTCCATACTGTTGGAGGAAGGAGAAGCAGAGACTAGAAGAGGGAAACCACTGATCAGTGTTACATTAACATAGACTCTGATATAGTGCAAGCACTTAACATTACACAGGTAAGTAATTCCAGTGAGGGAAGGATGGTCCAGCAGTCCTGGTGCTGGTCTGAACTTTACAATAAGACCTGGGTTCATTTCCCAGCTACATCATGGACCTTCTGTGTAACCTTGGCCAAGTGCCTCAGTTCCCCATCTATAAAATGCAGGTAACTGTACTTGTTGCAAATATAAATGCATTAAAGGTTTTGAGTTGCTCAGACACCACGGAAAGGGATGCCATCTAAGCGCCTTGGTGAGATAGGGCTCCTTATGTGAACAGAGGTAAGCATGTGTCTGAGAGCGTGTGAGATAGGGGAGATCTTAGCAAATGAAAGAAGTTGGTTAGGCAGCTGGTGCGCTGTTCCCATTGTTCTAAATCACCTCCCTGTTACCATGTTCTCAGAGTGTTTGTTATATCCACTCATTGGCTGTCATCTTAACATGAGAGTTTTGCCCTACACTTCAGTGCGGCCAGGATTGTGGCCTTGGTTGGAAGAGTTCTGGGGCAGGAACCATCTTTTTATGATATCTTTGTACAGACTCTAGCACAGTGAAGCCCTGATCCCAGACCGAGGCCCCTCAGCACTACCACCTCAGTACGGTGCAATCGTTATTGTTATTTATGCGGTGGCGATGGTGACGACGAAAAAGGGACAGCTATTCTTCTGCTCCTTCAGATTCGCTTTCTGTCAGAGATTCTGAGAGAAGTTTACTTGATCTTTCCCTGTAGTCAGTGGTGAAACTAATATCCCTGCCCCCACAAGTGGCCTTTAGGTGGATGTGTGATGCCTTTTTGGGACTGGAAAGTGAGCCCGCTTTGCACTCACCCAGCAGCGGTGCCTGCTGTCCTGCAGGGCTGGGCCCAGCCCCCCACTCCCAGAGTTGTGACATGGCACGTGGGGTTGCATGGCACTGGGACCCCATATTGCAATGTCATTTGCTCAAATTCAGCCCAGTTGCCCCTTGGTCATGCCAGAGGGGCTGGTTGGCCAAAGCTGAGCGGTGCTCTGACCCCATGTGCCAGATTGCAATGCCTGGAGTGGGGAGTTGGGCCCAGCCCCACAGGGCAGGAGCCACTACTGCTAGATGAGTGTAGGGCAGGCTTGCTCTCTGCCCCACAACCAATGGACTCATTGCCCCCACCCCCCATTGTGAAACCTGGCTCTGCCACTGCCTGTAGAGGGGAATTTAAATACAATTTGTGCCAGTCAACAGTTTGTGTAAAAGATCAACACCCCCCAGGATGCTGGTGTGATGAGAACAGGTGAGCTAGATTCTTCTCACAGCCATATTAGAACACTTTCTGCTGTAGCTTTTGCTCTGTATGAAGACCGCCATGCTCAGTGGTAGATGGAGGAGCAGCTTGGGAGCAGAGCTACCCATGTTCGGGAGCCAATAGGAAGAATTTGGCCTGCTTTTAAAATTTGTTTCTCCCTAGAGCTGTCCCAGCCACCGACCAACACTCTGCTCTGCTATTTTAGATACTGTTCTAATGACTCTATGTGGGTAAATCCAGGTCACGCTGTACTGCCTACACCCAGGCCAGGTAGGGTGTATTTCCTTACCAAGCCCTCTTAGAAAATTTGCGTTACTCGGCAGCGAAGAGCCGTCAGATGTAGTGACAATGGAACTTGTTGTTCTTGACATTTTTATGGTTTCATGCATTTTATAGCATCACCCATCAGGCTCTGGCAATCATGGTGTCACCTGTATTGGAATGCATGAGCCTTAACAAAAGAAGACAGGCTTAAGGGAGTTCTTCAATCATCAGTGCAGGTTTCCTACCTCTTGTTCTCCATAGGAGGTGGCTTGGCTTCATAGTGGATGCCAATGGGCAAATAGACAGAAGCCCTGAGTTCTAGTCCTGCTCTGATCTGCTGTGTGACCGTGGGGAAGTCACTTCACCTCTCTGTGCATCTGCTTCCCCTTTTGCCTTGTTGATTGCTGCTGTGAGCACATCAGGGCATGGGCTGTCTTTTACTATGTGTTTGTCCAGAGCAATGGAGCCCTGGTCTTGGCTGGGACCTCTAGGCGCTAATGTGATCTCAATAATAATCTTCTTTTTTTTTACAAATCCAAGAATAAATGCCTGGGTTTCTAAGCATTTCTAAAAGAATTCTCATTCATGAATGGATAAGGAAGCAGCTCTGTGAATGCAGAGAGGATGTGAATCTCAGGGATTGTCAGTCTGGTACACATCATGGACACTGAACTCAAATATTCAGAGCAGGCAGGAAAGAAGGAAAAATAGTCAGAAGGAAGGAGTCTTGTTCAAAAGTCCAGTTATCTTGGCAAGATCATGCTAAGCAAAGACAGAACCAGCATCCTTTTCCCCTTACCCAATGTGGCCCTTTCAGACTGGTAGGGTCAGATCCACAGCTGGTGCAAATCAGCACAGCATCATTGATTTCAATAGACCTACATTGCTTTATGCCGGCGGATGATCTGGACAAAGTCCTTTTCGCGAAAATAATAATTGAAGACACATTCCAGTTCCAGACCCAACAGAGAACTCTTTGGTTACTTTTCCCTATCCTCCCAATTTGCACTACATCTTGTGTTCATTTCCTCTCCCTAGGTGAAGGATTTTCCATTTACCAGTCCTCAATCTCCTCTTGTTGCTGTGGCCTGCACTGATCTAAACAGGCCAGTTTGCAGTTTGGTTCTGTCCTCCTGGGTGGTATTTGGTTTTCATCCAGTTTTAGTGTCATTGCAGTTGTGATCACAGTCAATTTGCAACAACAATCCTGACAAGGAAAGACGCCCCATGGGATGGAGAGAGGCTTTTTGAATGTAGGTTTCAGAGTAACAGCCGTGTTAGTCTGTATTTGCAAAAAGAAAAGGAGTACTTGTGGCACCTTAGAGACTAACCAATTTATTTGAGCATAAGCTTACGTGAGCTTTCGTGAGCTTCATGCATCCGATGAAGTGAGCTGTAGCTCACGAAAGCTTATGCTCAAATAAATTGGTTAGTCTCTAAGGTGCCACAAGTCCTCCTTTTCTTTTTTTGAATGTAGTTGGTCAAATGGCCCCTGGAAACCCTAAGAGAAGCCTGAACTGTGTTGCTACGAGCAGGAGGTGTCACTGTTTGAATATCAGTGGCTGAATTGCTGTGGCTGAAGTAGTTCCACATAGGGATGTGTCCTCCAAATGATTCATGGACTATAGTTCAAACCCACTGGAACAGCCCATCAAAGAAAGATGGAAGGAGTTAGGTGATTGGTCAGTTAGGGAGCCATATTGTTGTCATGATTTGGGAGCAGGAAATTGGGTGTATTTTTTTCTGGCCTTTGATTGGTTGTTACAGTCATTTCCCCATGTATTATACCTTAATTCACTATCAAATGAGTATTAAGATGACATTTCTTGGGGCTCAGCAACAATATTTGAAGTCAGGCAGATCTACTGCAGTGCTATAAATATGGATTAAGAACATACTGACTGGGTTTTAAGACCTGTGTAACTGATACACGTGGTATCATTAAGCCTCAGTAAATGTGTTTCTAATAATCACTATTTACTGAGGTTTAGCAGCTGTGCCAGAGGTAAGTATCTATTACTTTGTGGTCCAACCCCAATAAATGTATTTTTAATAATCAATTGGTAGTTCAATAATGTACAATTATTTTATTAATATGAATTCGGATGCATTTCACGTGCTATCCATTTTTAGGGCTATGAAGGAGAATATTATTGGTCATCTTAAAAGGACCCAATCAATATTCATATGTCCCAAATTAGTCTTTCTTTGATTTCACTATTTGTATGCAATACCATTAAATTCATTTATTTGTGTTTAAATCTCAAAACAAATATTTCAGTGCTTTCCTCCTATCCTAACCATAAGGAGCCTGGCACTCATGAGCAACCCTACAATGGCAATTGGTGTCTGCCTGTAATGACCAGTCTCATGGCTCATCAATTAAAGGTTTCCAGGGTTTGAACTGGGGACTTTCAGATCTAAAAGCACAGGTCCTTCTCCCAGGAACTAAAAGAATAATTCTACAAGCTGACAGCAGTAATGGGCTGTGATTCTCTACATACACCAGCCACAAGAGGGGGCTTGCATCCTGCACTTCACAGTGATGTTACACGCACAATGGAAGAAAATAGTCACAGGAGAATACTAGTATCTTCCATTGCCCTTGAGAAGGTGTTGAGGGTTGATGACCTATATAAATGAACTGATGGATCTCATCCCAGCTCCTCGGGGCTAGGTGTCCACACCAGAAACCATCATTGCGTGTTCTGGCACTGACTGGCATCCTTTTGGCACTTTCAGCAGTGGGGGCCAGTGATGCAATGGAAATGAATGATGCAATGGAAATAAACTCTCTTTTCATCCTTAGAGATGGGTCACACCAGATCAGGCTACGGCTTACTGGTGGGGAGCCTGTGCCTGCCCCCTGCCTATGTTGTAATGTTCTACAGATAGAGGGGACTTCAGTCTTCAGGACTGATAATATCTGCTTCTTCCTGGTCACTGTTTCGCTGTGGTTTCAGAAGGGCAAGTTTCTTCCTAGGGCTGGGCATGTGGTTCTGGTGGAAACTGAAACCCTCTCAAGCCAACTGCATGAGAGTCTGCTGAATCCAGCCTGAACATTGTGATTTGGGATCTGAAATGTTCTTGGGACAGCAAGAAGGAAAAGCACATATTCCAGAGGCCCATTCCTGAGTGCAGTGGGGAGGACAAGGCTGGCTGAATTGGAAGCATCTCTTAAGGATACCTACATTCCAGGAGCCTGTCTTTGGAAAGTGAGTCAGAGCATGTGCAGGTCACACCGTTGGCAGTATTTAGGATTCAGGAGCCCATCTTTGGAAAGAGAGTAGGAAGTTGAGGCCAGCACTTCCCTAGAACAGGCCAGAAAGATCCTGTGCTCTGGGACCTCATTCCTGGAACACAGATGACAGAGTGAGAGGCGAGCCATAAACCAGCAGAATCCACCTCCTTTCCGTGCTCTGGGACCGTATCCCTGGAGCACAGGCAGAAGGTGGCTAGGGGCAGTCAGTGGTAGAACCTGCATCCAAAATCCTCTGGAGTTCATCTGTGCCTCAGTGCTCCCTGATGTTAGATCATTTCAAAACCCTTTCCATACCATTAAGCTACTTAGACAGACTATTCTCCAGAGGATCAGGAGCTAATTGTCCTTGCTGTGCAGGAGCCTGTGACCTGGAAGCAATGCTGAAGCTAAAGGCTAAGACCCAGGATCAGCTCATTCGGTTCCTTCTGCTTTAATACCCCTCGAGGAAAGGTTTTAATGCCAATCTTAGCCTGTGAAGCAGCTTTGAAACCTTCCCTTTCGATTGACCTTTCATGTTGAGCTGTGCCACCCCTCTGCTCAATGAGGCCTTCTGCAGAATGTCTGGCCTGCCAGAACCCTAAGTGAATGTGAGCACAGGTATGTAACTAACCACCACTTCACCGCTCCAGATCGCCCCAGCAGGATAAATGGAGGAAGCATGCTGCAGATGGTGCACCTCCACAAATGCCAAAGCCCCTTGAAATGAGAACCATCTGTGCACGGGTGTGTGACCGGGCTCCTTGCGTATGCCAGGTGTCACGTTGTATTAAGGCACTTCAAGGAATAACTGCTGCAGAGTTCAATGCCTTTAATTAGGCCAGTCGATGTCAGGAATTCCCTTCTGCAGGGTGAGTTTGGCTAGGGAATCAGGCTGATGGGTAGCTTTTGCTTGGATCATCAAGCCTGGGGTTTTCCACCTCATTTTAAGTCACTGTCAATTTTCAGTTTGCTGCTGACAGTGTTGTGGGGCCTCTTTTCATTCCAGAGGTGCATGGGTCAAACCATTGCAGGTAGCTGTGCTTTTAGGGAGTGTCCAATGGTCACACACTCCCCCTTGGACTCACTGTGTGGTGGACTTTGGGATGACTTTCCAAATCTAACAGAAACACAACAGATTGCCCTGAGCCTGCCCACCAAGGATGCCAATTAGTTCCCACAGTGATGGTGGTTTTGGTCCCTGGATACCTGCTTACTCTGAACTGGACTGCAACCAGCTGTTCTAGAATAGCAGAAGTCATATTAATAAATATTACAAAGAAATAAACAAGAGGAACATAAATCCTCTTGTTGCAGGGCATGAGCCAACCACTAGCTAATTGGGGTTGGGAAGATATGTCCCCTGGGGTCAGGTCATTCGTTCGCTGCCCTACGGCAGGGTTTCTTGCTTCTTCCTCTAAAGCAGCTGGTACCAGCCACTACTGGAGAAAGATAATGGGCTAGACAGAGCCCTGGTCTGACCAAATATGACAATTCCTCTGATCCTATTCAAAATCTTGGCCCAGCATATCTTTCTGGTTTGCTTTTCTCTTCTGATTATTAATCCTTAGGGGTTTTATGCTGCTGCCAATCACCATTGTATCTGAGCACCTTCCACGTAAATGGACTAATTTAATTGACTTCCCTTTTCTCTTTTCTTCTTATCCATTTGCAATGGCCTTGTCATTTAAATGGGTTTTCCCCTTCAAATTAAATGCTGTTCTTTTCTTCCCCTGAAACATAAACAGTCCTGTACTCACAAGCAACTCTACAATAACACACTACCCTACACATAAAATGGAAGAAGATGATAATTATTACATAGAACCAACAATGAATCCTAGATCTGCCTGGGAGCCAGAGAATGGTGATGAGTTATTAGTTTGCACTATAAATAATTTGGAAACCTTTGGGTGTTTGAGCTGTTTGCATAGATGTCCCATTAACTATACTTGGAAGGTGAAAGGCTGAGTTATTAGACTTGGTGTAGGAATTACTGGGTGAAATTCTGTGGCCTGTATTAAGGAACAGGTCAGAATGGATGAGCATAGTGGCCCCTTCTAGGCTTAAAATCTATGCAACTCTTGCAATTTTAGGGCCAAATCAATTGATGTAAATCAGCGTGGCTCCAGTGCGGTGAATGGAGCCACACTGATTTACGCCAGCTGAGGATCTGACCTTTCAAATCAATGCTGGTGAGGTATGTGGCAGATGCTGCTTTTAGTTGTGATTGAAGGCAACATGCCTGGAATATTTTTGTGACTGAAGAAGTGCTTTGTCTTACCATTATTTATTATCTTCCCCACTCTCATTTTCTGGTGATTCTCATGTTGTGGACCTTGAGTTGGCATTTGGCTATGAGAGCATGCTAGCCCCACTGCACGGCAGAGTGGTGGAGCTAGACACAACAATGCACTTCCTGTCTGCAAATTCTGCTCCATCTGCAATAGTCGTGATGAAAGATTTCAGGGCAGGCAGGCTGAATTGTTTTCTGAGCATGGCAGGTTTCCAAGTCACCTCCATCTTGGATATTATCCTTCACAAAGAATATTCTCCTGTGCTGAGTCCTTCAGTCGGAACAGTATTTTCCTAGCAAATTACTCCAGGGTGCACCTGGGAAGGATTCGGTGATTTATGAGACAGATTTGCATAGAGGATATATGCCTGCATATATAAGGTGAAACCATACTAGAACTGTTTTCCTCCTCCCTTGTGTGCTGGGAATGACTCCTCCCCACTCCACTGGCTGCAGAATTGGGGGTAGACACTAATAGGCAAAAACTCTGCTATAACCATCCATCCATGGATGATGTGTTTCAGTGTTTAGTCAGGTGCAGCTCATCCCCCTGCCCCCAACATCTCATGTTATCTTACCTTAAATAAAACATTATTGGTATATGTCAGGAAAAAATGTCCCTGTCTCATCTACCGTGGAAGGGAAGTTTATTTAAGTAATTACCAGTGAGGCACTGGGCACTTCCTGAGGATTAATGGCTGGCTGAGGGCTGATGGCTTGAGGGGTATGGCCTGTGAGTAATCCTCACAAAATATCCTGTACCAAGGTCCTTACTGCTAAACTGAAAGAACAAACCCATGTATATGGATGGTTTTTACAGATGACACAGGCTCAATGGAGATCATCAGAGCAGCTCTAGGAAATCAGACCAGGGATGTCAAAGGAGCCTCTGGGAGTTAGATGCCTGCAACATTTTCTCACCGTGTCCAGAACCATAGATCACAGTGTTGCTCCTTTGCCTCAGTGCAAGAGAGATTTGCTGATGCTAAGCAGTGTGTCAATTCCCTGCCATTTCCGGTCAGTCAGCCACCCAACAAACTAATCAGAACTCTGCCTGCCCTTACTTTGCCTTGCAGGTTGATACGTGGTGCACCCCAGTCTGCAAACTCCCCCTGTAGTGTCCAGCCCCGGTCACTGGACACTCTCAGTAATTGCCAGGTAAGCTGTTCCCAAAGAGACAGTGTACACGCAGCAGGAAGGTTACCACTCGGGCTCAGGTCCTTTAGAACCCCACAGCACTGTAATCTGCTTATAGTGGAAACAAATCTAAGTTAATTAACAGAGAGCAGAGATTCACAGAGTATTGAGTAAGGATAACGGAAATGGTTACAAGTAAAACAGAAGTATAATGTGCTTTCTAGAGACTAAAACTTAACTTAATAGACTGCAGCCCAGGTCTAAAGCAGTTTCTCACCCTCCAAGTCTTTCTGCCAAGCTTGCTGGATTTCGGTCAATCTAGGATCCGTTCCTTCACGAATCCCCGTCTCTGCCAAGGGTGTTCCCCAGTGAAACGGATCATGGAATGTCCTTTTGCTGCTTATGTTTCCTAAAGGTCATTGACTTTGTTCCCAGAGTCAGGATGACTCCTGCAGTTCAGACTCCAGCGTGCTCTGCCCTGTTGGTCTTACATCCCCAGTCAACTTGTTTTTCCTGTTGACTTAATATGCAAATGGGGTTTCCTTTGTGTTGGTTTCACAATGCATAATTTACTTTAGAGACAGGGATAGGTGAATAGACGTGCTTCTGTCTGGCAGAAGCACTGTTTGTCCACTCTGCCTTGTTCCAGTCTTGAAAACATAATTTTGGTATATATGCACAATTCCTTATACAGTGTCAGCACAGACATTTCGCCATGCTATGAATGACCAGTGTCTCATTGCCTTTCATTTGATGCTTTACAGGACACTCTTTGGATAAAAGTACTATGACAGCAATATGTTAGGTGTAGTGAGTTTGTTTGGCCTGATAGGAGTTGCTGACACAGAGTAATGAACCACGAACTGGCCTCTGTGTCACAGCGCCCAATGCTTATTGAATTTCAGTGAGATTTGGGTGTCTAATTCCCTTAAGTTTCTTTGAAAACTCCAGCCTTATTGCCCTATGTATACTGGCCACCGAGAGGGCTGAAATGCCCTCAGCATCCCACCAAGGGCCAGATCCTCAGCTGGTGCCAATCGGTGTGGCTGCAATAAGTGTTTGTTTGGATACTCCTGTACTCCTTGTCTGGAGTTGTCTCCAAGCTGGTTTGACACTCTTCCCTGTCCAGTTTTCAGCTGCAGAAGCAGAACTGGGTCAGGCAGAACCACTGAGTTCCCCAAGGCAATAAAACGGTCCAGGCTTTGTAAATGTTTTATCTGGTGCCTCCTCCTTTGCCAAGTGCCTGCCTTCAGGGCCCTCATGAGCCTAGCTTTACCCAGGCTGTCCCAGCTCTCCGGGAAGGGGAGATAAGGTTCATGAGGCATTGCTGGCCAGGCAAGAGAGGAAATGTTGCATGTTCTAGGATGGGGAAGCGGGGATCCAACCTGCTCAGATGATAGACCCTGGTCTCCCCTTTGCACCTACAGCAGGGCCCAAACAGGGTGGGAGTAACATGAGTCAGAGCCTGCTCCACAGGAAAGCTCCTTTGTGCAGCTCCAATGGTACAAAGGGACAGTAAAGCTGCCTCGAGGGGGACGCTGAGGTCTCCCCTGGTGTGGAGATATGGTTTGTCATTGGCATGCTGAGGGCATGAGGGGGTAAAGCCCTAGGGGTTCATTGCCGGCCATTGCAGTCTGGGTGCTGGGGCCTGAACTGGCCCCTGGTTGCTCCCAATTTTGGAGGGATGAAAAGGTAGCAGAAAGCTGTCTCTCTTCTCAGGTGCACCTGAGAACACAACCTCCTGTCGCCACCCTGCAGGGGAGTGCAGACTAAAGGTATGGGGGACCCAGATGGGCCCGGGGCAAGAAGAGCATGGGGTTCTGCAGGTCAGCTCAGGTGGAGGTGTGCTGGTAGTGCTGTTTTAGTGGCCGCGGGTGGCTCAGTAGGGAACCTGCACTATAAGATGGAGAAGCAGCAGCAGATCAGTGGCAGACAGTGCTGTGATAGCAGGGGGTTCTGTAGAGAGCAGGGGGTTCTATAGATCAGAATATTTTTTAAGAGTTGCCACCTTCCTGGGGAACCAACTTATGCATCACAAGGTGGTGATGTGTGTGGTGCTGACAGTTATATGGGGCTCTTTCCAAGGCCAGTGTGTGCCATAGAGCTGTCCCCCTCACCTACTGCAAACTCTCCACTGCCGAAGGGGAAATGTAGCCTCACTTTGAGCCAGGCAGGAGCTGGCATGGCATCATTTAAAGGATCTGGGGAAGGGCGTCAGCTGGGAGAGTGTGCGGCCAGCCACTGAACTGACTCCCATTCAACTCTCCACACACAAGCAATGACTATTCCAGGCACTCCTCTGTAAACTCTCCTTTATGCAAGCTGTAAAACTGGCCTTAGAAAAAAGTCTCTTCTGCCTCCCTCTAGTCCAGAGAAACTGCAAACAGCAAGTTACTGTGGGCTTTTCAGGCTATCAGAAGATATCCCCTGGTCCTTGTTGGCTGAATTAAGCTGACCTGAAGAAGAGCTCTGGGTGGCACGAAAGCTTGTCTCTCTCACCAACAAAAGTTGGTCCACGGTCCCCCTCCTTATCTCCCTTTACTGTTCAGTGTCTTTGTTTTGCATCATGCCAATGGCCTGTGGACTGGTGTCCATTATATTTGAGGGCTAGGGTACCCTACATATCAACAGCGATGCAAATTAAGTTCAGGTTCCTGTTTGTTTGAAATGCCCGTTCTGTTTGCTGGCAGGCAGCCAGCATTATAAATTCATTTGGACTCTTTTAAGAAGGGCTTTTAACATTTTTGGGAATGGTTCCTAGCTCATGCCATAGAAATAAATCATACAGCTCCAAATCCAGAGGTACAGAATAGTTAGGGCCTTACTGAATACCTAGATACAAGAGACTGGGAGGAACTGGACGATACCTATATACAAGATACTTGCAGGATTGCTTACATGACTCAAATGCTAGGATTCTTTCTATTAGGCGGGTCCTATTCAGCAGCATTTTGGGTCACGGTGAGTGCTGGAGGCAGTGAGGGATGTGCCACTTGGGAGCCCCTCTTTGTTGTGGGGTGCTGGGGCTTTTGTTTGCAGAAAAGGGCAATGAGCTAAGAGAGCTGGACTCTTATTGTTCCCTGAGTTTCTCTCTCCCCCGACACTTCGTGCAGTGCTAGGTCGCTGGACACGAGGACATCCACCTCCATGAATGGCTTATTCTTCAGGGGTGATTCCATAGGCCACTCATCCTCGGCTCGACATGAACTTGTTAATGGATGCTGTTGCTGCTGGTCTCTGTTTTCTCTAGATACAAACTGCAGCCATTAGGCTGAGGTTGGGGTGGAGCCAGGGATTGCTGCCTGCTCTCCCCTTGGATTGGACTTGCTGCAGCAATCAGGCAGGTGGAAATGCAATGCTCACCAACACCCAGCAAAGGCCAGAGCTGTAGATTCAAGGCCTTCTGTAAGGTCAGTGGGTTGCGTAGGTGCAGGCTCAGGTTCTTGAACCAGAATGGCACGGGGTACCCACATTGGCTTCAGTGGAATATGGGGCGCTCAACACCTCTCATGATGGACCCCTGCTGCTCCCCACCTCCCAGTCACCTGTTCACACTGCAACTCATCCCAGAGTGGGGACTGCTCCCAACTTCATTCTCTTGATCTTGGAATGAGATCATGGGGAGTTGAATCATGGACGACTGACTAGGAGGCTGCGCAGGTGAGATCATAGCCTGCTCAGCAGCCATAGAGTACAGACCAAGAGCCAACTCCTTAGCTGGTGCATCTCAGCATGACTCTATTGAAGTCAATAGAGCTACGTCAATTTACACCAGCTGAGGCTGTGGCCTGAGAAATCCTTTGTTTGCTCCGTTCTTCCCACTTTTCCTCTCCTTGGATTAGAGCCGAAGTCTATAAAGCTACTATGGTCTCTGTAGTGGCGTAACTTCCATAGATGGTTTGCTTTAAGAGGCTGAAAGCCCTATAAAGAGCTTTACATTCTCTAATAATAGAGTGCAGATGCAGAGGAGGAGGATTTGATGGTCAATTAATGTAGAAACTATCCAGTGCTTTGCATAGATCCTACTCCTTGCCTTTGAAATACGATGCCCTATTAAAATGCTACCCAAAATTATACTGAGATTAAAACAAAACAAAAAAAATCTGAAGTGGGCCATGTTGCATGCTGCTCTTTTCAGAGGTGCCTGTACACCGTTGCTCATAAACTCTTGGATTAGGCTTGCCTGGACCTTTCAAACTGTGACTGCTCCTTGACAAAAGCAGCATTCAGCTGGCAGGAGCTGAGGAAAGGATTGTTTTACGGAGCTGAAAGGGAAAAAGTTCTGGCACCCCCTTGTGCATTCCTCTTAAAGAGACAGAGAATGTTAGTCAGTTAATGGAAGCAAAATGTCCCCAGGTTTGGCCCTGACTCCCCCGCTACCCTGGGACTGAGACTAACTCTGCAGAGAGAGAAAGAAACCCTGGCATCATGGACGTACATTCAGGGTATGAACCAGCTGAAATGAGCTGGGCTGGATCATAGACAAGGAAACAGCTCCAAGCTACAGAGTGCTGGGACAGCTTTGGGGATTTTCCTGCTCTTTGCCTTGCAGCTGTTCTCAGTGTCAATTGTTCTAGAGCCTGACGGAATTGATGAGCCCACAGGAGCAGCTTCTGGGGTATTTCTGCATGTTTAATGCTTAACTCAAAAGAAAGGATCCTGTCACAGGGACCCGAATCCACAAAGGTATTTAGGTTCCTAGGCCTGAATCCACAAAAGGGCCTGAGATGATGTGATGCTCTGCACCATGACGCCTAAGTTTAGGTGCCTAGAAGCTCACAGGAACAACGTCACAATCCACAAGACAATGAACGGTGCCTAAGAATGGGATCCCCCAGACCAGCATGCTAGGCAGGGAGCTGCCAAAGCTAGCCAATGGGAGATGGCAACAACAGGGTGGGTGCTAAATCCCACCCTTATCTTGGAGTTTAGCGCCTAAGTCCAGGCTTCGGGGAGGTGCTTCTCTCTGCTTGTGATTCATGAACAGGGAAAGACAGGCATTCGGCTGCCTATGTCCCGTTGGGGTCCAGTCAGTGGGTGTGCTCAGAGGCTACCTAACTCCACACAAAATGGCTGCTGGGTGGGAGGATGACCCCTGCCTTCTAGCTCTGAGCTCAGTGGTTAAGGCACTCACCCAGGAAGTGTGGAAACCCTGGCGCAAGTTTGCCTTCTGCCTGAGGAGCAGAGATTTGAGCAAGGCTCTAGTATCTTTCAGGTGAGGGCCCTCCCCACTGAGCTATGGAATAGTCTGAGGAGGGGGGGGAATAAATGTCTCCCGCTGAAGTTGTTCCACTTTCATTAAACAATTGAATAACTAAATTTTAATTGGCCAGTCGCCAGGGCACCCATCTGAGAGGTGGGAGAGCCCTGTCTCAGCTCCTTCACCTCATCCGGCAGAGGGGGACTCACATCCAGGGTGAGTACTCTAACCTCTGGGCTAAAAGGGAGGGCCTCCGCCCCCACCCAGCTGTTTTGTGTGATGGACCCAATCCTATAGAGGCCTCCAAGCATGCCTACTGGATCATGCCCTATACATGAGTTAGGCAGCTGAACGCTTTAAGAGGAAGCAGGGTCTAGTGCACCTGTAATTTATCAGCTGCCTCCCAACTAAGCTAAAGAGAAGACACCTGGGCCATGTAAAAAGGAGACAGGCAAGAGACAGGTGCAGTTGAGGAGAGCTGAAGCAGAGAGCTATTAGGAAGACCAAAAGGGGCAGAAAGTTGTTGGTGAGAGCTGGCCGGGGCAGGGGGGGATCTCATTCTGAGTTACAGGAGAGCTTGTGCAGAGGTCCCTAGGGGAAGATCCTGGTTAGGGGAAGCCAAGGTTGATGCTGGAGGATGGATACCAAGAGCGGGGTGGGACTCATAAGCAGGGAGTGAGTGCGGCCCTGCAAGGAGTTCTCTCCCAGGGGGAGCTGAGTTGGTGCTTCTGGGGAAGTGTTGTGGGAGAGAAGTGACTCTGGGAGCTCCTGGGGGAGGTCTGGGAGAGTGGAGCCCTTGGGTGAGGGCAAAACAAGACTGGGAACACACTGGAGATGGACTCTCAGGAGGGTGAGCTGGAAATGATGCCCTGGGAGGGGGCCTGGAAAACTGCTGGGGTTCTGTTGTACTTAAGGCTGTGGTGAAGAATGGATTCTCATAATGGCTTCTCATGCAGAACATTTATTGTGTACATGAATAAGTTATGCTCAAAGATGGGACTCTAAATAGACACTGACAGAGGCTGTTCCTTTTTAATGGGGGAATGAAGGGAAACTGAGGCAGGCATGCTGGTTGTGTTATGATCTGCTGTGGGGCAGGGCACTCAAGGTGTAGGTTGTCGTGTGATTTGTTGCCTAGATTGTGCCCTTTCCTTACTTGGATGAGTAAGGGAGTAATAGGTCATATTCTATTGAGCAAGGGCATAAAGTGGGTCCTTACTCTATCAGGCTTTGGGGTGGAGTACTTAAGGTCAGTATTTAAGTACTTAAATAGTCAGTGGGCTAGAAAGAATGACTCCATAGCCCAGTGGTTAGGGCATCCACGTGGGAGACTCTAGGTCCAGTCCCCCTACTCCAATCACACTTCCATTATTTATCCACAGTGGACCAGCTTCAACAGGACAGCCTGAGGGCGCCACATACCGCACTATCCCATAGCTCAGCGGCTAGCGCACTCTCCTGAGAGGCAGGAGACCACTGTTCAAATCTTTTCTCTCCCTCTCGTGGAGAGGAGGGAATTGAACCTGGGTCTCTCACATCGCGGGTGAGGGATGGAAAGATGCTGTGCTCATGAGGATTTCTGTGGCTGGTGATTGACCAGATATTGCTGTTGAATGCTTCCCTCCACCTCCCTACTGTGAAGCCCAAGCAAAGGCTGGACACATCCTCTGCTTTCTACAGTGATACGGGATGCTACCGTGCAGCCCTGTTTACCCTCTGCACTGTCTTCTGGGGCCCATCTGCTCCACTCCCAATACAGCCAGTTCCAAATCCACTCTGCATGGAACCAGCCCCTCTAGTTAATATATCATGTAGTGACAAGTCATCAAACGTCAGTCAAGAAACCTCATTGGTGCAACATCTTTCCACCATCCCCCCCACAACCTCACCCTCTGCACACACCTCTAAGATGAGGGCAGACTCGCTTGCACTAAGAAAAGCTGCGCTAAATGCCTGCAGGCTTGGCTGGTGATTTGCTGCCTTTAGTTTCCCTGGGTTCTGCTGAAGACTAGAAAGGGAGCAGGTCATCCCTGTGCCAAGTCCAGCTGTGAGACATAAGAACCCTGATAATAGGCACCCTGTGCAATCTGGCTACCAGCTCTCCCTCTCATCCCCTGTCCTTTTATGATCCCTAAAGAAGAATGATCTCTGTCAGGTTAACGATCTCAGAAACTAATAAATAGCTAACAGATGGCCAAGCACACCTGGGGAATTGGGAAGGCTACATCTGGGACTCGGACTCCCCATCGGACCTTTCTCTACAATCACTTTTTATTCCTCAGCTTCTGTAATGAGCTCCTCCACTGTGTTTCTCCTGTTTATCTACAGCGACCAGTAAAACCAGTGCCTCAGCTGGGAGCTGACATGCCCAGAGACCCCTTGGGCTGAGGGGATTCTGATCACAGACCTGTCCCTCACGCTGTTGCCATTACAGTCCTATTTCCTTTCAGCAGACTTTGCACTATGTGTCTCTGGCAGAGCAACAGTGGAGACTGACAGCGTCCTGAAAAGGAGGCCAGGCAAGCACGTCGATAGATGTCTGGCCTGATCCAAAGCCTGTTGAACTCAGCTGGAGTGTTTCCACTGATGTCATTGGCTATTGGATCAGGCACACACAGCGTGGCCTCTGTAATCCACCTAGTCAGGTCATGACAGAGGGCTAATCAAGTGTGCTGATCAATAACCAATCATTCAGGGTGAAGTGATTGGAGGGGTGATGACGTCGTACCAGGCTGCAAGGGCCCGAATCTTTGCTGTGATCTCCAGTATGCCAGATAGAGGGAATAGATCATGTGTCTGTATCAGCTGTGTCCTGTGCCTTTGTGTCCTTTAGAACTGAGTTTGAACCAACAAGGCATAGAAGTGATAGTCTGCAAAGTTAGGATATGAGCACCTGAAGTCAATAGAGAACATTCCATTGTGCGTTGTTCATATATATCGTAGGGCACAAGGGCTATGGGGGTGAAGCCAATGAGAGGGACACAAAAAGCAACAGATGAGGACCTAAGGACTAGATCCTCATCTGGCATACAACCACTGACTAATGGAGCAATTCTGATTTACACCAGCTGAATATCTGGCCCAAGAGGTTCAGAGGTTTGGTTTAGAAGGAGCTCCGAGTTCAGATGCTTTTCTGAGCCACATCCAAAACAATCCAAACTTCTTGGGTCACAAAACTGGGCTGGAAGTCTCATGAGAGCAGCTTTCTTCTGGTCCTGGCCATGAGCAGACAGACTGAAATGGAAAAATATAGAATAAATTCAAACCTTTTTGAACTGAACAGTGCTTTTGGTCTTGGTCAAAGGTTTGGAACAATTTCTATTTGAGTCAAATGGACTGCTCCTTTTCCTGAGCACAGTGCTGAGAACCAGCTGCAGACAGCTAAATGTGCAATGCTGAGGCCATTGGAAAGATATGGGTTTGGAACACAGTGAGTGGAGTATGGTGTTAAAGAATTATGGACATGATTCTCTGTTACACTAAGGCCCCTTTACACTGTTCTGGCTGTGTAATGGGTAATTTACATTCCCCATGCAGTGTAAAGGTCTGATTCTTCTTACTGTAAATGTAATATACAGCAAGTCTAAGACCCTATATATTGCCAAAGTGATGTAAAGAGGCTTTAGTGTGAATGAGAATCAGACCCTTACTGTAAATAAGAATCAGGCTCAATGTGTTCACACTTTCAGTTTCAGGGCCATGAATGTAGCCACTGCAGAAGCAGGAAAGATGCCAGATGTATTTACTTTGGCCAGATGGGCTGTTTCTTCAGTTTTCTGTCTGCAGAGGAAATTGAATGTGCACAGTTGCATGTTTGCATCTACCTTACACTGTAGCTACTTTATTTACCTGTGACTTCACCCCACCAACGCAATGAGAGATGACTTTGAAGTGTTTGTATATCGGAGTGTTTGGGGTTCATGCCTGCACAGGACCAGTGGGGACATAAAATGTTGAATGGGACCTTTATGAAAAGGGCACCAAGAATCTCTCTTCTCACCCAGTAAGCGGCTTCCAAGCACTTTGCAGTAACCTTACACCAACCAGAAACCAGGGATGCTCAAGCTGACAAACCCTGTTTGTGTCAACTAAAGGCAAGCAGCTCTCTGCTTACTGCCGGAAATGGACTCCAGACCTTCTCCCAAGGAGGAAGACATTGACTAACTGTTCAAAGATGTGAGGAGTTTCCTAACTGGGATGATGATGTCAATTACAGACTGATATGGGCTCGGCATCTGCATCTTCTAACTGGTCAGTTTTTCTACCCAGTCAGTAAATCTTCAGAGAGTCCAGGAGAGCTTTACTGTTCCCTGAGAATGTTCAGTGAGACTGATTTATCATGGGGAAAGGGGACAGAAGTCTGATAATCCACAGAGAATGGATAACACGGGCCATCTGGGCACAGATTTTGAGGCAACCTCTCTTCATCCCTTTCTTTTTGCATGGAACATGAGCAGCGCAGATCTAAAGGGCCATGTACATTTAAATGTGACTGAAATGTCTGTGTCAATGTGGTATGGAATGAGTTTGTGCTAATTTGCACCACTCGGTGCTCTCAACCTTAGTTCTGTGTTCTGAAATGCCAGCCAGGCTGGCTGCTATAGGTGTGTCCTCCATTTCCCGGGGCAGTGAAGAATCTCTGAAGAATCTCACTTCAGTTGTGGTTTATTCCATATGAGTACCCTCTGCCTTAATGAACTGGTGCCTGTCTGTCTCCATACATGTAATGATGGTGCTAGCTGGGTCATCTGTGGGGATAGAACCCAGGATTGCTGGATGTAAAAGAACAAGCCTGTACTGATTGATCCAAAGAGCCAGTGTCTTAGCAGAACCCCCTTGCATGGTCCCCCCACTAGAGGGGGACAAAGACCTGTCATGCAGGCTGCCTCGGAGTTGGGGAGCTCAGGATTTTGAGGGTCCATGCTACTAGAGCAGCATCAGCAGGCAAACTGCCTTGGGGGCCACACCTCCATACTCTCTGGTGAAAAAACAAACTTCAGAACAACAAAATCTTCCACAAAACAGAGCTACCTTTCTCCCGCACAGCTCTGCTAAACACAGCAAAGGTTACAGGATGCTCAGATACTGCAGTAATGGGGACTACTCAAGTACCTAAGATGTGTACGTGCTTCAGATACTGGTGGATTGTTATCTCATCGCTCCTTTGCTCCAGACAGGGTGCAGTCCAAATCAGCACATGCAACTGGTAACCCAGCTGTGAGAATAGTCAATCTGGATAAATCTGTGATTAGCACCTACTGTGTGCCTAGACTCCTCAGGTTTATGAGAGCCCAAAATACGGACCCTAAGGGCTGAATTCTGTTCTCAGTGACACAGTAACTTTGCAGGATTTGCCCTATGTAGTTACCCTGGATTTACACCCAAGAATGGAGTTCATCTCCAAATGACAGTTTCTGCCTTCTGACTACATTCTGACTCAGCATCAGCATCAAACTAGCCACTTCATGGCTGTCCAAAGCCCACTGAAGTCAATAGACAGGCTTCCTTTGACTTCAGTGAGCTGTGGATCACAGGGCTGGTGCTTGCCCACTGGGGACCCTAAGCAGGAATATTCTCCTGCCCCCCACCCAACACATATGAATAATTAGTAAGGGGCCCCTTGAAAGACTTGGGGTCCTAAGCAATTGCTTAGTATGCTTATGCCTCATGCTGGCTCTGCTGGATCAGGCCCATACTGAGTATACCTTGCTCAGCTACGTGTCTGCATTGAACTAACTTGCACCCCCCTTCCTCCCCCTGCCCTCCCAATTCTGACTGCAATGAGCACTGACCTTTGTGTTAAAGCTGGTGTGACTGTTCCAGAGGGCACAGAAGAGCTTTTTCTCTACTTGGATTGCTCCAAACTGTGGTCTGGATTGCAGGGGGAGTTTTCCTGGACACTATGATCCAGAAGGGTTCCACCATAATAGCAAAGGCAGGCACTGTTTTCACCACCACCTGCCCTTGCGGGAGGGAGTCATGCTGGGGGAAGAGCTGTTTTAGCATCCTCCAGGCATGCTAGAGGAAGCTGTTGGGGATCTGCTGGATCAGCACACCCTGGCCACTCTACCACATCCCATCCTGGCCAGAACCTCCTGCTTTCTAGGTGGTGCAAGACTAGCCCCATAGGGGAGAGTTACCCACTTACGCCTCCTGCTGCTGGGGCCATTCACCATGGTACATGCCCTGGGTAGCAGTGTAAAACCAGCGGTCAGTCTAGCACTCCAGTTTTTCTAACGTGACTTGCCCTTCCTGTTTACTTTTGTTCCTTGCTCTTAATTCCAGTGAAATAAACTTCCCCATTGTCCCGTAATGGAAGCATCTGAACCTGGGTACTTCATGTTCATTGCTTTTCACGGGTGACTGGCAGCTCAGCAGTTCCCCTATAATGGGTTCCACACAGCATCAGGCTGGCAGATCAACGTTTCCTGCATGCTTCTCCTACCAAACAGGTTTATTTTTGTTTTTGCTGCAAAACTCTATTTCCTGCCTGCTAGAAATGTGGTGAGAACATAATCCTGGGCCCTCAGCGCCTTTACCTTGGCTCATCTTGCTGTCCATTGCCCACCTGTATGCAAGAGATGGAATGTCCCTTGGCAAGAGAAGGGAAGGGGGAAATGCATGTGGTCAGCACTCGTAGCCCTAGTCAGGAAACTCTAGCTCATATTTATAAGCACTAGGATTATACTACTGAGGACATTGTACAAACGCTCTCCATTTTTGGGAAGAGGGATTGGTGGTCTGGAGATGACAGAGGACAAATGGTCTTACAGTAAAGGCATAGGATAGGGATTCAGCAGACCTGGGATCAACTCCTAGGTCTGCCACAGACTCGCTCTGTGACTTTGGTCACGTGTCACTGTGCTTCACTTCCCCATTTCTTAAATGCGGGTAACTATACTTCCTTTGTCTTGTTTATTGCAGCCATTGTGATCCTCTTATCTGACTTCCTGCACTTACATGCCAGAGAACTTCACTCGGTAACTACTGCATCAAACGCAATAACATGACTGAACTAGAGCATCTCTTAGAAAAATATCACATCTTGATTTAAAGATTAAAATGATGGTGCATCCACCACATCCCTTTGGTGAGTTGTTCCAAAGGTTCATTGCCCTTCCAGTTAAGACTGTGTTCCCTATTGCCAGTTTGAATGTGTTTAGCTTTGGCTTCCAACCTTTGCATCTTGTTATGCCTTAGAGGAAAGCTCTTTAATCTAGCAAGCAGATATCTTCTCCCCATGTAGGTAGTTATCAACTGTTATCAAGTCACCTTCTTCTTGATTAAACTCAATAGATTAAGCTCTAAGTTCTTAAACTCAGTAGCCAAGTCTCTCATTGCTTCGAGGACTGGGAAACCTTCCTTACATTTCTGTGGCTCTCCTCTGAACCCACTCTGATTTTTCAAAATCTTTTTTGAAGTGGTGGACTCCAGAAGGGGCTGTGAGACCACTGCTGGAATACCCCTAGTGCAGTACACAGAGGTAACGTCACCTCTCAGCTCCTACTTGATGTCCCCAGATTATATATCCAAGGATCGTATTAGCCCTCTTGCCCACAGCATTGCACAGTGAGCTTGTGTTCAGTTGGTTATGCACCAGGACCCTTAAGTCCTGCCACTGCTTTCCAGGGTACAACCCCCACCAGCCTGCAGGTACTAGCTAGCCATAAGTGTTAGAGCAGCGACTGTCTCTTATCACGTGTACGCACAGCACCTACCACAGTGGAGCCTCAGTCTCAGTTGGGCCCTGTAACACAATGCTACTGTAACACAAACAATAACTCATTAATGCTCAATGGAAGTCAAGCCATTTGGTAATTTTCAGTGTACCACTGAGTGATCTCCAGGGCTTTAGCTAAATGTATTTCAACTGATACAGCAACAGACAGAGGATTTCTAACAGGAGACACATGGGAAGCCCACAGACAATGTCTGGCTCAGGTAGCTCAGACGGTGCAGTCCTTTAAGTAATCTACTGGGGGAGAGTTTAGAGAGCCGAGTCACGTGGTTTCCCATTGAGCTGCTGAACAGAATCCAGGAGGCTGCGGTGAAGCATTTGCTCTTGAAAACCGTCTTACAGAAATATCCTGAATAGCAACGATGTGCTGAGACACCCGCCTGGAACTGGGCTGTATAATGGAACATTAACTTAAGTACAGCAGCTGAGTCCTGTAACAAGGGCGGCCGAATGGGCTGTTTGATAGTTTCACTCTGATGAAACTCAGTCCACCTGGAGGAGGCATTTCCATAGCTGCAAAACACACATTGCAGCCTGTGAAAAGTGCAGCCTGCTTGAGTCCAGGGTGCCTTGATCCATCTTTCCCATGAGAAATTGGGGTCAGAGGAGGCTAGGCACACCCCTACACAGGACCCCATTCCTCCATCTTATCAGCCCCCATCGCAGGCAAGCAGAGAGGAGGAAGAGCTGCCTGTTTCAGCAGGCTCATCTCTGAGCCCCTGCTTTCCCTGCCACCTGAAGAACAGCAGCCGGGGTCTCCTGCCCACCTTTGGCTGTGGTTGTCTGAGTCTCTTTGTGCTCAGCCCAGATGGGGTGCGACTGGAGTCCAGATCTGGAGTAGCGATGAAGGGGCGGCTGGGCAGAGCAGTCTTGCACCCAAAGCTGCCAAGGAAGGTGGGACAGCAACTATCCCTGCTCCCCCTCTTGTGGAGCAGATGGCCTGCTCCTTGTGCCTTCCAGGCTCTGTGTGGTGGTTTCACATAACCCTTAAACTCAGGGCCTCAGATGCAGCCTTTATGAGACCAGTGCTCCCCCCACCAGGCTGGTGGTGCTGTGGTAACAGTAGGAGCCCTAGTACCCAAAGCAGCCTGTGTTCATGAGGGAAGCAGGCTATGTTTTTAGTCTTGGCACATCTTGCTGTGGGCACCGGGCCATTCATGCCCTCAGCAGAGGCTGATTCTTACATCTGAGGAATTCAGTCTGCTAGTCTCTCATTATTTATGGCATGAGTTTCAAAAACAACACTGGCTATCAAGGCCAAACTTCCCGTATTTTGTTGGTACAAAGCTCTGTGCTTGACAACTCCACTAAGAAAATCCACTAGCACAGGATTGCTGTGCAAACCAGAGTATGTGGCTGTCTTGTTAAAGCTACTGATTGACCATTGACTTTTCAAAACAGGTCAAGAACCGATGGCAGGGCCTGTCCCTCTCTCCCCTGGAGAGGAGCTGCCTCTGGAAGGCAACTTGTGGATCCAAATTGTGCTCTCCTTTGTTTGGCTGTGACAACCAGCTCCTCCCAAGCTGGCTTGCAAGCAAACCTTTGCAAAGGGGAACTTGCAACGTAGAAAAGCAGCCCAAGGAAACCATAACTTCTGGGGTCAAAAGAATTCTTAGGGAGGGACTATCACACTCCAAAGCAGCTGATGTGAGGAGGATCCTTGTGCTAATTCAGGTGCCCACGACACTGTGGAAGCTTCAGAGCCTAGAACACTGGACGGGGGACCTGGGTTCTAATCCCAACTCTGCCATTGGCCTTCTTGATGACCTTGGGCATTTCCCCTCTCTGCCTCCCTTTCCACATCTGTAAAATGGGGATAATGATCCACACCTCCCTTGTAGAGCACTTTGAGATCATGATGGAAAGAGCTAGTCATTACATTGTAAGATTACCTCTATCAAGCATCACCCTTTTCTGGAAGCCAGTTTGACCGGAATTGGTTTTTATACCCAAACAAAGATAACTGGACTCCAAGAGCGCAGGCATTCACTCTCTTTGCTTGATGAGCCTAATGGCATACGGTCCTCATGCTCAGCCTGTGCTCTTAGATGGTTTCCTGTCCATGCAACTCAGCTGTTATAGAGACACAGTTGCCATTGAGGGCCTGCAGAACATCACAACCACTTCCAGTTCCTGCATCACTGCAGCTGTGAGGTCCCAGCCACTGGTAATGTTCAAGTTGCAGTGCGGGAGATTTAGGTTGGATATTAGGAAAAAATTTTTCACTAGGAGGGTAGTGAAACACTGGAATGCGTTACCTAGGGAGGTGGTGGAATCTCCTTCCTTAGATATTTTTAAGATCAGGCTTGACAAAGCCCTGGCTGGGATGATTTAGTTGGGGATTAGTCCTGCTTTGAGCAGGGGGTTGGACTAGATGACCTCCTGATGTCCCTTCCAACCCTGATATTCTATGATTCTATGAAAGCAGGGAACAGCCTGGTGATCTGAGTCCCTTTACTTGAGTCACTTTGCCATGAGGAGTTTTCCAGGAGTTTTTAATGGATGAAGTTCCTCAAATTTGCACCAGACTGGTATCCTTCACAGTGGCAGGGAAATCGCTGCAGCACCTTATCTAGCTGGCTTCCAGCTGATCTTGCACCTTGCTGTTTTGGAGGAAAGCATCATGCTATGACTTGTCTTAGACCCATGTCTTTCTTGGCTGGGAGAGATTGATGGTGATTATCAGAGCCACTCTTTGCAGGTATCATCTCTCAAATGAGCAACTGTTAAACTGATGCTCAAGAAGCAACTTTGGGTCATGACCTGTGCATCTTAGAGACGGTCTCTGTCCGCATCTGGTGGTGGCGGCAGGAGATTGTAAGAGGGGACTCCTCATCTATGGAATGGACTTTCCTTTTGTGCCTGATGGAGTCTGGCTATTAACTTTCAGGGCATGTGGCAAAATCTGTCTATTTACTTAGATGTTTTCTGAGGGAGTGGGTTGAGTGGCGATGGACCTCCGTTTTAGCGAAGGGTTGCTGTTAACATTGTGCTGGCTTTGGTTGGTGTAGTTTGTGTGTATATATATAGAACTGGAAAAAGTACAGAGAAAGGCAACACAAATTATTAGGGGTATGGAGCAGTTCTGTATGAGGCGAGATTAAAAAAAATTAGGACTAGTCAATTTAGACAAGATGACAAAGGGGGAATATTCTAAAGGTCTATAAAATCATGAATGGTGTAGAGAAAGTGAATAAGGAAGTCTTATTTATTTTTTCACATAACACAAGAACCAGAGGTCACCCAATGAAATTAATAGGCAGCAGGTTTAAACCAAACATAAGGAAATACTTCTTCATGCAACACAGAGTCAGCCTGTGGAACTTGTTGCCCGGGGATGTTGTGAGGGCCAAAGTATAACTGGGTTAAAAAAAGTAGGTCCATCAATGACTGTTGGCCAAGGTGGTCAGGGATTCAGCCACATGTTCTGGGTGTTCCTTGCCTCTGACTGCCAGAAACTGGGGCTGTAGGACAGAGGATGGATCATTCAATAATTGTCCTGTTCTGTTCATTCCCTCTGAAGTGGCTGGTGCTAGATGCTGTCAGAAGACAGAATACTGGGCTAGATGGACCAGTGGTCTGACCCAGTATGGCCATTCTTCTGTTCTAATGTGCCTGTAACCCCTAGCTTCACAAACGCAAGCTCAAGCTCTGTGGTGGCCTATTAGAGCAT
The DNA here is from genome assembly GCF_965140295.1 of Lepidochelys olivacea. Taxonomy (NCBI): domain Eukaryota; kingdom Metazoa; phylum Chordata; order Testudines; family Cheloniidae; genus Lepidochelys; species Lepidochelys olivacea. The sequence continues at coordinate 20,793,346 of NC_140424.1, forward strand.
GCACAACTGAATGGGATGTAGGCAAAGTGCACAGACTCTTCACTAAGAGAAAGAAGGGAGCCTAGAATAGCAGTATGAGAAGTACCAGCACTAATATGCAGTACTAATGGTTTAAAGCTATTGCTATAAATAACATGCCGATGGAAACCAGGCCTTCTGTGTATGCTCTACATTTCTACTCCAAAGTAAGCAACTTGTTTGCAGTCAAACACCTGGACACAGCAGAACTCTGAGCTACTCTTTCCCTCAAGGCACACGCAGAACCTCTGGATAGTTTTAAAAGAAGTTCTGGGTGTGGAGCAGGAGCTGAAAGTGCAGAGCTAGAGAAGGATTCCTAGTGACCACTAACAGCAGATTGGTGGCTTTTAGGAGAATATGTATACGTACGTGGCTGAGGACATGATTTGGCTGTAAATAAATAATAACCCTTTTATCCACAACTAATCCTTAGAACTCTGGCATCTTCAAACAGCTAGTCAAATGAGTATAGAGGAGGACACAGACTGAGAGCACCGTGGTCATAAAATTGGCAATCAAGCCATGGGAGATTGATTGACTTTGTTTCTCCTCTCACTTGCACTAGTATAAATTGCACTGAAGCAGGTGGAGTTACATGGCAATAAACTAGTGTGAGGGGGAAAAAAGCCAGATCATTGGCTTCAGTGGGGAACAAATAGAGGCAAAACCTGGCTCGCAGTCTTCGACAGGTTAAAGTGAACAAAACAGGGCAAATCGAGACCCACTTGGAACAACTCTGGCCCCACATCTCATTCTGGCACTCGCTTTATTCATGATTCATTTCCAAGTATTGCACTATAGTCAGCTTTAGCTAATAAAGGCCTCGCATTGTACATTCTAATCTCATTAGGCCGAGGTATGTTTTGGTAGCAGGAGCAGGAAGGCAAACAGAGGAGTTAAATGTGTTTTTCAATTCCAGCTTGAGTCATTAGTCAGACTTTAGAAAAAAAATTCCCCATAGTTTGTTTCCTTCACCCCTTCAGAATAGTGGATAGCGTTGCTGGCATGGAACGGCTGTGCTTCTCCCCAGTGATAGCTGCATTTCAAGCTGGGTGATTGATCCCTAGATATACTGGGCCAAGTTCACCGCAAGTGATTTCTATTGGCCTTAGTGGCCTTATATCAGGGATGAATTTGGTTCGGTGCCAGTCTGTAAAGCGATTTTGGGATCCTCAGGTGAAAGATGTATACAGTTTGGTTAGCCAGGCCCAAATTCTGCCACCCTTCTTAAATTTGTAGTACCTTACTCAAGGCTAATCATACTGAACCTGATCACGTCCTCAGCATTAAGCAGAAACCCACCTTGAAGTCAACGAGGTACTTGGTTTAAAACCTTGGTTTAAAATCATCTCTCAAATGAGCACCTGTTGCATTGATGCTCAAGAAGCAACTTTGGGTCATGACCTGTGCATCTTAGAGACTGTCTCTGTCTGCATCTGGTGGTGGCAGGAGATTGTCAGAGGGGAGTCCTCATCTATGGAATGGACTTTCCTTTTGTGTCTGATGGAGCCTGGCTATTAACTTTACAGAGCACGATGTAGCCCACCGCCTTCAGTGGGATTACTCATGAATTTATCAGAAACCTGACAGTTTTCACTCACACTCAGTGCAGTTAATGGGCTTTTCCCCGGTATGAAATCTGATTAAGAATCATGAATTAGAATATTATTAATAAATGGCCAAACTGTGCTTCAGTGAACAGCAGTTACACTGCAAGCAGGCCTATTGCGTAAATTGCTACTCACTGTGAGTAAGGGTAGCATAATCTGGTTCACTGTAATGCCCAGAGGAAAATGACGTGCACTAAGGATGGTGAATTAACTGGTTAAGGCAGTATCATCACAACTTGGTTTCTTACTATATATGGTTCATTATTTCCCTTCCATCTGGTCACGTAACATGAAGGACACCATCATGTGTTGCAGAAACCTTCCTTGCTCTAATCCAGTCACTTATCACAGGCAATTTCAGATCTTGGACTAATCATTCATTTTTTTTTTTATTGCAGCCCTTGCTGCTCTGAAGAGCCATTTATTTCCCTTTATCACAGTCCAATTATTTCAGCAAGGAAAATTTTCTAATATGTCTTAGCCACTGTGACAAGGATCTTCACGGAGGCCAAAGCAACCCAAGCTCCAGATAAGGGCAAGCTTCTCAATGTGTGAGATGAAAGCTTCACAGGAAGCTGACCCACTCTATAGAACTCTCTTCCACAAGGGTCAGAATGGCAGCGGGCTCTGGTGTGTTCAGAATGAAATGCAAATTCTTTGACTTAGCTTTGCCTTAGCATGTTCGGCATAGACAATAGCACGTGCACACACCTCATTTCCCCTCCCCTCCTCCCACACTGATGTGTGCAACCCCACCCACACTCACATCAACCAAATATCCCTCTAACCTAAGCAAGCTATTCTTCCTGCAGGCTGGGAAAGAACAGAGACATGGGAAAAGAATGTTATTGTAATTTTTATTTTTAATTAGGCAGTGCTTTGTCGTCATAATATGGAGGAGAGATCATAATCATTTCAGTATTAAAAGAACCCAAGGTAAATTCCCAGAAAGCAGGGGATACCTCCAGTGGTTTGGCCTGTATTCTCTCCTGATTAAAAACAGAAGCAAAGGCTTGATCCAATGCCTATTCAACTCAGTGGAAGACTCCTATTGACTTCAGTGGACTGTGGATTTTGCCCTTAATGCCCAAGGCTGTGAATGAACCATTAATGAAGGCAGAGTGGCTGCCTATACAGGCTTTGTACAGCACTTTGGAATTACCTAGAGCATGGAAGGTGCTCTATAAAGCCAGACTCCATTCCCGCTCTATCTTGCAGCCATTCTGCTTTGGAACAGCTGAAAGCAGCAATAAATTGTGCTCGGATCGTAATGGCTGCCTGTACCACTTTAGAAACTCACTTTTAAAAAGAGGTTCTAAAATACTGTTGGTTTATTAAGCATATCATACGTATAAATTGCCCATAAACGTATTGCATGCAGAAGATGTAATGAGTATTATAATAACCTTTTCCACCATTTCATTTTGAAGCCCCATTTACCTGAAATGAGCTGCTTCCAATAAATATTTTGCAACATATTTCCCCTTCACAATTGCGCTCACAACAAACAGGAATGTTTTAATTCTGACAAAATGGGTATCTTTCATGTACCAGCCTTTATTCGGTGCATGGTCTTGTGGCTAAATGCCTTGCTGATTATCTTGTCCCAGGGTGTTACTTTAACTGAAGTGATAAGAAATGTCATTAAAAAGTAATGTTCCACTGCTTTGACAATCATATTAGTAAACATTGGCGACTCCGTAGGTTATATGCCAGGCAGGCTGACACTAATGGGTTTATTAACCTATACAGTAGCACTTTGTCAAACCTTCTTGTTAATATAAATTCGCAGATGACAAAAAGGAACCGTGGGGGTGGGGGCGGATTGGCATTTAAATACGGTTTGAGTTGGGATGTGAACTGACAAAACCCAGGGAGTTCAGAGTGAGGGCTGTCATAGGGTCTGATGGCTTTGGACAGTCACTTGCACCCGTGCAAAGTGCTCATATTCTGATCTGCGAGGTTTGACGCTTGCTGTGCACTGCTGGTTGACCTCACAAGGTGCCAGGCAGTGGAGAATTGGGGACATTGCCCTAAATTTGTGCCTCTTTGAAGGGAAGGAAGAGGGATCTAGGTGGACTTAGTTTAAAGCCAGCCATACTCAGCCAGAGCCTCAGTGGCTGTAAACTGGCAGGAATCCTGTTGTTGATATTACAGTTGTGACTAGACTCCACAGCCTGTCCCAGATGGCAGAAAACTTAGCAAGAGACAGTCTAAATAGGCAAAATGTGGTAGGTGGAAACAGAGGCACAGAGTGAGAGAATAAGAGAGATTAAATGAAAGCATACAGCAGATCAGTGGCAGGGCCTGGGTCTACAGCCTAGGGTTCCCGAGTCCCAGTCCATTGCTCAGGGCCAGTGACAGCACTGGGCCGCTGCTGAGTTACACCAGATGAGGATCTGGCCCTTACAGCCCACTCCTCTCTCACATCTATTTCTGACTTTAGGAAAGCTCCTTTGGATTTGCACTGAGAGCAGAATCAGACCCTAGGTGCTGGAGTTCCTGACACATGCTAGTTGGGGCCAGTTCTTCTCACGGTTTGAAGCACGGGGGAAGTTTGGGGTTTAATTACCTTTATTTCCTGTTTTAATCTGTTACAAAGGGTGGTAAGCCACAGATTCTGCTCTCTCTTCCTTCTGTAGCGGCTGCATAGAGGCAACTGACTTTGGCCCAGAGAGTGTTATTTACCCAATAGAGCCAAATGCCTCCCCTTGGGATATTAACTAAATACATATTTCGAGTTGTGTTCAAATGAGACCATCTGCTTAATAGACTAGAAACTATTCCAGCATGTATCAGATCAAAATGTATGGAGGCACATTTGAAGGCATGTCTGTAATGTCCTAGAATAATGGCTCTGAAAGGGCTGCTTTGAACTATCCTAAGGGGACTTTCGCAGAAAGCATATTTTACGTATTAAAATTGAATTGCGCTCCCGAGCTTGCTCCTGGGACCACATCCACAAGCAAGCTTGCAGTTCCACTGCAGCAGCCCGGCCCCAGCAAACCAGTGTGGGCCGAGCAAAACACTCAAGTGAGATGCGCAACAAATCCAGGGGTGTGCTGCCACTCCCTCAAACAACCCTACAATTGTCAGCGAGTGGGAAGAGCAGAGTGCTCACAAATAACCCTACAATAACAAGCCCATGTGTGTAGCACAGTGCTTGTAAAGACCCTGCAACAAAACAGTGGGCATCTTGCAGCACTCACCAACCTACGCTAGCAAACCGGGGGGAAGGGGGGCGTTGTGCAACCCACTAGCCGCTCACACGCAGCTCTGCAATAATAAACTTCCAGCTGCTGTGCTCACAAGCAACCCTCCCCAAGGAGTGCAAGAGAAACCAGGCCTCAAAACCACATGGCTATATACGTATTTTTCAAAATGGAGTTAGGGAACACTGCTAACGCCCTCCAGGCTGATCAGCCTCTGCTCAGGTCACTCTAATGGAGATGACCCAGAGCAAAATTCCCCCCTACACCAGAAGGCCTTCAGAGCTTATCACCTTGCAATGTTAGCTGGAGTCATAAACTGCGTGTTGCCTCTCACCGTGACTCCCATGCACCTACACCCAGATTTCTAGCTTGAGGTAAACTGTGCTTTAAGTTGGCCCATTGGGGTGGCAGTTGAAGCTCAAACGCTGCTGATGCTGAAATGGAGTGGGGGACTCCGCAGCTTTGTGAGGCTAAGCCAGTTGCTCTGTGCAGCTCCAGTATTTGTTTTGTGGTGAGACTGCTCTCATTGGAGCTAGACTAACACCGCAGTAAAGACAAGCATTGTACACGGTGAGGTCGGGCTCTGTGATGGGGGAGGGGTTGAGACCAGACAGATAGAGGCTCTAAGGAGCATCATCCCTACTCTATGGTGGGGAGAATTTGCAGCTTCAAATAATCTCACTCCTCTCAATGTTATTTTAGGTCAGTTTCCCCACAGAAGGCCAGGCTCATTCCTGTGAGGGCAGGCTGGGATTTTGGCAGGGTTGCCAGGTGTCCGGTTTTTGATGGAACACCCAGTTGAAAAGGGACCGTGATGGCTCTGGTCAGCACCGCTGACCAGGCTGTTAAAAGTCCAGTTGGCAGTGCAGCAGGGCTAAGGCAGGCTCCCTGCCTTCTGTGGCTCTGTGGGGCTCCCAGAAGCAGTGGCATGTCCCCCCTCCATCTCCCTTGTGTAGGAGCAGCAAGGGGGCTCCGCACACTGCCCCCTCCCCAAGCGCTGGCTCCGCAGCTCCCATTGGCCGGGAATGACATCCAATGGGAGCTGCGGGGGCGGCATTGTGGACGGGGTTGTGCGCAGAGCCACCTGGCTGTGCCTCCATGTAGGAGCTGGGGGGAGGACATGCTGCTGCTGCTGCTGCTTCTAGGAGCTGCTTGAGGTAAGCGCCACCTGGACCCTGCACCCCTTCCCCAGCCCTGATCCCCCTTCTGCCCTTCGAACCCCTTGGTCCCAGCCTGGAGCACCCTCCTGCACTCCAAAACCCTCATCCCCAACCCCACCCCAGAGCCCTCACCCCCAGACGGAGCCTTCACCCCCCACCCCTGCACCCCAACCCCCTGCCGCAGCCCTGATCCCCTCCCATAAAGTGTTTAGGTGTCTAAAGTTAATCTCATAAATCCATATTTAGGTACCTAAATAATTATACAGATTTTCAAAAACACTGAGCATATAACAGTTCCTGCTGAAGTCCTAGCTTTGCTCACCTGTATCCTGTGCTACTTATTCTGGCCACATGGATGGGGTTGACATAAAAGTGAGCAGGCCTGCTGACGGGAGGGGAGGCAAAAGGGGCAATTGCCCAGGGGCCCGGGTGATTTAAAAGGGCCTGTAGGCCCCTGGCCACCGCCGCCAGCAGGCTAAGGCAGGCTTCCTGCCAGCCCTCGCTCCACTCCGCTCCCAGAAGCAGCCAGCATGTCCCTGTGGCCCCTGGCGGGGGGTGTCTCCGGACACTGCCCCTACCCCAAGAGCCAACTCCGCAGCTCCCATTGGCCAGGAACTGCAGCCAATGAGATCTGCGGGGGTGTTGCCTGCGGGTAGCAGTGCACGGAGACTCCCTGGGCCCCCCCCCCCCGCCTAGGAGCCGCTGCCAGGACAGTGTGCGGGTCACTTTTGGGATCCACCCAAGGTAAGCGCCAACCCCCTGGCTCCCTTCTGCACCCCAACCCCCTGCCCCAGCCTAGAGCCTGAACCCCACACCCCCTCCCACACCCAGACTCCCTCCCTGAGCCTGACCCTCAGCCCCTCCTGCACCCAAACTCCCTCCCAAACCCTGCACCCGCTACCGCACGTGAACTCCCTCCCAGAGTCCAACTCCACATCAAAACTCCCTCCCAGAACTGCACCCCCTCCTGCACCCGAACTCCCTCCCAGAGCCTGCACCCTACATCCCAACCCCCTGCCCCAGCCTGGTGAAAGTGAGCGAGTGATTGAGATTGGGGAGAGCGAGCAACAGAGGGAGGGGCATGGAGTGACTGGCACTGTTCCCTCTAAGCTGTGCACGAGTACGAAACACCACACACAAAAAATGAAATACTACATCAGAGCCAGGCCGAAATATCATTTACGGGTGACTTTTGACATTGTTTTCCCGCCATCTATCAACACAGCCAGATTCTACTAGCTGGCAAGGGGGGGGAAAGGGAAAGAAGGTTAAATTTCCTTTTTCTAAGTATTTAAAAATGACATTTATAAAATAACATGGTGTAAAACTATTATTATCACAAATTGCAAATTAAAACTATTTAAATGTATAAGCATTTTAGTCGCTTGGGCGCATTTGCCTCATGGTGCACAAATTTGAACTCTGCTTCAAAAATTTGCACAGAAGAAATTGTTTTCTGCGCACGACCTGTCAAAAATTAGAGGGAACACTGGTGAGTGGGGGTGGGTCCTCGGAGGAGGGGTGGGGCAGGGGGCAAGGGAAGTGTGTTCGGTTTAGTGCGAGTAGAATGTTGGCAACACAAGGTGGTGGTCAGCTGGGATCCCTTGGGAAGATGGACCACAGGGGAGATGGGTTGCTCTGGGACGGGAGGCTGGTCAAAGAAGCAGCATGGTAATCCATGCCAATCCCTCTGTGTTTTGCTTGTGAGCCAAGAGCTATAGCATTGCCTGTGTTGCCAACTCTTGTGATTTTTACCACTAGTCCAGCTGTTTTTGGAGTGGGTTTTGGCCAACTTGTTTGTTTTCCCTCATTCAAAATGGCCACTATCTCCCATTACTGTCCATTGGACTGAAGCCAGCAAGATGGTGACCATTTCCCCACCTGTGCAAGGGAGGCTGCCCCTTCTAAAGATGCTGGCCATCTTCCCACACGCTGCTGTTAATGAGACCAAAGCCATGCCCGCAGGGAAAATGACTGCCACTCTATGGTTTGGGGGGCTAGATGAGACACTATTAGGACACAGGAACTATGAGGAGCAGTGGAGGCCCTAAAAAGATGTGTGCAGAGTATGAGAGGAAAGCAGTAGGTGGTTTAACAGACACAGAAGAATGAGGGGCAGGGAGTTGTGGGGACAGGAGGCAGAAAGGGGGTGCAGAAGGACATGGGGGCCAGAGGAGGCTAAGGGAAAAGGGTACTGTGAGGGGCTGGGAGGACACTGAGGGGGGTTGGAGAGGGAGGTGATTGGGTAGCAGCTCTCCCATGCTGGGTGCAGTGGAGAAGAAGGGGAGCCCTCTGAGCAGCCAAGGGGCAGGACACATATTGGCATGTGTGTTTATGGCTGGGTTTTGACTCTTAAAACTCAGACACTTTGGGGGCAGGCCGCTTCCCTCTACAGCTTCAAAAACTAAGAAGGAAAATGGATTATTTCAAAAAAACTCATGCTTTTCAGCCAATCTCATGATTTGTGGGGGGCTGACTCAGAGGTTTTTGAACACATGGGCTAGCAATGCTGCATTTCCCCATGGAGGGGTAGGAGCCCAGCTTGTTTCAGGGGTAAGCAGGGCAAGCCCTGGTGTGACCTGATGAAAGCTCCATGACTTTCTGCTCTCAAAGCATGCAGGGCCTTGGCACTTTTCCCTCACGTTCGGGATGACATGGCTCTTTCTCTGCTAAATTTCTCAGTGAACGTTTGTAAACACACTATAAATCCCAGACCCCCACTGAAAAATAGCAAGGCCTTTCAGCCACTCTAGTGGTACCAAAGCAGCGTGTTAATGCACAGCTTTGCTTTCTGTGTTTTAAAGAGATAACAGCTAATGAGCTGGGGCTTTTCCTAGAGGAGCCTGCTCTCTTTGCTCAGTCCAGGGAGAGAAGAACCAGGGACTGGGTTGCAATTTTTATTTTCAGCGCTGAGATGTGCAAGTACAGAGGGACCAATTCTTGTCCAAATGACTAAGTCTCAAGCAGCCCAGAACCCTTCATCTTAGAAAACAGATGGTGTTTGGCAGAAAAGGATGCAATTTACTCTTGTGAAAGGTCCTTTCTTTCTGGAGCAGTGACTTAAAGGTACAATGGTTCATCTTTATCAGGACCTTATGGTACTGTACATTCAGCCACCGGTCTGGGAATGACACAGCCAGGATTTGCTAAATAAGGGGGCGATTTATATGCCCCATCAGATGAATTCTGGCCAGTAGACAGAAGGAGCTAGATGCTCAGCTCGTGTAAATCGGCGTTACTCTATTGAAGTCAGCTAAGGACCTGTCCCAAAATGCTTTCACATCCTTCCCTAGAAAAGGGGGCTCAATGTTATAATGACCTAATTCCGGCAGGTTCTGACCCAGCTTGCAGCTTCAGATCTTAATTTCTTTTTCTCAAAACTAAGTATCTGTTTTGCTTCCCCAGTTGGAATGCATGGACTAGAAGCAAGGACTGGGTCAAATGCTTACCAGGAAGTACTCCAAGTAGCCAAACCCAGGCACTGTCCCTTATGATCTCTGTTCTGTTAGTAGAAATCTGCTTCTGTGCTCATTATGGTTCTGGGCCAACATTTGATTCTCAGGTTTAGGGTCAAATTCAATCCAGGACTGGTGAGTTCATAGAGATGTAGCCTTCCCTCTGTGTACTTTACCCTGGAACAATGGGACACCCTCTTTTGAAATACTGTGCTCAGTCTTGCTACTTCACTTTGGGCTAGACCGTCCCCTCCCCCAGAAAAGCTGCAGGAGGTGTAGTTGGGGAGAGGAGGGACTTTTCAAGGCTCCTTCACAGAGCTTTCCTGGAGTTCTTGCCATCCCTGCGAGAGGTCATGGGCACTGTGTATTCTGGAGGCCGATCCTGATCCTGATCCTGCGGATCTCCTAGTTCCACGGGGTAGGGAATCTCACTGGGTACAAGTTTGACAGCCACTATCTCAGCCAACACATCAGGGATTGAACCAGGGACCTCCAAAGCTAAAACTATAAACTGCTACAGTTTGAGCTAAGGAGTCAATTGGCTCTTGCTGGGCCTGCAGCAGACCCTGTCCTCTGCAGATCGAGTACACGGGGGAGGGGAACCTGTAACACCCAGCACCCACCAGTGGGTTACAGAGACAGGAGCTGTCCTGCAGGAATGACTGCAAATCCACGTCTCTCCCCTCTTTTCTGGGCAGCACTGCTCCTGAAGCAATGCTGCTACTGAGAGCCCCTTGTGGCAGCTCAATACCAGCGAAAAAGGGACCTAGGAGGAGCTAATACAGCTCTTAGCTTCGCTTCCTGACTTTGTGCCTAGAAATTCAGGAGCAGGGCAAGGAATGATGCCACACAGAGCGGCCCCTCTCCTCCTCCGCCCTTTCCCACCTACAACCCTCCTTACTCCTGAGCCCTCTAGTGGAGGAGCAGCTGCACAGAGCAAGGAAGGGGGCAAGTGGTGGCATGGAGGCCACAATCATCTCCTTTCTCCCTGCTGAGAGATCCACGTGCACAGGGCCTCTCCACGTGTAAATCTACTTGGGGCAATCAGGCGCCTTCAGAAGGAAGATCTAGCCGAGAGTGAAAGGGTCCAGGGAACCGTTGCTCCTTCAGCGTCCACCTCTAGAAAGCTCACTCCAGCCATTTGGCCATGGTGCAGCCTCTTTCGCTCTCCCCCTGACCCTCGATTAGCCAGCTTCCCTAGACAGACTGACTCCACCAGAGTGTGATACAGATCTCATGCTCCCTCTCTGTGAGCCTGAGTCCAAAAATGGAGCTGCATTTAATCTTTCTGAGTCAAAGCCCCACTAAGCCCCGATGCCGACTCGCTATGCTGCAGCTATATTTGCAGGGGGGTGTAGCTATAACAATATGCATCAGGTTTCAGAGTAGCAGCCGTGTTAGTCTGTATTCGCAAAAAGAAAAGGAGGACTTGTGGCACCTTAGAGACTAACCAATTTATTAGAGCATAAGCTTTCGTGAGCTACAGCTCACTTCCTCAGATGCATATCGTGGAAACTGCAGCAGGCTTTATATATACACAGAGAATATGAAACAATACCTATTCCCACCCCACTGTCCTGCTGGTAATAGCTTATCTAAAGTGATTTCCAGCACAAATCCAGGTTTGCATCAATATGCATCAGAGTATGTATAGAAACCGCAGGAGTGGATCCCACCTAGTCTGTCAGTCTCATTCTTTCTACTTCACTGGCAGATAATTACAGCACAGAACGAAAATATATTTGCTGCCTCTGAACGTAAGGCAGAAAACTTAAAGGAAGACATAATGGGTGCTTTGTCAGGGGGGCATTAGAACATAGCTATCCAGTCACAGCTGGGAACAGCAGCAGCATGGTGTTTGTTTTAAACCAGTTGATTAGAAAGACGGAGATTAATTGGATAACATGGGAAGGGGGGGAGACAACTTTGTGGATTTTTCACTATAACTGGGAATAAATGACAGGTTTCAGAGTAACAGCCATCTTAATCTGTATTTGCAAAAAGAAAAGGAGTACTTGTGGCACCTTAGAGACTAACCAATTTATTTGAGCATAAGCTTTCGTGAGCTACAGCTCACTTCATCGGATGCATACTGTGGAAACTGCAGAAGACATTATATACACAGAGAATATGAAACAATACCTCTTCCCACCCCACTCTCCTGCTGGTAATAGCTTATCAAAAGTGATCACTCTCCTTACAATGTGTATGATAATCAAGTTGGGCCATTTCCAGCACAAATCCAGGTTTTCTCACCCCCCCCCTTCCAAAAACCACACACACAAACTCACTCTCCTGCTGGTAATAGCTTATCCAAAGCGACCACTCTCCCCACAATGTGCACGATAATCAAGGTGGGCCATTTCCAGCACAAATCCAGGTCTTCTCACCCTCCCACCCCCATACACACACAAACTCACTCTCCTGCTGGTAATAGCTCATCCAAACTGACCACTCTCCTTACAATGTGTATGATAATCAAGGTGGGCCATTTCCAGCATAAATCCAAGTTTAACCAGAACGTCTGAGGGGGGGTGGGGTAGGAAAAAACAAGGGGAAATAGGCTACCTTGCATAATGACTTAGCCACTCCCAGTCTCTATTTAAGCCTAAATTAATAGTATCCAATTTGCAAATGAATTCCAATTCAGCAGTTTCTCGCTGGAGTCTGGATTTGAAGTTTTTTTGTTTTAAGATAGCGACCTTCATGTCTGTGATTGCGTGACCAGAGAGATTGAAGTGTTCTCTGACTGGTTTATGAATGTTATAATTCTTGACATCTGATTTGTGTCCATTTATTCTTTTATGTAGAGACTGTCCAGTTTGACCAATGTACATGGCAGAGGGGCATTGCTGGCACATGATGGCATATATCACAGTGGTGGATGTGCAGGTGAACGAGCCTCTGATAGTGTGGCTGATGTTATTAGGCCCTGTGATGGTGTCCCCTGAATAGATATGTGGGCACAGTTGGCAACGGGCTTTGTTGCAAGGATAGGTTCCTGGGTTAGTGGTTCTGTTGTGTGGTATGTGGTTGTTGGTGAGTATTTGCTTCAGGTTGGGGGGCTGTCTGTAGGCAAGGACTGGCCTGTCTCCCAAGATTTGTGAGAGTGTTGGGTCATCCTTCAGGATAGGTTGTAGATCCTTAATAATGCGTTGGAGGGGTTTTAGTTGGGGGCTGAAGGTGACGGCTAGTGGCTTTCTGTTATTTTCTTTGTTAGGCCTGTCCTGTAGTAGGTGACTTCTGGGAACTCTTCTAGCTCTATCAATCTGTTTCTTCACTTCCGCAGGTGGGTATTGTAGTTGTAAGAATGCTTGATAGAGATCTTGTAGGTGTTTGTCTCTGTCTGAGGGGTTGGAGCAAATGCGGTTGTATCGCAGAGCTTGGCTGTAGACGATGGATCGTGTGGTGTGGTCAGGGTGAAAGCTGGAGGCATGTAGGTAGGAATAGCGGTCAGTAGGTTTCCGGTATAGGGTGGTGTTTATGTGACCATTGTTTATTAGCACTGTAGTGTCCAGGAAGTGGATCTCTTGTGTGGACTGGACCAGGCTGAGGTTGATGGTGGGATGGAAATTGTTGAAATCATGGTGGAATTCCTCAAGGGCTTATTTTCCATGGGTCCAGATGATGAAGATGTCATCAATATAGCGCAAGTAGAGTAGGGGCGTTAGGGGACGAGAGCTGAGGAAGCATTGTTCTAAATCAGCCATAAAAATGTTAGCATACTGTGGGGCCATGCGGGTACCCATAGCAGTGCCGCTGATCTGAAGGTATACATTGTCCCCAAATGTAAAATAGTTATGGGTAAGGACAAAGTCACAAAGTTCAGCCACCAGGTTAGCCGTGACATTATTGGGGATGGTGTTCTTGACAGCTTGTAGTCCATCTTTGTGTGGAATGTTGGTGTAGAGGGCTCTCTACACAAAGCCCTCTACAAAGCCCTCTACATCTGGAGGACACAAAGATGGACTACAAGCCGTCAAGAACACTATCCCCGATAATGTCACGGCTAACCTGGTGGCTGAACTTTGTGACTTTGTCCTTACCCATAACTATTTTACATTTGGGGACAATGTATACCTTCAGATCAGCGGCACTGCTATGGGTACCCGCATGGCCCCACAGTATGCCAACATTTTTATGGCTGATTTAGATGAAGTGAGCTGTAGCTCACGAAAGCTTATGCTCAAATAAATTGGTTAGTCTCTAAGGTGCCACAAGTACTCCTTTTCTTTTTGGGAATAAATGGTTTAGACAGGCCCAGCCCAGCCCATAGCAGCTGATTCACCGTAGCTGGGGATTGCTGTATGCACTGAAGTTTGAGAGTCTGTTGATCCATCGTTTCCAAGTTCTGCTTAGACTTTAGCTCTTTTTTTTTTCATACACAGAACGTAGGTGGCAATTTGGGTGCTAACAGAGTCGTTTTCTAGATGAATTAGACCTGAAAAAGTCACACCACGAGAGAAACAGTTAATACAACTTTAGCCTCAGTGTAGACACCACTAGGTCAATGGAAGAATTCTTCTGTCAACCTAGCTACCGCCTCTCGGAGGGGTGGATTAACTACACTGATTGAAAAAACTCCTTCCATCGCTGTAGCAAGTGTCTACGCTATAGTGGCCTTAGTAACTGCTGATCCTCTAGGTCAGTGGTTCTCAACCTGTGGATCACTAGGGGTCCTCAGACCACGCGTAAGGGGTCTGCAAAAGGTTGTTGTTACCATAGAATAGTGGTAACTGGGGGTCCACAGACTATGTCTCAGATTTCCAAAGGGGTTTGCACCACCATTTGACATTTTTTAGGGGGCCCTCAAATGAAATAAGGTTGAGAACCACTGCTCTAGGTCACACCGTGGTAAAATTCTTGTCAGGGCTGGGTGCCTCAAATTGAGATCTTGGCTTCTTTTGTCAGCTGATATCAGACACCATTCCTCCATCCCTCCAACCCCCCAGTTCCTTAGCTTTTTTGGTTTGTGCAGAGTGGAGTGAGAGTGAGATTAGTGGGCTTTCATCTCTAGGTCTCCAGATCAGCTTCCAGCCACTACCCATTTGAAGTTTGGCCTGTATGTGTAAAGTTCTGAGGCCTGTTCCTGTATCGCTTGTTGGCCATTTCAGGAGAGAGGTCAGGAACAAAAAGGGCAGTGGAGATGGAATTCCTTTCTTATCCCATAGTTGACTCTTTCAGAAGTACTTGTCATGAAGACTCCTTGAAACTACTTGGTAATTAACATGGATTTAAATCTTCAGCAGTTATTATAAAAACAGTGTGTACTATGCTGTCAGCATGTTAGTCAGAGCTGTGCTGTAAGTACGTTTCAGGAAAAATTTTGAAAATATTTTTAAAGTGCTGATCAAATTAATTACATCAAATTAATTAAATTAATTAGTTTAATTTACATAAATAATCAACTAAATTGATTAATTCAATTAATTAGATTTTAGTTAAATTAATTACATTAATTAAATTCCCCAGTTAACAACAGAAAATGAAAATTTTGTATTTATTCAGTTTCTGACATTTCCCCCCATTTCTCTCCCTCTTTCCCCTTGTTTCAAATGAAGGTAAAATGAAAAAGGGGGAAAGAAGGGGGATGAGGGGTTAAAAAACAAACACTGAAATGTTTGGGGTTGTTTTCAAAAACTAATTTTTTTCTGATATTTTGATATTTTTTTCTGATTTTTTTTTTTTAGTCTAAAAAGTTTGTTTTTGAAAAATTCCCATTTTTCATATATATAAAAAAGAGAGGGTTGGAAGAAAAATTTCCAACCACCTCTAGTATTAGTGCTCAGGACTTTATAACCTTGTTACATTGCTTTGCCTCAGCCTTTAGCACTCCAAAGCCATTCCAGCTCCCCAGCCAATGTGTGTTTCTTGCCCTTCTCAAGAAAGCCCAATATAATAAAACCTTTTGGGTAGCTGGAAGAAAGACAGAGAGTCACTGTGCAACTTGAAGAGAAGGGAACTTCTGCACTCTGCTCTGAGTTAGTGTTGCAGGATGAGAGCTTACAGTGAGGTAACTCCCATAAACTCTCTTTAAAACAGTTAATAAACTAAAGGATGTGGGCAAAGAGAGATTCTATATTTATAACGTCTTTGGGAGTGTTTGGAATAGCCCAGAGAGGTGATGGCCAGAGATGATTTGAGGAATAGTCCAGAGATGATTTGATTGGCTTCCACTGGGGTCATGTTTTTAAATTATCTTTCACTCAATCACTTAAAATCTCACCAGCTCTCAAGTATGATGCCACTATTACAAAGGCAAATAATTTTTCTATTCAGTGATGTACTGTATGTCAAAGGCACCAGCTGTCTCCTTCTGTTACTGGCTCAGTTGCAAACAACAGAATGGGAAACATATGCAACGTATATAAAACATTTTAAAACTCAAATAGAGGAGTTCCCTTTGCAAAGGGTATGTAATTAACAATAATAATGTCAGTTGTGATGGAAATACTTGCCTTTGCTTACACACAGACTTCCTCACTGGCACATTCATGATGTCCAAAGACCTTCTTTGCTAATGCCTTTCCTCCACTCCTAAGATTTCAGGAGGCCTTTCTAGTTTATGAAACTTCCATGACCTTTGGGTCTTCCTCTTGTAGATGATCTGTGATCTTTTGACTAAACCCAAGGGAATACTTCACAGTGAATAATGTCGTCGTCTTCTTTCTTGCCACTTCCATATTCAGGGTTGGTGATTTTTATAGCCTTCTTCCAAAACTCATGACTGTGCTCCTGGCTGTCCTGCATATACCATAATGAAAAATGTATTCAGCACAATCTGCCTTAAAAACAAAAATATCCACAAACGGATTGTGAAATTCTGCGACAAATTTATTCATCAATTCCTCTTGGTCCATGGATTGCTTGAATCGAACTGTTACAATTGAATGTACATCTTGCACTGCAGCTTACGCAGCTGACATGCAACTAGAGCTGGTTGGAAAATATTTTTGTCATAGAAAGTTTTGAGTTTTTGGCAAAAGATTAAAACCAAAATATTTAAATTTGGAAATACAGCTTGTGTTCCTCATGGGAGTTTTGGTTTGAATGCCTCATTCCCCTATTGTATTCTAAAGGCTGGGCTTGCCTGGTGGTGCTATGTTTCCCATGATGCACAACAGTCTTCCCTCTTAGCAAGGGGAGGCTATGCATCATGGCAGTTTTGGGGCCACAATGTATCATAGGAAATGTAATCCAGCTGGGGAGCCCAGTTTATAGAGGAGAATGGGAACACAGGGGACCCAAACCACAACACCCACGAGGCGCTGCGATAATTCAGAATCAAAATATTTTTAGCTTTTGGCAAAAACAGTTTAGAAATTTGTCAGTTTTGAGGTGTTCACTTTTATAACAAAAAAAAATCATTTTTTCCACAGAAAGCACACATTTTTTCATGACAAACCCTGTTTCATTGAAAACCTAGTTTTGTGCTGAAAACCAGTTTTGATGGAAAATTTTCAATCAGCTCTACGTATAACTTCTCCAGCCAACAGATGGATCTAACTTAGTTAACTACCTGAGCCAAAGTGCCAATTTCAAACTGTATATTTTACTGAAATTTGCCGGATGAATTTCATCCTGTGTAAGTTAGTCAAACAAGGCACCCAGGCAAGGAACAGAAACTACACCTCATGTGACTTGATGCATATAAGCAACCAGGACATTGTAAAATGTGAATCTTATAATCGCTTATATCATCTTCTTCTAGGCTTAGTCCCATCTATAGGAGATTGGCTCTTCAAGTCCTTCAAGAGTATAAAAGACTCATTTCTTAAATTTCTTTGGCAAAGTTTTACAGCCAGGCAAGAGTCTGACTCCAATCCTCCTCCTTTTTCAAATAGGCTTGAGACCAGCTACAGTGTAGTTCTCTCTCTCTTTCTCTCTCTCTCTCACACACACACACACACACACAAACACACTGTGAAAACGATTTTGGCAAATATTCAGACACTTGCATGCCATAGTTCATTTTTCACTAGTGTTCATGCTGATAAATCTCAAGGGCGGGACTTTCAGAAGCACTGAGAGTTGGCCCATCTCTGCTACCACTGAAGTCAAAGGGAGTTTGACCCCTGATTTTAAAAGGAGCAGAATTAGGCCACGCTGAGTGCTTCACAGGTATCCAAAGGCTCATGGAAGGATTGCTAACATGGTTGAATTGAAATTCAGCTTCAAATATTCAGAGAAGATCATTTCGGCTCTTTGATAATTTCCGCTGCTGACTAGCCCAGTAGGTTTCTATAGTTCACTGGTTTTATTTGGCTGCTTCTTCTGTGCAACAGCAGCTAACTCTCTCTTTCTGCCTAGCCTGAGTCCTTTCACTTCTCTCTGCTCCCCACCAAACCCAGTCTGTCCCTTGGGTTTGGGGAAATTTCCATGCCTCTCAACCTGCACGGGAATTGTAACTGGGGCCTGCACTGCTCCCAAGTTACTGCTCCCATGGGTGTTCCACTGGCTTCCAGGACTCTACTTGTTCTGCCTGATGAGGCTGTACACATGGCAACGAGCTGATGCATGTGCCCACAAGTTTGGCACAAAACCCGCCTCCTGACTGAGGCAAGGCTGGAATGCTGGCATAGATGTTTGTTCCATGAGCTCCTTTCCATAGGATCCCGCTAGCTCTGTGGTTCGTGCCCAGTGATCTCTTTGAGTGAGGTGGGAGAGAGGAAGGATAACTCACTCCAGTCTTCCCCTAGTTGGTGCCACAGAGAAATGGATGATTAATTCATTTATAATTCCACAGAGGATAATATGTGCTCTGTGTGTTCTTCCCATGTGCCTGGGGCTCAGAAACAGAACCTACAGCCAAAACCTTGGTCTGTAATTCCCTTAAAGAAAGATGACATCTAGTTGGTTTTGATTACACCTTTATTTTAACCTTGATTAAACCATGCCTTGATTATTAATGTGTCTGGATACTGATATGATGTACCAAGTGATTATTCCAGTGGCATGCTATGTACTTCCCAGTATGTACAGTACCAGTGACTTGCTTCTAGATCACTGTCAGCTAGCTTCAGGCTAAAATAAATAGGATTTTGTGAAAGAAAGAAAGAAAACTTCCTACACCAATACTGTAATATGAATGGAGTTTTCTTTTAAATGTCAGTGAAGGAGTTTGAGGATTTAAACAGTCCACTGCAGAGGTTGAAGCCAAGCACAACAGCATTGTATTAGTATATGAGGACAAGAAATTGAAACTGACCAAACAAATGTGAAACTCACCAGCCCAGTTTTCCTGTCTAGTAATAATAACCTGTTTTATGTTTCTATAATGTAAGATCCCAAAGTGATGTGAAATGCAGCCATCTCTGGGGTGGAGGGCAGAAGGCAGCTAAGATGGTCAACTGGTGCCTGGAGCTCTTCCCAATAATATGATTAGCTATAAGTTTGGCCAGGGACAATGGGGAAAGCCCCAGCTGCCAAGAAAAGCACCATAGGATCTTCAGTGTCTTGGCAGAGAAGACTGGGCATCAGATTATGAGGGCTTCTCTGAAAGGTCTCTGCACAGTAAAGTGCATGACCTTGGTATATCTCCATCAGAAGGATGGAGGCATGTGAAGTGTAAAATTCAATGTAACAGCATGAATGGGGACATATTTCTTCTAATCATGTGAGTTTTATGTTGACAGCATCCCCTTGTACCTGAAATAAATATGGAGATTCCAAATTGATTCAGATTAGCCTATTCTTACTGTGTACACAGACTGCTTCAGACACAGATTCCTGGGGTAATTCTATCACAGAAACACCACAGAGACTTGCAATCTGCTTTGGATAATTGCATCAGATCAAAGGGCTCTCTTTGCATATGTTCACAGACAGGACTCATTTGCTAGGCAAATTGTGCGGCTCAGGGCAGTAATAGGAGGAAGGAACAAACATCATGCCTGGCTTGTGTTTTGCTCATGTTTGTCATGGACCCCAGTGGTTCCTGGCTTTATGTATGGTGGGTGGCAGGCTGGCTCCTGTCGGGCCACAGCTCTGGAGAGGATAGGAATAGGCAGCAAGCAAACAAATGCTGGGCTTATGGGGAGAAAGAGGAAGCAGTGCTCTTAGTCATGTTCAAAATAAAGTCCTCTGTACTGCCCTCTACTCTGAAGCATAGAGAAGAGCAAAGGAAAGGAAAATGGAGAGGAAACACATCAGAAGGGGAAGCAAAGCCAAAATGGCACTGGAATCCATGGAACTTCCCCTCTCCTCCCTAGTGAGAACCATCCCTGCTCAGTAGGGGTCTCCGCCACCCTGGTGTGGAGGGAGTCAAGGGAAGAGGAAGCATCTTATGTAGCATGCTCCCCAAAGATAACACAGGAATGCCTTGGCCAAGCCAGCAGGTGATAATGCTGCTGTGACAGCTGCCATCTTGGCTGACACCCTAGCAAATGAACCAGGGACCTCCAGAGCTAAAAGCATGAGCTGCTACAGCTTGAGGTAAAGCTCTGTAAAGGGGCTGTAACAGACTCGCATCCTTTGATGAACAGGCACAGACCTGTAACATGCTTGGATTTTCAAGTCTTCTCCATACTGACATTTTGAGGGAAGCTGGCTGAATAATGGCAAAAAATATTCACCGATTATCCACTGAAATGTTTAAACCAAACTGGTTAAATGGTCATTGTGCCCTTCCTTGTGTTTGCTTCCTAGAAATGTTGTAGCTATTGAGTTTCAATGTTAGTGGAAACAGTGAATCGTAAGAGAATACAGTGGTATATTTGCAGAAAGAAAATGTGGAATTCATAAACCTGAGTATTCACTAGACCTGGCCAGAAAATGGGAGCGTTTCTATGCAAATTTAAAATCTTTTATGCAAAATCATTTTTTCAGCAAAAATTTGAATATTAAAATATTTTGGCCAAAACCTGAAATATTTAGATTTGGAAATGCTGCAAGTATCTATCTCATGGGAGTTGTAGTTTGAGTTCCTCATGCTCCCATTCTCCTCTATGGACCAGGCTCCCTGGTTGGACTACATTTATCATGATGTGCTATGGACTTCCCTGCCTTGCTGAGGAGAAGTGGTGCATCATGGGAGTCCCTGGTCATGCTTATCATGGGAGATGTAGTCTGGTGGGGGAGCACAGCTTATGGAGGAGAATGGGGACACGGGGCAACCAAACTACAGATCCCATGGGACACTATGGCAATATATTGAAATTGAATATTTTTGCTTTTCGGTTTTCAGAAGTTGGGTTTTTTTTCAATGAAAAATCTAAGCTTTCCATAGAAAACAGATATTTTTGCGAAAAAAAATTCTTTCTTCAAAAACAGTTTTAACAGAAAGTTTTCAACCAATCCTAGTTAAATCTAATTCTCAGAGTTACAAGGAACACAAACTTACCATGTGACCTATGTGTCCAGTTAATTGAGAATATTTGAAATTCAGACTGTTTTGACTGATCGTATACAAGCCACAGATTAAGAATTATTGGCAGAAATGATCTAGAGAGTTTCAAAAAATAAATCTGAGAAAATTGCAATCTGTTCACAGGGATTCTATAAACAGGAAAAGAGACCAAAGTAATCATGTAAGTTACTGGTTATAAATTTTTATTATATACTGTATATATTGTTTTATTACAATAGTTCCTGGAGGCACCAACCAGAAATGGTGTCCCATTATGCTAGGCACTGTACAGACACATAATGAGATACAGTTCCTGACCTAAAGAGTTTACAATCTGAACAGACAAGACAGAAAATGGATGGGATAAAGCAGACATCTAGAAAATTGGTAACTGAGACATAGGGTGATTAAATGATTCTCTGAAGGTGAAACTGAGTATTTGCAGCTTCCTATATATCTTAGGTACTTATATGGCCTCCATCACTAGTATCCGAGCACCTCACAATTTTTGTTGCCTTTACTCTCACAGTAACCCCAGAAAAGCATAGTAGTGCTCTTGTTCCCATTTCACAGGTAGGGAACTGAGGCACAGAGAGAATATAACACTCACTCAGTGTTACACAGGAAATCTAAAGCAGAGCAAGGAATTAAATGCAAGTCTCTCACGCACCAGTGTTCCACTAACCACAGGACCATCCATCCTCCTCTGTGCCAGAGTTGGGAACTGAACCCATGTCACCTGCATCTCAGTCTAGACTCTTTACCAAAAAGGACCCATCTTCTTCCTGTCATGTTGCCCTATACCTGATTTTCAGGGTAACGTGTTATTTCAGAGTAACTTGATGAAAGACATAAGCCTGGGCTATTCTTAAAAATTAGATCAACTTAGCCATGTCATTCAAGGCTGTGAAAAATTTTGTACCCTGAGCGCTGTCCTTAGGTCAGTCTAACCCATAGTGTAGACACAGACGAAGAATTCTTCTACTGACCTAGCTATTCCTCTCAAATATGGTTTAACTACACTGATGAAAAGAGCCCTTCTGCCGATGTAGGAATGTCTGTGCTACGGTGCTACAATGGTACAACTTAGTGCCGCAGCTGTGCTGTTCTAGCACTCGTAGTGTAGACATGCCCTAAAGGGCCAACCCGTGCTCGCAGGTCCATGGACTCAAGGGAAAACCCTTCGTATAACAAAGCAGGCTTTGCTCTTTGATGCTTTTACTTTACTCACTGACCCGTTCTCCTCGGACTCTCTTAAAAACCATTTAATAAATGTCTTTCCCCCATGCTCTGGCTCAAAGCAAGGGTCTGCTCATAAATCGTTGTCCCTCCTTTTGCATTATTTCAAACTCAGCCCTTTCCTACCCCCCGCATCATGGCTCCCTTCCCCTGCTTGCATTCAGCTTTGATGAAACTTTTGACCCCAGATCTAGAACATGAGTGCAGACAGCAACAGCCTTAATTCCTGGGGACAGCAACAGCCTTAATTCCTGGGGACTTTGATGCAGCTTTTTTCTCACATCCTTGTCAGTAGAGGAGGCACTCCTGAAGAGGAGGAAGTTAACTCGGCTACTGTACAAATGAGCATAATATGAATGGTGCCCAGGGAGGCATTTGGTCCTCATTAACAGGAGCTCAGTAGCTGTTTTGACATTTTTCTTGTTTGTCATAAAAAATAAATACAGTTTAATAGATGATCTAACAGAGCAGGTTTTGGCAACAAAACAGGTCATGTCCCATTATAAGCTTGATGTGTATAATTTAAAGCAAGATGGAATATAAAACCATTTCCAGCTCATACAGGAGAGAGTGACAGAGATTTAGATCTTGATTGTGCAGAAATGAAAAACAGCACATTCTTGGGGAGTGTATTAAATCATGCCGTATGTTTTATGGAGTTCAGGCAATAAGCAGCCTATTTCAGAATAATTAATCATGCCTTTTATTTTTTTTGCAATTGAAAAGTTTGCATTGTTTAAAAAAAGATGTTTTATGGGGAAAGAGCAGCTTAAGCACCTTAATAGATTGTATGGAGGCCAGGAAGGAATTTGAAGGGCACTTCCTGTTCACTTGTAGGTCAAAATTACCATCAGTTAGTAAAGATTTAAGAAATACCCCCCAAATCCCAAGGGAAATGCAGTGGCTGATGGGAAAAGCCTGGGCTTCAAACCCGTGACGTGTACAGATTTGGAGCAAGGTTGGGAAGGTGAGTTAAAGGGGCAGTTGAATTTGATAAGCATCTCCACTTTCACAAAACAGCATTAGGAACTGATTAGCTGGAGCCCAGTGGACTGGTCTGAACATTCATTAGAAGAATTACCACTAACCCAGCCACTTAGATTTCCTCATGGTAGCAGCCCAGTGGAATGCTCACATTACATCCTGATTGGTCAGTATGCTGATTGCTCGTATTTGAATTTTATCTTTGGCTCTTACTGTGATTTAAAAATACAGCACAGAATTCTGCTCTTGGAGGGATCTACATGATACAACAGCAGTAACTGGGGCTGCATGTGTGTAATTGAAAACAGAGGGCCAGATCCAGTTTTTATTGGTGTAAATCAGCAAAGCTCTATTGAAGACAGGAGAGCCACACTGATTTATACCACCTGATGATATGGCCCAGATCTGGGCCCAAAGGAAATTTCCCAGGTCCTCAGCAAGTGTAAACCAACGTAGCTCCATTGACTTCAATGAACCTGGGCTGATTTATGTCAGCTGAGTGTCCAGTCCCCTATGTTAAATTCTAATGTTAGTTGACCAGTGGAATAACTCAATGGAAGTCAGTTGAGTTACTCCAGAATTGAATGAGTCTAGGTGAGATAGGAAACTGATTCCTAGTGCTCAAAGTAACCATGTAGCTGTCCACATTATATATAACAATAATAAGTCACCCCGATTTTGAGAATGACATGGAAAATCACAGTTCGTACCAAAGGATCTTTGCACAGCTCTACAGACCAATTTGGGAAGAGTAACATTTCCTGCAATGACCACAGACACATTTGTCTGGGTGTGTTTCCCATTATATACAGAGCTGGGTGAATATTGCAAAAATATATTTATAGTCAGGCTGGTAGCATCACTTATTATTAAAGTTGACCAACTCTTCCCATTTTAAGACCCTAATAATTTGGGCTTAAATTTTCCATGCCAAGTGTCTGCCTGCCCATTTAAAAAAATTCTGGCAATCTTTTCTTTGCAAAGCTCTAGTATCCCCATGCTTTAGAGTAGGGACCTGAAATTTGACATGAGGGAGGGTGGCCTTTGTGTCAGGGATGTGCCTTTTGCCTTCCCTGTGAAAATCTATCCAAATTTGGCCAGATGCTAAGCCATTAGAAAATCACAGCTCACATATGTTCAGTAGAGATTTGCTAGAGCTTAGCAGCTAAAAACTCTAAGGGTTCCATCCTCACCGAGCATGCTCTGTCCTCTCACAGCTCTCACATGTAACCAGACTGTGTATGCACCATTCCCACAGAACGACTGAGCATACTCCAGCCCAGGGCTATGGGGGCCAAGCCAGACTTTCCTGTAAGGTATTCCCAGTTGCTCTAAGCCAGGCACCGAACCAGAGACTGGCAGCCTGACTCTCCTATGCCCCCCCCTCCCCACCCCGCTGGCACCCAGGCAGCATGGAGGAGGAAGGAATCAAATGCAGAGAGGACATCTGGTGGATCAAGAAAAGGGGCAGATTGGGAGAAGGAGTCTGGGGAGACTGGGACTGGAGGGGCGGGGGGGGCGAAGCTGTGAGTGGGTCAGGCTGGGCAAAGAGACTGGGACTGGGAAGGTGGGGTAGTTGGAGTTGGGAGCTGGGTAAGTGCAGGCTTGGACTGGGAGTCTTTGAGTGGTGGGGGTGGCTGGCACTGATTGGGCAAAGAGCCAGGGAGATGGGGGACTGGAGCAAGGAACTGGGGAGGGATGGGGGAAACTGATATTGGATGAGGGTGTCTGGGAGGAAGAGTAGGACTTGGACCCAGAGAGGGGGAAAGAAACTGGAACTGGCTGGGGAAAGAACTGGTACTTGGAGGAAAAGCCTGAGGAGTGGAGACTGGGACAGGAAGAGGTTGGAGAGGACAAGGCAGAAGGAATCAAACTTGGCGGAAGGGACAGGCAGAAGAGTCTGTGCTCACCCTCCCTGCCAGAGCCTGGAATGCAAACCAAGATTCATGTGTGTCACCATTCTTCTGCTGTCAGCAAATATCTGTGAAACCCACTGGCAGACTGTGTCTTATTCCCCTCTAGGGCTGGTCCACATAGAGGATGAAAACCTACTAGTGCCATCAGTTACTCTGTTAGTTCAGCTCTGTGCTGTGGATCCAAAGGTTCCCACCCTGCTGATGACCTATGTGGGCATCAATATGAAGTCACGTAATGGATTTTCTGGGTTTTTTTCAGTTTGCTTTTTTAAAAAGACCAGGACATTACACAGAAAAATTTACATTACAAACGTTATTAAGGCTGCAAGTTCAAGCACTCAAAAGCTGGGAAATGCCAGAATGAAGATTGCCTGTGCAACCTTAATTCATCCCCTCTGTGTGTATGTATTATGATACAGTCTTTAATTTCATGATCACATAGCTCCTTTCTTCCACAGGACCCCGACCTCATTCAGTGCACAGGAAGGACTTGCTCAGGGGATGAATCAGGGTCGTATAGTAACGGAAACGGTTGTCTGTAGGACTCCTGCCTCATTTGCTGCAGAAGTCGGAAGGTGTGTAGTGATGAAGCAGGGGAATGCAGGAAGAGAAAGGATGGCGTCATGTTTGAAGCACCTGAATGCTGTCCTGGGGAACTGGATTCTATCCTTGCCTTTGCCACAGAGTTCCTATGGGATGCTGGGCAAGTCACTTAAATCAGAGATTTCACAGGTGGTCACTACTTGTGTGTTCCTTATTTTCTGGGACTTGAGACTCTGGGATCTGATTTGCAGAAGTGCTGAAGTCGATGGGAGCTGTGCTTTGAACGTCTAAAGTGCTCTATAATGCTAAATACTTTGAAAAATCAGGTCCTACGTGTCCCAAATTGGGTACCCAAAATTAGTGTGTTCTTTTGACCTTAATGTCTCTGTGTCTCAGTTTCCCATCTCTAAAATGGGGATAACAATACTGCCTCATGTCACAGGGGTGTTGTGAAGACTGGTTAATGTTGGTGAAGCACTCAGCTGTACAGTGATGAGATCCATAGAAGAACCCATGAGGAAATTAATAGTTCTGTTTTCAGAGCAGGGTCTGAATAATGTGCAGTAAATGATGACACATTGAACAAACTAAGTGAGCACCATCCATTCTGTTGACTGAATGAGGCAGGGGTCGTATGGAAAAATTATGTGAGCTGCAATGAAAGACCATGTCATAATGCATACACATAAGGGACTCAAAGTAAAGTTGTCCAGGCAGCCTGAATTCTGGCATTTCCTAATTTTTGCGGGCTTGACTTTGCAACATTAATAATGTTCCTTTAGTATAGGTTTTTGTATGTAATACATACAAATGCAGTGATCACTTGATGATTACCTGTTCTGTTCATTCCCTCGGAAGCACCTGGCATTGGGCACTGTCGGATACTAGGCTAGATGGACCTTTGGTCTGACCCACTATGGCTGTTCTTATGTTCTTATGAGTTTTTGAAGAAATGCTGGGACCAGAACCAGAAACTAAACCCATGTCACTTGCATGGCAGTACAGATTGCTACTAGAGGCCATCTCTTTTGTACTTAGCTCTGAAACATACTTGGCCTTCTCAGTGACTCTATGGCCCTTAAATCAAGGTCCCCACTATACCATCAATTTCACAAGCTTCTATACTATAAAATGAGGACATCTCAAATCTAGAATATTTCATGTAGTTCTTATTTAAACTTGACTCCCGCTAATTAGCACAATGTGTCCCCTGTGACCTCATGCAATTGCCTAACTAGCACAGGGAATATTTTGCTCATTTTTTTAATCAGAGAAAGCAACTGAATGTAATTGACAGCCATGTTTTTCATCATATTTCATACAATAGGCTGCACCTGTATTTAACCCCGCACTCCACAGCCATTGTCCTAGCTTGCTAGCCAGATGAATGCTCAGGGGAATGAGTGGACTGATGCTTCCAAAAATCCCTCAATAGCTTACTATGATTGGCAACTCAGCCACTTAGAAAGCCACGTCCTTCCCAAAGGCCTGAGCAATTAGCTGGGCTGCACAGGATACCTGGAAGGTTAACAAATTCAGGCTCTCTTGGATCAAGGGAGTGAATGAGTTCCAAAGTCAGGACTCTACATGGGAAATGGCCTGTCAGCACTCCTGCCACGTGTATATGGAAGGTGCTCTATTTCAAGCACCTCTCCTGATGACAGCTGTGGCAGTCCGCACAGGAAGAGGGGCAGGCTCTCCTGGAGTCAGCTTCCAAACCGCTTAGGGCTTTCAAGCCAACATCTTGAACTCCACCTGTAAACACGCTGGCAGCCAGTGCAGTGCTCAGCGTCCTGGTGTTGTGTGCTCCCCTGCAGAGGGGCCAGCATAAGGGTTCTGCTCTATATAAGTCCTCAAAATAGGCTTTAATTAGGACCTAAGTGGTACATAGACCACGTGCTGGTCCCTCTGTAGAGGGGTGAATTTCACCCAGTGTTTGTCACTATAGTTGCAGTTTCCACATGGATAAAACAATGTGAGATACAGTTAAATATTATGAAATATCATGCTAATTAAAATATGTCAGGATGAAATAACTTTTGGGATGTATTTCCCAATTCTCCTCTGCAGGCTGAGCTCCCTGATCAGGGAGCTCTGGGGCACTGGGCTGGGATATTTGAATTGAAATAGCGTGGTTTTCTGTTAAAGTATTTCAGCTTTGGGTGTTTGTTTTATTGTATGATGAAAAATCCGTATTTTCTATGGCAAGCACACACGTTCTCGTGAAAAGTTTTGTTCCTTCAAAATCCCAGTTTTGATGGAAAATGTTCAGCCAGCCCTATCTTTAAACAGGCTCAATAGTACAGCAACACACACATTCTTCAATGCCAGCTAGATAACTCCAAAGGCAAGTCACATTACCACAGGCAACCCGTACAAATTTAGTACGCTGGTCTTCAGATATACCCACGCTATGTGCTTGTGTTTTCAACGGGGCCTTTCTTACCTGGCCATACATGAAATTATGAGGTTAAAGTTCTGAGCAGCAAGCTTAAAATAGCTCACTACACTTTCTTTGCAAGTTAAAAGGGGGGTGATTGCATCATGCTTCTTTTTTTGTTGTTTTTTTTGGGTCACGGTTATGTTAAAAGCAGGAGTTCTTCTCCAGAGTTATTTATACATAGAAATCTACTTTGGTTATTAGGTGATAGATATAGTATCAGATAAGAATGAGGCCTTGGACTTTTTAAGTTAAAGCTCTCTCCCTGAAAAAGTTGCTCTCTAATGGGCTTGTATGGGGATTCTCACACATTATATGGCAAGGGCCGATTCCTTCCTCAGCGGTATCCAGTGGCTACGGACGGTCCTGGAAGTTGTGCAGCCATATGCAGGGCCAGCCCTGAAAGTTCATGTCATAGACCTGTAGTGTGAATGAGAGGTCAGGAGACTGAGGCTGGGGTCATTAGGAGAACCTAGTTTATGGGGCACAAGACTGGGACTCAGGAGTCCCAGCTTCAGTTCCTGGCTTGGCCACAGACTCACTCTGTGACCTGAAGCAGCTGGCAATTGGTCCCTAAAGGACGCTTTGGCAGTGAGCAATCGAATCATAGAATCACAGAAGATTAGGGTTGGAAGAAACCTCAGGAGGTCATCTAGTCCAACCCCTTGCTCAAAGCAGGATCAACCCCAACTAAATCATCCCAGCCAGGGCTTTGTCAAGCCGAGCCTTAAAACCTCCAAGGGGGGAGATTTCATCACCTCCCTAGGTAACCCATTCCAGTGTTTCACCGCCCTCCTAGTGAAATAGTTTTTCCTAATATCCAACCTAGACCTCCCCCACTGCAACTTGAGACTACTGGTCCTTGTTCTGTCATCTGCCACCACTGAGAACAGCCAAGCTCCATCCTCTTTGGAACCCCCCTTCAGGTAGTTAAAGGCTGCTAACAAATCCCCCCTCACTCTTCTCTTCTGCAGACTAAATAAGCTCAGTTCCCTCAGCCTCTCCTAATAAGTCATGTGCCCCAGCCCCCTAATCATTCCCGTTGCCCTCCACTGGACTCTCTCCAATTTGTCCACATCCTTCCTGTAGTGGGGGGCCCAAAACTGGTCGCAATACTCCAGGTGTGGCCTCACCACTGCTGAATAGATGGGAATAATCAGTTCCTTTGATCTGCTGGCAATGCTCCCACGAATGCAGCCCAATATGCCATTAGCCTTCTTGGCAACAAGGGCTCACTGGTGACTCATATCCAGCTTCTCGTCCACTGTAATCCCCAGGTCCTTTTCTGCTGAACTTCTGCTTAGCCAGTCGGTCCCCAGCCTGTAGCGGTGCATGGGATTCTTCCGTCCTAAGTGCAGGACTCTACACTTGTCCTTGTTGAACCTTATCAGATTTCTTTTGGCCCAATCCTCCAATTTGTCTACATCACTCTGGGCCCTATCCCTACCCTCCAGCATATCTACCTCTCCCCCCAGCTTAGTGTCATCTGAAAATTTGCTGAGGGTGCAATTCATCCCATCATCCTGATCATTAATGCAGATGTTCAACAAAACTGGCCCCAGGACCAACTCCTGGGGCACTCCGCTTGATACCGGCTGCCAACTAGACATCGAGCCATAATAGTTAGGGGGAAAAGAACCAAGACAGGCCTGGGATATGGAAATGCCGTAGGAGCTAGTATTACTGGCCCACTGACTTCATTTACATCAGCGAAGCCCAACATCCATTTCTACCCCTTCAGTATCCTCCCCTGCTGTAAATTGGTGTAGCTGCCTTGAGTGCCATCGCATTACACTGACTTACACCAACGGAGGATCAGGTCCTGCCTTTCTACTAGAATAACTTGTATTCTGCTTGGTGTCTAGTACAACACAAGATTAATCTTTTCTACTCTGTGTTTCCCATATGTGGGATCTGTGTCCTTCTGCAGCCCGTTAGGCAAAATTGGAACTTTTTGCATAGCTACAGGAAAAAATCTTCAACTGGTGTAAATCAACATTGTTCCTCTGGCTTCAATGGAGCTATGCCAATTTACACCAGCTGAGGATCTGGCCCAGAAACTTCCCTGCAGACCTGACTCTATAGTCTGGCTTTCTGCTATCGATTTGTTTGTTCTGCTCCTTTCTGAACGAGGTTGGGCTGACATGCTTTTGTCCTGTAAATAGTTAATCACCACCTTAGTGCTTGCTCATGCCTAGCTGACTTGGAAGTGTGCAATCACAGCTCATTATGTATGGAGGTAATTAAGTCTGACAGGATGGGGATCTGGACTTGGCTCTACTGGCTGTCTCTTGCCAAATACCAATCAGATGCTGAATTTTTCCAAAGTCATCTCCTTCCGATGGGTCGGAGGGGGATTTACCTTCATACAAAGAAGGGGCATTTCCACCCTCCTTGTCTTGTATTTTATTAATGAGCCAAAAGACTATTTCTCCGAAATTGTTGTGCTTCTGATGCTATTCCAGCTGGTGGATGGAGCAATCTTCGAGAGGGGGAGTGTGCCTTCCAAGCATCCGCTAGGTCTGGTTGCTTTCCTTCCTCGGACTATAAGAGGAAAAACAGAGAGCAATTTTAAAGAGGTACATGCATGAAGGATTTCTTTTTCCCCATTCCCCTGCTGATTTGGTTCAAGCCAACAGATGAGTGATCAATAAGATTGGATACACAAAAATGGAAACTGAACCCAACCCTGGGCCTTTGGTTCTCTAGGGATGTGTTTTGGGGATTAAAGGTTAACTTTGCTGCTCAGGGAAACTATCTAAAAAAACTTCCCCTGTCATGTGGCCCATGGCTATTTTCCTTGTACCAGGGATAATTATGGCAGGCTAAGAAATGAGACCTTTCTTCTTTGATTCTTTTCTCTCTCTGTCTCGGT
Organism: Lepidochelys olivacea; assembly: GCF_965140295.1. Lineage (NCBI taxonomy): Eukaryota > Metazoa > Chordata > Testudines > Cheloniidae > Lepidochelys > Lepidochelys olivacea. The sequence goes on from NC_140424.1 coordinate 20,824,145, forward strand.
CTGGCTTTTGCTCGAGTAATAAAGGGTCACAATGGTCTGTGTATTAGCAGCAGAGCGCCTGCCACTGGTTTTAAAGATCTAGCTGCATTATTGTCACCATCTTTGCTATTGTCACTAATTGGGTGAATGCAGCAGAAACTATTAGGGTTGATCTTACACCACTGAAATCAATGGAAGCTTTGTCATTTGAGGGATGCAACTCTGTGACCCTTATCTTCTGCTCAGAGAAGAGGGGGTCTCTGCGCCCCCACCCCCTTTTACTGACCATATTTGTGCACTGGGGAGGACAATTTTGCTCAGAAGAAAGTTTGTGGAAAAGGCGCCGTGCCATGAATATACACAAGCACTTGCGCAAATTTGTATCTGCACAAGTATTCACCTCCGAAGTACTGGTCTGGTGGTTATGCACGTAAGTAGAGTGCACTGTACATAGCAGTCAGTATTAATTACACAGCTGCTTTATTGCATGGCACCCAGGGAAAAGAATGGAGGCTTTCAGCAAAGTTCAGGCTGATGTATATTAAATTTACGTATTAAAATCTGTCTATGAGGGAATCTAATTTAGTTAGACATCAGGGGCCAAATTCTGCCTTAACTGACTTCACTAAAACTTTGAGATTAAATTCTCCCCAGTGCATAAAGCCTGTACAGCATGAGGAGCCATTCAGATCCTTCTCTGGGGGACTCAAGTGATGCATAAAACTGGGGCTGCTCCCTCAGCACAGAGGTGAATTGCACCCTAAGCTAGGGCAGAATTTGTCCTCAAATCTTTTTATAAATGAGTGCAACATCCAGTGGTCCAAAGCCTCAGTGGATGTGATGTATTGTAGCTCCACTGAAAATGAGAATCGGATTAGTAATACTAAATTATTATTTGTATTCCTGTAGTGCCTAGAGCTAGTCATGGCCCATGTCCCCATTGTGCTGGGCCCTGTACAGACACTGGGGAAAAAAAGACAGTCTCTGCCCCAAAGCCCTTACAATCAAAGTAAATATAAGTAAGTAAATGTCTCGCATTAGCAATTATTTCAATTAAAACTTGAACTTATTGACAAATGCTATATATTTTCTACAAAAAAGTCAACTGCAATGAAATTTTCTGTTTCATTTGAAAATTGTCATGGATTTTTTTTTGTTTTTCAATGAAGCAAAGAAAAAAATCTGCTTTTTTTTGGAGTGGGGGGAGTGGGAGGAGAAGGAGGGTTGTCAAAAACCCAGAAAATTCGAACCAAACATAAAATTTTCAGTGAAAATTTCCATTTTGGTCAAATACCCAATTCTCATCAAAAAAGGTTTAGACAAAAGAATGTGGATGGGCTCCACTTCAGACAAGTTACTGCTGCTTTGCTTTCTCTTAAAGCGTGTTAGGTCTAAGATTACTTCAGATTTCATACCAGTGGGAGCCTCCTGCTGCCTTTGAAATGATGACTTTTTGTGTGAAATCACAGGGGTTATGCAGAGGTGAGCCCTGAATTAGAGACAGGCCAGCATCTTATTAAGTAAAAAGAGGGAATAAAACAGACCAGGAAGTCTACTGGAATAATAGACTCTGCTGGTATAAATAACTGAATCAAAACCATGCCTGGTCTAAGTGGCCCACCTGACAAGCAGCATATACAGATCTACTTGTGACATGCAAGAACCCAAATGGGCAGCATATTGTGCCTCCAGGCAACAGAAAGGGGACAGGAATGGGTGATGCTGAGCACGGCTGTGGTAGCCAGCTCTGTTTTCCTCTGCTGTCTTGACTCTCCTTTCGTTCGCTTAGTTTCACCTCAATTCCTTCTCTGTGCCTCAGCGGGACTGGAGAGGGGCATACCAGTGGCCCAAACGAATAAGCAGGGAAGCCAAGCCTTTCTACTCAGCGTGGCCTAATGGGATTTGACGAGAAGGAATACGATTAAATTGAGCAAAGGCAAATCTAGGCTGAATATCAGGAAAAGAGTCCTAATGGTGCGATCTAGTCAACTCTGGCAGAGTCTCCCAAAGGGGCGTGGCAGAAACCTCATTGATTTGAGTCAGGTGAGATGAGATTGGACAAAGCATTGAAGCATACACTTTAAACAATGCTGAGGAGGTAGGAGCATGGCCACGTACAGCCAGATAGGTCTGCCCCACTGCTGCCTTCTCTGATTCTAATGAACCATTAGATTAGAAACCACAGGCACCTACAGCAAGACTATCCCAAGTAAATAAAAGCTTTCAGCAAATGGCAATCATTTCTAGAGAACAGGGTGGAATTCACTCCCGTGCAGTGGGCTAGCACCAGGCCTATGGACTACAAGGCCTATATATCACAATCCCACTAAGGGGTGCTGGCCCTTCGTCCAGAGGGGAATTGCACTGTCAGTGAAACACACAAGCATGTTGACATATGAGCTGGAACCAGAGCCAGAAAATTTTAACCCAGATCAGAATGTGGGCTCCAAATCTTTTCCCACTACAAAGTTCAAGCAATTCGGATCTGGGATTGGTCTGGCCAGATCCATCATTACTTGGCAATTTCATTTTAAGCCAGTTGCATGGTTGGCATAGGCAGATCCAGCTCCTTTGACTTCAGTGGTGAATCTGGCCCCTTGGTTAAATGTGAGGAAGAAGTTGTATCACAATCTCTAGTGCCAAGTTTGGGTTCAGAAATTAAACAGCCACCATTTAATAACCACAAATAAAATCAGCCCCATTCTTGGCTAGTCTACTAAGAGACCATTTGATAACAAAATGTGTCTGAGGGGACCTAACAGGGTTCCTCCCAAGGAGATAAGCTGCAATTATGCACTCACTTTCCTGCCAGTAACTAACTCATATTGTAAAGTGCCTAAGAGAGGCCACATGCAAAACTAAATTCTCTCCTGGTTTGTTAAAAAGGAGTGCCTTATTTGCTCCCTCCCTCCATGCTGTTGATGCAGGCTCACAGCAGGGGATGAATTTCCTCACACAGTTCTTTCTTTTTTCTCTGCTTTAGTAACCGTCTCACTTGCCCTTAGTCATGTGGCATGCCCTCCCGCAGGCGTTCCCTGCTGCCTTAAAGCACTGCTACAGGTAGGGAGTTTCCAAAACAAGGCTTAAGTCGCAGCAGGTCCCTGAGCTACATGAAGGAACAAGCTGGCAAAAAGTTGCTTCCCCATCTGGTCCGGCTGCTGGGTCAACTCACCAGTAGCCAGGTTTGCAGAGGCTCTTGGAAAGCACAAGGCCCCAACTAGTAATCATGCTCCAGACCACCATGTGTCAGCCAGGAGCTGTAACACAAAGGGCTTCATTTATGGAGCTTCACAGTTGCTTCCAAGAATGAACACATCTGTGTAGCATGGCCTGACCTGACAAGTCAATACCATGTACTATGGGTATTTCCAGTGGAGTTGGAGTCCTTAATTCCTGACGAAAAGCTGAAGGTTGAATTGAGGTCATAGCGTTCCTCGCAGAACCTTTCAGGTTCTGGTTTCCTCACGTGGTTCTTTAAGGATCCTAAGATGAGGATGTTGCTCCTCACTGTACTTCTCGGCACTACACAGAAGATCCACTTTGCTTTTTAAAAGAGAAATGCCCCCTCACCAGAGTTTTGTAAATGTCTAATAGCATAGCAGCCACCTAGTACAGAACTGCAGTATGTACTAGGGATGACAAGCTAGATTCTCAACTGGTGTAAGCTGAAGTTCTGCCCATCAGTGGACTTTGGGGCCTGTGAAGCTCAGGAATTTGCCCTGCCTGCCCTCCCTGCCCCAGTCTCTCAACCCTTGTAAACATTCAGGCTAATCTCAGCTTTTTGTTATTAAGAAAAAAAATGGTGTCCATTTCTAGCCCTTTCCAGTGGCAGTGTAGACATCAAAATACTGTCTCATCCCTTGGCCAGACAGTTTGTCATGGCCCAAGGTGGGTAGCCTAAAATCACAGACCCCACCAGAATCACCCAAGGGCAGGGTTTGCAGTTTGCAAAGCCCATGACTGTGGGTTCCCCGATTTTCTGGAGGGGTTGGCGGAGCCTGAATCAAGTTATGGTTGTGGGGTGGCAAGAAATCATCTCCCTAGCCCTCCCTCAGATCCTAAGGCCAGATCCTCAGCCAGTGTAAACTGATGCTCCTTCACTGCAACCCGCAGAACTCTGCCTAGTTATACCAGCTGAGGATCTGGCCCTGTGGCTTGAAATCTTGATGCAGCATTTAATCCAATTAGCCTTTTGGCCTATAGGCCAGAGCAATGCTCTTTAAGCGACATTGTCACCGTATAACTCCACCAATAAGACAAGTGCCTTCATCTCTTTAAAAGCAAGAAAAATATACGTATATATGTAATATGTGCTTCTGTTGAGATGCAGAGAGAGAGAGAGGGGCTGGCTAGCAACACAACTGAGCTGAGTGTATATTCTGTTTTGATATACTGTAATGTAGGGTGTTGATAGTACAAACACAGACACTTAAGTGGAAAGCAACCCCTGGTATTCCAATACATGATCTAAACACCCACTTCCAAAGACAAAACACCCAGGCAGATCTTTTAAAACCAAGAGTCTCAAATGATGACAGCTACATTTCCACCCCTTGTATACAGTGAAAGGAGAGGACTGTAAAACTTGGACCTGAGGGTTTACAGGGGGCAAAGATGGTTTGTTTGTTTGTTGTTTCATTATGCTCATTAGCAAGTTGTCTTTAGCTACAGACACACAGAGGCAAACAGCTGGCTAGCGCCTGAGTGGAGCCAGTGAAGTAATGACAATCCTTGGTGTATGCGCCCTGAGGAGGCCCTCTGTGCTTTCTGTGCTGCAGGCAGAATGGATGAATAAAAGGCTCCTCATTTATTTATGATGCAAATCGCAATTGTGCATTCAGCTTTAAGACTTGATTATTTATTTAAAGCCGCCCGTCTCAGAGGCACTGACTTTTTGTGTACACAAGGCAGCAGTCTGGTTTTATTACCCATAAACCGCCATTTTGCTTCTCTGGTTGTTGCTGTTAATCTTTCCAAAAGCCTGAGGTGAGAAGGAAAAGCTTCACTGGGGAAAGGGGTGAGACCCTGCTATGTTAGCGGGCACAGTGCCCCCTCCCTCGCTGCCTGTGCTCCCCCCAGTTGTAATACAGGGAGCCCTGTCCATCCCACACTACTTACAGCACTACGCCAGGCTCTGGCAGCAATCAGCATCCATTGTTTGAATTGTGGTCAGGCCTAGGAGCCCCAGTCATGGAGCAGGGCCTTCTTGTGCTAGGCGCTGCACAAACCCAGGCCAGACAGGCTCTGCCCCGACGAGCTCACAATCTAAGTATAGGACAAGAGGTGGATACAGAGAGACAAGGAAACAATGAGAGAAAATTGTATATGCTATAGTGATGATATGGTTTTTGCCCAGGGAGCCCACCAGGTCTGCATCTACCCTTCAAGGGTGGTTGGATGATGCTGTCAGCTGGTCCTGCTGGATTTGCCTTGTTCTTAGCTGGAGGTGAACAGAAATCTTGCTGGTTGGTGGATGGGGTATGAAAAAGCTCTATGATTCCTTTGTTTCCCCATGAAGGTAGAAGGGACCGTTGTTGTGGTCATCCCGTCTGACCTCCTGCATAACAAAGGCCAGAGGACTTCTCCGAATTAATTTGTCCTTCAAGTCCAGTAGTTGTGGTTGAACTAGAGGGGAATGTCCAATCTTGATTTAAAAATGTCCTATGATGGAGAGTCCACCAGAGCCTTAGGTAGGTTATTCCCATGGTTAATTACCCTCACTGTTAAAATTTTCTCATTGGAATTTGTCTAGTTTCAACTGCTAGCCATTGGATCTTGTTATTCTTTTGGCTGCTAGATTGAAGAGCCTTCTACTACCAAATCTCTGTTCTCCATATAGGTACTTATCACCCCTTAACTTTCTCTTTGATAAGCTAAATAGATTGAGCTTACTGTAAGGCATGCTGTCTGATCCTTTAATCATTCTCATGGCTCTTCTCTGACCTGCTCCAATTTATTAACATCCTTCTAGAAGTGTGGACACCAGAACTGGACACAGTATTACAGTAGTGGTCACACCAGTGCCAAAACCAGAGGGAGATAATATAACTTCCCTATTCCTACTCGATATTCTCTAGGTTATACATCCAAGAATCTATTTAGTCCTGTCACTCTGAGAGCTCATGTTTGGCTGATTGTCCACCATGAACCTCAATTCTTTTTCAGAGTCACTACTTTGCAGGATAGAGACCCTCATCCTCTATGTATGGCCTGCATTCTTTGTTTCTAGATTTATGCCCTTACATTTTGCCATATTGAAACACATATTGTTTGCTTGTGTCCAGCTTAGCAAACAATCCAGATTGCTGCGAACCAATTGGCAAATCTGCGAAGCATCATGTGGACAGTTTAAGACGCAAACAAACCAACTTCTTATTTGTGATCCAATGCTTGAGAAAGTAGTTAAGATGAAGACCGGAGACTGACTACTGCTAAGAAGTAGCAAACTCATGCCACGCTTCGTGGCGACGCAGGCTGGAAAATACTTGCCTGAAATCATGGATCATTAACGTCCAAGCTCCATTTACTAGTGGCAAAGGCTTATAATTATTTAGTTGTATTACAGGATTCCCCTGGATTCCCACTTTTGACAGATGTAATCAGCTGCAAATGAATCTTATGATCTTCAGTATATTCTCCCTGCCAGAAGGAAAAAGGCTTTTTAAGCTGGGAAAGCCAAGAAGCAAGAAAACAGAAGGTGTCCTGGAACTTCTGGGGAGAGGTGAGGAGTTTGGGATGTGAGTAAAGCTATAGGGAGCTCCAATTCAAATATTCAGCAGGCTTCATGTCTGAGCCAATGGCACCAGCTGAAGATGAACAGCAGAGGAGTAAATAGTCTGCCTGCTGAGTGAGTTAACGTGGACTCCCAACAAACCCACAGGAGTATAGGAAAGTGGTGGGCCTTGGTAACCAATTGGCAGTGTCCAACCTGAAATGTAATGCAAACTAAAATAAACCAGAAAGGGGGTGTGGCAGGGGTGGGCCATTCACTATGGATAACAGAGAGCAGCACAAAGACTCCCATTGTTTAACACAAGCCGCTTTGATGCGCAATCAGGAAACCCCCTTAGCAAAACAAAACGTGGCCTGTGTCAGCTCCTGGGGACACGGGGATACATTCTCCAGACCCTTTGGTTTGTGTGTTTAGACTCATGCCACACTGAATTTCATCTAGGGGGAAGAGCCGTTTCGCCAGGCTATGAATAGTGGCTTTCATCGGCTGTCACTTCCCATTATGGCCGGCATGACATGGAAATGCACTCACAGTGGCCTTGCAGCTTGGGAGTTCGGCCGAGCCCTGGGAAGGGGAGTTTCCTCTGCATCCTGAAGCACAGAGATATTGATCCACATTCTTCTTTTGCTCTGTTGAGCCTTTCAGATTTAAACCCATTTAGACTTCTCCTGAGCTTGCGGGCCACTAAAACCCACCGACTTCAGGGCAACACCTTACCTCTTCACCTGAAGGCATGGGTGTGTGTGTGTGTGGGGGAGAGTTTGCAGAAGCAACCCAGGCCTTTGTGGGTTTTATGCCATTTGACATGGGCAGTTCTACAGGGTCGAATCCCAGCAGGCTCAACACAGCTCCGCAACCTTCTAAGCTGAAGGCTGGGAATCTGAGCGCTGGGGGGGTTTCGGAGACCTTCTGAATCAAGGGCCCAGCTGTTCTGCTCTAAGAAGAGATTTGTCTTATTGTCTTGCGATGAATTTCCCTCCCTGTATGTTGCTTGTAAAGAACGGCAGAATCTCTCAGGAGGACACAGGAATGTCACAAAGGGAGGTGCTGGGTGCAGAGTATTTTGAAATGCCCTTAATTAGGTGCCTAAATGGGAGCTAAGGGCCATGGAAATGGGGATAAATGTGCTTGTCTCCCATGCTAAACACTTGGAGGGCTCAGGGTGGAAAGCGATGAGTATTGTTGCTATTCTTACACTACTGAATTAGTCCATTTTTTTAAATGGAAATTTGTGACTGCTGGCTTTTAAGTTCTCATCCGGAAAATAATGTGGCAAGCATCTGTGCTAGCAAGATGGGTGGTGGTGACACACTGTCTGATGCTGATGCATACATCCTTCTGAGTACAGAGAGTGAAATAACTCCTCAGGCTCTATAGCGTCTCACCAGTGCAAAGCCACAAACCACCCCACCCATGTCTCGGCCTACATGACACAAACCCACACACCAGAAAGCCACCTGAGTGTGTGTCACTGAGCTAACCAGCAAAGCCAAACACATACACACAGCAGCAGCTCTTTGCACGGGGGAACTTTTAAAATGAATTGTACCAAGCTCATCGAATACCATTTCAAATCTGTCGGCACTTGCATTTTTGCCAGACATTAATTTCAATGTGTCCTGTCTTATTTCTTGCTGGAGACAAGAGTCCTGCTGCTGGAAGGAACAGGGGCTGCGGCTGTGCTCGTGAAAGGAATTTTCCACGCGCGGGGGGGCAACAGAAACAGATGGGTTTTATGATAACAAATTGGAAGGGAGATTAAAAGGTAGGTGAGATTCTTGGATTATGATGTTTAGCATTTTTAAAAAAAATTCTGGTGTTGGGTTATTGGGGCTTTCTAGTTTTACTGAAAAGGAACATTGCTACATTTCAGGTACAAAAATGTGTGAGCGACGGAGCAGGTTATCAGCCAGTAGGGTCTGCAGGCTTCTGGAGCCCTGGCCACGGCATAGGGTCTAATTCCAGCGCTGTGGGCAGGTCTCCAAGTAGAGGCAACGTGCAGGAGCTCTGGCCATACTGTAGGGCAGCAGACTAGAGTGGAGATAGGGAAGTAGGTGGGGCTCCTCTCGTGCTGCAGACTTGGACTGAGCCAGAGAGGGGAGCATATGGGGAGCAGGGTGGGGGGTCCCTGTAATGGGGTGTGGAGTGGTGCAACATAAGTCTTAGGAAGCAAGGGAAGACGGGACATCAAGGACGCCTTAATGCCGTGACCAGAAGGAGAGAGCGATAAAGGGGGTGAGCCCTGCAGAACCAGCCTGGTCAGCCCCCATTTGCCTGGTCCCATCCCGCTTAGTCTATTCTCTGAAACCTTCTGTTTCATTCTTTTCAACTGGGTGGTTTTGGCCAGTGCAGGAAGAAATTTTGCTCTTTCCCTCAGCCAAAGCGCTGGAGCCCAGCATTGGGAAGGGGAGAGGCGGGAGGGGATTGCTGCAGCTTATCCATCTCAGGATGGAGCAGAAGCCAGAGGAACATTTGAGAGGCACCTGGGATGCTTTCCCAGCCCCACGTGATGGGTTGCAGAGGGCCTAGTCCAAAGTCAAATGATGCCAAAGGGAATCTTTTCATTGCATTCAATGGGCTTCAGATCAGTCTCCCTCTCTCCTTTCATTCCCTCTCTTCCTTACCCGCTCCCTTCCAGTGGATGTGTCTGAAAGGTTAAAGCTGAAGCCAAGAGATATAGGAGGGTGGGACTGGAATATTCATGCAAGAAAGTGAAGGATCTAAGGGAGGGGAATTTGGGCTTCCTTGCTGATAATCAGTTGTGTCCCAGAGATGGCCTATTAATTTGTTTAACCATCTGCAGTCCCTCACAGGCTCCCCATCCGGACAGCTTGTCAGAGGACAGGGATCAGCACTTGCATCCTCCCCGTAATATGCTCTGGGCAGCTGCGCACTCTTTCTCGCCCGGTTGTCTCCATTATACAGCAGCTTGAGTCCAGGCAGGAAATAATAATCATCATAAAAGGCAACACATCCTTGGGTGGCTTGTTTGCATCATTTCCCATCAGAGCATCCAGGGGATTCTTGCTCAGAGATGGTCAGTGAGTGTGCTCAATAGCCAGGCCAATGGCGTGTCCAGTGAACAGGTCTGGTGCTCAGATGGAAGCCAGTGTGCGTGCAATGTGTGGTGGAAGACAACAGCATATTCAGGGGCTGGTATACTGCAGGATCCAAACAGCATGTCTGCACTACAAAATTAAGTTGACCTAATTTAGGTTGGCATACAGCTGCCACAGTAATTGCATCACTTGTGCGTGTCTACACTTTGCTCCTTGTGTCGGCGGTTACGTGTCCTCACCAGGAGTGCTTGAACTGCCAGTGTAGGGCATTGTGGGATGGCTTCTGAAAGCCAGTAACAGTTGATGTAAGCCACGTAGTGTCTACACTGACACTGCATCACCCTAACTACATCAACATTGACTCTGCGCCTCTTGTGGAGGTGGAATTATTAAGTCAGCATAGCAGGGGAGTTAGATCAGCGGAAGTGAAATTTTAGTGTAGACACTTCCATAGTTAGGTTGACGTAAGCTGCCTTGCCTTGACCTAACTCTGTAGTGTAGACCAGGCCTAAGATGCCGAGTTTCTAAAACCCACTCTTAATTTATCTGGACAGCAATTTCCCAGTGATAAGATGGGGATATTACTTACTACCTTCTTTGTCAATGCAGTGTGTAAGCATTTGGGAGCTGTCTCTTATTTTGTGTCTGTACAGCGCCTAGCACAATGGGATTTCTATCTGGGTTGTGGCTACTAGGTGCTACTGTAATACAACTAAATAATAATAAGCCTTTGCCACTAGTCAAATGGAGCTTGGATTTCAATGACCCATGATTTCAGGCAAGTATTTTCCAGCCTGTGTCAACACGAAGTGTGGCATGGCATTGCTACTTCTTAGCAGTACTCAGTCTCCTGGTCTTCATCTCAACTACTTTCTCTAGCACTGGATCACAAATAGTTGGGAACTGGGAAGTAACAGAGCTGCTCAAATGTTAAAAAAATCCAGACCCACATGTATTTTCATGAATAAAAATTCTGCAAATACTTTAATTGAAAAAACGTGAACAACTGCCGAGAACGTGAGTGAATCCCTGAAGGCGGATGAATTCTAGCATCGACATTTATTCATCTGAAAGTCCACATTGGAGAATACATTATTCGCTTCTTACTTTACTTCTGTTTAAAAGGTGCTGGGGACCAGAAGCAATACCATGTGACTTGGCTGACCAGTCGCTACCGATAATGCATTGTTGGAATGAATAGTTCCCAAACAACACATACACTGCAAATGGTTTGTCCAAACTTTTTGGCATGTAGCAGCAGATGGTGTAGGCATTTGCAGGAGTCAGGATTAGTTCGGGAGCAAATTGCAAATGGAAACCAAGGCTAATGTCAGTGCTTAAAACAGGTTGGTCTCCATACCTTTGAATGAAAACATGAGAGGTAAAAAAACCCGAGTGCATAGCCACTGCAGAAATGTAAAGACAGGTGTTTTTTCAATGGGGGGGGTGGCCCTGGATCGCTGCTAGTGAACTCTGAGAAGCAGAGGAAATGAAGGGACTTGTTTTCCACTGTGGCCGGTTCCTAGGCATCCGTTTTGGTAACTACCGTGGGGGGGGGCGTGCCAGAGATGAACATTTGAGTGCCCGCTGCCAATCAAAGGAGGAGACTGGAGAGGCGAGGTTCGGCTTGTGACAAACAACGGCTACGAGCAGGTCAGCCCTTAGAAGAGTAGAGCTGTGCAGTAGCTCAGCTCAGGAGCTGACGGTCTCTTTTTGGGTGTGTCTACATTTGCAGTCTGGGATGTGATGGCAGCTTGGGCAGAAATACCCGTGGTGCCTTTACTCGCACCAGCATGGCTAAAAACACCGGTGTCCGTGAGGTGGCGTGGCCATCAGCACAAGCTAGCAAGGTGAGTAGGCACCCAGAATCCCTGAAGTACTCACACTGCGGTTTTTGAGCACAGGTACATCTACCCACGTTGCAATCACACCTCTGACTTTTATTAGAGCTGGGCAAAAAATGTGAGCCAAAAGCAGGACCAATCCCACTGAGCAATTGTTCTGGTTGAACACTGGGGGAGGTGTCATAACCTCTTTGGTAGCATTACTCACCAGGGATCAAATAAATGCAATTTAAAATAGCAGTATCAGTCCAGCGTTCGCCTTATCAGCTTTCAGTGTCAACAAGTACTGAGAATGTGCTGTCTTAGAGGGGGTTAGGATGCTGAAGTGTGAAACGTGTGCTGTGGGTAGATATTCACATGCTTCTTCTGGCCTGTAGCTAAAACGAGACATTGCTTCAGTTAAATAGCTAACGCTCTCTCGGTCAGGGGATTGGAGGGGCGCAATCGCTCTCTGACTGCTGTGCGCCTACCCACAGGGCTTGCCCTTGTGCCTTTCTGGTGGCATTGCCGCATTGGGTTCTTATTGCTGGAGAGCTCCGTGGCGCTGTATACCAGCCAGGCTAACAAGCCCCTCACACTCTTCCCTCAAAGGATGAAAGGTAGGCAGAGCCATAACCTGTGACCCTGGTCAGATAGTAAACTGGGTTATAGATACGTCACTCGGGCGGACCAATCACATTAATGCCATAGCAACAGAGATAGCTCCTTTAAGTGGCTTTTGCTCCAGAGTGACGCCTCCAAACAGTTACAGAAGAACTGGTGACAGGCTCTGCAGAAAATCTCGGACTAGCGCAATCCCACAGGGTGTTATCAAGGAATCTCTCATCTGGCCAGTGGTTTCGTCCAGTGGGGACTATTCTATTACCCACCTCCCGGCTCACTTGTGATGCCCTCAGTGCATGGATAACTCATAGCACTAGGTCCTTTTCACTAAGAACCCAGGCCATGCAGTGTCTTTGCTTTCCCAGTGCCTGCCCAGACTGGGGCTTGGGTAAAGGCAAACCGGCTGAAGCTCAATCCAAACAAAGCAGAGCGGGGCTGGTAAACTCTAACAGAAATCTGGGACGGCCGGGGGGCAGCGCCCTGTAGCCCACTGATTGGCTCATGCTGGCCTATAAACCAGGGAACCATCATGGGGAACTGTGAATAATGACACAGGCCGCCTCTTTGCTTCCGCTCCAGACTCTGCTGTGCTGTGGCCCTTGGACTCCAGCTTCTGATTCATCCCTGACTCCGCTACTTGTCTCCCACCTGCACCTTAGTGCCTGACCCTGACTTCCTGATCCAGCTCAACACAGACCGCTCCGCCTCCTCTCCTGACCGCAGCTTGGTAACAGATCGGTGCACATGGGCACGCCCATAGCCTGGCCCTGACACCATGTGTCCACCTACACAGGATGATCATACAGGACAGTCCCTTTTTTAAGCTCTGTCCTGGACATCCCAACTTTTTTGGCAAAACTGGGCATTTGTTCCGTTTGCTCTTGCCAACTGATCATCAACTGGTGAGCCAGCCCCAGCCCTGTGCGTGGCGGGGGGAGAGGGAGTGGAAGGGGAGGGGAAGGCGGGCGGATGGGCGCTTAGACTGTCAGCCCTGTATGCGCGGGGCGGGGGGGGGGGGGTGCAGCCCTGCTTGCGGGGGGAGGGGTGGCCAAGTTTCGCTTTGGGAAATATCGTCACCCTACAGCTACATCTTGTGAAGGTCTGTGGACCAGGCTACTGTTACCTGTGGCTCCGTGACCTCCAGGTTGTTGACCACCATGGGCGCTGCATGGAAGCCATTCAGGAGCTGTAGCCAGGCCAGGATGCAGTGCCCACCTGCTCGGTGAGGTGCGCGACAGGGAGCATATTACACGTCTCCCAGCGTGCAACGACCCCTTTTCTTGTGCTTCCAGGTAAAATTCAAGGCTTTGATTCTGGGCTGCAAAGCCGCAGGTGGTTTCAGTGCTGGCTCCTGGAGGGACCGTCTAGCTCTCTCTCTCTCTCTCTCTCCATGGCAGCTAGTATTAGCTGGGGTGCTTGAGATAGCAGTGTGGATTTCAGTGGCAGGAGGCCAAAGCATTCTCAATGGAGAACCCTCAGTGCTGGAACCCAGTTCCCCGTTGGATGACCGAAGTCAGTGTCTGAGCTATGGCTTTGTCAGACCTTCGCCTGCGGGAGCACTGCATACACAAATGGTTGAGGAGAGCTGTCCACTGCTGATGCTGGTTGAGTAACCTGCAGGTTTTTTCAGTATTGTTCAGTGGTCAGAGATTACATCATTGGTCCTTTTTTCCGTCAACAAATGAAGCAATCAGTGCTGTGCACCTTAGCCGGGAGGATGATGTCTGTGATAATGGCTTGAGGATGAAAAGGGGAAAAAAGCTAGATCCTCCTGGGGAAACAAACATAGCACTAATAATTACATCTGACATTTATAGAGTGCCTCTCCTGCCAAAGGAGCCCAAAGCAATTTACAAACTTTACCCACCTCAGAAATGCAGCCACCTCTGGGGAGGAAGACAGCAGCTGTTTAACATTGCAGTGGAGTTTATGGAGGTCAGATGTCGTCATCGTCGTCTTTTTTCTTGTCACTTCCCTGTTCGGGGTCAACAACTTTTATAGCCTTCTTCCAGAATGTACAGATGTAATTAGCTCAATTAAAATCTGGCCAGGAGACAAAGGAATTACAGCCTTGCTCCTGCAAAAATGCTGCAGGGTCTCTAAAGACTCACTAGAGATTAGGGTGTTGCCATGAAGTCTCTTTCCAAAGTTGGTATCTTCATAGCACAATGGTACGAGCATCGTGCTGGGGCATCTAGTCATCACTGACTAGGAGGAGAATGGCAATAAACCAGTGTTTTCATTTTAGGTCTCCATTATTAGTGCTAAACAAGCCTTGTCTTGCTTAGCGTGTGAAATCGAGCAGAACAGCACGCGTGGTAGGCCTACACCTACCAAAACTAATGATACATCTGCATATCCTATGCAGTATTTCCTATACTATCCATATTAAATGTGACTGTCTTTTCACCCTCTGTTTTTACAGTACCTAGCACAATGGGGTCCTGGTCCATCACTAGGACTTCTAGGCACTATAGTGGTCAGGGCCGGATTAACCTTTTGTGTGCCCCCATGGAGGCAATGGAGCATGGTGTGGGGAGCAAGGGGTCAGCCAGGGGCAACGGGGCATGGCATGGCAGGGGCGGCCCCCCACTCCGCCTAGCCCAGTACGAGGGCACTATTTACAAACCGGCAGTCGCCAGACACACAGTGGCCCACTCGGCCTTGTGCTGCCAGCATACCCCTTCCCCTTTGGGGGGCAGGCCCATGCTGCACCAAACAGCCCCGCCACGCAACATCCTCCCAACTCCCTATGGCCAGAGCGCCCCCCCCCCGACCCATTGTGCCCAGCGCCCCCCAGCCCCTCCACACAAATGCATAGTGACCTGCTCAACACCACCCCTGCCCAGCGCCCCCCCCGCCCACAACCCCCCCAGCACCCCCCCAGCACCCCACCACAGAACCCCCACTCTCTAGTGCCCCAACACATACATCTTCACTGCCACCTCACAGCCCAGCGCCCCCTCCCCCATGCCCTGCCTCCCGGCTGCACTCACAGGCTGGGAGGTGACTGTGTCTGCCAGGCTGAGCGGCCAGTGCAGCCAGAGCTGGTCCCGGGGCGGGGAATCGCTCCGGTCCCTTGGGAGTGGTGTGATCAGTCAGGCCAGGACCTGCCCCAACCAGGCTCCCTCAAGACGCACGTCCCCTGGAGGGGCCCAGCCAAGCTCCCTGCCCTCTGCCCCCTCAACCCTGGCTGAGACTGGCCAGGCTTCTGCACCACTCCAAGGCAGCTCAACTCTGGGGAGACAGGTAGGGCCCCACAGGTGGGAAGCAGAGACTGCCCGGAGCCAGAGGTGCACTGGGGTCCGGGCAGGGGGCAGAGAGGAGCAGGGGGCGTGGGGTGAAGGAGGCAGCAGGCGGGCAGGCCAAGAGGAGCAAGTGGTGGGCAGGGGGAGCCAGAGGGGTCTCAGGGTGCAGTGCAAGCGGAGCAGGCCGGGGCCCCTTGTGTGCATGGGCCCGGCTCCATGGAGCCACTGGCGCCATTGTAAACCCGCGACTGATGGTAGTGCAAATAACTCAATAAACCCTCCCTATTAGGAGAAAAAAACAGAAGCCAGCTGTAGTGTGCAGAATGGTTAGTAATTAGATTAGTGACTTATTTTGCACATCCTTCTTATGAGACTATTTTTCCCCATTGCCTTCAATTATGCACCCCACTCGAGGGGATGGCTAGCAATGAGCAGTATGGGATGTCTGTTGATTTTATTCCATAAGCCCTGAATGAGAGGAGATAATATTTCCCAGCCAGTACCTTTCAGTCATTTCCTTTGGCTGTTGCTTGCATTCCCCAACCCATAGGCCTTGGTGAGAGAACAAAAGAAATTATCTGGAGAAAATACAGGAAACTGAGCCAGCTCCCCAACTGGTGTAAATCAGCATCGCCCCACTGAACTTACTGGCGCTACGCTGATTTACGCCAGCAGGCACTCCGGCCTACTATGTGTCTGTCAAAGGACTTCTAGATGTCAGGCCTGATTCCGATTGCATGTCAATTTCACATCTGTAGACAAGGGCAAATATTGCAACTAATGTTTAAAAAAAAAGTAGAAAAAAAAAGATAATGGTTTCTTCATGCATGTTTCCTTTGCAGGTTGTCTTTATGACAGGGGAGAGCCCCTTAGAAAGTAGTCATGCGGCAGTCCTATGACGCACTCTGTAAGTCTCAGATAATTTGTTTCCTTCTCTCAACAAGGCCCATGAGTTGGGGCCCACAAACATCCAGGGGAAGCAGTTGAAAGGTTGTGGCTAGGGAATACTTACAAAGATCATTGTTATTCATAGACAGGCTGCATTTAAAGAACACTAATGTCCAGTGTTACCAATCCCAAGTGTTCAAAAATCCTGAGTCAGGCCAGTGAAAATCATGAAATTGGCTTGATAATCGTGAGATTTTTAAAAATAATAAATTTTGGGCTCTGTTTGCCTTCTGGTTTTTTGAGCCTTTTGGGTACCTTGAGTCAAGATTTCAAGCATTTCTCCACAACCATGAGGACTAGAAACTTGCTTTTTAAAATTGAAAGTTGAGATTCTTATGTATTCACATGACTCCAGAAGCTGAGGTCAGGAGAATCACAATAAAATCCTAAGCGTTGGTCACATGGAAAAGCTTTGGGGAATATTTTAGTTAGACAGCTGGTTTGATGTCATGTCAGTAAAGTGGGTTGAAAATTTTCTTCAAAAAAAGCTTTGACAGAAAATTGGATTCTTGATTAAATGAAAATGTTCATGGAAAGTATCTGATTTAATAAAAACAAATGCATATTTTTTTACCAAAAATAAAAACCTCAAAACCCTCAAATTTTTCAGTGCGTGGCTGAAAATATTTTGTTTTTGTTTTGGGGGGTGGGGTTTGCCATTTTCTGACCAGTGCTAAGTGTTACAAAGATTTCCTAAAGTTAGGCTCCTAAGACCATATTTAGGTAACAAAAGCCTAGATTCACAAAGGTATTTAGGCTCCTAAGACCTGGTCTACACTAAAAAGTTAGGTCGACCCAGCTACGTCACTCAGGGGTGTGAAAAATCCACACCCTTGAGCGACATAGTTAAGCCAACTTCACTCCTGATGCAGGCAGCGCTATGTCAGCGGAAGAATTTGTCTGTTGACCTAGCTACTGCCTCTCTGGCAGGTGGATTACCTATGCTGCCCAGAGAACCCCTCCAGAGAGCCCACAGTTAGTGTCTACTTTGAAACACTACAGTGGCACAGCTGAAGCACTGTAGCATTTCAAGTATAGCAGCAAGTGGCTTGATTTTTCAAACGTGATGAGCACCCAGCGGCTCTCGTTGCTTTCACAGGACTTTAGATCAGATCCTTGGAAATTTGAGTGCTCAGCACGTGAAAAATCAGGCCCAAAATAAGTAAGGAAGTCCCGAGTCTTGGATCCATGTCCCTTGCACTAACCGTGAGATGGCATCACCTCTCATTTGCAGTGTCTCACACACACATTAATAACTGCTATGAAGTCAAATCTGTCTGCATGCAAATAGCTTGGCTAATAAAACATATAAAGCGAGGTAGGCTGATTATTACTTCATGTCTTAGCAGAACTATGTCTTTATATTGTGCTTGCCATGCGGCACCAGAGCCTTCCAAACCCCACACAATTATTTCTTTATTTAAACTAAACTCCCCAGTTACAATCTGGGTAGTCTTTTTTGGGTGGAGTGCAGAACCCACATTGTTAACTCCGGATAACAATAATTAAAAGAAAATAAAATCAAAGCAGCTCAGGAAATAAACGGAACATTTTTCTATGAAAGCCAAATGATTCTATTAAACGTCTGTGGTTTAATAAACTATTATGAAGTTTGGGAGCATATTTTTCCTGGGACTTAATCTGTTTACATATCTAAAAAAGTAAATAGAATATCACTTTACTTGACCACACAGAGAACCTGATACATCATGGCAGTGCTGCCACATATGTTTCTTGGTTAAATGTTTCCACCTTGGATTTCACTTAATGGAAATGTTAAACTTCTTATGCCGTGTGTGAAATCCTGGCTCCACTGAAGTGGACTTCAACAGGGCCAGCATTCCACCCTTTGTGTCTTCAGTGGTGCTGCACTGATTTACACCCACTAGGCCCTGACCTCAGGCAGGTCTCTACATCTCTGTGTGCTGCAGTTCCCTCACTTCTAGGACTTCCTGAAATCACAGAAGTCTGGGGTGGACCAATTAATAGTTGTGAGGCATTCAGAGCCAGATTTTTTTCAAGGCATTTAGTTGCCTAAGGAGGTAAGTGGGTGCCTATTGCCAGAGCTGGGTGAAATTTTTCGTTTGAGTTGACTGAAACAATTTGTGAATTGGGGTCGGTTTGGGCGAATTGTTTTGGCTGTAAAAGAGCTATAGTTTTAGCGGAGATGTCTAATCGGTTCATTTCAGAACATCCAAAACAAAGCGTTTTCACTTTTTGATTTGGAAAGACATTTTGTTTCAGAATTGCCTCTGTTTTATTTTTTTTTAAAAAAACCCAACAACCTCAAAATCACAACAAAAGATTTTATTTCAGACCGACCAATGCATTTTGGTCGCCTTTGCTTATCATTTAATTTTGCCAAAATTGTTTGTTTCAGGATGAGCTGAAACAATCCCCATCCGCGCCCACCTCCCATGCCATCCCCAAGTCTTTTGTTTTGGCCACCAAATTAATCATGCAGCTCTACGTAGTGGGATTGATTTCAATGGGATTTAGGCATCCAGACACTTTTCAAAACCCAGTTTAGGTGCCTCTCTGCCTCTTTCAGTGCCTAAATGCCTTAAAAAATCTGGCCAACAGATAATGAGGGCCACAGTAATGCCTGTTTGGTAAATAGGAGGTACACCAAATTTACGCCAGCGTGCGAGAAGAATTCGCCCCTTGTTTCAAACCATTTTATACATCTGCACGTACATGTGATCATTGCTCCTAAAAGGATTATTTTAAAGTGAAGAAAACACATACAATGAATATTTTTCCATTTTAGTATGTATCATATACCTTCCCCCTCCTTTGCATCTAAGCCATCAGCAAAAAGACAGCAGAGCCTCTCAATACCCGTAAACTTTATTAAATGTGTGCTTCTTCAGTCTTAAATTAAATTAATCTGGGCCATACAGAAATAGCACCAAAGGGAGGAAATGAGAAGATCACAAAGCAAAGGAAAACCAGAAAACATTATGTACAAACAAGAGGGGTTTTTTTTTCTATGTTTAAAAATACATGGAGAAGTCCCCTGCCCTGGAGATCTAACTGAATATATGCTAAGTTATGTGGGGCACAAAAAAGGAGGCTGAATATCAGTTATTTAAAATAAATAAATTAAATTCAGGATATAAATTTCCATATACCAAGCACATCATTGCTTGAAATATAACTTAAGGTTATAGCCCTCCCCCCTGGAATAGCAGTGGCATTAAATACAGGAGCCTCATTCCTTGGAATCCCACGACATATTGGTGTTTAGGTTCATTTCTAGTGTTTGAAATATTTGGATAAGACAATTCCTTGTGAGGTTATTATATACCCGATGGCACAGAATGTTCATACAGCCACTTTTTCCCTGGGACTCACAACAAGAAAAATCCTTTTAACACATCAGTGGAAAGGTCACAAGCTACCCTGCAAAGTAAGCCCGGTTAGTCTGATCTTTTCAGATCCAGGCAGCTAGATCTCAGTTCAATAGTCTACCCTGATTCAGCAAAGCATGTGCTTAAATTTAAGCATGTGCCTAGGGCCCGCTTCTCAAAGGTATTTCGGTGCTTAATTCTCTTAGAAATCAATGGGAACTAGGTGCCTAAATGCCTTTGAGAATCTGGGCTTAAATGCTTTGCTGAACTGGGGCTTCTGAGTCTGATCCAAAACCTACTGAAGTCAATGGAAAGATGCCTGTTGACTTTGCATCTGACCATTAGAGTGTCTAGAGAAGGAAAATGCACTGGTTGGTTTTGTACCATTTCACCAAAAGCCGGGCCTGATTTTGAACCGTGAGAGCACCTGTGTATCGCACTGAAGCCAGTTGAAGGGAGTTACAAGTGCGCGTGCGTCTGATGACAAGGCTGTCAGTTATTTAAAATCACGGGGGGGGTGAGGGGGGGGGTCCAATTGTGTACTCATGCTGTGCAATTTCTCTCTGGCCTGATTCCAACATCACACCCATTTTACACCAGTGTATCGTTATTATGATTCATAATACAATAACGCCTTGGAGCCTGTCATGAGCCTGGACCCCTTTGTGTAAGGCATGTACAGACATAAAGCAATGTCAGCTGAGACTGATTTACAGTGGTGTAAATGCGATCAGATGGAGGCTAAGTGGGAGATGCCGCTGTGGAACTGAGAGAAGGCTATGACCCTCCATACAGATACAGCGCTTTAAAGAAACACTGTGGAAGTCTAAAAGTTGCATATGACACAAAACCAACCCTTATCTGGGCCCAAGACCACCTTAGCTTATTAAAAACGGAAAGATTTTTAAACATCTTATTTGCTTTTCATCACCAATCCCCTTCCTCCCCTTCCCGCCCCCTCCCCCAGCCCACTTTACTCCATTGGGAAAAATCAAACTCTTTAAGTCAATTTCACTTTCCATGTTCTGCTATACTTGCTCAGTAATATTGAGCTGAGGGTTTCCCTACACAGGGGACTAGTTAAATCCATCCCACACCCTTGTTTAGGATTTTCAAATCAGACTAAGGGCTTAGGTAATTTGGTCCCAGATCCTCAAAGGTATTTTTTTTTTAATTCACTTAAATACCTTTTAGGATCTGAGGCTTAAATCATATTAGATTTCAATGGGATTTGCGGGCCTAACTTTTCTTAGGCTACTAGGAAAACGGCAAGCTTTATTCAGTCAGTAGGATTTTCAAAAACACCTAAGTGATTTAGGAGCTTTGAAAGTCAATGGGCAGGAAAGCATTTCAATGGTACAGATGACAGGTGCTAAGGGTTTGTCTATACACCAAAGCTGCACCACAATTGGTATAGTTAAAGCAGTATAACCCGCATAATGCGGACACAGTTATATTAGTATAGAGATGCTTTATAGCAGTATAGCTATTCCTGTACGGGAAGGGGACTAATCTATATTGGGATCAGCCACTGTTATACCAGTCTCCATCCACATGAGCTGTACTGCTCTAAAATTATTGGTTAAAAAAACCCCACACCCCTAACCAACACTTATACTGGTACA
The DNA here is from genome assembly GCF_965140295.1 of Lepidochelys olivacea. Taxonomy (NCBI): domain Eukaryota; kingdom Metazoa; phylum Chordata; order Testudines; family Cheloniidae; genus Lepidochelys; species Lepidochelys olivacea. The sequence goes on from NC_140424.1 coordinate 20,845,537, forward strand.
AAACCTGTGTATAGAGCAGGCCTACCTTTTACCTACTGAAAAACAATGGGCGTTAGGTGCCTATAGGTCATTGTGCCTGTGAAACTTGCTCCCTGTTGTGCCTAAGGCATTTAGATGCTTTTACAAATCCTACCTCTTAGTTTTGTGAAACTTTTTTGTTTTGTAACAAAGCCTACATTTTGGCCCTAAACTCAACTGTGTCCCTTTTAAATGATGCCAGTCGCTCAGTAACTAAGCAGGTGGTCTAGTTCCCCCAACTGGTGTCATAAGGCCATTTGATTTTGACGCCCATTTGCTTTCACAAGGGTTAGGGGGAGAACCTTGCACCGAGATTAATGATACATCCTTGTACCTCTATCTTTGCAAGACAATTTGTTCCAAAGGCATCCCACGACATGCTTTTGTTGCAGAGCCAGTCATACTCAATCTGACAGCAGCAGACAGTGATTACAGGCAATGAACACTTTATGAAACATACTGGTCCTTAAAGACTAACAGATTTATTTGGGCATACGCTTTTGTGGTAAAACAACAGTTCTTCAGCTGTTTTTTTACCCACGAAAGCTTATGCCCAATAAATCTGTTAGTTGTTAAGATGCCACCAGACTCCTCGCTGTTTTTGTGGATACAGACTAACACGGCTACCACCGATACTTGATACTGGTCCTTGACTCTGTTAACAAATGATTCAAGATGGGATTGTCAATGTCCGCAAATGGAGATGATGGCTTATAAGAGATCCAAGCCATTGAGTCTGGGAAGCGATTGGAAGGTCATGACTGATTTCTTCACAGTGCAGGGGGGAATTGCAGCGAGGCTGCTTCACTGGAGCTCTTAGGAAGTCACAATGCCTGGTCCAATGGCCACTACAGGGTGACACGGTACAAGCACATGGGCTAAATTCAGCAGTGGATATAAGTTTAGAAGGACTTTTAGTGAACTTTATACCTCCTTCTGAACCCCCACGCTGTCACCCTGCAGGACTGTTAGACTCTCTCCGGGTATGTCTACACTGCCATCAGAGGTCTGAATGCAGCACGTGTAGTGAGACCTGAACTAGCTTTAATCTAGCTAACCTGAGTGCTAAGAGCAGGGAATCCACAGCAGCACGTGGGCTGTCCAAAACGGGCAGCTAGCTCGTGTGGTCACGGCTTCATTGTGGTTGGTACCTGAGCTAGCCAGAATCAAGCTAGCTTGTGTATAGCGGCATGTGGAGCAGGCTCACCTCCACTGCAGTGCAGACGTACCTCAGACGTTGCCAAGTGGGGCTGAGAAAATTTAAATGAGATTTCAGAGCCACCTCGGTGGTTTAGAAGCACAAACCCTATTGGCTTTCAAAGCAACTTGTCTTCCTGTGTCACTAGGTATGTCTCAAAATCCCATGCGGGAAGGCTAAATTAGCCTATAGGAGAGTAATTTACACTTCCATACAAATCACGTCTGGCACTGGTTGCATGTATAAGCCAGGCTGAAAAAATGACACCGAGGTTTATCTGCAGCCCAGGGGATTCTTGCCATAGGAATCACAAATATTGAATACAATGTTCAGCCATTATAAATATTTTAAAATGAGTCTATATTCCACCGCCAGGAAGTTCAAAGTTCAATAGATTCCCTGTTGCAGAGTAATGCAGCTTTGGGGGAGGGGAAAGTATTATGTCATATAAATATACGAGTGAGCGTCTTACATGAGTCAGAGCTGTCTGGAAACACGATCTAATAGGCCACATTTCACAGAGAGGGCTTTCATTTCCCTTCAATGTGTCCTGTGTGTGTTGGGAATGCATAAGGACCATAAATACTGTAGCCCTCTCTTAAAAACAAGGGGAATTGTCAGCAGACCTCAAGAGCGCCTTTTCAAAGTGCTAGGTATGGGGAGTGGGATTTTCAGATGCTGGGTTCCAATTCATGTGAATGGATGTGGTATGGCCAAAACCAAAAAGCCACATCTTGAAAACTTCCACGGATGGTTTGGATGAAACACATTGGGCCTTTTTAGTTATTTTCATCTAGGGTTCTGATCTGAGGCCCACTGAAATCAATAGGAACCTTTCCACTGACTGCAGTGGCTTTTGGATCAGATTTTAAACACTTGACTGGGGCCAGCTCTTCACCCGCAAGCTGAAAGAAGCTTTGGGTAACAGAATCAGGTCACTCAGACAGCTTCAGCCTTTGGTGAACTTCAAAATGCATTGGTCCCTCAACCCTCCAAGGAACCAGCCACTGCCTTGCTGTTAGGCTTAACCATTTGGTACCTAAGGAGGCAATATCATTGCTCAACAACAGCTGAGTTTTGGAACTAGAGGTGTAAAATGGCACGCTCACACGGGAAGCAGAATATATGGAGATGCCTGTTCAAAGAGCAATGCCAGCAGGACAGCTGTAACCAAGCCATAGATTCAATTTTCAGGTGAAGCGATGATAGCAAAACAAGTAAAGAAGGGCCAGGTTTGATGGTTCTCCCATCACCCCCACCAGCTGAGCATGATCATCAGAAACTATAGCGCTGGTCAAAGCATTTTACATTCTGAAATTTCATTGAAATAGTCTAGTAAACTGTCAAATTTCAGGGGAAAGGAAACACACTTTGTCATTGATTTTTGCTAAAAACATTTACCAATCTGCTCTGATTTTGGCACTTGGGGCTAGAAAATGGAAGTCCAGAGGAGGTGGATAGGGAAATATAACAAGGGGGAAAAGTTAACAGCTTTACTGCTGCCCCAAAAGAAATCTTCTGGTTTGAGTTTTGGATGAAAGTTCAGGGTGGCGATGAAAATTCTTGCACTGTCCAAATTCATCTGCAAGTTCTGTTTTACTCAGCTGAGAAAGTCTGACTGTTGCCACAGCCCATTTGGCTGTTGTGACCACAGCTGGCCAGGATCTTAACAACAGGTGAGCACTGTAGCCGCCCATGACTCCACCCTTCGACAGACCTCTCCGAGGATTAAGACACAAAGGGAGGCACTATGTGCTCGAGCGAGGGCTGTGGCTTTGCTTTGTTCTGGGTTGCATTTGGCTGATCTGATCGCTACTTTTTGTTCTTTGTTTGGTTAAGATGATTATAAAATGTTTACCCAGATGTTTTGTGCCACGGGATGCTGCCAAAAAAAGGGCTTAAAGCTGGAGCCGGAACATTCTGAATCAAGAACTGAGACAGAGGATGACCATGTTGGCTGAAGGTAGTGGGGTTGCTGTGGCCTCTTGTGCTGAGGATGGGAGGGTGTACTGCAGAGAAAATGACTTACCAGTTTTCTAGCACCCTACTGTTAGCTTGCCAGCCAGCTGTTACTGGACTCTGGGTAAGGAAAACTGAGCTCATATAAGGCTTTATGGGGGCAACAAGTGGGAGACAGTCTTGGGGCCAAGGCCTTCAGAAAGCCCTGCCAACATTAACACAAAGTGATTTTAAATAGATCGGGAAGTGGGTCCTGTTTGTGAATCCACCCAGGTTTGGTTCTGCAGCAGTGAGGGGGAAATTACTTTCTGAGCCCCTATAGCCTCAGCAATGTGCAGGATCATATCTTAAGCTGGTTAGGAGAAAAGCTGGGAAGTGGATTCAGGAGAGCCAGGAGTGGGTGGAAGGCCCAGCTCTATCCTCTTTCTCTTTACACGAATGTGATATTGGTGGCAGATGGTGCCCTGAAAGCCCTGGACCCTGACCTGCTTTCTTTACCTTTGGAACAGGTAGGCAGGAACTGGAGGGACCACCTGCAGAGCTAGAGGGTAATTTCACACACATCATCTTGACCTCTTCGATTATCGACTCATTTTCCTCCTGAACTCTCTTCTCTGCTTTGATGCCTAAAAAAAATCCTGACAACGGTTATGCAGCCGGTATGCTGGAACCACTGCTTTTCACGCTGACCAGTATTGTCTCATTGTTACCTAGTGCTCCCCGGGCTGTCTCCATCTTGTCCTAGACCGTAAGCTCCTCATGGCACGGACTGTCTTTTGGTTCTGTTCAATGGAGTCCTGATCCATGAAGTGCCTAAGCACTACTGTAATACACCTAATAAACAGCAATCGTAATGCACAGAACCTAGCACAATGGGGTCCTGGTTCATGACTGAGGCTTCCAGGCGCTAATATAAATAATAATCATCTAATGAAACTATGGACAAAAGGGCCAAATTGTGTGATTTGGGCACCTGCCTAATTAATGGATAGCTACCACCAACTCACTTTATAGAAGCCACAAAACAGCTGTCAAGAATCGAGATCTCCAGGTATCGTAACAGGGAGGATTATTTTAACGAACATATTGAAGAAACCCGACAAACCCAATCTGCTCTTTCCTGTTTTCTCCCCCATGTTCCGCAGAAGAGTGCTGCCATTTTGTTCTCAGCAGGGCAGCCATTAGGTTCTCACCACACTCTTGTGAACAACTGGCTGGTTTTTTGGTTTTTTTTTCAAATGAACCTTTGCTCCAACATTTTCTCTTCTAAGATTTTTCTGAAGCCTAGAGGGCCTTGTCCAACATATTTCTGAACGTGGCTTAGCAGGATACCTCACATGCCACCTCTCCCACAACTCTGGCTCTTACCCTGTTATTCCGTATTCAAGAATATAAGGACATGGAGTCCCCCCACACCCCACAATGACTCCCCTCTTAGTATGAAACCCCATGAGGGCCACACCCTCAAACTCTATGGATGACATCCAATGGGACGCATGTTGGCTTGGTGAAGTTTCTGAATGGGAATCTTGAAAGAGGTGGGTGAGCTCTGAAATAGCGACCCGGAGAGAGTACAAGTGATGGGGGAAGCTGCTTGTGAGCTGGTGGGCTGGAAAACAGCCTTTTGACTACACTGAGATTTTCATGTCAAAAGATCACTTTTTGTCAAAACCTATTTCCTCCCCTCCCCCGCTTTCTACAACCAAAACCCAAATTATTTCAATTTTATATGTAAAAAACCCTCCCGTTTTTCACCAGTTGCTGAAAAAAAGCTTGGTTTTTGGTTGCAGAATTTTTTTTCCACTTTTTGGATCAAACTCCCCAAAATTTCAAAGAAAAATTGATAAAAAAGTGAAAAAAAATTGATAAAAAATTTTCCATAGGAAAAAGAATGTCCTGACCAGCTTTGGGATCTTCAAAAGTGAATTAGGTATTTAGGACCCTAAGTCCTATTTTCAAAAGTGACTAAGGGATACATTTTTAAAGGCATTTGGACACCTCCCATGGAAGTTAGGCACCTAACTAGATTTAAAAATCCAGCCATTAGTCATCAAGGCCCAGATCTGTAAAGGTATTTAGATGTTGCTGCGCTCATTGTTGCAATATCTAACTGATTTAGGAGCCTAAGTCCCATTTTCAAAAGTGATTTATGCATTTAGGAGCCTCAATCTTCATGATGAGATTTAGGTGCCTAAATCTATTAGGCATTGCAAGGCTGAGCACAGCAACGCCTAAATACCTTTTAAAATCTGGGCCTTAGAAGCCTAAATCATTGACTTTCAATGACAGTTGGGCTTCTCTAAGTGCCTATGTCGCTTTTGAAAATGGAACTTAGGTAAATTTGAAAATGATGCTCCCAGACTTTTCTGTAGACACAGTGTCAAATCCTGAAACCACTGACATAAATGGCCAGAGCCCTGTTGACTTCAACAGCACCAAGCTTTGGCCCACAGCCACCTTGCCTTATCCGTGGAAGGAGACACCAACCCGCTGCTAATAGAAGAAAGAAAACAAACCAAGCAGTGACATTGTGCCAAAAAGAACAAACAGAACGGAGAGTGTTTTCAGCACAACGCTTACATTTTTGTTTTTCCCTCTCTACTGATATGTAAAAAAAATATATATTATATTATATTTTTTCTTTTCTTAAATTATTCTTTTTTTCAGCCTCAGTCCCAGCCGAAGTCGTGCCCAGTCATCTGGTAGAACTTCATGTTGAAAGGCCTGTAGAACTCCCGCAGCCTCTGCAGCACCTCTCGGTCTATATTGGGGTGGGTCCTGCCTTTCGTTTTCCCCAGGCAGTGGGGTTTGCTGCTGCCTTCAGCCTTCTTCAGGCAAGGGAAGCCCTTGGTTTTGTTGAAGTAGAAGTGTTTGTCCGTAATGATCCTCTTAAGGCCCAGAAAGTCCTGGACCCTGCCCAGCTCCCCGGCGGGGTCACTGATCAGCCTCTCCCCGCTGACAAAGAGGATCTGCCCAATGGGGAAGTAGAGGAGCCAGTTCTCCAGGTGCTTGGCGTAAATGCCGATCTGGATGGCGCTCCACGAGGTGTCAATCAGGCCTGTAGTCCTGTTTTTGAAAGTCAGGCTCTCAAAGGTGGGGATATCGGGCTTCTTTGAGAGAGTCTGTGTGTAATCGGAGATGGCTCGGGTCACGGGGTCCCGCACCACCACGATGAGCTTGGTGCCCTTCGACATGGCAGAGATTCGAGCAGGTGCTTCCTTGGTGACGAAGTAGCTGGGAGTTTTCTCCATGGTGATCTGCCCATCCAGGGTTCTGGGCATCAGGTCCCTAACCGGAAGAGAGAGAGAAAACACATTAATGCAGAACATCATTGGGACTGGGGCACGCGAGTCCAGGGCACAGCATGGCCCAGACGATGATCACCTGGGAGTGAGCATCTGTGTCCTGGTGACCAAGGGGTTAACTCCATCTTCTCCTGCACAGGTGGTGAAGGGGAAGAGCTGTGATGCCCTGGTACTTAAGTACTTAAGCACAGGCCAAATTTCAAGCCCATGAGTGGCCCCATTGACTGCACTGGGACTGAACGTTTTTTCAAGTGAGGCACGTCCTGAGAACTTTGCTGAATTGTGGCCTATGGGTGGCTCTTCGGGAAACAGAAGGGAAAGCTTGGCTCCACACCAAGGGTCATGGGATAGGGCTGAAACCCAAGTAAGGGAGTTTCCCATTTCCTTTCTATTGCTTAACTTGATTGGTTGCTGTGACCTTACTGACTGTAGCTGCATTCCTCCACCTGCATGTTCTTCCCTATTCCTTAATTGGATATGTCCATTAACAAACAGTTCCACCTTCGCATGGTACCTCTGAGTTGTGTCAATAACAGAAATGCGGTGGGCATATGGATTGCCCCTCTCCAGCCAGACACATTTGAGTGTCTCAATGGCTCAGAGAAGGGCAGTACTACAGAAAGCATGATGCTACTCAGGGAGCTAGGGCGGAGAGACTGTCAATGTGGAAAAATAACAGACAAGAACGCAATATCATACATATTGAAGTTAATGCAACAGGAAAGGTAACAATACCTGATGATCCCTTTCCACTGGAGTCACCACAAATACCCCCATGGACTTTGGTGGGAGCTGGATCAGGCTCTTGGGGCTTGTCTACACAGAAAAAGCCTGGAATAGCTATTCCGTACTAGCTCCCCATGTGGACACTTTTAGCTTAATCTGTTTTGGAACTGGATTGAGCTAATCCACCCAAATACGCTCTCAGTGCAGAAAGCGGACTGAAAACTGATCAACAGCACTGATGTGAAGAGTGGGTTAATAAGGATGTCAATTATGATACTGCCCATTTATGTTCAATGAGACTAAATGGTAAAAAAACAAGGTCCAGGAGTTACTGGGGTTCTGGTTTCTGTGAGGACACTATAGTGCCCCAGTGCCTCCAGGATCACTTGCAATAACTTCTTATAATAACATTGTACAAGCAACACGCTTGGTTGATCATAGGATGACTATTAGCTGCCAATGTGATATGGCTGTGAAAAAATCTAATGCGGTCTTGGGATGCATCAGGAGAGGTATTTCCAGTAGGGATAAGGAGGTTTTAGTACAGTTATACAAGGCACCGGTGAGACCTCACCTGGAATACTGTGTGCAGTTCTGGTCTCCCATGTTTAAGAAGGATGAATTCAAACTGGAACAGGTACAGAGAAGGGCTACTAGGATGATCCGAGGAATGGAAAACTTGTCTTATGAAAGGAGACTCAAGGAGCTTGGCTTGTTTAGCCTAACTAAAAGAAGGTTGAGGGGAGATATGATTGCTCTCTATAAATATATCAGAGGGATAAATACCGGAGAGGGAGAGGAATTATTTAAGCTCAGTACCAATGTGGACACAAGAACAAATGGATATAAACTGGGCATTCGGAAGTTTAATCTTGAAATTAGATGAAGGTTTCTAACCATCAGAGGAATGAAGTTTTGGAATAGCCTTCCAAGGGAGGCAGTGGGGGCAAAAAATCTATCTGGCTTTAAGATTAAACTCGATAAGTTTATGGAGGAGATGGTATGATGGGATAACCTGATTTTGGTAATTAATTGATCTTTAAATATTCATGGTAAATAGGCCTAATGGCCTGTGATGGGATGTTAGATGGGGTGGGATCTGAGTTACCTAGGAAAGAATTTTCTGTAGTATCTGGCTGGTGAATCTTGCCCATATGCTCAGGGTTTAGCTGATTGCCATATTTGGGGTCGGGAAGGAATTTTCCTCCAGGGCAGATTGGAAGAGGCCCTGGAGGTTTTTCGCCTTCCTCTGTAGCATGGGGCACGGGTCACTTGCTGGAGGATTCTCTGCTCCTTGAAGTCTTTAAACCATGATTTGAGGACTTCAATAGCTCAGACATAGGTGAGGTTTCTCACAGGAGTGGGTGGGTGAGATTCTGTGGCCTGCATTGTGCAGGAGGTCAGACTAGATGATCATAATGGTTCCTTCTGACCTTAGTATCTATGAATCTATCAAGGCAATTACTGTACAGAGCAGTTTCATACTCTCTAATTACGTAGAGAGTATGTCTTCACTGCAAAAAAAAGGTATGTTCTTAACTCGGATTAATAAAGCAGCGTGACAAGGAACTCAGGTTTTAACTCAGCTTAGCAGCTCAAGTTAAATTCTGTAGGGGAACGTGGGCTGAACTCGAATTGCTAACCTGAGTTAAAAGCTGAGTTGCCTTTTCTTTTAACCTGAGTTAGCTAACCCGAGTGAAGAACACACCCTTCATGTGCAGTGGACACATACCCTTAGGGAGATGTGGCAATGCACTTGATGGGCCTGTCTCACAATAACTGATTTTTACACTGGTATCAGCATGTACAGCGGAGGATGGAGCAGGATCTGAGTCAGGAGGAGATGGTATAAAAACATAACAGGGAACTTCCAGAAAAAACTCAAACCATTGCTTGCAACTGCACAGTAAGAACCAATTTAATCTATAAATTATCAGAGTCCTGTCCCTTTAAATTCCTGCTTGCCCACATTGGGATTTCCTGCCTCCTGGCTTGAATTTCATTCAATAACACTGAGTTCCTGTAAGAAAGACACTCCCTTCCTGTAGGGTATGAGGAATTTTAAAGGGCCAGGACTGTCAGTCACAATCTTTTGGGGTTATCCAGGAGACAGCACAATGGTTTCACCTAAAAATGTGCAGTACTCGCCCCCTGCCCTCAATGCTTTCCTCCTTCCCCTCAGCCCCAAGGAATTCTGCACTCCACATTTCCGTCCTGTCCATTCGTGAAACTCCCATCGTCTTCGGTGTGAAGTGGTGAGGAAAAGCAAAGGCAACCTTTGCCTCTAAGAATTCAATGCAATGCGCAAAAGGCCTGGGAATTCAGGGTTACGATTACCCACCCTCATAGGTGCAATGCACTTTGCTGGGCCTAAACTCTGTGAGGTCCAAAAACAAATTACATATGCTGGGTTTCTTATGCAGGCCAAGCTTCCACTGATGCTAGTGTGCGTTTTGCCTGAGAAAAGACTGCAGGAGCTGGTCCTATGTTCGCTGCAGTGCTTAGACAAAGAGGAACGAACTCACGGTGCCACCCTGAACTATGAGCTCCTTTGCATGAATCTGGTTAAGACAGACACATACAAGTTGAGGCAGAGCAAGTGTGGGGCTTTGGGGGAAGGGGCGGAGTGGGGGAAGGGGCTTCGGGGCTGAGCTGGGTTGGAGCACCCCCGGGGAAAGCTGAAAGTTAGCGCCTGTAGCATAGGAAGAATAAGTGACCCACCCAGGGTCACACCGAGCATCTGTGGCCTAACAGGGAATTGAATCAAAAGCCTCCTGAGTCCCAGTCTAGTATATTGATCACAAACTCATTCTTCCTGCTGTCACTGAAGTTGAGAGGCCACAGGGCACCATGTTCGATCCCCTTAGGCTCATGCCAGCTTTCAGGACACCTCTGAATGAGCCCAACGGCTGCAAAATGCCAGTCATTCAAATGAAGCTGTCCTGGGCCAAGTGAGAAGCCACCTCAGATCTACTGTTTGTTGATTCTCACTGCAAACAGCTGCTATCTGCTGTAAATGAGCCTGTTCTTCCCAGAGGACACTGAAAATAAGCAGGACGCCAGCTGCTGCACTGGTAGCAGGTTTCCCCTCAGCGCAAAGAAGGGCTCTCAAAGAAACCACACCCTTTGCCCCTGAAAAACAGGGCCTGTAATCAAATCAGCAACTGACCCCTAGCCTTTGACCTCCCCTTGGCACGACAACCAGAGTGCCATGATGAACTGCCCCTGGCCCATATTGCAGTTACCGTCTGGCAGTGGCAACATCTGGATTGGAAACCTGTGCAAAACACCAGCAAAATTAAAGCCATCGATCAAAAAGGCCCCAACAAAAACCTAGGCTGAGTTGTTAGGTTACAAATGAGATAGAAACGACTGATTGTTTCTAGAGGAATGCTTTTTATTGCGTGCCATGTGTCACAGATGCTTGTGCAAAGAGCAGGCCCTTCACAAGTCTGAGGATTAGCTGTCGCCGGCTGGACAAGGCAGTTTTTGTGAATAGCTTTCCTTGCACAGCAGCACCAGTTGCAACAATGCCCATTTTGCAGGTACTCTCTTGTCTCCCTCCCATTTGGAAGCTTTGAACTGTAAGTCGGGAAGCATTCAACTTCTTTAAGGGGAATGAGACGTGTTAAGGTAGCTGGAGCGCATGCATGCGATCTTGGGAGAGTAGGTGTGCTGCCATCTAATGGCACTCTCTCCCTTCTGGGGCTCATGTTGCAGTTAGGGTCTGCAGGTAGAGTTGCTACCTGACCAGGTTTTCCCAGGATCCTCCCTTTTTTGAGGTAGCAGTCCTGAGAAACCGGTAAGGACATTCAGTATATGATGCCAGCTGTCCAGTTTTATGGGCTCAGTATCATCCTGGCTGTTCTGAGTTTTTGTATCTCAGAGGTGGCAACCCTATCTCTGCAGGTGGGAACCTAAACGTACAGTGCAACAGAGAACAACGGGAGCTTGCAATTTAGTGGTTACAACTTATTATTAGCATGTATTATTTGCATTGCCATAACTCCTAGGAGCCCCAGTCGTGGAACAAGACCCTGTTGTGCTTGGCACTGTGCAAACACAAAGCAAAGACAGCCCCTGTCCCAAAGACCTTAGGACCTAGAACTGTGCTACACGAAAGAAACAGCCCAGTTCACTTTCATACCACGAGCCGTTCATTCCAGCCTCATGATGTACTGTCATTAACACGCGGTAAGAAAGTGTGAGAGTAGGTGCAGACAACTGAAAAAGCAGCATGACTGGCTGCTGCTAGCAAGATCTTGATAATACTTAGCTGCTTGTAGGCAGCAGAGAAGAGAGTGGAGTTTTGAGAATCATTTCAATAGAGACATGAAATCAGTGAGACAGAGTGAGTTCCACCATTCTTCCAAGGTCCTTATACTATTACAAGGACTTACATGGTAACATTACCAGAGTATCTGTAAGGCAGAGAAGTACTGTTATCCCCTTTGTATAGATGGGGACCTGGAGCCCAGAGAGACTAAGGGTAACATTTTCAAATTCACCTGAATTAGGAGCCTTAATCCCATTTTCAAAAGTGACTCGGGCACTTAGAGACAGATTGACAAAGGTATTTAGGCACCTAACAGTGCAGATAGGTGGTTGGTGGGATGTGCAAAAGCACTTAAGCAGGCTATGCAACTAACTCCCATTGGTTTCAAGTGCCTAGAGTCCAAGGATTATGTGAGGATCTCAGCTTGCTTTCTTCTTTTGATTAAGATAGAGGGTGTTTCTAGCCCCCCACTATTATAGAGAGAAGCCTGAAGACTTCACCTGGCTGCTACCTGAATGGGTAAAAAAACAGAAGGAAAAAAAAATCTGACATTTATCACTTTTACAAAAAATCTCATAATTTTCTGGGGCCTGGTTCATGATTTTTGAGCGCTGGGGTTGGCAATACTGCAAGCTGCCTGTCTCCTGCTACCCAAAAAGGAACAAGACTGACTGACAGGTTACACACTCTTTGGCATTTCTAGGACTTTGTCTTGAATACACTACAACACAGGAATTGCCAGAGGGGCTAAAAGCAGTGGTCCACCCAGTCCAGTACCTTGCCTCTGACAGGGGCCTGTTTGAAGCATTTCAGAGGAAAGTGCAATAAACCCTACAGTAGGGGGTTATAACCAAGCCCATGGGGGAAGCTCCTTCCTGACCCTCATCAACCGGACGCGACTTGATGCCCTGAAGCATGGAGGTTTGCTCTGAGGCAGGGGGAGCCGAGTTACATGGGTTTGTCACCCACCCCATACCACAAAACTGATTTAAATGAGATTCCCAACTGAATGCTGCAGAGGGTGCTGAGACTTTGTGGCAGAGGCTTTCAGCCTGAAACACAAGTTTTATGACCAAAGCAAACTATAAACTTCTAGAGGGTGTGAGTGGGATGGAGGAGATGGGGGTTGATAATGGAAATGCTGATTCACCCCGAGCTGTGAAGATGCAGAGGGCCCAGGTCTAACAAAGTAAAGTGAGAGTTCCCACCAAAGCAGCTGTGATAATTACCAGCATTTGCTAATACTTTAATTAGCCTGATAGTTACAGTGTTCCCAGGGGATTCTAGGGGAGCACACATTTACGCCTACGTTCATAAGTTTCATATAAGTCTGGATAATGAATATATCCATAGGTTTCAGAGTAGCAGCCATGTTAGTCTGTATCCGCAAAAAGAAAAGGAGGACTTGTGGCACCTCAGAGATTAACAAATTTATTTGAGCGTGAGCTTTTGTGAGCTACAGCTCACTTCATCGGATGAAGTGAGCTGTAGCTCACGAAAGCTTACGCTCAAATAAATTTGTTAGTCTCTAAGGTACCACAAGTCCTCCTTTTCTTTTTGAGAACATATCCATGTGCATACGCATGACAAAACACCACTGAGTGCTGTTCACGGTGCAGGGGTGGAAGGTAGCCCCTACACGCAGCTCCAGTACCCCATGCTAATGCAAACCCTTTGTCACATCCTTAGAGGGAGAGAGAACTTCTGAAGGCAGCTTAGCTCCCTGTCACAACAGCCTGACCTGCCTCTCGCTACCAGCTAGGCCCAGCCCTTCAGGGTCGCCCAGCTCCATGGTGAGGCGGACAGCCCCTCGTAGGGCCAGGGGGAGAGAGCAGGAGGACTCACAGAACATTTTAAACCCTGAGTGTAACCCCACTAAAGTCAATAGCTTCACTCAGGCCAATTGATTCCACTGGGACAGGACATAGCACAGCCGGTCAGTAAATCAACAGGACTATCTGTGATCAGCAAAGGAAGGGGCTCTGGAAATGGCAGCCCAGCCAGGCAAATTAAAAGCTTGCTTACTTCTGTTTGTGTTTTGATAACTCCTGCAATCCCAGCTGCCTCTTCCCAGTTAGGAGCTTAACCCTTTTGGTGAGCTCCTTCCAGCACAAAGGCTTTCTTCAGCGCTCAGAAATGAATACGTTCCTTTTCTGCCGGGGTCGGCAAAAAGAAACGAGCTGGGAACCACTGGGAATGCATCACCACAGCATTGGGGAGATTAATTAATTACAAAGGGCATCTTTCATGGACATCACCAGTTGCCTGGAGGGCTCTGCGGACCGATGGCATCTGGATTTTATTGCAAAGGAGCCACTTGAAAAGACCAGCACCACAAAAATGTTTTGGCAAAGGTGCTCACAAATGGTCGCTGCCAGAATAAATGGATTTTGTTATTTTAATTTTAGTGGGGCTCTGGGTCCTATTTAATTGCTTAAGAGAAGAGGAAGATTTCCCTGAAAGGGAGCCTTTGGGATGTTTGTACTTATTCAGCCTTTTGCAGTTCACCAGCTCCTTCCGCCCATCTCTGCCTGCCGGGTCCTGTTCCAAGCTTGAGCCTAGGAACTCTTCAGGAATGCACTGGCTGAAGGAATCCCTCTGTTGTGCTTACTCTACTGAGGCCAGGAGAGTGCCCCAAGCCCAAGGCTGAGCCTGCTGCCTACAGACAAGGAAGGTCTCCATTTGGGCAATCGAAGAGGAACACAGCCACTGTGGCAAATCAATCCCTGGTGCAACTCCATGGACTTTGACAGACTTACCCCAAAGATGAATTTGGCTCAGGCAGGGCATGGGTTCTCAACCTGGAGATTGCAGCCTAGCAGGGCCAGGTGGAGGTGGTGTGTCACAACACTCTCCCAAACCTTTTCCTGCTGCACCAGGGAGGTCACAGCATGGAAAAAGCAAGAACCACGGGCTTAGAGAGTCCAGCTATCAGACTGGGGACTTCTAACCGGCTACGCCTGTTATAGTGTCCAGTCAATACAGAGCTAGCAGTCATTATATGCCCTAACGTTGTGGAAATGAGATGCAGCAAAGACATCAGAGCAGAGGTACAGTGCTTGTCTCCCAGATGCATGGCATGAACATATGAAGACAGGCCTCCTTTGCCTGGCAGACAGCAGGTGATCAATAATGCCAAGCAGCGCCCTTTTCCCATCCCATCCCAATCCGAAGGGGTGTCAGTCACCCAAAGAGACAGAAGAGGTTTCAGTGCAGCTGTTGACCAATAGAAGCAAAGCCTTTGTTTGACTGCATCTCTCCTCCCCAGCCCAGATTCGCAAAGTGAAGGCATTTATTCATTCCGCTGGTGAGCCAGACCAACTACACAGCCAGGCACTTGATGACACAAGGCACACCTGGAATGAGCACAGTGCAGAGGAGCAAGAGAAGAGAAAGCCTGGGGTACAGCAAAACTTAAAGAAGTGTAACATCCTCTCTCCTCTATCATACTAACACAGGCTGCCCTTGTCCTACATGCATCACTGAAGCGTCTGTAGGCTTGCAGCACAGAGTCCACTCATTCTTCTTCCAAAACTCACCGGCTACATTACAAGGCTTCTGAAGGGCGCAGAGCTCCCCCACGGTGAAGCGCCAGGCTCAGCTGTTACAAAGACAGACTCCTTAGGGAACTCAGGAGTTAATAGCCAGGGATGTGGTGAGCTCAGAGACTGGGGCTGTTAGGATAGGTACAGCATGTGCCTTTTTGTATTCCAATGCTTTGTATTTCTTCAGCTGCTGGTCTCTGAGCATCTCAAAGCAATTTACAAACATGCACTTTCAAGCCCCTCGGGCAAGCGGACAAAGAGAGGTTAAAGCCCAAAAGTGTTCCACTGATTTTGAGTGTCCAACTTGAGACGAGGGCCTGATTTTCATAAGGACTTAGGGCCACATTTTTAAAGGCTTTGAGGCCCCTAAAGATGTAGACAGGCACCTAGTGAGAATTTTCAGAAGTGCCTAGATGCCTGACTCCTACTGAGTCCAATAAGAGTGAGGTGCCTAGATGCTTTTGATAATCTCACTAGGTGCCTCCCTACATCTTTAGATGTCTTTAAAAATTTGTCCCTAAAACCTTCTAGGTCTTCCCAGCCAAGCTGTAAATAAGCTCAACCCCCGCTCGATCTGATGAGACCACAGTCTGAGATGGCACAGCTCCTCCTTTCTATCGTTATTATTTGTCGAAGTCTCATGTGAGATCACTTTTGTGGTCACAAACAAAGCTAGAATACTGGGCCAGATATTCAAAATTGCTCAGCACCTACATGTTGCCACTGAGAACAATGCAAGCTGCTGGGTGCTGAGGACTTCTGGAAATCTAGGTGCTAACATGGGAGCAGCTGGGTGCCGAGCACTTTTGAAACTGGGACTCACTGTATTTTTCAATGGGGCCGTAGGCAAGAATTCGCACGTGTGTGTCTTCAGCCCTTTCCGCTGTATTCATTTTAGCATGTACCGATGTATGTTTTACACAGTTTCAGAACCAGTCATTTACAGCAGAAGGTAAATTTCCTCCCTCCCCAGTAAGCGTCTGCCATCAAATCCCGGCACTGCAACTGTCTCCGCATTGTCAGGGCTGGAAGGCGGGATGAAAACAGCTGCTATCGCCTCCAGTTTGTTTGTGTCCTTTTACTCTAAGCGTGAAAAGCGGGGAGTGATTAGCAATAAAACCAACAGCAGCAGCGCTGTCCTGGAGACCAGCTCCCGTATGGCGGTGGCTCATTTCTGGTGTCTGTGAGTCTCTCACAGATGTGACAGCCAGTACCTGCTGCCTGTCTGGGAAAATGAAGGAGAATTTCCTTCCATGATCAGCCACTTTTCTCTCAATTGCAGCACTCAACTTCCTGCCTCAAGACCTTCTTGGGCTCCTTTAGAGCTTGGGAAGGATTTAATGCATCAGTGGATAGGGTGCAGTGAGTGGTCATGGTCCCAATCTAAATTTATCCAGGCCCGCAGTGCCTTGGGAAAGCTGAAGTGGATCCTGTTGCAAATCAGGCAGCTCCACTCCAGGCTCAGCGCCTTAAGCATTGAGAATTCAAACGCAGGCAGCAGGGACAAACAAAGCTGTTTAACCACAGCCATCGGAGTCAATGGACACTGATCCCTACTGGGATCCACGCTCATCAGGGATCTGGGTCTGGCGAATAAAACCCAGACTTTTCCTAGAACGCCTAGTGGCACCTGTTTGTCCCAGCTGGCCTAGGCCAGGCTCAGTGTTCAGGTGTCTGTGCTGGATCTACGCTGGAACAGTCACTTATGACAACGCTGCATTGTCGGGCTGTCCTATGACATGATGGCGCCAACGCTGTGTTGTTGGGGTGCAGTGGAATGATCCCAACTGACCATGTGATAATCTATGAATCACAGTGAACTGCCTCTGTGTGTGGCGTTCCTTCGAGAGGATTAGCTAAAGGCCAAGACTATAACAGGGTTCAAAAAAGAACTAGATAAGTTCATGGAGGATAGGTCCATCAATGGCTACTAGCCAGGATGGGCAGGGATGGTGTCCCTAGCCTCTGTGTGCCAGAAGCTGGGAATGAGCGACAGGGGATGGGTCACTTGATGATTACCTGTTCTGTTCATTCCCTCTGGGGCACCTGGCATTGGCCACTCTTGGAAGACAGGATACTGGGCTATATGGACCTTTGGTCTGACCCAGTGCGACCGTTCTTATGTTCTTATAGAACTGGACCCCAAAGGACTAACTAACTCTCCTTTATCTGAATGCAGTTATTAGAATCATTTCTGCTACACTGCTCACTCACTGTGCTGCCTCACCTTAGAACCCCTGAACAGTTCCCAGTCACATGCTGCCTAGTGTCCATCTGAGGAATTGCAACTTATTCAAGAACATAAAGGATGGCTCAAAGAACTGGTTTCAGCCCAGATACACAGCTTACATTTCTATATGTTATTCGAGTCTAGCTCCGGCGGGTAAGACTGAAAGTCAGCACCTTCCATGATCTATATGCAGTGAAGTGACTGTGACATAAATTGGCAGTTTCGTCACAGTTCCAAATGGACAAAAAGAAAAAAAAAACATCATAACTGGCACCATTGCTGGAAGTCATCTTCTTCATACGGCTGATGTAAGTGTAGAGCAACAACTAGAATTTTACATCCAGATGGTTAAGCCAGATAATTGCATCTGGAGTAGCAGAGTGTATTGCTGTGAATCCTCCTTCATATCTGTGAATCGTTCAGAGTTGTTATATGGTCCATAGTCTGTTCTGCGTGACCACAGGTGCACACTGCAGGGTCTTTAATTTTCCATTTGTGCAGCAAGTATCTTCATCTGCCATGGTTTGTGCAGATGCGCTTTAGGGTTGCCCATGAGCTTTGTGGGAGATCGAAGCCAGGGATCTTCTGCATCGTGTCTTTCACGAGGTGTTTATTTGTGGCTTTTGGGAACTCCATTCGGCTTTCCAAGCCTCAACAGGATTGAAGTTGCATTGATGAAGGTTAAACGCATGGGTCCAAAAGGGCTTACGCGACTTCACGTGGTGGTGAGGGACATTGTTAAGGTCCTGGTGGATGGGAAGACATTTCTTTTCGATGATCCTCTGGAATTCCCAAAAACTCTTTGGGCATTGCTGGAAGTGATAGGGATTAACTGGGTCATGAGAACTAAGCTACCCTCTCAGGCCTAGATGTGAACTATGGAAGTACACTGGTGTATGAACTCTAGCTAGCACAATAGGGCCCAGGTCATATGCACCAAGGTATTTACATGGCCTCTATTTCCATGTAGTTGACTGCTTTACAGTATTTCATGTAATTACCCACAACACTCTATGAGATAGGGTAGCACCACAATCCCATTTTACAGACAGGGAATTGAGGCTGACCTGCCCAAGGTCACACAGGAAGTCTGTGGTGGAGGAAGGACCTGAACCCAGGTCTCCCAAGTCCACTGGACCATCCAGCCTCACTACCAGAACACTAAAACTAGAAAGGGACAGAAAGCTACCCAGTTTTGATGTGCGTCACAACTCTTCCAGGACATGGTGGATGGCAGCTGTATCCACAGCTGCAGACAAGAGAGCTGCCCTCCACATTCTAATCCTCTCTTTGCAATGTCCCGGTTGGTTGCTGCAAGGGCTGATTGTGCTATCAGGTGCAGAGGCCTGGGATGCCAAGGGAGGAGGAATCAACAGGGCAAGATGAGCTCCTAAGCAGTGAGGATCCTATTTCCACACAGATGCCCTTGGGCGCTGTGAACAAAGGACAACATAGGCCAGAGGCCACAAAACTTATCGGCAGCTTGACGGCTCGGCAGAACACAGTGTCATGCACTGAAGCTGATGTTTATGCTTATAGTTGGCTTTGTTCCCGCTGACTTGGCCATGGCCCCTAAAGGGCACACAGGCCATTAAGTATCTGCCAGAAAAACGATGGGAATGAAACGGAAGCGGATGCCGAAGCTCCATGACAAATTGTTTACACAAAGCTAGGTTTTCTAGAAGGCACAAAGTCATTAAGAGACAAGGGATTTAAAGGGCTGCGGTCCCAGGACCGTATGGCCTGGAGAGTCTTATTGATGTTATGACATGGTGCTTATAGCGAAATATAAAGGCAGCGTTCAGCCTCCCTCCCTCTTGGCTCTACAACACATTCACTGGGCAGCACAGGCCTAGATGGGACTTCACTGACAACCAGTGGGAATGCACCACTCCCATCCAGCCTGCAGACACCATTGCAGGCTATGCAACAGGAATATTCAGCCCAGCAGCTGGGCCAGGCACTAGGGATTCGTGCAAGGGGAAAGAGGGGAAAGGAAAGCTCCCTGCCCAGGGAGCAGAGCAGCTGGGGAGCCACCACAGGCCACTGCTGCAGGCCTGAGGTTTCAGCACCCCCCACAGCCCTGAAGCATCCCTCTGCAGAGGAGGACTGGGCAAGGGGATCCATGTATGAGCTTCTCCCTGTGTCCCATCTCTGCACTAGTATGCAGGGGAGCCAGCACAGAGCTGAGTCCCTGCTGCAGAAGGGGGACACTGACACCTCCAAACCCTGCCAATTGTTGCACAGTGTAGCCATACCATGGGGGATTTGTCTGGCCCCTGGGACAAGATTGGCCCCCTAGAGAAGAGGCAGGTTCTTATTTACTGAAACTGATGATAAATCGCTTACAGTGACACTCAGAGAAGATGCAGGAACATTTTTGCTACAGGGCAAGGTTTTTCATTACAGTGGTGAAACCTGGTCCTTCCTCCCCCTAACCTCTCATCTTATAAACAATGCCCAACATTGCTGAAATGTAGACACCTCTGGGGTGGAACCTGGTAGCTGTTTAACAACTGCACAGCATGGCATTGTTAAACAGGAAGTGGAAGTGAAGCAACAAATACCTTCCACACTTGAAACACTTCCATTTATATCCAAACTGCCAATTCAGAAATTAGCGGTTAGACTTTCAGTCCCTCACTTGAGTAAATAGTCCCAGTGAAGGAAACAGGGCTACTCACTTGAGTAAGACCAACTCACAGGAGTAGAGGTGAGCATGATCAGCCTGTTTGTTTGATTAGTGCATATCTCCTGTACTCCTATGCTACCAACGCACCATTCAGGCCCATTCTCTGAGAGTAGGGGTGAGGCTGGTGAGTTGGTGTCTGTCCAAAGATGGAATCTATTTGTCACACAAGCAGGAGAAGCCCTCCTGTAACCTAAGGATTCTGCAAGATCATAACACCAGAAGGGATGATCCTTACCTGTGTTTACACACATACAGGACTCACCTACTCACTCGCTAACACGCACATTGAGCCTGTGGTTGTACTGGTTTTAGGGCATATTGTATGTGTGTATACACATGTGAGCTGTTCAAGGAGCCAACTGTGACCAAGTGGGATGCTGCCCCTTTAAGATAATAGTCTGAATCTGTTTTGCAGCAACCTTGGCCACTGAAGGACATACCCTGAGTCCTTCATCAGTTTTCACTGCTCAGGCGTCTTCCATTCAAATTAATAATAATCAGTAGTATACCTAGTACTTTTCAACCATAGAAAGCACTTTACAAAGGAGGTCAATAGCATTACCCCCATTTTACACATGGGAAACTGAGGCACACAGCAATGAAGTGACTTCCCAAGGGGACTAAGCAAACATGTAGAAGAGCCAGGACTAGAACCCAGGTTGCTAGAGTTCCAGTCCAGTGAGTTTTGGGTGAGTAAAGGCTTGAGCCCTGGGTGCATTTAGAATTCAGAAAATTCAGGAAATAGAGATTTCTTATACCTAGATGAACTCAACCAATAAAAAGTTGTTCCCCTTGTAGGATAAGGCTCCCCATACCTAACTCTTTGTGTGTGGAGAACTGGCTGATGCGGTCCTATACTGTGAAAGAATGACTCCCAGGAATAAAGGTGGTTTTTTTTCAAGGGGCGGGAACTGGCTATTCGTGTTGCGTGGTTCATTCCTCTAGGCTTCAGGAAGGTGGATAGTAACTTTACTGGCTCCCAAACCCACAGTGGCTTTCTTTTTCCTTATTAAAGAAAAATCCCATCAAATATGACAATTCCCAATGGAATTCCCAACTCTGATCCCAAAGGGATAACACAAGGCAAGCCTCTGATTGCCAGGTGCTGGGACTGGACAACAGGGGATGGATCACTTGGTAATTGCTCTGTTCTGTTCACTCCCTTTGAAACAGCTGACACAGACTACTGGCAGAAGACAGGATACGGGGCTAGATAGACCATTGGTCTGACCTAGTATGGCCGCTTTTATGTTCTTCAGTGTTTGTACAACATGGGATGGGACTGAATGCCCAACAGCATCAAACCACATGTGCCAATTTGATTTCTCCGTGCTATCAGCAGGGAAATGCATGGTGCATATATCCTCTGTTGAGAGCACATCTCTGTCAGTGACATCAGTGTTACAAATGATTTAATCAGGTGCTACTTCTGTGGGAGCAGCAGTGATGTGTCGTTGCTCTGCTGGGTGACAGCATGGTTAAAAATGAAGCCTGCTTGTTAATGCAGAATTATCAGGGCTTTGCATATGTGGCAGGAGGAGATAAAATAAAACATATTTCCTCTGGTGCTGAGAGTCAACAACATACACGGCTTTAAAAAAAAACAAAACAGCCCAATAACCTAACCAGTATTCGAGATGAAGTAATTGCATTCTGAGATCCTTTGTCCCTGTTTCACAGTTTTTTCTGCCTTGGTTTCTTGTTTGCTGTTTTTCTATCAACATTTCAAATATTACCCAGCTGGGTAAATATGTTAGTGGTCTATTTATGGGAGAGATCCGAGTGGGAAAATCAGACATCTTTCACCCAAAAGCATAGCAATGCTGCTATCTCCAAAAAGCCAGGTGATTTCCCTGTTCCTCATGGGTGGAGGTGAGTACACAGCTGGGCAGAAATTTTGCGAGACTATGGTTTTTGGTCAGAAAATGCCAATTCATTGAAATGAAAACTTTTCATGTGACAGGGTCAGTTTCAACAAAACTTTCTTCTGAAAGGTTCCTCATGTCCAGGATGGAATTAGAGCCCTAATCACTGGGTGATGGAGTCTCTCTCTCTCTCTCTGTCCCAATGAATATTTAATTATTTATACACAATAGAACAGCTCCAACATGAAAGACTAAGCAGGACCGACCCCAGAAGAGCCTGCTGATTGGAACACTCAGCTGGGATATGGGAGAGTCTTTCCTCTGTCTAATTTGGAGTAGAGGCTTGAACCTGTCTCTCCCAGCTGAGTGCTCTAATCACCAGGCACTGGCTGTCCTAGGGTTTGGATCTCTCTCTCTTGTTTAAAAAAGTATATTGAAAGATCTCAGTTCTCCCCCTCTCACACACACACATTTTTCACAAAAAAACATCAGAAGATCTCACTTTCGTCCCAGTACAGAACAGGACATTTTTTGAAATCTCAATTTTTCCCCCCAGAATGGGACAAACGTTCACTGGCCAGATCTAAGTGGGAAAAAACAACTAAGTTTCCAGCCACGTGTGGTCTTCACTGAGAACAAGGCACTTTAGACAACATTAGGATGGTCTAGCCTTTGGGGTGCTTCTCTGAACAGAATTTCTAAATCAGTGATGGTTACAGATCCTAGAGAGATCAGTGTCCACAGAAGAACTTAGGTAGATAGATAGATGTGCCCACCATTACTTCTCTCGTTCCCAAAACTATCTTCTCCAATCACTCAGTTTGGCCAGAAGATTTAAATCTCCCTGCATCCATCCCCCAGATGCAGCTTGTCTTCAGTGCAAGCTGAGGTGGCAGCACTGTGAAGCAGTGTGGAAATATGGAACCTTCCCCAGAGAGAATGGAACAAATGGGCCATAGACACTTAGGCTGCCTTCTTAGCATGCCTTCCAGGTCAGGGCTGGTGGGAAGAACTGGCAGGGCGTCTGTCCAGAGAGATGACTTGGACTTCCAAGTCATTTCTCCCTATCACATCACTAAGTTCTCTTTCAGGAAAAAAAACAGTTGATCCTCCTCTTCTTTCAAACAGTTTTTAAGAGATGACCTTTCAGTGCTACTTCCTTAAAAACAAAACCCACTATCACCAGAGATTTGCTTTCCTCCACAGCTCCCAAAAGCTGGACTAAAATTTGCGCAAGATCAGACAACGAAAGGGAAGCTGTTCTCTTGTGACCGATAACTTATCATGCCTGTGTGGTTTGCGTACGTACACAAACTAAAGCCAAAGTCTGCCCAAAGATATTAACCTGTCCCTATCATTAGGCTGGTATGGGTAATATTTCCAATCAGCTTCTCTCTCTTGGCCTGAACCATCCAGCCAGGCTATAAATTTTCTTTGATTAACTACTAGGGCACATCTGACTGACTTGAACCTACTTCTTTCCCTTCCCTTGGAAGTCAGATGAAATCAATCAATAGAAAGAGGCAGTCTAGCTTCTAAGAAAGAGTCTGTGGGAATGAAAAAGCCCAAATGATTGTGGGAAACGTTCAGAGAAATCTAGAAGGAAAAAAGAATGAGATGTTTTATGCATTAAAAGGAGTTAAGAGCCAATCCAACTCCCATTAATGTCAACAGAGAGTCTGTCCGTTGGTTTTAATTGAAGTTGGATTGGGCCACAAATGAAGGTCTTGGGCATACATCTGTGTAGAGGGAGAGGAAGAGAATGCAAGTGAGATAGAGAGACAGGTAGAGTGGGTAGCTAGGAGCTTAATCCAAGGTGGCAGAATCTGTCTTTTTGTTCTGTGTTTGTAGAGAACCTACCACAATGGTCCATGGTCCATGACAGGCTCCTAAGTTGAGGCAAGACATCCGGTCTGATGGATTTGACAGATTGGTGATACTAAAGAGACAACTGCTACTGGTGCTAGGATTTTCTGTTCAATTTCAATACAGAAACATCCATTGGAGCGAGAAGTTATATTTCAGACAATCAGTTACAGAAGTGAAGCAGAACCTTCCATGATATCAGGACAAAAGTGCAGTACTATTGGCTTATAGGAATAACTGATATTAGGGCTTCCCTCTGCACAGGGGGAAGGGTGTCTTCTAGGAGTGACTCATTAGACATTTTAAGCATCTTATGAGGCAGGAGGTCAAGGAAGCATGCACAGAATTTGGCAAGGAGGCCATCCGGCCTGGGGGCTTTCCCCACTTCCATATTCTTAATCACCTCAATTGACTCATCCTCAGTTAGGAGCACCTCACGATTTCTATGTTGGGCTGCAGTAATTTGAGGTAATTTAATATTTTTTGAAAATTGATCCAAAGATCTGTGGCAGGGTTTGTGTCCAATTTGTACAGATTTTTATGGAAATTATAGAACTCTTTATTAATATATTTAGGTGATGCACATAATTTACCACATTCATCATGGATGGCCATGATTCTACATGACTTTTATCTTAGGTGGTCTGCCAGCAATTTGTCATTTTCTTCACCCCATTCCCAGAAGTCCTGCCCGAATCAAGAGAGAGTGAATTCTGCCTGTGCTTAGTGCATCTGATTGAGTTCATATCTACAGTTCATCAGGGATTATAGCAAATCTGGATATGGGATGGTGGCAGAAGACAAGTCAAACTCTTCTACCTTTTTCTAAAGGCCTATCATACTTTCTCCATCTTCCCTCTTATTGAAAGATGTAAAACTTATAATTCTACCCCTCAAACAGGGCTTGAGCGATTCCCCCAATAGCCTGCTAGAAGATGTTGAGGGTTCATTTGTCCCCAGGAACAGGCCAATTTCTTTTTCCAATTTTTTTTAAAGTGGGGAATCCAATAAAAGTGAAGAATAAAATCTCCCTCTACATGGCTGTTTCTCACCCAGCACTGCTGCTATTTGAAGAGTTACAGGGGCATGATCAGAGACAGCATGCGTATTAATGGAGGAGTGAATTACAAAATTAATCAAGTCACTGGAGATCAAAAAGACATCTATTCGGGAATTGGACCCATGCGCCAGAGAAAATATGAATAGTTCCTACCCACTGGATGTATTAGCCACCAGACAGTTCCAGATTTTTAATGTGCAACTCCAGACCCATTCTAGTTTTGGTTGTCTTATGACCCTGAGGCCAAGCTTTGCCCACAAAAGGTTCAAGCACCTCATTAAAATCCCCAGCAATCAGAGTTGGGAGATGGGGTTCTCTATATAGTTCAGTGGAAGGTTACAGTTTCATCAAAGTTAGGCCCCTACATACTAGCAATGATTAGTTCAGATTCATTTATGGTGAATTTAAAGATCAAAAATCTGCACTGCGTGTCTGAAATTGACTCAGTGACTGTTACATTATGGAACAGGATGGCTACCTCTCTCAATTTGGTTGAGAAGCAAAAAGACACCGCTTTTCCTACCCAGTCATGATCTCAGCCATGGTCAAGTGTTTGTCCTGAAAAAGCATTACATCTGCCTTTGCTTTCGTTAACAATGACGACACTCTTGGAGTGTTGACCCGCTTTACATTCCAGGAAATACAATTAAGATTCAGGGCCATTTGGCTGTGTTAAGAATGATTTTTTGGATGTCTAGTCTTACAAATGAAGGTAATGGAATGTTTGTATTACTTGTGCTATTATATTCCATCCTGCTCCAATACAGAAATCCTTGGGAGGTAGAAAGTCTATAGATGACATGACAGACACTTATTGCACCAATTTTGGATTACCTTGCCACTTGCCAGGGAACAGGGAAGAGAGAGCTCTGGAATGGGAGAGGGAAGAACACAAAAAAACCCAAGCGCAAGCAAAACCGTACAAACACATAACATATATGTAACTATCTAACTTATTACCAAGCATAGCAGATCACAATGAAAAGGCAACAATTATCAAACACATAAACACTGCAAATAAAACTAAACCAATCATAAGTTGTGGAGGGGGCAGGCTGGAGAGACACACCAGTCAGGCCAGGCGCTCCACCACTATCCATTTAATATGATTCATTAATTAATTAATTACCAGGCACCCTATTTTTCTCATACTCGACATTGTAAGGAGATAGAAAGGGAGCACACACTCCACAAACGTAATATTTATTAACCTGGTATATCAAGGATACACCTGCGTATGATCCCCTATTTGGCATCAGTTTGCCAAACCAAACACCAGAATATTGGCAATTCAGCTTGGTGCACTGAGAGAGACGTACGTTGTGCAGATTACTTTCCCAGGGCCACTTGCCACCTCCCACTTCTAGTTCACAACCAAACATCCGGTTTCCCTTCTCTGTATTAAATAAACATATGTCAAACAGGGGAGAAATCTGACTGCTCCCTCCAATCATCAGTTACTATGCTGAAGAACAGAACAAACAATTCAACTGGATGAGTAACGATTCTTCATTACTTCATGCTCATGTTCTCGGGGTTTGAGCTTATACAGTGGTAGGGTGGGGAAAGGGGGTTGAAGAAGTTGGAAGGGGGGTTCAGGGTGAGGGGGATGGGGCAACAAGGGGAAAGGGACTGGGGAAGTAAGGGGGAAAAGGGAAGGGGCACACAGGATCAGGGTGAGAGGGAGGAAGTATGAGGTGAAAGGGAGGGTAGAAATCACTGTGCATGTAGCTCAGCATTGATCCTCTCCACTGGTCCATAGGGTTTACAACTACATTGCTCAGCTCCTGTGCGGCTTTCCATGACATCTCTTGCACTTCCAGCACATGGACTGTCAAGCTGCTAGGTTTTGAGGACCCCAGCAGTCAGGCATGGAGACACAGCAAGGTCTCCCACTGGCACCAATTTTAAAAAGAGGAGCTGGAGCCCTCAAATTTCTACAGAACAACAGGGGTGCTGCACCACCCACCGGTGATCAATTTGGTGTCCAT
Organism: Lepidochelys olivacea; assembly: GCF_965140295.1. NCBI lineage: Eukaryota > Metazoa > Chordata > Testudines > Cheloniidae > Lepidochelys > Lepidochelys olivacea. The sequence continues at coordinate 20,872,268 of NC_140424.1, forward strand.
TAGTGCCAAGCTGCCGCACAGGCCTGGTATATTCACAAACAAATGGTTCGTGTTGATTACGGTTGTTGTCAACTGTTTCATTAGTTCCACAGCACAACCACAGGAGCAGAGGCACTTACTATTGCTAGCTCCCAATTTAAACAAATCCTTTCTGTTGATTTTCGCCCATGAGATCAATTTGGGATGAGTTGTTCCCTTACATCCCCTATGGGGTACTTCACATTCAGCCATTTGATGAGAATTGATAGTCATGTTCCAAAAGTTAATAAAGTATCAGCTTGGGGCAGAAGAAACACCCCAAATCAGTAAGTAAGTTCGTCACAGTAACTGGATAAACTCATAAGTGCAGGCAGAACAGACATAACAATTGGGAAGCAAACTTAGTATAAAACAGAACAGCTACTCAATTCATTACGGGCTATTTTTAAGAAAGGTTCTGCTTCTGGTGGCTTTTGGAATAGATACAGTTCCTCACCAACCTTGACATGAAACTGAGCTGGAAACTTTATAAAATATTTGAGCCCTCGCTGCCTGGCAAGTTCTCTTGCTCAACTATCTCTGTTCAACCACATCTTTTGAAAAATCACAAAAAATCTGTCTTTTTTGGAATCCCCCAAGAAAGTTCTTTCTTTCCATGAGCTAGCTGCATTATTTCTCCTTTTACAGTAAATCTGACAATCAGTGCACGAGGTTTGGCATTTGAGGCTAGCTTAGGAGCCAGACACATAAGTGCTCTTTCTAAATCAAATTTAAAATCATCAGGCAGACTAAGCACTTCAGAAAGGAGCCAGGGAACAAATTCTAGGGGGTTTCCTTCCTCTGTTCCTTCAGGTACTCCTGTAATTCTCAAAGTAAAGCAGTGAGACTTTCACTTGAGGTCTGCAACGTTAGGTTTAAGAGAAGACAAGTCTGTGAGGCATCTCAGCACCTGGGCAGAGAGCTCCTGATCTTCCACTGATGATATTCTTCCTTCTACTTTGTTCAGCTGTCGTCAGCCCTTATAGAGAGGAGTTAATTGAGATAACTGTCAGTTGCAAATCTGTGGCCTTGATACATATTCTGTCCACAGCAACTTTCTCCAGCATGGCTATCATAAACCCAGTGACCTCAGCAGCCGCATCATGTTCAGGGGACGCGGGGCCTCTGTTCTCCTTATTTTGGGGTTACTTGTAGAGCTCCTGGTAGACAGTTGCCTGCTGACATTCCAGAGATTTTGGGTTACTTTTGTTCCTTTATGGGAGGAGTTGGTCAGGGGCCTGGACTCTGGATGGAAATGGGTATTAGTAGATGGCTCTAGAGCTCAAGGGGTCTGCTCATCCAGCGCCCCCTGGAGTCCCTCAGTGTTTACTTTCCTTCTATATTTTCACTAACATGGTGGTGTGTGTTCAAAGACATCTAGCACGTGAGCTGTCATCTTACAAAAGAAGACAGGGCGATCCAACAGAAAGATCGGCAGACTGGGAGTCAGGAGTTCTATTCTTGACTCTGCTGTTGGTGTGTCCACTGAGTACTTACCATCCTTCACGAAGCTCTGAGATGCATGGATGAAAAGTGCAGAGTATATTTATTCATCTCTTTTCAGGATTTCTGTGGCATCTCTCAACTTAGCTGAAGATGACACTACATTCCTACCATATCAATGGGGCTGTTTCAGCTCTATATACACCGCAAGATCTCCATTTCACTCACTCACTCACTCACTCACTCACTCACTCACTCACTCACTCACTCACTCACTCACAGGGATTGTCTTTAGAGCCCACTGCCAGATCAGTACAGGCATTAGAGCAGGGATCGGCAACCTCTGGCACACGGCATGCCAGGGTAAGCCCCCTGGCGGGCTGGGCCGGTTTGTTTACCTGCCGCGTCCGTAGGTTCGGCCGATCGCAGCTCCCACTGGCTGCGGTTTGCTGCTCCAGGCCAATGGGGGCTGTGGGAAGCGGTGCGGGCCTAGGGATGTGCTGGCTGCAGCTTCCCGCAGCCCCCATCGGCCTGGAGCGGCGAACCGCAGCCAGTGGGAGCCGCGATCAGCCGAACCTGCGGATGCGGCAGGTAAACAAACCGTCCCAGCCAGCCAAGGGGCTTACCCTGACAGGCCGCATGCCAAAGGTTGCCAATCCCTGTATTAGAGCCACATCAATGATAATTTTCCCCACAATTTTTTTTAAATACCTCCAAAAATCAGGAAGAAATTTAAAAACAAAAAATATTTACAGACCAGTTCAGATTTACCGTAACTTGACAAAACAGTAAATAAACGTAGAAAAGCTATTGTGTTCTACCCATGTCTTGTGCTCAAGACATAATTGCATTTTCGCTACTGAATGTTTTAAAATGTGTCTATTGTCAAAGAAAACCTCTACATAAAAGTGACACCTTATTCCATTTATCTGCTCCCCATGTGTTTTTGAGTCAGATCAGACTTTTCCTCCACTGACGCAAAACAAAGCTTTTGATCCCATCAGCACTACTGACTCAGTGCAGCTAGGGAAGAGCAAACTAGATTCTATCCTGCATCATCAATCAATCAACTAACACCATCAGCTAAATTCCAACTGCAGAATCTTTCTCCCTGATCCTGTGGGGTGCTGAGCATCCTACACGCTATCTATCTAAGGGGAGGAGGGATAGCTCAGTGGTTTGCACACTGGCCTGCTAACTCCAGGGTTGTGAGCTCAATCCTTGAGGGAGCCATTTAGGGCTCTGGGGCAAAGATTGGGGATTGGTTCTGCTTTGAGCAGGGGGTTGGACTAGATGACCTCCTGAGGTCCAGTCCAACCCTGATATTCTATGATTTCAAGGTACTATTATTACCGTAGTATCTGAACACCTCGCAACCTTTCATGTATTTATCCTGATAATACTCCTCTGAGGTAGAGAAGTGTTACTATCCCCATTGTATAATTGAGAAACTGAGCCAGAAAGCAACTAAGGGTCAGATTTTTAAAGGGATTAAGGCAGCTAAAATGCAGATAGGCATCTAGTTGGATTTTCAAAAGTGCCTAATTACCAAAATCCCACTAGGTGCCTATTTGAATCTTTAGGTTCCTAAATTCTTTTATAAATTTGATCCTAAGTGATTTACCTAAGGTCACTCTGTGATGGATCAGGGACTGGAATCCTAGTCTCCCAAGTCCCAGGCTAACCCTCTAACCACTGGATAATCCTGCCTCTCTAGATTGGTAGAGCCCTGGCTGAGTCTGAGGTGCTGGCAGTTAGAAAAACCACCTTTGACTCTTACATGGAGCAAAGCAGATCCAGAAATCACTGAGCGGGAATAAGTATGGGATCCCATGCTTTCATTTTTAAAGAGTCAATTTGCCTGATTCCTCTCACGCTTCAGAAAGCAATATATGCTGTGTAAATCTGCCTTGCTGCTGATTACTATTCACTTTCAGAGTAAGGCCCTTCCTTCTCTTTCCCCCTCTGAAATTAAACTGATCTGTGGGCCGGTGCTGAAACACACAGGTACTGATGTCAGGCGCTCCCAGAGACATCTTTATGGAGGATGATGCCTTCATTTATTCAAGCAAGCCTCGGTATTTATGTATCTCATTACATCGGCAGCCTGTAGCATCTGTTTCCACGCTATATCTGTCAAGCAACATCTTATCAGTGGAGCTCCTTCTATTCACTCTGCTCCCTCCTCTCCTTTCACCTCACTGATAAGTAACCCGATGCTTATTCTAACCTCTTTTTAAATAACAGAAGGGAGACAGGACTAAGCAGACAGCCTGAAAGAGAGCAATGCAAGGGCTTGGTGTACTCTGCACATATCAGAGCAGCAGTGCTCGACAGATGCTGGGGGTGAAGTCAGCCCCATATCTAGTTAAATTATGACAATAGTAACACAGCTGTCTTATACTGACATAGTTCCTTTCATGTATAAGGATCTCAAAGGCCTTTACAAGCTTAGCAGACATACACAGTATATACAATGGATCCCACATACAGGGATACACGTTCCTGCGCTCAGTTATACCAATGGAAAACTGGAGAAACCCCACGGACTTCAGTGGAGCTACTCAAGTTCTTACAAAGAATCTCTAGTCCAATGCACTGGCCCTAGGAACCCCTGTGAGGGAGGGTTACTAAGCCCATGTCGTTGCTAGTCTGCTCTTGATCATTTTCCACATGAGAGGAAGAAGCGTGATCTAATGGTCTTAGTATAAAACAGGGAGCCTGGAACTCCTGCGTTCTGACCCTCATTCTCTCACCTACTTTTTTATTCAAGTCACTTAACCGTCTTTGTTCTAGTTTTCTAATCTGTAAACTGCAAATAGTACCTATGGGGCTTCACTGGCGAGGATTGAGTAGTCATACAGTATTTTGAAATTGAAGAGCACTCTGTATGTGCAATGTATTAGAATTCTCCCAACACTGAAATGCAGCCACCTCTTATAGACACAGACTCTAAGGCCAGAAGGGACCATCAGGATCATCTAGTCTGACCTCCTGCACATCGCAGGCCACAGAACATCACCCACCCACTCCTGTAACAGACCCCTAGTGCCTGGCTGAGTTACTGAAATCCTCAAATCATGGTTTGAAAGACTGCAAGTTACAGAAAATCCAGCATTTGCACTAGTTTAAACCAGCAAGTGACCCTTGCTCCCTGCTGCAGAGGAAGGCAAAAAACTCCCAGAGTCTCTGTGTGGAACATGGCAGCAACACACCATAGATTAGGAAGCATACCAGGTGGTGCAAATAAAATCCCCCCTAAAGTTTTCAAATGGAAGACTTTGAATCCCCAAAGTGAAATCTGGCTAGACCTTTGTGGTATAAACACCCCTACTCCTACATCCAGTGCCATGACATCTGCAGAGAGCACAAGTGGTCAGAAACTTGGCTATACATCCAAGCTGAAACCCTTGGCAGTAGGCCACCCCCTACCAACTTACTAGGGTGCTGGTTCAATAATCACTGAGGAAAGAAGGCCACCAATGCCACTCTTTTAGCATCTGCATTTCTATTGAAGGTCTGAGAGAACACAGCAATGACGGGCACAGACAGATCGACTGCACAGACTGAGTGATAGACCTTCTGCCACTCTACGATCAGTGGTTGTTGGAGGGTCCCTGTGATGAGAGTGATATGCTGATTGGCAGGTGACTACCTGGGAAGTGATTTCATTGGCAGCGTGGTTATTAGAGAAGTCAAAATCCTTTCACTTCCTTGTTAAGCTGTAGCACTGCAGTGGGAGGTGAATGTTTCCTTTCCATTTAATGAACAGCCGTTTTGGGGCTGTTTGTTTCCCTTTGTATCCCAGGCAATGGCAGCTGTTGTGACCCTGCGTCTGTGTTTGTGCAGTGGGAGCCAAGACACTTCCAGAGACTAAACAGCCCCAAACTACACAAAATATAAACCTCCACGACCCTTCGTTTCTGAGTATAAGGTTCTGTCCTCAATGCCAGTGTAGGAGAGATGACGGTTCTCAAAGCACAGAGGCAGACAGGACCTGACAATGGATCCAAGCCGTCAGGCTGGAACCTCCTGGACCAGGCTCCAAACTGATACAACCCCTCTTAGACACTGAGGAGATGTGAATCCCGATCCTCACCCAATGGAAGCAGGGATGGACAAAACATTTGGTGGCCCTGCCCATCTCGGCAGATTGGGAGAGAACGGTTTGGTCTCTGTGACTCTTCAGTCCTTAGTCTCATTACAGACCCTGCCAACCAGGATGCCAATTGTATCATGGACACCGGCCTGCTCGAATCTGCTCTGAGACCAACAACTCATTCAACAAAGGCCACCAAGATGGCGGGAGATGGAAACATTTTGATGGCTCCTGATCCGGGTTGGCTCTGAAATGGTGACTGAGCTCCTCTGTAGCTTGTAACTAATCCCATCAGCGATCAAGGTAACAATTTCCTTAGGCCTTTGAGCTAGAGAAATAACCGGGCTGCTTCCTCCACCACAGTGCTGTTCGCCAGCTAACCAGAGGTGCATTAAGGCAGACTCGCTTTAAGAATTCCAGTGTTCTAGACATTGATTGGCAGAATAGGAGCCTTATTCCAGGGTGGGAAGAACACTCCTTTTATTCCTAGCTTTCCCCCATGCCATTAAACAATGAAACGGCCTTTCTTCTCTTCCAGGCCTCGTCATCAGTGCACCCCTTAACACGGCTGAGTAAATAGCCACATATTAAAAGAAAACATTCCCCTAGCTGTCTTACTAATGACATGAGCTCGATGCAGTTAAAAGACTTGACCTGGTACAGCCTGATCCAAAGTCTGTTGAAGCCCATTGACTTCAGCAGGCTTTAGCTCAGGCCCTTCGTTTCTCAGGTCTTGTGGTTAAGACACAGCAGTGGGAGCCAGGAGACTGGGGCTTTGCTTTCTCTCTGACCCTGCACAGGTTGCTTAAAGCTAGATGGCAGCACTCGGCCAGTGCCTGCAATGGAGGTCGCTCCACCATACTAGGAGGACCAGGTGGTGCTGTGCACCAGGGAGGGGTGTGCCTCCCAGAGTTCAAGGGGAATAGGACTGCTACGCCACCTAAAAGAGGGAGTAGCATGTGCTTTCCTCCATGGCTGCCCAAGTCTGGATCTGCAAATGATACTGGTCCCTGAAAGGGGCAGAGGGGAGGTTACAAAGGGGGCAGGTCCTTTGCCCGTCCGTGATAGGGACAAGCAAACCCTGGCTCCAACTCTCTCTGTTTCCCCAGCTGTCAAATCTTACCTCCCTTACAGGGGGTTGTAAGGCTAAGTTAGAACGGTGAGGGACTCTGGCCTAGTGGCTAGCAATTGGACTAGGACTCAGGACTGCTGGGTTCTATTCCTAGCTCTGCTGCTGGATGACCCTGAGCATGTCACTTCCCCCCTCTCTGTGCCTCAATTTCTCAAACAGTAAAATGGGGACAATAGTACTTAACTCCCTTTGCAAAGCACTTTGATTTCTGCTGATGAAAAGTGCAAGATGAGAGCTAGGTATTACCATTTTCAGGTTAAAGGTACAATGCACCTCCCAACGAATTAGTATTTGGCCAAGATTTTTAAAAACAGGTGCCTAAAGTTAGGTATGGATTTAAGAGCTCAGATGCCTATGGAAGTGGCTGGATTTTGGAAGTGCTGAGCACCCATAAGTCGCTGTTGCTTTCAGTGGGAGCTGTTGAGATCTCATAACTTTTGAAAAATCACTTTTGGAATTTTTCCCCCAATTATTTTACTTAAAAAATTCAAACTTCAAAATTCAGAAATTCTGGACCAGATCTAGACTTGGTCAAAAAACAGGACAGGGCAGATAGATTGAGTGTGTGTGTGGGGTGGGGGGAGAGAATATAATTTTGACCAGCTCTACAAATAATGTCAGTCTTGGCTAAGAACTAACCATGAGAGAATGTGGGAAAAGATGAGAAACATCTGAAGGATATAAATCGTATGGAGTGAGAGGAATCATGTAGCGTGGCATATTGGAGTATAACTGGGGGTGAGGGGAGGGAACCAAAACAAGCAAAGGACCTAGGGGTGACAGTGGACGAGAAGCTGGATATGAGTCAGCAGTGTGCCCTTGTTGCCAAGAAGGCCAATGGCATTTTGGGATGTATAAGTAGGGGCATAGCGAGCAGATCGAGGGACGTGATCGTTCCCCTCTATTTGACATTGGTGAGGCCTCATCTGGAGTACTGTGTCCAGTTTTGGGCCCCACACTACAAGAAGGATGTGGATAAATTGGAGAGAGCCCAGCAAAGGGCAACAAAAATGATTAGGGGTCTGGAACACATGACTTATGAGGAGAGGCTGAGGGAGCTGGGATTGTTTAGCCTGCAGAAGAGAAGAATGCGGGGGCATTTGATAGCTGCTTTCAACTACCTGAAAGGGGGTTCCAAAGAGGATGGCTCTAGACTGTTCTCAATGGTAGCAGATGACAGAACGAGGAGTAATGGTCTCAAGTTGCAGTGGGGGAGGTTTAGATTGGATATTAGGAAAAACTTTTTCACTAAGAGGGTGGTGAAACACTGGAATGCGTTACCTAGGGAGGTGGTAGAATCTCCTTCCTTAGAGGTTTTTAAGGTCAGGCTTGACAAAGCCCTGGCTGGGATGATTTAACTGGGAATTGGTCCTGCTTCGAGCAGGGGGTTGGACTAGATGACCTTCTGGGGTCCCTTCCAACCCTGATATTCTATGATTCTATAAGCAGCATTTAGTCTACCAGGAAAAGTTTCCTTATAGTGAGCTCAGTGAGGCCATGGAAGGAATCCCAGTGTTGCCAACCACAAGTGTTCAAAATACATGAGTCAGGCCCCCCAAAAATCTTGTGACTGGCTTAAAAATCCTGAGTTTCTTTTACAACAATATTGCTGGGTTCTGTTTATTTTTCTTGTTGAATTTTTAAAAGTGGTCCCTTTTCAAGTTTTTCTCTGCTACGCCAAGGGCTAGAAACTTCCTCAAAAAAGTGGGGGGGAAAGAGAGGAAAAAAAGGCTAAGATTCTCATGTAATCAAGTGACTTCAGGAGCTGAGTCCTTAAGAAAAACACCAACTATCACAAGACTCCTGCTAAAATCACAAGAATTAGCAACATGGTGAGAAGCGCTGGAAGTCCCATTGACTAAAGCACAAGGGAATCTCCTGGAACGATCAATCCTGTATTGGCCAGGAAACAGTCTGGATGATCTAATAGAGCTTTCCCATCCCAGGTTCCCACAATGCTCTGATTAATCAGATATGTGGTTTTCAGTCGCTTCCCCCCACACCTCCCCCCTCCCCTCCCCACAGCCAGCTCCATGGATTGTGCAATCTCTCCCAGGCTCATGCTCTCAGACGTTTTGCTAACAACAAGATCCTTTCACTAGCCTAAAGCAGCTTTATCCTGCTCCCCCTCCCAGTACCCCAACAGGCAGAACATTCAGCTCTAGAACATGTGGTGTCCCCTCCTCCCCAAGAGCAAAAACAAAACACTCACAGGCTTGGGCTTGGGAAAAGTGGTAATTAGTTTGACGGGAAATAAACTGCTGCTTCAGCACTTTGCTCACCACTGGTCCTACAACAATGACAACACCTCCGCCCAGGAGAAAGGAACTCGGCCTCAATGCACCGAGGCGCTCGCAGGGCTCACTGCTGGCATGCAGGGCTCATTAGTTCACACCAGTGAATGTAATCCCGAGCCCTGGACAAGCCACGAATGTTTAAAGGGGCCTTGTCCAATGGGTCAGCCTCAAAATGTGCTTCGGTCTTAAAACTACTATAATCCCACATACCGACGAGTGGGGAGGCGGTGTTAAAGGAAGAAAAGTGTCAGCCCTTTGTCACAGGGGATTTAGAATTGGAAGTAATGGTGGCTCTTGTGGAAACTCCCCGCGCCTTGCACGTTTGTGTGAGTGCAACCCACTGGCGAGTGTGTTACAGATACCTTCTCTGCCCGATCCACAGAGAAGATGAGCTCCAGCCCTACTTAAAAAGCTGTGGCTCAGGCTGTTGCAGATCATGCTTTTAGCTCTCCAGGTCCCCAGTTCAATGCCTACTGTGTCAGGATCCAAGATACTGGCCATCACACAATGGAAACCAGAATCCTCATATTAGTGCTCTGTAAACTGGGGAGGTGGAAAGCTAACTGTGATGCCAACCCCTTCTGCACCAGCTATCAGACCAGGCATTGCATGCCGCATGCACTGAAAGAACATCTCTGCTGACGATCCTTCACAGGTTCCCCTGACAGCACGCATCTCTCCCCTGCAGGCAGAATGCCTCCAGAGACAGCCAGCCACTGGTATGGAACTTATCGATATTCCCCACAGCAGCAACAGGCCCTGGGGTTGTATAACATCATCCTGTTCCGTGCTTGGACAGCACCTAGCACAATGGGCTCCTGGCCCATGACTAGGCACCTAGACTCTATAGTTATACAATAGTCACGTACTGTGCGCTTCCACAGCTTCTTTTATGGAGGATCACAAAGCATTTGACAAACACTGATTGACTAATTAAGCCTCATGGCATATACAGTCCCCTCCCCTCATATAGGTAACTATTATTACAACTGTTTTACCAAGGGGGAAACTGAGGCACACAGAGGGTAAGTGACTTGCTTAAGATCACAGAGCAGGTCAGTGGTAGAGTTGGAAACAGACCCCAGAGCCCCACTGTCTCTTCCAGAGTTATCAGATTCACTTCCTTTAAATGCCTTCTCTAAGGAGACATTTTTCTCCATTCAACCCATCTCCCTGCAGCATGGCGGGGCTAGTTTCGTTATCATGATAGCATCCCAGCAGCTGGGACCCAAGCCCAGCAGTTACCTCTGTTTATTGTGCTCCTGGTGGCTTTAAACACCCTCACAATTAAGACAATAACCCTGAGAGATTTTGCATCAACCCCAGTTTTTAAAATAGGGATATGAACACAGACCTTTAGCCACTGAGATGCCCAGGAGTATTAACCCATTGAGCCCCAGCTTCTGAGCTAACAGACAGGAAGGGTTGCATTTTATTTCCTAATGATATGTGAAATGGATCAGCGGTTTGTACAGGTGAATTGTCAGAAGAACACAGAGAATATAAGTGCTTATCTACAGAGCTCTTCCTGAATAACTCCATGTGCAGACAAAGCCCTATGGTCAGTTGCACTTTGCTGTGAATCCAGGGCTCAGAGAGGCAGAAATGATCAGAGGTGTGATACTATATTTGTATGCTTCTCAAGATGAGAGGTTTACTCTGATGACCGATAGCTAAGCATTAGGTGTATGACTAATCACAGTGAGGGCTTCTGGGCCAGACCCTTCGCTGGTGTAAATCAGCACAGGCAACAGAGCTATACCAATTTACACGAGCTGGGGATCTGGCTTTCTGTCTGCATGTGGCCTTGGGAGCCTTATGTTAAAAACATCCCTCCCCCCCATGTTCTGAAGGGTAAAGGCAATACCTGAATGTATAGTGGGGCTGTATTGTACTGTCCCCCTACTATGTTTTCAATATTATAATTAACTGGATTGTTAAACAGAAATATCCTTTGCCTGAGTCTCTCAAGCGGTCTTCCTTCCCTCCACACTCGCCACTATTTTGGTCGCTCCCAGGGACACCAGTATAAAGCACTCACTTTTCTTAATGATTCAATCAGGCCCAACATCTTACATTCCCAAGGGGCTCCAGGCACTTTAAAAACTTTGGGCCCAATTCCAAGAGGCAACGAGCAGCCTGAAATCCCCTCCACTTCCATGGAAGTTGAGAGCATTCAATGCCTGGCAGGAAAGACTCCTTAGTCTCTACATGTTTCACCAACACCATTTGCTGCAGCACCTGGCTGTTCCTTAGAGCTCTCCTCTCTAGCTACAGATCAAGTTGACCCAGTGTGGCTTTTGAGGCCTTATGAGAAGCACAGGGCAGGGCAGCACAGCTGTTTCTTACTATTTCTTTATTATTGGACCTGATACATCAGTGAATCATTGCTGACTGGCATGCCAAAGATGGGAACAGAACCCTAAGGGGCTAGGCAGGGGGAAGGAGGAAGGAGGAAGGCACCAAGGAGGAGGGTGGGGAGGGAAAACAGCACTGATCACAGCTAATTACAGATTACAATCCCCTCCCTAATTGCTATGGTTAATTATTGATGAGCAACGCTTTTCCTTTCAGGTTGTCAGGTAACTCGAGAGCCCCATGCTCTGAGCAGGCTCACAACAGTCTTTCTTCTCCTAAGGAAGGTAGCAGTGGCCACGGGAGGAAAAGCCGGGGTCCCGCCGTCCTCTGATTGGCCTGGAAAACAGAAACATACCAAGAAGATCCCAAAAGGAGGTTATTTCAGGAAGTGCATCTGTGCATCTCCCAGAGACTGTCAGCTCCTAAGTGCTATTGACAAGCAGAAACCCTTTGATGCCATTAGCTGGGCAGGCCATTGATTTTCTTTTCTTTAACAAGAAAATCATTTGAGTTTATACAATCTGAACACTCGATGCAGTCTCTTTCATCTTCCTGACTGGCTGGTTTTTTGCAGTTGTTTTTCTGTGTCCTCGTTTGCAAAAGCAAACAATTAAAATCGCCCTGGTATTTTTTATTGTTTGCTGAAGCAGCTGGGTCCTGCCTGGGTACTCTGCTGGCAATTTCCCTGTCCTGTTTGGGAGCTGTCCACTTACAAAGCCTGGACTAATGCAAGACAGGACCCTTGGAAATCCCATACATGGAGGGCTTCCCACAGCTCTGCCTCTTGCACCACAGTTCCCTCTCTGCTTGGGGTGGGTGATGGTGGCAGTAGGAATCATTCACACAAGTGCCATCCACTGGGCTGATGAGGGACTCACCACCGCTTCTCTTTGGGCAAGCTGGTGTCCCCATCACCAGCATACTACCAGCAGGGTGATCAATAGATTGGAGCGGCCCCATGTGATCCTGGAGTTCAAGGCCTTAGAACATACTGGGTCAGACCAAAGGTTCATCTAGCCCAGTATCCTGTCTTCCAACAGTGACCAATGCCAGGTGCTTCAGAGGAAACGAACAGAACAGGTCATCATCAAGTGATCCATCCCCTGTTGCCCAGAGGGTTAATCTGTTGATTACGCCATCCCCGCCACCTACACTATATACTAAATAAGCAATATGTGGGCTCTGCTCAGGCTGCTCTCCCCACCATTGGTTTGCTGACCTGTTGATCTATCTTTCCCTTCCCCAAGGGGATATGGGAAACGAGGAAATGGTCTGTCTTTGAAAGAATGCCCCTCTTCCCCAAGACCTGACATTCCTGACAAAAACACAGGTCCATCAACTATCCTGCCTCTGGCAGTGGCCAACAATTAACAACATTCTAACAGTAACAATTCTTTGCACTTTTTGTCAGCTGACCTTAAAGCCCTTTAAAATGTGGGTGAACGCTGTCCTCCCAGTGCTCGAAGGGGGGACTCTGCAACAGAGTGAGCTTAAGGCACATATTTCCATCAGTGGCCATTCAAGTTTTGGGGACTTAATGTCAGAATCTTCCATTCAGGTGCCAGGCATGCACCTTTGAACATTTTAGCTTGTTTTTACTGACCATGCTGCCAACAGCCACAGGAAGGGGAAGGGACCTTGCCTCCCCACCCTTAAGCCCTGTACCAGGCTCGGCACTGGAGCAGGGATGAATCGGAGCCACTTTCTCCCACATCAGACCCCAATCCCACAACAGTTCAATGGCCCAGGCAGGCCCTAGGACATCAGTCATTTGATAAATCTTTAGAGCAATAGCTAATTCTAACAATCAAAGCAAATCAGCCCTGCTACAATCTCCTAACGTCACCAATGCAGCTCCCAAATTAGAAGTGATTTCTCATTTCCCCGACAGACCCGCCTGGATACATTCAAGTTGTGGGTTGGTTTTGTTGTTTGCTTCTTAATAAAAACTGATGCCAGGACAGCGTTCTTATACAGACGCCTGCGTCATTCCCTGACCTGCTTATCCCCCTTGTGCTTTATTGCATTAAAGGAAGGGTGCCCCATAGTTTCTCTCATTGCCTCGTAACCTCATGGGGGGTGCAAAGTGAAAGCTTTGTGATACCAAATTAGGACGGAAGCGTTTTACACTCATTCTGCACAGGTGTAAATGACGACTCAAGATACAAGAAGCTGGGAAATCAGGCTTTTCTTTTTTAAAACAAATCTTTTTTTTTTAAATTCCTCTGAATGTAGTGCTGGTTAAAGAGACCAGACTGGCAGCTTTGGAGATGTGAACACAGAACTCTGGGATCCTCTGCTTAGCCACTGAATGGTGGCTAAATGGGACAGAATATTGTGAGCTTCTGCCAGGGTGGGCTGGTTGGCAAGGGAGAAGGTCACAATCAGATTTTTGGGCCTGAACTAATCCCCTAGGTCTGAACCCTGCCTAAATCTCGTGGGGGTGTCTGATTTCCTGTCTGGGACTGGAATTTTGCAGCTGGCCCATCTCTTTATTGAAGTAGTCTGTGGAGGCACCAGCTAAAATCGAAACTCAACTGTGGTGTACATAAAAGCAGCAAGAGACAATGGCCACCCTGAAGACCTTGCAATCTACATAAATGACAGACACATCATGGGAGGAAGGAATGATTACTATCCCCACTTTTCAGATGAGAAACTGAGGCACACAGCAATGAAGGCCCAGGTTTTTAAAGGTGTGTAGGCATTGCTGTGCTCAGTGTGTCAATGCCTAAGTGTTTTAGGCACCTAAATCTCTTTTTCCCAAAAGAGATTTAGGCACTCAGGAGACTAAATGGGACTCGGTCTTCTATGTGCCTAAATCCCTTTTGGAAATGAAAATCAGGCTCCTAAATTAGTTAGGTATTGCACTGCTGATCACACCGATGTCTACATATCTTTATAAATCTGGGCTTAAGTGAGTTACCCAAGGTCATAGTGGGAGTCTATGGCAGGGCTTAGATCAGACCCTAGGTCTCCTGAGTGCCACGGGAATGCCTTAACCTCAAGACCATCCTTCCTCTCGGAAGGGCAAAATTTCCAGATCAAAACTCACCCAAACTTTAGGGCATCAGAAATCCCGATCCAAATTTTGTCGTTTGAGTTCATCTCAGTTTGTGTGGACCAGGTCCTAGCTCTGCCCTCTAAACAAGGCAGAAATAACTCCTTGGGGGAGACCGTCCACTAGAGCTGGTCCCGCTGGATACTATGGCAGATGGACTGGAACTTTATACTTGGGAAATATTCCTTTTCACCCCCACATGGGGGAAAACGAGAAACACAACAAAAATAAAATCCCACTGTGCCTTGATTTGGGAAGCTTAAAAAAGGGGGGGGGGAGGGTACGTCCAAGCCCTGACTAAGCAAGTCACCTTAAAAAGGAAGGTTGAAGAACTGTTTATTATTTGAATGTCTCTCTCTAGGCCTCATTTTTTGATAAATTAGCTTCAGCTTCATTACTTCATGATATATCTCCCCTGACATTTAATTATACTTACCCTAAACACATTAAGCCAATCAGTCTGAACAGCTTCTTATTAATATGCAAATTTCTCCTTTGAAAACCCATGAATCTGTGAAAAATCTCTTTAGGCTTCAATTAGGTCCACTCAGGAAGTTGTGTACCTCACACAGACACTCATTCCATTCATTCAATCGATGAGTCAGCATTCACTAATTGTTTGAGCTAACTACTCTGGCAGCGGCTTGTGGCCGAGGGAGGCGGAGATGTGGGGTAAGGGGCAGGGAAGTGGGAAAGGACCGAATGGAACACAGATGCCGAAATACTTAAAACATGAATGATCATACAGCGGGGCTGCTATTAGCAACTGATAATTGGGAATCACAGGCTTTTCTGAAAGCACGACTGTCATGTGTGTCTGAACGGCCCATGGCGAGCACACTGTAGACAAATGGCTTTCTTTGGTTTGACAATTTTGGAAGAAAAAATTTCAATTTTTCATTTCAAAATGACACTTCGAAACAAAAATCACTGTTGTATATACCAGTGGTTCTCAAAGCCAGTCCGCCGCTTGTTCAGGGAAAGCCCCTGGCAGGCCGGGCTGGTTTGTTTACCTGCCGCGTCCGCAGGTTCGGCCGATCGCAGCTCTCACTGGCTGCGGTTCGCCGCTCCAGGCCAATGGGGGCTGCGGGAAGCGGCGCAGGCCGAGGGACATGTTTTTTAATATATATATATATATACACACACACACACACACAACTGGTATATATAACAAATTTTAAATGTTTTAAAAGGTCAAAATTTGAACAAAATGTTTTGATTTTATTGAAACAGAACATTGCTATTAACCCAAAACCATTTTTTTGTAAATTTTGTTTTACTGGAAATTTCAATTTTTTTGATGTTTTTGTTCCATTTTGTAAATTTTCTTTGAACTAAACAGAATTTCCTGCAAAATAAAAAAAAATCTGATTCTTGCCCAGCTCTATTCATGACCCAACAGGTCTAGCCACTAGAGGGGGACAAAGAGCCATATTGTGTTAGCGGGGGCTTCACCTGGACACTCTGATTGCTGACAAAAGTCAACTGAGGTCATCAGGAACTGAATTGAAATCATCATACTCATTTCACGCAGGCCACTGAACTGATAAGACAGCAAGAACTAGTCACTAATGGATGCACTGAAATTAGCAATCAAGTTAAAGAAGGTGCAGTATTACATTACCAGTCCCCTCACAATTCAAATTATCTTGGAGATGGTTTTTCCAATGCTTTTATCCAAGCTAATTCTACTGGAACTACAGTGGGACCACAAGCTCCTGTGTGTAAATAAATATTACCATGCATAAGGCCTCAAACTTGAGCCCACTTCCCATCAGAGTTCAGGGCCTCCTGTGCTGGTCCTCCCACTAGGATGTGTGAGAGAGAGAGAAAGAAAGAGAGACAGGCAAAGAGAATATGAAGGCAAGAGAGCTTTGAGGCAAAGATTTCTGTCCCTTCAGTCCTACTGCAGAGGGAAGGGGACCAGAAAGAATGAATGATGGGCTGAGGTAGAATGGCCAGATAGCAAGTGTGAAAAATTGGGACAGGGAGTGTGGGGTAATAGGCGCCTGTATAAGACAAATCCCCAAATACTGGGACAGTACCTATACAATTGGGCCAACTGGTCACCGTAGGCTGAGGTGACAGAGCTGGCTAATAAATTGCAGAGCTCGGCTGAACTAAAAAGCCCTGAGCAACTGCCTACTTTCTCTCCACTTGGGCCTAAAGCCTACATTCAATTAGGCCTGACCAGTGGCTGAGCGCTGCACAGTTGGAAGAGACAGCCATCCTGAGACCTGCATGCTGCCTCTCCAAGGTGGCATGGCCCAAGAGCGCTGCAGGGGAGCCCACCTGCTCAGCCCATGGCAGGGCCGGAAGCACCCTCCATCTTGAATCAGCGGGGACTATGCCAATTTGTTACAGAGAAACAGCAGAGGTGTGACAAGCAAAACTCGAAAGGTGCCCTCCAGATAAGCAGCAGACTGGGCAGAAGATCTCATCAGAAGAGGCTTTGCTGCTGGGTTTCAGAGACTTCCAGCCAAGCCAAAAAAGCCACAAGAACAATTTTGCCCATGGTATTGGGGGATGTATACATCTAGTCCCAGCTGCTGCCCACAAGTGCAGAGACGTATAGCGTGGGGTGAAAAACATTGGAGGAAGAGCTGCTTGAAAAATGAGTCAAACCTGTAGTGAAAATTGTCCTTTTTTCCCATCAAAATTTGAACTTTCAACCGAAATAATATTAGATAATACTAATAATCAGAATTCTGGATTTTTCCAACCAGCTTTAATCAAAAGTATCTTTGAACATTTTTCATTGAGAGCTGTGACTTAATATTTGAAGATAGGATTTTTCTTTTATCTAACCAGTTCATTAGTCCTTCAATCCATCCCTACCAGCGTTTCCAAATGCCAACTGCGCTGCCATATCTAGGCACTGCGCATGCATTGTAGCGACACATCACTCCACCCAAATAATAATTCCCCCGGGTCTCACTGCGGGGGGTGATTATTTAACTCAGTATATGAGTGAAATGACCCTTCCAAAAATACCAGAGTGCTTTTCTCTAGGCTGGAGATGGTGCTCTCAGTAGCGGCTCTCTGTGGGGCAGGCCTGCAAGCAGAAAGAGGCCAGCTGTGCCTGTGTTAGCAAAATTTCTCCGCAAAACGCAGGGCTGTTAAGCAAGAAAAGGCAAGAGTTTGTCTGCCACACTGTCTGAAGGTGACAGCCACACATTTATTCACTCCCAAGGCCATGAGCCAGACAGAAATGCCATCCTTCAAATCTCCCAGTCCGCAGAGCACAGCTGTGGTGTGTTTATTAAACTCCTCTGCCTCCTGACTGTTCCAAGTTACACTTTTGTCTTTAAAGAACTCACTGTGGCATGGGGGCTAGAAGGAGGGAAAGGTAAAGAACTTGATGTCTTACGTCCACAGGGTAAGAACACTAGCAGATGCCAATACAGTGGCAGCAAATATAGGTCTTTTGGCTTTTGACTGCATAGGTCCAGTTAGCAAAGGAGTTTCTGCTTGGGAGCTATAGAAAGGCGCAGTGAAGTCTCACATCAGTTCTTAGCAAAAAAAACCAACAACCCCAGGCACCTGGTTTCCATGCAGAAACGGTTTATAGGAATGCACTTTGCATTAGTCAAACAAAGTGACTGTGGATTTTGGGCCGTCTGAGCTGGGAAGGATCCAGAGCTCACTTTGTAAGATGCCACTTTCAATTTCTCTCTGTACTTATAAAAAGAAAAGGAGGACTTGTGGCACCTTAGAGACTAACCAATTTATTTGAGCATAAGCTTTCGTGAGCTACAGCTCGCTTCATAATTGGTTAGTCTCTAAGGTGCCACAAGTACTCCTTTTCTTTTTGCGAATACAGACTAACACGGCTGCTACTCTGAAACCTCTCTGTACTTATATTGCACACATCCAAGGAGTACTTTCTGCTGTTGTTCAGACACCAAGACAGCATAGGCATCCATTGAAATTATTCCAAGTAGCATCAGGATTCCAACCTAACTCATTGGAAGGGCATATCAGAATATATCCCATAGCTCCACCACAGTATTTTTGACTCCAGAACACACTTTGTACAGTCCAGGCCTGCCTGAAAGGGGGCTGGATAGAACTGGTTGAAAAAAAACTGATGGAATAGTTTTCCATCAAAAAATTTAGTTTAATCAAAATCAAAATGTTTTGTGGGAACATGGGAAAAATTCAAAATGAATTGTTTAGTTCTGATGAGGTAAAAAGTTTCATTTTGACTTTATCATTTTGATTCATTTTGTTGAGACTTTATATATGATATTAAAATATAAATCTTAACATTATATTTCCATTTGAAACTATATTATATTTAAGGAGATGATTTTGTCATGGAGGTTGCGGAAGTCACAGAATCTTTGACTTTACCCCAACGGCTGGGAGCTGTAGGGTCCCGCCGCCTCCTGCAGCGGCAGGAAGCTGTAAGGTACCCCCACTGCCTGAGGCAGTGGGCCCCAAGCTCCCATCAGCCATGGGCAGTGGGGGTACCCCACATCTCTCAGTCACCACAGGCAGGGGGTACCCTGCAGCTCCCTGCTGCGGCCGTGGGGCAGGGGGACCCTGGCAACTCCCCTGTCACCACTGCGGGACAGGGAGCCCGGCAGCTTCCCTGCCACCGCCGCGGGGCAGGGGGAACCTGGCAGCTCCCCTCCGCCGCAGGGGGGAAGGAGGGACCCCTCAGCCCACAGCCTCCACAGGAGGCAGGGGGACCCCCACATCGCCCCGATGTGGTGGCGGCAGGGGGATTCCCACAGCTCCCCGTCACTGGGGAGGGGGCAGGAGGACCCTGCAGCTCTAAGTCCCCACGGGTGGTGGGGGCCCCAGAGCTCCCAGCCACCCCGCAGCTGCTCAGTCCCTTCCCATTTTATCATGGATATTTTTAGTAAAAGTCAGGGACAGGTCATGGGCTTCCGTGAGTTTTTCTTTATTGTCCATGATTTTTACTAAAAATATTCATGACAAAATCTTATATTAAAATATGAAATATAATTAAGGCTATCAGTCAGACCAAAATGAATCAAAATGATAAAAATCAAAACAAAGCGTTTTTACCTCATCAAAAATAAAACAATTCAACATGATCAAAGCAAAATGTTTGGACAGTTTTCATTTTGCAGGAAATTTTGGCTTTTCGATCTGATTTGTACTGTGAAAAAAATTCAAAATGTCGGAATGTCCCCCGGACTGGAAATTCCAGTTCCCAATCAGCCCCAGCGCTAGACTGGTTTCCCTCAAGACCAGGTCTTCAGTTTATCCCAAGAGCAGGCACAGCAGAGGGAAGAGGGGCACGAGTCACACGTCCCTAGCAATGTGCCTCAAACCTAAACTGGGTTTAGGGCTGAGAAGAGAGTACATTCCTCATGAGCTGCTCAGAGAGTACATTGCTCATGAGCTATCTCAAGACTATCAACAGGAGCGCCAATTCCTTTCTGTGAGACAAGCGCCTGTCCACTAGGAACTGGGCTGAATCCACTGTCTAGTGTTTGTCTTCTGACAGTGACAACACTCAACCCCTATCAACCTGAGCTGGCTTTGAACCCCGAGATTCAGCTGGGGCAGAGAGATGAATGAAAGGCTCAGTGTGTCTATTCCCAGTGAGCCAGCCATTCCTTCTCAGGGCACACACCTTGCTATCTGGCGCCGCAGCTATGTCCCCATCACCATTGTCCCCAGACAGGGAAGGAAAAGGCAGCTCAATATGAGCAGTAGCCGAGGTCTGGAATTTTGTCTTTCTTCCAGCAGGAGCCGAGTCTCAGCACTTCTCATTGGAATAATAAACCAATTAAGCTCCTACTGTTTCATTTCAATGGGAAGAAATGATGCTGAGGCTGAAACGTTTATACAGAAAGTTCAAGGGAGGGAAAAAAAAAAAAAACCTGGGAAGAACAAGAGGGATGAAAGATGGAGGGGAGAGCAGTTAACAGAAGGGTCTGACTAATACTCACTCACTCATACTTTACTGCAGTAGATCATTGCTCCCGCTGCCCTGCTCCCCAGCAGGCCTGTACTCTGTGCCAAGCAAATCCCCCTTGGTTTTTTTTTTTTTTTTACTTTCTTTCCACCACGTGCAGGGCCTCAGCTCCCTTCCGCCTCCCTTTTGCTCTCTCTTGACATGCGTATCTTGCATTGACCCAGGGCACATTTTTCACAAAGCATAACACTGACGGGCATCCTTTTCCAATTCCCATGTGCCAGTTTACCCCATCTCTTGGATTTCTATGACCCATCCCCAGAGGGACGGATTGCCAGCTATTTGAAATTATTATGTGTATTGCTGTAATGCCTGGGAGGCCCCGTTTTGCCAGGCATGGTACAGACACATAGTCAGAGACAGTCCCTGCCCCAAAGAGCTTCAGTTCTAAATAGCCAAGTCAGAGCTATTAGCATATTTTGCAGCTGGGGAAATGAGGCCCAGAGAGACTAAGTGACTTGAGCAAGGTCACAGGAGTGTGCAGCAGTGCCAGGAATTAATCCCAGCTCTCCCAAGTCCCAGGCCAACGTCTTTTCCCACAGAGCCACCTTTCCTCTCAGCTGGCCTGACAATTTCTCCATCACATTAGTGCATGACTCGGTTTGTCTTTGAGGCTGACTTACCAGCAGTTTCTCCTCTGAAAACAATCACAAGGTCTTTTTGGTTTCTAGTGAACTTAGGGTGGGTGGAAAGAGCCAAGTTAATAGATCTGTATGCTAATTCAGCTCCCATCCAGAGAATCTTCCCCTGCCCCATGAGGCTTAATCTTGACCCAGGAGGGGATTCAACTCTAGAGAGGAAAAAGGAATTCAGTTTCCAGCTCTTGAGCTCTCTGATACGGTGATCTGTCCAAGAACTGATCCAACGCCACCAAACCATTTCACACAGGCCAAACTATAGTAAGAACTTTCAAGTACCCCTGATCTCAACCAGATTTGAATCAGCAACTTGAAGGTCAAGGCCAGTAGCTGACACACAAATCACTGAGCCCTCCAGCCCTGCAAACCCACATTGTAATTTCGACTGTGAAATGGACGCCTCCAGGCTGAGCAAACAGGGTGTCAAAAGAATCCGATATCCCTCCCTGCAATCAGCCAGGGGATGGGGAGGGACTTCTCCGACCCTATATAAATATATGCAAGATCAAATCGGTTAAAATTATATCCACCCCTTTGTTTTCTAAAGGTCCCAGTTTATCCTTGGTCATAAGAATAAGGATAGCAAAGAGGCAGGCTAGGAACACAATCCCTTCCTGTATAAACAATGTAGCCTTCGCTGACTCTAAGTGCATCATGTGACATATATTTTATGTATGTTTATATATATATTTTTCAAACCAGCTAGAGAGACAGAGTGATCTTATATCATCTAAAAACAACAATCTTATTTGGACTTCTGGCAGCTTTCCCTGCAATCTTCCCTGTCACAGCTGCCCCCCATCTCCCTTGCGGGCTCTGGTGTATTCTGGGCTCTGCCCCCATTATTTTTCACAAAGGCATATAAATCACTGTGGAAACTCTTATTATCTTATTTTCCCTCTGCTTCCCTCTTGTCTGTTTTGAGAAAAATTAATGCATTTGTCTCTGGCAAAATGTGCAGTCTCTATAATTCAGTTTTAAAACAAGCACAACTAGTAAATGGAAAAGCCCTGGGCAGGCAACTCATTTTTCATGCGAGTAATTGAACCCTTCCCTTCAATTTTCCCTTTGGGTGTTAAAGACAACTGATGTCTTCCTGGAATTTTCTGAGATCTTGCAAAAGAAAGGGAAAAAAGCCTGGCAGGTCACACAAACCCAGCTGCACATTTCAAGGGAACTTTTTGGCTTCTCTCTGGAAAAGAGGCTGAGATTTTTCAATGACTAGTGATTTTGGGTGCCCAACTTGCGACATCTCATAGCGGACTGATTTTCAGTAAGCGGATGCTCAGCACTTCTGTAAAACAACCCCCCCCCCCAAGGCACCCCAAAACAGCAGCGCCCAAAATCATTCGTAACCTCGGAAAATCTTGAGCCTCTGTATACATCCAGTTTCCCAAACATTGGGTGTGTGGAAACACCTATCGGTGGATGTGATGCGAATCAAGCTATTTAATCTTGATCTCTCTTTCTCCACTGATGCTAATGGGAGTTATGATCTGTGTATCAAACTGGAGCACCAACCCACAAAATGGTGATGTGAATTCATTTAATTATTTTGACAACGTCTCTCATTGAGTACACTGTGTTCTTCCAAACTTGGAAAAATACAGCCAGTTGTAGACTAATCCACATAAATTTAAACTGCTGGACTCATGTATAGATCACAGACATTCATTCCATCTCTAATAACAGCAAAAGTTATGGAAATAGCTAACATGGGGGTGAAGCTCATCGGGGTGGGGGTTCGAGTGGGGGGGCTCAGCGGGAGGTGGTCTGGGTGCAGGGGTGGGGGTCCAGATGCAGGGGGTGGGGCTAGGCAAGGAGGTTTCATATGCAGGGTGGTGAGGCTCGGCAGGGTGGAGGTTTGGGTTGGGGGGCTCAGCGGGGCGGTCTGGGTATGGGGGGGGTCCAGCTGCACAGGGAGATGGACAGATGGGGGAGGGTCTGACCCAGCCCTGGCCAGGGCATTCACAGCCCTGTGCCCACGCAGTGATTTACTTCTCCGTTGGCGGCTTTGGGTGCCTGAAATGATGTGCCCGCGCTGCTGGGGAGGGGCACATGACCACTCTTGTGGCTTCCCTTTGCTTCCCCGTCAGAAAGTCATTTTTCTGCAGGGAAGCAAAGAAATGTGCATGGGACATGAATTCTGCACGTGCACAGTGGCGAAGAATTCCCCCAGGAGTAGATTGGGAGAAACACATTCCTGTTTCCTGCCTCCAGGGGAAGAGAATGCACACCACCAGATTTCAAAGGGTAGGAATCAGAAGTTAGGGAGAGCACATCGTAGGAACAGCCATTCGTCAAAACATAAGGAGATGAGCTTTTGGCAGAGGAGCCCTTGAGACAGTGTGTGACACTGGTAGCGTTTAGAGGAGACAGCAGGCTTTAGAGCCACTCGAGTTCGAATGCTATCTGAAGGTATTTCAAAGACTCCAGTTTCTTTTGTTTAATACACACAAGTACTTGAGTATATCAAGAGATGGGTGGAAGGGTTCCCTCCCCACCTCTGTATGTGATCTTTGCAAAGGAAAACACAAAGTTTGGTGGGTATTTGGCCAAGTGGGGCAGGGGTGGGAACCTATTCTAGCTCCGATAACATATAATCTTAAATTGGAGCTAAAAGACTGTACTTTGACTCTTCTCTAGTGTACTCACCTGCAGTGCTTTTGTTCAGTCTCATTTCAAACGTCCCAGGCAATGGAGTTTCTCTCCATGTCTTCCCTTGGGAGACAGTTGTATACACCACACCATACGGTCATTTCCCCAGATATTTGCCCTCTCGCCTTCTCTCCTCCCCGATAGACTTGCTTGGACCACCCTGAGCAACTCCATGTCAATTTTCAGCCTTCAGAAAATACTATGACATGCCATTTACTGCCAGATAGTCTTTATATACACATCTGGGCTCATCAATGACAGTTTTATGATAGAGCTAGATATCTAAAAGGAATCCCCTTAGAGAATATATATTGTTTCTTACATTATGCTGAGAATTGTCTTCTTTATATATCACTATATAGTCCGTTCTACTGCTCCCAGGCAAAAAAAAACCCCATCTATTTGTATTATAAAAAGAGTTACTGACCTCAAGCTATGATCTAAAGTATATGGAGTCACACAAGTTTACCCATGAAGTCATTCTTCATAGTTCCAGTGCCAATTCTTTGTCCTTTTGTTAAAAGGAACTTAAATGGCTAGCAAAGGGCTCCCTGTTTTCACTGCTCAAGTGGAAAAGCTGAGTGACAAAGAAGGAAAGGCCTCTGGGGGGAGTGGGCGTGAACCTTAACAGAGTCTCCACAGCCTGATTTGCAAATTCAGGGTAAGGAAAGGGACAGTGCAGCAGAGAATGTGCTGAGCAGTCACACCCCGGCCTCCACAAGCCCTGCTGTCTATTAATGGATTTTAGCCACAGCTCAAAGGTCACGAATTAAGAGTCGTTCACCCAAGTCTCTCTACTCAGTTATTCCAGCCTCATACAAGGAATGCATCACTGTCTAACCTTATATCAGAGAGAGAGTCATAGATATACAAAGAGAGGGAGAGAGAGATGTGTATGTGTGTGTGTGTACGTGTGTGTACAAAAAGGCAAAGTCATTGCCCACAATTAGAGAACAGTTCTGTCTATCCATTTATACCATGTTCATCACCACAGCATCTGAGCGCTTGAGTTACAGGCAGCTTCAGGGCTGTTGTGTTGGAGTCAGTGACACCCCAGGATTTCTAAGAACCAACCCAGCCAGTTACAAAATAAGCAGCCAAACTCCAAAAAGATGAATGAACAAAAAGGCAACCAATCAGTGCCTTTACTGTTACGAGTCAGCTTGAGCCACTTGGGCCCAGATCAATAAACCCTCATGCCCTTAGCTAACTGCAGTGTTTAGAGGCTCAGTTCTTGGCCCTTAATAAGTGCCCCTGGTTTTAGACACATTCCTGTATTCTGCTAGTTCCCACTGGATTCTCCCATCTAACAGCTCACTGTGTTGGGTGCTACTTAGAAGTAGCAAACAAAACAAACCTTTCCTAGATTCCTGATCTCAACTGGAACTTCGGTTCCCACATGGAGGAGAAAAGCCAAACAGAGGACTTCAGTAGCAGGGGCTACCTCTGCATACCGCCATGGGCAGGTTACAGCTATTGCAGAAAGAGGCGAGCCCCTGCTTCCTACCTGCGCTGTACATGAATTCCCCATTATCTCATCCCAGACTGGGTTCTGCTCACCAGCACAGACCCTGCACAGTACAGTTACAGGGATTCCCCATTGTTTCATTTACAAGAGCCAGCATTCCCCGCCCCCACCCGCCACACCATCTGGCAAAAGTCCATATATGACCCCAGTTACTGCACCTTGCAATCTTTTACATATCAATCCCCATACCTCCCCGCCGATGGGGAACTGAGATGGGGAACTGAGAGACAAAGCCCAGATATTTAAAGGTATTTAAGTGCCTAACTCCTATTGATTTCAATGGGAGTTAGGTGCCCAGAGATCTTTAAATATCTGGCTCCACGTGACTTGCTCAGGGTCATGCAGGAAGTCGGTGGCAAGGAACTGAATGCAGATTCCATGAAATCACAAGCTAGTGCCATAAATACATCTTCATCTCCAGATCACTTTTGAACAGTGTTAGCAGACACAATGAGTTAAAATGTCAGTGGCCCCCAATGCCATGCCTGTGATTGCTACCGCCAGTGGGAAAATTTAGGGATGAAAAGCTAAAACAGACATGGTCCAAGCCTGAAACATTCCGCAACAGTAGAAATTCCAAAGACATGCTTTTTGTCACATAACACATGTTTACTCTCTTCCTATCAGTGTTTAGCATGGCATTTCATCACACAGAGTGATAAGTGTCTGCATTTAGTTCTATCCTGCACCATTAAAGCCAAAGGAAGTTTTGTCATTGACTGGAATGGAAGCAAAATCGGCCCCATACCAAGAAAGGTGGGTGGGATTTTCCAAAGCATGTAAATTACTTAGGAGCACAAATCTCATTGGAAGTCAAGAGGATTTCTGCTCTTAAATCAATGTTAATGAAGAGGACACTGAGGTCACTGATTCAGAGCAATCTGGATCGCTTGGTAAACTGGGAGTAAGCAAACAATATATCTTAATATGACTAAATGTAAATGTATGCATCTAGGAACAAAGAATAGAGGCCATACTTACAGGATGAGGGGACTCTATCCTGGGAAGTGGAGACTCTTGAAAAAGATTTGGGGTTCGTAGTGGATAATCAGCTGAACAGCTGTGGCTAAAAGGACTAATGCGATCCTGGGATGCACAAACAGGGAAATCTCAAGTAGGAGGAAAAAGGTTATTTTACCTCTGTATTTAGCACTGGTGCGACAGCTACTGGAATACTTTGTCCAATTTAGTTCCAGAAGGGTGTTGATAAATTGGAGACAGTTCAGAGAGAGCTATGAGAATGATTAAAGGATTAGAAAACCTGCCTTATAGTGATAGGCTTAAGGAGCTTGATCTTTTTAGCTTAACAAAGAGAAGGTTAAGGGGTGACTTGATTATAGTCTAGAAGTATCTACATGGGGAACAAATATTTAAGAATCGGCTCTTCTTTTAACAGTGATGGTAATTAACCACTGGAACAATTTACCAAGGGTCATGGTGGAGTCTCCATCACTGGCAATTTTTAAATCAAGACTGGATGTTTTTCTAAAAGCTCTGCTTTAGGAATTATTTGGGGGAAGTTTTCTGGCCTGTGCTATACAGGAGGTCAGACCACATGATCACAATAGTCCCTTTTGCCTGGGAATCTGTGAATCACACTGATACTTTGGAAAATTCCACCAAGCACCTGCAGCCTTTGGGAGGTGAAGATTTTGGAGGTGTGATCAGAAATTCCTGAAGATAATGCTGTGGGTTGGGTTAAACCTCACTGGAGTGGGTGAGTGTAACTGGTGCCTTTCCTTCAAGATAAATGCAATTGAGCTTCTTTGTGGAACCAGACAGCTGAAACAAGGCTCATGAGCACTACCCAAAACACAGGCCTAAAGCAAGGCTTGAGTAGAAGCTAAACCACCTGGTCCAAAGGATTTCCCCGGAGACTGGCACAGAAAATACAGGGACTGAGGCACTGACTGGTGGAGCGCTGTGTGTGTATGTTTGAGAGAGAAGCAGCAAGAAATGCCAGACAGAGAAGGAGCAAAAAGCCAAGGAGACAGCTAGAACAAGCACTGGGACTGTGGCCCTGGGAAAAAGCCTAGAGAGACAGTTTTGCAGCACAGTGCAAGCTGAGAAGAGACTTGGAACTGTGAGCAAAGAATCTATCTCCTGTTGTTTGACTCCTGTCACATTCAGGGAAACAGGATGGTATGTAAAAATATTTTGTAAATAAACAGGAATTCCTCAAAGAAAAACCTGACTCCATCATCAATTTCTCTTCCTAATGGAAGCAAGTTGCTAGACCCTGAATTTTGGATAACCTCTCGGAGTAGCAATAGCAAGAATGATTAGCACTGTTATGCCATAACATCTCCAATGGTCAAGGTACTGCAAAAGCCCCTTAGTTGTTTAAGCTCTAGGCTTTTCAAAAGGAGCCTAAGGAAGTTAGGCACCCCAATCCCACCTAACTCCTATAGACAGCTTTGAAAATCCCAGACACAGCAGCTCCACCAAGTATTATTTGCCATGAGCATTTGCTTGAGCAAGAAACTGAACTGGCCATGGATGTGCCTTTGCGCTATTGTAGTGGCTCCCTGTGGATATCCTACTGAGTGAGTTTTCTAGCAGGAACGTTTGAGGGTACAGTGAATTTAAAGGAATAAATATGGAACCAAAACCACGTGGTCCACGGATTCAGGGCAAACTGACCAAGTGCACTCAAATGCTGAGCCCTCCCAATGAGCTCCTATTATTTATGTCTATTTTAAAAATGGGCAAACTAAGGCAGAGAAGGGAAGTGATACAGCCAGTCAGTGTAGGACAAGGATTAGTTCTCAGGAGATTCTAGTTGCTAAACCTCTGCTCAGCCCTCTAGATAAAACTGCCTCTGCAGATCACTAATGGCTTTAGGGACTGTCTATGGACTGGAACAGCTATCATCCAATGGCATCAGCAACACGCCAAGGGGCAACACTTTCTGGAAGGCTTGGTCTATACCTAAACCTTAGGTCAACCTTGCTACGTCGTTCAGGGCTGTAAAAATTTTCATGCCCTGGGCACTCTAATTAGGTCGACCCAGCCTCTTGGAGGTGGACTACCTACATCGACAGAAAACTCCCTTCCACCCATGTAGGAAGTGTCTACACTACAGCGCCACGGCAGCACAGCTGCAGCGTCATAGCTGTCGCTGTAACCGCGGTAGTGTAGACGTAATCTCAGTCTGGCTTCTTTGAGGTGTCTCAAATTTGGCAACCAAAATCACTAGTCCCTTTTGAAAACCCTGGCCCTGATGTTTCAAAACCATCTTCAGAAAGCCTGTTGGTACCATCTAGGTTCTTTTTTATTATTATTATTCCCTTGGCTTTTCGTCAGCAGAGACTTCGATTTGAAAAGAAGGGTCTTTTTTGTTTTCCAGAAGTCTGCATGTTCACGACAACGCAATCGTTCCCACGGCCACCAGTTGTGCGGTCGCACAGAATTTCAACTCTGGAAGAGCAATAAGAGGAAGCCAGGGAACTGGCAAAAAAATAACAAACCTGTTTTCATGCAAATGATCCTCATGACAATAGTAATAATACAAAAGGAAAAGGGAAGATGAGCAATGCAGGAAACACATCAGCAACGATGACTCTAAAGAGAATGCTTTTCAAGGATTCCACCTGGAATCTCCAGGCTTTATTTTACCCTCCCAAATCAAAGCAACCTGGACACAGATCCCCATCAGCTAAGCCACCAGTACAATGGAACCTGGTTTGGTATTGTTGAGAAACACAGCACACATGTGATGCGCTATTGTCTCTCATTTGATTAATGAAACTATCACACAAACAGGGCAGTCCATGCACAGCACCTTGTTACTGACCCTAGCCAGGAAATTCCCCTTAGAGCATTAATTCTCCCAGCCCTCCCGTTTCCCAACCCTGTCAGGTGATTGTTTATGAAAAGACGAATGCACACAATAATAAGGGGTGAAGGGCGCTGATGTATGTGGTGTTAATGAATGAAATAATCAGTTTGGTAATAACCAGCCTGTATATTTGTCAAGAGGGAACTAGCAGGACATTAGCATGCTATAGCCACAAAACCTTTATCTCCTGGGCTTGTGTTTGACAACCACCCCGAGATAGTCCATGAATAAAATACGGAGTAGTACACAGACATAATTAAACTGCCAGTGTGGATGTACCTAAATGAACTTGATATCTTAATGACACTAGATAGCATGCGAGCAATGATGGCAGTAGGAAAGGGATGTGCATAATGAACACAGACATCAAGGCTGTCACAGAGGAGTCACCCTTAGGGGAACATGCTTATGAACAGCAGCTCCCAGAGCCCCCTTGTTATCACTGCAGGACTTGCCTTCTCTTTTTCATTGGTTTGCATTTGCAAGCATAGAGCTGCGTTTTATCTGAGCCGGGGGTGGCTTGTTCTTCTTGCACCCGTGTCTGAGGCTTTCATTTCAGACGGGATTGAGAAAAGGCTGCTTTCAGCACATGGCCACTCTGTTTAGGCTAGGTTGGTCCCCTGGCCATCCCAGTTGTATTGACTCGAATGAGAGGCAGCACGCTACAGTGCATAGGACCTGGCCTGGGAGCCAGGGATCCTAGTCTCTGCTCTACCAGCGATCTGCTATGAATCTTTAGGCAAGTCATTTTACACCACCACCCCGTTTCCCCTCTCCTCCTTCCTTGGTCTTGACTATTCAGGCTGTAGGCTCCTTGGGACAGAGACGATCTCACAGTGTATGTCTGTAGCACACTGGGGCTCTTGATGGTGCCATCATATTAATTAATAACTGAATGCAGCTGAGCACTGCAGATCTATCTATAGATCTGCTGAATGGACCTGATCGCTCCAGTTCTGCTGCTGAGACCAGAAAATCTACTACGTCCCCAGTCCCACAATGAAGGCTGAAGCTACATTCCTTTTCCTGTTTCAGATTACCAGGTTTCAGATGACTAATCATTTTCATCTCTGCACTGACAGTCCAAACATGGCTCACGAGCTTCCAAACCCTCAAGCCCCCATTTGAGCTACAGAAGAATCTTTATTAGCAGTTGTTAGTAGTAAGGCCTTTACCTTCGGCGAACCAGCCACTGGAAAGCAGGGGAGGAGAGGCACAGTGGTGTGTATATATACACACACACAAAAACCTGCAAATTACTTTCTTGCCACCCGAGGTGATCCCTCAACGATGCAGAGTCAACGTGCACTGGCAAAGAAGGGCAAGAGATGCTTTGACTTTCACTGTCCATTCTTCATGAAAATAAAAGACCCGAGTCTCCAGGACGAGCAAGCTGTCTATTTTTGAAAGCCCTCAAAATTATTTAACTTTTGAGATGAATAATAAATAGACTCCACGCCAGAAATGTGCGTATAAAGGCCAAGTGGAGAACTCTATGGCGTACAATTATTCATCCTCAGCTCACTGTGCATGTGACCTCTATTAAGAGGGACTCTACCTATGCCTTTAGTGTATGAGGATATCAGAAATCAGGCTGAGTGCGTCTCTATTGATCCATCACACTCAGATTAGCAAGGGTTAAAAAATAATCTTCCTAGATCTGAGCCGTATGTGTAAGACTAAGTACACAGGCTAGGGAACATAGGCCAGCTTCTCTTTCCACCTACCTGGAGTCAGAAACGTTTGCCCCACTTCCCTTCCACCAGCAAAGCCTAAAGCAAGAAATTTCCCTAACTCAGAAAGTTCCTTGCACTGTGGAATTTGCTGTCCCGTTTATACTCCAGGCTCTTGTTTTGTCAGCGAGCAGCCACCTGAATTAGAGGCTTACTTGCTATCTGGGGCTTCATTTAGCTAAGCCTCATTATAACTTATTTAGGGCATTGAGTCGACAATGAGAGTGGGATTTGCTCCGCCTCAGTAGGTGCGCACTACTGCAATAGACCAGCCTAATGAACAGTCAGGCGCTTTGTGGGGATAAAGCGCCGCTCCCTGATCAAAGCAGGACAAGAGCCTCTGCTCAGTAAGGGGAGGAAGCCACCAAACAAAACTACTTGGGCTTCATTTTTGCTCTTTGTGGCAGATTGTTTTTAACACCGTGGAAAGTTTCTGAGGGACAAACGAGAAGAGGTGCCTCGTGCAGTCTCAGCCCCACACTGCTTCCTTGCAAATTGTCCAGATACACTTGCTGCTTGTGTGTCAGCGTGGTCCAGTGGATAGGTCACTATCCACTAACACTCAGTGGCAAAACCAGGATTAGAACCTAGGTCTCCTGACTCCCCACCCAGTACTGTATCAGCACTGCCTCTCCAGGTGTAAGTGCAAAGTGTTACTTTAGCATTGTAACACATTAGAGATGGGGCCCTAGCTGAACATCTAACTTAGGAGTGCTCCAGATCCAGATCTCTGTCTGTAAACAGAAACACGCCAAGACTATCCCTAAATATACACTGGAGTCTTATATTGCAGCCCGCAGACACCTACTATTAAAAGCCACGCTTCCATACTCCCCCCTTTGGAGAAGCAATGTAGATATTCACATGGTGCGCTACTCAGGAGGTAATTGCCAGTTATTGCTCTAACGGTTCCAATTTTAGCAGCAAATGAGCAATGTACAGTAAGTATCAGTCTTATTAAAGAAATAATCATGGGAAATTAAAGTGCACACCACAGAGAAGGAATATTTGCCCGGTTTTGCTAGATATAGTCATGCCAACTCTGACATTTGACAGCAGCAGAGTCCCTGCCTGCTGCTGATATCACTGCAATATATTTAAGCACAAAAAGTTCAGAGTATATGTAACTAACCAGCACAATATGGATCAGCTTTCTCTGTGATGAGTGGATTGACCGGGTGACTAAGAAAACATTACAAAGCCAGCAAGGGAAATCCAGATGGGAACACATCCTATTTCCCTCTGAAAGGTGATAAGGAAAACTGCTTAATGAAAAAAAAAAAAAAAAGGTACAGCCAGTTTTTTTGGGGAAAAAATAAGAATCAACAGATGCAATGGCCCCCATTGCCTTAGGGGAAGTCAACTTGGAACGCGGCTCGTTGGAATTAATGTAGTAAATTCCAAAGCAAAAATGAGCTATTAAGAAGGGCTAAAAATAAATAACTACCGTCTGGGCCAGAAAAGGAAAGAGATGGTTCAGAAGAGCTCAAATCTAAATAAACAGACTCAAAAATGAAGAAGAGGTTGCTTACCAAGTAATTATTTCCACCTTTGCATAAGGGATAATGGAAATGTAGAGCAAAACCAAATGCAGACAGCGATGGAGCACAGAAAGAAAAATCAGGGGTGTTTGGTTGGCTTTATACATGCACGGAGCAACCTAACAGATGAGATTACGGACGAAGGGAATCTGTGTTTGGTCAGGAGCAAACTGTGTGCAATCCCAGGGAAACGGCATTCAAAGCAGAACACCACCACTTCACATTTGCAAACTCTTTAAAGATATTAACAACTGGCTCCTAACAACCCCTCTGTGGGGAAGGGAAGCATTATTATCCTCATGCTGAAACACTGGGGAAGTGATTTGCCCAAGGCCAAACGGCAAATGGGTTGCAGAATAGGGAATAGAATTCTATCACAGCCCGATATTTACCATTAACATTTGACAACTGACAATTATTTACCCTCTGGTATTGACTGAAAAGATGTTGTAGGGATGCAAATAAATTCTAGGGCGGATTCTCAGCTGGTAAAATCCATTGACTTCAATGAACCTAGATGGATTTACACCAGCTGAGGATTTGGCCCTCACTTCCAATTATTTAACCACTGCAATTTTCAGTGAAAAACCCATCCCTGTGCAGCACCTTTATGAGACAGTAATGGTGATTCATTAGATTAAATAACTCCGTCAACCCCCAGAGATTAAATGCACTTTAAATATGGAGCCTCAGATTTAGAATTGTTATTTAATACTGATTAGATTACAAGGCAAATCCACTTTTTAAAGAATATTCTGGTTTTGATGGGCCTTGTGAGAGACGTTAAGTACTGCGCGTCTGGAAATCTACTTTCACTGAGCTTCAGCTGGTGGGATTCTAATGGACTCAGAAACATTGGGCTAGTAAGATAATGAAACACCCATCCTCACATACCAAATCTGTTCCCCTCCATCCACCCTCCAAACCAAACCAAGCCTCTTGACAAGACTTTTTTCCCCCCTTTATAATGTTTTATTTATTAAAATGTCCCGGATCAAGGTGAACTTTCTGCGCATTGTCTCATCTGCCTTGCTGGAGGAGCTGGGAGCTCTCTGATGAATGGATTAGTCAGGCTGTCTAGTTTTACTTGAGCAGCGCCTCCATCTCCCACTGCTATATCAGTTTTATGGCTTCCCCTAGCAATACTTTTAACGTGAGTCATAGCAGGCAGAGCAAAAGGCACTTTGGTCCAGCAGACTGGGCACAGGCCTGGGACTCAAGAGACCTGGGGTCTCACTCCGCCACTGACGGGCTTCACTGCTGCAATTCAATCTTCCACAGTCCTTCCTGCTCTCCAAATGTCTCAGAATCCCAAATGCTGAGACCAGCCGGCAACTCCCATCCCATGGCATGGGAACAACTCTGTCAACCCTCCCCATCGCCCACCCAGCTGAGAGGCCAAATCTGCCATGCTGATTTCCAGCGCTTTCCAGAGACGTGCTTTACCTGACCTCTCTGAGCAGCTCTGCTCCTCCAGACTTGGCCTTCTCTCTCTCTCTCCTCTGTGGGCACTCACAAGCTGGGGGTCATGCTTGGTGCAAACCCCTCCATTAAGAACTTCATGTCCCTCTCCTCCCAGGCCACTCAGTCCCTTTCCTCTTTAAGCTCTTCTTGACTCCCCAGCTCATGGCCACCTCTCTTTGCCACAGGTTCTGTGACCCTAAATATTAAGGGCCGGTGCAAATCAGGAGTAACTCCACTGAAATCAATGAGCGACAGCCATGTAAAATAGGCAGACAGGAGAGGAGAGGAGAGTCAGGCCCAAAAGGGACTGAGTACTGGTACCTAGGAAACAGGATCTGAACTCAAGAGAAATGCACTGGCAACGTGCGAAGAGCTTCATCTAAAGCCCATGGAAGTCAATGGAAACCCTTCCCTTGTTTTCCATGGGCTTCGACTCCAGCTGGAAACGTGCTGTTCAGATCCAAGCAATAGTGGGGAGGAAAAAAGGGTATGTCCTGTAAAATAAAGGACAGGTGGTCAGCCCTGGAGGGGAATTCCTGCATGGTTCCCAGCATCTAAGTGTACAGCACTGTAGGTGCCTCCCAAGAGAAAAACAGAAGCTGGAGCTCTCTCACTGCACGGGCTTCTTTTCTTCTAACAAAGCACTCTAATAGGATAAGTCAAGCGTTTAGCCCCTGGGCTTAGGAGATCAGATAGGGCTCTGCTTCCCCTCCACCCCTTTACTGATAATTTCCTTGGAAGCATTTATCCAAGGAGACTAATTGGCTTGAGCAATTCTTAAATGCTTTCACCATCTTTTGCAGATCCCCCTGCAGATCCGGAGAGGCAAGGTAATTTGAGCAGCAGATGGAGAGAAGAGACTCTACTCCATCCAAGATAGAAAGCAAAAACCAACAAAAAAAATCTGTATCTTATCCCACTCCGAACAGTTGCTATTATAGGCAGGGGAGGAGAGAGGAGATGAGCAATCTAGGAGGAGCTGTGTATCAAATGGCAAGAAAAATACTGTATTCTGTTTCAAAAGCCCTGCTATAGCTCACAGCAGTAACTGGACTTAGACATGAAGATTAGTTCCAGGCAAAACCTAGATCTCATAGTGACTGGATGAGGCGGGGCGGGAGGACAAGTACTTGGTCCACCGCTGATGTGAAATTCACCACCAACTCTACAGGACGGAATTGAAAAGAAAAAAAAACCTATGAATTGTTTTGGGGACCTATAAAGGGGGAAAAAATTGTGAAGCTGAAATTTCCCCAAATGCAGGAGTTAACACATCCAGGGGGACATTAGCAAAGCCCGACATGTCGCAGCATCAATCTTGGCCTGACCAAAGGAAACTCAGAAAAAACCTCCCTGTGGAAGGAGGAAAGACGTATCAGTGTCTCCATCCATTTTGAAATGCACAGCAGGGCTCAGATAGGTCTGTCCACTAGGCCAGCTGAGCAGACGCAGCAATTCCTGTCACAAGTGTGACCATAGAGGCAACCCCAGAGGAAGGGGAGAATGAAACCCAATCCAATTCCTGACATTACAGTCCCTCCACACCTCCTCTGATCTCCCTTACATCCTGGGATTTAATGGACCTATAAACATGCCCAGTGCGAAAGACAGATTAAAAAACTGAAGAAACACAATCCTGATGCAAAAACTTTGGGTACTCAAACCTCTCTGTCTTCATCTCCCTCTTCCTGCCCCCCTCAGCTCCCCAACGGCCGAACTCCTGGATTTATGGGCTGTAAGCTTTGGTATTCTGCACTGATGGAAAAACACTGGAAAGATTTCCAGTGGGCCAAACCTGAGCCAAAGAATCAAATATCAAGGCACAAAACACAAGGCACCAGAGTTTCTACAGCCCACAGATGGGCCCCGTAACTGTAAAAATTCTTATATTTACTGTGACAGTATTTATTTTAGTCTTAAAAAAAAAAAAAAAAAAAAGAGCGAGAGATACTTTCGGCAAACTTGAGTTAACTGAATGGCCTGTATTTTTTTTACAGGGGGATTGTATATCATAAAAGGGTCATGAGCATCGAAAACTAAAGCCAGCCAGCTGTCCGCTAGTTCCGCTAGGGTAAAAAGAGTTGCCCCCAGCTCTAATGAGCCCCTTGGTCAGATCCTTTGTTGTCCTTTTGGGGTGGGGTACCCCTGCCCCATCATTACACATGCTTCAGACAGCCCCATGCTGGAGAGGGACTGTACTGGAACATATTCAGAGGTGATGATTAATGGGATTTAAGCTCCACTGCTGGGGTAGCTGCCTGTAATAGAGTCTGTGGTGGGGTAACTAACACAGAGAGGAGCTGGAAAAGAATAAAGCAGGAAAAGCAGCTGAGCAGAGGGTGTAAGAAGGTTCAGGTTAAAGGAGGCCACCCTTCCATTCTAATGTGCATCTTCTTCTAGAAGATGTAGCACTGCCCCCCCAGCCTGCCCCGCCTCGCCAGTGAATCCCAGTGAGGCCTCTCCACCAGCCAAAGCACTGGGTCTGCTTTGTCCCTGCAGACACCCACAGAGTGGGAATATTGGGGCATTCCAAGGTGGGCCAGGAATGCAGGGAAGTGTGGGTTTCTCTACACCCCAGCTAGCGCTTGCTGCCAGGATTCCTACAGGGGTTATGGCAACAGGAGGCAAATCACAGCTGCAGCCCACTCCATCGTTCCAGCAGCCCAAGCACCAGCACGGGGTCGAACGAGGTTGGCAGCACGTAAGTTACACAAGCTTAGACTCTTCGCACCAGCCTATACGTCCGTGTGGTAGGACGAGATTTTTATCGATAAACGTCAATTTCACCGAACACACAGAGACAAATATTTCCATCAACAATAATCAAAATGCACAGAGAACAAAGTAAGAAAAATGATGCTTGAGAACTTATTAGAGTTTGATTTAAGGATATTTACTTTGTATGTTTTGATATGTGATGTTGACAGTGTGTGTTTTAATGGTTAAAAAGCTTTAAGTTTTTGAATCTCAGCATCTATTGTCATTAAATAATTATTGTCTGACACCCCCCAATAATTTCCCATAACTGTGAAAATTTAAATTGATAAAAGTAGGAAAAAATGCTTACAACCTAGAATTTTGCACAATGGTGAAAATTTAAATCAATACCAATTAAAATATACTTAAAAATGAACATCGATATTGTCCATCAAACTTATAAAAAATAAAAATCAAATTCTGCCAAGACTACCTATAAATCACTGCTGAATTTGGCCCACAGAAACAAATCCTGTTTTCAGATGCACTAGTCTAAATCCAGAGTCACTCTTCATGTTAACACAGATTTACCCAGTGCAGCCATGACCAAAGTCTTCCCCAGTGTGTCTAAATCTCTCACCCCCCTCAGGTTATATGTGCTCCCTTAACCACTTACAATGAAAGGGAGTGAATGCACACTATCACAAGCACAGGTACAGGTACTTGCTGCGGAATGAGATGTGGCTGTGTGCTGAAATTGACCGAGGCACACTCAGAAATTACAAGAAGGATCGGAGCTGGGTGAAAGCTGGTCTCCACAGAATAGTCTTTGGTTGGGAGAGAAGGATGGCTGTATAGTTTTAAAAACAAAAAAACAAAAAACCAACTACAACATAAGAGGATGGAACTCATGTATTGAAGAACCTCGAGGACAACTTGAAAACCAGCAGCCTTCTGTCTAGCCCAGGAGGGCTGGCATGTCCCAACTGCTAAATCAAGCAAATGGCTTTCACTTTCAACAGCAGCAGGAAACCATCTGTTAGTGATCTCTCTGCCTTGCACAGACAGCCTGGAGTGGGGGAATTTTTACACCTCAGCAGGGTAAGATCCCTCTTTGGGCTGTACCTGTTGCTGATGGGGGTGGGTTAGGAGAAGGGTGGGTTTTATTAACCAGAGATTTCCCTCTTGCAGCCTTGATTTTGGAGTGTGTGTTGGGGGCGTATGTGTGGATGAGTTGGAGAAAGAGGAGTGTTAATTTTTAAACAGTTTGCTTTTTGATGAAGCCAAAGTCACTTGAATGTCAGCATTGCACAGATGGGTGAATCAGAAATGGAGACATCCATGCATAAGCTGGGATCTGAAAGTTAGCTGTCACTTCGCCAAATGGCCTCCTAATCATCTGTAATTAGGAAATGATGAACAGATGATGCCTATAAAACACACACACACACCCCTGAAATCGGCAAATACAGCCTCGGTGTTCGGCTGGAGCTCAGGAATTTCTCCAAGCCCTAATATGCAATTCCAGCCACAGCCATCCAGCGCTGAATGTGGCATCACTAGACCGTGGATTGTAAGGCACCCTGCATTCGACAAGTGTCCTGTTACCTCAATGCAGGCAGGGCTGAGTGGAGTAGGCACAAGTGGCCAAATGATGTGACTTCAATGGAGCTCCATCAGCTAATGGTGAGGCTGAATTACACTTAAGGTGGTCGACACCATCTAATTCAATTAAATACTTGTGCAGTGTATTTGGGTCAGAGTGTGAAGCGCATCCCCCATCTTGGCCCCTTCAGAGACTGCAGCCAGCTGCTTGCATTTCCTGCTATTCTTTATTCCTGAAAGTATGCAAGTGAATTTATTGCCCCTGAAAGTGAGGGGCCCTCAGCACAGACTGCAGACAGGCGCTACAGAAGTGAGCATGGGACAAGATCCACCCATTGGCCTTTGCTAATGCACCTCCCTCCTTACCTGAATCATCTGGAGGTGCCGGGGAGGTGCCGGGCCTCTCTTGACCAGCGGCTGGCCCTCAGAGAATCATAGAATATCAGGGTTGGAAGGGACCTCAGGAGGTCATCTAGTCCAACCCCCAGCTCAAAGCAGGGCCAATCCCCAATTTTTGCCCCAGATCCCTAAATGGCCCCCTGAAGAATTGAACTTACAACCCTGGGTTTAGCAGGCCAATGCTCAAACCATTGAGCTATCCCTCCCCCCGCCCCCCCCAAAAGGCAAAGGCCACACCCCTGTCAGGAGGGATGCTCTCCCCAAGCAAGGTGCACCAGGACAAAGGCACAACATGCAAAGCTGCATGGTGATTTTAGTACGTGCACACGTGAAGACGACGATGAAATGCATTTTCTGCTTGGTGACTTAAATGGGCATTTGAACCCAGAGAAACTGTTCACCCCACCCTTCCCTGTTTCCCATTCTACCACTCCCTGCTGTTGAGCAAATGTAACAGAGATATCTAAGCAGTGGAGTATTCATTATACCCAGGGAATCAAAGCTCCCTGAACGATACATGCAGAGACTGATATAGATTCTGTAACAGGGATATTAGATTCTGTGATAATACCTAGCTCTCATATAGTGCTTCTCATCAGTAGGTCTCATAGCAATTTACAAAGGAGGTCAGTATCATTATCCCCATTTTACAGCTGGAGAAACTGAGGCACAAGGTGGTAAAATTACTTGCCCAAGGTCACCCAGATGGCCAATAAGAACCCTGGTCTCTTGAATCCCAAGCCAGGGTTCTATCTATCCATTAGGCCACACTGCTTCTACGGATAGCATGTATCTATGTATAATATATAATTATTTATTATTTGTATTGCTGTAGCACCTAGAGAGCCCCAATTATGCTAGGTACTGTACTGGGTTTTGGACACAAAGACATTCCCTGCCCCAAGGAACTTACCATCTAAGTATAAGACAAGAGACAACAGATGCATACAGACAGACAGACAGGGGAGCAGTAGATAGCAATGAGACGATAGTGGACCCAGCACTTAATGGCTTAACCATTGTTATATTTTGTAGGCTTCACAGCAGAGGAGAGCTGTGTGTCTGTGCATGCGTACACACACACACACACACACAGGTGTATATACATATATTAGAGCTAGTTGGGAAATGGGGGAGGGAAAGTCTACAGACAATTTTGACTTTTCAGCAAAAAATAAAAAAACAAAATATTTTAATTCAGAAATGCTGCCCTGGTGCCTCTTGGGAATTCTTGTTTGGGTGTCTCAGGCTCCCATAATCCTCTACAGGCTGGGCTCCCTGGTCAGACTATGTCTCCCATGATGCACCATGGTCTCCCCTCTTGGTGAGGGCAGGAGGTGCATCATGGGAATCCTATGGTCGTGGTGTATCAGAGGGGATGACATCCCAGGAGGCAACTGAAATATATCTCCGAAAAGGTACTCTAGCAGCCAATCAGAATCAAAATATTTTGATTTTCACACAAAATAAAACTTTTTTCAGGCATTCAGCTTTTCTGTGGAAAGAGGATACTTTGAGGAACAATTTTAATTTAGTCAAAAACCCAATTTTTCATCAAAAAACAGTTTTGACCAAGTTTTCCCCCATCCCTAAAATGTATCTATGTGCACAAACACCCAGCCCTTCTATTAAGAATAACGCTTCTCTTTTTTCTAGGAGACCTCTTTCCACAACGTCTTGCAGTGCAGATTTCCTTGTTGCTTTGCTGGATCAGGCAGATGCCCCAAAGCTTAGCCTGGGACCCATATTGCTTTTCAGCCATCCCTAACAGACAGAAGTAGAGGGAACTAGCAGACCATCTCGGCCTTGGAACAGGTATAATGTACCTTATTTACACTAAAAGACACCATGAATGAGGCCTACGCTTATCGGGCTTATTCTTCTTTGTAAATTAATACAGTCCTAGCAGATCTACAAAGCAATGGCAAGTTGGAACACCTGTATGTTACCTGTGTACAGATCATCAGTGTCCATGATTTGAAGAGTGAAAGCCAAATCTGACATCACATTTTAAGTTTGGGGGAAAACAAATCTAGAAGGAACTGACACAAGCAGAGACTGGGAGTTTTTCCAAAGAGCCTCAGGAAGCTAAGTGTCCAACTCCCATTAAATTTCAGTGGGATTTGGGCAACTAACTACTATGGTCTCCTTTGAAATCTGCTGTGCCCAGGGATATTCCTGTCAATCTGCTGAAATCTTCCTGGAAAGCGGACATGGAAGGGGCACGGACACAAAGCAAATTCAAGTAACTAAAAAAATCCCAGACCCTGAAATGACATTTGCTGAAAGTTATTCTCCAGTATTTATCCAGCAATAATTAAGTCTAATGTAATAAGGGACCCTTTTCTTAGGGCACATCTACACGGCAAAAAAACCCACAGCAGCGAGCTTCAGAGTCCAGGGGGGCAACTGACTCAGGCTTGCAGGGCTCTCGCTACAGGGCAAAAAGAGCAGTGTAGACACTTGGACTCCGGTTGGAGCCCTGTGAAGGGAGAGTGTCGTGGAACCTGGTCCCCAACTCAAGCCTCAACATCTACACAGCTAATTTTAGCCCCACAGCATGAGCCTAAATCAGTTGACCTGGGCTCTGAGGGTGTGTCTACACTGTAATTAGACACCCATGGCTGGCCCGTGCTCGAGGGGCTGTTTAATAGCAGTGTAGATGTTCAGGCTCAAACTGCAGCCTGAGCTCTGGGACCCTCCCACCTCGCAGGGTCCTG
Source organism: Lepidochelys olivacea (assembly GCF_965140295.1). NCBI lineage: Eukaryota > Metazoa > Chordata > Testudines > Cheloniidae > Lepidochelys > Lepidochelys olivacea. The sequence continues at coordinate 20,913,459 of NC_140424.1, forward strand.
AAGCCCAGGCTCCAGCCCAAGCCTGACTGTCTACACCACAATTAAACAGCCCCTTAGCCCAAGCCCTGCGAGCCTGAGTCAGCTGGCATGGGCCAGCCGTGGGTTTTTAATGTGTAGACATACCTTGAAACTCACTGCTGCGGGCCTTTTTCTGCTGTGTAGGCATACCCTTAGTGTCTATCGTGATTGAGTTCAGGATCCTGACGCAGGGAACAAAGGTAAGCAGCAGGATACGGACCCTGGACTTCAGGAAAGCAGACTTCGACTCCCTCAGGGAACGGATGGCCAGGATCCCCTGGGGGACTAACTTGAAGGGGAAAGGAGTCCAGGAGAGCTGGCTGTATTTCAAGGAATCCCTGTTGAGGTTACAGGGACAAACCATCCCGATGAGTTGAAAGAATAGTAAATATGGCAGGCGACCAGCTTGGCTTAATGGTGAAATCCTAGCGGATCTTAAACATAAAAAAGAAGCTTACAAGAAGCGGAAGGTTGGACATATGACCAGGGAAGAGTATAAAAATATTGCTCGGGCATGTAGGAATGTTATCAGGAGGGCCAAATCGCACCTGGAGCTGCAGCTAGCCAGAGATGTCAAGAGTAACAAGAAGGGTTTCTTCAGGTATGTTGGCAACAAGAAGAAAGCCAAGGAATGTGTGGGCCCCTTACTGAATGAGGGAGGCAACCTAGTGACAGAGGATGTGGAAAAAGCTAATGTACTCAATGCTTTTTTTGCCTCTGTTTTCACTAACAAGGTCAGCTCCCAGACTGCTGCGCTGGGCATCACAAAATGCGGAAGAGATGGCCAGCCCTCTGTGGAGATAGAGGCGGTTAGGGACTATTTAGAAAAGCTGGACGTGCACAAGTCCATGGGGCCGGACGAGTTGCATCCGAGAGTGCTGAAGGAATTGGCGGCTGTGATTGCAGAGCCACTGGCCATTATCTTTGAAAACTCGTGGCGAACCGGGGAAGTCCCGGATGACTGGAAAAAGGCTAATGTGGTGCCAATCTTTAAAAAAGGGAAGAAGGAAGATCCTGGGAACTACAGGCCAGTCAGCCTCACCTCAGTCCCTGGAAAAATCATGGAGCAGGTCCTCAAAGAATCAATCCTGAAGCACTTGCATGAGAGGAAAGTGATCAGGAACAGCCAGCATGGATTCACCAAGGGAAGGTCATGCCTGACTAATCTAATCGCCTTTTATGATGAGATTACTGGTTCTGTGGATGAAGGGAAAGCAGTGGATGTATTGTTTCTTGACTTTAGCAAAGCTTTTGACACGGTCTCCCATAGTATTCTTGTCAGCAAGTTAAGGAAGTATGGGCTGGATGAATGCACTATAAGGTGGGTAGAAAGCTGGCTAAATTGTCGGGCTCAACGGGTAGTGATCAATGGCTCCATGTCTAGTTGGCAGCCGGTATCAAGTGGAGTGCCCCAAGGGTTGGTCCTGGGGCCGGTTTTATTCAATATCTTCATAAATGATCTGGAGGATGGTGTGGATTGCACTCTCAGCAAATTTGCGGATGATACTAAACTGGGAGGAGTGGTAGATACGCTGGAGGGGAGGGATAGGATACAGAAGGACCTAGACCAATTGGAAGATTGGGCCAAAAGGAATCTGATGAGGTTCAATGGGGATAAGTGCAGGGTCCTGCACTTAGGACGGAAGAACCCAATGCACAGCTACAGACTAGGGACCGAATGGCTAGGCAGCAGTTCTGCGGAAAAAGACCTAGGGGTGACAGTGGACGAGAAGCTGGATATGAGTCAGCAGTGTGCCCTTGTTGCCAAGAAGGCCAATGGCATTTTGGGATGTATAAGTAGGGGCATAGCGAGCAGATCGAGGGACGTGATCGTTCCCCTCTATTCGACATTGGTGAGGCCTCATCTGGAGTACTGTGTCCAGTTTTGGGCCCCACACTTCAAGAAGGATGTGGATAAATTGGAGAGAGTCCAGCGAAGGGCAACAAAAATGATTAGGGGACTGGAACACATGAGTTATGAGGAGAGGCTGAGGGAGCTGGGATTGTTTAGCCTGCAGAAGAGAAGAATGAGGGGGGATTTGACAGCTGCTTTCAACTACCTGAAAGGGGGTTCCAAAGAGGATGGCTCTAGACTGTTCTCAATGGTAGCAGATGACAGAACGAGGAGTAATGGTCTCAAGTTGCAGTGGGGGAGGTTTAGATTGGATATTAGGAAAAACTTTTTCACTAAGAGGGTGGTGAAACACTGGAATGCGTTACCTAGGGAGGTGGTAGAATCTCCTTCCTTAGAGGTTTTTAAGGTCAGGCTTGACAAAGCCCTGGCTGGGATGATTTAACTGGGAATTGGTCCTGCTTTGAGCAGGGGGTTGGACTAGATGACCTTCTGGGGTCCCTTCCAACCCTGATATTCTATGATTCTATGATTCTATGATTACTTATCTGGCTGGTGCCCTGGCTTTCACCTCACTAAGATGAGAGCTACATGACATTTGTTTCCAGTGTTCTCTGACTTTGGCCTGATAACTAGAACCGAGTGAGTAATTCACAATGAATAATTTGTTATTTAGGTCATTTCACCTCGCTTCCTGTTCCCCTCCAGATCACAGAATTTGAAGATCTATATTGTTATTCAGTTTCTCCGATTGGGAAACAGCGGTCCTGACTCAGACCTTGTCTGTATTAAGAAAGCGTGCCTTGAGGTAACTGAACGGCTTTATTTACACCAGTGCAAATATACTGCACTAGGGTAAAACGGGGCTGAAACCAGTTTAGTTTAATTAGTTTAACCTCTCCATTAGCAGTTTAATTCAGGGTAACTAAACTGATGTAGTTACACCCGTGGACAGGTTCTTAACAGGCAAATCCTTAGGCCCAACCCCAACAAGATTTATCAGGAATTATGACTGAGTAAGGACTGCAGAACACTGCCTCTTGAGAGTACTGGAGGAGGAAGCTATTCGGTGTGAGGTTTTCATTAATACTAGCGTGACCCTGGAACATGGGTGCAGTGCACAGTTCTCTCCTTCCCCCTAAAACCTTCAAATGTCTCATATGCCTACTGAAAAATTCACCCCCTTGCAGGAAATTATTTGCAATTTAATAGCGGCGATTGAGGGCCCAATTCTGTTTCCACTGACAACTGTTGTGTTGAAAGCAATGGGAGCAAGAGCTGGGCCTGGATAGCTTTGCATTCCCTCTTTAAATCTACTGCAGCGGCACTCCCTGGCTAATTGCATGTCTCTCACTCTCTCAGGCCTTTTCAAAAACACAATCCAGCTTTTTTCCCCTCTCTCAATGGCTCCTGTGCAATGGAGACTCCTTGACACCCTGACACCATTATTACAAGGATTAAAGAAGATAATGGCCAGTTACTTGAGTACACAAAGAGCAAGAGGGAGGCATTTGTCTAATGACAAACACTGGCAGACTCTCTGTTGTCAAAGGGCACAGGAGAACACTCATGCTTTCCTTACTGATCCCCTACAGAGCCCCAGATAATGCACTTTCCTCTACCTACATGTGTCAGGCACAGCAATAATTAACTCAGTAGGGATGAGCTGTGGGGAATAGTGCTGAGATACTTGGGCTCTCAGCGTAATGGCACAAGCAGATCGTGAACACACGGATCGCTAGGTGGATCAGTGGGAAATGCTGCCCCATGGTATTTTACTGCACAAATAGACCTGGTGCAGAGTGAAATGGGAATGAGTCTCAACGTCTTCCTCTGAAACAGCCTGTGCAGGGTGCTGTAGAAGAGAGGACATTGGACTAGGTGGGCCACTGATGCACTGCAACATGAAGTCCCACCTCACTGAGATCTTTTGCAAATACTTCTTAGCTTCGATCTGCTGCTCCTCTTGCTCCAACCATGCACTCACTGGCAGCTCTGCAGCAGTGTTTAATTTGTAATGGAAGAGGTGCTGGGGCTCAGGCAATTATTTTACTTTCATAACTGACATGGCAAGTGCTGGGGCTATGAACTGCCAAGTGTAGAGGTGCTGGGGCGCCTTGTCTCACAGTGGCTTTAACACTGCAAGGCCATGTGATAATGTCACCTGGTACGGAGTACCACTTGGGACACTGCTGGTACTTTTCCACTGGAAACAAAGGATTCCCACCTTGTGTAAATCCTATTTAAGGCTGGGAAGTGAGTCAATCAGGGCTCTTCTCCATTGTCTCCCCGCCCAAGAAGGAAGACTGCTGAAAGCACCTGAAGAAACAAAGGAACTAAGCTGGAGAAAGGCAAGGGCTGAATCCAGGCTGAGACAGGGGTCTAGCCTGTGAAGAGAAATAAATAGAACTCTAAGCTGTAGAAACTCTGCTACCTGCCCGAAAACAACATTTAGGGTGAGAAATTACTATTTGTAACCTGTTCCTTTAGTGAATTAAGTTTAGGTTGTGTTTTTTATTTTATTTGCTCAGTAATCTGCTTTGTTCTGTTTGCTATCTCTTATAATCACTTAAAATTTACCTTCTGTAGTTAATAAACTTGTTTTTGTTTATTCCGTAACCCAGTTTGTGCAATTCATATTGAGTGGGAAGGGGGGACAAAAAGCCGTGCATACCTCCCTCCACATTGAGGAAGGGGGTGATTTTTATGAGCTTGCGTGGTACAGATCTCTCTACACAGCGCAAGACAATATTATTTTGGGTTTACACCCCACAGGAGGTGTGCACGTAAGTGCTGGGTAAATCCCAAGAGCTGATTTCAGTCTGTGTCCGGAGCTGGGTGTGGCCTTATCTGTGTGTGTGTGCCAGAGAAGGCTTGAGGGCCTGGCACAGCAAGGACAGGTGAGGAATCCTGGGCTGGTGGAACGGGTGGGCTCAGTGGGACCCCAGCACATCAGGTGGCACCCTAGACGTGGGGGGGGGTCCGACCCATCACAGCAAGCACAGGGCATTTGTGATGAAGAACGTGATGTGTGTGGCTAGGATTTTGTTTTCTTTGCTCTGGCCTTTTCCAAGCAAGGGGTCTGGCTGCCTTTCTCATCTGGCATGGCCAGGAGGGGATGCCAGAGAGACGCTTTCTCCAGGTGAGGGAAACGCTCCTCTCTCTTGCTCCAGAAGGTTCTGGATTTGTCCTTTCCCTAATCCCCACCCCAGTCACCCGGGCTGGAAGTGTCCGCTTCACACTCTGCGTCTGGACATGTGGGCTCCCAAATTCCCTGTTTCGAGGCCTGTCTGAAAACACAGCAGCCTTCAGGAGCCTGCCAGCAGCAGGCCATGGAAATCCCCAGACTCCCAGAGCGCCTTTCCCAAGCAGCTAGCAACAGCAAGGGCATGGAGCCCTTCTGTACCACCCTCACCCACAAACCCATAGCACCAGGCTCAGTGGCCTCCTCTCCACATGGGGTGCAGGGGCCAGGAGGAGCTCTCACCGCCCCCTGCCAGCCCTGCCCCTCAGCTCGTAAAATCAAGACTCTGGATTTCCACCCGCTCCTTTTCTGTATCGCCATTGGCTGTTGGTTCCCCTTTACCCCGCCCCCCTCCTCATTGCCCTCCTCCTCCCATTCCCCTTGCCCTCTCTCACTCCCTTTCCTGTCCCCCGCATCCAACCCGACCAGCCTTCCCCACCCAGCGTCTTTCTATATGTCTACACAGCACCCAGCACAATCGGGCCCTGATCTCACCTGCGGCCTTCTAGTGCTAATGCAATATATATACATAAAATCAGTGACCCAGCGGCTGCAGCTTGACAAAGAGATTCAGATGTGCCCTAGGTGGCCAGCTGAAGCCATAAGACATGTTGTCCCCAGCTGTACAAGTGGCACACATAGCCAATGCCCATTCACCGTGTGATCAGAGTTGAAAGACCAACCTGCTTTTGTGGCCCAGTACAACGACAGATGCAGTGGGGATAGCACTGAGCACTCAGCATGCGACAGCTGGCTTTAGTTCTTTCTTCTGGAGGAGGTAAACTGTCCTGATTGTTTAACAGTCATAGGCATTCAGATGCTATACTGAGAAAAGCCATGGAAATGGCTGTAAATAAATATTAATATTCACGCCGTATGAGAGGCCAGGGCTCGGCTAGAACATTATCAACATCCCTTGCCACTGCATAGTGCTTTTCATACGCAAGGATCTCACGTTGTTTTTCAGATTATAGGCAAAGGATCACTTCCCCACCACTGAAATTCAACCAGTTCTGGGCTGGAATCCAGCAATCAGTCGATGCCAATAACACACTGCCCATCAGTTTGTGAAAGGGGAATAAGGGACATCATAGCCAATTGAAACCGCCAGGTCAATTTTTAGGGATGAAGACTAGAATTACCTGAGTTGGCACTCAGCCAGGATGACAGGAGTGACACCGTGTAAAAAGAGTCAGGAGAACTTTGAACGACCTCAAGCATAAGGACCACAATTTCATGTGTAGAATGAAAGGTGGCACCTCTGACAACACACTGGGAGCACCATGCTGGAAATTCCTGGCCCAACAGAACCCCACCACCACTTCTTGTACCTGGATTTTCCTTGGTGCTCTCCTAACCCATCATAATGACAAGAGAACCACAAGTGGCAAAACGGAACTGGGCATCAAGAGGTCCTGAATTGCAATCCCGGCTCTGCTACTGACTCACTGGGTGACTGTGGGCAAGTCAAGGTACATTTCTGCCTCAGTGTGCCCATCTGTAAAATGGGGATGATGATAATCCAGCTACCTGATGGGTGCTGTGAGGATTCATTAGTCAATGTCCATGTGGTACTTTGAACATCTAAAGGACAAAGTATTATCTGCAATGGGAAACTCATTATCGTTGTTAAAGGAGGGTGGAAACAGATTTCCAGGTTCCTGCACAAAGTTTAACATGCCACTATAGTTATTACTTATTTTTTCTATTATGGTAGCTCCCAGGAGCCCCAGTTGTGGATCAGGACTCTATTGGGTTACGTGTTATACAAACACAGAACAAAAAGAACTCCACACAGCACCATCCTCCGGGAAAACTCCTTTCTAGGAGTTAATGCTGTCCCTTTCCAGCTCTGTGCCACCTGCCCACTGCAGAGGGGTTAGGAACAGGTCGGGAAAGCAATGTAGACAGTGGGGAACAGCACATAGGAGTCAGTCCTCACCCTGGATGTCCCCGCAGTCTGAAGGTTTTCCAAGTGGATCTCAGTTCATCTTGTGATGGCGGGGCACAGGCTCCAGGGACCTAAACACCACTGCTCCCAGAGGAGACGATACTCAGACTCCAGCCCAACCCAACAACCACCAAAGTCAACAGGATTCTTTCCATTAACTTCACTGGCAGTTGGGGTGGGCCCTTTGTGACCAGAAACTGCCCCTTGTATCCAGTGGGACAGTCTGCAGACTGGGAGAATTTGTCCCCATATAGAAGAAAAACAATGCCCTACCTGACCCCAGGGTACTGCAGTTCATTAAATCTGAAAGGGCTTTAAAACATCCCATTCACTAGTATATGTGGGTTTGTTGACATTCAACATTTTGCACTGATTGGAGAGTAAAGCCAAACTGGTTGGCATTGCTCTTTTTCCTCAATTTCATGTCCTGGTCTTCCTTCGCAACCACGGTATTACAGCTCGTCGGAAACCGGAATTTCTGTCCTGCAGGAAAGTCCAACAGTTCAAAATTTATATTTGTTCAAAATTGGAACAAAAAAGTCAACATTTCTCACGGAACAGAAACACCAAAAAACTGCAGTCTGGGCCCAATTAAATCAGTTCAGTTTGGTAATGTTGAAACATTATGGTACGAAACAGTATATTATAGCATATTCAATAAAACTGAAATTAAGATATTATCAAAGTTGAAATGAAATAAAATGGAATGATACAGCTGAAACAAAATGTTTTTTATATTATCAAAACACAAACGTCAAAATGATTTGTTTCAACACTTTTCCATCAATAATGTCATTGAAAATCAATCAACATGTTCCCACAAAATCGTTCAATGTCAATGAAGCTGCCTTTTCCAATGAACAACTGTTCTGCTGAACGGTTTTCCACTAGCTCTCCCCAGTGATGTGGGGTTTGACTGTCCCACACTGCAGAGGAATATCTTTAAACATTACAAACAAAATCCTTCTTATTGAAATGAAGGAAAAAAACAAACCGTATCACAAAGAGCCAAACTGAAATCCCAGCGTAAGCAAAACTCTCATTGAAATCAAACCCTTCGGCCCACCAGACCCTTTCCCACGTACTTGCCCCAACAAAGCCTTTGATGAACGGTGTCTGCATGGAGGAACTCCCCTGAGCTTGAAATCAATGGATGTTTTGATTGACTGGAAAGACTGGACAATTTGGTCCAGGTACTTTTCTGTTCATTATTAGATTAGTGTAACAACCATTAAAAAACCTCAAACCAGCTAACCTTGGAATCCAAACCACGCGACGGTGCCTCTTTACAACCAACAGACTTTCAATGTGGTAAAAGTTTTAGCTAGCCTTGGTGTTTATTCATCAATAATACTCCTCCTGGGGGAATTAATCCATCGAAAACCTTTGTCGTTCCCTTTAAGTCTAAAATGGAGTAAGTAGCATTATGAGTTAGCCCAGAATGAAGCTCTGTGGCTCTTGTTATGGAGGACCTGAGACACAGCCCCGCTGAAGCTCTTCAGCCAGAATTCCAGCTGGACATTTTCCACCATGCAGTTTCCTGCCTGGTTTTGTGTGGTGCACACAGCCAGCCCAAATATGGCCTTTCAGATTTGGGTTCTATCCAAGCAAAGCCCCATTTTACTTCAATAGGTGAACAGCATGTGGGTCAAGCTAGAACGCATGCCACTTCCTTAAACCAGACAGAACCTCTCCTGCTTCCTAGAGACCATTATAGGAACTTAACGATTCAGGAAGAAAATAAACCAAAAACACTGAAGCTATGAAATAATGAAATACCACAAGCTTTTGCTACAATTAGAAGAGGAGGAACTTGGATTTTAAGCACCTGAATTTTAACATTGCAAATAGGCTTTATAAAATGTTTCCCCCCACCGATTAGGAAGATCAAAAGATCTAAGAAAGCAAGAAACCCTTGAATCCTACACAGTGTAAATCTCATTTAAATATCCCTGCTGCAGTGAACTGGTCTATATATAAAGAGACTGGGGCAGAGGTTAGAAACAAAACACATTGTGTTTGAAGAAACATTGGAAGAATGTGTTTGTATTAATGATGAAATTAGAAAAACCCTTTAAAAACTGAAATCCTTTATTACCAGGTGTTATACTTAACTGAAATTGCTGCTGGAGGCAAGTATTTAAAAGGCATATGCCGTGGAGGGAGTTAAAGCAAGTAGTTCTTCAGCATGTTTTTTTTTAAGGTTTTAAAGAGCAGATTAGACAAACACCTGTCACGGATGGTCTAGCTAATTCTTAGTCCTGCCTCAGTGCAGGGGACTGGACTAGATGACCTCTCACGGTCCTTTCCAGTCCTACAATTCTATGATTTCTATGATTCTGTGGGCCCTGATTCATGAAATTTCCATCAAAATCAATGGGAAGATTCCCCCCAGACTTCAGTGGGAGTTAGATCAGGCCCGTCACACTGAAAATTCAGCCTGATCATTCAGATCCTGAGTTACAGTCTAGAGCTGGGCACATAAAGATGCAGATAATAGGCCGCATAAGATCTGCAGAGTTCTACAATGCTGCCAGCAGTTTCCCCTTTCCCTACTTTCACGTGGAGGTGCGGACCTTCACATTTCAGTACAGCATCAAAAACACCTAAACAACAAATCAATGCCGAATGAATTCAGCCTCTCTCCGGCTTCCAAAGCATCCCACAGGGTGAAGTGGGGAATTTTCTTTTTGCAGTGTCCTAGGCTGTATTACTAAACCAGTAACAAGATTTGTAGAATGCGGGAGATTGGGGGAACTTTAGATGGTATCATTGCAACAGATGGTGCTGCACAGGAACATTATTTTATGAACTTCTCCACAAAGAAAAGAAAGCAATGACCTCGGCAGGAACAAAAATATGTATCTTTCTTCTTGCAGAATCACACAGGTGATGAAACAGAAACACTAAGAATAATTAGACCCCAGATCCTGCAGAGCTTACTTGCATGAGGAGACCCCACTGAAGCCAATAGACTTACTCATAAGAATAAGGACTCCTCACAAGAGTCAGGCTTGCAGGATCAGGTCCCTCAGTTTACACACTGTATGAAATCTCTGCATAGCTACTGAATTTCCCTGAAGGCAGATTAGCACCAAGAGGGCTGGAAACAACTGGGATATCTGGGGTAAGGAAGCTAGTGAACATAGCAGTAAACTGCAAGAGCCGAATCCTGCAGCCCTTACTCTCATAAATAGTCTCACTGATTTACTTTGGGCTCCTTATATGAGAAAGTGCTACAGGGTTGGCCCCAGGAATGTAACTACAGCTGCAACCTAATCCACTTCCCCTTCCATAATAAAGGTACTTAATGAGAATTTGCAAAGATTTATGACCATAACAATCACCCCTTCTCCTCTTACCCCCTTTCAGCATGCAAACAGTTTGGGTTACTCCGATATTCTCAAGGGAAAGAAAAGTGTAATTAGTAGCTAAGAAGTGTTAATGTGTACATGAGAGAGAGACTGGAGAACATTTTTATTCTCAGGTTTTCTCATCGCTTGTTCCCTCTTCTGAGCACTTTGGAAAGAAACTAACTACTCCCATATGCCTGATTTCTTATTATGCTTCAAAAGATATGGGGATGAAATCCTGGCTCTAGTGAAGTAAATAGGAGTTTTGTCGCTGTCTCAATGGAGCCAGGTTTCTACCCAGGGACCAAAGACTCAATACAATTACTCACAAAAGTCCCCCCAAAGGCAGCAGCACTACTGATACTACTATGTATGGGATATCTGTGTAAGTAAGAGTTTGCAAGATCAAAGATAGCACCAGCTACTTATTAAAAATGGAGGCAAGTGTATCACTGTTATGCTGGCTTCGTGCATGCCTTTAAAATGTGCCACTCAGGGTATGTCTATGCAGCAGCTGGGAATTGACCAATGCAGCGATGTGGACACAGCCTCCAGAGTATACACAGCTATCTCCATAGTGAAGACATACCCTCAGGCTAGCTGTCTGAATACAATCCTGCCCAGCCCCCAAGGTACATTCTCGGGTGGTTAGCTCAAGCTGCCACCCATGTCATTGCGACCACACTGCTATTTTTAAGGCACTAGCTTCAGCAGAGCTAGCGTGTGCACGTCTACCCAAGTTGGAAATTACACGGCCCTGCTGCTGTGTAGATGTACCCTCAGTCTTTTCTGCAGGAAAATGGGCTTAATCCTCTCCCATGACAGCCACATGGCGTTTCAGCACTGATTTCCATGAGTCTGGGCCTTGGGAGTTTTGCCTAGGAAGTCTTTGATGTACAGAGCCAGATTCTCAATACTGCTCTGAACCCACAAACAGGGTTGATTCTTCAAGAGAGGTCCACTCCAATTTAGGCAGCCAGACGTGAGGCCACGCTTCTGAAAGAGCTCCCAGCCCCGCACCGAAAGCCTGGTTGTAAGGGTCACGGTGGGAGTTATTGGCTGCAGGGCACTTAAAAACATCTGACTGCTTATTCTGGTGCCTAAATGGGAACTGGGCCCTTTTGAAAACCTGGCCCTGTCACAGACCTCCTCCTGCTCAAAACGATGAGTTATCCTAAATGCCTAGAAATTAAAGGAACCCCGTATATTTTCAGCCTCCCCACAGGCAAGAAATCAAAGACGATATTTATTTGAAAATAGCAGAACAAAACAGAACAAAACCCCTTTGGTTTATCCCTAAAAAATTATCCACCAAAATAAGTTTGGGTCCCACTGGGTGCTGGGTATGTGGAATCGATGTTGCTTTTTTAATCTTCCCCATGTGTACACACTAGATGGCGCTCTACATCGTGTAGTGAAGAGAGGTGAAAAAAGCTAGCTCCCAAGCAATCTCAGATTGTGCAGACATAAGAAACAAGGCTATGGAGCGGATTGTGATAGAAGGGACTTGTCTCTTTCAGCTTTCTCTGAGGACTTGTCTATTCATTCTCTTAACTAATCAGCCTTTGCCCTGATCAAGACATTCCACGCAGATAACATTGTGAACAGGGGCCAAGGTCACCAGCCTACTCCGGTGATGCAAAGCAGCCACAAATCTGGTTTAACTGGACAGTCAGAGCGGGTTTATGGCTGCTTTGTATCTTAAGAGTGGCGCAAAGCAGCTGGAACATACAGGTGAATCTGGCCCTGTAAAGGACATGGAGCCCTGCACCATGTGCGAGGTAATCCCTTTTGCACAGCTCTCCTGCCCCAACCCCGTGCCCGCAGGCCCACTGCCAGAGGACGCGCCACAGGTACAGCAGCACGTGTAGGGTTTACCTCACAGTGAAGGTGTTTTGCCCACAGATAAATATCACGCTAACCTGATGGTCAGTTTGTAACAGGAACTCCAATTACCAGATTACCTATTTTAGGTATGTCTATGACCTGCCCCCATTACCACAGTATCTGAGCACCTCACAATCTTTAGGTGTTTATCCTCATAATACCCCTGTGAGACAAGGCAGGCCTATTATCCCCACGGTACAGGTGGGAAACTGAGGCACGGAACAGCTAAGCGACTTGCCCAAGGTCAAACAGGAAGTCTGTGGTAGAGCAGGGAACTGAACCTGGTCCCCTGAGACCAGGCAAGCACCTGAAGCACTGAACAACATTTCCCCTCTCTGACTCCATTCATCATCTTATGCTGCATTTGATGATGCCAGCTTCCATCACCCACTAGTAAAATTTTCAAACAAGCTCCTTTGTGCTGTCCCCCAGGCTGCCCCCCAGGGCTAGGGAGGAGCTCCCTTTAAATAGCCGCAAAGCAACCTTACTAACCTCCTTCAGACGTCTCCTCAAAACTCTCCTTTGCCACGAGGCCTACACAAATCTCTACAAGTTAGGCAGCTGGTGTGCTTGGACCACTGCCCATCATACTGGCCAACACTGTCTCACTGCACTCCCCCGTCTGTCTGAGTAGTTGTCTCTTGTCTTGTATTGTAAGCTCTTTGGGGCAGGGACCGTTTTTTTGTTCTGTTTATATGATGGGTCTATGACTGGGGTTTGTAGGCCCTACTGCAATACAAATACATAATTCAGGACTCCCATTCTCTCCCATGGTCTTCCTTACACAGCCTAAGCTCACTATAAGCAGGTTGCAAAGTCACTATAAGCAGGATGCAACACTGTCATCAATTCAAGTGTGTTTGGGAGAAGCAGAGTTCATAGAACAAGGCGCCTCCCGCAAAAACATTTAAAGCTCTGGCTTCATGTAAACGAGCTTTCCTGAACTCCAGCCTCCCCAACACAAACCGTCTCTTGGAATAGAAAAACCAGCCAAAAAATAATGACTCCGTCCTTGAACACAAGGATTGGGAAGCTTAAATCTGCTTTAACGGCAAAACTTCCGACAACGAGCACACACTGGGGGGGTATATAAACCAGGAATTAAAAAACCAAAAGAATTAAGATCAAGCGAATGCCTGAATATAATTATCTGCCCGCAGAGAATACAAACAATATAAAGGCTCACAGTTCCAGTATTGTGGGGGCCACATCAACATCTAGAAACCAAAGACTCTCTCAACCAAGCTGCATGACGGAGGGGAAAAAAATCTCACTTACCCTGAGGAAATTTGTACGGTACATAAAGTCTCCCCTACCAGGCACAGAGTTATGACTGAGGACAGTTGTGGCTCACAATTGCTAAAGCATCTCCCCTTAGAGAGAAGTGGGTTTTTGGTGTTTACATCAAGTAGTTTGCTCTGCAGTACTTTACTCATGATGGTTGGGCCATCTGGGCTGCTTGCAGTTCTCATTCATTGCGCTAGTTCTTTTTAAAACATTCCCCCCTGTGCACGCATAACCCTACCCAAAATGCATGCTCTCTTCTGGTCTCTCACCGAGTGGCAAATGACTCCCACTCCGCTCCTCTGAACTATGCTGTCCAGATGAGCTCTGGCCATACGACCTCGCAATAGTGGCTGACCTCCAGAGTCCCGGAGGCTCTGATTTCATTTCAGGCTCTTTGTGTGAATCGAGGCTTGAGGCACAGGGGCTGGGAAACTCACTGCACAAGAAGGTCCTTTACAGCTGCTCCCAGCTGCTACGAACTTGCTTTTCCTGCCATTCTTTTCAGGAACTGAACAACTCCCAGCTCACTTTGACCCTCATGCATTACTGGTTGCCTTGAAAAAAACCAAGAGGATATTCATACAAGGACACGGAACTTCCTAGGTCTAGAGGCATCAGGGAGGAAACTCCCAGCCTGACAGAGAAACCTTGAATAATCTTTCATCTCTTGCAGAATGCTGTAGCCTAATGACATTAGCTCAGCTTTTCTCTAGTGCAACTGGCAGCAGCATTACAAAGGCAGGGAGATTAAAACATATGAAATAAACGTTCCTTGTGTGACTGACAGCATAATGACATTCCAGCGGGCGACTGAATCGGTGCACGGCTAACAAAGGATCAGAGAGAAACAGTGAGGCTCACAATACCATCAACAAACACGTATTTTTCTTTCAGACATTTCTTACTCGATTGAATTAACCCCATAGACTTGAAGTTTTCCCCAGGCTGCATACAGTCATGTGCCGGGTAGAGGGGATGGTAGCTCAGCTCTATTAAAACACAGGCTCACCTGCTATTGAACTCTGTCAACTCAATAGACTTGTTCAGGACCAGAGCAGAGATTTCTGTGTTTTAAAGTCAATGAGACCATTGTGGGCTGTTTCCCCTCCTTCCTTCCCTTATGAACTAAGTACTCGCAAAACTGAAATGGAGAAAGCTGTTGTAAGCACTGAACTTCCCTTGATATTCAAACCTCATGCAAATGCCCATGTAGGTGTCACACCTCCCAAATAAAATCACCAAGATTGTTTTTAAATAAACCTCACTGTAGGTGAGCTGCCTTTTAAACAGATGCAACGCAGTCTAAGAGGAGAGGTGATTATTCCACTTGATTTAACATACAGCATTTTAGATCAGTTTCACTTATTGTCTGGAACCACAGTAGGTGTTGAGACTTTCACTTTTTAGCACAGAGCTTTGCTACAAGTTCTTTGCCGTAGGAGTCTGCTATCCTACAGGTATTATAATTTAATTCATCGGTTAAAAAAAAGAGTCTGATCTTGCTGTACTTCTGTTATCGGCCTCTCCAAACACTTATGTCCCGATTAAAAGGATCTCATGATAGCATGCACCAGCTACTAAAGCTCATCTTTTATTCCAAATAGATATTCTCCCTTTATCTCCTCTGTGATCAACATTGCTTCTCTCTTCTCAGCCTGTGAGGGGCACTGTGGTGACAATATACAGTCCAATTTGAATGATCTCTTAAGAATCCAAACACATCAACTTCATGAAACATGTAAAATCCACTGATCCCCTCTATCTTCCCTTAAGTCTGCTATTTAGCTGCTGCTGTTAATAAACATCTATGAATATTAGTATCTAAAGGCTTTTCCATTTCAGTGTAAAGATCCTGGCCCTTTTTGTTACTTTTTAGATAAAGCATTCAGTGCCCATGGAGGTTCCCTAAGGCCACAGAAAGTGAACTAAAATGTTTATATCCTGTAATGATGCTGTTTAGTCTGCCTGCTCGAAAATAAAAATAAATCTGAAACCTAAGATGGTGATTCCAAAGACAAGCAATCAAGAGATACTAGCAAACATATGGTGATATTCCCAGTATTCTGTTCTACTCAAAGATCATGACAAATGCACGTAAAGATTTTTTTAAATAATGTTTTAAAACAGAGCCATTTAAGTGATTACCAACTTTCTGATCCTGCAGCTCTGAGATTCCTGGAACTACATGTTAGTAAGGATTACTCACATGAATAACGGTTGCAGGATTGGGTCCCTAGTCATGAATAGCCCCATACAAAGAACTCACTGTACTTCAATCTCCACAGAGCTAATAGCAAACCAGTGAAACTCAACACATCAAACAGCAAACAAACTGAAGCAATTAATGTAAACGCTCCAGTATCAAATGGTAAAACACGGTGATTACATGAAGAGCCTGAAGGGGAACTACTCACATGAGCAAGAGCTACCAGATCAAGCCCAAACTCTTTGAAAATTAAACCCCCGACACTAAGAAATCTATTGTGCAATAATGTATGTCACTGGCATATGGTCAGATTCTGTATTCCTTGCTCAGGCAAGATTTCCAGGATTAGGCCAACCCACAGTGCCATCTCCTCTGCAATGAATCAAGGAACCCATTGTCAAAGAAACAGATTTCCTGAATTACCAACCATAAATAATGGCAGACCCTCTCCCAAAGCCATGTGTTTATTTTTCAAAGTCAAGAGTTGATTAAAGTTCTTGAGGTTTTCAGATTTGTTTTTAATATTTCCTTTCTGATAGAGGGTCAGTCCATGGAAAATTGGATAAGCGCACACTAAAAATATCATTCTGTAGACAGCTTCAGCCCTCACAAGAGGAAATCTTTAGTCTCAGAAAAAACACACCCTGCAATCTGAGAAAATAAGGTGCATTCTATCCTGTGCAATATATGGAAGTACAGTGGTCTCTTCCCTTTGCAAAAAATACATTGCACAAACGCTTGGGCTAGACTCTGACTTTCCGTATGATGATACTGCTGATTTCAGTATAGTCATCACAATTTTAACCAAATACCACCTTCCACTAAAATATTAGTAAGAGTTAAATGACAATTAGATACAAGTTTTAGAGTGACTTCAAGTCCCTTCTTTTTTGCTTGTTTGCCGGATGCAAAACCCCAATATTTCTATTGTGCAAAAGAAGGACAACCTATTCTTAGATCCAACAAGTCATTTTCATATGAACTTGCCAGAGGACACAACTTTATTAACTTTAAATTTCTACGACACATCAGAAAAAAAATCTAACTAATAACATGAGGAGTATTGCCCTATGGCTTTAATTTCTGTTTTCACATTGTCAAGGGCTCCCACTTACTTTCTTTTCCAGCAAATGAAAAATTAATTACTTTAACAGAAAGCTAAAACAAAGACACTTTAACAACATTTGCTTTCTTTCCTGACTTTGTTCATGGCTATTTATGGATAATTACTACCACTGACATTTTTATTATTATCAGACTGCCCAAAATTATGAGTGAAACTTATAACTTTCCTCATACTTAAATGGAGGAAATATATTTTAAAGACTAGATGCTTAGGGGTTGTTTATTTGCTTGATTTTGTAATACCTGATAACATATGTATTTCTACACTGTCAGTTGCTCACTTTAAAATACAGTCTTATCTCATTTTCACAGGGATTACTACCTGATTTTACAAATACAACAGCAAATTTAAGGGAACTCTGAGGCTTTCCTCTGCATGACATTTTTCTTTCTTAAAAAGAAAGATGAGCCAGGCAGTTTACAAAAAATAAAAATCGAACAAAGACAGGGCTCTGGAGCATATTGCTAAGTTTTCATCTACTTTCATCCACAAGCAGTTTATTTTTCCTACAATGAGACTTCTTTAAAAAACAAAAAGTTCAGTTTTCTTGCAACAAGTCTTTTTTTAAAGATCATCTAAAGCAATGTTCGTATCAGGATGGTGTCTAAAATTATCAGCCAAATTTCCACTGAAAATAGTGATTTAGGCCCTGATCCTGCAAACTTGTTCAATTTTACACACTTGAGTGATCCCATGGTGTGTGTGATGTTAAGTACATGGAAGTTGGAAACACACACAAAAAAATCAAGTGAAATGCTGAGTTAAGTCTTTTAGATCATCACAGCAGAAAAACACAACTGATAGTACCTTGAGCCAGACTTTCAAAATATAGTTTGCTATCAACTTATGCCTGGTCTACACTACAGAGCTAGGTTGTCATCAACCTAACCCTGTAAGCATCTACACTAAAATGTAGCTCTCTCCGACGGAACTCACCCACTATACCGACTTAATAACTCCATCTTTGCGAGCGGCGTAGCATTTACGTTAATGTAATTAGGTCAACGCAGTGTCAGTGTAGACACTGACTGCACTGCTTACATTGACTGCTGCTGCCTTTCAGAAACTGTCCCACAATGCCCCACTCCGGCAGTTAAATCGATGCAAGAGCTCCTGGTGAAGACACACACTGAGGGCACAGGGAGAGTAGTGTGTACATGTAAAACTGATTCAATTACTGCAGTGGCTGTACCTGGTCGTAACTTAGGTCAGCTTAGTTTTGTAGTGTAGACTGCCCTTAGCCTTCAAAATATACCTTAAAAACACCCAACAATTTCCTAAACATCCTGACATGGTACTTCCCTTCCTTAATGAGGAGGAGGAGGGGGTATGAATACCTATTGCTTTTTTGTTTGTTTTAATCACTAAAGAAGCCTTACAAAGAAAATGAGCCAGTCACTAAATAAATCACATGCTATAGGTGGTTGAAAACTTTGGAGCCCAGTTCAAGAGCTGATTGTCCCTGAGAGGAACCCTCCTTATAAAATGACTTTTGCTATGGACTCCCCACACTGGGCTCCCCCTGCACTGATGGGGTTAGGATGAGTCCTGTTCCCCTCTTCTCTCCCCCACCCCGTTTCCCCTTCACTGATGCAACTGTGGACAAATGAGACATTGCTGATCATGTTGCATGACCTGATCCTGGCAGGCATTTGGGAAGGGATGTGGGGAAAGCTATGGAGGTTGGAGAGGCAGAAGAAACTTTGAGGATCAGGGCTGGGAAGGGCTTTGGGAATCAGGGCTGGAGGGAGCACTATCGGCTGAGGAGTGTCTTTGTGGATCAGGGTTGGACTGGGGATTATAGGGTGTCTTCAGGGATCAGGGCTGGTGGGCTGGAGGGGTGAGGGAGCCATAGGGATCAGGGGCAAGGGGGTGTCTGGGGATCAGGGCTATGGGGAGTATGAGGATCAGGGCTATGGGGATCAAGGGCTGTGAGGGCCTACGGGGTTCGGGGCTGTGAGGGCCTTTGAGAGTCAGGGCTGAGGTGTGTTCGGGGCTAGGAGCTATGGGGATCAGGGCTACGGGGTGTCTTTGGGGATCAGGGCTAGGGGCTATGAGGATCAGGGTTATGGGGGGTCTTTGGGGATCAGGGCTGGGGGCTCTCAGGGGTCTTTGGGGATCAGGGCTGAGGTGTGTTTGGGGCTAGGGGCTATGGGGATCGGGGCTGGGAGCTATGGAGATCAGGGCTATGGGGTATCTTTGGGCATCAGGGCTGGGGGCTCTGAGGGGTCTTTGGGGATCAGGGCTATGGGGTTTCTTTGGGGATCAGGGCTGGAGCAGGGAACCTCTCTAACTCCCCCGCCCAGCCCCGGACGAAGCGCGAGGGCAGCGGCTCCCGCCCCAGTCCCGTACCTGTACCAGGCGAAGCCCCTCTCGTAGCCGCGGTCGAAGAAGTGGGGCTCGGCCCCCGCTGCCCGCACGTCGGGGTGCACCCGCAGGAACTCCAGCAGCGCCCGCGTGCCGCCCTTCTTGACGCCCACGATGATGGCCTGCGGCAGCCGCTTGCTGCCCTCGCCCAGCAGCAGGGCCAGCGTGCCCGGGGGCTCCCCGCCGCCGCCCGACCCCGCGCCCCGGCCGGGCGCGTCGGGCCGCCGGCGCTGCTGCTTCGGCCGCTTCCTCCGGGCCGCCGGCCGCCAGCTGGCCAGCGAGGGGGACCCCGGCTCCAGCGGCCCGCCGCCGCCCGCCGCCTGCTCCGGGGCGGCCGCCAGCAGGGGCCCGGGCAGGCTGGGGCAGCGCTCGGCCAGGCAGTAGAAGACGTAGAGGGACATGAGCAGGGACATGAGCATCAGCAGGAACTTCTTGAAGACGCTGCGGGGCAGAGGCTCGGGGCAGGCGGCGGGGGCAGGCGGCCCGTTCCCTGCCATGCTAGCCCGAGGCATCTGCCCGGCCCCCCGGCCATGCTAGGCAGGTGCCATGCCCCCCGCCCCCGGAGTCAGCAGCCAGCGGGGGGGCGCAGGGCTGCCCCGGGCCGCATGGTCACTGAGCTGGAGCTGGGAGGGGGCTCGCCTTGTGTCCCCCGTTTCCCGCCCACCCCCGGTCTCTTAAGGGCGACGCTTCAGGGGGGCATCACCGGCAGGCGGCTCCTGCCAACCTCCCCGCAGGAGGGGAAGCCCCGACGCGAACAGATCCCGTCTCTCAGGGGAGGGCGAGTCGCTAACGGAGTCCCTGAGCGCAGGTCCCGGTCCCACCTATCGCCGGCCCCCGCCCGGCCAGTCCCCTGGCAGTGGGGTGGGGATGTCACAGTCTGCACGACTGAAGCAGCGGCTCGCCACAGCCCCACCACCCGCTGCGCACCCCCGGCAGGGGAGAATCGCTGCGAGCCAACGGGACAGAGCCGCCCCCGGCTCCCGGCTTCGCCTCCCTCCTCCGGCTGCAGCCTCTGGCTCCGCTCTGTTGCCACCTGGGCTGACGAGACCTGCCGGGGGGGGGGGGGGGAGGGAGCGCTCCGGGGCCTGCTGTCACCGCCCCTCTAGCCTCCAGCTGCTGCCACACGTGGAGCCGGAGCAAAACTTCTCCGAAGGCAGCGAGCGGGGCGCGCCCCTGAGCGAGGGGAATGCGGCGCGCAGAGCCGGGGCTGGACTCTGGAGCGGGCCGCGTGTCGAGCAGCCCTTGCTGGTGACCCAATGGAGTGAGAGGGGCGTGGGCGGCTCTGAATACCCCACCCCCCTTCCCCGAGTCGCGGGAGCCACTGGTACATTGCACGCTGTGTTTATATCAGCCTCCAGCTAGAGGTGGATTTGGTAGCCAAAGGTTCATCTAATTCTCTATTGTCATAAGCTCAGGCAGATTTAGGGGAAAACCAGCTTGTAATTCACCCTAAGCGTTTGATAGCTGCTTCTTCTTCACCAAACACGTTTTAAACAGAGCAAGCACAGAAGTCGCTTCTTTTTATGGCGGAAGCCCTATTAGGATTCTTACTAGGGATGAAAGGAAGTAGGGTTCTAGAGAAATGTACTAGGGGGTCTGTCGAAATTATTCTAAAACCCTATGGAATTTCATAATGAATGATCTACTTTCCGTTGAATGTTTAAGGCATCCTATAGGATTTATTAATAGAGAATTGTATCCCTGCCTAAATAGGATCCTTTAAACATTCTATAGAAAGGATCTCATCCTATAGGATTTGGGGTGATTTCTATAGAACCCTATTTTAAATCATCTTCTAGAATTTCATAGAGAATTATAAAATTCTATATATTAAAAATTCTCTATTAAATTAGATAGGACTTTTCCATAAGGGCTTTGTATCAGGACAAACATGGAGTTTAGACCTATCCAGTACTGTATCTGGCTGTGTAACCATCCATCCACCTAGGTTTTCATACTATATCCATCACCATGGTATTGGAGCACAAATTTCTGATTTAGGCCCTGATCCTGCAAACACTCAAGCACATGAGTAATTTTACACATAGGAGTAATTCCACTGAAGTCAATGAGACTACTTAGATATATACAATTAGGTACCTGCATAAATCTTTGTAGAATTGTGGTCATAGACTGGTAGGAGGCAATTTATAAAGTACATGAAGTCCTGAAACCAGATCCAGCCCCAATGATTTCAGTGGAACACACTTATGCTTTCAGGATCAAGTTGCATGATTGGGCCCTCAGTTTGTCATAAATATACACATATTGCTTTCAGAATTTATTATTCTCCATTGAGAGTAAATAAAATATTGAAATAGCTATCATCTTCATGCCTGGAATGCCTGATACTAAGGGCTTCATCATTTCATTGCCTGTGGGAATGTCCTTTTAATATGAAATGTTTGTCATAGATTATAGAGTTTTTAAACACACGTGCACATGAAACACTTGACTTGGATTTTTTCTTCTGTTTATTTGGTGTGAATCTAGCTAAGCAATTAGACTTCAGCTACTTGGAAGAAGAACTTGTGTATTTTCAAATTATTCAGTGAAGATTAAAAAATGGCAATGAATACTGTTTAGCCATCTGCAGCGTGGGTTGAGTTATACAAATGTGTTTGTAAATAGAAAACAGACTATAATTCATAAACATTTACAATGAATTATTCTACTAGGTCTGCTTAGAAATTTGATAACACTTTTTTTCTCTTTCAGCAAATAAACATCCTCCGGAGGGAGGGGGAGAGGGATAAAATAGGACAGGAACGGGATCCTGGCTGGGAGGGGATTGGAATTTGACCTCCCCAAGAAACATTTGAATTGGCACCACTTCAGGTGTGCATGCACAAATCCCGTTCACTTCACTTAGGGTAAAAGGTATGGATCTGGAGGCAGAGTTTGGCACTAATTGGGGTTAAAGATGAAGTCTTGCTGATATTTCTATTCTAGATTTATGCATTTTGGTGTAAACACTGTTGCAGAATACTGTACTTCCAATGTTAGAAATATTAGGTGAGTACAGTTTTATTTATCTATATTTGTGAGTGTACGCACCTCACCTGTTTCAGCTTTAATACAAACCATTTTTCAGGGTAATATTCATGATTTTTCAGGAAGTTTGCACTTCAGAACAAGGGGTGTTTCACATTGTAGTTGCACTGAACATAGCAATATTGATACACATTTTGCCATCATGACGGATTCATTTATATTTTTGTTCTGTCCTTTTCTCCTTTCTTTTATAGTTTTAGCTAATCTATCTAGCTATCTTAAGGTTTTGTATTGCCAGCCATCATCAGCTGAGTACCTTCCACAATTAGCAAATCCCTAATTCCCTAGTAGACTTCATGGAATCTCTGGCTATTCTCTTCGGAAGCCCTGTCTGGGGTAGGTTTCTTTAAAGGAAGCACAAAAGGGTGTCCAATGCTGTGAATCTTATTTCAGTTATTGGGGGAAAGCTTTCTCATGTTTGGCAGGATTTCTGAAGATTGGGACAGGCCCAACAAAGAAAGTAATAGAACGCCACTAGCCACAGCCCCCAACTAAAACCTATCCAGAGTATCATCAAGGATCTACAACCTATTCTGAAGGATGATCCCTCACTCTCACAGACCTTGGGAGACAGGCTAGTCCTCGCTTACAGACAGCCCCCCAACCTGAAGCAAATACTCACCAGCAACTATACACTACACAACAAAAACACTCACCCAGGAACCTATCCCTGCAATAAACCCCATTGCCAACTTTGTCCGCATATCTATTCAAGAGACACCATCATAGGACCTAACCACATCAGCCACACCATCAGGGGCTCATTCACCTGCACATCTACCAATGTGATCTATGCCATCATGTGCCAGCAATGCCCCTCTGCCATATACATTGGCCAAACTGGACAGTCTCTACGCAAAAGAATAAATGAACACAAATCAGACATCAAGAATTGTAACATTCAAAAACCAGTCGGAGAGCACTTCAATCTCCCTGGACATTCAATAACAGACTTAAAAGTGGCCATTCTTCAACAAAAAACCTTCAAAAACAGACTTCAATGAGAAACTGCAGAACTGGAACTAATTTGCAAACTGGACACCATCAAATTAGGCCTGAATAAAGATTGGGAGTGGCTGGGTCACTACGAAAAGTATTTTTCCCTCTGTTGATACTCACACCTTCATGTTAACTATTGGGAATGGCCACATCCACCCTCGTTAGCACTACAAAAAGTAATTTTCCCTTTGTTGATGTTCACCCCTTCTTGTCAACTGTTGGAAATAGACTACGTCCACCCTGTTTGAATTGGCCTCATTAGCACTGACCCACCACTTGGTAAGGTAACTCCCATCTTTTCATGTGCTGTAATATATATACCTGCCTACTGTATTTTTCACTCCATGCATCTGATGAAGTGGGTTTTAGCCCACGAAAGCTTATGCCCAAATAAATTTGTTTTAGTCTTTAAGGTGCCACAAGGACTCCTTGTTGTTTCTGAAAGATTGTAAAGACTCTGGATTCATCTAATCTTCCCTGGAAGTTCATTCTATAGCCAGATCCCCTTCGGGGATTGCTAGTGTATTCTTTAAAAAGAAAAGGAGTACTTGTGGCACCTTAGAGACTAACCAATTTATTCGATGAAGTGAGCTGTAGCTCACGAAAGCTTATGCTCAAATAAATTGGTTAGTCTCTAAGTTGCCACAAGTCCTCCTTTTCTTTTTGCAAATACAGACTAACACGGCTGTTACTTTGAAACCATTGTATTCTTTGTTTCACTTTCTTCTTCTCATCATTTAAATTGCTCATCAATTTTTAAAGATGTGATAAATTAATGAAAAAGAAATATAAAATCCTGCAGGTGCTTGTGGGATGGTTCCTGAACTGATCACAGTATTTCCTCAAAGAGATTCCTTGTTTTCAGCTGACTCTCAGAAAACATTTTTTTCTTAAATCTTACAGGCATCCTTTTTTTGGAGGGAAAAGGAGAGAAATGGAGGAAGTTTATCATAAAAATTATTTTAGCCTTTAGGATTTACAAGGCTTGATCTACAGCCCATTGATATCAATGGGTCTTAAGCACATGCTTAAAGTTAACTCTGTGTTAAGAGTCTTGCTGAATCAGGGCTATGTTGCGTTTCATCAGTAAATCTCAGAGCTCTTTTTAAGGGTGGTTGAGCACCATTTTCCCCCTTTTTACCAATGGGAATTGAGGCACTGGGAGGTTAAATCAGTCCTCCAAGCTAGTCCGGCAAGTCAGAGGCACAGCTGGGAATAGATCCCAATATTAGTTAGTTTCAGGCTTTTGTCGTTAGCACTGGATCATGCTGCCTTGCCTGAAGAAGCAGATATTAGCGCTAACGTTACTTACAGACTTTCATCAGACAGCCCTGTTTGCACTCGCTCACTAGAGGGATTGAACCATCCCATACGTGGCCCCAGCCCAACTATACGATACAACTGTAAATGGTTTTTTTGGTTATATTTCTGGCAGTGAGCACAGTTCTCCCATTGAAATTAATGGCAAGACACTCGCTGACTTCAATGAGAGGAGGATCTGGCCTATTATCTGAAGTGGCTAGTGATTTGGGGCGGGGGGGAGTTTAATTCTGGAGGGATGTCACAAATTATGAGGCACCTTAAAGGGGCTTGATTTGCAAGAAGTGCTGAGCAGAGGCCTTCTGAGAATTGGGTCCCAGTGGAGGGGCGTTGGGTGCCCAGAAGCAGGAGTCCCTTTTGCACATGTCAGCCTGTGCCATTCTTTAGGTTAGGAAGGTTTTTTCCATACTATTTAGGAGCCTCTGGGACTGCGAGTTACAGCACATGACACCTTGGATGCATCATTAATGGGTGACCAGTTATAGCCTCTATTGGAATTTAATTGATTGATTTTTTTTTTTTACACTAGCGACTCCCATAATGTAGATAGGACCAGGAATTAAACTGGGAATTTGGGGATGAGGGGACGTGGATGCCTGGGGCTCGCACATCCTGACATCTCATTACAAGGTTGGAAGCCAAAGGGAGCCACTTGGTGTCAGGAAGCTGCTCCAGAAGAAAACATCCCATTGTACCAGGGGAGGTGGGGTAATGAACAGAGGAGAGAGAGCCAGATTGATAACCAAGGGGCAGGCTGACCCCGAACGGGTTTGTGTGACAAAAGCCCCTTCATTTAGAATGAATAGGAACAATAGTTAATGGGGCTGGGCCAGCAGCAGCCTGAGGATTTGAGAGCCCAGAGGAGAAGAGTCAATGGAGGGTCCTGTTTTACCCAAATCCTCTATTGATCTCAGTAATCTCCTGGGCTTTCCCCTCCTTGAAATTGCTCTGAAAGTTCAAGGACTTTTTGCCTCTGAATTGTGTGGACGTACGCATTGTCCGCTAGGAATTCCACTGAGGCCATCTAACTCATAGCATGTGTGATCCAGCCTGAGACAGATTTAAAGCTGGCCCTTGCAAGGCAAATGCTGTTGCACGGATCACCGGGAGGAAGAGCTCTCTCTTGAACTCTGGGTTTGTCCTAGTGGATTTTTCATCTGTGGTTGGAGGCTCAGGGGCTCCGTGCTCTGCAGATGCCTCCCTTTGCCTTCAACTCAGGGATAAAAAACACTTAAGGGAGTATTGTAGCATTAATGGGCACTGCTGCAGCATGGGGAGGGGGCATAAAAAGGGGGAGCATGCATGGGAATGACACTGCTACACCCTGTCCTAGGCTGCAATATATGCTCCCTCCAGTCGTCCCACACCAGCTGACATGGAAGGGGTGTGTGGCTACAACCTAACTCCTGCCCCTCACCTGCAGGATGTCTCACTCTATCACTCCCATGTTGTGTTCAGGCACTGACATCCTGTCTGCTGGGAAAGGATCCTTTGTCCCTCCCCCACACCCCTGAGCATCTGCCAGAGGCTGCTGGAATCTCCCCCCTCCCTCGTTAACGTTCGAAGGAATCCCACAACTAAAGATAAATTGAGGTTTTACCCAGAGGAACGTTCTGATGGGAGCTGCACAGAGCTGAATGAGGAAACGGTCCAGGATTGTTCATGGTTATTAATTTTTTTTATTATTTCTACCATTAAATGAGGCAGGGCACGTCCATACTGGGGATATTTTGACAGAATAGGGCCAGTTCCTCACCTGGTAGAGATGAGAGTGGTTCAATTATATTGACTCCAGTACAGCTGCGCTGGTTCATACTAGCTGAGGATCTGGCCCATCGTGTAAGTCTCATCTACGTACCCAGAAGCTCATTTCTTTCTCTGTGTTTTATCATCTTGTGTGCTCAGAGTGCGAGTGCTTGAGGGCTGGGATCCTTTCCCCCGCCCTCCACCACCACCATATGTGAGTGCAGGGCCTGGCACCATGGGGCCCTGATTCCAGCTTGGGCACTACTGCTGAAATACAGCACTTCAGTGTCTGTCCATCCTTGGGCACATGCAACAACAAAGGATAAAGCCCCCAGCTAAGCCAGGAGAGTGAGGGAGGGTCAGGGGGGCTCTATGCACCCCTTGTGGGAGTGAAAGAGGTCAGAGAGGGGGCATGGAAGATGGAGAGCAGAACTGGTGTTCCAAGCTACCCTTTTCCTTCACCTCCACTCTTCAGGGTTGGCACTCTGCAGAGTGTGGGCGGGGGGAGCATCAGGCGCCTCTCTTTTTGGGCAGACTCCTGCAAATATATGGGCTGCCATCTGTGCTGTAGTTAATGCTGCTGATGGGAGCTGCACCCAAGCAA
Source organism: Lepidochelys olivacea (assembly GCF_965140295.1). Classification (NCBI taxonomy): domain Eukaryota; kingdom Metazoa; phylum Chordata; order Testudines; family Cheloniidae; genus Lepidochelys; species Lepidochelys olivacea. The sequence continues at coordinate 20,940,473 of NC_140424.1, forward strand.
CAGAGGGAAGAATCAGGCGCTTCTTTACCAGTTGATAAGAGGGATGTACAGGCGCTGGTCAGTGTCTGTGCAGCCCCCTGGAGATGCAGAATGCTTGAAGGTAGATCAATGGATATCAATTGGCCATGACCAAATTCAGGCTGGAAATTAGAAGACAGTTTCTAACCACTGGAGTGTGTGAGGTTCTGGCACAGCCTCCCAGTAGGAGTTGTGGGGGCAAACAGTTTTAAGAGAGACAAATATATGACTATGATTGTATGCTGGGGATGCTTGGGATGGAAGAGGGAAGGGTTTAGCAGCCCTGGGGATCACTTATGGTTTATGGCTTATGTTCCTAAAGCTCGTGCTTCAGGGCTTCAGTTGGCTACCAGCAAGGGTCAGGAAGGGATATTTCCCCCAATGTATTCTGGGTGGTTTTTTGATCTCCTTCCCCTGAAGCATCAGAGCTGGAGATGGGAAACTGGGTGGAGTGGGCCAGGGCACTGAGCAGGGACAGAACATTCTCTCTCTCAGGTGCTTGGCTGGCTGCTTCTTGTTCCTGTGCTCAGGATCTAACTGATCACCATACGTGGGATCAGGAAGGAATTTTTCCCCAGTTCAAATTGGCAGTGACCTGGGGGTTCTCTCACCTTCCTCTGCAGTATGTGGGTGTGGGTCACTTGCTAGGAATGTCTGGGTATATCTCACTTACTCTTTTTCCTGCCATTGCAGGGTACCTGAGCACTGGTGCACCTCCCTCCCTCCTGTGGCACACAACAGTCTGGTCTCTTGTGGGTCTCATTTTGGTTGTTAGGGGGTGCTGCTGGCCTGTGACATACACAGGAGGTCAGACTAGAGATGATCTAGTGGTCCCTTTTGGAGCTTGTCAGAAAATGGGTGTTTTTTCTCATGGAACATTTTGATTTGTAGGTTTTCTGATGTCAAATGGATCATGTAAGGAAAGCAGATGCTCTCCCCAACTCCCACACCCCAAATCAGTATAGTCAACAACCCAATTCTCTGTCCAAAAATTGTGATGGGAAATTTTCAAGCAGCCCTAGTAGGCAGGCGATCACACAGGTAATTTACCCAGGCAGTACTGCCTATGCCCAGGGAAGCAGGCAACAATTCTCTGAGCAGAGTATAGTGCAGTTGAAATCTTACCCAGTCTTGCTTTAGCTGCTGCAAGAGGCAGTGTGTTCTTACACCTGTTGTCTGTATCCAGTGCTGAAAATCAGCTCCATCCACCTTGTATCTGATATCCTGTCCCAGGCAGGGAATAAAGATAGACCAGCATGACTGGTAAGCTGGCATGAGAATAGGGGACATCTGGGAGATGTTTAGGCAGGCAATCCAGCCCATGAATTAATAAGAGCTGGTAAGACGAGGAGACTGAAAAGGATTCAAAACCTTTCCAGCTCCTTGATAGAAAAACTTTGTACTTGGTGGTGCCAGGCACAATACTGATTTCTGTAGAGCCAAAGAGCTGGATTCTGCCCTACCTGAGACCCCATGTGATCCCACTGAATTCATGGTGCAGCCCTATGCATAAAGGAGGAGAGAATGTGGCCCTGAATTCTGCATTATTCATACAGAATATAACCCCTGGGGGAAATGGATCAAAAGCTCAAATGAGCCTGTAAACAAGACTGATTCACATAGCTTTCCCCATCATATGGGGGTCGGTGATTTCTTGGGTGGGATTCCGTAGCCTTTTCATAGATCAGATGTTCTGTGAAATCAGTTCTCTCAACATTTCCCAAAGTATACAGGACTAGCCAGAGAAAGGGGAGCCCAGCCAGGTATTTCCATCTTTCTCCACGGTCTGAGTTTCCATTTCTAATTTTAAAAAAATAAGTCTCCAGCTATTCTGTTTGCCAAGACACCTTGAAAGCATGACCCGAGTGTAACCAGTGCAGCAATGTCTGCCTGAGTTTGCAGAGAACCTGAAACAAAAGCTTTATAGTGTGAACTGCCCCCTTTCATTTCAATGCTACCTCAGATGCCAAATTATGACACTTTAAACAGCAACATTGTTAACTATGTCACTGCTCATCGAAGCTTGTGACAAAGGAGAGGAAGGATCATATGAAGAGCTACACCTTAGCAACCCCTGGTGGGATTGGAAGGGGCGTGAGTGGGCTCATTTTTCTGAAGGGGGAGAGGTTCATCTTTCACACATTTGGGAAACATGGAGTAAAATGCTAAAAGCCCCACCCTGCCAAGCATAAGTCAGGCTGCTCAGTCTTTAGCGCCAAAGTTTATGCTGCATAGCAATGGCTGCTGTATGTACAGCATTGCATTGGGCAGGGTCTGCTCTCCCCTAGTCACTCCCCAGGGAGATGAGTTAGAGGTGCTGAATGCCACGTACACCATGTGCTCTTGAACTTGTTGCTAGGCGCTTCACTCACGCAGCTGCAGTAAGTGCCCTTCCCTAGTTTCTGACTATGGGGATTGTGGCACACTGCACAAATGTACCAGGAAGCACAGAGGCAAGAGGAAGCAGGCTGGAGAGAGACATACAGAGTTTAGGGGTTCTCTAAATCCAGTTTACTTTCTGATGTAAGTTACACAAAAACATGTAGCTGAAACCAGTGCTGTTCTGCTCCTTTGACAACGTAGCAGAGATCTGGAGCTGTGGAGTGCTGCGCGTGGGTGGTTTACATTCAGCACAGCCTCCCAGATCAGGGTGATGGCACATGCAGCTTTGGGGCTCTCATCTCATCCATTTCAGCACCTCTGAAAATTAGGCCCTGTGTTAGATCCCAAAATACACATTCAAGTCCTCATTCTGCACGATACTTTAGCATGTGCCTTACTCTAAGCCCATGAGCAGCCCACTGGCTGCAAGGGGACCATTCACATGCTTGACATCACGCCTGTTCTTTAGTACCCTACTGAATAATAGCTTAAGAGCTCCACTTACTTCTTATCTTCTGACACAATCCTCTCCAGAGTGCAGCCAGAATGTAGGATGTTATTAAAGGAATGTCTCCGACAAGACAATCACTCCCTCGGACACACAACTCGTCTGAGTTACAGTCCAATATCATGTATGTTACTAATGTCATTCAAAGATCGAATATTAAATTCTGTACATAACAGCATGCTCCTCTATGGGACAGGGACCTCCTCTTCACTCCTGTCTGCTAAGCACCTAGCACGCTGCTGCCGTACAGTCATCGATTCATTCAGACACAAACCACACTGACTGGCAAGAGGGATTGTCATGTACATGCGCCGTTGTAATGCTCCTAAACACCCATGTCCATGTTAGTTCACAGAGGCCCGCTTTTTCCTGGCCCTTCACTGGTATCTAGAGGGCCAGGTCCAAGAATCTCCCTCCACCCCTCTCTTTGTGTGGCCTGCATAGAACCAGGCACAGCTGCAATCCTTGTCCTTCCTACTGCCCCAAATGTACACAGCAGCAGAGCCAAGGAGGGGGAGAGAGACGGTGGGAGTTTGACTCCACTCCTGCCAGCACGCCCCAGCCTGTGAAGTGGAACCGACAGAGCAGAGGGAAGGTCAATGAACCACTCTGTGCCTGGCAAAAGCATTGTGCGAGCTGATTCATGTGCTCAAAGCACCTGGAGATCCTTGGATGAAAGGCGCTTTATATATAAACATATATAAAATATGTCCTACTATTATTTATACAAATCAAGTGTTTCACATCTGAATCTAGCTGTGACATATACACAGACTTCACATGCACAGTCTGTATGTTTCATGGACAAGCCAGTGTCCCAATAAGCCAGTGTCTTCTACATCTCGACAAAAGCCACAGGACAACCCATGTCGGTGTGTTAGTACAAGCCCCTGTTCAAGAACGCTTGATCCACTGAGCAGTGGGTTACTTAAGATTGTCTGGCAAACTGAATGATCAGCACATCACTAGCATTAATAACAGCTCTTAACTATCGCAGGTAAATATTTACCAGAGCTCTGCAAAGGAAACCCACAAATTGCTCACTGGTATAGTTTTGTGTGGATCACTTGAGACAGCTATATTAGCTGGAATGGGAAATAGATGCATTCCTGCTGCCAGCCAAGTGCTTTGGAAACAGGTACTTATCTGGTTTATTACCATTGTTTATGTGTTGCTTTATTCGTGCCCAGCAGCCCCTTGTGCTTGGCTTGGTACAATCACGATTCAGTACAATCTGGAATGACAGTAAATACCATGGGGGGAGGGGATTGTTTTTATAATATTCTCAATTGAAAAAAAGTCCAAACCAAACCACACAAGGAAAATTAAACTCTACATCTGCATTCACATTCTGTATTAAAATACCGTATATCTTTCCACTGCCAAAGTAAGGTGAAATTGCAGCATGTTTTGGATGATAGGATACAGAACTGGGAGCCACAGCACCTGGTTCCTCTGTCTCCATCTCTGCCCCAGGCTTCCTATTGGACCCTGAGCAAGTGACATCACCACTCTTTGCCTCAGTTTCACCATCTGTAAAATAGGGCTAACAATGCTTAACCACCTAAGTAAAGTGCTTTGAGACTTACAGGTGAGAAGCCTTAGATAACTGCAGATGGAGAGAGACTATAAAAGAAAGCCAGATACGCTGTCATCAACAGGCCTGAGCCAAAGCCCACTGCAGTGAATGGGACTCTGAGAGTATGAACCAAAACCCCAGACTGAAAGACTCCTGAAATGAACTGGGGCTGAGGTGGGTAGTAAAATCCAGGTGTGAAATCCTGGCAAATCTCTCATGAACAATGTTCAGATCCAGGCTTTGAGATCGTCCCTTACTAACAAGGGGTCATTTTCCATGTTTTTATTAGAGATTTGGTGGGGATTACTCTTATTTGTATTATGATAGCATCCTGAGGCCCCAACTAAGCTCAGGGCCTAATTGTGCTAGGTGATATACATATCCATTGAAAGAGTCCCTGTCCCTTGCAGTCTTACCAGAAAGGGGAAGTGACTTGCCCAGGGCCACCCAGCAAGGCAGTGGCAGAGCCAGGAAGTGAAACCAGGTGTGGCTGTTGACTCCCAGTGCAGTGCTCCTTTCACTGGGCCATGCTGCCTCACCGTGCTGTTTCCTCTGAGATGTCCCCTTCTCCTTGAAAGGTTTTGCATCAGGGTTCCTGTTCAATTCAGGGAAATTTGCCCTCCCTAAATCTTCTTGTCTATTTTGGTTGGATACAACATCCTTCAATTCTCGTCCCAAACTACTATGCAGTATTGCTGTGCACTGTTAAAAAAAGCTGCAACATTGCCTCCCAGAGGTGGCTGCATATCAGTAGTGGGTGCAGTGATCTCTGTATATATCTGTGACCCTTTGAGATCCTCCTGGATGAAAGGCATCATGGAAATGAGAAGGAAACAAAGAAAACCAAAGGCAACTAAAATTGCAAGGGACATTTATGAGGAAATGACTGTCCTATCATCCATTTATCAATCTGTCCATTATACGCCTGCCTGCCCATCTGCCTGCTTAAGCATTTATACTATGTCATTCACCATAGTGCCTATGCACTACACAGAAATTACCATCCGTTAGTGGGGAATCTGTCTGGGAGTGGAAAGTTTATGCAGAAATGGTTTGTGAGGATTTTCTTTTCTCCTCTAAGGAATTAGCTGGTGCCTTTTTGCAGCAACCTGAAACTCCAGGGTCTCCAATGGCAATAATGTATATTCATTGGGTGAGCCAGGAAGCAGAATAGAAAGGGAGGCAAGGCTGGGAACACTTTAAGTTCTAAAGCATTTTGGGGGGAAATGTAGGGCTGGGTTTTCAACAACTTTGGAGCACAAAATGCAGGTGTAATTTCACGCCCAATTTGCATGGGCAATTATCAGGACTGTGTGGGTCATTACCTGATTTGCGCAGGCAATTTGTCCACTGGAATGTTTTGAAAATCTGGTTCTTATTGTTTCACAGAACAGAATCACCACTTCTGCAGTAGAAGATTTTACTGATCACACTTACACTGGCATATAGCTGCCAACACTGCAGGGTTGCTAGAGTGTGTGCACACTCAGCTGCCTTTGCTGATGTTGTGTACCCGCACTGCGACGTACTGTATTGTCAAAAGACGCACTCCGTTGTGGGCAGGCATTCCAGGGTGGCCTGTGGCACTGTCTGGCACTGACAGGATTGAGCATCAAGTGTGGACACATGCAAAGATACGCCAAAGTAAGGCAAGTTCTCCCAGTAAAACTTTGTAGCACAGACCAGGCTGTTGTGTACATGCATCTATGGGTATGTCTAGACTAGACAACATGGTTGAGTTTAGGTCAAGGTTAGCTAACCCCTAGGGTACACCTCAACCAGCTAAATAAAGAGACAAGGTGTTACCATGCATATAGATTAGGAAGAAGGTTGAGGTTAGATTGAGGCTAGCTAACCTCAACCCACTTAACTGCAATCGCTTTTCCTTGTCTAGACTTAGCCTATATGTATAAACTGGGTCTTTAGCTATTTTCCCAGGTCACCCCCTCTCTGTTCCCTCCATTCTCCCCCTTCCCTCCTGGGTCCCACATCTTACAAACCCCACTTCTCTCAGTGAATCTAGCCCTCACAGAGCTCATGATTTGTAAGCCACATCCTTTGGAATATGCTTAGAGGGCACATCCACCCCCAAAGCTAAGCCAGAGTCAATCTTGAGGATTTTCCTAATTGCTCTTGCCTGCTTCCCAATGCAGAGGGCTCTCTTAGCAAACAAACAGATGAAAAAGTGGAGCAAAGGAAATCGGAACAAAAAGGAGGTAGTTGTGTAGGTAATGGCCTCTCCAGGTGTATTGCAGTGCAGTGGGCATGGCTGGGAAAGGGAGATACACAGGACTAACAGGGCCTGTGAGCCCTGTACACTGTCATTTAGCTTTGGTTAAGATTGAGTGGTTGGTCCCCGGAAAGCAGTTCTTTGTGTTGATTTGATCAGAGTGGGTTGTGTGTTCTTGTACATATAGTGATGTGTATGGGTGTACAGTGCGGTTCTGGTCCAGGAATGGGGCTCCTAGATTCTTCTGCAGTAGGAATAAATAATAATATGGATGTGCATATGTATATATGCATATATAAGAATGCTTGTTTGCATGTGTGTTTGTTGCATGTGTGTGTATTCATATGTGTGTGCATGCATACACATGGATGTTTTATGTCTATGCATACCTGTATGCATGTGTTTGTAGATATGCAAGTGTGTATACCTACATGCATATGTTAATAGGAAGGTGTGTAATGCGTGCATGGATTTGTCTGCCTACAAAGATGTGCTCGTGCACATGTGTCTTTGAATATGGATTTATGTGCATGTATGTGGATTATGCACCATGCGAATGTGGAAGAGAACACTTGTATGCTGAGGATGCCAATATGAACAACGCCCGAGAAAACTCCAGCCGCTTTGCTGAATCACTTGTGTCACTAGAGGATTTATTATTTGCGCAGTAATGTTTGCACATACAGTGAGCCGAATGAAGCTCGGGGGGATTCGGCTGGAAAATGACTGACATGCTGTGCTCATTTCAGGCCGGGAAGGGGTCATCCGTAGCATATATCGTTTTTTCTACTTGCCTGTTCCTTTGAGCTTGCAGTTCCTCCCCCAGCTTTTTGGTCCGTTAAAATCAACAAAACCTGCCAGTGCAGCTCATCACCAGAGCTCTGCCACAGCAAACGCAACATACTCAAAACATGCAGTCAGCTTTTCCAGCCAGTCCACGCTGCCTGAGTAAACAGCTGAAGTACTGTCAGAAACCACTTTATAAACTGAGGCTGAGGAGGAAATGATGGATGCTCCCAAACTGGACATGCCACAGCTTCCACACTTCCCTATATTTATAATATTGGTGCATTGCCTCTACCTCCAATTTGACAAGACTATTCCCATTCACCTAGTGATATGAATTTGGCACAGCCTGACATAAACTTCATTACTTTGGGCCACCAAGGGAGAAAGTCATTGTTGTAAACTTTCTCTCCTCACCCCCCTACCACCACCCGCCCCTTCCCCCCCCTTCCCCCCCCCCCTTCAGTTGTATTATTTCTTTACAAGCCAACAAGAACAGAACCAAATGTTTCACATCTGCTCTCACCGTTCGGCCATTTGCATGAGAATCCATGGTCAGTGTTTCAATGATGCACAGCTCACTGGCTGAGAATGGGGGCTGGAGCCAGCTATCAGAGACCCTTCTTGCTTCTGCCAGATGTCCTGGGTTAAGATACAAAAGAGACACACCCACAGCTTTAACAAATCACCTTCTTTTGGGTACTAATCTCTCAAGAGCTGGAGGGGGTTTTGGGTGCCAGAGAATATCATGGAACTGATCCCCAACTTCAGGTCAACCCTTTTTAACCTCAGCATTTAAGGCCTTTATTGCAAGCATTCTTACTTTCTTGCATCAGATCTTTGAAGCAAAGACTGTGCACCAGTGAATTTTGAGGCTAAAAAGGGTAGCTTTTGTTTAATTAATCAATAATGGTAATTCTTTTGGCAGATCATCCTGTCTTCCATAGGAAAGGTGGATTTGGCATCAGATAGAAAGAAATAGATTTAAAGAAAAAAAAAAAAACAGCTCCCAGAAGCTGCCTAAAGACAACACAACCAAACCTCAATAAATCTTCTCCCCACACAGCTTGCCAAAAAAATGTCTTCTTCCACCTCTGCCCCACTCTAAAATGCAGCCACTTGTTTGCTGAAGAATGTACTGGACCGCACGCCATCCTTTAAATCATTGCCAAGGGTTCAGATGTTTGAGTGTGCAGAGCTCCGACGAGACGATGGGCTGGGATTTTTTGGAAGACATTTGATCTTTTTCCCTGCTGGCCAGTCGTTATGAGCTGTTATTTGACTGCCCCAGCAGCCGATGAAAGGGTTGGTATTGACTAGAGCTGGTAAACATGCTTTGAAAATTGTATCTGGGAAAATAACACTCTGATGCCACACTCTGCTTCATTTCTAATAGTCTATCTAGCCAGCATCCCTATTAACTCTTCAAGTCCTGGCATTCTATAGCCAAGTGAATGCTTAAGGAGGATGCGTATACACTGTACAGGTCTGCAGGCTCATCGGGTTAACTGCTCTGAATTTTACTTCTAATCAGCAATACCGTTATTTTTTGGCATGAAAAAGCAGTGCAGGCTTTACCATCAGTGATGCTGGGTGGCTAAAACCCCATGTTCTCTCTGGGCACAACTGAACTGAGGTCATAGCCCACCTGGTGGTCCCCAGAGTGATTCCAATACTGTCGGTTCACACGCAAGGCTGTGCTTTTCTTTTCGAGGGACAGGCTGCATCCAGAAATGGCTTTGTCAGCAGGAGCTGGCTTGCTGCTTCTGGGCCTGCCTGGGAACTGGTGTGTTCTTCAAACTGTGAGGAGAGAGGGGAAACCCACTCCATAAGCCAGGTGAAAATTACCCAGGGAGCTAGTTGATATCTATCTGATTCCAGCCCCCACATCTGGGTTCAGGACTTTATGAATCTGTCTTGTCCTAGGTTTTTAGACTAGCTTGGTGGGGTATAAGCTTGATCTCATTGGCTCTCAGCTTCTTCCATATCAGGATCCCTTCTCACCAGGACCACCCCCCTTCCCCGCCCATTGAGTAACATGGGAAGGGCAGGATAGTCCCAAGCCCCTGGCACCTGTTGGGGTCCTGACCCTCTGCTCTATCCTTTCCAAGTGTTGTTTAGCTACATTGTATTACCAGAGCCAGCTGGGACTGATCCTATGTGCTAAGAAAATAAGACTTTGCACCTAACGAGCACCTCCAAACATCTATCCGTATGAGGAAGGGAAGCATTACTAGCCAGTCCAGCCCCGGTTTAGAGATGGCTGGAATGGGGAATAGCTAGGGTCAGGGCTGGCTCCAAAGCCCACTGAGGTCAGCAAGAATCTTTCCATTGACTTCAGTGGGTTGACGCCAGAGCTAGGGATTCAGAGCCAGCCAGTGAAACTCAGCCCCTATTCGGTCTCTAGGCCTCTCTCCCTCTATCGCTAACTGAAATGCAGTGGATGAGCTATCGCTTTCGCCATCAGCTGGGGAGACAAGAAACAACATCACAAAGGCAGATGTAATTGAACAGGACAGACCGAATGGCCAGTGGGACCATAGGGAAGATGATCCTTTGGTTAGATTCAGGTCCACTGACTACCCATATGACTGTGGGCAAGTCACTTAGGCACCTAACTCCCACTGAAATCAATTGGAGATAGGCACCTAAATATCTTTGTGAACCCTCCCCTCCCCCCATGTCTTATTTTGGATATAGCATTGCCCTACCTCACAGGGGAATTGTGAGAATAAATACATTAACAATTGTGAGGGACTGAAATAGTACGGTAATGGGACCGTATAAGTACCTAAGACCTAGACCTAATTTAAACAAATGGCATTCAGACTCTGTTTATAATACATTGGAAGTTCCCTATTAATACAGGGCATTGTAACGCACCAGGTCTAGTTTGGATTAGAGTGACTCTTTGCTTACAGTGAATTTGTTCTGTGACCCCCGCCCCCAATCCACTCTTATAGACAGCTCTGTACCATGCCTACTTGATCATACAATCTACTTGATTGGAGAGGCAGTCTGAAGACAATTCAGCCCTGATCAACTAAATGGGCTAAGGACAAAGGTTTTTCGTTTGTTTTTTAAATGCTCTCCAGTTTTGTGCATGCCAAGCTGAGGACATTTGGGGTCAGAATTTCAAAGCTGCCTAAGGGATCTGCATGCCTTACATGTCCAGATGGCCAGGGATTGACAATCTTTTCCATCTTGGGATGCCCTCTAGCTGGGAACCCTCTCCCACGCAGCACTATGGGAAGGGCAGGTAATCATGAGACCCTGATACCTGTTTGCAGCTCACCTGGGAGTCATGACCCCCAGGTTAAGAACCCCTGATCTAGGTGGCTTCAAAATTTCAGCCTTAGGTCATTTAGATAACCAGGCCTAGATCCTCAACAGTATTTAGGATTCTAACTTCCACTGATTTCAAGTTAATTTCATTGCTCGAAGTTAGGAGCCTAACTAGCATCTGAGGATCTGGGCCCTAAGTTCTTAGCTGTGCTTGTAAATCCAATTCCTCAGCTTTCAAATGACCTAGACAGCACCTACAAGTAATTGCTGGCACAAAATGGCACTTACAACTATTTGTCAGGTGCAAAGCTCAAGGCCTCGTTAAAGCCAGACCAAAACTCAAGCCCTGTGCCCTAAATTTTTAAACCTCCACTCAGTTTTGGTTGTACGTGAGTTGCATGCAGTAAAACACCTATAGAGTGCCTGTAGGCCAGGGATTTACACCCACACCCACACCCACCTATCCCACTGGCTCACACAGGCCCTGATCACATATGTCACTTTAAGTATGCTAGTCATCCCACTGAAAGGCACAAGTGGGAGTTAAGGGTGCCTTGGACTTGTGCTGGCGCCCTGCATCAGAGTGCATTTCATTCCACCAGTGAACTTTGCAAAAGGCTGCATGCATTTTAGTTCTTTATTCGCTGTGAAACTACCGGAAATAAAGAACCCAAACTATAAATAGTTTTAAAATAAAAACTGGCTCAAGAAATAAAATTACTGCAATCCCAGGCAATTTGTGAACCTCTTCATGTCTGAATCCTTGACCAGATTTAGGGCGTTGCTTCAATGGCTGTTCACTTGTTGACTTTGGGAGAGTGCAAAGCAGGAGAAAATACAGTCCGAGCTGGGTTTTGTTTGTTTGTTTTATTTTTTAAGAGCAGGTGCACCTGCTAGTTCAGGAAACAGTTGGCCACACCAAGACAGGTGTCGCTTGACCCCCTTGGAATGCCTGCCAGGCCACCCCTGTAGAATCAACCCTCTGGAAGAGCCAGGATTGGCTGGCTTTGAGGCATGATGTTTTTACTATCACCGTTTAAATGATGCTTTCACCATATGTCTGACATCACAGTTAATCCAGACTTATAGCAAACATGCATTGCCAGGATCCCAGCTCCGAAATCCTCCTCGCTCCTGCCAAATGCAGGGAGATGGGAGATCCACGCATGTAAGAGCAGCATTTCACAGTCAAGACAGGCTAAGTGGATCTGTCAGCAGAGTTCTCTCTCTTGGCTTCAGGGCAGTCTCTCCATCGCCTGAGCATCACAAATAAGAGACCTGCAAAGGGCTATCGCAAATTAGCTCACACCCTTTGTCCATAAGAGGTGCTGCTCACAATCACCACTCCTCTGTTATAAATCACTCCCTTTTCATCCCGGAATAACAGTAACTCTCTGCAGTCTAGGTTGGTTTGTAAACTGGTTGCATCAGGAGAGAGGAACCCCCGGCAGATCTGTGCAAAGTGTACGTCTCCACAGCCTCCTCAGCCCGCTGGGAATCCCAGTTGCCAGGAACACTGCACAGTACAGACAAGTAAAGGCATGTCAGAAGGCCAGCCAGTGACAGAGGCTGCTGTGGAAGGGGGTCTTGGTGTATAATAGTCAGCTATCTCATTATCCAAAAGCCTTGGCATTCAGACTTCACAGCAGGCCAGGGCGGGCACCGGCCACCCACTAAGGCAATGGAAAGGCTCCCATTGACTTCAGTGGACTCGGCCCTAGCAGAGCAAGACTGGACGGTGCCATGCTGGGGGTGTACAAAGAGAAAACCAATTCTTCCCCCTGTTAGATCCCCCATGTGGGGGTCAGCCACCACTGCAGCCCATGAGCCCATCTGTGCATGAGGACTTTGCCAGGGTCACTGGAGGACTTGGCTGCCTCCTGGCAGGTGGGGAGAAGCAGGGAGGAGGTGGGTGGAACACAGGGGGGAAAGGGGCAGGGTAAGAGAAGAGAGGAGAGGATGTCTCTGTAGTGACCGCACAATGTGGGCAGAGATGAAGAGCTGGACTGGCCAGCACAAGCACATTTGTATGTCCTGGCCCAGATTCTGATCTCGCACTGGTGTCAATCTGGCGCAACCGCAGCCAGTCAGATTGTGAGGAAAGGATACTAGGCTTGTCACAACAGAGGTTCCCGCAATTGGAGGAGCACAGGGGCTGTCCCTAGGATGGGGTCCCCAGGGTGCACAGCACTCCGGGGGGCAGGGAAGAGGCAAGGCTATGACCCTGCAAACTCTGCACACTCTCCCTCAGAGCGGGCTGACTGCAGAGCTGGTGGAGATCCTTCCTGCCTGTGGGGAGGGAGCAATTCCCCCAGCAGAGACAGTGGTGTCACTGAGTTCAGAGCAGCCCCACATCTCAAGTGCTTTGACATCTGTGAAAAGTGCCAGAGGAAGCTGCCTGCAGGACAGTGGAATTCCACAGCCAGCCTTCCTCAGCTGCTGGCCCTGCCTGGTCTCAGCACAGAGGTGTGTGTGTGTGTGTGGGGGGGGGGGGTCATGTTTTCCTGTAGAGAAGCTGGCTGTGAAGTTTCTCCAAAGTAACAGGCACAGTCTGTGGGGTGGGCAGGGACCGGCTGATGAGCAGAGACACAGTCCAGGCTTTCCTTCCGCATCCTGCCTCGCAGAGCAGATCTTCCCACTGCCTGGAAATGAGCTCACACCAGAATACAGGCTCCAGCCCCTTCACACATTGCATGAGTTTAGATCGGATTCTAAACTTCATGGCTTGGACCCATCACTGTAGCTCAGAACGAGAGCAGAGGATCTGAACAAGCCCCTGCATGAAAATGTGTATACACAGACATACAAACACAACGACAGATACCCTTCAAAGCTGGCTTGATTACTACATCACAGGCCTGCTCGCTGCATTGTAGGGCTGCTGGCTATTGCTGTAACCAGGGGGAAAAAAGGCACCGTGCACAAGGGCACTGTGGTGCAAGAGCACGTGAGGAGGCAGCCAAAGGAAACTAGCTGAAGGGCCCTAAGACAATCAGACCTCTGCAGCTGTTCTGTGTGCTTAGCTTGTGAGATGTGAGACACTAACGATGAAAACTGCTTTGCATTGTTGTTCTAAGAGTTGGCCTCAGGGACTGGGGACATATCCCTGAAGGGCAAAGGTACATGAGGCCGGATTCCACACAGGCCCATGTTATGCCCAGCTAGAAAGCCTTGTATTATTAAGCAGCAGAAGTCTTCTTCTCTGATGCCCCCATCACATTGATAGGACCTCCACCCCGTTGAGGTGAATCCTATCTGGTTAAGACACCAAGAACTGGTATTAAAATCAGTCTATGACTGTCTCACAAGGTTCCTAGGCCCAGAGCCTGAAAGGTAGTTAGGAGCCGAACGTCCAGGCCCTAGTTCCGACTGCAAGAGCAGCCCCTCTCTCGTTGCATTCAGTAGTCAGCACTTCAGGTCCAATCCTGCAAAACACTGAGCACGAGCGCTACTCAGAACATTTTTGCCTAAATGAAATTTCAGCAAAGCGTACTGCTTCAGTGAAGCCACATGTTTCACGTTACGTTTTGGTTACGCCTGAGCCTTCACCGAAAAGATTGGTTGAGTCAGAGTGAGCGGCCATGAAAAGGTCTGCTCTAAATCAAGCAGAGTAGGGAGGTGAACCTGGCTCCCCCACACCCCAGGCCGGTGCGCACACATGTACATTTGCAGAGCCTTGTTCTTGTTCCAACGGTTAATGAAAATAAATATAGACCAAAACCCACTGAATAGAGCCAGGGGTGCTGATGGGCACCCTTCCCCATCTCTCCCCTATTGTGCACTTCCCCCTGAATTCCCCTCCCCATAAGCAGCCCCCTACCCCACTCCCTCCTTCTCCAAGAGGTTATGGTTTTTCACATTGAAAATCTGATCACCCTAAAAATGCCAGTAGCAGCAGCAGCATCGGTTTCATATTCATATGGTCTTTGACAGGATGGACGGCCCAGTGGTTAGGGTGCTCGCTGGGACATCCAGGTTCAAGTCCCCCCCCCCCCCACCATGGCCTTCCTATGTGACCTTTGGCAAGCCGCTTAGTCTCTGTGGGCCTCTGTGCCCTATCTGTACAAGGTGATAACAGCACCTGGGGAGGACCAACACATTAGAGACTGGGAGGAGCTCAGATACTTATATAGCCCTCCTCACTCAGACAGGTAGATTTATTGTACCTAATGCTCCCTAGACCGAGCACGTGCAAGACCTATTTGTGAACACTAGGTGGACCGGAGGGAAGGGGTCAGAACCAGAGACAACAAACAAGCAGGGATGTTCCGTGTTTGTAAAGGAGAGGATGATGATTACAGGATCAGCTGGAGGGCCCACTGGAGGGCTGGGGCCCCATTGTATTAAGCACTGTACATACAGCAGAAAGACAGTCCCTGCCTGAAAGCACTTACAGACCAAGGCTCTGATCCTGCATAGTTTTATGCACATACTTAACTTTACACCCACCAGGAGCAGGGGGCAGGAACAATTAGTATAGTGGGGGTGCTGAGAGCCATAGAACCAAACTCTAAACCCTGTTGTATGATGGAAACCACTTCAAGACAGGGGGTGCAGGAGCACCCCTAGTTCCAGCACCTACAGCCAGGAGTCCCATTTTCACCTGCATAAACCTACCCCCCTGTATGAGGCTTTGCAGAATCTGGGGGTGGTTGATTAAATAAAGAATCCAGTTTAATCCTGCTTACTACAGTCAAGACAACAGTCTTATCTGGAAAAAAAGTGGCTAGTATACTGCCTAGTGTGATTTTACTGTCTTATATTTTATCTGTTTTATTTTACGAGTAACTCTTACTACTTTATGTGAGCAGATGGGAACATGTTCGCTCTGACTGTTTAGCAGAGCCAACAAAATAGATATCAAACAGATACCAAAGTGGATGCTGTGGTTGGCATTTTCCAAGCCAGTTTGGAGTTTGCTCCCTGTACATGAGGTGCTTAGAAGTAACTGAGCAGAAAACCTCTTAAGTATCCCTATAAAATGTAGAGTTATAGCACAAATACCATTTTCATCTGCCAATAATCTGAGCAAAATATGTGACTGCAAACAAAGGGCTGGCACTGGCAGAACAAACCCTGTTAAAAGTGCAGCCCCATGGCAGAATTTGACAGGCAGTGCAAGGCCGTGGAGTCTGATGCGGGGGATTTGAGAGCTATTTAGCAACACTGCACTGGGACTTGAAGCAGAATTAATTGCACTTAAATTGCATCCTTCCAGCAATCTGTTAATCTGCTCTAGCAGGAAGGTAATGATGACCGGCAAGCCCTCTTCTCCTACCCCCCCCAAAAAACCCAACAAGCTGCAAAAATTGAAGCTCATAAAGGAGCTCTTTAAAAAAATCCTTAAAAAACACCTCAACAATTCTTCCCTTTGGTTTGATGAAGATTCTTTTATCTCTAAATGTAACAGGTGTCTCCGAGATTCGTAAACACGTACATGCAGGCGTGCACACACAACCAGCTGTCATCTTGCCCCCAAATTACATCTCTCCAACTTTCTGTTTATTAGTTTTAGGCAGCTCTTAGCATGGAGACGCTTTACTAAAAGCTCCTTTCAGCCAAAGACCTCAGCATGCTTTACAAACATTAATGAATCAAGTCTCACATCATCCATGGAATACATTATAGAGACATATAGCTGCAGTACTTTACCTGTGTGAGACGGCTTACATACAGCAAACCAGTGGCAGAGCTATGAATGGAAACCAGGAGTCTTTCTTGAGTCCCACTGCCCTTACCCTACATAGCATCATTCCTTCCCCCCCTCCACCCCCCTCCATCTATGGCGAGCTACATAACTGAAGTATGTTAGGTAAAAAGGGATTTCTCCTTGAATTGGGACTGCAGAATTTGGCTTATCATTTTACTTATAAAAAACCGTCTCCTCTTTCCACATGGTACAAACAGTGCAGCAGGAATTTTCAAAAGGGACTGAGGGGAATTGGCATCTATTGACTTTCCCCAATTCCCAAAGGCTCCTTTAAAAAAATTCCAGTTTAAAGCAACTGGACTTAATTCATGGAGAATTTTCTTTCAGCCTTATAACCATTTGACTCAAGTTTGGGTGGGGCTAGTAGAAAGGCATTGTGCCTTATTCTATTCTGAGATACGCCTGTGTAAACCTGGAGTAACTCTCATTATTCTTCAGGTTTACACTGGCATATCTCAGAGCAGAATTTGTCCCCATATGCATAACTTATTACTTAATAGCTGCCTATTTACTTATATTGATACCTTGGTCTAACAAGAGGAGACAGGAAACCCTCCACAAAACCGTATCTGTCACCCTCAAATTACATATTAAAAATGTAGGCTCTACATTTTCACCCACAGCAAAGCAAATCAACCATAGCCATTAATCCTCTATCACTGGCAATATTATCATTGCCACCAATGCAATTAGCAGCATTTGTCAGTCTTCAATAATAAGCTCTGAACTAGCGCTGAAGTCTCTGTCTTTCACTGGGGGGCTCACAGTACATTATGAAATATTTATGAACTACCAAACAGATGTCATTTAAAGTATTTTGCTTATGATGTTCACAGCGGATATATGGCCCGAAGAGCACACACAGTTCCTGGCAGTGTCACTGTCAGGTCCAGATACTCCCCGCTCCGGATGAGAAGAGAACAAACAAACAAAACCAGGGCTTAAATATTCCAGCAGAAAGCAACTACTGCCGAGGTTAGGGCTTATCCAGTCCTAGCAGAGCCACATACTACCTGCAAAGTCTTCGAGATTACACATTCGCCTCTCACCAAACCAAAAATAAAAAAAGGTGAGATGAGGGCTGGTCAGAAAAGTTCCGTCAAAACTGGCCCATGAAAAACTGGGTCTGTGACTAAGTGCTTTTTTTTTTTTTTTTTCAAAAAGTGTGTTTTCTATGGAAAGTTTTGATTTTTTACATCAAAAAGCCAAATGCTTGAAGACTGAAATATTTTGGGTTTTTGACTGAAAACTAGTTTCAGCCAAACACAAAATTTTTAGACCAAAAAATTACGATTTGGAAATGGTGCCATGGTGTCTACTGGATATTGTAGTCTGATAGCCTCATGCTCGAATTCTCTATGGGCTGAGTTCTCCAGCAAGACTACATCTCCCATGATGCAAGGTAGCCATGGTTCTCAACCAATTTAGCATTGTGGGCCGCATATGCTCAGGGGAAGGAGTGTACTCCATATATTTGGACATAGAAATAAAAGACAGGAAGGACAGAGGTCCTTTCCCCCCTGCAAGTGCAGGAAGTTTGTCATTTGGGCTATGCTCAGATGATTCCAGCTCAAGGCCTTCCCAGCATCTCTTAATGGGAAACTTTTCCACCCCAAAGTTAGCAAGCAAGTCATCCCTTTGCAAGTGGACTTAGTTTTTTCAGCTTGGTTTAATAATCATAATCCCAGTTGCCTAATGGGTAAGGCAGGAGTGGGTGGTGCGAGTCTCACGAGGGGCTGATGGTCTATTATGTTATGTAGGAGGTCAAATGGTTACCAAAGGGGTCCACTTCTGCCCTTAAATCTGTGAATGAAGGATTACTTTACAGGGTGCTGATTTCCCATAAAACCTAGGTATCTGAGACCATAAATGAGTCTTGCTTTGATGATGTTGCTTGTTTTCTGACTGCACTGTCCCAGACTCCCCATTGCTGGTGCAGTTCAGTACAATGGGCACCCTTTGCTCCAAGACAACTGGACCTGAGAAGACAAGTGTTGCAGAGGCCACTTTGCAAATATATATATTCCTTATGCTTGAGGATCCTTGGAAGGTCCGTCTTCCAGCTGTGTGTCCCCAAAACACATTTTCTCCATCTAAAATGCAGACAAGGGCTGGATGGCTAGAGCTCAAGGAAACGGAAACACTGTCCTACCCACCCACCTGGAAAGACTACTGTGGGGGCTGTACATGAAGCTCTTGCATACTGAAGTAAGCATTGGGATCTGCCCCATAAAGACCACTCGATCTTCCTCCCTAGCTTGAATGATGAAGCCACAAATGTGAATATTTATGTATTATCTGCAAACTCTCTCTCAACCTTTCACACCACCATTTTGCTCTTCTTGCTGCACTCTTCAAAGTGCAGACAGGGAGAGAGGGAATGAGGGCAATTTGTCTTCTGGCTGAAGAGGCTGGATCAATATACTGCAACAGGGGAGCTATTCGTAGCAGAGTAAATGTCTTCCCGCTGGCAGGTATTGCTGTGCAGACCAGCACCAAGAAACAAAGTGCACATGACGGGCAAAAGCCTAGCAAGGGAAGGGTATCAGGCTAGGCAAAAGCCTAGCAAATCCTGCAATATCCTTCCCTCTCCAAGTAGAAGGCAGAGACTGGGCCAAAACCAGGATTTGCACATGGACATTGTATGTATGTCACATCATATGTCTGAGTTCAGTTTATTCTCCAAGGCTCCACATGCCGTCTACCACCTCCTGTCTGAAAAGGACAAAGTCTACTGAGTATTCCAATCCCATAGGACACCCTGGTGAAGTTAGCCACATGAACTCATGTCTCAGCGTGAAAAGCAAACAAGATCTGAGTCTGAAGCATGGGTGATGACTGCAGGGTCAGGCGTATGGCATTATCTGAGCACTGGTATCACCCTGAGCATATAAACAGCCCCTTCTGCACAAGGCTCTCAGTGCTTTGCAACCCCTGCCCCCCCCCAACCCCCCTGAGTGAGAGTTACCTGTGGTAACACTTTGTTCATGAGGAAATGGAGGCTCTGAAGATACACAAAGTGACTTGCTAAAGGCCACAGAGTGAGTCACGGTCAGAGCCAGGATTGGAACCCAGTTCTCCTGACTCTCAGTCACCAGAGGCCACTGCTGCCTCAAAGCAAATATCATTCTCTAATACAAGGACTTTGCAGCTCTTTTCCTCCTGCAGCCTAAACAGCAGTGACTTTTCTTTCCTGGCTGTCCCATATCCCAGAGTCACTGGCACCAGGTCTTGAGTGAATTTGGTATGGAAGACACTGACAAATTAGGGACGGATGAATTGATTTGGGTGAAGAGGCCAGTCTCTCAAATTTTTGCCTATCCCTCCAACTGAACCAAATGCAAACCTTCTTCAAGATCCAGGAGAGCTCTTGATGAAGTATTGTGATCATGGCAAACATTCAGAGAAGTTGGATAAAAAGATAAAATAACTCTTTTTGAAAGGCTGCAATGTGACATTACTTTATTTCTTGGAAGCCAGAATGATAACACACAGTAACCAAAACCAGAGACAGACAAAACAGACTGCTCACTAAGACAGCAAGCACAACTCACCCCATCTTGCTCTAGGCTGTCTTTTTGCAGATGGACTGCAAAAGACCTAGATCCCATGCTTCCATACAGAGCCCCCTAGCCTGCAAGTTAGACAAGGAAACCCCTTTCTTTTAAAGGGATAGTATGTCATTTTAACAGTTTTTAGTACACCACATTGAAGATGTCTCCATTCCTCTTCCTATGAGGAGAGATGGAGGAAGTCCCAACATTGCCCCTGCACCTTTTAACCTCATCCCTGGTTCTTGCTTGTTGTGCTGCCCAAATAGTTATTGGGAGACCTGAGAGCCAGCTTCTCTCCTGCAGCATCACAGTTATCTTTGGAACATGAGCCCACAGTCAGTGTGATGGAACAGACTGCCAGGCCACTCCCGAAGAAGATCACAATTCAAGAGGGGTCATTAGGTTGCTAGATTGCCACCTCCCACTCGTCCCCAGCCTGCTGACCTGCAAGAAGGCAAACAGCAAGTGTGTGAGTGTGTGTGTTCTCTACAGAGGCTTGTGGGACCTACTGGGTGAAGGGGGTTATGGGTAGACAGGAAAGGCTGGAAGCCACAGCTTGGACTAAGATCACTATTTGGATGTTAATCTAAGCCTGAACTCCAAAGACCCTTTGGAGTGTCCCCCCATTAAGCCACGATTTTATAGTCACTTCTCTGGACATAACCAAGCTGTGGAAAAGATTTATTCCCCCCCTTGCACGTCCACATTTTTCCATGCAAGTCACCAGACTGGCTTTTGATCTGTCCCCAAACTTGCCTGAATCCAACTGACTTGCTTGGAGAATCAGGGTTGCTTTACATTGGAAATGCCTTTGGCATTAGCTGCAGCAGGACTGGAGGCACCAGGTTAAGCTGCTGAAAGCTCTTAGCATATCAGTCCAAAATCTCTCCAGAGAAGTCACTCTTGGGCATTTTCCAGGCTCAGCGTGGGGGACCCAGCACTTCCCATCTCCCCCCCCAAAAGTTCTGAAAACTATTTTAATTAAAATCCACACCAACACCTTTTTATATCCCACTTTGCAGCCAGGCTGTTATTGCTGGAGATGGCTCTTAACAGAGCGGGTGCTGTTAACACTTTGTAGCACCCACAGCACAGGAGACTGGGAGAGAAGTGGAAATCATTTTCCTCTGAAGGACATCAGTAAAATGTATGAACACTGCCTGTCTCCGGACCATCTGGCTGCTGATAATACAATATTAATAACCACACTCAATTAAACCAGGCTTCCCTGGGGGAGCCAGGTTTCAATTGGGCAATGTCAAAAGAATTGATGTAATCCAAGTTCTGATGCCATTGATAGCAGCTGGCCTGGGAGGAGGGGTTCGGATGGGATGGTTTCCATTCGCAATTACATGGCTTCTAATATGGTTCCTGCGATGATCAAATGTTTCAGGGGTGGACTTTGGAAGATGCAGGGTTAAAAAGAGGTTGGCTGCAGTGCAATTCAAAGTCTGGCCACAGATAGCCACATGTCTGAAGAAATCCCACAGAGTGTGTCAGAGCACTGTGCCGTGAGGATGAGCACTCTATAAATTCCAATGTGAGAGGCAGCTACGTGGCTAAATGGACAGACCGATTAATATGCCGATAAGGAGCTTTGTCTCCCATATGAGGATAAATGAGCTTAAAAAGGCAACCCATTGTGTAGATCTCTTATTATAATGAGCACTAATGTGTTGAATGGTGGAATCACGGTCACTTTGTATTGGAGATGTTCCCTCCTGCCCAATATCTGGTTTTTCCTCACACACTCAAGGCTTCACCAGCACCAGCTGATAAAGCACAATAGGGATGGAGACATGGACCCTGGAAGGATTTGCTTCTACATAAATCCTCATGATCTCTCCTCCTTTGTGAGCTAGCAGGCTCCCAGAGCTCCTCACATACTAACTCATCTGTTCCTGGGCTCAGATCCCACTCCCTTCCCTCGCAGCCTGAGTACCATAGACTCACCTAGCTCCCCTGCTGCAAAATGCTTTTTGTGCTTCTGTGGCATATATGCCCTGAGGAAGCGAGAGGCTGACAGAAGTGGATGGGGACATCTGGATTATCTGGGAAGGTATCTGTGAGATGGATGGGAAGGAGGGAGATGGATTGGCCTGGGGCAGTTATTTTTGAATCAAAGAACAACAGGCAGGGGGCATCTGGCTGGGTGGGATAGGGATTAGCGTGCATCTCTTCTATGTTGAGAAGGGGATTACACACAGGGGCAGCTGCTATTACAAGAATTTGGGTCATGTCATATCATGCTTAGGGATGGATAGGGAATAGGATATGTTTCCCATTATGATAGCTCGAGATACCCAACAAACATCTAGGTGGGCTGGATAATACCCCAGTCCCTGAACTTAAACAATGTCACTGCAATAATCACCGCGCACAGCAGCAGTTCTTTGGCTGGTGAGGATTGGTTGATAGATGTTTCTCTGTGAAGGTACCATTTTCAGGGGGGGTTATTCCCAATCACAGCATCCTTCAAGATATTCCAAGGGCAGGTTATTAGAACCAGAAGATCTGCTTTATCCACTTATAACCCATGGCGTGAAATATTTGCAGTGAAAAGTGGAACAATTTTAAATTCTGATAGATGATTTTATGGTTGTTTAAAACCAACACTCATTTCATGATTAACTTGAATCTGGAACCATTTGGCTGGAAATTCCATTCAGCACAGGACAAATTCTGACTTGAAAAGGAGCACCTTTTCCAGCAGGAGAGGCTCTTTTTGATGGATAGGGGTTACTGCATGTCAGCATTCAAACTTTGAAATCCAAATTTTCATGCTTTTTGACCCATCTGCATAAAATTCTGCAGAAATGCAAAACCTGAAGGGCTGGGGGTGGGGGGGCAGGGAAGAGAGAGTTTTAAAGTAAATCACTGACCTAGAGTTTCTGAACAAGTTTTCTGAACAATTTGGCAGAAAGCATAGTCATTTTCATACAACTCTCTCTCTCTCTCTGTGCGTGTGTGTGCGGTGGGCCTCACCCAGAATTACAAAGCCAGAACCCCCTGAAATCATGAAGAGACTAGCGTGGCAAGTTACTAGGTTAACTACCTATCTGTTAAGCAATTTAGTTCAGCTCTGTCTGAAGCTGAGGCAGGATGGTCCAGTGCACTGGGATAGAATAGAGGAAATCTGGACCCAAGCCCTAGCACAGCTGCTGACCTAGGGCTAAGCACTTAACCTGTTTCCTCTCTTGTTTATTAAGGCTGTCATTGCACTCTCCAGAGCAGGGTCGTGTTTGTACAGCACCTAGGACCATGAATCAGTGGCAGAGTGTGATAGCTACACCCAACTGAGAGGAGTTTAAACAAAAAATACCAAGATTTATTCCAAATTCTGCCTCCCCCGCAACATCCACCCCCACTCCCCAAAAAACCCCAAATAAACAAACACCCTAAAGGAGTACTTTCACGAACAAAGCCCCAGCACACCCAGGTTCCTCTAGGTGACCCTTCCTCCTGTAACCCTGACTCCTAACTGGAAGCCAGGGAGTTTTATAGAGGGCTTCCTTACCCATAGTCCTTTGCAGGGAAGGGAGGTCCCTCCCTTGTCTCTCTGGGTGATTGACAGCCCATCTGGCCATCTCTTTTCCTCATTCCTGGCTCTAGAAGAGCTTTACCCCATCACCCCATCCCTGAGCCTGGTTGGGTTCCCTAGGTGCTAGTGGAACATAAATAATTGTAATAATAAACAACACAAGAAAATTAAAATGCAAAAGTGAATCGTCAAGAAACCCTGCCCCCCAGTTCTCTCAGTACATCGACAGACAGTTTGAGTCCCCTACTGAAGTCAGGCCAACAGAGCTGTTGTACGGAAAGTTTGCTTATGCTGAAACTATATTGTATGCTCCATTTGACAATGGTTCAAGCAATTGCAAAACACCCATAGGATCACACTGTAGGATTTGCCCAGAATGATCGGACAAATAGGCCATGAAGTCAGATATCTACCTTCAGAGAGGACAAATATTTGATGCTTTTACATGAGAGGAACCCCTCATTCTCCTACAAAGTACCTGGATGATTATTGCAGAGCAGTACATAGGAGGAAAAATTCTTTCCTGACCACCTGAGGCCATCTGCTTCGCTCTAAATCATACAATTGGACTAGCCATTTCTTAGCATGCCTCACTGTAAACATAGTGTTGCCAACTCTTGCTATTTTATAGAAAAGCTCGTGATATTTGGAATTTTTCTTAAGCCCTGGCTACTGGAATACAAAGATTACGTGAGAATCTCGCCTTTCATTTTTTTAAAAAAGTAAGTTTCTAGCTAAAACTGTTTTGAAAGTCTCCTGCCTTCTCCATTCATTCAAATGGGAGCTGCAGACCCTGAGCCTTAATCTTAGACCATCCTCACACTGGGATACATCAGTGCTAGATACAGCTGGGTCAAAACCACCTCTTTCCAGGGCGTTAGGCATTAGTCACAGCCTATTGTAAGAGTTTAAATGGTGCACCGAATTTTGTGTTGACCTACTGCATCGTGGGTGAAAATCAGCCAGGCACGAAGAGAATCAATCAGTGAGCTGTCCTGTATTTCTGAAAACCCAATTTTAAAGTTTCATTTTACTCACCCACCCTCCCCCCCTGCATACACATGCTAAATTTAGTAGCTGCTTATTTAGTCATCTAAAGTGTTCTAACTAATCACTGCCGTTTTCCTTTATAGACTCCGCCATTTGGGTCTTGAGGCAAGCTGGAACTGAGCAACCGGACAATGGTGAACATGGAGCCACATTCAAAGAGGGGGCTTGTTATTTCTGTACCAATTACAAGTTTATGGATCAGGCTGAAAGGTGTTTAATATGTTGTAATATTTAGACACGCTTGGCTCCAACATTTATAGGGGCTGTTTGCAGCAACAAGGAACATGCGCTCACTCTGTAAGTATGCGGCACTCACATAAAAACTGCACAGATGTGCCGGGGAAAAGAAAAGAAACCCAAATCAACCTGAGAAATGGGGAACAAGTGTTTCTGGTTGCATTGCGGGCACTAAGAGGGAAGGGGGAGGAGGTAAACGATACCTGTCATGCGTTCTCCATCAGCTGCTGCCTACGTTTATAGGGTGTTTTCTTTTCAGGTCCCAAACCCCATTGCACAATATTGTAAAAATGCTATAAAATATTTTATAGCATCATACAACTGTATTTCTGCCAGGGTGTTTAACCCCTGAGTTGCTTGTCTCCTCCAGCAGATGCCTGACATGTGTCCAGGTGACTCAGACAATTCTGTGGATGCACTTTGTAGTCTAGGGTCTCCTTAAGTGCATGTGAAAGGAGCCAGACGGACAGTCTGAAGCAGATAACCTGTGGAATTGGCAGCAGTTAGTTCAGTGCCCCCACACTCCTCTGCCATGGGGACCAATCTGATCTATTGGAGAGAGTGGAGATCAGTGTCCTTGGACTATTCAGTCTTCATCCTCTGCTGAGGCCTCCTCATAGTGCCAGATGTGGTGATGGATTCGGTGATGTGGACACTTCTCGGCTAAAAACCCGATTGAGACCCACCAAACTCATCACACAGAGAGGCCACCCGACAGCCCGCAAATGGGTACAACTTTTGGAACCTACTGACTCCATGGTGGATTTCTTTCCAGCCACCTCAGACAGGAAAAACATCCAGATCCCATCAGTAGACCCATGTGGAGAAAGGTAACTGTTTCACAGAGGATTTTGAAATACTGCGGTTTGGTTTCAGTCTGATTTGAAATGAAAACAAACATGTTGAAATCCTCAGCGAAAAGGAATGGTGACCCAGCCTTGGGGCAGTCTGCCATGCAGCCCTGCTGGCGCTAATAGTGGGCGAGGAGCTTGGAAGCCCTGGGAGCCCTGCTCCCTGACAGCCCACCAAGTGGGTACATCAGAAATCTGCCTAGGGTCCATTGCAACTTCACCAAACTTGAACCATGTCTGCAAAACGTTTCAAGTGAGACGAATCAGCATTTGTCGATGAAATATTTTATTTTCCATCAGAGAATTTCCAACCAGTTCTACTCATTTGCACTTATTTGAGTGCAGCCTAGGGGCTGGCGCACTGGACTGGGGCACAGGAGATGTGGGTTCTAGTCTCAGCTCTGCCACTGGCCTGCAAGGTGATCTTGGACAAGTCACTTCTCTCCTCTTTTCCCCTTCTGTTCAATGGGGATAATGATAGCAGCCTCCTTTGTAAAGCGCTTTGAGATCTACTGATGAAAAGTGCTAGATAAGAGGTGGCCAGCTATTAACCAGTTCCCCCAGCTGGGGCTTCTGGTTCAATGGGTGATGTGGGAAAGTCACTGTGCTGTTTCCAAACACTGGATCCAACACATTCAGTGAAGCAAATAGATAAGTGAAAATGGACAGAGTGGGAGACCCCACCCCTGTTCCTCAGACCAGCTACCCCTTCAGATTGAAGGTGAGAAATTGAGTTCTTTGAAACCTACTTTGTCTAGGGCTGACTGATTTATCCTGTCAAATCCTTATGCTGGGCACTCCTGGAACATAAGGATGGAAGCAGGGACACATCTCAGGGTGGGGCAGGGCATGGACAATCCAGCTGCCCCACCCTCCGCTCAATAAATATTGCAGTCAGCTTGGGAATTTTTTTACATGGGTTGGAAAATTCCAATAAATTCCAGAGGCCAGAGGCTCTCCGTTTGCAGATGTTGGCTTTGATGCCTGCCAGCAGTGAGCCTTTGGCCTATCGTTTGTTGTAAAGAAAGTGCGAAAATTAGCCAGCTGTACTTAGGGGAGATTTTCATCTTTTCCCCACCTTTAATCAGAAAAATAATAACTCAGTAAAAGGGTCAGACAGGATTTATTCTAGCCTGGTGAAAATTTACCCTTGCTCATTGGCCTTGATGCCATTTAAAACTCATTTAAACCCTACCTTGAGGAATTAAGTGAGATTAAGTGGTGTTTTAGCTGGCCCACTCCATGGAGGTGAATTTTCACCCCACACCACAGAGCCAGTTATAGCTCTGGGAGGCAGAAATTGAGGTACCTCCTGTTTACAGCTCATGAGAACACACTACAAGTGGTACCTCGGTTTCTGCTTCCCGGGGCTATGATTTGGTGTGTGGTGTTGAGTTTCAGGATAGAGTAGCCTAGAGGAGAAGCAGTTCCTTGCTGTACTGACTCTGAAGATGCTATTTTATTTCCAGCCTGAGTTATCAGTTGCCTTCCCTCCCTCCCTCTCTCTTTTAAACCCTAAAGCAACCTGTGGTGCCCAATGTCACCAGAGACGCTGCCAATACTTTAACAAGGGACTTGTGCCAACATTTCCCCTAAATCCCACTGCCCAGAGGGCTTGCAGGGAAGGGCTGTGAGAAAATTGGGGCTCTATTCAGTTGTTTTCCTGTTTAAACAAAGTGAGTTCCATAAACTTAACAGAGAAAACCGTACTTGGCGGGTGCACTTACAGTACTTAAGTTTATACTTTGTTTCTGGAACCTAAACGAAATCAAACAGAAACCTATAATGGAAGCCATTTGGCACGGCTTTACTAGGCGAACACAGGGGCCAGCTGGCACAACTTGAAATGTGGGCAAGGGCGAGCACCTTTGGGGAGCTCTTGGTCTTCTTCCCCCCAGGATGTCTTTCACAATCCCTGCTGTCGGGTGCCATCCGCTCTGTTGCACAAGCAAAGCGTTTTCTCTTCAGAACGGTGACATTCACCCCAACCATAGGGTCAACATAAAGGCCTACGTACCCATGAGCCAGTTATGACAGTAGCATCCAGGGGCCCCCATTGTTCTGGGCACTGTACAGACATACCACTCTGTCTCCTGCTCTGGAGAGCTTACCAGCTACCTGCATGAGACAGAAGGGGAACCAGTGATGACGTAGCTTGCCCAAGGTCACAGAAGCTCAGGAGCTGAGCCAGGGACAGAACCCAGGTCTCTTGACACCGGTGTAGTGCTCTGTTCACTAGGCTGGTGGTTTTCAAACTGCAGGTCGCGACCCAGAATTGGGTTGCGGAAAGGAAGGCACTGGCTCACGGCGGTTCTGGTCAGGACCACCGTCCGGGCCGATAAAAGTCCCGTTGGTGATGCTGCCCGGCTAAGGCAGTCTAGTCCCTACCTGTTCGGACACTGTGCTGCACCCTGGAAGCGGCCATCAGCAGGTCCGGCTCCTGGGCCTGGGGGCTATGGGGATCCACGCGCTGCCCCCACCCCGAGCATCGGCTCTGCACTCCCATTGGCCAGTTCCTGGCCAAAGGGAGCTGGTGGGGGGTGATGTGTCTGTGGCCTAGAGCTGCACGGAGCCTCTTGTGCGCCTCCCCCTTAGAAGCCGTTTAGTTCTAAACAATAGTTTAGTTGCTTTAATGAAGTCTGTAAATTTGGTGGGGTGGGGTCTGCTGGAGCTTTATTGCATATATACATTTAGTGTATTAATATTTTGTCCGGAGAATTTTTTTGAGGTAGGAAGACAATGGGGCCACCAGCTCCAAAACTCGCCTGCCTGTTCAGTCTCTACCCGGGAAACATTACCCTGCTCACAGGGCAGCATCCGCCCAGGGGTGCTGCTGAGGGAAGAACATGTAGTTGTTTCCATTATGTACCCAGTCCAGGAGGACGTTGCAATGTCGCCTGTCGGACTCATAAGAGTTGGCTGGCAGGTTTGCAGGCTGCTCTTTTCGAAGGCACAATGGGAGTTAGGTGCCCACATCTCATTGCCTGTCAGTGGGAGTTGGGTGCACGACTGTTTCTTGTGCCTTCGGAAAACTCACTGTAAATTAGCGTGGGTGGTTGCAGGCCTAGGCTTCTGGCTTTTGGTATGAGAGCTCGTGGGTTCCAATATCTGAAAAGCCCTTGCAGTGGTTGTTCAAATCGTGGTACCTTTAAATAGTTTCTACTGATTCCTCGGGCATAAGTTACACATGCTTGCTCTCGTTCAGCCACAGATTACTGGGCTTATTGAAGGAATCACTAGATGCAGTTCTCTGACCTGTGTTATTATGAAGATCGTGGTGCCTTGTGGCCTGCTTGGGCTGGTGGGGGTAGTAATTTGCCACCTTCCTACTCCAGGTGCCTTACTCTTCATTGCTAATCACCAGTTCCGTTGGGAGGAAAGTAAGGAATGGAGCTATTGCTTCACCCACTGTCTGCTCCTCTGAAAGCTGCTCATGCCATGCAGGTAGCTCTACCATGCTGTGCAGATGGGTAAAAAACCCTCATTCCCCCACACGACTGCCCTAGGGTTAGACATAGTCTAGGCCTTTCCCAGCAATGCCGTCCAGATGGATGTTACAGGGAAGCAGCAGAGGTACACAGATGGGGCATGCAATGGTTGCTAGCTCTAGGACTGACTCACAGTGTGACCTTGGGCAAGTGAATTCACTTTTCTGGTGCTTCAGTTTCCCCACCTGTAAAATGGAGATGCTTGACCCTTTAGAACTGCTTTGGCCAGAGAGTGCCATGTAAGTGGATTGTATATTTATTACACTCAAAAGAAAAACCCTTGAGGATTATTTGAATTAAGGATGCACCAGACAAAACCTGAAAATCCCTAAGGCTCCAGGAGCCCCAGGCAATTCCCTCTCACAGACCCACTGAGCTAATAAGCCTTTCCTTAGTGATAACACATTTCCAATTACATCACCCCTGATAATAGGGCTTTTTTTCATCTATAGTATATGGGATGGGAAGAAACAGCTGTAAAGTGCTCAGCAAACTCATTTCTCTGCTATCCCTCAGAAATCTGAACTTGCCAGAGTCATCCCAGCCACCTGGAGAGCTTGAAGGGCCCAGTGCTGTCCATGCCCAGACTTTGCTGGGGGTCACGCTTTGGGAAGATGACATGTTACAGTAGTGTGGGTGACAATGGTGATGCACCATGATCATTGCATTGACGGGGAATTACAGTGACACTGATTCATGACACTGTGTCAGGGCTTCAATTGCGTCTCTTTGCCAACATGTCACTGACTGAAACCAACCACTGGCACCCAAGGATACAGAAAAGAAAGACTCTTCTCTGCCAGCTCAAAGGTTAATAGTATTTTGGGGGTGCAAAGTGTGAGGCTCATTCTATGTATGTGCCTGATCTCAGCAAATAATAGAGACCACTGAGCCAGATTGCCCTGGTTTTGTCAGTGCGTTCTGACTCATATTTGCACAGGGGGTTCCAAAACTGCACCTTCAAAATTTGTGATTACACCCATTTGCACCACAACCACTCCAATTTGCACAGATGCACCCCCACTCCCACTCACTAGCAACTTCTTGTATATGCACTTTTCTCCAACGACACCCCTAAGAAGGAAAATCAGAATATGGGCTAAGATTTGTGAAGATGTCTATGGGACATGTGGCTAGCCAGTTCCCATTGAAATTTAGGTATCTAGAAATTGGGTATCTAGATTCCTAAGGCAGATTAGAAAATTCCACCTGCAATGCTTAGACCATGGCAAAATAGCTGAGGTGGAGTTGAAGGTCTTTTGTCATGGCAAATTCATGCTCCAGTGTTACGTTGGTTGCATAAAACTGAGTCTTCTTCAGAGCAGATGGAGCACTTGGCCTTCCCTGTGGAGAGAAGAAGGGCAGACAGCCCACCTTCTCGTTTTAGCTGAGCAGGACACCGCATCCTGAATACAGACTCCCATCTGAAAAAAAAAAAAAAAGTTAAATGGTCAAATCCCGACCCTCTGAAGTAAATGGGAAATCTCCCCTTGACATCAGTGGGACCCAAAGCGATCCCCAAGCCAGAAGCACGTTGTGAACATTATGGGACTGCACACACTGCAATTGAATCAGTAGCTAAATCATCATGCTACGTGGTCTTCACTTCATTGCACCATGCTGCCTTCAAAAAACGGGACAATGGTGAGGCAGTTGGTGTGCTTCGACCACTGCCCATCATGCTGATCAGTATTGTCTCGTTCTTTCCTTCTCTCCACCTGTTGTTTCTCATTGTGCGCTGTTTGGGGCAGGGCCATCCTTTTGTTCTGTGTTTGTACAGCACCTAGCACAATGGGTACTGGTCCATGATTGGGACTCCTAGATGCTACTATAATACACCTAATAAACAGCAATAATAATGTCCAGCATCTCCCACCATAAGATCCTGGTTCGTGACTGGGACTCCTAGCCACTACCATTACTACAAATGATGATGATGATTATAAACAAAAATCAGCCAATGCCCTCTTACAAAGGCTGAATATATGTAGCGACCAGCAGTGCTCTGGGAATTTATCCAAAGATCTTTTCCACAGACTTGCGCTCTGGTGCAGGTCTTTCACTCTGATTGATGCTCCGTGCAGTTTGTAAAAACATGGCCATTTTCTAATTGTCCTTTGTAATCCAGGCATTGCTTTGCCCCCTCATAAAATGCAGGGGTTTTTCACCATTTTTTTGGTCATCGGCGTAAAACAAATGTTATTGCTCCTTTGCTCATCCTTTTTGATTTGCTAGGGCCCCTGTATCCTGAACACACAGATTTATACATACATGCAAAATAACATGGTATGAGTTTGCTCAGATCTAAATACGGCAAAAGCATACATCTACACAAAACCAGAGCCAGTTCTAGGCAATTGCTTAGGGCCCCGAGCAGCTCACAGGGCCCCCCATTTGCTTTTTATTATAAAAACTTGCCTGTTTTAGGATTGTGTGTGTGTGGGGGGGAATATTCCTGCTTAAGACACCCAATGGGCTAGCATCGGCTGTGCATCAAACACACACATACAAACATATGCTTTAACATTTATTGACATTCTCAAAAGAATCATAGAAATGTAGGGCGGGAAGGGACCTCAACGGTTCCTCCGCTGAGGCAGGATTAAATGTACTTAGCTCATTCCAGACAGGTGTTTGACTAACCTGTTTTTAAAAACCTCCAGTGACAGGGATTCCAAGACCCCCTGTTACAGGGATAGAGAATGCAAACTTTCATTCAGGAGAAGAGGCTTTACATACATGCAAGCAGTCCCTATTGAAGTCAATGGGTTTATTCATGTGTACAAGGACTATTAGCCTGAATAAGGTCTTGCAGAATTAGGATTGTAAACTCTGGGGCAAGGTCTGTCATTTGCTGGGAGGGAGATTTTCAAACGAGCCTAAAGGATTTGGAGGCGATCTCCCACTGAAAGACAACGGGCTTGTGCTCCTAAATTCATCCAGGGTTTTTGAAAATTATCACCTGTGTTTGGACAGCGCCTAGCCCAAGGGAGCCCCAATCTTCTTGATGTCTCTAGGAGCTAGGGCAGTATAAGGATTAAATAATACCATTAATAAAAGCAATAATAGTAACAATGTATTGGAATTGTACTATTATTGCTGTACACCATGTAGGTTAAGTTCTATGCCCGCTACTATTCTACACAAACACACACAGAAGTGCAGATGCTTACAGAGGCCAACACCCACGCACTAAATGAATCGCACACAAACATTCACATGTACACAATACCACTGTATGCAAACACACACCAAAGCTCACAAATCCAGGCACAGAGACGCAAGCTCAGATATAATACATATTATTAAGCCTCAAACAAATACATGTATATACTACATACAAACATATTGTTAGGGATGTATTGTTAGGGATACTTCACAAAAGCACTTAAACATTAAGGGACAGATCCTCAGCTAGTTCAAACGGATGTAACTCTATTGGTCCCATGGAGCTGATCCCAGTGGAGTTATACTGATTTATGTATCTCTGAAGATCTGGCCCATTTTTTTAATTTTATATCCAAACATGCTACCCCATGAAAGTGAAGCTAAACACCAGTCATTCTGATTCTGTGAATTTAAAAATGCTCTGTGATCGAAATAAATCATAGTGCATTGTGCTCCTTCTTTCTCTGCCTGTACCTATACTGATATGGAGCATGGCTGCACTGAGACAAAGGACGTGCTAGTCCTTTCATTAAAGAAGTGCGTCTTTTCTTCAGCCTAGCACTACTTTACTGGTGAGTGGTTTCCATCTTTCATCATGCAAAGTGAAATGATTAAAAGAGAATTACTGGAATTCCTAACATCTCCATCAGAGATCAGGCCTGGTCAGTTGGAAAATAAGTAATGAACATCGTTTGTTAATGTCACCATTAAGTGATGAATTTTTTATGCTTAACAAACCAGACATATTTCCTCTTTATTTCTAAGTTTGTTTTTAGATCTGCTAATTTAATTAAATCTCTACTGTTGAAGCTCTGTTCAAAGTGACCAACTGTGAAAGATACCTGGCTTGCACTGGATAATTAAAGCATAGGGCTGGGAGTGGGTCTATTTCCTAGCAAAAACTGACATATCTGGTAGAACATGGCCACTTCAGAATGATGCCTGATCTCAGTGAAGACCAGTTTCCGTGCCATTGTCTATCTCACTAGCTGCCATTTTATTGATATTTTTCAGAATAACAGCCGTGTTAGTCTGTATTCGCAAAAAGAAAAGGAGTACTTGTGGCACCTTAGAGACTGACCAATTTATTTGAGCATGAGCTTTCGTGATCTACAGCTCACTTCATCGGATGCATACCGTGGAAACTGCAGCAGACTTTATATATACACAGAGAATATGAAACAATACCTCCTCCCACCCCACTGTCCTGCTGGTAATAGCTTATCTAAAGTGATCATCAGGTTGGGCCATTTCCAGCACAAATCCAGGTTTTCTCACCCTCCACCCCCCCACACAAATTCACTCTCCTGCTGGTGATAGCCCATCCAAAGTGACAACTCTTTACACAATGTGCATGATAATCAAGTTGGGCCATTTCCTGCACAAATCCAGGTTCTCTCACCCCCTCACCCCCCTCCCAAAAACCACACACACAAACTCACTATCCTGCTGGTAATAGCTCATCCAAAGTGACCATTCTCCCTACAATGTGCATGATAATTAAGGTGGGCCATTTCCAGCACAAATCCAGGTTTTCTCACATCCCCCCCACCCCCATACACACACAAACTCACTCTCCTGCTGGTAATAGCTCATCCAAACTGACCACTCTCCAAGTTTAAATCCAAGTTAAACCAGAACATCTTGGGGGGGGCGTAGGAAAAAACAAGAGGAAATAGGCTACCTTGCATAATGACTTAGCCACTCCCAGTCTCTATTTAAGCCTAAATTAATAGTATCCAATTTGCAAATGAATTCCAATTCAGCAGTTTCTCGCTGGAGTCTGGATTTGAAGTTTTTTTGTTTTAAGATAGCGACCTTCATGTCTGTGATTGCGTGACCAGAGAGATTGAAGTGTTCTCCGACTGGTTTATGAATGTTATAATTCTTGACATCTGATTTGTGTCCATTTATTCTTTTACGTAGAGACTGTCCAGTTTGACCAATGTACATGGCAGAGGGGCATTGCTGACACATGATGGCATATATCACATTGGTGGATGTGCAGGTGAACGAGCCTCTGATAGTGTGGCTGATGTGATTAGGCCCTGTGATGGTGTCTCCTGAATAGATATGTGGGCACAATTGGCAACGGGCTTTGTTGCAAGGATAAGTTCCTGGGTTAGTGGTTCTGTTGTGTGGTATGTGGTTGTTGGTGAGTATTTGCTTCAGGTTGCGGGGCTGTCTGTAGGCAAGGACTGGCCTGTCTCCCAAGATTTGTGAGAGTGTTGGGTCATCCTTTAGGATAGGTTGTAGATCCTTAATAATGCGTTGGAGGGGTTTTAGTTGGGGGCTGAAGGTGACGGCTAGTGGCATTCTGTTATTTTCTTTGTTAGGCCTGTCCTGTAGTAGGTAACTTCTGGGAACTCTTCTGGCTCTATCAATCTGTTTCTTTACTTCTGCAGGTGGGTATTGTAGTTGTAAGAAAGCTTGACAGAGATCTTGTAGGTGTTTGTCTCTGTCTGAGGGGTTGGAGCAAATGCGGTTGTATCGCAGAGCTTGGCTGTAGACGATGGATTGTGTGGTGTGGTCAGGGTGAAAGCTGGAGGCATGTAAGTAGGAATAGCGGTCAGTAGGTTTCCGGTATAGGGTGGTGTTTATGTGACCATTGTTTATTAGCACTGTAGTGTCCAGGAAGTGGATCTCTTGTGTGGACTGGACCAGGCTGAGGTTGGTGGTGGGATGGAAATTGTTGAAATCATGGTGGAATTCCTCAAGGGCTTCTTTTCCATGGGTCCAGATGATGAAGATGTCATCAATATAGCGCAAGTAGAGTAGGGGCTTTAGGGGACGAGAGCTGAGGAAGCGTTGTTCTAAATCAGCCATAAAAATGTTGGCATACTGTGGGGCCATGCGGGTACCCATAGCAGTGCCGCTGATCTGAAGGTATACATTGTCCCCAAATGTGAAATAGTTATGGGTAAGGACAAAGTCACAAAGTTCAGCCACCAGGTTAGCCATGACATTATCGGGGATAGTGTTCCTGACGGCTTGTAGTCCATCTTTGTGTGGAATGTTGGTGTAGAGGGCTTCTACATCCATAGTGGCCAGGATGGTGTTATCAGGAAGATCACTGATGGATTGAAGTTTCCTCAGGAAGTCAGTGGTCTCTCGAAGGTAGCTGGGAGTGCTGGTAGCGTAGGGCCTGAGGAGGGAGTCTACATAGCCAGACAATCCTGCTGTCAGGGTGCCAATGCCTAAGATGATGGGGCGCCCAGGATTTCCAGGTTTATGGATCTTGGGTAGTAGATAGAATATCCCAGGTCGGGGTTCCAGGGGTGTGTCTGTGCGGATTTGATCTTGTGCTTTTTCAGGAAGTTTCTTGAGCAAATGCTGTAGTTGCTTTTGGTAACTCTCAGTGGGATCATAGGGTAATGGCTTGTAGAAACTCGTGTTGGAGAGCTGCCGAGCAGCCTCTTGTTCATATTCCGACCTATTCATGATGACAACAGCACCTCCTTTGTCAGCCTTTTTGATTATGATGTCAGAGTTGTTTCTGAGGCTGTGGATGGCATTGTGTTCCGCATGGCTGAGGTTATGGGGCAAGTGATGCTGTTTTTCCACAATTTCAGCCCATGCACGTCAGCGGAAGCACTCTATGTAGAAGTCCAGTCTGCTGTTTCGACCTTCAGGAGGAGTCCACCTAGAATCCCTCTTTCTGTAGTGTTGGTAGGGAGACCTCTGTGGATTAGTATGTTGTTCAGAGGTATTTTGGAAATATTCCTTGAGTCGGAGACGTCGAAAATAGGATTCTAGGTCACCACAGAACTGTATCATGTTCGTGGGGGTGGAGGGGCAGAAGGAGAGGCCCCGAGATAGAACAGTTGCTTCTGCTGGGCTGAGAGTATAGTTGGATAGGTTAACAATATTGCTAGGTGGGTTGAGGGAACCATTGCTGTGGCCCCTTGTAGCGTGTAGTAGTTTAGAAAGTTTAGTGTCCTTTTTCTTTTGTAGAGAAGCAAAGTGTGCGTTGTAAATGGCTTGTCTAGTTTTAGTAAAATCCAGCCACGAGGAAGTTTGTGTGGAAGGTTGGTTTTTTATGAGAGTATCCATGTTTGAGAGCTCATTCTTTATCTTTCCCTGTTTGCTGTAGAGGATGTTGATCAGGTGATTCCGCAGTTTCTTTGAGAGCGAGTGGCACACGCTGTCAGCATAGTCTGTGTGGTATGTAGATTGTAATGGATTTTTTACCTTCAGTCCTTTTGGTACGATGTCCATCTGTTTGCATTTGGAAAGGAAGATGATGTCTGTCTGTATCTGTACAAGTTTTTTCATGCAGTTGACAGATTTCCACTCCATACGGCTAAATGCAGTGCCTTGCATAATGACAGGTTTCAGAGTAACAGCCGTGTTAGTCTGTATTCGCAAAAAGAAAAGGAGTACTTGTGGCACCTTAGAGACTAACCAATTTATTTGAGCATGAGCTTTCGTGAGCTACAGCTCACTTCATCGGATGCATACCGTGGAAAGAAAATAACAGAACGCCACTAGCCATCACCTTCAGCCCCCAACTAAAACCCCTCCAACGCATTATTAAGGATCTACAACCTATCCTAAAGGATGACCCAACACTCTCACAAATCTTGGGAGACAGGCCAGTCCTTGCCTACAGACAGTCCCGCAACCTGAAGCAAATACTCACCAACAACCACATACCACACAACAGAACCACTAACCCAGGAACCTATCCTTGCAACAAAGCCCGTTGCCAACTGTGCCCACATATCTATTCAGGGGACACCATCACAGGGCCTAATAACATCAGCCACACTATCAGAGGCTCGTTCACCTGCACATCCACCAATGTGATATATGCCATCATGTGCCAGCAATGCCCCTCTGCCATGTACATTGGTCAAACTGGACAGTCTCTACGTAAAAGAATAAATGGACACAAATCAGATGTCAAGAATTATAACATTCATAAACCAGTCGGAGAACACTTCAATCTCTCTGGTCACGCAATCACAGACATGAAGGTCGCTATCTTAAAACAAAAAAACTTCAAATCCAGACTCCAGCGAGAAACTGCTGAATTGGAATTCATTTGCAAATTGGATACTATTAATTTAGGCTTAAATAGAGACTGGGAGTGGCTAAGTCATTATGCAAGGTAGCCTATTTCCTCTTGTTTTTTCCTATGCCCCGCCCCCCCAGATGTTCTGGTTTAACTTGGATTTAAACTTGGAGAGTGGTCAGTTTGGATGAGCTATTACCAGCAGGAGAGTGAGTTTGTGTGTGTATGGGGGTGGGGGGGATGTGAGAAAACCTGGATTTGTGCTGGAAATGGCCCACCTTAATTATCATGCACATTGTAGGGAGAATGGTCACTTTGGATGGGCTATTACCAGCAGGATAGTGAGTTTGTGTGTGTGGTTTTTGGGAGGGGGGTGAGGGGGTGAGAGAACCTGGATTTGTGCAGGAAATGGCCCAACTTGATTATCATGCACATTGTGTAAAGAGTTGTCACTTTGGATGGGCTATCACCAGCAGGAGAGTGAATTTGTGTGGGGGGGTGGAGGGTGAGAAAACCTGGATTTGTGCTGGAAATGGCCCAACCTGATGATCACTTTAGATAAGCTATTACCAGCAGGACAGTGGGGTGGGAGGAGGTATTGTTTCATATTCTCTGTGTATATATAAAGTCTGCTGCAGTTTCCACGGTATGCATCCGATGAAGTGAGCTGTAGCTCACGAAAGCTCATGCTCAAATAAATTGGTTAGTCTCTAAGGTGCCACAAGTACTCCTTTTCTTTTTATTGATATTGAGTGTGATTGTGTTCTTGCTTACCGTGGTATAAGTGAGGAATCAGTGTACAGAAGGCAATGGAGTTTCTCTGATGTAAATCTGGTGTGAGACTCGAATCAGGCCCACAGGTCTTAATTTAAAAAGTTGCAGCAGGAAAGGAATCATTACAGTCCCTGAGCATGTGGTTCAGGGGGCTGTTTCTTTGGAGATCCAAGAATCAGGATGCAAATCCCACTCCATCTGCCCCCAAACTCAGATGCCATGCTAGAGAGAGCGAAAGATCCATTTGGGATCTAGACCTGGGTGAAAGTTTTCGCCTGAAACGTTTTTTCTGGAAAAAAATGTAGATTTGGTGACAGAGAAACATTTTGCGATTCATATTGATTTTACTGAATTGTTTTGGTAGAACCCCAACCTCTCCGCCTCCCCCCCACCCCCCGCAGCTGCCCTAAAAATTGAAAACTTTCGTTTTTATAAATGAAAGATTTTGATTTGTTGATTCAAAGTGATGCCTCATTTAGAAATTTCCTTTATTTTTGAAAAATGAAAAAGCATTTAAAAATACTTAAAATTGAAATGCACAAAATGTTTCCATCGCCCCCAAAACGATTTTTGTCAACTTTTCAATTTGCCTGCAGCTATGAGGCATCTGTATGACATGAAATTCCAAAGTTCAAACCAAGCAGCATTAGCCACACTCCCTTTTTTTTTTTTTTTTTTTTTTGTTAGTGTGAAGGCCTCAACTTTCCAGACTTAATTTATGTTCCCAGGTAATTCACATCTATTAGATTTAATTTCAGTTTCAAAAGAAATTCCATTTGTACCACAATAAACAGAATGAATTACATGGTTATGAGTCAGTGGAATTTCCCTTTAAGAGGCCTGTAAGTGACTGGTGGTCTTCAAGGTATTTAAATCCAATACACACTGGTGTCTACAGTCTGAACAAGGGGACCATTTATTGAGACCATGATTGCAGCCAGGTGATGGTATCCCTTGGGGTTTCCCCTTTCTGCACAAACACTCTTATCCATCCAGGATCATCTTTTGGCAAAACATGGTCTAATTTGTTCAACAGCCTTTCCACAGAGGGTGAACATTTTGTCACTGTTTTTCCATCAGGAGGGACCAAGAGGGATTTTAATGAGTGCCTTGACGTGTTGCACAGAGCAGCTCTCAGAATGGCTTTCCGTCTGACTAAAACCAGTTCTGCAAATGGGAATTGAGTGGGAAGATTCTGGAGCAGTGCTATGTTCCACTGGGACTGCTTGTGCAATAAGGTGCGGAGTGACAGTATCCAAGGGCACCAAGACCATTCTAAACCCAGAAAGGAGTGATTACGCAGCCAGTCCAACAAAGGAGAGACAGACACTTTCTAATCCAGTGTCCCAACTATGAAAAAGACAAAGATTTCATCAAACCGCCAGGAAAAGATATCTAATCACAGAGCGATGAGGGAAAACTACCTGGCACCGGGAAATGGAGAGAGACAGTGGAGATAGCATTGTGCTACATAGCAGCTGGACACTGGATCCAGGTCAGCCAGTAAAGACAAACAGACTGGAGGGATTATACTTCAAACACAGTGTGTAGCCCTATCCTGGGTGGGTTGTTTCTACCCCTGGAATACACTCAAGGTTGTTCGTCTGTCTTTTTTTTTTTTTTAAACACTTTGGCTACATTAGTACAGCTTACCTTGCCAATAAAGACTTGTCCATTTGAGTTGAAATGGCATATGTGAATGCCACCCGTACTGTTTCAGAGAGCATTAGGCAGCATGCCTGGTGACCAACAGAGTGAAATGATAGTGTATCTTTTATTAAAAATACAGAGTCCCAAGTCCACCGCCCTATCCAATGGACCCCACTTTCTCTTGATCGTGTCTCATGTTCAATAAATATTTCACTGCCCCTAAAAAGAAGCACTAGTAGTTATTTGTGAGTTAATTACCTAGCAATTATTGTGAATCTGAACTGAGCAACAACACCTGCTTAACAGAACATGTGACACACACTGAAACACTGAAAACCAGATTTTGCCACCAGGACAGAGCCCACCGTGGGTCTGTCTTCACTGCTGAATTAACTCAAAGTTGTTTACCTTAAAGTTACTCCTCTCGAGTTAGTCTCACTTCAGTGAGAGCAGCCATGCTACGCGATAACACTCAAGTTGCTGTGTCCACCCTGGCCCTGCACTTACTCCTGCGTGAAGCTAAGACTCCTGGGAGAACATCCCATGGTTCTCAGAGCTGCGTTCAGCTGAGCTGCTCTATGGATTCTAACCAAGGGAGAATTTGTCTGTCCTTTCTGGGCACACAGGAGGAATTGTGGGCACACAGGCGGACTGACTGGCTACACGCAAGTGCCGCTGTGGGGTGCTCTGTTGCTGGACCAGCCTAGCAGCATTGCAGGAAAAGGCTAATGGAGACCACCAGAGCTTGTAAAAAAAGCTATGTGTCTGCTTTCTTAGGGACAAAGGAAAGAAGAAGATTGGTTCATTTTTCTCTGAAAAGGAGAGCCAATGCAAGTAGGTACAACTCTGTTAAATCTTTAGGAAAGATGAAGACAAACTAGAGAGAGTCCAGAGGAGAGTAACAAAAATGAGAAAAGGTTTAGAAAACCTGACCTAGGAGGAAAGGTTAAAACAACTGGGCATGTTTAGACTTGAGAAAAGAAGACTGAGTGGGGACCTGGTAACAGTTTTCAATTATGTTAAGATCTGCTATAAAGAGGAGGGTGACCAATTGTTCTCCATGTCTCCTGAAGATAGGACAAGAAGTAAAGGACTCAACGTGCAGCTCAGGAGATTTAAGTCAGATATTAGGAAAAAAATTCCAACACTAAGGCTAGTTAAGCTCCGGAACAGGTTTCCAAAGGAGGTTGTGGAATCCCCACCATTGGAGGTTTTTAAGAGCTAGTTGGACAATCCCCTGTCAGGGATGGTCAGGGTTTACTTGGTCCTGCCTCAGCACAGAGGGCTAGACTTGATGACCTCTCGAGGTCCTTTCCAGCCCTACAGTGCTATGATTCCAGTTTTGCTGTATCCCCTTAATCACAGCTCTGGATTTGGCCA
Source organism: Lepidochelys olivacea (assembly GCF_965140295.1). NCBI lineage: Eukaryota > Metazoa > Chordata > Testudines > Cheloniidae > Lepidochelys > Lepidochelys olivacea. The sequence goes on from NC_140424.1 coordinate 20,981,681, forward strand.
AGTGTCCTCAGGAACTAAAATAGTTCTAAAAAGAATTTGTAAATAAATGCTTAAAAATAGCTGGAATATACACAAACTTCATCAGGACTGGAGAGAGCAGCTGCTGTGTTTTCCTCCTCAGAGCGTTGAGCACACACACAAAATATGTTTTTGTAAATGTTTAGAGGAAAGAATTACAATTTTTCTGTTCCAGGATAATTTTGTATCATCTGGGCCCTTGAACGAGAACCATGCCAGGGATGTGTAGCATGGATAGATTACATGTTACTGAGGTCAGGATCTCATAGAACCCTTAGATGCATTTCTATTCTGCATTATACTTGTGCTTTGCAGTGTGTTGCAAAGCGCAAGCGGAAGGAAAACTGTTGGAAGTGTTTGCCCTTAATGCTTAAAAATACAGACCTCTCTAGTTATGAATTCAAGTTACTCATAAGCCCTAAGCTGGCCCTCTGCATGGAGCCCCACTGGCCTTGTCCAACTCCTAATGAAGTCAATGGCAACCGCCCAACTGACCCCAATCGCAGCAGGATTGGCTCTTAAATTACCATTGATTTATGATTGCCTGGTCTTTTTATCTATTTTCCCTGCACTGTGGGTAGAAAGTAGGGATGGTCCTAGAGTAATACCTCAGATCCAAGTAGCCCTGAATTTAGGGAAGGAAAAGATCTAGATTTTGCCCCTTGGGTCCATCTCTTGTAGAAAGCAACTCCTCCCTCACTCCGCCCCCTCTTCGCAGTCTCTACTTCCAGACTGACTTCCTCTCTTTCCTGGGAAGATTTTTAACATTAGTTTTGTTCATGTTGTTTTATAGTCAAATGAGTGACCAGCCATATGGGGATAATGTAGCAATGTCATAAAGAAAGAAAGAAAGAAAGAAAGAAAGAAAGAAAGAAAGAAAGAAAGAAAGAAAGAAAGAAAGAAAGAAAGAAAGAAAGAAAGAAAGAAAGAAAGAAAGAAAGAAAGAAAGAGATTACATTGGCTGGCCTATGTATTCAACTACTACCCTACATATTTCTTATTCCACCCTCATCACCACAGTATCTGAGGCAAGTCTACACTACAGTGCTAGACTGGTGCAGCTGCGTCACTGTAGCACGTCTGGTGAAGACGCACTATGCCAACAGGAGAGCGCTCTCCAGGCAGCATAATTACTCCACCTTGGCGAGAAGTGGAAGCTATGTTGGTGCTGGGAGAGCATCTCCTGCCGATGTAGCCGGTGAGGACAGCACGAAATTTATGTCACTTGTGGGTGGGGGTTTTTAACACCCTTGAGCGAAGTAAGTTATATCGACTTAGGCTGTAGGGGTAGCCCTGCGCCAAGCACCTTGCGGTAGTGCGTTAAGGGCTGTGACTAATATCTGTCAAATGTTGTTCCTTGTCTGTCAGTCTGTCTTCCTACTAAGTATTTATACTGCACGCTAAGACTTCAGAGGTATCTAATGAGGTCATTGTTGGACTGAAAAGGAAGGAAATCGGAGGAGTAAGAGAAGAAAGGCATGGAGGAGACAGGAGGAAAGGGGAAGGGCCCGGAGAAGGGAGGTGGAGAAGGAAGTAGGAGAGGATGCTGGGACCTCCTGCAGATCTGTGTAGGCAGATCTGGACAGTACTTCCTTTGCTCAGATGACAAGATTTCTTTCCATTTCTCCTAGAGAAGGACAGGAGGTTTCTGACACTTCTGACCACGGCTGGTTTTCAAAGAGATCAGTCGTCATCACTTTGCTCATCCCATCAGCCCAACTTGAGCATCTGCCCCCTGAGTGGGGAGAGAGCTTGCCCCGGGCTCGGTCCAAGCCAGTCAATGCAAAAATAAACATATTGTAATTACATTTGGCATCTCCAAGTCCCCTGCTGCGGGTGGACTTCTGACCCCTGAAACGTGGCATTGTTTGGGACCTGCACAGCCTGGTGGCTCAGCAGGGTAGGAGCAGGGCAGTGTCTCAGGCAGTACCAGTGGTTTCCATTCTGCTCCTGTGTAATAATGGTTTAATGAAGAAAACAACCCACTGGGCTGTGTAGCGAGCAACCAACATTTGGTTGGAACAGTCTGTATTAAAGGCACACAATTGGGCCCCTGAGAACAATGCCAAGTCTCTCCCAGCTATCCCTCCCAGTGTAAAATTTGGTGCCGGGCCAGTGCATTACGATTGTTGTTTTGGGAAACTGATTCAGAACAAGCCCTCAGTCAGTAATGAAGCTTGTCCAAATTGTCTGGGACTGCATTTATTTTCCTTCCAATTAACGCTTTCAGATGAAGAATGCAAATTATTTTCCAAACTGAGGGGAAGCAGAAGGAGGGAGCTAATAGGACAAGGTGGGGGGCGGGGTGGGGGAGGAAGGATTAAAAGGAAGGATGAACCTCAAGCTCACTGAATCCAATCTTGATTTGTCTCATGGACTGTAAAACCCTTTAATGGTGACTGCAAGTGAGTTCAGAATTAATAACCTTTAACTGTGTGTCATTAATGAGCAAGGTTATGGCAAATTCCTGCCCCATCAAGTTGCATTATAGCAACATTCATCGACCATTAACCAAACGTACTGAGTGCTGCTTTCCGGGTAGCAGCTTGCTTGGAGAGGGATTTCTAGGTAGGGAGTTGGAGGAGGCGAACGCTGCTTCATTTGGGGAAAATAAGGTGACATCTAGTGGCACAACGCTGCCCTGAAGTGGCAGGGGGGAAAGTGATGAGGCCTGATACTGGCCATGGGTCACTGCAGGAATTTCCCTTCCTCTTAAGAAAAGTGAAAGAGGGTCTGAAATATGCCAAAGTTCTATTTCACCAGACTGGGTCAGAATATGGGGCCAGATCCTGGTGTAAATCAGTGTAATTCCATTTGGGGGGAGGGATAGCTCAGTGGTTTGAGCATTGGCCTGCTAAACCCAGGGTTGTGAGTTCAATCCTTGAGGGGGCCGTTTAGGGATCTGGAGCAAAAATTGGGGATTGGTCCTGCTTCAAGCAGGGGGTTGGACTAGATGACCTCCTGAGGTCCCTTCCAACCCTAACCTTCTATGAATCTATGAATCTATGAAGACTTTAATGGAGCTAAGCTGATTGATTTACACCAACTGAGGATCTGCCCCTTAGCTTTAAAGCAAACTCCTCCTACCTATTTCTAACTTACCATACTGTCTATCTAATAAATCTACTACATATAAGCCTCTCTCACTTCTCTCTCTCAGTGGCTGACATTCAGTCCTGTGCAAAGAAACAGCACAGGATCTAGTACCAATGATGTCTCACTCAAGTAGTGACAGGTTTCAGAGTAACAGCCGTGTTAGTCTGTATTCGAAAAAAGAAAAGGAGTACTTGTGGCACCTTAGAGACTAACCAATTTATTTGAGCATGAGCTTTCGTGAGCTACAGCTCACTTCATCGGATGCATACCGTGGAAACTGCAACAGACTTTATATATACACAGAGAATATGAAACAATACCTCCTCCCACCCCACTGTCCTGCTGGTAATAGCTTATCTAAAGTGATCATCAGGTGGGCCATTTCCAGCACAAATCCAGGTTTTCTCACCCTCCACCCCCCCACACAAATTCACTCTCCTGCTGGTGATAGCCCATCCAAAGTGACAACTCTTTACACAATGTGCATGATAATCAAGTTGGGCTATTTCCTGCACAAATCCAGGTTTTCTCAGATCCCCCCCACCCCCATACACACACAAACTCACTCTCCTGCTGGTAATAGCTCATCCAAACTGACCACTCTCCAAGTTTAAATCCAAGTTAAACCAGAACATTTGGGGGGGCGGGGGGTAGGAAAAAACAAGAGGAAATAGGCTACCTTGCATAATGACTTAGCCACTCCCAGTCTCTATTTAAGCCTAAATTAATAGTATCCAATTTGCAAATGAATTCCAATTCAGCAGTTTCTCGCTGGAGTCTGGATTTGAAGTTTTTTTGTTTTAAGATAGCGACCTTCATGTCTGTGATTGCGTGACCAGAGAGATTGAAGTGTTCTCCGACTGGTTTATGAATGTTATAATTCTTGACATCTGATTTGTGTCCATTTATTCTTTTACGTAGAGACTGTCCAGTTTGACCAATGTACATGGCAGAGGGGCATTGCTGGCACATGATGGCATATATCACATTGGTGGATGTGCAGGTGAACGAGCCTCTGATAGTGTGGCTGATGTGATTAGGCCCTGTGATGGTGTCCCCTGAATAGATATGTGGGCACAATTGGCAACGGGCTTTGTTGCAAGGATAAGTTCCTGGGTTACTGGTTCTGTTGTGCGGTATGTGGTTGTTGGTGAGTATTTTCCACTATTTTCCACTATTTGCCCCTTAGCTTTAAAGCAAACTCCTCCTACCTATTTCTAACTTACCATACTGTCTATCTAATAAATCTACTACATATAAGCCTCTCTCACTTCTCTCTCTCAGTGGCTGACATTCCACTATTTTCCACTATTTCCACTATTCAGGTTGCGGGGCTGTCAGGAGAGTGAATTTGTGTGTGGGGGTGGAGGGTGAGAAAACCTGGATTTGTGCTGGAAATGGCCCACCTGATGATCACTTTAGATAAGCTATTACCAGCAGGACAGTGGGGTGGGAGGAGGTATTGTTTCATATTCTCTGTGTATATATAAAGTCTGCTGCAGTTTCCACGGTATGCATCTGATGAAGTGAGCTGTAGCTCACGAAAGTTCATGCTCAAATAAATTGGTTAGTCTCTAAGGTGCCACAAGTACTCCTTTTCTTTTTTCACTCAAGTAGTGTGACCAGACAGCAAGTGTGAAAAATCAGGACAGGGGTGGGAGGTAATAGGCACCTATATAAGACAAAGTCCCAAATATCTGGACTGTCCCTATAAAATCAGGACATCAGTCACCTTACACTCAAGCCTTAGGTCAAGAGAGGGTGATACTCAAGTGCAGAGATCATCAAACACATTTTTCAAATAAATAGTTTTCATTGAAAATTTGGCTTTTAAAAACCATTCTGATGAACATTTATTTTTTCAGACTTGCCTGGCTTTCTGACAAACTGTGATTTTTTTTCTTTCGTTTTTCCTTTTGGGGGGTTTTGCTCTTTTCAAGTTTTGTTTTTTCCTTTTTTCCTCCTTTTTCCCCCTTTTGCTTCCCCTTTTCAGTGGCAAAATGGGAAAAGGCAAAAGGCAGAGAAATGGGGAAAAAGAAAAAAAAAGGCAGGGGACAACCCCTTCTTCAAAATAATGAAAACCAGCCAACCAAAAATGTTCATGTAAAACGTTCAGTCTGTAAAAAATTGTCCCTTTTCAAAACCTGCGGAATGAAAATGATTTCACAATTTTCAAACATTTTTGTGAACTATCCTTACCAGTTTTGACATGATCTACTCAGCAGTATTTTACTCGCCACCAGGAAGTTTAATTCCTGACTCAAAAAAATATATTGCTCCAAATCCTTAGCTGGTGTAAATCAGGAGCGTTCCATTGACTTGACTGACATAACCCCAATTCATGCACACTGAGAATCTGGCACTATTTTCTAAACTGCACAATGCTGGAGTATTTCATTTGTCATGGGACACATCCTGCCACCCCAGTCCTCTCAGGTTAAATGCCCAATGCAGTCAATCGGAGTTTTGCCTAAGTAAGGACTGAGGGTGAAATTTATGGCACCAAATTCCATCCTCACTTCACCAGTGTAACTCCACTCAATTTAGTAGCGAATCTGGATTTTCTCCGTGCAACTAAGGGCAGAATTTAGGCCAGGTCTGTTGAAGGGTTTATACATCTATTGATGCATGGGGTGGGGACAGTATAGCAGGTGCAATCCATTCAGATCCCCTAGAAGGGAATTCCTAGCCACAGAACCCACACAGATGCAAATAGAGTGGTCCCTTTAGTGCATAAACTCATGTGAATCCCAACCTCCTGGCATCAGAACTCACAAGGAATCATTGCATATTTCTGGTTAGGATATTTGCACTGAAGGGTCTGTAAACATTCCAAGGGTAAAACAGTCCTATCAGTATTGACCTTATGTCATTCCAGAGCAGCATGAGTACATTAATGGGAACGTTGGCATATCCTGTTAGTCTCTGGCTCTTCTCCTTTCTTTGAGTTATAGAAGTGCTGAATAAACAGCAGGAAAAGAGTTAACAATATAATTAATGAATATTCTCCTTTAGTCACCCATCTCTCTGCTCAGACTGCCAATAATGTAGGAGCCTATTACCTTCTGATGCTGCAAGTAACTACACATGTGCCGACTGTGGGTTTTGTGGTATTCCAGACCATTAGGAACTGCCGTGAGAGGCTACCAGGTCAGGCCTGGGTCTGGGCCTCAATTACTTCAATGGGGTTCTACCGGGGCATAAGGTGTCTGCCCCCATGGATTGCCTTGCACACTAGATGCTTTAGAATAGATTCCAGCTGTTCACCATGAAAGGTTCCATATCTTGTCACTAAAAGCCTGGTCTAATGAATATGGAAATCAGTGGCAATACTCTCGTTGACTTCATTGGAGGTTGGATTGGGCCATAATTGTCTAATCTAAATACCTTCATATATTATGCAAGCAATATTGAGGTACCTCTTGTATCTCTTTCTGTGCAACTAGCACTATCTTGTGACATTGCATAACGAAAGCCACTACAGAGGATTCCTTCCCAGGTGTCTCACTGGTGGGTCTCGCCCACATGCTCAGGTCTAACTGATCACCATGTTTGGAGTTGTGCAGGAATTTTCCACCAGGACTGATTAGCAGAGACCCTGGGTTTTTTTGCCTTCCTCTGCAGCATGGGGCATTGGTCCCTTGCTGGTTTGAACTAGTGTAAATGATAGATTTGCTGTAGCTTGAAGTCTTTAAACCATGATTTGAGGACTTCAGTAACTCAGCCAGAGGATCAGGGTCTATTACAGGAGTGGGTGGGTGAAGTTCTGTGGCCTGCAATGAGCAGGAGGTCAGACTAGGTGATCATGATGGTCCCTTCTGGACTTAAAACCTATGAGTCTAAAGCGTATTAAGCTATATTTTTGCCCACATTATGGTTAATCTGGTAGCTATTCTACAGCTAGAGAGGAAAGGTGGCATAGTAGTTTGGGTGCTAGCTTAGGACTTGGAAGACTTTAGTCAAAGTCCTTGTTCTACCACACATTTCCTGTATAACCCTGGGCAAGTGCTGTAGTCTCACTTTACCTCAGTTTTCCATTTGTAAAATTGGAGTTCTGCGGATATATGTGTTGAAGACGAGGAGGTGCTCAGATACTATGCAAATGGGGGCTGGAAAAGTACATCAGCTAGAACTCAGAACCTGCAGTGAATGAACCCCAGGAAGTAAGACTGGCTAGAAAGAAAACAGAAATTGACCAGCCTACCATGTTTTCACTATCCGAATGGAGGGCAAAGTAAACTCAGCTTTGAACATCCCATCATCTCACATGTTCTCAATGAGACACGTAAGTATATTCTTCTACACATATATGCTTTTTATCTTGGTGGTAGAGTCAGAAAAATTCCAGGATTTCTTGAGTTTCTGATCTGTTTTCTCTTTCACTGTTTTAGTTTGATCACTTCTTTTCCAATTGGGCAAATACCCCCCCCCTTTTTTTAGAATGAAAACTCCGTTCTCTTGGATAATTTAACTTCTTATAAAATATTGAGAATTAAAACCTAACGGAAAAGAACTAAAATAAATATTTTATAACTTTGACAAGCTCCCAAACTCCAGAATGGAAAGCTGTTAGATACTGTTCTATTTATTCAGGGGGAGGAAAAAAAAGTTTACTACTAGGAAAAACTTATACCTCATTTATTTATTCCCCCTGCAGCTGTGGGCTGCAGATTGTGGTGAGTGGGGAAGCGACATGAAGGGGGGGGGGAGGTGAGGAGAGCGTTGCCCACTGAAAAGTTGTAAATTTTGATGCATTGTTATCAATATTTTTGCCACAAAATGTGACCTTTAAAATCGTTGTATCATGGAATTCCATCTTCGGTGTGTGCTGCAATGTGGACGTGCAGACAGGGGCAATTCTAGGCTCCAGCTAGCAGTGCAAAGCAGTTGGAGAGCTATCCTAAAACAGCTTTCTTGGGTGAAGCAAAGAAAGCACAGATGGCTGCACACCCCCTATCCACCCCACACCCTTGGTGTAAAGGGTATGTCAGGAGCGAGAAAGAGTGCCCACCGCTCCACCAGCTCCTCAGCCTCTCAGCTCACTTAAAGTCATCCCGGTTAACCTTGGTTCGTTGCTGATCAATGCTCATTTAAAGTTGTGCAATGCTCCCTTATAACGTTGTTTGGCAGCTGCCTGCTTTGTCCACTGCTTGCAGGAAGAGCAGCCCCTTGCAGCGAGCTGGTGGGGGCTTGGAACCAGGGTGGACTGGCAGCCTCTCCCCCCCCCAGACCCAGCAGCCCCCTATCAGGTCCTTGCTCCCCTAAGTTCCCTGTGCAGCAGCTGCCCAGCAGGCTACCAACTGCCGGGCAGTTCAGCTGCCCCTCCCCACACTGCCATGTGCTGCTCCTGCCCTCTGCCTTGGAGCTGCTCCCGGGCGGCCTCCTGCTTGCCGTGCAGGGGAGGGGCGGAAGGGGAGGGCTAATGTCAGGGTGTCCCCCTTCTCCCTGCTCCTTCCCACTGCTTACCCCTTCTCCATATAGAGCAGGGTGGGGACAGGACAGGGCTCAGGATGGAGAGCTTGCTGGCCACAGCTGCTATCTCAACTTCCTGATCTTTTTAAAGGCAATGTACTTAGAGTGGGGTCAGTGTACTTAAAGGGGCAATGCGCATCTCTCTCTCTCCCACACACAGGGTGTGTGCGTCTGTCTCTCTCTGCCATGCTGTCTCCCCTCCCTCCATTCCTGCTGCCTTGTAGAGTGTGAGGCTACATTAACAACAATGTGTTAACCCTCCAGGGCTCAGCTCAATGCTAGTTCATCATTTAGCAGTAAGGCATTCCCTGGGAAATATCCCACCTTCTTCCACCCTCTGACTTCACCACCTCAACCAAGCTTCACAATCATCATTGCTGTGTAAAGTATTAAATTGTTTGTTTAAAACTTATACTGTGTGTGTGTGTATATATATATATGTATAATATAGTTTTTGTCCGGTGAAAAAAATTTCCCTGGAACCTAACCCCCCCTATTTACATGAATTCTTATGGGGAAATTGGATTCGCTTAACATCATTTCGCTTAAAGTCGCATTTTTCAGGAACATAACTACTGTACAACGTTAAGCGAGGAGTTACTGTACTTGCTGCTGATGGTGTAATTTAGAATAGCCCTGTACCTGCTCTAAGTTCCCTCAGTGGGGTGTTTCAGCCCAAGGAGTGGAGAACCATAGAGGGGGCATAGAGCCATCTTCCTCAGCCCAACCCCCTCTGTGACATGAAATATAAGCTCAGCCAAGCTGAGAATGGAGCCCATAATATCCAAATTCATCTCGGGTGTAACAGCACTGACTTTAGTAGAATTACATCGGCGATGAAGTGGATGCAGGGAAACTACTTCTGTCCTCAGACACGTTGAAGTCAATGGGGGATAAGTTCATGTATCCAAAGGTAGAACAAGCTGAGTTTATCCCTGGTTTAACTCCAGCGACATCAATGGCATTGTATCAGGGCTGACTTTGACCCCGCGGTTACCTATGCCTCTGGTGACTCAGAGGAAAGAGAGAGCAAGATGATGCAGGAGAGAAGGCAGCAGAAGCAGCAGCTAAAACCGAGGAGAGTAGGAATAGAGTGTGGGGAAATATAACCCCCCGCCCCAATCCTTTGCCCTAAATAGGAATGGACTCTTTTTTAAAAAATATGAACTTAGAGCTGGTGTACAGGTGCTGGGTTAACAGCCCAGTAAGGCCCTGCTTCAGCAAAGCAATTAAGGACTGAAGCAATGTGTTTAAAGTCAAGCGTGTACTTAAGTGCTTTGCTGAATAAGAATGAACGGTGAGCATGTGTTTAAGTGCTTTGCTCACATGAGGCTACAGGCTTGTGGAAATCCAGAGTGAACCTGAACGTATCAGGGACAGCTATCGGGAGGGCGGGGTTCAGCCCACTGTCTGTGCTGTCAACAAGCATTTTTGCCTTATGGAGCTACAACCAAGTTAGATCAAGCCTCCCTGTGGTACATCCACTGTCGAAGAACTGGAATACTGTATGGTGAGCAGGTCTCCCATCACTCCCAGTCCACAAAGGGCTCCCTCAGCATTGAGAACACCCAGAAAACAAAAATAAACCCAAATACAAATACACCCAAGTCTTTGAAACAGAAGCACAAACCCCAGACCAACATACAGACCTGCAACATCCCCACAGACACAGGCAATGCCCAGGCAAGCTTTGTCATGATGCCCTGTCATTAGGCACCACCGCCTTTTCACACATACAAAACCTTCCCCCAGGCTTTTGGTGAGAGAGGGCTGGAGGGGCTTCAATGTGTGCTATGGAGCTTTCATATTTGCAGGTGGATAGTTATCTATTTTAGTGGGCTGAGCAGTCTGTGAAAGCACTGTGGTCTAGTGGCTAAAGCACCAACCTGGGCCTTCGGAGGGCTTGGTTCTATTCCTGAGTTGGCTGCTGGGTGACCTTGCATGAGTCATTTCACTGCTCTGTGACTCAGTTTCCCCATCTCTAAAATTGAAATAATGATACTGCTCTCCTTTGTAAAGTGCTTTGAGAGCTACTGCGGCAAAGTGCTGTATAAGAGCGAGGCATTGTTATATTAGGTGGGAATTTGGGCTCTGGAAGTTAATTTGTGTAGTAGGTACCCAGAACATAGACTGGGCAGCTCCAGCCTGATTCCAAGTGGAATCTGAGTCAATCGAAAGAGTCCTGGTGAGAATTAGGTGAGAATTTTATAAATCAAAATAAATAAATGAAATAGTTGTGCCAAACGCATTTGCTTTGCAAACATATACATGGTAAAGTTTATTTACCCTCCTGGGTACTCCCAAACAAAGAAGTGAAAGTGGTGATTATGAAAGCTATCTGACAGACAGGCCTGGGGAATGACATCCTTTAACTGCAGAAATGGCATAGCATGGACAAGACCCCTATTAACTTCTCGCCATGCCACTAATAGGCCCTTCTCTGGTGGATCACTTCTACAGGAGAGTGCAGTTCAGAGAGTTTAGGGCCTGGTCCAGTGCCTTTTGAAGCCAGTTGAAGCCTATTGATGTCAATAGGCATTGGATGGAATCCTATGTCCATTATTATAAATACATATTACTTACTTACTTCCAGGTGGTCCATGAAGCTCTTTCTGTAGAGCATCTTCCAGTCTTTTAGCACTGACTCTTCTTCAACTTATAGACAACTCCAGGGTTTCTAGTGAGCTTTTTGCTCAGCTAGACCCATGGTTTTCAACCTTTTTTCATTTGTAGGCCCCTAAAAAATTTCAAACAGAGGTGAGGACCCCTTTGGAAATTCAACCGCAGAAGTCTTAGACTGAAAACTGACTGAACAGAATTCAGCTGTGAGTGTTGCTGTATTTGACACAGCAGGAGAAAGGGCTTCCATGGTAACGAAGACAATTCTGGGGTTTGACCTGTAGGTGGGGGTATCCACATACTTTTGATTGATCAGAAAAACGAAATGCCTTTTGGCGGATCTGAAACTTTATTTCCATATTTTATGGACCCCCTTGGATCAGCGATACTCACACTGAGGCTCGTGAGCCGCAAGTGGCTCTTTAATGTGTCTCTTTGCAGCACATATTAAAACACTGTGTGATTTAATTATTAACCAATCTAAGTTATTAACCAATCAGGATACTTTCACTATCTTATTAACCAATTGTAGCTGATAACATAATAATATTAAGTCAGTCATTTTGCTGTGAGAATAATATATACTAAATATTTCCCATCGTACTGTTTAAATATGACTATATAATACTATAGTAAATGAAACAATGAATTCAAATGACTGTGGCTTTTTCAGGTAATGCTGATTGCTAATCGTGCTCCTGAACCACTAAGGTCTGAGTATCACTGCCTTAGACATACTCCCCCACGAGTCCACGGGTCACAGGTTGAAAACCACTGAACTAGACTAAACAAAACAGGCCCCTCTCTGCACCCTACAGATCAGCATCCTATCCTTTGTCGGTTTCTTTTGTCATTTAAATTCTACTGTGATCAAATTTACAGCCCGCTCTGAAACTGGAAGGGGAGCAAAGACACAGCAGAACAGATTCAAACTAACCTGGAGAAATAACTGCCGTGGGAGCTGCAGGCAACAAGGGCAGATTTGGTCCTTAAAAATATACCTATATATACACAAAACTCCATCCCTGTGAAGGTGAAATAAATAGCTCTGATACAAAATGAGTGACCTCATCATCGCATTAATTAGTTCTGTGGCATTGGTCACACAAAGATGAAAATCTTGTCTCTGAATATAGACCCCAATACAGGGAAGCATTTAAGCACATGCTTAACTTTAAACACATAGATAAATTCCATTGATTTCAACTGGATATCAGGTTAAAGCAAGTATTTCAGGAAAGCAGCCCTGTTCAGGGCAGGACTTAAATACTGGTGTAACTCTAAGCATGTGCTTAAGTCACATTAAAGTTAATGGGACTTATGTGCTTAAACAAAAGCAAGTATTTTAAGTGCTGCCTTAATCAGGGATGCCTTCCTAAAGCAGAGCCACTGTCCTGATTAGAGCCTTTTGAAATTTTTCTTCAGATTTCAACAACAAAAAATGGTTGAAATATTTTGTAAAATTTCCCCCTCACCCATTTTTGACCAGCTCTGTCTCTTGTTATTTTTTCAGGGAACCAGAAGAGGTGGGGCAATGGTCCATGTGTCTCAAGGAGGGTACCTACAACATTAAAACATTTGAGAAGAACTGCAATAAGAGACAACTAGGTTTTCTCTCTAATTGATCTGGGTCTTCACGTAGCTACATTTGAATCTGCTTTCTAGGTTGAGCAGATTTTAATTGTGTTATGATGAATTTAGGATTTGATGGATCAGCCAGAGGACCTTATTATAAGGTTGCCTTTTCACTGGCCCTTACTACATCTCTGCGGCATAACGTCTAACTGATATATGGCAGCTAGGAAGCCGAGACAGAGAGAAAGAGACAGTAGATGGGATTTTAAAAAAAATTATTTAGAATCTCCATTCAGAGAGAGTCAGCTACAAAGGGGAAAACTATTCAGCTCATTATCTTTTAATTATGGAAGTTATTATGAAACGAGCAGGATAAATCCCCAAAAACATGAGATTATATTCCGGTTCATTAAGCAACTTCAGGTTTCCTTGGAATAGCTGTGAGGCTGGCAGGGAAATTTCTAATTTATTCTGTCATCTGTGGACAGACAGAATGGCATTGCATTCCTCTCCATATCTGTTGACATCTCTTTTGATCTAACTTTTGATTGCAAACTCCTCCTTGTTGTTTCAAAGTATCAGAAGCCACTATCGTGCTCAGAAGTGAAAGTAAGCTGGTACGGGCCAGTATGGCATACCGATAAGAAAGTGGCCGCCAGTACAGGCTGGTACACAGCTGACATTAAAGTAAGCACCGTACCAGCAGGGCTGCTGATGGGGGGGAAGAGCAAAAGGGGCAACTGCCCCAGGGCCCGGCAATTTAAAAGGCCCTTTAAATTGCTGCCAGAGCCCCAGGTGAAGCAGGCCGGGCAGTGCTGAAGGGTTGGTTGAGGGAGTCTGGCCCCAGCCTCGCCCCTTACGCCCAAGACCCTCCCCACCTTCCGGGGGGCCCTGAGATGCCCCCCCACCTTGCCCAGGACCCCGGCCACCCTGCGTACCTATAAGTCCTTTAAGTTACTTTCACCCCTGATCGTGCTGTATAAGTACTAGCATCAACATGGGTCAATTCACATAAAAACTGGGTGATGGTCATCATTTTGCAACATCGAAATACAGCACTCGACTGAATTTTGCTTTGACTTTTTGCATTAAATTAACCCCCAAATTCAAAGAGTTTGACACCCCACCCCCACCCCACCGGTACAAAACCAAAGAAATAATTTGCATAGCCTTGCCTGAGAAAGCTACGAAAGCTCATGCTCAAATAAATTGGTTAGTCTCTAAGGTGCCACAAGTACTCCTTTTCTTTTTGCGAATACAGACTAACACGGCTGTTACTCTGAAACCTGTCACTTTTTCTAGATGTCCACAATGAGTCAGTTGAAATATTGGCATAGAATGTTACTGTATATGTTGCTACATCAAACTGTATATTGCAGTTACACTGCTTTATTTCCTGTTCTTTCCTCTTTGTCTGAATCCTAGTACCACCATTGTCTTTGTCATTACTTCTTGTATCACCGTCAGTAAGTTACATCTACTGTATCTGATTTTTTCCTTGTGTAGTCTGACCCAAATACAGTTTTCTGATGACTACAGGCAGCTTCTGCTAAGTCTTTGGAAACTAACCACCTACATTCAAAAGATAAATGTGTCCCTTATTTGTTTTATTACTGATGCGTCAAAATCGACGACATTATAACTAAAAATGTCATCTCTACAACTCTGATGGTGTGTTGGGGATCCAAAAGGTATAGCATATTGTCTTCCAATAAAAGAAAAGGAGTACTTGTGGCACCTTAGAGACTAACCAATTTATCTGAGCATAAGCTTTCATGAGCTACAGCTCACTTCATCGGATGTATTCCAATAGTTACTTTGAAACAGACTGTTTCTCTTTTGTTCAAGTCAATAAACCAGGTGGAAATGACTCCCTGAGCTCACTTGTGTATTTCCTTTATCAGTGTGAGAAATTTCAAGCTAAACATAAAGGGTGTCTGTTTGTGTAGGCATAATATAATGTCCAGGGAATTAAGTTTCCAACAACAGTGAATCGTGTGATTCAATCTTAAGAAGTACTTTAAAAAAGTGAGTCCATAAGAAATATAATGGACATGCTCCAGAAGTGATGAAAGGACCTTCAGTTTTCCTAGTACTAGAAAACCACCGTAAAAACATATATGGAGTTGAGAGAAAATTGACAAATTTCTGCTAATGGGTAAAGAAAACATACTTTGCTTGAATCCAGAGATAAGAAAAGTATGAAATACATAAGTTTTATAAGCTTAATGAGATCCATCCTTAGCTGGTTTTATACCAGCTGAGGATCTGGTCGTATATATATTTGAGTGACCAGTTGCTGATAATCAGAGTCTTTGTGACATAAATTCCATGACATTCCCTCCCCCACTTGGCTTTTTCCATTAATTCCTCCCATATTGAGATGCAGACTAATTGGATCTATTTTTACATGGTTAAATTGGACGTTAACTAGGTTTGTGCAATTGTTTCTCACCACAGGAAAAATAAAGAGAGCCCCATAAAATACCTGCTAAAATGCTGTGGGCTCTGAACATGAGCACAAAATACCAGTGGAAGCATTTGACCTTCCTTTAAAGAAGGGGGGGGGGGAGAGAGATTCTTTAGAATCTTTCAAACAATGTCAGTCTGTCACTTTTCAGACTCTTTAATTTTTTCCAGCTGTAAATCAATCATCCTATTAACTCTTCTCAAAAGTCTCCCATAAAGTTATCTGGGGACCGGCTGCTTGACAAGCCATTTTTGCAGAGCCTTGAGAATAACGTTCCTCTTGTGCACTCGCTGTGATGTCATGAGCACTCACTTATGGCTTTAAGTGATCCCCTGTCACAAAGCCTCCTTCTTCACTCAATGCAATTATTCAGCTATTAAAGCATATTACGTTAGCTTTCTTATTTTAAGAGTGATATCACTCCTTGCTTTAATGTCCAGCCGGCGGAGCAATTTGCACTCACTTCCCCTGACACCATGCTAGCTGATTGAATCCTTTAGGTTATGTTGCTGCCTGCATAAAGCTGCTATTGATGTGCTCTACACATGGAGAAGGCAGAGGGGCTGTGACTGATTTATACATAGATACATATAATATTACGGTTTTGTTCCTATGAAATGGACCTGATCAAAGTCACCTCTTCTAGCAAAGTCTCCTGGCCTCTTTTCCAATTATATCTCCATGGCTGGAGATGAGACACTAGATGGGGAGGACTCTGAGTTACAACAGAAAGAACAGGAGTACTTGTGGCACCTTAGAGATGAACCAATTTATTAGAGCATAAGCTTTCGTGGGCTACAGCCCACTTCATCGGATGCATAGAATGGAACATATAGTAAGAAGATATATATATATACATACAGATAAGTTGGAAGTTACCATACAAACTGTGAGAGGCTAATTAGTTAAGATGAGCTATTATCAGGAGGAGAAGACCGTTTAGATAGTTGACAAGAAGGTGTGAGGATACTTAACATAGGGAAATAGATTCAATATGTGTAATGACCCAGACACTCCCAGTCTCTATTCAAACCTAAGTTAATGGTATCTAGTTTGCATATTAATTCAAGCTCAGCAGTTTCTCTTGGAGTCTGTTTTTGAAGCTTTTCTGTTGCAAAATTGCCACCCTTAAATATTTTACTGAGTGGCCAGAGAGGTTGAAGTGCTCTCCTATGGGTTTTTGAATGTTATGATTCCTGATGTCAGATTTGAGTCTGTTTATTCTAGAGACTGTCCGGTTTGGCCAATGTACATGGCAGAGGGGCATTGCTGGCACATGATGGCATAGATCACATTGGTAGATGTGCAGGTGAACAAGCCCCTGATGGCGTGGCTAATGTGATTAGGTCCTATGATGGTGTCACTTGAATAAATATGTGGACAGAGTTGGCATCGGGCTTTGTTGCAAGGATAGGTTCCTGGGTTAGTGTTTTTGGTGTGTGGTGTGTGGTTGCTGGAGAGTATTTGCTTCAGGTTGGGGGACTGTCTGCAAGCGAGGACTGGTCTGTCTCCCAAGATCTGTGAGAGTGCGGGATCATTTTCCAGGATAGGTTGTAGATCCTTGATGATGCGTTGGAGAGGTTTTAGCTGGGGGCTGAAGGTGACAGCTAGTGACTTTCTGTTATTTTCTTTGTTGGGCCTGTCCTGTAGTAGGTGACTTCTGGGTACTCTTCTGGCTCTATCAGTCTATTTTTTTCACTTCAGCAGATGAGACTGGGAGTGTCTGGGTCATTACACATATTGAATCTATTTCCTTAAGTTAAGTATCCTCACACCTTCTTGTCAACTGTCTAAATGGGCCATCTTGATTATCTCTGCAAAAGTTTTTTTCTCCTGCTGATAACAGCTCATCTTAACTAATTAGCCTCTCACAGTTTGTATGGTAACTTCCAACTTATCTGTGTGTATATATATATATCTTCTTACTATACGTTCCATTCTATGCATCCGATGAAGTGAGCTGTAGCCCACGAAAGCTTATGCTCTAATAAATTTTCTACAGAATTCTTTCCCAGGTGTCTGGCAGGTGGGTCTCATCCACATGCTCAAGGTCTAACTGATCGCCATATTTGGGGTTGGGAAGGAATTTTCCCCCAGGTCAGAGGGGCAGAGACCCTGGGGGGCGGGGGGGTTCACCTTCCTCTGCAGTGTGGGGCACACATCACTTGCTGATTTGAACTCGTGTAAATGGTGGATTCTCTGTAACTTGAAGTCTTTAAATCAGGATCTGAGGACTTCAGTCACTTTAAATCAGGGTTACCGGCTTCTTAGGGGAGAGGGTGAGTGAGTTTCTGTGACCTTCAGTGTTCAAGAGGTCAGACTAAATGAGTGGTTTTCAAACTTTTTGTATTGGTGATCCCTTTCACACAGCAAGCCTCTGAGTGGGATCCCCCCTTATAAATTAAAAGTGGGGGGGTGTAATTTAATGGGGCCTCGAGGCTGTTAGCCACACAGCTGATAGGTTTCAAACCCCCATGTAACTACTTAGCGACCTCTGAGGGGTCACGATCCACAGTTTGAGAACCCCTGGACTAGATGATTATGGTGGTCCCTTCTGGGCTTAAAGTCTATGAGTCTTTGAATTATCTTTTTCTTGATCTGTTCTCCCCCTTTGACACAGCTGATCATTCCCTTCTCCTGGAAAAGTCTCCTCCCTCCTTAAATTCAAAGTCTGTTGTTTACTGAGTCTCATTCCACCTTTTCAGCTGCTCCTTCTTCTCCACTCTCCCACTTTGTTGGTGGCCTTCAGAACTCTGTCCTAGGTCCTGCGTCACATAACAATCACTTTCCTCCCACACTGAACAAGGAATTTGGTTAGAGTTAGAGTTGGGTCAGGAAATGGAATTTTTGTTCTGTGGTAAAGTCTGACATTTTGAATTTTGTTTCCATTCCAAAGCTGTAGCTCACAAAAGCTTATGCTCAAATAAATTGGTTAGTCTCTAAGGTGCCACTAGTACTCCTTTTCTTTAAGCTATCAAAATGTTTCACAGACTGAAAAATTCCCTAAAGCATCTAATTGGAAACGTCAAAACAAATTTGTTTTTATATTTTTGATTGAAACAAAATGATCCAACGTGAAATATATTGTTTCTAATCAACATCTGGAAAATCATTTCTTTGTTTCTATTCTCCCAGTTGGAAAATTGAAAAACATAGTAGTAGAAACCATCACTTTCCCAGAGAAAATGTTGATTACAACAAAACAGCATATTCTCATGGCTGAACTTTTAGTGCAAAAAGTTTCAACCAGATCAAGTTTCAATAAGGAAAACAAAATAACTGATAGATCTGCTTTTCTCTCTCTCTCTCTTTGCTTCTTTGTAGAGCTTCTCACTGGAACGCTTCCCCGCTCCTGACAGCCTTTCTGTCAAGAAACTCTACGCACATGCTCACAACCACTTCCTCCTTTCTCCAAGTCATTGCACATACACCACCAAATGATAATCAGAAAGAATGAAATTGCAGTCCTTTCCAGCCTTGGCCAAATTCAAACAAGCAACCTTGAAGTCAGACGTTTGCTACTCATTGCCAAAACTGAGAGCCAGTACGCCTCCGTGATATTTGACATCAATTGCTATCCTCTTGGAAACCTATATATTCATCTACCTGCCCCGTCTCCAGGGTCTGTTCTTGCTCAATTCAAAGCACCGAGCTTAGGCTCAATGACAGCCTTTACAAGCAAGCCATTTGGCCATCTGTGCCACTGAAATATCACGTCATGTGCCTACTCTCTCTTCAGAATGAAGGCTTGACGGGAGCAGTGGGACACAGATAGTTTCCTCCGACTTCCAATGTGCTTATCATAGAATATCAGGGTTGGAAGGGACCTCAGGAGGTCATCTAGTCCAACCCCCTGCTCAAAGCAGGACCAAGCCCCAATTTTTGCCCCAGATCCCTAAATGGCCCCCTCAAGGATTGAACTCACAATCCTAGGTTTAGCAGGCCAATGCACAAACCACTGAGCTATCCCTCCCCCCAGAGACCGTGTTCAAGGGCCCTTATGCTTCTGGAATCTCCATTACTCAACAGGCCAAAAATTAATGCATGAGCACTTTATTTCTATTCAGCTCTTATCTACAGCTCAGGCAAATTCCCACTCAAGTCACCCCCCCCCACCCCCGGCAGGAGGGATCAGAGGGGGAAAGCTCCTTGTACCATCTCTCCCCTTCCTCTTGAGTTGCACCTATTCAGGACTTGAGCAAAATCTGGCCCTTTGCTTGGAATCAGATTAGCAACAAGACTGCAGCTTGGCATGGCCGATTTGTGCTGCATCACCAGCATATTCTGGCTAAAAACACATTTAAGTGATCTATATAAGGGTGATCATCCAGTAGCATAGAGCCCACTCTGGTTTTTTTGTGCCATTCACGCCCACTTTGTCCCTGTTTCATGTGTAGCAAGTGGAAGGGGATGAGGTTGGTATATTCTCTTGCTACTCAAGTCCTCAGCTCCATGCTTACTCTCCTTGAGAGCACAGCAGCCAGGCACACATTAGACCAACCCTGAGGCTGCTCTAACATGCTGGAATGGGACTAGTACATAAGAACATAAGAATGGCCGCACTGGGTCAGACCAATGGTCCATCTAGCCTAGTATCCTGTCGTCCGACAGTAGCCGAAGCCAGGTGCTTCAGAGGGAATGAACAGAACAGGTAATCATCAAGTGATCCATCCCCTGTCGCCCATTCCCAGCTTCTGGCAAACAGAGGCTAGGGACACTTCAGACCATGGTTTTGCATCCCTGCCCATCCTGGCTAATAGCCACTGATGAACCAATCCTCCATGAACATATTCAGTCCTTTTTTGCACAAAGCAGCGGCAGCAGGATCAAAGGAGAGCTTTGAGCCACCTTTGTGCATGCACATATACATAAGTGCACACACACACACACACACACACCCCGTCCCAAACTGAGCTCTGGGTTTTAACTGCACCCAAAATCTGGCTCACGGATTCTAGCTGCTTCAGCCTTGACCAGCTAGCAGGGACCATGCTTGGCAACTAGCTGATGTGTATATTTCCTGGAGGGGAAGTGCTGTCACCTCTACACTGCTTCAGGGTTTTTCCTCAGACGGGCTGAAAGTGTGCAGTTCAAATCTGACTGGCTCTGCTTTCTTAGCAGGTGGCATAGTTTTCAGGAGGCTCAGATGCACATGAGCCCTGTTATTGATAGGGGGTATTTAATTCCCAAATTCCACAGTGCGTTAACCACAGGCACTTTGGAATTTTTGCCCCAAGGGATGTTTGTTGGAATCGATTATTACTTTTCCATGCTGCACGTAAGGTGCTCTGCTCAGGTTTAACCGAGAGGCTTTTCACTAACAATTTATTATTTTGAGTGACGAAGTGTCTTTGTGGTTTCAAGTGCCAGCAAAGGGTCAGAATCTGTTTTCAATTACCCAAGTGTAAGTTCAGTGAAGTCAGTATTATTATTCTGGATTTACGTAGCCATAACTGAGAGTGGGATCTGGCCTAAAAGGTATAATGAAGCTCTTTGGTAGGAAGTCAAGACATGCCTCGTTGCCAGCAGTAGCTTGAGATTTCACCACTAGCAAGGGCATCAAAGGGTTGAAAGGGAATGGAACTCCAGAATAGGACTGCCTCCCTATTGGTTGACGTCACACCTATGTGTTCATCCCCATCCCCCACACAAAGAAACCTACCGTGCTACATTTGTAGGAGACATCTGGTGTAGCTCTTCAGCTGAAATCAACAGAGTGACGCTGATTTACACCACTTGGGATCTGGCTCCCTCTCAGCTGGGAAGGTAGGCTCAGGGCTGACACTGGATGGAAGGAGAGCCTTAGGGAGAAGGAGCAGGGTTTGAAGAGCAGGCCCCAACTGTGCTCACAGAAGGATTTTGTGCCACACAGCGGTTACACTGGGAACAAAGGATGGTCTAGTACATGGCCCTCAGCAGACATCAGTTCTCGTCTCAGCTAAAGCACAAACTCTCCACATGACCATGACAAGCAAACCTCTCTCTTCTCTCCCTTAGTTCACCATTTGTAAAATGTGGGCACTTCTATTTCCCTCCTGTGCAGGAAGGATAAAATGCACAAATGATTGTGAAGCACTCAGATAATAACAGTAATGTGGGCACTGCAAGCATCTAGGTAGATAGACTGCACTGAGAATCAAAACAACTAGCCCTGAGCTAGGAATGCAGAGCAGAAGGATGGGGCATGGAGAGAGGTCAGCTAGGTATCTCAGGAAGCTCAGAAGAGAACATACAACAGAGGAAAGGTGTCTTGAGGCTGTTAAGAAGGGAAAGTGGCCATGAAAAGCCTGCTATGCTATCAGAAGAAGAGATGAGGGCTGTCTGGCAGCGTAAAGGCAGAGCAGTAGGCTATTATGAAGAAGGTCTGGGATGGCAGACTGGAAGCCCTGTAGAAGCACCCCGCTCAGCTCTTTTAAGTATCCTTTCCCTTTGAAACTAACCGCCTTATCTGAAGGGTGTCCTCGTCTGGGGAGGAATGACTGTTACCAAGAGGGAGAGCCTTTCAGGATATGAGGGGAGTAAACAAGGGATAACAGGGGCCCAGTGGGAACACTGAATGACCCAGAGCATGGGCAATGAGACACCATATCTCTTGCGCATTTGCAGCCCACGGGGTCAATTCCAGCCTAGGAAGGAAATGAGTGCACCTCACTTCCATGTGATGGCTGTACAATGGCCAATGTGAAATGAGTTGATGACCTCAGTCCAGTTCTCATCACACTAATTGGCATCCTTTGTGCTTTTTGCACTAAAACCAGACTACCTCCCCTCGCTCCCCGGGAAGTGGAATGTTGAAAGATTGCAGAAAGCTTGTATATTTTGAACCCTTGAAAGCTGGAATTCCCGACCAGTGTCAGTTTGTGACCATACACCAATAGTTTTCTTTTAGATACAGGTGTGTATTTGTTTGACCTGGCCTACACAGATGATGCCGGACTCAGAAAACTTGGCTTCTGTTCTTGACACTGCCACTAATTGGCTTGCAAACTTGGGCAAATCACCTAACCTCTCAGTGCCTCATTTTTTCTCATCTGGGGATAATAATTTCTACCCATCTCCATAAAGTTATTGGAGATCTAGGCATGACAAGTGCTGCATAAACACTGAGTTATTAATTCTTATTATTATTATTATTATTATTGCACACACCATTACTTTTGTGCCATATTGTTGAAGCCCCCTAAGAAACTTAACTGGCAGTTGTTAGATATAATATGACTGACTGATTTAAGAAAGCATAGAATACTGGTCTATTGTAGCTTCTTGCACATTATACAATTAAAAATAGAAGAATTTCTCTCTTACATTATTAGAAAGTGTAACCAGGTGGACTAGGCCTGGAAGCCTCAGGGTCCTACCACACCTGTCCCAGAGAGGAACAGAAGGGAAGTCCTCCAAGCAGCCTAGAGTGGTTGCTGGGAAGCAGCCAATGAGGGAGGCTGCAGGTAGCAGCCAATCGTGGCCCAGCTGACTCACATAAAAGGAGCTGCAGGGCCAGAGTCAGTCAGTTGCTGCCTGGAGTTGGAGGAGAGAGAACTGTGTTCCTTGTGGGCTGAAAGAGCACCAGGACCACACTCTGATGGCAGAGACTGGGGGAGCAAGAGAGATCTCCTGGCTGGTGTCTAGGACTGAGTCTAAGACAGTTGCCGGCAGGGACCGGGGTAGCAAAGGAAGAGATCCTGGCTTGCTGCTGGGTAAGGACTGAGTCCAGGGTGGGCTGCAGAAAACACTGTCTCCAGGAAGGAAGCCCTGGGGGTCAAGCCCCATACCAGGACTGGGACTATTTAAAGACTGAGCCTGGGAAGGGCTACAGAGATATCAACAGAGGGGTACTAGGATAGGCTCCTGGTGGATTGCATACCCCAAAAGGGATCTGTTCTGTTTCACATACAGAGTGTGTGTGTGACTTGGTCAGAGGGTTGAGTCACTGAAAACCCACCTGAGAAACCACTGACAGGGGTCACCACAAACTGAGAGAGTGCAGACACACACACTAGACCAAGGGGCACTTGTGAGAGGTGGGTGCCATCCCGTTACAGAAAGCCTTTCAACTGAAAGGATCCCCAAGAATATTCAGGCTCAAGCACCACTTTGCTCATACCCTCAGTGTTGGAACACATGGCAGCTATTTAACAGCACACAGCAATGCTACCAATCAGTGAGGGCAGAGAGTGAAGTAGTATACTGCATTCAGCTGTAATGATCAGGAGACCTTAGGCATGCAGAATGTAATGCCCAGAGCTGGACTTGGACCAGGACATTGGGCTAACGACCTAAGGGATATCTAATGACCACAAGTGGTGAGGACCTCTGTTTTATATCTCATGCAGAAAATGAAATAAAGTGATGCATTAGTGCATTATCTTTAACAACTTTGATTTCAGAAAAGAATACAGAGGTTTTTTCTGTGCTCTGCAGAATCTTCCATAAGGCCCTACAGAGCCTGTATCATCACTGCGATCTGTTGTAAGACTACTTCCGATTCAAGGCGTGAGTGGCCTGGCTTCCGTCAGCACTGAAATAAACACAGCCTTTGCAACATCCACCTTTTTATTAATGACATGACTCACTTAGTGACTCACATAAATCTTCATTCTAGAAGAGCCCCATCAAGGAATTGCTGGCTTTTGCCAGACAGGTCCTAATGCTCCTTGGTTCTTGGCAACACCCTTGCCAGCTCCTTTAAGCTTAGAGTGGAAGAAAGGGGGAGTAAAAGAAACCTAATGACGAAAGAGTGGCAAAAATGTGGAAAGTTTCAGGGGAACTTTTATTGAGTTTCTTTGGCCATCGTTTTTCACCCTCTGGCTGTGCAGCAGCCAGGCATGAAGTCTGATATGAATCATGTTAAAAAACTTCTCCAAACAGGGCAAAAGCACAAATCAAATGCTTGTAAGGAAAAGCTGGAATATGGAAAGAATGACACGAGAAAGGTTATTGTTTATTATTATAATTAACAAAATAATAGTGGGTTTAATATGGTTCAAACATGCACGGCAGAGAGAGATGATGTTCTGTGCTGTAATTCCAATTCAGAATGTATTAGATTGAGGGTGACTGATGGCCCCAGAGTGACTCCAGGGCAGTAATTTTGTCACTCTTCTAGGAGCTCTGCCAATGTCAGCAACGCTAAGAGAGCAGGTTAAAAATGTACGGATTGGAGGCTTGAGAGCAAATTTCAGGACGTCGTGTGTGTGTGTGTGAGAGAGAGTTAGGCCAAGGCTGATTGCTTCTGAAAATCCCGCTCTTGGCACCCAAAGACCTTGATCCAAGTCCGTTTGCAGTCCATGTGAATCTTTCCATGGACTTCAGGCCCCAGACAAGCAGTAGAACCATATGCAAGGCTACTAGTTCATCAAAGAAAGTCACCATAAGCAAGAGGAAAGAGCTGGATCTTGTATGCACTCTATGTACTTGGCCTGACAAGGGAGAGTTTCTTGAAGTACTTAGAAAAGCTTTAATGATCTTTGATTTGTTACCAAACTACAGGAAGGAGAAAGACCCCCAGTTAGCACTTCATGATAGATAGCCAACGTGAGGCTGTGGTACTTTAAAGCACTTACAAATAGTAGACCAGTGACCCATTTGACACTGATTTACAGTGCAGGCTCTTGTGTGGGGTAGTGCTACCCAGCAGAAAGCTTTGCACTTGAACTGAAGCATTTTTAAAACCGATAGCTGGTTATTTCATGATGGACTGTGTGGCAGTTGCTCGGTCAGACACAACAATCAGTGGGGCTGAAGCATTATCCCAACCGATGAGCAAATCTATGGACAGGAATTAGAGGAATGGACAGAGTGCTGAGGCAAAGGTCAACCTTGCATTGTGATTACGATTCAATGGTGAAGATTCCGAACTATTGGCATCATGAGGGATATGACTATTCGGTGCCCGATCTGGGCAGAGAATGATCATTGCATTTTGAGGAGGATTTTGATTGTTTGAAATTTGGTTTCATTCTGACTCTGAATGAAACCCAAACACTTTGAAATTCTCTTCAACTGAGACCATGCAGGTGGTCCATGCATGTTTGGACCATGAAAACTGTCATAAATATAAAGGGAAGGGTAAACACCTTTAAATCCCTCCTGTCCAGAGGAAAGACCCTTTCACCTGTAAAGGGTTAAGAAGCTAGGATAACCTCACTGGCACCTGACCAAAATGACCAATGAGGAGACAAGATACTTTCAAAGCTGGAGGGGGGGAAAACAAAGGGTTCTCTCTGTCTGTGTGTGGCTTTTGCCAGGACCAGAACAGGAATGCAGGTCAGAACTCCTGTAAAGGGTTAATAAGCAATCTAGTTAGATGTGCATTAGATTCTGTTTTGTTTAAATGGCTGATAACATAAGGTGTGCTGAATGGAATGTATATTCCTGTTTTTGTGTCTTTTTGTAACTTAAGGTTTTGCCTAGAGGGATTCTCTATGTTTTGAATCTGATTACCCTGTAAGGTATTCACCATCCTGATTACAGAGGTGATTCTTTTACTTTTTCTTCAATTAAAATTCTTCTTTTAAGAACCTGATTGCTTTTTCATTGTTCTTAAGATCCAAGGGTTGGGTCTGTGTTCACCTATGCAAATTGGTGAGGATTTTTATCAAGCCTTCCCCAGGAAAGAGGGTGTAGGGTTTGGGAGGATTTTTTTTGGGGGGGGGGGAGACGTTTCCAGGTGGACTCTTTCCCTGTTATATATTTGTTAGACGCTTGGTGGTGGCAGCAATAAAGTCCAAGGGAAAAAGGTAAAATAGTTTGTACCTTGGGGAAGTTGTAACCTAAGCTGGTAAAAATAAGCTTAGGGGGTTTTTCATGCAGGTCCCCACATCTGTACCCTAGAGTTCAGAGTGGGGAAGGAACCTTGACACAAACCCAGACTGCTGATAAGCCATAAGCCTGGGAGCTCGTGAGCTGGGCTATCCAGGACGTTGAGGATCTCTGCTCCCCATCAGCCCACAAAGGCGGGCTGCTGAGGAGCTGGGCAGGGGCACAGGCAGAAAAGCAAGCAGGTTCCAACAGAAATCTGCCTGGCAGGCAGGTTTTGAAACCTGTTTGGGTCCGTCGGAACTTTGTCAGAATCAAACCATCCACCAAATGTTTTGCTTTTGACAAAATCAGCAGTTCCAACAAGACTACAGGGTTGGACCAGCTCCATTCTCTACATTACTTTGATGAAACCACTCCTAATCTAGGCCCTGATCCTGGAAGGAGAGCCTCAGAGGCACAAGGGTATGCTTGTTTGGAGCCACTCGTGAGATTGGGATTCTGCTGCTCAAAACCAGTGAGAAAGGAGAGGGACAATCACAGATTTCCCCCAGGTACTGTGAACAGTGTCTCATTTTGGTGCCATAAGTGGATGCTACTGTTTCCCCTCCTCCTTCCCTCCCCATCTTACCTCTGGAGACAAAAGACCCAAGGTAGAGAATGGACCCTTGGGACACTTGTGAGACCCACCAATAGGAAGCCAATCATCCAAAGCCTAGCAAGGCACCTCTGAGAGACAGCAAGTCCCAAAGACATCCAAACACACCAGCCAATCAGAACTGCCCTCTACGCCAACAGACTGGAGAAGGCTGGATCTGCACCAGTGGTTGGTGTGGTGCCAGGCAATGTCTTCCCTGGGTCTGACGGCTGCTGCTCCTTCCTTTGCTGCAAGCTGTCTGCAGACTCAGGCAGGCATCCCTACAGCACCTGGACAGAATTCATGTTTTCACATTTTCCTCTGCAGCCACAAGGACTGGAAACAATTTTTGTTGAATGAATCTGAGGTTCTGAAAGGATCACCTGATGGTGGGAGGCGGGTCCTTAGACAGGTGCACACTGCACCTTGGGCTTAATCCGGCCTGCACAAGTGTTTATCTGAACCCCAGGGAGGGGGAATGAAGCCTGAGGAGCTCAACAGAGTCTGTGTGATCATATTTTTGAGCATATGCACAATCTGCTGCAAGTGGCACATTCTCATGGCATCTCAAGTGGGTGGAGTTTGGCGTCTGGGTGGAGCTTAGGAGAGTACTCCCCCCGCACACACACTTTGTATGTCCCAATTTGAGCCCAGATCTGATGGCTGTGTGTTGGCCTGTGTGACATGAGTCCAGTTCCGAGGGGACAAGTATCCATATGGCAGCAAGAATAATTAAAAAAAGACCACTGCAATTGGCACTAATGGGCCCCCTTGCTGGTAATCACCACAGAGAAGACAAAAACTGAATGATCAGTAAAGACATGCTGGGAAGGACGATTCAGCGCTTAGAGCAGTAATCTAGGACTTGGATGTAAATCCCTAGTCCCCCTCCCCCAGAATACCTGTGTAAATCTGAGTAAGTCCTCTATCTGTGCAATGAGGATAGAGCACTACCATACCTCGCAGGGGTGCTCTGAGGATAAATACATCAAAGATGGTGAGGTGCTGAAATACCTGTAATGTACTATGTAATATATGTACTTTAGCTAGAGCAAGGATCTCAAACTCAGATCACCAGGAGGGCCACATGAGGACTAGTACATTGGCCCAAGGGCCACATCACTGAAAACTTTTCATACAACAATACAAAAGTATAGTCAAAAATGAAAAAAAATGAAGAGTAATATAGTATGCTATTAAAAGTCAATGTATTAACTTTTTAAAAACTGTAATGTGAAGAGGGGTTTTAATAAAATATAAACACCTGTAACTATTCCTTATGTGGTCAGTAACACTGATGATGATCTACACTAACAGTCTATCGACATAGCTGTAATGGCAGGAACTTTTTAAAGTAACTATTCATACAAAATACATCGCCACTTTTAACAAACATTCTTCCCGACTAGTCAGAGCAAAGAATCATACATGCTGAACTTCATACCTCGGACTACTCATCTAGTCCATGAGACCCTGCCCCGGCCCCGCCTCTTCTCCGCCTCCTCCCCTGAGCGCACCACATCCCTGCTCCCCTGCCCCCGGAAAGTCCTAAGTGGTGCCAAACAGGTGTTTGGCGGCGGGAAGCACTGGGAGGTAGGCGGAGGAGCGGACCGCATGTTTGAGACCCCTGAGCTAGAGAGTGAGGTGGTCCTTTCAGGGCATGGCTGAAGCATAGTAATAGGGTAATGTGGAAGAAACTTGCACTACTACTGTACCTATTCTGCATGTTGATGTCTATAGGACCTCTGGACTGATTTTCAGTGGGAGTGTACAGTCACTGCTCCTGTTGATTTCAGCTAGAACTGTGGTGTTCAACACTTGTGAAAATCAGGCCCTTATTCTCCAAAGGCATTACCAGCACTAATGTATACATATACAGCCAATGTAGGGGTTGACTATAGGGCAAATGATTCTCACCAGATGCCTTGTGAGGTAAGTTTTTCCAGCAGGTAAAAGAAATAAAAGCACAAGTTTAAATGAAATGGAATTGTTTCTCTTGGAGTTCCAAGAAAGCCGCAGTAGTAATTTACAGAATGAATGAAGGTTTTTGTACAAACAATATTGTTTGTCTTGGAGAAGAAACCATCGTAAATCTGTGGCTTATGCCATTACAAGGATTATCTCAGCTAATTTCAAGACCAAGCTAATTAATCAGCACTTGTTGCCATGTTAATTAGCCAAGAGTGACCTCAGATACATTTGTCCTTTTCATGATATTTAGCCTGAATGGGAGAATGTGCACCTGTGGCAAAGCTTAGGAATAAACAGACTTGAAGCCTGTTTCCAGTTGGGTAAATATACCCCAGGCCTTCAGGGTTACGGTGCTAGTGAAATAGACTACAGCAGGGCCTGCCCGCTCTTTGCTTTTTGGCCTTGCAGAACAGCAACTTTGCTTTGAGTTTTTCAAGCCGGGTCTTTGCAAATAGTCATTTGTACAGTAGTTGCCCTGAAAAACTTTACAATTTTCTCTTTGCAATTAGGTAAGGTTATTTCTGTATTCCCTAAACCTAGTATAGGGAATACTTGTTTTGTTAGCCATAAGTGATTCATCAGGGATGCAGAACTTAAGAAAATGAGCTCCATTGAGCATACATAAAGGGGCCAGGTTATATGCTGAGAGCCCAGTGTTTGGTAGCTGCCTAGCCACCAGCTTGCACACCTGAGCTCCAGGTATCACACAAAACTAGGTCACTCCTGAAACCTGATCCTTTTTCTCCAGTCCCATTCATCATACTACAATACTAAGGCTCCTTGGGCATCTTCATGAAGGGGAGCATTTTACGAAGTGGTCTAATTTTGCTCCCATTCAAGTCAGTGGTAAAACTCCCATTGACTTCACTAGAGGCAGATACTGAGAGCATTTTAAAAATCTCTCCCTTGGTTACAATGGCACTTGAAAAGCACTGAGGGGTGACCACTACATTGTTTTGAACTATCATTTGTTTGAAAGCAGTATGGTTTAGTGGCCTGCTCATCGAGCTGGGAGCCAGGAAATGTCTGTGTTTTGATCCTGTCTCTGACACTTATTCTGTCTGTTGCCTTGGTTCAGTCATTTAATTACTATGCCTCAGTTTCCCCGTGTGTAAAATGGGAATGATAATACTTACCTCTGAGGGGTGCTCGGACTGTTTAACATTTCTAAAGGCCATTGAGTCAGCAGGTGTTCTGTAACTCCCGCTGTGCCTCATCAACAGACTACATGGGGCTGTTACAGCTCATCGCTACAGAGCCTGGCTCTTTAGCCAATGCCGAAGTGTCTCATGCTTTCGGCTCAGGAATTTCCTGCTTCAGACTATGGTGACCATCAAAAATGCAAAATATCAGCATTAGCAATGAGCAAACTGCTTTGGGGGGAAAAATACAAGACACAAGCCTGAATCCCTGTCCATGTCTTAGAAATGAACCTTTTTTAAGGCTCTGACACGTTCAGATTATTTCACTTTTAATTGTCATGCTTCCTTTAAAACCGGAGACCAGAGCTGTCAGGCTAGAATTATATTAAGAAAAGCTGTAACTCGAGCATATTGCAAATACCAGAGGTCTTTCCAGATAGAAACAGAAGTTAATTGTTATTCTTTTAATTTTATTATTATTTATTATTATGGAGAATCACTTACATAGTGCCATCATTTAAAGTTATTTTACAAACATAGGCCCAAATCTTTTAAAGTTCCCTTAAATTAGATCACTATTTTTTTAACTTGTAAGAAGTCCTGCTTTCCCCATCACAAAGGTTTTGTCAAGTCTTAGGGCTTGTCTGCACTTACCGTGGATTGACTCTGCAGAGATTGATCCACCAGGGGTCGATTTAAAGGGTCTACAAGACCCGCTAATTTGACCCCAGACCGCAGAGTTTCTCCTGTTGACCCAGCGTGGTGTAGACACCTCAATAAGTCGACCTTGGCTACGTCGACCCCAACTACGTTATTCATGTAGCTGGAGTGGCATAACTTAGGTCGACTTAACCCTGTAGTGTAGACCTGCCCTCAGATGTAAAGAGATGTTGTTATGTTGTGTTAGCTAGCTTGACCTAACTAACACCTTCTGAAACTCTGGTCAAGACAAAGCCATTTTATTTCAGCACATGCCATGCTAGTCAAATTAAGGTCACTACCTATCATACATATATGGCTCCTACTGCCATAGTGTATAAACTACTCACAATCTTTATTGTATTTATCTTCACAATGTCCCTGTGAGGCAGGGAAGTGCTATTATCCCCATTTTACAGACAGGGAACATGACACGAAGTGACTTGCCCAAGGTCATATGGGAAGTTTTTGGCAAGGCAAGGAACTAATCTCAAAATCTTCCAAGTCCCAGCCTCATACCCTAACCACTAGACTATACTCCTCCCTAAAGCATATGTAGGAATCTAGTTTAACTTAATTCAACTTGACTAATCTTCACTAGATCTTTAGAAA
Organism: Lepidochelys olivacea; assembly: GCF_965140295.1. Lineage (NCBI taxonomy): Eukaryota > Metazoa > Chordata > Testudines > Cheloniidae > Lepidochelys > Lepidochelys olivacea. The sequence continues at coordinate 21,012,747 of NC_140424.1, forward strand.
GTGTTCGTTAGATCAAGCTAGCTAACACAGTGTAACACCTTTAAATCCTACTCTAGACAAAGCCACAGTCCTGCGAAATGTTTCTGACCAACTGGAGAATTTTACCCTATAAAGATGTTGCAATTTTCCATCCTGAACTGTTTCACAAACAGCAGTTTTTCCATTTCCCCGCCCCCCTCATGTCTTACTCTGACTCCTTTGAGCTAGCTTCAAGAACCTTCTTTTTAACTGAACCATCTCCAGTTGAAGTGGTTTGTTGTTGTTCTTAAACAATCGTTATCATTTCAAAAAGTCTGCTTGAAAATCCCTAAGCTCTCTTGAGTCACTTCCAAATAACTTTTATGAATCATTGTTTTCATCATGTTGTGCTGCTCAGCAAGACATGGGCTAAAAAAGAGATGTTAATGGACACAATCCATTTTGTATCATATAAGTACCTAAATGAGAAATACCAATTAAATGTGTGGGGGCTGGAGGAAGAGAGGATGTTTGGAGACAAAGGACTTTGGGTGCTATTTGAAGACAGTTTAATTTTCTTCTGCTGCTATGTTTTTTCAGCTTGAAAAGAATGAAACATCCAATGTGCAACAGAGGATTATTTTCCAAAATTAAAGTCATGCATCTCACTTGTTTTATCTCTGGAACATGACCTTATTTTGCATCATAACTCAAAATGAGAGCAATAAGGGCATGCTGGTCTCTCTCGCTACCTCTTAAGAAAATGACTAGGCTTGGTTTGGATTTGGCCGTTAAGACATCAGTAAGTTTTCTTTTGCAGGCTTCATCAATGTAACAAATTTAGAAGCAATATTGCTTCTATCTACTTCACTCTCCTACTGGGCTTCAGCTGTATTTTTGACAACATGAAGTGAATGGGGCGAGCTCCTTCCATTTCACAGAGTATGACTCCACAGCAGCTGGGAGGTGTGATTTCTAGCACGGGCAGACATACACGTGCCAGTTTTGCTCAAGCTAACGTCCTAACAATTGCTTCTGCACCTCACACTGCCCTACCTCTGAGCTCAGATAAACCACCTGTGCCAATTCAGTGCTGCAGAGAGGTGGCCAACAAGAGTTTAAGGCCCAGATCCTCAAAAGGAATCCAATGCACCTACATACCTTTGAGAATCCAGGCCTTAGTTACTGAGATAATCTGCAATTCATCCGCTCTGCGGTCAAACCATATATTTTGCATTTGGTAGAGTTTGCACTGAAACATGAAGCAAGCTACTCCATATCTGGCCTTTTTTGACTCAGAGAATGGCTCAGCTAGGAACATGTCATGACCTTGATGCTTGGCAGCAAGAAGATTTGATATTTCAGGATCATTATCAGGTCCTTGCTGAAAAATATGACTCCAAAGCTGATCAAAGCTGTGTATGGCCCTACTCAATCTGCCTTGATACAGCTAACAATTGCTGATGGTGAATTTCTCACCATGGATCACACTGCCATATGCCAACGGTTGTGTGAACACATCAGTGAATTACTTAATTATCTATCTACTGTCTCTGATGAGATAATGTCCGCAAATTGCATACGTCTAATGCATTTGCCGATCCACCCACATGAGCTGAGGTGCTGAAGGCTGTCCAAACAATGAAAAATAATAAATCTCCTGGTCCCAGGGCCTTTCCAGCTGAAATTTTTGCACACAAAGGAAATCTTTTCATTGACTAGTATTTTGAATCCTTCTTGCATCTGGCTTCAAGAAATCATACCACAACAACTGAAAGATGCCAACATCCTCACCATTTATATGTGCAAAGGCTTAAAAAGGGACTGTGGTAACAACCTTGACATCTACTTGCTCTCCATGGATGGTCAGATTCTTGCATGGAACCGTCTCTTACCAGAACTATTTTCAAAATCCTATCTGAGTCAGTGCGGTTTTCATGCTTAGCGGAGCACTGTTGACATTATTTTCATCATCTGACAGTTATAGAAAAAATGTCATGAGCCACATCAACCTTTGTACATCGTGTTTCTCAATCTAACCAAAACTTCTGACACAGTCTCACTGGCCTCTGGAAATTGCTTGCTAGATTTGGATGTCCAGACAAGTTAATTAACATTGTTTGGGAATTCCATGAAGGCATTGTTGGAAGAGTTAGTGTTGATGGTGATCTAACAGACTCATTTCCAATCATGAATGGGGGTGAAGCAAGGATGCATCCTCTGTCCTAGCCATTTTGATTTATTCCTTACTGTGACGGTAGAGGAAGCCAGCCCCGGCTCTTCCAAATGGCATCTTAATTAATGCTTTTCCACTGACAAGCTCTTGAATCTCTGTAGTTTACGTGCAAATACCACAGTGATCGAAACACTGATCCAGGAACTGATCTGCACTGATTATTGTGCCTTGGTCACATGATCTGAAGCAGCACTACAAGATCTCACAAGCCACTTTGCTGAGGGGGCTTGACATTTTGGTCTTACCATCAGCCGAACAAAAACTGAGGCTATGTACCAACTAGCCCCTCAATACCTTTACCAAGATCCATCAATACGCTTGGAAGGTACCATGCTCCAAGCTATGAAACAGTTTACTTATCTCAGCAGTATGTTAAACAATGGTGTGACAATTAACTACAAAGCAGATGCACGAATTAAGACAGCCAGTGCATGAAGTTGCCATTATCACCGAATTTGGAAGCAACATGGAATCTGTCTACAGACAAAATCAAAGTATATGATTCTGTTGTCCCCACAACATTGCACAATCAGTGTTAAACATGGATCCGTTAACAATGGCACATTAAAAAGCTTGACAGTTTCCATTTGTGTCACCTACAGTGACTGCTGGCACCAACTGGCAGGATCAGGTGTCCTAAACGTAAGGTGAAAGCTGGTTTGGTTGGTATCAAGGCTTATATGATTTGTGCCCAACTGAGATAGATGGGTCATTAATTTGTATGCCTGAGACTTGTAAGCATTCTGTAAGCATGGTGGGCAGATGAAACATTTCAAAGATGCTTTGAAACAAAATCTGCACAAGACAAATATTTCCGATTTGACCTTCGAGCAACTGGCAACTGATTGCATCACATGGAGCCATGCCGTAAGGGCACGTGTCCACGACTTCAAGAAGAACTGTGTTGCTCAGCTGGAAGCACCGCACCAGGCATGGAAACAACATGCAGCTCAATTAACACAACCAGGCAAGAGGCTCTGTGGTCAGTGCGGTAAATGGTGTTCTTCCCTAATTGGTCTGTGTAGGCATGTGAAGAACCAGTAGTACAAACGGTAATTGTCGATGTTGTCCTTGAAATCGGGGTGACTAGTAGTAGTCCTGAGATGGCCTTTTTGTGAGATGGGCCACTGCCCACTAGGAACTGGATTAAGACCATCTCATTTCACACAGGCCACTGTGTCACCACCAGATGGTAACAACTCTCATTCATTCCTGCCATGGGCCACTTTCAGCTCAGTAACCTACAGGCGAAAGGTTCTGTAGCTTATCACCTCTCAGCTGTGCTGTATTTATTTATAGGCCATTCCATGGCACTCATCGCCATAGTGTCTGAGCTCTAACTAACATTAATGTATTTATCTTCACAACACCTCAGTGTGGTACAGAAGAGCTGTTATCCCCATTTTATAAATGGTGAACTGAGGCACATAGAAATCAGTTTTCCCCAGGGCCATAACAAAGCACTTTGGCAGAGCCTAAATCCCCTAATCCCAGTCCAGAGCACCATCATTGCACATGAGATGATAGTGATGACTGACCTTTTGATGCCTCATTATGACACTGTGGGAGGACCGTGCGGGGATATTGTGCCATAACATCATCATGGTGCATCAGCACATGGTGGTAGAACATCATGACCTGGCAACATTAATTTCACAATGGTACAAATGCCAAGTGGGTCTCCTTGGGCAAATCCACCCAGGTCTCTGACAGTTTTATGCCTTCTTTGCTCCAACACCAACCATTCACCTCTGCTCCTTCTTCAGTTCTGCCAGCAGAGCATGGAGAAGCCCCACTCCTTTAGGTGGACTCTCTAGCATGTGTTCAGGAGAGCCCAGAAAGATTTCAGGAACTAGGGAGGTCAGCCGACATAAAAGGAAAATTATTCCCCATTCTTAGCTCCTTCTCTTCCCTTGTTAACATGTATTACATTCAGTGCCTTTCAGTGCAGGTTAGTAACGGTGCATAATACATGAATAGCTATGGTTTTGTGTTGTTAATGTGGAGTAGGGTTACACATGACCAGAAGGTAGTGCTGAGAACTAAACATGATCCCAGCCTTTGTTATTAGACCACCAAATATGCATTGCTCAAATTGCCCTTTACCTTATTTGTCTTTTGTTTTTCGCTGGCCAATAATATATCCCTGTCGTCTCCAATATCTTTTTATCTTTGTAACGGCAGAAATTTCCTGTAAGGCTTTGTCGATATGGGAAAGTTTGACCAGTTATATAAATATAATTATGCAGGTATAGTTATACCGGCATAACTCCACCACCTGGACACTTATTTTGTAATACAGGTGGGGATTTTTTGGTTTAGCATAATCTCCTTCCCAAGTGATGTGAGCTAAAGTGAAAAAGCCACACATTTAGGAGAGTGTAGTAAATAGGGCACTGGACTATGTCTCAGAAGACCTGGGTTCTAGTCTCGGCTTGCTGTTAGGTGCCCTTGCGCTAGTCACTTCAACTTTGTGCATCACTTTTGCATCTGTAAAAAGAGGCGAATGATATTAACCTCTGAAATCTACTGCTCAGAAGCTCTATGTAAGAAGGAGGTATTATCACTATGCTGGAATAAGAGTGTCCATGCAGGGGGTTATTTTGGTATTACTATATCCATTTAATTCAATTCTTACCAAAAAGACTTCCCTGTGTAGACAAGGCCTGAATTGTCCTCTTCCTTGCTGCTCTGGAGCTAGACACAATGATAGACTTGTAAGTGGCACTAATCCAAAAGAAGACCAATGTACTTTATAAACTGCAGTTGCAGCTGTAAAACTGAAAGCAGATGTTCCTCTGTTTCCCAAGTCCTGCATCTTTAACTCCAGAAAGATGTCTCCTGGCTTGCTTCAAGAACAGCTCTGAGGTAGCGGCCATTTTATGTTTCTCTTCAGATACAGAAGGGTACAGAGCAAGTCACTGTGTGCTTCCTCTCTCATATATACACACCTTATAGGACCAGATCCCCAGCTGGAGTACTTTGGCATAGCTCCATTGGCTTCAGTGGAGCTATATTGATTTACACCAGCTGAAGAGCTGTCTCTATATTTGTTCTTTCTTTGTTGTTTTCCTTAATCTAAAATATAGACTGAAAAATACATATTTTCCTCTATGTACAGGAAAATCTAAGAGAAATAGCATCATCCAGCACTAAAATGTGACCATCTCTGGCACAGAATGTAAGTAGCTGTCAGCAACACACATCAACACTACACAACAGTTCAGATCAGGAAATGAAGAATGTTGTATCTGGAGTTGTTCCATAAAAAAGGATTTTTTTTTCTGAAATTTTCATGACAAAATTATCTTTTTTCAATGAAAATTTTCAAATTTTGAAATTTGGGAGAAATTTTAGGTAGACAAAATGTAATTCCTCAAATTAGAATTTTTCTAGGCCCAGGGACAATTCTCCCTACTCTGCTAATAAGTGCCATGGAATCTTTCATGGCAACAAATTGTTATAATTTCATTTTATGTCCAGATTTTCACTATCATGATAGCCCCATTCACTTAGTACCCTAGGGTGCTGGCTCAATGCTCATATGGAGGAGGAGTAACTTAGCAAATAATTGGACACCGTGGCTTATGACAGATAATTTGGAGCAGACCTGATTGTGCCTCTGTTGTAAATTAAGCAAGATGTACTTTTTTTGTTGGACAAAATATTTACTATATAAACCACATTGAAGTGTCTTTTTAAAATCCATTGGACAAGTTTGGCACTGGGAGAAAACAGGATAGAGCGCGTGTCTTCTTATATTACTACATTATCTACTTACATTGCTCAGAGTGCATATCTACTGACACTGCAAGCTCTTTGGGTCAGTGCCCGTTCTTTTTGTTCTGTATTTGTACAGTGCCTAACCCAATGGGGTCCAGGGCCATAACTAGGGCTCTTAAGGCAGTACCGCAATACAAATAATAAATAGAGATATGCACAGAGTAAAGGGAGGGGAAGGAGTACATGCAAATACCAGGACACCTTTCGGGAAGCTATGCATTAGCCAAACACAAGTTATTAGGCTCAATACAGGGGTAAGTAGGTGAAATTTAAGGGCCTGTGTTATACAGGAGATCAGACTAGATGATCTCATGGTACCTGCAGCCCTTCAATTCTGTGACTATGAATCTATACATGTAGGAATACATATAACTGGAAAGGATTTGAGACACACAAGCAGCAAAATGTATGGCCTGCCTTGCATTTGATTACATCAGTGCAAAGAATTCATCCATAAACAATTGTGAAAATTAGGCCCTAAGATGAATACACAGCCCTGGGAGAAGGCTAAGATCGAAACATTTGAAGCCATCTCCACCCCTCCAGGAAACTGAAGTGCAGTATTTGCTGCCAGTCCATCTCTATTATTCAGCTAGGTACGAGGTGAAGCCTTTTGACCTTTACTTTGGTTTGAGTTGACAATCAATCAAGCATCACTGCTTTAACTTCCATTACATCAGGCTTACCCACAGCAGAATGGGCCATTTGGAGCAATGGTGGCGGAAAAGACACCACTGACACATCAGGATGGAAATATATTACCTACCCCGTTACAAGCAACACCTAATATTACTGGGAACAAAAGAGACGAGGGATTAGATACCTCCCTCTTTTCTGTTTGCTTCCTTTGTGAACTTCTCAGCACCTTGTATCACAAGTCTCGCAATCTTTGGAACTTTTATTAAAGTCCCAGCTCCTGGAGTCATGGGATTACATGAAAATCTCAGCTTTCATTTAAAAGGAGGAGTATCTAGCCTTCATAGTTGCGTGGAAAAGCTTCAAAATGTGAACTTCTAAAAGCTACAACACTAGAGGGCAAATAAAAAGAACCCTGAAATGATTATTGTTAAAAATCACATGATTTTTATGCCATTTTGCAGGTTCGTAGAGTCTGCCATCTGGTTATAGGATTACCTGTTTCAGGACAGATTTTAATTCCTTCCCTGCCAGGATATTTATGGCAGTTCCTTCACCCCATCACAGCAATACAAACCAAAACACACGCAGGAGAATGGAGGAAATACATCTGAACTTAACCAGTTTGCAAATGTCACCAATTTCATGCAAACACTCACTAGAAAACAATCCAGGCTCTTTGCTTCAAATTCTCTGAAATGAGCTCCTACGCTACTGACAGAAATTAGGTGAAATTCATCTCAGTGCAGCACGCGTCTTATGGGTCACTTCAATCCCACTTGAGCCCTATTTTGAGATACAAAGACCTTGCATTCGCCCTCTGCATGGTAAATTGCACCCACTGTGCATACACCCGAGCAAGCACAGAGGCACATTTTACATGTGCAAAATTGGTGGTGTGTGCACCCCAATCAAGTCAACTTGTGTGCAAACAAATGAGTGTGTGCAGAAACACCCAGTCACCTATTTAGTGCACACCACTGTAAAGTTTCTGTAAAACCGCCTCTTTTGTGTATACCCCCATCCCCAGATCTTTCCTGGCTAGCTTAGGCACCTGATTTTGAAAACAAGCTTATGGGGCAGCATGACAGCTGTATAAACCCTTCACTGACAAGGAAGGGGCTAGGGATGCTCTCTACGCTAAGGTAGCCCCACCACTCTGGCTCTCCCAGTTACGCATGGGAGGGAGGAGGGCTTTAAAAGGAGGAAGCTGGTGCTGCAGACAGCAAAGGGGAAGCCCTGAAAAGCAACTGGAGCCCCTCACCCCCATACCAGAGACCCCCCAGCTCTGCAAGGAGTCCAGCAAACCCCAGTGGAAAACCCAGTAGGCACAGCCAAACTCAGCTACCTGACTACAGGGACCGCAGGAAAGCTGCTACCCACGTACTTCTGATGGGAGGTGGTGCCAGGAGCTTTTTGTTTGAACATTTGCTTTTCCCCATCCATAACAAAGTAAGTAGGCCTGAAAGGGCAGGGCCCACTGCAAGGATTCAGGGGCTGGGGCCTGGACTGGTGGTAACTGGGCATGGCAAAGGGCCCCAACCCAGCTAGGGAGGTGCCCCAGAGCACATATCCACACGTAGATAGGGCAGGTTTAGCATTGCAAAGGTTTTACACACCTCTTTGTTAAACTGCACATTATTGCTCCTGCTCTCTCTTTCTGCTGGATTGTTCTCTCTGCTCTTTTTCTTGCCGTCATAAACCAATAGCCCTGACCAGATACTTGGCAAACTTCCACTGTTATCATCCCAAGACCCTGATTTCATTTAGCCCGTCCCTGTGCTAGCATTTTGAATGAATTTGTGTTCCGGGGAGGCCTCACTGAAATGGATGATCTGTCATTCCAAATCCGAAACCTCGGGTGCAATCTGATCTGTTTGTGCATGGCACAGAGGAACCCTGCCTCATAATAATTGTCATCTTTGGGCTATTTTTAGGTAATGCAACTGCCACCCTTTGGATATTATGCCGCAAAGTGAGTATGAAGGATGACAATTGATTATCTCAAGCTGTGTGGTGCGGTATTAGGGAGAGAGGCCTCAGCTGTGTCCCCTCCTGCCCCCTCAACAAGATGAAATATTCCATTTTCATCCCTCTTAATTAAAGTGGGTAGAACACTTACAAGGGGAAGCAAAAGGTTATGCTCGGTAAACAATGGGCCATGCAATTAAAAGAAAATGCTCCGGTAAACCCTGAAGAATGAGAGTCAAACACTTTCATTTGTCCTCTGCTGCCTTTTATTCCACACTTCTCTTTGCTTCCATGAGACAAGACACGTCTCTCTCACACACACGCTGCAGAGACCAGACCATGCCCAGAGCACATGCCTTGAAGTCCTATATTAGAATTTCCTGAAATCGTACCAATGAGTAAGTAGCCTGTGCATGCAAGTCCGATAAGTGCTTGCCTGAATCTTAATGAAATTCTGGGGAGAGAAAAAGTAATAAGGGGCAAGGAATTATTTTGTACAAAGTTTTTAGTTGAAGCATTTCTGTTTAAAGAGCCATGTTTTTAGATGGGCGTCACAAGCTAGTATTGAATCCCCTCCCCCCTCCGCCTTTACCTACATGTTCCAAAAGATACCCAAGATTATTATAAGGGGAAGGGGAAGAATTTATCACTTAGAACTCTTACAATGCCAACTCTTACAATATTGTTATGAGTCTGGTGATTTTTGTTAAAGCCCTAGCTCCTCGAGTCACATGATTATTAAGTGAGAATCTCAACTTCCATTTTAAAAAAATTGAGTTTCTCCTGGTCCTCATGGTTGCAGAGAAAAGCTTGACAACGTGAACCCTACTAGCTCAAAACCAGAGGGCAAATTAGAACGAACCCAACTTTTATCATTTTTAAATCACGTGATTTTTAAGGAACCTGTGATTTTAAAAAATTGTTTTGGTTTTTTTTGAGCCCTAACTCATGATTTTTTGAATGATTGGGGCTGGCAAAGCTGCTTTCCACCATGTAGTCAGTTTATTTACTTTTTGCTCTTCACTTTGGGAGGTCAGTGAAGTTAACCAGTCAGTTTCACAACCTGTTAGTCAGTTTCACTTATGGCTTTAAGTGGGACTTATGTGGCAGGCAGGTCTCATGCTGGCTCTCTATGGAAGGATGAATGTCACCCACAGTGAACCTGCTCTTGCTTCCATTGAAGTCCATGGCAAAACTTCTTTTGATTTCAAAGGTCAGGATCTGCCTCAATGTTGCATGCCATTTTTTCCCTGCCACTCTGATTGGATGACTCCCAGGCCATACCCAGACAGTTGTGTGAGAACTTCAGGTGTGAATACTTGTGCACATAATATATTTGCACAAATATGTCCTAGCAAAAAAGTTCATGACGTTCTCCCTCTCTGTGACCCTTCTTGGGAGCAAAATTCTATTTGCACAAATGAGGCTGCAGATCCTGTCACGGTGAATTTGAGTCCTTTTTATTGAAAGGGAATGTTTGAAAGTACTTTTTTGCAGTATCCACCCAGTTCCGGCAAGCACAGCCACATGAGCTCAGCCTCAGTACCTATCACATAGGGAGGATGGACTAGAAAGGGAAAGTTTTCAAACTCCGTATCAGGCAAATGATCCAGTACAGCATCTGCAATATGAACTCAACCCTGCAGTATCCAGAGCACTCCTATCAGGTACAGCACACCCTTAGCTCCCACAGGGAGCTTGCACTGCAGGATCGAGCCTTAAGGATGGGACACTTGCAATACAGTCCCATGCCAGCTTCAAATGTACTCATCAGGGGATTCCTGACAAGTGGATTATTACAGATGTACTAAGGGGAGCAGTACACTTCTAGTTGTTGTAGGCAGAGGTCGCTGGAAGGATGTCTGTGAAAAAGTGCTAAAGGTCATGTCCTCATTTTCCTCAGTTCCATTAGGAAAATTCCTGTGTGTCTCAGGGGTTACTTTTTTCCCAGCGCTATCTCATCTTTCTATGGAGGAGGGCTTTTCTCTGCTTCCTACTGGGGCTGTATGGGCTGAGGTGGGTTTGGAGATAAATTGTGGTGTGATTCTAGAGGAATTCTTCCAGGTACTGAACACCTGAACTGGACTGAGGCAGATCATCTAACCGGCTTAGCCCCAGTGTGTGGGTGACCTGTGTTAATGCTCGAGTGGATCATATAATCCCCCCTTGTTTATAATGCCAGCAAAATGAACATAGCTGCATAATTGCTACAGAGGCAATTTTCAGAAGTTCCTGAGCCCTTGTCTATATCTATAGGTTTTGTACCAGGATAACTGTCGGAGTGTGATTTTTGAGTTAAAGTAGTATGTCTATTGTGGATAAAGCTATATCAGTATAAAGACAAATCCAGTGTTCATTTTATGTAAACTGAATTACATACAGGTTCAGGAGAGCTAGGTTCAATCCCTTGCTCTGTCACAGACTTCCTGTATGACTTTAGGCAAGTCACTTAGCCTCTCTGTACCTCTGTTCTCCATCCATAAGATGGGAATAATGATACTTTCTTTCCTCCGCCCTTGGTCCATCTTGTCAATTCAGATTGTAAGCTCTTAGGCGCAGGGGTTGTCTCCTTACCATGTGTTTGTACAGCGCCTAGCACAATGGGGCCTTGATCTCAGTTGAGCTCACTAGGTGTTACTGTTATAAATAATAATAGTATTCTCTAGTATTTGCTAAAATGTTGCAATTTGCCAGAACATTCTTGCCAGCAAACTCATTTGCTAAAATATCTGTAGGAAGCAAAGAGACAAGGGGGCACAGACACAGGTCAAGCAAATTTACATGAAAACTCAAACATCCATGGAATGTTGGACAACTCTAAGGAGTCGTGAGGAATCGGGTCCGGAGAGTAATGCCTGATCAGACACGTACACTTAGATCAGATTATACAGAGGAAGAGGAGACTGGGAATGAAGGCCCTTTAGTGCAATTGTTAATTTTATTTGAATCTGCTTTTCTTTGGGTGGCTGCTGGTGTAGACAATAACCAAATCAACAGACTCACCCTCCTGAGACTAGCATTTGAGCTGAATCCATCTGGGAAAACTTTAGTTTGCCTTCTTCCAAATAATGGTATTTTGCCAGCAATGTCCTTAGTGGAATAAGGTGGGTGAAGCAGTATCTTATATTGGACCAACTTCTGTTGGTGAGAGAGACAAGCTTTTGAGCTTACATGGAGCTCTTTATCAGGTCTGGGAAACTAACTCAGAGTGTCACTGCTAAATACAAGGTTTGAACAAATTGTTTAGCATGAGCAGTTAACACATATTTCAAGGTGAAGTTACTTTGTGGAACATCAAGTATCAGTTTGAGGGGCACAGGGGTGATTTCTGCAAATCTCCCTGGAAGAACAGACTCTCGGGTCATCCAGTCCGCCTTTCAGCTGACAGTTCATTATTATGCTAACAGCATGAAACCCCTGAATCTCACCCTTTCAAACTGTAATCCTTTATTACTCACTGTCAAAAATACACAGGGCCTCTCTCAATTCTGCCCACCTGCTCCCCATTCTCCGTTCATCTGGTCTAGTGCTGGGCAAATCCCAATTTGAGGGGCAAATGCGGCTCTCTCATTTAGACTGGTGTCAATTCAGAGTGCTTCCACTGACTTCTCAAAGTCAGTCTTGGCTGTTCGTTTGTGAGTTGCAACCTGAAGAAATGGGATGTAGATTCAAAGCTGCAACATTTTTGTGTGTACGTGAACCGAACCAAACCCCCACCCCCCAAGGTTTCTCCCAGTTGGGCTTAGAAAGAAAACTGATTAGGGTGTGGTAAAGGGAAGGTCTCATGGGGCCAATTAGCAGAGACTTGAGTAGCATCCAGACCTTGTTGGATGATCACTGAAAAGAGCCTCCTTGAATTTACAGCCTGTTCCCCTTTATATGCTATTCTCCTACAAATAGGCATGCAAAATGGATGCAGGAGGACTTTGATCCAAACAGATTTTTGTTTATGCAGACAGCAGGACTTGGACACCAGAGGTGGCAACTTGTGTGCGCGTGTGCTTTTGCATCCCAATATACTTAAGTGGCAAAAGAAGACTGCTTCTCTCAGTTGGAATGCAAACTAACCACAAAGGCCACCTTCAGGACAAAGACAGGACATTGCAGCTGGCTGCTAGCATAAAATTAGCACCTCAAAAGCATAACCCTGGATTTCGACAACTGCTTTACCTTGTTAGGATGCTTTCCACATTCCTTTTTTAGTTTAAATAAAAAACATTTTTTACTGGGGATGAAAGTCAAACAATCCTCTCTCTGTAATAATGACTCCTAATTATCCAGCATGTTTAGGACCAGCATGGAAGCATCCTAGTAGAGCTGGTAATAGACAAGGTCAGAACAATGGGCAATGAGAGGCCCACACAAATAACAGGGAAAACTGACGATAGGAAAATAGTGAAACTATATGCAGTGTGCTGTACAAAACACAACTGGAAAAAAACAGATTTTTTTTCACTCATCTTTTTTTTCCGTTAGAGTGATCTTAGGTGTTTCTTGTGATCATAAACGGTACAATGGTTTCCTACACAAATGTGATATTCTGAAGTTGACAGTGTCCCTTTAAGAGGACATGAGCAACACCCTGCAGTGCATGCACTGTAGTTAGCTTGCTGCGTGTTGAGCTCAGGGCCACACTTTTTAAAATTTGACCTCCAGTTTTGCACCGACCGCTGTGAGCCCACCAAACGGAAGCCATTTTAAAAATCAGGCCCCAGATAGCTTTCTCTCCATGGCAAACTTCATTAGGCCGTGTTTGCACAGTAAGAATCGTACTACGTAGCTCTAACCTAGCCTTTTCATCAGGAAATCTCAATACCTTATGCATCGTTCTCAGCATAGGAAGGTCCTATGGGATAACTCTTTTATTGCTGAGATGAAGTCTGAGCTGGGAGCAGAGTACAGAGGGGTGAAGAAAGGCAAAGATTCCAGACGAACTCTTCTGATGCTGCTGCGTGGGTGTGAGTAGCTGAACAAAATCTACTCACTAGTCAATAAATATGTTTATTCTGGTATCAGGCCAGTTCTAGGTTTGATCTAAGGAATACGGTATGTAGGTAAGGGAGAGGAGACCCTCACCCATGTGGCTTCTCATAAGTCAAGATACTGAAAGGTCTTTCAGTAATAGTTAGCGTTGAACTATGAAGTTAACTCAATTGCCTGTTTGGCAGCGCAATTGAACGCAGTACCTGGATACTATGGTAAAAGGCACATCATCAAGGCCTGATCAAAAGCCAGTGGATGCCAATGGATAAATGCTTACTGATTTCAATCAGGTTTGCATCAAGCCCAGGCACAGATCTACACGCACACCTGCTAATGTCTGGGCTTCTGCACTATGAACAGCTACAGACCCCGTGGAAAGCAGAAAGCAAGCTCTTTCTGAGAAGCACCACCAGAGCCCCCCAGGATTGTACTGGAAGAACAAGCACATCATCCTTATGCATCATCTATCCTGTAAGAAGCCTGTTGGAAATACCAGCTTAGGCAGACTACTGCAGGACAGCCCACTCACCGTCCATGTCGTCCTTTTGATTTACGGCAGCATGAATTTCGCATGAGGTGGCAATATTTTATCAGCCCTAGGAAAGCGTGGAGATAAATGGCTCAGCCTTACAGAGGTAAACACGTCAGCCTTTGACAGTCATTTCTTTCATTAAGGATGAAATGAGTGATGTGGTTCCAATTGTCCAGCTGTGGGACTAGGAGCTAGCCATCCCATTATCAGTCATCTGCAAGAAACTGGAGCACTGTAAGTATTAATGTGATCCTGGTACTGTAGGAGCTGTTGGATAGGAGACAGGCAAATTGGAAGCATGGGTTTAAATCTGCCAAACAGGTCTTGGGCTTCCTCTTCATATTACTCTAAACTGATCATACACACAGTCCACGTGCATTGTTTATTATGGATGTACGGGTCCTGGCTCCATAATTATATATGAGTGGAGTTTACGCTTAAAGCTGGGATTCAACTTCTTTGTCATGGGTGAAGAATACAGCCTATCCTGCCCCTCTCTCAGCTCTAGAGTGGGGGCACAGAGATGTTCGGGGAAAAGAGACTAAGGTCGCCACCACCAGGTGTCCCCTTCACGTAGCACCAATCTCCCCAACTCAACACCCTTCCAACCTCTCTCTGCCCCCCACCCCTCCATCCCCATTCACTTGTGTTAAGGTAAGGAAATTAGACCTGATGAAAAATGGAAAAAAGGGTGACAATGGGAGAGAAAGTGGAGGGACCCTCAAAAAAGCTAGATGAAGTTTTAGAATCTGAAACAAAATTAACATTTTTTTTTGACCACACTCCCTCAATGCTAAAATATTTTGAATCAAATGGGGGAAAATTGCTTTTTTCTAAAAAAAATGTATGAACATTTCCAACAGCTCCAATTGAAATGAATAGCTAAGGCCTCCAACAACATCAGTTCTGCTCTGGAGTGACAAGTACAGGGAAAAATATTCTAAAACCCAAATATGTCTTTAAATGCCTGATCAATCCAATCTGGAACCACAGACTCTAACCATGACTGTATGATCATTGCACTGCATCGCAAAGGGCGGAGGCAAGGGTGTTTGGCTGATGTAACTGTATTTCCACCCTGTAATGTATGGTCTTTGAATTTAAACCCCCTGTTGCCAGTTCTCACAATTTTATCACAAGTCTCATGACACTTCATGTTTTGCTTGAAGCCCCAGCTCCTGGCTTCACAGGGTTGCAAGAGAATCTCAGCTTTCGTTTTAAAAGGAAAGAAGGTTTCACTCCTTGTGACAGCAGAAGACAAATACAGAGCTCAACAGCTATTGGCTAAAAAAACATGAGAATTTTTATTAAATCTCATGATTTTTCAGGCTGGATACATGTCTTTGGAGTACTTGGGTTTAGCAATACTGTAAACCTTAACTCTGAATCTCCTGAGTTTGCAGTGCTTGGTTTGGGGATAATTATAGCATCCTGGGAATGTATTTTACCCTTAAGCTACTGATCCATGCTCTCACCCTTAACTCCATTGTACTGTAGTTTTTTTGTCTGTGAATTAAGTTACATTTGGGTTTATTTACAGGAAAAGGTCCTCGGCCGCAGAATAGTTCTGCCCCTGTTCCTCCCTTGACATCGGATGCATAGAATGGAACATATAATAAGATATATATATACACACACAGATAAGTTGGAAGTTACCATACAAACTGTGAGAGGCTAATTAGTTAAGATGAGCTGTTATCAGGAGGAGAAAAAAACTTTTGTAGAGATAATCAAGATGGCCCATTTAGACAGTTGACAAGAAGGTGTGAGGATACTTAACTTAAGGAAATAGATTCAATATGTGTAATATGTAACACTCCCACTCTCTATTCAAACCCAAGTTAATGGTATCTAGTTTGCATATTAACTCAAGCTCAGCAGTTTCTCGTTGGAGTCTGTTTTTGAAGCTTTTCTGTTGCAAAATTGCCACCCTTAAATATTTTACTGAGTGGCCAGAGAGGTTGAAGTGCTCTCCTATGGGTTTTTGAATGTTATGATTCCTGATGTCAGATTTGTGTCCATTTATTCTTTTGCGTAGAGATAGTCCGGTTTGGCCAATGTACATGGCAGAGGGGCATTGCTGGCACATGATGGCATAGATCACATTGGTAGATGTGCAGGTGAACGAGCCCCTGATGGCGTGGCTAATGTGATTAGGTCCTATGATGGTGTCACTTGAATAAATATGTGGACAGAGTTGGCATCGGGCTTTGTTGCAAGGATAGGTTCCTAGGTTAGTGTTTTTGGTGTGTGGTGTGTGGTTGCTGGAGATTATTTGCTTCAGGTTGGGGGGCTGTCTGTAAGCGAGGACTGGTCTGTCTCCCAAGATTTGTGAGAGTGATGGGTCATCCTTCAGGATAGGTTGTAGATCCTTGATGATGTGTTGGAGAGGTTTTAGTTGGGGGCTGAAGGTGACAGCTAGTGGCATTCTGTTATTTTCTTTGTTGGGCCTGTCTTGTAGTAGGTGACTTCTGGGTACTCTTCTGGCTCTGTCAGTCTGTTTTTTCACTTCAGCAGGTGGGTATTGTAGTTTTAAGAATGCTTGATAGAGATCTTGTAGGTGTTTGTATTTGTCTGAGGGGTTGGAGCAAATGCGGTTGTATCTTAGAGCTCGGCTGTAGACAACGGATCGTGTGGCGTGTTCTGGATGGGAGCTGGAGGCATGTAGGTAAGTATAGCGGTCAGTAGGTGTGCAAGGTGTGAAGCTGCTAAATCTTTGCTGCTGCATTCACAAAGGTAGCTACGCTGGCCAAAATCCAAACTGAGACATTCCCTTGGGGAAGTGGAAACTCAGGCTGATTCTTAGAGAACAACCACAAGCCTCCCTTCTCAAACCAGAGGTGAAATTATACCGGGGCTTCCGCAGTAGCATAGGGACGTGTCAGGAGATGCAGGGCTGCAGTGCACAGACAGCATGACGCTAGGCTTCCAGAAATGTCTGATGTCTATTTAAAGTACACATTGCTAAAGAGTGACTCAGGGCAGGAACAGAAAGCTGGCAAAGAGACTGGCTGAAAGGCTTTGGAAGTCACTGGGACATTTGAGAACGCTATCAGACTGGGTGAAAAGCGCCTTGCAAAGAAATGTCTCTGAGGGTATCACTCCAGCCTCGGTAGCCTCTTCCAGTTGGTTCTTTTTCAGATCAGGTTCTTTGCTATCTCTGGGCGTCCTGACGTACCAAGTGGTTTCGGTATTGCAGTCGTAGATTGTACTAGAGACAGGTAGATTGATGGATCCAGGAATATGCTGCATCATTCACATTTGTCTTTTGGCATGTTCTATATCATGGTACTTACTATTTGCAGAACTATTTCAGCTGCTGTGTTAAGTGGTATGTTTGGGAGAGCTGGGGCTGAATTCTGGATGCTCTAGTATGTGGGATATACCAAAAAGTTTTCCATCAAAAAACGAAGTTTAATCAAAATCTAAATGACTTGTGGGAACCTGTCGTTTTTGATGTAAAGTTCAGGGGAAAAATCAGACTGAATTGTTCCACCATTCTTGTTTTGTTTCAGAATCAATTTTTTTTGTAATGTTCCAATTTCCCGCAGCCCAGAAATCCCAGTCTGTGCCCAGCTCTAACGTGGTGTGTAGGGGATCTTTGGGGCAGTGGGAAGTCATGAGTATCATGGGAAGTTTTGCAATGACCTTCAGTGGCAGCAGCAGCAGGCCCTATGTGCTATACAGGGGAGCCTCTGAACCCCAGTACACCCATTAGAGATGCTTTATTAGACTGCATTTAGGGGGATGCCCTGATGCTAACTACCCTCTAGGAAGCTTCCAGCTCGGAAAGGCAATAACCCCACTGGTTTGGGACTATGCCAAGCATGTGTCCCGAGACGAGCAAAGTGGCTGTCCTGCAAGTTCCCTGACAGGCGGCTGGGGCTCTCCGGGCTCCCTTTGAATTAGATCTGATACACAAGAAGGTAGCTCGTGTCGCGTGCTCCTGCAACCTTGCTCCCTCAGCTCCCGTCACTAATGAAGCCACATGTCCTTCCTTCCTCTTTGCCTTTTCAAGGCCCCAAACACCCCACCCAAACAGAGTGTACTTGAAAGAACAAGATACTTCCTTTGTAGCAGGAAACAAATGATGATTAATGTGTTAGTTGTAATTAATCTGCAGTGACAGATTAGCGGCACAATGGCGATGCCTTTCCTTGCTGCAGGAGCCGGTGCTGATAGGACAGCTGGTGAGAGGGGACACCAAATTCAATTTGCTCCTCATTTGCATACATATGACAACCATCTGTGCTAATTGCACTGCAATGTCTCTATTAGGCTCTCTTCTTGTGTGCCGGCTCACCTAGACTCCAATTAGGCCTTTAAGTGGGGAAGCTTAAAGCATAAATATTTGCAGAGGGGAAAGGATGGCTGAGTGAGCCACTGTGTCTATTGCCTTTCACTTCAGTCTGAAGGTTGAATCCAGTCCAACCCCACAGTTAAGGCTGTGCTGGTGCAGTTCATCCTAGAGTGGCTTTCCCCCGCACTTCCCTCAACAAGGCAGCCTCCAAGCAAATCCCACCACCACCACCCCACGGCACATGAAAATATTTAAGCCCTTGATAGCAAATCTGAAAGCAGAGTTGGTCAAACCTCAGAAGGCTGGTTGTGGGGAAGCGTCCAGAAGAACTGGATACTTCTCTGCACTTACTGGGTCCAGGCTGGAACTCTCATGGAAACAGGCTCTCTCATGAGATCACACTGCTAGCCCAGTTAGGGGAATACACCATAGCGGGGCACTGGTTTTCCTCATGGTGTTTTGGCCCTACTGTTTTTGAACATGGATGAGCAGAGGCAGCCACAACACCACATTGTGAAAAATATTAACTGGGCTTTTTCTGAGCTCTAAAAAAGGTTCAGTTGGGTTTGGGGTCCACATTGTTTTATTTATTCTGGTTTTACATATGCCCCTCTCAAAGACCAGGGGATAATTCTGCCCTCAGTCACACAGGTGCACATGATGGGTAGCAGAACGGAGCCCTTGGTTAAAAAACAGACCTGCCATTAAACTCCACAACACCCAGCATAACCTGCCTCCTGGCCTGCTTTCTCTCCATCCCCCATTCACCCCCCTATCCCCACCTCTGCAAAAACCCATGAGAACTGACCCTGAGTCTTTCAGCATATTTCAAAGTTCACCAAATCCAGGTTTTGGAATGCCAACAGTGGGGAACTTCCAGGCTGGGGCAGAGGGAGCTGCAACGACTCCATTTTTGCTGCGTGAGGAGTAGACTCACAATGGCCAGGGGCCTTTTGAGTTGCAAAGTGTCCAAGAGGAATTTTGGCCAGCTCTGAAAATTCAAGCTTGGACTAACAAAGAATAATTAGCAAACCGCCCTGGAATGACAGCAGCTGAGATGCTGGCGGAAATGTGCAAAATTGGGCTGTTGGGGGAGGGCTTAATCCTAAATCTGAAATTTGAATTGGGAGGCTCTGGGCCACAGTTCCCTAGGAAGAACCTTTAACTTTCCCTGTCTCCGGAGAGGATTTGTGGGTAGAGCAAAGATGGGAGCTATCTTGAGCAGAGGGAGAAGCGGAAGATCAGCAGCAGCACTGAGCTCTGGTGCAGATGTCTAGACACAGCCCCTTCCACTGGAAGGAAGGCCACTCCATCTACCTGTTTCATGAGAGGGAAGGAGCAGCAGTCCTGGCCCCCAGAGGTGATCTGGAGTGCTTTCCTCTCTACCTCGTTGCTTGGACCTTCAGGAGAGACCCATCAGGGCTGACAGAATATGTCTACACAGCAATTAAACACCCATTGTTGGCCCATGTCAGCTGTCTCACATTTGTAGGACTCGGATTATGGGGCTGTTTTAATTGCGGTGTAGACATTTGGGGTGAACCCTGAGCTCTGGGACACTCTCCTCTCGCAGGGTCCCAGAACTGGACTCCGGCCTGAGCCCAACTGTCTACACTGCAATTTTATAGCCCGCCCAGCTGAGCCCTGTGAGCCTGAGTCAGCTGACCCAGGCCAGCTATGGGTGTTTAATTGCTCTATACAGACATTCTAAGAAGCTGAGCTGTTCTCAGTTATAATGAATGAGTGTGTATTTAGAGGGATGCTTCTGCAGTGCCATAGCTAGTTAAGGAATTCATTTGGATCACATGGTTTCTGGCCCATAAAACAAACCCTTCATGTTCAGACCCTCACAACAAATCCCTACAGCCTTTATCATGCCTGATGCCTCCTCTCTCTGCCCTTTTCTCTTTCAGGAAACTCCAGATCTAGAAAGATTCTATATTGCCTGGGAATAGAGCTACCATCTGCATTTATCCTATTCATTTGCTCCTCCAGGGAGGTAGGGGTTGCGCACTAGGGGCCAGATCAATGGAGGAATGCTGGCTTACACCAGCTGAGGATCAGCCCCACTACGGAGAAAGGCATTAAGAGAGGAAGCAAGTCCAGTGGTCGGGACACTAGGCGGGACTGGGGAAACCCAAATTCAATTTTCTGCCCTGAAACAGACTTCCTATGCAACTTTGGGTAAGTCACTTAGTCTCTATGCATGAGTTCCCCATTTGTACAATGTGGGGATAATAGCACTGCCCTACCTCACGGGGTGCACGGGGGCGGACATGTGAGGCTAAACACATTGACAATTGTGAGATGCTCAGATACTATGGAGAGGGGGGCCAGATAGATACCTAAGTACTTAAGATAGATGGGCTTGTGCAAGGGAGGAAAGACAGATAGTTGTGGGATGGAGAAATCCAGGGTCAATAAAAGGAGGGATCCAGAAGGAACAAAGACAACTCCAGGATTTTATTATAATGAGTATTATGGTAGTGCCTACAGACCAGCCAAAATCCGGCCCCACTGTGCCAGGCTTTGTACGTACACAGATTAACAGCCAGTCCCTTCCCTGCGCTAGACAGCTCCTGAAATCGCTCTAGCAGCAGAGGGGTTCTCCTGAGCGCCTGTGTAATCCCCGCTCAGTGTGTCGTACCTGTCTCGCTCCTTGCCTCCTACCCAGAGGATGAGACGCAGTGCCAGCCCCAGCTACAGACCCCGGCTCTTCAGCTCAAGCTGTTCAGACTCCTGATTCCGGCTCTGGCAGGGCCTAGTTCAATTCTCTCTGTGTCCAGCTCGATAGAGAGTGTCACACTAGGGGTATGTCTGCGTAGCACAGAGGGTACCAGGGTTAGCATGGGCAGAGCCTAAAGCAGGGTGTCTCTCATAGCCTGGGAGAAGCGGCTTTGGTAAAGCAGCACTTAAAGCACAAGCCAGCTTGAGGTTTACGGTGGGGGGGGAAAGCGGGTCTGTGACCCCTTTCACCACCCCCTCACACACTGAGCACAGGTAACAATAGCAGCGAAGGCAGCACAGTGTGGGTGACAGAGCAGAGAACACACCCAGCGTCCGTGCCGTGCCGAAGCTCACCCCGGGCTGTCTCTCTGCTATCGTTACCTGCGCTAGCTGGAGTCAAGCAAGCTCGGGTAGGCTACCCCGGGCCCAGCTTTTGCTGTGCAGACATACCCCAGCTCAGACAAGAGTCCCAACTTCTGTCTGTAGGTTGGTTGCTCCTTAGAGCAGCTGCTGATTTTCCCCGAGGCCTGTCCCCTCTGGCAGCAGCTCCCCAGAACATTTTCACTTGCCAGGACTGGGGAGGGCAACAAGTCCCTTAAAAAAACAGTTAACGCTGCTTCTCTGCTCACCTGCTGGCTGGCAGGCTTCACGCACAGGGCATTCAGTGGCAGGTTACCTCCCTCACCCCCCCGGGGGGGGACAAATTAGATTTCCTGTCAGAACTGTCTTTAGTACCAAATGATTTTCACCTGTGTTTTTCAGCTTGTGCTGATGGAGAAATACATTTCCCCGGGGAGCTGGAATGGGTTTAAGGTTAAAGGCCAGGCCATCAATCTACCCCCTCATCTGTCTATTTTACCCCTATGCTCACGCATGGCTAAGGCAATTCAGTGGGCTTCAAGGAACGGCCTACATTGAAACAAAGGCAGATCGCTTATGCTCCCATCTACAGCTCTGTGACAGCAAAACATGCAGGGGGAAGCCTAGTGTGGAATCTTTAAGCTCATTCCTTTACTTGCTGATTTTTAAGCACCTCTTGGGAGCTTTAAACAGGGAGCAGCTTTGTCGCTCCCTGTCCCATTTGTGCAGCAGGTTGCTCTGTTTGCCTGTTGCTGGGCTTCTGTTGAGAAATGACAAATACATCCTGGTTTTCAAGGCTGTGTGAGCGGAAGGAAAGCCCCAAGCTAGGAGGCCGGCGAATACAGGGCTGCACTGTCCTGGGCGTGTTAATCCTGAGCAGGGTGCCGGGAATGCCAGGAGTTTGTACATGCTGTGGTCCCTTCACATTGTTCCGTGGAGAGGAGGGGATTGCACTCCATTCCCCAGCCAATCTGGCAGGGGATTCAGCCTGCAGGTCTCAGGCTACGTCTACACTACAACCAGGAATGCAATTTGCAGCTCATGTAAATGGACCCACACTAGCTTTAATCTAGCTAGCCTGCAGGCTACATGAGCTGCAAGTTACACCCCTGGTTGCAGTGCAGATGTAATCTAACATGTGCAGTTTAGGGGGGATCACAAGAGGTGAGCATCCTTTATACGGAGGCCATGTGCCTCCATGCTGCCTTCCTCTTACCTCCTGCCCTCTGGTACCTGTCCCTCTCCCCCCGCCTCTGTCCCAGCATGGCTCACCTGGAGCCTTACTCCCAACATGCTCTGCTCACCAGCAGTTCAGAGATAGAGTACACTCCTAAAGTCAGAATTAATTTCTGCAAGGGAACGCCCCCTTCTCCCCTGCCCAGGGCTTGGGTATGTCTGATGTTGCAAAGAGCAGCTGGTCCATTCTCTGCAGCACAGCACAGCACCCCAACCGTCTGCCCCTTGCAACTTACAGATTGGTTTTACTCGATGTTTCCTAAACCTTATTATGGGGCTTTCGCTGAGGGACTGTCTGGGGAATGTGCCCCACCCCAAGAACGTAGGCAAGAATCAGAATCTCTGTAGCAGTTCTGCAGCTGCTGTTCCAGCCTCCACAGGCTGCAGAATCGAAGTTAACCAAAACCAGCATGATCTAGTGTCACATTTTACACTTGAATCTACCGTTAGTTTCATCCTCCACCCAATAAGGGCCCAGAAACGCAACTCATGCACCAATCTGCACAGTGCAGGTGTTAAATAAAATGATCTTCGGACAGAGAATTGCTGTCTGGAGACATTTGCAAATGATGTCAAACAACCAATAAATTCAAACATTCCTTGCCCAGGAATTTGTGATCACTGAGAAGCAAAACTCAGTGCCAACTTATTCCTGATGAAATAGTCTCCCACCTCTGTAAACCACATATGCCTAGGACATCCCAAGTAGTTGGACTCCTTAGGATGAGTGAATCTAAGACACTGATATGGCCCTCATTACCCTATCATCCACACACCTCACAATTTCCAGTGTATTTATCCTCACAACATCCTCATGAGGTAGGGAAATGCTATTATTCCTATCTTACAGATAGAGAACTGAGGCACAGAGCAGCTAAGTGACTTGGCCAAGGTCAAATAGGAAGTCTGTGGCAGAGTAAGGACTTTAACTCAGCTCCGCCGAGTCCTAGGGGCGTCCCTGAACCACTGGACCATCACTCCTAAGTATAAAGAACAGGAGTACTTGTGGCACCTTAGAGACTAACCAATTTATCTGAGCATAAGCTTTCGTGAGCTACAGCTCACTTCATCGGATGCATGTAGCTCACGAAAGCTTATGCTCAAATAAATTGGTTAGTCTCTAAGGTGCCACAAGTACTCCTGTTCTTTTTGCAAATACAGACTAACACGGCTGTTACTCTGACTCCTAAGTATGCAGCTTAAAATGATCCTCTCCATGCATCATCAGGAGGCTTGAACCTGAGAACTTGAGCACCAAAACACAGAGCTCTACAACTCACTTTGTCAACAAGAGGGTGCATCGGCCATTGAAGGAGGGAAGGGGAGCACTGTATTACATTTGACAAAGGTATTATAAGCACGCCTCAGTGAAGAGCCTCTCTGCTATTTCCAATCTGGCCCAGTCTTGCACTCCTTACACCAGCCCAAAATCAGTGGGAGTTTGGCTTGAGTCAGGATCAGGCCCTCCATCTGAGCAGAGGCATCGAGCTTACCCGCAGAGCATGGCTGGCTCTGCAGAGCTAAGCTTGATGGCTGTTCTGTGCTTGTCGCTGAGCAGAAGGAAAGTGCAGAGTGTCAGATGCCCTGACATCAAAAGCTTGGATTAATTATGTTGTTTAATGGTGTCTGACAACATTTGAAGCTGCACAAATTTCCCTGAGAGGAGGGGGAATGACTCTCTTCTCTGCACAGACTCTCTGCAGTGCTCAGGCACATGGATGCTCTGATTTCACTGTGTATAAGAAGATAATTAGTAAAACAAGCCAGGCAATACATTTCTGAGCAACTCTTGCACTCCAGGAGTCCTACTATTAATCACATAAGAACGGCCATCCTGGGTCAGACCAATGGTCCATCTAGCTCAGTACCCTGTCTTTGAACAGTGGCTGGTGCCAGATGCTTTAGAAGGAATGAGCAGAACAGGGCAATTTATTGAGTGATCCATCCCTTCTCGTCCAGTCCCAGCTTCTGGCAGTCCCACAGACTCACAGACTTAAGGCCAGAAGGGACCATCGTGATCACAGTCTGACCTCCTGCACATTGCAGGCCACAAAACCTCACCCACCCACTCCTGTAATAGACCCCTAACCTCTGGCTGAGTTACTGGAGTCCTCAAATCCTGATTTAAAGACTTCAAGTTACAGAGAATCCATCATTGACTCTAGTTTACACCAGAGAGTGACCCACACCTCACACTGCAGAGGACGGCAACCCCCCCGCCCCCACCTCCGTCCAGGTCTCTGCCAATCTGACCTGGTTAAATTCCTTCCTGACCTCAAGTATGGCGATCAGTTGGAACCTGAGCATGTCAGCAAGATCCAGCAGCCAGACACCCGGGAAAGAATTCTCTGTAGTAACCCAGAGCCCTCCGCAGCCTGAGCCCGAACACTGCAGTATCTACACTGCAGTATCTACACTGCAATTAAACAGTCCCATAGCCTGAGCCCCGTGAGCCTGAGTCAGCTCACACAGGCCAGTTGCAGGTGTTTAACGGCAGTGTAGACATACCCTGAGTGTCTAATAATTCTGTTCTTCACTATAGTTTCAACCAATTTGGTACTGAAATTAAGTTTACCCGCCTGTAATTGGTAGGATCGCCTATGGAGCCTTTTTTTAAAAATGGTGTTACATTAGTTCTCCTCCAGTCATCTGGCATGGAGGCTGATTTAAGCGATAGGTTATATGCCACAGTGAGTAGTTCTGCAATTTCATATCGGCGTGCCTTCAGAACTCCGGGGTGAATCCCATCTGGTCCTGAGGACTTACAAGGTTGTTCCTAAACCTCCTCTATTGACACCTCAGTCTGGGACAGTTCCTCAGATTTGTCACCTAAACCAAATGGCTCAGATGTGGGAATCTCCCTCGCATCCCCTGCAGTGAAGACCCATGCAAAGAATTCATTTCTCTTCTCAGCTACACCCTTCTCTTCCTTGAGTGCTCCTTTAGCACTTTAATTGTCTAAAAAAGAAAAGGAGGACTTGTGGCACCTTAGAGACTAACCAGTTTATTTGAGCATAAGCTTTCGTGAACTACAGCTCACATCCGATGAAGTGAGCTGTAGCTCACGAAAGCTTATGCTCAAATAAATTGGTTAGTCTCCAAGGTGCCACAAGTCCTCCTTTTCTTTTTGCGAATACAGACTAACACGGCTGCTACTCTGAAACCTTTAATTGTCTAGTGGCCCCACTGATTGTTTGGCAGGCTTCCTGCTTCTGATGTACGTTACAATAAAATGCTTTTAGTTTTTGTGGCTTTTGCTAGTTGCTCTTCAAATTCTTTTCTGGCTTGCCTAATTTTACTTTTACACTTGGCTTGCCAGAGTTTATGTTCCTTTCTATTTTCCTCAGTAGGATTTGACTTCCAATTTTTAAAAGACGTCTTTTTCTCTCTAACCACCTCTTTCACTTTGTTATTAAGCCATGGTGCTGTTTTTTGGTTCTCTTACTGTTTTTTTTTTTTAATTTGGGGGGATACATATAATTTGAGCCACATACCACTAGGGAGAAGGGCAGTGGGCCCTATCCCATAGAGACCCATCCTGCAATCCTTCCCCATGTAAAACTCCTGGTGGCTTTGATGGCAGACCATGGAACTGCTGTGCTCTAAGCTCCACTTAAGAGGGGATCCATAATTTTTCTACCTCAGAAAATGCTGTCAAAACAGCCTTTCAAATGACAAAACATTGGGGAGGATGGGGAGTCAAAGCAGGTGATTTATTCTAGGGCCTAACCAAAACAAATAAATAAATCTAGGGGAACGAATTTTAGTTCACTTATGCCAGCGTATTACTCTTTGGGATCTTAGAAAGAAGGCATATTCGAGGAGATCAGCCTGTTAGGAATGGTTTCCTGAAATCCAGCTTGGATGAGCTGCACTGGACATAGATTTTATGGCCAGAAGGGACCATCATGATGGTCTTAGTTGAAACTTCTGCATTACACAAGACAGAGAACCTCACTCAGTGATTCATGCATCAGGCCCATAACTTCTGTTTGAGCTACAGTAGGTGTTTTAGAAAGATACCCAGTCTTGATTTAAAGACTAAGAGTGATGGAGAATCCACCACATTTGCAGGTCAGATGTACCTACCTGTATCCGGGAATACCCAGGATTCAAAGCCAGGATCCCTAACATGCAAAGCTAGGGCCACACCCAAAGGTCACAGAGCCACGAGTCGACGTAACTGGGCGGTGTAGGGAGGTGCAACAGGAAATGTCACAACCGTGAGCAGCTAGGCCTGCAGAGGCATGGGCGTTGCTGTGAAGCTGTGAATTAGGATGAACTGTGAAGGCATCAGAGGCAATTGCATTAAATTAGGAATATTTTGGACACTGGAATCAAGAGGTCTGCAGTACTGCAGCAAAAAGCAGCTTGTGTTCTTGGAAAGTGTTCTTTGTGACTCTCTCCTCCGTCTGCCCATGAGAAGAATTCAAACAGGCCCCAGATGACACGTATACTCTCTAGGCCAGATCCTCAACATGTGTACATTTAATTTCAATAGGAGCCAGGTGCCCAACTCCCCTAGGTCCCTTTGAGGATCTCAGCCTTTGGTATTACACATAATATAATGTCACTTCCTCAGCATGTTCCATGCGAGGATCTCAAAGTACTTTGAAGATATTATTAACTAATAGATAGGGCTCTACCAAATTCACTGTCCATTTTGGTCAATTTTACTATCATAAGACTTTAAAAATCATAAATTTCATGATTTCAGCAATTTAAATTTGAAATTTCATGGTGTTGTAATTGTAGGGGTCCTGACCCAAAAAGGATTTGGAGGCGGGGTCGCAAGGTTATTGTAGGGGCGGTTACAGTACTACGACCCTTACTTCTGGGCAGCTGGAGAGCGGCAGCTGTTGGCCAGGCACCCAGCTCTGAAGGCAGCGCTAAAGTAAGGGTGGCATGGTATGGTACTGCCACCCTTACTTCTGCACTGCTGTTGGCAGGGCGCTGCTTTCAGAGCTGGGTGCCTGACAAATAGCCGCCACTCTCCAGCTGCCCAGTTCTGAAGGCAGTGCAGAAGTAAGGGTGGCAATATTGCAACCCCCCCTAAAATAACCTTGCAAACCCCCCTGCAACTCCCTTTTGGGTCAGGACCCCCAATTTGAGAAAAATGCTGGTCTCCCCCGTGAAATCTGTATAATATAGGGTAAAAGCACACAAAAGACCAGATTTCACGGGGGAGACCAGATTTCATGGTCCGTGATGTGTTTTTCAGGGCCGTGAATTTGGTAGGACCCGACTAATAGATCTTTGCATTACGAACATCAAAATTATCGGCCAATAAGTGTAGGGCAATCAATCTCACTTTTACACTGGGGAAAGCGAGATCGGAATGCATCTGCCTAGCTCCTCCTAACCATCCACTTTCTCTGCACAATAGAAGTGATCTCAGGATTAACCCCCCCATTCTCACTCGACCCTAGGCAAAGTGAGAGCGCAGGAAGCTTCTGCCAGCACATAGATGAAGCTGGCGTATGTTACGCAGCAGCAGGTGCAGAGTCTGAATGTGCCAATAGCAGATTTAACTTTATTTCCTATGGAAACAAAAACCAGGGGGACAGGAGGGAGAACCTCTTCCAGGGCTCATCTGGTGCAATTATGAATGATCTAACCTTTCCCTGCGATGATCCACTGAGGTCTCCTGGACAGAGATGGGGCAGCTGGCAGGGGGCAGCAGCTAGCAAAGCGGGGAATGAGATGAAGACTGCACTGCAAGGTATTTATCTAGCACTCGTGCAACGCACGGCCGAGCAGAAGGGACATTAGAATGCTGCATATAGCATGCTCATTCCCCCTTCAGTGTTCAGCAGTGTAAATGCTGGCATTCCAGCCGTTTCGCTCCCTCAATCCCTACACCTCCTTGTGTGTGTTTAGATCCTGGCTCTGCTGTCACCTCTACGCTGATGTCAAATCAGGACTCGCACCACTGATGTCAGGGGGATTAGAGGAAGGCCTTGTCTACATTAGGGATGTCTTCACTGGTGCCACTGCAGAGACAGTAGTGGAGCGGGGTCCATTTACACCAGCTGCGGGTCTGGTGCTACATTTCCACCACACCGATGAACAAGGGTCACGAGCCCATCGGAAACCCTGCCCTGGTTAGAACAATTTGCTGAGGAAATCACACGAGCCCACAGCACGCTGGCCACACAATTAATATACAACATCATGTTCTTAAAGGGTGAGGTGTGTGTAGAGAAGAAGATTGATATGATAAATGACACAGTCCCCGCTGTGGCCCCCTTTGAATTCTACAGCGAGGCTCTCTCGTTGGAGATAGAAACATGCTAATTACCCTTCACCGGGGAGATTTCCTTCTTCCACTATCCATGAGGAATCCTGACAGCATTAAGCACATCCCTGTTTGCTGCTTTAATCGTCAGTGCCGAGCCTAAGTAGCACTTGCTTTGTCACTAATGATTCCCATCTAAAGAGTGAACTGATGCTGACAAAATACTCCCTGACACTGGCATTTACAAGCCGTTTAGTTTAGTTTATGTATGTATTTATTTGCAAGGGATACAAGCTGTTATTAATGCAGAGAGAAAACACAGGGTGAAGTCAGTACTGGAACCTCAATATAAGCAGCAGAAAGAACAGAGTCTGGAGGGTTGGACAGTAGCGCCCTCTGTTGTGCATAGGTGGAGCAAGGCGAAAGGTTGACTAGTCATTCAGGAGACGATGGCTGGCCCAGTGGTTAGGGCACGGGCCTGGGATGTGATGAGATAGTTCAGTTTAATTCTCTGTCCCTCCACACACTTGATGCATAACCTTGGACATGTCACTTAGTCTCTTTGTCCCTCCAGCTAACAGGTCTACAGAGCAGATGGGATCCTGCTGCATCATCGCCCTGTTTTGACTTGTGGGAGTGAGCTTTAAGTAACAAGTGCTCCAGAAAAGAGTCTCCAGACACAGTAATGCAAACAGCAGCAACAATGAGAATGTTGTCCCTTAGTCTGACCCCACTGCTGAGAGGTAGCAGAGCTCTGCACTGGGACAGGCATTGTTGGCATTGTGGTAGCCCCTATGAGCACCAGGCATGGACCAGGACCCCATTGTGCTAGGTTCTGTGCATCATGATTGCTATTTATTAGCTGTATTACAGTAGCACCTAGGAGCCCCATTCATGGACCGGGACCGCATTGTGCTAGGTGCTGTACAATCAGAATAAATGCAGCCCATGCCCCAAAGAGCTCACCATCTAACTAGAGATAACCGAGCAAAACAGACAGACAGAAGTACACAGAAACAATGAGGGATGAGGTGTGGTGGCAGCAGCTGGATTAAGTGCAACAAGACTTACTGGCATGACAAGCTATAGAGAAGAATGGCCCACTGGTTAGGGCGCTAGTATGGGACTTGGAGACCAGGCTTCAGTATCATTTGTCATTACTCTCTACTCCTGACCTGTTGTCAGCTTGTTATACAGCAAATGGGTTTAGGGGTTAAAGACCAGCTAAATAGGTCTCGATTCTATTCCTGACCATCATTGACTCTGTCAGCTTGTGTAAGTCACATAGCCTGCTGGAGCCTCCGTTTCCTTGTCATTTCCTCTCCATGACTGCAGAACATTATAGTATTTTTGAATTTAGAAGGCACGAGCAGAAGCAAATATCTACAGCATCCAAAATGGCTAATCCATCTTTATGTGCAGTTCAAAACGCCTCACTCTGATGCCTGCTATCAGTCAGCAGATTCTTCCCTTGTTGCTTTATCAAAACTTTTTACAATAATCTCTTTCCTCGTTTATGGAAGAAAGTCAGTACCAACAGGGAAGGAGGGCAAATATTATAGCTGAATACCGAGAGCAGTTTGTCTTTCATATTGTCCTTGCAAATGCAGACTGAACGTTCACATCTGCTACAGAGGACTCAGGTTACTGTAATGAACCAGCTAGCATGTGTATCAGTGTATGTGTACATGACACTCCCCTTTGCTGGATGGAATCAAAACTGCTCAACTGGGCATCCTGGGCCCTTATTGCTTCAGCTATCATATAGCTCAGACAGCAGCTGTCTGTGCCTTAAGAGCTCTGGGGATCCAAGTTCTATTTCTCCAGGTGTTTCTTGGATCACTGCACCATTAAATTGCAGCAGTGTTGCCAACAGTCATGCTTGTATCATGAGTCTTGAAATATCTTGTGTCTTCCTTAAAGTCCCACTTGTTGGAATCATGGGATTGCAGGAGAAGCTCAGCTTTCATTTGGGGGAAAAAGGTAACGCATTTTTCCCCCCTGAACCAGGTCCCCAATACCTACAGGATGAAACTGTACCTTCCTCCTCTTTCTGTCTCACTCAATCTTGCAACTTTTTATTTCATCCCTTGCACATTTCAAAAGTCTGCAAGGAGTTGTTCTTTATCTTCATAATAAATTAATCTCCAATACCACTCCGAGTTCTCAGCTTCCTATTGTTTTCACGTACTCTAGGTTTCAGCCATTCCGAAGCTCCTGATCTTTCATTTCCCTGGTGATGATCTTCTCTGAAATTTCAGTTGCTTGCCTCTGAACCCTCTGTCTTAAACTATCATTTTGTGTAGTGGTTTATGACTTCTTCAATTTAGTAAAACATTAGGAAATGAGGCTTGTCAGCTTCCCAATGAGGATATAAATTTGTTTGTGAAACATAAAATTCCTGTTGCTATGAATCTGATAAGCAGTTTGAGGAGTAACAGACCAGTTATATCCCACAGGCTAAGGGTGGCAGAGACTCAGGATCTAAAATGAGATCTATTTTAAATGTCATTTATTTTCTCTGGGATAGAGAGCATGTGGCAGGGCTATCAGCACGGTGGATTCTTAAAGGGCAATATGCTGAGCTATGTCCTTAGGCCTAATTCTGCCAAATGCAGCTTGGGGCATAAACCTTGAGCAAGGGGTGAATTTGCCCTGCCCCCCGAACAACAAAACCAAGCCGGTGGGAAGTTTTCCATCAGAATATCCTCCTCCCCGCCTCTCCCTGGAAAGGGTTGTTGTGTTTTTTGACTAAGTGGAAATTGGAGAAATAAGTATCTGTTTTTGATGAAAATGTTGGAGGTTTACTGAGAAACTGGAAGTGTCGGGATTTTCAGTTTGGGGATGAAAATCTGAAACCATTGACTGAAATGTTTGATGAAAAAGGTTAATTACAAATTTTAAATGGTAAAAAAAATAATTTCCTGACTGGCTCTAACAACAAATAGGTAGAGATTTCAACTGACTTCCGGGGCCACTGAATGACAAGTCAGGGCAAGTTACATGACTTCACCACTTTGCCTCTGTTTTCTGACCAAATTGCAACTTGGGTGTAACTTACAATAGCATTTGCGTCACCACAGAATTTTGCCCCAGCTGAGCAAATGCGGGTGCTGTCCATCTGGAATGGGAAGGTGGATTCATGGTAATAGCTAGCCTTGTGAGATGTCCCCCTTTCAAAGTGCATACAGACTCTGAGAAAAAAGTATGCGATTTGTAGTGACTTCTTTGACGGAGGCATCTTCAAGGACTGAACCTGGAACCTCTGGATTTAAAAGCATGAGTCGGTGTTATTTGAGCTAAAGAATTGGAGCAGTTAAGTCAAAGGCAGTAGCTGACTCCTAAGCCTGTTCAAAACTGTCTAGTCACTATAGGGGAGACAGAGAGCCACAGTTTTTAGCAGCGTGTAACATGTAATTCATGACTGTCAGCCAGATGCCCATCTTGTATACACCAGTGTAAATCCAGAGTGACTGACTCCAAAGGAGTTATTCTGGATTACACTAACATAAGTGGTTTACACTGCAAAATTAAGTTCTGCATTTTAATGTATATGCATGCACAAGAGGTCAACATTAGGTGGCATGTGACTTTTGAGTTCTCAGCTGTGATGTTTTCTTCATGCAATTTTTTTATATGACATTGAATAGAGAATTACACCTTGTATTTAAACAGGGTGCCTGCTGCTGATGGCCACAAGCGGATATGACAGGAAGGCATTGCTGGGATTTACTGACCTCTCATCACATCCAGCCAATAGCAGAGTGGGAATGAGAGAGTGGGCATAGGAGCCGCTCGTTCTATGCCACCAGCAAATTCCCCTACACTGGCTCTACAGATAGATGCTGCTGGGGATGCCAGAGTCCTGTGGTGCTTCAGCTGAGCAGCTCCACAGGAAGGGTTGCCAGAGGCAGGGGTCCCAAGCCCTGGGGGCAGAGGCTCAGGGAGGGCTGCCAGGGGCAGAGAGGAGGTGCAAGCTGGGATGGACTGGGAGTGTGAGGAGCCCACTGTGGGGGTCCCATTGTGGTTGACCTGAGCAGCTCCAGGGGAAGGGCTGTGATGGAGAATGAGGAGGCCAGGGGAGGCATGTGGGCCGGGGGTGTGGAGGGCCAGGCATTGGATGCCCAAGTCCTGTTGTGGTTGAGCTGAGAAGTTCCAGGGGAAGTGTTATGAGGGGCCAGGGTCCCCAGCCTTGGAGGGTGGAGGAGGAGGAGGCCAGCGGAGGGGATGATAGGGAGCAGCCCCTGAACAGAATTAATCTCTTTACTCTGTTAGAATGTGTTCCAGCTGTTGGTGAGGGCTGGCTTGTTAAATCGAGGTCACCTAAACATGTCTGTGCTGTGGAAGCAGATAGACAATAATTGCCTGACTTAGACAGATGGAAAATGGACTAGATGGCATGATCTTTGACAAGTGCTGATGGCGGAGTTGCTTGGGGTTTTGTGTTTTGTTATTTTAATTGCACAGCAGTATGAATCCTTGTGTTTTGTTTCCTTGACACCGAGCCCACATTTTCAAGAGTAGTCAGTATATTTGTGACAGCACTTGTTTGCAGCTGGTGCCCAGACACGAGTGGTGAATGCAAAGCAAATGCTGTTTGTGCTCCAATTGCAAGTGTTTCCATGGGTAGGTTCAGATATAAAAGATCGGGGGCCTGATTCCCCATTGCATTACTCCTCTTTTACAGTGGTGTAACTCCATTTATTCAGTTCCAGAAGATTTGCACCAACATAAAACTGGAGTAACACAATGGTGAATCAAGCCTTGGGCTTTTTGACTAATTACATGTGTGCTTTGAATGTGCCTTGCTACTTAGTGTAAAGTTTGGCATATAAAAGCTGAGTTACACATGTTTTATGTTGATACGCTATGTGTTTATTACTGGTGTGGGAAGCCTCATAATTCCTGTTGCACAGATCTTCAATTAGATCAAATTTCCTGGTAAAATGTTAGTTAGCCTTTGAATATGGGTGCTTTAGCTTATGATGATGTCACACAGATCTTGGAGACTCTCACATGAGGGACAGAATTAGCAACTTGAGATCATTTCTGCAGGTCTCCTGCACTATAAAATTTAGCACAACATCACTGCCAGTGAGCATTTTGTATAATAGTGTCAATAGCACGTTCCTGGGTGTAGATATCCATGCATGCAATATCCAGGCTAAGATGAAGCTGTTCTGATTTTCCCAGTTAGTAAAAGTAAGCAAAATTTTAGATTTTAGAATTAGGATGGAGGCCTCTAACATATTCTTGCAGCAGGGCCCTCTGGGGCTTTGTTACATCCCTTCAGACACCGCAGTCAAACCCAAGAGAGGCTTGAGAGTTAAGCATTAAAACCCTCACTCTGCTGCCTTTTTGTAGCCCACCATGTTCTTTATGGGGAAGTAATGATGGGAAAATCCAAAAGTTAGCCAGAAACATAAAAAGAGAACCTGTGGACAAGTGTTTCCTGGAAGTGCAGAATCTCATTGGAACTCCATCCACCGGGGAGAATTATTAGGGGAAGATTTATTTCCACTGGGATGCCAGGCTTTTAATATTGCCCTTTTGAATAATACACATTTAAAGAGGTTAACACCACTTATTTCTCCTCCGCCTGCCTTTACTGGCTCGAGTGTACCTCATGGCATCTGCTAGCGGAGGCAATAAAACATGGCTTTTTTTTAACCTCCTGCACCGCTGTGCAAAACAGAACCGCCCTGAGAAGGCAAACAGCTGAGCAGCAGTTCAGCACGCTGTCCCATTTAGGAGCCCCAGGCTTGACTGTGGGCCGAGGATTGCATGTAACTCTGTGGGGGAGGGGGACCACAACTCCTCCAGGAACTCAGAACAATGGTCGGGGGGGGGGGGGAGAAGAGGGGTGTGATTAGGCAAATTCACTAAAGTCGTAACATCTCCCAAGACGCAGCACAATCAGCAGGTGGTTGCATGTATTGGTTCAAGCAGGATTCTTCGGAGACGAACAGACAACGAAAGGACTTTTGGATAAACAGCCTGAGTTGAAACTGACTCAGGGCCTTTTTCCTGATCCTGCAAACAGACAGGACCTTCAGTGCAGGAGGGGGCCCAACCTTCCTGGGAAGGGCTGGAAGGACTTTGGCCTACTGAGCCCCCCTAAGACTGATGGATGATATCTGGAAGCTTTTAGCATGCATATAGGAACTTTATTGCTTTATATTTTCTCTATAGTGCTTTAACCTTAAGAATACACGTGCTTGCTTATAATGAGTTGTGTGGTAACTTGCGACTGCTAGCACTTACAGCTGTCCATAGCCTTCAAAGAGAAAGCAATGCACTGACACTGGCCTGTTTAGACAGTCTGGCTTGCTGGGGAATATCACCGTATAGGCAGGGAACAGTTCAGCCTGGAAAAACCCCTGGTCAGGAGAGGGAGACATGGGTCTCTGTACAAGAGAGGTGACAGCTGAGGAGCCAGGAGCCTCGAGTGGGAATACTGGTGCAGTTGCCTTGAATTGTGACCTAAATGAGTGAAAAATGATGGTCTGGCAGATTTCTACACTTGCTCTGCACATGTGAATCATGACACAAAGTGCAAAGCAGAGGAGAATCAGCTTGAGGGGATCTAATCTGTCGAGTTGTCTCATGAGATGGCTGGGAGAAATGTTTTTTTTCTAGGGAGCCTTTGATGGCCATGACATTTCCCCAGGTGACCCTCCCCTTACACCTCAGGGGCCAATACCTGAAGTTAAGAGCACAGGAAAGGGAGCAGTGGTTCGGGTTGGACATGGTGCCAAAACATTGTGTACAAGCTACACCCCCAGGCACACAGCTCTGCCAGGGCATCGATATGCTGACCATGCAAAGGGCCCCTGCTATTGCAGTCTAGTTAGCGGTCTATCCACACAACTCAGCTAATGCTCCTAAATTCTGATCCCGCAATAACTCACACATGCAAACATCTACCAAGATACCTTCATCCCAGTGCTGCAACAATCCTGCATCTTTCATCTGCACTTCAGTCCTAACACTGACAGCCCTTGTTGCAGTCCTATCCTCCCCCTCAGCCCCCTTTTCACACAGCTCTGCCAAGGCACCTTCCTTCCGGCACTGCATAAAGGTCCCATTATTGCAGTCTTCGCTCTCTGCTGAGCAGACACTCTCAACCTTGTGCTAAACCTGGTGGGGGGCTATGGCGATGTGAACAAAGTGATTTTCCCCTGTGATCTGAGCCAAGACTGGATTTTGTGACTCCAGGTATCAACAGCAAGGACATCAACCCACCACACCTTGGAGCTTCTTGTGTACATTTTTTTCAGTGCACTATTGAAGCTGTTATACCTGGAGGCCCAACACACAACCACACCCACCCACCCACAATTCATGTAACTAAGCTGTAGTAAATTCAGGTAGACTCCAGGTGGGAGACTTAACCATTCCATAGATAAGCCAGTTCAGATTCCCTGCAGGACTCAAAGCCATTCTCAGAGCATTCCAGCTATTTCTCTTCTGTCCCAGACTGCCATATAATATTAAAGGAACATGCGGTTCAGATGAAGTCTGGAGTAACAATCCCCACTAAATGGCCTCTGGGTTTGGTCATCTTGGAAGCTGAGATACTGAACACCAGCAGTGCCCACTGAGTTTGGATGGATGCTCAACATCTCTGAGAACTGGGCACCTAAAAAGCAAGAATCAGTGGCCACTTGTGGGGGAAAAAAAATGTGGGTCTTGAGTCGGGCATTGAATGGATTTTTCGGTTCACAGGTAGTTGGGGGGGTGAATTGTTTGGGGTCAAATTAAATGTTTCATTTTGATTGAGTATTTTATGGTCTTGTATTTAAAATAAAAATTGAAAAAAAAAAAACCCTGCCCACTAAAAGCAGTTTTGACACACTGTCCCCTGCCCAAAAAGAAAGAAAAAAAAAAAAAAGCAAAGCCCCAAACCATTTTGATTGATCTAGAATTTGTTTCCTCCCTTCCCCCAGAAGAATTATTTCCCCAAACCAGCATGAATTCAAAAGACAGTGAGGTGTCACCAAACCTGCATTATTCCCCACCACCACCCCCGAGTGAAAACTTTTGCTCGGCTTTAGTCCTGACCTCTCCATGTACCCATTTCCACCCATGAGCTGCCGCTGATAACACTTCTTTACACTCACAGGAAGAAGAGAAGGATTCATGTCTGTGGAAGGGTGCAGGAAGGCAAAGGCTAAATATTACAGACACCTAATCTAGCCTTCTGCCTTCGAGGTCTCTACCACACTCATTACCACAGTATCTAAGCCCCTGGATACAAGATGCTGCTTCAGTGAAAGGTGCAAGTTCTTATTATTTCACAGCATTACCAGGGTGAACACAGACCATATGAAAAGCATGTTCACTGTGTCCATGCTGTGCACCACTGTGTTTGCTTAAGTTATTACATGGAGTGTAACATTAAAAGCACATAACATCCACCCCCACAAACCCCTCCAAATCCAGCCTCTTTGTTTTGACACTTTCCACTTTCAGTTTATTAGTGGCTCGGCCACTGGTTCAATAGCAGCATTGATAACTTTCCATTAGTCTTGACTGTTATGTATTGGGGGTTATTAAATCAGCTGGCAGGTATATAAATCTACTAGACACTCTCCTCCTCCTCCCCTTTCAGTTTATTTTCCTCTCTCCCTGGCCTGCGATGCCAGCACAAAGGAGCAGGGCATGAACGGATGCATGGTTGATGTCCCTTGGAAGGGAGTTCCACGTTTTGCTGAAGCAGGTGTGGTATAAAGGGGAAAACAATGGGACTGGATGAACCCACGCAGCCTGGTGAGGAGCTAACAATGCTTTCTCCCCTGCTTGGAATGGGGTGGGGATGCTGATGCACACCTGGGACCGATCTCAGAGTACATGCTGACAAGGACGCAGCAGCTGGAATGCAGTGGGGTGGGGAAAGGAGGATCAAGACATGTCATTGTGTGAAGTGGTGCCACATTCCCCACCATGGGGCTGCTCATTTGAGCCTCTTGGCCTGATTCTCATCTCATCTTAATTTTTCCAGTGAGAATCAAGAGTAACTGGATAAGCGTGTCCCATCCCCCACCAGTCGTAGTGTGGTTTGAATGCCTGATCACGTGAGGTAAACGTCCCAAGCGGGAGTGAATGGCACACTTTCCTAGTGTGCTATGTCTCCCTCTAGTGGCTGGTCCAGAGAGACAGTAAGAGCCTTCCACTGCTACTAACTAATGGAGTCACGTCTTTAGCTGCAGAGGCCGGTTCTTGGGTGCTGTGCGGGAGGACTGGGGAGCTATCCCGGATAATCATCTATGGAGGCAGGTTTCTATTTTAAATTTTCTCACAGGAAATGTATGGACTCAAACCACCAGCTGGCCACACCCTGAAGTGATCCTCAAGGTGGATGTGAGCATAAAGAATGCAATGTCTCTCTCCCTGGTTCTCTCAGGCCACTTCCTCCTTGAGACAAAATAATAACAGCTTATATAGCACTTTTCATCAGCAGCTCTCCTTTGAGAAACACTTTGAGGTCTGTAAAATGGGGTTAATGATACTGAGGGGAAATGGAGGCAGAAGCAACATGACCAAGGGCAGTCACCAGGTGAGTGGCAGATCCAGGAACTGAACCCAGGTCTTCCAAGTCCAAGTGTGCCCCCCACGAGACACCACCACTTCTCACCAGTTACACAGCAAGGAGAAACTATTACTATGATCCACCCTTGAAAGTTCTAGCATTTAGCCACATCCATGAAGCTACTTATAGTAACTGAGTGGCTGGTACCAGCTGTTTCAGAGGAAGGTGCAAGAAACCCTGCAGTGGACAATTATGGAATAAGCTGCCCGCAGGGGAAATTCCTTCCCCAACCCATAAGAACATACGAACCCCTATCAGTAAGGCTTATATCATGACACATGAGGGTCAGATCCCTTCCTAACTTGTATGGGGGTTGGTTTTTTAGGTATTGTTTCTAATGGAAGTGGGGATTCCATCCATAGAGAGATCTACCACTCTTGGCCTCCATGATATCCTTTGGCAAGGAGTTCCATGGGCTAATTATCCATTGTGTAATAAGTATTTATCCATTTTAAAATTGGAACAAAAATTCTTTAAGCTTTCCACAATGAAGCTAAACTCTACCGAAACAAGAGGCCAAAAGGGTAGGAGAATCAGTGCAACATTACAACCATTAGCTACCATCATAGACTCCCAGCACCAAACCCTCTTTCCCACCACCACATCTGTCCCATCAACCATAAGATTACCATGGCTCTTGGACAACACGTGACTAAGAAAAAATACTTGCATAGCAGTGTTGGAAAATTTGCGATACTGACAGACTTGAATATTCCACATTCCTATGCCACTTTGAAGAAGGCAAGGAAATCAGACTTCTGTATTGCTTCTCTGGCAGTAGAGTCACGACATACAGACCTTATCTCTATGGTCAATTGCTTCCTAAGTCTAGAATGCCTCCACCCAACCATAGAACTTGGCCCTTCTCACTGTGAGAGGTTACCTTATTTCACAGAGATGATCACTCGCATCTAAGGCCACCAGGAACAATGAGCTGAGAACTGGACTAGACAAACCACACCTACTTTCCAAGAACTTAGCTCATTTTCATCAGGAGAAGACATGTCAGTATCAATGGCCAGGACCCATGGATGAAAAACATCACTCACCTCTGCTACGTGATCATGATTGGTCAGGACCTTGGTTCTGCATCTAACCCCAGAGATGGCACCTTTACCGTCAGAGTGCACCTTAAAACCATGGCGGGTCAATGATTCAATATCACTCAGAACAAAGGGCGCCATTCACTGAACCATTGGCACGGCCCCTGTAGCCCCATCTTGGAGGTCCCTCTGCCAACCACTTGCCCAGCCTAAGGCTTCCAAGCTTGTGAGATTGCATCTCATGATGGGATGGCAGTAGAGAAATTCTAAGTAGAACAAATTCAGATGAGTTTAGATCAACATCTATCCATCTGAATGCTTAGATTAACCTCTGAGCTGTCTAGGCTCAGTCACTGCCCCTCCAAAATCATTTATTCTAGCTACTTCTCCTAGTCCTGCCAATGGAGGTAGGGAAAAGGGAGTCATTTGAAATAAAAAGGAAAAATTCCTCTTTTATAACATACTGACAAAGAAACATGTGATACCCTCAGGGGCAAAACTCATCCCCTGGGTAACTTCATAGGCTTCACCAATATTACCGCAGGGAAGAATTTGTCTCACTTGATGTAAAAAAGAGCCTGGACAATGGAAGGAAGCAGGGAAGGACTTTGACTCTAGATTAGATTTCTCCAGGCAGGAGAAAGGCTGATTGATGTCTGGTAGGATTTATAATGGATCTACTGGGAAAAGCATAGGCAGTTATGTAGCATGGTTTGCAATCTGCTCTCCTATCACATTATGGAGCTCTCATGTGATTTAATTTAAACTTCATTTACTTCAAAGGGTAACTTGCCTTTGCATTGTGTCATCACGTGCACCTGGAAATGCATGGCCATGGTGTGCAATAATCTTTCTTTATTGAAATGAGTAGGCAGAGAGTATCCTAGCCATTCTGGCTTTATCTAGCAGGGCTTCACTTTTATACAGGCTTGGATCAGACTGCATAAGGATTGGCAGGACTCAAACCCAGGTCAACAGAGCTACCAGTCAATAGACACACCACTACCCAGCCACAGCTGTTAACCGGCTGCTCTATATTGCCTGCAAAGCCCTATAAGGCCAGAGGGCATCCCAGGAAGCTCCCAGGCCACAATGTGGATCCCCAGTGAGCTTCCAGGACAGACCCTGCTCCCAAACTCCTGGCATTGACTTTGGCTCTGACTTGGATTCTGACCCTCACTCTTGACCCAGAACCCCACCACATGTTCTAACTTCTGGTAAGGACCCTGGCCCACGAAGCCGACGCTGAACTGCCTGGTCCCTGCCGCAGGACTCCTATGCACCGACTAGCCACAGCCCTGCATTGTAGAGCTGTGTCACCCCAGAGAGCATCAGCAGCATTATGGGAATGTCTCTCAGAGTCACCCACTGCATGGCAGAATGTGCCAAATGCTATAGGAAAGGGTGCTATACGTTCCTTCACTCAGCCAGCTTCAAAGGTTGAGTCTTAGGGTGGGAGTAGCGTCATTGTTCACCTAATTCTACCTATTATCCTTCCAATGGCAATAGGGGCCAGATGTCTGAGCGTCTCAGGACACCCCAGTGAGGGAAGGACATGTGGCTATCCCCATGGTGTAGATGAGGAAGCGAGGCACAGAGCAAATAGGTGACTTGCTCAAGGTCACCCAAGGAGTCTGTAGCAGAGCAGGGAATTGGTGCTTGGCATCCTAAGTCCCAGGCTAGCACTGGAGCATCCTGCCCTCCCTTTCCGCCATGCGCCCTGAGGGGCAGAATCCAGCATCCCTTTGAAGCATGCTTTTAAACCAATGCAGCTGTGTTTTGACATCACATTGGCTCAACCTGTGTATGCTAAATGGATTTAAACTGATATGAGGGGTTGGTACAGAAAAGGAGAGCGGGGAACTGGCCATTTTGAAGAGGTGCTGATCCCTGAATTCACAGCACAGATGTAACCGCCCAGAGGTCCTTAGTTTTCACTTGTCAGACAAATTCCTGATGAAGGTAGGGGGAGTCTTGCCTGAATTATAATATCAGTAAGGACACATGGATTTGGTCCCTGAA
Source organism: Lepidochelys olivacea (assembly GCF_965140295.1). Taxonomy (NCBI): domain Eukaryota; kingdom Metazoa; phylum Chordata; order Testudines; family Cheloniidae; genus Lepidochelys; species Lepidochelys olivacea. The sequence goes on from NC_140424.1 coordinate 21,054,364, forward strand.
ATATTGCTGTTCAATAATGACTCATTAATGATAAAGCCTTTTTTCCATTGTGGACACCTAAAACGTTTCAAATGGAGGTGCGGACCTCTTTGGAAATCTTAGTCTGCAGACCACAGATTGAAAACCACTGCTTTAGCCCACTGGAAAATTTGCATTAGCCCTCGATGTTACACTGGTTGGGAAACGGCCCTGTAGAATTGAAGGGCATCTGATGGACTGTTTTCCTTTTTTAAAATGTATCAATTCGATTGCCAAACATTGATAAAACACTCCAGGCAGGAAGCCAGCCACTCAGCTGGTGTAAATCAGTATAGCCCTACTGAAGTTAATAGGACTACACTGATTTACACCAGCTAAGGATCTGGTATCCTGTCTTTCGAGAGGGCTATTTGACTGTTCTCCTTCTGTGTTTGAAGTCACTCGGGTTGCCCTGGTGCTTTATTCCCATCCAACATGCAAAATAAGCACCCAAAAATGCACTATCACTTCCATTTGCTGATACATTCTTGCCCTATCAGCTTCTATCTAAGCAGGTTCTGAGTTTGTTCAGCAGGATGCAGCCTGAAACACCAGGCTTTGGGAATGTTTAAACAACCTCCAAACATCTCACCATCTCCCGATAGCAACATGCAGAGTTTACACTGGAAGGGAACAGACAGCTGAGGCAGAGGTTCACGTCTGACACAGCTTCCAAATCAAGGGCTCTTTGGCAGCACCTGGGGCCTTATGATGAGCCTTAATAGATGGCTTGGCCAGGAACAGCTGCCTAGGTGCTGTGGAGGAATAGAGCAGCCACTTGGAAATAGGGAAGAAAAGGAAAGCAAGAGGCATGCAACTCCAGCTTGAAACTGAAATACGCAATGGGAAAGGGACCGAAGCCAAGCAACATGGAGTTAGCTGCCCAGGGGGCAGCATACCCACCAACACACGTGCAGTTTAGGTCTATGTAAAAAACTCCTTACAGCAGCAAATCTACAGGCTCGGGCCTGCACTACAGTCCCTTGTGCATTGTGTCCTAGGGTCTCAGTGTCTGTGCTTATCTAGATTCCTACCTACTGTGAGATGCTGCTGCGTCTCTCACTGGAGTGAAGGGATACAACTTGGTTGTGGACCATACCAAGGATTCTACATTGAGGCTCTTGGCCACCAACAGCTGCTATGGTTTTGTCTAGCTCCAGATTAACAGCCTGTGTTGCACAGAGTTACAAGGACTTTCTGTGGTCTGACCTGCACTGAGCAGTCCTGGAAAGCATGGCTGGTTATGCTTCCAGGATAGGTAACTAAGATGCCAAGACAGTTATGATAGCTAGATATGCACATGTGCACCCCCACACAAACTCCCCCAAGTAAAGCTGTGGATAAAGGATTTTTTCAGTTTGCTGACAATTTAAAAAAATTGTTTTGAATTGAACAAACCATTTCATTTTGATTGAGCTTCGTCCCCCCCAACCTCTTATAAATATTTTAAGCACAAAATTTGTTAGTTTCTTAACAAGTTGTTTCAAAAAGTCAAAGTGTTTTGTTTCAAAAGCGTCAGCACAAAACATTTTGTGCACTTTCAGATTTTTTCCTTTAGCCCCCCCACCCTACACACACACAATGGAAACAGTCTGTCAAAATCTGTACAAATTCCAGACATGTGTTGGTCCAACCAAACGTGCATTTATCACCAAAAAAGTTCTAGCTCCGTTTCCCCTATGCTACCCACAAGTCCTTGGTGAAGGAGATCCACAGGGAGATGACTAACTACAACGGAGTCAGTCCTCTTCAGCCAAAGGTGACGGTATATAATGGGAGGTTTCAGAGTAGCAGCCGTGTTAGTCTGTATTCGCAAAAAGAAAAGGAGGACTTGTGGCACCTTAGAGACTAACCAATTTATTAGAGCATAAGCTTTCGTGAGCTACAGCTCACTTCCTCAGATATAATGGGGTTACAGTCTGTTATCTCCACCGACTAGAGAGCTTTGGACAAAGGGGGCTCTTATTTTGTGAATATTCTGTTTTAAAGAAGATTTCAGTACAGTGGTAGCTTTGCTTCCTTCTCTTTTTTTAAAATCACCTTGTCAGGAGAAATAATAGGCTTTACAATTTAAAAAAAAATCAATATAATCACTAAATGTGTTCAGAAGTGACTAGTAAATTTGGGTGCCCAACTCATGACACCTTAAAGAGACCTGATGGTGTGAAAATCAGGCCGCTTTAGCATATTGCAAGTTGGGCACCAAAAAAAAAAAAAAAAAGCTTAAAAATACACCCACACACATTATATATATGTATATGTCCAGGCATCTGAGCATTTCAGACACAGCCCCCAGGGGCTGAAAGCAGTGGCGAACATATTCCATTGTAGAAAAGTGACTCACTGGCCAGCATGTCCCATCATGGCCGATCAGGCTCTCCTCCTGTAGCACTCCTCCAACAGCTGCTCTGGCACCGCAGTGGTCTGCTTTTTGTTGTGACTCAGCCCTCCGGCCAGGTCATGTCCAGTCCCACCCTTCTGGGGTAACAAAGGATCCCACAAAAGAGTCCAATGATTTTACGCCAAGTCTTCAGCCCCCAGCTGTGGGCTCAATGGTCCTTATACCAGGAGTCTTTCATGCCACCTTCCTCCATGGCCAGAAGAGGAAATCCAAGCTCTCCCTCTACTTTGGTTTCCAGCCCAGGGACCCTGTAACAAGCAGCTAAGATCTGTTCCCTTTGGCTCCTGGCTGCATCCCTGGACCACTTCCTACCTCGACCTGTCTCTAAGCCCCTTTGCCCATCCCCTGCCTGGGCTCACTCCACGTACCATGGGATTCACCACTGAAGTGCCTCCTTGTAGCCCGAAGAGGCAGAGCACCTCTGGAATCTGGAACCCTAGTTTTTAGCCCATTTGTCCAGGCTGATCACAAGATCTCACTCGCTCCGCTCCTGTCCTTGCATGGTCTCTCTCCTTTGCCAGTGCTCCTGCCTAGCAAGCAGCTCCTAAGGCCTACCCTCCTTTATTAGTCACCCAGCTTCTCTCAGCTGCAACTTCATCCTTAATTCAATCACCCAGCTCCTCCCCAGCTGGGTCTAATCCTAACTGGGGCCTGGCCCACCCTTCAGGTGCAGTTGGGTACACTAATTGCTTTCTGGGTACAATTAATTCTTTCTCAGCCACTGCGGGGTATACACCCCATCACAGCCAGATTCCAGGATATCTTCACTTAACATACTTCCTGGTGGCTTGTCACATTTTTACCCTTGATGAGTGTGGCCTCATGAGTCCCTTTTAATGTTTTACACACACACACACAGAGCCCCATCTCGTGGAGTCCCATGATTACATGAGAATCTCAGTTTTCATTTTTTAAAAAATAAGTCTACTACTCATGGTTGTGGAGAAAAGCTCGATAACGTGACCCAAATACATGCTGAAAGCTGAGAAAATAGAGGACAAACAACCCCACTCCAAAACTATAATAATAATAATTAATCATTAATATATTTTTTAAAAATACCAGTTTTTGAGGCCTCACTCATGCTTTTTTTAAAACTTGGGGTTAGCACTAATGGATACAGGGGCTTGCTCCAAAGTTTACTGAAATCAGGGCTTAGAATGAAGAGCTAGGTGATCACCTGATTTATGATTTCTGATAGCAAATCTCGTTGAAAAAAAATCTACGTAATGCAGTGTGCAGCCAATCTGTGCTATTCACAGCAATGACAGGTTGGCGAGTCAAATATTGTGGCCAAATTTTAAAAGGGATGGAAAATAGCATCACTCATAATTTTTGTAGTTATTCATGCAAGTGCCAGAGTAATCCAATCCCATGTTTTCAGATATATAACTGACTGATTGTTCCTTCATCCCTTTGTTTCCCCCTCCTCCTATTTACTGCATAGCATCAGATAACTGAGTAGGACTGTGTTGTGTGTTTTCCTTTTTCATGATTTGGGGGGGGTTCCTTTTTTAAGATTTTGGGAGATTGGTTCATCATTTAAAATTGTTTCATGTGAACGTATCTCGGCCCAAGTAGTGCACTATGTCTTGGATGATTTGCAATTGCTGCTCATCAGTCATGGTGCTCGCCCCTGGTCCAACTAACTCATGAGCTGTGGTTTCTGCACCCTGATTGGGTGACTGGAAATTTTATAAACAGGGAAAAAAGCAAAGAAATTTCAAAATGGCCTCCTGGACGTGATTACTTGACAGGAGGACATATATATTCAGAGATATACAGGCTCCCATGTTGGCTTTGTTGCCGGCACCCAGTGCCGAGAGGCTGAACAACAGCTTGAGTGGTTCGTTACCCGGTGTGCTACACCCAATAATCACAACGGGGTGGAGAAGCAGAAAAGTTTATTTGCAGCTGCAAAAAGGTACAGGGAGAATAAAATCTCAAATCCTGCACACAGAGCAGGAAGTTTCACAGGCTTTTATACATCCTTTTTCCCAGCATACTTATCCAATAGCAAGCTGCCCCAAGTATCCATATAGCCAGCCAATCCAGTTCCCAGCTAGTTCCCTGGTTCTCTGTATCATTTGTTAAACTATACATAAAGCTGCTTTATTCAGCATTGTTCTTCCATATCTGCCCTGTTTGGCCTTGCTTAGTTTCAGGCAATCTGACTCTGCAGCATATTGTTGCAGATCCTCAGCATAACTGCTGTGTGTGCCTCCAGGCGGGGGGGGAGGGGAGGCCAAGGACACTTGGGCCTAGTACGCAGAGCTGCTGCGAGTGCCTCCAGGCGGGGGGGGGGAAGGACACCTGGGCCTAGTGCGAGGGGGCTTCATCGACACTCGTGGTCTTCCATCCCCTCGAGTTACCTAGTGGCCATGCCCCAGAGTCCCCAACAGCTTGAAAACTGCACAAACCCGAGACGTGCCTGGAGAAGCTCTCCCCTCAACCTGGTGAGTCACTCACACCATATCCTACAGATCCCCTGGGTTCTCTCCCATTACCATCCCTTGGATGAGTCTGGAAGGTCACTTGGCTGCAGTACTGTTTGGGGAGCATAGTGTCACAGAAATAATAACAGTTTCAAATATCACACGCTAACAGCCACAGTTTCCTTTTCCTTAAAAAAAATCATTACAAGGAAATGAAATGCACAGAGGTACATTAAGGCAATGTGATTAATATTAATAAAGGGCCAGATCCTGGAAGCTGCCCCTAGGCTGAGTACATGGGCTATGCTCAGGGGAGTTCTGCTGGAGTTGGGGATTCAAAGCCGCGTGTCCCGGGCCACAGAGGGAAAAAAAAGGAGCCACTCCACAGCCACTACTGCAGTCTTGGGGTCATGACTCCGCCATCCCATCCCACCAGTTCATTCCTGCCCACTAAGGCAGAGTGAACCCATACCTCCTGAGCAGACCTGCACCATGCATAGCTCACAGATCCCCTGTGCAGACTCCCCACAGCTGAGCTGCCCGGGTCCATCACCTCTTGTGCTTTAGGCACCAGTGCAGGGGGGCAGCATTTGCCTTGAGATTTTTAAATGCACCAAAGCCCGGAAATCAAAAGCAATCCTTTTCACTGCAACCATATTGCAGATAGGTGTTGAAGGAGCACAAAGCGCCGCATTGCATCAGGGTCACAGTCCAGGGGCTGAGTTACAATCATTGCAGGATTTGTGTGCATGTAAAACCTCAACCACAGCATTGCATTGACACAGCTTTTTTGCACACAAGGCATGGGACCCATCCTGCCCATGGGCAGTACCTGCAAACCTTTGCAAAGGCTGCAGGGCTTGCGCTGGGATTCGGAAGGAGAGATGCCTGTCAGTGCAGGCCTAACAGCAGTGGAGGTGTGAAATGCTGACACACCAGCTGCCAGGGCCATTTACATCAGACAGATTGGTCTCTCAGGACAATAATAGATGTAGAACAAATGATGATGGGGAGCCGAAAGTGCTATTACTCATTATTGAAACTTTGGATTATTCTCTGGCCAGTGCTAAAACCATAAAGCCAGCAGCCAGTGGACAAGCCCTCAGTAACCTCTGTCACTGAACTAAAAGCTTTCGGAGGGCGAACAGAAGTGCTATAAATCTTGGGGGTGACATTAAACATTTGTCACAGAAACACTTAGGACTTATTTTAATCTCTTCCTTTCAGAGAGTTCATCATAACAAATAACTAGGTGACTTAACCCTAGCCAGAAGAGCCCCCTTCCCACTGCAGATGGAAACAACAAATGGCTCCTAATAGACCGGACGGGCCTGCTGATCGGCAACACCAGTGCGCTGTGTGGTCTTGGAGCCCTTCCTAAATGGATGCAGATCCTGTGATGTTTACCCAGGCTGCCTATTACTGTAATGACACCGGGCCCTGAAATGTTTTAACTTGATTTTTGTTTTGTTTTGTTTTGTGATCATCCATTAATCTTGCTCCTGGCTGGGAAGGAAAGTAAATTATTTACATTGCAGACGTTATAGGGGATTGTTCCTGCATTAAGGTTTCATTTGGGAGTGTTAAATCTGTCTCTCCCGGTAAATCAGGGATTGGTTTTGTCAGACAACTTGTCCAAAGATGAATCCCATCCATGACTTAGCATTCCTCTGCCCGGCCGTTTCCTTGTTCACCTTTCTCTGAGATGGGAGGAATGTGCAAAGGTGAATAACCTTGTAAAATTCATTTTGAAGCTGTAAATTTTTGTGGTCATGGCAGAGAGATGCAAATAATCCCAGCTAGAGAAAAGCAGAGTCTGTGTGAGCATCTCCAGTACACACAGCTCTGCCAACGCACTTCCATCAGCAGTCTCTGCCATTTCAGTCCTGGGTTCCAACACAGAGCTGCCTCCTTCATGGGAGAGAATGCAAATGAAGCCGGTCTTCTCAGAGATTCACCAAAAGAGCACTAGACTGGGTTCTCCTTTGGAAAAGTTACCACGCCTACGTTTAGATAAGTAATGAATGAAAATGATAGTAGCAATACCATGCACTTCCACAGCATCTTCAGGAACTTAAGCTCAAAGGAGCTCTGTCTGGGAGATCAGTTATTATCTCTGTTGTACAAACGGGGAGACAGAGGCACGGAAAGGTTAGTGACTTACTCCATGGTCAATCAGTGAGTCTGTGGGAGAACCAGGAATAAGTCTCAACTTCTAGCACTATATCTTCTTCCTCACCAAATCTCAAACAGGAAAAACATGGCAGAGGTGGAGATCCCTTCCAGCCCAGGATGCAGTGCAATTGCAGGCTTGTTTCACACCCAGCAGGAGTTCTTGCCGGAGGATAATCATGTATGACTGTGAATGACCTGGTCTCAACCCTGAATCGTTATTCCCACTGGAAATAAACTCTTGCTGAAGATTGACAAAGGCAATCCTTTCTAAGTGCTGACCTTTCCAACCCAACAATTTTGCTGCTCCTGATTAGTGAACCATGACACTGTCCCCACAAGAACTGCTAACCAATTTCATTCCTCATTGATGAACCTTCCCCACAACTGCTCCCCAGCAGGTCCTCTTTCATAGCTGTTAAGTCCTCTTGAAACCCAGCCCTCTAACCAGTGAGAAGTAATTCACAATCCTCTGACAACACAGGATTAAAGAGAGCTGCCTGTAAGACTGACTGGGGATATTTCATCTCAAGCATGATAGAACTTAGAGATGGCCCAAGCCAAAACTCTGGATCCAAACTCCTTTGAAAACTGTGGAAGTTCAGATGTGGATCTGAACTTTGGGGCTGACCCTCATCTCTATAAAGACCACTACCAAAGCCCTGGAGCAGACACTTTTGAATGCTGGGAAAATTTGGCTCTGGAGCAGAAATGTGCAGCTCTGGCCTATCTTTAACATTAGCCCTGGCCTGAAGGAATGCTGTCATGTGCCCCTCGTAGATGTTCTGGAGTCCAGTAGTGACAAAGAAACCTAAATCCAACCTACCCGTAGCTAAAGAAAATAAGACCATGTATAAACATGTTAATGCCTTCCCAGCAAGGAAAAAAAAACAAGCTTGGACCAAATATTGCCCTCAGCTGCACCATCACAAACCCACTGAAGTCAATGGTCTTGTCATGGTGTAGGGGAGAGCAGAATTTGCTCATGATTACAAGACTATGGAGGATTTGGGACAAAAAAATGCATCTAAACTGCACATGCAAAACCTCCTCTTGTAAGTGCAATCCCTATTCTGAATGCAGCTCAGGTGCATAGTGTTTAGCTTTGGGCCTGAACCATGTGCAATGAGTAGGCCAGCTAACTGCAACCAGGTTTTGAATTCAATGGGAGTTTTAAGATCATGACCGGGCCCTGCCATAGCAGGTGAAGAGGTTTAGAGGTCTTCTGCTGAGACAAAGGAGGAGCCCTTCCTCTCGGGGCTGGACAAGCAGCGAAGAAAAGAGACACTTAATTGTGAAAGACAAAAATACAAGGGCCCAGAACCTCAGAAGTATTTGGGTGCCTAACTCCCACTGAACTCAATGGGATCTGCGCCAAGGTCCTTGTAAATTAATTATGCTGGTAACAAGCACTTACAAAGATGCAGTAATACACCTGTGATTCACACACAAACAGCACCACCAAAATGCCTGTGAGGAACTTAATTGTTCTTCTGTCAAATAAAAGGAGAATTCAAAATAAGACTGAAACCGCCACCAATATTTTTAAACTGGTTATAATGGGTTAGAAGAGATGAATTCACATTGATTTATCCAGATAAATCCTTAAAAACTCCCCTGGGGCTTTCTGAGTTCTGAGTCTAGACCTTATCCTTCAATAATAGGACATAATGTGCCATTAGGAATGATTACATAGAGGAAATGGGTTTACTGGTTACAGCAGGAGACTAAAAATGGGGACTCATGGGTAAGGACTGGGTGAATAATGAATTTTTCAGTTCACAGGCAATTCCAAAAAAACTGGGAGAAAAAACTACGTTGGGCCAAACGCAACATTTTGCTCAACCTGAAACGAAATGTTTAAGTTTGATTTTTGTGCATTTTTTATGTTTTAAAATGTTTTGTATTAAAACGCCAGGGAATTTCAAAACCTACAGCAATTTTGGTGTGGCCAAATCTGCATATTTCCCTGAAAAATTTTTTAGTCAAAATAATTTGTCCAGCTCTACTTCTGGTTTCTGTTCCTAGCTATGCTGTATAACCTCAGGGAATTTACTTAACCTTTCCATGCCATGATTAACCCATCTCTACGTTGGGTATAGTACAATACTACCTGCCTCACAGGTTTGTTGCAAGGGTTAATTAATGCTTATAAAATACTTTGTGATCCTCAGAGGAAAGGCTCTAGAGCAGTGCAAAGTATTATTAACGTATGTTTAAAAGAGCCCTGACCCTCTATAAATATTAATGCATTACGGTGGGGTTTCACAGTGCAAACAAATGCCAAACACTCTAAAATATTGATATTAATGTCTGCATTGTAGTCTCCAGAGAGCAACCATTTGAGGAGTCTATTGAAAAACAAAGAGGTTAGAAGCAGCTGGAGTGGGAAAGCCTTGAAGTTCAGAGCACTGCAGTGGATTTAACCAGAGAAGATGAGTCTGTTAATGGAAATATTGATTGTCTCAGAGGTTCACGGCTGCCAAACCAACCTGCACATATGGTACCAGTTTTATTGATATATGAATGAGATTAAACATGACACCTGTGTCAAGCAAATCCCTAGGTACCATTTAACTAACACTTAAAGCAGCTGCTTTTGAAAGATTACCTTCAGGCACAGGCCACCCAAATAGAACAATATAATCACCATAAGTACTTCCCCAGTTGCCAACAAATGGGAATTCTTGCCTTGTGGTCTCAAAAACAAACAGTATTAATGAAAGTCAAACAAAGGGGCATTTGGTACCTGGATTTTCTCTCTGGCTATGTGGTGGCATCAGATCTCTTGCTATGATCACCAGGCCCTATCACAGAGCTCTTGGGGCCTCCATCTGATTAAACTGGACAAGGGTCTCCTTGTGACTTTGAGCTGTCTGGCAGAGTGCTTGTTTCCAGGTAGGATTTCATGTGAAATGAAACAGGGTTTGGGGATGTGCTGAAATCTAGAACATTATGCTCTGAGCTGGTTTACCCAGCTCTGTACCTAGGTAATTCTACTATGGTAGCCAGGCAGGATTTCATTTTATAGAGGACATGGGCCATGACTGGGATGGACACCACGGAGTCGGAATGAGCCAAACTGGTTCAACAGTGAGCAGGTAACTCTGCATATAGGGTCATAGAAAATGTAGGTCTGGAAAGGACCACAAGAGGTCACCAAGTCTGCCCCCCTGTGCTGAGGAAGGACCAAGGAAACCGAGACCACTGCATACATACTGCTACAACAGCACTACATAGACCAACCCTGGCAGATGTTTCTCCAACCTGTTCCTAAACACCCCCGGCAGTGGGGATGCTACAGCCTCCCTTGAAAGCGTTTCCAGAACTTGACTATCCTTCTAGTTGGAAAATTGTTTATAATCTCTAATCTAAATCTCTTTTGCTGCAGATTAAATGGATTACTTCTTGTTCTACCTTCAGCAGACATGCAGAACAATTGACCACTGTATCCAGGTGACAGCTCCTAACATATTTGGAGATTATTTTCAGGTCCCTCCTCAGTCTTCTTTTTTCCTGATTAAACAAGCCCGGGTTTTTTTAACCTTTCCTCATAGGTGAGGTTTTCTAAACCTTTTCTCATTTTTGTTGTTCTCCACTGGACTCTCTCCCATTTGGCTGTATCTTTCTTAAAATGTAGCACCTCAAACTGGACACACTACTCCAGCTGAGGCCTCACCACTGCTGAGTAGGGCTGTCTTACATATGACACTCCTGTTAATACACACCAGGATGATATTAGCCTTTTTTGAAACTGCATCACATTTTTGGCTCATATTCAATTTGTGATCCACTGTAATCCCCAGACTCTTTACCGCACTACTGCCACCTAGCCAGTTATCCCCATTTTGTATTTGCATATTGGATTTTTCCTTCCTAAGTGTAGTACTGTGCACTTCTCCTTATTGAATTTCATCTTGTTGATTTCAGAGCAATTCTCCAGTCTAATCAGGGTCATTCTGAATTCACCTTTAACCTTCAACAATGCAACTTCAACCCTGATGAAACTGACAAGAAGTCACAAATAAACGTCTCATGAAAAACCCAATGGAGAAGATTATAGAATCGTAGGACTGGAAGGGACCTCGAGAGGTTATCTAGTCTAGTCCCCCACACTCATGGCAGGACTAAGTATTATCTAGACCATCCCTGGCAGGTGTTTATCTAACCTGCTCTTAAAAATCTCCAATGATGGAGATTCCACAACCTCCCTAGGCAATTTATTCCAGTGCTTAACCACCCTGACAGTTAGGAAGTTTTTCCTAATGTCCAACGTACACCGCCCTTGCTGCAATTTAAGACCATTGCCTCTTGTCTTATTCTCAGAGATTAAGAACAATGTTTCTTCCTCCTTCTTGTAACAATCTTTTATGTACTCAGCCAATGGGAGTGCAGAGCCGGTGCTCAGGGTGGGGGCAGCACGTGAAGCCATGTGGCCCCCCTCCTTAGAAGCCAGACCCACTGCTGGCTGCTTCCGGGGCGCAGCGCGGTGTTGGAACAGGTAGGCATCGCTGACGGGACTTTTAACATCCCTGAGGTCTCTGGGTGCTGAGCAAGATGACCGAATGCCTTGGATGCCACAACCCAGTACTGGGTCACGACCCAAACTTTGAAAACCACTGCACTAGGCCAGTAACCCGATAAAAGCAGGAAATTAGGTTGGTTTGGCATGATCTGTTGTTCTTGACAAATCCATGTTGGCTATTAGTTGTTTTCTCTATTGTCCTCTAGATGCTTAAAGAGACCTCCGTTTAGGTAGGTGGTGTTTTATCATACCTTCACCTTCCATGGGGGCTGCTATATTTTTCTTTAGCCCTAGAGGTATTCTCCTTAGTTTTCTGTCTCTGAATTAGGTATTTCCAGGATTATCAGAACAGGCTCTCCTCCTCCCAGTCCAGAGTGATCTTGGAAAACTCAGGTATACAGGAGACAGGCAGGGTTCATCTCTTTTAGGATGCAGGCAATGCATGCAGCAGGGTGTGAAGGAGCTATGATAATCGCATTGGGCCAGCTCCTTGTCTTCTGTAAACCAACCTAGCTCTTCCATGGGTGGCTCTTTCTAGATCTCCATGTCTTTGCCTCACAATAACTGTGGGAGATATTAGTGTGTGGAGTAAAGGCATATAGCCGTCCGTCCATCGTTTGGAAGTAATAGTAAGGTTGTTGAGTATATTATTCCAAAGTGACATGGTCAATTAATAATCAGTTTAAGCTTTTTCTGTATGTACTATCTATCTATCCATCTACTCTAGCTCTCTCTCCTTTAGGTAACTCTACTTCACTGTTAAAGCTGCAGAATATCTCCTGCAAAATTGATAACTGAAGTAGGGCTGTGGGGGGTGTTCAAAAGCTGTGGCTAGATTATTCATGACTTGACCATTAGCAGGTGAGCTATGGGAGGTCACCTGCTCCTCAGCAGTCACCCACATACTCACTGTCCTATATTGTTGACTAGATAAGGAGTGCAAACTTCCGTAATTAACTAAAGCCCCAATCCTGAAACCAGATTTGGACTGGTGGAAAACAGAGCCCAGGTACCACCCCAGTAGGGGCTGTTAACAGGGATCTGATTGGAGGATTGAGGCCTAATGCGTAGGGGAAAGATTTCCCAAAGTGCCTATGGGATTTAGGAGCGCAAGTCCCTTTGACTTTCAATAGCACGCATTTCATTGACTAACAATGCAAGCAGCACATTACAACACCCCCGTGCTGGCTGTTGCGTTATGGGGGCAAAACTAATTTCAATGTGGCTTGTGCTCCTAAATCCACTAGGTGCTTTTGAAAATCTCTCCTGTAGTTCAGCATAGAAATAGGCATGTGGGCTGCAGAGCAAAAGATGAATCCTCTGAACATCCGAGATGCATCGGTTGTGTCATAACCTCATGAAATTGCTTGTGTTGGCAACAGGGGTTGTGCTTAATGGCACAAATTTACCCTGTTTAGCTCCTGGTGTAAAATCTAATGCAGGCAAAGCACATACACAACACCTTAATCCCAGCATCTTCCCCCTAGCTATCCAGCAAACCGCTGCCTTTTATCCTCTGCCCATTCCTGCTGCACTTTGCCGAACACCGACACAGCTTGTGACAGCGGCGTCAGGTTTATAAAGGCATCATCTGCCAATGTCAAAAGTGACACGTCAGAAAAGAGAAAAATCTACAGCTCCCTGTGTTCTGAGCCTTTGCAGACTGTATTTATAGTCCAGTCATGCCTGAAAAACACAAACAGATAACTCCTGCCAGTCTGCCTCTCAACCTATCAGGATTTCTTTCCCCAGGATTTCTAATAACTTGACATGTGCAATATTTTGTCTGATGATATTTTCCCTGCTATGTTTCCTGTATTATTGATATGGACAAACTGTCCTTGACAGAGCCAAAAGCTTTACGTGTATCTGAGAGCTTCCTCCAAAAGACTCAGCTAATATTCCTGGTTGGTCTCTGCCCTGAAAAGGGTAAGTGCTGATGACTTTCTCACAAGGAACAAGATGCCAGTGGCATTTCAATGAAAAAGCCCTACACAAGCAACCCTTTGTTGTATAATATTTTGTTGAGAACAAGACTGGTGAGAGAAGCTCTACCTATCCGGGGACTTACGTGGCTTCCACCGGCATCGTCCCTGAACACCTCCGAAGGCTATTGTTGTCCCCATTTTAGAGAATGGGAAAACGAAGCACGGAGAGATTGAATGATTTCCCCAAGATTATCCAACAAGACCATGTAGTAGAGCTGTACCGGAACACCCTCCTAGTGTGGATGCAGCCATAGCCTGAGTGTCACTGCCCTAGGTTTATCAGCATCTTTGCTGGGGTCTAGGCTGGTTCCCCACCTTATATCATCTCATTTGGTAAGTTCAGCAGATCATTCACATTTTGGCTACACTGCCAAAGGATAGTTAATAAGGGGCCTTTTGTCATGGTCAGAAACAGGTCTCACGTGCAAGTGCCTCTATTGTGGTGCATCTACACTACAGCTGTGGCCATGCTTCCCAGCACAGGTAGACAGATATGCTAGCTCTGCTCAAGCCAGCAGTGTATCATGGGTAGGACAGGAAGACCCTCAGGCTAACCACCTGAGTACAAATCCACCTGGATCCCCTAGATACATCCTTGGGTGGCTAGCCCGAGCCACTACCTGTGTTCTAACCCCGCCCCGCCCCATGCACCGCCCCTCCCCCCCCCACACACACCGAGTGTGCTAGCTCAAGGAGAGCACGCATGTGTCTGTCAACCCATGCCGGGAAGCATCCTCCCAGCTGCAGTGTAGACATACCCTTAGCGGCAGCTGCACCAAATCTTCAGCTGTGTCATGGCCAGGTCCTGGGTGGCCAGACCAAGTAGTTAGAGCAGTGACTGCAGTCACGAGACAGGTGTCGAGTGAAGTGGGTCAGGATAGGGAGGTCAGAACCACAAGCAGGGAACCAGAGTCAGACCAGGTCAGGATACCTGGAGGTCAGAGGCAGGAAGCAAAGTGGGGGCAGGAACTACAAGTCAGATGCCAGGGGAGCAGAGCGAAGCCCAGGTTGTCAGACAACTGCCTGTTCCCGCTGCTGGCTTACATAGGGTCAGTGGGCCAATCAGTTGCTCTGGGGCTTTGCCAATGGGACCTGAGGGGCAAAGCCTCACACTGGGGTAAGCTAGTGCTAGCAGGCTGCCAGACAGCGGATTGGAACATGGCTGCTCCCATGAACCTTGCAGGTCCAGGTTCATGGGTTGTAACAAGCACAGTAAATTCCACTGATCTCAGTGGAGTGAGGCTGATTTATACCAGCTGAAGATCTGGCCCAGGTCAAATACTTCCAGGAGTGCCGGAAGCTCCCTAGAAGTGGCCCCGCTCCCTGCTGACCCCCTTCCTTGAGGCTATACCCCCACACTGCCTCTTCCCCCTGAGGCCCCTCCCTCCCACTCGCTCCTCTCCCCCATCGCTCACCTTTAAGGCTGATAAAAAGTGATGGGGCCATGGCTCCCTGCCCCCCCGACACACATTCTTGTGCCCCAGTGCACCTCCTGCCGATGTTACTGGTTACCAGGCAACTTTGACATCAATAGTGTTTCCTTGTCCTTCTCTGTCTGTATCCATCTTTTGTCTTTTATTTAGATTGTGAGCGCTTTAAGTCAGGGACTGTCTTTTTGTTCTGTTTTGTGCAGCACCTAGCGCAATGGGGTCCTGGTCCATGGTGGGGACTCATATGAGCTACTGCTATGCACATAATAAGTAGTTATAACTGGGGCTGTCGATTAGTCACAGTTAACTCACGCAATTAACTAAAAAAATGAATTGTGATTAAAAAAACGAATCACGATTAATCGCACTGTTAAACAATAGAATACCAATTGACATTTATTAAATATTTTTGGATACTTTTCTACACTTTGAAATATATTTATTTCTATTGCGACATAGAATACAAAGTGTACAGTGCTCACTTTATATTATTATTTTGTATTAGAAATATTTGCAGTGTAAAAATGATAAACAAAAGAAACAGTATTTTTCAATTCATCTCATACAATTACTGCAGTGCAATCTCTTTATTGTGAAAGTGTAACTTACAGATGTAGATTTTTTTTGTTATATAACTGCACTCAAAAACAAAACAATCTAAAACTTTTGAGCCTACAGGTCCACTGAGTCCTACTTCTTGTTCAGCCAATCGCTAAGACAGACAAGTTTGTTTACATTTATGGGAGATATGCTGCTTGCTTCTTATTTACAATGTCACCTGAAAGTGAGAACAGGTGTTCGCATGGCACTTTTGTAGCCAGTGTTGCAAGGTATTTACGTGCCAGATATGCTAAACATTCGTATGCCCCCTTCATGCTTCGGCCACCATTCCAGAGGACATGCTTCCATGCAGATGATGCTCCTTAAAAAAATAGCGCAATGATTAAATTTGTGACTGAATTCCTTGGGTGAGAATTGTATGTCTCCTGTTCTGTTTTACCTGCATTCTGCCATATATTTCATGTTATAGCAGCCTCGGATGATGATCCAGCACATGTTGTTCATTTTAAGAACATTTTCACAGCAGATTTATTTGACAAAACACAAAGAAGGTACCAATGTGAGATTTCTAAAAATAGTTACAGCACTCCACCCAAAGTTTAAGAATATGAAGTGCCTTCCAAAATCTGATTGGGACACGATGTGGAGCATGCTTTCAGAAGTCTTAAAAGAGCAACACTCCAATACGCAAACTGCAGAACCCAAACCACCAAAAAAAAGAAAATCAACCTTCTGGTGGCATCTGACGCAGATGATGAAAATGAACATACATTGGTCCTCTCTACTTTGGATCATAATCGAGCAAAGCCCGTCATTAGCATGGACGCATGTTCTCTGGAATGGTGGTTGAAGCATGAAGGGACATATGAATCTTTAGCGTATCCGGCACATAAATATTTTGTGACACCGGCTACAACAGTGCCATGCGAATGCCTGTTCTCACTTTCAGGTGACATCATAAACAAGAAGTGGGCAGCATTATCTCCTGCAAATCGTAACCAAAGTTGTTTGTCTGAGAGATTGGCTGAAGTAGCACTGAATGGACTTGTAGACTCTAAAGTTTTACACGGTTTATTTTTGAATGCAGTTACTTTTTGTACATAATTCTACATTTGTAAGTTCAACTTTCATGATAAAGAGATTGCACTATAGTACTTGTATTAGATGAATTGAAAAATACTATTTCTTTTGTTTTTTACTGTGAAAATATTTGTAATAAAAAATAAAGTGAGTACTGTACACTGTATTCTGTGTTGTAATTGAAATCAATATATTTGAAAATGTAGAAAACATCCAAAAATATTTAAATAAATGATATTGTATTATTGTTTAAGAGCATGATTAATTGTGATTAATTTTTTTAACCGCTCAACTGCCTTAGTTATAACACTTTGGAAATCTGGAATCTACATACACCCTTTGACTTTTGGACCCCACAATCCTTTGTGTCTGGAGACTTATGATTCTGTTCTTGCAATATATTTAGCACCTGACTCCTTCTGGTATCACAGCCTCTGCCAGTTTAACAATCCCTCATGCATTTAAATATCCTTTATGGCTGTTAGGAAAGAGAAAATTAAAGAGAATGGCACTTCCAGGACATCAAAGATACAAAGGGTCCCTTTATCCAGGAGACATCTCTGCATTGTGTGTAGTATTTTACCTGTTTAAATTGCCACTTCTGGAGCCCTTAAGTACAGTGCTGTGCCAGCGAAGCATGGATTTTTAATTAAGGTTCCCCCATCCCCCACAGCTCGATACTTTTGCAGGTTGAGAAATCTCCTTAATATCCAGCTAGGGGTTTAGTGCTATATGCTCTGTTAAAAAAACCTGCCATCTGAATGGCTCTGAGATGATAATTTTCACAGTCTTCTGGGACTGATGTCCGTTCTTAACTCTTCTTGGTCATGCAAGGGAGGTGGGGGCTGGGGGCTGTACCAGTTGCCCAGTGTTTTAACACATGGCTTTCATTTATTTATTTATTTAGGGGCATGATTCTCATCTTGCTTACAGCTGTTTTACACCTCAAGCGCTACTCCTGATTGACGCCCGGGAACGTTAATGAAAGGAACGTTAGGCCCACTCTAGGTAAGCCCCACGTTAGAGAGTTACAGCGGAAGCCCAGAGACACCCCACGATGAGAGTGGAATATCAAGAGCTTCCCTTACAGCAAGGAGAAGTTGGTTTAATATCCATTAGCTGCATCTGTGCCAGCTCATGTAATTGGTATGCCAGATTAAACATCCCTCAGGTGCTGCCGCGGGTACCTGGTGGTATACAGCACTTTGGCCATGTCTACATTGGGAAAACTTGCTAAGTAACATGTTTTACTGACCATGATGCTAAACATGATATTGCGGTTAACGTAGGCAGGGCCATCTGTGTTTAAAACCATGTTAGGTGTCAGCTGTCATGATCTCACAGGCCATGCTGCTTTAGGCCAGCTGAGGATTTGGCCTGAGATCATCCAAAACATGACCACCAAGGCAACCTTGAAGAAAGGGAACTGCTCTGCATCTACCCCTAACCCCTCTCAAGACTAGTGTCAAGGTTCCTTCCCCACTCTGAACTCTAGGGTACAGATGTGGGGACCTCCATGAAAGACCCCATAAGCTTATTCTTACCAGCTTAGGTTAAAAACTTCCTCAAAGTACAAACTTTGCCTTGTCCTTGAACCCTATGCTGCCACCACCACGCATGTTAAACAAAGAACAGGGAAAGAGGCCACTTGGAGACGTCTTCCCCCCAAAATATTCCCCCCAAGCCCTACACCCCCTTTCCTGGGGAAGGCTTGATAAAAATCCTCACCAATTTGCATAGGTGAACACAGACCCAAACCCTTAGATCTTAACAACAATGAAAAAGCAATCAGGATCCTAAAAGAAGAATTTTAATTCAAGAAAAAGTAAAAGAATCACCTCTGTAAAATCAGGATGGAAAATACCTTACAGAGTAATCAGATTCAAAACATAGAGAATCCCTCTAGGCAAAACCTTAAATTACAAAAAGACACAAAAACAGAATATACATTCCATTCAGCACAACTTATTTACCAGCCATTTAAACAAAACAGAAATCTAACACCTTCCTAGCTAGATTACTTACTAAGTTCTAAGACGCCATTCCTTTTCTGTTCCCAGCAAAAGCATCACACACACAGACAGACGCTTTGTTTTCCCCCACCCCCTCCATCTTTGAAAGTATCTTGTCTCCTCATTGGTCATTTTGGTCAGGTGCCAGCGAGGTTATCTTAGCTTCTTAACCCTTTACAGGTAAAAGGACTTTGCCTCTGGCCAGGAGGTATTTTATAACACTGTATGCAGAAAGGTGGTTACCCTTCCCTTTATATTTATGACAACTAGAAAATATTGAGAAAAGGAAATCCTTGCTAAGCAAAAGAAGGAACTGTATCTTGGAAGCTACAGGCCACTTCAGTAATAGGAGAAAGCAGCTTGTCAGAATGTGGCTGGCCCTTTCATGGGAAATGGGTCTCAGTCCCATGTAAGGCATTCTCAACTCACCTCCCCAGGTGAGGGAAAATGAAGATCATAGAATCACAGAATATCAGGGTTGGAAGGGACCTCAGGAGGTCATCTAGTCCAACCCCCTGCTCAAAGCAGGACCGATCCCCAATTAAATCATCCCAGCCAGGGCTTTGTCAAGCCTGACCTTAAAAACTTCTAAGGAAGGAGATTCCACCACCTCCCTAGGTAACGCATTCCAGTGTTTCACCACCCTCCTAGTGAAAAAGTTTTTCCTAATATCCAACCTAAATCTCCCCCAGTGCAACTTGAGACCATTACTCCTTGTTCTGTCATCTGCTACCACTGAGAACAGTCTAGAGCCATCCTCTTTGGAACCCCCTTTCAGGTAGTTGAAAGCAGCTATCAAATCCCCCCTCATTCTTCTCTTCCGTAGACTAAACGTCCCCAGTTCCCTCAGCCTCTCCTCATAAGTCATGTGTTCCAGTCCCCTAATCATTTTTGTTATCCTCCGCTGGACTCTTTCCAATTTTTCCACATCCTTCTTGTAGTGTGGGGCCCAAAACTGGACACAGTACTCCAGATGAGGCCTCACCAGTGTCAAATAGAGGGGAACGATCATGTTCCTCGATCTGCTGGCAATGCCCCTACTTATACATCCCAAAATGCCATTGGCCTTGTTGGCAACAAGGGCACACTGTTGACTCATATCCAACTTCTCATCCATTGTAACCCCTAGGTCCTTTTCTGCAGAACTGCTGCAGAGCCATTCGGTCCCTAGTCTGTAGCGGTGCATTGGATTCTTCCATCCTAAGTGCAGGACTCTGTACTTGTCCTTGTTGAACCTCATCAGATTTCTTTTGGCCCAATCCTCCAATTTGTCTAGGTCCCTCTGTATCCTATCCCTACCCTCCAGTGTATCTACCTCATCTCCCAGTTTAATGTTATCTGCAAACTTGCTGAGGGTGCAATCCACACCATCCTCCAGATCATTTATGAAGATATTGGACAAAACAAAATAACAAGATATTGAACAAAACCGGCCCCAGGACTGACCCTTGGGGCACTCCACTTGATACCGGCTGCCAACTAGACATGGAGCCATTGATCACTACCTGTTGAGCCAGACAATCTAGCCAGCTTTCTATCCACCTTATAGTTCATTCATCCAGCCCATACTTCTTTAACTTGCTGGCAAGAATACTGTGGGAGACCGTGTCAAAAGCTTTGCCATGTCAAAAGATGGGTTATGTGATTCAGTTAGGCCTGCTGGGATAAATAAGGGAGAGGGCTGGGTCCAGGAAAAATGAGATGTCAGCAAATGCCTGGAGAAGCCTGTGGCAAGGTGTCTGCAGGGGCCCAGAGAAGCCAGCGGAGGGTCAGGTGACCTCTTGGAGCCTGAGAGAGATGGTGGTGGTCGATGGGTGCAGAAAGACTGTGAGGAGCTGGATGAGAGCACAAGGCAGGCAGAAGCCTGTGGAAGACTCCAGGTAGAAAGCAGGCCTGGGAAAGCCTCCTCAAGGCATAACAGGGGGCAACCCAAAAGAGCCCAGGAGGTGCTGAAAGCTTAGCACAGACTACGGGCAGAATTAGAGATGATACCCCCCCCCTTGGGAAGGAGGGTCTGGGCCCAGTCTTAGACTAGGGCAAAGACTTTGTATTTTGTTTGCTTTGACTTTGGACTAAGGACCTCTGTCTCCTGGAAAGGGGTGGACTTTTGTTAAGGGCTTAACCAGAGGGCCTGATCACTGCAACAGCCAAACCAGGCTGTGGAAATTCTCAGGGAGCCCTGAGAAGGGGGAAAACTGAGGCAGGGGTATTCCAGAGCCACCCCTGTCCATGTGGGGGCTCTCAGGAGGCGGTTACCCTGCCCTACAGCTCTATGGGATATTTTTAGAGCAGATAAAGTATTTGGAGGAAAATGTGAATTCATTAATTTCCTGGTCCCCAGCTCTAACAGCGGGGTTAATGGGTTTCTAGCCTTGCTCAAGTTCAGAAGTGTGTGGAGCTGGGCTTTGGGGCTGGTCCACTGCAAAATTCTGATACGGATCCAGGTTCAGATTTCAAACAACCCTAACGTTCAGAGGCATTTGGCTGTCAGATTTTGGTTTGCGCCTATCTCTAGCTTATTTATCTATTTATTTTACTTACCCTCTATGGAAACATTTTGTTTAACTTGCCCTACCCCTCAGAGCTCTCCTGGCAGCCAATGCCACTCCCTGGCATGCATGGGATCTGGAGTATGCCTCCTTTCAGAGCCCCTCACTGTAGCCCTAAGGTCAGCTGGTTTAGTTCATGCACAGCCAACACCTTGGCATTCCCTTCTGTGATGGGCTGATCTCATTGTCTCTATACTGCCCCCAGCGCCTTGCCCATGGTATTGCAGAAGCCTCTCTGCCAGCCTGCAAGCCTTCATGGCCAGCAGCATGTGAAGAGAGATGTTTTCCACTGAATTTTATGTGTTTTTTAAAAAAAAAGACCCGGAAAATTCTGACTCATTTTGCAGCCTTTTTAAAAAATCTTTTATGACATTTTTGCCATTTTATTGTCTCAAAGCATCCAAAGTTTTGAAACTGGATATCTTTTAAGTATCTGCACATGGATAAATCATAATATGCAGCTCTTAGCCCTGGTCTACTCTGCGGTGGGGGGGATCGATCTAGGTTACGCAACTTCAGCTACGTGAATAACATAGTTGAAGGCGACGTACTTAGATAGACTTACTGTGGTGTCTCCACCGCGGTGCGTCGACTGCTGCCTCTCCTTCGTCGACTCTGCCTGCGCCTCTCATGGCGCTGGAGTACAGGAGTCGATGGGAGAGCGCTCGGGGATCAATCACTGCCCCCCGATCCAGCGGGTAGTGAAGACATACCCTTAGATAGCGCTTGTTATCAGTAGATCTCAAAGCACTTTACAAAGGAGGTCAGTAGCATTATCCCCATTTTACAGATGAGGAAACTGAGTCACAGAGCAGGGAAGTGACTTGCCCAAGGTCACCCACCAGGCCAATGGTAGAGCTGGGCATAGAACCCAGGTCTCCTGAATCATGGCCTAGTGCTCTAGGCACTAGGCTACATGACTGATGCTTTTGCTCAAAAATGGCCCTATTGCTTGTTCTTTTTAAAGGCAGAAACACTGAAATGTCACTGTGTTTCATGAAAGTAGGGAGGATGGATGCCTTGTGGTCGGCCTGGGATGTGGGAGATCCAGGTTCAACTCCCTGCTCCTCCATCTTGAGCAAATCGCTTAGTGTCTCTGTGCCTCAGTTCCCTTTCCCAGAGATCCCAGAGAGGAGATTGCCCATTAAAAAATCATGAACTGAGGCCCCTCCAGCCCTGATGATCTCAGGATACATAGATGTGGTTCCATGACAGTGAACCCAATTCCCAAGGCTGAAACAAAAGTATTATTTGTAGTGCACTAACAGCTAGGCACCAGTCACGGACCAGGACCCCAGTACTCTAGGTGCTGGAACCAACATAGAATCAAAGGATGGGCCCTGCCCAAAAAAGCTGACAATCCAAGTAAAATACAGAAAAACTTCACAACACTAAGGGTTTGGTTGCAAATATTCCATCCACCCCTCTGCTGGGCTAACATGGTACATTGTTTCCCGGCAGCTTGGTGCTCCCTGGCCCCAGTTGAGCAGACGAGCCCTATTCAGCAAAGCACCAGATGGTGGCAATGGCCCTGAAATGCCTGCTCAAAGGTAAACATGTGCACAAGTGCTTTGCTGACCAGAGATGAATTTCAGCACATGCAGGATCAGTGTGTCTGCTCTGGAGGGAGGTGCTCCACGCACTCCTCCTGTGGTCCCTTTGACGACATCACCTGCTTTGAAGGAATATTCAGTCTCCTGGGGCCATTTGGAAAATGACTTCAGGCCTCTCCTACTTACCGCATGGCATTCTGTGGGCAAAGATCCCTTTCATTAAAACTGATAGATGACACTTTTTTGCCATATTCACAATTCAAAGCATTCTGATCAAAGTGCTGGGAATTAGGATGTTGACGTGGGATAATTATGCCTCTCTTAACATTCGCACCAGTTGGGAACTCTCCTTCGTTCCTTTCCCTTTATGCACTGCTTGTCAGTTGAAAGCATTTCTACAGAGCTGATGTCTGTAGATATATTTGCTGACTCTGAATGTCAGCAAATCCCACTATGATTAGGCCTTGAGGTGACAAAACAAAACCTTGACTGTTACAAGCTAGGTAATTCAGTGTAGAGAGAAAAACCTAAAAATAAACCCCAGTAGCCTTTTAATGCAGCTGAGCACAACGCAAAATACATGTTATAAGCAGTTAGGTTTGCACAGCAAAGGGGAGAACTATAAAGCCAATCTTGAGGACTGGTAATATTGGCTGTTTTACGTATCTCTTGCAGGAGATCTAGAATGTTATGTGAGCAAAGCAATGCAAAAAACAAAGGGAAAGTCAGCACTGCCATTTTGAAAACACACAGGACCAAATTTCAGCTTGGTGTTTAACTCCTGTGACTCCAATGGGTTCCCCCGGGCATGGAGTTGGCCCACAATGCTTCTCACTGTGGCTGGGGTTTTCAAAGGAGCCTAAATGAGTTAGGTGCCCAACTCTCTTTGAAATCCATTGGGATCTGGTAGCTCCTAGTGGTAGTTCCTTTTGAGTTCCATTCAAAACCCCAGCCTACCTACCCTAAAGGCACGTGAGGGCTGGGGTGGATTTTTCTCACGTAACCCCAAGGAATGTTTCATCATTAGAACTAGTGGGAAGAATTCCTTGAGAGCATTTCACCAATTCTATCTTGCATTCCAGTGCAGCCATGTTCACAAACCTCTTTATAGTCACATCTGTGCCAGCACCTCCAGGGACAACTTTCAGAATTGGGCCCTTCATAAAGGCTCCCTAGATTTGTCGTTGCCCTAGATATTCTCTCTGGTCTCACTGATACTAACCAGATTGGTGATGTGTTTATATTATGTCGTGCTCTATGTTCCGTCCTTGCTCCCAATTTGCCAGGTGAAATTCAAGATGCACTGGTAGACACAATAATGATGATCCCACACAGGGGGATTCCAGACCCCTATATGCCCCTACCCCCTTCTCCTTCTGCCTTGGAGATCTCTGCACAAGCCTAATGCAGAGGGGGAGAGAGAGGCATGAGGGGCACATGGCCAGCTGGTCCACTTGCTGCACAAACTCACTACAGTTCAAACTGACTTGGAGGTGGGGCACAGTGAGCTGCATCCTTTACTTGCCTCACAGTTCCCGCTGGCAACAGCCAGTAACATGTATGTCTGTGCCTTACCCACTGGACATCCGTGAAGAGTCTGTCACTCAAATCTCCTGGGCCTCACTCCCCTTTTCTATTCTAATCATACCTAGCACTTTTTACCAGGAGATCTCAATGCACTCTACAAAGGAGATCAGCATCATTATACCCATTTTACAGAGGAGGAAACTGAGGCACCGAGATAAGTGACTTGCCCAAGGTCATCCAGCTGGCCAGTGGCAGAGCCAGAAATAAAACCGAGGTCTCCTGAACACCATTGCTCTATCACTAGGCCATACTGCCTCAATTTTATTATATAGGCTTTAATACCATGGTCATCACCTTAGTATGAGTACCTTCCAGTCACATATTCAGTGACATGGCTAACATCAGTTACATGCAGTTCATTCTCGCTCTCATCTTCTCCCCAGGGGAGAATTGTGTGTGCAGTGTTGTGTTTTGGTTTTAAATTTCCATGCTGCTCTGTGTTAATATTAGAGGCAAAAGTGAAGCAGTGCGCCTGGCACTTGGAGTAGAAGGTGGAGAGATTTGGGATGGTCCTTAGTTCTGTTTGCAGGGTGAGATTGCTCTTCGAGTTTCAAATGAGCAACACCCTCTTACTGGGGTTTTGTTTAAATTTTCAGATTGGTCCCCAATTATTATGACATTTTGTGACCCTTGTACGTGAAAGACAACAGAACTGGCTGGGAAACAGGGAGGGTAAAACACAAATGTTTCCTTGACATTTTGGAAATTCGAAATTGCATCAACACTTCTAAATTCACAAAACTTCAACCAGTTCCAGAAGACATCATAGGCCAGATCTAATGCCTAGTGAAATCAGTGGGTGGAGCCCAGTGGATTTCAACAGGTAGTGGATTGGGCCCTCTGTGTATAAATATCTTCTCGCAAAACATCAGGAGATTTCTCCAGCTAGATTATAAATGCTGGGCCTAAAGTGATACTGTCAAGTTGGTTAGCTGTCTTAAATGGATATTAACCACCCATGCTCTTCACTCAGCCCTGGTGAAATCAACTTACTCAGGATGGTTAATGTTTTTGGAAGTACTTTCTCCATTTTCTTTTCTTTTTTTAAAAAAAACACACATTCTCCTTGTATCCCCAATCCAAAGACATGAGTGGCTGGGCTTTCAATGTAACACTTTACTGCTGTGTAACCAGATCGACCATCAGAAATCAATATTTCTTCATAACTGAGCTTTCCAGAGTAATGATCTATTGCTGTACAGCTCCATCTATCCCAAATCTCCCCATCTTCTGCTCCAAGTGCCAGGTGCACTCCTTCCATTTCGCCTTTTCTGACATTGACACCGAACAGCATGGACACTGAAAAACCAAAACACAACATAGCACACACAATTCTTCCCTGGGGAATAACCAGTCTGATCACGCTTTAATTAATCTTCCCCAACCCCAGCCACCCACCCAAAGAACTTTTAAGTTCACAAGGCAGCAGAATAACTGATAAAATACATCAAATCAAGCGTGATGTACCTGCGGGGAAAGAAAACATGTCCCTCAAACCGATACAAAGGAAATATCTGTACACAAAGGGTCCTCTAGTGTATTACCTTCCTCTTCACCCTCCCTCCTGCATTGTCTGCAAGCCAGCCACACTAATAGGTTATAATCCTCCGCTGGTGGCATTGCAGCCATTCCCGTAGGAATGACCAGTGATGTGACAAACAGAGCTTTGTGATCTCTTAGCATGAGCATGCAGGCGAATTGGCTGAGCTATGCAAGAGAAATGTCATGTTTACACAAGTTTATTTTTAATAACCAGCTACCCAGGGTGGTAAGCAGCTGGAAACACATTATGAGAGTCATTACAATATTTAAACACAAGCAGGGTAATATGGATAAACAATAACATCAGGCTGAGATGTCAGCTGGGAAGGAAATTCCAGTAACCCTTTGGAAATCACAGACGGATGGAGGGAGAGAAAGAGAGAGATTCCCAACTAAGTATCCCTTTGATTGGCAAGCTGAAAACGGCCAGGCTTTGAAGTAGGAATGGGCCAGCGGTGTGTGAAATATACAGATCACTGTGGTGAATGTTATGTGTCACTTTCATGCTGCTTAACTTCCAGTTTTTGGCAAGTCCAGAGGTGGCAGCACCACTGTAACATAACATAGCACCACTGTCCAGGACTGCCTAAGCCAGGCCAACAGGAGACCTTGTGTGGGGACAGCACAGGTTGTGCTAGGAGCTGAAGAATGAGAAAGAACTGTAGCCATCTGGGACAAACTCAGAGGCAGTGCCCCACAAAGAACCATGGGGACCTACTCTGTCTCTTAAATATCTTATTCATAGAAAACACCATCATAGTTACTATTATTGTAGCGCTCTAAATAGTTAATAGACCAGGTGCCAGTAGATGATGCTTGAGAAAAAATAGCATAGATCCTGGATTTTGTAGGAACAAAATATTTGTTGTGTAGGACACATGGGTTCCTCTAGCAGCTCTTTACATCAGGTCTTACCAATCACATAGCTATGTACACCTGTGATTTTTACCAGGCTTGAAAAGCTTTTTTTTTTTTTTTTCAATAAGGCCCCTTGGGGCTGCATAGAAACAGGCAGAAGCTGCACTGGGAATTCCCAGAAAGGACCTTCTAGTCTGACCTCCTTCATGACGCAGGCCAGAGAACCGAACACAATCTTTTCCGCATCAAGCCCAAAACTGCCATTTGAACTCAGCAACTCTTTCCAAAAGCCATCCAGTGATGGAGAACCCACCATGTCCTTGGTAAATTGTCCCAATGGTTAATCACCCTCACGGCTAAAGAATTTTGCACTTTATTTCAAGCCTGACATAGGATGTGTTGAATCCGCTCACTCTTGGAGCTCTGAAGGCCAACAACAGGGCTTCCTGAGGAAGGGAAATAGCAGCCACTTTGCACTGCTCCCACCTCCCTCAGGCAAACTTGCTACCACCTTATCCCAGCAGAATCCTTCCAAGCCTCAGTCTACTCTGGCATGTGGAGGAGCATCCAAGCCCTGTCTCTGGACCTTCTGACGTTCACTCACTGGTTGTTAGTGTCAATGGTTTATTTGAAGAATCCTTTACACATATTTTGCATTGACACTAGTAAGGTGTTTATGGGTGTTCCCCAGTGAAGGAATCTATCCATGGGTCTACCCCTCTTGGCACAGACCTATGCATCTCTTAAGTGGCCCTCAAGCCCTCAAAATAACACCTACCTGTTGGCTAGGCCTTGTGCTGGCCCCTGTGCACAAGGGTGAATGCCACCTGTCCTGGATTAAGAACAGCCTTTTGTTGAGATCATTGTTTTGCCCCAGCCCCACCCCTTTCTACAGCAGTCAGTCAAGTGCATTTTGACATATGAGTAGAGAGGGACAGGAATTTTTCATGAGAACATTGTAGTTTTTCAGGTCCAGAAACTGATTTCTGGACAGAGACCTACCCCAGAAAGGCCAAGGGACTTACCTGGGAAGTGAGACACATCATTTCAAGTCCCTGCTCTGTCTGGGTATCAGCCAGGCATTGACCCTGCATCTTCTACAGTCTAGGTGGCTGCCCTAACCACTGGGCTATAGAATCACCTCTTGCTGGTCTGCTGAATATTTAATTATTTATACCAAGTGAAACAGCTTCCACAGTGGAGACTAAGCAACCTGTGCCATTCTAGCCAATAGGCTGGTGATTAGGGTGATCACCTGGACTGTGTAAGACCTTGTCCCTGGGCTGAATCAGACAGAAAAGGGACTGGAACCTGGAAGTGCATCTCTCTCTCTCTCTCAGTTCCCCTCCCCCCCACCCCCAAAAAAAGTTTTGATTTCATTTCAATGCAGAATAGGAAAAAAATTCAAAATCTCAAATTTTCGTGGGAGAGGAAAATCTACTTATGAAGCTAGAATGGAGAGAGCTTGATTAGTGCTGGGGGGAACTTAGAAGCTAGACGCCAGATCCACAGTTTGTGGCAACGGCTGTGGCCCACTGGAACTCAGCCCATTGACATGAACTGGATATCTGTCCCGGGGAGGAGTGTTTCAGTTTACTCAGGTGTTGCAGGTTCACGAATCTCTTTCATTCAAATTACCTGAATGTAGTGCTTCTGAAATCCAGGCTGAGCGAAGTCTTTGTCTGCAGAACAGGGAAAGCATGGACAGGAGCGCTGTACATGTCTCCCACATGCTGTCCTGCCAAGGTACTCTACTGGATGATTGGGTAGGTATGTTAATTTCTCTTTCCATTAAATCCTTGGCCTCTTCTGAGGCTGCCACAAAGAAGTCCATTACTAGTAGTGGTTTTGTGGGATGGACACATACTCTGGGAAATGGAATGAGACCATCAATCTTTTTTATATAGGCCACCAAACAACCAGATTTCAACTGGTGACCTACAGGTGAAAGACACTAGCCCGTTGCTAATCGCTCAGCTCATGCAGTTCCCCCCAAGTAGGCTTGTGCATCCAAATCAAGTCCATGGATAATTTGTGAAGTCAGGGTAAAACCCCAGAGAAGAAACACTGTAGTAAGTGTTAGAATTCTGGGCTGCGGGGCCAAGAGAGTAGGGTCTTATGGTGTAAGCAATGGGACATATCAAGGGTCAAGACAGTCATGACAAAGTTACATTGAAATTACTTGGAAGAAGGTGGATTAAACTCACTGCAATTGGTATAGAACAAAACATACCTGGAAAACAGTTCTCAAGCAATTAGGGCCAATTCAGCCTCCACTGAAGCCAACTGGAGATTCTCCATTAATTGGATCAAGTGCACCAAATGTCTAATCTGAGTGGCAGGGAGACCAATTGTATTGACCTGCTCTGCAGTGCTGTCTATGATGCTGGATTCCCTTAGAATTTCCAATCCCTGGTCCAGCCATGATTAAAATACACCCTCTTTACCAAGATAAACCTTAGACTAGATCTTTAGCTGATGTAAATTGGCATAGCTCCATGAATTCCATGGAGCTCTCTGGATCTACACAAGCTAGGGATCTGCTCTGAGGGGTCCAATTCATTTGCGAAGTCAATGGAGTTACAGTAGGCAAGAATTCGGCCCATTACTATAAGAGCAAAGAAGTCACAAGGCTCAAGCTTTGCTCTAGAGGCTCTTTGGTTTCTCTTGGTCCAGCAGAGAGAAAGTTAATGTCATTGTTGATCTAGCCAAACAGACTCAAAGACAAACATCTCCGACTGTAATGTAAAAAAAACGGAAAACGTCCAACAATAAATTACTGTCAAACCCAGGCAGCCTCTCTGCCCATGAGGAGAGCTGGGGCTTTGATCTGCTGCTTTTATGCCGGGGAGCTGGCGTACAGAGGATTCCTTTTGACTTTACAGCCTCTCATCTCCAGTTGACATGACAGGCAGCCTGTCACTGTCCATACCAGATGCTCCAGTGGAAACAGCAGCACTGCCTCTTGGAGGCATTGTCTCTGGAGTCACCTTTGGAAAGGCCGCTCACACCATGTTCTTCTCAGCCACTCGCTGGTCCCTGCCTTTAAAGGAATCTCTTCTCCGCAGTGCTGACGCTATGGATGGTTATGTTGAAAAACACCTCCCTAGCGCACCAAGCCTGCGGAAGAAGGAGAGGAGAGAGAAATAATGGGGAGCAGGGGGCTGGACTCCAGAAGATCTTAATGGAAACAGTGTTCTCTTCTCTTCCAGCTTCTCCTTCTATATATTTGCCTTTCTGCTCTACTAAGGCAAGGCAAGGAGACTGGATGTGGGGGGGCTATGTGTGGTTATTGGGAGGAGCTGATCTGTAATCACTAGGAATGAGGCCGGATGGTCCAGTGGTTAGGTTACTAGCCTAGTACCTGTGTCAAGTCCCTGCTCTGCCACAGGCTTCCTGTGTGACCTTGGGCAAATCACTTAGCCTCTCTGTGCCCCTGTTCTAGCCCTGTAAAATGGAGACCATAGCACTAGCCCACCTCTCAGGGATGTTGTGAAGATAAAGATTGAGAGGTGCTCTGCTACTGCAGTGATAGGAGCCAGGTAGTCCTGCAAGGTTACTCCACTGACGCAGGTTGGGTTTGCTTCTGCTCTTGATAACATGGTCACGGTTAGCTGTGACGTCGTAGCAAGTGAGTGAAGAATCAAACTTGCTTGGGAGGAAGTGTTCAAAAACGTGCTCAATTTCATTTAAAAATGCATGCTGGTAAATGCAGGGAAGAGGGAGAAAAGCTGCAAGGCAAGCCCTTTGGATTCCAGTTAGAGCTCCCTTTTCTCTTCTGTACTGGGGTGAATTAGTGGGGATCAGAAAGTCATCAAGGAAAGTGCTCCTGGGGCAGGGTCTGCTTTGATGTTGTGTCCAGCATTGTGTCTTCTGCCGCATGAGCCAAAATACCTGACTGTGTTAGCCAAGGCTGTAGCAGACTAATCCATACCTGTGGCTTAGCCACCACTAGAGGGGAACAGAACACCACACCAAGAAGGTGACATATGCATTGCCCAAAGTAGCTCCAAAGAGTTTCCAATCTAAATAGGACAAGACAGACAAAGCATGGGAGGGGAAACAGAAGGAAAGTGACTTGCCCTAGATCACACAGCAGGCTAGTGGTGGTAGAAGTAGGAATAAAATGCAGCTCTCCTAACTGCCGTGCCAGTACCCTATCCACTAGTGCCCAATGCACCTCTAGACGGCTACTCTGGTCTTGGCGGTTAAGTGAAGGAGAAGTGGACTATCAATTAATCTGCCCTAAAATGTCATCTTCTATTTTCAAAGCTACCCCAATTCTGATCTCAGTTGCACCAGAGTAAATAAGCAGTAATTCAGTTTCAATCAATGGAGTTACCCTGGATTTACACTGGAATAATTGACACCAGAAACTGGCCAATAGTCCAGGCCGGGGCCCCCAACGGTGTTTCAATGCTGAGCATCACAGTGGCTAACTTTTAAGCACCTAGAAAATCACAGAAACAGCACTGGGATCCACAAAGCAGAGCTGGGCGGCCAGGCTCTCGGTACAATGAATGTGAAGAGCTAGGTGCCTGAGACTGTGCTCCACAAAAGCTAGCACATTAGGTGGGGGGCCACTGAGCTAGCCAGTGGGAGATGCTGAGGACAAGTGCCTAAACCTGACGCTTAGGCACCTAAGCATGGGCACCCGTCTTTATGACTTGCCAGGGGGTGCTCCACCCCCACTCTGCCTCAGGGCCCGCCCCCTACTCCACCCTTTCCCCCAAAGCCCCACTCCTGCCCTGCCTCTTCCTGCCACCTCTCCACCACCACACTGTTCCGGCCCCTCCCCTGAGTGCACCCCGCCCTCATTCCTTCCCCTCCCCCTCCCCCTCAGCGCTTCCTGAATGCTGCTGTACAGCTGATCCTGTGGTGGGTGAGAGGCGGTGGGGGGAAGGGGGTGGAGCGAGGAGCAGATGGGGGAGGCTGCCGGAGGGTGCTGAGCACCCACTGATTGTTTTCCATTGGTACTGTAGCCCTGCAGCACCCACAGAATCTACACCTATGCATCTAAGTACCTTTGTGTATCCCACCCTACCGATCTGAAATCTTGAGAAGTTTTTCATTATTTTCTCTTTTTTTAAAAAAAAAAGTTCTTCACTTCACCCTTAATGGCTTTCTTGCCCTTTACACAATGACTGGAATGAGGTCAGATTTTTTTGCAAGCATCTGCCAATGTTTAATAATATTCTCAAGCAGAATGCATTGCCAATAGATTCAGATGGAGAGCAAATCACGACCCAGGAGAGAATTGGCCATTTCACGTGTCTCCTGCAGCACTGGCTTTAATGGCAGGGATGAAGAAGCTGGGGAGTCAGACCTCATGCGGTTAGCCATGCATGGATTTGTTCTTGAAGCTGGGCCAATGTGCATGATCTTTATGACACCACCAGATGCGAAGTGTGCAAAGACGCTGGCAATGATAAAGGCAAAAATATCATTGTTACACCAGAGTAAACACAGGAGGACTACCCTGAAGCCAATGGAATTATTGAGTTTAAATTAATGTAATTGAAGTCCGCATTTGGCTCCATTGCTTTTGGGTAACATAGGTTGACATTTTTTGTCTAAACTTTTTTTTCCTCCAAAACCGGCTATTTGATTAAATGAGATTTTCACTAAAATCCCCTTTTTAATCAAAACTTTCCAGGCTTTTGTGGGGGGTTTGTGTGTTTTGTGTTTTTGTGTTTTGTTTTTTTTAATTTTCAGCAACCAACATTTTTTGGATT
The DNA here is from genome assembly GCF_965140295.1 of Lepidochelys olivacea. Taxonomy (NCBI): domain Eukaryota; kingdom Metazoa; phylum Chordata; order Testudines; family Cheloniidae; genus Lepidochelys; species Lepidochelys olivacea. The sequence goes on from NC_140424.1 coordinate 21,086,810, forward strand.
TGGTTACTAAAAACAATATTGGTTTCCAGGTTTTGGTGGGGGGGGGGGAAGGTTATTAAAACCCAAAACATTTCATAGAAAAAGTTAGAGAAAAACAAAATGCATTGCAATCTTCATTGGAATTTTTGGCTGGGAAAAACAATCTCTTCCTGACAAACTCTGCTTTTGGGATTGACATTCAGGGACCCTTCTGGAGGCAGGTGTGCTTTGCACATGTTGTTCATAAATATGTTTAGATCTACTCTTTCTCCAGGGCAGTTTTTTGAAGTATGAAAAAAAATTTATGGAGGTAGAATTGGTACTGGCTGTAAAAGGCTTTAGAGAGGGCATGTTCTGTTGGTGCACAAGCATCATCAAAATTAGAGACTAAAACTAAATGTAAAAGAAAGCACAAGAAATAAACCTGGTTAATTTCAGCTCCATTTCAACCATGTGCCAGCACTTTAATAGCTTATAGTCGCTGTCATCCTCATACTGAGTATTTATATGGCATCTTCCAACTAAAGATCATAAAATGCCTTGTTCAAGGTGCTTGACTTTAATGCTTTATTGGTAGGTGATAATTGCTGCATAAAGCAAGGTAAAACTTCATTACAAGCCTGATCCATAGTCTATTAAAGTCAATGGACAGTGTTGCTTCTCTTACAGTGAAGCAAAAGCCCATTGAAAAGCATGTATAGTCAGTGTTGCCAGCTCTTGTGCTTTTTAACATGAGTCTCATGGATATTTAGTTGAAGCCCCAGCTCCTGGAGTCCTGTGAATACATAAGGATCTCAGCTTTGATTTGTTTTTGTTTCTTAAGCAAGTTTCTAGCCCTCGTGTTTGGCGAAAAGCTTGCAACTGTGACTCAAGTGCATCCAAAAGGCTCAGAAGAGAATCCCCAATTTTACTATTTTTAAAAATCTCATGATTTTGGCAGGGCCTGAGTGATTTTTGAATGCTTGAAGTTGGCAGTGCTGTCCATTAATTTAATACAGCCATTTAAATATTTAAATTAATTGCAGAATGTCAATGACCCTCACCATGCTCTTCTTCCAGAGGACTGGACATTCTCCACAAATGTATATAATAAATGAAACATTAAATGATAAACACCATCTTCTTCTCTAACTTTGAAGGAAAGTAAAAATATAACTTTCTTGCATTTAGCAGCAGCTGTTTAGTTGGTTGGTATTAAAGCGATTGGCAAATATGGCAGCAATTTATCCCTTGTAATAACTGCAAGCTGCTATTTTAGGTTCATAAAAATGTAGTAACAAAATATTGTAACAAACAGAATGCAACTATTTCATGAACCCTCATAAAAATAGCAGTGTGGCATTTTGTCGTGTGCGCTGGATGTCTGCTTGCTGAAGTCTGCTCTGTGCTTTTGGACAGAGGGAAGAAGCCCAGCTATATTGGTCCAGTAGAGTCAGGCAGCCTGTCACATAACACAGCCATAAATTGGAGTTCATTACAGGCTACGTTCCCCTAATTGCAAGACAGATCACCTTTAATGTCCTGCCAGAGGAGATACTGGAACATCCCGGCTTGAACTTCCAGGGAGCTCTGGAAGATGTTTGAAGTTACACACCCATCAACATTCAGATGTGGTGGTTGGCTTCTCCGGAACCTCGGCTGCCTAAATTGAGACCAGAGATAGCTCTGGGTATGTAGGAGTCTAGGCAAATCACTGCCATGGAATTTTTCTCTCATCTCTCTAAAAGCCAGAAGATAAAAATAAGCAAATGCTCACATTACCTTTCTGCCAGGTGTTGTTGGAAGCAACAAGGACCAGGTTCAAATGCCGCAGGGTCCCTCTTAAAATGGTCAGTTCAAGCGCTCACCCAGGATTCTAGGATCACTAACTACTTTCTCTGTGTGCCCTTAACAGGCAGTACTTCCACCCTCACAAGCAATGAGCCGGTGTATGAAACAAGGAAAAACTTCTCAGGAGAAAAGGGAATGCAACTTCGGAAAACACAGCAATTATGTCGACATGAATAAGTAAACTACTTCCCCATGGTAACTTTGGCTGTAGTCTGTTAACTCGGTCCCCCACCCATTCATGTGAATGTGCAGTAGGCAAGTGCCCTTTAATACCTCCCTTCCCCTTTCTCCATCTACTAACCCCCACTCATGGTTTGGGGTCAGTGGGTAGCATAGTCCCAGAGTCCTGAGGTGTAATCGGGGAGTCCTGTCTCCAGTCCTTTGGGAAATGCTGCCTGATCCTGTCTTGAGGCTCCACCAGCTAACATAGAGAATTCAGCTTTATATAGGCTCTGTCTACACTTGCAGTGAGAGGTGTGATTCCCAGCTCATGTAAACACACTTGCACTAGCTCTCTTTGAACTAGTGTGCTAAAAATAGTAGTGTAGCCCTGGCAGCCTGGGCAGCAGCAAGCTGGTGAAGGACCTCTCCACAGCAGGGTTTAATGCCACCCACTATTTTCAGTTTTTATTCATAGGGAGGAATTGTCCCCTTCTTGTGAAGCTGCAAGTATCAATCAGAGTGGAAAATAGTTGGTAGAGTTTTTTGTAGTGGCAAAGGTTGAACAAGGAGGATGATGAGCAGTAAACCATCTGACAGAGCGCAGGAGGACTTCATCACAGATGGCCATCAAATGTTGTTTATCCAATGAAAGGAATTCTTTAAGCCTATGAATAAACAATGCAATTTTCTTGGTTTCTAGGCATCCAAATAATGAAAGGTTAATTAATGTAAGAATGTAGTTTACTGTATTGATGGTCAGCTGGTTCCACTAACATAAGAACTGACTCAAACTTTCCACCAACCCCAAGTGAATCTGGGGTTTGGGTCAAGAAAGTTAAAGTAACTTCTGATATTTTCCCATCTCTCTGCACATTGTAGTTGCAGCCAGGAGCAGAAGCAAAAGTGATTAAATACTGTGAGATGTTCTCTTCACATGGCATTTTCAACTGGACCAGAAGAAAAAATGGCCAGAAATGTTTCAGGAGAGCCTTTCCTTATGAGGTTGCCAGTCCATTTCTGCAGACCCAGGAGTTGAGACATTTCGAAACTGTGGGGTGCTTAGATAAATCAAAACACTTCAATGCTCTTGTGATTCATCCACCTGAACATGTTGTTAGAAGTGGGTCAAGAGGCAAATTTCAGCTTCGGAGCCAGCTTTTGATCACTCCAAATCTCAAGACTGTCTGGATCCAAGATTCTGATTCGGCCCCATCTTTTGCGATATGCAAGATAGTCCCACTCCTTATGTTCTCCAAGGCTTTGATCCGAGGATCAGTAATGTAGCTCTCAACCCTTCAAGGACCAAAGATGTGACACTGTCCTTTTTAATGAGTGATTGGGACCCAAATTAAGGCTCACAGTATGAAAAAGAATGACTCTTGAAAGTATGTCTCATTATTTCGGATGTCAAACATTTTACAGGGAAATCAGAGATCAGAGGAGATTTGTGGGGAACAGTGGTGAATTTGGATCCCAGGAAGTGATGTTCTGTACCTCGTCACATGGTGCAATGGAGCATAGGGTGATTAGCAGCAAGGATACAGTGATGTGACATCAGCTTTGATTGCTACAGTAATGAGCTTGTGAAAGGCGAGACTGCGTCTACCTCAGAAGTGTCAGTTGCATGTCACACGTCCCTGGAGATATAAACCTGTCAAGGATGTATGATTGTGGACACAAATTAATACTAATGTTATTTTGTATTATGAGATAATAGCTGTGAAACTCGTTAATTTTCAGATGAATTTCACTCTAAGAGTTTGGCCTCATTTGAAACTCTGGATCAAACCCATCCAAACCAAAACCAAAAATAAAAGGTTAAGCTTCCTCCTCATCTACAACGGGCTAAATGAAAAGAGACAAGAGCTGGGTAGCAATTGGTTTCCTGGCCCACAAACATTTCTGAGATTACAGAAGCTTTTCCTGTCCCATATTAGAAAAGTCAAAATCTTGAAAACTTTCATGAACTGAACATTTGAAAAAAAAATGGGGGTTCAATCAAAATGTTTCATTTCAATAATTGTGTAACACTACACTGTGATTTCAGCCATTTTTTAAAAAAACTGCAGGTAGCTTAAATTTTGACAATTTTGAAATTTTTTCAACATTTTTTTTGAGTCAAGAAATTTGTTGAATCTGCCCGTTTCCTGTGAAAAAAGTTTTGGTTTCAACAAATTGGCATTTCTCAACAAAAAAGGTTCGATCGAAAATTTCCTGACCAGCTCTAGAAGAGTCTTATCCTCAACGTCTGTTTACCATTTGCAGCTATTTATTGAGTTTTCTCAGGTATAAATTCTGTGCCGGTTTTCCACCTGAAACCTCATTTATGCCCTGATTGTGCAAACACTGAAGCATGTGCATAATTTTATTCATATGAATAATTGCTGTTCATTTCAGAGGGACTACTCACATAAGCAACATTATGTATGTGATTGAGTGTTTAATGGATTGGCACCTTAAACTGTATTTCCAAAATGTCTTATTTACTTGTAGATTTCTGAAAATACAGGCTCATCTTCTCAAGGGTTACAATCTGCATGTAGACTTGATAGAGTCCCTCATGCTCACTAGGGATCTAATTTACACAGACTAAAGCAATTTGATTTAAAGATGATCTACCAGGACAAAAACGTGATTGGTGAAAAGTTTGTTAAATAAATAGGATGAGTCCACTCCATGGGTATTCACAGTGGGTGATAAATTAGAGCTGGTCAAAACATTTTTGATTTCTTTGCTATCAAATGTGAAATGATTCACAGAAACATACCGGTTTTGATGATGACTTAGTTAGGAGTAGCAGCTGTGTTAGTCTGTATCCGCAAAAAGAAAAGGAGGACTTGTGGCACCTTAGAGACTAACAAATTTATTTGAGCAGAAGCTTTCGTGAGCTACAGTTCACTTCATCGGATGCATAGGAAAGTTTCTCAGGTCCAGGAAAGAGAGACAGAGACTTTCTGTAGTCTGGTGGTAATGGTTAGTTGATAAAGCACCTTCTGTTATCAACTGCCAGATATCATTTAGGCTAAAATTTGAGAAATGTTTTTGAATTTGTCAACATTTTCACAAATAATCCACCGGTCGTATGAAGACCCATGAATAACAAACATGTAATTAAGGTTGGCCGGAAAACCACCATTCCATTGTTTTCATTCTGATGTGGAATGAAGACCTTTTGAAAGTCTTGGCAAAAAAGAGACTGACACTGTAAACTCATGGTTAGATCACTAGCCTCAGATATGAAAGAACCACATTCAAGTCCCTGCTCCAAATCTGGCAGAGCACATTAACTTCATTATTTGATATTTATTTATTATTCTCAGTCATCCAATCAGGAAGCAGAAACAATACCATGTGACCTAGGTGACCAATCACACACCAAAACAGAGGCAAAACAAATATTTCACCAATAGTCCATAGCTTGAAATTTATTCACATAAACTATTTGCTGACCGCTTGCAAACACTGGATCAGAACTATAGCTAGTTGGGAAGCAGATTTTTTAGCTGTGAAAAATTTTGATGAAAGCAAAAAAAGTTCATTTTCATCAAAATATTTTTTAGAATATTTTCAAATTTCTTGTTGAAAAACCAAAAACCTACAACATTCCCCCCGCCCCGCAAGTTTTCAACAACTGACCATTTTTGGCTGAAACTCACCACATTGTTGGCTTGAGGCTGAATTTTTTTGGTTTTTAGTTGCTGAAAACTGAAAAAAAATGTTGATATTTTTTCAGATGTTGTTACTTTGTTTTGCTTTTTTAACAAAGACACAATGTTTTTGTCAAAAATGAAAACTTTCCATGGAAACTTCCATTTTGACAACAAAGCCATTTTGTGTTTAAAAACAAACACAGACACAGCAGGGTGAGGGCAAAAATGAAAGCAGAAAATATTTCATTTCAGTTTGAAGCAAATCGATGGTTTTGTTTTGAGCTTAGTTGATAGCAAACATTTCTTTCTGATGAAATTTCAGAGAACATAAAATAACATAAAAATTATTTTGTTTTCTTTGATTTTTTCCCCAAAGAAAACAATTGCCATTTCCCTGCCATGTCTAATAAAGATTGTGTTGCATCTGACTCAGAACAGAGTCGGAAAGCCCCCGCCTAGCCATTCATAACCTGAGGAGTGCTCTCTGCCAATCCCATTCCCTAGAAGTCTAAGTACGAAACCTTCGTTTCCCCTTCGCCCACCCATAACTTAGCACAGGGCTGCTACATCCTGTTGCTGAGGTACCTGATGTTTGGTACCTGAAGCAATACAGAGAAAGACTGATCACCTTAACTAAACCCTTAACTAAAGTAGCCTCAAACACTTGGCCTTTGAAGCTAACCAGAAATGCTATAATAAACTCAACTTGGAATATAATTTAGTTCTATTCTGAAGGTGTATCACAGCCACCAGTGGAAACGTGAGTTGGGACGGTGTCATCTTGCTGCAGTATTATGCTGTCACCAGAAATACTTTCTCTGATTGGAGACCTTTCTCTGGGGTCCTGGCTGACTAGACTTCCTTTGTTAAGATGCACTGTTGCCTGCCACTCCCCTTAAGCCAAGACTGTGGACAGTAGGGAACCAGGGCTGTGGACCTCTAACTTTGGTGAAGGAAGGAAGAGATCTGGGGGATGATTCTGGCCCCAGCTCCTGTCCCTGTGTGCTGCTGCAAGAGAAGCATGCTGGGGCCCATGATGCCAGCTTCTAGTGCCCACTTTTTACATTTTCATACAAGCACCTTTGGGCTTTCTCCCCTGCTGCCCCTCAGGCTTGGGAGGAGCTCCCCATAATCATTAGCAAAACCGCCTCATTATCCTCCTTCAAATCCCTCTTTAAAACTCTCCTTTGCCACGAGGCCTACAAAAATCTCGACAGTACTTAGGCTGCTGGCGTGCCTAGGCCATTGCCCATCATGCTGGCCCATACTGCCTTGTTGTTTCCTTGTACTCCCCCGTCTGTCTGTACCTTTCCATTCTCTCTTGCCTGGTACTTAGATTGTCTGCTGTCTCTTTGTGTTAGGCAGTGGACAAACAGTGGGCTCCTGCTCCATGACTGGGGCACTGAGATGCTATGGTAATAAAGTGATAAATAGCCAGGGTAAAAGCAGGAGCATTATAGAGCTGAGGTAAGCAGACTTACGCCACACCCCCTCACAAGCTCCTCTGCGGGGGCAGCAGGGAGTGGGAGGGGTGCACACATTGTGCTGAGTTCAATGTGGGATGCTGCGCTGCTGGGCAGCTCATAGGCAGCCTGAGGGAGGCGGTTAAAAGTTAGAGCCATCCCTGGGGGTTTGTTCTGTAGGCCACTGGGGGCTGTTTCAGCCTGGGGTCTGGATAGCGGCAGCACAGCACTTACCCCTCGGGTTTGCTTTACAAGTAATAGCTGGAGAACTACTTATAAAGTGACATTGTGATGGGGGCATCAACCCCACGCTGGGCCAGAAGGGGTTAATGAGAGCCTGTGGGCTCAATCTGCCCCACCCTGCTACACCTGCAGTGGGGGTCAAGCCTAGAGGGAGGTGTCAAAGGGCTGAACCCAGCTCAGGTGTGGGCTGATGAGGAAGGAGAGCAGATCTCTGATTCTCAGGCAGTGAGGGAAGCCTGGCTGGAGGCAGGTAGACTTGTGACTGAGACCCCAGGAGGCTTGGGAAGGAACACAGCAGGAGGGGAATCTGCTTAGGGTCCCCTGTGCTAGTGGAAGGAACTGCAGGGAGCAGGAAGACTCCTGCTGAGTCAGGGGCTGCCCTGCTAGGGGACTAGAGAGAACTTGCCAGCAGCAGAGCCAGTGGGATGGCAGGTAAGTGCTAAGAAGCTCCGCAGCGAGCCGTGAGCCTGGGAAGTGGCTGTGGCAAAGGCCCGAGGCTGGGCAAGGTAAGAAGTAGTCCAGGAAGGTAGTATGGGCTCGACTGCTGATTAAAGGGCCCCTAGACAGGAACCCCGTAGAAAGGGTGGCCTGAGATCCCCTACAGGTGGCCCACTGAGGAAGGTGGGGTAGAAACCCCAAAATCAGGGGGTAAGGATTAATGAGTCCAGAGTTGGGCCCAATGTGAGGTGGATGGACTGTTTGTTGGACTACTGGTTTACTCCCCAAGGGGTGGGACTCCGTGTGACTTGGCCAGAGGGTTGAGCTACAAGAGGGAAGCAGAGCACCGCAGAGCTGGGGCAGGGGGCACCAAGGAAGGGAAGCCTGCCCTGCCATCCTCTGCCACAAGGGGACACACCGGCTGGTGAGTCACACTCACACAGATGTATATGGACTAGTTGCAATTGTCATACGGTTTCCCCCAGTGTCCTTTCTCTCTGCTGGCTGAGCGTGCCCACAGCTCAGTGAAACTTGCATTTTTTTTACATGAAGGGTGTTGCCCTTTTTAAAAAAGTTCACAGGAGTGAGACACGAATAGCACTGGGCTGGGTAGACTTCCCTCTCCCTGGCCCCAGCTTACCAACTGCCTCTCACATTGGATCTGCATTATCTGTGCGATTAGAGTCTCTATGAGTCGTAGCCCAGACCTGAAATGCCAGGTGCTATTCCAGCTCTGAGCGCCTCGTGCAGTTTTCCCAGTGCATGGTGATCACAACCTACAGTACCTCTGCCAACACACACAAATCCTGACCTCTAACGCCCTCTGCCATTCCATTTGTGAGTCCCTAACTCAGATTGGCCTGTTGCTTTATGAATAAGTTAAAGGATTAGCAGTAGAAAACTACTCCCAGGGGAAGGATGGGCTAAGGAAGTGGCTAGGGCGCTATCCCATGAGTTGGGTGACCCAGATTCAATTCCCTGCTCCACAACAGGCTCCCAGTGTGACCTTGTGTAAGTCACTTAGCCTCTCTGTGCCTCCATTTCCATAGGTAACGATGGGGATGCAGCACTTCCCTACTCCCAAGGGTGTCATGAGGATAAATACCCCGAAGATTGTGAAGTGCTTTGAGATCTACTGAAAAACAGCACTATAGAAAAGCGATATTGTTAATACTCGGCTTGTAAGCTCTGTGGAGCAGTGACTGCCTTTTAGGTCTATGTTTGTGCAGCACCTAGCACAGTGGGATCCTGGTCCAGGACTGGGGTCTCCCAGGTACTAACACAGTAATACAGAATAATAAAAGCTTTGGCCCCCTACCCCAACAACCTGCCTCTAGAAGGAATTGGAATGCCCCCTTGACAGATAAAAGGGAAATTCTTTCTCCCTGGTCATTGGCCTCTTTGCTAAGATTGCCAGCAGGGAGGCCAAGGAGTGGTAATGGGTTTTGTGATTGTGGTCACGTGTCCGTTAGGAGGCGGGCTGAGACCAGCTCATTCCACGTAAGTCAGCAAACAGCCACCAAGTGGAAGCAGGTTTCAGTTACTGCGCCTCTGACCTGAACTGTGACCTGGGTGCAGAAGGCCTTGTTAGAGCTTGAAAAATTCTGTGAAAGTCTTTTTGAAACTTTCAGCCAGAGAAGAGTGGCAATATTTTTCATAGCTTTGTAAGGCCAGAAGGGACCGCTATGATCATCTATTCAAACTGCTGGCATAAAACAAGCCAGAGAATTTCACCTAGGAATATCTGCATTTACCCACAACGATTTGTCGTTGAGCCAGAGCATATTTTTTAGAAACAGCTTAAGCTTTGATTGAAATATTCCATATGCTGAAGAATTTACCACATCCCATGGTAAGCTCTTCCAGTGGCTAATTACCCTCATTTAAAATTTGAATCATATTTCCTGCTTCAATTTTGCTGACTTCACCTTCCAGCTATTGGAGCTCATTGCACCTTGCTCTGCTGTTTCAAAGAGCCCTCTAGAATCCAGCACCTTCTCCTTGTGTGGGTAACAATAGACCTATGTTAGCAAGAGCAAACAGAGATGACATAGAAATAGAACTTTTCAAGAACAGGTTGCACATACACCTGCCAGGGATGTTTTAGGTGTACTTGGTCCTGCTTCAGTGCAGGGAGTTGAACTAGAGGACCTCTCATGATCCCTTCCAGCCCGACACTTCTGACATTTATTTAAAAAAAACAATTGTTCTTTCTGTCTTGCACCCCGCCTGCTTGTACCTTTGGAATGGCAACTCCTCGGGGCATGGACTTGTTCCTCCTTTGGTGCACTTCCCCAATATACTTTCACAGTGCTAGTATAATTACATGACAATAAGGTGTTCCCATTGATTACACTCAGTAGTCATTCTGCCCTGGGGTCAGCCAAGGCCTAGCTCCATTCAGAAAAATTAGTAAATATAATCAGAGCAAAACAAACTTGCGTTCCTCCCACATCTATTCACAGCTGTCAGTTTGATGGAATATTTGATCCAGATAGGCAGGTTTCACTTGAGACAACTGCTCTGGTGACTCAACTTGTACAGTGCACATTGCACAAGGGGCTCTAAAAGCAGCAATGGGAGCTCATTAACCGCTTGGTGACCAAAGCTCAGCACTGAGGGTTTCACTGGGGGGCAGTGTGTCCTAGTGGATAGTGCACTGGGGTGGAGTCCGAGTGATGTGGGTATTCTCAGCTCTGCCACTGGTCTGCTGGGTGAACTTGGGCAAGTTACATCAGCCTCCGTTTCCCTATCTGTAAAATGAGGATGATGCTACTGACCTCTGTAAAGTGCCTTGACCTCTATAGATTAAAAGTGCATTATAAGAACTAGGTGGTGGTATTATTTTTTCAGATTTGCTCTTATTTTGAGGCAGATCCTGCATGAATGCAGTCAATGGGAGTTTTGCCATTGGCAAGAGTAGAAGCAGGAGCAGGCCCTTGAATGCATTTTAACCTATGAGGTCTGATTCTCCGTTGCCCCAAACCTTGTCCAATGACAGTGCAAAATGGTGTGAAATGATGCCAAAGCAGAAAGATAGTGTTCTACGTGCACCGTGCACTAGTGTAAATGACTGCATAAGGTGAAGGCCCGGTAATGGGAAATTGGGCCAATGGTGCATTCCACTGTCCCATCTAAAATGTCGACCTAGATGCAACGCTGCTTTTGCTGCCCTGTTGCCCAGTGCATACAAACAAGGACCGTTCTTGGGAAACACTATATTTTCTGTAGCTTTACAGAGACAAAAATCCCTGGGAAGAATGTGGGATGACACTACAGTTATAAAATTCATAGCTGGAATTTTGCCAGATCCTAAATCAGAGGACGCGGCAGGTGAGAAAAGAGTGTGTTGCATTTAATACAGTACAGACAGCTAATATAGGAGACAGTTACTGATTTGAGGGAGCAAGAGTTGAAGTTGGTGTTAGAATAAGTTAGGGTTTTAAGATCCTTTTCTTTGCATTCACTTAACGTTTGTGTGCAGCTACAGGAGAATAATTGACGTGTACTTCCTTAGATTTGTCTTCATTTCCTCCAGAAGAAGTTGCCCTGTAAATTCTTGTCAGACCACAAAATGTGTGGATTTGTTTATAAAACCTTGCAACAGGGCTTATAAGGTCCCCTCCTGGAGAATGGCTGTGGTTCTACAGTGCAGACCCAGACTATGCATATAAAGGAGGCTGGGCTATTTCTGGGCACTCTTCCTGTAAGATTTAGCATCCCTTCCTTGAAAAATTAGGTGTTTGTTTTATGAGCCAGCCACATCCCCACCAGACCCCAACCATGCTCCTTGTCTCCATTCTTTACACTACCTTGGCTAATGAACTCTGTTTACATAGTTAAGAGCATATATGCCATTGCTTTGAAAGCAGAGTGTGCCAAGATTTAGTCCTTCCCTGAAGATACAGGTTGATCATCCTCTCTTTAAAGAGTTTGTCATCAAAGGGCTGTTTCTCTTCAAAGAATTCTTTGTCATCATCTGAGCTCAGGATGGCGTGGGGGCAGGTTTTGGACATGGTTAGGAGATTGCATGCTGAAGATATTTTTTTTTGGCAGCATAGGAGTAGCTGTCTGAAGGTTTCTGTGTTTTGGGACCTGTTCTGTCCAACATTCATAAATGACTTGGGAAAGGGGGTGAACAGTGAAGTGGCAAAATTTGCACATGATACAAAATTTCACAAGATAGTTAAGTCCAAAGGTAACTGTGAAGAGTTATAAAGGGATCTCAGTAAACTGGGTGACTGGACAACAAAATGGCAGATGAAATTCAATGTTGCTAAATGCAAAATAGTTCATTTTGGAACAGATAATCCCAACTACATACAAAATGATTGGGTCTAAATTAGCTGTTATCACTTAAGAAAGAGATCTTGGAGTCATTCTGGATAGTTTTCTGAAAACATCCACTCAATGTTCAGCAGCAATCAGAACAGCTAACAATGTTAGGAACCATAAGAAAAGGGATAGATAATAATACAAAAAATATCATAATGCCATATATAAAATCCATGATATGTGAGTCTCACATATAAAATCCATGGTATGCCCACATCTTGAATACAGTGTGCAGTTCTGGTTGCCCCATCTCAAAATGCATATATTAGAAAGGCAACAAAAATGATTAGGAGGTATAGTACAGCTTCCATATGAGAAGAGATTATAAGGACTGGGACTGTTCACCTTAGAAAACAAACAACTGAGGAGAAATATGATAGAGGTCTATAAAATCATGAATGTTATGGAGAAGGTGAACAGGGAAATGTTATCTAGCTCTTCACATAACACAAGAAGCACCCAGTGAAATTAATAGGCAGCACAATTAAAACAAGCAAAAGGAAGAAGTACTTCACACAATGCACAGGCAACCTGGGGATGATGTGAAGGCCAAAAGTAGAACTGGGTTCAAAAACGAGTTAGATAAATTGAAAAAAATCGGTTTGTTTAGTCTGGAAAAGAGAAGACTGGGAGGGGACATAACAGTTTTCAAGTACATAAAAGGTTGTTACAAGGAGGAGGGAGAAAAATTGTTGTTCTTAACCTCTGAGGACAGGACAAGAAGCAATGGGCTTAAATTGCACCAAGAGAGGTTTAGGTTGGACATTAGGAAAATCTTCCTAACTGTCAGGGTGGTTAAGCACTGGAATAAATTGCCTAGGGAGGTTGTGGTATCTGCATCATTGGAAATTTTTATGTCAGGGATGGTCTAGATAATACTTAGTCCTGCCATGAGTGCCGGGGACTGGACTAGATGACCTCTCGAGGTCCCTTCCAGTCCTATGATTCTATGGAATTCATGGAGGATAAGTTTATCAATAGCTATTAGCCAAGATAGTTAGGGATGCAGTCCCGTGCTCTGGGTGTCCCTAAACCTGCAACTGCCAGAAGCTGGGACTGGAGGATAGGGGAAGGATCCTTTGTCCTCTTGGAGAAGGTGTGGCATTTCCCAGGCGTTCCCAGGGTTGTGAGGCACCTCGCTACCATCTGTCCTTAGCGTCAGGAACCCTGGCCTGGGCCTGCTGTGGGTCAGCTGAAGGTCAGCTCCCCAACCCCATTGGCCCCTGGTAATATAAGCCCTGCCTTCCAGGCATCTGCAGGCCCTGCTCTCTCTGTACAGGTTGACAATAGGCGCACACCAGGCCCTGAGCCCTCAGAGCATTCCTGTCATGGGATCCACTTACTGCCAGAGGCGCCACCTCCTGGCCGCTCTAGGGGATCCGCTCCTTCCATGTCTGGGACCCCTTCTGCTGCTTACTGCACACTGTGTTGCTGTTCTCCCTCTCTCTCTGCAGCCCCTCTCTCACTCCAGGCACTGCAGCCTCCTCTTTGTGAACTGGCCCTATGGCCGGGTCACTCTCCATGTTTCCCCCATGTGAGCTACCAAAGTCTCTCTTGACAAATGGGCTCAGGCAGTCTTCCTGCTCACTGCCCATCTGGTGCCATTTCCTCAGTGGCTAGCAGGAGAACACAGGCCCACCCTCTACTCCGGGTTCCATTTTAGGTGCCCTCTAATCTGCAGCCAAGGTCTGCACTCCTATTCTTTGCTGTTTTTTCCCCCGAGCCTTTCCACCATTCTGGATTTCCCCACTCTCTGGGTTTGCCAGTCCAAACTCCCTCCTCCCAGGGAGTAACTGAAGACTACTCTCTACAGCCCCAAACACACTTCATAGAATCATAGAATATCAGGGTTGTAAGGGACCTCAGGAGGTCATCTAGTCCACCTCCTGCTCAAAGCAGGACCAATCCCCAATTTTTGTCCCAGATCCCTAAATGGCCCCCTCAAGGATTGAACTCACAACCCTGGGTTTAGCAGGCCAATGCTTAAACCACTGAGCTATCCATCCTCCCCCTGCAGCTTAATTGGGCCTGCCTGGCCTACCTCAGCTCTCTCAGAGCCAGTCTCGGCGGGGTAGGAGGGGGCAACCATAATAGCCCACCTGGAGTGCCCAACCCCTGATCCCGTGGACCCTCATAGAATTCACAGACCCACTACTCCCCAAGGAATAGTTCACACCAGTTTACTGGCTATGCCTCAGGCTCACCATTCTGCTCAACATAGCACTGAGACAGGTTTATAGTAAAAACAAGGAGAAGTATATTTAAGCAAGTAGAACTAATAGAAACAAAAGGATGACACATAACATAAAATCATAACTCGCTTTCTAGAGTCTAAATTTAACTAACAAGACATTGTCATGTCAGATAGAGCTAAAGCTCACCCAAAATTCTTCCATCGTATCCATTCATGAGACAAATCATACTGTCCATTTGCCTCCTCAGTGGAAAGATCCCCCGTGTCTCTTGTGCAATCCCAGAGATATCACAACAGTCCTCTGATCTTTATTCATCAACAGGACACTTGGGCCTGATTGTTCTTCCCTGTGGCCTTCCTCTCTTCTTGGCCTTGTGATCTTTTAATTAGCTTTTGGCTGTGCACACAGATAGCCTTACCTTGGGAGATTCATAGTGCGCAGCATACCCTGGACCAAACAGAAAGAATTGTCTCCTAACCCCTGCCTGAACATAATCTGTCCAAGGCTGATCCCCTCCAGGCCTGGCAGTCAGGATGAAAACCACATTTTATTTATAAATGTAGCAAATCTGAGCTGGAATCATAGAGGCCCACTGCATGTATTGACAGAGGCACTGTTCAAGGTAAGAGTTCACCCATGTGTAACCATCCCCGAGTTAACGTGCAGAAAGCAGGCAGGAGAGCAAAACTACTCATGAAAAAGATCATTGAATATATTCTCTTTTTGTGCTACTTTACATTTCTCTGGTACCTTTTGCCCAGTCCACTTTATAAGCGTTAACTAAGTGAGTCTCACCTCACCCCAAAGAGTGATGTATCATCTTCCCCATTTTACAAAGGACGAAACTGAAGCACAGAGAAGTGGATTAGGTGACTTGAGTAAGGTCACAAAGTGAGTCCATGCCAGAACTAAGACTAGAACCCAAGTCTCCTAGCTCCCAGCTTTGGACCTTAACACCGGTAATACCCTCTGCACATAATTTTTAAATGGTTATTTCTGAAAAATCTTCTACTGAGGACTTTTTGTCCAGCCTTGGCATCATCACAAATGCAAAAAAGGAAACTGTGAAACAGCTGTTCAAGTTTCCAAGTACGCCACACGTGACTGGCGCTGTGTCAGAAAGCACAGTCCAGCCCATATAAACCATGAGTCGTTGAACGGGGGCCCCATCTGTAAACACGAACATTG
Source organism: Lepidochelys olivacea (assembly GCF_965140295.1). Classification (NCBI taxonomy): domain Eukaryota; kingdom Metazoa; phylum Chordata; order Testudines; family Cheloniidae; genus Lepidochelys; species Lepidochelys olivacea. The sequence continues at coordinate 21,102,293 of NC_140424.1, forward strand.
GCAGCTAGTGTTCACAAAGTCTCAGAGTTGTAAATTGTTCCCTGATGCTTTAATTTAGCACAGAAATTAAAATCGGATTGGGCCAGGTTTTATGGTCCTTGCCTAGTTTTAACTCAAACTCCCATTGCCTGAATAAGCTATGGATAAAACCTGATCCAGAACGTGAAGCCAAACCTTGTTTCCACTGCAAACAGGGTAAGTTCCATCCGTCAGACTGACCCCATGTTGTCATTATGCCTGGAACGACAGCGCTACAATTACCTTTGTTTCCCTGGTAATCTGCTCTTCCGTGCATCCACTGAGAATGGAAACCAGATGAGACCTGGTATCTTGGTTGAACACATTGTTCGTTACATGGGCTCTGAAAACACCATTGAGCCAATTATTAGGTTCCCAGTTTGTGTGCAAATATCTAAAGGCATGGATGAAAGAGGAAAGAGCCTTTTAAAGCTCTGAGCCAGTGTAGCAAGTCCTGAGACCATGTGGCATCTAAGGACAACGTATCTTTAGCAAATGGCTTCTGTTCCTGGCGTGGTCTGACTGGGTGATAAACTCACTAATAGAACTGCTAGGAACATTGTTGATTAAATGAAATTCATCAAATTGGAAACATTTCTTGGAGATACATGTTTCAATAGAGTCTTTTAAAGAGCAGTTCTATTGTGTTTTATAGCCCAGTGGTTCTGGTACTAGCCTGGGTGTGAGACACCAGGTTCAAGTCCATGCTCTGTCTGATTGTCAGTAATCTGGGATGAATCAGACAGAATAGGAGCTTGTCTTTAATATCCCCAGCTAGTGCCCAAACCACCAGGCTATAGAGCATCTGACACAAGTATTCTTGCTATTCCTGGCTGAAAAGCTCAGGTTTTGATCTGAAAACCAACATCTCAACACAATTCTGTTTTCACAAAAACCTTCAAAGGGTCCTGTATTTGATTCAGTGCAGAACAAAAGCCAACTCTGAAGCTTCTAAAGTTGCCATGAGATGGAACTGTTGTCCTCCTGACCGCTCTGCTCAAGTAACAGGGCAGGTTAACAAGAACCATCCCGTGCTGGGCTGAAACTAACCACTTCCTCAGTATAAAGGTCTACATCTTTCTCTAGCAGGTAACACTTTCCTGTAATAGCACTAAGACACAATATCCACTTCTTAGGAGAGAGGCAGTGTGGTCTAGTGGACAGGGTTGTGGTGTGAGACTCCAAGAGACCTGGTTTCCAGGTCAGGTCTGACCTACTCTGTGACCGTAGGCAAGTTGCTTTATGTCTCTGTGCCTTGTCTAGTTAGACTGTAAGGTCTTTGGAGAAGAGGTTGTCTGTCTATTTGTACAGACCCTCACACAACAGGGCCCTGACTGGGATTGCAGGCCTGTAGATGCTGCTGTGTAAGCTAATTGCATCTATATTCCATTATTGCCAGCTCCAAACATTCAAAAATCAAGGCGTAAAAATCTTTGTTTTTCATTTTTTGAGGTCAAGTTTTTCAAGACTCTCTCTGCAGCCATGAGGGCTAGAAACTTCTTTTTAATGAAAAATTAAAATTCTTGCATGACTCTGGGGGCTGGAGCTCTGAGTAAAACACCAAAAATCAAAGAGTCGGCAATCTTGGATGGATGGTCCTTGGTTGAGCTTTGTTCCATGGCGCATATCTGATGGCTGCACCTTCTCTCTTACTCCAATTTCTTCTCTGTCGGAGTGACTCAGAACCAGTCCTTGCACCCAGATGCCCCTGTATATCGAAGAAGTTTGGGTCCTGACACTGACTTGCTGTGAGAGCCAGCAGTTTTGGTACGAACATCTACAGTAATAATGCTTGGCACTTGAGCAAATCAACCTTCACAACTGTCCTTGTGAAGGAGATGTGAGCTATATGATCCCCATTTTACAGATGGTGAAGCTGTGCCAAGAGCCACAGGAGTTAGTTCCAGTAATGGTACTGGCACTCCGGTCCTAGCTGGCTCCCAGTCTCATGTTCAGACTATTAGATCACATTTTCTTCTAGCGGAGTGACTGTAATGTGGAGCTCTCAGAGCAGACCTGCAATACTTGTTAATAGCAGAGAAGGGCTCAAGTTGAAAACTTCAGATCTGGTTACAAAGTTGTGCACCTCTAGTTTGGCCCAGTATATGGATAGGGGCTGTTTACAAAATGTGGATATGGCTTCAGATGCGGGAGTGTCTGGATCTGGAGTTTTGGTTCAATCCATTATAGACTTAAGGAGCATTTGAGAAATCTGGACCTGGATCTGACATTGGATTTTGAACATTCCCTACATTCAGATCCATTGCTGGTCTTCGCCTTTAGCAATGATGCTCTTATGTGTGTGTCCTCATTACAAATTCTTTGCACAGAGAGGGGAAGGGAAGTGTTCCACTGATTTGCAGATTTCTTCTCATTTAAATATTTATCACATTTAGGTCTAAGAGAAATGTCAGGCACCTAAAATGAAGCTTGTGACCAGTTTGAGTAATTTTGCAAGATCATTTCACAGCCAGTCTCACGAAGATGCACATTGTTCACCACTTTAATTTCCAAAACCTGTCAAACTTTGGGGCAAAGGGAGAAATGTAGCTAAGATTTTTAAATTGAGGGTAGAGATGAATAAGAGGGTGTGATGTTGGCAGACCAGGTGCCAGCACATGCCAAGGCCATGGGCCACACTGAACACTGACAAATGCATAGCTGGAAACCAGTCTGGCCCACCTGTGAGTTAGTATAGTTAAAATAGCTAATAGTATTTAGTGTTTAGACTTTATGGAATTCTGATAGGATGCTGCATGTATTAATCCGATTTATAATATTTACATCCCATGCTACGAGGTAATACTTAAGAGATTGCTCTATAACTGTAAAACGTTTGTTCTGAATCTCTATAACTTACCAAACTGACCTGGGTAAGTGACTGGCCCTCTGGGACCAGGAATAATCTGAATATTTTGTGATCTTTGATGTAAAGTGACCATCTGTCAGAGTCAAGCTTGCCTGAGTGGCACAACAGAGGAATGCCTGAAGGGACTGTCTGTGACTCCATGTTAAGGAATAGCTACATTTGATGGAATGAAATGGGGTTAAGGCTGTATAGTGCCTGAGGAGTTTACACTTGGTACTTGGTTGGCGAAACCTAAGTTTAGAACTCACAACCAATTTGGGGTTTGTGCCTTGCTTCTTCACAGTCTGTCCTGAGGTTGGGATTTTCACTCGTGAGTCACTCCAGATAGCATGACATGGGGGACATGATAGAGGGATACCAAATAATGAAAGGGATAAAGAAGGTAAAGTGTGCCCTCTTATTTACCTTTCATCATAATACATAAGAACATTGGAACGTAAGAACAGCCATATTGGTTCAGACCAAAGGTCCATCCAATCCAGTATCTGTCTTCCAACAGTGGCCAATCCCAGATGCCTGAGAGGGAATGAACAGAACAGGCAATCATCAAGTGACCCATCCCCTGTCACCTGTTCCCTGCTTCTGGCTAGGGACACCATCGCTGACCATCCTGGCTAATAGTCATTGATTGACCTATCCTCCATGAGTTTATCTAATTCTTTTTTGAACCCTGTTATGTCTTGACCTTCACAACATCCTCTGGCAAAGAGTTCCACAGGTTGACTGTGTGTTGTGTAAAGAAATACTTCCTTTTGTTTATTTTAAAGCTGCTGCCTATTATTTTCATTTGGTGACCCCTACTTCTTGTGTTATGAGAAGGAGTAAATAACACTTCCTTATTTACTTTGTCCACACTAGTCATGATTTTATACAAGAACAAGGAGACAGAAAGACTACACATTTTAAATTTATCAAAGTTACTTTTTAGGCAATGGGTAACTAACCTGTGGAACTCATTGCCATAAGATATGAATGAGGCCAAGAGCTCAGCAGGATTCAGAAAAAAATGATTAGATATTTATATGGTTAATAAGAACATACACAGTTACATACATTATTATTACTATTAAAAATACTGTTTTGTTGCAGTAGCATCTAGAGATCTTGGTCAGGGTCTGGGACCCCTTTTACTAGTCACAGTGCACATATATAATGAAGGGATGATCCCTTCCCCAAGGAGTGTACAATCTAAGGAGTTTAAAGATTTATAAGGGGTATAAGTCATCATGCGGTAGGATATAAGTCACCTCTAACTGCCTGGGGTTCAGAAGGAACTGCATATATGGGCAGGTTACTTCAGAAAGGTTATTCCTAGGGTTGTAACTGCCTGAGGGTATGTCTACACAGTGCAACCCCCCCCAAAAAAAACACAACCCCCTCCCGCCCCCCAGCACTGAGTCTCAGAACTGGGGTTAATTGAATTGGACTTTTGCTAAACGGATAAAAATAGCTGTGATCTCAGATCTAGGCTCCAGCCCAAGTCCAGATATCTGCCTATGAGCCCTCATCAGTTGTCCCAGGCTCTGAGATTTGCTGCCGCAGGTCTCTCTTTGCAGCATACATGTACCCTGAAAGCCTTAACCTTCCAGCACCACTGCAAGATCTACCTTCTCTACTTGGCACAGGAGGAAGTGGGTGACTGGGAGGGCTGGGCGTGGGACTTTGGGGATTGCATGTGGAGTCGATGCATTTCAGGCATATGTGCGTTTTCTCTACTTGGGGAATTGATGAGACTGTTTATTTCTGTGTACTTTTTAAAAGCTATCAAAGTCCCCCAGATCACTGGATGGACATTCATTTGGTACACTTTGTACAAATGTAATTAAATACATTATTGTCCATGTTGTATTTCTGGCACCTTTCTCAGAAGCATCTGGCACTGGCCCTGTCAGGGACAGGATAGTGGATTGGATGACCCAGGGTTTGATCTAGTCTGGCAATTCCTATATTTCCTGTTATTTAGCAATATACGTAGTCATTGCAAATTATACTGATGCTTTTTTTTTCTTCTTTTTATTGCCAAATTCTGATTTTTGCAACATTTTCCCTAATGGTAAAATTGCCACAAAACTTTACCTGTGAAAGCATGTGTGTGTCTGTGTTTGGAAAGTGTGTGTGTGTGTGTGTGTGTACACATCAATGAAAGACCTGCAGCATGGCTGTGGCTGACCCGGGTCAGCTGACTCAGGCTTCGGCTGCATTGCTAAAAACCGCAGTGTAGACGTTATGTCTCAGGCTGGAGCCCAGGCTCTAAAACCCACCCCCTTTGCAGGGTTTCAGAATCCAGGCTCCAGCCAGAACCTGAATGCCTACACTGCAAGTTTTAGCCCTGCACCCAAACCCCATGAGCCTGAGTCAATTGACCCGGGCTCTCTGAAATTTGGTGCCACAGCCCACATGATGCCCACTCCCTTTTTCAGTGCAAAACCTTTTCTCAGCTCTGCAGAATTTAGCTATCAGTCCCCGCAAAGCACGGAGAAATCATCAGCAGCAAAACCGCCCCACTAATCATTTCAAGATAAAGCCAACTGGAGTAACTGAGCTTTTCATCCAGCATGAAAAGAACAGAAGCTAAATTTGAGACAAAAGCAAAAGTTTAACAAGTTACATTGATCAAAGAGTTTTCAAAGGAACATTCAATTATATCTGCAGCACCTAAATGGAAGGGTTGTTCTTTTATTTATTTCCTGATAAAGAGAATTATTAGGTCTCATTATCTGCCTTCTCTTTAATGCATTCAGCTCAAATGCACAAGCAAAAGCCCTGCTTTGTGAACAACAAAGCTGTGAGTGAAAAAGGAAGATTAAAATTAGCTTAAAGGATATGAGAGAGAGAGTGTGTGTATGTGCCTGTGTGCGTATATATATTTTAGTCAAAACTTCCTTGTGTAACCACTGATGCATTCAAATGATGAGAACAGATCCCAATTACAGTGCAACTCAGCTCTGCTATTCCAAGTGGCTGACTGATCTTTCTGCAGACAACTGAAATGGTTTCAGAGTTATGAATTTGGAAACGAACCATGCAAAAAGAGATTACTGCTTTAGGATTCATCACATGCATCAGATGAAAAACGAGAAGGCTGTGCATGCTGGAACGAAATTGGCAAGGGAAAAACAGAGAATCGTACACTTGGGAAACCAAGCTCTCGCTGGAGAGAGAAGATGCTGTATCCAGATGCCAGGTTGTGGTTAAGGTTACGGAGCATTCGCGATTAGAAGGCTCTCGGGTTTTATAGCCCTGGGTCCTAGACTTTTCCCTGCCTTCAACCATATTTTTTCCCCATGCTCATCTTATTAGTTACATTGTTTACATTTAGGGACTGATCCAAAGCCTGCTAAAGTCAATGGGAGTTTTTTCATCAGATTCCATTAGCTTTGGTTTAGGCCCCTAAAAGAGGCTTTTGTCTTGTCACATTCTGCTCTCATTTACATAGGTGCGATTATGGAGCAAGCCAATTATTTACAGTTGAGTTAATCTGTCTTTACATTGGGGTAAATCAGAATCCAACCCTTTGGCTGCTCCAGTAGTTTAGAGACAACGCCAAACCATGGAACTGTCCCAGGTTCGTTGTAAGGGATGAGAATTGTGTTCATCCCTTTCCCATTTTTAGAACCAACTCAAACCCAATGCTTTGCTGAGATTCTGATGTGGTAGAGTGCTCTTTCACCATACGTTCAGGTAGTGCTGGTTTCTGAACAGAACTGGAAAGTTCAAAGTACCAGCAGAAAGCCAGTGCTAGGGGTGTTTTCAACTTGGAATAGAAGTAGATAAAAGGGCTTGAAATGGCACAATAATGCAAGTGTTCATGGTGTTTCTAGCCCAGTTTTGTAGATTAATGTGATACAAATAACTTCACAAGAGTACACAGGAGCATCTGTTTGGCTGTTTGTTTGAAATAACCCTAAGTTACAAGTCTATGTGGCTCATTTTCCTAATTGTAGGGTTTTCTATGGATGATAATCACTGTAGTCTCTAGGAGCAGACCTAGAACAAACTCAGTTTCTACCACCCAACCAATCAGGTTCTAGCACAACAGAGGTTGCCCATTCAACCTGGTGTGTTTGGGGGGGGCATAGAATTTGAGAACCCCATCTTGTTGGATGCAATATCATTGCTGATGGGTCAACAATGAAATTCACATCCAGTTCAAGGTTAATTATTTAGCACCTTCCCTCTAACAAACTGCAGATGCAGCATCTGGTGGCCCAAGGCCCAAGATCAGCGAACACTGCAAACACAGCATCCTCTGGAGTAAAGAGTTCTGTCATCATAACCAGATCATTCATAACATGCTATAGGAGGCTGATTCTCTACGTCTTCACTACCTGCCGGATTGGCAGGTAGTGATCGATCTATCAGGAGATTGATTTATCGCGTCTTGTCTAGATGCAATAAATCGATCTCCGAATCGACGCCTGTACTCCACCTCAGCAGGAGGAGTAAGCGGAGTTGACGGGGGCGCCACCGTGGTCGACTTGGCACCGTGAGGACAGCCAGGTAAGTTGAATTAAGATACTTCGACTGCAGCTACGCGAATAGCATAGCTGAAGTTGCGTATCTTAGTTTGAAACACAACAGCCCCCAGTGTAGCCTAGGCCTAAGTCACCTCTAATTTACATCAGGACAATGAAAGGAGAATATATGCGGTACACACAATGCACACACACCCCACCTCCTTCCCTAGTCCCATTGTGTTCTTTCCCAGGGACTGAAATTGATTTAAGCAAATGGTGCTACTGATGAACTTGGTGCCACCTTTTCACCAGTCTCAGCATGGAGACAATTCTTCAGGATGATGGCAGCGTGTGCTACCGGTGGTGCTGACTTTGAGATGGACTCTAAAAACCAAGATGCAAAAGGCCGAGGTCTTTAAACCCATATTCAGCCCCTTTGGTACTGCCGGAGTAGTGTAATCGGTCCTTTGTGCACATGAGAATCAAGCCCTGTCAGAGTAAAAGTGATAGCTCAGGGGTCCTGGCCAGATTCTAATCTGGATAATTATATTCGGCCTTGATACATTTCTCACGCAGCTTATACTGTGTAACCCACTGGTGCGTGTGTGTTATAGGTCCCCCTCTGTGCCCAATTCAGAGGATAGCAGTTTGTTATGCCCACAGTTAAGGACCAATGGCTCTTTAGCTGACACTGTAGCAGCTCATGCTTTTAGCTGTGGAAGGGCCCATTTCAGTTCCTGGGGTGTGGGCCAAAATGATGGCCATCACAATTGCATATACTATTGCAGTCCTAGAATGTTGTGTGGTGTTACTATGCATTGTTCATCAGCTGCAGCTTTCCACCCCAGAGGTGGCTGCATATCAGTGAAGGCTGAAGTGCCTCTGTATGTCCTTTTTACCGCAAATGCATTGTGCTTTGGAATCCTTCAGTGTGAAAAGTAGCATATGGGCATAAGATACATAAATCTAAGATGATATTATTTAGGATACAGCTATGAAAAAGGAGATGCTTCAGCTTTAATCATTTGCGTTGTTCTGTCGTCTCTGATAACTGGATGAAATGGCAGATGAAAATATCTTCTTTTAGATCATCCATATTAATAGCAAATGGATTGTTATAGTCAGCATGGGCTGGTAGAAAGACTCTGTAAAGGAACTGAGAATAATAGTTATATAACAGGGAAACGTGCTCCTCTTTGATGCGATAGTAACACCTGATTTAGCTGCTGAAAGAAGAAGGGAAAAAAACCCGAAGACATTAAACCTCTTATCATCCTGATAGAACAATATTGGAAAAACCTGTTGTTTGGCAGCAAATGGGTTTACCAACTTCTACAGGGGTGTGTGTTTGAATGTGATAGGGAAAGAAGCATTCGTCAGAGTGTTCATTGGATCAAAAGACAAATTAATCCTTTGAAGAAAACTAGCGTTTAAAAGCTGCAACTTTAAACAATCTATCAGGAGACAGTCTGAGCCGTGGAAATGCAGCCTAATCCTTTTCATCACAGAGGGATGCAGGGACAGTGTACTTTCAGGCATGGCTCCCATCCCACAGGGCTGTGGGCAAACAAGAGCTACATCTACTGCATGTGGGACTGAATGCCTGTCCACCGACATCCCATAATCTTCTCCTGCCTGGCCAGAATTGCCCTTTAAGAGCTCAGCATTCCTCCTCCCATCTACTCTGACTCTCAAAGTAGGCCTCAAAGGTGAGATTTGCAAAGGAGCATAGCATCCAAGAGCTGTTTTTGAGAAGTGTGGGAGATGTTGGGTGTTAAACTCCTTTTATCTTAAAGTCTCCCGTTATGCACCTCGTTGGGACGAACCAAATTTCCCTCCCAGAATGTCCTGTCCAAAAGTTGAAGTAAACTATCTGGCTCCTTCCAGCCCAGTTAAGTAACAAAGGCCAGGAAATGGCTTCCTCCAGCCACCCCTTATTGCATTCAGTTTGATCCTAAAGAGAAAATCTGTGTTCTTTGCACTACTTAACTGCTTTGTCTGGTGCACACTTTTCAAAACCCCGCTAGCCTCAGCCCTGCTGCTCAGTCTCTCAGTAAAAGCCTCCTGCCCCTGCCCAATACAATTCCCTTTTGAGAAACAACTTAGTAACTGGCTCCTGCAGGAATATTTCCTTTCCCCCTCAAGCTCTACCTTAACCCCTTCTCTGCCAGGGTGTACATGGTCCAGGACAGTCCCAATCTCCTTCCTTCCACTGTGGTTCCTGATGCCATTGTGCAAGGTCCCAGAGAGACTGGTGGGAGTATGCATTCCTGGGAATAGCCTACATGGAGCATATGGTGTATTCTTTCAATGCCATTCCATTTTGCTGGCCACGGTAACATTGTGTCTCCTGGCTTCTGAAAGGTGAGGAGCAGAGGGCATGGTGGACTTTCTACATCACCCTGTGACCTCAACAAGGTGCTCTGCAGTGGCCATCTTTGGCACCTCAGAACAGACTAATGCTGTCTCTTGGACTGACTCAGCAGCTCAAAGCAGAGAAAGTCATAGTCACCTTACTGAGTATGATTAATTATAACACCTCGTGCTTATACAGGTCAGGTCTCTCAGAGCTAGGGCTGGTTGAAAACAGGGCCGGCTCCAGGCACCAGCTTTCCAAGCAGGTGCTTGGGGCGGCATTCAGAATGGGGCGGCAGTCCGTGTCCCGCGGTGACTGCTTGGGGCGGCAAAATTGGTAGTGCCGCCCCTGGTTGAAAAACGGCTAAAATATTTTGCTGACTATTTTTGCTGTGGTTTTTTTTTTAATTTAACTGATGTTTTTGATGGCTCCCACTCTGAGTGTGGCCTAGGGAAGAGAGGGTGGACTGGGTTCTAGTCCCATCTCTGCTGCAGGCCAGCTGGGTGGTGATGGGCAAGTGACTTCAACTCCCCATGTCTCTGTTTTTCCATTGGTATAAAGACACTGACCTCCTTCATAGAGTACTTTGAGATCTGCTGCTGAAAAGTGCTATGTAAACATGAGTTGTTACTATTAATACTACTCAGTAAGACGGATCTGACTTTCTGTGCTCCAAGCTGCTGTTCTGGTTTTCAGATGCTAGTTAACCTGGCTTGCTCTTGGTCTCCAGTCAACTGTCAGACACATTTTCGTCTCCAAGGCAATTCAGTGAGTTGCATCCCATTACACACTGAAAAGGAAATAAAGGCATGCGTGGCATGTATCCAGATAGGGAAATAACACCCCATGTTGTAGTAATCTAGCAAGTTACATGGATAGAGGGCTTTGCTGTACTTTTTCACATACACGTAGGTACTTTATGCATCCATCTATCTATCCTAGGCCTAAAGCAGTCATTCCCAAACGGTGGGTCACCACCTACCAATGGGTTGTGCGAAGGCTGTAGGTGGGTTGTGGGCCCAGTGCTGAGGGGAGGCACTGGGGGCTGGGTATTGGAAAGAGAGCCTGCCCCACACTCTGCCTCCAGTGGTGGCTCCTGATCTGTGGGGCTGGACCCACTGCCTAGCTCCCAACTCTGGGTGTTGCAACCTGGCACACGGAGACCTGAGTGGGGCTGTGACTCTGTATGCCAGGTTGCAACATCTGGAGAGGGGAGCCGGTGGGATGGTAACCACCACTATAGAGTGAGCGTGGGGCAGACTCGCCCTCCAACCTCTCCCCCAGCCCTGGGGCTCCCCCTCTGCCCCAGGCCAGGATTAGGGTTGCTATGCCATGACAGAGGGTGCTGCTGTGTGTGGTCAGTGGCCCCAAGGCAGGAGGAGGAGGTGGCAGTGATGGAAGAGAAGGATGCTGACCTATGATTTTGGCTCCCTTCTCCCAATTTGGACCCTGATGGGTCACAAACAAATACAACATGCAGTCAATGGGTCACCTTATTAAAAAGTTTGAGAACCATTGTTCTACGGTATCTTTCACCTTGGTATCTAAGCATCTGGACAGGTTCTAGAATAGGTCAAGTAAAGGGATGATGCTAAGAACTTGGCACATTAGGCTCAAATTAACCACTTCTTTGCTGCCGAATATGACAGGCAGAACCCACCTGCAGCACTGATGGATGTCCCAGCTAGAGCACGGGCTGCGGGGTGTGAGGTACGTCCAGGCAGAAGGACGCTGCTGTGCATCTGAATGCACCGGGTTTAGGGAAGTGGCGTGCATCTACCATGCTGCCAGCGGTAAGGGATGGATTCAGGTAGGACTGTGCTCTCTTGGATGTGGCCCTGGCTTTAGATTAGGAGAACCAGGGTCTCTTCCCAGCTCTACCACTGCCCTGCTGTTCGATCTGGGGCAAGTTATTCCTCTGTCTGCCTCGTTTTCCCTTCCCATGCTTAGTCTATTTTTATTGTAACATATTGGGGGTGGGCACTGCCGCTGCATCTGTCTGTGCGAGAGATAGGGAGAGAGCGCAGCACCTAGGACAAGGAGGCCCCAAGCTCCATGGAACTCTGTGGCTGCCTCTATCATACCAACAATAGGAATAGCTATATGTGATGGAAGGAAACAGGGTCTGAACTTTATCTCTTGTCACCAGCATCTCTCCTTCGGGCGGCAGGCCTTCGAGAGGTATCCGAGGCGCATCAGTGTTAGTGATTCCTTGGGGCAATCATTCAGACCCAGGAAGTACTGGTTTTCATTTTAAGATGCATTGGTCACATGACTTGTGATTAAAAAAGGCATAGTGGGGTAGGGGAGAGCAGGAAGAAGTGTCTAACACTTATAAAGGCCCCCATTACTCTCCTATCTGAGCTACTCACAATCTTCGATGTGTTTATCCTCCCAACACCCCTGTGAGGTAGGGAAGTGCTATTACACCTATTTTACAGGTGGCAAACTGAGACATAGGCCTGCCTAAGCTGCAGCTGGAGCTGTATTCTCCAGCTCAGGCAGATGTACATGCACTAGCTTTGATTGAGCTAGCATGCTAAAAATAGCACTCTAGCCACCACAGCATGAACTAGCTGCCCCAGGAAAATACTGTCCAAGATCCTGAATATGTATTCAGGCAGCTAGCCCAAGCCACCCTAGCTATACTAGGATACTAGCTTAATTAAAGCTAGAGTGTGGACATCTTCCCTAGCTGCAAATTCCCCCTCCAGCTGCAGCATAGACATACCCTAAGTGCTATGTCTGTGGTCCACACAGAAAGTTTGTAGCAGATCTTCTGAGCCCAGGCTATACCCCTAACCACAGGACTACACTTCCCCTCTTACCAACTTGGTGCTGCTTTGGCTTATTGATGTTTGTAACTCCTACATTGTCGTACGATTTGTAAATGCACATCAAGAGCACCCAGGGCTGTGGACAGCCACCCTTTGGTGAGACGTGCCTGTTACACTGGAATGTTAATACTTCGCAAAGGGCTGGAGACCGAAACCCCCCATTTATCCCCAGAATAGATTTTACGTGGGCAGAAGCAGAGCAGTCTGCCCCAGAGTGGCCTGTCAACATGACACAACTCTGACATCTGGAACCACGTCTAAAAGAGCCTGGGCATTTCAGACTCCAGGGCCCATTCAGTCCTTGGACTCTGTGCAAAGACCACTAACAAAGGTGCCCATCAGTGCCAATGCCTTTGTGCTGCAGGTGTCACCAAATAGCTGTTTTTTTCCTTTTGTCAGCTTAGAAGGTATCAGATGGTAACTGCCTTGAGCCACGAGTGCTCTAGGCTGGGTTTAAACTGCTGCTGACCTCTGGATGAAAGGTTTTATATCCCCTGGTCGTCCAGCCTTCCCTGTCTTAATTTTCATTCTCATTTTCCTGGAAGCATTGCTTTCTGTCTGCCCAATGGCTGACAGTCTGTCCAGCCCAAACTGCAATGCTTGGCAGAGCACGCTCTTTGAAAACCTTCATATTTCAGTTGAGGTTCTTCGCAGGGAAATCTGACCAAAATCTGAATGTTAGGTCTTGGTACTAACATAGGGAGTTAGCTGCTTCCTCATTCCTGAGATGACTATTTTAAGCACTAAATCCCATAATGTTAGTTAGCCAAAAAAATCAACATCTTGTTTCGCTGTTTTGGCTGTTAAATTGGCAGCCTTGGTGCTCCGTCTAGGAGTCCGTGGAACCATTCGCAGAAGAATGTTTCTGGGGAAGCCAGACACCTGAGATGGTGAATGCATTGAAAAGGCTTCCATCTCTGTGGGCCTGGCTTCAGATTGTTCCCAGAGTAGGTCATGGGGGAAAATGACTTTGCCTGCTGTTTGTCCACATCTTAAAAGCCCCCTGCAGCATGGGACAGTTGCGGTTTTCGTTCAGGAGAAGCTCTAGACTGGAATTGCAGAAGTGCTGCAAGTTGGATGTGATGTGCATTTGGTGCTACACGTCCCTCTCTGCACTCATTTGCTACCTGCCAGCAACAGAGTCTTGGCTCGTTCGCTCGAGCTGTGGCAGCTCATGCTCTTAGATCTAGAGATCCCTGCTTTAATCCGTGGGGTGTCTACCAGGAAGGCAGCCATCACACATTGACACAGCTGGGGAAGGGAGGGAGGTGGTCCACACCTGGAATCGGAGATGGGGCCAAGGCCACCGAATCCAGATCCAAATCTGAGTCCAGATTTCAAATGCTCTATAGGCAGAGAAGGCAGAGTGAGTTGTTGAATCTGGGATTTTGGTTTGGCTCACTGTCAAAAGAGGATTCTGATCTGAACATTAGAGGTTATTTTTGTTTGTGATTAGTTCTGGCCTATCTCTAACAGGACTAGGAGTGGTCAGGACTAAGGTGCATCAGCGGAGTTGTGAAGCAACCCAGGACTGGAACAGAAGAAGGTGCAACGGGTCATAGCTGAGGTGCACTGGCAGATCTATTGGGGGAAGGGGGACACTAGGAGTAGAATAAGAAGATTGGGATATGCTTGCATAGGTTGGGGGGAACCTACCATAATGTCTTCTTTGCACTATGCCTGATTCAAGCAAATTCAAGCTGCCAATCCCTCATTTTCATGAAAATTCAAATCACCCCAACACTTTACCTTTGGAAAAGGAATTGTTTTCAGGAAACACATATATAAAATCATTCACCTGCATATCTACCAATGTGATCTATGCCATGTGCCAGCAGTGACCCTCTGCCATGTACATTGGCCAAACTGGACAATCTCTATGCAAAAGAATAAAGGGACACAAATCTGACATCAGGAATCATAACATTCAAAAACCAGTAGGAGAGCACTTCAACCTGTTTGGCCACTCAGTAAAAGATTTAAGGGTGGCAATTTTGCAACAGAAAAGCTTCAAAAACAGACTCCAATGAGAAACTGCTGAGCTTGAATTAATATGCAAACTAGATACCATTAACTTGGGTTTGAATAGAGACTGGAAGTGTCTGAGTCATTACACATATTGAATCTATTTCCTTAAGTTAAGTATCCTCACACCTTCTTGTCAACTGTCTAAACAGGCCATCTTGATTATCACTACAAAAGTTTTTTTTCTCCTGCTGATAATAGCTCATCATAACTAATTAGCCTCTCACAGTTTGTATGGTAATTTCCAACTTATCTGTGTGTGTCTTTGTATGTATATATTCCATTCTATGCATCCGATGAAGTGGGCTCTAGCCCACGAAAGCTTATCCTCTAATAAATTTGTTAGTTTCTAAGGTGCCACAAGTACTCCTTTTCTTTTTGCGGATACAGACTAACACGGCTGCTGCTCTGAAACCTGTCATAGAGGAAAAATATTTGGGCCTCGTTAGAGGCCATTATGTTATCATCATGCAGCAAGGCCTTTGATATTAGGCAATCCATTGTACCCTCCCTGGAAGATGTGACAATGCAGTTCGCTAATTAAAAGTGAAAATTCCCCATTTTGCTCAGGCGGCAAGCTTCAATTAATCAAGTTGCACCATTTATGGAACTCTATTGTTTAATGAATACATGATGGAATTCTCATTTTAATGAACTTTCCTGTGTGTTCCAAGCAAATTAGTTCAAGTACAACTGGCTTATCTTCAATTATCCGCTTATCAGAATGGAAAGGAACAGAAAGCGGTGAGTGTGGGCTGGGGTTATTTAGTGTGCAATTGAAGGGAAGGGAAGAGACTTCTCTAAACAAGTCTGCCAGACACCATACAGGTAGGAGGTTTCAGAACTAGCTCGTGCCGGGAATGGGGGCATCTCAAAAGCTTCAGATAACCACCTCTAGGTCCAGCTATTTATCCAATTGATCTAGAAAGCATTCACCTCCAACAATTCTTGGGTATGGGCAGGCCATGCGTATGGCAGGTACAGTGGTACCCATTAAAAATCCAATGCTCACTGGCCCATTGTTTGTTACTATTTATTATTTGTATTGCAGTAATGCCTAGAGGCCACAACTGACATTGCACTAGGCATTGGACAGAACCACAGTCCCTGCCTCCAAGAGCTGGCAATCTAAATAGACAAGACAGGCAAAGGGTGGGAGCAGAAGAGGAGGCACAGAGAGGAGAAGTGACCTGTCCAGTGGGCCAATGGCAGAGCTGTGAGTAGAAGCCAGGGTGCCTTGACTCCCTGTCCAGTACCCAATGAATTAGACCACTCTGCTTCTCTGCCCAGGCAGTGCTGGTATCATTTTATACTTGCAATAAGAGTTCCCACACCGCTGCTGTCATGGCCGGGCGGGAAACACGAAGGTTTTAATGCCATTGGGGCATGGACAGAAGAGGGGAACTTCACAGGGTGTTTGAGTTAAGCAAAACAAACAAACCCACTCACACACAGCCCTCTCTGGGGCTTCAGGTTGATTGTATATTTACAGGGTTCTGGTACAACCAAAACTCCACAGCACCAAACCTATCATAGTCTCTGACCACCCCATTGGCCTGAACCGACCTCCTGCCTTTCCACTTCCACCTCCCCAACTTCTTCCAATTCAAATAGGCCTAAATGTGGGCCTACCTTTAGGAAGTTAAGCTTGCAAACATTGGAATGGACTTTCCCCATCTGTACCACTGGGATGAAGATACTTGCCTACTTTGTAAAGCCCTGTGAGAGCCGTGAAGGAACTGCAGTATGTATAAATCAAGTACTAGCAGTGTTTATTCTGGAATTAAGCTTCTGATTACGTTGGGAAACAGGCCAGGGTTATTACCCCCATTTTATAGATTGGGAAAGTGACTTTCCCAATTTCCTGGCCAGGTTTCGGACCCAGATCACTCTCCTCTCAGTCCTACAGTCTTACTAAGACAGCTCATGCGAATCTAAGGATCTAAGTCCACGGTTTAAAAAAGAGAAATAATAAGAAATAGTTCAGGAATTAGGTGCATATGTTATCTCTTTAGTTGTAGAGTTTAAAGCCAGAAGGGACCCCCCAGAATGAATTTGAAATGTCTTTTTAAAATGAATTAATTTTCCTCCAGCTTGCAAATTGCAACTTTGAGAAAAGAGGAACAATTCACCAGTGATTCATGCATTGGCATTCTGATGCCATTTCCACCCCATGCGAACAAAAGCCTGGGTGCATTCTCATCTGCTCTGTGGTAAGGTGCCCCCCTCCCCCCAGCCCTGAGTGGGATAATGGGGGCCAGAAGGGGCCAATTAACCATATATGATGCACCGGGAGGGGAGTCAGGGCTTGATAAGCACCAATGGCAGATGAAGCCCAGCTGTGGGAGGGGCTGGGCTAGGAGTATAAAAGCCGGGAAGTTAGAGAAGGAAGAGGCTGCAGGGAGGTGGTCTACAGCCTCTCTCTAGAGGGAAAGGGAGTTGGCCAGGGGCAAGGAGGAGATCCAGTGGGAGAGTAAAATTTGGGGTCCTGCCCAGGACTGGGGGATTTGGTAAGTGGCCAAGAGGGATGAAGTAGCCATGGGGAGTAGAGGAAGCTCCAGTGGCAAATCCAAAGAAAGGCCAGGAGCTAGAGAGGTGAGGTAGGAAGGAGCCGAAGAAAACCGCAATAGGGATTGAAACGAAGCAGACCTGGATTGCTAGTCCTAGGGTCCCTGGGCCGGACTCAGAGTAGTGGACGGGCCTGGGTTCCCCAACCAGCCACTAGGAAAGTGGCACGAGGCCTGGAGTTGAAATGGCTTGAAATGGTGTCTGGACAGCTTGTTCAGTGGGACTTCGTTACCCCGGAAGAGGAGGGTTATACAGTGACCTGGTCAGAGGACCCAGTCACAAAGAGGGAGCACCCCGAGTCACTGAGAGAGAGAGGGGCCACAGCACGAGCAACAGACAGAATGGGGTGCCAGACGGAGAGAGAGAGCTAATTCCCAGACCCAGACACAAGAAGGTGCCCCTGCAGTGAGTGGACACCTTCCCGCACCCTGAAAAGCATTGCTGGAAGACTCCAAATGTCCCTGAAACTCTGTAGAAGCCTAGAACTCACTACCTGTGTGTGTCTCTCTAATATTTTGCAGACACTCAGAGAAATGTCTGGTTTCTGGGTTTTGAAATATTTTTTTTACTCTTTTGTCAAAGAAGGGAAGAAACTTGCCTTTGAACAAGCTCTGAAACCCAAGCAGAGAGTCATGGAACATTTATTTCTATGTATAATAATGTTAAAAGTACAGATGCTAATCCCTGGGACTTCTCCTGTCCCAGCATGGGGTCCTGGGGGAAAGCAGGCATTCAGAGTGGGGCCAGTTGCTTCTGTGACGCATGTTAAGTTCTCAGAGGGAAATGCTCTCACATTTTTTCGTATAAAGATATTTTAAAAGAGGGAGAGAGATGGGCCGGATGGGAAATACATCCTAACAGATGTGTAATATCATTAAAGCTGACTCTAATATAATCTAAGCCACAGTTTGGTGTATTAATGCTTTGTTTACCTTTAAGCACAGATGGATATTTTTATTAGCATTACTCTGTTGATGCAGCTTCTAGAAAGGTTAGTCCAGAGGGCAGATGTCTGTGTTATGAGAGAACGTTCACACTGGGGCAACTAATCAGAAAGGTGAAGCCTTTCCATGAAATCTCAATTAGAGAATTAAACCCTGTAACTGTGGGCGGCCAGGAATTGCCATTTAGTCCTTGGTAGCAACGAGGACCAACTACAACCTCCTCCTTCCCACCCCCCCATCCCCACCCCCCAGAACAAACAGCTTTCATCTAATACTGCTGGATACCCTGCAGCTGACAACTGCTCCCCTGGCCTGGCTTCCCAGACTAAACCCTGCCTCCCGCCCTGGTAAATGGGCCTGAAAAGAGGGCAGGATGTACTGCAAAAGGGAACTAACTGATGCTGGGAAGGGCAGGGGAAGGGTAATGGACTGCTTAGGGCAGGTTTTGTGCATAGTCTCTTGCTCCATTTCCTTATTAGGAGCTGTGATCTTACAGGGGTGAATGCTGATCCGCCAATTAATTGCAGGGACAGCAATGCATCCTGGGACTGAGATTCCATAGGGATTAAGGTCTTTGTGACAATGCTAGCGTCGGAAATGGTGAGTCGTCCAACCCCTTTTGAGCAGATGGCCGACTCTCTGTGTCTGGTTGTCACTCTTCAGAAAATCGAGACTTGAAATCAGATGCACTGAAAATGTCCTTACCGGGTCCAGTTACGGAGGCCAGATTTCTCAAGTAGGCCTGATCCAAAGCCTACTGAAGTCAATGGGAGGTTTTCCACTGACTTTAGTGGACATTGTTTGAGACCCTAAGATAGCAGCCAAGGACCATTTGCTCTCCTCTCTGTGTAAAAGAAACAACTAATATTTACCCAGTTTCCAAGGGGGTGCTGTGGGGTTTAATGTTCATACAATGCTTTGAGATCCTCAGATGAAACTTTGGGGAACTTCACCACTGGCTATGTCACATAGGCCAGGGTAGAATTGGCCTGCTACGCACATTAGATATCTGCGAACTACAAGTTAAAAATCCACTGTTTTGGCTCCTTACTAATTTCATTGTTCCTGGGAAACGTCTTTATATACCCACAGCTCCCTTCCGGTGCAAACTGGTGCAAAAGGGCAGTAATTCTATCCACAGTGCAAATGGGAGGAGATGGGGCTGGCTCTGAAGACTTGGTCCTGATTATAATGTCCACAGTCCATGGGGGACTCCCATCACCAAGCTATTCCCTGAGTTTTACGTTTGTCATTTCTTTCTTGGCTGGAATTGAGTGGAAAAAAAACTTTGAGGATCTTGGGGCAGAAAATCTTTAAGGAGGACTCTTGTCTCTCTTAATGTACTAAGAGGCTCTTAAAGTTTTCTCCCTGAAGGTATCATGTGAGCGCGGGGGGTGTCTCTCTTTGGCATTCAGAAACATTCGTCTACAGCCAAGAGGAAGCAGTGTATTTCTACTTGGCTGGTAAGGAATTCCTCAGACACCCAAGGAAAGAAATTGCAATTCAGGCTTCTTGAGGGCGGAGGGGGAGGTGCAACACCTGTGAAAGCCCAAAAAGTACACACATAATCAAGCATATATAAAAGGCACTGGTGTGGATTTGGACCGGGGAAAATTTTTCCCTAATGTGGTTGCATCAGAAACTCTGCCCCGTCTGGGCCTCTTCCAAAGGCCTCAGCAAAGGAGCATAGGCAGGGGATACTTGTCTTCCCCAGCCAGGCCAATGCATTAGTTTAAATGGTCCATCTTGAAACAGGCCCTCTCTGTTGACATTCATTTCAGGTTGAGCTGTCTAAATGGATGCCTTGACTCTACTGTGATATGCTAGAGAGCAGGTTCTTTGCCTGTAGGCTCCAAAACCATGGTGGCTCGGGGAAGGCCAGACATTCATCTAGCATCATAATATTAAAAGTTGGGCCGGGCAGGAAATGATTTTCCCATCTGTGAATATTTTTGAGAGTTACAGAGTTTAAAAAAAAATTCCCATCTGGAATTGGGATAAAAAGTCAACATCTCAAATGTTCTTGAACTGAAAAAAAAAAAAAGATTTTTTTTTTCATTTGGGGTCAATCAGAACATTTTGTTTGGATAATTCTGAAATATTTCATTTCAGGTGTGGCCTCCCCCGCCCCCCATATCAATTCTCCACCATCTCCTATTCATGGGATTTGCTGGGGCTCAGTGTCTCTGAGGGACAGGCCCTCAGCTACTGAACTTGCCTGTGTTCTAATTGCAAAGAGGCAAAGTTTTGACCAAAGAGGCTGGCCAGGCAGACTAGCTATGGTGCCTGTGATTCCCTGCTCTTGTCTTACACCCAGCAAGGCACCTGGGGAAGGGAGAAGTGCTAAGAAAGTCCACTCTACCCTTGAAGAACGTTGATCCTTATGTCACTCAACAGTGACCCCTCTGGATATTAAAGGGATGGCAATTACAAGCTACTACAGAAGTCCCTTCCTGTCCAAGGGGACGTGTAATAGATCTCTTGATAAAGCAAGGAGAGGAAACCTGAATTAATTATAACCTGTTACTTAGTTTATCAGTTAAAATTAATTTAAAATGGGACCTTTAAGAAATTTGCCCCTGTGAGTCTCGTTTTTATATGCGTCCCTTAAGTTAAAAAGCTACAACCCCCCAAAATGCCAAATTTGACCCTGAACCACAGACTGAGAAGCTCTGACAGTTTTAGAAATCAATGTCCCCTTTGTTGTCATCACTGTTTCTTTCCCTCTCTTGATAATCAAAGACTAATCTCTCTGTTGAATGGATACTCCAGAATCTGAGGGAGCTGGTGTAAATCAGTGTAGCTACACTAAAGTCAATAGATGTACATTGATTTTCACCAGCTGAGAATCTGGCCCCTATGTGACTAGCCCTCATGGTTTTGAGGAAAAAGCTTGAAAATATGAACCAAATGTAACCAATGCAGTGCTGTCCACCTGAGTCTGCAGACAGCTTGAAACAATAGCTCTGAGAGGTGTTGAATGCCACATTCATTGTATTGTGGTTGTTAACTCTGAAACCTAAAGATGCCAATTTAGGGAAGGATTTTCAAAACAGTCAGCACTGGCCTGACTTTGCTCTCACTGACATTGATAGGAAAAATCTAATGACTGCAATAGGAGCAGAGTTAATTGAGTGCTGAGTGCTTTTGAAAATCTGACCTTTAAATATCAACACTGGGGCACAGTTAAGGTTGTTGTATGGTGTACAGTACTCATAATACAGTAAAGTATGTTCCTGTGCATGGCAGAGTGGAGGAAATATACTCTTAGGTGGTTCAATTTTTCATTTCTTTCCTTTTGTATCAAGCACACGAGGCATCTGACAACTTTCACTGTTGCACAAGAAAGATATTTTGTGCATGAATTGAGAGAGAGACATATTTTTCCCCCAGTGGCTCCTGTCATTAACAGGTGGAGAATGAAGCTAGCTTCGCTCATATGCTTTACATCAATTTGCATCATCTACTACAAAACTATTACAAATGAATCTGTCATGCCTAGCTGGCACCTTTCGGAATAAATTATGTGAATGGGGGGGGGAAGGGGGCGTGTGAGGCAGGCCATGCCCACAGCGCCATCCATGAATGCCTTCTGTTTGAGGAACGTCTTTGCAAACATCTGTTGTAGTGTGAGGAGAGATGGCAGGAGAGGGGAGGAATTAAAGCCCCATTAATGGATGTTCCTGAAGTTTTTGGAAACTCAGCTGGAAAGCGGCGGGGTAGGAGGGGGAGAAATCTGAGAGAGGCTACTCTGCATAACAGTCGCTCATTACTCATGCCAGGCGATCGTTAATTACATTTCTGTATTGATAGAATTTGCTAGTTTTCTGGGTAGGTGGATCCTGCGCTTCGTAAAGATGAATGAAAAAGCACCAGGAGTGCAGAGCCAGAAGCGAAAAAGATAAATAACACCAGGAAACTGATTTCTGCCCGTCTGTCATAAAATTTCATTAGTTTTGACAGCCTGTACAACATAAGCAATGAATGAATGCTAACTACACTTCCTCTCCGTCTGCTTCCATATTTCATTCACATCGCTAAGCCTGGAGAAAGAGCTACCCAGACATAGGCTTCAGGAGGAAGGGGCTGCTGGACCATTTGCATGCTAAATTATAGTCAAACCCCACTAGTATCATCTCTGGGACAGAAATACTAATGAGCTTAAGTCTAATATACATGTTTAGTTTTGTTTTACAGGCTGAGTGTGGGTAGAAAGGCTGAGCACTGGTCTGTATAGGTATGTATGGGGATGACTTGTTTGCAGTCCCACACAAAGGCAAAAGGACAGAGGAAGTCTCTATCTTCCCAGTGGCAGATCGTCTGCTGGGGCACCTGGGCACATCTGCCATGCAGGAAATAGTGAGAAAATAAAGACACGGTGAAACTGACCTTCACTCCAGTTTTATGCAACATCCCTGGCTCTTGTGTTTCCATCTTCAAGATGAAGGATCCTTGCGGGGCAGCTGCTCTAAGGCCCAACCCAGGGCAGTATAGTCCACATTCCAGAGCAGTAGCAGCAAGATTTTACTGAACTTTCCAGCAGTCATTGATGGGCAGTCTCTGAAGTGCCCTTAATGCCTGAGCTGTCCCTGTGCTCAGAAATTAAGTGTGGGTTCTGGCACCTTCCCCACCCCCTTTTTAAAATGATAAGTAAAGAGAATAAATAGCCCAAGGTCTATAAAAGCCACACAGAATTGGATGTTTTGATCATATTAATTGCTCATGCTGTTGCAGCACAGGATCACAAATCAATGTTTTCCCAATGGCAGGCTGCATGTTTAAACAGATGTGACCTTGGTAAGCACAGGTAGCAAGGGCTTGAGGCAGACTCGCAAGACAAATGAATACGCTGGGGCAGATTTATGAAAAGTTATTCCTCGGTGTAGAACAGTCTCTCCTCTTTCACTGAAGTGCTCTTCCAAAAGTAACTTTTCTTTTGTACAAAGCAGGAGCTGGTCACAACGTCAAGGTGTCTTTAAGAAAAGAGGGTGCTGTAGGTCTTAGCCAGGGAGTAAAAAGGTAGGGGCGGTTCACTTGGAAGTCAGCTGCTAGAACTAAGTGGCCTCATTCACGTACACTATGCTGCCCTCCCTGTACAGGAGCTACTGGGGATCCTTCGTGAACAATGTAGGCTTTTTCATTTAATCTGACCTTCCAGCATGAGGACCTGAGAACCCTTCCTGAACTACTGAGGTTCTTTCATTGAGCGTTACCTTCCATCAAGCCAAGAAAAACCACAGCAGCTAGTGAAGTTGACAGGGCTAGGTCTAAACGTGTTTACTGAAATGACTGGCAAGCCAGCCTTTGAGTCATCGTCTCCAGCATCTGTGCAGGCTGACCTCTCCCCATCCAAGGAGTTAAGTCAAGCTTCAATGAGTTGCGACAGGACCAGAGAGCAAAAGGTTCCATGCCGGTCAGTCCCTGCTGAGCAATGTGTGTAGCTGGGGAAGGAGGGAGGCATGAATCTGAAGAAAATGCTTTGCCCTCTTTTTAAATTGTGAACAAAACACAGTGAGAGCTCTTTAAAAAATTAACACAAAGCATGGGATGAAAGCCCCACGCACATCAATAAAAGCTCCATCCAGTATCACCAGCAGTGGCCTGCCAGGTCCTTCAACAAACTGAAGCCAGTGAAGTCAAACCTGGGATGACTCTGGTCCAAACTGTGAGACCCTTCTTC
This sequence comes from Lepidochelys olivacea, assembly GCF_965140295.1. Classification (NCBI taxonomy): domain Eukaryota; kingdom Metazoa; phylum Chordata; order Testudines; family Cheloniidae; genus Lepidochelys; species Lepidochelys olivacea. Next base: position 21,126,047 of record NC_140424.1, read on the forward strand.
AGTATCAATAATAATGTGGCTACATAGATTATAAAGTTTTTTTGATCATCTAGTCTGACCTCCTGCATAACACAGACCATAGGACTTCCCTGAAGTAATTCCTGTTTGAACTAGAGTGTATCTTTTTAGAAAAACATTCAGTCTTGCTTTTAAAATTGAAAGTGATGGAGAATCCACCGTGACCTTTGGCAAGTTGTCCCAATGGTTAATTGCCCTTGCTGTTTAAAAAAAAAAAATGGTATTTTATGTCTAATCTAAATATATCTAGCTTCAACTTCAATCCAGATGAGGAGATCAGTTATGAACATGACATATGGATAATACTTAGCACTTCCATGTGGCTTTCCTCTGCAGCTCTCAAAGTACTTTATGAAGGTGGGGAAGCATTATTATCTCCCCATTTGACAGATGGGGTACATAAGGCCAAAGGGCTGAGCCTGCAATCCTTTCTCACACCTGAATAATCCTATGGAAGTCATGTGAGGAAAGGCTGTGTGACTGACTAGCTAGCAAGTCAAACATAAGAACAATCATACTGGGTCAGACCAAAGATCCATCTAGCCCAGTATCCTGTCTTCCAACAGTGGCCAATCCGTGGTGCCCCAGAGGGAATGAACAGAACAGGTAATCATCAAGTGATCCACTCCCTATTGCCCATTCCCAGCTTCAGCCAAAGAGAGGCTAGAGACATCATCCCTGACCATCCTGGATGAATAGCCATTGATGGACCTATCCTCCCTGAATGTATCTAGTTCTTTTTTGAACCCTGTTATAGTGTTGGCCTTCACAACATCCTCTGGCAAAGAGTTCCACCGGTTGACTGTGTGTTGTATGAAGAAATACTTCCTTTTGTTTGTTTTAAACCTGCTGCCTATTAATTTCATTTGGTGACCCCTAGCTCTTGTGGTATGAGAGAGAGTAAATAACACTTCCTTATTTACTTTCTCCACACCAGTCATGATTTTATAGACCTCCATCATATCCCCTCTTAGTCGTCTCTTTTCCAAGCTGAAAAGTCCCAGTCTTATTAATCTCTCCTCATACGGAAGCTGTTCCATACCCCTAATCATTTTTGTTGCCCCTTTCTGAAGCTTTTCCAATTCCAATATATCTTTTTTGAAATGGGGCAACCATATCTGCACGCAGTATTCAAGATGTGGACGTACCATGGATTTATATAGAGGCAATATGATATTTTCTGTCTTATTATCTATCCCCTTCTGAATGATTCCCAACTTTTGGTTAGCTATGCTGACTGCCACTGCACATTGAATGGATGTTTTCAGAGAACTATCCACAATGACGCCAAGATCTCTTTCTTGAGTGGCAACAGCTAATTTATACCCCATCATTTTATATATATATATTTATATTAGGATTATGTGTTCCAATGTGCATTACTTTGCATTTATCAGCATTGAATTTAATCTGCCACTTTTTTGGCCAGTCACCCAGTTTTGAGAGATCTTTTTCTAGCTCTTCACAGTCTGCTTTTGACTTAACTATTTTGAGTAGTTTTGTATCATGGGCAAATTTTTCCACCTCACTGTTTAACCCTTTTTCCAGTCAGGTCAATCAATAAATTGGTGGCTGGGACAGGATTAGAACCCAGGTCACCTGAGGGCCAGCCCCATCCTGAATCCCCACTAATACATTTGCCCCAAGCTGTGCTAAAGGAGGCAAGTAAGAGAAGAAGGAGGAAGATTGTCTCTTGCATTGCAAAATCACAGTTAAATGTCACTGGAACGCAGGAGATGCCAGACTGCATTAGACCATGGACTCATCTAGTATGGGATCCCATCTGTAAAAGCAGCCAGTTCCAGATGTTGGTATAAGAAACCCTGCAGTAGGCAGTTAAGGAATAACTTGCCTATAGGGAAAGTTTGTTCCTGAGCCCCATCAGTTAGAGGTTGGCATATGTCCTGATGCATGAGAGTTTATATCACTTTCAAATTCTAGGAATTTTTTTCCAATCCTTACTATTGTACCTGTGGATGTTTTTCATTATTAACATCAACATCCAATCCTTTTTTGAATCCTGCTAAGCTCCAGGCCTCAATGATACCTTGTGGCAAGCTGTTCCACAGGGTAATTACAATATGTCATTGGTGTAAGAAGTAGCATGATTCCAACAACAAGTGGCCCACCAGCTGTCAAAAACTTAGCTGTAGATGGGAAAAGATTAATTGATGCAACATTTCTAAAAAGGTTAATTTTTTTTTTCAAATCACAGTCTAAACTGTAAATGTCCTTGATCAGCAGCTCTTCTTGCTAGTAGAGGGTATTAACTCCCCAAGGCTCCTAGAGCACACTGAGCCATGCTTCTCCGACCCTCCCCCCCAAAAAAAACTTCCTCCCCCTAGGGTGATCAGACAGCAAATGTGAAAAATCAAGATGGGGGTGGGGGCTAGTAGGAGCCTATATAAGAAAAAGACCCCAAAATTGGGATTGTCCCTATAAAATTGGGACATCTGGTCACCCTACCTCCCACTGACTGTGCATTGTATTTATGCTAGTTTAATTGTCAAAGTAAATAATTTGTCCGTTGATGTAAAACTATGAGGGAAGAAAGCAAGGGCAAGCTATTGGGTCTCATTTCTGGGACAGATCATCCCAGATGCCAGCACAGATTCAGATGTGGAAGAAGCTGACCCCAGCTAATTTTTAATGGATGAGATTGAAGCACTGATTCTTTCCAAGAACTGACATGCTTCTTTTTCCCCGAGCCCACAGTGGTGCTAGTAGAGAACTAATGGCTCTTCTGCTACTCCATGGCAGCACTCAGCGGTTCGCTGAGGAGTATGCATGGGGCACCAGGGGATGCTTGGAAGGGGTTTTATAGAGGAGTTCAGTGGGACTGAGGTTTCTGGCAGGATTCTGTTGTAATTACAAAGACAGAGGATATAGATGTAATTTGATGTGACATGTTGGTTATTCTCTTTGATGGGGCAAAGCACCAGCAGGGGCTCAAAGCCGGTGAGTCACAGGTACTAAACCTGTGTTGTAATTAATTTGTTGCTTCTTAGCAAAAGGGGGCAGGACTAAGTAGAGTCAGGTGATAACTTAATGAATGCCTGAGCCTCATAAAAGGCGGTGGGAGTTCAGTGTGAGGAAGGAACTGCAGAGAGTATGCCTACCACACTTCTGTGAAGGAGCCTGAGGTAAAGTCTGCAGGGGAATGCTTACACCCCAGGATGACTTGGTCTGGGGGGGGGTCAATGCTCAATACCAGAGGTGGGAGAAGATGCCACAGCCCAGACTGGGGATGGAGACAGAGCCCCGAGGAAGGGTTGATTTGTGGAGATGCTTTGGATGTCATTTGAACACTTGGTTACCCTGGAAGGGACCTGAACAAGATGCTTCTCAGCTGGAGGGCTGAATCATGCACAAAGACCGCAGGGGGCATGTGGGTGAGAATTCCTGCAAAGAGATGCTCAGCTGATAGGGGGTGAGTGCAGCTGATTACATTCTCACTTTTGTAAGAGGTACTCAAGCCCTGATTTTGGAAAGCACCCTATTCAGACAAACACTTAAGCCTGTGCTTAACCTTAAGCATGGGCTTAACCCCCATGCAATTCAATGGGATTTAAGCATGTGCTTAAAGATAAACATGAGCTCAAGTGCTGTCCTCATTAGGACATCTGCTGGAGTGGTTTCCTGACTTAGTATCATTGCTTGGGATGGGCACTCCCATTCTCTGTCTAGTTCATAAAAGAGCTAACTAAATACGAGACTGTCTTCTGTAGCACTGGCCATGACCACCTCACAGTGAGGCCAGCAGATCTATAAGCAGTGAAAGTGACTCTGATCCTTCCTGGGGTCATTTAACTAAAACACACACTTCAAAAGGGCCAAGTGTTCACTGGTGTTCTTCAACTCCCATGGTGTCAAAAGAATTAACAGATCCCAGCAGCACTGACTAAAAGCATCTGGCCGGCATATGGAAGTTAAATATGCCCACTGAATAACTCCTCTGCTCGCCTTCCCATGTCTGCAAGCCAATAAGGTCAGATCATGCCATTAAAGCTAATCCTCCAGGGGAGGTCACTGCATTCACTCCCTGTGGGTTTTTGACCCCAGACATGACCTGGGAACCCCAAAATTTGGGTGCTATTTGGAGATGACTGTGTAACACTCAGTTGGTCTTTGCTCCGTAACATGAACTTGGGGCCACAAAATGTGGATAAATAGCATTTAAATTTGGGCAGTGGTGAGGCATTGAACTGAACCACCAGACCTTGTGTGGGTTATCTGGGTTAAGTAGGCTGACAAAGCTTCTTTCCCAAATCCAAATATCTGTTTAAACCAATTGGCCTTTTCTCATCTCACCTACCCCCAACCCTTGGCAACAGAAAGTGGGTATAATTTGATGTTAAAGATAACATCATCTTGCCTTAAAGTCCAATGGATGGGATTATATTGTCAGAATGAGAATATGCAGTTTGATGACAACCAGATTGATGATCTAATAGGAATAGGCCATGCAGTGAAATTTGCCTGCCCAGAAGGTAGTGGAGTGTGCTATCTTGGAACACATGAGTGCACCAGAAAAAAAATGAAGAGCTGAGAATCTATACTCATCAGGACATGAGTGATTCCCCCAGCATATCCATAGGATGACCGTTATTAGAGCTGAATAAAACTCACTAGAGCAGAGATGTGCCACCTAAAGCCAGCCCACCTGACTCCTTACTGGTAGGGGAATTATAACTGACAGATATGCCTGGGAGTCCCAGGGGACACAGGTGCCCTGAGCGGTCCTGATGTCCTAAGCAGGCCACTTCTTGCTCTAGTTCTCCTGTACTAGAAGCATGGGAATTTTCATACTGAATCAGTCAACTGTCGTCTTGTAACATTTTGGAATTACAATCTAGTTGTTAATGGGGGTGTAGGGGGGAGAAATCTACCTGTTCGGACATGCTTGTGTATAGAGTGCCTTTCACCTGGGGACCTGAGTGCTTCCCTAACATGTGTGTGTTAAGTCTCACAGTCACCAAGGTATGGTTTGTACATTATTAGTTGGTTGAACAGAGTTTATTGTTCTGGTCTCTGTAGAGAACAGGGACTAGAAATCATCATTCTCCAGCATCTCCAGTTGGCCACTGTATGAAAGTGACCATTGGATGCTGGGACTTGTAAGATACAACCTAAAAAGATGAGAGGGCAAATAATTTGTCAGCAATGGTAGGAGGGAGCTCGGTTTTCAATGTGATTACTGAAATGAATGGGGCTTTTATAATGTTTCATTAACCAAATGCATTTTTCACATAGCTTTGGACCTGGTTCTGGCTCCAGCATTTTAGCTAAAAAAATGCTCCTTTTTTTACTATGTGGACTTTATTAACACAGCTCTTAGCTATGTTAATGCAACCCTTCCAATGGAATTTTCATTTACTTCAAACAGAGACTGTTCTTATGTATGCCATGCAGCAAATGCACCCAGAAGGGACCTAATGGAACAAACCCTTCCTCTGCAACATATACGGGATCCAAAACAAACCTCCGACACTCCTAATGTATCTGCCCAAGAAACCAGGCATCCTACAAATAAATACTGAGCTACAGGTCCGCAGGCAAGCTGCGAGTAAATGTTTCACCTGAAATGGAATGGAAAGTAGAGTTCAAGGTTGCTAGTGAATTGGTGGCTAAGTGCCAATACCATTCACTTCAGGGCAGCATAAAATATTCATTTGATAGCCTGACAAACAAACCTAGTAAAAATAAGATGTTGTAACTTTCTATTCTGATCCCTGCTGTAGAAGTCCTATGCTACTGCCTTACTGAGTAGCAGTTATCTCTTGGCACAGTTCCTTCTCTTGTACAGTGAATCAGTTGTAATCCAGAATGCTGCTGCTCTTGCCAGTAACTGAGGCTGGTGTTTCCACACTCTCTATCTGTGTATCTGCTACAGCTTATTCACTTACAGTTTCTGCCCATCTTCTGGCCTTTGTTTGGGCCCTCCGCATTTGCATATTTTACATTACAGGTGTACTTTTTGGTTTGTTCTATCTTTTCTGTGTGTTCCCCTAATTAATGTGTATCTGGACTAACACATCTAGCCCCATAGTAACAGAGCGACCATTAACTGCAGCTTGCAAACAGCAAATGGGCTGGGTAGTAAAACATGCATGGAGAGGAAATTGAGTAGAGGATCTCATGCCAAAATATTTCAGATCCAATGTTTAAAACACACACGTGCAATCACAAGGATGCCTTCCCCGCCTGTAATTACTCTTTTTTTTTTCTTACACCATTGTCCTTGTGATAGTTGGTGAGAAGGCAACAGATGTTCTGTCTTCCCATAGCTCTGGCATCCCTGGATCATGTTGATGAAGCAGCTTCTGGTGTCCTCTGTGATCTTTCGCTTATTCTCCGGGGCTTGCTACAGACTGGCATGTTTAACTTTGTCTCAGTGCTGCATCTCTGCACCCCTTTCATTTTTTTTCTATGAAATACTTATCTCCTCCCCAGATGGCTTGTAATATGGGTGGGCAGCACGGTAATACTTTGGGAAGGATGGTCTCCTGGTAAAGGCATTAGACTGAGACTCAGATCTGCATTCATTTGTTGACTCTAACATACACACGTGTGACCTTGGCTAGGTCACATAATCTCTTTCATTTTCTATATACTTATATGGACCCATTACCCAAGTAGCTGAGCACCTCATAATCTCCATGCCCTACTGTGAGGTAGGGCAGCACTCCTAGCATCATGTCACAGATGGAGAACTGAGGCGCAGAGAGACTAAAGGTACGTCTACACAGCAATTAAAAACCTGCAGCTGGCCTGGGCCAACTGAATTGGGCTCAAGGGGCTCAGGCTAAGGGGTGTAGATCTTCAGGCTCAGGCTGGAGCCTGGGCTCTAGAACCCTCTCATCTTACAGGGTCCAAGAACCCAGGCTCCAGACTGAGCATCTACACCACAATTAAACAGCCCCTTAGCCCGAGCCCCATCAGCTTGAGTCAGCTGGCACGGTCCAGCTGCGGAAGTCTAATTGCAATATAGGCATACCCAAAGTCACAGGCTAGCACCCAACCACAAGACCATCCTTCCTCTCTATGCCTCAGGCCCCCATGTGTGTTAATATATTCACTTCCTTTGACTTGTCTATTGAGATCGCAAGCTCTATGGAGCAGCGAATGTCTCCTAGGATGTTGGCCCAGCGTCTAGTGCAATGGGGCCCTCACCTGGGTGGAGGCTTCTAGGAGCTACTGTCACACAACTGTAATAATTAATGAAGTACAATTCTGTACCACCCTCTGTCCGAAGACCTTGCGTATGAGTAAATTAAGGCCCTTGGGAGATAAGGCAGGATTGTTGTCCTCATTTTACAGACTGGGAAGCCTGAGGCACAGGAAAACTACTTACACAAGATGTCAGTGGCAGAGACAGCAACAGAACCAAATCTCCTGAATATCAGTTCTTAACAGCAAGACTCTCCTTCCTTTCTGTGCAGCGTGTCTGATTTCAGTCTCACTCTTGTTGCTGGAGGATGAATTATCACTGTAAGCATAAGGAAGTTGTTTATGTCCCTTGTAGAGTCTTTGCTGTTGAGTTTCCGCTTCCTCTCTGAATTGTTTTCTTCCATCTACTTTATTGTCTGTCAAGCATTTAATTCATACAGCACCTTTCCTACAAAGTATCTTAAAATAGAAAACAGAGTGTACATTAATGGGTAAGCAAGACATAGGATAATCATTCAAAAGAATTACTGCACACAAGTGAGTGAAAATGACCCAGACTGCAGAACATCTGACATAACCACAAGGTGTTAATTGCAATTCTGTAGGCACTGCATCAAAGGTCAGGCATCTCCATTAGCTTCCTGCTCCTTTCAAGATCCACTTCAAATCTGACCTCTTGGGTTTCAAATCTCCCCATAGACTTCTTCCAGCCAGACCTCAAAGACCTTGTCTCTCTTTCTCCTCCCCGCCCTGCTGCATTAGTTTGTAGGACCAGTGTCATCTCTGAGTATGCAAAAAAAGAGTGTTTAGTTCACATTAGCTATCTCAGCTTTAAACACAGAACCTCTGCTTTTAACTCGAGTGAGCCACTTGAGTTCAACCCTAGGTTCCCTTATAGGCTTCAGCTGAAGTTACTAACCTGAGTTAAAAGTCGAGTTGCCAAGTCTTCACTGTTGTTTAACCTGAGTTATCTCTACTCTCTGACACGTCTCACAAGGTGGCTAATGTTGGCAAGACAACCTTCTCTTGCAGAGCTCCTGTTGCCTCGCCTTTCCCTATCTTCACTTCAGAAACCCTCTTCAGATTTCATCTTAGAACAGGTCTCCCTTGTCTATGCCTCTAATTTATCTCTTCTCTCACTGCTCTTGGGGGACAGCCTGGATTTTTTTTCACCAGATTATGGGTCAGAGCTGTTCCTAATGTAAATCCACTGGGCCAAACCCATCCTTGGTGTTGCTCCATTTGGCCTGGTGTCTTTGGATCATCGTTTCCAGAAACCATAGGAATTGCCAAATTGGATCGGACCTATGGTCCATCTAGCCCAGTGTCCTGTCTCTGACACTGGGCAGTACCAGATAACCCCACAACAGGCATTTTCAGGATAACCTGCCCCTTGGAGAAGTTTCTCCCCAGCTCTCACTAGTGACGTGTGCAAATTTAGCTGATAGTTGTTTGTGGTCTGCAGTTCATTCTGCAACTGGTTTAGTTTTAATTTCTAATCTTGAGATACTGAGAATCCAGCATTTTCTCTTTGAAATGATTTACTAAATTCTAATCCATCTGAGTTCTGTGGCAAAGGGATAGCTTCTCTGTGTTATCCTACATGTTATAATTTTAATAAAGGGAGCATTTGGCGGCTGCATTTCCCAGCAATACGGAGGAACTTAATGATCTCTGTACTTTTGCTGCTGCAGAGTGAATCTTGTGTACAGTAGAGAATAGATTATCTGTGTTTCTACAGAAGCATTTTAAATCCCAGATCACTAAAGGATTCAACTGAACTAGCAAAACTCTTGTCTTTTACGGATATTCTTTCAACTCGGCAGTGGGCTTTAATTCAATCTGGTTCAGATCTGTAATATGCCACTATTTATGTGTCAGGTTTATATATACTTTCCCCTCCACACAGATGACCTTTTAAAATGCAAAGTGTGCTACTGAAAGGTGTTGGTTAACAGCTAAGCCCAAGATTTTCAAAAGCAGGTGCCCAACTGTAGCTTCCCAAATCCTCACTGAAGGGTCTAAAGAAGCAGCCTGGATTTCAAAAGTGCTGAGCAGCCAGGGATCCCCACTGACATCAATATTTGGCCTCCGCTGAGTTTGCCATGATTCTACTTTGTACCTGTGCCCACTAGGAGATGGACCGAGTGCACCAGCATGTTTCATGTGGGCTAGGGAACAACTATCGGGTAATGACCATCAGCTACGACTGACCTGAGTCAGACTGGAGCTGGTGACCTCACAGACTCTGTGGGCCTGACCTGAATGGGAGTCCATTTATTGAGATCACTGGGTTTCATATCAGGACCAAAATCCCATTATCGGGGCTCTGAGTCATCTAGCCATTTACCCCCATTTGATAATTAAACTGGTTTAAAGGGGAAGACAAAGCTATCCCACTGTCCCTTTCAAAGGGCACAACATTCTCCTAGGTCCTTTTAAAAGTTCTAGCTTCCAAATTCTAAAGAACCTGGGAAAAAGTGAGTGAGGAGGACAACAAAGGGAGAAAAGCATGCTAGCCTCCAAGGAGAAGGGGAAAGTAGAAATAAACCCCTCGAGCAATATTGTGTGCAGCTCATAGACTTGAAGGTCAGATGGGACCATTGTGATCATCTAGTCTGACCTGCACGCCACAGAACATCACCCACCCACTCCTGTAGTGGACCCCTAACCTCTGGCTGAGTTACTGAAGTCCTCAAATCATGGTTTACAGACTTCAAGTTACAGAGAATCCACCATTTACACTAGTTTAAACCTGTAAGTGACCCATGCCTCATGCTGCAGAGGAAGGCGAAACCCCCCCACGGCCACTGACAATCTGACCCAGGGAAAATTCTTTCCCAACAGCAAATATGGCAATCAGTTAGACCCTGAGTTTGTGGGCAAGACCCACCAGGTAAATACCTGGGGAAAAAATTCTTTGTAGTTACGCAGAGCCCATCCCATCTAGTGTCCCATCTCCACCTGTTGGGTTGTTGCTACTGGCTATCACTGATTGGGCCACATGCCATTGTAGACAGTCCCATCATACCATCCCCTCCATAAACTTATCAAGCTCAGCCTTGAAAGCCAGTTAGGCTTTTTGCCCCCGCTGCTCCCCTTGGAAGGCTGTTCCAAAACTTCACTCCTCTGATGATTAAAAACCTTTGTCTAATTTCAGGCCTAAACTTGTTGATGGCCAGTTTATATCCATTTGTTCTTGTGTCCACATTGGCACTTAACTTAAATAACTCCTCTCCCTCCCTGGTATTTATCCCTCTGATGTATTTATAGAGAGCAATCCTATCTCCCCTCAGCTTGTTTTTTCTAAGAAGCAGAATGGCATGGTTCTCTTTTTGCTTTGGGCATAAAGGCCCACCCATAGTCAGCCTTCTCCTGCAGTCCCTAGACAGTAACTTCCTACTGCAGTCTGATTCAGGGTATTTAGCTCTCAGTTCACTGGGCTGTAGAATTCCAAGTAGGACTATTTTCAGTATGCTACAGTGCTTCCAACTGACTTCTGCCTGAGTCAAAACTGCAGGCTTTATCCTCATGATTATATATTAGTTCTACCAGGTGCACCCTGTCTCTAATGGATCAAACCAATACCCCGGTCCAAATGACCCCTGAACTTGAGGGACTGTTTGGAATCAGATCTTGATGGCTCATGCACATCATCATGATTATAAAATAACTGATAGGCAAGGAACCATTCAGTGTGAATCACCATGTTTTGGTTTGCCAGTTTGAACTCTCTGATGATGAAAATACACCCAATGTAACTCTCATATGAACAAACTGTGCTTTTTGTCATCAGTCATTAACTACTTATCTGCTTCACAGGGTACTGTGTGGAAGCAGGTAATTAATGCATCACTAGGCCCATATTATAAATGGGGGAACTGAAGCAGCGAGGTCTAAAGCCACCTTTTCCTGGGAAAGTTGCTCCAGTTTAACTTAAATCGGTTGTTAACTGAGTTAGTTAAACCAGTGGAACCCCCTATGTGGACACTTATTTCCATTTAAGAGTGGCTTGTTTCATTTTAGCTTAAGCCAACTTCTGTTTGATTTAAACTAAACCTGGTGTAAATGGAAATGAGAAAATGACAATAGCCTTTGTCACCATTTCCTTAGATAAAACCATGCAGTTTCCTCGTGTAGACGAGTCCTAAGTGACCTCTTGCCCAAGAGAGCACAGTGAGCCAAAGGCAGAATCAGAGAGCTCTTTAGGCTCAGTCTTGTCACACTTGGAGCAGTTCTCAAGCTGGGAACTGTAACAGACCCACAGAATTCAAATCCCAGCTAAGCCCCCACCTATGTGGTGGCTGCCACCTTGGGCAATGTACCAAGGCCCTCCAGGGCTGAAAGCATGTTTCTCCATGGTTTGAACTAAAGAGCCAGGTTCCTGGCTGACCGCTGTAACAGACTCATGTCTTCTGTGAACTCAGCCCAGAGGAAAACACCCTGATCAGCAGGTTCCATATGGAGGCCTGGTGGAAAGTGGAACGGGATTTTGAAGCACTCCTAGCAGTGTACATCCTGCTGTTTGCTATAACCTGTAAGGATGTGCAGAGCTCTCTGTGCTGGTGTTAAAAGGAAGAAAAGTCTCCCTTCACAAACTGATGTGAATGCGCTGGTGCTTGGGCCCAGACCTGAATAAACACCTTCTACGTCTCCTGATCTGCAACATGAGCAACTGCTTCAATAAAAGCAACGGCTCCTGCTAGTAATGTCAGATCAGATTCTGTAGTTTGTAACAGCAGCTTGAGAGAGAGATTTCCATCTGGGCTCAGAGAGAGCTGCTTTATGTGAGCAAAGCCTCTATGTTGGCCCCCCATGTTTTCAGGCTGGTCATAGTACAGTCAGTGTTCTGCAGGCAGCAGTGGGGCCCGTTAGCAGCCTTCCCCCATAAAACCAGCTGAAAGCCCTTCACTGTTGCGTGCATTTAATTTCCCCATCCAGAGGCCAGTGAAGGCAAACACAGCCTGCATATGGAAACTTTTAATTAAACAGTGTGCTACTAACATGGAATGGCTTCAGTTCTGATGGGAGAGTTTAACCGGTCTGTGTGAGAAGCTAGAAGGGGATTGGAGCTGGGGGAGGAGGCAGGGAATGCTTGTCTACAGCCTGGGAATTTGTCCATTCATCAAACAGTCCGACCCGCAAGTTGAAGCTGTTCCAATTGCATGTCAACAGCATTGGCCATGCCTCATTAGGAATTAGTTGTGAAAAGTCTTTTAAAAGAGCATTGATTCATTTTTTCTGGGTGCATTTTATGTATTTTATTTTCATCACTGTGAGTGAGGAATTTGAGAGTAAATTGTTTCTGAATGGCCATTTTCCAGGGGAGAGAATAAAATCTCCCCCTTCGCCCCCCGCTGGAAACTCAGGCCAAGATTTTCAAACATGTGGGGGGGCCTAAAGTCAGGCACCTAAATAAGAGGCCTGATTTGCAAGTGCTGAGCACTCAACAGCATGCACTGGAATCAATGGGAGCTGCTGGGAGCTCAACAATTTTGAATATCAGGCCACTTATTTTAGGTGCCTAAATATGAACTTAGGCTCCTAATGTTGAACTCTCAGTTCTGAAAGCCTTGGCCTCAGGCCACGTCTACACTGGCACTTATGTCGGCAAAACTTCTATTGCTCAGGGGTAAGAGAGATTTAAAAAAACGCAACAACCCCAAACCATGAGCGACATAAGTTTGTCCGGCATAAGCGCTTGTGTGCACAGTGCTACGTCGGCAGGAAATGCTCTCCCGCCGACATAGCTACTGCTGCTTGCTGAGCTGGTTTTGTTATGTCGAGGGGAGAGCTCTCTCCCAATGGCATAACATGGCTGCATGAGCAATCTTACAGCAGCATCAGTACAGCTGTGCCGCTGTAAGCTTGTGAGTGTAGACGTGGCCAGATCTGTCTTGACAATGCAGCAAACAATCAATGCATAGCTCGATCATAGGCTGCGTCTACACTGCACATCACTGGGAGCAACGTGTAGGGTATGTGTAACAACACACTGCAGTAAAAAAACAAGCTGCATTCACGCTGTGCTGTGTAGCTACATGCATCATTGAAAGGCTCCAGCTGGGAGGCGGTGGGGAAAGGCTCCAGTTGCAGGAGAGCAGCAGGACCCTACACTGCTAAAGAAAGTGCTATAGATAGGGGAGGCACAGCTTGGGCATGTCGAGAGCCATATAGGGTACATGCCCCCAGGGTTTAGGCATGTCTTTACTCACCTACGAAGTGCCTCACGATCTACACTGCTATTATACAGTGCTAGGGGAGCATGCTAAGTATGTACTCTGCCGCCCTAAAATTTGTACAGTGTAGCTGCATCTACAGAGTGATGTGGCCTGGTTCTCCACTGTACCTCACCTTGTGTAGTCATTCACACCTATGCCAAATGTATGTAGAAGGCTGCTACTTGGATTTAATAGCTTTGTACACCCATCTTGCACCTAACTTATACAGGTGTAAATGGCTACACAAGATATAGAGCAATGGAGAATCAAGCCCTTGTTCTCTAGTGTAGTTTTCTACATACTCTATCTTCATCCCCATAGATGCACTCTGCAGGCTTGATTCAGCTGTCTCTACACCAGTGAAACATTATTGACAACATCAGTGGAGTTATTCCTGATTTACACCACTGAGATCACAACTGACCCCACATTACCTGGCGTCTATCTATGCTACTGTGCCACATTTCTCTAAGTGGAACTTGTGTCTTCCTCTGCATGAGTACCTTACAAGACAACACTTCCCTCTAGAAAAGCTGCTAGTGACTAGCACTGACGGAAGGATGGCGATTCTGTTTGATGGCTACTTTCAACATTTGTTTTTGTTTTGCAATGAAATCAAACAAAACCTTTGAATGATTTTGTGGAAACAGTCGTGTCAATGGGGTTTGTTTGTTTGTTTGTTTTTGTTGTTGAAACCTGAGCTTTTCGATTTGGGAAGAGGGGTGTGTCATGGTGGCTAAGGCACTGGCCTGAGTGGGGTGGGTGGGGAAATAAACCACCCCACTTTCCTGTCCAAAACTTTGTCAAAACTGATACGGCTCCATAAAACATTTCAGCGTCAATGAAACTGTATCTTTTGATGAAATTTCATTTAGCCCAAAATGTTCCAACCAGTTCCACTAGTGTCAAAAGCAATGGCCTGCCTCCTCTGATAAGTGAATGGAATGCCTCCGCACTCGCAACACTGACTCCCCCAAAGATCCATTTCCCCCTAAGGGACATGAATGAACTCCAAGAGCATGAACATTTCCAGTGTGCTTCTTCTACCAGATAGGAGGCTTCTGAGCATTATTTATCATTCTTTGTTCCTGTTTATACACGAAACGCCATTGGAGTTATTTTTGCAATGAACAGTTGCTGCACCTTAAGGAAAATATTTGAGTCTCTCTGATAAGTATGTGCTCCTAGCACTCCCACCCCATCTGGTCAGACACACGTGTTTGAATCCTTTTTATTCTTCAAAGAAACAAGCGTCTCTTCCTTTTGGTGTTGGTCTTAATATTCTCAAGCACCAGCCTACAGCTTATCTTCTTGCAGCCCAGAAAGAATTCAGCAGCTCTCAAGTTGCTACTGGGGATTTTGTGTGATGTTCAGGACGTGGCCTAACTGAAGGCTGTTCTGCAGAAAGAAGTTTTGGGTAGAAACAGACAAACTGTCTCAGATAAAATGAGAAGTGATCTAAAGCTCAAGCAAAACCTGAGCCTTTCTTGTGGTTCTGAAATGCTTGGTAAAGTAATGTACTGCTTTTGTGTGTGTGTGCGTACGTGCACATGTCTCTGCAGCTGGGGTCAAGGTGGGGTGATTTGCAGGTGAGGTGATCAGTGAGCCAGTACTTGAGGCTGTCATTGTGTATTCCAGAACCTAAACTTCTATCTAAAAAGAAATCCAGGGCCAGATCCTCAGCTAAAGTGAAGGAGCATACGGTGCAAGTTGGTCAAGTTGGCGGTGCAAAGGTGGAGTGATGCTGGGCTGCTTTTACCGGGCCAGTCCCCCTGTGTAAGTTAGAACAGTTCTCAGGCTGCTCTAACATATGCTTGCTGCTGGCAGTCCCTACACGTAGAATCGGCAGCTGGGCCCTGGAACCATGTACAGGTCCCATCCGTTTCCTTCAGTTGTGGCCTCTGTGCTGGCAGCAGGGAAAAGAAAAGGATTGAACTCTCTACGTCAGATCTGTGCTCCTGGAGGTTTCCCTTTGGATCAGGATAATCTTCCAGCGACTGCATATGCCGGCTCTGACCAGAGTCTTAGAGCAGCTGCAGTGCACCCGAGGCTCTGTGTGTAAGCCTCTAGCCCTGAGAGCTAGAATGATAACCTTCCAAATAGATGAGCGATGTTGCTAAATGTAGAATTGTCCGCCTGAGTCTGCAGCCAGCCTGAAGGACCCATCCCTGGTTTCAACGTACTGTAGGCCTGGTTTGCAGCTTGGCCTCAGACCGTTCTCTCGTTTTAAAAGCAAAAATGTGCCTACTGTTCAGTGCAACCATCACAACTGGTAGCGTGACAACCTCTGTCCTGACAGACACACTGGGGACTGAACCCTGTTCCTCCAGAGCTAAAAGCAGGAGCTGTTACAGCTCGAACTAAAGCTCTCACACATACTCTGAGATTCAGGAACAGAGGAAGGATGGCCCAGTGGTTCCAGCATTGGTCCAGGACTTGTGAGACCCAGATTCAATTCCCTGCTCAGCTACAGACTTTGTGTGTGACATTAGACAAGTCACTTAGGACCAAATCCTTAAAGGTATTAGGTGCCTACCGCCCCATGGATTTCAATGGATGTTCAGTGCCTACACATCTTTCAGGATCTGGGCCTTAGCTTCTTGTTGCCTCAGTTTCCCCATCTGCAAAACAGTAAGAACAGCACTGCTCTACCTTCCAGCGGTGTTGAGGATAAATACTTTAAAGATTATGGGGTGCTCAGATGCTTGTGGTGGGCACTAGATAGACCCACACTCACTTGTGCATTACAGTGGCATTTCAACCCCCTAAGTCCCCTACAGACCCAAACGAGTGCTACCAACTGAACCTGAACTTCTCAAATTTGGACCCTGCAGTCCTAGTTCCAACTATGTTGGAGCACAATTTGTCCAAGCTGGAAATCAGGGAGGTGGTGATGCCTGGTTGCCCGCTCTGGTGGAAGTTAAAGCAGCAAGGGGCGCTCTCCAGTTTTGGTCACTGTTAACTGCAATGGAGAATGTAGCAAAGTGGAGCTTGTCTGCACCACTCCCCTGACTCACCATCTCTTCGTTATGCCAGCTGGCGTCAGAGGAGGAGACTGAATGAGAGTATGACTGTACTGTGCTTGTCTCTGCACAGAGGCAAAGAGTATGAAAAATTAGTAAAATGAGCAATGATACTAACAGGAGAGAGAGTGGTTGTAATCAAAACTGGAACGGGAGTGTTAATATTTATGGCACTCTCTCTATGTCTGGGGGGAAAGAGGAAGGAAGCAGTGGTGGGGAGGGGGTGCTGAGGAGAGCTACAGAATAGCCATCACCTTCAGCCCCCAACTAAGACCTCTCCAACGCATCATCAGGGATCTACAATCTATCCTGAAGGATGACCCATCACTCTCACTTGGGAGACAGGCCAGTCCTTGCTTACAGACAGCCCCCCAACCTGAAGCAAATACTCACCAGCAACAACACAACAAAAACACTAACCCAGGAACCTATCCTTGCAACAAAGCCCGTTGCCAACTGTGTCCACATATCTATTCGGGGACACCATCCTAGGGCCTAATCACATCAGCCACACTATCAGAGGCTCGTTCACTTGCACATCTACCAATGTGATATATGCCATCATGTGCCAGCAATGCCCCTCTGCCATGTACATTGGCCAAACTGGACAGTCTCTACGTAAAAGAATAAATGGACACAAATCAGACATCAAGAATTATAACATTCAAAAACCAGTCAGAGAACACTTCAATCTCTTTGGTCACTCGATTACAGATGTAAAAGTGGCAATTCTTCAACAAAAAAAACTTCAGAAACAGACTGCAATGAGAGACTGCTGAATTGGAATTAATTTGCAAACTGGATACAATTAACTTAGGCTTGAATAAAGACTGGGAGTGGATGTGTCATTACACAAAGTAAAACTATTTCCCCTTGTTATTTCACCACCTACTGTTCTTGTAAAGTGCTGGAAATGGCCCACCTTGATTATCACTACAAAAGGTCCCCATCCCTGGTAATCGCTCACCTTTCCTGATCACTCTTGTTACAGTCTGTATGGTAACACTCATTGTTTCATGTTCTCTGTGTATATAAAATCTCCCCACTATATTTTCCACAGTATGCATCCGATGAAGTGAGCTGTAGCTCACGAAAGCTTATGCTCTAATAAAATTTGTTAGTCTCTAAGGTGCCACAAGTCCTCCTTTTCTTTTTACATATGGGTCATCACCCTCAGAAAGTGTCCTTGGCTGTCCATGAGACAACTTCATAATCCAGTAAGTAAAAGACCCAATCAGAACAGAAGCCATTTCTTACCAGTGGGTAGGAATTTATTGTGAATGCGAGAGTAATATGGAAATTGCACTAATGTCAGTGTCCTCACAGAGGCCAACATCTTGTGTGGAGGCCCTGATTATCCAGTGCTAGCTGAGGTGGAGTCAGCACTGTGTGCGCATGCCTGATGTACACTTACTGAAACAACTGCTGTACACTCAACTCACCAAAGGAGAAAGGAAACAGGAAGTCCAAAAGAAACGCTTTAAAGACATCTTCAGGATAAACACGAAGAGATGTGGCATTGATACCACACACTGGGAGACAGTAGCCCAGGATAGGGATAACTGGTGAAGACTTGTCAGACAAGGGAAATCGCCTTGCCTTGGTCCCAGAAAAATGCCAGAAAAGAAAGGACAGACGACTGTCACTCAGCAATCTTGGCCCAACCCTGACTTCCAACACTACCTGCAACATCTGCCAATGAGCTGATCAGACTCCTCAGTCACCACGGGACCCATAAAAAAATAAAACCTGTGAAAGAGATCATCCTCAACCTCAAGGGATTGCCGCCGACTAACATGAAAGTCTAGTACCAGTGACCGCAATGGTACTTGAATTAAGCATAGCAAATGCAACTATAGGACATAGAACCAGTTGAGGACATAAGTGAGGATGGGTTGCATTGTATTTAATGCACTGGGTTGGGACTCAGCAGACCTGGGTCCAATTCCTGGCTTTGCCACAAAGTCCTTGTCTGACCTTGGACAAGTCACTTAAGGAAGATTTTCAAAAGTGCCTTGGAGTTAGTTGCTCAATTCACATTGACTTTAAATGGGAGTTGGATGCCTGATCCTTTTAGGTACTTTTGGAAATCTTGTCCTTAATCCCTCTGTGCTTAGATTTCCCATCTGTAAAATGGGGATAAGATTATTTCCTTTCTGTCTTGCCTATTTAGGTTGCAAACTCTTCGGGGCAGGAACTCTCTCTTACTGTGTATCTTACAGCATCTAGCACAATGGGGCCACGACTGGGCCTTTAAGCACTACTGTTGTTAATTAACTGGGGCATTATAATACTGTAACATAGGAATACACTAGGGTGTTGGATTTTAAGCAAGGACCTTTGTGGGAATTTCAGAATTTGTTGAACATGGTGCAGTGAGAAGAAAGCCATGATAATGACAGAATAAGAAAAATGTCAAGAGTCATGGGGAGAGATCTTGAGGTGGTGTAAATCAGCTTAGCTCCACTGAAGTCAAAGGAGCTATACCAGTGTACACCAGCTGGGGACATGTTCCCCTATAACTGATGCAACCAATTCCCCTTCCTCTTGTAAAAGAAACAGGAAAATATGAGAAGCAGCAAATCTGTATCCAAGAGGAGTTGCTCAAAAATCTAAGACAGAAAAAAGATTTATGCTAGAAAGGAAGACGAGGATAGGGAACCCAACAAGAATATTCACAACCAGCTAACGCTCTCAGGGATAAAACAAGGACAGTAGAATGAGTTAATGCTCCCAGATGTATTAAGAAGAGCTCTTAGAAATATATCAAGGGGAAAAGAAAAACTAGAGAGAAAGTAGCTCTATTAATAAATAAGGAGGAAGATTAAATTAATGGTGACTGTAAAATGGCTGAGCTGCTGAACTCATTTTTTAAAAATCAGTCATTAACAAGAAATCAGGGAAAGAGGCACTGTATGGACAATTAATAAGACGTTCCTTCCTCGGAACTCTGTGAGCTAAGCTGCTTTGCCCTCGTTCCTTATGTACGCAGGTACAGCTCAGACAGAATGGGTGCACGAACTGAGAATGCCATGGCCCCATCTCTGCTCTTGGCAGATGGCTTGGATAATCTCTGTGTAATACCGAACGAAACACAGAGCTATTGAACATTACCATGGAGAGTTGTGTGACATCTGGGATGACAAGCTACAAACCAGAGACCCAGATGGATAGGTCAGGAAGTTCTATCCATTCTGCAGCCATCGAGCACCACTGGCTGATGCCTGTATTGAAGAAGAGAATGCACATGTCACATAATGCCCATCCTGATGCCCAGGTAGCTAAATCACTGTCTGAGATAAGAATGCAATATATAACATTGGCCATAGGGCTTGGAATCAATGGGAGTTTAGAACATAGATTGATGGAAGAATATGCCCCTAAGAAAGGTTATAGCTGAGTGAGCTTAGACCTCTGGATTATTTGGGGAGGAGGTGGAGGGGCAGGCTTCTGTGGCCAATATGTAGATAGGGAATAACTTTTTGTGTATCATCATTTAATGTTAATACCAACTGTCTATACCCTATGCACTGGAATTCTCCAGGTAGCTGAAAATTGTCTGTGAAGAACCTGCTGGCTGTGCTCTCTTGCCATGAGGACAGATGGTATTGAAAAACCACCAATGCCCACTGCATTTATAGGAAATCATGATGAAACCTGCTCAGGGCCGCGGTTGAAGGAGAGAGTATTTGGAGAGGAAAGGGTTAAGGCCCCATTCTGAAACTCAGGAGATTTGCATTCTATTCCTACTTCTGCCACAGACCTGCTGTCTGACTTTGGGAAAGTCGCTTAGGCCTTGATCCACAAAGGGACTTGGGCACCTCAGTCTCAAGTTTAGGTGTCTAAATCCCAGTCTTAGGCTCCACTGTGATCCACAGAACTCCTGCCGAACCATGTAGGTGTCTAAACTCATTCAGCACCTAAGTTTTCAGGGTAAAAGTTCCCTCAGTGTCTAGGATTCTGCCTTTGAGCATGAGCACAGCTGCCTCCTTGTAGGCATTAGGATGCCTATCTCCCATCTCAGGACCAGGGTTATCCATGAACCGGGAGAAGGCAGGTGTTCAGTCACCTATTTCACATGCGGGGCCAAGTCCAGTAGTCTCCTCAGAGGCTGCCTGCCAGACTGGATCCCATTCATGTATTTATACGTAATGGAACAGTCATTGGGCCAGAGTGACTGATGCTGTAGCCTGGAGGTGTGGACACCCACCTGGGAAGTGGGAGACCTAGGATCCAGTCCCCTTGCTCCAATGAGTCTGTTGTTTATCCACAATGAAACAGCTTCAGCAGGAGGGACTGAAGGAGCCCCATATCAGAACTGCTCAGCAGATAGAGCACTCTTCTATGAGGTGGGAAGCCCTGCCCTATGCAAATCCTGTCTCCTCTTCAGGCAGAGAGGAGAATTGGTCCTGCATCCCAGGTGAGTGCTCCAACCACTGGGAGAAAAGTTATAAGGTGGGCTCCTCTTCATCCTGTTTGTGTGTAGCATGTGGTAGGGGCCTAACCCATTAAGAAACTACCTAGGCATCTAAACCTCCTAACTCCAAGCAATTGGTTCCCATTTGGGGACTGTTAAGCAGAGTTAGGTGTCCCCCTGCAGCCTGGCCTTAGATGCCTATCTCTGAGAGAGGGGCGGGCTTAGCACATACCGCTCTTGTTGGCATCTCCAATGGGCTCGCTAGTATGCTGGCTTTTTGTGGATCATGTGCTAAGACACCTAAATCTGCCCATTCATTGTACAGGGAGTCTAGGTGCCCAACTCCGCCTTGTAGAACACAACATTGTTACTGTGATTTTCTAATTGCCTAAAAGTCAGGTGTTGTAACACTGAGTATTGAAATGCATAAGCCTCTTTGCAGATATGGGCCTTAATCTCTCTGTGCCTCAGTACCCCATCTGTAAGATGGGGATAATAATGCTTCCTTATTTCCACCCAGTCTTGTCTCTTTAGAGTGTAAATTCTTCAGGGCAGCATCTATATCTTATGTGTTTGTACAGGACCTAGCACAGTATAGTCCTGATCTTAGTTGAGGTATCTAGATGCAAATAATAACATTAAAAAGATTCCTAGTTAAAATTCTATCGAGGGAAAATTCCTTCCCAACCTCATAAGACTTTGGTTTCCCATACTTTGCACAAGTATTAAATTATATTTTTAAAATAATAGCACAAAATACAGTGAAATAAGACAGGGGGAAAGTTTATGATAAACAAAGGATTTGTTTGCAGCACAATTCTGAAAAGAACATTTATGAGGATTTTAAAAAAACTCAGAAAACTTCCTTAATCTTAAAGTACTATAGGTCTCCTGAGAGATGTAAACCATGCACTAGTGAAATTCAGCTCAGATAAAGTTGCCATTAATGATGCAACTCCTTCAAAACTTCTGCACATAAATTAACTTTGTCTTAAACTTTGGTCTCATCTGCAAGACTGAAAAAAATTGGCCTTAAAATATTAAAGTTTGGTTTTCAATGTGTGAACATGAACTGCAGGGAAAATTGTTAAAGGTCTGCTGGAAATGAAAATGTGGCTATAAAGACCTAGACTAACACATGAATAAGTAATCTTGGCCTGTTTTGGAAAAAAAAAAATTAGCAGGTTCGTAAGTGTACATAGGACGGGTGAATAAAAGATATTGACCATCTGCTGTAAGAAACAAGCCAAAAGAAGGCAAAGTGTTGTGCTGGTGAGCAGGTGCAGAGAAGTGCTATGAGGGGAATAGAGGACCTATCTTGTCTACACAATGAGTTATTGTATGGCAAGCCAGGGTGTGAATCTAGAGTATACCAACTTGTCATGCAGTAACTTGTTAACCTGCACTTTCACTGCACTGTTGCAGTCTCCACAAGGCAAGGTACTGAGCAGCAAGCTTGTGTGCAGTAACTCACCAGGTATCATAGAATCATAGACTGGAAGGGACCTCGAGAGGTCATCTAGTCCAGTCCCCTGCACTCATGGCAGGACTAAGTATTATCTAGACCATTCCTGACCATATAGCACCACCTTATACTCAACATCCCACATGGTATCAGGGGCCGCAACCCTTCCCCTACCACTCCACCCCAGGAGATATTAAGGACAGTCTCAGCTTCACATATGCTGATCTGTGAGAGCCACAGTTGATACATGTATAGCTAAAATGAACATAAAATGTTCCTTCCCCTTCTTTAAGCTCTATTCCATAAATTTATTAAGGTTTTAGTGTGTTTGCTTTTAACTTGCACATAATTTTTGAAGTGCTTGTTACTCAATAGAATTCTATACTGTTTAGAAAATAATCTTTATTAGTTCCCACCATATGCTGCAGAATACTTGGCAGTAGCAAAAGCACCTACTTTGTTGTTGTACACTGTGACACACTTCACAGGATCTGTGACAGTGTAATAATCACAAATGTACAGCAAGCACCACAAAAATAGGTGAATTGTCAGTGTTCTACTCATAGATGAGTACCAAGCACCACACAATTCCTAAAAGGCCCCCAAACTGTAGGGGCAGATAGCCCCAGTTATGCATTCTGGTATACTGTGCTCTCTTTATTGAAGTGCTCTTTCAAAGCCTCCCTGAACCACATAGCTCTGCACTGAACTCTTCTGATAGCCCTTGTGGCTGGCTCTTCAAACTTGGCAGACAGCCCTCCACCTCGGTGGCAACTTTTCCTCCTTTGCTTCGCTGATATTTGGCAGGACCCCTCAGGCAGCTATAACCATTGGGATATTTTTCACACTGAGATCCAGTCTAGTGATCAAACAACACTAGCATCCTTTCAGACTACTAAAAGCACATTCAACTGCCATTTTGCACCTGCTAAGCCAGTACTTGACTCTTTCCTTGGTGCTTTTGGGACCGCCTGTGTAGCAAGGGATAGGCTGGGCATCACTACTGGCATTTCAACATTCCCAATGATAATCTGCCAGTTGGGAAAGAGAGTCCCTCCTTGTAGCTTTCTGAGCAGTCCTCTGTTCTTAAAGATGTGAGCCTCATGCACTTTCCCTGACCAGCCAACACTGATGTCAGTGAAGCATCCCCAGTGATCCATCAGTGCTTATATAACCATAGAAAAGTAGCCTTTTCTGTTGAGGTACTCTGGGTAAGGTAGTCTGGTGCCAAAATAGGGATATATGTGCGACCTATTGCTCTACTGCAGTTTGGGAACCCCATGGTGCAGATCCATCGATTATGTCCTGCACATTGCCAAGAGTCATAGTCCTGAATAGTAGAAGATGATTAAAAGCCCTGCACTCTTGCATGACAATGGCCCCTATGGTGGATTTTCCAACTCCAACATGACTTCCCAATGACCGATAGCAACATGACTTCCCAATGACTTCCACGATGTGATCGCCACTAGCTTCTCAGCAGTCAGTGCAGCCCTCTTTGTGGTGTCCCTGCACTAGAGGGCTGGGGTGAGCTCAGCACACAGATGTAGGAATGGAGCCTTGCCCAGCTGAAAGTTCTGCAGCCACTGCTCGTCATCCCAAGCCTGCATTATGATGCGATCCCACCGTTTCTCACTTCTGGGCTCATTTCTCGGGCCCAGAAGAGGCGCTCCCCCATTTACAGCTGCTCCATGAACACCGCCACCGATCTTGAATTGGTTCTCGCAGCGTCGCCCAGCAATCTGCCCTCCAGGAAATTGTCATGTTCCCTGCAGCTCTTCTTGCGGCTCTGCAAATACCAGAGGATTATGCGTGGTGTGCTTGCAATGCTCTTGGCAATACTGCAGAGCTGTACAGGCCTCCATGCTTCTGTCAGAGATGGTGGACAGTGATAAGTCCTGCATGGGGTTGTGGGATTTTCAAAATGGGTGTCAAAATTATGGGCTAGAAATGGCATTACGGGGTGGAGAAAGTTGCAGGCTGGGAACCTGACCCCGCAGGCTCAGTAACCCCTTCATGGCTCATTTCTAATCCATCAGGTATTGCCAAAACTTCCCAAAAGACAGTGTGCTGGACAGTGGCAAGTTGCAAACTGGGATACCTATCCATTGTGCACTGCACTGAGCACCGAAACAAGCACTCCTGGTGAATATGTGCGCTGATTCAAGGAGCCAAGCATGCATGCGCACAAGCGATATATCAACTGAGGTGGCTTTATGCCGATGTAACTTGCGTCAGCAAAAGTCTAGTGTAGATCTGCCTAATACTCTGATACAGTCTTTAAGAATATATTTTCAGTATATACACACACAACTCCTTACATAGCACCCATACATACATTGCACAGTTATACTGATGACCAGTATGACACCGACTTTCATTTGAGATCTCGTATGACATTCCTTGGTGAACCGGAATGTACATACCAGAATCAGGAGATACCTGTAACCCCTCTGCAACTCCATGTCAGTTGGCATTAAGAGGTGCTTGGGTCACGTATGTCTGGCTGGGGGAAGCACCATATGCTGGGGGAAGAACTTTGGCAGAAGGATTCCAATCCCCAAGCCTGTTGTAACTAATGTAAAAGGCAACTGCTTTGGTAAAGTCTCTACTCTACAAAAACATCCCCATTTGCCGATCTAGCCCTTGACTGGAAGACTTTTTAGAATAAAGAAATCAAGTAATCCATTCGCAGCGCCTCTCTCTCTCTAAAAGTGTACTAGACCTGCCTACTGCCATACCAGAAAGGCATATAGAGGCCGACCTGGTGCTATTGGCTCATGCTCCTCAGAAGCCAGCACTCAATGTTTTACTTTGTATCGTAACATCAAGTAGTGACAGGTACCTTCTCTAGCAGCTGGCTCATTGCTGGAAGGAATATGGCTGTCTGTGAATCACAGATGGAAAAGCCAGACTAGGTCATTTCCTAAACCTCCCCCTTCCAGTGCAGAATTGCACGATACTTACTAGTACTTTGTCCAATCCAATTGCAAAGGTCTATAAATGGCTCAGCAGTCAGCGCACGGTGCTAGGATTCAGGAGGTCTGAGTTCTTTTCCTGGCTCTGCTGGTGACCTCAGTCAAGTCACTTCCCCTTTCTGTGCTTCAATTTCCCACCTGTAAAATGGAGGTGATGACAGTGACTTCCTTTGTAAAGCATTTTGAGATCTATGGATGAAAAGTGCTCAGTGCTACATATGAGGTCACTGTTCTTATTATTAAACCATCACCAGTCTCCTAAGTCTATTATTAACCTATCTCCCACTGGTCCAAGAGTCTTATGAAGACTGTGACCAAATTCAGTTCTGGTGCAAGCATTAACTTCAGGGGAAATTGCACCTGTTGGCACCCAGACTGAATTTGGCCCTAAATTCCCATCATTGCACGATTCTATTTTTTCTTGGCCCCTTTCCCGTTCATTTATTCCTCCCTCCCTCCCTGAAAATTGGAGAACGGAGTGCACTTTTAAATCTCCCTTCCGTGGCTTCACACACTGCTGTACAGTTCTTTCCAGCCCAAGCACCAAATATTATGTCCTGCCTAGCATAACACGATGACTGGAGACTACTACTCTGAAAGTTCTTCTTGGTCCCTCAAGCTGATTTTATTGATTCCTTAGTGTCCACAAAGCTAGAGCATATCTTCTTCTCCAAATGGTAGTTGCTATTGAGAGTATCAGACTCCCAAAGAAGTAGTGTTCACAGCCTGCTGGTTTGTTTCAGTGGCACACAAAACTGTCATTCCTTGTGCAGCACAAAATTTGGAAAGCCTCAGGAAGAAAAGCCTCCTCTTGCAAAAAAAGCACTAGCCATAGAGTATTACTCACAAAGGCACAAAAGAGAGCTCTTTACACCTCTGAAGAATCTTAAAATTATGGCCTGATAGAACAGCCAGCAAAGAAACTTCACCCTTTATCAGTGAATCAAAGTATTCAGTAGCATTCAGTGTCTAGTGTTTCTTTCCACTACCTAGAGCCAAGCAAAGCCAAAGCTAATCGGTTGAGAGAACTGCAAATGTTTTGAAATACTGCGTGGATTAGTGGAAAGTCCAAGATTTGGGCAGACATGAATTATTGTGTGTAGCTATAAATAAATATTGTTCCCAGCTCAGCTTCTGGCCTGTGGCCAACACACCACAAATTTATGAAAAAAAAAAAAAATGAATGGGTTAGTGTGTTAACAAGTGCTTGATGGACTACGAAAACCGCCCTAGGGATGCACATGCTGTACATTACCAGCTAAGCATGTTTGCAAAACTTAACTCTTTGAATATGGAACTATCAAGAGGAGTCAGCGCATTTAAAATATGCTGTGGGAGTTCAGATAACATCAAGAGCCTGATTCTCATTTATACTCAGGCCCCTTTACATTGCAGTGTAAATGAACCGTAAAGCGGGTTCAGAGTAAACTTACAACCACTTTAAGGCTCTTTTACAGTGCCAGATTGATGTAAAGGGGCCCCTTTGTGTAAATGAGAATCAGGCCCTGCATCTGAAGAATCCTACTTTGTCTCTACGGGTGCAGAAGGGATAATTTAGTGGTGTCTTAAACTTGTCTTTAAAAAAAAAAAGTCTCACCTGTTGTGAATCTCATCAGGGTTTTTCTATAGGCTGCTTATCTCACTCTCCCTGAAACAAAATATATACCTCCGCTTTCTGGTAGTATATTTCCAGGGAAGGAAGAATGGCCCAGTGGATGAGACACAGGTCAGGGAAATGGGAGACCAGGATCAGTTCTCTTCTCTGCCACAGACTGCCTGCATGACCCCGGGCAAGTCACTTAGCCTCTCTTTGCCTCAGTTTCCCATATGTAAAATGGGGATTGAGGAGACAGGTGCTGCAGGGATAAAACTGCCCATTGAAACTTCAAGTAATGGCACCCCTACAATCAAGTCAGTCAGGGAATATACACACACTGCATTTCCTGGCAGAATCCCATTTGGGGAGTGACTATTCAGTATGCCAATGTTTCCTGAGCAATTTTCGCATCTCAATAGTTCTTAGATGAAGAACATCAGAGTTTAGCTTGTTTACATGTCTGCATGTGTGTATATATAGAAGGAGAATACCCTGCATTTATTATTAAGAAAACGAACTTGAATATATAGAAAGTAACAAGGAAAAACAAATCTCTTCCTGTTTGAATTCCTGTCAGACTGATTCTAGCAAGGCAGGTATTTGTTTGCATGGCTTCATGATTGCCTGATACTCTGAGTTTTGAAGGATTGGTCAATGGTTTGCTAATGCAGAAATGCCACCTTGTAGGTGCAAGAAATTACTTTAGGCTGCTAGAAGAAGGAGCAAGGACACTTTATCAATAGAACCAGAGACTTCAGAAATGAATGGGAAGGGAGTGGCAGGGGTGGGAGTGACCATGGTGACTTGGATTACACTCTGGGATGGGGGAGTAAGAACTCACTCTACCTTCTTGCCCAGGCTACCCAAATCTTAGGCTTGGTCTACACTACAGAGTTAGTCGACGTAAGGCAGCATATGTTGACTTAATTATGTCAGCGTCTATTCGCTAGTGCTGCTTCCACTGAAGTAAGGGGCCCACTACGCCAACATAACAACTCCACCTCCATGAGAGTCGTAGTGCTTATGTCAATGTAGTTAGGGTGACACAGTGTCTCTATAGACACAATGTTACTTACATTGGCTGTCAGCCCCAAGCTGGACGGACATCTGTGAGCCCCCACCCTGCCCCAGTGCAGACAGCCTGAAACCTCGCTGCCGCCTCCTGTGGAAGGATAGCACTAACCTGGCTGCCACTTGGACGCTCCCTGCCATCCCTCACTGTGAGGCAGCGGAGCTTCTCACCCACGCCTGAATCCCTCACTGGGAGGCGGCAGTGGGCTCACAGCGAGAGCTCTCCCCTCCCACCCCAGGGCTGACAGCCTGAGCTGTGAGCCCACACCAGGCTCAATGTCACTGGAGGGAACCTACCAGTAGGGAAATTGACATTCTTGTCAGTTTCATTGATGCTATTACTTCACTTTTCCCCTCTGGCTCTGGCTGTCAGCCAGGGAGCTCAAGGTCTCCAGCTGTCAGCTCCCCCAGCTGGAGCTCAAATAAAAAGAAACTGACAAGAATGTCAATTTCACTGCTGGTAGGCTCCCTACTGTTAAATTGAGCCTGGTGCCAGCTGAGGGTTTGGGCTGTCAGCCTGGGGTGAGGTAGGGGCTTAAAGCTGTGAGCCCATACCCAGCTGAGAACTTGGGCTATCAGTGCAGGGACTGGAGTGTGGGGGACAGACCAGCTGTGAGCCCATGCCTACAGCTGAAGCTGTCAGCCCCAGGGCTGCTTGGCTCCGTCAGTGTCACAGTGCCCCACTTCAGTTGGTGGAAGTGGTCCTGGTGAGGACCCGCACCACTGACAGGAGCAAGCATGGACATCAACCACCTTTTTAATTACTGCATTGACTTAAGTCAACAATTCTGTAGTGTAGACAAGGCCTTAGAGTCAGGTGCTCAGAAGTAAGCAGATGCTGCATGCCTGGTTACCCCCGACGCTTGAACAAGTGGGCAGGCAGTGGGGCAAAGATGAGCAGGGACAGGCAGTGAGTGGAGTTAGTGTACTCTCCACACCAGCTAGTGCAGCTAAGCCAATGCAGGGGGTATTGTAATTTGCTAGTGTTGTAGCAAATTACAGCAACAAATTACTATCTCCTCAGAACAAAGAGCATCTCTGAGACACTGTGCCTCCAAGAGCTCCTTGGGGACTCATGCAGCCTACTCTGCGCTAAGGGTGAGTCTAAAGGCACAGTCTATCCTGTGAGTTTGAGTTCCTGTGACTGAGTTAAGAGAGTATCCTGCTTGATTACCCACTGGGGTCTCTGGTATGTTTCTCTTACACCACTTCATTCCCAGAAGCTAAATCAGCCCCTGCACAAAATGAGAAGGATATAAACATTCCACTTTTCACGGTGACCAGGAATACTGAAGGTTTGAAGGTTCTCACTCCTTTTCTAAAAGAGACATTGCTAGAGATGAGCTTAGCATGTTGGAAAACACTCCAGTGTATTAAATAAAAGGGCCACTTTCAAAGGTGATGTAAATTGGAGAAAGAAAGTGACACTTACCTGATGAGGAGGCAGGGCACAGAAGGAAAAACAACTAGCAGGAGGGTGTGAGAAGGTGTAAGATAAAACAGTTTGAGTGGTCAAGACCTCAATTATACTTTTCATCTGAATGGGGGCAATGCAGCCTGCTGCACAGTGCCCCCTAAAACTATGCTGGGCACCGGATCTGCACTGACTCAAAAGGAAGAGTGCCAACCACTGAATCACCAGCATGACTTTTTGCAGCATGTTGGCTCTTCCTTAGGGATGAATCCAAGTCCTAATCCTGCTTAGATGGGTGTGAGATGTGGGAAGACCACAGCCCCAGGCAGTATGGCTAGATTGGCTGTGCGCCCTCCAATGCAGGTCAAGGCAATAAATGTATTAGTGGAGCTGTGTGGATGACGCTTGTACAAGGCAAGCCTGCCCCGCACTGGAGCCATTGGCCCTTCATTTTTAAAAAGAAAAGAAAATGTCGCAAAGAAATACATTATTTACAAGAACTGCTCTCACTGTACTTAAAAATAAACGTGCTTAGATAGAACAAATATTGCTACCCAGGTACTATGGGCTGAGTATGTATCACACAGCTAAGTTTTGTGTAACTGCAAGTATGCTTCCCAGCCCTACCAGGTCTCTATTTGAAACAATGTCACTTCAGCAGACTAAGTAAGCATTAAAGCTTTTCCTAATCTGACCTTAGGTGTTCTCAGAACTATTAAAAGAATAATTTATGAAATCCCTCGATCAATTATATAATAGCATCAGTATGCATAATAACAAGGCTCAGGAGTGCTGTTACCCTTGCAAGTCAGTCATTTGCACTTATATAGTGTTTGGTGCCGCTATCATGACAGCATAAGGCATTTTTGCTGAATTCAACACATTCTGGGGCAGAACAACTGTCCAAACAAGCTGGTATTACGCAAGTTGTGGTGCTTCTTGTACAAGGGCTCAAAAAAATGAAATAAAGAAAAAGTAACAAAAATGCACAATGGGAAAATTGTTGGAAAATCATCGTCTGTGAGACAAATAAATTGTAGTACTGGAGTGATGGTAGCTGTGCTGAAAATCCCTCAATCTCACCATTCGGGAGGGTGCATGTTTCGCATGTAAACCAGACCTGGCTCTTTAAAGCCTCCAGTGAAGTCTTTCCTCAGATAAAAAGAAAAGGAGTACTTGTGGCACCTTAGAGACTAACAAATTTATTAGAGCATTCAGAGTAGCAGCCGTGTTAGTCTGTATCCATAAAAAGGAGTAATTGTGGCACCTTAGAGACTAACAAATTTATTAGAGCATAATATTAGTGATCGTGATCGTGAGTCAGTGATTGTTCCCCTCTATTCGACATTGGTGAGGCCTCATCTGGAGTACTGTGTCCAGTTTTGGGCCCCACACTACAAGAAGGATGTGGAAAAATTGGAAAGAGTCCAACGGAGGGCAACAAAAATGATTAGAGGACTGGAACACATGAGTTATGAGGAGAGGCTGAGGGAACTGGGGATGTTTAGTCTTCAGAAGAGAAGAATGAGGTGGGATTTGATAGCTGCTTTCAACTACCTGAAAGGGGGTTCCAAAGAGGATGGCTCTAGACTGTTCTCAGTGGTAGCAGATGACAGAACAAGAAGCAATGGTCTCAAGTTGCAGTGGGGGAGATTTAGGTTGGATATTAGGAAAAACTTTTTCACTAGGAGGGTGGCGAGACACTGGAATGCGTTACCTAGGGAGGTGGTGGAATCTCCTTCCCTAGAGGTTTTTAAGGTCAGGCTTGACAAAGCCCTGGCTGGGATGATTTAATTGGGGATCGGTCCTGCTTTGAGCAGGGGGTTGGACTAGATGACCTCCTGAGGTCCCTTCCAACCCTGATATTCTATGATTAGTCTCTAAGGTGCCACAAGTACTCCTTTTCTTTTTATGGATACAGACTAACATGGCTACTACTCTGAAACCTTTCCTCAGATAGATCTTCAACTGTGCTTTGCGCTGAAATGGTTGGGGAATGACCTCTCCCCACCTTAGTCATTTGGTGGACAGTTAATAAAGGATGAGGGAACCTCATACGGGGGCCTGATCCAACTTCCACTTAGGTCAAAGGGAGTTTTTCAATTGATTTCAATAAGAGCTGGTTCCGGGCTATGTTTTAAGATGGTGCAGTTAAACATCATTTACATCAGGAATGCTGACTCATGAGATAGAAACGTTGGGAAATTGCATTTATGCTCAGGGAAAAATAAACATCATTTTAAGTAACCCAAGTAACTATTCAATGCCCATTATCATCAGTTGGAGTCTTCACAGTGACTTCAGTAGGAGCTGGATCAGGGCCTAACTGGGGAAGTATTTTCCCTACAGGCAGCTTGGCTGGGACTTGGCACTGTTTCACCTCCCTCTGGAGTATTCAGCTGGATCATCTGTTCAGATCAGGTGGCATACAGTACACAATCAATTTCCAGTGATTGAGGCTCTGAGCCAAACCCGCTTTCAAAGGTTTTTAGACTCCTAACTGGAGCTTAAACATCTTTGAGGAGCTGGACCTTTGGGCTTTAGTGGTATCTTGGTTTTTCTCATCTTC
This sequence comes from Lepidochelys olivacea, assembly GCF_965140295.1. Lineage (NCBI taxonomy): Eukaryota > Metazoa > Chordata > Testudines > Cheloniidae > Lepidochelys > Lepidochelys olivacea. Next base: position 21,157,990 of record NC_140424.1, read on the forward strand.
TGCTTCTGTGTTTCTAATATGCCTTGTGACCTTCATTTTGGGACTGAATCCCACACTGGTGTGCAGCAGTGGGGTCCCACACAGATAGGTTCTTGAACTGTGCAAAACTACAGCACAGCTTACCACATTATATTACTTAACTAAATTACATGATAGTTATAGTTCTGAAATGATCTATAAAGGTTACCAGAATAACAGAGGGATGCCATCCTATTTATAGTACACTAGGTCTTAAAAGTTCCCTATCTGAAAGTACATCAAGTCTCTGTGGAGTTACAACATCAATGACATATTCCATGAAGCAAGCAAAATATAATATTTTTATAGTAGGTCTTTAAATCATTTTCTGACAACAAATCAATCTTGCAAGGATTCTTGTTGGTATGATATCTCAGGAGCAAGAGTGGGAGAGATTCGGAGATTAATGGAAAATAATAATGGATCATCTCCATGAATGTGCCCTTTATTGTATCAAGCAATTGCATTCTGCTGCTGAGATCTAATTAAGCACCACCAGTCAAATTTATGATTGTGTTAATAGGAAAAAGGATTGTATAACTCTGTTAATATGTGCTCTATAATTAACGTTAATGGGAGTCGCGTGGTTAAATCCTCCCCCTGGCATCACCCTGGAAAAGTACCTCAGGGTGTATTGTTTATTTTATAACTGCAGAGAGACAAAAATACATGCAAAACCAATTGCCCATCTTAGCAATTAGTTAGGAAAATTACAGATGCCTCAAAAATCAGAGCCTATCCCTGAAATGATGTCTGACCTTGAACTCTAGCAGCAGTACAGGATTCTACTTTAATCCACTCCAAGTGGTACACTGAAAAACATGTGACAGATGCATTTATATCTTTGTTTTTACAATGTGGCTCTAAGGATCTGAGCCTGCAAGGTGGTGAGCACTGCCTACAAATGCTGAGTAGCCTCCATTTTAATAATGGGAATGAGAGTACTCATCACCTCTTAGAAGCATTCAGCACCTTGTAGGACCAGACCCAAAGTAGCCAGCCATGTAATCTGCGCAGTATTCAGCAGCAGTGTCTTTCAGATTAGATGTAACACTGTGGGCTTGATGATCATGCCCATTAAAAATCCTAGGGCGTTTTTGCAAAGTAGGTCGGTTGGTTAAGTTCCATGTTTGGGTATTATGTTCTGCCTACCTAAAACTATCCTCAGAATTTCATCAAGAGAAATTATTCTTTGTTTCCCCTGTTTCCATGTACCTGGGTGTACAATGCTTCTTAATTAGAATACTAGCACTTTACACCCACTTTGCCATGGTATAACTTACTACACAAGGTACAGGGCAGTGGAAAATCAGGTCCTAAATCTTGGACCTGATCTACAAGGCACTTAATGGACTGAGATCTGACTACCTCAAAGTCTGCCTTATCCTCCATATCCCAGACCAGACTTTTTTTTTATTTTTATTTTTTTGATCAACTGAACTAAAACCAACCATCTCTCTACACCCTGTTTGGCTGTTTCATGTATTTCTTTTCTGGGTGTTTCTTTTATGAAAATGTAACTGTGATAAATTTGTGGAAGACTCGAAGAACAGAGAGTTGTAAACACACAGAGGGACAGACCCAAACTGCAAAGTGACATGGAGTAAGTAGAACAGTGGGGTCACATGGTAAGAAGATTCATTCCTAAAAATTATAAAGTCCTACCCATAAGAGAGAGAAATTAAACAGTATGGAAATAAATGTTACAAACTGGGGGTATATTCACTGCATTAAAGTGAGTTTGTTTCCATCTTATCTCCTGAATAATGTCCTAACATGACTTTTTTGTGTAACCAAGAACAATAGTGTAGGCCAGCAATAGGAAGGAAATGGTCCATAGGAAGAGCTGTATCTTAAGATGCTGAGTAACATTTTAAAAATCACCCAAGTGACTTAGGCACCCAAGTTCTATTTTTAAAAGTTACTTAGGCATTTAGGAGGCTAAATCCCATGAACATAGGTTCCTGGAGGTAAAATTGTCAAAGGTGCCTAAGTGATTTAAGAGCCTGTCTTATTTTCATAAATGATTAGGCATGTAAGTCCCACTGACTTTCAATAAGTCTTAGGGTCCTCAGTGTCTGAGTAATTTTGGGAAAGGTACATAGGCTCCTAAATCACTTTGATTTTGAAAATTTTACCCATGGCTTTCAGATATGAAATTGTTTGAGAACTATTATCTTAGATTATTATACAACACAAAGTGAAAGAAAATATGATTAAAAAGAAGATCATTCATCAGGCTAACAAAAACAAAGGGTTAATTATCTACAGATAACGGATTTACCAACCAAAGTTTTAATGTATATGCACAATCAAACATAAGAAAAAATACTTTATATATACATAGGAGAATTATACTAAAGAACTTTCATTAGTCTGAAAAATTATTACTCTTCCTTATCTATCCTATGACTGTAAAAAGTCTTTCCTACTGCCTCTCAACAGAGACTCATTTCAACACTTCAGTCTCTTCTATGATTTCAGGAATGTGAGAATAACCAACAGACTCCAGGCTGGAAAAAAGGTTATTCAGAGTTCCCAGCTTCTTCCTTTTTGTCCTCCACCAGGAAGTCAGAGCACTACCAGCTTAGTATCCAATTCTAAACTCTTGAGCCAGTGTAAATGTAGAAGCTCCCACCGGTCTCACAACTCCCTGACTAAACTCTCATCGGTTGGATCCCCCCAAGCAAAAGATGCTTTTGAACATGCATTGCTCAATTGCTTTAGGGAACACAATGTGGTCACCTCTTCAAATTCCAGGGCACTCTCTTACCTCATGACTATAGACGGAGCGTAAACCTGCAGTATTTACTGATGATGACTCTAGGGATATGGCCAAGGAAAATATAGTGATAAAGGAGGCAAGCAGTTCACTGGTAATGCTGTGAGCAGGGAAGGTTGTATGACTTTAGAGGCCTCTTCATGAGAAATAAGCTTGAGATCCCGCCCAGAACTCTTACTCATTACGAACAGCCCAGCACCTTGTGGGCTGTTTGTAATGCAGCTTTTACACCAACGAACTTTGTGATGCAACTACTAATCACACTGTGACACTGCACACGATATTCTTCATAGTAATATTATATAGTTAGCATAATTATGATGCATTTTATGCAAGATGGGTCATGTGAGATGTCATTGAAAAGGTTATGATTTGCTGAATATGATTATCCTATTTATATGCATGAATCATTTTGTAGCTGAAGTTATAAATACTATGTATCTGTACTTCAAATGTAGTTACACCTGGGTAATGCCCACTAGACAAGATGCTTTCAGTCTAAATAGCTGGTTGTAAAGGGCCTATGTAGGGTAATGGGCCATTAGAAAGAACAATAGGCCTTAGAAGCTTATCTCTCACCTGGTGAGCATTCCTTAGAGTGATGGCTGCTATGACTCTATAAGGACATGTGAGGAGGCCACATGCTGCTGGACTCCATCCTGGGATGTCAGTATTTTTCCACAGACTGGTCTGGGAACCAAGCTTTGGGAACAAAGGGCTCCTGCCATATGCAAAAGCTATATAAGGCAGGGAGTGACATCATCTGTGGTTCTTTACTCCCCATACAAGAAGACTCCTAGAAACACCTGAGGAACAAAGACTGAACTGGGGGAAGTGCTGGACCCAGGCTAAAGGGAATTATAGCCTGTGTATGAAACACCTGGGGACTCCAACCTGTAAAGCAAGTGTAAAGCAAGTGCAACCTGTGTATGAAACACCTGGGGATTCCAAATGGAAAAGCAAGTGCAGCCAGTTTGTATCATCTCTTAGGGTTAGAATCTGCTATTCATATCCAATCTATCTAGTATATTTTGTTTATTTGCTACGTAATCTGCTTTGATCTGTTTGCTATCATTCATAGTCACTTATTAACTATAAATAATAGATTTTAATAGTTTTTGTTTTAATCTAAACCAGTAATCTTTGACTGGAGTGCTTGGGGAAAATCTCTGCTTGGTTAGCACAAGTGTGCATTGTTCTCTTCACATTGAGGGAGACGCAGTCTGGGTATTAAACCCATATACTGGCCAGATTTGACCAGGGCAGACAGTACTGCTCTGGGGTCCCAGGCTGGGAAGCTGGTGATTAGAGAACCTGCATGTAACTGCAGCTGGGTGTGTTCCTACCAGTGTGAATGGTGGTGAAACTGCAGGCTGGTGGGCTTTGCAACTTGTCACAGCAGTACAGTGTGAGAGAAAGCCCAGGCTGCTGGGTCAGGGGGCTCGGTGGTACCCCAGTTTCAGGTGGCACCCCAGGGAGGGAACCCATCACACAAACCACCACCCCAGCAAACTATATAATGCACTAAAGTAATTCTTGCCTTCAGCAGTGATAGGTGGATACAAAGCCAAAACTTGCTGGAAAGGTGACCTGGTACTCATTTTGTATGAACTGTTAGACAATTCTCTCATAAAATAGATATATATATTGAACCAATGTGTACAAAATGGAGTCCTATATTCTATGTATAATGGATCCCCTGAAAAACACTGGGGTATGGAGCCGCTTGACTTTTGCTAGGATGCACAGTATGGAATGCAGCCAAGGATATAGAGATCTGCACTTTAGTTGTGTATGGTATCTGTTCATCAGTTGTCTCTTTTTCAGGAGCAGGGGAGCTGGGAACATCTGCGCTGGCTGTTCAAAGGAACTCAGCAAGTGCAGGAAGGCAAGAATGAAATGCATTTATCATTAATGTTATATAAAATGATGTGTTATCATCCCATCTATTCTCTTAACAAATATGCTAGTGTTCAGCAGTTACATCCATTTCACTTATAGACATCAGGTCAAAACTGAACATAGTAGCAGCAATCCTGGATATTTTGTTGGGTTTTTATTATGTTACACACGTGTATGTGTGTCTCTTATAAAACATATTTTATTTGTTACCATACCCATGTTTATAATAATTACTATATTTAATTTTCCGTTGCCTTCGGCCTTTCAGCTATACTGCTTTCCAAGTCTCCCTTTCCCCATGAAGATTTTATTAACCATCATTATTGCGGAAGTGCCTAGGGACCCACCAAAAATTGGACCCCACTGTGCTAAGCACTGTACAAACACAGAGTAGTAGGCAGTCCCTATGTTTTGGATAACTTTTCTCCACATCCTTGCATTTTCCCAAGTTGAGTCTCCTTTTATCTGCCCCACATGCTTCTCATCGCTGTCGTTCCCTTTTTGTATGATTTCACTATATTCACTGCCATTTAGACAGGTCTCCTATTTTACGACCAACTTCAAATGTAACTAAGACACGAATCTTTTTCTATTCTCCCCCCACTGGCAGATGAGGAAGAGAACTCTCTAGTCTACATGAGAACATTGCGCCGGTTTAACTAAAGGCATATCTTTAAACTCTTATTTAAACTGCTGTAAAAAGGCTGTGTGAACACACTTACTTGGTTTTAAACCAAGCTTATTTCAGCGTTAGTGAGGAATTGGTATTAACTAAACTGAAAAAGATACTCTTCAACTGAAGGGGATTTGTTTGAACTAAACTGATTTAAAAACAGGTTCAAATTAAAGCGGAGCGAATTTCTCATGTGCATTATGTGTCTGGACGTAATCGCCCACGCCAGAGTGCCCCTGCCCTGACGGACAGGATGCCAGCGCCCACTCGGCCAGCATCCCCATTTCCCGACCTTGGGTACCAAGTGCCCATCCCTGTCCGTGCCGGGGCGCCCCGCCATCCCACACGGGTTAGGCTACCTGCGGCCCAGCCGCTCCACACCGGCCTGCAGCCGTCCCCTCACCTAGTGACCCATATCCCCCGCCCCGGAAGCGCTGACCCGGAAGCAGTTTGGCGGTCGAACCGGTCAAGATGGCGGCGCCCAGGCGGTGAAGGGAGAAGGAAGCGGGAGGAGCCGCGGCGGGCTATGAGGGCGGCCTGGCGCTGCGGCCCACCCCGGGCTCTCACAGGTACCGACCGGGGGCAGCACCGCTACCCTGCGCCGTTCCGCACTCTTCACCCAGGACGGGGCTGCGGGCGGGCCCGGGAGCGAGCCGGGAGAGGTTTGCGGGCGGTGTGGAAGGGTCGCCGGAGCCCTGCGCCCACGGGGGGCTCGCAGCTGCCCGACCTTTTGTCAGGGGGGCGACGGCTGCCCCCGTCTGAGGAGACAACTCCCCCACCCCCATTGCCGGGGTCCGAGGGACCCATCACCCCTCAAGCGTCTCCCTTTTCCCCCTACGGTGCATGTCCCTGGGGCTGCGTTTGGGAGCCCTGGGACGGGAGGATGCCCCGGCCAGGGAAGTAGCTTGAGGGCAGTGGATTAGAGCAGCTTCTGGGAGGGGTGGGGCCTGGAGCCGGGTGTGTGTGTGTTGGTGCTGTCTGTACTGGGTTCTCCTACAGCAGGACTCGGAACTTCCCACCCTTAATGAACGTCTGTCCCCGTTGAACAGGGGGGTCTGGGCCATGAATTCCTGTAGAGTCTGATCTTTCGCTAAATAAATACAATTCTCAGAGTGGCAGAGAAAATCTTCTAGATGTGATCGGAGATGGATTCCTTTGGCTGAGTCTGCAGACAGATAACTCCTCCTCTGATCCCATTGCTACCTTTAGCTGCAGCCTGACATTAGTAAGTTTCACTGCTGCTATTAGCAAATCTGTAAGCAACAGCAGGATTGTCAAGAATCCTGTCACTTTCATATTGACCTGAAAAGACATTGTGTTCTCTTTTTCTAAATCCTTCCTCAAGATCTGCTTTTACATTTACAGGAAATATTGGGCTGATTGAGGACAGTTGGGCAAAGCTGATTTGTGTGTTTTTAAAAAACCAAAACAATAATGAAACCCTGAATAACATCATATGCTTATTACACAGTAACTACTTGTATGTTTTATCCTTTTCCCCTTCTGTTTATCATTTTGTCTTTTACATCTTGATCCTGCAAATACATATGTGTTTAATTTTATGCAGGTGAGTCCCATTGAGACTGCTCACCTGTGTAAAGTTATTCAGTTAAGTAAGTGTTTGCAGGATCAGGGTTTTGGATTATAAATATTTTGGGACCGGGATTCTGTCTATATAGGACAAGTACACTGGGATGTCAGTCCTGACTGAGGACTTTGAGTATTACTGCAGTACAAATAATAGCGAATACATAAACAGAGACTTCTTTCTCTGAGAACAGTGTTTGCCTATAGATTGCGCTGTAGATCAGGGTTCTCAAACTTTATTGCACTGCAATGCCCTTCTGACAACAAAAGTTACTACATGACCCCAGGAGAGGGGACCAAAGTCTGAGCCTGCCCAAGCTCAACTGCCCCAGGTGGGGGTCCAAAGCTAAAGCCTGAGCCCCACCATCCTGGGCGAGGAGGCCAAAGCTGAAGGCCAAGGGCTTCAGTCCCAGGCAGGGAGCCTTTAACCTGAGCCTTGCTGCCCAGGGCTGAAGCCCTCAGGTTTCAGTTTCGGCCCTGGGCGGTGGGGCTTGAGCTTCTGCTCTGGCCCTGGGCCCCAGCAAGTCTAAGACAGCCCTGGTGACCCCACTAAAATGGGGTCCCAACCCACTTTGGGGTCCTGACCCAGTTTGAGAACTGCTGCTATAGATTAACTCTACCACCTCAATCTCCTAAAATAACTATAGCTTATTTAGTGATATACATGTAGTTTTATTAAAAAGATTCTGAGGCTATGTCTACACTCTTCTCTCTCTCTCTCTCCCCCCGCCCAACCCCTCTCCCCCTGCCTCTCGGCGTTCTGGGGATTGATGCACCGGGGTTAATTTAGCGGGTCTAGTGAAAGCCTGCCAAATCGACTGCAGATCGCTCTCCAGTCGACACCGCTACTCTACCCCAAACGAGAAGAGTAAGGTAAGTCGACAGGAGAGTGTCTCCCATCGACCCAGTGTAGTGTGGACCCCATGGTAAGTCGACCTAAGCTACGTCGACTCCAGCTACATTATTCACATAGCTGGAGTAGCGTAGCTTAGGTCGACTTACCGTGGTAGTGTAGACATAGTCTGAGGCAAAAGGAAAAAAAAATTCTTGCCAATATTAGTGGGGGTACAATGGACAGTTTTAGCAACACATTATACAGAAACATTATTTAGCAAGTAGTTGTACTCTTATTATGGATTATGGCCTTGATGTTGATTCCTTCACTCAGAAATTATTGATATGGCAAAGATATTCACTAATGAGGCATAGTCTGGAAAAGGTGTGAATTTAGTTAAAACAAACAAGGCTTTGTCAACTGAATTGCCATGTGCAGTGGTTAAAGTAGTGGTGCAACAGAACATTCTTGATGAAAATTCAAATAAAGTACACCTATCTCCATCCCTTTCTCTTTCTTGCTCTCATGCAGTGACATGCTGTTGTGGTATTTGGCTTAAAAATTGCAAATATGTATTTAAATCCTCCAACTATCAGTCTTTCTCCCTGGCCAGAAGAACAAACAAGCTATTTCTGACATTTTTGAATAACACTTATTTTTTTTTTTTTTGCCATGAAAACCTAGAAACTACTTACTTGAGTGTTCCTTTAAGAAAGCATCCTCATTATGTATAGAAAGTCAATGGGAAATAATAAAAATGATTATGTAGTTCTTTTCTCAGTAACTTGCACAACAATATGATGAATTCCTGTTAACGAAATCATGAGGTGGTATATTCCCCAGAACCTACAATTCTAGTAATTGGTCCATAGACTTGTTGTGTGTAGTTTTGGATATGTAAAACACACACACCAGATTCATAAACATTGTTAAAACTGAATTCTCCCTTTTATGGTGGTTTTAGATGACACACTTGACTAGCTCAGGTTTTTAAGATCAGTTGTAAAGATATGCACTAGGGCTGGCATAAAATTCCTGTTAATGTGACTGTTTAACTCTAGTGCTATTTTTATGTGAAGTACTTGCTCTAAGCAAATGTTCCAGCTTGTTGCTTATGTGTGTCTCGGTAAATACATTTATAGCATATGGAGGTGGGAATAGGGGAAAAAGTTATAAGACTAACTCGGTGAGGGGCTGGAAAGTAAAATACTCAGCTCCTCTATCTAGTCTGCAAGCTTAGCGTAGGCTCCCTCACCATTTCTACAAGCTCAGTAGGACCTGTGCGTAGCCCTCCTAAAGAATGCTGTGTGGTGCTGAGGACAGTAAGCATTGCAAATGGGTTTGTTTCTAATCCTTACTGTGAAGAAACGATATCCAAACATTCTCTGTTTTCTGTGTAGGATTATTTGTCTGGCACCTTCCGAAACCAGCAGTACGGCAAATGCCATGCAAGTTTATGCATTGTTGTGGAGTAGCCAATAAAAGATGGATTACATTTCAACACCTTAACTTCCTCAAACGAATGGTAAGTCAAGAGAGTGTCTTATTCCACGTTGACTATTTTTCTGTTTTGCCTTATGCTACGTAGGAAATTAAAATGTTTACCAATTACAAGTGGTATATGGCACTTGTTTTCTGGAGTAGTGTGTTTCTTTTTAAAAGATTTATTCTGAAACTTCAACGTATTGATTTAATTCTGCCAAAGTTTTTGAGGGCAAAGTATAAAGTCAGGCTTGTTTCTTAAATGTTTATATTTGGAATAGAGTGAATGTGCAAAAGGAAAAGCAGAATTTTTAATTTATGTCCTAATTCATTGAGAGAAGTCTTGAATAGATTAAAGTAATAGGTTATTTTTTTCTGTAGTATGTAAATAGGCACTGCATTAGCTGTTCATATCACAAAGCTATAACTGTCATTGACAGCTCAAGGAAATCCCTCTCCTCTTCACAGAACAGATGCATAATGGATAGTAGTGGTGCAAAATTCTCCTCACTGTCCCTTTTCATGTGCTGCAACCCTGACTTGCAAGGACCATCTCTAGTGCTTGGATGATAGTTCAGTTTTTATGTCTATTATGTGGTGTGTCTGCTGTGATTGCCATGAAAGGACCAGATACTTCCAATGTTGGTGGTATTTTTGGACATCTGTCTAATAGGGACCAGAGTGAGATCATAACTCATTCCACATGTGGGTCACCAAACTGTCAGACTTTTTATTGCTAGTGACTTGGCTTGCATTCAGGTTAGTCATTCAGAGGTGAAAAGCTCCCTACCAACCCCAGAAAGCCCCTTTAGTAATCTCTATTAATACTCTATCAAGTATTGCACCACAGATTGTTGAAACCTACACCTTGTTTGTATATTTGGCTTGGTATATTTGAAATAGAACATTTTAGACAAGAAAGTTGGGGGGTTGGAAAAACTAAGTGTTTTTTTTGTTTACGTGACACTTTCTAGAGGAGCTGTAAATACAGCAAAAAACACAATAGAAAACTTAATTGCAGCTCAGCCTCTTTGTTGTCAGTTGGAAAAATGAAGCATCATGTGCAATAACACCCTTCTAGTCTTTGTCTTTCTATACTTTTCCTTTCAAATATTCTCTAAAATTGGCAGGTTTAAGTAAACTAAACTGAAATTAGGAATTGATGATGGAAAACTAAATTGAGGGAGATAATTTCTAGTGGGTAAGGGATTATCTTTTAGAGATCTTTCTCTGACTATTGAACCAGTTGACTGTATCTTACAAAGACCATAGGACACCTACCACTTCTAATAATTGGAGATTAATTGCACATCAGATTATATATACACGTGTCCATATGATACGTGTCCTCAACGTGCTTTAAAGTGGAGCAAATGTTTGTAGAGCAAATGTTTGTAGAACAAACAGTACCCAACAGATTAGAACAAGAAGTAGTAAAGAATATTTCCAGTTGAAACTGCAAGGGAAAATTTATTTAGGCCTGAAGTAATTCCCTGAATTTAAACTAATGTTGTTTGTGCAGCAATGAATTGGAAGCTGCTTTTGTTGTATATTGTGCAATTGCAGACACCCTTCTGTGAATGAAGTGAGCGCTTGAACTGCAGGCTAACTGAGCAATATCAGCACCATGAAATTCTCTTCTTTAATCATAAAAGAAATATAGCAGTAAAATGTAATAGTACTATTTATTTCTATTGTCATTAGCAAACTATTGATAGGAAAAGCTTTTAAACTCTCCTGTTAAAAATATCTCAGATTAGTCTATATTTTTCTATTTAGTATGTAACACAGTACAACAAAGACCTCAGTCAGCAAGCAAAACCAAAGTCAGATCCAGTTGCACCTCCTTTCCTTCAGAAAAAACATTTGGGTCAAGAAAAAACAGTTATACGTGAGATCAGACCAGTTTCACCTCTCCACCCACCTTTGTCTGAGACTTCGAACAGAAATGAGTTCAAAGAAGTGAATTCAGCTGCAGTTGTAGAAGACTTGGCAACAGCTGTAGGAGCAGAATCCAAAGAAGAGAAACAATGGAAAGAAATGAAGCTACAACTGGATGATTTACCAGGAATTTTGGCACGTTTGTCCAAAATCAAACTTACAGGTACTATTGGTAACTTTTTAGTATCATGCAGGTTCTCTGATTCAGGGTTCTCAATCTTGTTAATAGTGTGGTCCACATTTTAAACAGAGGTTGGTCTCATAGACACCTTCCTTCCCAATCGTTATCCCACAGATCACTGCAATGTACCTATGTCATTTTTAGTTCCTTTTTAATCAAATTTTGCTGCTTGAAATAAGGAGCCAGCACCATGTGATGAACTAGCTGTCCATAGACCACAAGCAAATGTTCTGTGGACTACTAGCAGTTCTCAGACCACAGCTTGAGATACAGTTGGAACAGAAATTCTCAAACTGCGGTCTACAAACTGCTAGTAGTCCATTGAGCACTTGCTTGTGGTCTATGGACAGCAAGTTTCACTTAAACTTAAATCTATCACCAGAAGAAGGCAAAATAAATTATAGTGATGGTATCTTTTTGTAATCAATATTTTCTGTATGAGCTATTTCAGTTTTTTATCTCATACTGATATGAACCATTCTGTATTTTAGGGGAAACACTTGTTAGGCTATGGTGGAATTTTACAATGGTTGTATTAAATATTTAAAAGAAAGCCCTATCTCTTCACGTCTTATCAGTGTTATGCTATCTGGTCTCCTTGTCTTTTAAGTTTAGCAGTGGTTCTTGTCAATCTCATGTTAAAAGCATTGAGGTAGTAATGTGGATACATTCCATAACTTATCTGGCAAAAGTTTTTAAGTGACATCAACTTAGTTTCCTAAAATAAAATGTTATTTCAAAAGTCAGTGAAACTCTACTCTTCGTTCTCCAAACCAGCAAAGGAAACAGCTTGTTAAATATCTGTTATCGTTATGTATCATTTTTGTTATCTTGGACACATTTGAGTAGCAATATTTTATTATTCTAATAGTAATGTATAGCATTTATAAAACACTTTTCAAACGTAGATCAAAGTGCTTTATCCCCTGTTTTATACAGGAGGAAACAAATGTTCAGAGTGAAGCGATTTGGCTAATGCCTCACAAGGATCTAAGAGTTCTTTACAAATATTAAATGACTACACAGCCTATTTGTAGCCCTCGGTTATGCTGCCCCTTTCACTACAGTGGTTGCTTTATTTTCTTGCTGCTCATTAGTAGTAATAGTTTGAGCTTCTATAATGCCTTCTGTGCATGGATCTTTAAACTCTGTAAGGATAGCTAAGTTTCCTGCTATCTCTTCAGTGAGATTATTTTAAGTGGCATCTCTTGAGAAGCTTGGGGCCCTACACTAGTAATTGAAATTGAAGGCAGTTAAAACTCTGAAATAGATCCAGAAACAAATATCAGGATATTAAAATGGCAAGACTAAATGACATCATATAAAAATAAATAAATAAAGGGGTGAAGTAGAGTGTTATGATCTATGCAGAGACCTATTGTGACTGGTGCTTTCATGTATTTTCTAACCTGAAGAGAGCTGGGTCAAGGCTGTTGATCAGGCTGTTCTTTGATTCTTGAGAATGTAAATTATTCCAGGTCTGTTTTCATGTTACAGATGACATAGTGCCTCTGTGGAACTAATCTATGAAGTTCTGATTAGTTTAATATCTTGCATACTTTTTTTGCAAAGTTTCTATTTCTACTTTTTGGAGTATAAAATAACAAAAAACAAATTTTGCATTATACTAAAAGGGACCTTCCCCATGCCTGATTTTCCCTACTGCTGAAGTAAAGAGTGTTTGTATTAAGAACTGTAAATCACCTTTGAAAGGAAATGAGTTTAGCTATTACTCTACCCTCCTGTTTCATGTGAACTTTAGCCTTGATGCCACTGTCATTAGGAACTATGCCTTCACAATGGTAAAAGATTCATATTTCTATATATATATATAGCTTTTGCCATGAAAAATGATCGGGGAGGGAGCTTTTAATTATTTGTAGTGTAATCCACTTTTTTGATTTAGATTTCCTCTTTCCTTTTGTTGCTCATTCTCTGTTGGCTGATGTCTGAACAGCTGCATTTTACCATCCTGGCACTCTGCAAAGCTAATGCATCCATCTCCTGCTTTTTCTGAGCTACAAAAGAAAGTTGCAGATGGCATTGTTTTTAGTTTTGTCCCCCAATTCATAAGTAACTGAAAGGAGAAAAAGACATGAAGGCGGGGTAATAAGAGAAAACCCATATAATGTGTAACACAAGCACAGCACTACGTTTTAAGCTGAATCTCATCTTTTTAAATTTTACCTCAAGGTTATATTTAATGAATAGTAACTCCGTGATTACAGATGGAAATTAACATGCATAGTAGTTACAAACATATTAGGCAAGAACATGAACAAACATTCAATTTTTAATTTTCGTTTTTAGTGGTGTTCCCTCCCCTTCTCCGCCACCCCAATTAAAGGTACAGTGTGAGATGCACTATTAGCTCACTATTGTGTTACACGGGAACAAGTTCTAATTGTGAAAGTGGCTGGGGTACTGGCAAAAGGATGCCTAAACTCATTGTTCTTTTGGTGGGGAAGACAGGCCAAATGTTTATAATGAAATTTAACAAATACCTGCAAAATGGATATGTAAATAACAGTGATATGTGAAATTCACCAGTAATTCTCCAATCTAGATTGTAAGATGCTTGGGGCTTAGACTGTGTTCTTGACTGCAGATCTGTACTATGCCTAGCAGAATGAGGCCTTGATTCTTGACAGGTCCTTCATGGAGCTACCACAATACACATAATACAGTCTCCTTTAGAGTCTTAAAGAAAGGCACGTCAATACCCACATACTTCAAACTAATTTGCCTTCCTCATATGCTTTAAACCTAGTATAGGTCTGATCTGCAGCTAAAATTTTCATCGGTCTCTTTACAAACATATCAGTGCATATGTCTGAGAAGTACTCTCCTGGGCAGAGTCACACACTGAGCTGATTATTGAGGTAGCTTTCAAAATGCGTTCTAGGCACTGTAGAAAGTTATCTGTCATGTCTTAAAGACTTAATCTAGTCTAGTCTGCAAAATGCACCTACTCTGATGTCCATCTTGCTCACCCTGTCTCTTTCTTAAACGAATGTCTGAAATAGAATTTTGTAAAACTTATTTGGCACTTCAGAACTTTGTTGCACTGGGTTGGTCCTTTGCATGTTGGGCATTGGACTGGGAATTGGGAGACCTTGGTTCTGTCCCTGGCTCTGTAAGTAGGCTAAAATTTTGCTCACAAGTACACTAATGGAAAAGTCCATTTGCTTCAATGGAGTTTGTTTTTATGAAGTTCCAGTTGTATCTGAGAGCAGAATTTGGTCTTAACTGCATTAAGGCAAGAATTTAGGAGCTTTATCAAAGATAAATCAGTTGGCAATGTTTAGATTTTGTTGATCCTACATATATTTTGTGTAATGTCTGTCAGAAAATAGTTCTCATCTCTGTGATTCTTAAAACACTTACCATTGTCTTATCAAAGACACACAGCATAATAACCGTATCTTTTTAGCAAATTATTTTTCTGCTACAAGGAAGAGAAACAAATAAACTGCTACTTTAGTTTATCCCCCCTCCCCCGCAAGTGTTTTACAAATGTTCAGTTATAAAATGTAGTATTAACCTAATCTGCTCTAGTTCGTAATATTGTATTTTAATTTCTGCATTAAATGATAACATTTGGTTCAAATTACTGTTCCAAAATAGCCAAGCTCCTAAGGCATGTTTTTTCTTTTAATGTGCAAGTTGTAATTTGCAATAAAACCTACTTATGCCTACTCCAAATAAATCTAGGATTACAAAGAAAACACACTGGTCAGTCCTGCAGCATTAATGTTACTGTTACCTTTAGCATTCCAATAAATGAAGTGTGAGAATTTGGGGGGGGGGGGGGAATTTCTTCTGATAGATAAGCTGTAAAGAAAACTAGTTTTCCTTAGGGCTATATTAATATTTGTAGTAAGACAAGCAGATTGTTCCCCAAATTAAAGTAGAAATCCATTCTTTTTACCTTTTCTCCTCCTCTCCTCTTCCCCCCCAATAGTGTCTGGTGCTAAATCTGCAAGTCTATATGTTTACAAAATTCCATATTATTTGGTGACCAAAACAAAAATAGAAAATTGATTGGTTAGCTGAATTGTTTTGGACCTTTTATTTTTATTATATATATATATATATATATAATATTGTTTCAACTATTTTTTGGTGGAAGGTGAGCATAAAGTGGCACTAAGAATGTAGCACTATAAATACAGATATCAAGGTTTATAGAGAGAGATCACATTAAAATGAAATTGAAGAACAATGTAAAAATAATATAGGATTAGAGTTCCCTTGAGTATATTCTTATGTCTGAAACACCATAATAGGTCTCCTTCTTATCTTTCATTTCCTATGAGTGCACAGTTTGTTTCTTATTTAATCTGATATTGTCTGTAAACAAATGCACTCTTCCGATTTCTAGTAAAGCTAGGTATATTTGTAAGACATAAAAACATGTCTACTTTGATATCCTATTGTAAGTTTCAATTGAGAATTACTCTTGAAAGACTCTTGCCAAGTCTAACCAATAAATCTTGAAAGGATCAGTTTCACCCATTATGTAGTGAAGTGTAGTTAATTTTGCCCCTAAAGCACTAAGCTAACAGGGGTCAAAAAACAAACATATAGAGTCAATGACCTCATGCCCTTGCCTGAAGTGATCTCAATGAAATGTACATCTTTTCAAGGAGGAAAATGAAGAGGAGATTATAAAATTCATTTTTGCCTTCATAACAAAAGGAAAATAAACTTCCCACTCTGATGGGAAGATAGCACTATTTGCTGTAACATGCTGCATTTGAAACTCTGTTCATGGGGCAGACAGCAAGAACTTTTCTTTGTGAGTTCAGAACACTGGACAAACATCTAAAAATATCCATTTCAGCTGGATAAATGAGGGAATGTACTATAGCCTTTTTTAATGAGATCCTGATAAGTCACAGTGAAATGACTGACTGAAATTAATCTGGAGAAATCAATGGAGACTTTAATTAGCACTCTGGCTGTACTGTATTAGAATTTCTTTGAGGTCAGTGTAATGGCAATGTTACATAGACTGTTTGCCAATCTGCTCCACCTTTCTCCTTCTGTAAATGAGTTGGTGTTGTGCTATAATAAATGAATGTAAAGTGTTCTCTGTGATAAGTTTTAATTAAATTCTTGTCTGGAAGTGAAAGTGTGATTTATAATACCAAAAAAATAATGTAATCACTCTTAGAAATGCAAACGCCACTGTTTCACCATCCCTTTCTGACTGATTAAGTTAATAAACAATTGAAAAACAATGAATTTCATTGAGATTCATATTTCCTGGTACTATATACAGGCTTATCTTTTCCTGCTAGTGGCTATGGGCTTCTCTTCTAAAAGATTGTAGTGACTTCTAGTGTAATGGCCAGCATTGTTGCCCCTTTTTGTAGCTCTGTCTGTAGGCATTCATTCTCTTCACCATATGAGCCTCAAGTTCAGAGGCTCTGGTAGACCATAGTTGAGACCTGGAAGGAAGGGCTCCTGGGTTCTGCTCCTGGCTCTGCCTCTTCTTTGCTGTGTAACTTTATGTAAACTGCTTAACGTTTCTGGGCCAAATTCAGCTTGGGGAGCCACAGAGGGTTCCTAGGCGAGCCATCAGTGTTTGGGAAAATTGTAATGGATATGTCTGTTGGTTTTTTATCTAATTCAGAGACTGTTTAAACTAGGCTTAAAAATCACCTGCATCTTATCTATGGGTCTGCATCTTATGCTGTTGGGGCTGCTCTCTGCCCTCTCTTCCAGCAGGGGACTTTCAGCCCAGAGTCTTCCTATTGGGGGAAGCATTCATCAGGCACTCTCTAGGCTGAAAGTCCCCTGAAGGCCAAAGAGAAGCTCCCAGTGCCAGCAGCACCAGCAGATAGGGGAAGCGGCCGAGGGAGAGAAGTCCATCTTATTTTGATAATGGAATGATTTTGCTGAGTGCTCAGCCTACATGTAGCAAACATTTGGCTGTTTTGAATTTTCATGTTTTAGGATTGCTGCAGAAAGTCCACAGCCACGATGTGTATTTGTGTTCAAGTGTTGGTAAATGAAAATATGAGGCTAGGGTAACTACAGAGACATTTAGAACCCAAACACCTGGAATTCGTAAACAAGAGCAGTGTTTTTATTCCTTCAGAGACCAGAAGAATTAAAGCAGCAGTAGCGCGCCCCCCCCCCCCAAAAAAAAAGGCCTGAAGAAGCAACTGTACCTCAAGAAGCATCTAATGCAATAGCCATGTGAATTGCAAAATGCAAACAAGCACAGGTTGATGAGAGTCTTCTACTTCTAGCAGAAATAGATGTGTAGAATTACAACAGGGGAACAAGCAGTCATGGCACTGAAAACCATTCCTTTGTTAATTAATATCATCTGTCAACTCAATTATGACCTTGCAGAAAACATCCAAGTTAAAAGGAGGCAGTATTTTGCATTGCAGCTTGATGAATCCAGACATACCCAACATAGTTCAGCTTTTGTGTTTTGTCAAAGCAGGCACAATAGTTTGAAGAACTTTTAACAGGCCCACTCATGTCACTAAAATCTTAGGGTTTTTCCAAACATGGCAAAAATCCATATTTTTAAATTACAGTTTTAAAAACCTGGATTACATCAGAATGTATAATTAAACAAACTGTATGTAGTTGAATGAAGTCACAAAATAGTCCAGACTCTCGTGTCCTGAACTCTTAATCCAATGTCCTGAGCTGGTGTTTTTTAAAAAAAAAAAAAAAAGTTTATGGGGGGAGGAATGTATTTGGTCATGGGGAGCTATCAACTTTTAAAATACTTGTAAGAGAGCCATAGTACTCAGGATACTTCAGGGCTGTGGTTTCCAAACTTCTATCTTCTCTCTGTGTAGATACTTACAGGCCATGATCAAGTTGCCTCTTAGGGTTTGTCTACGCTCCAATGTAAGCCTAAGGGTTGGTGTTTCTAAGCTTGCACTTGAGCATCCATGATGGAATATTGAACCTAAGTGTAGAAGTTCTGGACCCAGATCTCACACCTGTGCTCATATGTCCATACTACACTATGCTGACCTGAGTCAAACCAGCCTATCTCATGCGTCTTAACACCTTCCCCATCTATAGCTGCTTTAGTCCTTTGTTCATGGTGCACTGTGGGGAAAACTGGACTGTCCATCCTGCAGCACTTTAGTCTCAGCCTGCCAATACATCCCACCTTTTGGGTCTGCACGCTCCTGGCAACTGGACCCAGCAATATGGAAGAGTAACCATTGGAAGAACTTGTCCGGCTTCCACTTTCACTCTCGTGTCAAGAAAGAGCAAGACCATCCATGAGATGCTGGTGAACATTTTGGTGGCATTTTCTGACCTACTAAAGACACTTGTTGGAGAAGGACACCACAGTCTTGGAAGACTCAACCTGGCTGATACTGCTCGTGACTCTCTGTATAGCAACTGATGCCCCGTATGTAGACTGGTGTTTCTAGAGCAAAGCCATGAACAACCGACAGGGAGGGACCATATTGTCATGCGAACTTGGGATGGCCAACAGTGGCTCCAGAACTTTCCCATGAAGAAAGCAATGTTTCTGACACTCAGTGAGCACCTTTCCCCAATCCTCCAGTGTCCTAACACGTGTATGAGGTTGGCCACGGCCGTCCGCAAGTGCGTTGCTATTACCATCTTGAAGCTGGCCACTCCTAACTATGTCAGGTCCGTTGCTAACCACTTTGGTGTTGGCAAATCAACTGTGGAGGCTGTGGTAGCAGAGGTTTCTGAATCAATCCATCCTCCTTTTGAAAACCTCCAGTGAAGGAGCTTCCACAATCTCCCTTGGCAGTGTCTTTATTCTTTGAAATATCCATATTATAAGCAGTGATTGGTAATAAACTTAATGAAATAAAAGCCTTTATTTGTTAACATGGCTGTATTACAAAAAAAAAAAAACATTGACAAAGAGGCTAGCTACCAATAAAACATCAAAACCGGTAATAAAATAAAGTGTATAACACAAACATTGAACGCCTCAAAACAGTGAAACCATTGCAAACAAATAACTCTCCTACTACAGTGTGTCCCATGGTCTCCTGTTCTCCTTTCCCTTTGTATTATGTTTAGGATGCACTTCTCCACTCCCGTGCAGCAGTGCTGATTGCAGGGGGTATATTTGCCCTGTCCCACTACAGTTCAGGCCTGGTTACGTGAACCACCCAATCATGGTATTGTCCAGTGCATTCCTGGTCAGTAGGATAAGGTACCGTGGTGGGGACTTAGGGTGTGGTGTGGGTGGAGCAGGAGCCTGAAAGTTGTGGGCATAAGCTCAAGCAGCTTCTCAAAGAGGTCTTTCTGCTGTGCTCTCTTTCTTCCTCCCTCAAGTGAAGTTCCAGCTCCAGAGACTTAGCTGCAGTTTTCTCCTTGTGTACTCCATTCTGGCTGTGCCTTTCCACTTGTTGTGCATCCTTTTCCCTTTGCTTCTGTAATTGCTTGTTGGCTCTGTCATGGACATGCTTCCTTTTTCACTGCTCAGTTTGAAATCCCAGGCTCCTGCTTTACTGTGGCTGGACTACAGAGGTGTAAGGGCCTGAAAACAGATGTCAAACTGAACATTATTGTCTCAGTACTTTGAAAAGTTTCAGTTTTATCATCAGAAGAAAGTGCCTTTGAAATCTCAAGGCCAGAAAATGATACTTTGTAAAACTCAGCTTCCAAATATTCTCAGAGCCAGGCTTAAGTTCCCAGATGCTCTGTGGACAGAACTGAGAGTTAAGCAGAATGTGAAGCCTACACTCACAATGGTAAGGTGAAATTTACAAATGCCATATGTTTAAAAATTGAATGCCATTTTAGCATTGTGGGGTGGGGGGTGCCATAGCTTCCTGGTTTATGGTTTCTCAGTCCTTTCAGGCAAGGTGCTGGTGTGCACGCCCCTATTATCGGATACATGCTGCTATCTGTGACTTGTAATAAAAGTTGCACTGGGTCATAAACCAGAAATTGTGTATCAATATCAGACATGGAACTAAAACTTACCAGGTTCCAGGACTACTTCTGCCTCTTCTGTTTCCGTTGCCAGTTCCACGGCAGGCTGCTCCTCTGAGGGGATGTCATCAAACAGTTCCTCGAGAATGGGCCCAGGACATGTTTCAGCTTTTCTGGCAGCAAAGCCTCCTTGGGGACATGCATGAGCACCAGAATTGCTTTGCTAGTCTGATCTGGCTAAGTTAATTGTTGGCTCAGTGCTTGGTGCAGTTTCAAGCACCTGTTTGAAGTCTCTCATAGAGGAGGTGGGATGATGGGGAGTTCCCAGGCTTGCAGGTCTCATCCCTGGCTTTCCTGTAGTCACCCCTGAGATGCGTAATCTGCTCTCTGCACTGGTCACTGGTCTATTTAATCGCCAGTGCTGCCAGCCTGTCTGCTGTTTCGTAGTACACGTGGTCATTTTTGGTGCTCTTAGTGATGTCGAACATCTTGTTTGCCTTGCTCCAGAGATTTACCAGAATCTGATTGTGCTCCCATGACCAGGTAGCAGCGTGCTTGGCAAAGACCACCTTCTTGTCATTGGCCATAGCTAACACAGGAGATGGTTCACTCTGTTTGCAGTTCAGTGGTCAGAATAAAATGGAAGGGTTAAACACTGAGCAGCTGTACTTGAACCGTGGGGGTCGGGTTGCTTCCATTTCCTGGGAGCTGATTGACTTGGGGCAGAAAAGCCAAGGAACACTGTCCGATGGGGTTGTGGGATAGCATTGGCAGGCTCTTTGGACATGACTCTGGCCTGAGCTGTGTCCACGTTGCAAAGTGAGGCTGTTTTTCGGACTTGGGTTCGAATCCACCCCCCTCTCAAGCCCTAAGGCCCAGGTCCCGAGAGCTTACGGGCCTGAGTAAGACAGATTTGTGTGTAGACAAAATGGGGGTTTGGGGTAGAGTTTGAGTCTGAGCCCAGGCTTGCATTGCAGTATAGACCTATCCTTAACCTTCTCTTTGCTAAACTAGATATGTTGTAATTCTTAAGTCGCTCACTGTATGGCAGGTTCTCTAGACCTTAAATCTTTCATAAAGCCTTACCCTCTAACTTTTCAATGTTCTTTTAAAAATGTGGATACCTAATCTGGACACAATATTCTAGCAGTGGTCTCACAATTGTTTTATTCTGAAGTAATATCTCACTGCTGCCACTGGACATTCCATTGTTTTTGCATCCAACAATCACTTTAGCTCTTTTAGCAGCAGCCTGGCAGGGGGAGTTCATGTTCTTTTGGCTCTCTACTGTGACTCCTGAACCCTTTGCAAGTGTGTCTTTTGCCAGCAAGTCTCTTCCCTGGCATTGAATTTCCCCTTCATAGCGAGCAACGTTACTTCGTAGATAATCCAGATATTTGTGGTCAATGTAGGTTTTTAGTGTGCTGTTTGACTTCGCTACAGAGCATATTATTTGTGTAGTCAGAAAACTGCCGAGATAACAGTTCTTACAAGATCTACAATTTATGATAATTTTTTCTTCCCCTCTTATAAATTTATTAAGTTCAGATAACAAGGTTCAAGGCCATAAACAAGCTGTTCAATAATTGTGTTGGCTGATTTGTTGCAAGAAGAGAGAGTCTTCTCTTTAGTACTACTTTTCTCTTAAAGAAAGCTAGGTTTGTGTCATGCATTCTTTGGATGATTTTAATACTTAGATACGGGTTTCTTAGCTGTAGAGCAGTGAATGCAATATTCTGACAAGTTTCCATTTCTGGAATTCAAATTCCTGATCTGGAATCTATTTGCCACATAAATCCACTCACATTCTAAACCTTTGGATTTAACTGCTGACTACTGCACCTTCCCCTGCCCCAAATTGGGCAGATCAGATAAATTAACAAGATGTGTCAAACATACAGCAAAGATGCACACAGAGTTTAGTGACTAGCTTCACCAGTCTTGGCACACTGGATTTTCTTATGCTTCCTTGAGAGGTTCAGGGCTTCTGCCTTGAAGTATTTTTTGTGATAGCATCATATCAGAGCTCTACTTTTCATTGCTTATGAGGTTACCAGTCATGTTTTCTGCATGTTGTGACAATCTTCACTCAGTGGCATGAGAGCTACTGGAACCTACGGCCCATACATATACTTTGGGAGGTGGTTTGTCTAGTGACTAAGGCACTTGACGGAGAGTAAGGAGACATGAGCTCTATTCCCAGTGCTGCCACTAACCTGCTGTATGAACTTGGATTAATCAATTAAATTCTCTGTGACTGTTTTTCTTTCCACCTTCCTTTTTCTTGCCTATTTCGATTGTGAAGCATGAATTTTCTCAGCATCTATTTGTAGGACAGTGAGGCCATGTTCTTGGTTAGAGCCAGGGTGAATAAAAATGATGTAAAAAAAGATTTTGTATTTAAATATAGTAATAAAGTATATTGAAAAACAAATTAATTTTTTAAAACTGGACCTATATAACATTGAATTTGAAATTGACCACCTATGCTGAGGCCTAACATATTATAATCTGTTAAAATCATTTAAATTAAATACAAAAAATATTTAGAACATATTTGCTGCCAAGTTTCAAGGAAAGTCAAACCACTGAACTGATGTAAGTCTCTGGCTAAGCATCTGGAAGCAGAGTTTGTTGAAGGGCTAAATCAGCTTTTGACAGCAATAACCTCTTCTGTAGGTGCAGAGAGAATATTATCTTCATTTCAGCTTGTTCAGTTAGTTCAGTTCAATGGCTTGTTCATCCAAAGTTAAGTTGTGAGCTGAAGAAGTAGAAAAGCTTGTTTTCCTTTTCTAATCTCTGAATAAAACCTACACGTGGAGAGTTTGAGATCTACTAGTTCTAAAATTCTGAAAAGCATAGTGACCAGAAATAATCAGGGCAGTTCCCTGACTGCAGCTAACACGTCCTTTAATAAATCAGTTGGTTTTAAATGAAAAAATTGTTTTGATAAACTTTTTTCCTTGTGTTTCCAGAACATGTAAGGTAATTTTATTTAATAACAATAACTAATACAACTGTTTTTCTGCGTTTTATCTGAATTTCCATCCAAACAGAGCTTGACACTACTCACAAATAAAAAAATAATCTACTAAATAATATTTTATAGGGGGTCAGGGCATCTATTGCATCATTCGTCATTTTCTAACATCATAAAAAATATAAAAGTTAAGAATCTGAATAAATGTAAATTTAGCAATCTAATGCTTAAATGTGTATAGATATGGCGTATCCTATTGGTTAACAAAAAGAATGACCACATTTAGTGCAAAGGCTATATTTAGTTGCAAATCAACATGTCATATTGGTTGCCAACCAATGAGACTCAACCTTTCTTTATACAAATAAAATACAAATGCAAAACACAGTTAAAATGAATTATTTTAAATCAAGGCTTACTGATTTAAAGCATGGTTAAACTTGGTGATTTGAATTGCTTTGACTTCAATAAGTCCACCCTACTTGGAGCCTGTAAGCATTACTGTGATGCAAATAATTAATGTCAGAAGTAGACTTGTGGAGTTCTTACAGTGTTCTGTAAAATGGATCTGTAATGGTTACGTACATACAGGAGAAATGACTTATTGTTGGAGCCGTGGTAGTAAAACATACTGTGTGTGTTTGTGTTGCAGCTCTGGTTGCGAGTACCGCATCTGCTGGGTTTGCTATGGCTCCGGTCCCTTTTGATCTAACTTGTTTCCTGCTTACCTCCATTGGAACTGGACTTGCTTCTTGTGCAGCCAACTCCATCAATCAGGTGAGCCCATCATCTTTTAGCTTGTACTGTAAAGTGATGTTGTCTTAGCTCCAGAAGTATTTCCATGGACTTTAGGTGAATATGGTGTTATGAGGGGAGCTGTGTATTCGGTATGAGTTATGAACACCTAGAAGTTGCACTACAGAACTGTGTATATGTTTATGTACCAATAATCAAAAATGTAGATCCCAAAAGTAGTTGGCATACTCAAAAATGAGCTGACAACATTTCCAAACCTCAAGGCAGTATTGTTAGTTTTGGTAGTATAAAAAGTGTACCACTGAATGATGTGCGGTGGAATTGCATAGTGGTTGGAGTATGGGAATTGGGACTTCTGGGCTATATCCTTAATTCTGCCATTGTCTTACTGTGTGAGCTGTATCAAATCATTTAAGCCCCAATCCTGCTTCTACTGAAGTCAGTGGGAGTTTTGCTATTTTTTTCAGTGGACTCAGGATTGGGTAACCTATGGAATCTGTTTGTTTTGAGATCTTCAGATGAAAGCTCTTACACAGTACATAAGAACTCTTATTAAAACCATACTTTTATACAAAGTACTTTTCTCTCTTACAATGTACATAACTTGTACAAAATAAGTATAGAGCTGAATAGGAAAGTTGTCTCTTAAACAAGCTTAAGTGCCTGAAACTTCCTCTGTGTTGATGCAATGCAGTTTTGAAGATGTCCCACCAGCCTTCCTTTCTTCTTCTTCTTCTTCTTCTTCTTCTTTTATATCCCATACTTTTGTAGCTTTGCCTATATTCAGAATTCAGTTTGTACCCTAACAGAAACAGCTGAAATGGATTGACAGCAGGTTTAGTTTCCATTTTGAACTGAATGCTGTAGGGCTAAAAAGAGAATTGAAATTTTGTTTGAAGGCTGTTTGTTAATCTGCCTTTTTTAAGATTCCGGTAAATGTTTCAGAAAATGGTTCTGTATGCACCAGGGGTTGATTTCACAGCTTTCAGTTTATAGACATTCCTTATTAATGTTTTTTCTCAAAACTAGCCTTTTTAGAAGGTATTTGCAAACACTTGGAATAGCTGAGGATGGTAAGAATGCCATAGTATACTTTGGAGTCCAAAGCTCTGAGGGCAGCTACTTTTTATTCCTTTGCTTTCCTGAATAAAGTTTATTACAAAGTCAGGGAAATAGCTGTAATTCAGGACATTGTACAACAGTGGATCATTTTTTTTACTATAGTTTTTCCCCCCCTCTTGTTGAACCTCAGAAGGTTTGTGTGGAGAAGATTTGGTAATGTGGCGAGCTAATGGTATTCTGTGTATGGGATGGCAGGAAGTCAAACCTATGCATGAGACTGAGATTTAACATCTATGTTCTGTAAAGGCCCATTTGGCTGCTAGCATCATGGATTGTTGGTTCAGATTGCAGCAGATGGGCGAGGACTGTTGAGAGAGTTGAGACTGGAGACGGTAGCATTGAGACCAAGTTTGTCAGAGGAAGGACTGGCGGCTTCTGAGAAGGAAGCCTGAACCAAGATGTGTAATAAAACTTTACTGTGATTGAGAGGCTAAAGAGGGCACCTCTAGATGCCTGCCAGCAAGTTCATAAGTTCTGACGGGTGTTTCTCTGGGGCAGAATTTACAGTGGGCCAAATATGATGATACTTGAGGCCATCTAAAAATTGTGGTCTCCATTACATTCCAGCTTCCTCACTGTATTATTGGTGGTGCAGCTAGTGATGCCGATAGGTAAGGTTGCCTGACACTTTGTAATATAAGATCCTTTTTAAACTGTTTGTAACTTTGTCAGTCTTTAACCATTTGGTCTGACATTTTTCATGCTGGGCATCTGCCTCAGGCTAACTTTTTAGTATCCGCTCAAATGAACCAGCTGTTTCTCATAATGAAGTTTGGGGAAAATGTGTTGTTTTGTCCATGTTGAATTGTTGCACTCATTGAGAAGCTCTGGTGCCTCCATCCTTTGGAGCAGGGACTTGAAATTTGGTGGGGGAGGGGGTGATGCCTATCTGGGATGTGCCTTTTGCCATCCCTATGAAAATCTGTCCACATCTGGCAACGCTATGAGCCTCTGAAAAGCTAAGATCACACATGCTCAGTAGAGACAAAGAACTGTGGGGAGGCAGGTGAACAGGAGAGGCACAGTGTCAATGACAGGCTGGAGGGGCAGAAGGGGGTCAGGCTTGAGTGCGGACAAGGACACGGGGGTATGTAATCACTAGGGCACATTCCTCTGAGAACTCGGAACAGACTCCAGGTTTCCTGAGTCTCAGCATTCGTCTGGTATCAGTGAATAGCTGTGAAATCCACTGGCAAAGTGAGTGTCTTATCCCTCTTTAATGCTGATTCACATAGAGGATGACAACCTATGACTGTTATCGGTTATTCTGTTCAAGTGGCACAAGTCTGTGTGGTGGATCTAAAGGTTCTGACCCTGATGATGACTATGGGGGAGTCAATATGGTTCCACATGATGAAATTTCTGTGTCTTCAGGTTGCTCTTTTTGGAAAATACACATACAAACATACTTGAAAAAGTATGTAAAGGAAGCAAACTGTGTTTTGTGCCCCCATTTTCTTCTAGATTGTGATAACTGATTTTAAATACTGTATGGCTCTGCTTTGTTTTCCAGATTTCACTGGGGAGAGAATCTACTAGTGGGAATGTTCTGACTAAAGACTTGTAGTGATGTTGCTGCAGTTAAATTTCTGATCTTAGCTTATTTTCATTTTAGATCTATGATTAACATTTTGAATATTGTTTGATCCTGATGTCAGTGGTAAGATCTGGAAGTTCTGTACAATCTGTCCCATCCCAGGTGCCGTTTCTGTGTCATTAATACCCTGTCCATGCATCAGTCGCATTACCTGACACTGAGCAGTGGGACAGTTCTTTAGTGTCTCTCTTTTTCTTCTCGTGGTGCTTCTGGCCTCTTTTTTTGGGGTGGGGGTGGGTATATTTTCTGTCATTCCTGGTGCAGAGAATGGACCTGCTCTGGGGATGAATCAGGGTTACATAGTGGAGACTGTTGGTTGTACGACCTCAGACTTATTTGTAACAGAAGTTGGAAGGTGTATAGTGAATGAGGCAGGGGAGGAAGAGGAAGGATAGTACTGTGGTTAAGGCAGTTGAATACTGCCTTGGAGAGCTGGATTTTATCCCTGCCTCTGCCAGATTTCTTTTATGATGCTGGGCAAGCCACTTAAACCAAACTTTTCAGAGGAGGTCACTAATCATGTTCCTCATTTCTGGGTACCTGACTTGAGACTGTGCTATCTGATTTGCAGAAGCTCTGAGCCCATTTGGAAATTTATAATTCTATCTTCATAGGAGGTTTTCAATAGTGTGCAGTAAATAAGGCCGGCTTTAAAAATCATGAGGTTTTTTTTTTTAAAGTAATAAATTTTGAGTTTTTTATTTTCTTTCTTGATTTGAACCTTTAGGGGTCACATTTTCAAACTTCCCAGCAACCATGTGAGGGCTAGAAACCTTTTTTAATAATGAAAACTGAGATTCTCAAGTAATCACTTGACTCAAGTAGCTGGGGCTTTAAGAAAAACACCAAATACTGCATGAGGTGTCAACACTGCAATTTCCATTATTTATAGACCTAGCTGAAGAAAGGTATGTACTTATAAATTAGTTTTCCATCACAAGGGGTAAACTGTAACTGAATTTTCTGGTGTAAGTAAAAATAATCAAATGTCTTCTATGACAATTCTGTTAAATTGATTGTGCCTTTTAGGTACAATAGAAGAAGCAGAGTATAAAATGTTTCACAGTCCTGGAAAAATAGTATTAAAAATGTTATGGAGTTCAAAATATTTTGGAAAATATCGCTAAATTATCTTTGAGGTTGGGATAACGTTGGGGAAAATGTGCAATGAGTGATCTAGAAAGTCATCCTAAAAAGTGTGTGATTTATTTGTATAAAATGTCTAGAGAAATATTTTGGAATGTTTTCTGTTAGGCACAAGTTTTATAGAAACAGTCTATCAAAGAATTGTGGAAAATGTTATCAGGAGAGTTGCTGGTCCAGGTAAATACTGGGAAAATTTGTATAGTTCTGTAGAATGTGCAGTGGTCTGAAGAACTGAGCATGGTGCCATGGACTATAAAATAGCAAACTGCTGCAGAAAGGTGCAGAACACTTAGTGTCTCTCTTGTCCCTTACCAGTTGTTCTGTCTCTGCATCACTTTTCAATATCACAGTACTTCAGAGTTGTATGTCTCACCTAATCTAGCATTTTAGTGGCATTCTAACCCAGTGGTCCTCGTTTTCTTCCACATCATACAACACTGCACTATATCTTTCACCCCTTTGGTAGTGTACTACAACATGTCACTGCTTTTCACTCCCACCTGTTCAAACTGCTTTCCTCCACTCTGTTTGTTTGAGTGCCCCCTCTCTTTTCCGGTACTGGAATAATTTAGAATTCTTGTCTTCAGGTGCTCTCCATGGATCACTTCAGAATGAAAGAACACCATGTTGTGCAATGTTTTTAATCATAATAATAGAAAAAAAATCTTAACCTAACTACCCAGGAACAGAGCGTGACATTTCATTTCTAGTTTTAAAGACAGAGCTTGTGATATGTAAGCCAACCATGGAAGCCTGAAAAACTCAGCATGAGCCAGTCTTATTGCTTGCAGTTACAATACACAAAATAAGTGGTATTTAGAAATCGGTCTCTTAAACACTGCATATTCAATTTAAATAAAACAAACACAATGATTTCTAATATATCACTTTCTATAATGCTTTTACATATTCAGAATGCTTTATCAAACATTAATCTTCACCCATGTTTGTGCTGTGCGTAGATGTTCTCCTGCCTGTTACAGTTGGGGGAACTGAAATACTGAGGGAGGCAGTGACTTCCCTGAGGCTACATAATGTCCAGTTAAGTGTCCACAGAATTCTACATGCTGATGTGAACACCGAAGGTGTTTTCTCAAAACATCATTCTATAGAAACAAACAGAACAAAACAAAAGGCGGGGAGGAGCGCCTGGGAATTAGCAGAATGTTGGCGTATTGTCAGCCTAGTCAGGACTGAAATGTTCATTTATTTGTTCCCATATTTTACTAACTTTATCACACTGTCACTTTTTTTCTTTGTTGTTTTTAATTTAGCTGAATATCCCACTTTTTGCTTTGTAGGCCTTTTTCTCTGATCTTGTGAAAGCTGAAAGCCAGATTTTTAGTATTAGAGTCTCTCAGATTTATTTTATGTAGAAAAATTGTCATTTGTGAGGCTTCTGAGATGTTAGTCTGATTTATGGCGGAGCAGATAAAACATGAAGAGATGTTTACAACACAATACAAGGCATGAAAATGTTAAAAGAATCACATGCACATTTTATAAGTCAAGTACATTCTTCTAAAACCGTAGCATGGTTTAAAAGTAGGAAAGAGGGTTGTAAAGATGAAAGCAGGATGTTTTAAAACAGTTTGAATTTAGTAACTGAAGGATAAAATGCTGTGCGTGGATTTTACTGATAGTACCTTGAAAAGGAAACAGGTGGAATTGAATATCTCAGCTAAAGTTATAAAGCAATTAGAAATAAAGCAAATTCTTTAACGCAGGGGAAAAGAACAAATCTAAGAGCAGTTAGCATTGCTATCCCTTCAGGGTTATGATCTGATGGGCACTGGTATTTAGTAGCTGCAATGTTTGTGTTTTTTGACAGCTGGCTACTATAAAAGACTTGCTAATTTTTGTTCTTAATATAACATCAACATCACTTGACAATAATGATCTCTTAAAAGCCTAGCCTTAAAGCAGAGGAAGGATAGTCTTGTGATTGAAGTAGTGGCTTGGGACTCAGGATTTGGGTTCAGTTGTCAGCTCACACACGCCCTTGTGTGACCTTGTATAAGTCACATAATCTGTCTCTATTTCAGTTCCCCATCTGTAAAATGGCCCTAGCTCACAGGGGTATTGTGAGGAAAAGTTCGTAGATGTGTGTTAGGTGTTTGGATACTACAGTGATGAGTGCCATGTAGAAACCTAGATAGACTGTCCCTGTAAATTTGTTCTTTACTGTTTTTTCCATCATCAGAAGGAATTCAAAGTCTTCATGATGTGTAATAGTTTGTACTTCTGGAATACCTTGTCTTGAAGAGCATTCAAAGCATTATACAAATGTTAATGAATCCTTACAAATCCCCTTCGAAACAGGAAAATATTATGCCCCTTTTACAGAAGGGGAAACTGAGGCATGGTAAGGTTTTATATTACTCTGTTTCTCGTACACATCATGCTTCTATTTCCTGCAGTAGGTGCTAATTCTCACTGTAGAAAGCTGGTAGAGTCATCATTTTACAACTGTTTTTCTATTTCACTGATTAATCAGGAATGCCCATCATAGAGACTGACTGGTAAGGAGACCCTCCAAAATAGTTAATACTAAAATGGTAAAAGAATATCAGCTGGCTTCATCCTATTTATGTATGGGGCACTGGAACAATTTGTATAGTTGGGGGTGTTGTGAACCATTGAACCAAACTGTAAACCCTGGATCTGATGAAAACCACTTGAAGCCAGGGGTTGCGGCCGCACCCCCAGCACCAGCGCCTATGTTCATAGATATTATAGATTCATAGATATTTAGGTCAGAAGGGACCATTATGATCATCTAGTCTGACCTCCTGCACAATGCAGGCCACAGAATTTCACCCACCACTCCTAAAAAAGACCTCACACCTATATCTGTGCTATTGAAGTCCTCAGATTGTAGTTTGAAGACCTCAAGGAGCAGAGAATCCTCCAGCAAGTGACCCGTGCCCCATGCTACAGAGGAAGGCGAAAAACCTCCAGGGCCTTCCAATCTGCCCTGGAGGAAAATTCCTTCCCGACCCCAAATATGGCGATCAGCTAAACCCTGAGCATATGGGCAAGATTCATCAGCCAGATACTACAGAAAATTCTTTCCCGGGTAACTTGGATCTTACCCCATCTAAAAACCCATCACAGGCCATTGGGCCTATTTACCATGAATATTTAATTACCAAAACCATGTTATCCCATCATACCATCTCCTCCATAAACTTACCGAGTTTAATCTTAAAGCAAGATAGATCTTTTGCCCCCACTACTTCCCTCGGAAGGCTATTCCAAAACTTCACTCCTCTGATGGTTAGAAACCTTCGTCTAATTTCTAATCTAAATTTCCTAGTGGCCAGTTTATATCCATTTGTTCTTGTGTCCACATTGGTACTGAGTTTAAATAATTCCTCTCCCTCTCTGGTATTTATCCCTCTGATATATTTATAGAGAGCAATCATATCTCCCCTCAACCTTCTTTTAGTTAGGCTAAACAAGCCAAGCTCCCTGAGTCTCCTTTCATAAGACAAGTTTTCCATTCCTCGGATCATCCTAGTAGCCCTTCTCTGTACCTGTTCCAGTTTGAATTCATCCTTCTTAAACATGGGAGACCAGAACTGCACACAGTATTCCAGGTGAGGTCTCACCAGTGCCTTATATAACGGTACTAAAACCTCCTTATCCCTACTGGAAATACCTCTCCTGATGCATCCCAAGATGACATTAGCTTTTTTCACAGCCATATCACATTGGCAGCTCATAGTCATCCTATGATCAACCAATACTCCAAGGTCCTTTTCCTCCTCCGTTACTTCTAGTTGATGCGTCCCTAGCTTATAACTAAAATTGTATTTGTGTTTTTTATATTCAACAATGGCAAACTGATTTTTGTAAATTTCTGCATCATGTTTTGCCACATAAGGCCTCGTAACAAGATTCAGTACGATGTAAAAATCATGAAACAAACAGAAAGCAGCAACAGGTGATTTCAATGCTAAAAGAGATGCTATGAAAGAAAGAATGTGATTCATTGGTCTCCAAGATGTATCAGCAAAAAGAAAAGGAGTACTTGTGGCACCTTAGAGACTAACCAATTTATTTGAGCATAAGCTTATGTAAACTATTACCAGCAGGAGAGTGGGGTGGGGGGAGAGAAAACCTTTTATAGTGATGATCACCCATTTTTTCATGGTTTGTGTGTGTAAAACCGTCTCCTGTACTTTCCACAGTATGCATCCGATGAAGTGAGCTGTAGCTCACGAAAGCTTATGCTCAGATAAATTGGTTAGTCTCTAAGGTGCCACAAGTACTCCTTTTCTTTTTGCAAATACAGACTAATACAGCTGTTACTCTGAAAGATGTATCAGGCATAACAGCATTGGATTAATTAGCCAGTTACAAAAACGTAACTCATTTTTTAAATAGTAGAAATAAGAAACATCAGGAATTGTAGTTATACTGGATACCTGTTCTGTTCAGAAAGAGGCAGACAGTTGGCTGCATGTCTCATACCACAGTGAAGGTGTATGGCATCTCTGGTTTAACAACTCCAAACTTTGTTTCAGGTCTGTCAAATTGTAACAGGTCGTCGTCGTCGTTTTCTTCCTCTTCCTTCTTCTTTCTTCATATTTTAAATATTTGAAACACTGTTTATCCCCAGAAAGAGATGCTTGAAACATTAGCAAAAAGAGGACCCCCAAATGCTTCTTTGAAATGGGTGGCATGTGACAGGTTTGCATTTTGTTAGGGTTTTTATTTACAACGTAGGTATTTTTTTATTTGTTTTTTATTTTCATGTTCACAATCTTATTCATGTGAATTTCCATAGAACAGAGTGAGACTATTCACATAAATAAGAACTCTTCTCATATGTATAAAGGTTTGCTGTGTCAGGCCTTTAGGCCCTGACCCTGCAAGTTGCTTTGTGCAAGGGTCTGCCCGTGAGGAATGACTTACAGGACTGGAACTTTAGTTTATAGCATTCATTAGTCTATTAGAAGTAACTTCTGAGCAACTATACAAAGAAGAAAAAAAATTTTTAAGGGGTCAAATCAGTGAATAGCTAGGTAAAAGTTAAAATACACGAAGAAAACAGACAAGGGTTAAATAAAAAGTCATAGGTTACAAATAAATTAACACTTTGATTGCATAAGTTGGACAACTAAAAAGACAAATAGCAAAACTCTAAAACAGCCCCCAAATGGGAAAAATAGTGTAAAAATAAAAAAGAGAGAGAAGTGGAGAAAAACAGGAATGAAAACTTGTGGTAGCTTTTACCCCGGACACGCTTCACTTATGTTGTCTATTTAGATAAAACTTTTTTCATAGCAAGGACCTGTTTTCTTATATGTCTGAAAATACCTAGTATGCATTTTGGAGCACTATGAGAATAATATAAATCATCATATTAGAATTACAAACATTTTCTAATGGGGAAGCAAAATACTTATTACACCATCCAGTCCTTCACCAGTCAGTGCAGAATTGTTCCCTGCAGTATATTTTTTCAAGAGTTCTGTCCAATATACTTTTAAAAAGTCTCAAGTCATGGGTTTCTGCCACTTCTCTTGGGAGACAAGGTGGGTGAGGTAATATCGTTTACTCTCCCACCTTGTCTCTCTGATATCCTGGGACCCCCATGACTCCAATGCTTCTCTTGGGAGGCTATATTTCACAACAGGTTTCAGAGTGGTAGCCGTGTTAGTCTGTGTCAGCAAAAAGAACAAGGAGTACTTGTGGCACCTTAGAGACTAACAAATGTATTTGAGCATAAGCTTTCATGGGCTAAAACCCACTTCATCGGATGCATGCAGTGGAAAATACAGTAGGAAGATTATATATATATATACACGCACACAGAGAACATGAAAAAGTGGGTATTGCCATATCCACTATAAGGAGAGTGATCAGTTAGGGTGAGCTATTATCAGCAGGATTAAAAAGAAACCTTTTGTAGTGATGATCAGGATGGCCCATTTCCAACAGTTGACAAGAAGGTGTGAGTAACAGCAGGGGGAAAAATAAGCATGGGGAAATTGTTTTACTTTCCCATCCACTCCCAGTCTTTATTCAAGCCTAATTTAGTGGTGTACAGTTTGCAAATTAATTCCAATTCAGCAGTTTCTCGTCGGAGTCTGTTTTTGGAGGGTTTTTTGTTGTAGTATTTTATTTTTTCCCCCATACTGTTACTCACACCTTCTTGTCAACTGTTGGAAATGGGCCATCCTGATTATCACTACAAAAGGTTTATTTTCTCCTGCTGATAATAGCTCACCTTAACTGATCACTCTTGTTATAGTGGGTATGGCAACACCCATTTTTTCATGTTCTCTGTGTGTGTGTGTGACACACACACATATACATCTTCCTGCTGTATTTTCCACTGCATGCATCCGATGAAGTGGGTTTTAGCACACGAAAGCTTATGCTCAAATACATTTATTAGTCTCTAAGGTGCCACAAGTACTCCTTCTTCTATTTCACAACAGTATTTCAGTAGAAATATCATTTTACAAAAGAAAATAAATACTGGGTTTTTCCCCCTGAATCTGCTGTATGAAACCAAATAGTTGAATAAATGTTCTGATTTAGTTCAGAGAAATCTTCAAAGTTACATGTTTCTAAAGCAAAGTATTTAATGAGAACTGTAGTGCTATTCTTTCCTGCATGCATTTTGGGTGAGGCCAGTTCCCGTCACTTAGCATTTTGTAGCTTGAAATGAGGACAGCCAGCCAATCAGTTTGCCTTCTGCATTGTTCGTCTGAGATTAACACCTGATGCATCTCTGTCTCACTCTGAAATTTCCTTTGTTTTGACTGAACAGACTGCCTGCAGCAGACGGCATTGCCTTTCATCTGCCCCCAGTGATCAAAAGATTGTCAGAAGTGGTTATTAAAACCTGGTGTTTTAGCTCAGGGGTACAAGGTTGTCAGTGTTGGAGGCAGCCTATGATGTAATTTACAGTACACAATAAATATATGAGAAGTGCAACACTGGAAGTCTATCTTATGTGGTGAAGTGTTCTAATATATACTACTTTGATATTTTAACGGCTAGGAAACCTTCATTAGTGGTCATTGAGGATCATAACTTATGTCTCAGTCAGATGATTCATAATTGTAACTCTGCTAGATCGAGTCAGCATGGAGAAATCCTTGCTATTGAGCAGGAATAGTGCAGCCAGTGAAGATGTATTTCATGAGCAATGAAAATGATGAGCGCTAATGAGAACCAACCTCAGAAAGAACAATAAATTTTAAATGCAGAGATTATCTTTCTGAAGCATAAATTATTTGACCTACAACTGAAACTTGATAAAGGATCTTGGGAAAATATTATAAATTAATACATGCCATTGTTGGGAGAACTTCTCATATTATAAGCATCTCCTTCAGTGAGTGCTGTGAACTAGAAATCCACAGAGGAAAATGGACAAGTTCTGGCACCAAACCTAGAATTAAGGGACACTTTTTAGACCTGATTCAGCAAACCATGACATTCACTTTGGACAGTGAACGTAAAACTGGCTAGTTTCAGTCTTGTTTCTAGTTAGTTTCCCTTTATGGTTCTCGTATGCTAGCACAGAGTTGTAGAATTCGGAGAAAGTTTAAATGAAAAAGGTTTTGTCTGGATTCATTTTCTGTTCACGTTACATTTTGTAAAAATCTGTAAATAAGTACAAAGTTCTTATTTTAATGTGCTTATTAAGACAGTTCGATCTATATTTTCCACATCAGAGTATTGTGCCTCTTTTCTGGTAATTTTCTACTTTTTTGATATGGTTGTGGATTCCTGGATTGACAATGAATGATGGTCCGTAAATTTTAAAAAAGTACAATATGTTAATTAGAAAACACATAAATTAAATTACAAGGGACTCTGCATTCATTGGTAGGTGAAGGACAGTCTCAAGTGGATGTTAGGTGGGGAATAAATACGTTTTTATGTGTACACTCTGATAGCTATACACTTCCTAAATATAAACATCAAGAAAATGTCCATCTCTATTCTGAAATGCTTCCTTTTTGCCAAAATGTTATAGATGGTCAAATGCTGAAACCATTTTTAAATTCCATGCATAATGGAATCCGAGAGCTCACATTTTCATGCTACAGGAAATGCAATCTTGTTAGCACTTACGAAAATTTCTTTTTTTAAATATTGTGGGCAATGGAAAGTGGGTGGGAGGAGAAATAATTTACCTGTATGTTTGATCTTCAGGGAAACTTTAGTTGTGGAGTTCCCTTTAGATCCAATGCCAGATTTCCCCTGGAAGTAGTGATCTCAGGGAGAACAAAGGAATTTCAAAGGATTGAAATGATGGAATGTGGAGATAGCATCAGACAAAAGGGGAAATATAGTAGTTAATAAGATTTATCTTCCCTTGTGATCTGCACTGGCACTACCTTCCAAAACACCCAGAACTTTTAAAAAAAGTGAAAATGTATAGTTTTTATTTTGTACTCATTTAAGTAGCTGTTTGACATTTTGCAAATTGGTAAGCATTTCTTTAGTACTGCAAGAAGGTATTAAGTTGTAGATGAGTTGATGAGCTAAACAGCCTTGGGGATGAAAGAATTAGTGAAATTTCATCCTTTGTGTACCTGAATGGTCTTATGTCTATCCGGTATACTGCCTTTGGTGAAACTACTTACAGCCTTGAAAATGGCAGGTTAGCTGTGTACACTGTGTGCCTTAGGGAAAATAATGAGCATGAAGTGAGGTATGACTCAGAAGGGTTAAGGAAAATTCTTCCCTGGCTCCAACTATCCAGCATTGTCTCTTTAGGGAATATATAGTTGAAACACAACTTCAGAGCATTAATTTAATTATTTCAAAAGAATAAAAAACACAGAAAATGTTCACTGTTATTTAATATTATGTAATTGTAATAATATACAAAGTCTGTATAGGATTATGACTACTGTAGAACTTACATACAGTGAAATCTGTGGTAGTAGAGACTCCAAGCCATTTAATTTCATTTGACTATCACTACTTCTATAATAAAGCTTCACTCTGCTTTGTCATCACTATGCAGTCTTGTATTAGAACATGAATGTGAAGATTCCAGCGAGCTAACAAGCAAACATGGACATTATACAGGTAGACAAAGGCAAACATGGGCATTATACAGTGTCTGAATTGTCCTTGGACTGCAGAGTTGTGATCAGCACTGAGTTAGCTAACACTACTCTTCAGTTTTCGAAGACAATAAAAGTTTGTAGAAAAGACAAGCTCTGTGTGGGTTCCACTGGATTAATCTTCCTGTAAACCAGTAATCCATTGCTTACCAGGTAAATATTAAGTTCATTCCAAAGAAATCCTCTCCTTCTCTGCTCTAATTGAGTGCAGGGGAAGAAGAAAAGTTGCATGCAGCTTGTGAGGAAAGGGGTAAGGAGGATCTTGCCACAGCTGCTCCCAGCATGGAATAAAGAAGAGCCAATTGCTAAGCTGTTTCCCACTAGAAGTGGAGTGGATCCCTCCCACATAGGTGGCAGGGCCTCCATAACTGCTGCATTGAAGAGATACCTTGTTTTGTCACAAGGAAACTCTACTTTATACCTATATTTGTGGGAGGGGGCAAAAAGCTGCGTACTAGAGCTGGGTGACATTTTTCAGCCAATTTATTTTTCTGAAAAATACAGATTTCGGTTGTCCAAAATGTTTCTCAAATTCTTATTAATTTTGGCAAATTGTTTCAGTTGAAAAAAAGTGTCAGAATGCTTCATTTTGACATTTTCAAAAATGAAACATTTTGATTTTTCATGCTAGATGCACAAGGGGACTTAGGCACCATTTTACAAAACAGAGGAGGTGATGGTGGTGCTGGTGCCCCCTTAGTGGCCAAATGCTTAGGTCACTCACTTTGGATGGGGGAGATTCTGGTTCAAATCTCTAGTCTGGAGCAGGGACTTGAACCCCAGTGAGTACCTTAACCACCAGGCTATTGGCTTTTCTGGGATAGGTCTTCATCTCTCCGGTTGAAGATGTTCCACTTTGTATAAATAATATTTATTGGGCTAGTGAATGAGAATGTATAAATAGAGAGTCATTCTCATTCACTAGCCCAATAAATATTATTTATACAAAGTGGAACAGCTTCAGCAGGAAAGATGGAGAGATTCCCAACTCAGAATAACCAATAGCTTGGTGGCTAGGGCACTCACCTGGCTTCAAATCCCTGCTCCAGTGAAGGGACTTAAGCCTGGGTTTCCCACATCCCTAACTATTGGGCTGTTAGGCATGGCAGGGAGGTGTAGTGACACCACCACCAGAATTTTTTGAATGGCACCTAAATCCCTTTGTAAATCAGTTCCTTGCTTTTATTTAAAAATGGTTTAAAGATGCCCCAAATCTGAACAAAACATTTAGTTTGACCCAAAACAAAAACGTTTCGACTCTTGGATTTGCTCAAAATTTCAAACAATTTCAGTTTTGGGTTTACCCAAAAGTAGTTTGGGGTTTTTTGCAACCGCCAGAAAGCCAAAAAAATTGGTTGTTCACACAGCTGTACTCAGTACCACTGTACTTAATAGTTTCCGTAGGGATCTAGTATACATTCATATTGTTATATTGTATATTTGGATGAGTTGCCGTGCGTTATCTGTGCTGACACTAGTGGCAAAAGATACAATAATATCAGTTTCTTTTTAGATGAATAGAGAATTTAGTTGGCCCAATAGTCTGGACACCCTACAATGACATTATTCTTTTGATTGTCTTCAAACTTCATGGCTTAAGATAGTTAAGTCCCAGGCAGACTGTGAAGAACTACAAAAGGATCTCACAAAACTGGGTGACTGGGCAACAAAATGGCAGATGAAATTCTATGTTGATAAATGCAAAGTAATGCACATTGGAAAACATAATCCCAACTATACATATAAAATGATGGGGTATAAATTAGCTAGGACTAGATAGCATAGCAGGTCATTGAGTCAGAGAATCGTAGAAATGAAGGACTGGAAGGGACCTTGAGAGGTCATTAAGTTCAGCCCTCTGCACTGATGCAGGAACCAACAAATCTAGACCATCCTGAACAGGTGTTTGTCCAACTTATTCTTAAAAACCTCCAGTGATGGGGATTCCACAGCCTCCTTTGGAAGCCTGTTCCAGAGTTTATAGTTAGAAAGCTTATCTTAATATTTACCTTGCTGCTGAGTAAGCCCATTACTTCTTTTCCTACCTTCAGCGGACATGGAGAACAATTGATCACTGTCCTCCTTATAATAGCTCTTAACATATTCGAAGACTGTTATCAAGTCCCTCCAGTCTTCTTTTTGAGAGTGTGATGAAGCTCTCTTTGACCTACGTAATGTACCAGTGGGTGGTTGCATTGTTGACAGCTTACCATGAAATGTGATGACAGTCGTGCATAGTTGTCTTAACACTACGGTGTTTAAGAATTAGATTTCTGAAGGCAGTTTAAAACTGTCTCCTTTGAAACAGCATTTGCAGACTATTTGGAATGCAGGGTTGGTTTTGCCTGCTAGAGTCTTGGTGACAACATTGTTTAATATTAATATTGCAGTAGTATCCTGAGGCCCCAGTTTGGATTGCTGTTCCAACACAGGAAGACATAACCTTGTCCTGTAGAGGTTGCGTTCTGAGAAGACAAGCAGCATAAAAGGGAGGGGAAGATTGAAGAAATCAGAATATTTTTTAAAATGCTTATGCTTATTTTCTTTCTCTTTTTAAACTATTGAGTTCCCATATTTGGTCTCTGGGGAGTGTGGAGGGAAACTCAGCAATAATGTTGTTTTCATTCTTTGTTGACAAATAAACCACAGAATCATAGAAATGTAGGACTGGAAGCCTTCCCTGAGGCAAGACTAAGTATTATCTAGACCATCCCTGACATGTTTGTCTAACCTGCTCTTAAAAATCTCCAATGATGGAGATTCCACAACCTCCCTTGGTAATTTGTTCCAGTGCTTAACAATCCTTACAATTGGGAAGTTTTTCCTGATGTCCAACCTAAATCTTCCATACTACAATTTAAGCCCATTACTTCTTGTCCTGTCCTCAGTGGATAAGGAGTACAATTTATCACTCTGTTCTTTATAACAACACTTTATGTATTTGAAGACTATTATGGCCCCCCTCAATCTTCTCTTCTCCAGACTAAACAAACCCAGCTTTTTCAATCTTTCCATGCAGGTCATGCTTTCTATACTTTTAATCATTTTTGTTGCTCTCCTCTGGACTTTCTCCAACTTGTCCACATTTTTCCCAAACTATGATGTCCCAGAACTGGACATAGTACTCCAGTTGAGACCTTATCAGAGCTGAGTAGAGTGGAAGACTTACTTCTTGTGTGTTGCTTACAACTGTCCTGCTAATACATCCCAGAATGATGGTTTTTTGCAACAGTATTGCATTGTTGATTCATATTTAGTTTGTGATTCACTATAACCCCCAGATTATTTTCTGCAGTACTCCTTCCTAGGCAGTCATTTACAATTTTGTATTTGTGCAATTGAGTATTCCTTCCTAAGTGTCATACTTTGGATTTGTCCTTATTGAATTTTATCCTATGTATTTCAACCATTTCTCCAGTTTGTCCAGATTATTTTAAAGTATCTCATAATGCAATGTTTCCCAAACTTAGGATGCCGCTTGTTCAGGGAAAGCCCCTGGTGGACCGGGCCGGTTTGCTTACCTGCCACGTCCGCAGGTTCGGCCGATCGTGGCTCCCACTGGCTGCGGTTCGCTGCTGCAGGCCAATGGGGGCTGCGGGAAGCGGCGCTGGCCGAGGGAGCCACGATCGGCCGAACCTGTGGATGTGGCAGGTAAACACTGGGAAAACACTGGCATAATGCATACACACAAGGAGGTCAAATTGAGGTTCGATGGGCAAACTTAATTCTGACATTTCCTATCTTTTGAGTGCTTGACTTTGCAACCTCAATTATGTTTTTATCATAGTTTGT
Source organism: Lepidochelys olivacea (assembly GCF_965140295.1). Taxonomy (NCBI): domain Eukaryota; kingdom Metazoa; phylum Chordata; order Testudines; family Cheloniidae; genus Lepidochelys; species Lepidochelys olivacea. The sequence continues at coordinate 21,198,813 of NC_140424.1, forward strand.
ATGTGTGTGTAATTTACTAATATAAAAAAAATAAATTTCATCATGTGGCTTCACATTGGCTCCCCCATGGGTCATTAGCAATGTTGGGACCTTTAGAATCACCACGCAGATCTCTACACTTGAGCTAATGGAGTAACTAATAGCAGTAGTAGGTTGTTATCCTCTGAGAGGCCAGCACTAGGGGGAATGGGATGCTTTGCCAGTTAACAGATATTTTCTTATAGTAGAGGAATGGTAAGACTGATCCATTCCACGCTTGGGAATGGGGAGCGTTCTCTAGTGAGCACAGACTCTTCTAGTCATTCCCTCCAATCTGTTCCTGTCCCCATCCTGTCTCCTCTTCACCCAGGCTCTGCATCCCAGTCCTTTACTTCTCACTTAGCCAGTCCCATTTTCAGCTCATCAGGCTTCTCATCCCAGTTCCGGTTTCCTTGTCCGGTGAGTCCTAGTTGCCCACTCTAGACTCCCCAGCACAGTCCCAGTCTTCACTCTGTTCCCAGTCCCATTCTTCTTGCCCAGCCAGTCCTAGTTCCCAGCTCCACATCCAGTCTGTCTCTCCTTTCTCCTGTCCTTTAGTTGCTCCCCCTCTGCCCATGTTCCACACTCCCTTTGGCTACCAGTCCTCATCCAATATCCATATGTCCCCACACGTAGATCCTTTGCCCCTATCTCTCTTCTTAGCCAGGCTCAGTTCTTTCCTTGCACCTTTGCTCCCCATTGGATTTGTCTCCCCTTCCCCCCCCCCCCAATCCCAATCTCCTTCTCCAGCCAGGCCCAGTGCCCTCCCAGATCACCATCCAGTCTGTCTCCCCGTTCCCCTCCATGGCTCCTTGCCCAGGCTCTTGCCCCCCAAAGTCCGGTCTCAGTTTCTCCCCTTCTGCATCCCCACCTACCTCCAGTTCATTCTCCCTACTCCAGGCTCCTTGTCCCAGACTACTCTGTCCTCTTCCCCCCGCCCGGTCCAGCTCTTGTTCGCTCTGCATCCAAATCAAGTAGCTTTCTCATCTGTACTGCTTGGTCCTAGAAGGGGGGCATTGGGAGCACAGGAGAGGCAGTTCCCTACCTCTCAGTTCCAGTGGCTGGCACAGCCTGGCCCTCAGCAGCCCAGAGCTGCAATTGCAAGGAATGTCCTCCTCCCTGGTGCTTCAGAGTTTGCTGGTAAATGCCCCTCTTGTTGGAGCCCAGAATAAGTAGTATGTGTGGGAGGACCATAGTACTGATCCTAAGAGTAAGATAACTTTGAATGTGTAGTTATGAAAAATACCCATTTACCACAAATGACTTTCTAAGGAGGTTCTAAGCATAGAAGCAAATAGGCTTTTTGAATGATTGAACGGTTGAACCACAACTCTGGGCAGTAATCCATTACTTTTGCTTTTTGATGTTTATAAGGAAATTTAAGGAGTAGGGTAATTTTTATTTTCAGTATCAGGTTAGATGCATCAGTCAGATAAAAATGCACTATATGTATTGGAAGCATTAAATGAAGACCTGAAATAAAATGGCAGAGGTGCCTGAAAAGTTTTAAAAAAAATGTACCAACTATGAGAAAAAATAAAACATTGACTTCAAACCAAACAGCAGAAATCTGCAGATTATTCTGGGGCTTGATATTCCCATGTTCCATAAAGGTTTGATTAAAAAAGAGTCTGTTTAACAACCTTTGAAAACCGTCTGTGTGGTTATTTATATATATGTGTGTATATGTATCAACACACACAAATAAAATAATGTGCATTCTTGAAGTAAAACAGACTTCTAGCAGATGAAAATCTCTATTCCTGTAATCCTTTTTTAAAGACTTGTTTCTTATTACAGTTCAGATTTATGTTGATATTACTAACAGAGACATGACAATCCATTTGAACTTCAGAGAGTATCATAAAGGTGATGGGCTTTGAAAGCAAACACAATGGAGTTAGCTTCAAGCTCATTTTTATGTTCTGAAATGAAATGTTTTTTTAAATAATAATATTTTACAAGATGCATTAAGAGTTAGAATAAGTAACTCTTGTGTTTATTAAATTGCAAGAAAGACAAAATATTTTCCTGGAAAAGCCTCCATTATAAAACTGTTTATGAGAAGTGTTCTTAGCCAGCAGGGCAACTAAGTTGGTAATAGAGAGCAAAGTTAGATGGTGAAGTTAAGGAATCTGCCATATTTAACTTACCGCTTGTGATGGTTATGGCTTGATTCCTAATGTGTTTCTATCATAGATTTTGTGAAATCCCAGACAGCGGAAGTTTTCTGGGTGGTGAACAGCCTGGTTAATCCTGGCTGTCTCCACTCAGTGACAGTTGAGTTTTTCTCACTGTGAGGAATTTTCATGTTACTTTGTGGATAAGATCACTCAAATCCTCCTGGGTAGCAGAGCAGTGTCTGGAAGGGACAAATGCAATATTTCCTCTGCTAGAGTTTCAACCATTCTTGCTTAGTGAGGTGTGATGGGGGAGCTTTTGAGCTGCAGCCTGTGCGTTGGACCCATGTTCTTCATGGTTGGTTAAAGCCCTTGGGGTGGAATATTGGGGCTGCTCCTGGTGCAGACCATCAGTGCCTCCCTTTGGAAGGGCAGGAGGCTGCCTCCCTTACGAAAATAAGTATTAGACTTCTTCTCAAGGAAACCATCTCTTGATACGGATGTTCTTGCCACTTGTCCACCTATTTCTAAACTTCCGTTTGGGGAGGAAAGATAATTGAAGAGGTTATGGCACAGTTACTCTAGCAGTATCTAGAGTCCTCAGTTTTCTTTGAGTCAGTGGGCCTGGTTTAAGGTCTGGCATTGTATAGGACATTACTAGTTGTATTATTATTTTGCATCTGTCAGCTGCCTTCAATAAACTGGGAGGGAGGGCGGCGGAGCGCGCAGGGCGTGGGCACGGATGCTAAGTTTTTGGTTATTTGTTTTCAGTCCCTAACATGTCTATGACGTGACTCTGCTCCTTTTTTTTGGAGAGAGCTGATATGGTGAGCAACTGCTCTTCTGCCATAAGGGCTTTGTCATGTGGAGTCCCGCGGGATTCCATTGTGTCATCCCTGCTGTTGTTCATATAAGCTTGCTGGAAAGTTTAAGTGTCTTCAATATACTGATGACACTCCGTTCTGCATTTCCATCTTCTGTGACTCATCAGCTATAGTTTAGCATCTGAATGAGACTTGGCATTAGTGGGGAGATTTTAAATCATAAAGGGAAGCTAGGTGTCCAACTCATATTGAATGTCAATGGGAGTTGGGCACCTAATTGTTCTTTATGCCTTTGAAAATCTCCCCCTAGATCTTCAGTCGCTCCTAGATGCCCATGTAGCAGCAGTGGCCAAGACTGCTTATTTTCCCCACTCCTCTTGACTGGAAGGGTATGACCTTTACTGTCAAATACGGCCCTTGCTATAGTCACCATGCCTTTATCGCCTGTTCTGTGACAAGCTGTGTGAACTTGATTGTCCTATGGTGCAAATGAAACACAGATAGGAATTCTTTGCTGATATACCCTTTGAGAAGAGAAACAAAATGAATAGTACTGTTATTTAATTGCTCTGGATTGAAACCACATATATAGAGGAGAGGTTCCAGTATTGCCAATTGGTTTTATGCCAGAGGAGAGAATAAAGAGAACTTTGTGGAACTGATGTTGGAAGTTTTGCCATTGATTTTATTGGAAACAGGATCTGGTCTTATAAAGGTAAATGCACAGGTAAACATAGAAGAGATTTTCTTTTTCTGTACATTTTTTAAGTGGGTGTATTGCTCATGTCCCTGGAGGCTGAAGTCCTGTGTTTATCTACAAAACATGTACATAGTAGAAAGTGGCAGTGGAAACTTCCCCCTCACTGCCCCACCAATGTGTCTCATCTTTGTACTACAGTAAAAGCTTTGTTATCTGGCATGTTGTGGGAATGGGTGGTGCCGGTTAGTCAAAAATTCCGGTTAACTAAGAGTTCTACTTACCAATGGAGGGAGGGAGTTTGATTGTGGGAGGGGGCTCATGGCTAGGGGTTGGGGTGCAGGAGGGGTTTCAGGGTGCCGGATCCGGGCAGCGCTCACCTTGTGCAGCTCCCCGCAGGCAGCAACATGTCCCTGCTGCTCCTAGGTGGAGGTGTGGCCAGGCGGCCCTGCATGCTGCCTCCACCTGCAGGCACTGCTCCCATTGGCCGCTTTTCCCAGCCAGTGGGAGCTGCGGAGCCCCCGTGGCTGTTCCTCAACCTAGGAGCAGCAGGGACATGTCACCGCTTCCGGGGAGCCACATGGAGCCATGCCAGTCCCACACCAACCGGACTTTTAATGGATATCAGAAATGCTGGTTTCTAGACCTTTCTAGTAGGTAAAGTGCCATATAATACAGCTTTTACTGTGTTTGTTGTTACTGTAGAACCTCGGAGCCTTAGTCATGGACCAGGACCTCACTGTGCTAGGTGCTGTATGAACTCAGAACAAGAAGTATCACCTATAGAGTTGAGGAGCGCAGAATTAAGTTCCTTTAGCCACTAAATCCTTGGTTTCTCTGAAGATCAACAAGAGTGCCATTTGTGGTGGTGCTTTTGTGATGTGGATACCTGTTTATAATGGACTGAACAGAGATCACGAGTCCTTTCACAAAAGCCACCAAGCTCTTAGATGGTTACTCTATTGGGTCATTATAGACCTTGGCTAGATTCAGAGTGGTGATCAGGAGGTGAAAGACTTTTGTGTTCTGTTATCAGTCCCTTGAGTTGTTCAGTTGCCAAAAATATTGCTTTAAAAATACTCAGAAGTTACAAATGTATGTACAATTAATTTGGTACTTCTGTATGTGACAAGCATTGTATTTCAGAAAGTGCCATTAATTGTGATAATGTAACAAACAGCTCTTTTGTGAAATTTAAGTCTATTTAACATCAGCACCTTCAAAGACAATAAAAATTCCAGTCTGCATTTATCTATTCCCATGTGAGAAGTTACTGCAGTGTATATTGTATCATTCCATGTGAAATTCTTCTGCTTAGTAGTCTCATTTATACACAGTTGTCTGAGGTCAGTTTTCCATTTTGCAGTTGTCAAACAGCTGTCAAATTAAGAGACCAGATCCCAAAGTTCATTTACATTTTATGCCATTCTTTGGGTGCCTGTTTCATATCTTAATATAACTAATGATTAATCTTCATATCTCAGTCTTCCTTCTACACTTATTTTTCCACAGATGTTCACACCCTCTGGTTCTTTAAGAGGAATGAAACTTGGCAATTTATTTTTTAAGTCCTCCTCTCCCTCTCTGCCCCCCCCCCACAGTATGCAAGTGTAGGAAGACAATATCATAACTACTGAGCAGAAAATCTGAATCAACTTCAAATTGTAATTATAATCTTTAACAAATTAAGTTGACATCATTTGAGTTCTAACTGAAAAGCAAAAATAAAGAATTTTTTTAAGTATTTTGAAATTTGGTTCTCATTTATTAAAATCACAAAAGAAAAAAAAATAACCTCTCCAATAGTTATTCTCATATAATTACACTCATGTTTGTTTACAGATTAATTACAAACAGTAATTGTCTTGTTTACTGATTTTTCCACCCTTCGGTATTTTCAGCTGTTACTTGTGTTCATATGAAAAATCCAAATGAAAAAGAAATGTATGCACTAAAAGCGTCCCTGCAGCGAAGAAAGACTTCAATTTCCATTGCTAAAATAACAAAAGATGCCATCTTAGCAGAATAAAGTGGACCCTATTAGTGGTTTTGTAGTATTATCATTCTGATGTAGTTGTGTTCCAAGTGTAAGTTTACATGGGTGAGTGAAGAATTAAGGAATTATTTTTTAAGTATTGTAGTGATCAAAGAATATCTCTGTACATGCCATTGATGTCTTACTACAAAGTACTTAAATAGCCTGAGGTTACCATCTACTTTATAAAAATTCCTTAAAGACAGGTAGGACCCTTGGGTGTTAAATGTATACTTTTGAGTTCAGTATATTTTTAGTGGGGGGGAGGCAAGAGAGATACAATTACAAGCACCAACAGTTCTCTGTAACATTGAGCTTTAAAGGGATCTTTAAAAGATAGCCTTAAATTATGGTCACTGGGGGAAGTTTGTCTAGCATGCACTGTGCCAAAAAATATTTCTGTGCCATTTCAGCATCATTCACTAACCTGTTCAAGGACTGTAACTTAATTAACCCTTCCCAGGCCTGTATGTGACAAACTGTGGTTAATAAAGGTGGCTTCCTGGAATGTAAAAGAGGTTAGGACATATATTTTTAAAGCCCATTGACATTATTTTGTGCAGATCATTTAAACGCACAAGATTTTTGCTAGGTAAAGGGAAACAATATCCTTGCTATTTACTGCATTTTCATAGGCAATTATTAGTCTTTTCAGTTGATGGGATCCGCATTGGGATTGTAATAAAACACAAGTCAAGGTGAAATTGGATGCAGACTAGGGGAGCAGATAAAACCGAGTGAAAATTAATGACAGATGTAAAAGTTATTGGTAATAACGTAGTCATCTTTTTACAATCCTTTACTAAACCATATTTTTACTTCACCAGATGTCATTTAAAGTCTTCAGAATCAATCATCTATTTGATTTTTGAGTCTGCACTTGAATATTAAAAGCGGTTTAATTATGATATCTTCTATATCTGTACTGTGCATATGGGAGAATGTGGTGTTACTCTTAACATCTAGACAAAGTGCAATATGTTATAACTAGCTTCCTAATTGTTCAAAATGGATTGTGACGGTGGAGGGACTGAATTAACTTTGTCTGTCTGTCTTTTTATGGCTTCACCTGTCACAATTATTCATTAACGTACCCTCAGAAAACATCCCTGTGTGGTAGGGATGTAGTATCATCACTATTTCAGAGATGCGGAAACTGAGGCACTCAGAGTGACCTACCTAAAAAATTATGTAAGAAGCGTGTGGTAGAGCCAGTATTTAACTCAGCTCTCAAGTCCCAGTTCAGTATCTTCATCAAACAGGATTCTTTCATTTGTTCAGAAAGAAGCACTCTTTTCCCTTTGGATGAAGTCACAAGCAAGCTTTTTTTTTTAAAAAAAAAAATTCCCTTTTAAATATTTCCTTTTCTAATAGTCACAGTTTTGCTCTGTTTTCTTTCATCTTTTTTTTCCCTCTACTGAGTTAATTTAATACATTGGCTTGTCACTAGAGTCCCAAATCCACGGTGAAATCTGGCTACGTCACAAGTGTAATGAGTGTGTGTTTCATTCTAATTCCTAAAGGAATATTAGTCCTCATCACAAATGCATTGTACAACTTGACATGAATGGCAATCTGTTTAGAAGACGCCTGAGACAAGAGAAGCAATTTTGAATCAAGTCATAAAGTAGCGCCTGTACAATGTACGAGCTTCACAGTATTTGTTTGTACTGCAGCTATATTAATTGCTTTCAGTATCTTGCATTACCAAAGGCTAAAATTTACAAATGCACTTTTTGCTCCTCTTCTATTCCCCCATCCTTCCCAAAGCCACCTTTGTTGAAGAACTTGTTTTGTAAACTGCTGTAACAAATAAACAAGTTCAATTAAAGCAACTGTGTTGTTGATTAAATGCCGTTACTGTGACGGGTGCTATGCAAGAGACTAGTTGTTGTAGTCCCAGTCCCAAGGACCTACAGTATAAATTAAATTACAATAATTATGTATTTATCCAAGTTTGTAAAATTCTACTCACCTGGGGTGAGTAAGTTTTTGATAGGCAAGTAAAATATACATTTTTATGATCATCCAGTGATTTTTGTCTGAGTAGATTTTGTGCCCAGGCTAGCAAGTTTTCATGATTAATTTTGGAATGATGAATTTAAGTATTAAGTGCAAAATGTTCAGACTTAGCTGCCTAAATTAGGCAACTAAATCCATATTTAGGAACCTAAATAAAGGATCTAATTTTCAGAGGTTCTGGACACCCACAATTTCTGCTTAATCGACCAGGACAGCTGGAAATCAGGCCACTTATTGTAGATTTTTAACTTCAAACTCCCAAGTCTGAAAATTTTGACCAAAGTTCCTTATCAAGCAGCCATATCATATCATCACGTAACACACAACACCCTAATGAAATCAGTGGGAAGTTCTATTGAAAAATGGATGGCATAAGGCCCCACAGGGTTATGGCCAGCATTTTCAAAGACTGTAGAGCGGTAAGGCATGCTGTTCCCATTTAACTGAATTTTCTGCTCAGATGTATGCATGTGATTGTTGCCACTGAAGTCCATGAGAACAACGCATATGCTTCTGAAGTCAGAGTTTGTCCCCAAGTTACTATACAATATATTTTTTTGTTATCCTACTGCTATGGAGAGTTTAATAATCCCAATCCATTCGTATAGGCTTTGGGGGGATAAAATGGAGGTATTCTTTAATCAGGTTCTAGGAGTCTGTCACATCCATTATGTATTTCTTGATAGGGTGCATCCTCCTTACCCTTAGCCCCACAAACAAGGAGCAGTTTTCTACAGTGACCTAAAAGCAAGTAATAAAGCTACCATTCTTGGGTACTTATATGACCCCCATTATCAGAGTATAAGAGTGCCCCATAATCTTTTCATATATGTATCCATAATCTTTTAAGGTATGTAAGGATATATTTCCCCCATTTTACAGATGGGGAACTGAGGCACAGAGAGACTGAATGACTTGTCCAAAGTCATTGTGGTGGATCACAGAATTAAACCGTGGTTTCCCAAGTCCCAGACTAGAGCCCTAACCACTGGGCAAGCCTTTCTTTGGGAAGAAACAAATCTGTTTTAGAGCATAATAAAGTTGGTCAGGACAAAATTAATAATTTGATGCAAGTCTTATCTTAAATGGAAATATGGTTTTATTTGTGACAGCTAATTACAGAACTCAAAGCTATTAACAGAACTAGAGGAATTTTCTCTCATGGCTCATATAGCTTGGCCAAAAAGCCAAAATACATAAAGCAAACTAGATGCTGATTTAAAAAAAATAATTACGCAGATCATAAAATTAATTGTACAACTTGTATTAAAAGGTATAAATTAGAGTATTTAAATATTATTTTTATGGTGCATTAGGTGGAATTATTTTAAGTAAATGGTTCATTCTAAGGAAACTGTGAAATTGATGAATAAATCTACTCTGTTCCAGGGCTAAGCGTTTGAAATGTAATCTGCTCGGGTTTTATGTCCACAGGCCAGTGTACCCATGTTTGCAGTAGGGTGTAGGTGCTACTAATATGTATATAACAGGTGCATGTAATTTAACTACAGAACTAGTCAAAATATCTTTAATCAGTCAATATTAAGTCAAACCATATGGGTCCATGACTAGAAAGATCTTTTTCTAGTGCTACCCAATCAGACATTCTCTCTGCCTATGGATCAGTCTCCTGCAGTACTCAACCACCATGGGACAGAGAATGTCCAGTTGCTGAAATTTTAATCTGTCTGCTCTAAAGTAACAGCTGCAGGTAGTTGCATGATGGCTAGTTTCTTCATTTTCCGCTTTTACATAGGTGGTGGCTGGTGTGATTGGTGAACTGTGTGTTTGCCTTCCATGCCTTGGAGAGTGCAGAAATAAAATGGCTTGGCTAGTGCATCCCAGTGCCACTAGGGATAATTCAGAATCAGATTTAGAAATCATGCTGTCCTCCTTCCATGACTTTGAGTTTTAGACCCTGAAGGAGTAGCGTGTTGATATGGTTGTTCGCTTTCAACACGGAGTCCTTTGCGATACCATAAAACAGATGCAATGGAAACAAGGAATAAATATGATGTGGAGATGGAAGTATTTGCGGTACATTCTCTGTTTTTGCTGATGCAAAAATCATCGGAAGCTAATCTACAGCGATTATTTCTACCAACAAGTACGCAGTTTTGCTCCTGTCATGAGTGTGAAAATGATTTCATTCATATATGTTACCAGCATCTCTTGTACTGAAATAAATAGTTTTACAGGAGATAGGAGTGCACTCAAGTTAGGACAAAAAAGGCTTGCAGAGCTGGTTGGAATAGTCTGAACATAACAGCTTCAGCCAACACCAATACGGCAAACAGTAGGTATTTGTTTTCTTCACCTTCTACAGAGGGCAGATTCTAGCCTTAAGTTACTGATGAGTATTTCAGTATTCAACCAATAGGTTTAGCTTATGACAAGCTCTTATTAGTTGACAGAGGGGAAAAAATTGTTGTTGCATGTGGTTGCCTTGCTGGGTGGTCCTTCTGAAGCTATAATCAACACACAGAGAATATCTTATCAACACACAGCCCAGCACTACAGATTTATCTGATCAGATAACACTGATTGGGGTGTGCTGTCTGAGAATTTTGAGAATCCTGACTACATATTGTTTCAAAAATGGAGTAACAAGTTGCAAATATAATTTTCTTTCTTTGTATTAAAATAATTTTGAATTTTGTGTTTTTGGGCGTTCTCCCACTCCCTTCCCCCACTCTTATTCTGGCCTGAGAATTCTGTTGAAAATAACCCCAAAAAATCAGGTGACAAATTGTTTTATGAGATTCTGGCAGATTTTTTTTGTTTGGGGAATGAGCCGTAAAATACAGATTTCATTTTTCAAACCCTTTAGGGTGGTTAGTAAAAATAACATTAATAGATGTTTAAAATGAGCCTGAGGGTGAGTGGATCATGAAACTCCCAAACATTATCATGATCAATTGTAAGATGTACTATTTCATCTTTTGATTAATTGAAATACTTCTAGAAAATGCATGTAACAGAATAAGACATCCTGTAAGGTCCTTACAGTAAAGGATTAGAAAAATCCTTACAGTAAGGATCAGCAAGACCTCAGCAAATGGGAACATTTTGAGTGATACTAGAAAATAGTTTCAGGAAGACTAAATTGGCAAATCAGAGAAACTATGCTTAGGAGTATACAGAAGCTAACTAGATTCCAGCATTCCCATGTAGTCGGACAATTTTGTGAATTTGTAAACATATGGGGAAATGGAGTTTTTTTGTTAACTGTGAGGGTAAAGAAGAAACATAACCCCAGAAGTATTCTAGAAGTATGGGGGGGGTGTATGTGTATTGGCTTTTTCTTTTATAGCACTTGTGAAAAGATTCCTTCTTTATTATATCCCTTCTGAGAAGACTTCAGATCTAATGTTCTGGGTAGCAGAAGACATCCACTGTACTTTCAGCTTTTAAAATACATGTCAGCACTTAAGTAGGGTAGACAGCAGCACTAATCATATTAAACACAGTCTCTAAACTCATGGTGAATGCATAATTAATGCATTGTTTTAGAGGTGCTAATATATTGGTCAAGGGCAAGAGCTTCATGCATAGCTCACCATATGGGTGAAGAGGAGAGAACCAATGCGCTATGCAGTTTGTGACACCGTAGCTAGCTCTACTCACTAAATCTTGTTTGTTACACCTCTAATATGAGCCAAAACCATCAAGCGGCCTCCATTAAAGTGTTTGCCACATAGAATCTCTCACTGGGATAGTAAATGCTAATTCAGTGTCAATTAGAAAAATGCCTGTTACAGGGTGCTGCAGTTAATAAGAGGCACTTCTGTTGATTCATTGCGGGGGCAGAAGTGGGGGGGGGAAGAGGGATGTATCTGCTCTATGTACTGTATACGTCTTTCACCACTTTCTGTTTATTATTTTTAATGAGTTTATCTTGGATGCACTTTACTATTTTACCATTATTTTAAAGTTTATCCCAAAGTTTTCTTCTATATTGATACTCATTTAGAACTCTGTCTGCAAGAAAATCATTAAATTCCTTCAGTCTAACATTTAAAAGGTTAAAAATAAGCCACTGAATTACAGTATTCAGGCAAATCTTGGTTAGATTCTGAATTAGTCCAATATAAAGTTTTTCCTCTATACTGTAAAGTGTGTAGCATGTAAATTAGAAATGTGTGCTAAATTAAAGTACATAAGTTTCACACTGCAACATGTAAAATTGTGTGTGTATCTCCGTTTATATATTTGATCCAGTCACAAGTGAAAACCAATTTAGACCTATTTTGTCATCTTAACTTTCGAAATGTGTATAGGAGATAAGTGCTGTTTTCTGCAACTACATTCCTAGACAAAACATTGTTTCTCCACATTAGCCATGTGTTAACCTCAAAGATGTTAGTTTTATAGGTAGTGTTTCCCTCATAAAACAAAAACAAATGGGTAACATTTTAAGTTAGCCTGCATAGGAAAAGGAGTTTGAAATAACATTCTGCCCCCCCCCCCCATTTAAACTACTGTTATATTTTTGGTTAAAGGTTAATGTGCCTTTTATTGGCCTTTTCAATCCTGCATCTGTGTTTGGTTGTAGGGGGGAGTGTATCACATGAGGTTTGTACAACATGCCTGTAGCAATTATATGTTGTACCAGTAATCTCTGGGGATTCTTCACACTTTTTTGAACTCTGTTATCTAAACTAATTGCCTCCATGTATTTACCACAGTTATGTTTTAATTCTACTCTAGATTTTTTTTGGCCGACAAATATGACGGCAGTATTTAGAAATAATGTTAATTTACATTTAAAAAAATAAATTACCATCAGTATTAACCTCATTAAATGTTTGCAACAGCAATTTCTCTGTTAGAGACTAAATATATTATTTTTGTGTCAATTATAATTTGGAGAAAGAACCCCCCCCCCCCCCAAAAAAAGTTACATTGATTAGCAGAAAAGACTTACTCAAAGAGCATTAAACTATTTAATTAATAATTTGATAATATCACCTGATTCTTTTCTTTACAAAATAATTTACTGAGAACCATGGTTGAGCCATAAATGTGCCTAATTGTGGAAATGGTTTTTACTGTTTTGTGTCGTTTATTCTATATTTATAGTTATTGTCTCCTTATGCGTTCCAGGGTCAAATCCTGATCTCACTGACTGACGTCAGTGGAAGTTTTGCCACTGTCTTTAATGGGACCAGGATTTATCCCTAGAGCCAAATCTTCTGGGAATTTTTTTTTTTTGCTAATGGAAAGTATGGATAAGGAGGACGATGAATCCCAAAAGAAAACATCACATAGTGGAAGTGTATGATCTTGTCCATCCTAATGTTAATGTCACTGCCAAGAGCTAAATGTCCTTGATTTTATAATTAAAGTAAATAAGACATAGTAAACTTAAAAATCCTATGTCTGTCTGAAAATTTTGTACCTACTTTGTGTGTAGTCACTTTCTTTGTTTCCCTCCAAGTAGCCATTTGTTTGTGTGGGGGTTTTCTACCTCAGCAGGAGAGAGTGAAACATTTTTAAAATAAGAAAATATTATTAGTAAACCACAGAAATTAGCAGGCAGACTCATTTTAAGTTTATAACACCTAAAATAACTTTTAACTGACTTAAAGTTTTATCAGTTTCAAATGATGTCGTCCCTTTAATTTAGTTCAAACATTATTTTCTAGTTGCCCAAAGAGAGCATGAAGAAGAGCTTCACAGTAACTTCCATCAACTGGTTGCATTAGGTTGAGTGGTAGACCATCACTAAAAATTACACAGCACTTTCTAACTACAAAAAATGCTTCACTTGATTTTTAATTATATTAGATAATTTGTCTTATATGTAATTCTGTATCTTCAGTAAAAACTATCCAGGTCTGTTTTAATTAATAAAAATATACATAAAGCTGAATTGCTCAAATCTTAATATCTCACAATTTTTTTTTGAATGTACAGGAGTGTCATTTTACTTTAGGTTTCAGAGTAACAGCCGTGTTAGTCTGTGTTCGCAAAAAGAAAAGGAGTACTTGTGGCACCTTAGAGACTAACCAATTTATTTGAGCATAAGCTTTCGTGAGCTACAGCTCACTTGCATCCGATGAAGTGAGCCGTAGCTCACGAAAGCTTATGCTCAAATAAACTGGTTAGTCTCTAAGGTGCCACAAGTCCTCCTTTTCATTTTACTTTAGGTTTCAGAGTAGCAGCCGTGTTAGTCTGTATTCGCAAAAAGAAAAGGAGTATTTGTGGCACCCTAGAGACTAACAAATTTATTTGAGCATAAGCTTTCGTGATAAATTTGTTAGTCTCTAAGGTGCCACAAGTACTCCTTTTCATTTTACTTTAGGTATATTCTCCCTCTTTCTGCATGCACACCATGCCTATGTGGTTAAAGAGCCCAATAAAATGAACAATCTCCTTTAATCAAAGGTCTAATATTAATAACGTAACTTAAGTCAAAAGATACAGAACAAAATCATTTTCCTGATGCTGTTCTCTTAGCTCAGCTATATAATATTGCACATTAGTGTGCAATATATATATATATATATATATATATATATATATATATATATACACTACTGAAAATCTCCTAGTATTTTAACTGGAACATGACTTAATTCTGCATATGTTCTCTGCACATACCACTCAATATATGGATGATTCATATAGGTCCCAATATAGACGTTGGTTTATTGCCTACCTGCTACTGTATAGCGTCTTATTTTTCCACAGTGCCAAAACTGTCTACAAGAAGGCACATCAAAGTTCCCTCCTCCTCCACAAGAGTGTTTTTAATTTATTCAAAAGTTACATTTCTAATAGTGCTCTCAGTCTTCAGCTCTGTGTGGTTTTTAAATTATAGCAGCAAACCACAAGGACAAGAAGCCCATAGCCTAGACTTCTGCAGCTCCTGGATGTAACTCTGACTGACTTTACCTTTGTTGCAGTGGATAAACTTTAAAGGGACACTGTCAAAACAGTTTAGGATCAAAATTTAAGTGGTGGAGTTTGCATAGAGTGAGAAGTAATAAGACTTCTTAAACCATTTGGAATTTCTTGGCAAGATACAATAGTACGAAAAAATGTTCCTTTAATTGTACTTCCTCTGGCCCTGATTCAATGGACTCTGTTATTCATAGACACTCTTGTGTCTGAGGGCTTATCTACATAATGGATTTTTTCACTATTGTAGCTTTCAGTAAAGATGTGTTGCACTGGTGTAAAATAGGGCTTGCACTGGTGTGATTTACTCTGGCTAGCTACACCAGTGCAAAAATCCCTAATGTAGACAAAGACTTAAGTGCATGCAGGAGTGGAGCCCATGTCTGTAAAATTGCCCTCCTACCTGATGCATCAGGAATTGCTGTAATGTCCTTATATGCTGTCTTCAATAAATAAATGTACACAATAAATTAGAGAATTTTTTAAAAACCCAATATGAACAGAAATGTTTCAATAATTTTTATTTCAGTGACAAACTCTTTTTATTGACTTAAACATTGCCCCGTACTGCTGGAAGCGCAAAACCACCTGCCTTATGCTAGCGCATGTAAAAATGGTTGGTTTAGTTTCACTCCAAGCTGAGTGAAATGTAAAAAAGTTAAGGATACGTCAGAAAATAATATGAAATATTAAATTTTAGGAGAAAAATAATCAGATTTGAGGATTGTTCCCTGTTAATATAAAGTGTTATTGGTAATATATATAAGGACGTTTAAAGGAAATAACATTTTCATCTAGGCAGTGTCTCATTAAGAATAATTTTACTTTTTAATCGTCATCGTGGCTGATTTGTGAAAAATAATTTCCCAGAGCCAAATTTCTTTGCAGATAAACCCAGCTGCATTTTTCTCTGTTGCTGTCCTCAGTATCTGAGCTCTCTTCCGTTGATCACCTGTAATAATGCACACACTTTATAACACACAAAAGGAAATGCACAGATTCCACCAATGCTGAAGAGAGAGTTCTGCAGAGCTACTACCGCACGCTTCAGAATCTCCACATTGATTTCAGATCCATTTGTGAGCCATAGAAGCCGAGAAACGCGGAGCTGACGTGGTTGTAACCCTAAAGCCTGTTCACATACAGTGGGTAACACCAGCTTCTAACACCTTGCAAAATTGCCGCTGGGTCGGGGAGCTTTGGGGCCAGAGTGAGCATGTGAAGCGGTCTGTTGTACCTGGGGGAGCTCTCAATTCAGAAATCTGTCTCTGAGTGAAGATTGATGAAACGTGAGTAATGCATGCATTTGTGGGTAATTTTCTCTGCTGACGGCTGGTGTCTACTAGTTATTCAAGTAACTAGTGTTACTGTGTAATGCTGTATCCTTATTCACATGTACTTTTTATATCCAATAAAAAGTACCATGAGGAACACTTTTTATTTATTTATAAAAACACTAATCTTCATGTATGATATCGTTTCTCCTTTTTCCTAAGCTTAGACTTCTTTGCATTTATATTGTCAGGATATTATGTGTTGGTCTTAGTGGTCGTTAGAGCCAGCTGCTGGTACAGACTTGCTGAAGAGTCAGAGGCTGTTTTTTTAATGGGGATTTTGAATCTTGTAAATATTATTTAACAAATGTTTATTCATTCTGTGCAAGCATTTAGAGAATTCCAGTAGGTGTGTTGTGTAAATCTAACAAAAGTAATTACATATCAGCTTTGGAAGAGAGATCACTCTGCTGTGCTCCACCCCATTCATAAAGTCCATTCTGATTGAGGGGGGAAAAGGGTGATAACACCTTAGGCTGAAAATATAGTACTTGTTTGCAAACCTTTTAGGAATGACACTTTTTGAAGTTAGCTGTGTAGATTCCTATTAGTCTGGCTGTGCTGATGTGTAGTCACTTGTGCACTGATTGATCAGTTGTTAAATTTGAGTTAGTCACTCAGATGGCACTTGCTTTGAGATAAGATTCTGGAAGAGAACAAGCTTAGCCATTCACATTTCTTGCAAATAGTAACAATGTAGGATGAAAGAGAGGCCACCTAATTTATATCCCAGTTCAGTATGAAGGCCCTTTCTGCCAAAATCCTAGTTAACCTTAATTTACTCAGTGGTTCAGAAGTTGTAGCCATTTTATTTAAAATGGGGTGGGGAGAGCCCTGAAGTTCTGAAAATTATTTAAAGGTGAATTTAAATGCATATCTATACACACGGACATTATATAGAATATGTATATCATTTACAGTGAATGCATGTTCAGTCAAGAGGGAAATGTGCACATATATTAGGAAATAGATTTCACTTCCCAAACCTAGGACTAGGGTGTTGGGTGCTGGATGTTTCTTCCTATCAGCTACTCCAGCTTCTAGGGGATTTTTCTGGACTGGGGGGGGGGGGGGGGGAATCATGTTTGAACATGTGTTTTAATGAATATGCTTTTACACATGGCTTTGTACCTAATGTAGTGAGGGGAAATCACGTTTGAAAAAGGGTTAGCTGGTTGTTGAGGATTAGTACATAGATGGAACTCTGGGCTTCTCATCTGTCTCCTGCCTCACTCTATTCTCCATGTTGACCTATGTGGGACAGCCCAGTTGGGTGTTATTAAAGAAGCTTTCTATAACATTACAGAATAAATCTTAACAAAGAATTTGGATAAATGAAGTACATGTAATGTATTCAAGTTAATCAATACTGTTTGTTTCAGAGTAACAGCCATGTTAGTCTGTATTAGCAAAAAGAAAAGGAGTACTTGTGGCACCTTAGAGACTAACCAATTTATTTGAGCATGAGCTTTCGTGAGCTACAGCTCACTTCATAAGAATTATCTTAAGAATGTATTTGTTTCAAATTTATGTAATGTTTTTAAACAAAGTTCAAACTCCTCCAATATGATTGGAATTTCGTATAGGTTACTCATTTTAATTCTCATACTGTGTAGTTCCTTTCTTAGTGGCTTTTTTACAGGTAAGCAATTGTTCTCAGGGATAGCTTACAGCAATTTATTTGATTTTATAAAGATTTCTAGGAATTAATACAAGAAGAGTCTATACACAACTTAGTGCATTAAAGAGGAAGAAGACTTTATTATATTTGTAGCTAATACAATAGATGGATTATATAAATCATAGCCATATTAAACAAACCCAAAACTTATAGTGTGCAATATTCAGTAGATGTTGGCTAACAGGATATGGCCGCCTCTTGAATCTATAATTTTAAAGCTCTATTAAGAGTTCTGATTTTACCTACAATATCCTGTTGTTTTGAAAGCATTTGTAACGTAATGGACTTCATATGGGAAAAGACTGCACATCTCATGTTTCTCCACATTATAGACTAAAAGAGCCATGTAATGATCAACTAAAAAGAATCTCATCTGATTTTAGGTTTTAGTTTGCTGGTTTGAAGTTGGGTAGCAATCTTTGATATTCTTGCCGGCTAGGAATCTTTTTAACATTCAAGTTTGCATTCCAGTTGAAAGTTTTGTATGAAAAAACTGATGGACTTAAGGAAACTTGCAAAACTGCCTATTTTATTGTCCTTCATCTAAAAGACAGAGGCATCTTACATTTGAGGAATGTACATTTAAGAAAACATAAGTTAAAGTTTTCTGAGAAATGAGTGATGTCTAGGAAATATATTTTATGGCCGTTGAAACAATGGAGGTGAAAAGCTTATTCCTTTGTCAGATAAAGTTTCAGAGCACAGTGTGGCTCTGTAAGATGTCTAACTTTAGTTTGTATATGAGCCACAGATGTTTTCACCTCCAAAAAGGGACGCCGTTACATGTAAAAGGAGATTAGACCAGGTTTGTACAACATGTGTTTGTGCAGTATGTTGTTGTGGTAGATGTTGAAAACCAATGGACTTAATGTTCTGCAAAGCAGCACTGAAAATAATAGTCTACAACTTAAGCAGTAGAAAGCTGTTCTCAGTGGCAATTCTGTGGCTAGTAGAAAGTCATTTCTTACAACCCTTTTGTTATAAACTGCCTATTGTTTTGAAGGACCTTTATGTTCTAATCCATCACAAACGAGAGACTTTTCTCAATTTTTTCTATTGTTAAATAAGAAAAACAGTGGTTAGAACCCAAAGAAGCAAATTCATCAAAATCTACCCTCAGAAATTTTGAAGGTTTTACATTATATCTGTGGTAGCTGGATAAAAGGGAAAGATTTGAATTACAAAGTTAGAGCCCACTGGTGAACTGGCCAAATTTATTCTTAATATCTAGAATGATTTACTTTAGTACTTGAAACCATATGCAATTTCAGATATAAATATGTTAGTCACAGCTAGTGTGCTATTGTGTTTCAATTACTCTTCTCTGAAATTTAGATTATTGTTCTGGAGTAACAAGTTCTCTATTATCTCAATTCCAAAAGTAATATATTGATGACATTAAATGGAGGTATTTGAGTAATTTTGCTCTTCAACAATAGTATTTTAATCATTGAAATCTCTTCCTTTACAATCAATCTTCTTATCATTGTGTTCTATTGGATTGATGTAGCTATTACTTTAGGAACTCGGAGTTATCTTCTGAGTAGACAAATGATTGATTTTAGACATTAGGCATTCTCTGAGATGTTATAAACATTTGCCTTTCTATACTTCTACTTTGAAGAGAAGTAAAAGCTTTGCAAACATGTCAGTTTGCCTTAAAAGTTACCAATACAGCTTACTCCTTGTCTGACATTGCATTTTAAGTCTGTAGCTTTTTTGTAGAAATTTGTAGAATTAGTATTGTGGTATGTTTAAAATATTCCCCAGCATTTTAGACAAGGCTTGGGAATAAGTCGTCAAATAGTCTTCGTGTTTCCCAGTTAGGCATTTCTATAAAACAGTTAAAGATGTTTAGTTTGGTGTTTATATTAATTTGAAGGTAAGGGAGGATGTTCAAAAAAGGGGAAAACCTTGTATTGGCGGAAGAGGCAGAAAATGTCATCCTGAGAGTATTTGGGGAAAGGTAATATACTAGCGGTACTGGTATTCCTGTTTTTTTCATTTTTTAAAATCGACCTTTGAATAATCTTGAGCAAAGTTCATCTTTCCAACCATGCAGACATCTTCCCTTTTGATGTTGTTTGTGAAGTTAACTATAGTTAACACCATGGGAGTTTAGTTTCACCCAAACTTTTCCATCTAATTTCTCCTGATGTGTGCATCTGATTGTCTAAATAAACCTGGTCGTGGTGTGCTGCCAACTTGTCTCAGTTTCAGGTCAAAATGAGATTTCTGCCTGGGGTATTCTTCTCTCCTGAGTGTATGCACATCTCATGTTATGGTGCTAGGAGCTCTCCGTGTGCACCGAGGGGAGAATGGGTCCCATGTGTCCGAGCTGTCAGGAATTTCTTCTTCCAGTACATTGTTTTCCTTTTTCATCTTTGGTAATGCTGCATTTTACTTTAGTTTTTTGCACCTCCTCATGGATTGTCCATCAAATGTCAAGTTTTCTAATTCCTTATTTGCAGAACTTTAGTAATGCTACAAGTGATTTTTGTGAGATTTCCCAGCAGTCTCATGTATTACTCCTACTTTTTTGGTTGCTTTCACTGGAGTATCAGCTTAAGTGGGAGGAGAGAAGCGTTTCGGAATATAAGTAAATATAGTTTTATTGTTCTTATGGTTTATTTCCTTTGTTTCTGAAATCATGGACCTTTGCAGTTTTTTCTTGACATCTGATGTATGGAGCAGATTCTCTCCTCTGCCTCCATGTTCAAAAAAGTGACCAATACAAATATCCAATGAAAACACACACAAATATTGTGTTCTCTAATAAAATGTTTTAAATATAAATAAAAATGAATCTGGTGTTTTATTCTTCATCTAGCACTCAAGAGAAAGCTACCTTTTTTCCAGTTAATTATGTATTTATATCACTGTAGGTAGATTAGCGATAATTTACAATAAAGCATCTGGCTGACTAGATAGTGTTATGCTCTGGGTGCAGCGTGAGGGAAAAAAAGCTGAAGGAGAGGGGAGTGTTCACCCACCTGAGAAGTGAATGAATCCAGAATAAGTACGTTTTGTGACGTTACCTTTTATTTATAATTTTTTAAATGTAAGTGTAAGTAACTGTATGTCAAGGTTTTTTTCACTGTATTTTCTCCATTGTTCTTAAAAACCTTTTCCCTGTGTATGTCTGACTAGTTCAATTTTTACAGTTATCACTACGTTTAAGTTCACAATTTTTTAATAAAAGTTTGTTTTGTGTGGACGTACACAGATGTATATAGATACAATTAAAAATATTATTGTGTATATATATATTTATGTTTATTGTTTGGGCTGTGGGGGGAGAACAATAACCCCAAACCCCAAAAATAAAACAAAAAAAATCCTGTTGCGTGTTACTACATAAATTGAAATTAATTCAAGAGTTCAAACAACTCTGCTTCCAGATAATATCCCTGCTCGTCATCTGGTGGAAACTGACCTTGTATTGGTAAAAAGTAGAAGTTGTTGTAGTTACACTGATCTGTGTTTGCCGATTTGACTTCAGTTTCCCCCACCCCCCCGACAAAAGTGGGAATAGCAGCAATGTTAATGGCTGTTGTGCCAATTTCAGCTGTGACGGACCATGGAAAAGTGAAAGCTCTGTATTTCCAACTGCACCTTCAAATATTTGGATCCTGGTAGGTGGCCTGTTTTCAATTAAGGGAAAAAAAGGAATAAGGGAAATTGTAAGCTCTCTGGGGCAAGGGCCATCATTTACTATTTCCTAAATGTGTAGCATGCTTTAAGCAATGTAATCGTAATAATAATTCCTCCTTTTCATGAGCATAAGAATAATGAGCACTTAAAAGTGGTTTACGTCTTCAAATCCTTTATGAACATTAACTGATTATGATCTGTTAGAGAGAGAAAACAGTATGACTTGGGTGGATAGAGGTGGTTAGAAGCTTATCTTTGGTCAACGAATCTGATGCTCCCTATCATAATGCCCAATTTTATAAATATATTGTTGCTGGTTTTATAAAATTAATTCAGTACTGAATGAATAGAAATAATGGATTCTAGGGCAGTTTTACATTGTAGAAACGGTCAGTATTCTTTGGCAAGGTTGCATTCCTTTGGCAATAAGTAGAGCAAATAGCATAAAGTGTTTGCTAGAGGGAAAGTGGATTGACAGAAAAATCTATAAAAATTGTGGCCCTTACTCATGGCATACAAAGGTGAGAGGTCGCCCCCCTGTAAAAGTGCTAATAGGTATTGAAAAAGACTTCATTACCATTTTGCAAGTAAGCTTTATTAATGTGAAAGAAGCTCTAATGGAGGGAAGGAGGGGCTGGGGACTGGAAGGTACTTTCTAATTTAAGGCCTAGTACTGCAAATATTTAATACTAGGCACAGCGCTTAGTACCATGAGTGATCCTGTTACCTAAATAAGACTACTTGCATAAGTAAACTTGAGTTGTGCACAAAATGTTTGCAGGACTGCACCTTCAGGTATTTAGTTTCTTTAAGCGGTTAAATTTCATCCATTTTGCTGTAGATATATTTTCTTTTAATGCCCATTTAAAAAAAAAATCCTGCTAATGTCTACCTGTAGTATGCCAAACAAGGTGTGTAGCATTGTGATAGGACACGATATTTAGCATGGTCGCTTGACTTGCTTTTTTTAATGATTACCCGCTCTTTGACAAATTAACATAATGATAAAAACCAGATGAGGAATGGTCACAGAAACAATCAAATCTATGATTTAAAAAAAAAAAGAAAAATCCCACAAAGCAGCACTTGGATACGTATCTCCTAAAGAAACACTGACCCCTTTTCCAAATGAGGTTTCTATGCCATTAATTTAGCATGACCTTTTATGAACACCTATAAAACAAAAAGTACTTTATCAGCTTCCAGATCTAAAGACTGAATTAAGAGGAAGAAAGTGAAAAATAATTTAAAGTAAACCAGCTTCCAAAATCTGATTATTAAATGTTTTGAATGAGTTATTTCATGCTGAAAATATTTTTAAAATTATAGATTACATATCTTAGAACAAAAAACATCAAGTGGCATGATTAGGGCAGTGTGTTTTTAAAATGTTTTAAAAAATCTATAATCTTGAACCAAGTAAAATCATTTGCAAGCTAAGTGCAAAATCCTTTTATGAGAGAAATTGCCACAGCCAAATTTTCTGTTCTTCAAACACTCATGAAAAATTGAAAGCAAAATTAATTGCTGGTCCTAGTCCTGAATTGAGGGGTGTGTAGTCTCAGCTGGATCAGGCCCTAGTGTTTGCTTTTAGGAATAAACTGGCTAATAACATGTAGCTCTAGATGATAGTTTCATCGCTTTGTTGTAAATACAGATTGCAATATAATTTCATAAGAATAGTGAATAATTCACTAGCATTATTTAATTAGACTCAGTGGTCAATATACTAAAGTATATGCTTATGCAAAACAAATTTTAAAGCTTCAACTTAAGACACCGGAGATTTTTCCATAAATTGTCTCCCATTTATTGAGGGCTCTGTTTATTCCATTAGCTAACAGGATAATTCAGTTCTGATATTTTTCCCCTCATCAACTTTTTTCCCCCCCAAAAAAAACTCAGATGAAAACCCATCTCCCTCCTCCCCCTTTGCTTCAGCCACTTAATGTTTTTCTTCTTTTACTCTATTATAAATGTACTCTTGTGTTCTGTGCATTATTTTTATTTCATTCTATAACTGCTAATTGTATCAAGGGTTTTGGGTTGCACTGGTATTGGAAAACATGATTTACAGCTGAAATAAAGTGTGTTGTTAGGGGTTTTTTATTCACATCCTGGGGCTTGATCTAAATCCCACTGAAGTCCATAGAAGTTTCTTTCCGCTGACTTCAATTGAGCTTGAATCAGGCCCATGGAGAACCAAGAGTTTAAAAAAAAAATCTTCCTATATTGTAAACCACATATGATGTGTCCCACTGGCAGTCTTTAATTGCTGCTTAGTTTAATAAATGATCTTGCCTTGGAAGAGTTTTTCTTAATATTGCAGCTCCCAAAGTCTTGAGTCGCAGTGTCAGTTTGAGACATATTTGTGGTCCCCATTGACAAGGATCATCTGTTCTTTATTTATGTGATGTTCCCACAGTGTAAAGAGAATAAATTGATCTGATAAGCATATAAATTGCAATTTACTTTGGAATAATTGCTAAAATAATCTAGTTATTGTGTATAATATAAATGAAAAACTTTGCACTATTTTTATTGCTGACTTTTAAAAATAGTAAGCAATCTGTAGGGGTTTGGCCCAAAATCCCAAACAATGGCATACACTGCGGCTTTAGAGAGTTTAACCCAAATTTAGATCTTGATTTTTAAAGTTAATAAATTAATCTAGATTTATTAAGAAAGTGGAACCTATTTACCAGCTGAAACATTTGTAACAAATCAGTCTCAGTAGGATGTATGGCTAACACCTATTGCACATTCTATTACTAATAAAGCTTCAGCGCTGTTCTTTATTATTTAATGAGTTGAAATGCCTTTTTTTTACCCGCTCCCAAGGGCCAGCAGATTTACAATCCTTTTGGGGCTCATGGTGCTGCAATATTTCCTTTCACAGTCTCTCCTCCTCCAACTGGTGAAAGTACATTTAGGGTAACTAACATTATTTCCTCCTCCTACACTTTCCTTTTCCTGAAACCATCAGATAACTCTTTGTTTGTTCTCAGATACCCTGAGAATACGCCTTCCAACTACAGTTTTTTTTTTTTAAATGGCCAGTTTTTCTTTCAGTGTTCACATGCTGATTGTTTTTTGGGGGGAATGCCGGAGGGGATGTGGTATATGGCTTGCACTCCATATTTATCCTAAAATCTTTGATTGTTTCCTGTGACATACCGTTTCACACGCAGCATGAAGGAGACTAGACTGATTCACGACAACCCCCCTAAAGTTGGTGGAATGCCAGAATATTATTTGTCTAGAAATAAATGTAAAAAATCACATGTACAAGGAAAGTCTCATATGACTTTTGGCATTTATAAGATTTTCTCCTGCATCCCCTTTCCTTACGCATAAAGAGGCAAATATAGGTTGAGAATCTGATAAGGAGATATGTAAATATCAGTATTTTATTACTGACTTTACCAATATATTGGCAAAATACTATCCTGTGTCAATCAAATAACATAAAGTATTTGATCAAGATAACAGTGCTTTATTGATATGGTGTTCTGCTAATATCTTCTAAATTATAATTATAGAAAGCAGTCATATCAACAAAATCCCTTACGTTATTTAGGTATTAGATATGATTGTAAAATATGATAGAAGCACCTATAAGCTCCACACTTGTTAAGGATCACATGCTGTTTTGATTTTATAAAGCCCTAAAAAGAGAGAGGAAAAAAAAAACAGGGTTTATAAACTCTGTGGTTCAGTTTTGGATTGTATCTGGAAATATCACTGTCATCTCAAAGCCTTCTTTCATGTTTAAAAAAAGCCTAAGATCAATAAAATTGTGCAGTCTTTAGCATTTTAGATGCTCTTTAAAAAAAACAAATTGTGTACAAATAAAATTGTTTTGAATAACCAGAGTGTCAGATTGCTTTTATTAATTTAACAGATCAAAAATATGTCATCATTTGGACTGCGATTACTGTATAGCGTTTCGGAATACAGGATATTTTTTTCCCACTAATCTATATAATCAATATATACTAAATATATTTTTACAACAAAATTTTAAGATACTAGATTTCTGATTTTAATCATAAAAAATACATTGGGAAATTCACAGTTAAGGCTTCTGCTCAATCCTTAACTTCCCCCGTACATCATAGAAGAAACATTACTATTACAATCCAAAATCTCATGCATTTATGACATTATTTTGACACAGTTGTATTGATTTTCTGGTTTGGTAGACTATAAAATATAACAAATTCCTCTTTATGTCTTTTTATCATTCTTTAATATATTAAAAATGTGCTGTTTCTTGCTTTTTGAAAAACCAGTATCTGTTGTTCCTTTTACTTTTCAATTGCATGAAACCAAGATAGGTCCATCTTGGAAACCCTTTCTTGGGTCAGTAGTCCCAGTGAAGTCACTGTTACAACTCTCACAAATAAAGGTTTGCAAGATTGGGCTCATAATTATTGCTTTTTATAACTAGGCAAAATAAAAAGGGCAATTTGTTAGAAAATCCTACCGACATTTCTCTGTTTGACCCAAGTTTAGGTTTTGATGTTTCTTTCCTTGTGGTTTTCCTTTGTGCACCATTCATGAATTTGTTTAGTATTAGTATCTGGTATAGACTCAATTTCCTCATAGCTTTTGTGGATTTAATTTCATTTGGGGTCTTAATTTTGTAAAAAATATAAAAATGTATATACACACATCCTGGATTCCACATTTACGGAAACTGAAGCAAATTGATTTTTCGCAGTTTCCGCAGCCTTGCCCTGGCTTCCGCGGTGTATAAACTAGACATTAGTTTATCAAACTGAGCCTTTTGTCTGTTCCTTTTTACCTTCTTTCCCATAATATATAGTCAGATATGCTAAAAAATATATACATAGAAGTTATTGAAATAGCTTTTCCAATAACACACAAATGACACATGAAATCTTAATTGTAAGGAAAAATCTGGAATTTTAGTGTTCAAAACTAGCAATATATATTTTTGTCACTTTTTACCCCAGTTTTACTTAGGAATGATGGGAAAAGAAAAGGTTACTTGTCTTAGTCCATTTTGATCTGGACTGTGACCAGGTTAAGGCAATATGTGGCCCAAGGCAACCTGCACATATATTTATGGGAAGGTGGACGAGAGGTACAAAGTTTGACCACATTAGAAATCAAGGCCCAGATTGTTCAATTCTCCCTTAATCCACCGTTGAATTTGAATCAGTGTCAATTTCACTGGAAAAGTTCCGATTTTCTCATTGGAAATACCATTCATCTAGGCTTTCAGCAAAATAGTTAGTGCAGGTAAAAAGTCTTGGAAGCTTTTGGTTTTATAACTGCTTTGAATAATATTTTCAAGTAGTAAATTGTCTTTTTATTTGTGGCTGCAATGTCTATTGTTTAATTAAATAAATGTGTTTCTTTTTATTTATTAAAGGGGGCAAATATGTTTGATTTCAAAGCATCAGTGATGTCTTCCCTGTCCTTTCTTCCCCCATGTTGGTTCATAAACTTTCTGCTAAGAACATTATCTACTCATTTTGAAAAATTAAACACTTCTTGCCAATCTGTTTTGAACATGAAAGACTGAAAATGTTTTGCATATGGGCAACAAGCTTTCCCTTCCTAGACTGGCCAGCATATTATTTTTGGATTGTTCTGCAAGTTGGTAATATGCAAACTACTTTTTCAAAATACAGGAGCTATTCTTATATCACATGTCATAGGATTTCACTTGGCCTTTTTTTTTTTTTTTTTTAAACTTACATGCAGCAAATGGTATATAGGCCAACTGGGATACGAGGAAAATACCCAGTATCCTATCCATTATGTATGGCAAGTGTCCTGCATGCGGTGGGACACATCAGCAATTTTCAGACCTTTCAGCAGCTTCTCTTGTGGTCCCACTCCTTTCTGTCTATCATGCTAAACGCCAAGGCTGCCCTATCTCCTTTTTATTTGATATGAGCTGAGAATGACAGGCGGGAGAGCTGGGGCAATCTCAGCAGTCTGTTAGATGAGAGGCTAGCAGTGGAGACCAAAAGCACAGCTGTTGAAAGCTGTCAGAAGCTTGCCAGGTTGTCCCACTAGATGAAGGTCTTCCATAATGGTCTTTCTCCATGGCTGGAGACCTTTTCAAGACTTTGCTCATGCTGTGATAGAGTCCCTGAACAGAATCAACTATTCTCATGGAAAAAAATGCCGCACATATTTTCATTCCTCTGTATTGAACATTCAAAGACATCTCTGCTTTTAGCTCCTCCCCTTGTTCCCTCCATCTGTCCCAATCCCCTCTCCATCTACCTGTTTACATCTTTCTCTTGCCTTTGTGCTTTTCCCCACGATGTTCCTTATGTTTGAGGAAGCTACCCTGCTTTCATATACCAAACAGCCTCCATCTGCTCCTTCAAATACCTCCTCACAACACACTTTTTCCATGAAGCCTTTTGAAAACGGTCTGCAAAATTCGTTTGCGTCTTCCAGTCCACGCTATCCCCTCATGCACGGTTTATGTCTTCTTGAAATGGACAGCCCCATTTCCTCCTTTGCTATAGTACCGAGCACCAGGCTGGCACTGAACACTAATAAGTGAACCTTTTAATATATGCTACAAAAAAAACAACCAATGAACCAATAAGTGATTTCATCAAAAATATATAATGCAGCTCAGGTTATCATAGTTAACAAGATTATATTTAGGTTAAAATCAGTGTTGCTTTGGATTATACAACTGCATCTATTTTTCATTGAGGCAGTTTCAGAGATCAATAAAAATTGATAAATTTCAAAAACTTCCTAATGGAAAATTTGGGGGATTTATAACGGGTGGGTGAAGAGGAGATAGTGGAAGTAGGTGTTCTGAACCTGGCATGCTGAACACAGACTAAGAGCAACTGTGGAAAGAGGAGTCTCCCTGCCAGAACTTTGATTCTTTTCAAGTTATTTCACTCTGCCTCCCTTATTCACACTGAGGAGTAACTTACTTTGTGAGTAGTCCCTGTCTTTTATGGGATTACTCACAAAATAAGGCACTCCTCAGTGTGACTAACGGTGGCAAAATTAGGTCCTAAATAAATATCTTTAGTTATGCCTCCTGTCCCAACAGTGATGGGAAATGTTAGTCCTAGACTCCTTTATCAGAGGGTTACGCCTCTGGGTGTAGATTAAATAGGGCGATATAACCTGTGTTGTACGTATGTGGTATTTACCTACATATGTGCTGCATAGGAATATGTGTGTGTATAGACACACTCACACCCTACTCTCCCTTCGATAAAGTATATATACACTGTGTACATCTTGTGCATTTTTGGTGGTAGATGGGCACTTTTAGCACAGTGTTTTCCTTCACTCTGTGCCACAAAGAGGTAATGCATTTGCTGATGATAAAACCAACAGGTGCCAGGGCTGTTGGGTACTGAAGCCAGTTGGCTTTCTGCCTACAAGCTCACAGTGGATATATTGTGTGTCTCTAGGTTTTTGTGTGTTTCTATGTCCTTATGAGGGATGGGATAACCCAGTTGAAATACATACTTAAACTCCTAAGGGATTAAGTGTGTTTCCTTTGCTTTACAGTTCAGAATTTTACAGTTTCTTTGTTTGGGGTTCTCAGATTGCTTAATGATTTTTTTTTTCCCGTTTTGCCCAGATGTGTATAATAGCAGTATTTGAACCTTACTAGGTTTGCCAATTTTATTACTCAACATATGGTATATCCTTTTATTTTTGTCTAGTATATAATTCTTTTACTCAGAAATCCCTTAGTACATACTGGTTTTATTTTCTTAGTCTTGTGCTTTAATTATTGGTTTTCTAGCCATTCTATACTCTGACATATAGTCTTTTATAGTGATTCACGGAGACAAAGCTTCAGATGTTTTACTTGAGTATGAAAAAATATTGTTTAAGATATCATTTACTAGAAGTAATAATTTATCATAATATGAAAAAATAGCGTTCTGTTACTCTTCAGTTTGGAATAAAAGCACACTAGTATTAGTTACCTTAAAAGTTTTGTGCTGATGAACTGCATCAATTTATAAAGATATGTACTTTGCAATGAGCAACTTAAATGTTTCTGAAGGTCATTATTGGGCAAGTAGATAACATATCTATATCAAAAGGCATATCCTCAGGTTGAATGTGGGCAATATTTGAGTTCATTTTGTATTTATACTGATCAGCATTTGTAAACAGTTTGGTTAGAGAGACCAAGATTGTTTTCCTGATGGATTCAGGACCAGATCCTCAGCCTCTTTAAATCTGGGTAGCTCCATTGAACTCATATCAATTTACACCAGTTTGGGTTCGGGCCCAGACTCTAAATACAATGAGTCAATAATGAATGGCTTTATGATTGACTTTCCATGTAAAGTTTTCTTTATGACTATTCTTTTCTAAATAATTTCTTAGGCTTTTCTTGCTCTGTAGCAATGTCCTCCTGAAATAGGGGCCTAAAATAAGAATATCCTGCTCTGGTGGACAAGACTGAAATAGTCTCAGAATAGTTTAGGATGTGCTGAAATGATCCACACAGTACTTCTGTCCTAATAACAACCTTAGGCAAGCTTCTTGGTTTGGTTATAAAGAGATATTAAAGGAAGATGCCCCGAAAGAAATATTTGTCAACTAGGTTTGTTGTATACTACATGGATCCTTTGTTCTTTGTCCTTCCATTAAAGAAAAAAAAATCCATATTTATTCTGTTCTTATTGCTTTGACCCTCTGTGGCCAAGCACATTGAAGAAAAGATATACTCCATACTTTCATTACCGAAGCATAATACAGGAAGGGAGGTAACGTGGCAGTCTGCCCTTTATCACCTTGCTAAAAGAGGAGAAAGATTTTGGGGTGAGTTTATCATCATCAAATGTATTGGCTGGATTGTGACATAAGAGAGACTTTTGACTCCCTTCTTATACATTGTTTCTACAGTGAAAAAAGTATAAAGGTCCTCTTTTTTGCAATGTACTCAGACTTTGTCAGACAAACTGAATCCTCCTTGGATTCAAGCAAACACTTAAGCATGTACCTAATTCAGTCAGACTTAAATACAGGCTTAAGTCAAGCACATGTCTAAATACCATCCCCAGATAGGCTGGAGACAAGAGGAGGCACGATACAGAGATGCTACTCAGTCCTACCCACATGCTACCACTCAGAGTAGCATAATTTTATGGAGCTATGGCACCAGCTAAATTTAACAGTATTTCAGCCCTTTTTGTGTACCATGACAGTTCTTATATGTAGAAATTCCTGCAGTTGGGATAGTACAGTATGTTCCCTTTCTGTTTATATAATCAAACATTCAGATCAGAGTGGTATCATGGTCTAGTGGACTCAGTATAGGGCTAGGTCCCAGGTATTCTTGATTTCTAATCTCAACTCTGAAACTGACTCCCTCTCTTGTTTGGAACAAATCACTTAATCTCTGTGTTTCAGTTTCCTCCTCTGTAAAATAGTGATAATGCCTTCCCATTAGGATGTTGGGAATTAATTTGATAATGTTTATGCCTGGCTTTAGAAAATATGAAGTTCTATATACCTGTCCACTGTTATTTCTAATAATAAACCACTACAGATCTTTGGTTCATCATGCATTTTGAAGAATAAAATATAAAACTCCTACACATTAATATAAATCTAAGCTCCTTAAAATATCACTAATATTCAGGATGGCATATTTGGTAACTTTCACATTTTACAGATCTTGGTTCCTTATAGAGAAGACAAAGATCAACTTTCAAATAGCAGCTCACATAAATAACGAGACAGTCCCTGCAAGAGTGAGCTCATGAAGAAAGGGTTTTTTCACCATTTCAATGTGGAAAAATCCTTTTGTTCTCAAAGACTTGAAAGCATAGGCAGGAGAAACTTGCAAACTGTGTTTTAGAGCTGAAAAAAGCCACAAAACACAAACACTGGAATTCATTCATATTGTCTAAAATAATATTTAAATGTGTGTATAATGCATATGCATGTATAGTGTGTGTGTATAAAACTATGCATGTGTTTTATATGCACACAAATGCCTTTCATACTAACAAAATCCAAAATGCATCACTTCAGCTACCACTTGTGGTAGGCAGGCGAACACACTGTACAACAGTATGTGTAGCAGAAAGCTATGGCTATCGCCTTTTAATATCCATTCAGAGCAGGAAGCCTCTTAATATCTTTTCCAAAAGATCCACACACAATAAACCTCAAGAAACTCAATTTATCTACCTTGGAAGGAAAAAAGAGTTAGGTAGACCCTGCTGGAATTCAAACCTGTGGTTCCAATGAGACTAGTTATTTCAAAGGTCATGCTCAAACCACGAATCTGTCTCCTTCAGCATATTAATTAAACTTTTACCATAAATAGGCTGGTTGATCTTTTTGTTAGTTTCCCTGGGAAATAGCAGTGTGTGGAGTAGAGTACAAGTTTTATTTTCCTCAAGAAGACCCTTAAACCCTGTTCACCAGACAGGGATGAGTTTGAACAATTGGCTTAAAAAATAGCTGGGAAAAGGTAAACCATAGAGGCCAAGTGTTGGGAATTGGATAATCTGATTTCTCACCAAATATTAGAGGCAAATATCTTGATGCAAAGAGCCTGAACACAGAGTATAATTGTAAAGCAAAGTAAGCCTTGGTGTGGTGGTGGTGGTGGTGGAGTACTATTTTCTTTATTGAAGCGCCCCTTATTTTAAGCAGCACTTCGTCTGCGCAGGTTTCCCCACATACCATTAACTGAGAATGTTTCTGTTTTGACTGCAAGGTTATAAAAATCTATGATGTGTGATAGTGACAGCTAAAAAGGACCAGGATAACATGTGTCACTATTTGCAGTACTATTTTGTTTTCCACACTTGAGTTTCTTCTTAAACTATTTTCAAGAAATCTGTACTGGCCTCAGAAGCTTTATCTTACCAGTTAAAAGGCACGGTTGCCCTTATGCTTTTTAGGGTCAGATTCAACAAAGAAAGTTTCTGGCATTAGCACAGGGGGAAGCCTGTGAAAAGCTACTGAAGTCTCCCCTCATAGTCAACCAGATTAGTTCTTTGGTTCCTCCTGAACATAGGAGTTGGATATATTTTTTATTTGACTATGACTGTTATTGCGGAAGCAGTTTAGCTTTATATGAGAATCACCTAGGGTATATTTTTGTTCTGATAATAAAGAAGTCAGTTTTTTAAACACACACATTCAATGCTGCTTTTTATGTTCTGTGATAAAGTGTATTCGGCCTTTGCAGCTCCCTGCTGGGGGCCCCTTGGTCCTATTACACCCTGTCCCAAGAAGCAGCGAGCGGAGATGGAAACAGCAGCGAAAGTGGGTCCTCCAAGCTTGCCTAGAAATGCCTCTCCCAAGCACCCGTTTTGGAAACCACAGAAACCTGGTCCTCCAACGGTTAGAGGGGTTAGCAACAGCCAATCAGAGCCCTGCTGGCCCAGCCAAGAGGAGCTGCCTGGCCTTAGAAGGTCAGATCCTGCTGGGATCAGAGGAGCGAAGAAGAGTGCTCCACTCAGACTACAAGAGCCTGAGAAGTAGAGAGACCGTCATGGCTGCTTGAATTTACACAGCTGGGATTGCAGAGGGAGAAGAATCTGAGGGCATTGGCCCTGAGATAGGGCTGGAGGTGAAGGGCCCAGTAGGAAGAGGCCCAGGGAAATAGCAGTCAAGGATTGAACTGAGCAGTATGTGGCTGCTGTCTAGGGTCCCTGGGCTGGAGCCAGATTAGTGGATGGGCCCACACTCCCCTACCAGTCACAGGTAAAGTGTCATAAACCCCAAGAAGGGGACAGGGCCCCAGAGTCAGGGCTGACGCTCCAAGGGAAGGCAACCAAACTGTTTATTCATTGGATTCTTTAATATCCCGGAAGAGATTTGTTCAGACTTTGTGACTTGGTCAGAGGGCCATGCCACTGAAGATCCACCAACGTCAGCTGAAAGCCTTCAGGGGGGCACCAGGGGCAAGAAAAGGAATGTGGTTCTGTGCCCAGCTGCTCGGAAGCATTCAAGAGGTGAGGGCTCCTTTACAGTTGCAATTTGAATCTCTTATACCTAGTTACAGGGCTCCTTAGTATGAGGTGGCAGGGTCAATTCCCTTGATGAGGTTTGTATTCTGCCGTGCTGTCTGTGGCAATGAAAATGCAGATGAGACTGGAGTAGTCTGCTGCCCACCCTGACCCAACATTTCCTTCAGACTATCAGAAACCTCATTCTTCCTTTCTGAGATTTTATACGTTCAATTTGTTTGATTGTTTGAGGGAGGAATTTTTTGTACAAATAGAATTCTAAAATAAAAAATGTGTGTATATTATACCAGTTGATTTTTAATTGGGGTTGTCACTGGCTGGGTAGTTTTGTGGCTAAGTTGTTCTGTTATTGTTTGCTTGTTTGTGAGTGGAAACATATAACTGCCTATCGAGATAGTGCTAAACCAGCTCAAGCCTTGTGTCTGACAAAATAGATGGTGTATTAATATGTAGGGGTTTTCATTTTTTTTCTTGCCCTATGGGAAGGTTGGAAGCTGATGCCTCCTACCACGTATACCCTGTAGGATTTGTTTTGTTTCAGTTTTCTGAGCTTTGCTGCTTGTACATATTCCTTTGCTAGGATTTGTAACACTATTCTGCATTTTATAAAGGCTCTTGAGGAAAATATCCAGGGAAATATGGTTATTCACAGTTTTCTTTTTTTATGAGTAATTCTAGCCAGCACTATTCCTACTGGTAACTTTTTATGTCTTGCCTCATGCATTGTGATATGCCTAGGTGAATTTGTGTACGTCTGAATCTGGCTTTTCTTCTCATTTTCAGTAAATTTTACACCCATTGAAATTTTTCCCAAGATTGCACAAGTAATGGACATTTACAGTAACTTGCAGAAATCGAATGGAAAACTTGCAAATTGCTGGAAATGCCTACATATTTAGCTACAACTTAATGTGCCATTAACAGCTATCATTTTATTTACTAATACTAGCATAAAACCCTGCCAGTATCGGAAGATTGGTCTACCATATGGGTTTTCAACCTGGGCAGTCTGAGGCCAAGATCATGGCCCTTGCGAGACACCATACAAACACGAGACAGTTCCTGGCCTGAAGAGCTTACAAGTTAAAGAGCTGAGACAGACAAAACTTGGGAATGGAAACAGAGGCATGGAAAAATTATACGACTTCCCCAAGATCACCAGGTTTTTGCCAGAGCTGAGATTAATATCCAGATATCCTGATTCCCAGTTCAGTACCCTGTCTACTAAACCATGCTGTTCCCCATCATCTCTTTTATCTGTATGCACCACAGAAACAATGCCCTGCCCAAGAGAAACCACTCTGCTTCTTCCAAGGGGGAAGTTAGTAACTTGAGTAAGGTCACACAGCAGAATGGGTAAAAGACACCTTGGAGTCATGACTTGCACTCCTGTATTCTGACCACTGGACCACACTGCCAAGAAGAGACTGATGTTGAGTAGAATTATAAAACAGCATCACTCCTTTGAATAAATGCTCATCCCAGATGAAAATCTTCACAAATAGCCCTGAGTGAATTTGAAATGTGGCTTATTTGCATTATGTAGACGCAGAGCTGTTCAAAGTGTTTTAAATCTGTCTCCTTCCCTCCCCTCCCCCCTAAGAGTTGATAGACCTGTCTGGAACAAGTCTGTTAACTTTATAAAAATCTGTGAGATTGGAGCCCCTGCCCTCAGGGCACTTCCTTGTTCAGCTCTGGCCCACATTATAAGAAGTGCTCACTTCTTTTAAATTAACACAATTACTTAGCTCTAACAACCTTGGACTTCAGCAAATGTCAAAGAGTAGAAAGGCTTCTTTAAAGGTAGCCATGCTATTTCTTTTAACAGTCCCAGCCTTAGCTACCCACAGAGATCGGAGTGATTGATAGTGCTACTGAATTTAAAATTGTAATTGAAACCTATTAGTCTGCTATCACTAATCAGAGGGAAAGTTGTTTTTTTTGTTGATTTTATTGCTCATTCCACTTTATCTGTATTAGTAAGAAGCGTAATATGATTGGTATTCTGCTGTGCCAGTGTATAGTACCACTGAGATATTCCCAGGAGTCCCGCTCCCTGCTGAAATCTATATTTCTCTTCACAGACTGATGGGTTGCTGTTACAGCTTTGGAGTGATTTCAAATACTTTGTATTTCCCATGCAAAGACTTTTTTATTATTATTTTTATAGGTGAGGATGACATAAATGTTAGAGCCTCCTATTACTTGAAACTTAATTACAAAGAAGTCGGCTGGAAAAATAGTATGAGTCTGGTGTAATCAGGACTCCAGCAGACCTGCTAATCTTTTCATTTGGTCTAGACATCAAGGATGCTTTGTAGTTGTCTGGCTATAGTGTGATAATCTAAGAGCTTCTGGAATAAAAGTTTCAGGACCCTTTATGAAGGGGAAAACCCCTACTAACTAGAAAAAATAAGTAAAAAAAAATCCTTAGGTTTGCACATTCTTCTTACAACTGATATGTGCCCTATTTGCTGATTTAGTTCCTGAAAACATATTTTGGATAAAACTGACCGTATGGGAAGTTTTAATCCATTTCTGAATACCTTGATGTTCAGGGACAAATGATAAGCCTCTATATACTTTATTGCATAAATAAAGTTCAATAAATAACTTTATTGAACTGTGGCATTCTGGAGACATCTTTGAATGCTGATAATTCTCTGGTTAAAAATAGTTTCCATTAGCTCTTTTACTGATATATGTAAACATTTCTTAATGAGTAACACCATTAGATAGAGATCCCTATACCCCAGTGTTCCTTCGAAAATGAAGAATAGCTTCTAATATTTCCTCTCTGTACTACTTAGTTTTTCTTTTTGTTAAACTGAAATAATCTTCATTATTAATTGTGGCTGTAAAACTGTTTTAAGTAAACTTAAAAAACATATGAATATTTGTCCCCCTTTCTTATCTGCATATTCATTTTTTTCAGCACTCTTGTATCACAGTACAGTTTAAACCTATACAAGAGACTATCTTTATTAGGCAGCCTCTTGTTTTAAAGATGACTTTTTTTTGTTGTTGCTTTATGATAAATGAAGATAGTCTGAAACTTTTTTTTTCAGGCAAGGATTTTTTTTCCTGATCTTTCACATTAAAAATTCAGATATTGTCTATGGTGAAAGACTTGTCTTGTCTAAACAAGGGAAATTTTGCAGAAATTTCCCACCATCACTGATTGGTCCAGAATGACCAGTGGTAGTAACATTGGGAACTTTAGTGTAGATGATCCACCAAAAAGTTAAGCACCACTTCAATAAGACCTGCAATCAGCAGGGTAAAATAGCATAGGGCTTACAGTTCTGCTGGCTGTCAAATTACGCAGGAGCTCCCAATATTTCTACAGTTGGCTATATCGAACCAGTATTAGCAGTGGGAGTTCTTGCAAAATTTCCTCAGTGTATAATGGCTAGAGAACTAGTAAAATTGTGACATCACAGGAGAAAAGAGATTGAAATTTAATCAATTCAGAGGGTTAGGGATTTCTAATCAGACTGGCTTAAACTTGGAGAGTGGGTGGTTTTTGTTTTGCTAACACCAATTTAGCTCCAGTGCTCAATGAATAGTTGGAAAAGAGTATATCTTCCTTAAAAAATCAAGATTCCTCCCTCTTTCTTTCAGTGAAGATGTGAGTGCTGACAAGAAGCATCTCTGAGACACCCCCCGTCCACCAATTAAAAAAAAAAAAAATCTCTTCCAGCAAAAGTAGGGAAGACCCATACCATGGGCATTACCGTGGCACAGCTGTAGTGCTGTAGCTATGCCATCGTAGTGCTGTAGCGCCATAGTGTAGACACTTCCCGTAGCAACAAAAGGGGTTTTTCTGTGATCCACCTCTCTGAGTGCCAGTAGCAAAGATGGCTCAAGAATTCTTCCATCAACCTATCCCTCTGCACAGGGAGTTAGGTTGGCATAGCTACTGCTCTCACGTGCCATGGTTATGTAGACCAGGCCTAACGTATGAAGGAATCCTGAAAATCTAATTTAAAGAATCAAAACCGATTTTTAAAATATCCTTTTACAGATACCTTTAAGTGACCGTAAGTTTTGGGTTACTTTGGGGCTAGGGTTGCCAGGTGTTTGGCTTTCTACCAGAATGCCTGGTCAAAAAGGGACCCTGGCGGCTCCAGTCAGCACCCCGAGCAGACCGCTAAAAGTCCGGTTGGCGGTGCAGCGGGGGTACGACAGGCTCCCTGGCTGTCCTGGCTCCTCGCAGTTTCTGGAAGCAGCCGGTATGTCTGGCTCCTAGGCGCAAGAGCAGCCATGCGGGCTCCGTGCACTGCCCCCGCCTCAAGCACTGGCTCCGCACCTACCATTGGTTGGGAACCATGGCCATTAGAAGCTGTGGGGGCGGTGCCAGCAGGCGCGGGCAGCGTGCAGAGCACCCTGGCCCCTCCGCCTGGGAGACGGACTTGTTGGTTGCTTCCGGGAGCTACACAGAGTCAGGGCAGGCAAGGAGCCTGCCTTAGCCCTGCTGTGCTGCTGACTGGGAGCCACCTGAGATAAGCGCCACTCAGCCAGAGCCCACACCCCAAGTCCCCTCCTGCACCTTAACCCCCTATCCCAGGTCAGAACCCGCTCCTGCATGATAACTCCCTCCCAGAGCCCTCACCCGCATTCCACACCCCACCCCCTATCTGAGCCCTGAGCCCCCTCCCTAAAGTCCACAACCAACCCCCTGCCCCATGTCGGAACCCCCTCCCACACCCTAACTCCCTCCCAGAGCCCTCACTTTTCACCCCCTCATACACCACAGCCCCCGGCCCCACCCCAGAGCCCATACCCCAAACCCCTCATCCCTGACCCCAGCCCTGAGCCCACACCCCAGTCCTGAGCCCCTTCCCGCACTCAGAATCCCTCAGCCCCAGCCCGGAGCCCCCTCCTGCACCGCAAGCCCCTCATCCCCAACCCCACCCCAGAGCCCACACCCCCACCAAAACCCTCACCCTTTCCCACATCCCAATCCCATGCCCTAGCCTGGTGAAAGTGAGTGAGGGTGCGGGAGAGCGAGCAACAGAGGAATGGCGGTGGAGTGAGTGGGGGCAGGGCATCAGAGAAGGGGAGGGGTAGGGATGGGGCCTCAGGGCAGGGGCAGGGCAAGGGTGTTCGGTTTTGTGCGGTTAGAAAATTGGCAACCCTATTTGGGGCAGAGTACATTTCTCCTTCCCCTTTATAAAACAACCATCTCTGTTAAGGAACTGAATGATGCTGGTCTCCTGAATGATTGCATGAGGCAAGTTTTCTCATTGTAATTGAGCTAAGTTCTCTGGAAGGAGATGTGGAGCATCTTGGAAAGATTCAGGGCTTGACTAGATTTCCTTATGACTTTGTGTGTTTGTAGGCCACTATGACTCTCCTCTCTAAAGGTTTCAGAGTAGCAGCCATGTTAGTCTGTATTCACAAAAAGAAAAGGAGTACTTGTGGCACCTTAGAGACTAACAAATTTATCTGAGCGTAAGCTTTCGTGAGCTACAGCTGTAGCTCACGAAAGCTTACGCTCAGATAAATTTGTTAGTCTCTATGGTGCCACAAGTACTCCTTTTCTCCTCTCTAAAGTTATCAGATCTTGGTGCCAGATTAGATCTCTGCCAGCTTTTAGAAGCTTGACTGAGTTGTCAACAGCTTGTCTGCTAATAAGGACAACTGTTCCCCATCAAGGCTGTATGAGCAAAGCATCTGGAATTGTGGAAATTCAGGAAAAAATCACTGGTTAAAGCCAACAAAAAATCAGTGTAGATTTGGAAAATAAACCTCCTAACTATAAATATTTATGCAGTAAATCTATATGCTTGTGTAAATGAAGTATTTATGAGCTATACAATCAGCCCTCTAAACCTATTTTAATTTATGAGTGTTTTAATATAGGGGATGTACTTAATCATTTGTAACTTTTAAAAATATACAAAATGCACATTAGTCTGGGACTTTCAAAGGAGCCTAAGGGAGTTAGGCGCCTATCTACATTTCAGTTGCGGTTGGGTGCTTAACACCAAGACTATTTTGCTAATTAGTTGTTTGTTCCTTCCTTTCACGTTGCTAAGAGCACAACATGAGACATTTGCATTTGTATCATTCCAACAGCTACATGCTGATGGCTCTTTTTGCAATATTTTTTCTGTTAATTGAATTGTGAACATATAACAGTTCTTCTACTTAAATTCTGCAATAAAAGCTTTGGTTGTGGATTTATTCAAATGGTAAGAACGGTGGACAACTACCAGAAAAACCCTGTACTTATTGACTAGCCCAGTAGTTTTGCAAATCATTTTCATAGTGTGTGCAGTGTTTAAGTGACTTGTAAAATTTGTAGTTTAGGAGTCTTAAAACAATGAAAAAATGCAGTCACATTAAATAAATATCTGGGGTCAGTGGCAGCTCCTAAGGCAGAAGTCTCACTATGATTCCTTTAATTTATCTTTCTCTATAGCACAAGCTTTTCAATAGCACATACAAACCCTGGTATATTTTTAACCATGTGCTTTTCTGTACATTCCAGTTTTATTTCGTGCTTGCTATATGAATTTTACCATGTAAATAAATAGTATTACTGGCTGTTGTAATACTCTTTCATTGCATTTCATTTAAGGGTTATCCTATCAGTGTATCTCAGGACTTGTCTGCGCAGAAAGTTACGCTAAATTTACCTGTGATTTAAGCTAGAGAGAGCTGTGGCCACGTTACTGGTGAATGTGAGTGGTTCACACAGGGACTTAATGCACTTTAAATTCACACCTTGCATTAATTTGGATTAACTTTCCTGATGGTCTGTGTAGACATGCTCTCAGAGATAATGCAGTGCAACCCTTAATTTACTGAATTCTGGTTATTTGATATGCCAAGTTAACTGAGGCCTGGTCTACACAATACATTTTTGATGGTATATTAATCTTGCTTGGGGGTATGACCTCTTGCAACATTTTATACCAGCAAAAGCCCTACTGTAGATACAACTATATAAGCAAAAAAGTGCTTTTGCCAGTTTAGCTTATTTCACTGTGGGAACCGGAATAAGCTCTATGAGTAAAAGCACTTTTTAACCAGTAAAAAGAAAAGGAGGACTTGTGGCACCTTAGAGACTAAGCAATTTATTTGAGCATGAGCTTTCGTGAGCTACAGCTGTGAGCTGTAGCTCACGAAAGCTCATGCTCAAATAAATTGGTTAGTCTCTAAGGTGCCACAAGTCCTCCTTTTCTTTTTGCGAATACAGACTAACACGGCTGTTACTCTGAAACCTTTTTAACCAGTGTAAATGGTGTCTGCACGATCAGGTTTTGCCAATGTAGCTGTACCAGTAAACCTTTAGTAGCATAGACCTGGCCCAAGTCTCAAGTCTGCTCCCTGGGGTTACACTGATTGAAGGCCACAGCTCCCATAGAGCTCGTAAGACCTGCAGGAGCAGAGCTTTGGTGCTGTGGAGCTCCTGGGAGAAGATAACATCTTGGAGCTCCATGGGACTCGTTCCCTTCTCCTTCCCTGCAGAGGAGTCAGGCCATGAGGAAACTGATAGAGCTGGCTGCTTGCGGTGTTCAACATTTTCATTTAATCAAAATGTGCTGTTTCGTCAAAGGCAAAATGTTTTACAGAGGCCTATATGCAGTGTTGTTGTAGCTGTGTCCATCCCAGGAGATCAGAGAAACAAAGTGGGTGAGGTAATGTCTTTTATTGGACCAGCTTATCTCTCTCGCCAACAGAAGTTGATCCAATAAAAGGTATTACCTCACCCACCTTGTCTCTTTTCAGAGACCTGCCAGTTTCAACAAAATTTTCATTAGAAATGTTGAGGGAGAGGGGTTTGACAGAGAGAAATCTTCACGCTCTTTAGTCTGGTGGTTAGTGCACTGATGTGGGAGACCCATGCTCAGGTCTCTGCTCTCCCTGATTCAGAGTGATCTGGGATGAAACACTCTGCTCCAACTCAGGTAGAAGAGGGACTTAAACATCACACACCCACACCTCCCCAAATCTAAAAACTCAGGTTTCAAGGTGCAAGCAGACATTTTGATACAATTCCATTTTTGCAAAAATGTTTGAAATGTTTCGTTTTGCTGCAATGCAGAACAAAAACAATTTTCTAAACTTTGGAAGTTGCTGTGAGACAGAATTGTCGTCCTTCAACCAGCTCTAGCAACTGGCTTGATCCCTCTCTGCCTGGCATACCTCAGTCTATTCCTTTGTTGCTTTGGATGATTTTATGTATTGTAATTGAGTAAAACCTCAATTATCCAACCGTCCTGTTTAACTAAGATTTAGATGTTCCTTGGACCTTCATAAAATTCAGGGTTCAAGGGTAAGTCCAGCACAGCCAAAGCAATCTGACCCCAGTAGCCATACAGTCAGGAAAGCATTTGAAATACAAACTGCTGAGCAAACTCTTGTATCACTGGAGGGAATCTGCCATAGAGATGCAAATTTGAGTATCTGGTAGCTGTTCAGCCAGCTTTATAAGGGTGAGCACTGAAAAGGCAAGGGATTGCAGTGCCTGTGAGAAGAATCTGTAATGGTATTATCTTCATGTCAATATCCAGGAGATCTGAAAACCCACCGCTATTTTGTGATCACACCATTGTATGAACTCCAGGTTTCAGGTGAAAAGTTTGAATCAGTTTGTTTATGCACTGAGTGTTTTTTATATGAGCATTGTGCAAAGCTTTTCACATTCCCTTCAGATGATTAAGAACTAGTGTTTATCAACTCAGAAGGAAGCCTCATCAGGCCCCTTTTATCTAGAAAGTTGCTGATGATAGTGGTGGCACAGAGCAGAAGATTATAAAACACATTTAAAGTGAGAGAAGCTGGGGGGGGGCACTATTAAGGATACAAAATGCTCCTCCCCCCCCACCGCAGGGAATCTTTAAAAGTTCTTGCCTTTATTATGAAACTG
The DNA here is from genome assembly GCF_965140295.1 of Lepidochelys olivacea. Lineage (NCBI taxonomy): Eukaryota > Metazoa > Chordata > Testudines > Cheloniidae > Lepidochelys > Lepidochelys olivacea. The sequence continues at coordinate 21,240,978 of NC_140424.1, forward strand.
CATATTTTTACAGTATAAGCTGAATAATTTTTAAAATGTGGGCTAATATTTGCACATCCTTCACTTTCCTAACAGTATGGTTATCCAACAACATTGATTTTGGCAATACTGAGACTCAACAGAGCCAGTAAATATGAGGGTATCATATTCTGCCGTTGTAATGACTAGTGACTTTTATAAACAATAAATAAATTGTTAGGACTGCCCTCACATTTCCCACCCTGTGAGTCACATCTTTTCAAAATATTGTTTGTTGAAAAGCATTAATGAATGGTCTATGGCCTTGAAGAAGTCTCTTGAAAAATGAAACAGACCATTGTGTCTGACCAAGGCTGTTGGTACAGACTGTGAAACATATAGGGAGGAAGTGTGATTTGTAAATTAGAAGAGGGTACTAGACACTAGAGTTCAGGGATCCGTTGCTAACACCGCTACTGATTTGCTGTATGACCCTGACCAAGACACTTAACTTCTCTGCTCCTCAATTTATGCATTTGGAATAGAGAAGTAATATTTACCTATAGCACAAGGGAGGCTGTTAGTCTTTCATAATCACAAAGAACTTCGAGAATCCTGATCATAGTATGCTTACTATTATTAAGTGCAAGTTAATGCAAAATATTTATTAGCTAGCCCAGTTCATTACAGTTCCTGCACATTGACATAATCAGGAAATGTTTTCTGTTTATGTTGGATTTGTCCAGTTTTGGTCAACAGCTTGTTAAAAGCAAGAAGCCATTCTATGCTAGCAGCTATTGAGTTTAATGAAGACAAAACACAATTCTCCATATCCTTCTATGTAGCTGATTATACTGGGGCTATGAGAGGTATCATCTGTATCTTTTGACTTCACCCCTTTGTATTGAAGATGACCTATTTAAACGCAATGAAAAATCATGCTAAGAGATAGCCTTCGCCATATTTTCAGATCAGAAACATGCTCCATAATTGTACCACTGCTTGTGGTGAAAATTGTCCTCTTGCTGAATGCCAGAACCAACCCACCTTGTTTGCTTAAACATTTTCTAAAATATTTGAAAATATCACTTTTTATTTATTCTAAGCAAGTGGATAGGGCATTTGTAACCTTCAGAAGGGTAATGGCTGATTAGGTGTCTTAACTGGTTTCTAAGTTGAAATTAATAGCATGTGGAATCCTGCTTGGTAACATGACTCGGTACTGTTTATTTTTTGACTCCTCTTTTAACTCTTTCTGAGATTGATGGGGGTATTATCTTGGAGTTTTATCTTTGAGTTTGGGAGATATGAGCAGTATTGGAATGACAAACACTTCTTGACGGCTTTCGAAAGACTGATGACTTGATGCCCCTACAACAGGTTCACGTGTTTGTGCTTTCTAATGAGTCATTGTGAGGCTGTCATTCCGCTTTCCTTCTTGATAAAGGGGAGGAAAAGGTGAGACCTGTTTATTGGATATAAGTGCCTTTGTAACTTGACTTGTGACTATATAGTTTTGTCATCCAGCCTTTAACTAAATAAGAGAGCATAATATTATGCTGATTCAGTTTAATGGCTGGTTCAGGCACTATATGCAGGGAATAGTTAAGAAAAGAAAACAGAAGATGGCTTCTAGACTTTCCCTTCAAATATCATGCTATTTGGTTAAATACATTTTTGCTATCTCTGTTTATTCAATTTATTCTTAGTATATTGAAGTCCGTTACATTTGATAAACACTTACCTTGTGCATAAAAAATGTAGCTGGATGGAGAGATAACCTTGTGGGAAACAATTTAATAGGAATTAAGTCTATATGATTTGATAGAAATGTTATAGGGTTCGACTGAATTGACTCTCAACTGTAGACTTAATAATTGTTTTAAACTGTCTTATAAAATTCCATAGTACAGCGATAACTTTCCATTATAGTCTATAAAAAGATTAGACAGAAAATGCATGATAGAAAAGTTAAGTCTTTCTGTTAAATTCAGTATAACTCTTCTGTAGGGGAAAAGTTGCTAGTTATCCTTTAAATGCTCCATTACCAAAATATAAAAACCCCTGATCTTTCTTTCAGTCTGATACAAGTGAAGATGTGACGATTCACTTAGGTTACTCCTTAGAGACCAAAAAAAGTATCAGGGTGCCTTTGATAATGGTGTCAATTTCAACTTTAAAGCTTTTCAGATTATAAGAAACTAAACACCCTTTGACTCTTAGAGCAGCAAATGCTGGAGTAAAGTGATGTAAAAATATTCACTTGCAATACAGCACTAATGGGAAAAACCCATACAAAAATGTATATCACTATTTAGTAGACATCTGAGTAATCAAGGAAAATTGTTAAAATTAAGATATCATGAGTAGGTCATTCATAAACTATCTATTCTTCTTTGAGTAACATCCCTATGGGAGCTCCACTTCAGGTGCGCATCCGCTTCTCAAGCCCTTGGATCAGAGATTTCCTGTTAGCAGTGTCCGTTTGGCCCATGCATGCTTCATATACATTGTCATGCCACGCACTGAGGCTACATAGGACTGTGCAGGTGAACCTCCCTCAGTTTCTTCTCAACCGCCTCAGCCTGAGACGGAGCCTTAGCATGTCCACCTTGAGTGTGCCTTGGCAAAAATTCTTTATATTAGAGTTGTTAGTTTAGTTGTTAAATAGTTTATAGTTAGTTGATTTAGGCTTTGTTAGTAATGACAGGGTTAGTTTTGTTTCCCTCCCTTTCTCAAAGGAGGCTTACCTTCCTTGGAAGGGCATCCTGGCCTCTCCACCGTTCAAACACAGCCTCATTTTGCAGGAAGGTATCCTGATTAGCGCCAGCCACTCTGTGCATGCTGCCTGGGAGAGTCACGTGTTTCCCAGGAGTGTAACTTCTGCCTGGCCCTTAAATCTAGGACAAGGTGGAGATCACGCTGAGGCTATTGGTGGTGGAAGATTCATTTTGCCCTGCTTTAGACAGTGGTCAGGAGACCCCCTCCCCCCAGACACCAGTCTCTGGACAGATACAGCATCCTTTTCAGCTTGGCTTAGGTCTCCCCCAGGAAAGGGAAGACTCTAAAGACCTCAGTGAAGGGTCTCAAGAAGAGGCGCTCTGGCTCCCTTCATAAGTAGACTGCTCCTAAAAGACCTTGATTCCCCGCTAGATCAATGCTCTGAGAAGCCTCGGTCTCTCCTCTCTGTACTGTAGAAGCGAAAGACTCCTTTGACAGCGGTGGGACTGGAAAGTCCTGGAGCTGATCTAAAGACAAACACAGCTCTGACCAAGCCTCTGAACCATCTATATGGGACAAAGAGGACAAGTATAAGCCCTCCAGGCCAGTACCATCAAGCACAGCTCCACCATTGGTACCTGTGTCATGACCAGCAGCAGCTAAACTAATATAGAAAAATAGATAAAAATGTAAATATTATAAAAACATGCATAATATAAGCCCACATCAAGTTCCAAACACTCTATATAATTATAATTATGTACCACAATGCAAAAAAAAAAAAAGAAGAAGAAGAATCTAGCACTTAAAATAAAAAGAAAAGGAGGACTTGTGGCACCTTAGAGACTAACAAATTTATTTGAGCATAAGCTTTCGTGAGCTACAGCTCACCTCATCGGATGCATTCAGTGGATTTTCCACTGAATGCATTTTGCACGGAATGCATCCGATGAGGTGAGCTGTAGCTCACGAAAGCTTATGCTCAAATAAATTTGTTAGTCTCTAAGGTGCCACAAGTACGCCTTTTCTTTTTGCGAATACAGACTAACACGGCTGCTACTCTGAAACCTGTCACTTAAAATAAGCTCTAAGAAAAACCCCAAACTCCTAATCCACAATAAGTATAAAATAATGGTGTGCATTTAAAGTTGTTACATATAAAATTTTAAATATTATATCAATTATGTTTGCTGTGTTTTACTGTATTAATTATTGCTGTACACTATCATGTAATATGTATGTGAAAGGGCTCTTCTTATATTATCACTTAATAGAGAAATAATACCTCCTCAAAGGGGGAAGATGTAGCCAATGATTTTAGTTTATTATTTATTTATTGTGTGATGTTCTGATTAATTAATACTGGGTATTTCCCTTCGGACTTTCCTTGGCTCCAAAGGAGTTTTCAAACATCCGAGCGGTGGTGACCACGTACCTTTGTCAAGAGGCAATTTTAATGTTCCCATACCTCGATGACTGGCTACTCAAGGGTTGATCTTACAAAGCAGTCCTGTCATCCACTCAGAAGGGCCTTTCTATTTTCCTGGAATTGGGTCTTCAACTCAATGTAAAAAAAATTTACGTTAACCCCTGTACGGAAAATAAAGTTCATAGGGGTGTCCTTGGATTCGCCGATAGCCAGGGCCTACATTCCCATGAACAGATTCATAACGTTATCAAATCTAGTCAGGACCATTCAAGAGATTCCTTGAACCTCAGTAAAGAACTGTCTACAACTCCTGGATCACATGGTAACTTACATCTTTGTTACCAATCATGCAAGGCTATGCCTTCGTTACTTCCAGGGCTGACTCAGAATGACCTATTTACTGAACAAGCACAGCTTAGACAAACAAGTCTCAGTTCCCCATCACATGAGAGATTCTCTAGACTGGTGGAAAGATCAGCACAATGTTGGTATAGGCATTCCTTTCCTTCGTCCAACTCCAATGATCACCGTGACGACAGATGCATCTCTTTTGGGATGGGGAGCTTATCTCAATAATCTCACAGTCCTGGGCAGATGGTTGTCTTAAGAAACCAGTCTCCACATCAACCTGTTGGAAGTCAGGATAGCCAGGAATGCCCGTCTTCTCCTCCTCAAAGGCAAATCAATCAGGATCATGATGGACAATGTGGTTTGCATGTTTTTTGTCAGTTAGCAAGGAGGGGCAAGAGCCCCCTCTTTGTGCGCTGAAGCAATGAAATTTTGGAACTGGTGTATAATCCATCATGTTCATATTTCAGCTGTCTACCTCCCTGCCATTCAGAACACCACAGCCAATGCTCTCAGGAGGCATTTCTCCCAGGACTACAAATGGGAATTGGACTCTCAAAAACCCTCCATGGTATATTCAAAAATTGGGGACTTCCAGAGGTGGACCTTATTGGCACCTCTATGAACAGTAAGAGAGATGCCTTTCTCCCATGTTAGATGAAGCCTATTCTATGCATTTCCCCCAATATTCTTAATACTGAGAGTAATAAACAGGATCAGACAGGACAAAGTCAGAGTTATTCTTATAATTCAAACTTGGCCAAGACAAACTTGGTATCCTTACCTGCTTCACCTGTCCATCTGCCCAGCAATCAAACTTCTGATCATTCCTCATCTCATCTTCCAAGAAACAGGTAGTTTTACTTCATCCCAACCTAGGAGTCCTCTGCCTCAGGGCATGGCTCCTCAGTGGTTTGCAGGGCTAGAGTCTATCTGCTCTACCACGGTCAAAGTTCACTTGGATGCTGTATCAGCCTTTCACCCAAAATTCTTACCTAAGGTATTATTGGAATTTCATCTTAACCAGTCCATTCATCTCCCCCCCTCCCCCCCCCAAAAAAACCAAAAACAACAACAACAACAAAAAACAGAAGTCTCAGCAGGAAGGCTCCATACATACCTTAGATGTCAGATGGGTGTTGACCTTCTGTCTACACAGGACGAAGCAATTTCTGAGGTCACCTAGATGATTTGTTTCCATCGCAGACAGATCCAAGGGATCCACAATGTCCACCCAGAGACTGTCAAGGTGGATCTCTGAGCGTATTGTTGCTTATTACAATGCAGCCAGTGCTCAACCCCCCCTACAGGGTGGAGCAAATTCTTCCAAGTCACAAACACCACCCATGGTATTACTCAAAAACGTTCCAGTATTTGACATATGTAAAGCTGCTACATGGGCTTCAGTACATACATTTTCTAAGCACTTTCCCTTGATCCATGCCTCCAGATCTGATGTGGTAGTTGGTAGAGCTGTTCTATTTTCACTTCTGGACTCAATTCTGAAGCTCTTCCCTCTCTACAAGGTTACAGCTTAGGAGTCACTTGAAGTGGAGCACCCATAGGGACACTAAGAAGAAGAGGTTGCTCATCCTGCTGTGAAGTAACTGTGGTTCTTTGAGATGTGTCCCCCTCCACTACCTGCCCTTCTTCCCCATGGCTTTGGAGTGTTCTCTGTGAGATGTTTGGGTAGAGAAGGAACTGAGGGTGGTTCACCACTCTGTCCAGTATAGCCTGGGTGCGTGGCCCAAGGACGTGTAGGACTCATGTGCGGGCAAAATGGGGGACTGCTAATGGAAAATCTCCCATCGGGGAGGCACATGTGCACCTGAAGTGGAGAACCCATAAGGAGACACATCTTGAAGAACCACAGTTACTGTCCAGGGTCAATAATCTCTTCTTGTAGATTAGTTTCCCCAAATTTGCCATATGTTAAAGCTGTGATTTATGACTCTCATAATGAAACTAGTTTATTTTAAAGGAAGAGTCCTTGCAACCTGCTTTTAGTATTATTTTTAAGGGGTAGTGTCACTTGTAAATCAAGTTTGCTTTGTCTGATACATGCAGCCCAAGGACTGTTGGACCATTTTCTGTTATATGCTTTTCTCAGACATTAAATATTAATAAATGCCGGTGTCATGTTACACCCTGGCCTATAATTTGGCTTTTTATTGGCTGAATTACAGTATTCTCTCAGGGGGCACCTTGTTTTTCATTACCTGATTTTGTACAGTTAGCATGTTGTTGCACAGCAGATAAAGCACTGCAGTAGCGTATGGTAAATTAAATGGATGTAGTGAAGAGGCTAAAGGGGGGGGTTGTTTGTTTGGTTTTTTGTTTTGTTCAGCGGTGTGCACAGCAAATAGTCACTGAAGCAAATCAATTTTGTACAGCTGTCAATAACGACAGCTAAGCATACTTGCAACATCAAAAAGTGTTTGTCCAAATGTGTAGATTAGGTATTACATTAGCATGATCAGGCATATGAAATTAAAATAATCTTTAAATATCCATAAGCAGGCATACCTGCTATTCTGCACAAAGCCCCACATTTGTTTTCCTTGTAACAAATAATTAGCACCAAATAAATAATAAGACAGCAAAAGGTATCAACCATGAGTAGATGTAGTAAGAACACATTTGCATGTCATGCAAGGGAATAATTGACTTGTGCTGGTTCATATTAAAGTGCCTGGTAGGAAGTGGAGTGTAATGGATTGCTGCTCTTAATAACGTCAGGTGATAGCTGAGTAACAATAATGGGCTAGGTCCTGTTGTGCAGATAAACTGCACCAAGTGGAAGTCAGGAGGTATGTGCAAAGATGTCTTAAAGCCCAACTTTGCACTCCTCTCCTCCTGCTCCAATTGCTGTTCTGTACGGGGTTCCTTGTGCCATGCAAGAGCAGCCTCAAGGCTGCATATATTTATATCAGGCTGCAGTGGCCACAAAAGTCTGAAAACATAGCTGAGTATCAGCATAGCACAGTATTGCCCACTTATGCACCTCTTTCCTAGCTATGGCAGCAGCAAGAAGGAGGTGAGGGAATGTGGGGGCTCTTCCACTAGTGTTGACTTTTCTTCACAAGAGGATTTCTGGGTAAGGGAAGCCATCTTTAGGGTCAGATTTTACTGGTTGCTGCGCCACACCTGGAGGATCTGGGCTAATAAATATTGTTATGGCACATACAGTAATTAAAGCTAGATATTGACTAAGTGCAGTTCCTTATCTTCAGCATTCAGATAATTGTTAGAGTGTTTGGTTGTGTTTTTAAATTATAAGTTATAAATGACTTTGCAAAGTCATTCAAAGTGCATTATAGTAAGTCATAAATACGATTTTATTGAACTCTTGATAATTGTCCCTAAAAAATATAATACCGTTCCAACAGTATAATATAAATAGTTGTAAGAATGTAGAAATGAGCCTGCTAAATATGTACAAGTCCCCTCCTTCACTTCCCCCATTTCAAACAAAACAAACACGGTATGGGAGGGAAGCAGGTACGTGGTTTCGGGCAGATCCAAACCCAGGAGTTTGAATTCTTGTGGCTATGGGCAAAAGTCTTTTTAAAAACATAAAAGGACCACACCATTTTTCTAGATATGCAAGAGGAACACTTCACAGTGTGTAGAGATAGGTGCGCTGCTCTGTTGTGCTTTACCTTGTTTTTATAGGGCTAGATTGTGAGATGACAAATCTGCCAAGTAAAGGGCAACATGTTGGGTTGCCTGTGAAGCATTCCCACCCATAGTCTCCTTCCCATTTGCCCGGCTGCTCTGGTTCCCAACATACATGGTCTGATGCACCAGCATAGCTGCTTCATCCAGCGTGCTGGAAGCGGCAGAGTCAAAGCTACAGTCACAGGAGGTTGCATCTTTCCCTTTTGGGTGTGAACCTTGCTACTGTGGTGCATGTGTAATGCTGACAGACCCTGGTCATCGGCAGGCGGGACCAAACCTGGGTCCTCTGGCCCTTGGTGCATAGGCCTCTACCGCATGAGCTAAGAGCCAACTGGTTCTTAGCTAAAGCTGTAGAGCAGACTCATTAATCTCTCTCTGTAAGTGGTCTTATTGCTACTACATGGGACAGAACACTGCACCTAGGAGGTGTGTGGGTTACACGCTCTTCTGTCAGCCTCAAGTTTAAATTGCTGCAATGCACTCAAGGGTCTGAATCCTGCAAGGTTCTGAGCACTCTGTTCCCGATTCTGCAAAGCACATAAACGTGCTTTACTGAAGCATTTGAATAGCCCCATTGCCATCAATGGGACTACTCATGCAGAAAGTTGAGCATGTGCTTATATGCTTTGCAGGATCCAAGGTGCTTAGCATCTTGCCGGAATGAGCCCCATATGCGGCTATACCTTAAAACCATTTGGAAACAAGCTCGTGCAGAATGCAGCTGTTGTGTTATTGAGCAGAATATTTCACAATGAAAACATACCAGGGCTCTGTGATTTGCCGTGGCTCCCTGTTGATGTGTGGAGTTTAAAGTGTTTCTATTAACCCAGTGGTTCTCAAACCTTTTTTTTGTGAACCACTTGAAAATTGCTGAGGGTCTCAGCGGACCACTTAATGATCTTTCCAAATGTTGTTTGTACCATTAGCTAAGTATCGTAAATCGCTTTGGATAAAAGCACTATATAAAAAAAACCTTAATAATTGTTTTTTGTTCTACAAATAAAAGCACACAACTCATATTTTAATATGAGTAGTTTTACCTTTCTAATGTGATGGATGTGCCTGTTTTTATGAGCAAAGTTCAGGGAAGTTGGGTGTGATGTTTGTCAGCTTTAGCCTTAGGTGAGGTTCAGCATTCATCTTGTTTCTGTATTTGAACTTGAGGGTGGTAAGTGATGAAAATCCTGTCTTGCTCAATTACGTAGTAGCAAATGGCATCAGAAAACGCACTGCTTTGTCTGCAAATGCACTGCTTTGTCTGGGTACTCTCCAGTTCTTTGAACCCAAAATTCAATTAGGGAATGTCTTTTAAATACTGACCATAATGTTTCGTCACAAGAAAGCTCCAACAAGCACTCTTGTGCCTTATTGGACAAACCAGAGGACAGCTCACTGATTTCAATTCTGAAAGGATTACATATCTAGTTGTTTGGTTCTGCTTCTACTGCAAAGTTATCTTCAGACTGTTGCTTAAGAGCAACAAGATGTTCTTTGATGTCATTTTTAATTTTTTTGTCAAGAACCAGTTCATTTTCAGACAGAAAACGTTCCAATGTTGAGAATGAGCTGAAATCATCCTTTTTTACGTGACCAGCAGACAAGTCAAGTGTCTTGATCATTGTATTGATTTTGTCTTGCACATCCAATATAGTCACTGAAACTCCCTGCAGCCCAGCATTCAGCTCATTTAGGCGTGTGAATATATCAGAGAGGTAACCCAATCATGAGAGCCAGGATTAATCTTCAAAACAGCTTTTCAATTGGAATGGATAGTCTGTTAGAAATAGCTGTATTTCTGAATGTAGCTCAAACAAATGAGTAAGTACTTTGCCTCTTGACCACCAGTGTATTTCTGTATGAAGAAGAAGTTGTACATGAACACTACCCATTTCATTGTATAGTACACTAAAAATTCGAGAATTCATAGGTCTAGCTTTTATGAAATTAACAGTTTTCACAGCAGAGTCCCAAACACCCTTCATTTCCACTGGCATTTTCTTGGCAGCTAGTGCCTCTTGATGAATGCTACAGTGCACCCATGTGACATCAGTGCCACTTCGTGGATATGAGCCATTACCCCACCGTGTCTTCCTGTCAGTACATACTCCAACACAACATTGCCAATCAATACTGCATTCCTTCGCAAATTCATCTAGTAACTGGAAAAGTTGTTCAGTGGTTGTTGTTCTTGTCACTCAACGACAAAACAAATTATCTTCCAAATACTTTCCCTTCCTACCCATACCCGATGTACGCAAGAACATTTGCAATGTCAGCAATATCAGTCGTTTCATCCAATTGCAATGCAAAATACCTACTGTTGTTCACACATTTCACGAGAATGTCTTTAACATTAGCTGCCATATCTTGACTTCTGTGTGACAGTGTCATTTGAAAGAGGCACACAATGTGACTGCTTTGCCGTCTTCTCTCCACACATTATAAACGCACGTTCTGTAGCTGCAGGCAGATAATTTCTTCCCCAGCAGTGTGAGGCTTCTTCGCTTTGGCGATTCTAAAGCTTGTACAAATGAAGCTTCCAGAGCCTTTAAATTTACTGGTTTTAGCCGTGTGAATCTGTATTCGCAAAAAGAAAAGGAGGACTTGTGGCACCTTAGAGACTAACAAATTTATTTGAGCATAAGCTTTCGTGAGCTATGAAGTGAGCTGTAGCTCACGAAAGCTTATGCTCAGACAAATTTGTTGGTCTGTAAGGTGCCACAAGTACTCCTGTTCTTTTTTTAAATTTACTGTTGCATGAGCAAACATTGTTACTTTCCCTTGTTTCAACTCATTCAGTTTGAGCTGAAAAAATTCAGGAGGTTTATCTTTGAAAGCAGTGTGATTTGTTTCCAAATGACACCAAAGATTTGCAGGCTTCAAGCTTTCAGTAGCCAGCACTGCGTAGCATAACACACATTGCAGCCTTGGTTCATCTTGTTCACCAGTCCATGTGAAGTCTACATTAATATAGCTTGAGTGGTATTGTCTTACCAGTTTTCGGCGTTTCAGTGTATTACCATTACCGGTACTCGTACTGGTTCCTGGTAAACACAGGTCTGCACTCAAAATTTCCCTTGCAGATGTATGTTCGTTTGCTGTACTCTCGTGTTTGATTTTGAACTTTTCACTGATCTCACTGTCACAGGTTTGATTGATTATTGTTGTTTTCTTTTTCAAATATCCCCTTTTCAACCACAAATCCATGTCTGGGGGTTGACTACTATCCTACTTACTGAACTGACAACTGTTACAATTTTTGAAAAAGCACTGGATTCTGGTAGAGTCAGTACTTTCCACATGACAATGATGCCCAATGCATACAATAGGTAGGTTAGCTGAATTGCATCCAATGCAAACCACGCATATGCAGCTGAAAAATGAAACCAATTAAAACTATGTATGTAGTGTCGTAGGGTACCAATTTAAGAAACACGCATTTGGCTTTTGGATTAAATGTGAATAAAAATAAAATAACACCAAAGGCTCAATTAAATAACTACTCCTACCGTAGACCACTAAATCTCTCCACCAGGCTGAGAAGGGGGGGTGTCTCTCCCCCCCTATAGCTGCGGCTGGGAAGGAGGTGGGTGTCTCTCCCCCACCACAGCAACCATCAGGCTGGGAAGGGTGATGTCTCTTCCCCGTCATAGCTGCTGCTGGGTAGGAGGGGGGAGGGCGTCTTTCCCCTACCGCAGCAGCTACCGGGCTGGGAAGGCATGCGCAGCTCCACTTAAAAGGAACTATCTGCGGATCACCTGCATGGAGCTCGCGGACCACCAGTGGTCTGCGGACCATAGTTTGAGAACCTCTGTGTTAACCTATAAGGCCCTAAATGGCCTGGGACCTGCCTACCTGAAAGACTCTATCTCTCACTGTGTCATCTAGCCAACATTGCAACTGACAGAAGCACTCAAACTAAGTCTCAGAGTAGCAGCCGTGTTAGTCTGTATCCGCAAAAAGAAAAGGAATACTTGTGGCACCTTAGAGACTAACAAATTTATTTGAGCATAAGCTTTCGTGAGCTACAGCTCACTTCATCAGATGCATACAGTGGAAAATACAGTGGGGAGATTTTATATTCACAGAGAACATGAAACAATGGGTGTTACCATACAGACTGTAACAAGAGTGATCACTTAAGGTGAGCTATTACCAGCAGGAGGGAGGGGTGGGAACCTTTTGTAGTGATAATCAAGGTGGGCCATTTCCAGCAGTTGACAAGAACGTGTGAGGAACAGTAAGGGGGGAAGTAAACAAGGGGAAATAGTTTTACTTTGTGTAATGACACATCCACTCCCAGTCTTTATTCAAGCCTAAGTTGATTGTATCCAGTTTGCAAATTAATTCCAATTCAGCAGTCTCTCGTTGGAGTCTGTTTTTGAAGTTTTTTTTGTTGAAGAATTGCCACTTTTAGTCTGTAATCGAGTGACCAAAGAGATTGAAGTGTTCTCCGACTGGTTTTTGAATGTTATAATTCTTGACCTCTGATTTATGTCCATTTATTCTTTTATGTAGAGACTGTCCAGTTTGGCCAATGTACATGGCAGAGGGGCATTGCTGGCACATGATGGCATATATCACATATATCACTAAGTCTGTTGATTCAGAAGGGAGAAAGCTGCTGGCAGGACAATCAATGTGAGGGTTTTGGAATTCATTCCCATTTGTCCTAGAAGCCCAAATAGTTGACTTTCACTACACAGTGCAATGGCCATCTTTTTGAATGAATGTTTGGGGAAGAGTGAGGTGCATGGGGGTTGCTTGTGTATATATGTCTTTATTTTTTTAAATCAAAATAGATAGGAGTTCCAATGCGGATCTGAAAAGATGGTTGATCGCCTCAATGGTTTTCAGATCTCAGCAGTTTATACAAGAAGTATCTGATTTTTAACTTTTATTTTATTTTAAATTATCTGTATTTAATCGAATATAAATTTAGACCTGAAGATTAGGTTTTCAACATTCCCCAGAGCCTGTGGAAGGCTCTCTCCTATTTTCTAAAGAAGCAAGGGGTTTAGTGCCTTTCAGTTCAGGTCTCTGACATACTGTGGTTTGAAAGTATCAAGAGGAGGAAAGTTTCATTGTGGCATATGTTTGTGTCTAGTAAATATCATTTGTTAAGTACAAGAGAGAGAAGAAAGTAAATGTTACTTGTAGGAACAGTATAATTGCTGCACGTGCACACTTACTTTGACCTATATGTGCAAATAGCTTCTGAGTCTGACCCTTCCCTGTTTTTTCTGTTTTAATTAATCCCTCGGTTATTCCCATACACACAATCTCACTCTAACACAGAGTCCTTTCACTACCCATTCACTGTCTTTGCCCAGGTGAATGCCACAAGCGTATCCACACCTGCAGTAACAGTAACTGCTTGGTCTGAGCTTCATCAGTCATATGCTTTGTGTTTCAGGGTGCATCTGTTATTCTGCTGTCAGTGTCAAGCATTTATCATTGTGACAAGAACAGAAGACAGCGCATTAGTAATGAGGGCGTTGTTGAATTCAAGCTATGTCACTTTGACACTTCTAAGTGTTGACATAATCATGTACTCTTCAAGCTCCTTGTACTGTGGTGGTGATATCATGAAAGGGTATTGCTTGGCAAAAGCGTAGCTGTAGAGGCGATCAAACCTCAGGAGTCTAGTGATCATGCTTGTCCTGTTGGTCAATCTTGCTGAAGAGTTTTGGTTCAAATGAAAACAAATATAAATATAGGGTGTACGCATACATGGTCTTGTGAAGTGAACCGTATTATTCAAAGAAAGCCAGGCAACAATTAAAATGGAATGTTTGGGTTATTTGAGTACCTGGTGTTTCTCCTTTTAATGTAATTTGAATGTGTTTGGGGTTTCGTTTTCTCCAGAGCTTACTGACCCAAGCAATCAAAGTACATAGAGTATACCTTCTAAGTAACAATCCAGGTGGAGGGCAGAACAGCAAGCCCCTGTTTAGCTACAAGAGTAAAGAATGTGTCCCCCCTTCTCCCTTTGGGAAATGGGCATGTTCCATAATATCACCTAGCTGTCTTTAAATGTTAGTTACAATGGAAGAAACAAAGGTACTTTCTGTAGAACATTTCAGATATCTGGCCTGTGGATTTTTAAGGATTGTTACACCTACATTGTTTCTTATGTTATAAACTGTTGGCAGAGTAGTAACAAGTTGTCATTTCTTGAATTTTTAAAAGCTGAGTCCTCAATGAATACTGTTAATCTTCCAGGACAGATAAAGTGTTAATTGAAATCTGGATTTTTAGGTGTTCTATACTGAAAATATTTCCTTCTCAAGTGACAGATCCCAACACCTTCTTAGCAATTACCTCCCTTTCTCCACTACAGACAAAAAAGAGTATCCTGAACACTATGTAACAAGGGGATATGGCTTGAGTGGAGGCTTTACAAAAATAAAAATTTTAAAAAAAAAATTCTGGCAGCTCATTTTCCTGACACATCTGTCTCCAGTTCTTCCAGGATGTGACAGCTTTGCTTTTTAGATAAAATGCAGAAGTCCTACCTACCTATGAGTTAGTAATGGAACGTTGTTTAGGCTTGCATTGGTCTTGTTTTCAATTAGACCCTTGTTTGAAATGGAAAATATTAAAGCAGATTGTAGCTAGCATGGGGAACTGCAGGGCCAGAGGGTTTTCAGCTACTTCCACAGTTTTATAAAAGCAATTTCTAATCCTTAAAATATTTACCTTGCTTTATTTTCATATCTTGAAGACAAACAGGTGCAGAGTTCCCTTTCTGATATCCAAATCTCCAAGCCAACAATCTCAAAAGCCTTCCCTTCTTTGTACAATTAAGGTGGGATTTTCTTAAGGAGGGAGTTTCAAAAGTCTTCCGCATTGCCCTAATTCTGCTCTCATTGAAATCAAATTGCCACTGACTTCAGTGAGAAGAGTTAGGCCCAAAGTGCCTGAGTGCTTTGAAAAATCCTATCCTTAACTTCTGTTTTTAGTCACAGCTGTATATATTTGACTAAAAATATCTTTGTAATTTTTTTAATTGCTCATTGATATTTCATAGAAAAGTGATTGAAAGGAAACAAGCAGGTGAACTAATAATGTTTGCTTTCACCTTGTTTATCATGATAGTAAAGGGAAAGCATAATGTATTTATTGTAAAAGATACTCCAATCATCATACCTAATAACAGTGTGGGGTATAAATCACTAAAAAAGACAAAATAATAGAAATCTTTTAAAATAATGAAATAAAATTTAAAAAACAATCCAAGCAAGAAATTGGCACTGTCGTTTGCTGCAATAAAGAAAACTAGAAATGCAAATTTTCTTTTGAATGCATGGCAAAATCAGGAAATTTAAAGTAAAAAGGTAATAGCTAAAAATTAGCCAAAATTAATTAATTTGAAGCCCACCTACACCCATGCTTTGCTATCTGGTCAGTTTTGTTTTGCTTTGCTTCCCCAATTAATGCACTTTTAAATACCTTTATAAAATCATGCTTGTGACCTGTGACACGGTAGTCTACCTCTTAAAGTAGTGGTGCCTAATAGCTCACTTTGTCACAGTCCTTTTGAAATGGTCTGATTATTTATACAAGGACCTGGGAGACACTGGGAGAGAGGAAGCAGTCCCGAGAGTAAGAAGTATTTGGGATGCAATCCTGCTACTGTTTCTTTAAGGGCCCTAGGCCAGGGAGTTTACAGAGAGGGTGGGGCCCTTTTCCCCCAGCCAGCTGGGGATGAGCTAGGAGAAGAGGGCCACCTTAAATACTGCTTCTTCATGCATAGCAGGGCAGACACCAGGAGATATTAGCAGGGAAAGGCTGGCCTGCTGAGCACCCTGAAGCATGGAGGCTAATTAAGGAAAAGGGGCCAGTTGCCGGAGTAGCGTTTAATTTCAAAAAGGGGAACAACACAAATATGAGAGAGCTAGTTAAATGGAAATGAAAGGAACAAGAGTGAAATTCCTGCAAGCTGCATGGAAACTTATTAAAAACACCATAATTGAGGCTCAAACTAAATGTATACTCCAAATAAAAAAACAGTAAGAGGACCAAAAAAATGCCACCATGGCTAAACAACAGAATAAAAGATGCGGTTAGAGACAAAAAGACATCTTTTAAAAATTGGAAGTTAGATCCTACTGAAAAAAGTAGAAGGGAACATAAACTCTGGCAAGCCAAGTATAAAAGTATAATTAGGCAGGCCAAAAAGAATTTGAAGAGCAACTAGGGGAAGAACCTCAAAAACTAACAGCTATTTTTTTTAAGCACATCAGAAGCAGGAAGCCTGCTAAACCATCAGTGGGACCACTGGATGTTCGAGGTGCTAAAGGAACACTCAGGGTAGACCAGCCTGTTGTGGAGAAGTTAAATTAATTCTTTGCATCAGTCTTCACTGCAGAGGATGTGAGGGAGATTCCCACATCTGAGCCATTCCTTTTAGGAGACAGAGTTGAGGAACTGTCCCAGATTAAGGTGTCAATAGAGGTGGTTTTGGAACTAATTGATAAATTAAACAGTAAGAAGTCACCAGGACCGCATGGTATTGACCCAAGATTTATGAAACTGCAGAATTACTAACTGTGGTATGTAACTTGTCGCTTAAATCAGCCACTCTACCAGATTACTGGAGGATAGCTACTATAACACTAATTTTTAAAATGGCTCCAGAGGTGATGCTGGTAGTTACAGGCTGATAAAGCTAACTTCAGTACCAGGCAAATTGGTTGAAACTATAGTAAAGAACATAATTGTCAGATACATAGATGAACATGATATGGTGGGGAAGAGTCAACACAGCTTTTGCAAACGGAAAACATGTCTCACCAATCTATTAGAATTCTTTGAGTTTGTGAACAAACGTGGACATGGGTGATCCAGAGGATAAAGTGTACTTGGGCTTTCTGAAAGCCTTTGGCAATGTCCCTCCCCAAAGGCTCTTAAGTGAAGTAAGCTGTCATGGAATAAGACTCAGGGAAGGTCCTTTCATGGATCAGTAACTGATTAAAAGATAGGAAACAAAGGGTGGGAATAAATGGCCGGTTTTCACAGTGGAGAGAGGCAAATGACGGGATCTCCCAAGGATCTGTACTGGAACCAGTGCTGTTCAACATATTCATAAATGATCTAGAAAAAGGGGTAAACTGTGAGGTGGCAAAGTTTGCAGATGATACAAAATTACTCAAGATAGTTAAGACAAAACCTGAATGTGAAGAATTACAAAGGAATCTCACAAAACTGGGTGAGAGGGCAACAAAATGGCAGAGGTAATTCAGTGTTGATAAAGGCAAAGTAATGCATTTTGGAAAACATAATCCTAACTACACATACCAAATGATGGGGTCTAAATTAACTATTACCACTCTAGAGATTGTGGAGTTATTGTGGCTAGTTCTCTGAAAACATCTGCTCAGTATGCAGCAGCAGTCAAAAAAAAACTTACGATGTTAGGAACCATTAGGAAAGGGCTAGATAATAAGACAGAAAATATCATAATGCCACTATATATATATATCCATGGTACACCCACATCTTGAATACTGCATGCAATTCTGGTCACCTCATCTCAGAAAAGATGTATTAGAATAGGAAAAGGTACAGAAAATGGCAACAAAAATTAGGGGTATGGAACAGCCTCCATATGAGAAAAGATTAAAAAGACTGGGACTGTTCAGCTTAGAAAAGAGACAACTGAGGGGGAATATGATAGAGGTCTATAAAATCATGACTGGTGTAGAGAAAGTGAATAGGGAAGTGTTATTGACCCCTTCACATAACACAAGAAGCAGGGATCACCCAATGAAATTAATAGGCAGCGAGTTTAAAACAAACATAAGAAACAAACACAGTCAGCCTCTGGAACTTGTTAGTGGGGGATGTTGTGAAGGCCAAAAGTATAACAGGGTTCAAAAAAGAATTGGACCTATCCTCCAGAAATTTATCTCTCAATGGCTATTAGCCAAGATGGTCAGGAACACGCCCCAAGCTCTGGGTGTCCCTAAACCTCTGACTGCCAGAGGCTGGGACTGGATGACTGGAATCATAGGACTAGAAGGGACCTCGAGAAGTCATCCAGTCCAGTCCCCTGCACTCATGGCAGGACTAAGTATTATCTAGACCATTCCTGACAGGTGTTTGTCTAACCTGCTCTTAAAAATCTCCAATGATGGCAATTCCAAAACCTCCCTAGGCAATTTATTCCAATGCTTAACCACCCTGACAGTTAGGAAGTTTTTCCTAATGTCCAACCTAAACTTCCCTTGCTTCAATTTAAACCCATTGCTTCTTGTCTTATCCTCAGAGGTTAAGAAGAACAATTCTTCTCCCTCCTCCTTGTAACAACCTTTTATGTACTTGAAAACTGTGATCATGTCCCCTCTCAATCTTCTCTTTTCCAGATTAAACAAACCCAGTTTTGTCAATCTTCCCTCATAGGTCATGTTTTCTAGACATTTAATCATTTTTGTTGCTCTTCTCTGAACTTTCTCCAATTTGTCCACATCTTTCCTGAAATGTGGCACCCAGAACTGGACACAGTACTCCAGTTGAGGTCCAATTAGCATGGAGTAGAGCGGAAGAATTACTTCTCGTGTGTTGGATCACTCGCTAATTGCTCTGTTCTGTTCATTCTATCTGAAGCATCAGGCACCTACTGGGCTAGATGGAGCATTGATCTGACCCAGTATGGCCGTTTTGGGGTTCTTATGCTTAGACGAAATGCAGGAGAATGAATAGAAATTGCTAATCCAGGGATGTCCCTTCTATCCGAGATACACTTTGCAAGGGGGGCAGTACTGCAAGGGGGTAGTCTGAATTTTATGCAGACACAGGAGTCTTCTTATCCTTTACCATAAAGGATTAGGGGACCACTAAATTGACTGAATTAATATTTTCTTTTAATAGAAGGGTTACATTCTGTCTTTAGCCTAACTGGATTATCAGCCCTGATTTAAATATATATATAGCATTAGAGTAAAATGTTATGTCAATACACAGAAAATTGTTTGCCCATTCCAGCCTGCTGTTGCTGCTGCTTTCATCATATGTCATAGATTAGGGATGTTCTGTGAAGGGGTATGGATTGATATTTTTCAGGGTGCCCTTCTTTGTTATATTCTAGATCCACTGAGATATATGGAAAAAGTTCAATAGTGTAAGTGTGGCTGGTCCTTTGTTCATAGTCTGCAACATTCTTCTTAATACGAGTATTATATTTGGTTTTAAACAGGAATAATATGAGTATATTGTCATAATTCTATATTTTAATCCTTTGCCACCAGAAATGGCAAGAGTGTATAAGTAGATCACCTATGCAGAGCTTGTCTTTCCGTCACTTTGGATTCCTAATATAGATTGGATGGGCCATTTTCTGTTAATCTACGACTTGATAGGAGGTTGCTGCTTTAAAGAAGCCAGAAATTCAGGACCAGGACCCCCTTTGCTGATTGTGCTTACTCAAGTTCTCTGTTGATTCAGCAGCAATGAGAGAGCTCCTGGTACTGCAGTTAGACCCCCTGATCGTTGGAACCTAAAGATAAAACGCAGTACAAAACCATGTGAATTTACAATGTACTGAATGCAGAGCCACTGGACCCTTGGGCGATATTGAATAAGATTGTTTACATAAAAAACTGTGTCCCAATAAGTTTTAATCATCTAACCTGTTCATTCAATGTACCCAGCAAACTTATTTTCAGGGATACATCACCCTTCATCCTCTCACTTCCTTTTGCCCCAAGATTGCCTCTACAGAAAGCTTGATTGCAAACATATAGCAGAAGGAGTTCAGTTCCACATTCCTGGCTCCTTTTACAGAGACCGTATCCAACCAGTATGCAAACATTTCCCACCTGTATTGTTAGTGCAATAATTTCATACAGAAATTATAAATCTTTTTCTGTAATAGCTTTGCTGAAGAGGGACATTGCTGTAAGCTATTTTGCAATTCTATCTTATTGGGAAAAGTGATTAGTACAGGCTAAACTCATCTTTAAAGTAGAGGTAAAATGTTTTCAAAGAGGGACAATACTATCTTTTCCCTTACACCTCCCTGCCCAGTTACTAGGTGTTTTGCTAGCTGCTTCTGGAAGGAGTATAGCCCAGTATCAACAGTATTGTTCTAAGACATGATGCCACAATCCCAAATGCATAAACTGTAAGAATAATAAAGATGTTAACTGAAACAAGTGGAGGTATCTGTAACTATTGGAGGAGGAGTTACTTGTGATGTAAGCAAATTCTGTTCTTATACCTAAGCTTGTACTTCCAAGGTATAGGTTGAAAATTTTAAACAATCTTTAAATTACATTTCTACAAACATAAAAATGAAAAAAAATATGGGGGAACCTGATAAGAAACACATGGTTGTAAATATATGTACACACTAACATGACAGTTGATCTAACACTAGTTAGGAACACAGAATATAATTATTGTATGTTGACTTGATGAGAACTATACAGAGAGAAGGATCTTTCTGATCCAGAAATAAACCACAATGTTCTGGTTAGTGTGACTTTTTTTCAACATAGTGTTTTAAATGTTTGTGTGTGCTGATTAAAATTTAGGTTAGGCTCTCAAAAACCATTGCCAAGTTATGACACTTGGGGTGTTCAGTTGCTGTAGATTTAACCCTGTGGCTATCCTTGTGATGGTTTGCTTGCCAAAAATGCAGGGAAGATAATATTCTGCCTTGGCCAGATGAAGTGATGCATTCCGACTTCCTGAGGAAAAAGCCTCTTGAGAGCTGCTAAAATATTTATTTATCCAGGATTCATCTTACTGAATTTACTATTTGCTAAAATGGGCAGAACTGTGCAGGCCTGTAATGAGATAATCTATGTTTGATTTCCCCCTTCATGCCTCTGGAACAATATTTCAGATACATTTTTTTTCATTTTTCTTGCATATCAGAGGGAAATAATTTCAAGTGGAAAGAGAATTTTGCTGAACATCTGGGAACATAATGTGAAAAGTTTGATAAATGGCATCTTACTGACATGTAATTGCAGCTAGCTCAGTAAAGATCTGGTGTGATATGTATAAAAGGGTTTTTCTAATAAATATAGTTTCTTTCAATCAAATATGTAATCCACACACAAAAATGACATTAATAAAATACTAGATTGTGATTTAAATAAGAAAAAAGTGAGGCAGTCCTGAGCTAAGAGTCCCACAGCAACTTAATTCTGTCAGCTTGCATGTCTGCATTACAATAATAGTTCTTAACTAGTTACTTAACTGAGCAAGGAGATGCCCTGTTTGAAATATATATTACATTCACAAAAAGAAAAGGAGTACTTGTGGCACCTTAGAGACTAACCAATTTATTTGCGCATAAGCTTTCGTGAGCTACAGCTCACTTCATCGGATGCAGCTAAGGTGTCACAAGTACTCCTTTTCTTTTTGCGAATACAGACTAACACGGCTGTTACTCTGAAACCTGATATTACATTCAGGTGCTTAACTACTATATTAAAGATATGGAAATATTTCATATAATAATTACAGTAGGTGTAATGTGTTTCATTTCTTTTAACACAGTAAATGTCAAATGTCTAGCTGCCCTTTGTTTTACAATCATTTTATGTTTTTCCCGACACAGTTCTGTTAAAACCTCACTACCATTTTTATTCCATCCATTGCAGAGTGAATACATTTAGCCAATTTTAAATAATTTACAGGCCAGATTCTCCTGATCAGTTCATCAATGTAAATCAGGAGTAAATGCACTGAAATCAGAGTTACAACTATAAATAAAGCAAAGTTTTGTAGAAGTTTCTTGAAAAAGCCTATTTGAGCACAGCCAAAGATGTTTTCAAGAAAAATACTTTAGATTATATAATTTGCCTTCCTGCTTTACCACTCTGATGTCAAATGATATTTTTCCTTCATTAAATGTAATTGTGTCTGAAATGTAACTGTGAAACAAACCATTAGCAAAATGCTGAGCTGTCAGAAGCAATCATTAGTTTCAAATACAAACGGAGCATTTTTCCTTTTCTGAACATTTGTAATTCTTTGCTGCCTTTTGTTTTTTTGGCGGGGGCGGGGGAGGGCAGTTAAGTGATAAAACTATAACTCTCAAAGCACAAACTATAGTTTTAAAATAAACTGCCTAAAATATGTGGAGTGTTTATAGTCTGTTTCCTATTTGTCTATACAGCACCTAGCACATTAAACTGTACATCAGTTCCTTATCAGTATTTTTATAGAACTTTATATGTTGAAAACACCGCTCCCATTGACCTCAGTTGTACTTGTGAACAGTCAGCAGTTTTCTGCAAATCAGACCTCAGAGTCCCAGAAAATGAGACATTCAGTTACTGGTCATCTGGTTGGTGTAAGTGTAGCAAAGGCAGGGATAGAATCTAGTTCTCCAGGGTGGCATTCAACTGACTTAACCACAAGATCATCATTGTTCTTCCTGCAATCACCTGCCTCATTCACTTCATACCATCCAGCTTCTGCAATCAACAAAGCACAGGTGCTACAGACAACGCTCATTAACGACACAACTCTGATTCATTTCCGGGGCCAGGTCCATCCTGTGCACTGAAGGAGGTAGAGAGTCCTGTGGAAAAAACAGGATGTGATCATGTAATTAAAGACGACATCATAATGCATATGCACAAGGGGACCACATTAAGGTTCTACAGGCAACCTTAATTCTGTATAACATTTGTTTGACTTTGCAATCTTAATATTCTTTCAACATAGTTGTTTTGTTTTGTAATGTAGTTTGTTACATTTTTTAAAAGCAAACTGACAAAACCAGAAATCCATCCTGTAGAACCATGTTCACTCTCAGTTGGGTCATCAGCAGGGTTAGATCTACTCCTTGAGTTAATAGTAATAGTAGTAGGCTGTTAATTTCTGTGTGGACCAGCCATATGAGATGAGAGACCCACTTTTCCAGTGGATTTCGTAGCTATTTGCTGAGAGCAGAGGAATGTAGAGACTCAAGAATCTTGCTTCCTATTCCAGTTTCTTGAGGGGTAGTGGGATCTATTGGTTATAGACTCCTCAGTCCCTGTCCACCTCTGTTTCTATCCCCGCTTCCTCTTGGCTCCTGTCCATGTCTTCTTCCACTGCCTGATTCTCATCCCTCCTTCCCATCTCCTGCTCTCCCAACACTGCTCCTAGCCCGCCTGCATTCAAGTCAGTTTGACTCCTGTTCCTCACGGGCAGCACCAGCAGGGCGAACATAGAAAGCATGGGAAAAACTGTGTTCCTGCTCTCAGTTCTGGTATCTGGTGCCACAGCTGCATCAGGAAGAGCAATGGCAGGTAAACTTCTCCTTGGCATGTGCAAACTGCAGTTTTTAGAAGCTTGTAACTTGGCCAACCATTAGTAGATTTTCACAGCCACATCCCTGACATGAGACCGACCCCTCTGCCAAATATCAAGTTCTTGCTCAAAGTATAGAGGCGGTAGAGCTTTTCAGTTGAGCAGCTGTAGAACATTTTAACATGAGCCAAAAAAATTCCCCCAAACTTATTTTTCCTTATTTTTGGAAATGGTTGCCGCTTTCTAGAAAAATTCAGCCTCAGGCAGACGCCGGCATGGAAAATTTCAGCCTGAATGTTTAAAGTTTGCCAGATTTATAAGCAATTTGAAACAGGGTCTTATAATGGAAAGTGTTAACCAGCTATAGGTGTCTCTACCAGCTCTGCGTATAATGCTAATACTTTACAGCTGCAGGGTTGGGTTTTTTTTAAATGTGATGGAAAAGATTCATTCAGGGTCAAAGACCACTTGTGCTACATTTCATTCCCAATTTAATTTTTCAGCATTGAGGCCACATAAAACTGGGATTTGTAATGGAATAATCTCTTTTAACTTGATCTGTGATGGAACTGGCCAGTGCTATTATAATATTATAATGTAATGAGTGAGGTGGGAATCTTTCAAAACTCCCAGTGGTGAAGAACTTAACGTACAATATGAGATTAAGACCTACAAGTGATAAGTACAAATCGTTTTTATTTCTTGTGAATGAATCTGTATTATATAGACTGCCTTCACTGCCAAAACCCTTCTTTGCATCTGCTCATCGCTTGCTGTACCCTTCTCCTTTCTGACTTCTACCTCTCCACCTACAGTCTACGAGATGCTAGTGCCAAAATCATCTTTTCTTCCACTACATGAACTATATCAGTGCCTCCTTGAATCCCTCTCTTATCATATAAAATCCAAGCAGCAGCTGCTGCTTCTGCTTCTCACCTATAAGGTCCCATGTAATTTTGCTCCTACATACCTCTCTGCTCCCATGTCTCCCTGTACTCCTCTTGGTTCCTGTACTTGTCCCTTTCCTTTAACTTCATTCCCTGCTTCAGCATCATCTTTCGTTTTTGACTTTGACGGTGTTACTTTCTTTTGCGTGAAACAGTCTGTCTCTCAAAGCATATTTATTGTTCTTCACATCTTTCTCCAAGTAAGCTCCTTTTTCTTTCCTCTCAACATCTCTTGTATTTGTCATGTTCCAGATCCTTTGTAAACCATTTAGGACAGGGCATGTATCTTAGGACAGGCTTAAACTAAAACGTTAGGTCAAACCCACTATGTCACTCGAGTGTGAAAAATCCAACCCCTGAGAAACATATTTAAGAAGATCTAACTCCCAGTGTAGACAGCACTAGGTCGACAGAAGAATTCTTCCATCAACCTAGCTACTGTCTCTCTGGGAAGTAGATTAACTACAGCAACAGATTTCAGAGTGGTAGCAAAAACAATGTCTGTATCAGCAAAAACAATGAGGAGTCTTTGTGGCACCTTAGAGACTAACAAATTTATTTGGGCATAAGCTTTCATGGGCTAAAATCCACTTCATCAGATGTATGGAGTGGAAAATACAGTAGAGAGGTATAAATACAATCTCCCTGGACACCCCTTCTTGTCAACTGTTGAGAATAGTCCACTTCCACCTGCATTGAATTGGCTCATTAGCACTGACCCCCCGCCCTCAATTGGTAAGGCAACTCCCATCTTTTCATGTGTTGTGTATTTATACCTCTCTACTGTATTTTCCACTCCATGCATCTGATGAAGTGGGTTTTAGCCCACAAAAGCTTATGCCCAAATACATTTGTTAGTCTCTAAGGTGCCACAAGGACTCCTCATGGTTTTTACAGCAACAGAGAATCCCTCCCATTGCTGTAGTGAGTGTCTACACTGAAGCGCTACAGCGGACTCAGCTGCGGCATTTCTAGTGAAGACATAGTCTCTTACAGCTCCTAGCACAAGGCTCTCATCATAGGGCGCTACTGTGACATAAATGATTATGCCTTGTGAATTAACAGCACTATAGATGTGACTTTATTAATTATAATCAATACTTTTGCAAACGTGAGAAACTAAAGTCACAAAATGGTTTGAGGATTGTGGTACCCGAACCATTTTTGACATATACTAGCCTTCTGCACAGATCGCACATGAGTTTCTTGTCTTTGTAATGGGGGTAGGAGCTTGCCTTTGGCAAGTAGCCAGGCCAGTAATGTGGCATTGTCAAAATTAAGATGTTTGTTCATTTTAACTCAAGGTGGGTAAACAGGTACACTGTCTGGCTGAAAAATAGCACAGTCCAGCCCATCATAAGTCAAGCATCTATCTGCAGGCAACAGTATTCAGTCATTCAGGCTTTGTTCAGAATCATACATTTCATTACATCATTACTTTTTCCATATATTTATGTCCCATATAACTGGTATCTTGCCCCGAGTGTTCATTCCGCAAATAGAGGTCGGTGTCCAGTAAGCACTGGTGTATTGGTGAACCACTGAGAAATGACCCTGGTTGTTTTATGTCATTAGCTTATTGAAATCTAAATAGCTTTATGGGGTCTTGCTATATGGAAAACTGGATTTGTTATAATAATAGAATAATAATAATAAGAAGAAATAATAAGAATAATAAGTTCTTAAAACATTGTCCAATAAAACCCCACTGGAGTTCATAGCATGATAGCACTCTACTTTTCACATAGGCAGTGTTTAAAGTCAAGTTGGGTTGTCACACTAAATAATTCCATATGGCTTCTTCATTTACCATTTATCATATCACTAGATGCTACATGTAGTTGCAGTAGCATTTACCAGAGTTGATTGATTTTTGAGCGGGTCATGGGTTCTCAGAAGTTGGATGATCTTGAAAACATTTATAGCATTCATCTTGCAAAACCAGAAACACCTTATTTGCAAGGACTGTTTACATAATGTACAACTGGAGGCAGAGGAGGGGGCTGTTTCGTGTGTGTATGTAACTTATCAAGAGCAGAAATTGAAATTGGGCTTTACTTCAAATTATTACATTTTATGGACTCGTTCAAAATATTTTTGTCTTCCAGGTAGTTTTCTTTTTAAGGGGAAGCCAAAAGTATTAATGTACGCTATCAAAACTAATGTAAAAGGGGGGTTGCCATTTTAATTGTTATTCTGAACCTTCAAAAATCAAGACTAAAGCACCTATAAAAACAGACAGTACATTCTATGCTTGGTATGGTCTCCGGCATCCTTTCAATCCTTCCTTTTCTTTTATACAGTTCTTTGAGGTTCCCTTTGACTCAAATATGAACAGGACAAAAAACAGACCGCTGGTGCGAGGACAGATCAGGTAAGGCTGCCCACACCTGTTCCCTGTAATGAGAAATGAACCTATTGTTCCTTTTATGTGTCTTCTCCCTTGGTCTGTTTAGATAAACAAATATTTCAATGTGCAGATAAAAGACTAAGAAAGAGATGCCACTCTTTGTGTTCTGATAACTCTGAAAGTTTGTAATAGTCCCATGAAGAGTTAGTCAGGATAATTAATTGTTTTTTTAAATATTAGATAGTGGTTATTGCACAATGGCCTTTGTAGATATGGTAATCAAAAGTTACCATCTGCATGTGTTTTGTGATGAGCCCATGCAATCTCTCTGACAAAAGCAAACTAGTGAGCTTTATTTAGAAATAAGCAGCTGATCCTAATTGTTGCTCCCTTACATGCTAAATAAAAATTGTGATTCCACCAATATCTATTGTTAAAGGAGTAGGAAATCCATCTAAATCTGTTGAGATGATTTAATATGGGGCTTTGTAAAATTACTAGTCCATCACTAGCCAAAGGACTAAGTCTACTAGCTAGTAATCAGTATGGAAGATTGTGGGGGGGAGGCGCAAGGCGGGAGAGGGTGGCATCAGTGAGGTACAGAGACTAATGCCCTGATGAGGAGTTCGACCTTCACACCCTACTGCTGAGAAGAGGGGAGGGTCTTGGAGTCCCTACCAGGGTGCTGTCCAGTCATATTGCTTTGACCTCTCTCATTTTAGTTTCAGACTAAGAAGTACATGGTAAATTTAAAGGGCGCTCTCTATGTTCTCAGTAGGAGCTGTTGAGTGCTGAGCACTTCTGAAAATCTGGCCCTTAGTTTATAAGCATCTTTCTCTTAAGAAGGAGCTATGGTTGAGAAAATGTTTATTTTGTAATGTCTGGATTGTTTATCATTGCTGTTTGCTGAACCCTCATTGTGTTGTCTCTAAGCATGGTATTCCAGAGCTGCTCATCCGATATACCCTAGGTACCACTGAAACAAGTACCTGATTACAAACGAAAAACTATGTTAAGATGGAGCTATGGTTGAAAGTATGTACCAGTCACTTAAGTTTAAAAAAAAAAAGTTACAGGGATGTTGTAGTTACCCCAAACTCATCATGTTGAATCTAAAGCACT
Organism: Lepidochelys olivacea; assembly: GCF_965140295.1. Lineage (NCBI taxonomy): Eukaryota > Metazoa > Chordata > Testudines > Cheloniidae > Lepidochelys > Lepidochelys olivacea. The sequence goes on from NC_140424.1 coordinate 21,268,795, forward strand.
TACCAGAGGGTCAGGATTCAGGCTTGCAATCAGACCAAACTCTATAATGTAAATCAAGTAGAAAGTCATCAGTTTACATGGTAGCCTTTGTTATGTTTTGTGCAATAAGTTCTCAGAAAGAGAGGAAAGAAACTAGCATACTTAATTAAATCTCTATTGAATTTTACTTAACCTTGTACTTTGGAAAGGAAGCAGCTTGAGCAGGAGTCACTCTGCAGCATACAACAAAATTGTGAGACATTCCAACAACCTTTTAACCAGCTTACCCGACCTCATTCACTGAGCAAAGTCCATTCCTACCATGGCCCCTGTACTAAGTGTGTTACCCTTGGAAGTGCTGATATTGCAGTGGGACTCTGGCACTTTCAAGGAACACTGCCATGCAGCACAGCACAACCCCATTAGTAGTGTGCACATTACAAGGGGAGACAGCAGACACTCAAAAAGCTATGAAACAGTACAAATATCTGACATTCAGATGTTGAATAGTGATGGACAAAAGATGGCTATCTTTAAAAAAAAACTTGTGTGTGACTTTTGCATCCTATGTTCCTTGTATTCTTCATGAGAGAACAGAATTCCCTCTTCTGAAACCAGAGCACGCCAAATGTAACATACAGTTTTGCAGAAGGGTTACATCTAATTGAACTTTACCTCTTAATTTGTAACAATAAACCCTCAGATTTTTAATTTTGAAAGAAATTTAGAATTTCTCCTTTTCATTAGTTCCTCTTTGTCCCCCTTTCCCTCTTGCAGTATTTTAATGATCTCATTTGTACATCATATATGCATTCATTTTATCATTTGAGAAAAAGTGAATGGAGCCCATTGCAAATTTGTAGAATGCCCATAGGGGGAGCTGCTAAAAGTTACCCATATAAAAACTCATATTATTCTTTGGTTGCTTTATAGAGTACAGCTTTGTTTTCCATTTGGTAAATCATAAAGCCAGAATAAAACTGAGATGGTGACTTTTTAAGAAAAGAATTTTATAACATGTTATCGTCTGCTTTCCATAAATACAAATAAAAATCTAGCATCCCATGGGGCTCCCGTTTGAAAAGAAACTTAAAGCAACCCTGATTTCTGTTTGCATGTCTGTTCTGTTTCTTGAGGACTGGGTTCCAAACTTTTTAAAAAACATTACACCTTATTTGCAAATTTAAAATGAAGCCCTCATTCATAAATGATTCAACAAACAATTTTAGTATAGCATTTCCATGATTTGTGCCAAGGATTATTTATAACAAAATTGCGTTTCCCCTTAGGGTTCTATGAACAGTTGGTCCTATTTATTTCTGTGTTTTATCCATCACCTTTGGAGGACTGGAAAAAAGTGATGGATGAAATTACAAGAAAATTGAGACAAAATAGTAAAGTGAACCCTAGGGCTAAATTCACTCTCATTGTAAATAGTTGGAGTGCTTCAACAAACTTGTTCTGATTAGTTCTGTAAAATGGTGCTAATTACGGATTCGTAAGTTTAGTTAATTTTATTTAAAAGCACATTTTACGGAATATTGTGATTAAGATGTCTGTCAAGCACAGAGTGAGCCAAATTTCACACCCACTATATACTAGTTCATCACCGCTCACTTACATCAGGTCTGTATTTGGCCCAGTAACTTGAAAAAAAGAGGAAAGCTTCCTTTCTTCATCCCAGTCATACTCAGTAGAGAGTTTTATATCACTCTGTATTAGCATTGCCTGTAATATTCCTGGACCCAAGTTAGCATAATTAGAAAACTTTTTTTTTTTTAATTCGTGATTTAGGGAGAGCAATTTGTTTTACAGGTTTCCAGCATCCTTAAATAAACTTCACTGTTGGTTGAGGGCATCACAGATTGGCAAAACCATATTTATCATACTTTAAACTTTCTTACCTTTCTTCTTTTTTCTTGAATATTCCCTTCCACCACAAAATGATAATGTTGGGGACCTCGTGTAATCACTCATCAATCTATGTACCTGACTGTCAACAGCTAATTTAAAGTTATTTAAAGTGTCACTTACCTTGAATGATGTTGACCTAATTCCCTGTAGACTTTGAGCATGCAGCCCTTGTATGAGATTGTTTCTTCAGTGGTGTAGCGGAGTAGAATAATCCAGTGGAAGCGATCCAACCATGTTATATTTTGCCACATATTCCCTAGTGTTCTTTGAACCTCGTTCTTTCCATGCCGGTAAAATAAAATTCTTAAGTGGTTATGCTAAAAACTAGTCAAAACAGACTAGGTCAGACAGAGATGGATACATTGTATTTAAAAGGCTGGTGTCTTGGCTCTGGGAATGGATCCAAAAGTTTTGGGTTTGTGCACTGAGTTCTTGCCCATATGCTTAAAATGTGTTTAAATCATTTTTAGTCTGGTTTTGACTTTCTTTGGTTGCTTTTACTCTGAAGCGTTCAGCATATGTTTTAATTCTCTTCTGTTCCAGTCACTTTAACTAACCCCTCATTGTGACATCTGAGTGCAAACTACTAACACAAGCTAGGCAGCAGTGATCAGTGATCTTCCAAAGTGTGCTTCAGTTCTGATCTGGAGGATTCCCTTTTAGGGATGAGAAGGTAGTTAAATCTGCATGGTCTGACTCGTGTGATCCTTGGGCTCTCTGCAAAGGCTCTCAAAAGTGGCTCCCAATTGGGATGGCAGCTTTGACATGGACATCTTCCCATGAGGAGCTATGCTGAGATTACCAACTTACTTTAGTGAGGCTACAGAACTCCGAAAACAATCCTCAATTCCTGCCAACTTGAGCAGGAATCAAACCGAAGCCTGAAAATGCTGTTCTCTTGAGCCATCCAGTCCCCAAATAAGCCGTTTGTATGCTGTGTATTTACTGTAAATGAGCTAATTTATGAAAGTACTTTTAGAAAATTGTTTAGTATATTAGAGAAATTATTACCTCAATGTCTCATTCTCCCTCATATTTTTCACTGTGATCTATTTGGGGTTTCCGTCCCACCTTTAGCCATAGCAGGTTAAGAAAAACTGGGGGAGGATTTTAATTGAACCTGTTTCTAACATTTTCCACCTTCCCTCTCTGCATGTTTAAAGTAATCTTACCCCCTGAGCTTCACTACCTTATACCCATTTACTTGTATGTCAGCTTTGCTTCTAAGATTTCATAGGGCCTACGCCTGAGCTCCTCCTACCGAGTTCTGAGTGCTTGCAATTCCCATATGTTTCAGTGAGAATTCTCAGCACTTCACAAGAGAGGGCCCTTGACAACAAGGTTGTTTTATGGAGTGCAGATAGTTTTCCATCATTATTCAGTCTATGCATGACTGGGAATAGGGTTTTTCTTTACCCTAAATTTGAAAATTGTATTACACTGATCAGAGTGTAAATTTGGGGTGAGGGGTATCCTGAAGGTTACAAATCATAGACCAGATAGTTCTGTAGAACAGTCTTCCTTGAATGGTGAGGGAGCTGTGCAGGTATGATCTTGGGAGAGTGAGTTTTGGAGGAAGAATCCTCCTTCATACTCACTGGAGCACCTGCAGAGGTTCATTGATGCCTGTGCTGTGAGATCACTGGCCTGGCCCTGCAGCCATCCAAACAGAACATGTGGTGATGCACGAAGCCCCTGCCGTGTCAGAGCCTATGCCATAGAGGGCACACGTGCATAATCTTTCACAAGCCCCAAACGCAGTCCCCCAGCCCCTTGCATAGAAAAACCACACTGATTCTGCTCCCAGGAGACATCTGCAAGAACTAGTTGGTGGATTTGCCCTCAAGGGTACGTCTACGTTGCTATAAATGACCTGCAACTGGCCTGTTTTAGCTGACTCGGGCTTGCGGGGCTCAGGCTGTGGGGCTATAAAATTGTAGTGTAGACATTCAGGCTGAGGCTGGGTCATCCTGTTGCAAAAATAACAAAAGTAGAACTGAATGCAGCTTGTCTCAAAGCACTATCCATCATCCTAGCCTGTCCACGTGTCGTCGTCCTCCCTATTCTGACCCCTCAAGTCCTGTTTGGAAACGGACTACTTAAAATCTTCTTCATACTTGGTTGCAGTGTTAAACTCATTGAGCGTATTTATGTTCCGCATTATAAAAACAGTTATTATTTTTCCTGCTGTGAATTGTGTTTATGTAATTGATGGGAAGAATTTCCACACACACACACACAAACCTTTGATTTCAATGAAATGGCAACAGCCATTCTTTTTAGTTTCCTGTTCAGTATGATTTATTCCATACTTTTTAAGACGATGGATTTGATTTTCTTGCAGATTAGTTTAAATAAATCTCTTACGCTAGCACCAGCAACTAGTGCTAGTCTAGTTTCCCTCTTCTAGGAAGACAAGCATCCTGATCCATTATAGTTGAAGGTGACTATCTTGACTTTCCTGCTACCACACATTTGTGTATATACTTTGTTAAATAGCAGCTGTTTTCATGCATTACAGTACAGTTAGACTAGCTATGCTAAGCACTCATAAAAAGTTAATACAGGAACACATTTCTCTAGAACAAATGTAGGTTTTCATCTCTAAATATCACTAAATCCTCTGTTCTGAATAATTTACTATTTCAGTAGTTCCTGGTTCTTTGTACACCTAACAGTGCTGGTACTTCAGGTTTTTGCAGCACCTACCATTACAGTGTCTTTGGCTTGGAGTTCTGTTTGAGGATAAGGGTGCAGATTCCATTGTGGGATTGGAGTGTTACTCTTCCCACCAGCTCCACCTTTAATTACATGGCTCTGCACCAGGCCATAGAGCACAGCACATGCTTGCTTCACAACATGGGTTTGGAGCAGGCTGGATTCTGCTGTAGGTCGGTGTGCACCCAGTGGTGAATGGTATAACTAAAGTTGTAGAATTGTCTCAAAAGGTTGGGAACAATTGACCTATCAGACAAGTAATAATTAACTTACTTTAATACAATTACTTAAAATATAATTGGAAGCTTCTCTGCAAAGAAAATTTGCAGTCTTGACCGTGGCTTTTTCATGTGTGTTTTAATAAACTCAAATTCTTGGCACTTAATTTGGCAGAAGACACTACTTAACCAACCCTGATAATGCCTCAGATATTTGCAGAAATGAATTAAATATTAATTCAGTTTGATAAATATATTTCCTGGGACTTTTATTACCCTCTCACTTTTACAGTGCACAAACAGCTACTTTCTGTATTTTGCCTTTTTCGTTCTTACAGCCATAATTAACTCTTGATAAGCAAAGAGTTTTCCACTTTTTGACGTGTGACTTGAGTGTCAATTCTGACCAGTGTAGCTCGTAAGCCCACAGCTTTGGAGAATCAAACAGAAAAAGACCCTGTGTCCTACCAGTCTGTCAGTGTAAATTGTTTGGGTTACATCATCCAAGAACAAACGTTACCATTTCTGAGCTGCTGCAAATACAAACATTTGCAATACATTTGCAAATATATAGGCTGGGGATTGCATAGACTGGTGGAACACTCCAATGGGTTAGATGTTCTGTATTTATTTAAGATTGTGCTGAGATCCAGGATTGGTAAAGCTCAGCAACACATCAAGCCCAATTCATCAATGTATGGCTTTTCACTGATTTGGTTGTCTGTGGCAGGCCTACTAACAGCTTAGCAAAACAAGAACATGCTGAAGAAATGTCATATGGGTTACAAACCTGTCTCTCCTGTAATTAATGTGTAATGAGAATGATTCTCTTCTCATTAACTCTGGTGTAAACCAGGAGTAACTCTGTTGAAGTCAATGGAATCACACTGGTGTATGTGAGAGAAGTTTATGACCTTGGTTTACACTGAAACCTGCACCAAGGATTTAGCAATCCGCTATCTTAAACCAGCATTTTAAAGTTTCCTCGAGGTTTCAGTACAATTTTGGTTCCCATTTAAAGCTTAAACCTTTACTTAAATGGCTGATTGTTCTGGTGCCTTGGGTGGTCATTTCAGGCAGGTTTCACTGTATTTAAAACAAAAGTTAAAACAAAAACCTCCATAAATCTGTAATTCTTCAGAAATAATCATTATAGGAGATCAGATGCTTATTTCCCTCTGGAAAACATTCCAGTGTTTTGCTTAGAAAATACTTGATTTTAAAGGGACGGCCCTGAGATCTTTGTAAGTGATAAAAATGTTACTTTTTTCGGTGGGAGGTTTTTTTGTCTTGTTTAAACAGAGCACAATTCAAAGCAGACACCACCACGGCAACCTTTTCAAGCAACTTTTATCCTGCCTGTATGCAAGCTTTTTTATTATTATTTGAAAACAAGTAAGTGCATTTTTCCCCTGCTGGGTTCCTTTTCTTTCCCATGTTCTTCAGAAGACGGGGAAGTTGGCATTGGCTACATTTGGTAAATAAGGAATAAAAAAGGCAGCTTTATATTTTTGACATGTCCAATTACTTGTAAAAATGTAGCCCATGCATTCTAAGCAGCGGGGCTCTTTCTCCCCCCCCCTTAATTCTTTCCATAGCCATGTCATGGGGGGGATGGGGAGAACCTCAGGGCTAAAATACAGTTTAATGAGAATAAAACCCACATCAAAGGGTGGACTAATGGAATGATATAATGCTTGCTGTGTCACTTTCCCAAAGGGACTATGGATGACAGTACTTATATTTCAATTATCTATTCACTGTGTGCATAAGATGTTGATTAAATGATTCTAAGGCACTAGAGTCCTTTTGTAGCATTCACAGAAAAACGTTGATTCTGCACATTATCCTTAGATCAAAATGTATATTAGCAAGAAATTGTATATTAATACCTCCATATATATTTTGTTTCTCAGAGCAATTAAAACTTTTTATTAACACCAGCATTACATTCACTTTCATTTTGGTTAAAATGAAGACTGCAGAAGTTACTAGCTATTCAGCTTGTTCCTTCAGCTCACTCCTGCTGTCTGAAAATAATTCTGCAAAAGCTCAATAGAGACATTCCTTTGTAGGCAGCTTTCTGTTTGTTAAATATAAATCCTGCGGAAACACTTGACCCCTCACGACTTGCTGCTTTTCAGTTCAGCTGTGGGGCCTTTACCACCGAATTATTTATCAGAATCTTTAATTGCATGTGGGACAGTTGATAAATTTGAGTACATTGTACATCGCATCACGTTAGGAAACATCCCAGATGCTCATGTATAAACCAGAAGTCACGGTGCATTTGGCTAAATAGCAGCTCCATCTGCTTGTGAGGAACACTACAGAGAAGCGATATGGACTCCTAATGGAGTTGTTTTATCCTCCCATGTCAGTGCCACACCAGGGGGTAGAACACAGTTAACTTGAAGGAGCCAAACCATTGTATACTAATTCTTCTGATTTTGTGTTCGATATGAACGGGCCTTTTGGAACACTCTGGTCTGAGCTGTTCAATTTTTAAAAACTAACTTGTGGCAAACAGTTGACTTTGCTTCAGAGACAGTTGTTGAAATGGATTTTCACAATCCATCCATTATGGCTCATAAAAAAACAAGCAAATGTTGTAAAGCCCAATATCACATCTTGTCCAGAGATGTTTCCTTCTGACCCCCCTTTACTGAGTGTCTCAAACATTTCAGATCCATGTTTGTAAATTTTGGCTTAACGCAATCAAACCCCTAACACTTTATTCCCTTTTAATAGTATTGAACCTTATCTGGTCTAACCACAACAGCACCATTATTCAACATGTACCCAGTGTTCCAAGAAATGTCACTCCTCAACAAGTCCATTACAGCGCTGCCTGTGATCGTAAGCTGTTATACTTTGAATTCTGTTTACAGTAAGTCATGTTAAAAGTTCATTTCTTCTATAAAGGACAGAGTTTATCCAGTCTTTAAACAAGGTATACCTTACACATTATCAACTTGGCAAGTCAGATAGCAGGGGGGTTTCTTATACTTTAATTAGCTTTTGCTGGCATAGTCCGTTCTTCTCAGTCTTTATAACTAGAGAGGCCGCATTCCTGAGGTTAAGATATGCAAAGAGCCTGTCTCACATTTTATGTGAAACTACTTGATAAGGACATAGAATCACATGGAATATTTTGTTATAAACCAAAGAGTAAATAGATGCAATCCACAGTAATTCTCACTGAGGTAGCTGCAGGACGATAGGACATTATATAGTCATGTGCTGTGGTGTTGGATGTTCATTGTTTTGTTGTTGTATTTCTTCAAATTAGTCAAATATAGCTCTAGATGCCAATCCTATGCTGTGGACACCTACCTGAAAGGTTAAAACATACCAAATAATACATAAGGTTGGTCATAAATATAACTACCCCCCAGCCCTCACTTCATTCCTTGAGTGACAGCCTGAAAAAACAAAGTAAAATTTGGGACTATTGCCTCAGTACACTGCTCATAGTGCAGTACTCTGGTGTTTTGTGTGTATCTTAGCGGTCACATTTTAGAGGATGTTTGTAACTTGCCCCCCACTCTACGTTTGGTCACTTCTTACAGAGATGAGAAGTTTTTGCTGTTGTTTCTCAGAAGTCTTGCATGTTTAATTTTGGGTTTGTAGAAGAGGAGCTGCTAGTTCAGATCTGTTAATATTAGCACTGAAAGAACTGTTGAAATGGTTCTTGCTTTGTGATGCTGGAACCGAGTCTGGCATCTCTCAAGTCATTTGACTTTGTCCATCCCCACACTGATTGCAGCAAATGTTCTAAGCACTTTTGCAGGGAACAGTTTCAGGGTCCTTTTCCATTTTGTGTGTGTGTGAGCTCATGTCACTCCTGCTTCTGTCTAGCTTATGCTCAGAAGCCCCTTTCCTTCTTTCATAGACACCCAGTAGTGGTGTCTCCAAGATAATTGTCTGTTCACCCAGCTCCACTGTTCTTAAGTCAAAGTGTGTTTCACACAGGTAAAAAGTAGAGAAAATCACAATCAAAACAGCATCACAGATTATAAACACAGCTAGGTTAATCAATGCAGAAAGCATAGGCTGTGGGTTTAAATACAAAGACTATTGTACCATACACAGGAGAAAGTTCTCTGTCTCAATCAGCTGCTGCTAGTCTGTCTTTCACTGTCCCAAAACCCATGAATGAGTCTCAAAAGCTAAAAAAAAAAAATCTCCCTCTACCAAAATGGATTATTTTACTATATAGGAAAAACAGGTTCCTTTATCATCTCATTTCTCTGCACCCCATATCCAAGGAACAGGGACGATTTCCACACTCATCTTATCATGGATTGTGTCTAATGCATACTGTCCTACCGAAAGTAACTTAATCAAGGCCACAAAAAGAGAATCGGTACCATAGTTAGCTTTAAAAATCAATAGTTTATCCTGTGTTCAATCCTCTAAACCATATCTCTTTCCATTTTTTGATGACTTTAAGACTTTTCTTTCTTTTTTCTGCGGCTGTATTCTAAATTTCATATACTCTCAAGGCAAGTCTGCATTACAGCATATTATCATTTTGGAACTCAACTGTGAACAACTGTGTTAGATAACACAGTATTGGCATACCATAGGGGTACCTGACATAACATGCTGAACATGATTTGTCCTGGTCTACTCTGATTAGTAAATCATAGTCAGCATCATGTTATCTAACATGTTCAGACGTGATAATTTTATAATATAAACAACTCCTATCATGATACGACTAGAAAAATAGAACTCACTTTATTCATCCTCACTACCTGCCTTTTGCTTGACTAATCCCTACCTATATCTTTCCCAGGGATGATATTTTAATCTAAGCCTGCTCTTGATTATCTGTGGGGATGCTGGTTTGACTATCTCCCTTTAGTAATAACTTTTACATAAATTTTTATCCTAATCTATATTTATTTACATAATGCCTTTCATCCCAAGAGAATCAGCACTAGGGGGGAGCATGGCTGCTATTTAATAACACTGCACAATACTGTAAGATAAGAAATGAAGAGTATCCACTAGAAATTGAAGTGGGGATTTAGGTAGGCAAAATGTAGCTTCCTTGCATTGTAATTTGACTGTTCATTTGCTCTTACGGCTAATAATGTCTAGAGTCTAGCTTTCCCTTGGACTATTGCTCCTGCCATCCTCTGATACAGTGAATAATTCCTTTCCGTCATTGTTATTGGTCTCTTGAAAGGATTTATAGTTTCTGGTCTTATTCCTATTAAATCTGCTAATGGCTGGCCAACTTTTCTGCTGATATTTTTTAGAAAAAAAATTGATAAATATTTTGCACTGCGAAATTCTCCATCCTGATCAGCCTAATGCAACTTCATCCATTGCTTTCTAAGGGCATCCACTGTGGAGGCCTCTGTGGAAGTGTGTGTTGAAGAGATTAATGGATAAGAACCAACTCGAGAGGGGAAGGTTGCTATGTTGGGAGGAAATATTACCCATTTCAGTGTTTGTCATCTTGCACTGGTTTTTAAGTGAATAGAGGATTGAGATTTTAAAGTAAAATAAGTGGATCATTTAGTTGCCAGTTTTATTAGATTATAAACCACGATTTAGTTTAAATATTATGGGGGGCATTTTTCAAATTTACTGTAGGTTTGATTTGTAAGCACTTAAAAAAAATTTAAATTTTTCTGACTGCAGGGGAGCTGCGAATATTATTCACCCTATCACTCCTCTCTATCTATCAAAGACATATAACTAGGAGCATGTTAACCATCTGCAGAATTGGTAAGAATTGTTATGATTAGCATTATGGTGTGTATAGCAAATGTAATAAGAACATAAACATTTTATAAGTATAGATCTTTTTTTATTTTTAATGTTGTCTTTTAAATAAAGTGACAAGGCCATTTGCAGTTTCTGTTTTATCACAAAGGACAGCTAGCATAAGGAAGTTAATTTATCTGAATATAAGAACAGCCATACTGGGTCAGATCAGTGGTCCATCTAACCCAATATCCTGTCTTTTGGCAGTGGCCAGTGCCATATGCTTCAGAGGGAATGAACAGAACAGGGTAATTTCGAGTGAGCAATCCCCTGTTGTACACTCCCAGTTTCTGGCATTTGGAGGTGTAGGGTCACCCCAAGCATGGAGTCGTGTCCCTGACTATCTTGGCTAATAGCCATTGATGGGCCGATCCTCCATGAACTCATCTAACTCTTTTTTTGAACCCAGTTATACTTTTGGCCTTCAGAACATCTTATGTCAATGAGTTCCACAGGTGGACTGTGCATTGTGTGAAGAATTACTTCTTTTTGTTTAAGTGTGCTGCTTTTTAATTTCATTGGGTGACCCCTTGTTCTTGTGTTGTGTTATCTGCCTTAGTATGATACAAGTGCAAGTAATTGTAAGTTAATATAAGTAAACCAAGTCTCTTCAGAGTTTCTCAGTAGTAACTTCATTCCAAACCTGTGGTCACTATGATCCCAATCCTGCAGGCTGATCCACTACCCATGCAGAATCCCATTGGCTCAGAAATGACACACAAAGTGTACTTGTTCCTAAGGCCAGATCCTGACATCATTGTACCAGTGTAACTCCATATAAAAGGAGAGCAGGATCAGAGCTATAGTATAAAGCTTTAGATTAAAAGAGCCAGTCCACCCCGGACTCCAATTTTCACTCCCTCGTAATTTTATTTTCTGTTGAAATCCCTCTGCTTTGTCTCATCCTAAACCTAACGTCTTTGTGGAAATCAGCAAAATCGATGAAGCCAATTTTGAGTAATGCATGCATGAAAAAGAAAGATGTGTCCCTTTTAGAATGAAATGTCTCTTTCAACCTAGACTTGTTAGTTTATGATAGTTTTAAAGTCACTGGCTCTGGCAAGGGAGACAGAACATCTGCAGCTCAGATTCTTTAGGATCTGGAGAAGCTAATTGCCTCCAATTTGGTTAAAATACAGTGTCAATTACAACTTTTAAACAACAGCTATATACTGTCATGACAGGAAGGTTTGGATTCCATGCATGGGTTATTTCCTCATTGGGAGAGAAATGAATTGACACAGACACAGCATATTTTACCCTACTCTATATTTATTTACAATAAATACACTTTTGAACACATACATAGCAAAGTCAGAGTGCAGTTTCCAACTGAGAGCCGCAACTCAAGAAAGCAACTCTTTATCAAAAAGAAAAGGAGTACTTGTGGCACCTTAGAGACGAACCAATTTATTTGAGCATGAGCTTTCGTGAGCTACAGCTCACTTCATCGGATGCATACCGTGGAAACTGCAGCAGACTTTATATACACACACAGAGATCATGAAACAATACCTCCTCCCACCCCACTGTCCTGCTGGTAATAGCTTATCTAAAGTGATCATCAAGTTGGCCCAACTTGATGATCACTTTAGATAAGCTATTACCAGCAGGACAGTGGGGTGGGAGGAGGTATTGTTTCATGATCTCTGTGTGTGTATATAAAGTCTGCTGCAGTTTCCACGGTATGCATCCGATGAAGTGAGCTGTAGCTCACGAAAGCTCATGCTCAAATAAATTGGTTCGTCTCTAAGGTGCCACAAGTACTCCTTTTCTTTTTGCGAATACAGACTAACACGGCTGTTACTCTGAACTCTATATCAGTTTCCACCCAGACTTGTATGTTTACCATTGCAAGACTCTGTGTTCACCATACTCTCAACATATTAAATCCTTTGTAATATCCAGGTGCCACTCAATATCAGATTCCCCCTTTCCTGGTGGGACGGTCTAGGTGTCAATCAAAAACACTTCCAGGTTGGTGCTGATGAGACTGGGCTTACTCTACGCAAAAGAAGGTAATGCTGGCTCAAAAGGGACCCCTTCCTAAATCCTTGCATTTCAAAGCAACTTCTTTTGAGACAATCGGGGCTGTAAACTCCTTGTCAGGAGAGACAATATTATAATGGTGGTCTAAATTCCTCATTTAAGTGTCTTTAAGCGCTGGACCATTAACTCAATTCATTAGGGCATTCGTACCACAGTGTTTTTTATACTCCTTTTGCAGATAGATCCTCCTCCCGCCTCCTCCCATTTCAAACTTAATTTATTTATTACAGATCATTTTTCAGATCTTCATCATATCAATATTTTTACTTTTTGAAGTGCTTACAAACAGGTTTTAAATTATTACCAAACCCTTCAAATGTAGTGGGTTCTGTTATCTGAAAGCTAAGATCACAAAAATCCAATCAACAATATACCAAGCAGAAGTCCATTTAACCTTGTTAAGGAGCACAGGTAAACCCCGATCTACGTTACAGATTCCAGTAGTGTTGCAGCTAGATAAGGGGATGATGATACTGTACCAGGTCTTGTTCAGATTGGGCCTAGAACATTCCCAACATATCCTTCGTGATGAGATTCTAAACCAAAATCCATGTGGCTTGCAAACATTGAGAGTAACGGAGATCTAAGTGATGAGATATTGATGGCATGATACTGCTTCTTTTACATTTGAAGTGGAAGTTAAATAATTCATAGAAGGCATTGACACGTCTCTGCTATATTTTAACCCCTCCCAAAAGACCTTCTCTAAAGCTTCAGGCGTGAATGACAGAAAAATGCATGTTCTGATGCCCTGAGTTGATGGGGAAGTGAAAGGGCTGGGGGAGGGTGAAGGGGGTTGAGTTCTCAATTAGAACTGTAATTTAGTTTTACATTTTAGTTTTAAAATAAATCATCTTCCAGCCCTCATCATGAGTCAAGAACCTTTTTGCATGATTGAGTGAGGGAGAATAAATGAATATCTATTAGGATTTTTTCCCCAACTCTATACCATTTTTCTTTTTCCTTAAAATAGTGCCATTTTAGCTCATTGATAGATACTGTTTAGTTTAATGAAATTCCGGTTCTTTGCAACATCAGACCCCAATCAGCAGCTTTTCACATCTTTCATAATATAAAATTGCACTCTGGCTATGGAAGGTGACATTAAAAGTGAGAGAGCAGCTTCTCCATGTTTAGTAGAGCTTGTGATTGATATTGCATAAGATATACATAAGCAACAGTATCAGTGAAGAAAAGTGTTCTCCCAGCAATAAATCCATTCTTCTGAAGCTAAAAGCTATTTTTTCCTTTTAATTAGGAAGAAATATCTCTCGTTAGAGACTAACCAAATCTCTGATTAAAAATTGTAATTGAATGTAAAAACATTTTGTCATTCTTTATGCATGTAAGTGTTTTATAGGGAAGATATGCTGTGTAACTGTACTAAATGAAAGGCATAACGCTTAATTGTTTAACCACTGATTTAAAACATCAAATTTGTGTGTGGATAGCTTTACATCAGTCATAAGCTAACTGTCAGGCTCTTATATTTCAGAACATACATGTCCGTAACAAAAGTTAGAAATTTAAAAAAAACCATCAGTGATAGAGAGCTACTGGTCCGGGGAATGTTATTCCAGTTTGTTTCCCTTATTTAGTATTATTATTGCTGTATTACTTTTCCAGTTTGCCAATGTTCATGGATATGGTTTTTATTACTAAAGCTATAAATACTACAGTTTGAAAGGATTTATGCAGAAAGTTGAATGTACTTTCAGCATCGGTGGATTGCCATAATTCAATTGTCTTTGGTGGTTACTGATTGGTTTTGAATGCTCTCTTCGTTACTTTGAGTTCAGAAGTTACACAGGCGCTTTCTTGGCCTTCCATAAAAACCCTTTCAAGGTGACATGGTGCTGCTTAGAAGGAAAAGCCTGCAACTTACGGCAAGACCTATTTTCTACAGCGTTCTGAGCAGTCTTCTACAACCAGCTTCACCGACTTTATGCCACCCAGGGATTCAGCTGTCCCAGAGAAATACCCAGCTGACACTTGAGGGTAGTTTTCCAGTTGGAAAGCTGGGCCACGGATCCATGTCAACACACTTCAGGGCATCAGGGAGGTGGGTGGATTTTCCTCCCCATTATCTAACTTGTCCAAGCAGGAAGAGTTCTCCTTATTGTACCTATGTTATTGCAACTGCTTTGCCCCTAAGATCCTCAGACTTCTGCTTTTCTCTCCTTAGTGGGATTGGCCAGGGGAAGCTTTTCTGAAAGTTCAGGGCCTTCCTTCATTTACTTAGCTGATCTCCAAAACAGGCCTGTTTGCTAGACAAAGCATCTTGCAGCTGCTAGGGGATTACCCTGAACAAGCCGTGAACCAAGTTTGGGAACCCCTGTAATAGCACATGGGTGAGCCCAGGAAAAACATAGGATGGGTGGCTACCCGAGGCCAGCCATGCACTTCTGAACAGTATTTTCTAGGGCTGTCAATTAATCACGGTTAACTCGTGAGATTAACTCAAAAAAATAAATCATGATTAACCTCAGTTTTAATTGCACTATTAAACAACAGAATACCAATTGAAATTTATTAAATATTTTGAATGTTTTTCTACATTTTCATATATACTGTAGTCTGTGTTGTAATTGAAATCCGTGTATATTATTTTTATTACAAATATTTGCACTAAAAATGATAAAAGAAATAGTATTTTTCAATTTACCTCATACAAGTGCTGTAGTGCAATTTCTTTATTGTGAAAGTGCAAGTTACAAATGTAGATTTTTTTGTTACATAACTGCACTCAAAAACAAAACAATGTAAAACTTCAGAGCCTACAAGTCCACTCAGTCCTACTTCTTGTTCAGCCAACCGCTAAGATAAATAAGTTTGTTTATATTTACAAGAGATAATGCTGCTCTCTTCTTATTTACAATGTCAACAGAAAGTGAGAAACAAGCATTTGCATGGCACTTTTGTAGCTGGCATTGCAAGGTATCTACGTGCCAGATATGCTTAACATCCGTATGCCCCTTCATGCTTCAGCCACCATTCGAGAGGCCATGCTTCCATGCTGATAAAGCTCATTTTAAAAAAAAATGCGTGAATTAAATTTGTGACTGAACTCCTTGGGAGAGAATAGTATGTCTCCTGCTCTGTTTTACCCGCATTCTGCCATATAGTTCATGTTATAGCAGTCTCGGATGATGACCAACACATGTTGTTCATTTTGAGAACACTTTCACTGCAGATTTGACAAAATGCAAAGAAGGTACCAATGTAAGATTTCTAAAGATAGCTACAGCACTCGACCCAAGGTTTAAGACTCTGAAGTGCCTTCCAAACTCTGATTGAGACAGGCTTTCAGAAGAGTGGAGCATCCTTTCAGAAGTCTTAAAAGAGCAACATTCCAATACGCAAACTGCAGAACCCGAACCATCAAAAAAGAAAATTAACCATCTGCTGGTGGCATCTTACTCAGATAATTAAAATAAACTTGTCAGTCCGCAGTGTTTTGGATTGTTATTGAGCAGAACCTGTCATCAGCATGGACACATGTCCCCTGGAATGGTGGTTGAAGCATGAAGGGACATACGAATCTTTAGCGCATCTGACACGTAAATATCTTGCGACAACGGCTACAATGGTGCCATGAGAACGCCTGTTCTCACTTTCAGGTGGCATTGTAAACAAGAAGCGGGCAGCATTATCTCCTGCAAATGTAAACAAACTTGTTTGTCTGAGTGACTGGCTGAACAAGAGGTAGGACTGGGTGGACTTGTAAGCTGTAAAGTTTCACATTGTTTTATTTTTGAATGCAGTTATTTTTTGTACATAATTCTACATTTGTAAGTTCAACTTTCATTATAAAGTGATTGCACTACAGTACTTGTACTAGGTGAATTGAAAAATACTATTTCTTTTGTTTTTTTACAGTGCAAATACTTGTAATCAAAAATAAATATAAAGTGAGCACTGTACACTTTGTATTTTGTGTTGTAACTGAAATCAATATAATTGAAATTATAGAAAACATCCAGAAATATTTAAATAAATGGTATTCTATTATTGTTTAACAGTGCGATTAATAGTGATACTTTTTTTAATCATTTGACAGCCCTAGTGTTTTCTGATACAGACAGCATAAAAGAAGAAAATGGGCTGGTGAAGTTTATTTATGAAATCTGAATTAATTGAAGTTTTAAAGTAGACTTCATGCTTGGCACTTCTGTCTCAGAAATTAATACAAGAATATAATGGGGAAATGACTGGTAGTGTTAAGGATCACACTTCCTGTTCTTTTTCTTTCTCTAACTTGTTCAGGGCTTCCACCATTTCCAGACAGCTTGTTGTTGGAAGATTTTAGACTGGGCCTCTTTTTATTACAATAAATTGTTTTGACAGTCTCATATGCAGATGAAATTCTCATCTAGAGTAGCAATATTGAGATTAATCTAAGACATCAATCTCACCTTTATTGTCTCAATATCCTTTACCTGTCAGTATAGAACACTATGAACTCAATGCTAATTTAGCATTGTTTCTGTGGATAGCAGTGAACAAATTATAGCTCTGAGGGAAATAAATATGTCATTGTTGATGAGCCTGTATCTCAAATGAATAAAGCAGAAAACTCTTCAGATGAAACTAAGCCATGTTTTTTGGTCTGGCAAAAAGCATGCAACATTATAATTTAATTATGAATTAGGTATGGTTTGTAGTGGGGAGGCTATTTGGCATCATTAAAGGGTTTGTGCAGAGGAAAATGAAGGTCTGACTTTTTGGCTTCTTTTTGATATATGAAGAAGGCTTGATAGGTGGTTCTTCAAGTAAACACAGCCATGTGTTTCATGTAGGTGTGCATGTGCCCAGCACACAGAAGCCGCAGAACTTTGCCTAGCAGTACCTGTAGGGGCGACGCTTGTGTCCTGTGGCCCTAGCCCATGCCCCTGCCTTAGATATATATATATATATATATATATATCGGAGCAGTGCCTTCCCAAACCCCTCTGTTCTTTCTGACCGCCCATGGCTAGAGTCAGAGCTTGGTGTGGGGTTTTCACCTCATGTTTTCAGTGTCAGATTTCTGGGAATTTTTTGTTTTCCTCTAGATAACAGTTATCTGGAGCCAGGAGTGGGGCTGCAGCTCTTTGGGGGGGAGGGGCGGACAGTGGAAAGAGGGCCATGGCTGGGGCTGAGAGCAGGGACGACGAAGGAGCTGTGGCCAGGGATCGA
The DNA here is from genome assembly GCF_965140295.1 of Lepidochelys olivacea. NCBI lineage: Eukaryota > Metazoa > Chordata > Testudines > Cheloniidae > Lepidochelys > Lepidochelys olivacea. Next base: position 21,286,638 of record NC_140424.1, read on the forward strand.
GGCTGGGGTGGCGGCAGGAGCAGAGCCTCCGCCAGGCTGCGTTGGGGGCCAGCAGGTGGATCTGTGGCCAGATGCGGCTCCACTCCCAGCCCCACCCCAGCCTCGGCCCCAGGCCAGGATCAGAGCCACGGCCAACAGCCAAGGCTGGGGGCAGGGGCAGGCCCAGGAGCAGATCTGCGCTGAGGCTGGGGATGGGAGCCGGGGACACAACTGTGGGCAGAACCAGAGCAGAGCTGGGGGCAGTAAGGGACTAGGTGACGCTCCCTCCACACACGCCCCCCCCTCCAGGGGCTGGCCCAAGGTTCCTCCATGCCCCCCTAGGGGGAGCATGTCCCACAGTTTGGGGACCTCTGTTCTAAGAGGAGTGCTGAACGGCTCTCTACTCCTTCCAGCACACAGGATGGAGCGGGGCCATCTAACTCGCAAGTACTACTCCAAAAATAGCCACAGTCCATATAGTTGAGTCCAGTTCAAGCCATGGGGCATCTGTTGAATCCGGTACAGATGACATCGGCAACAGGGCCAACTGTCTGCATACTGATGGCATATCAGGCAGCTTCAGGCTCCTTGCCTGTCAGTCCCTGACTCTGCACTAGTTCAGAATTTTCCAGTGCCATGTTTTCTACTGCTTCATCCCTCCATTGTGCCCTTGGCACCTTCTGGATTGTGTCACAGAGCATATGGCCGCTATCTTAGGCATCCAGGCTGAATTTCTGCAGGAGAATACGCATAAGCTGTTGGATATTCTCCAACCATCAGCTCCAGGGAGAGTAGCCCTCTTGATAAATGAGGCCCTCTTGGAGCCTGCCAAGGCCTTCTGGAATACTCCTGTTTTGTTGCCTCCCATGGCAAAGCACGCAGAGAAGCAGTATGTTGTTGCCATTCAGGGTTTTGAGGGTTTCTACTCCCATCCAGCCTCTAACTCTCTTGTGCTAACTGCAGCACATGACAGGGCATAACGGAAGGAATAAATCCACACCTACAGACAAAGGGTCCAAAAGGATGGACTTGACTGGGAAGCTGATTTATACCACCTCTTCCATGCAGATGTGCATCATGAACCAGCAGCCATTCCTCTCTAAATATGACTTTGTTAATTGGGTGGCCATGTCTAAGTTCAAAGACAAGTTGTCAGAAGCCTCTACGGAAGAGTTTAAGGCGTTCATTGCAGAACACTGTATGGTAGCTAAAATCAACTCTGGATGTGACAGATGCCTTGGGCAGAATTATGACATCAGCTGTGACCATGAGGAGGGCCACATGGCTGCAAAATTCAGACATTGTGCCTGATTTGCAGCAGACCATTGAGGACTTACCTTTAGATGGTCGGGTTTTGTTTTCAGAAAAGATTGGCAAGACCCTGCACTCTAGTAAGGATTTCCGAGCTACTTTGTGTTCCTTGGCAGTTTATACTCTGTCTGCACAGAGACACCACTGTAGCCGTGAGCCGCAACACCAGCAATACCGCTTGCAGCATTCTTTGTGTCGTCCTCCTTTCTTGTAAGGCAGCAGGGCTCCCCCCAGGAAAGGGGCATAGATCCCAGAGGCGAAGGCCCTCTGATTCCGGATGCAGCCAGCTGGCTCGTTCTCTCAGCATCCAGCCAGCATCCATTTTGATTTGCGTGTCCAGGGCATCAGTGATGTCTCCATTTTTGTTCCCCAGGGGTGGGCTGGCTTGTTTTTACTGAGTTTGGGACTCTGTTACTACAGAAAGCTGGGTCCCAAGCACTGTCTGATCAGTTTATGCCAGACCGCTCCTCTCCATCCCTCATCCCTCTTCAGGGACCTCTCTCACAAGATACTTCTCCTCGAGCAGGTTCAGTCTCTACTGGCCTTGGGGGCTGTATAGGAGATCTCTCTGCAGTATCGGGGACAGGGATTGTCCTCCCAGTATTTCCTGGTTCCTAAACCTAAGAGAGGGTTGAGTCCTATCCTTGACCTCTGCATCTCAACACATACATCAGACACATGATATTCTGGATGGTCATCCTAGCAACTGTCCTTCCCATGCTCAATCACGATGACTGGTTTGCTCCCTAGACCTTCAGTATGCTTATTTCTACACAGGTTTCAAAGTAAAAAGAAAAGGAGTACTTGTGGCACCTTTAGAGACTAACCAATTTATTTGAGCATAAGCTTGATGAAGTGAGCTGTAGCTCACGAAAGCTTATGCTCAAATAAATTGGTTAGTCTCTAAGGTGCCACAAGTCCTCCTTTTCTTATTTCTACACAGTAATTCTCCCAACTCACAGGTTTCTTCAGTTTGTCACAGTGGATCGGCACTATCACTACACCATGCTCCCTTTTGATCTTTCTCCCTCTCCCTGGCTTTTTACCAATGAATAGTTGTAGTGACAGCATACATCATGAAAGCAGGAATCCATATCCTCCCTTATCTTGACAACTGGTTACTGAGGAACAAATCCAGAGAAGAAGTCCTCTTTTGTGTTCAGTTCACGCTATGCTTACTTGACTGTGTCTAGGTCTTATCCTAAACAGCAGAAAGTCAACACTGGTCCCAACTCCAAGAAGCAAATTCACTGAGGCCCTGATAGACTGTACAAATTCCAGAGTGTTTCTGCCAACTGACCAGTTTCCACACAATTCACCTCCCATGTCTGGAACTGCAGTCTCAACCCTCAACCACAGCCCAAGTCCTCTTCAGTGGCTGAAGTTGATTTATCATCCGAATCATCATACTTTGGACAGTCTGGTCCAACTTCCTTTGCCAATCTTGAACTGCATACAGTGGTGGACAGTTCAGGGCAATGTGTCCTGGGCATTCCCTTTGCTCAGTCCCCACCGTCCAGGACTGTTGTCAACAGTGCCTCCTTAATAGGTTGGGGAGTTCATCTGGAGTCACTGAAAGTTCAAGTCCTGTGGTCAGAACTGGAAGCTTCTCTGGATATCAGTGTCCTGGAGCTTCATGCCATAATGCCTGTCAGGCCATGCAGGATCATATCAGGGACTCACTGGTGCACATCCTTACCAACAATACCCATGCAATGTATTATGGGAACAGGTCACGGGGGTGGGATGGGGAAGCACACTCCAACATGCTGTTATCAGGAAGTGATCAGGCTCTGGTAGTTTTACATCAGGGAAAACATTTCCCCCATGGATGATCACTTACCTGGGATCCAGAATCACCTGGCAGATCACCTCAGCAGAAATTTCTCCCGGAATCACATGTGGTCCCAGCATCCTGTGCTGTCTTTGCAGTTTGGGGCATTCTGACCGTTGACCTGATCTCCACAAGAGACAAGAAATGCTGTCTGTTTTGCTGTTGAGGGGGTCTCAGACTGGGCTCTCTGACTAATCCTTTTCACCTGAGCTGGGAATTTGGCACTCTTGGGTGCTCTTCCTCCAATTCCAATCATCCTTCAGGTCATTCTCAAGCTGAAATTGGATCATGCCAAGCTCATTCGCATTGCTCCAGTGTAGCCAAGACAGTGTTGGTTCTTCGACCTCCTCGCTTTATCGGTTCAGTCTCCCATATTCCTTCCTCTTCACCCTGGCTCCTGGCTCAGCATCACAGTCAGATTTTTCATCCAGGACTCAGCTCCCTGCATTGCACAGCGTGGGTACTGCTTGGTTAGATGAGAAGGAATAATGTTTGTAGGTGGTGTGGCAAATCTTGCTTAACAGTAGAAAGCCTTCCACAAGCACAGCATATTTGGCCAAATGGAAGCAGTTCTTGTTGTGGTTGTTAGCCCCGGGAGTTCAATCAAAGATGGTTTGTATGAAGGACATCTTGCAGTACCTGTTACGCCTTCACTCTTCTGGTTTTGCACTTAGTTAATTGAGAGTGCACCTGGTGGCGATTTCGGTGTTTCATCTACCCATCCATGGGAAGTCAGTATTTTCAAACTCCATGGTAGTGAGCTTCTTGAAAGGAATGACTCATTTCCACCTGCCTGTAAAAGTACCAGTTTCTTTGTGGGGCCTTGATGTTGTCTTAGCAGCTCTTATGGGACCTCCAGTTCGAGTCTCTGTCAACTTCTTCATTCTCCCATCTGTGTCAGACAACTGCTTTCCTTGTGGCAATAACATCTACAAGAAGAATGTGTGAGTTGCAGGCTTTGATGGAAGAGCCTCCTTACATGCAATTTTCCAAAAACAAAGTAACCTTGCAGTTACACCCTAATGTTTTATCCAAAGTGGCTTCTCAATTTCATTGGAACCAAATTATATTTCTACCAATATTCTTTAAACTGCATTGAACCTCAGATGAGCAGCATTTTGGCAAGTTGGATGTTAGGTAGTGTTTGGCTTTTCATCTGGATAAAACTAATCCTTTCTATTCTTCATCTCATATGTTTGTTTCATATGCGAACCAAATGAAGGGGTGAGCAGTCTCTACACAGACAGTTTCCAGGTGAATAACTTCTTGTATCATGACAGCAGACAAAGTAGCTCAGACTGCACCTCCTCAAAGGGTGCAGGCTCATTCCACGAGGGTCCTGACGATGTTGATGAGATTTGTCAGTGACGTTCCTATATTGGACATTTGCACGCTACCACTTGGTCCTCTGTACATATATTTACAAACTGCTATGGCATTGCTACTGCATCCAGATCAGATGCAAACTTTGGGGAGGCAATCCTGTGGTCCTTGTCTAAATAGACTCCGAACCTCACCTCTTGCAGACACCGTTTTGAGTCCCCTACATGGAATAACAGCTGCATCAACTCAAAAAAGAAAAAGTGGTGATTTACCTGTATTGTAACTGTTGGCCTTTGAGATCTGATGCAGATGTGTATTCCACAACACACCTTCCTTCCCTTCTGCATTGGAGTCTGTGTTAATGACGTTCGGCGTGAAGGACCTTGGGAGGTTGGGACACTGCCGCTCTTACATATCAGGGGAGGGGCTGGGGCAAAGGGTGTGAGCGCCGCCCCAGGGGTACTGCTAGGCAAAGTTCTTCAGCTTTGGTGTGCAGGGTGCATGCACACCCGCATGGAATACATGTCTGCATCTCATCTCAAAGGACAAGAGTTACAATACAGATAAGTGTGTGTGTGTGTATATATATGTATATCTCACTCACACACACAAAAAGATAAAAGTAGGAGGGGGAGGGGGCTGGGGACTATGTTAGGTTTGTTTACATTAGAAAATATCAGGAATATAAAGCTTGTTGTTCTCTGTTTGTGCTGGAGGACTTATCGGGTGTGAGAGCTTTTTCTGTAATTGACAAAGCAGGGTATTGAATCTTTAACAAAGCTATCGCTTAACTCCCAGCTGTTTGTGTAGGAATTTGAGTTAAATAGGTTGTAGCAAAAGCAAAACAGTATGGATAAGATGATCATGTCCCCCATGGCATCGCTGATACATCCTTCCAGTTCTCCATAGTGTCTCGGAAAAAACAGGGCAAAAAACAGCTACCTGTTCTATAGAGATGTAGTGGGGCCTATTGAATAGGGCACTGGAATAAACGTTGGGAGACCTGGGGTGCTGTGCCATTAAGCAGCTGGGTGACCTTGCGCAAGTCCCTTATCCTCTCCATGCTTCTCTTTCCTCGGCCACCCTTTGTTTGTCTTTGTGTAATCCATTATTGCAAGGTCACAAATTAAGCTCTTCATATAGGGGTTGTTGGGGATGGTTTTGGCAGGCAGGGAGGAAAGGGGTTTTAGTTTATTACTTGTGTGGTCTCCTTTGAATCCCATTTTCAAATATAGGCACTTGGTTTCACCTACAAAATATGCAAGAGGACACAAATGAGCACTTACACTCAAGCTTATTCTTATATGCAAATACATGTTTTACATGCACAATTACCCATTAGCGCAAGGTCAGAAATTAAGCTCTTTGTATCAGGTTTGTATGTCTATGTATCTATAGATATGTATGTATGGGGGGAGGGTGTTCCAGGGGGAGAAGGCGTTTGATGTTGGAACCTTAATTATTTCTCGATATTTAGGTTCTTTGAAAAACAACAATCTAATTTCCTGATTTTCAAACACTATTTTTCTTAAGCTTTGAATTTTTGTCATTTTCAAATGTTGATTTTTAAATTGTAATAAAGTTTTAACATATTCTAAGGTTGTGCATCCAGTATATGTCTTATATTCACAAAGTGGTTGGCCTAAGATTTCCTATGGGTATTAAATGAGAACTGAGAATATAGAAGAACTTTATAAACATTAATTAAGCTTCCCAACACTACTGTGAGGTAGGTAAATATATTAATTGTATAGATGGGCAAACTGAAACACAAGGAAATTAAAGTGACTTGTCCAAGGTCAGCTGTGAGTCAGTAGCAGAGTAAAGAATTGAACCCAGGAATCATGACCCCTAAACGTGTGTGTGTGCATGCACGCAAAGACCTGTCAGGCACACATGAATTAGGGGACAGCAGGCTGCTACATTTTCTGAAGTCACAATCCACCACACATGATATGTAGGGTTCCAAGAGAATGCCTAGCAATTGTGTAAGGCATGGAAGCCTGAATTTTACTCCTGTGGGATTCCCTTCTGTCTGCTCTCTACCTTCCCCAAGTTATCGCTGAGTGATTCTCCCCAGCCTGATTGACGGTGTCTGGAATCCCATCATGCCAGTGGCAGCTTTGTATTGTCTGAACAGAAAACTGAGCCTTTATTCCTCCACCTCTTGGGTCCTGTGGATGGTGTGGGATTGGAAAGGGTCTGCCTCAGATGGACTCTATTACAGATAAATCCATACATTTCAACTACCTGGGAACAGAAGTAAGAGTCATTACTAATATATTGCCTTCCATATGTGAATGTCAGAGCACTTCACAAATATTAATACATTTAGCCTCATGATACCCCTCTGAAGTAGGTACTGTAGTCCCTAGTTTACAGATGAGGAACTGAAGCACAGAGCTTCTAAGTGATTTGACAAAGCCAGGAACAGACCCCACATCTTCCTGGCTTTGTCATGTAACTTCAACATAAGACCATCCTTCCACCCCGGAATTGTCATTGCTGTAGTCTCTGGTAGAGCCATGTTGCCTGAAGATATTTTTCAGGCCCATCACTATGCTCCTAAGATAAGCTCCTATACAGTATGACAGCAGACACTTGTGCATTATTACTTGCATCTATCATGGTGAAAGATTTCTATATATGAATGCAGTGCTTTATTATGTGGATGGTCACAGTATAAATACATAGATAGGAGTACAGCAGTTTCCACTAGCCTGTGTGAGCACCAGATTTGTCCATGGGTGGCATGGGCAGATCTCACAAGTATTAGGAGGGCAACAAGTGCCACGTATACATTGCACGTTGACCATACATTGTGTCTTTCTGCAGTGCTGTCTGGTAAAAGGTAGCATTATAGTGAATAGGGCTGTCTAGCACCTGTAGCCAAGGTAGGGTGACCAGATGCTAAATACAAAATATCAGGACTGCCGTAGGGGGAGCGCCTTTTCAATTGTTACACTCACCCAGCACGTTCGGCGGCGGGAAATAAATCTTGCCGGCGAAGAAAGAAATACCTGCCGCCGAAGACCCGGGCATGCCAGGTGACTGTAACAATTGAAAAAGCGCTCCCCCTGCCTGTCGCCGCTGCCTAAGAAAAAAAAAATGCGCCCGAAACAAAATATCGGGACAAATGGCGTCCCAAGCGTACTTCAGTCAGGATGCGGGACAAACTGCTCAATATTGGGACAGTCCCGTTTTTATCGGGACATCTGGTCACCCTATAACAAGGGAGCCTGAGAGTCAAGCAGCGAATGGTGAGTGAAATCTCCCTACTTGGAGCTGCTTGCGAATAGGCAAGTGGATTTAAAGATCTCTGTTATATTTAGTTTCAGACAACACTGATTTATCCTGAATTCAGAAACAGAGAAGAGAGGATTCTAATCTTGTATAGTCCACTGTTCTTTAGTTTGGTAAGGCACTCAGATACCACCATGATGAGCATGAAATAAATACCTGGAGGATGGATGGATTATTTAGTGTACATGCTGTCAAGGGTGATCTATAGAGAATGTTCTGTTTGTGATACGTTGTCAGATATGGTGATGGGTGTGACGGGTTGCACCAAGAAGTGCCAAGACTACTTCTGCCCCTGCTTTCCCTGCCAGCTTGAGACTCCAGCACCTTGTCTTGCTGAGCCAGACACGCCAGTCTGCTCCAGCACAGACCCAGGATCTGAACCATGGGCCCCAAAGCTGCAGACTGAAAGCAATTTAAGAAGTGTGCCTGTCTTTAACACTCAGATGCCCAACTCCCAATGGGGTCCAAACCCCAAATAAATCCATTTTACACTGTATAAAGCTTATACAGGGTAAACTCATAAATTGTTCGCCCTCTATAACATAGAGAGGTATGCACAGCTGTTCCCCCCCCCCCCGGTATTAATACATACTTTGGGTTAATTAATAAGTAAAAAGTGATTTTACTAAATACAGAAAGTAGGATTTAAGTGGTTCCAGGTAGTAACAGACAGAACAAAGTGAATTACCAAGCAAAATAAACTAAAACACACAAATCTAAGTCTAGTACAGTAAGAAAACTGAATAGAGATAAAATCTCACCCTCAGAGATGTTTCAATAAGTTTCTTTCACAGACTGGCAGCCTTCCTAGTCTGTGCACAATCCTTTCCCCGATACGGCTCTTGTTCCAGCTCAGGTGGTAGCTAGGGGATTCCTCATGATGGCCACACCCTTTGTTCTGTTCCACCCACTTATATATCTTTTGCATGAGGCAGGAATCCTTTGTCCCTCTGGGTTCCCACCCCTCCTTTTCAATGGAAAAGCACCATGTTAAAGATGGATTCCAGTTTAGGTGACATGATCGCATGTCACTTTGACTTCATTACCCACTTGCCAGCCCACAAGTATACAGGAAAACTTACAAGTAAAACAGAGCCATCTACAGGTAATTGTCCTGGTTAATGGGAGCCATTAAGATTCCAAACCACCATTAATGGCCCACACTTTGCATAACTACAATAGGACCTCAGAGTTATATTTCATATTTCTAGTTTCAGATACAAGATTGATACATTTATAGGATGACCACACTCAGTAGATTATAAGCTTTGTAATGATACCTTACAAGAGACCTTTTGCATGAAGCATATTCCAGTTACATTATATTCACACTTATTAGCATATTTTTATAAAATCATATAGAATGCAGCGTCACAATGGGGAGGGGATTAAATACAGTTTTTCTTTTGCCTAAACAGACAAGTTAGAAGTCTTATCTATACACTGTCTCTCAAACAATAGTTTTACATACAATAGCTGCTCAGAATGTTATTGACATTTGGAAAATACCATTCAAATAAATACTGTTTAAATTTAGATTTAAAATCCTTTTTCAAACTGATCATTTTCTTTCTAGGGAAATACTTTTGTATTTAGTCAAGAGCACAAATGAGTAGTTTTTGTCTGCATTTTTGAATAATTATTTTAATGTAAAAGTATCTTTCCTGCATACTGGATCCTTAAGAGGATTTGTTCTTGGGTTTTACTTTCTACACAGGGATTAGTTAACTAGTAACTGACTAAGGATATTAATTCCTTTAGTTGTAACAATGAGTGCATTTAAGTATGAATGTAATATAATATACATGCACACAAACGCAGGTATGTATATTATCTGCCATTATTGGAAAGGTTTAAAATAAACAAAAAAGTTGTTTTGTACAGGGCAAAAAATGGTGCCATAGACTTTATGTCAAGGTCATTTCCTTTAAGCACCAGTACAAACTACTTTGTGATTTATGGGAAGTGCTTGTACTAGTGGTCAGAGATCTCAGGACATCCTGATGGAAATTTCCCTGAGCAGTTCTAATAGTCATCTCCTATCTCTCAGCTTCTTGGTGGAAATTTCTCGGAGCAGATGTATATTTCCCTTCGGAAGTAACATCCTCAAAACTCTGACCAATTGGCAGTCGTGAACATTTTTGAAAATTGTAATAACAAACGCAAAATATTTACCTTTTCCTGAAGGAACTGCAGTTTGCACATAAAGAACAGGAGGACTTGTGGCACCTTAGAGACTAACCAGTTTATTTGAGCATAAGCTTTCGTGAGCTACAGCTCACTTCATCGGATGCATACTTGCATAATGACTTAGCACATATTGCTCTTTTGAATAGTAATGATTAGTACTTTGGGCTTGTTTTTGCTGTTAGTTTTGTGGAAAGATCAGAAACAGCTGAGTCTGGTGTTAAGTTGGGTTGGGAATTATTTATCGCAGATTCACTTATTTTTTTATTTTGTAAGCAACTACTGAAGTGCCAATGAATCACTGAGCAAAAAGATCATCAACAAGTGGGGCAGATGTTTAAAAACTCTGCTACATGGAGGTCCAAACCTTTCTATTATTTTTCCCAAGAAATCTCCAACTCCTTCTCCTGTCACTCTGTCTTTTCAATGCCACCCACAACACGGTCCCACAAAAAATATCCCCTACTGTGGGGATCTACCCTCCAGAGCCAGATATCACCCCAACTAAGCATTGGCCAGGAGAGTTGGGTGAAGCAGAGGAGTTCCTAGAGAGCATGAAATGGCCATCCCCAGCTATTGTAGGTCTGTGCAGAACTGCAAGTCTCCACCATGTCCAGGTGCTAGGGAATGAGCTCACAACCAAACTCATCCCTTCATATAGCCAGTCTCCTTATTTGTTAGTGCCAGTGTATAATACCAGCAAGCATATTAGTCAATCCTGTGTCCCAGTTTAAAAGGTTAAATTCTTAAATTATTTCATAACCCAGAGGATCATACACAAATTTTGTATTTCTTAGTGTCTCATTTGAGCATCTCAAAGCACTTTGCCAACATTAATTAATTAGCCTCACAGCACTCCTGTGAGGTCATTTAGCATGACGACTATTTTACAGGTTACATTATTTATCGAAGGTCATGCAGCATAGAACCCAAGACTCCTGAATTCCAGTCTCATGCTCTAACCATTAGGCTTCTCTCTTATCCAGACTCAACTGTGACCTGTTGTGACCATATTTTGATCTGCAAGGTCTTACCTTCTCACACCCAATGACAGAACACAAAAAATAGCCACTCATGATAGCAGCTCACAGCTCTAGTATCAGGAGGTTGATAGGTTGGGTATTATACTCAGCATTGGTATTACAGGGCTGTTTCTGATCCATGTCAACTCTGCAGAAGGAACAGATTTATTGACTTCCCTCTGGTGTCAGGCTTGTTCGCAGGCAGTTCTACCATTTGCTTTGCACACGGTGAATGGTGAAGTGCGTGGATCTGCTGCTATTCTTGTGCCACTGGATCAGTGTAGCATTAGTCTGGAATGAAGAGACAGACTGGAGTCACTGCTGTTTATTAGCGAGAGCAGCGTTCACCATGCTGGGCCAAATTGTGCCCTCATTAATACCCTGTTGAAGTGAATAAGAGTTACATGGGATGCAAGGGCTGAAGCTGGTCCTTTGTCTTCACGGTAGTAGATACACATTTTCTTTATCACTCGTGTCATTTGCGAATTTACAGTCCAACTCTACCTTACTCAGGACCTAAATGAGTTATATTTGTTTTGCCAAGTCAGGCTTTTGCTGTGCAGAGGCAATGATGAGAAATTGTAGCATATGAAGACATAGTACTGAGGCAATTTACTGTGCATATCTTATTCTGCTGCAGTCCCATAAAAAAACACAGCTAACAGTAAAACTAAAGGACACACGGCACCGTATGGTCCTTTTATAGTGTTACTCATTATCAGAATTCTCAAATCTACATCTCATTGTCGGTGGATGACAACACAGTACCTTGCCTATATTTGTAATGTACCAAGAACACTGGGACTGCTTACTGCTATCCTTGAAGGAAATGATGACACTCCCTCCACACTGTGTAATCTAAAATCTGTTGCTGGATTTGAAAAGCTGGCGGAATTATCTTCCTGCATTTCATCAACCTCTTGGTTTAGTCAATTTAATTTAAATTGAAGACAGACTTTTATTTAGTCCCAACATTTTGACTTGAAGTTTGCCCATCTTAACAGTTCTGACTATTGTAGCATTTATAAAATGCTGGGATGCAAATGGCCTGACCAGGGATTTAAAAATCAGAACTAAACCTTTATCTTTTTTATTAAGAATGGCTTATTAAAATTCATCTTCACTGCTAGCCGGACTTCCACAGCTACGCATGGAACGCTGGCCACAGTACACACGACAGGGTTAAAGACTTCGTGGGAGGGGAGAAGCATGCTGCTAAAAACACATAGAATATTGAGCCTAGAATTGTAAAGTTAAGGTTCTCGTAGTGTTGTTAACTCAGCTATATTGTCAATGTGTATTTTCTATTCCTGTCGCTGGTAAACGTTTAGCTAAATGTATTAATTTTATTGTAAAATGTGTACTGGAAAGCGTACAGGTTATTAAAGGTGGCTAACTTAATACTATCTTCCTCCCTTTCATGCTTCTCCCATTCTTTCTCCAGTTTTCCCTTTCAACTAACTCAAGCAGAGGGAAGCCTTTTCCACTTGCACCACATTTTCCTCTCATTTGCACCATTGTAAACTAGGTGCGTGTCTATTGAAGTCAGGAGCAATAATGGTATAACACTGATCCAGGTGAGCAGAATTTCAGGCCTCTTATACTGGCACCAGGGTTGAGTCCCCAGACAGTGTGGATTTGCTGACTGAAATAATTGGTCTAAGTATTGTTCATCTCATTGGGTGTTTATTCTGAAGCCTAATAATGGCAGTTTAAATTGTCAGCATTAACTTTTTCTAATCATTGTACCAGAAATTTCCAGCTACTCTGGGATTGTGAGTGGAACTTGAGTAGAATTACTACCATTTCCTTCTCTCTGAGTTTGACCCTTGGAAAACAGGAGTTTCTAATGGAAGCCAATTGGTTGCTATTGCTCTCAGAAAATAACAACTCTTAATTTGATTTTGTCACTGTAAAGTTCTTTTGTCAGATTTCCCCGGGTGAGCACTGTACACCAGCCAAGTTTGAACTTGGAAACTTCAGCCATAGAATCATAGAATATCAGGGTTGGAAGGGACCCCAGAAGGTCATCTAGTCCAACCCCCTGCTCGAAGCAGGACCAATCCCCAACTAAATCACCCTGGCCAGGGCTTTGTCAAGCCTGACCTTAAAAACCTCTAAGGAAGGAGATTCTACCACCTCCCTAGGTAACGCATTCCAGTGTTTCACCACCCTCTTAGTGAAAAAGTTTTTCCTAATATCCAATCTAAACCTCGCCCACTGCAACTTGAGACCATTACTCCTCGTTCTGTCATCTGCTACCATTGAGAACAGTCTAGAGCCATCCTCTTTGGAACCCTCTTTCAGGTAGTTGAAAGCAGCTATCAAAGTTTTAGTAAATCCATGTTTTAGTAAATCCAAAAAACTGCTTAATTCTACTCAGAAAACTCCAAAATTGAATTGATTCTTCTCAAACCTTCTAAAAAATGCACCTTGCAAAAGTTGTCATCAACTGAAATTCTGACAAAGCCACAACAATTCACTTTCTCTGCCACACTGAACATTGATTTCTTCAGTAGCTTTAAACACACAAACTTGAGGCATTTTTCCTGATGTGCCCGCTCCACATGCTTGTAACTTACTAAGATCACTACCAAATTGTTAAGATACTAATTCTCAGTGAGGAGATTTTACATGAAAGGTACGATAAGCTGACAGAGGTCAGGCATTTTTGAGTTACCAGCACTGGTCACTAGAATCAGAACTAGTGAACTTGTCCTAGTTGTAGTTATAACTCTAGTTATAACTCTAAAGCCACTCAGTGGAATTGGCTCCACTTTTCTAGAAAGGCTCACCTTAGGACGGAGGTTGAGTGTGGAAATTTCAGCCATAAAAGAACATTTTTGAAAAAAGCTACAAGCATCTTGGAAACAATGGTGTAATTGGAAAATGTTTTGCAACCTTAACCTTAGCTTTTGCTCTAAAGAGATATGGGGATGGGAATGGAATAGCAGGTGACCGCAGGCTCTTTTGCTAACATGTGTGTCCTCTGCTTTTGTTTTTTTCCCTACAGCCCTCTGCTTGCAGTGTCCTTTGCAGCCTCCTGTGCAGTTCCAGGAATCGCCCTGCTGACCCTGGGAGTAAATCCTCTCACTGGGGTGCTGGGAGCCTTCAACATTTTCCTGTACACGTGTTGTTACACACCGATGAAAAGAATGAGCATCGTCAACACGTGGGTGGGAGCTGTCGTTGGTGCCATTCCGCCTATCATGGGCTGGACTGCAGCTACCGGCAGCCTTGATGCTGGTGAGTATAAAATATAAGTCTCATATTTGGAGAGACAGGCGGAGATACAGGCAGTTGCCATTACTGCATTTGAGACAGCTGAAAATAACCACCCTGGAGACAAAGCTATTGGTTTCTCTTAAGCACGGGTAGTAGCGTAGGATGATTCAATACATATTGTAGCACAATGCTACAAAAACTGGTTTGTATTCCATTTAGTTAATAAAGACTTGTTTGTGTTGGCAAACATGCATGGCACTGTACCATATTAAGACTGAAGAAATAAACAGAGATCTTGTCATTCTGCCTTTAGAGACAAAGGACCAGTTGCAGGATGAGTTGCACAGAATATATGTTAAGACTGTCTGGGAACAAAAATCAGGATGAAGAGCACTGACACAGCATGTGGGCTGTGAATAGAACAAAATGTTATAGAAATTCAGAATAGAAACAGATCAAGTTGGGCTGACTTCAGTTGTGGAGTGAGGGGGGGCCAAAGCGTTCACAGGAAAAGTCCTGTGAGGTGTACCACTATGTCACCACATTCTAGAAACTATCCTAGAATGTTAATTTATTGGTAGAGTACTTAATTGCCTCCTTTGAGAGTTTAAAAGTTCCTTTTTTTCCCCTCCTGAGGGTGTGGAGGTTCCTTTAAGTAACTGTGAATTATTTTTACATCACATATAAAACTGATCTGTTCACAAGCTAAACTCTGAGACAATTGGAGCTTGTTTTTCCTGCCAGCTAAGAACTTACAGCCTAAAAGTATCACTAATTTGTTATATTCAAGTGAAACTCATGTAGTTCACGTAATAGGCCCATTGAGAAATATAACAATCATTTATATAACCAGTTTAGCAGGATGATATAGATTATGGAATTGTTTAGCATGCACCCAACTCACTACTTGGCATGTTTAAGACTTTTCTTGTACTGCAATAACCAGAATTCTAAACAGAAATACTCAAAATCCATGCAAAGTCCTTATCAAACCATTCATTTTTTGTGGTAAACGTTAGTACTTCCTTTGGAAATAAGCCTGAATTGCCGCTGTATGTAATCTATTCTGATGTCGCTCTAATTCAGAACTGTGTTAAAAGTTTTTTTAACTGCATGTTACTTGGCATGTTGGTTTTAATTCACTTCATCTTTTCTTAGGAGACATGATAATGAAATCTTGTGTTGTGGAATGCCTATGAGATCTTTTTAGGAAGCTCTGTGTTACTGAAGAGAAGAGAATTATTTTTAAAATGTTAAATAAATAAGTATTTGTGTATATTTTAAAAAGTAATAAAGTAGATGTAGTTCTGGCCACTGTCAGACACAAGATACTGGCCTAGATGGACCTTGGATCTGATCCAGGCTGGCAATTCCTATGTGTGACAAAGTGAGGATTTTCCCTTGTTATGT
This sequence comes from Lepidochelys olivacea, assembly GCF_965140295.1. Lineage (NCBI taxonomy): Eukaryota > Metazoa > Chordata > Testudines > Cheloniidae > Lepidochelys > Lepidochelys olivacea. Next base: position 21,302,232 of record NC_140424.1, read on the forward strand.
TGTATGTGAGCCTATGTGAGTCTTACTGTTTTGCATGAATGATGTGCGTGCCTCAGTTTCCCTGTGTATTGCACCAGTGTCTAAGTGGTGGGAATAAGGGGGTGTGACTTTTGCGGAAGCTGCTCCAGCTGCCTGCACTGATGCTATAGCCACCCCTTCATAACCTGTGACCCAGGATGGGGATGCGACTAGGTGACTCTTGGCCTGGGAAGCGAGACAAAGGCCGGAAGAGGAGCAACGAGCAGGGCAGGGGCCAGGCAGCTGGAGCAGCCTCCATAAAAGTCACACACCCTTATTCCCACCACCTAGACATTGGTGCAATACACAGGGAAACTGAGGCATGCACAGCATTCATGGAAAACAGTAAGACTCTCATAGGCTCACATACAACATAACAAGGGAAAATCCTCACTTCGTTACACTATGTTTCTATGTATCAGTATGCTATTGCACAGTGTTTAAAGTAACTCCACATTCTCAATTCCAGGAGGTAGAACTCCCTAAATTTGTCTCACAGTTAGTTTGGGTGAGGCCGAGCTGCTTGCTCGGCAGAAATGGTACTGGTCAATATGAATCTATATAGTGGAATTCATGTATAGCAAACTTTGGATAATAGTGACTTAGAGTTGACTGCTTCAGTACATTGCAATATGAAAAGTGCATTCGTCTTTATAATGAAAATAGACTAATAGTGGAAAACGACTTCACTGTAAGCTCAGTTCTCCAGTGTTGAACACCCTGAACTCAGCACTTGCAGGATTAGACCTCTGTAAGAGGTTTGTATGTGTGTTCACACACACACATGAGCACATGCACCCATTCTCTTAAACCCGCATAACCAAGGTCATGGAACCTGTTAATGAAGTGTAATTAGCTAGCAGACCTAACCTGTTTTTAGGTAAAGGTGTGAAAATACCTTTGCACCTTGTTAAAAACAGGATTGAATATCCGGCTGAATAACAATGAAGAATGTGTAGCAGGGCGGTCAGAACGCTAAGGAAAACGCTCACCATTTCACTGGAATTTCTTGGGTTTACATTTTATTGTGGATTTTCTCCCCTTGCAATCTGCTCAAGCACCCGTGTTCAGAGCAATCACATTATTGTACGTGTTTCTAGTTATGGCAAAGGTAGTCTTTAAGGATAGAACTTCTTTCACTTCCCCCTTTGGTGGGCAAACTTGTATAGCCATCACTTGCATGTATCAGAGGACAGCAAATGTTACTGACATGGTCCGGGAAGGGCTTACTGCTGAAAGATCATGTTGTTCCTTTGCCGTAATTTAAGACACTTCCTGGATTGTGGTTCTGGAGCTGAAGGTGCAGGTTTTGAAACAGCCTTTATAACATCTAGGCTTCAGCAGAGGTAAAGAAAATAAGTCAGGTTTAGTTCCAAAAGCCCCAGATTTGACCAACCTTTTTTCTATTTCCAAAGTCCATTTAGGAATTTGTTTTTATTTTCCAAAATAAATGCACATTAAAACACCACAACTTTAAAGTCCGGTGTCTCAGCAACTTCCAAGATAAGAAGTAGGTGTTGCATTTCCCATTGGAAGTCTGGGATTCTCTTATTTCCAATAATAACAATGCCTCGCTCTTATGCCCAGATAAAATTGTTAGTCTCCAAGGTGCCACAAGCACTCCTCGTTGTTTTCACTCTTATATGCCTCTTTTCATCAGTAGATCTCAAAGTGCTTTACAAAACGCGTCCAGTGGCCTGTTGCTGTCATTTCTAGCCCTGATGGGTCTTGAGAGATCAGCACTTGAAGATGTCAATGAACATCGTCTAACCTGGAACTTGGGCCAGTGTAATTTGAGACAGAATACACATTTCAGGAGAAAGAAGGAAACATTTCTATGGAAAGTTGGTATTTTTTAATGGTGTCTATTTGAAACTGCTGGAAGATTTGGAATGTGAACATAAGTCCTAAGGGTGAGCAGAAGGCAGGTGAGGTAATCAAAGATGTATGATAAATGCCACTTACCACATGCTTCTCACCATCACATATCTGGTCTATTTATGTATAGCTTAGCTGCCAGACAGTGGTTTGCAGTGCCGCATTTGCTTCCTTGAAAGCCCCTCCTACTGTTCCTTTGTGGTGCTATTTCCTTCCAGTTAAATAAAAGGTTATTTGTTTGATTAATAAAGCCAGGTTCTGAAGTGACTTGTTTCACTTTGATGAAGGGGAGAATCACAGCAAATTTGTTTTAAATCATAAGCGTTAGGATAAGGTCAGAGGAAAGCATCGGTACAGCTTTTCTCTCTTTGTTTTAGATTCTCCTTCTGGCCGAGACCCACATTAAGCACTCCTCCTGCCCATGATACGGTTGAACTTATAGTTTGTTCAGTAGTACAGATGTCTGTAGGAAATAACATAGAGCTATTTATTTTAGCACAAAAGAGAACAGCCACATATGTGCTTTAAGTTACACTCGTGCTGCTGCTTGCCTGTTGCTAGAAGTATTCGTTGTCAGTTTTGACTTATTTTTTTTCCTAATTAGCAAATATAGCAAAATAGAATTTATAGTGAATATTCCCAGCTCCAAAGGGCCACAAGCTGCCTTCAGATTTTTCATTTCAGTGAACTCCATACGCTGATGTATGTTGGCTTGATGCCAACCAACTGAAACCTCCTCAGGTTTTAGAACCCAGTAGTTCAGTGCCACAGCATTCATATAAACCACCCAGTACAATAGATGTGACAAGCAGGGGTCTTCAGCATAATGTGCTTTATCAGTTAAAGGGATTTGTTCTGAGTAGGTGGCGGTGGCATAGCAGATAACAGTCTTGACAGCCTAGCAGACATTGCAGCCCCATGGTGGCCTGGAGCCATAGGTATTACTGCACCCAGGAATGTTTATCTCAAGAGACTATTTAGTTTATCTCAGATGCTCCACTTCTGGTCTCTCTTTCCTGAAAGACATCTTGTACTGATTTTCATTCATTTTCAGACATTTAAATAATTCCTGGGGCCATGGAATTTATAGACTGGTAATCATGTGGAGGCTGACTTTTAAATTGCCTTTACTTTGTAATTCAAATTGTGTTGTGTGGTAGACATTAATTATGTCAGCCAACATCTATTTACAAATGGGGATTTAAAAATGGACAGTTCTTATCTGCAAGTGACATTTTGCAGATGGATGGTTTTAGTAACAAAAAAGAGAAGAGAAGGAGAGAGAGGGGGCTGTTTCATGACCTGACAAAGGACCGTTTCTGATACCTTTCCCGGGATAGCCCTTGTCTGCCAGGAAGAGAGAGGTAAAGCAAAAACATAATTGTGGCTGAAATAAATATTACAGCCCTTTGCGTTTTTCTTTCTTTCACACTGTCTTTTTGACTAAACAGTTTGAATTTTTAAAAGCCTATTGACGTGGATGCAGGTCTATTGTGAGAGCTTTCGGTGCCCAGAGCAAGACTAGATTATAATGTTCCTGGGGTCTTTGCTAACAAAATCAAGTCTTTTAGGGCTTCACTTCTCTTCAGAAACAAGATGACGAAGGAGTTCTTACTCTGTTTCATGGGAAGGTAGAGAGATTAATGTCATTGACATATGAGCATAGGAAGCTGGCGGCCCAGAAGTGTGCTCGGTGTGGGTAAAAACTGAGGCAGATGGGCAGTGCTTGTAGGCAGCTGTTTTAAATTTAAGACAAAAGTCAGTGAATTATTCTGTGGTTTTTTTCGTCATGTGAGACACAAAAGAAGTGGTGATTCCACCATGGAGGCACCTTGGGGGACTGACTCAGTCTGAAAGATGAAATCAAAGTCAAATAAATTCACCGTTATCCCAATTCTATGCATCATGCACAGCTGTTACCAGCACAGTGCTTTCATCTTCCAGATGAACAATATTGAACTGTGTGGGGCAGCTGTCGCGGTGCCCCAGTCTGTGCCAGTAGGGGGCACCAAAACAGCAGCAGGATTCAGTAAAGACTCTGACTTCAATGAGCCAGCCTAGTAGCTGCAAAGGAAGGCTGAAGTGCCTTTGAGTATAACCCCATCTGTGGCTATGGAAGTTTTTAGTACTTGGCTGAAAATGTTACTTTGAGACACTTCTGCAGATACTCTCTAAACATACTTGCACCTGTAAATGCCTGAGTCATTTCAGTCACACAGTCACGTTTGAGGCAATAGACGTGATACTAAAGCTCGTTAAGATTAATCAAAAGAGCGGGTCATTGTTGTCCTTCAAAAGCAGTCTTGGACTAACTCCTTAATCAGACTGCCAGAGAATCCACAAACAATATGTCAACTGCCTCTTCCATACTACCCATGTCTTCCTCTCTAATCTGGGTCTTCCACAAAGAGCAACGGGTCATCTTACATTCACACTGAAAGATATTTCAACTATGAGGCCTTCAGCAGCATGTGTGTGGGTCTACAGTATCATGTAAAAAATTGTGTGTGTGTACCTACGCGCACACACATATTATATACACATGGCGAACACAACCTAAGAAATCTATAGGACTGTTTCCTTTAGAGGTTGTCCCAAAGAAGGCCTCAAGATGGAAATCTCATTGCTACTTTTATTTCCCATTTCCAGTGAATATTTAAGATCCTCCTTTTGTTCTGCTTGCAGTTCATATACGGATACAACATTCCCTTCCTTTTATGTACTCCGGCACAGAAGTCTATTGCTCCACTGAAGCAGTCCTGTTCCACAGGTCCTTTGTGCCACCCTTCAAAAGAAACGGCTATTGAAACCCATGACCATGAAGCTTTTTTGGTTTGGGATTTTTTCCCCCTTGCCCTTAGTTTACATAACCATATAACCTTGAAAGCACACAATTATCAGTGAACGTGGAGGCTGGAGCATAGAGCCATGTAGGGCTACATTGATAGTCAGTCCTATTGTGTGCAGTGTAGAGACCTTATATAAATGCAACAAGCTTTAGAAGGGATACATTTTTTTCTCCTCAAGGCTACTCAGCCACTCACATGTCAACTGACACAATCAATAGTATATTCTGTTTGTAGTAGAAAAAAATGCCGGCTGAAGGCTTACCATGCCACCACTGCAGAAATATTAGAGCTGTGAAATACAGTGGAATTCTATCACCAGTTAGTCTTGCTAAGACTACTGAATGTACGACTCCGAGATGCCTTGATGCTTGAGAATGTTCTATGGTCACACATGAAGATTTCTATCGTACAGAGGTAATCCCACTCCCACACCCGAAAAGAACAGTGGACATTGACAGTTAAATGGCAGCCTGCATTTTTTCCTAAATGACGTTATTTTAAAAACATCCCTATGAAACATTTTGTACATAGATAATAGGACGCAGGCCAACTCACGCACCCCAAACAGCTATTTTCTGTCCCTGAAACTAATTGAGGGGAGAGGATCACAAGCTCCACCTCTCACTCCCAAGAAGAAAATTCTGCCATCAGGTTAAAGGAGAAAAATATCTGCGTTTCAAGGCAGTGCAGCTGTGATGCAGATGACACAATCATGCCCAGAGATGTATGGATACGTTTGCTGTACAGTACTACGCTCACGTGATTAACTCAAAAAAATTAAGCACGATTAAAAAAATTAATTGCGATTAATTGCAGTTTTAATTGCACTGTTAGGCAATAGAATACCAATTAAAATTTACTATTTTTGAATGTTTTTCTACATTTTCAAATATATTGACTTAAATTACAACACAGAATTCAAAGTGTACAGTGCTCACTTTATATTATTATTTTGATTACAAATATTTACAATGTAAAAATGATAAACAAGAGAAATAGTATTTTTCAATTCACGTCATACAAGTACCATAATGCAATCTCTTTATTGTGAAAGTGCAACTTACAAATGTAGATTTTTTTTTGTTACATAACTGCATTCAAAAACAAAACACTGTAAAATTTTAGAGCCTACAAGTGCACTCAATCCTACTTCTTATTCAGCCAGTCACTATGATAAACAAGTTTCAGAGTAACAGCTGTGTTAGTCTGTATTCGCAAAAAGAAAAGGAGTACTTGTGGCACCTTAGAGACTAAGAGACTATGCTCAAATAAATTGGTTAGTCTCTAAGATGCCACAAGTACTCCTTTTCTTTTTAAGATAAACAAGTTTGTTTCCATTTACGGGAGATAATGCTGCCGGCTTCTTATTTACAATGTCACCTGAAAGTGAGAACAGAAGTTCGCATGGCACTTTTGTAGCTAGTATTGCAAGGTATTTACATACCAGGTATGCTAAATATTCATATGCCCCTTTATGCTTCGGCCACCATTCGAGAGGACATGCTTCCATGCTGATGACGCTCGTTAACAGAATAATGTGTTAAGTGAATTTTGACTGAACTCCTTGGGAGAGAATAGTATGTCTCCTGCTCTGTATTACCCGCATTCTGCCATATCTTTCATGTTATAGCAGTCTTGGATGATGACCCAGCACATGTTGTTTGTTTTAAGAACACTTTCACTGCAGATTTGACAAAACGCAAAGAAGGTACCAATGTGATATTTGTAAAGATAGCTACAGCACTCAACCCAAGGTTTAAGAATCTGAAGTGCCTTCCAAAATCTAAGAGGGACGAGGTTTGGCGCATGCTTTCAGAAGTCTTAAAAGAGCAACACTCCAATACGCAAACTGCAGAACCCGAACCATCAAAAAAGAAAATCAACCATCTGCTGGTGGCATCTTACTCACATGATGAAAGCGAACGTGCATTGGCCTGCACTGCTTTGGATTGTTATCAAGCAGAACCCATCTTCAGCATTCACGCATGTCCTCTGGATGGTGGTTGAAGATGAAGGGACATATGAATCTTTAGCGCATCTGGCACATAAATATCTTGCAATGCCAGCTACAACAGTGCCATGCAAACATGTGTTCTCACTTTCAGGTGACATCGTGAACAAGAAGCAGGCAGCATTATCTCCTGCAAATGTAAACAAACTTGTTTGTCTGAGTGACTGGCTGAACAAGAAGTAGGACTGAGTGGACTTGTAGGCTCTAAAGTTTTACATTGTTTTATTTTTGAACGAAGTTATTTTTATACATAATTCTATATTTGTAAGTTCAACTTTCATGATAGAGATTATATTCCAATACTTGTATGAGGTGACTTGAAAAATACTATTTCTTTTGTTTTTTACGGCACAAATATTTGTAATCAAAAGTAAATATAAAGTGAGCACTGTACATTTTGAATTCTGTGTTGTAACTGAAATCAATATATTTGAAAATGTAGAAAACATCCAAAAATATTTAAATAAATGGTATTCTTTTATTGTTTAACAGTGCAATTAATCGCACTATTAATCACAATTAATTTTTTTAAGCATGCGCTTAATCACGATTAATGTTTTTAATTGCCTGACAGCCCCTGTGTGTGTGTGTATTAGCTATGGCTGTGTAGGTTGATAGAACAGCCAATGTCTTTGAAGACTGACAATAATGCCACTTTAGGAATCAGCTTCCACATCCACCTAAGAATCATAGTTCTTCATCCCCAAGTCCTCAGAAGAGTACATTTTGGGGCTGGTATTGCGCTGAATCTCAATCTTGAATGATAAGTTATGGGGAAAGACAAGATACCGTAACTGAACTCTAAAATCTTTCTCCAGGTCTACAACGGTTGCACACTTACAGATTCTCAACGGAAAGTGCCTGGGCATGTTAAATTTTGGCTGTAAACAAACACAAAACTGAGATTAAGCAAGGGATAAAAGATGTCTTTCAGGGAGCATCGAATGTCTTTTCTGTTGAGTAACTTTCTATAAAAATCATGCAGGACTACTGCAAAGAGTTTAGGATTAATTAAGAAAGGTGAGGAATACAAAGCTGGAAAATCAAGTTTACCCATAGGCAGATGGCTACAGCTGGACTAATTCAAGTCTCCCAGTTCTAATCTTCCTTGTCTGGATTAAAGAGGAGTAATTTGTTCAACATCTTTTAACTAAGGAGAGCCAGTTGTGTCATATCAAAGGGAGCTATGTGTGGTTGTTTTCTGACTACAGTCCATTAAAAGCTAAGCTTAGACTTGCAAACCTTTCACTTCTGACATGAGCCAAACTCATACCCAGTTTCCTTGAGACGAAAGGCCGGTGCTTTCCCCTAGTGTGTCAGTCAGCTACCAAAGTCTGGAAATAATTTTAAAATTCCTTCACATTATTCAAGGCAGAAGAATTACTAAAATTGTGCTTTAAGCAAAACAGCATTCTTAGGTTGCCAAGGCAGTAAACACCAGCTTTGGGAAATGCAGTAAGATTTCAACATCTGTTTTGGAGCTGATATTTTAACCATTCTATGTTTATTTTACATGCCTAGTTGGCCACTTCCCAGTCATACATATGGGGGGCCAAAAAAGAGACAGAAAAGGGAGCAAATCCATACTGATCTGCAACTCCAGATCACACTTTCCCCCTTTTTTGTTGTATTGATGACATACAACACCTGTTTGCCCCAACTTAGGCATACAAATGTAATCAGTGTTCTGCAAACCACCATGCTTTTGTGGACTAGAAGACTCTCTGCTTAGTCAAAAAAGCAGTGAGTGGGGTAGGGGTAGAGAATAAGCTATTCATGCTCTTAGTGCATTTACTGGAATGTAATGCATGTATTGGTCTCTGTACTCCTAAAATAACTTTGTTTCCCTGTGCTGCTGTGGAGCCAATGCATTATAGTGAAGATGTCAATCCCTTCTCTTTTAGTCAGTGTGGTTCATTATTGCATGTTACATGAACCTTCTAGGCTGATTTGTGTTTAGTGAGCTTATATCTCTTCGGTGTAATCTCGGTACAAGAAATATGGCATTGTTAGAAGAAATATTTGGGGTTTATAAAGCAAACACCCAAATGAGGACAAAGCTGTTTGAAACAATTTCATCAAAAGTTTTGCAGCGCTACTACTGATGCCAGACCAGGTCAATAATTAGATGGGGCACCTCTCACACCAACACCACCTCATGCAAGTGCGTTTTCCTGTCAGTAGGTGGCCCTCTCCCCTTTTTTGAGTCAGTATTTAAGCAATACTCAGGGTCACCATGTTGCTGAAGGTATCGTCTTTAAGATGAGACAGAGCAGGGGGTCCTGATCACTTGTGATCACTAAAAAGTCCATGCACATTTTGTAAGACCAAGAGGGCTAAAAATGGTGTCCTGACCAAATCTCTCCTCTGCAACAGCCTGCCTTCAGAAATTTCCCTCGGAGCATGGTGGGAGAAGATAACTGCAAAGAGTATACTTCTCTCCCTGTCCTAAACTAATGTGCATTGTTTAACAGCTGCTGCTTTTAATCCCAGAGGTGGCTGCCTGTGATGGTGGATGAAATCGTCACTATACGGTGTATAGTTTGTATGTAAGTCAGTGAAATGCAGGTTATGAATTTCAACTGACTGCTTAACAGATGTAATATCGTCAAGATATTAATGTCAAAAAATATCTGAAATATGCCATCCTTTGCAGTAAGTGGGTGAGGAGCTGGGTCTGGACTTCTCTTTTTTTGTCCTATAAAAAAGGAGTGTCTGTTCAAAATAATGCTGCAGTTGCGATCTCTTTCTGACTTTTCCTCTTAGCCACGCAACTCAGTATTCCCATAGTTAATGTGAACAGACTATGTTATCCTTACTGAGTGGTTCAGGGAATTAGTAATGGAGAGTAGAACCTTTCATGTATGATCACTGATTCTAATGCAGGCCCAGGTTTGTAGTGACCAGACATTGTTGACATCTGAGGGTTGTCCAGTGCCCTGTGTGAAGTGAATCAGTTATCAAAGTTCAGATCCTACTCCACAGGTATTCACATAATAAAAAACCTTGTTACTTGTAATGGCAGAGAGTCCAAGGACTGAGTGGGCCCAGAGACTGAACTGCTCTAGTGACCCGAAATTTGGGCCCTTCAGCAAATAATCATTGAAGCACAATGATGGGGAAGTTTGGTGGTGGAGGATTTACCATCTTTTTGTTCTGTGTTTATACAGCACCTAGTACAGTGGGCTCCTGGTCTATGACTAGGGCTCCTTGGAGCTGCGATATTACAAATAATTAATAAAACTACTAATAATCCAGAGATGTTATTGTGACACATTCCATAGACACTATAAGAATAGAGGTAGAGATTTTCAAAAGTGACTAGTGATTTTGGTTGGCTTGATTTTTGGGTGACCAATTTGACAACGTAAAGAGCCAGTTCTCAGAGGGCGAGCACTCAGTGCTTTCTGGAAATCAGACCCTTTAGGGGTGTGTCCATTTGGGAGCCCAGAATCACTCATCACTCTCAAATTTTGACCAAAGACGTTTCTGGCACCTGACAATTTCTTACCATGAGGTTTTGTGAAATGTTTTGGGATTTTGCACTTTCCCCTATATAAGAAACATTTTATGGAACCTCAAAACCTTAACAAGCAACAGTAACCTTTTCTTCATGGGAGGTGCGGGGGGAGGGAACTTGGTTAATAGTTAACATTTTGGCTGCATCTCAATTAAACAAAAAATTCAAAAGATGTTTCAGCTTGCTATATTTATCAAGAAATGTATTATTGCCATTAGAATGTATTTAAAATTAAAGCAGTAAGAAAACTGCTAACAGTTAAATCTTAGACACTAAAGTTTAATGTTCATCACAGTCTGTGCCTTTAAGTTTATGGAGACTGGACCTGGTTTTCTGTTACCCTATTTCTTGTGTGATCATTTAAACCATTGCAAAGTGGGAATTGAAATGATCCCAGTCAGAATGGTCACATTTTACACTGGTGAAAATGGCTGCAAAGGTGGGAGGGCAATGGAGTTTCAGAAATCTAATGAAATTCCTCTGCCAAATCATCGGCATTTGTAATTATCTCCCCCTGGAGAAGTGGATGGAGTTTGTGATGGTCATGGCTGTTCCTGAACTCACAACTATTATAAACTGCAAAGAAGTCCAAAGAGTTTGATATTTGTGGGCTCCCAGTTAACAAAGCCTGTGGAGAAGCTGAAAGATTTTATAAGGGTTACAAATCGGTATACCTCTATTCGCTGCTATTACCAGTGCCACAGAGAAACCAATGGAACTTATGAAGGCCAGGGTATTTCTGGTATTAAACTGGTGTTTCCAAACTCCTGGCTTTAACAAACTCTTTTTTTTAAAAAAAAAAAAAAAGGCAGTTCTTACAATTATGAACCAGCTAGGCCTTGGATCATACTGTGCCAACTCTGAGAAGATGCCAACAGAATGTATCATGGGTGTGAACTAACTAATCTGATCTCACCATAATTAAACTCCATAGAGAGAAATCATTTATGCTAGTTATACCTATATTCACAGCTATCAAGAACTCCACAGGGAAACCAGTGCAGTCTCTAGAATAGTGAACTGGCCCATTCTTCAGCTATAGTCCTTCATGTAATAACATTGCTTACAAACACCATTGACATACTTATGACATAGTTAATGTTTGTCAAGCAATTCGAGTTTTTAATTCTTGTCATTGACTGGAAGTTTGTAACATCCCTAGCCAGGGCTCATTTGACACTGGAGTACGTCCTCTCCTGTTTTCCAATTAAATCAGCACGTACATGACACTTAGCAGTCTTTGGAAACCCAACAAAGTCAGCAAGGCATATGGAAAACTAACAAATGGATCACCAGTGAAATCAGGGGGGAAATGCAGCTCCAGGTTTGGATCAATTAAAATCCCCATAATGGCCTGTTAAATTGTTTTACTATTTAGCTTCTCTATAAAATACCCGTTATTTCTGAAGTAGTGATGTAATAAAAGTAGTTTAAAAACTCCAAAAGCGCTCACACTAAAGCCAGATCTTTGCAAATGGGAATTCAGTCTCAAAGTAGTTCTGGCTGGTTTGTTTGTGTGTAAAAGTTGCCTCAAGATGATTTTTTTTAATTGAAAATGTAGTGTTATAGTGAGGGGAATTACTACAGTTTCCAGTGTGTTTGAGGTTTTGTATGCTTTTTGGGGGTTGTCTGCACACCAAAGATTGAACAACTTCATAAGTGAAGACTCTCTGTTACAGACCAAAGGCACAGGAACATAGGGCTTGTCATACCAGATCAAAGAGAGGGGAACCAGAAAGAACTTGCATGTATTAATTCTTGCTCTGATTCTGTCCCTACCTCAGTTTCCCCATATGGTGGATAATTGTAACTTATCTCCCTGGGTGTTGTGAGAAATAATGAGCTAATGTTTGTAAAGCCCTTTGAAGATAAAAAATCCTGCGTTAAGTGCAGAGTATTACTGTCTTTGGTTCATCAAGTCTGGTATCCTGCCTTCGGGAGCAAGTATTTCAGTTGAAGAGGAAAAACCTAAAGAAACAAATACTACAGAGATGTACTGTTTATAGGCTCAATCCTGCTGCCTTGCAAAGTCAGTGGAGAAACTTGCTTTGATTTCAATGAAGAAGCATCAATTCTGATTCTCACCAGACTTTGAAAATGGTGTTTTGTGCACCATGGCCAAGATTTTCAGAAGTTACTAGTGATATTTGGGTGCCCAACTCATCATCTTAAAAGGTTCCGATTTTCAGAAAGTGTTGGACATTGTCTTTCTGAAAATCAGGCCCCTTCAAGGAGTCTTGGGTTGGATACCCAAATATCACTAATCACATTTTAAAATCGTAGCCCATGCTTGCCTTTAATTCTCCTGCTAACTACATCGTCCAAGGATCTGAATTCCTATTCTGGTAGCCTTTCCTTGTCTCTGTACTTAATGTAAGCAGCTTCCAGGGACTTGGAACTCACAAAATAGCAAAAGTGTATTCATAATTTTTAAAAAGATGTGAGACAAATGCTCAGACTGCCAAGGCATCTTATATGTAATGTTGTTATAGCCGTGTTGGTCCCAGGATATTAGAGAGACAAGGTGGGTGAGGTAATATCTTTTATTGGACCAACTTCTGTCTGTGGGTTAGAGACAAGCTTTTGAGTTTACACAGAACTCTTCTTCGGGTCTGGACGCTGTGTAAGCTCGAAAGCTTGTTTCTCTCGCCAATCCAAAAAAAGATGTTCTCCCATCCACCTCGTCTCTCACAGCATCTTATAGGCAGCTAGCAAACTGCCCTTATATTTAGATTTTTGATGATGCAGCAGTGACATCCTCTGGCTGGTTGGGGTGGTATGAGCCATGGGCCTTGGTACCAGCCTGGATTATTATTTGGAGGAGGGTAACAATGACACTGTGCGTTACAAGACAGAAAGATCGACATTCCCAACCCCAAGGAGTTCACAACCAAAACAGACCCAGAGAAAACCTGAATCACTGAGGAAATAACATAGGTCCCAATCCACAAAGGGACTTTGGCACTGCACATCTATTGCTCTTTGATCAATAACTAAAGAATCATTGGAGCAGGGGAACTGGACCTTGGGTCTGCCACCTCCCAGGTGGGTACCTAATACTCAGGCTATAGAGTCATTCTCACACTCACTCTCTCTGTCAGGCTTAATGACTGTATTTATACAGATTAAATGGGAGAGATCTAGAGCGACCCACATCAGAATAGATGTGGTTAGAGTGCTCTCCTGAGAGGTGGGAAATCCTCTGTTCGAATCCTTTCTCCTCCTTGAGCAGAGTGGGGAACTGAACCTAGGTCTCCCGCATCCTGGGTGTGTGCTCTAACCACTGAGCTAAAAGGTGAGCTGCTGCTATTCCTCCTGCTGGGTTTTGAATGGGGTCTGATCTCTGCAGAGTGCTCAGAGCACACCTACTGGATAGGCCCTATTGGCAAAACAGGCACTCCTCCACCTGTCTTCCCCCAGTTCATGGATTGTGCTGAAGCTTAGGTGGGAGATGAGCATCCGGACGCTTGAGAAAAGTGGCAGTGCACATGCTCGGAGGCAGAAACTTAGGTACCTAGAGAGCCCTGGTGATGTTGTGGATCACATCAGCATCTGAAACTGGGACTTAGACAACTAAATGTGGGGCTTAGGTACCCAAGTGCCTTTGTGGAGGTGGGACTTAGTCTGTGTTAGTTATTATGAACTCACTCCTTCTGGAAAGAGGTGAGCTTTTAGGAAGGAGTAAAGGACCTGATCTTCCTCTGACTGAAGCCAAATTTTGCCATTGACGTTAAAGCCTGATTCTGCTTCCATTAGATGAGCAGGAAGGGGTGGTAGCATGGGAGGTCATTCCCAGAAAGGACAAACACATGGAGATTAGAAGATGCAAATAGGATATCGCATCTGGAGTGGAGGGGAGGTAGAAGAGAAGGGAACAACAGGGATGGTCTACAGGGAACTCTCACAGGTGATGTTAGTGTAGATGAGGGACTCACATGTATATAGCCCAGTCTGAGGGCCCATTCCAAAGCCCACTGGAGTCAATTGGACTCCCATTGACTTCAACATGCTTTGGATCAGGTCCCACATATGTTTAGGAGTCCCTGAAGAGTACATCAGTTAAGTGCTTTTGTATTTAAAGCTGGTATTCAGAGTTGGTCTTGGGAAGTAAGCAGTTCTCCGCTGCTTTCTGCTTTGCTCTGCCATGTTTGTACTTTGTCACCCCAGGATATAATGATTAAGCAGTTGAGAAGCCTCTACACCTGTGAGCAATTTGCAGTCTTCACAAAATGAAGAAGGAGAAACTCCAGCTGAGCCTCCAAATTATTTTGTCATCACTGGTATCACAGTTTTCAGGATGTGACTGTTTCCTGCGTAGGCTCCTTTTCTCACTGCATCTCAGTGAGTAGGACTCATCTTGTCAATAACTTTTTCTTATCCTGTCACACACTTCCTTCCTTCTACTGTGTTTTCCCTGCTCTGAGTGCTCCCATGAGAGAATTTTGGAGAGATAAGTTTGTGTCCTAGAGGCTGTGAAAAAAACTTCTTCTACCAAACTTCTCTTAAGTTTCAACAAATCACCCCCAGGTGGAAACTGAACTGGTGCCTAGATATTGAGGTGACAGGTGCATTAGAAATAAATTATTTGAAGAAACACCGTTTCCAAGTTTAAAAAAAAAATTCTCCGAGAACCACATAATTTCTGATAAACAGAGAATATCCCCTTGACTTCTTTACAGTATTTGAGTGTGATAGGTTATTTATGAGTGATTAGTTCCATGGGAGTGGGGGGCAGTTGTCATAAGCTCTGCAGTGGTAGCACTTGGTGGTATGGGTAAGCTTCATAAAGGTGTTGAAATGTTGTATGCAGTGCTCCTTTGCAATGATCTAAGATGAGCACTCTAATGCACGTTTCCTTTTCTTTCCTTTGCAGGCGCATTGCTGTTGGGAGGAATTCTCTATTCCTGGCAGTTTCCGCATTTCAATGCCCTGAGCTGGGGCCTCCGGGAGGATTACTCACGAGGAGGATACTGCATGATGTCCGTCACTCATCCTGCAATGTGCCGGCGGGTTGCTCTGCGTCACTGCTTGGCCCTAATTGGACTCTCAGCATTGGCCCCCATCCTCAATGTCACCACATGGAATTTTCCGCTCATTTCACTCCCTATCAACCTGTACATTTCCTACCTCGGCTTTCGGTTCTACAGGGATGCAGATCGCAGCAGCTCCAGGAAACTTTTCTTCTGCAGCCTGTGGCATTTACCAATGCTTCTACTTCTCATGCTCACATGTAAGAAATCCCTGCTAGAGAAGGAAGACAAAAGTGAGCTTCTCAGTTGAAATCGGGTTGTCTTATTGTCAATTAGAGCTCAAATGACACCTATTTTTATTGTCAAGCAGAGGGTCTTTTGCTAATTATGGGCAGGAAAATCTATGGCAGTGTGTTTAAAGAGAATCCCTTGTGCTCGGTGACCACTTTACATAATTGTTTTCTCATTTTTTTTTAAAGGGAGGAACTTGGGGGACTTAAATGGCTCATGGGCTTGGTCAATGGGATCAAAGCCCCTTTCACTTCTTAGGTCATGAGTTAAAATCCAGCCTAGGTGAAAAATTAATCGTGTTTCCCTGGGCTTCCTGCAAGCCTACATGAAATGAGTTTGATGAATGAGTGAAATGAGCAGGTATCTACACTGCAGAAGCACCAGCCCCACAATTGGCCCTCATCTTTGACATTCTTAGTGAGGAAGCCAAGGAGACTCATTGGATATTGAGCTTTACTCTATCTTCCCGCAAGCAGGTATTCTGTCGAGAATCGGCTTGAGGCACATTGGCAGGGTAGTGAGGGGGAAGCTTGCATTGCCACAGTCATGCCATCCCTGCTCTGTGACTAAATGGAGGGCTTCAATTTCTGGGCCTGTCAATCTGGCACCTTTCACAAGGGTTGAGTTCGCTTTGATGTATTTTCAGAGAGCCCAGATTATTTTCTATTAGGTCTTCAGCACTCTGTAAGATCATACAACACAGAGAGCACATTAGCACTTAAACAGGCTCTGGCTGAATGGAGATAGTTCCTAGTCTCTACCTTTCACATGCTCAGGGCGATTTTTATTGTGTTCCATCACAGAGGAACTTCTCACCCTGGCTAGAGTTCTTTCTGTGAGAAATCTTTAGGGCTTGAATGCTCAGGGCCAGATCCTCAACTGGTATAAACTGACACAGCTAAGTCAACTTCACTGGAGCTTTGCTGATTTATACCAGCTGAGGATCAGGCCCTCAGAATCTAATTATTTGAGGTTTTCTGTATGCTAACATGAATTGTGCCAACGTATTCAGTGTAAGAGCCTGTCTGTTGGTGAGGCATTTCCTGTAATTAATTGAGTTCTGAGCTCGCATTAAGAAATACGACAACTCTATTATGTATCATGGCACAGTTGCGGCTCCAAGAGAAGATCGCTATGAAGTGCATTATTGGCCGGGAATCACGTTTTCTCGGTCTTGAGGAAAAGCCAGTTTTCATCCAGCTACAGCCTCAACTTAAAAACTAGTTCAGCAAGTTCAAATTGCAACCAGCATAGCTGAAGTTTACTATAAGGGCATGGCCACACAAGAAAAGTGTGTCATGTTATAATGTTAATTAACATGATGTAAGACAGTCTGTGTAGACAAGCATTGACTTGTTTGTAGTCATGTTAGTGGGTCATGGTTCACCCAGGGTGCACTGTACGTTTAGCCATGACCCACTAACATGATGTTAAACGCAACAGCATGCTGTGTAGACAAGGAGTAGTTTACATTGTGTTAGTTAACGAGTATAATAACTTGTGGATTTTCCTCACTGTAAACAATCCCCAACCTTTTTCCAGTGTGTACAAGGTCCATTCTAATACTGTTGTGCACCAGATCCAAGGCTTTTGCTGATGACGAGGTCTGCCAGTGGTGAAATGGAATATTTTAGCTAACCTGATATCCAGGAAAGCCCTTCAAGGAATTTCACAAGTTTGCCAGTGTCCTTCTCACCCGGATATAAAAACTTGACAGCATCCTTTAATGCTGCAGGACGATTTCTGGTCTCAATTACACTGGTGTAAATCAGGAGTGACTCCATTGCCCTCAGTCTCTGTTGGCAACAGTGCTCTTTGGGAACAGAATCAGGTGTTTTAAATGACATTTAAACAATCAAACATAAGATGCTTGCCTCTCTCAACTGATTGCAGATAACAGTGCTGAGTCCCTGTTACTGTTTTTCTGAAACAGACTCCATTGTATTCAGGTTGTTTACTGTGGGAACACTATTTCCAGGTATTCCTATGCAGTCTACAACCCAGTACAACTTCTCCGTTTGTAAAATATATGAATTTGTTCTGCAGTAAAACATACTGTACAAGAGCAATGGAGTGTGGGGTATCATTTCTTGTACGTGATTCACTTTGTTTAGCCTAATACAAGAGCCACCTTATGCTGGTTTCGCAGCATCCCTAGTAGCAGTAACATTTGTGTCATATGATCAAGCCTTACATAAATTGGGAACGGATGGGAAATGTGTGTTTTTTATGTTCCAAAATGCTTCCATTGAACATGAAAATGCAGCGGTGAGTGGAGAAAGCTGGCAACATTTTGCAAAATGAAATAAGATTCTGTGAACGGTTCACTTGCTCAGAAGAACACGAGGAACTTGGAGAGCAGGTGGTGGGCTTGGCAGACCTCAGAATAGTTGTGGCATGGTCAGAGGAACTGGCATGCTGAGAGGGCAGATTGGGAAGAAGAAGAGGTGGCTTTCCTCATTCCCACTGAGCCAGTTGAGAAGTAGGCCCCCCCAGCATGGCATAGGAGCACTGTGCTCCTTTCAGGGCTATTAAGGCTCCCGTGGTATTTTTCCCCCAAGAGTAGTGGTGCTAGCCCTAGGGCTGGTCTACACTATCATGCTAAATTGATCAAAGTTATGCAACTTCAATTACATGAATAATGTCACTGAAGTCGATGTAGTTATATCCACTTACCACAGTGGCTACACTGCGCTGTGTCAACGGGAGAGCGTCTCCCGTCGACTTCCCTGATGCTTTTCGGGGAGGTGGAGTACACTAATCGATGGGAGAGTGCTCTCCCATCGATTTAGTGTGTCTTCACCAGACCCGCTAAATCGACACTCACTGCATCGATTGCAGCAGTGCCGATCTACTGGTAAGTGTAGACGTGCCCTTAGCATTCTGGCTGAGGTTTGCCTTCCTAAAACTCCCCTTGTGGTTCCAGTTGGAGAGAGCCGTTATCTTCATGGCCTGTTCTAAAAATATCTGTAGCCTTCATCAATTTTAAGGCCAGAAGGGACCATTTTGATTATCTAGTCTGACCTGCATAACAAAGGCCATAGAATTTCATCCAGTGATGCCTGCATCAAAACCTAGCTCAACCACAAGAGATTAGCATAATTTTGTAGAAAGTCGATCTTGGACATAGAGATTAGGTGTCTTTTAAAACCTATCCTTTACTGACCCCCAGAGATGGGTATTGCTGTGCTGCACTCCAAAAGCAACTGTATTCCAGGGCCAGGAGACATGATCTACTGTAATGTGTTTAATGTGTTAAATGCCTGGAAAGCACTTTATAATATCAAAATACTACCACACCTTGTGTTTCAATTACACGTAGATATTAGAGTATGTACTTCTAAGGATGCCCAGTTTACACTCAGGACATCATTATGGAAATGAGAACGGACACTAAAAAGCTTTTCTACCTAACTACATCCATCCAGCTAGAGATTTATACCATGTTCACAGTAATAACACCTAGCTCTTATAAAGAGCTTCTCATTCATAGACCTCAAAGCACTTTACAAAGGAGGTCAGTGTCAGTGTCACTATCCCCATTTTACAAATAGGGAAACTGAGGAACAGGGAGGGAAGTGACTTGCCCAGCAAAGTAGTGGCGGATAATCCAGTTCACCTGAGTTGTAGGCTCTCGTACTGGGGCAGTTCTGCTCTTGGTAGCAATAGCTGTTGCAGCCTGTCTCCAATGGGATTTTAACAACTGTGCAAATTTGCGAAGAGCCAGTCTGAGAAGCAGCATGGTGCTCAGGCACTGGCTTAGGAGTCATGAAACCTGGCTTCTAGTCCCAGCTCTGCTCCTGACCTGCTGCGCAACCTTGGGTGAGCCACTTCTTCTGTACCTCTGTTTCCCCTCCTAGCCTTTGTCTGTCTTGGCTATTTACACTGGAAGACTGCCTGCCTCTGTTCTGTATGTGTACAGTGCCAGGCACAACTTGGCCCTGAGCTGATTTGAAGGCTACTGGAATAATTAATGTATGTTAATGATAATATTAATAATCAAGAAGACCTACAAGTAATTTTATCTTGGAGAAATTATAGAGAAGTCAGGTTCAAATACACCCCCTCTACGCCAAATGATTAATTTGGAGTAAAATATGACACCTGAGCTGATGGACCTCAGGCCCGCTCTGAAGACACCGTCACAAGAACTCCCAGATCAATTGGTCCCTAGAGACATAAGACCCCTCTCTCCTGTCAAGCATTTAGCGGACCATGGGGCCACTCTTAGCTGTAGGGCAAAGTTACTTATTTATGCTGCATGTTAGATCTATTATTTCTTTGTACTGTGATTGCACCTGCCACAGACCAGGCCCCGCTGGCCTCTGCAGATGCCTTTTGCAAGAGCTCATTAGAAGTATGCTGCTACCATCTCTCAACGTTCCATCTGCACTGAGCATGATCCAGCCCCATAGATCGCCCTTCATGCCAGCCACGCCGAGCCCGACCCCAGGCTCAGGGTTAGTATTCTGTATGGGAGGATGGTGGAGTAGCAGCTGGAGTGGCCCTTGGGCCAAGAGAAATGCAGAGGTTAAAGTAAAACAAAGAAATGCGGAGGGAGCTGCCCTGTGAGTTACCTAGAAGAGACCCATAATAGGTGGTCTTTATTCAACCTATTAGTCACCATTTAGCTACCAATCCTTCCGTTTTCCATTATCCAAAAGCAAGCAAAAGAAGGTAAGAAAGCCAAATTGCACATTGTCCTACAGATCTGAATGAACCTAGAGCCTGACAGACCATGGGTGAATGAAAGGGAAAGGGCAGCTGGACACCACAGTCTCTATACCCAACATCAAATTTCCTCCTGTTGTTCTTAATGGGAACGGACTGTCAGGGATTAAGGACTGAAAAAAATGCGTTAAGTTTGGGAGTAAATATTTCAAACAGCCCAGCAATCAAAGCTCAGGCCCAAAGAAATGTTTGGTTTGGGGCGTGTGTTTGAGAATCCAGGGAGCTTAAGACATGTGCTGTTAGCAAAAGCTTTTTAAGGCTTTTTTGTTGGTGAGAGATACCGCATTATCGGGAAGAGCTAGGAAGGTCTTGAAACAGAGATACAAAAAGGGTAATTAACACTTTCCCCACCTTGGATGCAGTCCAGTACCTCTTTGAAGTGGGGGTGGTGGTAGGGGAGTGCAATTTAGTTAAACAGCAAAGAACAGGCTGCGAATTTACTAACACTTGGAGGATCCTAGTCATATCTGTATTCCAACAGTGCCTAGAGCCCCCAGCCGAGATCAGGCCCTCCTTGTGCTAGGTGCTGTCAGGCAAGCCTTGCCCTGATGAGTTTACAATCCAAATAGACAAAACGGTGGGAGGGAAACAGACATTGCAAGGGGAAGTGACTTGCTCAGAGTCACACAGCAGGTCAGGGGCAGAGCCGTGACTAGAACTCGGGTCTCCCCTTGTCCTGCTGCATCCCATCCACCAGACCAGAAAGTCTCAATCTTTTATTTACCGCTTCCCCCTTCTCTATGGAAGTCACATAACAGCTCCCCACCTACCTCCTTCCCCCACCAAACTCCTGCCTATCCAGGGCAGATAGTGGCACACTGAGGGCAGCAGGCACCTCATGCTCGGGGTGATGCAGGACCTGGCTAACTCCCTCCCTGGAGGAGTCCATGGCAGCACAGCGCAAAGCAGACCAGGGCTCCTTGCCCTGCCTCCATCTTCCCAGAGCTTCTTGCACCCACCAATTCAGAAGGGTTTAAAATATGCAGGGCTGCAATCTACCGGGTGTCTGGGCCAGAGCAGGGCAGCAGTGGGGAGAGTGAGAAGGGAGTACCCAGGGAAGGGAGGATGGGGAGAAGGCAGGGCATGCCCCGCAGTTTGAAAACTGATGTAGTAGCCCATGCTGCCTTCTGCAGACCCAAGAATTCAGAGCCCACCTTGGTAAGTAAGGAGCCCCCGTCTGGAGAAGTGCTGCAAGAGGGAACTGCAGTAGATGGTGAGACTGGAGAAACAATGGGCCAGATTGACCCCCACACACTTCACAGAGCCACATGGCCACTGGAGAATCCCAGTGGAGAATCCCCCCGACCCCCCATCATCCCACTGGGGATGGAGTTTGCTCCCCTACCTCATGGAAGAGCCACCCCAGGGGATCTGCACAAGGCCAGTGCCGTCGGCACAGCTCTAATCCTGAATCAATGTGCAATTTGGTTTTCTTACCTTCTTTTGCTTGCTTTTGGATGATGGAAAACAGAAGGATTGGTAGCTAAATGGTGACTAATAGGTTGAATAAAGACCACCTATTATGGGTCATTGATAAATCTGATGCAGGAGCAGTAGTAGGGCCGCCCCACAGCTGTGGCTCCCCCTGCCCCCTCCCCTATGGCTGTGGGAAAATCACCCTGAAAGGTACCATAGCCCCAGGACTCGGCAAGTGATGGGGAGCCCCATGCTGTGCCTTGCCAATGTGCCACTCTGTGGGTCTGAGCCAGTGCCCATTGAAGTCAATGAGCCTCTTCCCTGGATCAAACCCCATGTGCTTCTACATTGTATCTGTTCAGTCTGACAAAAGCCATTTTGTTCCTTGCCCCGAAGCCCCTCTTGCTCCTTCACTGGGGAACTGTACCTGTAGCATCTACTGTAGCCACACCTGGCCTTCCCCACAATAGGGGAAATTAAGGAGACAGGGCCTTGAGCTAAGGAGAAAGAGGATTAGAGATGCTCTCTGCTGAGGCCTGTTAGCCACGTTCAGCATCAGCTACCCTATGTTTCCTTCAGTTAGTTTACCCTGAAATTGCCCCCCTTGCCCCAGTTTGAGGGGAAAGCGTTGGGGTAAGAAACACAATGTTTTTAAATCAACCTAGTTATCTCTTAATAACAGCCCCTTACTTCAATACAGTAAAGAACAGGAGCAATCTAAATCACTTTGTAGCATTAGTTCTGCTTGTTTACCTGTTACCTATCAGCTCAGAATTTTTTTAAAGAAGTAAATAGACCACTCACCTTTGTTTATAGTCAGTTTTCACTTGGGTCTCATGCACTAGCCCAGAGCTGCAAAGCTTGGGTTGGAAATGCTGCAGAGAAAGGCTTGTTTCTCAAATGAATTTTCAGGTGGGCTTTGTTTAAACAGATGAAGGGAAACATTTCAACTGGGCTTAAATTTTGTAAAAACTTTTTTTTTTAAAACAAAAGCTAAGTGTTGGGCCTGCTAAAAATGACACTTCACTGGGCTGCATCCTTTAAAGTCAAATGGGAGTTCAGCTCAAAGGAGTCTAGCTCAGCATCATCCCATGCTTCTCCAGTACCCTAACTGGTAGGTTAGCAACAGCTGTCTGAATGATTGCCTGAAATGATTGCCTGAAAGGTACTTAAATTCAAGAGCAGTGTGGGCAATATAGATATCTGGATGGGTTAGATGGAGACCAAGTTAGGGCTTGCCTGTGGACAGATTGTTATGCATTTCTATGTTTCAGTCGTGGACTCAGTGCACTAAGATTCATTACACTCACAATATTCCTGGGAAACTGGAACATTTTATACTCCATTTTACAGAGGGGGGAATTAAAGTGCAGTGACATTAAGTGATTTAACCAATTTCAGATAAGGCACTAGCAGTAGGACCCAGAACTCCCTGTTCCAAGCACTGAGCCACACTCAGTCAGAGCATGAGTAATTGTACTCTGTAGTTGGGCAGATGAAACCCCACAGGAAGCAGTTACCTTCCCTTATCTGTAGGAAAACTGAAGCAACCTGCTTATCTCCAAAGAAATATCCATTGTCCCAGTGACCACTTTGCACACGCTGTTCTGAGATGCATTGCAGAGGAGTAGGAGTAGAAGAGACTGTCCCGGTGCACTGAGATCCAAGATATAGATCACACAATGGGGATTTAGGAGACCTTTTGAAACGCCAAGAGCGTGAAATTCTCACAGTTACTCCCCCCACTGAACTGTAACTTGGAGGATTTTGTTTTGAATAATCATATTCAACTGGTGCGGGGAGAAGTGGTGGCTGGTCCTTTGTTTTAACCACTTAGTGAAAAACTGTCTTTGCTGGAAGGGGCTTAAATGCAACATTTAACCAAATTAGGCCACTGCCTTTTATTTCATTCAGAAGGGGAATCTGAATGGATTCCCCGGCCTACTTCAAACGGCTGCGGCAGCACATCCACTGCGGTGCAGATCATTCATGGACGCTACAGGAGATGTAAAAACATCTGCTGGATCCATGCCTGATCCTTTCAGTACAGTTACTCCCCTTGCTAATAATTGTCTGTGTTCTGTCATCTAGAAAGGGACTTTGTATGTCTCCCAGGTATTCTGATGCTAATTTGTTTAGTTAAAAAGAGAAGAGGCTAAACAGATGTGAACCATTTGGTTAGGTTGTAGTTCATTTGTTAGGAAGTGCAAAGGGTTCTTGGCAGGATATTAAATATTACCTTGGCTATTCACAAACACTTCATATTTCAAGAGAGGAAGGGAGGCAGGGGCTGCACTCAATAAATCAGCCTTTTCAAAGAGACAGAAAAAGGCAAACATTTGATAAATCTGTGTCATTACACTTAGAGATCAAAGGGGTTTACACATGTATTTATGCAACTGGCAACCTAGGAGACAATAATAACAAACATAGATCTCTGACAGCTTTACAAAAATAAAAATTAGTCTGTTCTAATCTGTAATTATCAGGGAAATGTGCGAGGTAGGAGGTTGTTAGCTGCAAAGCTTTTTAACATGGTAAAGCTGAAAATGATGAGAGATTGTTAAATCGTTAATAGCAACAATTAGCAAGTTCCATGCACAAGAGATTGCAAAAGCCATTATCTTTTAACATGCGTTTTGTGTGTATACAGCCACATTTTTATATACATGCATGCTATAGTAATTGGGAATAAAAATCAGAGAAACATGTTTCATAATGTGCTAATTACCATTATAATATTCCTGCAGAGGCACTATATGAATGGGTCTGAGGAATCTTTGGAAGACTTGGTAATTTCCATTCATAACTATTTTTCCCCATTGAGTTACACATGCATCTTATCTCTTCAAGAGTTTGGAGCTCATGGATTTAGCCCCGACGGAGCCAGGTAATTGTTCCCAAATTAGGCTGACTAATTTTGTACAGCTATGTAAATATGGAACCAGAGAAGGAAACTTTAATAACTCAGTAAAGAAGCTGAGACGACCCAAAAGGAGGATAATGCAGACAATGGGGCAGGGAGAGGGACCAATGAGGTTGCAGTGGGCACTGAAATCCAGCACAGAATTTGGCTTAGGAATTGAAGTGTGTCCAGAAGAAACAAGAACCACCTCTCTGCACTGAAGACAAGAAAAAACAAAATCAGTTCCATGGAAATGAACCCATGGACAAAGCAATAGAGGCCAGAGAAATTAGAGAAGGTAAAACAGTATTCTGTCATCTAGTCTTTTCCCTTTGGCCAGCCCTGGATTGTTCTCCTATTCTCCAGTTCCATTTTAAATGACTCAAGCAATTTGGTTTCTACCCATGCCTATGGGAAGCTTCCATGGTCCATAGATTTCACTGTTCAGAAACTCTTGACAGCCAGCCTGTTTTTTCCTTTACTCCGTTCCGTCACATCACTTCTACTTATACCTCCTCCTCAGAGCAGCTTAAACACCCTTCTCCAGTTAAGCTGGTGGTCTTGTGCTGGCGGTGCATTTGGCCTGTGCCATTTAAAGAAATAGGCATTAAAGCTCCATAGGCAAATTAGAAAAAAACCCAGTGACTTCAACTCTGTTGAGTGAGATGAAAAGAACACCTAGGGCCTGATGGCATCTCCACTATGCTTCGGAGAGAACCAATGAGGCACAAGGGAGGCACATTACATCATCAGAACAACTGCCATTTGCATGCCTTCTGGTTCCTGGGTTAATTTTAACAGGCTCATTTTGGGCCACAAAATCCTAGGAATATCCTACCTAAGAGACAGCTCTCTTCTCACGGCCCTGGGACTGCACTTGGAATTGTCGGGGTACTTGAATTGGAATCCCCTTGCTATAAGAGACAAGGAGACTGCTAGGCAGTTCTCCACAAGGGCCCCTCTGCTTTGCCTCTCTTTTTCCCCACTCCACTCACACTGGTTCACACTAGCCCCAGTCTGCTGACCCGTGGGACATGCTACAAAGCAAGTTATTTGTAAGGGAGGAGACAGAGTTGTGAAGCTGCCTAGTTGCTGATTTTAAAATTTCTAACTTTAGTAGCTGCTGTTTAACACCCTTTTGAGATACTAGTGGAATGGAAAGAGTGTTATGATAGGACTGCATCTGTTTTTTCTCCCAAATACAGAACAGGAATATTTATTGAACACTTCTGCCTTTTCTGCATTATTACGGATAAGTCTACCAGTTCCATCTAGTAATGGACCAATACCATTGTTAGGTTTCTTTTTGTTCCTTATATACCTACAAAATTCTCTCTTCTTGTCCTTAAATCTGCTGGCCATATACCTCTCCTTGTGTCCCTTTTCTTCCCTTATCAATTTTCTACAGTTCCTAGCTTATGATTTATATTCATCACTATTAACTTCCTCTTTCTTCCATTTGTTTTTTGTTTGTTTTTTATAGCTGCCTTCACTGACCCTCGAAACCACATTGGGTTTTTTAATCAATGTGACCTTCTTCCCCAATTGTGGCTTTTGGGATATGTAGGAAAGTGTTCTTAAACCATTCCCAAGGATCAATCAATCACATTTTTCTGATTAAATTCTTCCTCCCACATGATCTGAGTCAATTGTTTTCAGCTTTGTGAAACTGGCCCTTTTAAAGCAACAAGTGTGTGTGTATGTATGTATTATATTTATATATATATAATCACTGGTCTGGTCTTTATTCTGTTTGCACATTATATGTGTGATCAAGTCATGATTACTAGTACCTAAGTTACATTGATGTTTTAGTTCCACTTCCAGTTGGATGCAACACTTTGAGTTAGGAAATTGTCATCTATAATAAAGAGATTCCAATTTCCACTTCCAAGCATCAAAGAACAATTTCAGCAAAAAAATATATCGTTTAGAAATGAAGATGTTCTGTGGCTAGAAAAGGGGCATCTGCTCCCAAATCCCATAAATAGTTTCTTACTCGGTAGCACAACTCCAGGAGTGGCAAGATGAAATTGAGGGAGGGAAAAGTGCGTTTAGGCTAAATACTAAATGAGTGGCAAGGACCATAAATTGTGAAATAGTCTCTCCAGGGATGTGATGGCAGTCATATCACTCAAAGCTACACTGCACACAGGATTGGAGAATATACTGTAGGGAACAATCTGGCACTGACGCTGGGGGGGGTGGCCTAAAGGGGCTGACAGATCTTTTCCATTGCCTCTGTCCGAAATTCTCTAGTTATTCCATCCAGAGAGTTGACAGGATTCTCCATGGTCTTTCCTGTTGCAACAGTGACTTTTAGACTGTTGGCCCATCTCCATCTAAATGGTGCTCAGTTGGGTACCACACTGGCATCGTAGCAAGAGCTCAAGGGCTGCTCAGAAAAGCACGTAAGCACATGCTTCACTTTAAGTCTGCAATTAAATTGCATTGAATTCAATGGGAAGTAAGTGTGTGCTTAAGTGTTTTCCTGAATACCATGATGCAAACTGGAGATGCCCTCTTTCATATAGCCCCATGAAGACTACAGGTCCCAGGATGCTGTGCTCTGTCTCTCTCTCTCTCAGGTCAGAGCATGCCATGATGTGAATTACAATCCCCAGAGGACTTCACTTCTAGCTACAGCTGAGGACAGCTTACAGACCATACTGGAGAGCTCTGTGGGCTGCACTTGACGTACAGGCTGCATTTGGCTAGAATTAAGCGGACAGTTCAGTGCCATGTCAGCTGCAAGGAATGACGAGTGGGTCATCCTCTCCCCCCTGCCCCCAGCTTTGAATTTACTAATATAATTAAATGCAGTGAAAACCATACAAGATTCCACCCTTCTTAGATATTAGAGGCGTGCCCCCAAAGTATCTCCAACTGACCACGTTCAATTGTTACGGTGTCCAAGGCAAGGACTGTTAGTCCCTGCCCTGAAGAGCTTACAGTCTACAAACCTGTCTTTTTGTTCCGTTTGTACAGTGCCTAGCATTGGGGCTCCTAGGCAATATGGTCATACAGCTAACTAATAATAAATACAATGAAGGTGAGCCTGTAGGCACTACTACAGTGCAAACAATAGATCATTCTGTCGCACCTTTGCAAGGAAGTCATCTCCATAAAGCATCCAGTTTTCATCATTCCCTGGAGAAGCTGCTTAAGACAGATTTCTCTATAACTGCATCTTGGTGATAAATTTTGTCTTAAAAGCTGAGCTCAATTTATAAGATATAAGTAAATGCTTTATAGGCTCAGAAACATCATTCTGTGCCATTTTGTTGATTTTAGCCTGGTTAGGTTTTGCCATGTGCAAGGAGCAACGAGACCCTGGCAATCAGAAGGGCCTTTAGGAGTAAGAACAGAACCTGAGTTTCCATGAGAAAGCACAGTGGGTGTGTCTCTCCTGCATTGACCTGAATGCAGAATGGCTGCCTGACTCCGCAGACAGCAGAATCTTTACAAATGAAAAGGTGCGGTGCATAAAATAAAGGAATAATAGTTACCTAACTAAATACACTACAATCATAGACGGACAGGCCAGTTTCCATTATCTCTTGAACAAATGCTGCCTATAATATTGATTTATAAACAGACTGTGGGGAGTCTCCCATCTAATTTCATTTGCTCTGAAGCTGCTGTCACAATTACTGTAGTCAAGCTGCTGATATAGTACAGCCCTCTGCTAGCTACAAGCTGTCCTCTGCAGCTCTAGCTTCGCTACATATGTTAGAAAGAGAGAAAATATTGTTCTTCTGGGATTGTATTTTACTAGAGCTTGTTTGATGCCATCACTGGCTTTGGGAACATAATCAGATCTAAAATGCCTGCAAAGACTTAGGAAATGTCTCTGAATTTTTGCACAATGGCGGAAACAGTAAACACTAGGGTAAGAGTTCTTTAGTAGGTAGGGTGTAGTGACTGGGATCCCCAAAAAGGAGAGGCATGCAGCATGGTCCCCTCATCTATGACTCAGGAGCCTAAGTTCCATTTCTGGCTCTGCCACTGATTTGCTGTATGACCTTGGGCAAGTCATTTTGTCTCTCAGTGCCTCCATTTCCCCTCCTACCCTATATCCATCTTGTCTACACTAGAAAGCATTTACCATTATAGCTACACCAGCAAACCCTCCTAGGGAGACACTGCTTATACTGTCCTTTTGCCACCATGGCTTATGCCTCAATAAAATAAGCTATAACCAGCTAAACGACTTTTTTACCAATATGACTGAGTCTGCACTAGAGGAGTTTGTCGACTTAGCTATGTTGGCCAGGGTGTGATTTTTTCCACACTCCTTACTGAGATAGCTCTGCCAGCGCAGCCCCTCATGGCAGGATGCAGTATTGCAGGGGTTCTTTCACTCTAGTGTCCCCTCATCTCACCCTGGTTCCACAAGTCAGTTGCTTCTGTGGCCTACTCCACCAGCCGGGCCACCTCCCAGTCCATTCCCCTTCTGAGGTTAATGGAAAAGTCCCAAATAAGAAAACCTAAAGTCTAGTAGCCTCTAAGCCTGCCTCTGTTTGGGGCTCAGAGTTCTTGGCCTCTTTCACTTTGGATGCCTGTAATTTCCCTCTTTATTTGAGGGAGAGAAACCCAGGCCCACCCT
The DNA here is from genome assembly GCF_965140295.1 of Lepidochelys olivacea. NCBI lineage: Eukaryota > Metazoa > Chordata > Testudines > Cheloniidae > Lepidochelys > Lepidochelys olivacea. Next base: position 21,331,430 of record NC_140424.1, read on the forward strand.
CTCCTCTGGTTACAGCCCAGGGGTCTTGTTTTAGGCAGATAAGGACTGTTCTTTCAGGCCCTCACCCATTTCCCTGAGCTGTTCCTACCTTTGCCCTGTGGCCAGCATCTTCACCAGCTCTGCAGACTCTGCTATCACCATCTTGGGTCTGTGGTTCCTCATGGATTCATCTTAGCCAGCCATGGAGGTGCTTCCTGGAAGCTGCTCCCAGCCCCTCTCACAGCAGCAGGGCTCTATTCTGAACAGTCCCTCTGGCTCTCCCCTGGAGGCAGTCAGTATCTCCCTCCTTCAAACAGGAGTCTCCCCCTCAGTCCTGTTTCTGGGGCTGGATTTCAGGCTGTCACCCATCTCCAAATAGGAGTTGCCCCAACTCTCCTGCACAGAGCTGGGCTAGTGGTTTAGGCAGTTCACTCACCCCTCGTGGCAGATATCTGTTCCCCCCAAGCTCTCCTCTTCAGTGTTGGCGTTGGGATTTTAGGCCAGCTACCAGGCTTTAGCCAACTTTCCCTTGAGCTGGGCACCCTTTCCCAATTAGTCCACCAATTGGAGGGTTCAGCAGATAGCCTTCTCCCAGTGCTACCTGCCCAGCTCTGACTCAGGTGGAAGCAGGCAGAATATATGCTAATCCCCTTCTCCCGTCTTGCTCCCCATTGGTTGGGTGAGAGAAGGTAGCCTTCCATTCTGCAAAGTTCCTGGTCCCAAGCCCTTAAAGAAATAGCAATTGACTTTCTTCCAAACACTTATTGGCCGCTTCCTCTCCTCCAATACCTCTAATGTCCTAGGTCTTTGCATACCCCCAAAACTTCCAACATCTTAAAGGGCTATGCCACATGACTGGGGGTGGGCTGACCACTAGGCACCACTGCCCTTAAGGGGACGACTACCCAATCACAACGTGCATAAGTGCTTTGTTGTCTGGGATACGTCATCCTCACCACCATGCAAAATTGAGGCCTACTACTAGCTTTGGTAGCTCCAGCCAGTGAGGGTTGTGATCTTATCAGTTCTGCTAAGCTACGCGAGGCCAGGGCAGGTTGGTAATTTGAGGGGTTTTCTTAAGCAGCCTCCCAGGAGCAGTGCAGAGCAGCGCTAATGTTTGAAGAGGTGGTACTGTTCCCTTGGAGACAGTAGTGTCCAGTGCCCTAGCACGGTGTTAGCTGGTGCTGTGTTACTGGAGGAGCTGTCAAAGTCCTGAGTGCTTGTAGCCCAAGGCACTTTTTGCTGGAGCAAGGTGATACTTCATGTGTCTTCCATTTTTGAGCAGATACGTTGTGCCTCCCTATAGCTTTGAGATAGCTAGATATAGGATTCTCCTTTACTTACAGTGATACATAATGTTACAGTTCACTGTTAAACAACTGCCAGGTTACCACCCCAGAGGTAGCTGCATCCTGTTTCAGCCATTACTGAAATGCAGCCACCTCTGGGATGAAACCTGGCAGCTGTTGAACACAGAACTGCAATAGTATATAAGTTTTATATGTGGTTCCTAAATGTCTTTGAGATCCACATGGTCTAAAAATCTCTGCTGTCTTGGGTGCCTACGGATCCTCTACAGAGCTTTCTAATCAACAGGGTTTAGACAATTTGTGATTGACAACTTGCCCTAGGTAGTTGGAGCTGTTAGAATTTATTAGAATTTTTTTCTTGGCGAGGATGCTATGTGTGATTGTCTCCGTTTTTCACAATAAGCTAAAGCATAAATTCATGCTCACTTGGAACCTAATAGGAGTTTCTGTCCCAGTTAAGGAGGTCTTCAGCAGTTGGCCCATGGTTTGTCATGGTCTTTGGGGGCCTTCTGGAGAAGCGTTGTCTTAAAAGTGTAGGATAAGATTTTTCCGAGGAGCCTAAGGGAGCCGGATACCAAACTCCCATGGGCTCCTTTGAAAATCCCAGCTGCAGAGGATTCTCAGGAGCTATAAGATTCCCGCCCATCCCCAGTAGGTTTTGAGGTGAAATCCAACATATTCTTTCTCCAACAAAAGAACAAAAAGAAATAAAAACATAAGAACGGCCATACTGGGTCAGACCAATGGTCCATCGAGCCCAGTATGCAGTCTGCCGACAGTGGCCAATCCCAGGTGCCCCAGAGGGAATGGACAACAGGTAATCGTCAAGTGATCCATCCCCTGTCACCCATTCCCAGCTTCTGGCAAACAGAGGCTGGGGACACCATCCCTGCCCATCCTGGCTAATAGCGATTGATGGACCTATCCTCCATGAACTTACCTAGTTCTTTTTTGAACCCTGTTATAGTCTTGGCCTTCATGCTATGTTACATTTGCCTGAATGGGAACAATCTAGAGAGGAGAGCATGAGACCCAGCTGTGAGAGCTGGGAGCACCTCACCTTCCTTGGAAAACCAAGAAAACAAGCCATTTATTCTTCCAAACTACTCCTCTCAGTGTGTAGTGTATTGGATCAAAATTGTCCTGGAGAGAGAATATAGGATGCTATTTAGGCCTCCCAAAAAGACTGGAAACAGGTCAGTTTAGATACCCTGAACCAAGAAATTTATTTTTATTGGCAGAGGAAATCTGGCTTTTCAGTTTTACTGTTTCTTGTTGCTGAAAGGTGAGGGTCTTCAGTCCCCAGTTCATCGTAACACCACTTGGCCAGACACAATCGGTTGGTCCTGATGTTCTGGAAATCTTGCCTGCTTCCATCTCTGCAGGTATAAATCCCCTGTGGGATTATCACCACCACGGTCCCAGAGAAATGCTAAAAATGAGCGCTCTGCTGAACAGTGCCACTTTCTCCAAGAGCACCCAAGGCCACCATGTGAGCTGCAGGGAATGCACAGCACACCAAGAACAGGTAGGATAAGCTGGCAGGGTTTTCAGATTGATGCTTCTGGACTGGCCAGTGCAATAACATAGAAAGGTAGAACACAGTTATGTCAGTAGTGGTTCATACCTCTGTAAGGCTAGAGTGGAAGGGATGGCATGGGCCTGGCATGGGGTTGTCACCAGCAGGAGCCATAATGTGTAGATCTTTTACACCCCTGTTAGAAGCGGACACACCTGACCACCCTATCTCAGGTTCCCCTCCAAGTCTGAGGTACGTGGGGTGGGAGAGGGAACTATGCTACCAACAAAGAGCCTCTCTTCTTAGACCCCGGTTTATTCCCATACTATTGTTTCTGCACATTCACCCCTCAGGCTTCCGCAGCCCACTCTCCAGACTCTGCTCGTGGTCCTTCAAAACTCAAGTGTCATAGCTGAGCCCAGACCTTCCTCCCCAGACCTAATCCTCTGAGGCAGCTCCCTTCCCAGGGCCTCTGTGGCCCTTCTTCTTCTCCCCTTTGAACAGGGGACTCAAGCAGTTCTTCCCCACTAGATTCTGGCTCATTTCTCTGGATCCTTCCCTTCCTGGGGTCAAGCAAGCCCAGCCAGCTGCTCCTCTCACCAAACCTCCCACAAGGAACTCTTATATCCTGCTTCCCCTGCCAGCCTTGCTCAAGCCAGGTGCTCCCTTGTGGGTTACAAATGCCCTGAATATCTGACCTTAAAAGGTTCTGGCCCTTTATGGGAAAGTCCGGCCAGCATCCTGCTTCACTGCCATAAGTATCTGAGGCAGCTGTCCAGGCTTCAAACCACTGGGGAGAACCATGCAGTCCTCTCCTGTCAGGAAGCACATGGCTGGGTGCTGGCCCGGCTGAACGCAGCTGGGCGGAAAATGGATTTTCTGTTCCACAAAACAATTTTGTCCCAAACTGGGACAACACGAAACATGCAACACTCAACAGTTCTGTAAAATGACATTCCAAAAAAAACACCCCCAAAGTTCCAAGTCAATTGAAATCATTTCTTTCTAGTCCGACCCTCTTTACATTTTTTTAAAAATATCACATACAGTAAATGTCAACGTCAAAAGTCATTGCAAGTGAAAAACTGGAACTGGTTATGTTGAAACCGGAGCTGTGTTCTGATTCTGTTTCTCAATGAATTTGTGTCTAAGGCGAAATGATTTTGTAACCAGTTCATCTAAAGGGCCTTTTCTGACAGAAAAGTGTTTTGATGAAAACTTGGTGACCAACTCTACTGTAGAATCCTCTTAACTGCATTATCTCTATCAACAGCCTGTCTGCTCTGAGTAACAGTGTCTATCTGTGCATTGGTACCATGCCTACATAATGGGGTGTGGGTCCTGACTGGGGCCTACCATCAAATAAATAATACAAATGCTGAAAATAAATATAGTATTGAATAGAAATAATCATCACCACACTTCAGCTTTATTCCTCTTCTCTGAATCTCTATTTGGCAATTTGCATGAAATGAAAAGAGGGGAAAGTCTGACCCCATTGAAGCCAATGGGAATTTTGCCATTGACTTCCATAGGGCCAGAATTTGACCCAATATCTCTACATTTCACCACTATTTAAAACCTAGTTAAATACCATTTACCCCCTGGGCACCAGCCAAATGCACCCCTGTTAAGCTGAATGTTCCCTAATACTATCCTGTTAAAATATAATTGTCAGACTTTGGGCCCATCTACACTACAAGCCACACAGGCTACTTCTGGAGGAGCAGGGACTGAACTCAGCTTGCCCACAGCTTAGGCTACTACTCTAGCCACGGGGCCATCCTTCCAAGAAAGACAGACTTTGGGGTTCGAGCGCTTTACTATGCACTCAGTTTGGAGCTGTGGGCTTTCTTTGTTTCTGCTGGTGGGCCTGTGCGTTAATCCACCACTGCCACAATCACCCCAGTGTGACACATGAACAAACAACATAGCTGAGATGTTCTTTTTTCATTCTATGATAATCGGATGTTTCCCACGCTTTGCTCACTCTCTTAATATGAGAGTTCTGTGAAAAGTTAGGAAATTGGCCTTTTGGGGGGAAGAGATTTCTGATAGCAGGCAGATCTTAAATCCAGCAGGAAAAGGCGTGACAAGATCCAGTGGTTGGAAGCTGAAGCTAGACAAATTCTAACTAGCAAGAAGGTGCAAAATGTTAACAATGTGGGCAATTAACCTTTGGAAATACTTATCTAGGGATGTGGTGGATTCTCCAATCCATGACCTTTTTAAATAAAGACTAGCTATATATTTCAGAAGAGATGCTCTAGATCACTCAGAAGTTATGGACTTGATGCAGAAATTATTAGATGCTGTTCTTTGGCCTGGGTTATGCAGGAGGTCAGACTAGATGATCATAGTGGTCATTTCTAGCCTTAAAATCTGTGAATCTATTAATATTTTCACAATGAGTGGAAACAAAACAGTCTGTACATCACATTTTGTATTATGGTAAAATGCCTATCATTATGTTGCTATTTATTTTTTACATGCCTATGCTTGGGCGGTTCTGTAATAATAATAGACAAGATCTGAGTGGTTAAATATAATGTGAAATGTTTCTTGATGCCAGGGTCTTTTTAAAAAAAGATATTTAAACATTTTTTCTGATGCATTAAGCAAATTTCCAGACTCAGTAGTGTATTCCCTTCTCCTTCAGCCAGGCAGTCATGTCACAAAAGTAGTATCCTTGGAGCAGGTCTTGAGACAAAACATCTTACTCTCACAAGAGGTAATCTTTGAACCCTCTTTTACCCCTTGGAACTGGGCAGGCAAAATCCCCATTGACTTTAATGAGAGTTCTAGCTGTGTAAATACGGCAGGATCAGGCCCTTTTCTACCTTATTTTGGTATTATTCCTACTCTGTCTCTTTTCGATGTCCTGGAATTTTGCATTAGCCATCAAAAGCTAGATAAATAAATACGAAATGCGACTATTCCTTAGAAAACAGGCACCAGTCAGTGTCGGTCGTCCCAGGTTCCCTCTGTTCATTACGCTGGTTATTGCCTCAACTCCCCCCAGCCCTGTTAACCTTGATTATTTTGGCATGCTAAGAAGAATAAACAGCTCTCACGCTGCAGCTTCCCCAGCTCGGTTCCTAACTAGATAACTGGGAGGAGAAGAAAGAAGTGTTTGGCCACAGAATTTCGCCTTTCAGGCTTGCGTAAAGCATTGCTGAGTGTGTCACACTCCAGCTGGATTAGTGGCGTGAAATATGCCCCTCACAGACCACAGCTACAGTGCAAATGTTCAGTGTGTGCACCCAGAGCCAACACAACACTCCTGAGGGATCCTCTTTTCTTAAACCCTCTAGAAGTTATTTTGCATGCATGTGTCAAGGCATGGGAGCAATTTGAGACTTTTCCTACTACTTCTCTGTCAGTAAAGATTCCCTCGATCCGAGGTCAGGTTCCACGGCAGAGTTTGGTAGCAATGGGACGCTTAATTATGGAGAGCAGCCGAAATGTATGCCGCCAGGTACTCCGCTTCTTTTAAGGGGAACTCATCCAGCTTCTGTCTTTCCCACAAAGAAGATCTGGAAGGGGAACAAAGCTGGAGGCGATATAGGCGCTAAGAAGGTTTGGACTGAGGCTGGCTATGCGCGATGCAGCCACAGGTACAAGAAACAGTTGTCTTAGCTGTAAAAATAATTCACAGCCTAGGAGTTAATGAAGTTTTGAAAGCCCGGGACAGCTGCGAAAAGCATGGGGTGACTGTATGCGAACAAGGGAAGTCGCCTGCTAGTGACCTGGTGGGGAAATTGGTTCGGGAGGTTGCTGGGTTTCCCCCCAAGATTATAAAGAGAAATCAAAGCAGACTTGGTGAGCAGCCAGTGAACTTCGCTAGCTGGGCATGTGGCTTTCTCTGCCCGGCTTGCCAGTCCTCCTGGGAAGAGACAAAAAGGGCCGAGCTGGATAGGGGGAGATCTGTCACTGCATCGTAACGGATCAGAGAGCAATGAATTGCACTCGACTCCGTTAAGGTGCTGCTTTGATTTGATTGATCTAATTCGTTTATTTATTGCACTCTTGCAGCTAGGAGAACCGGGGGCCGGAAACCCCCCAGCGCTGAGGGCTCAAATGGGTAAGGACTAGTCTAGAGGGAGGTAGCTCGCCTGATCACAGTGGCAACCACACGGTGTGGTTTCAGAGTAGCAGCCGTGTTAGCCTGTAGCCGCGAAAAGAACAGGAGTTGTGTGGTTTGCCAGCTCTCGCTGGGGGCTGGGGGGCAGCGCAGATTTGCACCGATTCCTACCCACGAGGCTTGCCCGCTTTGGGCCGTCCCGGAGCGAAAGGCCCAATGTTCTGGGCGGGGGAAGCGGGGATGTGTGTTGCTGCCGTGCGCTGAGGGTGACTGCTCTCATAAGGAGCGCCCTGATCCGGGGAACTCGAGACCCTCGCCCCTGCTGGCTTCAGCGTACCTGCCGGCTCGCCTCAAAGCTTTTCCGAGACAGGTTTGCAACGAACTGAAACTCAATCGCCTTCCTTTCCTGGCCGAGGGACGCACTAAACTTCCCTCCTCCAGCCAGCCGGGCTGTGCGCGGCGTCGAAGAGCTCCCTTTGCATTTCTTCTCTTGGGATGGCCAGGCAATTGCTTAGGCATTTGCTCCATCCCAATGACCAGTTTCCGAGAGGCGACAACCATAACCGCACAAACCCCTGGAAGATCCCAAGGTAGCTTTCGATAGCTGGGCTCCACGGAGCTTTTCCCGTACAAATCGGCCAAACACACAAACTACTCACACGGTTTCCTACCAATAAAACTTGGGAGTGTCGCTTTGACAAGTTTGGGGGACTTATCAACCAATCCTCTGTCTATAAATCAAGACAAACAAATTGCAAATGTCTTTGCCACAGAAGGGGGGGGGGATTAGTAGCTCCATAGCTGGTATGGCCAAAAGAGACAGATATTTACACTGGGTTGTTTTCACTGCGAAATTGACATGTCTCTACAACTATAAGGCGATCTTAACCGAGTCCGGCTTGTTTACAATCTGTAGTTCTCTTTTGTTCTTTGAGTAGGAATACAAACACGTGTTTGTTTGTTTTTTCCTCTGGCCTTTCCTCTTTCAAGGGATCATTACCAGGTATCTGTGAAACAGCACATTAATCTCTAGGAGGTCCCCCCACCCCGTCGAGAATACGAAATGTTGGTTTAAAAAAATCAACCTTAAAAGTGATAACGCAGATTCTATTCAGGTGGATTCAAATCTGATCTACCCTTCAGTCGAATTTGTGTACGCTGTAAGAATTATTTTTTTAAAATGATCTAAGGGTTAATAATGATCATATTCTGCGAAACGTCTTCAACAGATTTAGACCGAGAAAAAAGTACTTAAACTCGACAGAAAAAAAAATCGGATTGCCCTTTTCTTTTCTTTTAAATATTATTTCATTCAAGGGCCCGATCATCTCTTGTTGAATCCATTGAATCTCTCTACACACTTCAGAGGGAAGCGACTAGCAGTGATGATCCATAAGCAGAACTGTATTTTCCTTGGGAAGAAATGTTGTTAACTTTGTATTATCCCTCTTTCTTCCAGACACCCTCTTCTCACCCCCACTAACTCCTATGGAAACCCAGTGTTGTGTTTTCTTGTAGCGCTTGTTTATTTTGACAACAGCAAATGAAGACATATGTAACTGAACGATCCAGGCTGGTTTAAAGCCCCAGGGAAGAAGGAAAATGTTGATTCCCCTTAATAACTCCAGAAGCGTTGCATTTTGTGTGTCCGGAAACCATGCGTCTACATCTAAAATGAGAGTCTTATGTGCCGGTCCCCTGTCGCGAAGTTTAGTTTGTCTCGAAGTCTCTCCCCCCGGGACTGAGCATTGACCATCTTGTTCCCTGGGTGTGGGTGTGATCCGCATTGGCCCGCCAACCTTGCCCATTGTTCTAGGCTGCGGCGAGGGACCTCCGCTTGTTTCAGAAAGTTCCTCCGGCGGAGTTTCCAGGGGCTGCCGATCCGCCCGCCGCCCGGCTGGAAGGGAAAAGGGCCATTTGAAGGCTGCATGTTGCCACTTTCAAACGGATCGCTGGGGAAACCTGTGTCCCTTGGCCATCCCGGTCACGCGTGTAATTACTGCCGCGGGACAGCCCAGCTGCTGCCCCAGGCAGGGGGCAACAAAGCAGCTCTTCCCCCCGGGTAGCACCATTTTCTACACGGGGAAAGATTCCAAGTCATTCTGCAGGCTAGCCACAGAGTGAGGTGGGCAGATAACCCCCGCTATTACCCCCAAACACGCTGCCTCTTTCTCTCTGTAAACTTCAGCTCACTTGCACTGCAGTCCTGAAGGGCCTTTAACGATTATCCCGCTATTAGGGAAAGACAAAAATAATGAGGCAGCCCGCTCTGATAAATACAGCAGCTCTCTGCTCTATGGCTGGGGGCATCCTGCTTTGCCATGAACCAACACAACCTAAAACAGACCGACCTGGCATCCCGCAGGAAAAGAAAATGAAATCGTTAAGTGTGGGGCGAAAGCAAGAGGGTTTATCTATTTTGCAAGTCGAGGTAGGGAGGTCTTGTGGGTTTTGCAGAAAGAAAAAGAAAGAAAGAAAGAAAGAAAGAAAGAAAGAAAGAAAGAGTAACATGGCATGACAATATTTTTCGTTCTAAATCTTAGGAGCATTTGTCCATGGAATATGCATTCTTCTGCCCTCAATATAAATATAAAAAGCACAATTGTATCGAATTTATCAGCGAATTTCCCCCTTTCCTTCCTGCATCTAAAGCGCGTTACTTCATTAAGAAACAAAACACCCCCCACTAAGTACTAAGGTCATTAGCTACCCGTTTGTCTCTCTCCCTGGCTTCGTCTGCCTGCTGACTGCGGTTATTACAGTTAAAAGTCTCTGTCTCTAAAGAACACTTTAAAGTTCGCCTCCCCCCTGTAAGCAACCGCACCAGGCTAGGGCAAAAGTGGGGGAGACAGAAAGAAAAACGAAATGTTTCCAGGGAAGGTAGAGCGGCTCCGACAGCGAAGCCCCCAAATGGAAACTCCGGGCAGCGATTCGCCAGGAGGAGAAACCAATGGCCTCCCGTGGGGTAGTTCTGAGGTCTTGCGCTGTAACTTGCCAGCCCTGCACCGGGGAGCCAGGCTGGTGCAGAAGGAAGTCTCCATGGCTGGGAGCAGCGCAGTATAGTATGGGAGTGGGCGGGAGGGAGCCCTATATATTGCTGGAGAGAGAGATAGCTAGCTATATGGCTGATTGCAGGGCTATATACAGTACTTTTGGGACAGGGGATCTACCTATATCACCATTATATATTGCTGGGGAGCAGTGCCATATACTTCTGGGGGTCTGGGAGCTGCGCAGATTGCCGGGTAGCAGTGCCATGCGCTTTTGGGAGTGGGGCCCCCTATCCATATTGCTGGTGGCAGGGCTCTCTCTATGCACAGCTGGAGGGTGGGCGCTGGAAGCAGCACTGTCCGCTCCTAGGCGTCTCCTTTCCTCTTCATCCACTAACCGGGTCCCTTCAGCCAACTAAATTCATCACGGGGTTGACGACCTTCCCCGGACGATCCCTGCCTTCCGGAGCCAGTATCCCTCCCCGCCGCCCCCCCCCATAACCTCCTTGTGTGCGCGCGCTCGCCACATCTGGCTGCGTCTCGCTGCACATCTGGGCGGGTAACGGGGCTGTCTCCAGCGCGCAGCCCAGGCTCCCCGGCTGCGTGCGGAGGAGGAATGAGTTCGGGGCAGGAGGTTGCTGATCCACCTTCCCCCCCCCCCGCACGCCCCCAAAGAGCCTTGACTCCACAGCCGCCCCTGCCCCTTGAACGGCTCATTAGCCAATTAGAATCGCTAATCACCTCCAGCCGCCCCCAGGGCCCCGCCCCGCCGGAGCAGCCTGCATTCCCGTTGGCTGCCTTCCTATCAACAAATGGGGCTAATTATCATAGGGAACCCGGCTCTTATAGGCCACCGGGGCTGCCTATCACGGGCGGCCGCTTCCCACCCCTCCTCGCCGGGCTGAGGGGCTGCCCGCTGGAGGCCGGCGCTCGGGCAGTCCGGGGGAGGCTCTGTCAGGGGCCGGTCGCAGGCAGGCTCCCGGGGAGCAGCCGCGGGGCGCTGGGGCAGAGGCGGCGATGCTGGGCGCGCGGCGCGGAGCCTGCTGAGTGACTTGCCCTGGGGCACTGGCCGTGCGCCCCGGGGAGCGCGGCATGGCACCCCGAGCCTCCCCGCGCTAGCCTCTCTCCGGGAGCGCTGCCCAGCGCGGCTCCTGAGCGGCTGGGCGGAGGGGCACCCCCGCGCGGCGCTGGGGCTCGACTGGCGGGGCCCGGGAGCAACCCCCGCGGCGGTGCCCGTGCGCTGAGCCATGCTGCCCGGCGCGCAGGCGGGCATATGGGACAGCGCCTGATCCGCTGCCTCGATGCGCCCAGCGCCCTGCAGCCGCCGCCGCCGCCGCTCCTCCCGGTGAGACGGAAACTCCTGCTGCTCTGCATCATGCTCTTCCTCTGGCTCTACATGTTCTACTCCTGCGCCGGCTCCTGCGCCTCCGTGCCCGGCCTCGCGGGGAGGCCCGCTGCCGCTGCCGGGGCCGGGGAGGCTGCCGCCACCGCTGGAGCGCGCGGAGAGGGTCTCCAGGTGCTTTCCAAGCTGCTGCGCCGGGCGCCTTCCGGGGGAGCCCAGGGGCTGGCGGGTCCCGCCGCGGCTTCCCCCTCGGAGCTGCGGGAGGAGCAGAGCGCGGCCCCCGACCCCACCAGCCCCATCTCCAGCTTCTTCAACGGCTCCGGCACCAAGAAGCTGCCGCAGGCCATCATCATCGGGGTGAAGAAGGGCGGCACGCGGGCGCTGCTGGAGTTCCTGAGGGTGCACCCCGACATCCGGGCCGTGGGGGCCGAGCCCCACTTCTTCGACCGCAACTACGAGCGGGGCTTCGCCTGGTACAGGTACCCCCCTGCCCCCTCCCCTCCATGTGCCTCCTGATGCGTGTGCGTGATTGAAACTTAACCCCTGCGGGGTCACTTGGACCAAACCCATAAATCAACTTCCTCACCCTCCAGGCCATTTCTGCTTCATTTCCCCCTCCAGGGGAGGGGGGGGTTCCACTTACACCTTTTATACAGATCCATAATTTATAGCCTCAGATCAGCAGCAGGAATCGCTCCCTCCCTCCTCCCCCACTCTGAACATACAAGAGATGCTGCTCCCGGAGCTTTCCCTAACTTCGCTTTTTGCAGCAGGAAAAGGTCTAAATGAGGTGCAGCTCCGGATTGGCTTTTGCCCTGGCCCACCTAGACCCACCCAGTGTGTATTTTTCCCTTTCTAATTTCTGCAGCAGGACAAGATTTCCTGTAAACTGCCCTCTGTGGAAATAGATGGGGAGCTCTACTTTATATATGTAAAAAAATCGATATGTCCGCTGGGGATTCCCATTACCGCAGAGACTCCAGGGGGAAAAATGTAGAAAGTTTATTTTTCTTCTCTAGTTGGCTCCGCAGTGGTTGTACTGCTCCGCTATCGGAGGGGGCGGAGGGTGGGATTGTTTGTCTCTCAGCGCGATATAGAAATTGCAAAAAATAGTGGCTTCTCCCTCCAATTAAATTTGAATCCTGGAGAACCATTCAGCTACTTTCTACTATCCCCTCATAAGGCGGCGAGCTACACGAGGGGAATGCCCCAAAGGGGAAGCCCTTTGGTTAGATTCGTTCCTTGTTTCTGACAAATCGGCGAAGAAATCCGGGGGGCACCTGGTTTATGGAAGGATCGGGCGCCTAGATTCTGCTGCTATGTCCGGCAATAGCCATCTGGGCCACTGAGCCAGGATCGGCCCATAATTTGTAAGATTACCCCGAATGGTTAGGACTGGTGTTCTCGGTCAGGCTGTTAGCTGACAAAAAGTCAGCCGCTGTGTCCCGGTTCTGTTTGCTGAATGCAGCTCAGCTGGTGATTAAAAAGCCCAGATAAGGCCGCTGGGAAAGTCCCCACAATTTAGAAGATGGAAACAGTTCTTTACTCTCGTGACCGATGGGGCAATGCAGGTGCCCCTTCCCATCGTGTACCATTTCACCAGGAGCTGCTTTTTCAGGTTCGGCATTTGCCAGTATCCGTATAAACGTGCCCTTGACTTTAATTCCTCGCATGTATTTTTGGCGCCCGTCGTTTGCTTTGGTCAGACGGGGTTTGATCGCTGCGAGGGAGGCAGCTTTAGCATGGAGCAGGGATGTAGTGATCTCTGTTGGGAAGAAAGGGACACTGCAGCATCTCTTCCAGCGCATCAGACCCTTCTCGGCTCCTTCTTTGCAAAAGGGAATCGATCCAGAACTCCGGTACCGTTCCGCAGGAACGCGAACCGAACGGAACCAATTTTCTTTGAGCGTTCGCAAGACCCTTTGTTTGGGTTTTATCGATAAAACAAAATAAAACGCCCCCCCCTTTTTTTTGCCTTAAAATAAATTTTGATCATGAAAAGTTTAGAGGGGAAAATACTTCACATGCACGGGATCCTTTCTGTCCTTTTAAATGCCAGAAAAGTGTTAACTGTCAAATGTCTCTGGATTGAGACAGCTCAATCTCAGCTGCTCCAGTGTTATGAGTTTTTTGTGTTATAGTGAGCCGGTGTTTAGAGGCTCTGGGGTGCAAACTCCAGTTTGCAGTAAATTATTAGTTTAAACTAGATTTGCCCCGCAGTGTTGGATAATCTGAGCCGGATTCGTTTGAGGGATTTGGAAAGAAAGAATCCCATCGATAGAGTTCCTGAAACATTGCTACCACTTCGTGTCTCTTTTTTTGCACCGCGTTCCCTTTAACTTATGTGGTCCAACATGTCTGGGCTCGGCCGAGCTGAACAGCAATGGAAGAGTAACAGTCTCGTATTAACGCTTTGTTCTTCTTTCTCCCTGCTTGCCTTGTGGTGCCCAAACACAGGTTTGCTTTGGCTGTCTGTCTTACCAGTGTGATGTCTCTTGCTTGTTTGAATTTTGTTTAAAACTGTGTTGGCAGCAGGGTTGTAAAAAGTTCTGTCTTCAGAACAAATACGGGCTGCAAAAAATAAAATCCCCAAAAGAACAAAATATTGTGTGTGTGTAAGGGAGGGACTGCGGAGAGAAAATGCAGCTCCGGGGAGACTGAAGTGATTTGATTGTCCTTTTTTTTTCCCCTTCCCTAATTATTTCTTTATTCTGAAGAGTTACAAAAGTCTAGAAGTTTGCTGGATGATGAAAGGCAGCTAGTGCACCATGTCCCAGGCTGCGAGCTGCCTTGCTTTACCCTGCAGCTGTATTACAGGGGTGTTGGGGCAGGGGGACAGAACAGCAAAACCCTGTAAACTCAAGGCGCTGGTGAGGACTGAGCGGCAGGTGACGGATCTGTACAGAAAATCCAGGGGAGAAAAGTTAGCACAACTTCAGGGGGAAGGGGCAGGCTGTTCACCTGCAGCCTTCATCTGCCTGGGTCCCTTTTCGCTAAGCTGTGAGCACAGTTCCTGCAAGCCCAGTTTGTGGCGCTTTTTGACAAATGGAAAGTGAATAACTTCCACTAAATCCTAGTATCGGCGGTAGCCGTGTTAGTCTGTATCCACAAAAACAACAAGGAGTTCGGTGGCACCTTAAAGACTAACAGATTGCTTTGAGCATAAGCTCTCCTGGGTAAAAACCCCACTTCTTCTGATGCATCTGAAGTGGGGTTTTCACCCAGGAGAGCTTATGCTCAAATAAATCTGGTCAGCCTTTAAGGTAACACTAAATCCTAGGAGACAACGGCATCTGACGAATTGAGAACTAGACCCGACTTCAAGTTGATGGGAGGGGATCAATAAATAGCTATAGATTAAAATGCATATAATAAAGCATGAGTGTGCAAGTCTAATTAGTAGATCTATATCGTGTGTCTATAGACAGTCACACAATCATGTCATTAAATATATACACCTATGATTTTTATATATAAAGTAGCCTGGGTGCATTTTAAACAAAATCAGTTGTCTAATTCTACAATAGTCAGATTTGATTGTCTTGCAGTAAATAATGTAAAGCATGAACGTCACACTTATTGTATACTTGACTGCTTTGTAGCTGTAGGTTGACTTTCTTTTTTTTTCCTTCAAGAAAGATGATTATTTTAAATCTGGTTAGTTTTTGAAAACATATTCAGGCATATAATGTTCTAACTCCAGAACAGACTCTATTAAATAAAGGAATGTTTCCATTTGAATTGGAGTAATTAATTTAATCCCCAAAGAAAGGTGAAGGTATAATCTGTGTCAGCTGGAAAACATTTGGTGGGAAAGGGGAAAAAAATGAACTGTAAACCAAGTGAAAAATCCAGTAGCACCCACAGTGTTCGTTAGGGATGTTAGTTACAAAACCCTGTTAGTACTGTATATTTAATTCTTTGCTGATTTTTAAAGTGAATGGGTACTTGTTGATTTCAGAGGTGGTGGAGTCCAGCAAAAGAAAATACTTTATTTTGTTGCAATAAAACAGAAATCAAACTAGCTATTACTCTTCGGTTCAATCTTTCCCTCTTTCGTTCAGGGACATGGTACAGAAGTCAGATCTATTTTAACTCAGTCCTGAAACTCATAAGCAGATGCTGAAGTTAATGGGAGTTCTGTGTTAAGACTATATGGGATCTGGCCCATTCAAAGTCTGTTAGTCACTTCAGGTATGTGTTTAGGACTCTTTCTTGGGGGGGTGGTGGTAAAGGTGGAATCCCTTTTTTTTTTTTTTTTTTTTTTCAAGATCTTCCAACAACAAAATTCAAAGCACCAATGTGTCAAGTTTTTTTGTTTTTTTTTTTATTCAGCAGTTCAGAAACAGGCTCATTAGCAGAGCCTCAGAGGAGACTGGTAATCTTAGCACTATTCTTGCTTTCAAGGAAGATTCATTAAGGGAGTCAAAACAGGTTTGGGGTTTTGTTTTTTGTTTTTTTAATATTCTCCCCAAACTAAACACAAAATTAATGAACAAAACTGTCAGGGTGACAAGAAACATTAACTTCTACACTAATCTCTGCTGAAAGAGCAGCATTAGGATCCTACTGCAACCAGGGCAAGATGATTGCCTGGAAAAATGTAAACACCTATCTATAAAAATGGTGGGTTCTCTCCCACCCCTGTGCTCTGTCCTGCACCTTCATTTCTCTGCTTCTCCTGCAATCTGCTCTGGGTGTAAGGTCTGATCAGTGATCTAAACCTATCAACCGAATTCATCCAAAACTTTACTCAAACTTGGGAGTTAACATTTATTTTAATTTGATTTAAATTTCAGTGTCAGTATTTGAACTGTAAACTCTAAACTAGGGTCTATTTCCCCCCTCCAGCCCCCCATAGGATTAAAAAATAGATGAAAAGATTGTTTGTCTTTCTATAACTCTTCATTATTAATGCACTCCTGAATCCCCATCTTGCTTGAAAGCAGTGGTAATTTAAATTATTGCAGGGATTATAAAAAATAATGTAACAACCTAGCCCATAAATAAGGATGACTTGTATTTATACATCACACAAACAGTGGTGGTGCTCTGCTCATAACATTATTAAAATGGGAGGGAATGGAAGAGGCATTTGTTACCCTAGATCAAGGTTTAGACTATATATACCATATGGCCCATGTTGTCTGTTTGGGATAGTCAAAAAGAACTTATTGCCTGACTTGTATAAGGTAGACTTGAGGGGCTGTAATGCTGCAGAGTGTCTCTTCGGCACAAACTGCACTGCTCACAACCGGTTAAGTAGGTAATGATTTTATAGGTTGATAATCCCAAGAGCTACAGTGGCAAAGCAGAGGAGGACATTTGCATTAAGCATCAGAATTTAATAGTAGTTCCACTTGGCATAACAAGGCACCATTAACCTAAACAAAAGACATTTGTGGGTGATGAAGCTCATTAAAGATGTTGATTGGGTGATGGTTTTTTTTTTCTTCCCATCCCTCCCCCCTTCTGTTTGCTGTGATTCAGGACGGCTGTGAGAAAAGAAATGAAACAGTCATCTGCCCCCATAATCAAGTTTGCTTTAGACTAGGACTGGAGTGCTTCAGATTTTACTTAGTTTATTCACTCTCATACTGTCCCGGATCACTTCCTCAGAGTTTACATGCTTTTGAAGATGAGGTGGAAATAATAATTAAAAGCTCTGGTTTTTAATGATTCTTTCTTTCCCCGTCCACCTCCCCCCCCCCCCAAATCAGTATACAACATGTTTGCAACTTAATAGTTATTTAAACTCCGATGCCAAAAAGTGTTTGAACACTTGATATTTTGTCTAATAGCAAATTTAATAAGGGAAAATATTTATTTAGTTATCTATCGTGCAAATAATTTTAGCTTGTTTTCCTCTACTGAGGTTAACAAGCTAAAATTCTATCCACAGGCCAATTATAAACTGAGGTTTTAATAGTAAACTTAAAACTGAACTATTTTATACAAAACCATAAATACTGTTCAGTTTGTGAACACTACTTTTTTTTCCCCTCCACTTAACTTTAAAGATTTTGTGTGTTGCTTAGACGTATTTAGGATTAAATTCTCCTCTGCTAGTGAAACAAGACCACATAGCATGAAAATGTTAGCAGAACCAGATCTTTCTTTTGACCATACGAAAAATATAGTGGTATCACTCCAGGCTGTGCTGTGTGCCCTGTGACTGGAACTTCTTTGTTGTTAGGTGGTGGTGGTGGTTAGATCTGTATGAATTAGGAGAGAATTAATTTTGTAACTTTTTGCATTAGTAGTTCATACTAGGATAGTGTATCTCTCTCTCACACACAGGATCAGTTTCACCACTGATAAATTGCTCAGATTAGTCATTTTGGGAAGCAGAATGAAGACAATTAATTCATTAAACTGGAGTTGCACTAATGGGGCTAAAACTGGTTAGATACCAGGTTCAGTGTTATGTGGGTGGCGTTTCAGAGCAATAGTAAATTTATGAACTCCTTATCTTCAATGGCAGTGGGGTTGGAATTGCATGGTTGGGGGTAGGAGCTATTCAATTCTAAAATCTACAGTTCTAGGGCCTGATCCCGAAAAAACACAAATAGTTTACCCACATGCAGTCAATGGGACTACTCATAGGGTTTAAAGGATTGGGGGCTTGGAGAGCAGTAATCTAGGCTTTATAAAAACCATAGTTCTGCAAGCACCTGCTTAACTTTGCACATGTGAGTAGTCTCTTTTGGAGCCAATGGAACTACTGTTGCATAGCATTAAGCATGTGCATAAGCAGCCTGTAGGAGCATGGTGAAGATTGATATGAATATTTCAAATTGTCAAATCAAGATTAACAAAATACTGACATTTAAAGAAACACAAACTTTTTTTTCAGTGTAAAGGAATACTAAAAATAGAACTCTAAATGGAATTAAATTTGAAACCCTGTGAGTTTAGGTAGCAGCTGTGAAGATTTCAAGCTCTCCAAATTTTAATTTTAATGCATTTTGAGGGAGACGCGACTCCCGCCCTCCAACTTCTGTTAGCAAAACATAAAATAAGGTCACAGTGTGTGCTGCATTGGTTACTGAGAGGAGTAAATACAATCTAGCTAAACGGAAGTCTCTTTGAAATCGCTTACTACCAATTCTGGGACTTCAACAGTGTACTGCCAACCCTACAGCAGTTAAGGTAAAATAAAAAAGCTAACTGCATTTATAATGCGGTATTCTGAAATGAGAACCTGCATGTTACAAGGGAGAAGAGCTGTCAAGATTTATTAGCAAAAATGGTGTTGAAGGTGTTGAACTCTGTTTTTAATTAGGCATCTAAATTAGACCATAAAATGGTTGATTAATCTTTTACAAGTGAAGGGGGGAAAATAACTAAAAGTAATTTAATCATAAATGTTATCCCAGATGCAATGAGTTGGGAGACTGTCAATATTTAAGAGATATTTTTGCTTTACGTTTGGAAATGCCAGTATTCAATTTATTCACGTTCATTCTGAAGCGATTCATTGGAATAGAAATTCTTGTAATAGTTTGGATTGGAGCTCTAGCCCGTTACCTTGTAAACACTTATGTACTTTTGTAACTTTGCTTCTGCAAGTGGACCCATTGATTTCAACAGCATGTGATGAAGCGTAAAACTTTGTCACCAAAATGGCTTGAGATTGGGAATTTAACAGTCACTTTTTTTAAAAGGGATTTAAGCTTCTAAATCATTAGGCACATTTGCAAATTATTCCTGAAAGTTATTCATGTGCCTAAGCGTTTGCAGGATTGGGGCCTAAGTTTAGCACTTAAAAACGAATATTGCAATTGGAAAATGAACATTTCAATTGCCAAACAACTTCACAGTTTATAAATGTCACAAACTAAAAATCTGACAGCACATCACTCTTTTTCATTAAAATAACTTTTTGCAAATTTCTAACTCTCTGATCCAAATAAGCTAAAGGAGTTTGACCATATGAATTAGAAATAAGATTCTGTCTCCAAACTCCCAGTGACTTAACTGAGCCTCAGCATGTTTCAAGGTCCTGCATATTTCCATAATCTTCTCATGATTTAAATTTAAATTGATGTCAGACAGGATAAAGAGCTGTAGCTGAATAATAAAATTTCTTATTTTGTCATTCACATAACCAGAAAATATAAACTGCTATGAATTACTCACTGTTCAGTTATATGCATACTGCCCCTGATTCTGACTTTACGAACATTTCAAAACTATTCACAAGTATTCCCACTGAAGTCAATGGGGCCTCTTGCATTCGTAAAGTTACTCATATGCATAAGTGTTTGCAGGATTGAGTCTTCGTTGCACAAATCGGACTGTCCAGTTTTAAAACTTTTTTTGGTATATTTCACCCTAGCAATATGTTAATGGGGATATTTAACCCCGAGGTGGTGGTAGATCTTTGAGGAGTTGGTACTTAGTTTTAGTTGAGAGACAACTTTAAAAAAATATATTTTTTTTTTTTTTAAAAAAAGTTGACTCCTGCAAGGCACAACTTCCAATAGAACTTGCTTATCTAGATAAGTTTCCTTTCTGGAATTGTATTTGTGACTAATAGTGTTCAATATATCATTTTTGTCTGAACTGTTACTTTATAAAGTATAAAGGATGTTGGCTTGTGAAGGAGAAGCAAAATGGTGGTTTTTATTTTTCTTCTGCTTAATTGTTTACAAGGTAAAGGGGTTGTTGAAGTGAAACAAAACATGATTTTCTTCTGCTGCAAAAATAAAGCAAAATCAGATAATGTTGTTCGGGAAATATAGTCCCTGAAGCAGCAAAGTGATAAGAGGGGAAAAATTGAATGGATTTTCAATAGCGAGATAGCTGGAGATCCAACGGAAACAAATTCTGTAAGCATGTTGCATTTTTTCTGGTAATTAATGCAGCATGTTAGCTGCTTCAAATGAGAGTATTTACCATGACAGAAAAGAAATAAGATCCAGCCATTACTGCAAACTAATTATAAGTAGTGTGTGGAATTTTTGATATTTAAGCTTCCTCTTTGCAATTGTCTCAGAAAATTGAAGTGTGCAGCATTAACAACCTTGTGCATTTGTGGTGGGGAGAGGCAAGGGAATAGCCTCTTGTGGACTGGTATATAATGCAATTGCTGTCTTACAGGACTGCCAGAAAAATCACTCCTTCTTGCAAGCCTGGAATATCAGTTCTATGATATTTTGAAACTATTTTCTCTGTATTTTTATTTGGGGCAGCAATAATGATACTCTTAAATAGTACTAAGAACTTAAGTCTGTCTCACAATAAGTATAACTGACCCTATATTGCTTGCTGGATTATTATATATATATATTTTTTAACAACTTTTCCATCTGCTGTAGGGCCGGTTTGCTGCAGTGCCAAGCACTTCCTGCAATGTGCTGAATATCCCCAGTTCCCCACTGAATGTTTATTTAGACTACCAGATTGTAGGCTTTGTGTGTGGAAAGTGCCCTCGTGCTGTAATCTAAATAATAGCACCATAATGTACAGTGCTCTGAACAAAACACTGATGGAATCCTTGCCTTGGAAAGCCAGATTTTAGGGTTTGATCCTCCTGCAAGTGCAGAGTCCCTAATCTCTGATTTTAGTGAGAGTTGTGGCTGCAGATTCAGGCTTGTGAGCATGTCTGGTTACATGTGGTTTATCTATTTCAAGCATGGTAATAACTGCATTTATGAAAATCTTCTTAGATTACTTGGCACTTAAGGAATCTCCAGGATCCAGGCCCCATTGTGTTAGGTGCTGCTTCATGGTGACTCTGCAGAGACTTGGTGAGCCGTGAACTTCCTTACCATAGGAACGTCACAATTGCCATAATGAGCAAATTGTCCCATAGTGCCCCCTGGTATCTAGTCAGAGCTCTAGAAAGTGGGTAGGGGGATAATTAGTCTCAGAGTCAAGTGGTTTATTAATGATATGGGGTAAAACCCTGGCCCCAATGAAGTTAACAGTGAATTTTCATTGACTTCACTGAGGCTGGGATTTCACCCATGATCGCTGCAGCACTATAAATACCTGCTTTACAGTGGTGACAAGTGTGTGGTTCC
The DNA here is from genome assembly GCF_965140295.1 of Lepidochelys olivacea. NCBI lineage: Eukaryota > Metazoa > Chordata > Testudines > Cheloniidae > Lepidochelys > Lepidochelys olivacea. Next base: position 21,352,685 of record NC_140424.1, read on the forward strand.
AACACCTCTTGCAGCAGATCTGTGCAAACTATTGATAAAGCAACAAGGATACAATGCAGCCAGGTGCTGAGTGCCCTCCACTACCACTGACGGCATCTTCCAAGGGCACTCAAACCTTGCAAGATCTTGCTTTTAAGGATGCAAAGCGGTCTCTTACAATAAACTTCAGAGTGACCTGGACTGGACCTGGATTCCTTTGATTAAAAAAAACTTCATGCATATGAATCATAGCATCTGTACAAAGAAGGCAGGCTTCTCTACCAAATGTCGTTGAGTTGCACTTAACTGGAACGAAAGCTACAATTTATTTTTAAATAAGGCTTTTTCTTTGTTCTTCTGTTTTTGGATGGCTGCTCTTTAACATTTTTGATCCCTTTGGGATCTTTGCTCTTTTTCTTTCAAAAAGAGATCACGCTATTATTGAGCTTGCCTCGTACTGCCCACCCCCAAATCATTTGTCGACGGGGATTTTTTCCCACCCACTCATTAATATTTGCAGGCAAGAGTCCAATAGGATTTTAAATGGGGCTATCACTACTTCTGTGTCTTTTTTTAAAAAAAAAAAAACAACAAAAAAATGCTCTCCAAGGCACTTATTGCCTCCAATCAGATCCTGACAGACCCAAATGACATTGTCTTAGTGACTGTGTGGAGTTATGAAGAAAATGGCCCCAGAAAGGAGGGGTGGACTGCTATGATCAGTCAGCAAGGCCCTTGTGTTTCATGGGATCATTCCTTTAGATCTGAGGAGGGTTGAGTTGTTCAAACAGATGGCAAAGATTATTCGTGTTGCTGGGCTTTCAGTGCGCTACTCTGTTTCAAGCACATTGCCTGATATGACGCATGTGATGAGTTCTTCCCAGCACGACGCTGAGAGGAGCTACATTGTCTGCTGTGATCAGGTTTCATAGCCTCACCTGTTGAGTTGTTGAACTTTTTCAAAGTTGACCATGCATTTGGGGGGGTGGGTATGAGGCTTATTTGGGTGGTGGATCTGCCTGGCTAATCTGATTAGTGCGATACTCTGTGGCATGTCATGGAACATTATGCTAGCAATTGGCATCAAAATAATTGGAAGAGAATCCCTGGTGCTTAGTATCTTTTATTAAAGTGGACAAGGTGAACTCTTTAACTTATGCAGCTGAATATTTTCAGCTGCTTTCTGGGAGGTAGAAGGCTTTGATTGTCATTTGAAAAATGTAGGTGCCAAACTTTTTTATTTCTGGATGTGTTCTACTGCCAAACTGGTTCGTTCTTTCCCGCCCTGCAAAGGGTTGAGTACCGTCATAGACAAAAAAACAAAATTGAGGATGTTGAGTACTTAGGAAGAGGCAGGCTTCAATTGTTTAATTGACTTAGGATGGAATAACTGCACAGACCTTGGGCTCCTTGTAGTAAGAACAAAGTATAGTCCTCTTTCAATGTGAACACTCCTCTCTTGTGTTGGTGTGAATACCAGTAATCAGTGGGTTGGGGGATAATTAATAGACCAGGTCTGCGTTGGACAGTGGACATATGGGCTCCAAAGGACAACAAATACCAGGTCACGTTATTTCAGCAGTTTAATGAGAAGGTCAGGAAGCGATCAGCTGCTACCTGTTTTCACCATGTGATGTTTGAGGAGTGACTGGAGTGATGCCTGTGTGATTGTATATTAAACTTTCAGGCACAATAATGTTACATTCAAAATAGTCCCAGAGATCTAAAGTGCAGAGAAGTTTACTTATCTGCTCTCATTCGTGCTCCCAACAATTTTTCACATCTCTTTACTTGTAATGATTTAATTTAAACTTGCAACCTCACTAAGAAACCAAATTGGGCTGTAATGTTACACGTAACACTTCACATTTTTTTTTAAAAAGCTTGCAAAGAATATCAAGACACTAGTGATAGCAAAATCTGCTTTTTTTTTTTTGCCTCTCCTGCCCTCCCCCCCAGCCGGGTGTTCCAATCTAAATGGGATTTTTTTTTTAACTTCGCCTCCTAAGGTTCTGATCATGCAATTTGATTCACATGACTAGCAGCACTCCAATAGACTGCAATATTGGTCACTTGATAAACTAAATATTAAACACGAGGCAGAAGATTTGACTGGGGCACACTGCATAGGAGTAATGACTATCTTATGAAAATTCCTTTTATATCCATAGTACATGCATGACTTGATGCAGATCAGCTGTACAGAGCATGGTTGTTAGCCACAGCATAAATGGGGAGGGAAGAAATCTTTTATGCTGGGCAAAACATGTTTGTTTAAGCAGGTTCCCATCTCAATTTTTGTTGTAAGTGACCATATTTTATTGACTGTCAGGCACCCTTTACTGTGACATGGAACATTAAAAACAAGCAACATATTAAAGTTGATCAGTCAAACAGTGCCCTCGTCGATCCTTGTGCTACCACTAGAAGAATTTCCCCAGGCAAATGCCTGCCCCAAAATGATGTATTTTGCTACCTGCTCTGAAGTCAGTAAACTTGGGTTCTGATCGACCAGTGGAGGCAACAATGTCTAAACCAGAATCCTGCCCCCAAGAACACCCTGTCCCCAGGCCTCAAGGGTGGCTGTCTAGGGACAGGTTTCAGAGTAACAGCCGTGTTAGTCTGTATTCGCAAAAAGAAAAGGAGTACTTGTGGCACCTTAGAGACTAACCAGTTTATTTGAGCATGAGCTTTCGTGAGCTATGAAGTGAGCTGTAGCTCACGAAAGCTCATGCTCAAATAAATTGGTTAGTCTCTAAGGTGCCACAAGTACTCCTTTTCTTTTTGTCTAGGGACAGTAAGGAAAAGCTGTAAGAGAAAACACAATTCCTACAACCTTTGGTGCACAATGGTATCCTGGATTATCCGTAAATCAGCCTGAACTCTAGTCCAGTTCGAATAACTCATGTTGGGTACTGTACTTGGCCCAGATTCCTCAGCCACTTGCTGGTTTTACAAATTATTTCTTTTTAAATGTGCTCTTCACTCCTCTGCAACTGGTGGAAAAGACCGATGCTAAGAAGGGAAATGGACTAGAGTGAAACCGATCCTACCTAGTGCTGTCAAATGCTCAACGTAAACGCCAGTGGGGGGGGGGGGGGAGTGTAATTATTTCTTGAGTCTCTCAGGCCCAAGAATTTTGGGCCCTGATCCCTGCAAGCATATATGCACATGCTTGACTTTACACACAAGTAGCCCTGTTGGAGTCTGTGGGAGTAGTTACAAGGGTAACATTAAGCACAAGTATGCATATTTGCAGGATTGGGGGCTTAAATGTTTCTTGTAGTAATAACAGCAAAAGAAACTTCAGGCAAAAATGTGTGGTCTTTTGATGCTGTCCCTTTAACACCCTGTGTATCTCAAGGCATGGAATTCAGGGTCTAATCTTGTGCCCATTCAAGTTTATTGAATGGGATCAGACTCTCTTTAATTAAAATAAACTTATTTCCAGCTGCCTTCAATTCTATTAAGAAAAAAAATCTGAAACTATTCTAATTTACTACTTAATGAACATTTTGACTGTAACAAAATGGTTATATACATTGTCTTGCTGTAAGTTAACTTCATCAAACCATGAGCCCAAAATAATCCCCCAAACCAGTCCAGTTAAAGGTCCATTTTTTTTCTCTGTAGGAAAAATGGTGGTAGGGGAAGAGACCCTCTATCAAGGGCCAGCTCTTCACTTAGTGTTAACTGGCAGGTTGAAGTCAGTGGAGCTGTGCCAGTTTACATCAGCTGAGGATCAAGGTCCAGACTGTACTAAATTTCCCCCTTCTTCACCCCCCTAAATTTAATCTTCCATCCAAACTGACCAGTGGCTAACTTAGTATTGTGCTTAACTAAGTATAATGGGGCTCTTGCAAAGCAAGGGTCACCCTTGCCCAAGTAGTCCTCACAATGAAATCAGTGGGACTGTTTGTATAAGTAAGTCTTATGCTATTAAGGATGAGTCATAAAAGATCAGGGCTCTAATCTGGCTGGTCTACTAATGCAACACTTCAGCATCACTGCGTTGGATTTCAAAAAGTATGTAAATGATTTTTAGGCGCACTATTCCCTTTGGAAAACTCCATTTTATTTGTTTAAAGTGGCATGTTCTACCTCCTCTAGTGTGGATTCCTAGCTGGTCAGTACTCAATTTGCTTGTTCTATCAGTTAGGTGAGAATGGCATGTTTGTGAAGGTAGGGGAGAGGATGACTAAATTCTGATCATCCTTGCTGCTGGGCCTGATCCTGCACTGCTGCATGACTGGCCCTGTGACGAGCAGAACCAAGTATCACTGGAATCAGCACTTGAAATCCTTTTACTTACAAAAAATACTTTTAACATGTAACTCTAATGAGGGGATACGCTTTTTAAAAGACAACACTGGAGCTGTAGACCTCAGGATCTGATGTATGGTAATAGCAAAATACTTGGTTAAAGTCCTCAGTCACAGTGGGAGTTTTGATAGAGTAAGCAATGCAGGATTGGGTCCTTCACATCTATTTCTGTGGGCATGAATATATACATATACTTTGCAATAAAGATATGCAACCCTTGCCTTTTGTAATGTTTTTACACTCATTATGCAATAACCAACAAAAAAAACCCCAACCCCTCAATGCCAGTTGCATTATGTAAAAAATAACGTCCACTATTTTGCAAAGCTGCAGTCTGTCTCCAGGGAGGTGAATAATGGTTTTAATCGTATTGTATATGTATAGCGCTTCAGTGGAACCAGTAATTTGCACTGGTGACCAGGAGATCAATTGTAGATTACTGGATTATGCAAATTAGTGACTAGGTTAACAAAGCTTTCAAAAAAGATTGTATGAATCTTTGGGAATCACTTATTTTTACAAGCGTCATTCCATTTTTAAACAGAGTATTTCATAGCCTTCTAAAATACCTTGTAACTTTGTGCCAATTCTGCTCTCCGTAACAGTGGCATAAACCTGGAGTAACATCAGTAATTCTGTAATTACTAAAATTACAGTGTTTTTAGTGCAGGGTAGGCCAATGGCTAACAAAAAATGAAGTGTTTATTAATAGACTTCCATGCCACACTTGGCTATTAAATATTTGTTTAGAAATGTGCAAAGGCCAAATAGAGGGGTTTTTCATTTTACCATCTAATGAATTTTCAAATCAATAATTTAAGAATTGTGAGGTACTCCTGTAAGTAGACCAAGTATCCTAGCCTTTAAACATCAACATAATTTGTCTTTGTAAAAATGTATTTTATGTTTTATACCCAGGAAACTAGTTGCCAAATAAACTGTAATTCTAAAACTATGCTGGTGATGTTGTACAAACAATAGGCCTACTCCTGTTCTTAGTTAAAATCAGAAACCAAATTCTTCTCGGCAGAAGTGAGTCTGAATGTCTCACTCTGACACTGGCCTCATTGCCGGGATATGCAAACATTGCTGGAAATGGGCCTTAACCTGGACTTACTCACACAATCCAGTATTATGTGCTCAGGGGCTGCAGCTGCTATACCAGGTGTAACTCCAGAGTAACAGTGGTGAGTCAGCGCTAAAAATGGGAATGAATGGCCTAACTAAATTTCAGTCCAGCATTGGTGAATGTCTCCCATTCGTCCCTCCTTTTATATTATCTTAATAAATCCAAAGATCTTATAACACCGATCCCATAGCACTGCGATGTGCTAGGTGGTGGGGTTTCATAGATCAGTTAGTCTCTGACAGTTTAGTGGTTTGGGATAAGATTTTTTCCACAAATTCTCATGACTTGCACTCCTCAATAGAGGCACCAGTGAAAACTTTACATCAAGCCACTAAACTGTCAGCAATTAACTGGTTAAAGTCGCTCTTGCAAATGGGAGTTAGGCTCTTAAGTCAGAGGAGCTTGTAGAAATTACACCCTTGAGCTAGCTATATCTTTGGGGTCCATTTTAATTCATTGGCTTTGTTGGAATTAATGGATGGATCCTAGTATAGGAAGTGAACCTATGTTCACCATGCATTTAAACAGAATGTTTCATATAATAGATCTCTATACCAGAATGCTAAGTGCTCTGACTGGCAGAATTGCAGGCTGAGCTCATTAGTGTTGTAAAGTTTTTGATTTGGCTTTTACACTTTCTGTGGGTGGAAGGGGATTGTAATGTCTCTCTTCCCCCCCACCACCCTGCAATCAGTTTGTTAGAATTTGTCACACATAATTCTGATAGCAGATTTTGTTTCCATTTATTGCTGCTCTTGTAGCTAGTGAGCAGCAGGTCTGTCTGGTGTTTCTGAAAGGCTGAGAGAATCCAGTTAATGGGGTGGAGGGGGAAGTTGTCAGACGTGCAATGGATCAGGCTCAGATAAAACTGAATAGCGGGTTAGCATTTCAAGCCAGGTCTCACTGCAAACTGATATGGGGTGGGAGCTCTAGTTGTCTGTCCTTAAGCTTGTTAATTACAGGTTCTCTTTCTGCTGTACTGCCTGGATCTGTGTTGTGGAAGGTGGAGCCCTCTTTCTGCTAATGCTTCTGCAGGGTGTGTGTGTGCAAAATATCCAGGTTGTACATTGCTAACTTCTGGCAAACTATCTTTAACATTACAGCTGTTAGCTCTCTCCAGAGACCATGCTGAAGTCACACAGATAAAGGTAGCATAATAATTAGGCTGTATATAAACAGTAGGCCCAGGTGGTCTTAAAGCAGATTAAGAGCCTGTGAATTTTCTAATTTGAAAAAGTAAAGGTATCTTATCTTTCCCCAATTCTTGTATGCCAGCTCCTATAATTGCCACACTGAGAACTCTTAGATTTCATCAGCAGACTTCATTGGTGGCGTTAAGCCGACTGCATGATTGGACAATAAATGGAGCTCTGTGAAGTCTGTCAGTTTTGGTGAACTTTTCTAGCTCGTTTTGATTTGTTTTGTGACCACCTATTTAGTGTGATTTCCTCCTCCCCCTCCCCCCCATGCTTATACCTGTAAGGAGCTGAATAGTATGCCCTCTACTGGATGGAATCAAAACTGCTCAACTTGGGATCATATGCCAAATACTGCTAATTGAGAGAAGGCGTTTCTGATCTTTACGTGACCCAATTACCAAGGTTATTAGGTAGCCAAGGGTATGCCACAAAACCCTAGGGATTGAAACTTGATGGTTCAGGGTTTAAAAAAAAACAAACAAAAAAAACCAAACCTAGACCTCTCCCTTTCATGTCTCTAGGATTTGGAGATTGCTGAAGGATTTGGCAAGTTTCCTGCAGACCTTTTGGGAAACCCAGCCCAAATATTGGGTTGGTGATGAAACTTGAGCCTAGCAAATATTTGTTATGTGGCTTGTTTGAGAAATCTTGCCACTTTTTTACATAACTAAAATATATGATTCAAACCTTTATTTAGCTGCCTCTACCCAAACCCAGGAAAATCTTGTTCATAGCAAAACTCAAAACCAAGTATTTTCCATGGCTTGAAGGACCATGCTTTAGTTGCTCCTGAATTCAGCTGCAAACCCCCCCACCCCAATTCCCACAAAACTCCATCTAATAAAGAAAACCACTGCAGTACTTAAAGTATAAGCAAGGCCAGGCATGGGATGTTGCTGGGTAAGGTGGTGAACAGTTTTGTTCAAGCCTGATTCTGCTGACCTTACTTGCATAGAGTAGTACCTTACTCAGCGAACAGTCCCCATTGATTTCCACTTGAGTAAGGGTGGCAGAATTGGACTTGACAGGAGGAGACTGCATTTTAACATGGTTAAAGGGTGATTCCTGCATTTGTTTGGGTTGACACTCAGGTTTCTGTAGTGCAGTGCTTATCGCTTTATCTAGATTCTTGTCCTATGCCTGCCACAGAGATGTGAATGCCTGGTGATTGTCAGTGCTAGCAATGGATAAAGTACAATGGCTCTAGAAGTTCAGTCCTTGGTTTCTGTGCTCGGTTGTATGCAACTGGGTCCTCTGAATCTGAGAGCAATCAGTAAGATGAACTCAAGGGCTGGCTGCTTTATAGCCTTTTCAGACACCATGAGTACCACAAACCCCTGTACTGGCTTGCCATGGAGCCTCCTTTAAAACTCCTGCACGATGCCCCTCTGTGCAGCTTAAAATGATGAAGCTGTTAGAGTTCTGGGGCAGGTACAAGGACCACTTGTAAATGGTATGTGGGATCTCTGGAAAATACCCTGTACTAGATGGGTTTGTAAATGATTTCTGCATAACACACCATGACCCCAATTGAGCTCTTCTGCTCGGTTACTCACTGTTTGATTTTGGAGCTGATCTGTCTCAATTATAAGTGCCACAGCACATCTACATCCAGCAGACGGAAGCTGAGAGAATAGGCATTGTATGTGGCCAGTTCACAATGGAATCTTTTCACTCCTCAGCCCTAGTATGGAGGCTGATGGCACTGTCTCATTTGGGAGCCTATAGGGTACAGAGATCAAAGAGGGGTGAGTCAATTACAATTCAGATTTGGTTCATCCATATGTTTGGGTATTTGAAAGACTTCAATGGTAACCAGGCTTATCTCATATGCCCATTGATTTGTTAATCTGACACTTGCTTTAATCTGAATAACAATGGCTCTCATTCAAACTGAGCAGTGTTAGGGAAAAGTCATTTAACTTGGGCTTTACTAAGTTCTTGCATATAAACCCACTAGGTTCTTAATAACAAAATTGTGGCTGAAGGGTTTAGGAGTAATTTTGAGATGAGTACTGTAATTTTTAAAAAATCAATTCGAGCTCTGGGTGAGGATACATTAAAGAGAGGTATGAGTTTGCACACATACCCATCCCACAGTGTGGCTGAGCTGCTGTTAATTGGATGAGGTTCTGACACCATGTAGGTACCTCTGGGTGCAAAAAGCTGAGAGAGCATGTGGTGGGTGTTAGCGTTATGGGACAGACTCAAAATATCCAACTGGCTCCATCGGTCCTTAACCATGTATTTGATGGTGTCCAGTGAAGACAGCAGGATGTGATTTCTCTTCCTGAATAGGAAGAGAAGCTAGTCTTATAAAGAGAGAGGATCTGGGTAGCCCAGAAGTAAATGACAAGAAGAACAGGAGCATGTGCATGTGTGGATAGTCCAATAGACTCACTCAGTCTGACAGATCATTGGTATGGAAATGCAAAGTCTTTCATTAAAGTGTAATTAGAAGCCATACCTACATACAGCAGAGGACATCTTCATGGCTGAGTCCTCCTTAAAAGACCTTGGCAGTGAGTTGATCATCTATTTTGGATCTACTCTTTACACCAAGATAATGAACCCCTGTAACTAATGTGGGTTGCTCTGCAGACACACCTGCTTAATGTTTCTAATTAGTACCTGTCCTACTTTTCTGGGAGTTTCACTCTCTCCATAGGCCAATTGTTTTCATTTGATCTAGCACGTTTTAGCTTTGATTTGTCTGTGGATGGCAAGCTTCTGACTTTGTAGTCTCATTAAGCTGTACTTTTTGTAACTGTACTGGGCAGCAGTCCCAGTACACTTTCTGAAACTTATGTTTTTTTTACATTTTTCTATTTTGGGGGGTTGAGGATGGAGGGGCAAGGTGGGGGCTGGCTTGGTAAGTAGATTTTTGTAGAGGTGATCATCCCGCACTAGACTTCTTTCCAAACGTGCCCTGGACCTGATGGTTTCTTTTGTTTACAGCCACGCTAATTTAATGCAATGGCTACTCCCTTTATGACTGTAATCGCAAATCCAATCGTGAGTGATTGGAGAAGGCAATCCCATTTGTATTAAAATGCTTTTAGGGATCAGCACAGAGGGTCAACAGTGTATTAATTTGCTAGATCTTTTATTCCAGAGTGTGGCAAATATAGTTCATCCTGGTGCAAGTACATGCTGTCCAGGTCATATTGTAGTTTAAAGTAGATTTAAACAGTGACCTCTTCAACCCCACCCTCCTAGTTTAAAAAAAAAAACCAAACTCACAGACCTATCCTTCTTTGGAGCAGAACATCTGGCCCTCCTGGAGGGGGAGAATCTATTGCATGTTGGCCTATCCAATTAGTTCACTAATGTATAACTATCTTGAGCTGCTTTATTGGCTGAGGTTTTTAGAATAATGAAAAACCTGCAATAGAGCCGATCAGCCAAGCCTCTGCTGTAAGGACACCTATGGCCAGCAATCTGGGGCTAAAGCTCTGGAGAGATCCAGATTAGTAAGAATTTCCACTTCTCTACTGTCTGTCTTCTAAGGATCTCAAAGCACTCTACACACCTCAGTAAGCATTTCAGCACTTGTAGGAAGTGGGCAAGTAGCACAGCTGGTTGCATATTAACCAGGTATTGTATTCCATAAACGTTGTTCAGCAATTCATTTTTGTTATGCAGCCAGCTCTCCAGCTGACCAAATCTTTGTTGGACAACTAATTCAGTGACTAATTCAGTGAATAATTCATGAATTGTCACCACATGCAATATTCACTGAATAGCTTCATCTGGTCAAGTTTGGCTCCTATTATCTCTACTTTACAGGTGGGGAAAACGAGGCACAGCAAGGCAAAGTGACTTACTGCAACTCATTCATGGTGCTTAACTTTGATTCCTTTCAAGGGGTTTGCTTTGGAGAAGATAATGAGCACTTGCCCTCTGAAAGTCGGGGCCCTTTTAAGATATCTGGTGGGGCACCTGAAAATTACTAGTTGCTCTTGAAAACCTTTGACAATGTCTCTGGCTTTTAAATTTGGTATTGAGCCTCTCCCGCCCCAACCTTATGGATTTCCCTTCATTGCTGCATGATGAAGTCAATCAGACCCAGCATTCATCAGTAAACTGGCTCGCATTCAACAGCTGAATAGAAGGAGTTCAGTACCGAGGGCACTCGATGCAGGGAGGGCAGCTGAGCCCAGCAGAGTGAAGTGCTGTTTGATAAATAAAAATCAAAAACTGGTTCTTCTGTATGATCAGCTAGGGGGAGGGAGGGGACGCTCACCCTCCCTCTCTCAGCACCTAGCCACCATAAAGAAACCAGTCGGTGGCAGGCCTGTCACATGGCTACCACCTTGTAGCCAGTCCCGTTCAGGGGTATTAACCTCACACAATTCCTTAAGTGGCCTCTTCTCAGCAGTGTGGCTACTTCTGTAGTTAAAACCCCCCCTTCCTTTTATCCAGGCTTGAGAAGGGGGTCTGAAGAGGAAGGGATTGTTTTCATTTGGAATTACAGAGACTAATTGTGAGAGGAGGAGGAGGAAACAGTGGAGGGAGGAAGGGTTGGGGCTCTTAAGGGTGGCCTGGCCTTTGCTAGTCCAGTGACTGAACACAGCCCACAAGGATTGAAAAACTGGCCTGGGGGAGGCAGGAATCTCCTGCTGAAGATGGGAACAAAAGCAATTCAGCCCAACAGGAACTTCTTGTCAAATACTCATGTTTCCAGAAAGCTGCTCCACACATGGCAGACCATGCAGCATTGTTCCTGCCCGTTCACGCTGTTCCTTGGGGGGAACTTGCCCCTTTTGCATGTTGCTTGTTTGGAGATTTGCTTTTTCCCCAGGCCTGAAGTTAACTGAATGAAAGAGGACCCCAAGAGACGTCGCAGGAGGCACTGAGCATGGCACGAAATCCATTATCTTCTGGCTCTGGCAGGTCTGAGCTTGTACAGCTTCATTTATCAGGATGTCTGACACTTGTTCTAATCAAATACAGGATCCGGCTAATGTTCATCAGTTTTAAAGACACCCACCCACCCTGAGGACAGAGGAAACAATACGTTCCACTGAGTGTTGCCTTTGCCAGGATCAGTCACTAACCATGAGTGTGGAAAGTGGGATGTCTTTATACACAGAAAAAGGGGGCTGGGGGCAGATGTCAGCTCTGGATTGATTAAAAGTGCACTTCCTGATAAAGGCAAGGCACCAGGAGACTGGGCATTTTTAGAGGAAACTTGGCAAGGTGGTGAGAAATGCAGTTTCCTGGCAAATGTTTTGAGCTGCTTTAATAGTTGGATAACAGAGGGCCACATTACCTGTACAACTTGGTGTCCGATTGTCTCAGTGCTAGGAACACAGATTAGTGCATTAATGTATGTGCTTGTGGCAAACACAGAAAGGGCTCGCAAAGGGACTTGGGCTTGATTAATGTAGGTAATTAGGATACAAGGCTGAAACGAAGACACACACAGTGAGCAAAACCTATTGTTTGTGGTGTTTGCTCACCTGTGTGGTGCCTAGCCAGGGAGCTTTCTAAACTGAAATTGGCGCTGGTGAAAGATGAAACAGGCAGTTCTGTGCTCCCCCTGCCATAGCTCTGGAACCAAGTGATCAGGAATTGCTCTTTTTCAGGGGTAGAGTGTTAAATGCAGGTAGTGCAGGTCCAGCAGGGGCAGGGTTAATAAACACCTTCCTGCTTTGCTCTCCTCCAGCATGCACTCAGTGCTAGGCTGACTTGGGGGTAGTAACTCAAGGGTGAACCACTGGAATGAGTTCCGTAGTCTGGACATGCCCTGTGTCTCAGCTCTTCCTTGGAAGGGGCCACCACTATGTGGGCAAAGGAGAGCTCACTTTCCATGGCCCGTTCAGCTTCTAGCCACTCTGCTGTGACTGCCAACTCCAGTGTCCATGAGAGCCTATTGCAGTGGTGCTTTTATCCTGTTCAGATGGTGGTTTTGTGTCCATGTCCTTAGCACAAATAGTACCTGTGTGACCACAAGAATAATGCAGTATTTCCTTGCAGGGACATCACTCGTACTTAAAGCCAAAGCTCTCTTCCCCCTTCCCTCCCTCCCTCCTCTTCCCAGAGTTTATAACTCCAAGAGTTCCACCCTTGCTGAAATTCAAAGAACTTTTTTTTTTTCTGGAGCTGTTTGTTGTACTGGTCTACCACAAATTTACTATAACGAAGCTACCCCAGTAACAGGTGAGCCATTTCCCATCTCTGATTGTGTTTAGTTGTTAGGAAAAAATATTTGCTACTTATGTTGATGCAGTAACAACCATTGCATTTTTTTAACCAGAGATTTTTCATTTTCCTACCAGTGCAGGGTGTTAGCAGTTCGCTCTTAACTCTGAAAGAGGCCACCTCTGTTAAATAGTTTTGTGAAGTGTTCAGCTTGTGATACAGCTGCTCGTGGCATGTTAAATGTTGCTTTTCTCTTCTGGATGCTTCACCTTTTGATGTGACGTGAACTCTGCTGGGTTAGATACTAATGTAAGAATCCAGCAGAATGTTTGATACTACAAACTATGTAGATTCTGCTCCCCACGCGATGCACGTGGAACACCCATCCAGGCTTGACAGATTGGACTCCTACATGAGTCATCCCCTTGGGCATCTCACAATTACAATGTGTTATAGAAATGCAAGGTATTATCTTCAAGGACCAGTATACAAGGCCAGTGAAATACTGCTACCTCTGGGGTGAAGGCTGACAGGCAGGTATACTTTCATGAGCTACAGCATGCTGCTCAATACTTGGAGGGGAAACTTACTTACAACTAAAATATCCATCGAATTGTTAATGCCCTTGTGGGAGGCACAAGGCCATAGCTCCATAACATCTGAGCCAAAAGGGCAAACATGGTAAACAGTATGGCACTCAGTGGGTTTGGCTAAAGTGAGTGACATTGTACCAGTGTGACTGAGCCCTTAGAGCTGTTCAGAAAACCAGGGGGAAGAAATTTGTGACCCTTAATTTCAAGTGTGTTTTGTCAGTCTTGTTTTTTTCGTTGAATTTTTCAGACTAGTTCCCTTCAGAAGGGTGAAGAGCTGGATGAGAACCTGAGGTTCCATGGAATATGTTTGCTTTCTTAGCAAGAAAGGGACCCATGCAGCTCCCTGAAACACTGACTTCAAATGGAAATCCACAAGTGGACTCCATGTGGTATGAGACCTGAGAGCGGATCCTCAGTGGTTCTAGGACAACTGACTCCATCCAATACCGTTATCCCAGAGTGTTAACGTGAACTTATTACTTGGCTCACCATTATACCATCCCTAATGTTTAAGGGGATCTGTTGTGTGTGACTACAAGTAGAAATGCTTCTAAGCAAGTATTTTATTAACCCTGTAGTTATTTGATACTTTTGTTACAAGTAGACTCTCTTGGGACTATGGGAAGGCAATAACTTCACCAACCACTCATCTGTATGGTGTTTACTGGTTTTTAACTCCTTGTCCGACAGCATGGTGCTGTGCTTTGATTCGAGGGAAGCAAATTAGTCCAAGTGAGAGCAATTTGGCAGATCTAGGGCTCTTTGCTCAGTTTGTTTTCCCCCATTAAGATGCTTATTGTGAAATTTTGACATGTATTCTGACAGGCACTCTCTGCTCTCATCAGACTCCCTGCAGAGGTGTTTGAGATGCCACCATTGGCAGAATATGCAAAACTTACAACCCAGGGCCTCCAGAACCTGCAGAATTTGCTGCAGTTTTGGATAACTTGGATAGTAATCTGCATTTGCAGCCATTTCCCACTGCAGACTCCAAGGAGAGGTGCAAATGAGTTGTAATGACTGTGCCATTGTTTCATATAAGCAAATCCACAAATGATAGTTTCACTTGGTTCAAGCTATGTAAAGAAGTATTTGGGGGTGAGGAGTGAAGAGGGATGTGGGGAAGGAATTCCAGAAAGGGAAGTACTTGTGGCACCTTAGACTAACAAATTTATTTGAGCATAAGCTTTCATGAGCTACAGCTCACTTCATCGGATGCATAGCTGTAGCTCACGAAAGCTTATGCTCAAATAAATTTGTTAGTCTAAGGTGCCACAAGTCCTCCTTTGCTTTTTGTGGATACAGACTAAGATGGCTGCTACTCTGAAACCTGTCAGAAAGGGAAGTGTCACATGAAAGACTTTGGCCTTGTCTACACTATAGATTTGTCTTGCTTTAATTATACCTGCACAGCTGCCCCTAGCGTGGATGCAGTTGTGTCCTGTGAAGGTGTTTTTGTATCCATGTAGCTACTCCTGTACAGGCAGGGGAATTAGCTATACCAGTTTAAGGCGTCTTTATACTGGTAAATGCAGCCACGCTAGGAACTGTAGCGATCTGGGAATTACACCACTTACTAACATACTTGTACCTGTACAAGGGCTATTTTAGACCAGGCCATAGCAGAGTGCAACACAGGTGAGTCCGTTCCAACTGCTGTCATTGCAGGCTGAGGCACTGGCCCTCTCCTGGCTTAGTCCTCTGTGAAACCTGTGATAAAGTTGTCGCTATCAGGCTACTAATGCCCCTTCCCCCGTCTGGTGCAAAGACTGGATGAAAACAAATTCATCATGAGGAATTAACCAGGAGAGAAATGATGCCAATAGCAGAATTGTAAAGTGTCGTTTTTTTGTTAATGGTGCAGCTATGATGAAGTTGCTTGGTCCCACCCCCATAGAAGCCAGGGGCACAACTCTTAACTTCACGGCATTGGGCTGGTCCCAAAGGGGTGCTGTTATCTCTACAGCCCTTTCTCAGCCCCTATGCACCTGGGGCTGTCTTAGATTTTTCCAGCAGCTACAAACTTTTTCAGATGTCCTCTTAATCAACTGTTTAAATGGCTTCCAAGTGAAGCCTCTTCCTTAAGCCTGCTCTGAGCTAGCTAAAGCCTGTGAGAGCTGAGTTTATTTTCACATCTCTCATTACCACATCTCCGCTAGATGAGAACTCAAAGATTTTACTGATTCAGACTCCTGCCTTGTTTTGTTGGCTTGCTTGTAACTGAATCTGTCCTTGTTCAGCTGGCTTTAGTTCCAGTTTCCCTCCATGCACACTGCAAAGTGGGGTTCATCCTAGGAAGGCTATTTCAATGCATTTAAAAATAAATCTATCATAAGGGGATGTTAAACTGGCTGAAAGCCAGAAAGGACCATTGTGATCATAGTCTGACCCCTGCACAGCACAGGCCCTAGTACAGGCATGGCCAAACTGTGGCTTGTGAGCCGCATGTGGCTCTTTTACAGTTAAAGTGCGGCTTCTGGAGCCCTTCTAGTCCCGCCCCATTCTCCACCCACAAGACTGAGCAGGGAGGAACTCAGGGCTTTTGCCCTGCAGCAGGGTGGTGGGACTGGGTTTCTGCCCTGCAGGGAGGGGGACTAGGGGCTTTAGCCCAGCGGGGGAGGAGGGGTGGTAGGGTAGAGGGGAAGAAGCCCTACACCCTGGCAGGTGGTGTTCCATGGGGCAGTTTGTGTATGTCTTGCAGCTCTCAAACTTCTGAAGATTATTGTATGCAGCTTGGAGGGTCAGTAAGTTCAGCCAATCCTACCATAGTACATCCCTCAATGAATTCCTGTTTGAACTAGAGTATCGATTACAAAAAACATCCAAGGTTGATAGAAACCTTGCCAGTGATGTGGAATCTTCCCAACCCAGGGTAAGTTGTTCCAATGGCTAATGCCTCGTTTCTAGTCTGAACTTGTCCCACTTAAACTTCCAACCACTGGCTCCTGTTATCTGTGTTTGTGATGGCCTCAAAACTCAAGGAACAGAGCTACTGATGTAATGATGGTGACACAGAACTACGAAGTCCTTCAATAAATTGTTAACATGGACTTAATGTTATGGATTTTGAGGGAAGGGGAAACTGACTAGCAGTTTTTGCTCTTCTGGCTTTTGGCTCATATGCTGTTGTCCTAACATTAAAATCCTAATAAAGACTCCCTTTGAGACCATGTTTAAGGCCAAATGCTAAATCTCTGTAGACAAACACAAAAAAGTGTTTTGCAACAATCCACAGTTGTTTCTCCACAGAGATTCAGAGCTTGGCAGTTGTTTTTATGTGACTAAGACATTTCACTCCTGTGTTTGCACCAGAAATCCAGGAGGCAACTAGAATAAAGAACTCTCTTTGATAACATGGGGTGAGAGCCTAACAGTCACTCCAAACATACACCACAATACCCATTTATATCAGCTGAAATGAGTAGGTTTACATAATTTGAGATCAGTGTCAGCAATCAGAATTGGGCCTGTTTTGTGCGGTCGGCTGAAACGCTGTTGGAGGGGGCGGAGTCAGGAATATTGTACAAAGAAATCTAAGATGTTGATGGTCAAGAGGGATTAATATTAATGTCCATGGAGCCAGGGAAAACAAAGTAACATATACATCTGCACAGCAGCTGGAGCCACAGTTCCCAGCTCAGGTAGACGTACGTGTACTAATTCAGCTCAAGGTAGTGTGCTAAAAATAGGGTGGCTGCAATGGGTTAGCTGCGAGAGCCCAATTCTCTTCTCCCCCCCCCCCCATAACTGCTCTGGGTCCATACACAAGTCGCCAGCCCAAGCTCCTGGCTGTACCAGTGTAACTATCCTCCTATATGTAGGCGCCAGCTCAAACAGAGCTAGTGTGTATGTCTACCCAAGCTGGGAAGCCGACCTCCTGGCTGTTGTGTAGATGTACCCATTGTAGAGGGAGGAGTACACGGGGGTAAACAGAATATTGATGGAAGGGGCAAAAAACCAGGTAAACTTTTTTTTAACGAGATATATTAACAGGCAACTTACAGAATTAAAAAAAAAAAAATACACAACATGATCCAGGCAGCTGTCCCTAAACCTAAAGCCTTTTTCAGCTGATCCTAGTTTGCCATTTAGCTCCATTATGTTTCCTGCTGGGTTTAGAGGGTTTCTTTAACTTATGTTTCCCAGTAAAACCCCCACCCCCCATTTTCAGCGCAAGAAGCATGAAGTTTTTTTTAAGGAAATAGATTACTCTAATTTCGTCTGATTCAGACAGTGGGCAGTGAAGTCTGATAATGGTGAGAAATATTCTAAAGAACTCCTCCATAGACAGCAATTAGTTTTTAATCTAAATGCTACCCCCTGTTCCCCTTCCAACCCCAACAGGAACTGGTGCTCTTTGTTAGGTGGATCTGCCACCCTGGGGGAGGGGAATGGGGGGGCTCCTGCAAAGAATGAAAGGAAGCTGGAGCTGACCAAAAGGAATAAGATGCTCATTTCAGCCCTGCCCCTTGCTGCACTTGAAAGCTTTTTACTTTCAGAGCAAAGCACCATTGAAGCATCAGGACAATGGAGATCAGATCTTTCTTGGGGAGAGGAGTGGGGGGGGGGTGGAGTGGGCAAATGCATCTTATTTTTACTTGCCTTCTGCCACGTGCTCCCTTCACTACTACCCCCCCCCCCAAATATGCTCACTAGATGATAATGCCATTGCTTTCTCGGGGCCTCACTAATGGAATTATAACTATAACTGGAGCGAACAGAATATTTACCACTTCATCTAAAATTATAGTAAGCCCCTCCAAAGCAGGTGTTTGATGTGCAAAGTGCTGTCCCTGCCTCCTCCCCAAGAAAGGAAGATAATTATTTAGTGGAAGTTCAGAGCTTTTCAGTACGAGAAACTGGCTGCTGTGCTTACGTAAAAAGGAGGCTCCATCTAATGAGCCTGCAGGGCCCGGTGAATGTCTCAGCCGGCTCCAGTGAAGAAGCAGCTTGGATGAAGGAGAAAAGGATTGGAGCTCTCCCATGTCTCTCCCTCCCCAAAAGGAAGTCCTAATTCTTCAGTGCCTTACACCCTGTGAATGCTGCCTGCTCAGAGTGGTCGTGATTTGGGCCCACCTTGCCCAGTTGTTAATCACAGGGTGGTGTAAAGCAGTGGAGAATCAGGCCCCCAAGAAACATCTCCCCCCCCTGCAGCCACCCAGACGTGCTTCTCTTTCACTGGCACATGCAGTCTCTGAACTGCTCTGCGCTCACAGGTGACGGCCACGCTTTGTGCAGCAGGGGGCTAAGATGGCACACTGATCGAAGGGCAGGAAACTGGGTTTGAGAGGGCTCCTGTGAGCATTCGAGTGTTGGAGTATTTCTCCAACACGCCCCACTGTGTAAAACTGGGCTGAAAATCCCCTAGGAAGAGGCTTCTTCCTAGAGGTTCCCAGCACATTGTGCTTCCAGATTCTTGGCTGGTAACTGGAGGAGAAGAGCAAAACGCTATCCAAACACCTCAGCACCTCAAAAGAAGCCCATGGCTAACAGGTGAAGGTGTGGGGGAGGGGATAAGGTGGTTCTGTTTTAGCTGAATTTCTACCCCTGACCAGAGCCTGGGGAAAGTCAGTGATGCACATTTACGCAGTGGCTTTAGAAACAGGCCCTCAACCCCTCCGGGATGGATTTTAAATAAAAGTTCCTGTTGGTGATGTGGGGGTGGGGGAACCCAGGCTCTTCAGGAGCTACTCTGAGGCCTTGTCTGAGTTTGAAAGTTTTAGCTCTCCTGTAATTAAAGTGGCAACTCCCCTTTGAGGGTGGATGCAGTTATACTTGTGTAAAAGTGGTTTCGCTTATACTAATCTAACGTATTCCAGGAGGGGAAGGAGACTGAGTTCTACCCATGTAACTGCATCCACGCTAAGCCTTTACTGGTATAACTACTCCAGTCAACAGCCACACCCCTGACAAAAATAGTTCTCTAACCACCAGCTTCCCAGCCTAGAACCCCAGAGCAGTACCGTCCTGTCCTGGTCAAATCTGGCCAGTATATGAGTTTAATACCCAGTCCGCCTCTCCCCCAATATGAAGAGAACAATGCACACGTGTGGTAATCAAGCAGATATTTTCCCCAAGCATTCCAGTCACAGCTCACTGGTTTGGATTGAAACATAAAATAAGTTTAACTACAAAAGGTAGATCTTAAGTGATAGCAAACAGATCAAAGCAGATTACCTAGTACATGAACAAAACACAAACTAAGTCTAAGATATTAGAAAGGATATGAACTAGCAAATTCTCACCCTGGCTGATGAGGCAGGTGGGCTGCAGATTCTTATGGGACAAGCTGCACTTGCTTTATAGCTTAGAATCCCCAGGTGTTTCATACACAGGCTAGAAATCCCTTTAGCCTGGGTCTAGCACTTTCCCCAGTTCAGTCTTTGTTTCTCAGGTGTTTCCAGGTGTCGTCTTGTTTGGGGAGTGAAGAACCCTAGATGATGTCACTCCCTGACTTGTATAGCTTTGGGATAGGGTGGGAACCCTTCGTTTCAAAACTTGGTTCCCAGACTGGTTTGTGGGAAAAATACTGACGTCCCAAGATGGAATCCAGAATCGTGTGGCCTGGTCACATGTCCTTATAGAGTCACAGCAGCCATTACTTACAGGCTGTCTGGAGTGTTCTCAGGAAGGCTCACTAGGTGGGAGATAAGCTTCTCCTAAGGCCTATGGTTTTCCCTAATGGCTCATTGCCCTGAATAGGCCTTTCCCAACCAGCTATCTAGACTGAAAGTATCTTGTCTAGTGGACATTACCCAGGTGTAACTACATTTGAAATACAGATATATAGCGAGAGAGAGAGAGTCAGTTTTTATAACTTCAGATACAAAAAAGATACATGCATACAAATGGGACAATCATATTCAGCAAATCATAACTTTTCCAGTGACCCCTTACATGACCTGTCTTGCATAAAATACATCATAATTATGCCATTATCATATCACTATGAAGAATATGGGGTGCAGTGTCACAACTCCCCTTAAGGGAAGCTTGGTGGATTTTTGAATGGGATTATATGATGGGCTATCAGCAATGGCAGGGGACTGGACTCAGTGACCCAGGAGCTCCCTTCCTGTCCTGTGTTCCTATGACTGGGAAACTGGATTTCTGGGCTCTACTCCCAGCTGAGTCACAGTGGCTGGGAATGGAAAGTGACTTGTTAGTTTAGAGGTGTGAGTTGCTTTGGGTGTGAGAAGGCCTGGGTTCAAACCCTAGACAAGCCTTTGCAAAGCCCGATGTTTGTTGGTTCAATACTTTGAAAAGGTCTGGAAATAAGGTATAAATGTTTAACAGTGAGGGTAATTAACCACTGGAACAACTTGCCACAGGTTGTGGTGGATTCTTAATGTGGCTGCATCCACACTAGAGGCAGTGCTCTGCTTTAGTGGTAGTGAAAGCAGTACAGTTTTTGAGTATTTTTGGACAGCACTATAGAAGCGCAAAGAGTCTACAGAAGAAAAACAAACTGGCAGAGAAATTAGTGCCTGATCCAACTGTCCGTGGAAAGTCTCCCACTAACTTCAGTGGGAGTTGGGTGAGGCCCTTACCCTTGGCTAAACATTGGACTGGAAATACTTCGCCATTCATATAATGGAACCTACATAGCAGAATCAGGAGGGCCTTGGAAACCCAGGAATGGTCTTTTCCTTGGCTGTACCAAAATCCTGAATGGGATTGTGTAGAAGGAATCTTCCCTGGTCTCTTCCTCTCTCCCCTCCCCCCCCCCCAACCCCCCGACAGATGGAGAAGTGGCAGAGGTGCAGGAGGCAGTTGGTGAGTCTGTTTCAGCTCCAATTATTTATTTCCCCCCCACACACCCTGTGAAGTTCATTAATTCCCATAATCTGTTTTGTGTAAATTCCATGGCATGCATTTGACAGCATGGCGGCGACTTACACCCCTTCCAAAGCAGCTGAGGTTGGTGCAATCACTCTGGGTTTTCTTGTGTAATTTGCGAACCTGAACAACGGGTTCCCACTTGAGATGAAGGAGCTCCTGCGGCATGTGCTGTGGGACGGAGGTGATGGAGAGAGCTACCGTCAGGGCCCTGGGTGCAATGTTGGGAGGGGGCGTTCCTTAAACCTACAGTTTATGTATTTTTCACATGAAATATTCTTAAAAAAAATCCCCTCCTCCCCAACCAACCAAAGGAGAACCGAGTTCTTAAATGGGGTTTTACTAATATCCTTCCCCCTGCCCCGTCAACTGCTGTGAGAAAGCTGAATAAAAGCCAAGCGGTAATTTCAAAGCCGGTTGACCTCGGTGTGGATGGCAGCCTCCGTGATGAAATTAAGACGCTTTATTACTTTAACATTCTTACACTGGGCTTGTCAGGGTCTTGCTTTAGAACCGTATTTCTTCCAGATTTCTGGGATCCGATTATTTTCATATTGAGCCGGAGGAAAGAGCTGCCATTAAAACTTCAAGCGTCATTTGGAGCTGCCAGAGAAATAACTTTACATTTTACGTAGCTTCCTTTCCACAGCTTGTGGTGTGAGGGAGTAACATTTCTCATAGGATTTTCAAAACTCCCTCTGCAAACTCCTCTGATTTCCCCCCCAAGGCATGCTCAGACCAGTCCATCTTTCCCTGACATTGGAGTCTTTCTTGAAGCTGCTTAGCTCCTTCAAAACTTACTTGTGATGTCAGAAACAATCACATGATTCAACCCATGTGCCAGAAGTTTAAACCGGGCAGTAAATAGTCTTTATTGCAGCATTACTATTCATCTCCTGCCTCTTCCCATGAAGTCCTTCAAAAACCCCCCCTCTAACGCTGGACATCCCAGTGAAGCTGTGCCCAGTTCTGCAAGCTGCTGAGCACCTTCAGCTCCCGCTGAGATCAGCACCATTCTGGATCAGGCCCAGCCACAACTCCAGGAGGGTGGAGTAGGGCTAAAAGAAACCCAGGAGTATGTTTCAGTCTGACTCGAAGCTCTTGTGCTTGTGCCCTCTCGCTTAGCATCCACATTAGCTAGTGATGGGGGTCTGGCTCCTGCAGGGTGCTGGGTATCGTCTGCTGTCATTTAAATCAGAGTGAGTTGGAAGGATGGGGGTCTCTGCTTGCAAGCTGCAGCCAGGGTTAAATGAGAATAGTCCTGGGTTAGTTCTCCACGGAAGCTGGCAAAGGACCTACTTGCAATAAAGTGTGCAGCAAACAAGAGACTGATACTGCATTTTAAAGACAAAGGCTGGTATTAAGCTGCCTTGCCGCATTGGGTATTTTCAGCTTCTCAGGTTTATTCAGCGCTTTCTTGTCTATCGGGCCCCATTATAGCTTTTTTTTTTTTAATCTAGCTCTCGGCTCCGTTGATAACTATTGTAAATTTCTCCCACTTTCCTGTCAGCAACCTGCTATCTTGGAGCCTAGGAACAACTGGTTATCGCCCTGGCAAAGTGCATGAAATGTAAAGCAGCTTGGTGCCAGAAATGGGGATATTCCCTTCCCCCCCCCCCACACACCCTCTACAGTGTCTCCAAACCTTCCTGGGCCCCCAGTTGAACATACTCTTCTCAGCTAAATTTATATTCCTGATGGCCCTCTAAAACCACTGAGCCTTTAAAGAGTGTGTTTTCACCGAAGGAAATATTCATAATGCAAATGAAGGGAGGTAGGGTGGCGCTCATTTAATTTCCCAATGGGCAAAGATGGCTCGGTATGTGAAACTGGAGCATCCAAGGGGTTTATTTGTGCTTCCAAATAATATGCCTCCATTAAGATGATAGAGGCTTTACAGCAGTGTTTCACCCCTCCCTTTGCCCACCATTTCCAAGCGGAGGATGATGGTGGTCCGGTCCTCAGATTAGTGTAAGGCACAGGAAAGAATGCTGTCAATCTCTGAAATCTTTCCCTCACTTCCCTGCTGGAGATAACCTTTCAAAGCCTGAAGCTGAATTCTGTTTCCTTGTAGAGTTTTCCCCTCTGTTGCACCTGTGGGATGGTTCATTGTGTCATAAACTATAGGAACAAAGCAAAAAAAAAAAAAATACAAGTGACCAAATCCTAGTAAGCTGAGAACAGAGACAATTTTTATTTGCCTCACACCTCCTTGCTGTTGTTATCACCTACGGATGATACTGACTATAAAAGTGCTCTATAAATCCCTAACAGAGTCATGGGGTACTCTCACCTTTCCCCACTGTAGCCCTGCAAAGGAGGATGGGGAGAAGATGAAAAAACTGGGTTTGTTTAGTCTGGAGCAGAGAAGACTGAGGGGGGACATGATCACAGTTTTCAAGTGCATAAAAGGTTGTTACAAGGAGGAGGGAGAAAAATTGTTCTTCTTAACCTCTGAGGATAGGACGAGAAGCAATGGGCTTAAACTGCAGCAAGGGCAGTTCCGGTTGGACATTAGGAAAAAATTCCTAACTGTCAGGGTGGTTAAACACTGGAATAAATTGCCTAGGCAGGTTGTGGAATCTCCATCATTGGGGATTTTTAAGAGCAGGTTGGACAAACGCCTGTCAGGGATGGTCTAGATCAAGGGTGGGCAAACTACAGCCCACAGGCTGGATCCAGCCCATGGGATTGCCCCCTGTGGTGCTGCAGGCCCCGTCCCGCTCTCAGAAGCGGCCAGCACCACGTCCCTGGGGGCGGGGGGGCAGAGAGCTCGGTGTGTTGCCCTTGCCTCCAGGCACTGCCCCCCGCAGCTCCCATTGGCCAGGAACAGGGAACCGTGGCCAATGGGAGCTTTGGGGGAGGTACCTGGAGGCGTGGCAAGGGCAGCGCGCCGAGCCCCCCCAGGGCCGCGCAGGGTTGTGGTGCCAGCCGCTTCCCGGAGTGGCGCTGCGTGGGGCCAGGGCAGGCATGCAGGGAGCCTGCCTGGCCCCGGTGTGCGCTGCTGCCACCCTGGAGCCGCTTTAGGTAAGTGGCGCTGGGCTGGATCCTGAACCTCTCCTGCATCCCTGCCCTAAGCTCCCTGCCTGCACCTCGCACCCCCGTGCACCCCAACTTCCTGCCCTTAGCCCCCTGCTGCACCCTGCACCCCAACCCTCTGCCCTGAGCTCCATCCCGCAGTCTGCACCCCAACTCCTTCCCTGAGTCCCTGTCGCACCCCAACCCCCTTCCCTGAGCCCTTTCATACACCCCGCATCCCTCCTCTGCCCCAATCCTTTGCCCTGAGCCCGTTCCCGCACTCCGCATGCCCTCCCGCACTCCCTCCTGCACCTCAACCCCCTGCCCCGCCCCTGCATACAATTTCCCCACCCAGATGTGGCCCTCTGCTCAAAAAGTTTGCCCACCCCTGGTCTCAATAATACTTAGTCCTGCCTTGAGTCAGTGGTCTGGACTAGATGACCTCTCGTGGTCCCTTCCAGTTCTGTGATTTATGGGGTTTCCTGCTCTCCATTCATCTCTGTAGTATCTGTGCACTTACCAAACAGTAACCAGTTTGTCCTGGCAACATGTCCCAGGAGCTAGGGAAGTATTCTCCACATAGGGAGGTTAGGGCCCAGCTTTTCAAAAGCAACCTGTAACTTTGCGTGCTTTGGTTTGTCAGGTGTCTAAAGTTTTGCATCCCTCCCCCACCATTTAAGGCTACAGATGCTGTACAGACTTACACTGGAGCTTTAGGAAGTGTTATGTTCAGGCTGATTTTAGCCACCTCAAGGTCAGCCTTTCCCTTGTCATAAATGACATTTGAAGTTCAGTAGCTCAGAGCTGTTTTGTGCATCTCAGCTGGTCTTCTGAAGCCTTTGATCGGAAGTGGTTGCAAGGGCTTTTGCTAAGCACACGAACCTTCAATCTAATCTAGTTGGGGTTTTAAACAGTCCATCAGGGTGCTTGAGCACCTTCCATAGGGAATATCAGGCCACCGTGGATTGCGTCTGCAAAAGGGCCCCCTTCTCTTCTTGTTTTAAACATTTGTCATGTCTTCCATCACTAAAAGTTAAGCAAAACTAGTCTGGGTATTCTGAATCTGGCCTGCAGTATAGACAGGCAAATGAATCTGGATTACAGGCCTGAACCTGAACTGAATGTTGTTGAAGCCCAAAATAATTTGCCTGATTCGCGCGCTCTCTCTCTCTCTTTCTCTTTTTTTTTTTTTTTTTTTTTTTTTAAATTTTGCTTTTTGCCTCTGTCTCTTCCTTCCAGGGAACAGCTGGAGGTGAAGTCTGGAAATACAGCAGAAAAAGGTCATTCTCATTGTGTCTGTGGCCTGAGCTGAAGAGGGGAGAGCTGTAAATTTTACAAGACAGCATGATTTCCTGCCAAGTTTTATTGGCTCAAGGGGTTTAGATAGGCATCCAGGCATTTAGACCCAGATCCTCACAGGTAGCTAGGCACCTAACTCCCATTGTAATAAATGGTAATTAGGCACCTAAATTCCTTTTGAGGATCTGGGACATTGATGCTTATCCAAATAATATTTAAATAGTTCTCTTAATCTTCAAACCACTCAAAATACAACCCTGTCTTATCTCATCCCTCTCCGTCCATGAGACAGGCATTATAATCCTTGTTATACAGTTTTGGGAAACTGAGGCATAGAGCAGGGAGGTGATTGACCCAAGGTCACCTGGAACCCAGCTAGAATTAGAATACAGGAGTTCTTCACTCCCAAGCCCATGGTCAAAGCTGTCTCAAGAGGAAGTGTCTGGGGTTGGGTTTTATGCTGCTTTCCAGTTGGAAGGTCTCCTCTGGCAATTGCAGAAGCACATCACACTTTGTCTGCTCCTTTTCCCCCCTCCGACATGCCCCAATATGTCTCTGTGCCAGAGGCTTCAGAGAGAGAGACATAGGAGCAGGCATCTCTAGTTCTGCACCCGCTGTGGCTGCTCCACCCCATTGGCAACCCCAGAAAGGTGCTTACTCAGTTTCCACTCTCCTAGCACCTCCCAAATACTGCAGAGAACCTGCCTCGTGCATAATGTGGCTTTGTGGATAGAAAAATACAGAGGCAGGAAAACAATATTTGTGTAGTGTAAATATTACATAGGTTGTGATCAGTCAGAAATAGCGGGCTAGAATGAAAGGCTCATCTCAGACTTCGCCAGAGGTGAATACAATCTCTGTGGATGTATGCAGGAGAGGAGGAGAAACTCCTAAAGCTAAAATATGCCATGCTGTGGATGTTGCTGATACGCCTCCAGATCAGATTCCTGACAATAAGAAGCACTTGGGCAATAATTGTATTGGATAGAATCCATGCCACACGTTTAGCAAATTGGGCTCTGCATGCCGCTTAGTTTTTTCTAGTCAGGTTTATCTTTCCACCCATCCTCCTCTTCCCCCAACACACCCACCTTTCTTGCATTTATGGTTTTTTCCCAGGAAGGGTCACTACACCAGCCCTGACATGCTTCTGTTCCATCGGTATAGCTAGTCAGTCACATGCACCTTGGGGAAAGCTTTTGTCTCTCGCAAATGTAGGTCTGTTGTACCTGCCGACTTGATACAAACAAATAACCGCTCAACAGTTTGTAAACCTTCCCTCATCCACCCACCCCTTCCCATTGACAATAGCCTCTCTCGATATTCTTTATTGAGACGTGTCAACAGATTAGTTCAGAGTCCCTCTGTGCGGACAAAAAGCTGCCACAAAGAGAATTAGGCATCGGGGATTGGATTACCATGTGGCCACCTGTCATTGCGACTTTGTAAATTTATCTCTCTCCGTCTTTCAGATTGGAAGAGTTTGTATTAAAATGCTGCAGTTTCAGGGCAGGTTTTTTTTCTTCGTTTTAAACATTTATGTTCACTTGCTTTATTAATAAAGATTGGGGCCTGCAAAGGGCCTGGGGATTAGAGCGGTTAGGCTCTCTTTATTCATTCTTACATTAGTCTAAGTGGTTAATAGGTAAAGTAGGCCAATCCATCTTTAGGGTAAGCCTATCACTTCGCCTACGATGGGTGAAGCTTTGCTGAACAAATATTCATTAAAGGAAAAGCTTTTTTAATTCTGTCTTCCCTGACATCTTAAGAGCTTGAAGTTAGGAGGTCTGCTCTCTGCCTGTGGAAAATGCATCTCTCTGCTCACACAGCCACTTCATGGCTTTGCCGAGACCCTTTTCCACGGAAGTTTTAAGGGCCAAATCTCAGCTGGTGTCAGTTGTCATAGCTCCACTGAAGTCAATGGACCTATGCAAGCTTCCACCAGCTGAGGGTCTGGCCCAGTGTGGTGCAGTGTCTGCATGAGGGGGTGCTGGGAACTGCCAAGAGGGGTTTGTTGTTAGCTTTCTGAAAGCTTCAGGCACCCAAACCTTGCCCAGCCAAAGAGTATGGGAGAGGTTGTCTGAGATGTAAAAGGGTATTAAGGTTGCCAATGGCTAACTCCTCTTTCATAGTCTCACCCTGTGTTAAGAGTTTATCAGGAGCCACACCCATTTGCACAGAGCAGACTGAAGCTATCCAGACCTTTAACTTGGATGTAGGTCTTCCGCAGGTCAGGATGAAGCTTGCAGGCTGGATCCTATAGTCTCCATGAGCCGCACCTGTGTATTAGAAATGAGGAGTGGTTGTAGAATACATTACAGAGCCATCCAGGTAGCACATTAGCCTCTTTAGCCTTTATGCACAGCAGATCAGCAAGAGTGGGGCAAAGTTAGATTCCCCTCCTTTGAGCCTGATGGGTTACAGCCTGACAATGTGTCCACTACAGCAGTTCTTCTGATCACTGTGTCTTCTTCTAATTTTCTTCTCTCCAATGAATGCGTCTCCACTGATTTAATTTGCTCTTGCTGTTCCTGAAGCTCTGGGATCAGTCCCTTTCAGAGCGACTAGGTTGTACGACTTGGGCCTATTCCTTCTTGCACCGAAGCTAACAAGAGTTTTACTGTGGACTTCAGTGTGTGTAGGGATTGGTCCCTTAGTGCCAAGATGAGACCAGTTTGCCCTTTGTATACACCCATGAATCAAATGGTGGCTCACCTAGGAATCATCATGATCTATTCTTAGTGAAGGTAGGTATCAACAAGCATTAGCTACTTCTCCACCTGTGTAAATCTCAGGCCATCTGGTAAACCTGTAGTCCTGTGACTTTGATGCTTCCCCTATTTAGTCACAAGCAAGCCAACTACTCTCCTGTTTAGGAAAGCATGGAAGACCCATATGCAGATCTCTGCTAGAGATGGGCCAGAACATCAAAGTTGGACCTAGATACAGATCTTAATTTTCCTAAAGCATGAGGTTGTTTTAATCCAATGTTCAAACCCATCTTAGTATCAACAGGCTTCGTTGTCCATCAAATGCAATTGTTGTCCTTTTGCTTTGTACACTGCCTTTTAAAACAAGGCAGACCCTGTGAGACAATCTCTGTGCTTCTGCTGGTGGGATTGTGGTCTTGGGATGCTACCCATATACTACAGAGCATCAGCACATAGTGGGAAAGCTTTGCTTTGGAACTAGATCTTAGTGGCACTTTCAACAACTCTAATGCATGTTGAGAGGGTTTTTATTCTTACTCTCCTTTGCCTGGAATACCTTCCGAAAAGCTTGACGATCACATTTCTCTCCCTATCAGTTTTATTCTTCTTCTCTGGCAAAGAACAGACTCTGGGTTTTTCACATGCAGAGGAAGGCACAATATGAGTCTGTTTGGCTGCTGCTGTTGTAGTATCTGTGCCAGCATTTCAACAGGGACGTTCATAGCTCTAGAAACACCATCTTTCTGCAAAATGCCACTGCAGATCCAGTAGGGGGAGCCCAGGCAACTTTGCTTTGAAACACTCTCTTGAGCTAATCCTGTAAGGAACGGAGCACCCTCAGCTCACTCTGAAGCCAACAGGAGTTATGGTGTCTCGGCAGCATTTCACATGAATTCTGGTTCTGGCCAGTTGTGGCTATTTTGTAAATCTGTTGGGAGAATTGTAAAATCATAGAATATCAGGGTTGGAAGGGACCTCAGGAGGTCATCTAGTCCAACCCCCTGCTCAAAGCAGGACCAATCCCCAATTTAATCATCCCAGCCAGGGCTTTGTCGAGCCTGACCTTAAAAACTTCTAAGGAAGGAGATTCCACCACCTCCCTAGGTAACACATTCCAGTGTTTCACCACCCTCCTAGTGAAAAAGTTTTTCCTAATATCCAACCTAAATCTCCCCCACTGCAACTTGAGACCATTACTCCTTGTTCTGGGAGGTGGATATACATCTATAAAGGTAGGAGGCCACTAGATCATGAGATTTACGATTCTTCTCCCAGTGAACCCCACATTTCCAGCATCCCAAAGACCTGTGGATTTAATTGCTGTACCTGCCAGGGGCGATGTATTAGTTTTTGGATTTTTACAAAGCATAATGGAGCATTTGTCCAGTGTTCTTAGTGCCCAGGATGTTCTTTTAGAAAACGAACTAAATAAACGCCCCTGTCACTTCCTCTCCAATTGGATCAACTGACCCAGCAACACTATAAATGTAATAAAAATTAATTGATTCCTACTGATTTCCCCTCCTATGCAATCCAAGAGTTCTACACACCACCACTGCCCAGCCTTTCCTAGATTTGCAGAGTTTAAGGCCAGCAGGGACCATTAGATCATCTAGGCTGACCTTCTTATAATCTCACCCAGTTACTCTGTGTTGAGCCCAATAACTTGCTTGGCTAAAGCATCTGGTCTCGAAGAAAGCAAGAGATGGAGACTACCTATCTCCTCCAGGGAAAAAAAGCAGGCCTTCCACCATGCCTCAAAGGCTAATTAGCTCTGGCTTTCACGAACCTTGGGAGAAAGGCAGTTCCCAAGGTCCAGCACACTAACAGACTCGTCTTTCTACTTCCAAAGGGGCTTCAACATAGGCACTTCCGCCAACCACAGCTGCTGCAGTAGGTCGCAGGGGTGAACCATCTCCTAGATATGAAGCCCTGGCTGGCTTGGGAGCTACCTAAGTCAAAACCAACATCTTAAGCCAGGAGACAGCCAGCACAGGCTATGGAGATCAGGTTCAGTTTCCTCAAAAAAACAGACACTGGTGAACAAGTGGTCTGTCAAATTCAGCCTCCGCTCTGGTGAGATTCAGTAGTTGTTTGCTGTGCCATTATTGGCCTGCTGTGTTTTGTGATTGGATTGGAAAATAGACTTTTTATGGGATTCACAAGTTGGAGAGCAGCTTCTCCTGAAAATTACTCTTTTACTTGGCAAAGTGTTTTTTGGAGACTCA
This sequence comes from Lepidochelys olivacea, assembly GCF_965140295.1. NCBI lineage: Eukaryota > Metazoa > Chordata > Testudines > Cheloniidae > Lepidochelys > Lepidochelys olivacea. The sequence goes on from NC_140424.1 coordinate 21,383,150, forward strand.
CTCACCCTGGGAATTTGATAGAGCAGTGCAGATTCCATCTGACACCAGTGTTCAGGCATGGCATGCAATGGGTAAAAAGCGCTGCATTTGTGTGAAGCGTGTGGAGTTAGGCCTTACTGTGGGTGAAATGCAACAGCATGGGAGAGGTGAAATCCACTGCCTCTGGCTGCTTGCATGGTAGGACACTACATCCATTTAAACATGGATCTGACAGCATTTCCACTGGTCTGCCCCACCATTGCTCTACACACTGACCTATGGAAAGCTGGCATGGAGATCTTTCCCACAGCACGCAGTAGGTGCAAAGACTAGCTGCCCTCCCCCAGAGGTTTTGCCTCTTGCCACTTTGCACAGACCTACTGTGGGCATGGGTTTTCTAGACTGCGCCTGAGCAAATCTTGCCTGAAATGAAAGAGGAGCATATAGATGTGAAAACATTTGGCATGTTAAATTACGGAGCCCCAATGCTCCTTTCTTATGATGTTTCAATATGTTCGAGCTTAGTGGGTGGAATGCCTGAGAAGAGGTATGTGGGATACTGCCTTTTGAAGAGATCTTTTTTTTTTTTTCACTTGTATTCTCTATTAGTATGATACAAGTTACAGTGGATTTGATACATTGCATCAAGGAGTTAAGTATTATTGGATTAGGTAAAATTTGTACAATTACTAGCCAAAGCGCACGAAAGCTATTGTCCTAGACTAAGGATTGTCTTGCTGTTATACATTCACATTACATGATATTAAAACACAGGGCTCAAGTTTTTCCCTTGGGTTCATGATCATGGCTCCCATTGAACTCAACAGGAGTTGTTGTTTTTTATTATTTGTGTTACAGAAGCACCTAGAAGCCCCAGTTGTGGACCTGGATCCTGTTGTGCTAGATGCTGTACAAGTATTCTAGGAAACAGTTGTGCGCTTTCAGGGGAGCTAGAGGAAAGGCCAATTGAGAGAATTTAAGAGGCCTCTTCCTCTGAGTACACATGGTGGGCCTGCTGTTGACAAGTTACCATGCAGTTGTTTGTTCAACTTGTTGCATTGCACACACTTCTACGTGCTTTATGCTTCACAAGCAGGAGATGGTCTCTCTTGTGATGCACATTAGAAAAACTTCCCAGCGTAGTGTTACAAAAGAGAAGAGCAATGGGTGTCCCATTAGAAATTTAGCCCAGTAACCTTTACAAAAGCAAAGTAATAGGGAAATAGGATTTTCCTTTGTGCAGGGCAATCTGCATAGGCACCTGAGGGTGAATGATTCCGTTTCTTTGTGCTCCAGCTTTTTCTGATGAATGTATTTCAATTCCATTTTGCTGAACTGATGTAGTTTCAAGGCTGCAGCTAATTCACACCCTGCGGAGGTGGACTAGCCTCTTTAAAGCAAGCCGAACACAGAGCATGAATCACTACTGTGGTATAATTGCCAGGAGTCTAACCTCGTGCGTGAATACTTCGTGTATTTGCAAGTCACGCTAATAGGACGTGTGCTGGTAGGAGGGCCCATAAAGATTACATTGCAAGGAATGAGTTATCCTGCTGTCCTAACCAGTGCATTTGTTTTCTTGGCAGAGACCTGATGCCCAGAACCCTGGATGGGCAGATCACCATGGAGAAAACCCCCAGCTACTTCGTCACCAAGGAAGCACCTGCTCGAATCTCCGCCATGTCGAAGGGCACCAAGCTCATCGTGGTGGTGCGGGACCCCGTGACCCGAGCCATCTCCGATTACACACAGACTCTCTCAAAGAAGCCCGATATCCCCACCTTTGAGAGCCTGACCTTCAAAAACAGGACTACAGGCCTGATCGACACCTCATGGAGCGCCATCCAGATCGGCATCTACGCCAAGCACCTGGAGAACTGGCTCCTCTACTTCCCCATTGGGCAGATCCTCTTTGTCAGTGGGGAGAGGCTGATCAGTGACCCTGCCGGGGAGCTGGGCAGGGTCCAGGACTTTCTGGGCCTTAAGAGGATCATTACGGACAAACACTTCTACTTCAACAAAACCAAGGGCTTCCCCTGCCTGAAGAAGGCTGAAGGGAGCAGCAAACCCCACTGCCTGGGGAAAACGAAAGGCAGGACCCACCCCAATATAGACCGAGAGGTGGTGCAGAGACTGCGGGAGTTCTACAGGCCTTTCAACATGAAGTTCTACCAGATGACTGGGCACGACTTCGGCTGGGACTGAGGCTGACACGACAGTGTCTCCCTGTAATTACCCCACGGTGCAGCTTGCTTCTATAAAGATATATATGTGTGTGTGTGTGTGTGTGTGTATGTAAAATGTACAGAAATCTATTTTATAATAATTTATTTTTAATTTTTAAGTAATTAATTCACTAAGCTGCCTAACCACACTGTCTAGAATATTAGCCCATAACCTTTTTTTTTTTTTTTTTAACATTCCATGGTGTTTAATTCTAATATTGGTCTTTTTATTTTGTTTGGTTTGTAATTGACGGTGCTTCCATTACCTAGAGGAAATTAGTATTGGAAAGGAAAGGGGGGGAAAAAAGCACAATTTTATTTTCGTTACGGGTATTAGGCCTTTATAACCATTTACTTGTCATCTTCCCACTCCCTAGTATCTGTCCCCCTACCTTTTTCATGAGATCTGTTGGCCCGTCATCACGTTCCTTCCTGCCGTCTGAATAACAGTAGGGGAGGGAGAGGCTGTGCTGCTCTGTGGAGCTCAGATACTTACGCCTAACACAGCAGCTGCTTCACTGGGGCGTTCTAATGTGCAAAGTCCATCAGGATCCCCAGTGCCCAGCTGTGTTGCTGCTGGGAGTCTTCTGCTTGCTTCTGTTTCCCCAAGTGTTGCTTGGTGCATAAGGTGCTCCTTTGGAAAAGAGTACCAATAGCATGACATTTTGCTGCAAGGGGGGAGCAGTCTTATCAGTCTGTTCTTTTTTTCCTTCTTGGCTTTGTTTTTTTGTTTGGTTGGTTTTTTTTAACAAGGAGAATCTCCCCCGACTGGCCCAAACAGGGTTTCCTGGGTGGGGACTTCATGCATTTTTTGAAAAACTTTATTCTTATTAAAGATGTGAAATGCTTTGTGCTGGGTGGAACTATGACGAGGTAAATGAAATTCAGCTCCTACATATATGCACTTACCTTGTAGGGAACCCATTTTAAAACGCACTAGAGTCAAGCATGCAGGCAGAGCATCTGCTTTGACACACCAAAGAAATCAAAAGAACCACAGGAGCCATTAGCACAAACCAGGGTATGAGTCTATCACTGATTTAGTGTTCCCCGAGGAGTGGGTAGGGGACACAGTGACTCCATCCACAGCTGGGGATCTGAGGCAGGTCAGCAGTGCATTGATTGTGTGGGGATGTGTTGGGGGGCGGGGCGCCTTCAGCCTTATTTCCATTGGATGTTGTCTTGTCCACCCTACGTTTTAGTCTAATACTTCATCAACAGTCTCTGTCCAGAACAGGCCTCTATCTGGAACTGGGAGGGGGTGTTACCAGGCAGGATTCAGACGAATCCATAGAACTGCTTAGGGACACTTGCATTGTACTTGCTTGCAATTACTGCCAATGGTCCTTCATTTCACATGCAGTACATTCACCCCAAATATTTGGAAAATAAGACCCTGAATCAAACATCTGTTCTGTATCGCACAGGGCCCTGATATTCGTCAAGACCGCTCTTTACTCAGAGGTGTAACTGTTGATCATTTTAAATACATAAGCGAGGATGGGACAACCAGTTAAAATAAGAACCGAACATTTTGCTTGTAGTTTGAACCAAATGCTTTTTGAGGAGCTGGGCTATTCAGAGGAGTGTTTCTGGTGTCAGGCCAGGAGTGGAACCAGAAATGTTGACCCACCCTCAGAATGGCTATTCTTGCAGAATTTACAGTTCTGACAGAAGCTAGGGGTTAGTGAATGAATCTGATTCTCACATGAATTCTGGCCAAATTTTGCAGGCTTAGGTGGTGTGGATAATCTCCACAAACTTTGGGTGTCTATCCTCACTGCCTGAGGTTCACCCATTTCTAATGGACCTCTTAGTGGCTAGGGTAACTGCAGAAAATCCCAATCCTAATTCCCACTGAATTTAATTAAAGCAGGGCCATACCATCGTTCCAGGGCAACTACAGGGTACATGTGGCTGTTTTTGACTCCAGTTTAACCTTGAGTGTAGATTAAACAAGCTATTAATTGCACCTCTCATAGAGTGTGCAGGAATGTGTATAAATACTATGTCATGGGAGCAGCAAGGTATTTGCTAAATAAACCTTATGATGTTACTGTGTAAGTAAACAAGTACTTGCATAATATATGTGCAATGTAATAAAATGTTAGACAACTGCATGTATAATGCTACAGCAACAGCAAATGGGTAAAGGATACATGATTTCATTATGTTGATATGTTTGTTACATATGTGTCACCAATATATCTTAGCACAAGGCTGAAGATGCCAGTGGCCACCCCCGTCAGCACCCCCTCCACTGTAATACCAGATTACTAAACAATACCCAGCTGTGGTGGTGTTTGTCATATAGCATTCCCCAGATGTTGCTTTTACTTTAACAGCATCCTTACTCTTGCTTGTTCTATACAGCTGTCCAGTACAGCTGCTTAATGATGGACATGCAGATGCAATAACTTTCCTTCCGAACTATTCAATTAACAGGCCCATGTTGCTCTGTCTGGGTCCAGCTCTGATCTCACTTACACTAATGGTCCTGAAAGCAGAAGCCAGCCCTCTGTCTCTGTAACAAAGAGATTTGCAGTAAAATGCTGTCCCTTGAAATGTGGATGGATCTGCTCCCATTCTAAACCCAAGTAGTGCTTAGTTTAACCTAACGACTAACTGGGAATTTTAACTTGTTTATGAGAGCAGTGTAATGTCATGGCAAGTAAAGGTAGATACAGAGTCAAAAGGCTCCCCTGTCCCAGCTCTCCTATTTATCAATGCCACTGGGGGAAGGGGACCACACCCAGGTTGGTGGGAGAGGAGAAAGACGGGTATATGAGAGCACCCTCAAATCCCAGCAGGGTGAGGCCGGGGGATGCTAAGCACTTTGCGGTATCAAGCTCTATAATGACAGTCTAATTTTGGTTGGTTTTGGAGCATGGTGCAACCTTTGATTTGGTTTTTCCTCCGAGCCTTTCCCATTTCAAGGAAAGGTAAAATCTCGCCCGTGAAACAGTATTGTTTTGCCATAGGCAGTTCCATCAGCTGAATGACACATTAGCTAATACTGTGAAAAGCCACAGTAGAGAGTGTGGCATCCTCATTACTGCAGTGCAGAGGGAGCCCTGGGTTCCAAAATTGAGATGAAGACTCAAGGGGTGTTTTGGATGTGTGTGCGTTTTGGGTCCAGGCTTTTGGAGTGGACCCCCCTCTACTACCGAGTGATAAATATACTAGCATATTCAATTTACCATAAGGGCCTGCTAGCTTGAGGTTCTTGAATGATTGCAGAAAAAAGCTTTAGATCTTGTAAAGCAGCATCCTAGGACACTAGTTATTACAGAACTTGAATCCCTGTGTCTTCCTACTGAAGAACTTATGCAGTGTGTTGAATTAAGCCTTGTACTCTGGTGGCCCTGCATGGCCAGGAAGGAATAACTCTCCAGCTGTTCACTCAGCTTTCATGAAACCAGGGTCACTTTCTGGTGAAGTGACAACATTGTCCAACCATGTGATCCCATTTCTTCCAGTACTTGGCCAACTTCAGGTACTTATCACTTTGTCATTTCTTCATTTCACCTCTGTTTCCTTAGGTTGTTTTTTATATAGATAGATATATACTGGAGGATTTAGGTGCCCTGATCTCTCTGTATATTGCTTTCTTTGTAACAATTTTTGATCTCCCGATGCCTTTCTCAACTGTACAAAATTCACCAGGCTGTTGGCTTAGTTGGTATAATCAAGCCTTGGTACTGAATGGTTTCATGAGGCAACCATGTTGGATTATAGAAATACGTGGTGTTTGATACTCTGAATATCTTAAGCAAATTGCTAATCCTGGCTGAACAGCCTTTGTAACAAAATTTATATAAGACCAATTAATATAAAAGGCCTTACCTAAGCAATATGGCAACCAAGACTGGATTCCCTGTAGTATGCATCTGGGTTGCTAATAATGGACTCGATGCTATCATCATGTTTTGTTTTCTTCAAGAATGATAAACTGTTAAACTCAGAGGTGTGGTTAGTTTTTCTTTTTTCACATTGTAACATTAATTTATGGCTGAGTTTCATTCAGCCCTGTATTCAGAAGTGCAGTACAGATATTAGCGATGTGTCGTCTGTAACATGGTACTATAGAATAGCCAATTTGTTTTTAAAAAAAAAAATTAAAAAATTGTAAATCAAGTATTTTGTGGTATGTACAACACAAATTAATTTTACACAGAGAGAGATGTTTCTAGGAAAATGAAATTCTGATAATTCATACTATTTCTTTGTATGAACAAATAAAATATATTTTACCAAATCATAGACCTGCTTGTTTTCATTGTAACCTGTGGAGGTGAATAAAAGACATCATGTTCCAAGCTTATTTTGGTAACATTTGGGGTCGCATTCTGCCACCCGATACTTGTAAGCAACTCCCATTAACATCAGTGGAGGCTGCATATGTGCATATAGGCCTTAATTCAGCAAACCACTGACGCGTGTGCTTAAGTGCCCTTCCTGAACAGGACTGCGTTCTTGAACTGGGAGGCCTTATTGAACAGGGATGGGCTTCCATGTGGTAAGCAAGTGTTTAAGTGCTTTGTTGAATCACAGCCACAAGGGCTGACCCAGTTTCCATTGAAACCAGTGAGACAATTGAGTGTTGACTTCAGTGATGCAGAATTGGGCATTGAGGGCCTGATCCTGGAGAAGTTGTGGGCTCTTAGCTCTTCAATGGGAGGTGAGGGTGCTCAGCACCTGACAGGAGAGCATCAGAGGACAATTTGTCCTTCTCACCAGTAGATTGAGTACCTTGAGTTACAGAAATACATTCTCTCTCTCTCACTAGGGATAGAGGAGGCGTTGGCCAGTAATACGCAGTAAGTATGCAGAGACAGCATCTCAGGAACATCAACAATGTAATTAACAGAGTGAATTTAGCATCTGATGCTACTGCCATTATAGTAGTTGCATCAGATGTGAAATTCACTGCACAGTAGAACCTCAGAGTTACGAACACCAGAGTTACCAACTGACCAGTCAACCACACACCTCATTTGGAACTGGAAATACGCAATCAGGCAGCCACACAGCCAAAAACCAACCAAAACAACCCCAACCAAATACAGTACAGGACTGTGTTAAATATAAACTACTTTACTATGCAGAAGAAAATGCTGCTTTTCTTTCTTTTCTTTTTTTAAAGTTTCAAAGCTGTCTTAAGTCAACGTTCAGTTGTAAACTTTTGAAAGAACAACCATGATGTTTTGTTCAGCATTCTGAACATTTCAGTTATGAACAACCTCCATTCCCGAGGTGTTTGTAATTCTGAGGTTCTACTGTATTCGTTACATCGCTGATGTTCCTTAGAGACTGTTCTGTGTTAATGGGAGTTTTGCCCTTGACTGCACTGGAATAGTACCCAGTCCTTAGTGCTAGTAGACTTGCTGCTCTAAGGGAAGTAGAAAGTAAAGCCATCTATTTGTGTTTTCCCAAATGGTGGGTCTTGACCCACCGGTGGGACTGGGCCTGACTCCCCACTCTGGGCATTGCAACAGGGTTGCAGTGCCACTCAAGTTTGGCTTGGCCACCTGTCCACGGTGACCATGTGTGCTAGGTCACAATGCCTGGAGCAGAGAGCCGAGCCCAGCCCAGCCCCATCCGACAAGTGCTGCTGCTGTAGGGTCAGTGTGGGGAAGGCTAACTCTCCAAACACCCCTGCCAGGGCCTCCCCTTCACACCAGGCCAGGATTAGGGTTGCAGTGTTGGGGGCGGAGGGGAGGGGTGCTGCTGTGGGAGGTTGGTGCCCTCCTAGCAGGGTGAGGAAGAGAAGGATGCTGGCCTATGACCCCCCTGCCATGAATCTGCACTCTGGGTGAATTGCAAAACAAAAAACAAAATGCAGTTGATGGGTCACCTTAATAAGATGTTTGGGAACCACTGTTCTGTTTAACCAGGATCATGAACACCAAGGGCTCAGTCAATGCAAGCTGCCGCTGCATGGCCCCACTGCTAACAGCACCGACAAAACAGCTGAGGCCCCATGGCCCAGATCCTCACTCCCATTGAAAGTAATGGGGGTAAGGCTCTGGGCCCATGTCCATTTAGTCCCTCACATCTTTGTAGAGGGAAGTTGTGAGAGCAGTTTTGTGACATGGGCACTTGTCTGCTAGGAACTGGACAGAGCCCCAGGGCTTGTCTACATTACAGGTTATGTCGGTATAACTTATGTCATTTAGTGTATGATTAAGCCACTCCCCTGAGTGACGTAAATTACACCAGCCTAAATGCCAGTGTGGACAGCGCTATGTTGGCGGGAGAGCTTCTCCAGCCAATGTAACACCCACCTCTTGCTATTTATTATGCAGACGGCAGAGAATGTCTTCACCACACATACTACAGCGGCGTAGTTACATTGGTGCCACTGTAGTACAATTTCCAATCCCAGCCTAGCTCTCTTGTTGAGTCTTCCTTTCTCCCGGGGGAAAAAGATGGCAAAACAGAACCACCTCGCTAAGGAGAACTAAACTCAGACAAGACAACTCTAAACACAGATGACCTTTAGCGATAACCCTGCCACCAACCGGGGATGCCAGGTGCTGGTTAATAAGCTGATATGGAAGGATCAAGTAGACTCTGCCTAGATCCTCAAAGGTATTTAAGTGTCTTTCTCCTAATGATGTCAATGGGAAATAGGTGCCTAAATAGCTTGAGGATCTAGGTCTCTCTCCCTGTTTGAAAAGGGCTCTCAAGGTTTTGCAGCTCAGCATGGCATCCTTTCATTAAATGGAATAAGGAGACCAAGGGAAAGACTAAGTGCAAAGAGAGGCAAGCTCTTAAGAGGAGCAGGTTGAAGGGATTTTCCAAAAGATAGGGTGGCCAGAGATTGCTGATAAAGGAGACACAACTCAGAAACATCATTTGAAACTGAAGAAGGTGAATGATCTGATGGAGAGGTACGTGAGTATGATACAGTGATTGTCTGAGACGCTGTAGTTCAGTGATACTCAGACTGAGGCTCGGGAGCTACAAGTGGCTCTTCAAGGTGGCTCCTGTGGCTGTTTGCAGCATATACTATTAAAACAGTGTGATTTAATTATTAACCAATCAAAGTTATTAACCAACCAGGATGCTTTTACTATGTTATTAACCAATTGCAGTTGAGAAAATAGTAATACTTGGTCAGAATACCAAGACTATATATATAGTAAATGAAACAATGAATTCACACTACTGAGGCTCTTTTGAGTAACGTTGATCCCTATTTTGGCTCCTGAACCACTGAGGTCTGAGTATCACTGCTGTAGTTTATCATAGCAATACTGCAGCATTTGGGGCTAGGACTGTAGTGGTTGCTATTATATGGGTGAACCTTGGCATAGGAAGCTGATTAGGGAAATCAGGGTAAAGCTGATGACCTCTGGCTCTGTGAGGGGTGTACAAACCCTGCACCAGACAGGAACGGGTTAAGTGCTGTGGGCTCAAGACATAGCACTATGCTGCTGGTAAATCAGTACAATTGCCACACAATTTTCCTGTTCATTTGTTCCTCCCCTGATAACACCTAACGTGGCAGAGCTCATTATGGCAGCAGCAGCCAGGCAAGTGGGCCTTGGATTTAGTCACTCCTCCTCTTAGGCTGGGGGAGGGGCCTTCATACATGGGTGGGCTTGTGCCCGCCCACTTCCTGGAACTCAGTGGGTTCAGGACTCTTCAGCTCACGCCAGGGTTCCACAGGATGTGAGCTAGACATAAGATCTGGGTTTGGGCTAGCTAAGGAGGAAGGTAGAGGAGCAGGTGTACTACTCACAGTGACTTGGAGGGGACAGGGAGTGGAGGGGACATTAAGGATGTGTGCGAGAGGGACAGTAACAGAAACAGCTGGCAGGATTTAGGAGGCAGACTGTAATGACCCAAACAGGAACCCAGAACCATCACCCATACTCGCGTGGAAAGCACCATGAAAGCTTTACTATCATAACTGGTAGGCCATGAGCGCAGCATCTCCCCACACTACGCTGGGCCAGTGAGGTAAGTACTGACTCAAAGAGAAAAGAATACCAATGCCTGAATGACAAGTTTCATCTGCAGCTCTCCTTGAGGGACTCTCCTGTCCCAGTACAGGTTCCATGATACACCACAGAGCACAAAATGCACAGACCTAAGTGGTTAATTATATCCATATACATTTGACTCTGGGGCTGTGGGTTGGGCCTGTCTCTAATGCTCCCAAAACTTTGGTGTTTGGACCAAGCTGTGAACTTTGAAGATGGCCCCTAAAGTTATTAGGATTAGGATCAAATCCTTGAATTTAAAACAGTCCAGAAGGTGGAGAAATTTTGGATCTGGATCTGAACTTCACAGCTTTGAACCGTCTTGAATTAAGTCTATTGTCATTTTCCAACCATCATTGCCCCTTGGCTGATTTATACCATGCAAAATCTTCGGTATATAAATGACTGAGGTAGTGTGCTGCTAACCCTCCTTCCCCGCAGTCAGTGCAACCCAGTAACTGCATTAGCTGGCAGTATTGCTAAATGCAAAAACATTAGCAATCTGAATTAATGTGACTTTTCCCCTGCATTTTGTTATTTTTCCTGAAAAATCTCACTTAGCCATGGGGTGAGTCCATCAGTAACTTTATTTAAAGCTAACTCTATTATCCTCCAATTTGTCTGGCTGGGTAAGGCTTCCATAGTTATTTTTTTTCTCATGCACATATCCCAAGAGGTAATGATTCTTACTAATTCATTATAAAACCATCAACTATCCCTATGTAGAATTAGTACTCTGCACAAGGCTTAAATGGCCTGTTTCTTAAACAAGATAAAACAAAAAACAACATTCCAATGGAATATTCCACCTGGAGGAAAACTAAGCTACTAAGCCAGTCAGCCAATTCGGATTCTCCATTATTTAGAGCTATAATGACTGTAAGTGTTGCAGAACAATGGAGGATCCTGGATGCTGACTCATTAGCAAAAGAGTTAATGGTTACGTGGAATAATGGACATAGCAAGGGATTTGATCCAGGACGACTGGTTTCTAATTCTCCCTTTACCACTCACTCTGGATCAAGCCCTGTATGATTTGGAGAAGCCAGCTAAACCTCTCTGCCTCGGCATGTCTGTCTATACAAAATGGGGATAATGTTTTCCTACCGCAGAAGGAGATTGCAAGCAGAATAATAGGAACACGCATTTGCGAATAATTGTTTGATGAAAATTTGCCTAGAGAATATTCTTTGCAACCAAATTACCCTGCCAGCTCTAGTTTGTGTGGCTTAATTCATGCCTGTTAAGTGCTTTGAGCTGCTCAGGTGAGGAGCACTGTAGAAGTGCAAAATGTTATGGGTTATCAAAGCATTTACAACAATTAAGACAACACCATTTGTCTCCGACTTGATCTTTTGCCCATTGTATTAAGAGCTGCATCAGAGGACACTGACTAGTTGATCTCAAGAACACTGTATAATCTGAATACTGTACTCCAATTTAAAAATATGCTGTGTTATGGCGGCAACCAAAATTTTAAAATGATGAAATCAAATTTCAAAATTATATGGCCAAAAAATGACACGAGTGATGAGACATATCTGGGTGTCTTGGCATCTAGTATACTTATCTTGAAATTTACTTGTCAAAAGCTGAAAAACTTAACCTAAGCAAAATTTAAAAAGTGCTATGTTTCCAACTAATTAAGTAATGTCAGCCATATATAATTTATTTACTGCCATCACTCATGTCCACAGCAGAATTATCTCATTTTTGATTTCTAATGACTTTCTCTCTCTCATTAATCTGATCATGAATTATATTTTATATATCTTTCTGGCATTGAAGCAAAGAAATGCAATTCTTGTTTAAAGAAATGACCCCTTGGTAATTCAGTAGCAAACCTGAATGATGGAGTTTGGATCCTAGTTTTAATTTCCTGAAGCTGGAGTTGACTTGGCCCTCCCTTTGCCATTGGTACAGAAGCTTTGCTTATGTGATCTCCCCTGGGTCTGCAGATTTTATTTAGTCTACAGTGCATCTGCCATTCATGGTTGTGGTGGAAAGTGGGGTAAATGTGCTATGTGAAAAATGGCATACATTGGAGGGCATATTATCCTGTCCATTTCATAATTGGTTAACTGCTCTACTCCAAAAAGGCTACTGCAGAGGCTACCATTTGTCTTCAGCAGTGATGACCTTGGTTCCTCTAGCTACTACACCTGGATCCCTTCCAAGTGTTAAGCTTGGGTTACTGTAGACCTTGGCCCTTCTACTTTGCAGCTTTAGTTCCTAACTTGGTCTTTAAAACTGGTTTTCTAGGCCTCAGCACCTATCTGGTACCTCTGATCACTTCCAAGTCAGAGGACTGGCCTCTTAGGAATAGAGGAATTTCTGTCAGACATGGGGTTCATCTAGCCATATATCCTGTCTGACCCCAGCCAGCCTCAAGACCACAGAGCTGCAAATCTTTCTTTTCTGCTATGTGAAGCAGAGTTCGGCTGCAGCTGAGCGGTGAGCCCTTTATTCAGAGGCCTATGCCCTCCTCAGTCCACACTCCTTGGTGCTCACTCTGCCATGTCCCCCTCTTACTGCATCTGGTCCCCATCTCTGCTCAAGACTGGACCCAGAGCTCATGGAATCTCTAGAGGGAGCCTATCTCACGAGGTTTCCAGTCCCTTTGTTGCAGAACAAAGAAAATCAGCCTAGAGGGTGATGAGCCATCCCTGAGTTACCTCTGAGCCTAAACCTGCTTAAGCCTGATGAGTCATCAGAGGCAGGTCATGCAATAGGCCTCACACCATTCAACCAGGGTTCAGCCAATCTATAGGTGAGGACCCACCCAGGTGATCCCAAGGCAGATATATAGGCGCCTAAGGGAAGCAATCTTTCCAGTCTGCTCAGCCTTGCTACTGGGTCAGGAGCACTCTGATTGTGTAAGAGTTCTGACAGACTGCTCATGTTCCAGCCGGGCCCTGCTCCTGCTTCTGCTCCATCCTGAGTGTGTTCCTGCCTTAGCCGGCTGCCTGGAGTTCTGACATGGAGAAGCATCCAGCCAATGGACTTTATGCCCATTCAGTCAAGCCCCTGAAACTTTCCTCCGTCACTAACAACAAAACAGATCCCGTCCCTTCAAACCCAGAGAAGCTGAACATCAGCCCAACCAGCCCTGGGTTGCCACAGGGCGCAGCTCCAGTGCAATCTGCGGTTTGGTGGTCCTGTTAGCAAATGACTGAGAAAAGAAACGGCAGGCCACTGGCCCTTGGTGTAAAATACCATCTCCTGGAGGGAAGAAGGAAGCATGCACACCTGGAGGCATCAGTATGGAAATGCCATTTAGAAGGGAAACACCATGCAGATAGATCCTTCATGAGTGTAAATTGAAGACAATGAGCGATACTGATTCACACCTGCTGAGTATCTATTCCCTTATCTGGAAGAATAAGGCTGCAAAGAAAACGAGGGACAAGAGGCAGATGGCTGAAGCACAGGTTTATACAGAAAACAGATATGACAGGACAGTTTGGGATTCTTAGAATACCCTCTTCTCAAGGCTTTACCTCACACTGGGCCTGCTTAGAGGCACTGTGCGGGGTGAAAATGTTTTTGAAACACAACAAAGCAACACTAGAATGACTGTGAATGGCTAGTTCAAATTAGATGTGGCTGAACTGTCAGAGCAGTCATGAAAGAGTGAACTGTCCTCCTGTGCTGGCTTGAAATAAGAAAACTATAATAATTGTACACTGGTGGCCCTAATCATCAGCTGGGAATAGACAATCAGCCTCTCCCAGGTTAGTTTTCTGTCCCTTTGTTCGGGGCTCTGTTTATTGTTTTTTACAAACAAGAAAGAAAAGTGTGCAAAAAGTAACAAATGGACTGGTTAGGGGTTCAGACTGGGGTTCTCAGCCTCTGGTAGCTACTGGGTATGGCCCTCTCTGACCCTGCGGTGGGGGTGGGTCTCCAAAAGGTCAGCTGGCCTGCAGCCTCCTGCTCTGGTTACAAGAGACAGCTCTCACCTGGTTGTCCCCCTTTATATTGTCCAGCTGAGAAGTGGGCCAGTCATGGTCATGCAGCACAGATCAGCTGATTTCTAGCAGCCCCCTGCTGGGCTTCTCTTGAGGGCAGGGTCAGCAGCTTCCTGTTTTCCCTCCTGCCTCAGGCTATTAAAGGGGCAGAGCACCCTGTTAAACTGACTTTGCCATTTCAAGTTGTTTCTACAACAGCAGTGTAGAAATGCCCCTCCTCCTCTTTCAAACATGGTTCTGGAAACAGGCCATTTTCCAGCTTCCCAGGGCTCTGCTCAGAAGGGTAACATGGCATGAATGAAGCTGAGGGATGTGTCACATTTGCATTATCAGAGTTATTAACATGGGGGCATACTGATTTGCGGGCTACAGGCCAATAAGCAAGGGCTGAGCAATGGTCCAGCCTGCCAGCTCTTCCCTGCCAAGTGCCCTGTGTTCTAAAGAGATTGAAAGAGACCATGCTGCAGGCAACCTGCTGTGGGAAATGCAGCCTTGCTTTGGTGTATGCCTTTTCCTTCCCTCCCTAAGCCAATGTCCTGAGTTCTAGAGGCACTCAGATCAAACAATGATGGCTGTATCATCCACCATGATTTGCTTTCCTTGCTTGGCATATTTAAACTTGCCGATCAATGATTTATGGCTGATAAAGTAGAGAATACAATAAACATGGCATTTTAGACAACTGGATAGTTTATTCAGTTAAGGGTAGATGAATTCTGAGTAAAGCTGGTCAGAAAGTCTTTGTTTTCTGTGGAAGATTACAGTGAAAAACTCATTTTCATCTATGTTTTCTGTGGAAAAGTCAAGTTGAACTTTTCTTTGACAAACCAAAAACTATTTCAGTTTTTCAACAGTCAGAATGTTCTGTGGAAAGTGTTTTCTTTCCATTGAAAAAATGATTTAGCTAGAAAACTTTTGACCAGCTCTAATTGTGACTCAGCTTCGGGGAGAAAGTAACTTGCTGGGACTAAACCTGGGAATCTCAGTCTTGAATGCACATGTCTCTACAACATGAGTTTAACAAGCCAGCTTTTCCAGCTGGTGGCTGTAATGCCCACTTCCTCCATGGATCAGGCACACAGGTGGATGTGTAAGGTATATTTACCACCTGTCTGTTCTAGGTACTCAGAATACCAACTGCCAATCAGCAGCAGGAATTCAAGCACATGTCCCAGCTCATACAGAATTTGTCTCTTTCTGCTACAGAAAAGAATGGTGAAAAGTGAATTTGAAATGCCACAGTTGCTGCCATGTTGGCAGAATACTCTAGGTCATCTACTACAAAGTTCTTATTTGCATCCACGGAAGGATGGATCTGTAATCTGACCTCAGATGTACATTTGTAATCTGTCATCAGACTGGGTTCAGTGGAACACCCAGGAAGGAAGAATCTGTATTGTCTTACTTGTTACAAAAACTTTGAGAACTTTTCCGAAATCTAACTCTCAAGTCAGCAGATGCACCAGCACTTGGTTAGTTATGAGCCATGCGCAGAGGTGTGTGTTACTTATTCAGAGGATGTTGTGGGACAGGGAACTCCAGGACAGAGAGAGAGTCTGACAAAGCAGTGTTTTTTTTTTTAGGTAAACTTCGTCAAATACCAACACATTGGGACCAGATCCTCAGCTAATATAAATCAGCATATCTCCATTGGATATGTCTAAGTAACTTAATTAGAGCTATATTTACATCAGCTGAACATCTGATCCATGATCTGTACTGTGTGTAAATGTCTGGTTAGATGCAGGTTTTGGGGGGATACTAATGCATACCAGGGCAGGTTGGCTATTTCCCGACCACTCCATCCCTAGCAGTCATACAGCACTGTCAGGATTTGATGCAGATGACATATATGCTGGTATGGCTACAGATGTGTAAAATGATACAGTTGTACAAGACATCCAGCCGGCTGTCAGGCCACAGGAAATTCACACACCATGTGGCAGGATAACATTTAGCCCTGGAGGGGTAACAGTGCAGGGATCTCATTACATTTACACAGTACATGTTTGCTGTATACTGCTTTGTTTTAGAGCAGTCTTGAAAGCTCTGTTTAAGCATCCTGATGGAAAATATACTGTATTTATGTGACATCATCGAACAATAATCTCAGTACGTTCTGAGCAGTAGGACTGAAAATGGGAAGAAAGAAAAGAAAGGATGGTGAAATCTCCCCTGGGGCCTCTAGAAACCCATAGGGTTGAATTGCTGGGGATCTTAGAAGTTTGGGTTGAGTTTCCCCAGGTTGGAGTGGAAAGTGTGTAACATGCTGGCAAAGTGTGTCTGTGTTCCCATCAGTAGCTGATCCTCTGTGGATAGCTACCATCTAACAGAATTAGTCCTTTTGCTCAAGTGGTAGTAGATTGTGGATGGAGCCAGCAATCCAGGGTTCAGCCCCTATAGATGACCCAGCCAAGGCGTTAGACACCCTAAATACCTTTGAGGACCTGGGCCTTGGTTCCTATATCTGGATATGATTCTGGGCTGACTGCTAGAGCATGAAAAAAGTCTTTCCTGGGGAATGTCAACACTTCTGCGTCCTTATCAGAGGAGGGATGGTCTTGTGATTAACACACATTCTAGGGACTCTGGAGATTGGAGTTCTATTCCGAACTGTGCCCCAGGCTTCCTATGTTAATCTCTAAATGGAGATAAAAGGTACCTACCTACCTCATATGGGTTCATTAATGTTTGTGAAACATTCAGATACTATGGTTGGTGCTTGTTTAAACACAAATGTGTGGTGTTTGCTATTCAACATCCATCATTCTACTGTTTAAAAAGTAAACAATTCCATGTGACTTAGCTGCACCATGAATAACCAATAGGTTCATCTCCCCAGGGGCTAAAAAAATATGGGCTACTTCCTCAGCTAGAGAAAATCAGCATTGTTCCATTGACTTCACTGGAGATAGATCAAGTAACCCTAGGTGAAGATCTTGCCCTATATGTCCAGGAGCTACCAGACCAATACTTACCAATAATGAATCCATTCCTGAAAAGTGAGATCAGTTTGTGAACAGAAAAGAGAGGTGCATTTGTTAGAGAATTTATTGCAAAAGAACATGACGACCAGCTCGACAAGCTAGATGAGCCACTCAACTCAACTCAAGTCACTGCAAAAGGTAAAGTGAGTCACAGGCTAGTTCATGGGCACTGACAGCAATGGACAGCCATCAGACAGCAGTGCACAGAGAAGCAAATTCAGCCCTGGACTAAGCAGTTTCAGCTCCTACTGGAGTTGAATTCATGGCGTGAGTGATTGCGGCTTGCCATCTGTAGTTGTGTGTGACACACACATCTATTATCTTGGTTTGTAAAGTTTCTCTGCATCTCGCCTCAGGGCAGGTACTTTGGAGAGCTCAATTACAGGCAGCTCCTTGCTTGAGGACCCTTTTGGCAGATGTTAGCGGAGCGTGGGCTCTGTAGGCCTGTCAGACAGCAGAAGAAATCAGTGTGGTTATTAATGTGCAGAGTATGTACTGCATAACACGAGTGATTATATACAGGATGCAGGGGAAATTAATGAATTCCTGAAGGTGAAAAATGGGGTGAAGAAATGATGCAGCCTTGACCTGAGGTGGTGGTTGTGATTCCTATTATTACAGCTGTGCTTAGTGGTCCCAACCAAGATCAAGGCCCCACTGGGCTAGGAAGGGCAGAATCACATTGTAAGAGGCAGTCTCTGTCCCAGTCAGCTAGCAATTTAAGGAGATGAGACAAAGGAAATATTCTTGTCCCCATTTGACAAGCACAGAGAGTTTAGGTGATTTACCCAGTTCACACAGGAGGCCTGTGGCACAGCCAGGAATGAAAGGCAGGCCTCCCACAGCTCCTCTCACTGCTAGAACCACAAGACTTATTACTAATCTTGTTTATTACAGTAGTACTTAAGGGCCAATTCAGAATGGGGCCCCATTGGGCAAGGCATGGTAAAGGAAGAGTAGCAGATGGTCCCTGCCTCAAATTGCTAATCTAAATAGATCCTAGTTGTCTGGGAAAAATCAGCCAATGCATATTCTTCCCTTCCTAAATGTTCCACTGATTCCTATCTGGTGACAGATGACAAACATAGGGGTTTCATACTGCTTTGGGAGTCAAGAGTGTCCACTGCCCCCTCGGGGTGGTAGCGTAGGTAATACAGTGATGAGCCAGCCATACACAAACTTCAAAGGAAGGGTGTCTTTCTCCTATGATAACTTCACTTTGGGTTAATTTCCCCTTACCCAGTCAGTGCCTCAGTTTCCCCCCACCCCCTCTTGGGGATGGGGCGATATTTGCCCACCCTGCACTGCAGGGAAGGGAGGGGAATACAGTTTGGTAAGCACTTGGCGAGCCTTGATTGAAAGGTGCCATCTAAGCGCAAAGCACTGGGATGATGGATTGGAAAATGTAATGCTGTGTTTCCTTTCTATAATTAGAATTTCATCATGTCATAATAATATGTAATGATTGATCATGTCCCTTGGCATCAGCGGGGTGTTAGTTATTTGTAGGAGCTGATTGATAACCCGAGCCGTTGCTTGGACAGGGACATCGTTTTGCATTTTGGAAGGTGAATTGTGGTGCCTTTCAATAAAGCTTTTAAAAGCCCCAGATCATTAAAGGGTAAATATTGCTGCCTTCCTGCATGGGATGCCCCTGATGTAGCAAAGCAAGGCCAGAGGCTTGGTCGCTGTACAGATAGACCAGCTGTTACCCCCACAGAGCTGCAGCCTCAGGGTAGAAGCAACCGTGGAGAGCTCTTCCCACAGAACCCCTGGGATGCTCTACTGCACAGCCCAGCTGCTCTGGACCCATACAGGACTTGGCCCTCCGCATATATTTGTAGCTACAAGGTATTATTGAAACATACACAGACATAGGTGGCAAGTGAAATGGGCCCATGGTGCCTGTGCTCCACCAATATTCAGGAACGTGGGCCTGTTTGGGGTTCTATTTTCAGAGCTGTCCCATCCATAGGATGGACTTGGGCAACCACCCCAGCCCCCATGCTTTGGGAGGCCCTGCGCTTCAGGGGAACACGGAGTCCAGGGCAGCCTGGGGGATTAGCGGGGGGCCTGGCACCGGCAGCAGCGAATGAGCTGGCTGCAGCCAGCCTTGCTTCGCCCCATCCCGCCCACACTCCACCCCTTCCTCCAAGCCCTCGCCCCCGCCCCACTTCTTTCAGGCTTCCGCCCCCTCACCGAGTGATACCGGGAGCTGGCAGGGCAGGGTGGAACGGGGCTGGCTGGGGGCGGGTTGTTCACTGCTGCTGGCACCAGGTCCCCCACTAACCCTCCAGGCTGCACTGGACCCCACTTTGCCCTGAAGCGCGGGGCCCCCCAAAGCGCGGGGCCCGGGGCAGTTGACCCAATCCATCCTATGGATGGGACGGCTCTGCTTGGACCCATTCTGGGCCCCACCAAAAATGATACAAACCTGGCGCCCATGTACAGAGAGGCTTTTCAAACATTCTGCTGAGACTCGTGGGACAAAACCTGAGTTTGGGACTCTGGGCATTTCCCTGAGGGATGCTGGGGACCCACATGCCCAGCAGGACTCTTGGCTGTCCCCTGCAGCAGCTGACAACCTGCTCTGCAGAGACAGCTGTGGCAGGAAGGCAGCGACTGCAGGTAGCTGCAGTGGAAGGTCACCAGTTGCTGCAGGCCGCACTCAGACGCCTGAAGGATGGACAGCTGCACTGGGGCGGGGGAGTGGGTAAAGGGGGGCCCAGCTGGGGACATCCCTTCCCCAGAACTCTGTGGGGAAGACTCCCCCTATTCTAGGGGCACTAGGATCCAGGTGCTGCCTCCCCTTCCCCAGTGTGGCCTGGCAGGAGTTAGCCAGAGACACCAGCTGGTACAAGCAGCTTAAGCAGGGACCTTTGGCCACTTGGAGAACTTGTGCGGTTTTGACTGGACTTTATCTGCCCCCTGCTGATTGGCTGTTTGCTCCAACCCTGCTGCCCTTCACCGTCTTTTCACTCTTTACACCTGCCTCTCCTCCTCTCTTCTCCTCTGCCCTGTCCCCCTCTCCCTTCCCATTTCTTTCCATTTAGCGGATCCCTTCCTAACTAAACCCACTGTGTACCTAACATAATGTTTGCTGCATTGTTCACACTGCTTGTGTGTTGCCTACCCAGCCCCTGATCCAAGCCTCCCCCTGCCCATCATCACCTCCATGGCTGCAAGCGAGGAGTTGAGACAGAATTGGGCTCCATATCACACTAGGAAGTAAGGCCCCACCTTGCGCTTTCCCATGCAGCAGAACCTACACTGATTCAACTGTGCTGATTTCCCTTGACACCCACTGAGGTGAAGGGAACAAAAGATTTCCCCACAATAACACCCTCCCCTCCCCGCCCACTTCCCAGATACGATAGTCACATGGCACATTTCTAGATTCTCCCTCTGTGAGCTAATGGGACCATAAAAATGGAATAATGATTGTTGTGGTAGCAGAGAAAGCCAAGGAGATGATACAGACTCCTCCCCCTAAAAGGTGACAAAGCTGGATGAGCAAAGAGTCGTTGCCCTGCTGTAAAAGGGAGCAGTTCTTAAACACTGATCAGTTCCCTGGGAGGTTAATCAAATGATGTGTTCAAGGAAGGATAATGACTGAGGCAGGTAATCTACTCATCAGCTTCTGTTAATCCGGAAATCCCTACTCATGCAAAACTCTCACTGAAGTCAAAGGCAGTTTTGACTGGGGGAGGCTGGGTAAAGACTGGACAAGTACCTTAACATTTAGCCCAATCAGATTTCTCATTTTCCTGTAGCTTCTTCTGTCAGAAGATCTCAAAGTGCTTTATAAATATAAATTAAGGTTCATGATACTGTGTTCAGAAAGACAACTATTACTATTCCCATTTTACACAGAGTTCTGGGACTGGTCCATGTTCACACAGAACCAACAGCAGAGTTGGGAAGTTGTGGTACATTGAGGACTGTATTGGAATTGCAGGCTGTTACTTTGGGAGTGTATGTGTGGGAGGATCAGGGTGGGGCAGGTTCCTGCAGTTTTCAGGCTAAGGGGCTCTGTAAGGAACCATGAAATCTGGGCATAGCAGCAGTCTGGAAAGAGCCAGCCTTGAACAAGTTTTTTGCTCTGCCGTAGAGAGCAGCCTGCTTTGCCTCTCTCTGTTTTTGATTACTGTGTGGTATCATTCTGGATTCTAAGATATACAAAGTGCGTTGTGACCATAACAGAAGTGACTCAGCTAAGGACACACAGTAAAATCTACATTTCCAAAACTCAGTGAACTTGGTAGGGTACTTCCACACTGAGGCATGGACATCCCAAAACTAAAGGACTCGAACTCAATGGCCAATCTGGAAAATATTGACCTATCTGTAAGAGAGTCAGGACTAGAACCCATATCTCCTGGCTTCCACTCCTTTGCTTTCACTTCCAAAGAAAAGTCCATGTTATACTCTGTATCAAAAAGCAAAGAAACATCCTGTAAGTGCAAGATACTAGAAAGAATTATTCCCTTCATTGTCAAATATGCCGCTCAATTTCTTGCATGGTTATTTTAGGCAGCCTTTAATATAAAAACGTTAATGAAGGTTTCTCAGGAACATAACCCCAATTGACCTAGAGTGAGTATTAGATAAATAATAAATGGGAATAAAGTATCAATGAGTGGTGTCTATAGCCACCATCTGTTTTCTTACTGGCCTGCAGCCATACCTCTAGAGACTGTGATCTCATAAGCTAAGCAGGGTCAGACGAGGTCCTCTCTTGGATGGATATAGATAGGAGCTGGACACTGGCACAGAGTGTGGGTGTCTGTCTGTAAGGTACCAGTCCAATTCAAATACAAAGGGAATGATAAGCAGGGCATGAACATCACAAAGGCTAATCTCTGGCTGAAACCCTAGAATGCTGTTGATAAAAATCACCGTGTGCTCTGCACATGGATTAGTAGCAGCAGCTCCTGCCTTGATAATGTTCCTGGAAGTTTGGATGACGCACTTCAACACTTTTATGGGGTGATGAATTGCAGAGAGGGGCTTGAGCCATTTCTTGGCAGTACAGCAGGATAAACACCCAAACAAACGCGGATCTGTGCTAGCCTGAAGAAAGAGCAAAGGTGTCTCCGTGTTTGGAAGGGTTCTAAAAATAAACTCAGAGGAATATTTTCACAATGACAGGGAAGATTCAGACAGGGACTTAGGGACAATTGATGTCAGTGATAGTTTGGGGCATAGATCGAGGGCGATGCTTGCAGCTTTTCACATGCCTGAGAGTGAGAGAGCACAGGGTCAGACAAGGAGGACTTGTGGCACCTTAGAGACGAACAAATTTATTTGAGCATGAGCTTTCGCGAGCTACAGCTCACTTCATCGGATGCATTTGATGAAGTGAGCTGTAGCTCTTGAAAGCTTATGCTCAAATAAATTTGTTCGTCTTTAAGGTTCCATAAGTCCTCCTTTTCTTTTTGTGGATACAGACTAACACGGCTGCTACTCTGAAACTTGAAGGAGAGGGTACTTTGTTGGGAGATCTGGATTCCTTGGCCCAGCTTCACAATGGCACAGCTAATAAGCTGTGAAACTTAAAGGTCCACGGTGGTATAAAGAGGCAAATTTTCAGCCACAGCCCCTGATTCGACACCCACACATAGAAGTATGGGTGCCCTTGGTTGTGCACTTGTCCCATTTTAGGTATTGAGATGGGGGGTCTCTGGATCCCAAACTGCCTGCTTTTGCTCACAAATGGGAGCGGATGGAAAAACTTTCATAGAATCATGGAAGATCAGGGTCGGAAGAGACCTCAGGAAGTCTTCTCGTCCAACCCCCTGCTCAAAGCAGGACCAATCCCCAACTAACTTTTCAGGCTCAGCTCTGAGGGGTGCTTTGCACTGCAGTTCAGGATGTTCTGTACGCCTGCCAAAAACAGTAAAATCTTCACCCACTAGAACGTCATGCCTTGTGTTTACGTTTGCACCTCCCACTTCAGGATGCCTGAGGTAAACTTCCTAGCAAAGTGGGGCCCAAGAGACAAAGTTGGAACCAGAACGAAATCTTTCCAAAGTTAAGCGTGTCTGGATCTGGTAGCTTGATTCAGGCCCACCTCTGCTTCGTAGCTGTTGTTGAAAGGGCCTTCTGTTCTTTCTTTTTGCAGGCTCGTGTGCGCTCCACTTCCAGAGCCATCTTTTCCCTATGCTCTCAGTTAGGGCTGCAGGAGAAGAGTTTTTTCCCCAATCTAAAGCTGCTCAGGAAAAATTGCCTGGCTGATTAGCACAGGGGCCCACTGTCATTCTGCTCTTGCCTCCTGATCTTATTATCACTCCTTCCTAGTCCTTTGGCTTACTATTATTGTAACTCGCCTGCCACGTGTTTGCTACCTAATGCTTATTTGTGAGGGATCTGAATAAACACCTGGCATTGCTAAGTACGTCAAACCTCCTTGGGGTCATCACTTGGAGAATGGCATTTATCTTGTCCAGCCAAGCCATTGCCTGGTATCTCAGTGGGGCACGGCTTATGCAGCGACATCAAGCATGGAATGAGGCTCCTCCGTGGGCACTGGCGGTTTAGATATTTATTTAGCGTTAGCTGTGGCCAGAGTGCTGGTCCCTGGGAGTTACTGACACGCAGAGATCCTGTGCTGAGTAATTTCTTTTTAATAATTGGCCTTGGATCTTGCTTAGGTGTTATAAATGGCAGCCTATTGGCAGAGCCACCTCCTGGTGTCTTGGAGGAGGCTTCTTAAACCTCCGCGAGCAAAGAGAAGAACACAGTACAATGCTGTGTGTGGGAAAGTGACCTTACCTGGAATATGGTGCCCAGATACTGTGCAGATGGTGTCATTAGAAACATCTAGTCTGATAGAAAACCTTGTCTCTTTCTGTGGGTGCAGGGATCTGAAGGATGCTGCTTTACACTCTGGATTACTAATGAAAATGAGTTTTCTTTTACATATTTTGTATCATGTTTGTTTATAATAGTAATAAGAGGGCTTCCTAGAATAATATATAGGGGAGAGCACTGGATTGGGACTCAGGAAAGCTCGGTTCTATTCCTGCCTCTGTCTTGCTGGGTGATCTTGGGCAAGTCATGTCCCTTTTTTTGTGCCTCAGATTCTCCATCTGTACAATGGGGATAATGTTACTGACCTCCTTTTGAGACCTTCTGATGCAAAGAGCTATGTGTTAGTATACATGGCATCTTTTGTATCTGAGGATCTCAAAGCTTTCCACCAGCAGATATGAATTACAATCCCCGTTTTACCGCTGGGGAGAAAGTGACTCACCCAAGCACACACAGCAAGCCTGTGGCCTAAATTGGAATAAAACCCAGGCACCTAACTCAGTCCTGCAAGAAACGCCTTAGGTGTCTAAGGGTATGTCTACACTGCAATTAAACACCTGCCGCTGGCCTGTGACAGCTGATTTGGACTGAGGGGCTATAAAACTGAGACCCTGCAAGGCAGGAAGGCCCAGAGCACAGGCTCCAGCCCGAGCCCAGACGTCTACATGGCGGTTTTATAGCCTGGCAAGCTAAGCCGGAGTCAGCTGACATGGGCCAGTCACAGGTGTTTAAGTGCAGTGTAGGCATACCCTAAGCTGCCCGCGTCCCTCGAGTGGGACAGGCATCTCTTTGTTGGCATTATCATAATGTTTAGTTGATTGATTTGAACCCAGCCGTCTTTGCTGGTGGAGAGGGTCAGGAGCTGGTTAAGAGAGGGGACTCAGAAGGTGGAGTCCAGTCCTTGAAAGGCCAATTAGTCTAAATGACTCTGAAGCCAAAATGACAGGGTCTGAGTGATTGCTGGGGAGACAGGCTGCTAATGAGAGTTTTCAGTTCATGTCCATTTGCTTACAAGCTGACAGGAATCTTATTTCCAGACAAGCAGGTTCTTGCTGCTTTCCCACCAGTGTACTGAAGGCAAATAGCCATTCCTATTTAGGAAGCTCTTAAAGATACAAGAATGTACCTGCCTGGAGGGGTTTGTTACTGGAAAATGGGGCCTTCCGTCATTAGGTTATTGTTGCTGGTTCAAATCCAGCATGGGTCAGTAGATATTAAGCACAAGTGAGCTCCCAGTTTCCACAAAGGGCTCTCCCAGAAATCTTCCTTCTTAGTAAAGTCCTCTTACCCCATCCTCAAAATCAGTTCTTCCACCATCCAGTGTCCCTTAAACCTCTTGCTTCCCCTCCCCTGCTCCTTATTGAGGTTCTGAGAGCTGGCTCCCTTACCTGGCAGCAGCGCTGGCAGACAGGTAGCTCCTTGGCCTGGGCTGGCAGGTGAGTTGTCCAGCGGCAGTGGGGTGGTTGGTTGGGAAGGAAGTGGGTCCCCACTGTTGGTGGGTTGGGTGGCCATTTGGAGACTAAGTTCCATTCTTGAGGTGAATGAATGGCTCTGCCCCAGGCTGCTGGAGAGCTTCTGTGGTGGCTTGTGCCTCTGGACGATGCGGAACTTACTCCACAAACTGTTCGGAGGCAGGAAGGGCTCTAAGCTCCCACTCTGTGCCAGCCATTCAGACTCCAGACTCAGAGAATCATGAGGGTCTAAAAACAATAAGTGGGGCCTAGGACATAGGGCCATGATCCTGAACTCGGTTCTACAAGTGTTAAGGAACCCAGTTAGGGGGAAATGTAAAGATTATTGCTAATAGAGATCTTGGGCATGATTACCTACTGTGCTACTTTAGGGTGACACTAGTAGCACTCCCCTCCAGCTGGACCGTGGGAGTCGTGGGATATTGAGTAGACGACCTGTACAGCCATATTTTAAAGAGACAATAAACAGAATGAATTCTTTAGCAAGGATGAGAATAAAGGAAGGTCAGATTATTATTTTTCTTTGTACGCTTCTGTACTTAATCTCCTACCCTTTCCCGAGACTAGTCTGAAGACATAATCTTTTCTTAAATTTGTCTTAATTAATAATCCAACACATCTGGTAGAATTACTGGTGGTTTAGATGAAGGGGAAGGATTAGGGTATATTTTAAACTACACACGGTGCTTCGTGTTTATAATGCTAAAAGGATTAATGTAGCAGACGTGCTGTATAAAGGCCCAGAGCCATCAGCTTGCTACTTAGTTTAATATACAGTAGCACTAATTAACTCTTTGGGGACTATTATGTATATAAGTGCGTCTCGACATGCACAAGCACACACATATAAACACAAAGCTCATGGGCCTGACCCTCCCTCGCCTTGCGAGTCTTTTGCAGTCATTTACACTGGTCACTTACAAGCGACTGCAAAAGTGGGTATGAAATGCTGCCATGCTGGTCCGATAACATTTTTT
Organism: Lepidochelys olivacea; assembly: GCF_965140295.1. Lineage (NCBI taxonomy): Eukaryota > Metazoa > Chordata > Testudines > Cheloniidae > Lepidochelys > Lepidochelys olivacea. The sequence continues at coordinate 21,409,565 of NC_140424.1, forward strand.
CTACACTTGGCGCTGGTGCAAATGACTACACAGGATGCAGGACTACTGTGAACCAGCTCCAAGTATATAACGGATACATGCACACCCATATAAAACGGGCTGGACTGTGGTTTAGGAGACCTGAGTTCTAGTCCTGCCTCTGATTTGATGTGTGACTTTAGACAAGTTGCTTCCCCCGGTCTCTTCCTCTCCCTCCCACCCTTTGTCTGCCTTGCATATTTAGACTGTAAGCTCTTTGTGAGTGATCCTTAGAAGGCAGCTTTAAGGCTGTCTTCTGCAGCGCCTACACTATGGGAATCATCCCCTGGCCAGATAGAGAGTTTTTAGAGCCTCTTTACACAGCTCTGGTCCTTTTATGTAGTGAAGAAGGGCCAGAACATGGGTTGGAAGCTTACCCTGTGCCTGAGTAAAACAATATAATTGAAGAGAAATTGTATATACAAAATAGTAGGACAGAGTAAATATTTGAGTTTTCCCTCTTTCTGGTGCAAACAGTCTGCATGCAGACTGCCATTTGTCTTACATTTATTTGTGGTCTGAAATTGTTTGCCAAATACTTTTTGCAAATGGGCCCTGATTTCTCAGTGGAGTCAATGGAACTTAAACATGTGCTTTGCTGAATGTGGAGAAAATGGGATTTTTTTTGCTGGCTTCACAAATAAAGCAAATTAAAAAAAAAACAGCTCTTCCTGTTTGCTACTCCGTATGTCAAAGGTACATTCCACCAGTAAGACCATGGCTGGGCAAAATATTTGCTGCGGAGAAACTGGTGGAAAAACGTCTGTCTAGAAACGTGAAAGCAGAATACCTGACATTCTGCAAAAGTGTTTTTGTGTCTAACATGGGTCTACTAAAAACATGTTGGTAAAAAATGCAGGTTTTGATCTAGTTTTCTGTCTCAATTTTTGCCTTTTGTTACTCCAGAAATTCCATTTCTGACTGATGGTGTGTGAATGACTTACAAGATTCCAACAGGACTGGATATGCAGTCCCACTAATGTCATTAACGCCTGTTAAGCGAGTGTGTAATCTGAGCAGCATTAATAGGAAAATCTAATAATGTTTCTATTGGAATTTTCTTCCCATTAAGTTGCCAGCAGAGAGCTTTAGTGTAGGTTTTCTGCAGACAGCATTGTTTAATGGAAACTTTACACAAATTAGTATTAGGCCTTTGGTGAAGTGGGATCTTTAATTTAATTTAATTTTATTGCCAGAACGTAGGGTGACTGCTACTCTGGCCTTACCAGAATGTAGCCAGTCGGAATTAGGTTTTGCTGTGATCACCAAAGTAATGACTCTTCCAAAGCTCCAGCCTGTGGCGAACAATGCAGCTTAGTTATTATTTCAGCAGTAAATGGCATTAATAAAGTCCTTATGGAGCAATAGCATGGCAGGATGGCCTCATAAAAAAACCCTAATCCTATGGCTTTTTTTTTTTTTTTTGAGGAGGGTAATAAAAAAGCAAAAGAGAAAGCTTGTGCTTTTATTTTTGTTTTGCTTACAGTGTGATGCTAGCGAAGGTGCAGATGCTTGCAGAAAGCTCCATTTGTTCAATATGCAACAGTGGCTGCCCTGCTTCTCTTTCTCTGAAGCAATCTTACCTACTGAGTTGGTAGGTTCCTTAGAAGTCTGGTGAGAGAGAAGGGTATGTGGACAGACCAATCAGAGTCACTGACGTGACATCCAAGTCCAGATAAAAGCCCATGGAAACGCCAAAGTTCAATGGGAAACTCTACATCCTGGAGTTTCCACTGTACCATTTGATTGTAAGTGTGGGGATTGGCTTCTCTGAATAGTGAAAAGGGGTGTGCATGGCTCTGGTGCCCTGGCAATGTCCTGAGATTCATGGAGAAAGCTCCCAGAATTCATGTAGTGGCCTGTTTACCCAAAGTACTCAAAAGTACTCTGCCAGCCTCCTATCTAAGGTCATGACATGCCTCCCGTTTCCATAGCCGGTGAATGCCTCTGAGTTGTTAAAGCACTTATCCTCACAGCACCACTAGGAGGTGGGGCAGTGCTATTAGACCTGTCTGAAAGATGTGGGAACTCAGGGACTTGCCCAAGAGCCCAGAAAAGGCCATCGGAGAGTAGGGAATTGAACCCGGGTCTCATGAGTCCCCCACTAGCACCACTGGACCATCCTTTCTCTCATGATTGTGAGTCTCATGGGATCTGTAGCCTTGTTTGGCCAGCCCTTTTCCCCTCACTTCTCGAGAGAGAGGACTGGCAGGGTGGAGTGAGTTGGTAGAAAATAAAGCGAACAAGCTTGGTATTGTCCTCTGTGGAAACTCCTGCTGATTTGCTGAGAGAGGATGCCATGGAGAGCGACTCTCCCCCAGCTCAGCCTCTTGCAGCAAATCGTGGGGCTGCAAATGCATAGACTGTGTGTACCAAGTGAGGATGGAGATGCAGGTGTGTTCGCTCATCCTTCTTCCTTGCAACAGAATTGTACCTAAAAGAGAAGAGTTTGCACTCTGTTAATCCCGTCAGTTGCAAAACATGGAGGGGACGAACGAGGCACTAGGGATGCACCTACACTGCGTTTTAAAACCTGTGGCAGCGAGTCTAAGCCTGGGTCTACAGACTTCGGCTCACACTGCAGAGCTAAAAACAGCAGAGTAGACATTTGGCCTTGGGCTCTGAAGTCTAGGGAGGAGGGTGCGCTTCCAAACCAGAGCTCCAGCTCGAGCCTGAACATCAACATAGGTAGTTTTAGCACCGTAGCATGAGCTGGAGTCTGTAGACCTGAGCTCTGCCTGGGGTTTGAAAACACAGTATAGGCATATCCTAATTCTGCCTGGAAGCAAGAAGAGAACTTAGTGAATTCACTGAGACACCTGTAAATGAGGCAGAATATCACCTGTTCATATATAGAGGGGAAAGATCAGCTCCTCTCTCTAGCCGTGCCACTGTTTTAATTTCACCCAGGAGGAAGCTGTTAGGCCAGGGGATTCTCAAACTTCTCACTGTGTGGACAAATGGATTTCCTTCACCAGGAAACAGTAATTCTTCTTCCTAGTAAACTGATCAGGCTGATGAGGGGTCATTTTTCCCGGCTCCAAACACGTACTGGGGTCCAACCACGTGACTGGGACCCTGCAATTTCTATAGCACCATATGTGTGCCTGGTGCTTCCCAGGCCCCTACAAAGTCAAGGTCCTTCCTGGGAGGAGCTTAAAATCTAAACCAGGTCAGCCAGACAACAAGAATCGCAACTGATGTGTCCTTCCCTCTGTTGCTTAGTTGTGGTTCCCTTAGAGCACACACTCATGTGTGATTAGCTTAATAAAGGTTTCGGAGTAGCAGCCGTGTTAGTCTGTATTTGCAAAAAGAAAAGGAGGACTCGTGGCACCTTAGAGACTAACAAATTTATTTGAGCATAAGCTTTCGTGAGCTACAGCTCACTTCATCGGTTGCATCCGATGAAGTGAGCTGTAGCTCACGAAAGCTTATGCTCAAATAAATTTGTTAGTCCCTAAGGTGCCACAAGTCCTCCTTTTCTTTTAGCTCAATAAACAACACAGTCCTATTCATATCAGAGTTCATACTGAGCTGGGACAGCCTGAGTTGATTTTTGACTTATAAAATGCATTAATTAGAGCTTCACATGAGCCGCTGACCCAGAAAGACGTCCCTAGATGCTAAAGCTGTCGAGATTCCTAGGAGAGTCATTCCTCCTTGGAAAGGCTGTTAATCAGGGTGGAGAACTTCCTCTGAGCACTGACTCTCTCCTGAAAGATGATGTGTGAAGGAAAAGCAGGCAGGATTGTGTGTCCGGCTCAGCCCATGAGTGGCTGCACATGCCTCAGCTCAACGAGCATTGTGCGCTGTGGGTCCAGGTGGGAATGATGCCAGGGCATGTGTGTACAGCTTGTAGAGCCAGTTAAAGGTGGCCAGGCAAGAATTGCTGAGATCACCATTCTGTTTAGCAGCAAGGGCATTTAGCTGAATGTTGCCTCACTCATCAAACATGGGATAATTAGCGCTCTACCCTCCTGAGCTCCTGGGGCCTCCCAAAAAGAAAAAGATCTAATCAGTGGGTTATAAGGTCAAAATAATAACCCCAGTTTCTTATATAGTTCTTTTCAACAGTAGATCTCCAAATGAGTATCATGCCCTCCATTTTATAGCGGGGAAAACTGAGGCACAGGGAAGGACATGACTTGTCCAAGGACACCCAGAAGGCCAGTGGCAGATCCACCAGGGTCTCCTGAGTGTCAGTCCCATGCTGTGTCCACTAGGCCAAACCAAGGTATTTATTAACACAGGGAAATGCACTGGATATGGGTATGGTATAAAAACCTAGATAGACAGCAAGGAAGTGCCATAGATATTATCCTGAAATGTATTACCTAGCCCGGTGTACTGCCTATGATAATTAATATTCTGAATGTATTTTTGAGCATTTTTTTTTATCCATGGATCTAAAAGCACTTTTAAAAGGTAGGTTTCTATCACCCTTATTTTATAGACAGGGACACTGAGGTTCACAGGTGAAATGACTCATCCAAGGTCTCACACTGAATCAGTTGCAGAGCTGGGGGCAGAACCCAAGTTCTACTGATTCCTAGCCCAGTACCCTATCCATGGACGACACCACATTAGCATGAAATAGAATTGAGGACACAGCAATATTTTGCTTGGGAGGGATGGGTCAGGGAGGGACCGCGTTTCCTGTCAGTCATGCAGAAACTCCTTTTCCAGCAAGAGGCCCACATGTCCTCCCTCAGTACTGTTCAATGCAATGTTGTATGTGGCTGCTGAAGGCTGTACCACAGAAAGAACATGCAGGCAAATCTGACAGTAACAGTAGCTGAATCAAAATCCTTCCATTTTCTCGAGGCAGTAGCTGACATTAGCAGTTTAATGGCTGCACTGAGTTTGTTCCAAAGCTCTCAGCGCTATTCACACGGAGATGGTTTGATGAGAAGCTGGATTCTTGGTGAACCCTCTGCAGAAAGGTGTAAGAAAACAAACTGCCATTCCTTACTAGGGTCTTGAGGCTCTGACGTCACCACCTGCAACAAATGCCGTCCCCCTGAAATTCCCTTAGCCTGAAAACTCATCTATTCTAGAAACACCACATGAAGAAAGCCTTATAAAGTTACTTAGTCCCTGTTGTCAATGCACAAGTGTGGCCTATTGGATGCTCTCTGGTGCTGATCCCAGTCTGGATTTGTGCTGTTTCTTTGGAGACACCTCTTAGATTGAGCAGACTGCCAGGAAATCCTGAGTTCTAATTCCCCCTCTTGACACTAACTTGCTCTGTGGCCTTGGGTATATCACTTCACCTCTCTGTGCCAATTGCTTCTTTCACTCAGCCCAGTACAACCTGACTGGTTTAAACCTGATTTGGTATCACTTACCACAGCCAATTCATGTGCCATCAAAAACACCCTTATCTAGCAAATGAACACAGTGAAAAGGTCAGGCGGCACCCACCATCTCACAAGGCCAAAGATGCCCTCATGGATCCAAGTACACCCACACAAAATGTTATATGATCTATTAAAAGAGCTTGAGGTCATTAAATACTACGTACAAATTCACCTGCCCTAATTTTGAACACACTCAAACATAATTGGGACTGAAAAAAAGGATCAGGGAGATGTTAAAACTGTAATGTAATAAAACAATGTGTATAGGGCAACCACTTGTGTCTGCATGCGCACACATCTCCCTGAAATATGGAGATGTCTTCCAAACCTGATCTCCACCAGGGTAATCGAATACTAATAAATATGGAAATAAGAATGTTACAGCTAAGTGAGAGCATTAATAGAACACCTCTGCCCAAGATTCAAATCCAGCCCAAAGCATGTTAGGTATTTGAGAATGTTTGGCTTGGACTCTGGGTTCTGAGCCTGGTTTGTCATTGATTCTATTTGCCTGCCTCCTGCAAGGTGGTGCCTGAAACCTGACTTCCTGATATCCTGACCCAGTTCGACCCCTTCCCTGCTACTTATCTCCTGACTGCAACTAAGTAGCTGACCAGTGCATGCAGGCTGCCCAGGGCCCAGCCCTGACACTAATTGTGTCAAAGCAAGGAATTGAACCTGGATCTCCTAACCACCAGACCATCTTTCCTTTCAGGACTCCTATTAACTTCAATGAGCTTTGGATCAAGGCTAGGTGTTTCTCTGGCTTATCTCTGTTTCCCCCATCATTACTTTGAATACTTGCATTTTTTTCCAAAGAGTTGAATCTAGTCACTTTTTCCTCAAGGCATCGGAGGAAAAGGAAAAGTACTTATCTCATGTCTTATTCATGGCAGCCACTATCTCTTGTTAATTTACTTACTTTAAAATTCTGTAAATAATGTATTTTTGTGTGTCAGGCAGCATCCCTGGTCCTATTAAATGCTAATTTTCAAGCTGTATCACAGGCTAACATCTTTCTTAGGCCTCTAGATAGACAATGGGTCATCCCCATTCTTAATTTATTTTTAATGATTCTATATATAAATGCTATAAAGCCTGCTTGAATGGCAGATTTCAGTCAACCCAGTTCTCCATGTGGTTACATTTTATGGAAGTCCACTGTGATTATGTTACTGGTACAATATATTTCACTTCTGATCTAGTGCCCTTAGCTGCTAATGATGACTGAACCTGCTTTAAGGTACAGGAAAAACTCCCTTGAATTTTTGCTTCAAACGCCAACCAAATATATATGAGAGAGTTTCCAAAAAGTTCAAGTAACATTTTAAAAAGAAATTAATTTTAGTCTTCCCTGTTGCTGGTTGTGGAGTGACGAGAAGTGACAGAAGTCTCCATATATTTTTAAGGCTCAGCTTGACAAAGCCCTGGCTGGGATGACTTAGTTGGAGTTGGTCCTGCTTTAAGCAGGGGATTGGACTAGATGACCTCCTGAGGTCTCTTCCAACCCTAATATTTGATGATTCTATAAACATTCCATATTCATAAGGGATTTTAACCTAGTTTTGCAGACTTGGAGCATTTGGGTAGTTCCCATATTTGGGGCATTGATCCAGTTTCCAGAATCCTGAAATTCTGAAGCCCATTTCAAATGGAATCTCCCAAAGCACTAAAAGTCAGCGCTGGAAGCTAAAGAGAAAGGGGAGTGATACTCAGAGACGAAACGATGCAGTGGCTTAGAGGTAGCAGGCAGAGAGAATTCTAGTGAGGTAGAGCACAAGAGCAAGTGACCCTTGAAATTTGGAGATGTTTTAGGAAGAGAAGAGGGGCCAGCACTGGAGGAGTGAAGTGAATGTGCATGGAGGTCACAAGGGTAAGGTGCAGGTAGACGTTCAGGTAGAGAAACTTTGCATACTTTGCCTACAATTTCTAGCATTGTTTGTGGGCCAGTGGTAGAGACAACACTGGCAGCCCACGTATTGATGGGCCACCGGCAGCTGACAGCATTTGAAACACTGTGTTCTCTAACCCTGCTCAGAGCAGGTTGAATCAACGTGCTGCTTGAAATACCCATGGAAGCCAGAGGTCTGGCCACACTGTGGCTCCCAACCTCGTTACTACTGGTGGCGTTAGATGGAGGCTGGAGTGAGCCCTGTGCCTGCAGGCTTAGGGAGAAGGGAACTCACTATTGTCACCCACTTGAGAACTCGAGATGGACAAGGGCTCCACTGGCAAGGGAACTCCTTGCTGGCCTCTGCTGGAGAGCAAAGGGAACTGATTGAGCGGGCCAAGCCCAGATTCATTTGCATTTCAGTTTTATGTGATGGTTTGTGACCTTTTGGTTACAATGCAGTTAAGTTTTGCATTTGGGGGCAATAAAGTGCAGGCCTTTATGTTAGGAGATGAAGGGGCAAGGGATCTATAGAAAATGTGTCTGGGGTCACCCTGACTGAGACTGCTGTTAGGAACAGCTGGGCAAGGGAGCTGGGCAAGGGAGCTGAGCGAGCCCTAAGAGAAGGTAGTATCTTTTGCTAGGAGCAGCTGTTGGGTGATGAGGAATCTATTAAGGGCTATACCATAGGTAACATTGAGGAAATGCTGATCTGGATGAATTGAGATGAGACTGTTGCAAAGCTGTGGAGAATGCAGAGCAGCCACACCTTTAAGCTAATAGATGGTGCAGTGTGGTGGCTCTTCTAAGATGAGGAATAGTTCAGGGCAGTAGCGGGTGCAGCTCTAGGCAGAAAAAGCAGCCTGTCCAAGGTGCTCTGGTGTGGGTCTTTATACCAAGCAACTGAAGCTGAAATTATACCAGCTGGGTCAGGTAGCACTGACCTGCTAGAGTTCTTGGACTTCTCCAGCCAAGGACAACTAATGGTAAGTAGGGAGCAGGGAAGTGGCCAGAGCCCATCAGCTACTGACAGTTGCCAGGAGATTTGAGGTTGGGCCTTGTCAGGGTTCCTTCCCCACTCTGAACTCTGGGGTACAGATGTGGGGACCGGCATGCAAGACCCCCTAAGCTTATTTTTACCAGCTTAGGTTAAAAATTTTCCTAAGGCACACATTCCACCTTGTCCTTGAACAGTACGCTGCCACCACCAAGTAATTTAGACAAAGAATCAGGGAAAGAACCAATTGGAGTCCTATTCCCCCAAGCCCTACACCCCCTTCCTGGGGAAGGCTTGTGAATAATATCCTCACTAATTGGTACAGGTGAACACAAACCCACCCTTGGATCTTAAGAACAATGAAAAATCAATCAGCTTCTGAAAAGAATTTATTTAAAAAAAAAAATAAGAATCACCTCTGTAAAATCAGGGTGGAAGATAAATTTACAGGGTAACAAAGATTCAAAACACAGAGGATTTTCCCTCCAAGCAAAACTTTAAAGTTACAAAAACAGGGATAAAGCATAGGGACAATTCACAAATTAAAACAAAAGATACTCTAATGCATTTCCTTGCTATTACTTACTATTTCTGTAATATTAAATGTATCATTTCAGTGGGAGCTAGATTACTTGCTTGGTCTCTCCCTTCGTCTCTAGGAAGAACACGCACAGAGCACCAACCAAAGCCTTCCCCTGCCCCCCCGATTTGAAAGTATCTTCTTTCCCTATTGGTCCTTCTGGTCAGGTGCCAACCATGTTATCTGAGCTTCTTAACCCTTTTACAGGTAAGGAGGGATTTTATGCTACCCTTAGCTGTATATTTATGACAGGCCTACTGATAAGACACCTGGGGGAAGGGGTCTTCATTCTGTTGTCCTCCTTTCCCCACTATAAAGTTCTGTATTTTAACCCCTACAGTCAGTGCTTGCAAGTGGGGAAATATTGCTCATCCGTGGAACCCAGGATGGCATATATAGTTTACCAGGTTTCTGGGTGGGGGCTCAAGCTGATGTTAAGACTTTAGAAGGAACCCTTAGAAAGTTGAACCCAGCCCTTTTTGCTGCTGACAACACCTGGCTGAATAGTTACGCTATTAACACTGGGAAATGTTTCTCAATCTTATTTGTATTGTGGTGGTGTTAGAGATACAAATCGGGCTCCATTGTGCCAGGCGCTGTACACACACAGGCTGTTTGCAACATTTCTTTAGTGCAGACAAGGCCTGAGCTTGGTGATGCTATTCCTGATTCGAGTAGCAAATTAATTTAGGTGAAACAATTTCCATGGAATCAGAACCCAGCCTAGTGCCAAGCTATGGAGATCTACTTTTGCAAACAAACCGTGTGTTCCTGCAGTTGGTTAAAAGGGAATATGTAGGTCATTTCCCTTCCGCTCCTGCTGAGCTCTGCATTATGGAATGTGATGCTTCTACCCAATATCCAGAAATGTTTTGTTTATAGGCCAGTGCACTTTCTCTGCTGGATGGAAATCTGTGGGTCATTTAATTTTGACACACCTCATCAGTGTGCACTTATCTCTGTTACAGTCCTGTGGGAAAACTCATGTACCTGATACCGCCACTGAACAATTGATTCTGTCCAATGAATTTGTTTTACAGACTGTTTCTTCTCTTCTCATTGAGCTTCAGTTTAGATGGGCTGGCAGTGAGCATATGCAGTGACTTAGTTTCAAACTTACTTTCATAAAGAAACCCAAACTATGCTTAACAAACTGATGCACTGTTGACAACAGGACTGATCAAAAGATGCCGGCAGTAGCATGGACTTCATTTGAATTTTGCGGTCAGCATGACAAGCAAGCAAGGATATTGAGTTTATCTTCTTATTGCAAACACATGGTGAATATTTTGTAGTGCTTGGAGTTTCATGAGGGTTAGCAGATTTTCCATTAAGTAAATCTCCTATGATATGTACATTATCTATGTTAATTGCCTCAGCAGTTAATTAAGTGAAAGGTACATGGCTTCACAGGGGATTTCAACCAGTGGTATAGTTGCACCAGTACAAACTGTTAGTGTAGACAAGCAAAGGCACAATTTTTACTTGTAATGGCAGGTCCTTGATGGGTCATCTATGGAGACTGAACCTGGAACCTTTGCATCTTAAAGTATATGGCTCTGGTGCTTGAGCTAAATGAACAGATTCCTTCGGTTAGAGGCAGTAGCAGACTAAAACTTCCATAGATGGGCCAGTAACTAGAGGGAAACACAGAACCGCACTGTGCAGGTATTGACTATGGCTGGGTGAATAATAGATTTTATTTTTTTTAATTCCTGGAAATTCTGAAAAATTGGGGGTGGGGGGGTGGGGAGGTTGTTTGGGACCAAACTGAAAACAATGTGTTGTTGTTTTTTTTTTAATTTTGGCAAATTGAAAGGATTTTTAAAAAAATTTTTCAAGTCACACAATGTGTTGCTTCCGTTTTGACCATTTTTAATGTTTTTTATTTAAAAAAAATAAATGAAAGGAAATTTTGAAATGAAGTCACTTCAGACTGAAAAATCAATGTTTCATTTTGAAACTGTAAAAACAAAGCCTTCTGGTTTTCTTTTTCTGAACTCTTTAGTCTGACTGAGATACTCTGGTGAAAATGACATGAACTCGCAAAGCATTTGTGTTGCTGAATCTGCATTTTTTTCACTGACCAGAGGTGATGGGAAAATTTTTAGTTGAAAGATTTCATGCAGCTCTGGTGTAGCTTGAAATTGATGTAAACTGCATTGGTGCAAATCTTGGTTTATAGCAGCTACAATAGGAGTTTTCACTGATGCAGTTACATTGTCAGCCACTCATTTATGACTGTAAAACTGGGGCAATTCCTCAGGGTAGACAAGGCCATAGTTTTTACGACACATCCTATTCCTCCAGCAACAGGCACACAACCCTCTCTTGGGACCTTCTGGGAGTTTTATATTAGGGCTATCTGAAAAACAGTGAGTATAATTTTGCCTGAGTTTATGAAGTTTTTGCCTTGGAGCTTGTGAAAGTTTCAGATTCTTTTTAAAAAAAGTTTTGGAGAAAAAAATGTATTTTGGTCACAGCAAAGTTTGTGAAACTTCCAAATGCTGAGGTTTTCTCTGGAAAATAGGATCATTGAGTGAAAGTGGAGGTATTGTTGTAGATGGATTGGCATAGTGACTGAAGGCGGCAGGTGGCGCATGGCAACCTTCTGAACTAGATCACCTTAAGTATTGTGTCCAGTTTTGGGCCCCCCCTACAGAAAGGATGTAGACAAATTGGAAAGAGTCCAGCGGAGGGCAACGAAAATGATTAGGGGGCTGGGGCACATGACTTATGAGGAAAGGCTGAGGGAAGTGGGCTTATTTAGTCTGTAGAAGAGAAGAGTGAGGGGGGGATTTGTTAGCAGTCTTCAACTACCTGAAGGGGGGGTTCCAAAGAGGATGGTGCTAGGCTGTTTTCAGTGGTGGCAGATGACAGAACAAGGAGCCATGGTCTCAAGTTGCAGTGGGGGAGGTCTAGGTTGGATATTAGGAAACACTATTTCACTAGGAGGATGGTGAAGCACTGGAATGGGTTACCTCTGGAGGTGGTGGAATCTCCATCCTAGGTTTTTAAGGCTCAGCTTGACAAAGCCCTGGCTGGGATGGTTTAGTTGGGGGTTGGTCCTGCTTTGAGCAAGGGGTTGGACTAGATGACCTCCTGAGGTCTCTTCCAACCTTAATCTTCTATGATTCTAACGGGAAACCATCAAAATCCAGAGAGGTTTCCCACTTGTGCTGTTGACTAATGGTAGTGGCCACTTTAGAAGTAAGCATATGTAGGACAGCACTGCACAGTTGTTCCTTCTAACATTTGCCCACTGAGCACTGTTTCCATAAACTCAAAGCTACATAACGTTTTCCCATTTTGAAATTCCAGGCCCCAATCCTGCAAAGATTTACATGTGTGCTTAACTTTAAGCAGGTGAGTAAGCACACTGAAGTCAATGGAACTAAAGTTGAGCGGTGGGTCAGTCTTTGCAGGATTGAGTCCATAGTCAGCAATGCCCAGATTTTATTTTGCAAGCTAGCATACTGTACTTATATGGTGTTAAATTGCTCAAAAATTCTTTGTATGTGGACTGTAACTCAAAGGAATATGCTTAGTATATTAAAGATGTCATTCTTGCAAGGAAAAAATCCTATTTGCAAGTTTTTCCCTCCTCTTAAACAACAAATTGGTATGTTAACAAATGCAAGCACTGAGAATTTGAATAACTGTAAATATCAGACTTCAGAATGGGGTTTTTCTCTGGTTGCTTACATTTAAGGTGGAACTGATCTAAACAGTCTTAATATTTTCCAACATGAAGGAATGGTGTGGTGTTGACTTTTGCAAGGTCACTGTAAATGAATACAGCAGTAGATGATAGCTCAAAGCAGACTCTTCTGACTCTCTGCATGGGGCTTGTTGCCCAGCTGGTAGAAATTAGCATAGCTCCATTCGAGTAAAGGATGAGAATCTGGCCCAACTGTTCTGTAGAAAAGCCAGTCTACAAACCCAAGTTGAGAGGACATGCATGGTCTTTGGTGGCAACTAAGAATCAAATTATTCCACAAGTCATTCTGTAATATCTTTTTACCGTCAGGAAGGACACCATGATTTGACACATTGGTAATCACCGAGATATGTATCTCTAACTATGCTTTGCTAATATCGCCATCTTTGTTCATCCATTTTGTCAGCTTCTTGCACAATCATCTTGGTGCATTAATTCACACAGCCTCCTTTGCATGATATTACCTCCATGGATTTATCTGCAAGGCCCTTAAGCTGTGCACATTTAAGTCCTTCTCAAAGTCCCCTATTTTGCAGTGCTGTTTACAGTGAATCAAGCTGACTTGTATACAAGTTGCCTATTGCTGTTCCCTTCCCCAGATCTGTCTAGTTGTCTTTCCTTAGAGTGTGTCTAGCTCATAGTGATTGCCACCATAAATAAAATAATAATAGGAACAAATGGATGCATCTTCCTTTATAAGGAACCCCCATTGTTCACTGATGTCGCAATCTGGCATTTGTGACATCACAATTAATCATCCTGGAAATGATTTTGAAGCCATGTGCAATTACTAATCATATAGGAAAAAGGGAGCCAATTATTGCATAAAAGTAAGCTTCTCTTTAGATGGGAAGGTTGGGAAAGAGAGAGAAAATTGCACAACAGGTCCGAGGGGTTATTTAATGTGTAGCATGTAATATTTGCCTGTGCATGAAAGTGGCTGTCTGAGGTGAGATGAATTCCCTTTGCAAGTTAAAGGATATCCAAGGAAACCTACTCTATGGGGAAACAGACATGGGTTTCCACATACAGTAGCAAGAAATTGCCCCTTTTCAATTGTCTATCATTATAAACCTGTGTAGCAGGACATAATGGCATTTTTCTTTATTCCTTTAAGGACTAGTCTAGAATGCTTGTGGATCTCAGAAGGCTGTTTTATATGGTAACAAGAAATGTAAGCAGAGTTTAGATCTGCCATCTGATCATCCCCATTGTACTTGCTGAATCTTATTATGCATCCAAGACTTAATTTACTTTAGCGAAATTGTTATTTTTATTCCTAACCAGCCAGCTGCTGCCGAACTAAAGACAGCTCTCCATAACGTGACCTTGAAGATCACACACCATTACTCGTGTCCTGTTTAAATTGCAGAAGAATGTTGTGGTTGCATAATAAGATGTTGATTGTCAGGCTAATGAAGGCAAGGAAGTTGTTGGGGAAGTTCATCTGACTGCATTACAATCTTTATCCAGACTATTCAAAAATGCCTTGCTTGATGATTCTTTAGTTGCTGATTTCCCAGACTTTGCAAACTTCCTGGGGATAAATGAGGTTTAGCCAGGAGAATTATAGTTCAGAAGATACAATCCTAAAGGCAGGGGTGTGTGTGTGTGTGTGTGGGGGGGGGTGTCGACATAGGAAGCCATTCATTTTATACTCTGAGAGTTGCAGTGAAGACTTCTTGCAAGTTTCAGACCATCGGCCATTGCCTTTTGTGTTTAATGGTTAGTTTCCATTGATGATATGGGATGGAAGATGAAATGCTAAAAAATGGGTGTAGCAATATGGGGAAGCCATTTCCTTGTATCACTAGATGTCTGTGCTGAGCCTCCATGCTTTTCAAACCTACCACATTCTTTTAATGCCATAGTTGAACGTGCACAAGGATCTGCTTCAGAGCCAGGTCCATGACAACTCTGGTTTTGTAGCTCAACATTCCTTCCAGATAGGTGGTGGAAGTTCCATTGCATGGCATCGGGTGTATCATGTCCGTTAAAGCTGATTTGAAAAAAGAAGTTCAAATGTCCAAAATTTCAGTGACACTTTTTTTATCAGCATGGCTAAAAATTTTCAAAAATACAGAAGTCTCCCAGAAAAATGGCTAAAACTTTTTTGAAAACTGTTCTGAATATTTTTGACCTGATGTTTGCATCACGTAGTCCCTTGTGGTAGGGGTTTGCAGCAGGTTTTACTATGTTTCCACTCCCTGATAGCTCTGTGCTATTCTATAAACTGCAGTAACCCCACATAGAATGTGGATTAAGCTGTAGAATGTGGAGCCATCCACAGAATTCTTCTGTGGAATGGCAACAGCTCTGGCAGAGAGAAGTTGAAGGTGCCTTGCTACTTTCTTCTTTCGGATGGGAGAAGTTCTGCTGGGAAAGATGCAGGATTTCTCCGTCCTGCCCCTCGCAGTTTCCCCTGAATCCTAAACTGGCTGCAGCAGATTCCATCAGAATATATTTAATCCCAATCTGTATTACAATATACTGCCCATAGTCCTATAACATTGCTTCAGCATACCATCTCTGACCCATCAATCCCATAATACTCAGTCTCTTAATACACCACCTTCCTGCGCTACATTGCTGCTTGTTGTGCTACCCAGGTGCAGAGTAATATAATCTGCCTCCCGTTACACTCTCCCTCCCGTAGTTTATGGCTTGCACTGTTCTGGCAAGGAACAAAAAGATGTGACCCTGCTAAGGGTGAGCAGAGAAGTTACTAAATAACCACCTTCCCCTTTCTCCAAAAAGACTGTAAATTGTGCTGAAATAGCAAATAGCACGTGAATTCATGCTATGCCAGATGTGAAGAAGCTGTAGACCATCTGATGAAGTGAGCTGTAGCTCAGGAAAGCATATGCTCAAATAAATTTGTTAGTCTCTCAGGCGCCACAAGTCCTCCTTTTCTTTTTGTAGACCACCTAATGATTTTTAATTGGTCTCAAACCAGAGGAAAAACTTTAGTCCACAAAACAGTCTTGCCTTTTCTTACTACCGCACAACATGCTAATTCATCTGCTTTTTTTAACACTCCGGTCTAGGGTAGGCTATTAGCAGAATCCATTTGGCAAGGGTGGGTAGGTGAGGCATGGAGGGGCAGGACAAGGAAAGACCGTCTCTCGTGCTCCCCTCCCTTCACCCTTAGGCACATTTGCAAAGTGTCAGCTAACTGTCGAGCTAATGTTTCTTGTTGGTATTACAGTAGCACCTACCGTTAGGTATTTATCTGGCCTCCATCATCATAGCATCTGTGATCCCTCACAACTGGTAAGGCATTCATCCTCCCTACACCTCTGTCAGCTGGAGGTTTTACAGATGAAGAAGTGGGGCATAGACAGACTAAGAGCGGCCATACTGGGTCAGACCAATGGCCTGTCTCGCCCAGTATCCTGCCTTCTGACAGTGGCCAGTGCCAGGTGCTTCAAAGGGAATGAACAGACCAGGGCAGTTGTCTGAAGCTGTGTCTATGCTGCAAAAGCTGTGTGTAGGCTAGCCTACCTGATCTAGCTTGAACTCCGCCAGAGTGGGCCGCAACAGGCGCGGGCAAGCCAGCGAGCCAAGCAAGTGCCCAGAGTCTGCTTTGGCTTTCGCTATCCACGGTGAAGCTCACACTACACTATCTTCACTCCTTATGTTACCTAAGCTAGCTTGAACCCAGCTAGCACGCTAGCCTATGCATGGCTTTGGCTGCGTATACACAGCCTATCCTAGGTGACATATCGAGTCCATGCTGGAATGAGGAACTGAACCTGGGTCTCTTAAATCCCAGGTTAGCCCCATAGCCACTAGATCATTCTTCCTTCCTTATAACAGCAGCAGAGACTGGGGCCTTGTGTTAGGTGCTGTACAACAGTAAGAGATAATATGCCTTGAAGACCTTCATTAACTGAATGGACAAGGCAGGTAACAATACTATTGCTTCTAAAATACAAAGATTTTGTAATGTATATGATATACAAGCTAGGCACTTAACTGACCAAATAAACCTTTCTAACCCCAATGCTTTTGCTGAAGCTTAGTTTCATTATCCAGCATTTCAGAGGACTGCAGAACAACACGCACTAAAATAAAGAGACTTTATTATTATTATTTTTTTTTTTTTTTACTTTGGAAAATAACCACCCCCACGCTCAAAAGATCAACTCTAACTGCTCTGAAAGGGGACTGTTCTGTGCTATTTCTTTCCTTTTTAATTTTTTTCCATACTGTGACATCATTCTGAGTGTGTGACATGACGTAGCCCCAAAATATGGAAGAAGTGATTCTGAGGCAAAATTTATTAAAGAGAAAAAAAAATTGGGGGGGAAAAAATATGTCCCATGGAAAGTGTGCCTCTGCTTCACCCCAGACCAGCCAATGTAGTTTCCCCATAATTCCAGTTTTATGGGAAGGGTTTTCTGAAGTGCTACCCTGAGGTCACTGACCACATGGCTCTTCTCAGAGATGAATCATGCATGTTATATTTTTTTTTCCAGCCAGTAAGATGCTGCTGCTACTTTTTTTCACATTTCTGAATAATCCTAATTATGCTTGTTAAAATTTATTCTGCTTAAATTGTAAGGCCATGATACTGCCAACAACTAGACACAGGTTTAACTTTATTCACAGAAGTAGTCCCCATTGAAGTGACTGAAACTACAGTGTATGTTTAGAGTTAAGCACATGCTCAAGTGTTTGCAGGATCAGGATCTAAATCATCGTTCATGTCACATTTTGGAGAAAGTGAGGAAGCTTTAGGTGAAATTTTGAATAGTCAATTCACCCTAGAGATGAGGTTCATAAAATAAGAATCAAACCAAACCTTTTCACCAGACTCAAACAGAACCCTAAACTCGTGTGTGTTTTTCCTAAATGAAGTGAAGTTTACTGCTTATTTCTGAGATCTTGGTGGTTTTCCCTGCTGCCTGTGGGCTATAATTTATTTTTATTTCTACTATTCTACAAACCCATCCAAAGCCCTCGATGCTCTTGTCAATATTTTTTTTAAATACCCATATAAATTTGCAAACCCATCAATTATCCCAAGATCAAATAACCCAGCAGCAACATAGATATAAGAAAATGTAATATAGACCCTCCCCTCAACATCCCCCTAAACTATTACCATCCCCACTCACCACCTTGTGGGCAATGGCAAAAAATGGGCTTTCAAATGCACCCTGAATGTTAATAAAGTCTGACTTTTCCCAAAGCGGCAGGGGGAGGAGAGAGCGGAATGAGTTGTAAAGACACAGGCCCCTCACAGATAATGCCCTTTTAGCAGTCTCTTCTCATTTATACCAATAGAACTCCAGCTCAGATACCTCTGCTGTACACAATTGTGGCAATATCTCCCAGGCTGAGGGGTGGTTTCTTGGATAGGTAGGTCCCACTCTTTTTAAAGGCTCATAGGTCAACACCAACATCTTATAAATCAACACAGGCCAGTAGGCTCCCAGTGCAGATCACAGCATCAGCTTAATATGCTTATGATAGGAAATACCACTTAGCAAGCGCACCACCAAATTCTGTATCGGTTGTAGGTTACCGATTGTTTTTAAGATGTGGCTCGGTGTAGGATGACCTAGTTCTGCCCAGAATCTGTGTTGAATTGCTAGTATAGCAGAAGAAATGCTGGTTTACATGCTATTGCTGGCATAGTCTAACTGATATGTAGTTAGACCAAAGTCTCTCTTATAACACCACTTCTGATGTAAGGCATTTATCGCCAGAGTAGTGTTGTTCATTGCAATTCTGGTTCCAACCAAGCTCAGCATGTTGCAACCAAGGTGTGGGATATTATAACGGAAAGAGATTAAAATGGACTTGAAGCATTGCAAGCCAGTGTGCAGTAGCTTAAGCTACAAGAAACATTTGACCTGAACCTTGAATGTATATGAAATCTGCCTTAGTCTGAGATTGATTCCAGTAGTGGCTTGTCCCAAATTTATGAACATTTTATTGATGCCGAGTATAGTTTTTTGGCTGTATCTGTCTTTCTAAGAAGATTCCATGGTTGCTGTTTCTAGTTTAAACTTCCAGCCATTGGATCTTGTGATGCCTTTTTCTGCTAGGCTGAAGAGCTCTGTCATGATGGCAAATGAGACTAAATGAAAGTGGCCTTGTCCTAGTCCTAATAGCAGCTGAATTCTAATGCCAGTTATTATCACAACTGCAACTCGACCATTCGCTATGGAGATCCCTAATGAGCCAGGAACCCTGGAATTTTTCCAGCACGTCGCCCTTGTTGGCTGCCCTCCCATTTGGTCATGCTGAATGACTAGGTAAATAGGCCTTTCATGAAATCTAACACCCGCCCTACCTAATCCCCCCTGCCTTCAAACTGTGGGGCTAATCAGTTGTTTTGACATAACTGGGATCCAGATTCCATGAGGAACATGGCCAAGAAAAGTTCAAACCCAACAGCAAGATTAATGAGAACTTCAAAGAAATTTACCACCAAATGTTACTAATTTAGTATACCCTGTGTTTGAAGCCAATGACCTAATTGGAAAGTATGTTCTTTATGCCCTTGCTCTTTAGTATTCGAGAGGTGGCTTCTAAGGATCAGAGTAGGTTATGCCATTTGGTAGGATTGGAGACCCCCCCCACCCCCCCCAAGCCCTGATAAAGTATCCTGCTGTTGACTGCATAAAGAGTTTGCACTGGTAATGCACAATAAATAACAGATTTTGAATCAGACAAACAATTTCCTTCTGCCTTTTAATATACGAGTATAATATTACAAATCCTTTAAAGCTGGTTAGAGAAATGAAAGGTCTGATTAACTTGGCTGTCGTGTTGCCAAAAAATCAGCGCATTTAAAAAAAAAAAGTACTTAGCATAAAAATGCATGTTATTATTCAGGGCCCTAGCTGGTGCTTTTGACTGCCTGGATGTTCACCAAAGTCCCTGGCATGGGTTTGAGCTGTGGGTACCATGGCTGCTGATGGCTCAGTTAGCTGGTGATGGATTGGATGGCCCTTTGCTTCATACTTATTAACCGCTCCAAACAAAAGCATCACCCCAGTGCATTCTGGGAATCAGTTAATTTAACTGTATGGTGCTGGACAAAATTTCAGAGGTGCTGATCACCTTTGACCTTGATGGGACCTTAGGCTGTTCAGTGCTTTTGATAGGTTACCTACCCCTGGTCTATCCTATGGCACACGAGCCAAAGGCGGCATGCGAGCTGATTTTCAGTGGCACTCACACTGCCCGGGTCCTGGCCGCCGGTCCGGAGGGGCTCTGCATTTTAATTTAATTTTAAATGAAGCTTCTTAAACATTTTAAAACCTTATTTGCTTTACATACAATAGTTGAGTTCTATATTATATATTTATAGAAAGAGACCTTCTAAAAACATTAAAATGTATTCCTGGCACATGAAACCTTGAGTTAGAGTGAATAAATGAAGACTTGGCACACCGCTTCTGAAAGGTTGCCAACCCCTGGGATAGACAGTCTAATGCTTAGGGTGCTACCTTGGACTGAAGGGAGCTGTATTCACTTTGCTGCTCTACCCCAGCCTTTATCTGGGGCAAATCACTTAGGGGCCAGGACCCCAAAGGTATTTAGGCTCCTAATTTCCACTTAAATCAGTTTAAAATGCCTTTGCAGATCTGGGCCTTAGTTCCCATCTGAACAACGGGGATAATAGCATTTCCCTACCTCACAGGGGGGTTGTGAAGATAAACCTATTAAAGATTGTGAGGCGCTTAGATTCTATGGTAATAAGTGCCTCAGATAAATAGTAACTATGAGCCTCAGTCCCAGAAGGAAGGTCTACACTGCAAAGAAAAACCCACAGCTCCAAGTCTCAGAGCCTGGGTCAACTGAGTTGGGCTTGGGTTGTGGGGCTAAAAACAGCAGTGCAGACATTCCCACTCGGGCTGGAGCCTGGGCTCCGAGACCCACCTCTCCTCACTGGGTTTCAGAGTCCGGGATCCAGCCTGAGCCCGAGTGTCTCCATTGCTGCTTTTATCCCCACAGCCTGAACCCTGCAAGCCCGAGTCCATTGACCCAGGCTCTGAGATGTGGTGCTGTGGGTTTTTCTTTGCAGGGCAGACATACTCAAAGAGACCCAGACCTAAAGTTTGGAGAGATTCAGTTCAAGGGGTTTTGTTTGCCTGTTACTAAGTATAGAGTTCAGCTGTGCAATCTGGATCTAGATCAAAACTTTCCAAAAGCTCAGGGTGGTTCGGATGTGAGGTTTTGGTTCATGGCCATGCTTCTTAGAATTCCGGGCTCAGCTGAAAGGTTCCGTGAGCATAAGCAAATGGTGTGAGTTTGTTCCACAAAGCCCTGGTCAAGTGAGGGAAAACCTGTGAAATTCTGCAAAAAAAAATATAAAATAAAAATCCTGGCAAGGCTCCATGGTGCAACACAATTCATACTGGGCTGTGTGGGTGTGAGCATGCACGCTTATATGCTGGGGATGGGTAATATTCATCACATACCATCTGATGATGTACTCTCACACAAGCACGGGGAAATTCTGTCACAAGCATTGTCAGCATGGTTCAACGAGTACAAGTGTCCGTTATCCAGTTAGAAACACTTCAAATTTGGATCTGTCGATGCATGAAACAGTGAACTTCCTGAAGCAGATACGAGTGTAGAAACAAATTCTCTACCTTAGAAGGACATGGTGCATTCCCCACTTCTGCGAGACAGAGAAAGCCAGTGCAGGTCCGACAGGTTGTCATTGCTCTATCTAGCACTCTCCCACAAGCTGTTACATTTTTAAAATGGAGCCGGATGGTACTTAAAAGGTGAGAAATTCTTTCCTGCCTTTGAAAATATCAGAGGGGCAGAGAAATCACTTCTAATCAGATCCTTACAATCAAATTGCCTGGCTGATTGCTCTAAGCAGAGTAACAGGAAACAGTGGCATCCATCAGAAATGGGTTTTGGAGGATAAGATTTGAGCCATGTACCTGAATGATCACTAAAGCCCACTTTCTCAGTGTACCTACACAGTTTCTAATGGTGGGTTTTGAATACGTATGACTGTTGGATACTTACCTTGTAAACTCTGAGTAATCGCTATAGTTGACACTGGCCTATATTTACAGTGAGTTCATCTGGATGGTAGACCCTTGAAACAGTGTGTGCAAAATCCATAACCATTAACAGTCTCCTCACGTATACAGTCTATGTACAGTATACCCGTCATTTAAAGTAATGACAACTAGCCCTGCCAGAGTTGTGGGTCTCTCAACATTTCTGTCTACAACTCTAATTTTCAGAGGATTTTATATGAATTTAAAAATAAATGTTAATTTCAAAGGCAATGTCAACTGGAAGTCTCAGCCCAGTAGCCAATTTTTCATTTTTCTTTGCCTTTATTAAGGCAGAATCCCCTTGCCCCCCAAAACAGTTTACCATTTAAAAAATGAATAGGGGGTAAAAGCAGCAAAATCCTGAGCAAAAGGGCTGTTTTATATCTGGATATGCAATGCACAATAAAGGCCAAATCCTTGGCTGGTGTAAATCGGCAAAACTCCATTGAAATCAATAGAGCTATGCTGATCCACACCAGCTGAGGATCTGGCCCCAGGTATTTGGTTTTGCTGAGCTAGCATATTATACTATTATTCATAGACTGATAGACTCATAGACTCTATAGAAGGGACCATCATGATCATCTAGTCTGACCTCCTGCACATTCCAGGCCACAGAACCTTACCTACCCACTCCTGTAATGGACCCTGAACCTCTGGCTGAGTTACTGAAGTCCTCAAATCCTGATTTAAAGGTTCCAAATTACAGAGACTCCACCATTGACTCTAGTTCAAATCAGCAAGAGACCCATGCCCCATGATGCAGAGGAAGGTGACCCCCCCCCAGGTCTCTGCCAATCTGACACAGGGTAAAATTCCTTTCCAACCCCAAAAATGGCAATTAGTTAGACCCTGAGCATGTGGGCAAGACCCACCAGACAGATAGCTGGGAAAGAATTCTCTGTAGTAACTCAGAGCCCTCCCCATCTAGTGTCCTATCACCGTTCATTGGAGATATTTGCTGCTAGCAGTTGTAGATCAGCTAAATGCCATCGTAGGCAGGCTCATCAGACCGTCTTGTCCATATTCATTGTAGCCCCAGTTAAGGAAAACATCCCTATTCAGGGAAGTGTTTAAGCGGTTGTTTAACTTTAAGCATACACTTAACTTTACACACATTCTTCAGTGCTTTTCTGAATGGGGGTGAAATAAAATATGCTTCAGTGGTTTCCTGATTCAGGACATATAAGCATTTATGAGGTGCCTATCGTAATTTCTGGGCACACCTTAAAAAGTTTAGGTACAACAGAGATGACATTTCCCAGAAAAGTGATCATATAGTTAACAACATCCACAGCACTGAACTTATTCACTTTGGTTTTATGATTATGATTGAAATTTTTTTTTTTGTGATTAAGGAAAACATCAAAGAAAGAACAAATACAAAGCCTCCATGAAAGAGGGAGAATACAGTGTGGTTTCTATCCAGAATCTTCTTGTCCCTAACAGAGAGGGAGGCAGAATTCTTGCATTTAAAGATGGAGTAGAAAACACACGTATGGCTCTGTAGAGAATATTCTTGCACCAATCTATTCTCTTCAATGGAGCATTTCTCTGCTTAAAGTTAAGCATGAGCCAAAGTGTTTGCAACATCTGAGCCTTAGAGGAGAAGAATACATACCTCCAGGGTGGAGCTGGTTGCAGATTGTCCTTTGAAATGTTTTTTTTCCCCAATGGAAAATGGACTAAACAAAACTGTTTGCAAAATAATTCATTTTTTGTTAAAAATGATTAGGTTTTAATTGAAAACCTAAAGAGCTGCAAAGAGAAAATTTTCAGTTGCCAAAAAAATGAAAACAATTAATTTTTCACCAAAAACCTGAAACATTTTGAAGAAAATGCTCAATTGTAAAAATATATATGTTTCATCAAAGTTTTTAATGGTGGGAAAATCATTTCTGTACCAGCTCTGTGACTGGGGCAAATGACTGGAGATTCCAGAACAGTGACTTGCTGCTAATATTTTTATCAGAAAACTCCTGCAAATATGTTCCACCTTTAGATTATGCTACATCCCATGTATTGGGATGCATTTGTTTCACAGAGGGGTTGGGTAAAGGGCTAAGGAATCTAGATATTCATTTTTTCATTTAAGCACAAAAAGCTTTCTCATAACAGATTCAACAACCATACATGGAGCTGCACTTCCTTTCATCCTTTGCTGTCTGAGGATGTTGCCCCGAGCTCTTTGAGGATGCAGCACAGTGTGCCGCTTCGCCCGGAGGAAGGTGGTGTGGACAACTTGAGGGGTCAGGAGGAGGGAGAATCCCATGGGAACACCTTCAAAAATACCTGCCTTTGGTGCAGTCTGGCCCATGCTGAAGGCCGTATAATTGCTGGTGATCATCGGGTCTAGTAGGAGTCCTTGGCAGCAGGAATGACTCCATCAGAAGAAGGGAAATCAACTTCACCCTCCCTTCAGTTTGAGGGCTCAATTTTAGCGTTACCTCAAGAGCCTCTTACAGTAGACAAGTGTAAACTGTGGAAAGTAGAGGAGACCTACTCCTTGGAATGCCTCATCGGCAATACCCAGGAGAACCCAGCACATTAGGGGCAAAGAGTGCACACTCAAATACCTCTCTCATAGTGGGACATGGAGCTGATTGGAAACTTTACAATGGAGCGTTTTTCTGTTGGAAATTGCCATTTTGTCAGAACCAACACTTTCTACAGGAGCATGTCTATGTAATGAAATTTCATTTCAGGGGGAAAGAAAGCATTCTTGATAAGGTTGAAATGTTCCATATTGACATTTTTGGAATGGGACGTTCCAATTTTACATTCTGAATTTTTTATAATATATTTTAATTTCTTAAGGGAAAATTAAATAATGTCAACATCGAAATGTCATGTTTCAGTCTTATCTAAACAAAACATTTTGTTATGTTTTAATCAGTTTGGGTCAAACAAAACCAACAACAGTAACAATGAATAAAAATTTTAAAATTGTGGCATTTCTTGCAAAATGGAAATTCTGGTTCCCACAAAGCTCTAGGGGGACACATAAGCATGTGTTTATGTGCATGCAAATAAACATGCACAGATTAGACCACGATTGCCCCCTCCAATGAATGTGTATGATCAACAATACATAGTAGAACATAAGAATGGCCATACTGCTTCAGACCAATGGTCCATCTAGCCTAGTATCCTGTCTTCTGACAGTGGTCAATGCTAGGTGCTTCGGAGGGAATGAACAGAACAGGTAATCATCAAGTGATCCATTCCCTGTCGCCCATTCCCAGCTTCTGGCAAACAGAGGCTAGGGACACTTCAGAGCATGGTTTTCTATCCCTGCCCATCCTGGCCTGATGGACCTATCCTCCCTGAATTTATCTAGTTCTTTTTTGAATCCCGTTATAGTCTTGGCCATCACATATTATGCAGCTCAGGTGATTGTGAATCCATAACAGGACATGGCACTGTTGCCCATATTAGACAGTCACAACATTCACTTTCAGATGCTGTAAGTGCATCTTAAAAGTAATACACAAAACATTTCTAAAACTTAATGATGGGGCCTCATTGATGGGGCATGGGGTGAAAAGGGGGCATTGTGGGCTGAAATCATATTATTTTATTTGATTGAAATAATGATTGTGATTTGACACTATAGTTATCAGGTTCTCTCGTCAAGTTCAAATCTACATCCCAGCCATAAATCCCCAAGAAAGGAGCTTAATAATAGTTCTGCTCAAACCCTACCTGTATGTCCAAAGACACTGTATCACTATAGGTCATGAATATACAGTAGATAAAATCAGAAAGGCATCTATTGTGTTTGTAATCCGATGTTGTGGAAGGGGAGGGGATTATAATCCAATAAGAATTTTTAACTACCTGGGTATAATAATTTTGTGGGCCTCTTCTGAAAAACCAGAGAAGTCACTGAGGTGGGTGAATGAAATCACCATTGAGGAGACTATACCCCCATAAAAGCCCCTTTCCCTTGTTAATTCTGCCTATAGTCTAGTAAGGGTTATTTTTGTTTGTTGCAATAATTCATAAAGGCACACAACAGCTATTAAGTGTAATTTCCTACAAAATCTCACCTCTACTATAAATTGTATGGTCACATACAGATGCCCTCTCAGCTGGAGTGCAATGCAATACCTGAAGATTAGTGCAACTGAAAATATATATTTGATTGAGTTTGCTGAATTCACTGCTACATTTTCCAAATGCTTTGCATGCAGAATGAATTAACATCAACATGTGCCTTGCATCCTCCTTGTGCTATGATGTAGGAAGCAAGAGCCATGGACAATACTTGGAGTAGATGGCTGGTTACTACGAAAGCAAGCAAAATTTATTTGTCTGTGTGCAAATGCAACCAGGAAGGGAATTAAAATTATGATATGTTGCCATGGTAATCGAGTCCCAGGATTTGGCTTGGAGGAATAGTGGGGCTGTAGCTGAATGCTCATGAATTCCTCAGTAGGCTTTTCAATACTCCGTTTCCTTTAAATGAAATTGGAGAAAGACTTGCAGTTCATAGTAGGGATAAAAATTTTATGAAGCTAAATCTAGGCAGTGCTTTAGTGTCAGTCAGCATTAACCCGCAGCATGAACACATAAATAATTGAGATTTCAAATACCCCAGTGCTCCTGATTAGAGTACTCACAGAGCTCAAAAGCTGGAGCTAGGCAGAGACCCCAGTGCAGCTTGTGAGCACTTCATGGAAGTCTGAGTGTCCACACATGGTGCACCATTGGTTGGTTTGAAAATGTCCTGCTATAGAGCCTTCTGCTGCCCTTTAGTGATACAGAATTTAACCAACAAAAATCTACTAGTGTTTTACAGACATCCCTGGACTTGGATTGGTACCGAAGGTGGGTTTAACGACTAGCAAAGTATTCAAATTGTATCGCTCTTTTATTCAGAGATTCTTCTAGTTTATCTTTCTCCCAGCGGCTGAGAACTTGGAGTAGATTTGCATAGGATGAAATCTGCATTTAACCCAAGGAACTGTTGGAAAGCCATGGGGATGCAATAGCCATTTGCTGTTGCTGAAGACAGAATGCATGTTAACCCTTTGGATACTGGCTATTTTTCAGGCTGTCAGCAGAAGGGTGGACAGAGACTGGGATTTCTACCCGTGAAACCAGCTGTAGATTGTTGATGACTAGAGTGAGCAGGTCACAATGATCTGACAGTGAAACCTGGGAAAACCCAGAAGCAAAATGACTATTTTGTCAAGTGCTCAGTGCACAAGAAACATCCTGTCCTTACAGTACCGCAGGCTAGGAATGAGCTGTTTTACTCAACTATATGCGGGGGGGGGCACACTAACTGAACAGAAAGAAAGAAAGAAGGCAGAGCATGGCGTCAGCCCATAATACTCTGACTAACTCAGTTAAATCCTTGGTGACCACTTTACTACACATTGCTAGTCATCTCTGACCAGAGAGGGATCCATTTATTTTTAAATTTGGACCAAAATTGTATTTTTCCAACAAGATTTTTCTTCCTTCCACAGTCAGAGTTTCTTCCTCTGTTGGACTGGGCTGTTGGTGAACTGGTCTCCCCTGACTTACAAATTCCTCATCTCCTCATGCAGCCCATTCTTGATGTTCTATAGTAACCTACAGTAACAGTCCAAACCCTGCTCCTTAAAAATAGTTGCAGGGACAGCTGGTTGAAAAATGGTGCGTGTGTCTTGCAAGAGAACTTAAAATGCTGTTGTTAAATTCACCAAAAATTTAATTTTTAAAAAAGAGTAAAACAAAAAATTGACCCTCCTCTCCAGTGTTGTTTTCTTCAGTGTTTGCTTTCAACCTTCTCCCCTCCATCTTTTTCTGCCTTTTTTTCTTCCTGTCACCTTTTTCAGGGGCAAAGTGGGAAAAGGAGAGTATGACAGGGGCATATACCCCACCCTGGAACTAAGAGCTGGAGCTCCAGAACTTAATTAAGGTGCCTGGTTGCACCTGGAGGGTAGGCCAGACCAACTGAAGATGAAGCCCAGCTGGGAGAGGAATTGCGTGGTGAGTGGAGAAAGCCCAGAGGCAAAGAAGCTGTAGGAAGAAGGACTCTGCAGCCCTTTTTGGTTGCTACAGAGTGGAGGAAAAGCCTGGAGAGGTGCAGATGTATCGTAAGCCGAGGGAGGGGCCTGAGGGGAGAAGTGCAAGGAGGCAGTGAGGTATCTGAGGAGCAGATCTTAGCTGGTTGCCACAGAGTCCCTGGACTGGAGCCCAGAGGGAGGGCTTGGTGTCCTCTGCCAGCCACTGGGAAGGGAAGGGGGAGATCTGTGGAGCAAGTCCAGGTAGGGGCAAAGAACTATGTTTATTTGAGTTCAGTTTATTGTTTATCCCAGGAGGGGAGAGATGTTAAAGTCACCTGGGGAGAGGGATGAGCCACAAGAAGAGGCGGACTATGCAGGGCTGAGGTGACCCTCAGCAAGGGGCGCTAGATGAAAGAGTGGCTATGCCACACCCACTCATGAGAGGGCGCTCTGGTGGTGAGCAGTGCTTCCACAGGGAAGAAAGAGGGGAAATGGAAAACTCTTGGGGAAGGGAGGAAAAATGGGGGGGAGGGGGCCAATGAAGAACCCCAGACTGAAAAATTGCCAGTTAGGATTGTTTTGTGTTTAAGGAAAAACTGGGAATTTTCAGAAAGGTTTTGTTTTTGCTTTTGGAAACTGGCCACTTCACATCAAAGAAATGTTTTGGAGGGGAAAAAGGTCACCAGCTGTGGTCAGAGGGAGAAAGAAATGCCACGGCCGGTTGTTTTCTTGCTGTTCCCATTTAATAGCAGGTAATGGGAAGAATGTCAACATGGTGCCTCTAACTCAAGCTTGCAGCTGTTACGGAGTTGCTAACTGACCCAAGATCTTCCCCCTGTATGATGCTAGGGTCTCTGGGGCATTCCTGTAGCCAAGTAATGCGAGCATTCCACATGGGCCTGCTGCAGTTCGTTTCTGGATGCATGTGGTCCCACACAGCGTCCATGTGTCAGAAGAGATTTGCAATCCTCATGCCTGGCAGTGCCTAGCTGGTGAGCATAATGAATGTGATCCAGAGAGAGCAGCTGTACCCTACTTACAGAGGAAAGAGGCCACTAGGTATGAGAATGCTTAAAGCAGACAAATGGAGAGGAGTCATGAAACAGGGCAAGAACGTTGGACCACATCAGTCTGTATGGGGACAATACATGTGCTGCTTTGATGGGGATGCCTAGAAAAACAGGCTAATACATTAAAGATGGAATGCTCAAAAGGGCCTAAGAGAGTTAAGCACCCAGCTCTCCCTGCAAATTTCTTTGAAAATCCTGGTCTAAACACTCTACAAAAGACAATGATGTTCTTCAGGCTGGATCTATAATTGTTCAGCTGTTCTTTACTCCCTAGCACAGATGATGTGGAAACCTCATCATAATCCTGAGGGCTCATGACGGACCTGAGTTCTGAAACTCTCCTGCCTTTTGTAGGGGCTGAGACACTTGGTTTATTAGTACCCTTGTGTGGGAGTCCTACTAGTAAACATCTTGTAAATGTAAAGGCACCTTGTGCCCAAATGTATCGTTTGGTCTCTTGTAAATGACTTTTAGCTGAATTTCATCTTTGGCTGAAAGAATGAAGGTGCAAGAATTGCCTGTTGCAGTGACTGTTGTTGCAGCATTAATTAGTTAAGCTTTGTCAAGTACTTTTGTAGATGAAAAGTGCATGGTTAGGTACATGTTAAGCAACGTTAACAATGTAGTTAAGTATAAAGGAAAACCACATGGGGTTTTAGTTGTTAGAATGATTTAGGATGATGCATCCCAAGTAATTTCAGGTGCCTACATATTAAAGAGAAGTAGAGTGGGGTCTCCTCTGGACTGTACCTTGCTGTTCTTGCTGGAAGGATCCATGGAGGTAGCCTTCATCTTTTTTTCACATGGTACTTGCAAGACCTGTCTCCGCATTGTTAGTCAACCAGGAGTGTTCAGGGTGGTTATGTTATTTCAGGGGGTTAATAGTGGCCTCAACTTCCAAGAACAATGATGATTTTTGTGACTTAGTTTTGTTTGGGACCCTTTAACGTGCAAAGGCATAGTGTTAAAGTAAAACAGCTAGTACGGGAAGTGGAACTCCCCACGGGTCCTGCCTTTGTATGTACTGGCTCTAGAGAATTGGGATAAGCCTGGCCTGGATTCTTCAGGGGTGCCTGCTGTTTTGAGGAATGCAGAAGAGATCTGTGGAATCTCCTATAATAATGGACATTCTGGTTCCCACACCAATCTAATTAGAATACATCTTCCGATCTCAAGCAACACAGTTGCAGCCTAGGGTGGGAGGGAGAGCCCAGTGGTTTCAGCATTGGCTTGCTAAACCGAGGGTTGTGAGTTCAATCCTTGAGGAGGTCATTTAGGGATCTGGGGCAAAAAATTGGGGATTGGTCCTGCTTTGAGCAGGGGGTTGGACTAGATGACCTCCTGAGGCCCCTTCCAACCCTGATATTCTATGATTCTAGTGATGAGGGGACCTCATGGGATCTGAGGGTTCATGAGCCATTTTGGGTCTGGGGTTGTGGCAGAGAGGTGGATTGCAGTCCCTGGACCTCTTTTCATTGGGTGTTTTCTCTTTAAGGGGTGATTCAATTTTTTTTTTTTTAATTGTGTGAACTGGTGGGATGGTTCATTTGGTGGGAATAGTCTCTCAGGAGGTAGGGATGTTGAGAGGACGGGAGTGTGTCCACAAAAGATAGAGAGAACCTCAAAGTTCAGAAGCCTCTTCAAATTTATGGGAACTAAAATCTCTTTGCCTGAAAAACTGGGCGGAAGGCTTGTGAGAACAGGACTTCTCGTGGGATGCTGCTGCCTCCTGCTTTTGGACTGGACAGAAATATCCTAATGGAAGAACTGTCTTCCTTGCAGTAAGACCAAGCCTCAGGATAGAACCCGGAAGTGTAAAAAAGTTCAGTTTTGAAGGAAAAATTGGGGCTCAGTTCAGATGAAAACTTTAACTGGCTTATTCAAACCTAAGGGGAAAATACTCCTTGTATTCTTAGGCAGCTTATTGAACTTTCTTTGAGCATTCCCTTTCACCTCTTGCCTGTCCGGCTGCAGTGATCCTGTGGACTCATGAGGTAAGTGATTCTGCTTGGCAGCTTACTTTGCAGATCAAGAGAAAATAAACACAAGTGTCTGCTCCTGGCTCTTTCTTTCTTGGGCTGCATTTGGGCTGCTTCCACCCAGTCATGTGACTTTCTTCTTGTGTATGAGGTGATTGTCTGTGGGTCAAGTCTATTTTTGGTTTCAGTTCCTGTGTGTGTGTTTTAAGCTGCCTGCCATAAAACAAAATTAAAAAAACACTCCCTCCTCATCCTCCCTTCCATGCTACTGCAAGCCAAAATATAGTGATACTAACTCTTTCAGTGCAATAGAAATCATGAAAGGTTTTGCTGTATGAAGGTGGACCAGGACTTTGATCTGAAACTTTATCTTAGTCTTCTGGAGACTAGATTTGAATGGTTCCCTGATTTTTTTAGAACAGGTGGAAAAAATGGAAAAACAGTTTTGAAATTTTAGTCATTTTCTCTTTGCGGGTTTCTTTTAATTGCAAGATTTTAATGGAAACATTTTTCAAACTTTGACTGAAAAATAGTTTTTTGGCAAAAGAAATTTTTGATAACCATTTTAGTATCACTTTCAACGAAAATAACAATTTAAAAATTGCTACCACAAACTCTTTTTTCCATGAAGAAAATGTTTGTATTTAAAGAATATTTTTTTGGCAAACTTCATTCTAAATATTTTGACCAATTCTATTGATTGGCATTTTGTCTGCCAAAATCAAAATCAGGGTTCTGCAAAACCAAATCTCACTCTCTCAAACCTGCCGCTAGTTCCATGAGAAAGTAAAAGCCGTTAATACTTTAAATGGCGGGCAACACTCTAATTTCTAATTCATGCACATAGAATCTGTTCTTTTTGCATTTAGAATAGATGGGTTAGGTCACAAAGGAAGTACTCGGTGTAAAATTAGCTCAGGCTAGTTGCCAAAAGTAGATATTTTCTGTGAAATTTTATGAATAAAATGAATTTTTGGACTCATTTAAATTTTTCATTGAATTTTTTTATAAAACAAATTGAATAAAATTTGTTTCGTTTTAGTTTTCAGCTTATTTTTTTTCTTCAATCTGGGAAGAAAATGAAGAATCTGAAATTTTTTTTTTTTTAATTTGAACTGAAATGAAACGAATGTTTGATAGGAGAGAGACCTTTTTCGTTTCACTGACAAATCAAAACCTTTCAAAGGAAACTTGCTTTTCAAAAGGCAAAAAATGTTTTGTTGAACAACTTCTCTAGTGAAAAGGTTTTTGACCATCTATAATACTAATCTTGTTTCCTACTGGAAACTTACAAAGACTCCTTCAGCTGAAAAATATTGCTTTGGGCATTAAAATATTAGTTTTAAGAATTTTTAAAGAATCAAAACCGAATGTAGGCTGGTTAAAGAAACCTCCATAGGTGATGTGGCATTTCACCTGCAGCTCTGCTTGAAGTGTCATTCAGTATCTGAGCAGAGACTGCAAGTCCACAATGCTTGAGGTTAATGAGGCAAATCACTAGAAAAAGACTGGTTTTTAATGCTAAAGACTTCCCCAGTGTTGAATCCCTTCTCTTGGGTATTTTGTTTTAATCAATGCACGGATGATCATATTAGGTTTGTTTGCTCTCCATTCATGAGTTAACATGGAATTCAGCAGTAATGGATGTCTATTAATTATATAGTGTTTTTGTTAATGGAGGCAACATAAGCATGGGAGAGAGGCCAAGGGAATAATAAACTGAGGTTCATGCCAGCAGTTTGTACTCTGAATTAATGTTGAATGAAGTAGTTCAGATCAAACAAAAATTAACTTGATCCTTCAGCTTAAACCAAACCTGAACCAATTTAAGTGTTCCTGTCATTTCCCTTCCCACCCCCAACAGTCTTCATTTTCATCCTTCTGTTCTTTCCAGGACTTCCAGTGGAAGTCCCCAAAGACTCTTGTTGCAGCACCTGGGGCCCATACTAGAAGCAGGAAGCACTGGAAATCTCATGCAGTAGAACATTCTTGCAAGGGTGCCAACCTGATTTTTGCAGAATTTTAAGGACCTTGCTTCCAATTTGGCTCATGCAAAATTGATTTTTGGGGCTAGTTTGCTGTCACAAATGATGGTACCTGGACATATAATTACCTGAGCCTCATGGAGACTTTATAACTGCTTCCTAGTTCAGATAGGTTTTTGGAACAGAGTAATGGGTCTATTGGCTTAGTGATTTGCGGAATTACTGGTTTTCCAGACCAAACTAACAGACCAGCAGAATCCAGTTTAATCAACATAAATCAATAGAGACCAGTAGAATAATTGTAATGCAGTTTTAGTGTCCTGATGTCAGGTAGCTAGACAGCTGCATGCTCTCATCCACATTTTGCAATTATTTGCTTCTGAAAAGTTTGCTTTGCAGCTGGTGGTATGCCACAAGCCTGGAAGCGAGGACAGAGATTCTCCCTGCTAGCTATCAGGGAAGCTCTTTGAAGTGGACTCTAATGTATTGTTACGTTTTCATGTATTGATTGTCCACAGCAAGTCTGCACTCATTTTTTGTTGTGGAGCTGGGATCCTGACACTGCTTTGCGGCTGCTTTGGGTGAGGCACTTTTAAAGTTTCCTTTTGTTTCGTGCTGGAGCCACTCTTCAGAATGTCCCGAGTGTAAAAGGAGACAGCAAAGGTGAATCCCAGCATTGCAGCATGACCATCCTGTTGCTTCAGCCCCCAGCATGTGTTTGACTTGGCTAATGTTTCTCTCTTAAGATCGATGAGCGCCCATCCTGTTTGGTTTTCTCTGAAGATAAAATAACCCCCCGCCCCACCCTCCTGGGATTAGGTTCCAGGTTGGAGAAATCCAGCTGTGAAAAAGGACAGGTGCGGACTGCTAGGAAGAAAGGCACCCCGACTACTCCTGCATGCGTGTGTTGTTCTTGTGCGAGACGAACGATCTCCATGAACATTCCAATTAGTGGGGCTTTTGTTACCAGGGCTGGTTGACAGGCCATGAATGTTGGAAAGAATATGGCGGTGGGGGGGGAACCAACCCCAACGCAGGAATAAGTGACCATATTCTTTGTGGGCTCGTGTGAAGCATGGCGGAGGTATAGCAGGCCTGGGGAGGGGTGGGGAAGGGGCGACAGGGATTCCAGTAAGAAGCTTGATTTAAAATGGGCAAATATTTTTGTCCTGTGTAGTCAGGCTATATTCCTGATTTGGCTCCATGCATGTTTCTTTCCTATGACTCTCCTGTTTCCCACCCTTGGTTTGGCCTTGGCATCTCTATTTGCTCCCTCTGGAAGGGAGAAGGAAGTCCCTGCAGCTTTTGTTATGTTCTTAAAACAGTAAAATATAAAACCACCAAGACTCCGAAAAGGCAGAACCGCAGCTATGCCCCAAGTGCCTGCAAAGGCAACCACGAGCACGAACGTCCCCTCAGTCAGTAATTCAAGCTTTCCTTAAACTGTGGCAATCACAGTGAATGGCCATGTTTAGTTAAAGCGCCCTCCCCCCCCCCCCCCCCAAAAGCTGCCCTTGGCTTTTCTGACAGGGAGGATGACGCTGAAGTAGCACTTCACTGCACTAGCTCATTTCAGGAATAGAGGCCTTGTTTTCAAGGGCCAGGACCAAGAAATTGGATAGGTCAGGACAAGACGTGGGTGATGGACTGCAGAGGATTGGGTAGCTGAGATAATCCTCTGATATTCTGGGTGTTTACAATTCGCCTTAGGTGTGTTCTGCTCGCACCTAAAGGCCCCCCCCCAACAAAGGTGGGGAGCCCCTGGTGCTAGCTGCTGTACATGCACATAGAAACAGTTCCTGTTCCTGAAAGTTTAACCCTTCATTTGCCTGTTTCGATTGTAATGTCCCCATTTTACAGATGGGGCTGGGCATGGGGGAACTGAGGCAGGAGCTGAATCCAGATCTCCCTGAGTCTTGCAGTAGTGTTTCAGGCCTAGTTAATCCTAGGCAATTAGGTTGGCATAACTATGTTGCTCAGCGGTGTGAAAAGTCCACACCCCTTGCATGACCCAGTTAAATTGACATCATCCTATAGACAGCACTCGGGGGAGGGAATAATTCTCCTGTTGACTGAGCTACCATCTCTCGGGGTGGTGGATTACCTGAGGAAGAATCTCTCCCATCAGTGTAAGGAGTGTCTTCACACTGCAGCATTTGATGTATAGATAAACCCTTAGTCACAAGACCATCTAGGGTAACCAGATGTCCCAATTTTATAGGGACAGTCCTGATTTTTGGGTCTTTTTCTCACCTAGGCACCTATTACCCCCCACCTCCTGTCCCAATTTTTGACACTTGCTATCTGGTCAGCCTAAGACCATCCTTCCTGCCTTATACAAAGAGGTTGGTTCATTTTATACTCCAGCAAGACAATGAAGGTTGGGTTTTCACCATTAGGGGGTTGATGCAACTGAAGTAACATACAGCTTGCTTTCTCTCCTCTTTCTGTGAGCCAGCCCAGATCCCAATGCGCTGTGTAGACAAAGAGAAAGCATATGCTCAATTCAAATGCACATACTGGGTCTGAATCTTGAATGTCTCCAGGCTGTACAGGGTAGGCCATTGATTCTGAAGTCGACTCCAGGTGCTGGAATCAGCTACATGGACATTTCCTTTAAAAAAAAAAAAAAAAATTTCTTTCAAAGCAGTGGATGAACTGGGTCAGCAGTGACACCATTCTGCAACGATCCTGATTGTAATGTTCTAGGAAAGCTTTTTGGTATATAACTGCTATTTTACACTTGCTATTTTCTGCACTGCTGTTTATTCCAGACTGTAGAAATAGGAATCTGGTTTAATGTGTGTCAAACATTATTTCCACAGTACAGACAGAATCTTTAAAAATACCCGCCCCTCCCCCCTGCAAACTTGCTATAACCACTCTGTGCTTGGGAGAACAAAGAGGAGGCAAACTCTGCTGTTCTTCTCTAACTCAAGCTAACTAGGCAAAGAAATTCACAAACTATGTTTCGGTGCATCTCTTGTGTTATTTGTATGACACTTCTATGGATAAGAGCACAGAGATGCCACATAATGCAAGCTAACCAGTGGAACTCACTGCCACTATATATTATTGAGACCAAGAGCTTAGCAGGGGAAAAAAATAGAATTAGACCTTTATATGAGGATTGTTTGTATTTACAGTAGATTAAAAATTGGATATGGGATATAAAATTTCCTGCTTCAGGGCATAAATCAGCCATTAACATGGGAGTCGGAAAGAAGCCTCTCCTAGGGGCAGGCTATTCCATAATGTTCCAGTATGGTTTCCTGGACCTCTTTGTGAAGCAGCTGTTACTGGTTACTGTCAGACAGGTTAGTGGACCACAGTCGTTCTAGACACCTTATCTCTCCCACACTGACTTTCTGCTTCTAGGACCCATCTCCTGGTCTCTTTCTTTCATTTATCTCTTTCTGGGGGCTATCTGAGGAAGCACTGTTACACCTATGCAGCCTCTTCCTTCTGTCCATAGTGTGAGAAGCTGGGCTGGGTTGTGGGCTGCATCCCTGCAATTGGCTTTGAGATCCTTCCTGTCTGTCAAGGCTAACCTCAAAAAGACTGGGTTTTATTTGTCGGATTCAACTAGGGCCA
The DNA here is from genome assembly GCF_965140295.1 of Lepidochelys olivacea. Classification (NCBI taxonomy): domain Eukaryota; kingdom Metazoa; phylum Chordata; order Testudines; family Cheloniidae; genus Lepidochelys; species Lepidochelys olivacea. The sequence continues at coordinate 21,445,812 of NC_140424.1, forward strand.
GATTTCCACTTGCACCACTTACTGAGCCCTTCCAAAAATGTTTATTTTTCAAGGAGTTCTCAAGTGTATTTTCAATTCCACGCTGTCTTCTCCTGGGGGTATCTGTTTAGATAGAGGCTTGAATGAAACTCCCAGTCTCAAACACCAGCACAGCTTTCAGGGGGAAGGATGATCTTGTGGTTAAGGACTTGACTGGGACTCAAGAGATCTGTGTTCACTTCCCAGGTCTGCCACTGTAAACTTTGGCAAATCCCCTCTGTGTTTCCCATCTGTGACATAATGATAAAAGTTATGTTTCCTCCATGCTTTGTCTTCTCTATCTAGACTGTAAACACTTTGGAGCGAAGAGTGTCTCTTACTCTGTGCATGCTCAAAGCTCAGCAGCACAATGGGGCCTCCATCTCACTTAGGGCCTCTAGATGCTAATGTGATACAAATAATAAAAAGAGATGTGTGTGTATATAAGTCAGAAGAACAATATGCATTGTTTATAAACTTCCTAGATGTTATAGAAGCAGTACCAGTTAGTGGATAGTGCACTGCACTGGGAATCAGGAGACCTGGGCTCAATTCTTGGCTCTGCCATTGGCTTATTGGGTGACCATGAGCAAGTCTTGTCACCTTTCTATGCATCAGTTTCCCCATCTGGAAAATGAGTGTGATTATTCTGATGTCCTTTGTAAAGTGTTTGAGATCTATGGATGACAATGCTGTATAAGAGCTAGGTATCATTATTTCTGAACACAGAGCTAAAGAGGTTTTCCCCTCTACTACAATTATTGAAATACAGAATAAAAGCAATTAGGGCTAGTTGAAAAATGGTATTTCTTGGGGGGAAAAGGGGACAAAAAACCCCAACAACAAAACTTTTTGAACAATGAACATTTTTTGTGTAGAGAATTTTCAACTTTTAAAAATTCTTTCTTTGAAATGAAAGAATCAAAGCAAATCAAAATGAATGTAACTGAAGCAAAGTATTCCTAGTTTTCTTCCTACCCTTCCCTTACCCGCCCCCCCCAGTACAAAGGAGGGGGAAGGAAAAAGGGAGATGGAGCGGGGAAGGAGCCAAAAATTAAAAAGGAAAATTGTCATTTCAATTAGAATTGAGTTGACTTTTTTTTTCATTTTGTTTCAGTGAAAAATTGACTTCAGTGAAAATACATTGATTATGAACATGTTTGTATAATTTGAAAAAGCCATTTTCCATTTTAAAAAAAAGTTTTTGATGAAAGAATTTTGACTACTTCTAAAAGCAAGCATCTATGCATAGGTTTACGCTGCGTTCTTCTTTCGGGGGCATATAAAGTACATACACAGATAGTTCCCCACCCCCAAATACAGGGGGGGAGGCAGTGGGGAAAGGCTGTCCCTCCTGCCAGTCCTCGTTCTGACACAGGTAGCTGCCCACCCTTTGCTTTTCACTGTCACATGTAGCTACGTGTACCCTACGTACTGTTGCCAGTGGTGTGTAGTATAGATGTAGCCTAATGATATGCCTAAAAATGGTGTAGCTGGGGCGGTGCAAGCATCAGCAGGGACTGGCTGCCCCGAGTACATATCTAGCCTCGCCGATGGAATCGTACATAGGGTGGCGATCCTCCCTGCTGCTCGCATGGCCATGGCTACACTCTATTTTTAGCATGCTAGCTCAATCAGAGGCAGGGAGGGATAGCTCAGTGGTTTGAGCATTGGCCTGCCAAACCCGGGGGTTGGGAGTTCAATCCTTGAGGGGGCCATTTAGGGATGTGGGGCAAAAATTGGGGATTGGCCCCGCTTTGAGCGGGGGGGGGGGGAACTAGATGACCTCCTGAGGTCCCTTCCAACCCGGATAGTCTATGATTCTGGCGTGGGTATGTTTCCTCAAGCTGGGAATTCCAGACCAATGTGAAGTGCAGATTTACCCTAAAGGTTTGTCTAGATTGGGAAAAGTGGTGAGATTTAATTGGGGCGAGCTAGTGTGTTAGCTAAACTTGATCACACGGTAAAATTTTTAAAAGCTCTTAAGTCCCATTTTCCAAAGAAATGTAGGGCGCATCGGCTCTTCAGTGCCTGCCTAGATGAACGCTTAGCTTGTGGCGTGTGGGGGTGTAAATCTACACCCTCAGTAGCATGCCACAGACTAACTGTCCATGTGGACCCTGCTGCCATGCACTGGAAGTTCTCTAGTGCCCTTTGAGCTATTCTGCTTTGCAGCTGGCGTTGGGCAACGTGCACTAAGGAACTGCTAATGCACAGCAGCAGGGTCTGCATGGGAAGCTGGTGCTAGGGCTGCCAACTGTCTAAACACACAAACCCAAACACCCTGGCCCTGCCCCTGCCCCACCCCCTCTCAAAGGCCCCACCCTGCTCACTCCATTTCCCTCCCGCCCCTGTCACTTGCTCTCCCCCACCTTCACTCACTCTCACCAGGCTGGGAAAGGGGGTTGGGGTGCTGGAGAGGGCTCTGGGCTGAGCCTGGGACAGGGGGTTGGGGGTGTGGGTTGTGAACTCTGGGAGGGAGCTTGGGTACAGGAGGGGGCTCAGAGCTGCAGCAGGAGGTTGGGGTGCAGGGCGGGGTTGGGTTACCGGCTCTGGGAGGGGGCTCAGGGCTGGGGCAGAAGGTGCAGGCTCCAACCGGGCAGTGCTTACCTTGGGCGGCTCCAGTTGGAGGTGCAGCAGGGCTAAGGCAGGCTCCCTGCTTGCCCTGGCCCTGCGCCATTCCCAGAAGCAGATGGCATGTCCCTGCAGCCCCTAGGGGGTCGGGGCAGAGGGCTCCGCGCTGCCCCTGCCTGAAGGCACACACCCCGCTCCCACAGCTCCCATTGGCCACAGTTCCCGGCCAATGGGAGCTGTGGAACTGGTGCTCAGGGTGGGGGCAGCGTGGGGAGACCACCTGCCCCCTCCCCAGGGGCCACAGGGACATGCCAGCCACTTCTGGGAGTGGAGTGGACTGGAGCCGAGCCAGGGCAGGCAGGGAGCCTACCTTAGCACCTCTGCACTGCTGGACTTTTAATGGCCTAAAATCTCCCGGATTAGCTTCAGTAGCTTCCGGGAGATAAAGCCTGATTCTGGAGACCCCCAGCCAAACCGGGAGGGTTGGCAACCCTAGCTGGTGCATAACAGGCTAGTGTGCTGTTGGTTTACATCCCAGCTTGCCATGCGCTAGACAAGCCTTAAATCCCATTGAACATGAATGGCATTTAGGCACTGCCTATACTGAAATACCTTTAAAAATCTGCCCCTTAGGAGCCTAGCTGCATCTTTAGCTGCCTAAATACCTTTGAAAATCTGGCCTAAGTCCTTTCTATCATGGGACTTATGGTTCTAAGTAGAGCTGGTCAGATCATATTTGCTGAAATATGCTGTTCCATCAAATCCAAAATGTTTTGGTATAGCCTGGTAGTTGGCACCCTAGCCTGGGATAAGGTGGAGGGAAATCCAGGTTCATGTCCTTGCTCTGCCTGATTTGGAATGATTTGGGGAGGACAAGCTCCTTTGATGCAGGCAGTAAAGGCCCTTGAACTTGGCTATCCCCGGCCAATGCCTACCACGGGGCTATAGAATGTGGGTGTTGCTCTCTAAACCAGCCTGAATCGAAAAGCTCAGAAATCCACATGGTGACACAACTGCATAGTCAGGGAAAGGTTTTGGTTTTTGTTCCCGTGAGGAATGAAAACCTATTTCAAAGCCTCGAAAGCTACCACGTACCAGCATTGTCCTCTTCCAAACAGCTCTGCTCCCCCGTCTCGCAGGCGCTCTTGGAGATGTCACCCCTTGCTCCCAGGTGAGACACATCTCTGTTTAGCTAGGCCAGCTGCAGTGTGATTTAGCTGGTTGTATGCTAGCCCTGCCTCTCCTGAGACCAGTTACCCTGCATCTAAGCAAGGAAACAGTTCAAGGTTGGCCCAGGTGTCTTGACTGTACCTCAGCCCCATTTCCTAATCTGGACATTTTTTATCTCCCATCTGATGCAGCAAGCAATCCAATCCATAGGAATAAAAATAGCGTATTGTGTTAAAGGTAGAGAGCAACTGCTTAATATAAAAAATCCATTTTCTGGATTTTTCTAAAGAAGTGGATGTGGTTTTGAGCTTTTGAATGCAATTTCCCTTAATCCAGTGGGAATTTAGTTTTTAATTTGATGCTATTTTTAGACACAAGGGGACGACGTCAAAGCAGAGGGATCCAAGTTGCTCTTAGTGGCGCCTTTTCTTGAGCTTTCTGCTGAAAGATCAGATCAGATCGTGTATAATTAATGTCACCATCTGGCATAATCACAGCCATGCAGGCATGCCAAGATGTAAAAAGTGCACTGCGAAGGCAGGATATTGGATCCCGTCAATATAAACAATCTTACTTCTGTGTTTGAAAGTTCACAGTTGGGGAGTTCAAATCAACCTCTGAAGTTAGCTCCAGATTAAACTCCTCCATTTTTAATTAGTTCCTTCATGGAGGACCTCATGTCAAGGACAAGTAACACTAAACCTATTTAAATATACATAATAATTGTCCTCCTACTTCGGTCATTGTCATTGGGGTAAAACATTAACATCCTTTTATGGGTTTAAGCATTTGCTTGGTTTAGTTTTTTTCCTCAGGCTAACAACTTTAAAGGCTAATGAGTTAAGAATTGCCCAGGGTGTTAATGGGACTGCTAAGTTTCTTTAATGATTGGTATAGTTCCTAAAGGGAAGAAACAAAACTGAAGGAGGCTCCCTGGAGGAGAGGGATAAGGACACAAAGGGTTGAGTGGGGGACTTGGTGAAAAGGACTGTTGCTTTCACACAGTTAGGTGTTTAAAGGAAGACAAACCCTGGATCCAGCTGACTAATTTTGGCTAATTGCAACCTGCGTGGGTCAAGGCCTGGAGGCCTCACTGCTGTTAGGTCAGGGCAGCATCCATCACAGTGCTCTTCTGTAAACAGGGGCCTGGCCGCAGCTGGGACAATGGAGACACAATGGAAGGTTGAGCTGGCTTGACAAAAAACATTCTTCACAAGAGATTCTATCATGCCCATTTGTCCTGGTTTCCCTTTCTGATTGGTGGAGAGGCCAGTCAAGAAACTGCCTAGATAGATTGAAATCTAATAAGGCCCTATTTCTCTTCTGACTGCAGGTCCAATTCATCATTGTGGAGCCTTATTTTTTTCCACTACATACTAAGATTGATTAGCGGCTGATCAACCAACACCCATACCCTACTGGAAATTCCAGTTGAAAATTTTCAGCTGGTGTTAGTTGATAAATAGGTTTTTATATGCAATAGTGAGGTCGGTTGTTGCTCTGGGCAGCTAGTTCATCTGTGGAAAGCAGTAGAGACCAGTTGAATTATTCTAATTGTCTTTTCAAATTTCCATTAAAAAAAAAAAAGGAGGGAGGGTATTTTTATGGCAACGTTTTTACTCCTGCAAAAGATAAAATCTGCTTTTGTTTTTAATGTTGGCTTCTATCGTTGCTGCCAACAGCAAAACGGCACGTCTCAGTGGAAGATGGTTTCCACTAACTGACCATCAGCGTATCATGAAATACTTGAACAAGTGTAAAAAGAAAAGGAGGACTTGTGGCAAGTGTAGTTAACATTTACTTCGAGTCAAAGCAGAGCTTTAATAGCATCTATGCTCATTTAACTTTTCACTCCAAAAGCCGTTCATCACACTGAACCCTTGGTCCACTGGATTATTTGTTCAGCCGTACATTTTAAACAACCGTTGTGTAGTTAATTAAAACAACTGATTAATTAAATGAAAAAGTGGGACATTGCAAGTGTCCCCAAAATAGTTCAGATGAAAAGCTAGGACTGTCTCAGCAAAACTAAGAATGACTGTGACTTTAGAGATACTGCACTTGAAAATATTCATGTGTGTTTGTTTTTGTTTTTGCTTTTGCTTTTGTTCTTTTTTTAAAGGCCAGAAGTGACTATTATGAACACCTCACCTGAAACTGCTTAGCTCAGGCCATGGAATGTAACCTCTGCATCAAACGTTTGGTTTGGTTTGTTTGCACTATGGCACACCTTTTTACCAAGATGCCCAGTTTTCATTCTTCAGAGCATCCCCCAAAAGTTGAACTCCCACACTGGCAATTTGCTGGTCCTATCCAATGGAAAGTTGAAGTGCGGGGGGGGAGAAGTCACAGAGCCTCTTGAAAACTAAACACAAGACCAAAGTGGCCCTAAAAGAATTTTGGCAGAAGATGGAAAAACCCTTTCAGATGGATGTTAAAGCCGTTGTTTCCCTATTCAGTGCTCCGCTTCTGCTAAGTATGTTGCCCTTTGGCATTCACTGAAACCAGCAAATCAAGGAAATGACACTGTGGCATTTATTAACCTCTAGCATGGATGTTAAACGGAAGAGATTTCACTGAGAGCGGGCCATAGGTACACTGTGGGAAATAGCTCATTACAGCTTACCTGGATGTAAACTGCAATAAAACAGGCTTATTATGAAAATAATACCAGGCAGCAATGTAGTTGTGATTACACATACCTTCGTGCGTAGATTATAGCCATTTTATGGTTGTTAAAATGTTGTATTGTTCTGGAAAATTAGCTCTGCTTTATTCAAAGTTTCCCTCTCAGCCACCTACCTTTCTTGGTGTCAGAAGTAAGTTTTCAGATAAGCAGAGAGCCCTCCCCTGGTTCTGCCAGGGGAACACGATTGCTTTGGTGCCTGATGAACCATGTGTATCTGTAAGACAGTGGGGGTCTTCAACCTATCGTCTGTGGACTGTTGCGGGTCTGCAGGCGAAGATTTCCAAGTGTCTGCACCTGCATTTGAAATGTTTTAGAAGTCTGCAAATGAAAAAAGGTTGAAAACCACAGCTGTAAGAGAGAGGACCTCTCCTTGATTTTGGCTTTGCCAAGCACCGGAGAGCAATTAGGAATTGGATGTTTTTCTGATGTGGTGTTCTCAGTCAGGATCAAAGCAACAACTGATTCAAGCCAAGGGGGCGCCCCTCCTTACTGTTTGAAAATGAAGTTAATTTTACATAGCTTTAGCAGTTGAATCTGATGCCCTCATGAAAATGAGGGCAGAATAGAGCTGGTTTGAGCAAGGACCCAGGTGTTGTGCAAGCTCTTCCTCATGCACTTCAGACCTGGCTTTCACTTTCACCTCCCTGACTTTTCACTCCTGGGCGGCTCTGCAAGACAGATAACTAGTCAAGCTGACCTGCATGTGGTGTGGCTTTGGGACGTACGTGGAGAGAGAGGAACAAGAATGAGAGGCCACCAAGCTCATTTTCAGTTGTGACTTGAGCCAGGATTTGAGCCTCAGTGGTCTGAGGTCAAAGGCTGGAACACGAACTCCCCGCATTGCCAGATGCCCTAATGAAAGCTCTTAGGATCTGTAGCAAGAGTTAAGTCTTTTCTCTAAGCAGGGTGGGGACATGCCCCTTTCTGTGGAAGAGCTCTTGGGGAGAGGTTCTGGTTGGAGGAAAACTCACATGGACTTTCCTCTTAATTCTTCCAAAGCAAAAAGATCCCAGTAAAGTCAGTTTTTCCAGGGATCCTGCATGGACAGCCCATGCTCTGGAACTTCCCCCCCACTTTTTTTTAGTGTGGGGAGAAGATTCCCTAATTCATTAGGATACTGAAGCAGTATTACTTATTGCATGGATTCCCTAGGCAGTGTTAATGCATTTGTCCTTCTGGCCCTCCCCTGCCCTACCTCCATGCTGCTCCTTTGGCTACGGAAGATCTTTCTCTGGGCAGCTCAAAGGGAATAATCAGGCCCATTGTAATTAAAGCAGTTACAGTAATTCCACAGCCCCATAAGGAGAGGAGGGTTAAAATATTTGGTGTTGCACATGAGGAGAAAAATTGAGATCTCATCTGCTCTGCACTCAAGTAACTTCCATTGATTTTTAAGGCTATTCTCATGATAAAATCCAAACGCCATGAGAAATCCAGATTCTAGGGGATTTCTAGAAGTGACAGATAAGGCCTCTGAAGGTCCAGAGGTTTCAATACACCCCTAAAAGAGTGGATGGTTTGAATTCTTGAGTTTGCAAAATTTGACTAGTAATCGTGTTAAAATAGCCTTTCTAATGGTACTCTTCACAAGCGGCAAGTACAGAACCACATGAAAATGAAAAGTAATTGGGGTGCAGGGCTGAGCTGCCCAAATTTACTGGGGGGAGGAGGGTTCATTTGAAGTTTGTTGTTCCTCTGCCATGTGTCTCTTCCCTCCCCCCGCCACAAAAAAAAATTGATTTTCTCATCCCTGATTTCAAGACCAGCTCTAGACCAAAGAGGTTTTACTAATCTGCAGAATTCTCATTCAACTCTTTTGAAGTTTGCTTATAAGTAGTCGATTAAATGTACCTTAGTGGGATTCAGAAGCCATTTCATACCTCTGTATCCAGTCACTCAAACAGGAAAAAGAAAAAGTACACAGAGTCCAATCAGGACACTGATGTATGTCTGCATTAGGAATGGGGGAACCATTTTTAGATGAAACTTGAACCAAACAAAGTCTCTTGAGGTTTAAGAAACTTCAGTTTACTGTTTCAATAAAAGATTGTTGTTCATATGCACGCACCTTTTTACTTACTCTTTTTGGGGAGCTCAGAAGTTCCAAAATTTAATAAGAAAACCTCTTCCAGCCCAGACTTTTTCACGCATGGCTCTACCCTGGGTCCTGCAGCAAAACCATCTTCATTTAAACAGCCTTTGTGGTGTATGGAGAAACATAACAGGTTTGGGTTTCCGATTTGAGTTTGGGGCAAAAGCTTTGGGGAGAGAGTGGATTCTCGTTTAATCCAAACCAAGTTCCTCACACTGCAACACATAGAGGGCAAATAGATCATTTGTTTTGTTTTCCTTCACATAAAGAACTGAGAAATTCTGCCAGAAGGGAAAGGACAGATGTAATAATGGTCTTGTCAAGTGGTTTATATATTTGGAAACAGTTTTATATTGGATCAGACCTTTAATTTGCCAATATGTAATCATGCTGCACATTTGGAAAAATTCACTTTTGTATTACATCAGCTTTTGTAATTTTGTAATCCCTGTTCTGCTTGGGGAGTTGGGGGTGTTGGTGGGGTGTAGCATTACTTTGTTCTTCAGAGCCCAACTCCTTATTTTACAGCCAGCAAACCCCAGTTTTAAACGTTTTCTGGCTCTGTAAGAGAGGAAGAGGAGAACAAAATAAAACAGACCCTGAAGGCTCAGCCTCTGTCTGTAGAGCAGCACATTTATCTCTGCTTGCTAAAAGTAGTAGTATTTCAAAAGACTTTTAAGCATGAAGCGATTAATCAAACAGGAACAAGAGGGTGTTGCAAAGAGTCTGGCAAAACACAACTGCAAAATGATGCTTTCTGCTCGATTGAAACGCAAATATTCCAAACGCTGCCTGGCATTATTTGTTTCTGGGACTCCTTGTTGTATGCCTATTACCTTCCTTCTATGATCTTTGGTTAGGTAGCATGCGTTTCTGCCTGGGCAAGGGTGCAACAGAATTAAATTGAGATGGTGGAGAAGGAATGAAAGACACCGTGGCTCAATTTACAAACTATTTGCCTCCTGATCGTTAGGGAATTTTTTTAATCTCTCTCTCTCTTTTTATTTTTAAATCCAGTCTGCTGATACCAAAGCAGTGAAATCTTTTTCAGATGTGACAGCTGTAAAGAGTACGGAATCAAAATGATTTCATTTTGTTGATAAAATTAAAATAAAGCCCCGGTGGTTCTTATCTCTTGTTACAAAACACACTAAATTCAATTACCCCTGTTCACACAGTCCTTGAACACCATCTCTGCAGTCACGGGGAATGGCTCAGTGCCTGATGGGAGAGATGTTACCAGTTGGGCTAGAGCTGCTGGCTCTGGAACATTGGTTTTGTTTTCACCCTGCAGCTTGGGGGAGGCTCCTTGAGGAGGCTGAGATATGCTAGCATAGCTGCAGGCTTCACATGGAGCTCATTCTTTGGGCTATAAAATAGGCAGGGGTTCTGATGACGTGACACAAAGGTGGGTGGAGAAAGACATATTCCTCCCGGCTGAAACGAACTCTCAGTGCTCAGGCAGGAAACGTAAGGCCAAGGTTTCGAGCTCAGAGCGCTAATGGGCCAGATGAGCTGTTTGGAGGAACAGCAGAGACCATCACACAGTTGGCAAGAACAATGAATAGCCGTGAACCTTGGCAGGAGGATTATATAGGATAGCAATGAGCCGGGGCAGGACGGGGGTGGGGAGCCTATCGTTATGCCATGTTCTGTTTCCTCAGCAACTGACTTCTCAAAACATGACATTTGCTGCTACATTCAGCCCTTAGATCCTTAATGACACTTTGCACTCTTACCGGATTGCACCCAATGTACAAACATTCATTATTCCTACTATTTACTGACCAAGAATGAGGGCGAACTCCTGACATTCTACCTCAGGTTTTTAATCACTCCTGATTGAGGCTAAGCTACTTCAGGATCTCTCCATCTCTCTCTCACACACATCTGTCTATCCCCATTATACAAGGCACTGGGTGTGCACGTAGGCTGTGATCTGGTTGCCCAATTCCCAGCTCAGTTTGAAATTCCCACTCATAGTGAGATCCAGGCCTTGTCCCCCATGAGCTTGTGAATTCATCCTGGGAGGGAGGGGGGGGTATTATCTCCATGAAGGCAAGTGACGTGCCCTATGTCTCACAGTAAGGGCCACCATCAAACATGGTGCAACAGGGTGTAACCCCTTTGAAGTCCGTGGAGCTGCGCCTGATTACACTGACGCTAAATTAGCCCGAAGTTCTGGTATTCAGCTTTCTACCTTTGTACTTGAAGCATAGAACCAGCTTTTCTTTCCTATGCTTGAAATTCCAGGGCATGTATATCTGAGGGTAGAGCTTGGCCCATGTGAGCTTTCAGTTCTTTTTTTAAGAGAAGGGCCAAAACTGATATCGCTTTGGGGATTTACTGCTACCAAGAGTGATTTGTTTTCTCAAAGGCAATATTAATCACTAAGTACTTTGAATGAAATCCTGACCCTACTGAAGTCCATGGTAACAGTCAGTTTGACTTTTATGGAGGCAAGATTTTAAATATCCTCTCAATGGTAGAATTTAGGCCTCTCCTCAATAGATAAAGTGTGGATAAGCATCTAAACATTTGCGATTTTGTAAGCTTGTCACGTAAGGTCCATCGATAGCTAGCTTTAAGGTAAGTGTTCTAATCCTGCTCATGCTTGGTGACTCACCTGGTATCTCCCCTCTTAAACATCATAAAAACTCGACAGTTCAGCATGATTGGAAAACTGGTTAAGCAAACCTCCAAACTGGATTGGACTGGGATGTTTTTGATCAGGATTGAATTGTATGAAGGAGGACTGGTAATCAGGTGATTTACCAGAACTCTAGTTCTCTAAACTCTAGAGTTTACCAGAACTCTAAAGTAAACTGGGTTGTATTCCCAGTTCTGCTACAGGTTTTCTGTAGGATCTTAGACACATCATCTACCAACTCTGTGTCTCCGTCTCCACATGTGAAAAATTGGGGTGAGAATTGAGGTGATTAATTGTTTAATATTTGCAAACCTTTTTGAAATCTTTGTGTGTAAAATGCTACGTAAGTGTTGGCAGAGTGCTGTGCCTTTCAGGGTTGGGATAGCTGGGATGTAAGACATTAGTACTGAGGTGTATTGGCAGAGCTCCATGGAGGGCAGGAAATGGAACAATAAAGGAATGCCGTAGCTCAGGATTGAGGTACATTAGCAGAGCTGTGTGAGGTCCTGAATTGGAATAGTAGGAGAGGATTAATGTGCAGTGATAGGACTGTGCTGCGGGTACACAACTGCAATAGCAGGGGATGTTGCAAGTCCAGACTGAAGTCCGTATTGAAAGCTTGCATAGTACCTTGGCAGTATTTTGCCTTGTTCTTGCCACTACTATTAATCACTCACTGCACTGAATGTACTCCAGCATTGGGTTTTTAAAGAGAGTTCCAGTTAAAAATGAAATGAGGTGACTTTAACAAAGTTGAGTCTTGTCTTGCCTTGTTGGATGACAGTCTATGTCCATAGTCTCACTTTCATATAGATGCTGAGTCTTTCCAGACAGAACAGAGTGGAATAATGACAGAACATGCCCCTTTAACCTACTCTGCATGAGTGTGTAAAATAATACCCCAGACAGATACCCTGAAGGCCTTTATAATTTATTCATTCAACAATTTCTTTTGGTGTACTTAATGTTGTATTTCCCTGGCCAAGGCTGGCATGCGAAGCGTGAGAAATCCTTATGGACAGATGGCTTTGCCTTTTTGAAAACAAACTCAAGTTATCTGCTGAGTGGTTTTAATGAGCTGACTTCTTCTGCAGAGTGCTTCGTGGGTTTAAGGGAATTCGCTGGCTATCTAGCTAAATGTTTAGACACCCATTAGCTAGGAAATTAAAAAGGGCTAACTCCTGGCATTCTAACTCAGTTTTTAATCACTCCTGACTTAGGCTAAGCAACTTCAGGATCTCTCTATCTCTCTCTCACACACATCTGTCTGTCCCCATACAGTTCTATGCATCTGTCGGATATTAGAGAGACATGTAACACTATATGTCTAGCTGTTAATATTTCTAAGGTATGTAAATAAGAAAACACAGTAATGGATTTTTTTTCTGTTTGATTTCAATGATGGTTTTGCTTGAAGAAGGCTTTTAGGGTTTGACCCAAAGAAAGTAAAATGAAAGCTACAGTGTGCAGACAAGAAAGATGAAGATATGGTTCAATGTTGGTTGTTTTTTGGGGGGGTAGATAATAAATTCCTCTTTTATTTTAAATACCCTTCTCGTGTGATGTTCCCATCAACTCCAGAATTCCTATTTCATCATATTTCAACAAAGGAAACACAGTATGCATCCGATGAAGTGAGCTGTAGCTCACGAAAGCTTATGCTCAAATAAATTGGTTAGTCTCTAAGGTGCCACAAGTACTCCTTTTCTTAAACGAAACATAGTAACTTTTAACAGAGGTACCCCTAAACTTGGCTTGTGGACGTTCAAATAAAAAAATGATCTCAGTCCTGGAGCAAGAACTCTAAAGTAAATGATAATCTCAGTCTGTTTTTATGTGCAAACTAAATGCTTGGAACTTCAGCCTTTCATCTGTCTCAGATGGGGCTGTTTTTTACGACTTGGTTCAGTGCGGCCAGTAAATTGATTCAGATATATTGGGAAATTCCTCAAACACCATGAGACTTAACACCATTGTTTCCATCAAACCCGTGGAGTTTTTGTTGATGTTTTAGAGGTTTGAGATTGCAGAGCAGGAGAATAGAATGTTTCACTAATTTATTCTAGGGACCTAATCTGGGAGGTTATCGCCATGGACCAAAGTGGTGTTATTTTTCTTGTAGACTAAGTGCAATGCAACACACAAAGTCCCAATAGCTATTCTGTAATGGTCAACCCACACTATCCTGATGCTGATTTAGAGTGATACACCTGAAGCAAAGTACGTGTGTGTGTCTGTCGGCCTCACTGAGTCAGTGTATTCTAACTGGGCCTATACGCGACTCAAGGAGAGTGGGCTTTCTGGGAATCAGAAGGCCTGGGTTCTATTTCTGGCTCTACCACTGACCAGCTGTGTGATGGGGGGGACAAGCCACTTTTGCTCTCTGTGCCTCTGTTTTCCCTCTCATCATTTGTTTGTCTTGTCTATTTGGACTTTACCCTATTTGGTGCAAGGACTGTCTCTTACTGTGTGTTTGTACAGTGCCTGGCACAACAGGGCTCCTATCTCAGCCGGGACCATCAAATTCAATACATGTGAGATAAGTAGAAGTCATGGGGAACTTCTATGGGAAGTCAAGAGCAGTTTATAAAATAAAAATCTCAGATATGAATCACTCCTAACATCTCAGGTGATTACAGCTGAGATCAGCATCAGCATCTAACTTCCTTTTCACTGTCGATGTTGGCACTTTCCTCAGCTTGGACCAGGAAACTAGCCCTGTACGTTTCTTGTTCTGTTTCTCTGCAGAAGAGGGCAGCTCTTGAGTTCCCAGTGCCACATGATGGGGAATTCAGGTTTCAGAGTAGCAGCCGTGTTAGTCTGTATTCACAAAAAGAAAAGGAGGACTTGTGGCACCTTAGAGACTAACCAATTTATTTGAGCATAAGCATTCATGAGCGACAGCTCACTTCATCGGATGGATGCAGTGGAAAATACAGTGGGGAGATTTATATACACAGAGAACATGAAACAATGGGTGTTACCATACACACTGTAACAAGAGTGATCACTTAAGGTGAGCTATTACCAGCAGGAGAGTGGGGGGAAAAAACCTTTTGTAGTGATAATCAAGGTGGGCCATTTCCAGCAGTTGACAAGAACGTGTGAGGAACGGTCGGTGGGGGGGGGGGGGGGGATGGGGGAATAAACATGGGGAATGTGTCAGATAGAGCTGCGTGTAGACAAGGAGCTAGGGGGGTGTACACACGCTCTGGCTAGTTCTCACCAAGCGAGGGGTGAGTATAAATAGCAGTATAGTGGCAGTGGCCTTGTTAGGGGCAGCAGAGACATAGCTGAACTATGCTGAGTACAAACCCGCTTGAAACTGGTGGGCATGTCCTCGGCACTGCTCAGCCATGCCTCCGCTGCTGGTAGCCATGCTGTGATGGCAACGTTGTGGTATGTGCACGCCAGCAGGGGAAATCACACCCCGAGCTTACAGTGTAGAGGTAGCTGAGGACTGGAGGAAAGTGTCAGGGCAGGAAGGAAGGGAGAAAGGGGTGTAGCCTAAATCAAAGGGCCGTGGCAGAGTGAGATATAGCAATCTGTGTTGGCGACAGATGAAGGAGCAGCGTCTAACGTTGGCATCAATATAAAGTTCCTCCAGGCTGTGGCAATTCAAGCACAGACAATACCACACACCGACCCACGTTCCGAGGGTCCACTGTGAACACTAGCACACGCCTCCGCCCAAGACATGGGGGCTGCATCTGCACTAGAATTTGTATGGAAAATATCCCACCTTTGCTACCACTGTGGCTGCTTCCCTGGGACTAGCAGCGGTGGCGGTTCTGGGACAGACCGCCTCTGGCATTTAAACCGGTGAGGCATCTGGCCTTGCTCAGGGCAGATCAGCACAGCCAAGTGGTTACAATGCAGGTGGCCACCAGAGGCCTGCCCATGCTAGCTCTTCCACCATTGCTAACACTGGTGGAGCTGAACCAGTAAGAGCAGTGATGGGAAATTTTAAGACGAAACTTTTAGTGCAGACAAAGCCAGGGTGTTGGGGGGCTAGTCAGCCCCCCAGAGTGGAAAGGAGCAGTGCAGAGGAATACGAGGGCCTCACAGATTGTGGCTGTGTAATGCCCTTGCCCCTTTGAGGGGGCTAGTTGGGCAGCCTAAGGTAGAGTCCGAGGTCTGGCTCTCACGTCAACATAGCTTCCTGTCCAGTGGCTTTGCAGGCAATTGAGACATGATCTTATGACAAATAGAGAAGCCACCTTGAGCTGCCTGGAACAGCTGCAGAGCATAACAGCTGGCTGAGCTCAGAAAAACAGGGCGAAAGAGTTGTGCCCCCTCCCACCTTGTTGCTGGAACAAGCAACTTGCCAGGTGCTCTCATGAGGTATATGTAGAATAAGAGGCCTGAGGTAAGGCCCAGGTTAGACCTCAAGGTCGCTGACCAGAAAAACTGTGATGCTGGCAAATAATAATACTAATTAATTAATACCAAGTTTTTATATAGCACTTTTCATCAGTAGATCTCAAAGCACTTTAGAAAGGAGGTCCGTATCATCACAGCCATTTTACAGATGGGGAAACGGGAGGCAAAGAGAGGTGAAGTGACTTGCTCAAGGTTACCCAGCAGAAGTGGCATTGCTAGCACAAGCCACTAGGTGGGATGCAATGTAATCATAAGTGAGCATAGGGTAATCAGCAAAACATACTCCATGCAGTGGCCCTGCTGCACTGGAACCGAAGCAAGATGAATGAGCATGAGCACTGGTTGTAATCATAGAATATCAGGGTTGGAAGGGACCTCAGGAGGTCATCTAGTCCAACCCCCTGCTCAAAGCAGGACCAACCCACAACTAAATCATCCCAGCCAGGGCTTTGTCAAGCCTGACCTTAAAAACTTCTAAAGAAGGAGATTCTACCACCTCCCTAGGTAACGCATTCCAGTGTTTCACCACCCTCCTAGTGAAAAAGTTTTTCCTAATATCCAACCTAAACCTCCCCCACTGCAACTTGAGACCATTACTCCTTGTCCTGTCCTCTTCTACCACTGAGAATAGTCTAGAACCATCCTCTCTGGAACCACCTCTCAGGTAGTTGAAAGCAGCTATCAAATCCCCCCCTCATTCTTCTCTTCTGCAGACTAAACAATCCCAGTTCCCTCAGCCTCTCCTCATAAGTCATGTGTTCTAGACCCCTAATCATTTTTGTTGCCCTTTGCTGGACTCTCTCCAATTTATCCACATCCTTCTTGTAGTGTGGGGCCCAAAACTGGACACAGTACTCCAGATGAGGCCTCACCAATGTCGAATAGAGGGGAACGATCACGTCCCTCGATCTGCTCGCTATGCCCCTACTTATACATCCCAAAATGCCATTGGCTTTCTTGGCAAAAAGGGCACACTGCTGACTCGTATCCAGCTTCTCATCCACTGTAACCCCTAGGTTCTTTTCCGCAGAACTGCTGCCTAGCCATTTGGTCCCTAGTCTGTAGCTGTGCATTGGGTTCTTCCGTCCTAAGTGCAGGACCCTGCACTTATCCTTACTGAACCTCATCAGATTTCTTTTGGCCCAATCCTCCAATTTGTCTAGGTCCCTCTGTATCCTATCCCTGTCCTCCAGCGTATCTACCACTCCTCCCAGTTTAGTATCATCTGCAAATTTGCTGAGAGTGCAATCCACACCATCCTCCAGATCATTTATGACGATATTGAACAAAACCGGCCCCAGGACCGACCCCTGGGGCACTCCACTTGACACCGGCTGCCAACTAGACATGGAGCCATTGATCGCTACCTGTTGAGCCCGACAATCTAGCCAACTTTCTACCCACCTTATAGTGCATTCATCCAGCCCATATTTCTTTAACTTGCTGACAAGAATACTGTGGGAGACCGTGTCAAAAGCTTTGCTAAAGTCAAGAAACAATACATCCATTGCTTTCCCTTCATCCACAGAAACAATAATCTCATCATAGAAGGTGATTAGATCGGTCAGGCATGACCTTCCCTTGGTGAATCCATGCTGAATGTTCCTGATCACTTTCCTCTCATGTAAGTGCTTCAGGATTGATTCCTTGAGGACCTGCTCCATGATTTTTCCAGGGACTGAGGTGAGGCTGACTGGCCTGTAGTTCCCAGGATCCTCCTTCTTCCCTTTTTTAAAGATTGGCACTACATTAGCCTTTTTCCAGCCATCTGGGACTTCCCCCGTTCGCCACGAGTTTTCAAAGATAATGGCCAATGGCTCTGCAATCACAGCCGCCAATTCCTTTAGCACTCTTGGATGCAACTCGTCCGGCCCCATGGACTTGTGCACGTCCAGCTTTTCTAAATAGTCCCTAACCACCTCTTTCTCCACAGAGGGCTGGCCATCTACTCCCCACGTTGTGATGCCCAGCGCAGCAGTCTGGGAGCTGTCCTTGTTAGTGAAGACAGAGGCAAAAAAAGCATTGAGCACATTAGCTTTTTCCACATCCTCTGTCACTAGGTTGCCTCCCTCATTCAGTAAGGGGCCCACACTTTCCTTGGCTTTCTTCTTGTTGCCAACATACCTGAAGAAACCCTTCTTGTTACTCTTGACATCTCTTGCTAGCTGCAGCTCCAGGTGCGATTTGGCCCTCCTAATTTCATTCCTACATGCCCGAGCAATATTTTTATACTCTTCCCTGGTCCATATGTCCAACCTTCCACTTCTTGTAAGCTTCTTTTTTATGTTTAAGATCCGCTAGGATTTCACCGTTAAGCCAAGCTGGTCGCCTGCCATATTTACTATTCTTTCAACTCATTGGGATGGTTTGTCCCTGTAACCTCAACAGGGATTCCTTGAAATACAGCCAGCTCTGCTGGACTCCTTTCCCCTTCATGTTAGTCCCCCGGGGATCCTACCCATCCATTCCCTAAGGGAGTCGAAGTCTGCTTTCCTGAAGTCCAGGGTCCGTATCCTGCTGCTTACCTTTCTTCCCTGTGTCAGGATCCTGAACTCAACCAACTCATGGTCACTGCATCCCAGATTCCCATCCACTTTTGCTTCCCCCACTAATTCTACCCGGTTTGTGAGCAGCAGGTCAAGAAAAGCTCCCCCCCTAGTTGGCTCGTCTAGCACTTGCACCAGGAAATTGTCCCCCTACGCTTTCCAAAAACTTCCTGGATTGTCTATGCACCGCTGTATTGCTCTCCCAGCAGATATCGGGAAAATTAGTCACCCATGAGAACCAGGGCGTGCGATCTAGTAGCTTCTGCGAGTTGCCGAAAGAAAGCCTCATCCCCCTGGTCCAGTGGTCTATAGCAGACTCCCACCACTACATCACTCTTGTTGCTCACACTTCTAAACTTAATCCAGAGACACTCAGGTTTTTCTGCAGTTTCGTACCGGAGCTCTGAGCAGTCATACTGCTCCCTTACATACAGTGCTACTCCCCCACCTTTTCTGCCCTGCCTGTCCTTCCTGAACAGTTTATATCCATCCATGACAGTACTCCAGTCATGTGAGTTATCCCACCAAGTCTCTGTTACTCTAATCACGTCATAATTCCTTGACGTCACCAGGACCTCCAGTTCTCCCTGCTTGTTTCCAAGGCTTTGTGCATTCGTATATAAGCACTTGAGAGAACCTGCTGATCGCCCCTCATTCCCAGTATGAGGCAGGCATAATCAGACATTCAACAGGGTGACGCATACACAGCGTATACAGCCTTGATTTTCAGAGGACCTTTGTGCCTATAGCTCCTGTTGACTCCAATTGGAACTGACGGTGCTCAGCACATCTGAAAATCAGGCCCGTGGTCAATCCAGTTAGATCTGCAGTTCCAGAGACTCTCAGATTCTAAGGCCCAAAGCCACTGTTAGATCATCTTGCCTGACCTCCCAGATAACACAAACCAGAGAATTTCACCCAGTTACCCCCATTTTGAGCCCTCTGTGGCACGTTCCCCCTGAAACGCTGCCAGGAAAGGAGCAGGAGGAGGATTGCTGATGGGGAAAGGAGAGAGGAGGCACAGAGGGAAGAAAAAACAAACTGGGATCCTGCCTCTTGTATAAATCAGAACTAAAAAAAAAAAAAAAAAAATACAGCTTAAAACCGCTTTCTGCTCTTTATGGGGATGTCTGCAGTTATTCAGTAACCTGTGTGTTCACAATAGCACTTTTGTTCCTAATAGGTGCTGAAATGTTACAACCTAATGTGTAACTGCATAGTTTACTCATGTAACAGCATCGAGGTTATTGTGTAAGTCCATATAACTACATGAAATAGCTGCATCTTAATGATACCGCAGACCAAAGCACAGGAAAGAAGAGATGCATATGCCCACCTGAGCATGAAAGCTTTGGCTCATCTGAGCTCAGTCAGAACAAAGCCTAAATTGTTCCCTGCGTTTGTGAATGTGAGGTGGGTTCGGGGCATAGAAAATATTCTCTACGCAGTGCTGTAGTGTAGTAGAACAGCACAAAAAAAGCCTGCGATCTGAAGCCTCATAAAACTAGCCCTAGTCCTATCTGCACATTAACACTAATGGGAATGGTCACTTGTAATCTAGGTGAAATAATTCTCATAAACATGTATCAGTTTGTAGGTAGCGATGGGGGTTGAAAATGATTTGTTCCACCTGGATCCAGTTTGCTTCATTGTTAAGTGAGTAGGAGATCTGAAGATACACCGTCCTCACCTGTATCTAAAGAAACCTGGTGTACAACCACTGTTAAGTGGGGACATAAGGGTGGACTCATTGGAACAGACCAATGGTCTAACTCATTAGCTATGCTCCCACAATTTTTAACTGATGCTGGATTTCACTTAGTGTTGTGACTCTAAACGCTAGTGAATGACTGTTTCTAATCCCAGCTGGTGATCACTTTATGCCCTGAAGTAAGAGGACTGATAGCCCTTATGATTTTAGTTCTAGCTAATGAAACTGCAGATGCCACAGTTATTCATCTAAATGTGCAATTCTTTTTAGAATTATGCTACATTATTTGCTTCTGTCATATAGCATAGAAGGGAGTTTCACAGGTGAAATACTTGCACCAAAAAGTATTTCCCTTCTTCCATTTCATTTGTCCTGAATTTTAATTTCACTGAGTGCTCTGGGTTTATGCAGTGGCAGGTGGACTATTGCATTTCTCAGGGATGTTGCCAGGTTCATGTCTCTGGAGGAGACAATCATTTTCATTAGCAGTGGACTCAGTTCTTCATTGGTCTTTACCAGCAGGGGGGCTGGGGAACGGGGGTGGAGAGGAATGTTGCATGGACATGATTCCCAGGTGATGGTTCAAATATTTCTCATGGTTTCTAGATCTTCATCATGTAACTTGGGATCAAACTCTGTGGGGGATGATGGTGCTGTGGTGTGCTGTGGTCCACTGTCAAGTGGATCTGGGAGAGTTTATCCTGAATGTGATTGATCTTGCTCTACAAAGGAGGGTTAGTCATGGGTGTGATGTTTGAATTATATATTCTCCATAATATATTAATGTCCTTTTCACTTGGATGCAGATGCACTGAAGTCTGTGGGACTCTGGGTGGCCCTGAGGGTCCATATGCGTTGATCTGTGTGCAAGCTCAGGTCCCAAAAGCTGAGCCTGCAGTGGTGCAGTAGCTCAGATCGTTCAGATAAGGATCCACAGCAATTTTCCCACTCTTAAGACGCTGTCTACAAATACAAATGGTGTTTTTCTCTCATCCACTTGTTCCACTGTCGTCTGACCTGGTTAATAGAGCTCTGCAAATAACTGGGTTTTTTTTCCAGTTCACTGGCTGAACTGCGGAAAAAAATAGTTTCAGGTTGCCCCAAAATGAATTTTTTAATTTTTTTGATTTTTTGCAGGGTGGAGGGAACTGAAACAAAGCCTTTCATTTTGTTCACAAGCTCTTAAAACCTTTTAAAAAATAGAATGGAAGTAAAAATTCAAAATGAAAAGTCATTTCAAATTGAAACCCCCCCCCCACATTTCATTTTAAAAATGTGAAAACAAAACATTTGATTTTTTTCAGAGTTTTTGACCCAAGCAATTTGTTGAATTCAACACACATTCAGGAAATGTTTGTCAACCCAAATCTGCATTTTTTCATTGGGGAAAAAAAAAGTTTTGTCTGTAAAATTTCACCCAGCCCAGCTGGTTACAACATGCTTGAGTTGAGACAAAGCGTCTGTGTGACAAACATGTGTGTATTGGTGCATTTCAGAGAAAAATCTAAGCAGCTCTACCATGCAGTACATGCAGTAGCAAACAGTGTGTCAGGAGGACATGCACACCAAAAGGAACCAGCAGCACTTGGGAGCAATGAATTCTGGGAGGTCCTACTGCATAGAGACCTGTGAGGAAGGAGGAATGGCTGAACGGGCACACTTTGGAGGCCAGGTCCACCCTGCAAAATGACAATGTTATGAATGAGTACAGAAAGACAATCATTGGCCGTTGGGAAGGGTGACACACAATTAGTTTCCATGGCTACTAACGGAGCATTAACTGTGCTGTGGATGGACACACAATATGTTTAGACACAGCCAAACCACTAGCCAGTTACAAACTAGGTTCAACGTTGCAGTATAGTTGAACTCACGGACCAGGCTGTTCTCTAAGCAGGCGTCTTTATTTGCACATCTTCAATTTGAACGGAGATGCGGCTCACTACAGAAGTATTACTGAAGCCAGAGCTGTGCTGACCTTGGAGCAGAGTCCCAGATTTAAAAAGACAGAGGGTTGGAAATAGAGAGCTCCGGCACGTTACCCAGTTTTGTGTGGAATACTTTAAAGAATAGGCTACGTTTACACTGAAAGATTATTACAGTAATTCTGTGGGCTACAATAGGGGAAAGTTGCCATGAAGTCTCCAACTACAAGTGGCCAAAAATTATGTATGTATTTATTATGCTGGTAATTTCTAATAAAAAATTGTTTCATTTTTGTCAACAGAGACTTTCAGCTTTTTGTTGAAAAACAGCAAACCTGAAATGTTTGGCTGAAAACTTCCAAAAAATGGAAAAAAATATTCATTATTCCATGAAAAATTGGAAATTGTATAGGAAAGGAGACTCCTTTTGCAAGAAAATTTTCATTTTGTCCAAACCCCAATTTTCCACCAAAAAATATTCTGATGGAAGTTTTTCAACTAGCCCTACTTCTAGTTTCTGTACAGAACCAGTGTGCATAGCCTGGCTGAGTTTTGCCTGGCAAGCAGGCATCATGTGTGAAACATGACTAATGTTTAGTGTGGCTAACGATCTTTGGTTGGACAGTCTTGGATTAATTCAGAACAAGCCAGCTCATATCTAAATATTCTTTGACAGGGGTAGGTGTTTACGCAAAAAGTCCAAACCACCGAGACTGGAGTAGGATGGGATATCCAATTCCTGGAGATGGAATTTTCCAGACCCCATGTTAAAGGGTTTGTTTCACACAGACATTGCTGGTATTATTTACTTTTTCCATTATCTGCCTTGACTTTCTGCAAATATTATGCCGTTTGTCAAAACAGACCAGTCAAAGGGCTAGCGTCCATAATTAAAACCTTGACCCTTTTTTAACCTTGCCATAAAAATGCTCATTAGTAAAGCCTGTGCTGCTGGCTCCTGTACATCCGGAGAAGCCACTGTAAACAGCGAGTTCCTGATCGCCTAGTGTCAGACCGTGCAAAGCTCCCTCCATGGAAATCAGAATCCAGCTCACGTGTTTGTTACTAACACTGGTAATTTACAAACAGCTGTATTAGAGCTTTCAAGGCCATTCGCCCTGCCAATTCACATGATGTTTACCTGGGGGAGCTTTGTAAAGAAACTGAAAAAATGGCCCGTTAATGCACTGAGCTTTAAGCCTGTTTAATGTCTCTGGTAGTTTAGCAATGGAGGCTTCACTCATTGACACCAGGGAAAGCCCTCAGGGGAAATCCCCATGGTGCATCAGTGAGAAAATAGATCATTTCATCTCATGCCTGGCTTGCCACCAGGTGGAACATTGGGCCCTGATTTCCAGAAGTGCTGGGCCCTGCTCCTGACATTGATTTCAGTGGGAGCTTCAGGAACTCGGCACTTCTGAAACGCAGACCCCTAATGTACAGAACTGCTTCCTTTTTACTCACCACCTTTGCAGCTGCTTCACTACTGGCACTGTGCAGGAGTGAAATCATCACGTCTCTGTCTCTCATTATAGCTGCATTAGCACAATTATGATTTGGCTTCTATTACATTCTGGACAAAATATACAAAATGAAAGAGTAAAAGAAAAGTTCGTCTCCCATAAGTTTCTTTCAGCTCTTGATCCCGTCAGTAACTAGAGGCCATGGCAACAAGATGTGATGAGACATATATGGTGCTTTCAGATAAAGCACCAGGTCAGAGATCTGTTCAGTAGGAAGATGGAGTTATGCTCGTTTCAGAGTAGCAGCCGTGTTAGTCTGTATTCGCAAAAAGAAAAGGAGTACTTGTGGCACCTTAGAGACTAACCAATTAAACACAAAAACTACTTATACTTACATACTTATGCTTATGGTTTAAAATGCTGTTACTGTCAACATCCTTCCACTGTTCCTTCCTAATGTTTGTTACACCCAGTGTTACAGTTTGTCTTAAATTACACCCTGATCCCCCATCACTAGCATATGAACTTCACTTTACCCATCTGAGTGGTCCGGTTGACACCAGCAGAAATACTCACATGCACAAACTTGAACAAATGCATAATCAGGGCCTTAGATTGTAAGATTTTACTGAGGCAGGGACTGTGTTTTACTCTGGGTTTGTACAGCACCAGGCACAATGGGGCCAAGAGTCTAACTGGATCGCTACAATGCTAAATAAATAAATATAGTACATTAAAAATGAAGACTCACAAAAGAGTATGTGTACTTTTAAAATAATTTTTAAACAATATTTGAATATTTTTTGTTAACGTTTTTTTTGTGATGAAAAATGGCTTTTTGAATTATTTGAAAATGTTTGTGAAACATTTTCTTCTGCTATTTTTTGGCACAACAATTGGAAACAAAAAAATTGCAAATCTAGTAGAAACACTGTTTTTGTTTTAAATGGAATTGAATTAAAAAATTGGGGGTGGTTTTTCCCCTCCTTTCTTTCCTTTCCTTTCTTGGCCATTTTTTTTCTTGGGCGGAAAAAGGAGGGGAAAAAACTGCAAACTGAAAATGTTTAATTTCTATTCTATTCATTCCTATCAAAACAATTTTTTGTTTCAAATTGTTTCAGAATCATATTTTACAATCATTTTCTCAAGAACACTGAAAAATATTTCAAATGAAATGAATTTTTTGTTTTTGCAGAAAATAATTCCCATTTTTCAACCAGTCCTTACTGTAAATGATCAGTTGTCTCTAATATCCTGGGACCAACATGGCTGCAACAACACTGCACACCGTTGTCTTTATTTATATTTGTCCTTGATTCATTCAATTTGATGCATTTTAAAAGTGAACTCAGTATAGCACTGAAAAATATGGTTTGAACAGTCTTGCACTGGGCAAAGGGAGAGAACAAAATAACCTAATAGGTCTCTTCCATCTGTGATTTCAGCGATGCTTTGGGAGTCTTAGCATTGAATGGTGGTGTATGAAACCTGCAGGGGACTGATACATGAGTAAAATGGATGTGTACTTGTTTCACACATGATATCACATGCACAGTATGTATAATGCTATGTTACATGATGTCACCTACTCAGAAATGATGGAGCCACTGATGGATTTTGCAGGTGCACATAACAGATAATGCTACAAATGTCTTATACTGAAAGGACAATTAAACCAGCCCAAGCCACAAAGTTCACCCACTGAGCTTATATTACATTTCAGCTGCATTTGGATCTGGGGTTTTGGCTCCAATCTAAGTCTAATAATAAATAAGGACAAATCCGAAAGACCTTACTGAGGTTTGATTCAGTCCTTACTTCAGCAAACTTCCATTGACATCCAAGTCAATGATGTCACAAGTAGACATTCAGCTTACCATGCTCATTGTAATCAAAGGGATTGAAGTTGCAGGTAAGGAGGTTTTCTGGTTAAAATAGAGATGCAACCTTGGTCCTTATTGTATATCTTTCCCAGGAGCCTGATCTTCCAGGCAGTACACTCCTATAGAAATTAAAGGGGTTCTGCGTGCAGGATCAGGCTGTATAGCTATAGACAGTCTATCTATTTCTAACCTTTATTTGTCAGTTTGTCATGCTGTGTCCCTGTAATCCTATTCCCAGATATACAAAGCCAATGCAAAGAGGTTTCCCTTTGCAGTTATAGGACTCTTTAATTTTTGTTTTGTTATAGGACCTTTTGCCTTGGTTGCAGAGTGGACGCATTTAGGAGGCTCCTAAGTATTTCCACAAAGTGAGTTTTATTTCCAGTCCCAAGCAGAGAAATGAGACTAGAGTATTTGATCAGTTTGCCCATGAAGAGTCCATCCTTTGTTAAGGCTTGTCTGCAGCTCTGCCCTCCAAGGCCTCTCGCTCACCACTGAGAGAGAAAGTTGGCCCCCAAGGCTTGAATTACAGTGAAACCATGGATAGAAAATACACCATGAAATTTTATGGCTCCTGCGAAGGGGCTGCCATCTGCTTTTTCTTTTTTACCCTTTCTATTTTTTTAATAGCCATTCCACAGTCTATTAAACCATTCCTGTCTGCTCCCCCACTTTCCACTAATGTTTGTGTCCATTTCAAAATACAACACTGTGGGTTTCAAAGCAGCCACTTGGGAACTTGTCAGATCCTTCCCTCTTCACGGGGCTGTGCTGCTGGTTCCTTTTATAATTGAAATGTATTTACAGATTGCTTTTGGCTTTCCCCCCAATCTCCCCTTTTCACAATGCAAAAGCTGAAAACCCAAAAATTGTTCTGCAGAGATTAATCTGAATAAGAACCACTGGTCTGAACAGACTAGCCTGTTCTCCTGAACTTTGGGTCCAGATCAGACCTTTGTGTAGCGGGCAGGATATCAGAATGCAGGGTCCAGTTCTCCCCCAGATGTTGGCAGGAATTGAGATTGAGATCTAAACTGCAACTTGGCATTCTCTCTGCAAACCCAGCCAAAGTGCGCAATCTGAGCACCTATATACGATATGGTTCCGAACTTCAAGATTATGTCCTGTCTCTCTCTTTCTCTTGCTGCTCTCTTGCAAACTTTTCCTATTACTGGGTGTGTGCATTTGTTCATTGCTTTTGTATGCAAAGGTAACTAGACTCCACTTGTCTCCGGGAACTGCTTTTGCAGTGTCAGCTACAAGGTCTTCCCACCTGCCCCTTGTGTTGGTTTTTCTTTTAAACTTTTGGGTAGATTTCATTTCTCCCTCCCCAAAACCTTTCTTTCTGGAGGGTGGAACAAAAAACCATCCAGCAGTAACAGGTGTGACCGATAGCAAAATAAACAGTGTTTTGGAATCACTCTGTTTTCACTGTAGATTCCAAGGAATATGAGAGATCTGATCCCAGCAGAAGTCTAGACACATTTCTGACAGCTCTGTCCCTAAACTGAGCTGACCTAAAAAATGAACTTTCCAGAAGACATTTTGATCAGCAGTGCATTGTAATCTGTAGGTGCTCAGACTTCACAGCGATGAGCACCACAGTATAAATGCTTAGACAGACTTTTCAAATGCTGTGAATTTGCTTCGTCTCTGAGCCAATCCCTGGTGTGTGAAGATAGATTCTAAAGAGAGAAACTTACTATCCAAAAAGAACCCTCTGCAAAGTGTCTTGCTCCATATTCTGCTCACTGTATCCCTTTCTACCCGCAGTTCCTCTTTAAACATACTATAGATATTTTACTGTACAGATTTCATTGGTAGGGTTAGAATAACCACTAGGGGGAGATGATGATGACCACTAACAAAATACGTTTGTAATTTTCATTATCTCCAAGCATAACAATAACAAGAAATATAACCACTGACATTCTTAGCCTAAGTGAAAGTGTTGAACTAACAACCCTAGTATTGCAATGGGGTGTTATCATGTTATACTGTTTATTACAGGGAACTGGGAGATGGGACTCCTGGGTTCTATTTCTGGCTCTACCATGGACTCACTAAGGGGGTAAATCACTTAAGACCCACATTTTCAAAATTGTCCACTAATTTTGGATGACTCTATTGTTGGCTTCCCAACTTGAAGCACCTTAAAGGGCCTGATTTTCAGATTCGTTGTTGCCCTGTAATTCTAGGTGAACTAAACAGGTGGTAAAGAGAACAGGAGTACTTGTGGCACCTTAGAGACTAACAAATTTGTTTGAGCATAAGCTTTCGTGAGCTCACGAAAGTTTATGCTCAAATAAATCTGTTAGTCTCTAAGGTGCCACAAGTACTCTTCTTTTTGCGGATACAGACTAACACGGCTGCTACTCTGAAACCTAAAGAGGTGGTGTCCTCTGAAAAGGCGAAGAAACGCACCTTATGATATTTGGGCATAACAGCTCTGTGCTTCGTTTTCTGCATCTGTGAAAAGGGTATGGACTTACCGACCAACCTCACAGGCGTGTTGTGAGGTTTAGCTTGTTAATTTTTTTATTGTGCTTTGAGACCTTCAGATGAAAAGAGGTACTAGTTAAGGAAGAAGTATTGTCTGTTCATATTTCTTCTTCTTCTTCTTACAATTTATTCATATTAAGATGATGATAGCAACACTGTCTGTTGTGGTGTGCTCATGTTTCAGACAGCACAAAGGTATTTCTGTATGCCATGTTTTCCGATTGGAATCCAAATTCTGCATTCACGTTTAGGATACCAAATCTTTTTGGCACCACAGCCTTGTAAGTAGAGCTGGTCAAAAAGGATAAGTATTTTCTGTGGAAAATTTGGAAAAAAAATTAAACAAATTAAGTTTGAAATATGTTCATGGAAGGTTTCAGTTAAATGATTATTTTCATTTTGTTTCTTTTCAAATAAGAACTTTGTTTCATTTTGATTCCCTCCACCCACACACCTTTTCCCTTCCTTTACCCCTTTTTGCACAGGGCAAAAAAGGGGGGAAAGGGCGGATTCCCCCCTCCCCAGAAAAACCCCATAAACTGAAAATTGTTTTTTTTAACTGGAACGTAAACAATCCGTTTGAAACAAAAATGAAAAAAATGTAACAAACCAAAACTTTTTTTTGGCCAAAATTGTTTTGTTCAAAATGCCGTTTTTCACTGGGAAAACTTGTTCATGAAACACTTTTGCTCAGCCCTACTCAATGGTCATTTTACAATTGAAAATAAATGCACACTCTCATAATATTTGCTTGTATTTGTATTCTCCTTGATACCGTTTATTACAGAAATTCTAGCTGATGGTACTTGCAATGAAAATCAGTTTGATCAGCTTGGTTAGAAAGTGTATCATGGGATTTTACTTAATCCAGTGCCATTCATACTCAAGGTATCCGGAAGTGCTTGACAAACAGGTCAGTTAGGTGGCCTGTATCTGGTGGCCTGATTTGCTTCTGCCTTGCACCCTGTGGAGTCATTTACACCTGTGAGTGAATGCGGCCTGAATGTAACATGGTAACACTGGTGGAAGTGAATGGAGAGTTAGAATCTGGTCGCATTTTACAACTACCTAACATAAATGTAAATGATTCCACATTGTCCCATGCCCTAGGAAAACAGAGGGACTGGGTGTCATTTAGTAGCTCACATGCAAGCTTGGATGCTAGAACCAGTGTAACTGGGAGAAAGAATATTGGCCAGGAATGATTTTGGAGTCATGCCCTACTATTTCAGAAAGCACTTCTGGGATGTTAACTTATAGCTAGGCAGTCACTAGAGACAGACAGAAGCCAGAAGTACCAAAGGTACCTGCTGTTACCGGTCTCTTTACTCTATTAACTGTTAATTTTATCAGCCCCATAATCCCAAATGAGAAAATCTTGGCAGAAACACTGCCTAACGTGGCAACTCTTTGTGCTGTTTGACGTTTTATCTGGAGATCACAGAGGACTGAAAAGGGTTTCTTTCTCCCCCAGTGTATGAATATAACTCATTAGTTAATTAGTTAGACATTAATGAGGGCTACTAAGCAGTAGTAGGGGAGCAGAGCCCCTGAATTCCTGCTGAATTGCAAAATAAATAAATAAATAAAATAAAATGTTTTTTGCTTTCCTGCCACAACTGAAATTTTAAAAGCAAAAATTAGCTTTTGGAAATGTTCATGCTGATGGAAATCAATAGCATAGTGCACAGTGTATTCATGTAATCAGATCAATCTGCAATGCATTGCCCTAAGGCCATATGCCTGACTACCAATGTTGTTATTATATAGCATTTATATTGCAGAAGTACCCAGAGGCTCCATTGTGCTGGACACTATACAAATATGTACAAAGTCCTTGCCCCAAAGAACATACAGCTTAAGCTATGGGCCAATCTATGTTATGGA
This sequence comes from Lepidochelys olivacea, assembly GCF_965140295.1. Taxonomy (NCBI): domain Eukaryota; kingdom Metazoa; phylum Chordata; order Testudines; family Cheloniidae; genus Lepidochelys; species Lepidochelys olivacea. The sequence goes on from NC_140424.1 coordinate 21,475,305, forward strand.
CACAGACCCTAGTAAGGGAAGAACATCCAGAGGTTAGGACAGTAGAAGGTGATCAGCACCCATGTGATCAACACAGCCCAAATTGTAGGGGGAGCTGGCCAGGGAGAGGGCATGGGTAGGAAGGATGGTGGGCCATTGGTGCAGCACATGCTTGCAGCAATCTTAGTGGCAGGACTTATAAGGAGCCCTAGGTGGCTGTTAAACCTGCCCTATGCATGAGAGGGGGAACAGTGAAGATGGGAATTAGCACTTCAGTGAAATGACCCTGTTGGAGCATCAGCAGTAACGTGTCTCATCATTTCTGTAGAGGACATTCTGCAGTCTTGTGAAACCCTGGAGTGTGAGATGTGGGCAGCTTTTATGGGCTCTGGATGTGATGAATACCCTCTCCAAATTCAGTTTGCTCGCTTATCCCAGTTCTCTTGAAGATTTTTGGTTTTGCCAGGCAGTGACCACCCTACCAAAAAATATCAATGTCATTCCTAAGCCAATAGTGAATATCAATATGCAAATATAATCTAGAACCAATTTTCAACTACAGCACATGCCACTGTGTGCCTAATGAAATCATAACACAAAGCATACAAGGGGCCATATCCTCATATCCTTGGCACAGTTCCATGGAAGTCTGTGGCCTGGTAGAACCCCTATTTCACAAATAATTGGGGATTGAGGAGTTCATAAAATCTAAAAGTTTGCAAAATTGAACATCTCAAGATTACAGCAGGGATGGTGTATACATTGCAGTATGGTGCACTACATTGCCTTTTTTCTTGTCCTTCAAACCACTATGAACGACGTCTGATGCACTGAAGGCATTGGAATGTGAACGGATGTCAACCTGTTCTTCAGCAGCATCACTTTCGTTATGTAATTATTTTTCTGCCCCATTGAGAAAAATAGTTTATATAACCAGTGGTTTGCAAGACTGGTGTTCATAAAACTGAGATTTTACTGTTCACCAATTTACAGCAGCTGAGGATTTAGCGGAGTAAAATCTATGGGCCTGATTCTGCCAATGGCTTCAGCCAGGTTACTTCTGATTTATACTGGAACTAGCAGAGGAAAGATGGCCTTCTGTTTAAGGCTCTGGATTGGGAGTCAGTAGATTTGGGTCAAATTCCTAGCTCTGAAAGAGACTCCCTGGGTGACCTTGGGCAAGTCACTTAAGGCTAGATTCACAAAGGTATTCATGCGCCTAAAGATGCAGACAGGCAGCTATGGGGATTTTCAATAGCGTTAGGCACTAACCTGCCTAGGCACTTTTGAAAATCCCACTTGGTACCCATCTGCATCTTTAGGTGTCCAATTACCTTTAAAAATTTGTCCCCTCTGTGCCTCAGGCCCCCATCTGCAAAATGGAGATAGAAAAAACTCTCTGCCTCCCTGGGGGTTATGAGGATAGACTTGTTAACCCTTCGGAAGCTACTACATGTTGGTGGCCATCAAAGCACTGAGATAGTCAGGAGAACCTGGCCCACAACGTACAGCAACCACTGATATAATAAAACACAACATCTTTATGCAAGAAAAAGACTTCAGAATGAAATACCCATGGTGCAAAACCATTATTAAAAATTACAAAAGGAACTGGTATAATCGCTAGATCATTTCTTGGTGCCCCACTGAACACTGGTCCCCGCCTAAGGGTCTGTTCAGCTGGCAACTAATCAAGCATTCCTCCGCTATCCTAAATAGTCCTCATTTGTCTTTTGGCTAGTAGGGCCACTGGTTTCCACTTAGTTCCCCCTTCCCACGCTCCCAGTGATGCATGTCTTTTTGGGGAAATGTGGGGGCGCTTGGCAGTGAAGTGGAAATTAGTGCAAAGAAATGACACTGTAGGGCTTCCAATGGCTTTGAATGAAATGGTGAATACGTTGATGTGAAATACAATCGTTGTTGCACAAATCTAGTTCTCAGGCCGTATTTACACCGTCCCCATAGTTACTGAAACCGCCATCGAATTGGTACATATTGAACACATACAGAGCAAAATACAACACAAGAATTACAGATGAATACACAACCAACTGCTGGGGTAGTTACTGACAATCTTTAGCTTTTGAATACACTGGTAATTTGTCCTCACACCAGCCATCAGTGTGTCTGAACCCCTGAATGCCTCACGTGTAGACATGGAAAGGGGAGGCAGGACTGCACTGGTGGAGCTTACCCCTGCTTGAAACCCAGGTAAATTCCACCAGTCCAAATTGTGTCTGTACTTTGGGTTTGCAGTTCAGCAGTTGGCTGCCAATTGCTGCAATCGGGGCAAATTTGGTTTTAATCTAGTCTGATCTACATTTGTTTTCCACCAGTCTAATGCCATTGACTTTGATGGTACGACTCCTGATTTGCACTGGTGTTCTAGTGAGATCAGAATCTAGACCAAAAAAATTGAATCCAATGATGCAACATGGCTGCCTGGCATCCCTGGAAATTATTTTGCAAGCATTCTGAACCTTGGTTCTTTCTCCCTCCTCAAAATATGAGCAAATCCATTTGAGTTCAATAAGAGTTATTCATGTTTTGTGGTGGGACAACAAAGGGGACTGGATTTGTCTCCTCCCCAAATGAGCTTGTGCGGTTTTGACACACGTATCTCCAGTACGAGCTCTTTCTCTGCTTGTCACAAATGTCGCACCAACTTTGCAATCTGCACACGGTCTGCTGTGCATTGACCTGAATGCACAGCAGCCATCACAATGAACTAGAGCCTCACTCTTGCCCTTAGTTGCAGAGTATAATCTTTTCAATTGTACAGACGCAGGAATCTTTCTTCCTCACCCACACATCTGGTTAGATTAGTGTTTCCATGGCTGGGTTGCACATTACTAGCATCTGTCAACCCTGTTTAGTCTTTAATTGCTCTTGGGGCTCTGTTGGAATGAAAGCATGGCTAAATAACATGTAGAATGGCTGTAGGAATAAGCCAAGGAGTCCACACGCTCACATAGAAAAGGGTCAAGCCCATTCAGAGCAGGAAGGATCACCTTGACTGTGAATTTAACGATGACCCCTTTGTACAGTAACAAGCGCCCCATTTACATTTCTCTTTAATCTGGATCAGTCAGCTGACCCAGCAGCACAAAGCTGGTACTGCTGAAGCACCTGGACGGACTGGTAATGCCGCAAGGCCAAGCTAAATCCTTAGATAGGTCACTGATTTGTTTTTTAACCAAAACATCTGTCTCTTTTCATGCTGTCCTGCCTGGTTAATGTTGCATATAAAAGACACTTAAAATCTGCAGCATCACCAGGTGTTAAAAGACCAAAGAGGTTTGCATGAGAGAAGGGGGGCCTAAACCCACAAAGAGCTGCCCCATTGGAAAACTTGTGTAAAACACTGAGTTTCATTGCAAGGCTGGGATGCTCTGGAATGGACTCTTTGTTCCCAAAATTAAAGCTGGCTCCGCTTCAGACAGAGAGGTAGGTGGCTCATAGGCCGAGGGTGGGGGTAGGGTGTGGAGACTTTTGCAAAAAATACTGTAACTGGAGGTTTAGAAAGGACTGGAGAATGTTATGAACAACAATCGCTTTTGTAGCTGTGCAGCTCTCTGCTTCCTGATTCTGACTGGGACCAGAAGTGAACATGTCAAAATGCTCTTAGCACAGCCTTCCTGGCCATATTTATAGCTCAGTGGGAGGCAGGAAGTAGCAGAAAGCTTGTGTTGGCATGGCTTGCACCCCAAGAGACTGAGAGAGATGCGGTTCAAGAGAGCATCTGAACTGAATGTCAGAATAAAGAAGAGATGCTGCTCTATCGCCACGAAGGCTGTCCCAACCCAGCCACAATGAAAGGGAGTTGCACCCATGTGCCAGTATTAAAGATGGTTGAAAAAATGCAGTTTTTAATTAATTTTTTGGACATTTTTTTCTAAATTTCTCATTTATTTTTTTTAATTAAAAATGTCAAACAACATTAAAATCTGCAGTGAGGATTTTAATATTGGGCGACAAGCCACCGGGCGTGAACAAATGTTTTGATGAAAAAAATGCATCTTGGTCTAGTAAATATATGCCCCCTCTCAATGCCCCTCTCAACGCCCACTTCTCCCAGAAGCACCCAGCCTCTGTCTGACATGATTGCTACCTACCAAACATGAACCTTTGGTTAATGTGGCACAAATGAATACAAGTGCTGTGCACTTTCATTTCTTTTCCCTTCCCCCTGAAAAAGATGGAATGTTACACATTCTTTTACCCTTTTGTTTTAATTCACTGTAGACTGAGTTGAAATTTTTCAAATTTAATTTTGTTCAGAAAAGGATTTTTTTTTACATCCACATTTCTTTTTTAAACCAACTCTAGTCTTGGCGTTGTCTAAGAAAGAACCACCTCCTTAGCATCTCCTTTGTTTGCAGCCAAGCACGGGAGAGAAGGTGCCTGTTAGAACAACTATCATTTTACTAGCACAGAAGTTGCCATGCTAATGAGACGATGGTTTTGTCTTACTCTGATAGGAGTTGTTGTGCTAATATTTGTGAGCCCCACACAGTGCCTAGTGTGGACTGGATATACGCAGAAGCCTGATTGGACTTGGTATGATCTGCACCCTTTCATTTAATTAGTGCTGTTTCTTTTCTTCTGACAAACCCGACTCATGAGTGCTTGCTAAATATTATATAGTGTCTGAATGCATGGGGAACTAAAGATGGTGCAATGATTTTTTTCCAAGCATGTTGTCCTACTTTGTTTTGTTAAAATCCTTGGGACATGGCATTGATATTTTAGTGATTAGTAGCTTCGGCCAGGAATTTTCTGTGACAGTGTTTTTTATTATTTTTAATGCAAAATTTTGTTTCTGCAAAATCAATATTTTCTGCAAGAAATTTTTGATTTTGTGGAAATGTTTTGATTTTTTTTCATCAGGAAAACTAAACCAAAATATTTCATTTTGGGTTCAGTCATCCCAGGTTAGAACATTACAGGTTGTTGAACATAATTGAACTATTTCATTTTGGGTCAGTTTGACATTAATCCATGTCTGCCTGAGTACAGACTGGACTCCCTGGCTGGACTACAGCTCCCATAATGCACTGTGACAGCTCTTGTGCCTCATGGGATACATAGTCTGGCCAGGGAGCCTGGACCACAGAGGAGAATGTGGGCATGAGGCACCTAAACTACAACTCCCATGAGGCACTGCTGTGCCCAGGTGGCCACAGTTCAGTGTTATACTGAGCAAAAATGAAATGTGGGATGGAAATTCTGATTTTTGACCCGCTCTAGTTATCATTAAAGCTCCATATGCACTTCTTCTTATTATTATATGATAAATCATGCTATTTGATTAATAAGGTGGATTTATCCAATGTTCAAATAGTATTCTTTATGGATAGACTGTGTATGTATGTGTGCTTGTGAGTGATGAGAACCCCTAATAGCATCTGAAAGCTGTACCATAAAGGGACAGTATAGTCTCTGGTAGGATCTCTCACCTAGACCTAATCTCTAGGAGTGAAATGGGAGGATATTTTCCTTCAGGCTGCTGAGGGAAATGCTACCTTGGAAATTTTTTTAATTGTACGTGTTGAAAATCAGTTATTTCCTGCAGTATATGTTTGTGTGACACACACATGACATAGTTGAAACTTCTGGAAACTCTTATAACCCACAACCCCCGTTGGAAGCAGTAGGAATTGGGAAACATTTTGGAAACTTGTTTAAACTGTATCATGGATGGGACCTGAAATGAGTGTACATATCTATGAAATTCTTGTTGGTTAAAGCTGAAGGGCTAGATGTTCCACGGCTCAGCCATTATTTGTTAGGGTTAAATATTGCCTTACACCAGTGCTCCATCTATTCGACTGAGAGCTGCACTAGGAATCAGTGGGAGCATATGGCCTTTGGTGAACATGAGTCTTTTTTGTTTGCTTGATCACACTGATGAAATGTTGGCTGAAATTCTTGCCCATGTCCAAGCTTGACTGGGCTGTCCAGTAGTGCTGTAAACTAGACCGGGGGTATCTGTTAAGGTTATCAGGCCTAAAACTTACGTACTGAAGGAGACACTAGAAAATTATACAATTAGAGCCGAGCAAAATTTGGAATGTCTGGCCTGTGGGAAATTCTGACATTTCAACATTTCTTTTCAAAAGTTGAAATTTCAAATTTTTTTACAGAACAGAAATTCTGAAAACTTTCTATGTTTTGTTTTGACATTTTTGATCCAAATGAATCATTTCAATATTCCCCAAACTAATATGTTTCATTTTGGTGTTTTTGATATGCTTAATTCCAAATCATTTCCATATTAACTGCATTCTCCCATTGTGGCACTTGCCCCATGGGAATTGTAGTTCAGGAGCTTGATATCCCCATTCTTTCATATGGCCAGGCTCCCTAGCCACTCTACATCTCCCTCGATGCACCCAGAGTCATGGGACTCCCATGATGCACCATGCAGAGCTTGCTCAGAGGGCAATCTGTATTGCCTTATGGGAGATGAAGTTTTCCAGGGAGGGCTCAAACTACAACCCTCAAAAGGCTGTTAGGGAAATGCAATTTAATATTTTATTGAAATGTTTTGGGTCAGTTCACCTAAATGAACTGTTCCAATTCAGACCAAACTGAGTCAAAATGAAATATTTCATGTCAGTTTTCCTGGTGGAAAATAATAATAAAAATGTTGGTGGAAGGGCGGTGGAATCAAGTTTTTTCCCGTGGCAAATTTTGATTTTGTGGCAACTTAATTTTCCATCAGAAAATCATTCAGACAGAAAATTCCCCACCAGTTATCTCTGTATAAGCCTGTATTGGTCACAGAGGGATGCACTGGATGAACTAGCTGCTCTTTCCATCTCTGTCTTATGATTTCCCTTCAGTCAATGCTGATCCAATGCTCCAGGATGGCACTCGAGCCCACTGCCCTCTTGCTGGTGTGGTCTGCTGGATGAGATATAAAACTGTGGTCCTGACCATGTATGGTGGTTAAAGAACCCATGACACGTTTCAAAAGTGAAGAGGCTTTTGCCCAGATTCCAAGCTGCTCCATATAGCCCCCATACAAATGGAATCGCCTCCCCACCCCCTTCTAGCAATACAAGCTAATCCATCTGGGCTGGAAGCTTCAAAGGGAGGTAAGTGTCTAACTCCCTTAGGAGCCAGCTCTAGTTTGCTTGGAAAAGTTTTAAAGGATGAATGGCCTTAAAATCTGTGACTCCATGAGTCACTGGTTTCTGTTCCATCAGAGAATTTCTCCACTCATGAGTCAAGCCTGAACTTTACAGTGGACACTGTTCCTGCTAAAATGCAATCAGCGGCATAGCCTCTTGTTACTCACTGCTGGGCTTATAATGGTGGAACTCGGACTTGTACCTAGTCTACTTTAGCAAATGCTTTTAGGATGTCAAAAGAGCCTTTTCCTACCTCTTCTGAGAATTCCTATTTAACCTGTGACAAGTCTGGCTTGGTTTTTGAGGCAGTTGCATTGGACTATAATTACAGCCTCTCCTGACCCTGCACCCTTGGCATTATCTTTGTTTGGATGGCACCATACTCTTATTAGGTTTCAGACTGACTGTACCATTTCTCCTTTTAGAGGTAAACATGCAAATGCAATATGAGACTGTGATGTCCAGACAAAGACAGCGGCCGGGGGCAGGGGCAGCAGAGTGGATAATCTGTACTGATTGTGGATAAACAGTCAGTTCACCATTGAGAAACAAGAATATTTTTTCCACAGAAAAGGCAACTTGCCCTCCCCAACCCCGCCACCTAAGACAAGCATTGCTGTAAGCTGTCTGTTATTCTACTAAATCCTCTGGGTGACTGCTGGACTTGAAGCTAGGGTTGCCAAGTTTGAAATATTAAAAAACTGGACACTCCAGCAGGAGTGCCAGAACCTCTCCTCTCCGCCTCTTCCCCCAAGGACCCACCCCTGCCCCACCCTTCCCCAAGGACCCGCCCCTGCCCTGCCCCTTCCCCCAAGGACCTGCTCTTGCTCTGCCCCTTTCCTCCGAGGCCCTCCTCTTTCCCCTTCCCTCCATTGCTCACTGCTTTTCCTCTTTCCCTCCCTTCCTGCATGGGTCAAGAGGGACTTGCCTGCAGAGTCAGGGCTGGGAGCTGCAGCCACCTGATGCAGGTAGGAGGCAGCCCCAGCTGAGTAGGGACTGGTGTGGGTGGTGACTTGGCGCCTCCCCGCCTCCCCTGCCCACAGTAACCAGACTTTGGGTGTCTGGTCAGTAGATTTGACTGGATACCATCAGGTCCCCTTTTTGACCAGATTTTCCAGTAAAAAACCAGGCACCTGGCTACCCTACTTGAAGCCATTGTGCTTGATTTGAATGGGGTATCCCGCACCTCTCAGGAGAGTGCTCTAACCACTAAGCTAGGGGCTATTCCGATGTGGGACTCCCTCCATCTCTCCTGTTGAAGCTGTTCCCCTGTGGCTGAATAAAGAAAGAGCGATTGGAACAGGGGGCTTGGCCCCAGGTGGGTGCCCTCACCAGGGTCTCCCACCTCCTAGGTGGGCACGCTAACCACTGGGCTGCAGAGTCATTCTCTCTTTCTGGCCCAATGACTATAGAAGCATTATCCACAGTGGAATGTCCTGTGAATCTTTTCAGGCATTCGACATATTTTCCCCATCTTGAATCGGGACGAAAAGTCAAAACTCTCAGAAAGAGTCAGGTTTTTGTTTTTCCATTTTGGGTCAGTTGCAGTATTTTTTTAAGAAAATTTTCGTTTTGGGGTTAAAAAAATATTGGGGAGGGATGGTGAAGAGAGAGAAATTATTTCCTGATCAGCTCTAGTAAAGAGCACAGTGTAGACAGGGGCTGCTGTATCTACTGTCACTGTCATCTCAGAATGTTGTGACTATCTGTACAGGGGCCCTGCAGTCTCAGAGCTGCTCTGACTTATACTGGGGACTGAACTGGCCCCCTGCAGCCCCAAGAAACAGGGCGTCCCAAAGAGGGGATACCACCTCGTGTGCTGCTGGGCCCAGTCAGGTCCTGCAAAACTCTGCCTGAGGGCTGAGTTCCATCGATATGCTCAAACGTATAAAGGAATTAGCTCAGTGTATGGTTGTGCCACTCTGTGTTTGCAGGGTAAAGCTTTGCATTGTCTGAAACGCTGAAGAATAAAAATGAAGTTGCTTAAAAAAATGAAAACTGCCCAATTCGTGGTAGTTTTAACGAGCATCTCTTAAGCTGCATTGAAAATGTCTGCCTAAAAGCTGCTGTGTGAACTCCTGGGCCCCGTTGAAGACAGTAGGCTATCACCTCCTGAGCTCCTAAATTTACTGTGCTAACAATGAAAAGGGCACAGCAGATATTTAGGGGGAAGGTTACCAACAGAAATGGGGCAACACTTTTTTTGTCAGTAACATCCAAGTGCGAGGGCCTGGCAATGTGGTTGGAGTGGGGCTTTTGAACTGTCTCCCAGTAGGAAATCAATAGCTTATCAGGATACCCATGAAAACTAACAGAAAGTTCAGATTGTTTATAGGTCTGACTGGGCAGGCCCAAGGGCAGCTCTTATCGGGTGTTGTTACACCAGAAGCTGGACTTTTTCTTCAGTCCAGAGTGCATCCTGCGTCAAAACCACAAGTACAAAGTGGGTCATGAACTGAAGGAGGTTGACCCACAATGCAGCCCTCTGAGCATTACAGAGAGCTGCTACTCATTTTCCCTGTGACTGCAACTTTCTTTCTTGCCTCTTTTAGACACACCCAAAGAGTCCGTGGCTTCATCATGAGGCCACCTCCTCCTCCTCCTCCTCCTTGACTTCTACCAATTTTGAGTCTGGGAATTCATTCCTAGTTCCTTTGTTTTTGGAGGCTGAGGTTCCCAGATCGGTACTGAGTCGAGATGGGTAAATCCATTCAGATAAGTTAAGAACTGAGCCAGAGCCAAACTGGAAGTTCTAATTTAATGCCACATATTTCCCAGGGTTGTAAAAGTTCCGTTTTTTTTATTTTTAACCCTGCCACTGAATTATTAGGTTTATCCTGACATCCAGGACTAGAAGTTTTAGTAACAACATAGCTCGAGAAAGGCCTGTTGCTTTACAGTGAAATTTCCTGCCCACTGAGAGGTGAGAGTCCCAGAGATTTCAAGGGAACAAATGCCAGATCACATGAGACTATCGGCCTGATTTTCTTTCCTGCAAAACAAAATGGTTTTGAAATGATTTATTTGATTTAATGATTTATTAAAATGATTTAAAATGGTAGAAGTCTAAATAATAAGATGGGTGAACTAGAGTGCCTTATGTTAAAGGAGAATATTGATATAATAGGCATCACAGAAACCTGGTGGAGAGAGGACAATCAATAGGACACAATCATTCTGGGGTACAAAATATATCGGAAGGACAGAACAGGTCGGGGGGGGGGGATGGGTGGGAGAGGAGTGGCACTATATGTGAAAGAAAATGTAGAATCAAATGAAATAAAAATCTTAAATGAATCCACATGTTCCATAGAATCTCTATGGATAGGAATTCCCTGCTCTAATAAGACTATAACATTAGGAATCTATTATCGACCACCTGACCAGGACAGTGATAGTGATGATGAAATGCTAAGGGAGATTAGAGAGGCTATCAAAATAAAAAACTCAATAATAGTGGGGGATTTCAATTATCCCCATATTGACTGGGTACATGTCACCTCAGGACGAAATGCAGAGACAAAATTTCCCAATACTTTAAATGACTGCTTCTTGCAGCAACTGGTACAGGAACCCACAAGGGGAGAGGCAACTCTCGATCTAGTCCTGAGTGGAGCGCAGGATCTGGTCCAAGAGGTAACTATAACAGGACCGCTTGGAAATAGTGACCATAATATAATAGCATTTAACATTCCTGTGGTGGAAAGAACACCTCAACAGCCCAACACTGTGGCATTTAATTTCAGAAAGGGGAACTATGCAAAACTGAGGAGGTCAGTTAAACAGAAATTAAAAGGTACAGTGACTAGAGTGAAATCCCTGCAAGCTGCATGGACACTTTTCAAAGACACCGTAATAGAGGCTCAATTTAAATATATACCCCAAATTAAAAAACACAGTAAAAGAACTAAAATAGAGCCACTGTGGCTTAACAACCATGTAAAAGAAGCAGTGAGAGATAAAAAGGCATCTTTTAAAAAGTGGAAGTCAAATCCTAGTGAGGTAAATAGAAAGGAGCATAAACACTGCCAAATTAAATGTAAAAATGTTAATAAGAAAAGCCAAAAAGGAGTCTGAAGAACAGCTAGCCAATAACTCAAAAGGTAATAACAAAATGTTTTTTAGGTACATCAGAAGCAGGAAGCCTGCTAAACAACCAGTGGGGCTCCTGGACAATCAAGATACAAAAGGAGCAGTTAAAGACGATAAAGTCGTCATGGAGAAACTAAATTAATTCTTTGCTTCAGGCTGAGGATGTTAGGGAGATTCCCAAACCTAAGCCGTCTTTTGTAGGTGACAAATCTGAGGAATTGTCACAGACTGAAGTATCACTAGAGAAGGTTTTGGGATTAATTGAAAAACTTAACAGTAACAAGTCACCAGGACCAGATGGCATTCACCCAAGAGTTCTGAAAGAACTCAAATGTGAAATTGCGGACCTATTGACTATGGTTTGGAACCTGTCCTTTAAATCAGCTGCTGTACCCAATGACTGGAAGATAGCTAATGTAACGCCAATATTTAAGAAGAGCTCTAGAGGTGATCCTGGCAATTACAGACCGGTAAGTCTAACGTCAGTACCGGGCAAATTAGTTGAAACAATAGTAAAGAATAAAATTGTCAGACACATAGAAGAGCATAAATTGTTGCACAAAAGTCAACATGGTTTCTGTAAAGGGAGATCATGTCTTACTATTAGAGTTCTTTGAGGGGGTCAACAAACATGTGGACAAGGGGGATCCAGTGGACATAATGTACTTACATTTCCAGAAAGCCTTTGACAAGGTCCCTCACCAAAGGCTCTTATGTAAATTAAGTTGTCATGGGATAAGAGGGAAGATCCTTTCATGGACTGAGAACTAGTTAAAAGACAGGGAACAAAGAGTAGGAATAAACGGTACATTTTCAGAATGTAGAGGGGTAACTAGTGGTGTTCCTCAAGGGTCAGTCCTAGGACCAATCCTATTCAACTTATTCATAAATGATCTGGAAAAAAGGGTAAACAGTGAGGTGGCAAAGTTTGCAGGCGCTACTAAACTGCTCAAGATAGTTAAGACCAAAGCAGACTGCGAAGAACTTCAAAAAGATCTCACAAAACTAAGTAATTGGACAACAAAATGGTAAATGAAATTCAATGTGGATAAATGTAAAGTAATGCCCATTGGAAAAAATAACCCCAACTATACACACAATATGATGGGGGTTAATTTAGCTACAACTAGTCAGGAGAAAGATCTTGGAGTCATCGTGGATAGTTCTCTGAAGACGTCCACGCAGTATGCAGGGGCAGTCAAAAAAGCAAACGGGATGTTAGGAATCATTAAAAAAGGGATAGAGAATAAGATGGAGAATATCTTATTGCCTTTATATAAATCCATGGTATGCCTACATCTTGAATACTGCGTAAAGATGGTCCCCTCATCTCAAAAACGATATATTGGCATTAGAAAAGGTTCAGAAAAGGGCAACTAAAATGATTAGGGGTTTGGAACGGGTCCCATATGAGGAGAGATTAAAGAGGCTAGGACTTTTCAGCTTGGAAAAGAGGAGACTAAGGGGGGATATGATAGAGGTATAAAATCATGAGTGGTGTGGAGAAAGTGAATAAGGAAAAGTTATTTACTTGTTCCCATAATATAAGAACTAGGGGCCACCAAATTAAATTAACAGGTAGCAGGTTTAAAACAAATAAAAGGAAGTTCTTCTTCACTCAGCGCACAGTCAACCTGTGGAACTCCTTGCCTGAGGAGGTTGTGAAGTCTAGGACTATAACAGGGTTTAAAAGAGAACTGGATAAATTCATGGAGGTTAAGTCCATTAATGGCTATTAGCCAGGATGGGTAAGGAATGGTGTCCCTTGCTTCTGTTTGTCAGAGGGTGGAGATGGATGGCAGGAGAGAGATCACTAGATCATTATCTGTTAAGTTCACTCCCTCTGGGGCACCTGGCATTGGCCTCAGTCGGTAGACAAGGTGTTGGGCTGGGTGGACCTTTGGTCTGACCCAAATCTGAAGCTACAAAATCAAAAAACCTCTCGGTAATTGATTTTGGTAATGCCATATAACGTCTGTACTTTGTCCCAAACTGTTTAGGGACAGACAGCATGAAGGGAGTCACTAATGAATGGATGGATCTTAACCTGAGTGGCATAAATAGGACAAAAAGAAACAGTATGTTCCATTTTTAAGCTGTCTATTTTTCGCATTTTATTTCCAACTTCAAAATGGGATCAGTTTGCAAAAAAAAATTGCCATGTTTCACCAGTTTAAATGAGTCTGGTTCTGAATGCAAATGGTCAGCTATCATGTACATAAGGGGTTCCGTTTATTTCTAAGTTTTGCAGTATTTTCGCCACACTGATGCAAAAAAAGCAGTTTTGCTGAATTTTAGGGCAAAGTGAAAATGGCGGGGGCAAGGAATTCCCCATATGGGAACAGTGTCGCACAAAATTTCAAAGCCATCTGCTCACTGGTTTTTCACAGCTCTAGGCCTGACAACCACTTCCGCCTGCTAAACAAATTGACAGCAGCAGCCTCTTAATGCTGCCAGTATCACACTAATTTCCACTATTCAACTTTATGCTGCAAGCAAGGGGCCCCTGATAGGAGTTTTTAGGCAAAGCCTCCGCTGTTGTTAAGCCACAGTAATAACTGGACATGTTGTAGGAGATGGAGCACAGTGCTGTCCTTGCATCCCTGACCCAAGCCCGGAGGCTGCATAAGGGCATGACAATGATACAGTACCCTGCTGCTCTAAGGCCATGGGCAGTGCTGGGAGGTACAGCAGTTCCTATTGTTTCTTTGGTAGAAGTGCTGGCTTTAGATTTACAAGCCCCCTGCTGCTGCTTGTCCTTCTGTGCTCATACACAGGAACCTAAGGTGAAGCCCTGGGGTCGGGCCTGGGGGGAATTGTCCCCAGTGAGCTGTGTGGGTGCTGCTCTTGTTGTCGGAAATATAAATCACCCACCAGGCTGCAGGAAGATGCCGCAGCTGGGCTGCTCTGGCATCGTCTAAGCAGACCCAATAGATCCAGCGCGTCAGGCTTGTCCATTGCTGGCTATTAGAGGACGGACAGCACATGCGTGGTTTAGGGGCCTGTGATCAAATTAAGCTCTGGCATAAGCAGGTACAACTCTTATTAAAGTCAATGAGCACTGAGCTTGTTACCACCAAAGCTGAATTTAGCTGGGCTGCCAGTTCCTTGCCTTTAATTAGATCACCCCGTGTTGATCTCCACAGCCCTTTACTCTTCTCCTTGCCCCCTTTTAATTACATCTTTGTTGCTTTTGCATTTGCCCATCTATTGTGTTTGGGCTCCCTGAAAAGCAAGGCAAGAATAAGCCCCAACCTGCTCCCACAATCCCAGTCCATCATCTAGCCACAGATAACTCTCATGCTTCCAGTCGTAAACTGATCACCGGTGGGGTCAGGAAGGAATCTCTCTTGCACAATTAATCAGGTGCATTGTGCGAGAATTAAGATAACCTGCCTCTGAAATACTTGATATTGGCCACTACAAGATGCTGGACCAGAGGCCCTTATTATGGGCTTCTTGCTAAAACCACTGCTTGACCTTTTATGGTTAAGTATTGATGGACAAGTTCAGATGTAAAAAGAACTTTACGTGAGCTTGAATCCAGTCCAAATCATTGCTGAGTTTTGAAAAAGTTCATCTAATTTCTGTTTTCTCCCTGCATGGTTTTTCATTTCATGCACCTCTCTAATGCAGGGGTCTCGGCCAGACCCTCAGCTCATGTACATCACTGTAGCTCCATTGGAGATTTTCCAGTTCGCCCAGGCTGAGAATCTGGCCCACTGTCTGACATCACAAGAGGAGCAGAAACACCACCTGAATGTTTGCTCTTGTGGGCTGGAAATCACACCCTGGAAGGCTCTTGGGGCCTGATCCTTCTCTCACCTGTATTACTTTTACACCAATTTAACCATTGCCTTCCCCGGAGTTACTCCTAATTTATCCCAGTGCAAGTAAAAGGAGGAGACTCAAGAGACTTCAGGTAAGGTTTGAATGCAAACCTCAACTTCTCTCAACCTGTGGTGGGTCCCCTATCACCAGCTGTGTCTGCTCTATTTGCTGGGAAGTCCCGAATCTCTGAAGGGGAGACTTTGAGGCAGAATGATGGGGTGGACCTGCTATGGGAGCGTGGGCAGCTGCGTTGGTGGGGTGGGAAATCTGAATGGCTGATGGGAGACCTGGGGAATGTGCATTCCAATAATCTAATCTGGTCATTGAGAGAGAGAATGAATCAATGTCTTGAGTAAGCACGGCGATCAGCCTGGTTACATTCCTGAGATAGCTAAATACGAATCTGACAATGTTATTCATGAGAGATTTAAAACAGAGTCCAGCTGCAGAACCCAGTCGCATGGGCAGTGGGAACAGGAATACGCTCAAAGGTCATGTAAGGTGGTTACAACAGAGAAAGTCAGCTCTGGTTCAGTGAGGACACATTAGTTCCGTTTATTTCTTCTTTCACTTTCAGCTGTTTGTCAAAACAATGATTTATTATATTACTGTTATTGAACACTGGCACCATGCTTTGGCTTGCTCAGCACAAAGTCCCTTCCCAGGAAAGTTTACTGTCTAAACAACAGGCACAAAGAAGACAGAACATACAATAGCTCATTGGGGCAGACCGTCTTTTTGTTCGGTTTCTGCAGCGCCTAGCACAATGGGGTCTTGGTCCATGACGAGTGCTCCTAGGTGCTACCACGATACAAAATAATAATTAACTAAGACCATCCACTATACTAGCTGAGGAATCAAGGCCAGGATTTTCAAAGAGTCTTATGGGAATTATTTGGTAGCCACCCAACTCTCATTGGCTTTCAGTGGAAGTTTCAATGGGGTAAAGGATTTCACTCTGTCTCTGTAGGGTTCTTTGAAAATTCCAGCCAAACTTCCCACATGGACAGACTATTCCAAAACTGCCCACTTTGGGAGGGCCCTGCACCTTTCTCTGAGGCCTTTGATGCTGGCTGTTGTTAAGGAGTGGAGGCTTGGAGGCAGATTTTGGGGTGAGGGCTGTGTCTCTTTACAGGGCATAGCAGGAGTTGCTGTGGAACGGTCAGGGACCTTGGGCAGAGAGCTTCAGGTGGCTGCTACTGAGGTTGTGCATTGCCACCTTGCCCCCTACTGTGGCCTTCAAAGCAACCATTTAACGCTTAACTTTAAATTTGGTTTCTGAAAAAGGCCTGACAAACACAATTAATGATGCTAATGCAATCGAGTCCTCTGAGCCCCACTAATACTTTCCAAGTGCTTTGTTCCTAGCGGGGGGGGGGAAAACACTTTTCTAATTGGTGCTTTTGAGTCTGGTGCAGCTAGAGATGCGTTCCATATGGCAATCAGAGCCAGTCTTGCCCAGCCTCTGCACAGCCATGCAAATTATGGAAAGACGATACATTTAATTGTATGAATGTCAGAGGCACTGGAGTCAGTCCCCTAATCCTGGAACTGGAAAGAAGAACCGACAATAATGAATGCATAATCAGTCGGAGATGATTCAGTCTCTCCATGCTTTCCTGAGTTTCAAAGAGTGGGGCAGGGGGAAATACGGACAGTGATCTCATTTGCAGACTGAATGGGCCAGATCCTCAACTGGTGTAAATCGTCATAGCTCCATTGTAGTCAGTGGAATTACACTGATGTAAAGCCAGAGTGAGAGAGAGAGAGGAATTGGACCAATACTTTAATCCTGCTGCTGCTCATCAATGTATTGCATCTTTATTTTAGTCTAAACACATCCCTCAAACAAACAAACCAAAACCTCTCAGGCTTATTCAACCACTGATACCTACTGGAAAAGGCTGAAATCCTTTTCACTGGAAAACATTACTGCTTCCGTACTACAGGCTTCTCTTTTCTTGTCCTTTATTATTGAAATCACCCCCAGATATGCACATGGTGGCTTCGTTCCTTGAACATTCATCAACAGCTGCTACTTGCTTAGGGTCCCTCGCTTCCACCAAAGCAGGAACGTAACAGGGCAGGACCGCACTGCTTTTGCTCTGTGATGGTGGGGAGGCAAGGGGTCACGCCACACGGCAGCCATGCAATGAAGATTGTGCTGACCCTCTGCACTATAGAGCAGTGTGTTGTGGCAGGTCTCCTGGAAGCACCATAGAGAAGGTGTTGCTGTGGGAACATTGGAACACAGGAACTGCCCTGGTGGATCAGATGCAAGATCCAGCTAATCCAGTATCTTGCCAATACCAGATGCTTTAGGGGAAGGTATAAGAGCCCCACAACAGACAGATGTGTGGTTATCTGCCCACCACATTAGGTCTCATCCTGGTCTCTATTCGAGATTAGCTTAATCCGCAAAGCATCAGGTTTAATATCCCTTCCAATGTTTTTGTTATCATTACCTATAACTCTGAAGATTCTTGATTTCCACATCCAACTCTTAGGCAGTTTTGAGCCAGTCGGTAGGCAGGCGAGTAAGCATGTATCTGACTGATGGCAATGCAAAGCATGTAGCCATAGAGTGCTCTCTCACTTGGCTGACTTTCAAGGCAAGTTGGCTACAAGGTCATCATCACTAAAAGCTGTTATAAGCTCTCCCCCATGACATGCACTTCTTCAGAACAAGCCAATGGTTGAGCTTTACAAAGACCAGGCACCAACATTCATATTACATCTTTTGGTCTTCACTGCCCAGTCCACAGAGGAGATGAAGCTGTTATGCATACCCTCAGTAAGAGCTAACCTCTAGCTCATGACTTTAGGTTTGAAGATGCCTGTTTCAATACCCCTTTGCAACCGAGACAGCAGCCATCGCATGTATACTTGTTACTCAATCCCAAGAGGTTCTAAAACACCAACACACCCTCTTTATGTTCAAAGTCGTGGGAAGCCACTGTTTATTTCTGCTTGGAGATATTTTGCTGCTTGTGTCTTTTTTAGTTCATTTTTGTGAGTGGCCAGATCCCTTAATGTCAATATAGCCTCACCTATTTTTACCAGACACCTTGTATTCACCCAGCAGTATTCATTCTGCTCTAGATCGTTACAGCTATTTGATGGGAATAGAGAACAACATTCCTCCCGTTCCATTTTCCTTTCGGTGCCCTTCCATTTGGCACTAACCGTATTTAATATTTCATTCTGAATTTTCATAGCTAGGCACTTATACACATTAATGATTAAATGGCCACATTTCTTGAAAGAAACATATAGATAAAGACTGTCAGCCGCTGGTACTTTTTTTTCAAGGGCAACAGCTACTAATCAGGACACTATCTTTTCTTTCTATAACTTGGGAATAAAAAAATACCAAAGTTCCTTTTTTTCAAACGTTTGAAAGTCTAACCATTTTTTTGGGGAGGCGGCGGGGTGAAGGGAGGGCATTTCCAAAAGCACTTGGTGTTGATCTAATGCTGGTCATGCTGAAGTCCTTGGGAGTTTTACCACTGACATCCAGGTGAGTAGACTTAGGCCAATGCTGAGCACTTTTTACAACCCCACACTAGACATCCAATAGGCAGATGGCTTCTGAACTTTTGGGGACACTTCACCAGATCTTGGAGTAAGTTTTACCATCAGTTACATTTGCATAAATGAAGAGGGACTCCACTGATATCAACAGAGCTTCTTTGGATGTACATGAGAGCAGAATCTGACCCCCGGCAATGGCAGCTGCTATCGGCAATGGCAGCTCCCATTAAGTCACACCATCCGGAAATCAGGGTTGGGCTGCTCATGATTGCAAAGTGGGATTTGGCGCCATCCACGGTTCTCTGTCTGTGGAGCACTCCCCGCTGAATAGGAAACATGCTGCAATTGGTCATTACGGTAGGGTTGAGAGGAGGCTGGAGATATGAGAGACACATTAGTAAGTCCTTGTGGCACCTTAGAGACTAACATATTTATTTGGGCATAAGCTTTTGTGGGCTAAAACCCACTTCATCAACGCTCCGTTCACCAGTCGCAAAAGCTGGAGCACCAGTAACAGCGCACGTAGCAAGTATCAGTGCTTGAGAACTACTTTAATCTCTATCACACTGAGGAAAGATGGTTTCACTTCTTATTCTCATATATTATATTTTATTTACTTATGACTCTGTGATCTTCAAACATATAGAGGCGGATATTTAATGCACCAAGCCAATGAAGAAGAATGCCCTCCAAATTCACTCTCCCTATTCCAGCTGATTACATTAGGGAATACCACGTCATTTCTATTCAGTGAACTAAGCATCTTTTCTGCTCTTGTACAAAGAGCACTCCAGCTTGCCCTTTACCTTATTTTTTCCATAACTAGAATGCTCTTGTACCATGAAATCAGAAAGCATGAGGGTCTTCTAGCTCAGAATCCAAAGCAAGGGCTGGCTCTGGTAGCCATAGGCCGGATCTCAGCAGCCTCTTGGAATTCTGAAGCCACCGCACTAATGTTCATCCTCTCTTTGTTGTTCCCAGTAACACTGAGTATGCTGGATGGTGGGGTAGGAGGAAAGTAATAGGAATGTCTTAATAAAACAGATGCTTTGGTTTGCTGTGGCTCTAAGATTCATTTTGAAGCTCTGGCAGTTGGCATTCTGGGCAAGTACCAGGGCGTCAGTTTGGAAGCAGAAGACATACAGTCGCTTTGCTTCCTACCATTAGCGGAGGATCGAGTCTTTAATTTTCACTACACTGATCCTGCCAGCCAGAAGCACCTCGATTTAATTTTGGTGGCTTCTTTTCAGTGCCAAGCTGGAGGCTGATGCTATGACGTGTTTCAACTCTTCAAAGTAACCACAGTGCCCAGTTGAGGAAATGTATATTTATATAGCAATGGAATTCTATTTGGGTACGGGAGAACTCCCAAGAACATCAGCTAAGCTGGTAGGCCTCTATATTTTTCATTCAGGACGACATTGGTAGAGAGATCCCTTCCTAGAGAAATGTCCCATCCCAAGCTCCCACAATGCTGGTCAGAAACTGGAATTTCTGTTGCACAGGAGATCTCAAGATTTCAAAATTATTTTTCATATGAACTGGAATGAAAGGCTGAAATTTACCACAAAAAGAAAATTCTGAAATTTCGAGGCATTTCATTCAGATAATGGAAAAGCATCTTAAAATTTTTAATGTCATTTTTTATACATTTTTCTAATTCATAATGAAAAATGTCAAAATCTCATTTTGAAATAATTTTTTTGACTTTTATAGTATATTAAATATACTATAGGTTATATAACTATGTCAAATATAGCTACATGAATACAATAAAAATAATATTTTAATATACTATAAAAATAAAATAATGAAACAACACTATCAAAATGAAACATTTTGACATCAAAAATGCTTTGACGTTTTCCTGTGGAAATTTTTTAAATCATAATCAATATGTTCCCATGGAACATTCTGATTTCAACGAACCTGCATTTTTCAATGGAAAATTGTGTTGTCATTTTTTTTTCTACCAGCTCTACTCCCTGTTCGCCTACAGCATGGTTCTTAAAATCTTTCAATCTGTGGTGCCCCTGGAAGGGCTCTGTGGCTCAGTGCTGGTCCATGGACTACAATTTCAGAACCGTTGGGTTAAGAATCTCAGCCCACAAACAGCCCTTCGATGAACATAGTGGATCTGGCTGTTGAATTTCACCCTGAACAACTAACCAAAACAACTGGGAATGAGGATCTGGCTGCAGCGGAGAAATCTGATGAGTCCCTCTTTCGGTATATATCCTCTTTTGGAGAGCCTGGAGACCTCATGCACAGAGAGCTGGAAAGCAGGCACCATGTGGGATTTTCCCTATTAAAGACTCACTCAGAAAGATCAAATGCAAAACCCTTCCAACAGCTACAAATCTGCTAATCTCCTGCCTGTCCTTTTGCCCTGAAAGTGCCTAAAAAATGTTGCTTTTTTGGCCTACATTTTTCCTCTCTTGCAGTTTGGCTGCATCTCACATTCATCACAAAGTTCAGGCTGGAGCTCACAGCTGGGCCTGCATAATCATCACAAGACCCGAGTCTTCCCACTCAGTGCCATAGCCTGATATTCTTTTGACAAACTACATAGCCTAGGCAAACTTTATAACCTTTCCAGCCTCTCTCTGTCTTCTTTTCCTCTTCATTCAGACCATGACCTGAAGTTTATAGTCATTTGTTCTGGTTAATATAAGTTGCATGCAGCCCAAATTTGATTTTATTATTTTTCAAATTCCCCTTCCTGGATGATGAAAACAGAAAATTATAAAGCAACTACAAATAAATAAATAAATAAATAAAAATCCAATATGGAATATATTACACTCTGGTCTTGCTGGAGAAAAGGGTGAGGAAAGAAGCTGGGGAACTACACACCACTATTTCAAAGCAAAAGAGGCAAAATTCCCAAAAGTCTGGTTCCTCACTCTCAGTTACAGTAGCTTTGCAACACGTGCTGGGTGAACTTTTTTTTGTCAAACTGTTTTTTCAATGAAAAATGCTGGTTTTGGCAAAATTGCCACATTGAGAAAAATGTGTCAACTCTGATGAAAGTTTATATTAAAAAGTGAAATAAAGCATTTCAGTAGCATTGAAAAAATTTATTTTGACATTTTTGGAATGGACATTTCTGATTGTTTTCCATTTAGAAATGACTTTTCAAATTCATTGTTTTTAGTATTAAAAAATTAAAAAAGTTATAAAAGGACAAAAATCAGAATGAAATGTTTCAATTGACCCCCAAACAATTTATTTTCCAGAATGTTATTTTGTGATAACTTTTTAAATGCAGTGTTTTCTCTCTGTTCCGGAATGGAACATTCTTTTGAAATTGCAGAACTTCCTGTGAAATTGGAAATCTGTCTCCAATCCAGCTCTATAACAGAAGCCATTAATTTCATGGCCTTCAATGGAATCGCTCCTTATTTTCAAAGATGTAAGTATGACGAGCATCAGACCCACCCACCCCCCACCCCAGAAAGTGGACTGGAGGATGTGGATAGGCAGATGGTGAGAAATGATGCACTTGCAGCTAGTCTACATATTGTGTTATTGTTACCTAGCCTGCCCTTTCCCCATGACTTGTACCCATTTATTTAGTTCAGCTACGTTTTGCATGTTGTTGTTAACCATGATTGTAAGTGCTTGGAGTGGAGGCTCTTTATTAGATGTTTATACAATGCCTAGCACAGTGGGGCCCTGATCCCTGACTGGTGGCTTCCAGTACTGTCGTAATAATAATGTTAAAAAACAGATATGTCAAAAGCAATTTAAATAAGACGTTCCAAACTGACCTAGTGGCTAGAACACTGGACAGGGGTTCAGGAAACCTGGATTCTATTACCTGCTCTGCTGCTGGCCTGCTGGGAGACCATGGGAAAATGACTTCAACCTTTCTGTGCCTCAGTTTCTCCATCTGTAAAATGGGGATTATTCTACTGATCTCCTTTGTAAAGCCATATATAAGAGTTTGGTATTATTCTTTTTCTACTACATAAATAATAATCAGAAGCTATTTGCTATGTAGGGTTGATGGGAGCCAAGAGCGCACTGAAGGGCAAAAAATGGGCATTTATAGCTTATGGCCTAATCCAGCTCTCAGTGAAGTGAATGGAAAGACTCTCTTTGACTTCAGAAGTAGCTGGATCAAACCTGTATTGAGCACTCCATGCAAAGTCTCCAATCAAGCCTCTGTGTAATCTAAATTATTCAGAAGTCATTCCCTGCTCCCTTGCCCTGGCTGAAATGCAACTGCCTCCAGAGTCACAAACTGCATCTGTTCTGCATCAATAGCAAAATGCCCTTGGCACTAGCATGGGGTTTTTTTGTAGTCAAAGACCACTACACTGAGCTATGCTTTTTATTCGCATTGGAAGCACAATCTCATTTTAGTCACGATCTGCTCAAGCACTGGGTCTCCAAACTTGTGCTGTTCATTTTTTTCTGCTAATGATAATTATATGTGCATGTATGATCTACACACAACTATAGAGCTAGATCTATAGCCTCAAAATACAGCTGCCAGTTGGACAGCTCAGTGAGGACAAGTTAATCAGAAAGGCATTAAAACCTTTCCAGATTGGCAAACTTCAGTTCAGAATCAAAAGTGAAATTTTCATTATCCCACTGAATAGTTTGTCTCTTCAGACACAGGAGCCAAAAAATACCTCCAGGCCATTGCATGGAAATGCGAGCTGGCAGAATGGTTATTATCATTTATTATATAGAGGAGAGGAAGCTTGGGTGGGTTGCCTTGATGGGTCAAGTTGCAGGAATGCAAGTGCCCTAATGTGGGCAAAAATGCATACAGTCTAAGAGCACAAGACGCTGCTTTTCTGCAGTCTCAGATTTAGTTTTCATAGTGAGGAAAAGTTAGGAAAAGCTTTATGGGTTAGTGCAAGTGGCACCCACAAAATAGTCACACACAGGTGCAAGTAGAGTCAGATTCTCTGGTTGGCTGAGTTTATGCTTGGTGTAGCAAGGTGTGTTTGTGTGTGTGTGTGTGTGGGGGGGGGGGACTTGCAGGGAGCTGGTTCTGGTTCCGTGATTCTCTGCTTGGCCCCACCTGGCAGCACAGGTTAAAGCCACCTAATGACTGCTCTGACCTGTGCCATTTGGCAACTGTCTCCAAGTGACCATACACCAAAGGATGACTGTTAGAGCTCAGTGGGCTCCAACCATTCCTCCTTCCCATACCAGACAAGCACCCGGCCCATATGCTGCACTTGCAGGGAGATGGTGTAAGACCCTGGCCACAGTGCAAATCTTTGGCCGAGGCATGTGAGCAGCCTCTTGTCCCTTTAAGCCACCTGACCAGAGGAAAGGGTGCAGAGTGGGGGAAAGACTCTGCTTCTGTGTGTGCAAAATGCTTAGATGTCAGAGAACCAACTATGTGCAGGCAAAAGTGTTCCATCTCTGCACCCAGACCCCACCAGGAGGCTTGCTTATGAAGTGAGTCCCAGAAGAAGCAAGCCCCATTCTGACCACACGTAAGGGCTTTGCAAGGCCAAACTGTTTACCAAAGCTTTCCCATCACAACTGCAGTCCAGGCCCAGAGGCAGAATCATAAAGACATATAGCAAATCAGAGATTCCCCAAACCTGGCAAGGTGAAGAGAAAACTCATTGTGAAGTCCACTGTGGACATCTCCATTCGTATTTACCAGTATAAGCACTTACATCACAGTCATGGTATGATAGATAAAATAGATTGATATGTCCGTGTGTGCGTGTACACACACGCACACACACAATTTCTCTCTGTCTCTTACTTTGGTACCTGTTTTTGAATTTTACCTTTTAATGATATAGACAGTGCAGGGAAAGAAAGGCTCTGGCAAGCGAAGTTGTAGAAGCCCTTTTACTGACGAGATTCAAAGCTACATTTATTGCCCCTCTATTAAGTATAGAACTAAGCAGAGGAGTAAGTGTGTGGCTCTGGATTCAAACTAGGTTTAGAGTAGGTTTGGGATTCATGATCAAGGTCTAATCAGAGCAAGGATCAAGGCTCTTAGTGGTACAAGAAATGTCATGTGCTGTTCTCTAAAGGTTTCAGTCCTGAAAAGGCAAAAAATCTCCAAAATCAGCTGTTTCCATAAAACTTCCACCATCTGGAACAGTGTACGTTTCATGCATGCTATGGGTACCCGCATGGCCCCACAGTATGCCAACATTTTTATGGCTGACTTAGAACAACGCTTCCTCAGCTCTTATCCCCTAACGCCCCTACTCTACTTGCACTATATTGATGACATCATCATCATCTGGACCCATGGAAAAGAAGCCCTTGAGGAATTCCACCATGATTTCAACAATTTCCATCCCACCATCAACCTCAGCCTGGTCCAGTCCACACAAGAGATCCACTTCCTGGACACTACAGTGCTAATAAACGATGGTCACATAAACACCACCCTATACCGGAAACCTACTGACCGCTATTCCTACGTACATGCCTCCAGCTTTCACCCTGACCACACCACACGATCCATTGTCTACAGCCAAGCTCTGCGATACCACCGCATTTGCTCCAACCCCTCAGACAGAGACAAACACCTACAAGATCTCTATCAAGCATTCTTACAACTACAATACCCACCTGCGGAAGTGAAGAAACAGATTGATAGAGCCAGAAGAGTTCCCAGAAGTCACCTACTACAGGACAGGCCTAACAAAGAAAATAACAGAACGCCACTAGCCGTCACCTTCAGCCCCCAACTAAAACCCCTCCAATGCATTATTAAGGATCTACAACCTATCCTGAAGGATGACCCAACACTCTCACAAATCTTGGGAGACAGGCCAGTCCTTGCCTACAGACAGCCCCCTAACCTGAAGCAAATACTCACCAGCAACCACATACCACACAACAGAACCACTAACCCAGGAACCTATCCTTGCAACAAAGCCTGTTGCCAGCTGTGCCCACATATCTATTCAGGGGACACCATCACAGGGCCTAATAACATCAGCCACACTATCAGAGGCTCGTTCACCTGCACATCCACCAATGTGATATATGCCATCATGTGCCAGCAATGCCCCTCTGCCGTGTACATTGGTCAAACTGGACAGTCTCTACGTAAAAGAATAAATGGACACAAATCAGATGTCAAGAATTATAACATTCATAAACCAGTCGGAGAACACTTCAATCTCTTTGGTCACGCGATTACAGACATGAAAGTTGCGATATTACAACAAAAAAACTTCAAATCCAGACTCCAGCGAGAAACTGCTGAATTGGAATTCATTTGCAAATTGGATACAATTAACTTAGGCTTGAATAGAGACTGGGAGTGGCTAAATCATTATGCAAAGTAACCTATTTCCCCTTGTTTTTTCCTACCCCCCACCCCCTCCTCAGACGTTCTTGTTAAACCCTGGATTTGTGCTGGAAATGGCCCAACTTGATTATCATACACATTGTAAGGAGAGTGATCACTTTAGATAAGCTATTACCAACAGGAGAGTGGGGTGGAGGGAGGTATTTTTTCATGCTTTGTGTGTATAAAAAGATCTTCTACACTTTCCACAGTATGCATCTGATGAAGTGAGCTGTAGCTCACGAAAGCTTATGCTCAAAGAAATTGGTTAGTCTCTAAGGTGCCACAAGTACTCCTTTTCTTTTTGAGAATACAGACTAACACAGCTGTTACTCTGAAACCTGTCTTCATGCACTTGGTCATTCGTGTGAGAAAAGATAGTACAACTTATACTGGCTAAATCTGAACTAGACCGAGAGTGTCTGAAGGTTTTGAAAGCGAAGAAGATTAGGATTCAAGGATTAGGATTAAGTTAAAACTATAAAAATGGCCACACTGGTTCAGACCAATGGTCCATCTAGCCCAGTATCCTGTCTTTCGACAGTGGCCAATGCCAGGTACTTCAGAAAGAATGAACAGAACAGGGCAATCATCAAGTGATCCATCCCCGGTCATCCAGTCCCTGCTTCAGTCAGAGTCTTAGGTACACCCAGAGCATGGGGTTGCACCCGTGACCATCTTGGCTAATAGCCATTAATGGACCGGTCCTCCATGAATTTCTCTAAATCTTTTTTTGAACTCAGTTACACTTTAGGCCTTCACAACGTGCCCTACCAATGAGTTCCACAGGTTGCCTGTGTGTGGTGTTGCCTCTTCCTCATGTTTGTTTTAAACCTGTGGCCTAATAATTTCATTGTGTGTCCCCTGGTTCATGTGAAGGGGTGAATAACACTTCCCTATTCACTTTCTCCACCCCATTCTGTAGCCTCATATCCCCCCTTGAGGTTTTTCTAGCTCAACAGACCCAGTCTTTTTAATTTTGCCTCATACGGAAGCTGTTCCATACCCCTAACCATTTTTGTTAACCTTCTCTGAATGTTTTCCATTTCTAATATATTTTTTGGAGATGGTGCAACCAGAATTGCATGCAGTATTCAAGGTATGGGCGTACCATGGATTTATATAGTGGTATTATGGTATTTTCTGTCTTATTAGCTCTCCCTTTCCTAGGTTCCTAACATTGTGTTATGTTTTTTGACTGCTATATCACATTCAGCTAATGTTTTCAGAGACCTAGCCACAATGACTCCAAGCTCTTTCTTGAGTATAACAGCTAATTTAGACCCCATTATTTTGTATGTATAGTTGGAATTATATTTCCCAGTGCGCATTACTTTGCCTTTGTCAATATTGAATTTCATCTGCCATTTTGTTGAGAATTTCCCTTACATCCTCTACAGTGAAGACTGATTAAAAAAAAAAAAGAGTTAACGTCTCTGAAACAGCCTTGTCCTCCTTGAGTGCTACGTTAGCACCTGATCACCCAGTGGCCCCACTGATAGTTTGGCAGGCTTCCTGCTTCTGATGTACTTAACAAAAATTGCTGTTAGTTTTTGTGTCTTTTGCTAGTTGATCTTCAAAAAATTTTGGCCTGCCTAATTATACTTTGATACTTGACCTGCCAGAGTTTATGATCCTATTTTCCTCAGTTGGATCTGCATTCCAGTTTTTAAAGGATTTTCTTTAACTGCCTCTTTTGCTGTTATATAGCTATGGTGGCATTTTTTGGTCATTTTTTTATTTGGTGTAGACATTTAGTTTGAGCTGCCATTATGTTGTTTTTAAAGAGTTTCCATGCAGCTTGCAGGCATTTCACTTTTGGGACTGTTCTTTTTAATTTCTGCTTAACTAGCTTCCTCATTTTTGTGTAGTCTCCCTTTTTGAAGTTAAATGCTACTGTGGTAGGTTTCTTTGGTATTTTCCCCCGACAAGAATGTTAAATTTAATTATATTATGGTCACTATTACTGAGTGATTCAGCTATATTCACCTCTTGGCCAATTAGGATTAAAGCAAGAATCAACTCTCCCTTTATGGATTCCAGGACTAGCTGCTCCAAGAAGCAGTCATTAATGGTGTCTAGAAAAGTCATTAAAGGTTGGGCGCATCTGTGATCAGGAGTGGTTTAGAGCAAGAGCAAAGCGATGCTGGTTGGAAGGGGAAAAGGCTTTGAAGAACTGACTGGGTCTCTGTTTATTGAGGGTAGTTGCTGCCATTCATTAATATGATGCAGAACCTTGGGGATCCTGTTTGATGTGTCACATCGTTTGGAAAACCAGGTAGCATCAATGATTTTAAAAATGCCTTTTTCCACCTGTAGTTTACTGAGAAATGTCACCCCTTTTTTCTCAGATGATAACTTGGTCACAGTGACCCATTCATTCATCACTTGCAGGCTGGATTACTGTAACCCACCCCTGACGGTGATGAAAGCAATGCATGGACTCCAGATGGTAGAGAATGTGGCTGCCAGCTTCCTCAGTGGGATGTGGTGCTAAGAGCTCTATGCCCAGATCCTTCCACTTGCTCCTAATACTCTTCTGTTGGGAGAGCAAAAGTTTAGTTCTGATTTTGAAACCCACCAATGGGTCAGGACCCAATTACATCTCCACTCATGACCCCCCTGAACAGATGCGATCCTCTGGGACAAAGCAGCTTACAACACAATATGAAGCATGTGAGAGCCAGAAACAAACTATTCCCAGTCAAAGGGGTTCAGATGTGCTACAGGGTTCCAGGTATGATCAGGCTCACCCAGAGGCTGACTGTTTTCAGATTGCATGGCAAAACCCTCTTCTTTGAAATAGCTTTCAATGGGACTTTTTGTGGATTACGGTCCTGCTCAGTGTGAGGAAGCGTACCAGAGTCAAACTCATAGATTAAAAATCAGATGAAACCCAGGAGTGTCAACTGTGCCTAATACCATGGGTTCTGAAATGATCGGTTCACTTTCTTTTTTCCATTATTTTTCATACCCAGACCCCTCCTCTGGGCTCCAACTACGTCTATGTGAAACAACCGTGCTTCTCCTGAACTCAGAAGCCAAAGTCCCATTGAATGTCATGGACTATATTGGGCCTCACCACAGCTAATACAAGAAACCTAATGGCATTAGCCTCTTGAGGGCTGTAGCCCAATTCTGCAAAGCCAAGTGGTTTGGATAGTTCAAGATGAGCTGCAGAGAAGCAGCCAGATGTTCAAGTGCTTCTCCACACTTGTGTTGCAGGATCCCAACTCTACAAAGTTTACTACTGAAGTTGTCCATGCTCAGGTGTGAGTATGAAGTCAGTGGGTCTATTTGTATGGGTAAGTATTTGCATGATTTGGCCCATAATCCTTCTGAGGTTCCCTTTCCCTACTCAGAGAAAGGGTTTGAAATGATGCAGCAACCGGCTTGGTAAGTCTGTGATTACCCAAGAAGCTTGTTATTTGGGTGCTGCCCAATGGGTTATTGAATAAGATCTGCCTTAGAGGACTGTGGGAGAGTCGCAACACTGAGTTTAATGCCTGGTTTATTTATAAATTATTATTTTTTAAGGGTTTGGGATCCACCTTACTTTCTGCCCATGCCACCCTAACTACATGCACACCACTAATTTGGGTAAGTTCAAGCTTGGTGCATTCTCTTATTTTACTTACATGTGTCTGAGATTGTAAAAGTCTGTGAAAGCTGGGCCATGTAGAATCAGAGCAAAATGGAGGGAAATAGCTGGGAATGGGTGAACGTCATATAAATAGCAGTAAAACTGTTACATCTATTTGCATTTCACACCCAATAATTTCAGATTCCACTTCTGAGAGCACTGCTTGGAAGTCAGCACTTTTAATTGTCCAGTAAATTTCCTTTTAGACAGCTGCTTCATAAACTGCCATTGCCGCGAATGGTGAGAAAAAACAGATAACTGATTTATCTTAGGATGGAGACTAAAGCAGCCATTTGTGTGTCATGAGTTTCCCCCTCTGTTTCACTTAAATGAACATGTAAAGGCAATTGGTTACAGATCTGCAGTCTGGCTAGAGACACTGGCCTGTAATGCTCAGAGGCACCAATACTCATGTGTCAGACATTGCTTTTCCATCGGTAACCTGGAATAGTCCCCAAAAGGTATGTGGTTCACACTACCCACTGACTCTGGCCATGAGCTCATTGTGTCTTGTTACAACAGTAAATTATTTTCTGCTGCGCAGGGAGTGTGCAAGCTTTGGATCACACAGCCATAAAGTAATGGGTTATAATTCAATTAGAGCTCAGGAAAAATCTGCTGAGTTATGTCATGTCTATTTAGCCTGATGTCGGTTTCTTGGAGGTCGCAGGACTAGACCAACGGGGAATTGCACTTTAAAAAAAACCACCCCTCTTGTCATAAAATTATATGGGATCATTGCAGCAGTTGTGGGACTGTTCAATGTCCACAAAAAACTGGACACAGGATTGATCCGTCTGTTTTGATTTAAAAATAATAAAAGTCACAATGAAAGTATATTGTACCCACGTTGACTCTACTTCCTGTTTTGTGTTCTTCCTTGATATATTCCACTTAGATATGTAGAGATTAAGTTTCTTTCTTTCTTTCATTCTTTCATTGAAGCAGATTGGATTATTATTAAGCACAGTAGATCTACTCAAATATGAGCGAATCTTATGCATTTTATATTCAAATATACATACACATAAATACTAGGTTTCAGAGTAACAGCCGTGTTAGTCTGTATTCGCAAAAAGAAAAGGAGTACTTGTGGCACCTTAGAGACTAACCAATTTATTTGAGCATGAGCTTTCGTGAGCTACAGCTCACTTCATCGGATGCATACCGTGGAAACTGCAGCAGACTTTATATATACACAGAGAATATGAAACAATACCTCCTCCCACCCCACTGTCCTGCTGGTAATAGCTTATCTAAAGTGATCATCAGGTTGGGCCATTTCCAGCACAAATCCAGGTTTTCTCACCCTCCACCCCGCCCCCACACAAATTCACTCTCCTGAGCAGGAGCAGGTATTGTTTCATATTCTCTGTGTATATATAAAGTCTGCTGCAGTTTCCACGGTATGCATCCGATGAAGTGAGCTGTAGCTCACGAAAGCTCATGCTCAAATAAAGTGGTTAGTCTCTAAGGTGCCACAAGTACTCCTTTTCTTTTTACATAAATACTAAACATCTTATCTACAAAGAGCACAAAGCTGTGAGATAGTGAATATCTAATAATAGATGTTAATCTGTGCTCAGCACTTTGCAGAATTAGACCCACTGGGGAAAAAAACAAACAAAAAATGCTTAGATGAGTGAAATATTATGCTATGTATAATCATTGCCATTTTCAATGATACTGTTTAAGTCACAGTTGTAGAACACTTTGAGATATGTTCAGACCACAATCTTCAAGCTGTGCTCTAACCAGTGCATCTTAGATATCTATAGTCATTTGCAACTGAATCAAAGTTGAAGGTGTTCAGTGTGTTAGCTATTCCAAAGGGATCTTTCTCCTCTGAAATCTCCATGATGCCCATTCCTCCCTTGGCTAGAAGGGAAGTTGACACAAATAGAACATCATCTTTCACTTATTTTCTTAGGAGTAGCTTTCATTTTCCGAAAATGTTTTTGCGTTTAGGGTTTGGGAGTTTTTTACCTGATGGAAAGTCAAAAGGAAAGAGATCTCTTTGAGAGAACAGAAGCCATGCACAAGAAATGGGGTGTGTAACTTAGATTTCCATCTCGCCCCCTTTGAAATCAATGGCAGAACTCTCATTGTCTTCATTGGGAGCAAGATCAGCCCCAGCCTGAATGAATCCTTCAATGCTCTCATCCTTGTTAGCGCCTCTTCAGTGGCAGATGCCATCCTGCTGCTTCAGGCTTATCTTCCATCACTCATCAGCATCTCCTTCTAGTCAACACAGAAACTTACTAAATTGGATTAGTCTGCCAGCACCTCAATGATGCCTTGCAGATTATACGATGGATGTTTGACTCAATGGCTTATTATGATAATATGCAAAATGATGCACCTTTGAAATAATGCCAGTGATGTGGGTAGCAGTGACTTTTAGCATTATAGCAGGGACCTTATTGGAGTAGTTCTCTTTGTAGTGTCTCAGCCAACCCAGAACTCTGTCGTTTGTATCCTTTTTGTTCTTTGTCAGCTGCCGACATACAGCTTTATCCTGAGAAAGTCCTGGCTCCCTTTCCTTCTTTATGACTCCCAGCCTGGCATGTAAAGTCTTTGGCTTGCATTCTAGTTCAGACTTACCAGTGGGCTCTAGGGCATTGATAAATGAATCCTTGTATCCACAATGTCATGGAGGCAGTTATGGAGTAGTATGTATGGAAGGAGGTAAGGTCTAGTCTTCCAGTGCTTGAGGTAGGACTGAAATAACCTACTCACCCACACTTGCTTTGCACCTGTATGGCAGCAAGGAATGCTAGAAGTTTTTCTCAGGAGATTTTCAGTCCAATTTGGCTGACCTTAGAAGCTCACCAGAGGAACATTCACATGGTTTGATGTTTATCCTCCAAGCCAAACTATTAGCATTGCACTCATCACCAGCAATAATTAGGGATGATCCCTAGTCAGTGCCCCCGGCCTGAACATCCCAAACTCTGGGAGCGTTCAGATCCAGCTTGGATCTTTGTAGCTGGAACCGATGTCTAGCAATAAGACCATTTATTTGTCAAGTACATAAGGGCCTTGAGGTCTGTAGCCCAATTCTGCAAAGCCAAGTGGTTTAGATAGTTCATGATGAGCTGCAGAGTAGTAGCCAGATGTTCAAGTGCTTCATGAAATGAAATTAATAGGTAGCAGGTTTAAAACAAACAAAAGGAAGTGTTTTTTTCACACAACATACAGTCAACTTGTGGAACTCCTTGCCAGAGGATGTTGTGAAGGCGAAGACTATAACAGGGTTAAAAAAAGAACTAGATAAGTTCATGGAGGTTCAGTCCATCAATGGCTATTAGCCAGGATGGGCAGGAATGGTATCCCTAGCTTTTGTTTGCCAGAACCTGGGAATGGGCGATGGGATGGATCACTTGGTGATTACCTGTTCTGTTCATTCCCTCTGGGGGACCTGGCATTGGTCACTATTGGAAGACAGGATACTAGCTGCTCTTATGTTATGTTCTACTTTCTTCCATATTCCGCTCTTCCTTTTCCACTTTCTCTATGTTTCCAGGAACATCCTGTCAGCAACACTTAACCAGTGACAAACTTGCCATCTACAACAGAGCAGAGATTTGCCTGTCCGTTGATCCTCTTAGATATATTGAGTGTTGTGTCTCCTCTCCCAGATTTGGGTATGTTGGAGAGACCATTAAATCTAGTGTGAGCTGCCAAAGTTTGGAGGTTCAGAGACCACGAGCATCCATGTTTATCCAAAGTCATCTGAATCTTTTCCTTGTGAAGATCAAACTGTAACTCTCATAAGATCAGTCTCTCCTATGAGATACCCAGTGGGTTCTATTTGGTCCAAGCCAACTCTGAGGTGGTTGGATGAAGCTGTATGTTTGTCTTCAAGACCTGGCCACAGGGAGTCCTGACGCAGTCCTGAGTCAGAGGTAGAGGAGCAGGTCTAACTAAATGGGGCCAGCCAGGTACCTGCTGGCTGCTTCATATGGCAAGAAGATGAAGAACTCAGAAGTAGTAAGCATAAAAAAATCCATCCTTGGGGACTGAGAGAAAGACTGTCCAGGAGTGGGAGACAGGAAGGCTGGGAGAAGGACCCTGAGAGACTGTCTGGGGAAGAGGAAACAATTGCAGGTTGTGAGGAGCGAGACCATGGAAGAGCCTTTACTGGGGGCAAAGGAGAAAGTTTTAGTAGGTGCTTTTATGGATCCAGGCCCCAGTTGGCATCTGTCTACACAGCTTCTGATTTTGTCCATTTTTTCATCCATCCCAGGAGGACAAAGGAAAGAGTGTAAAACAGGCCTTTACCTTCTACACTGAAACATCTTCTGTTGCACTCTAATGGCTATTCAAGTGGAAATGAAGAGTGTCAAGTCAATTGGAGAGAAGAGGCTGGAGACTTAATCTCTTCCCTTCAGTAAAGACAGACTCACACTACTCCCCTCCTCAGGCATCATCCCCTGCACCTTGAGACAAGAACATACCTCGGTTTTCTATCTAGCTGATCTACCTAGCTATCATTTACATCCAGTTTACCCTCACTTTGTACTGGTGTAAATGACCTCACAGGAGGCAGAGCACTAGAGACTCAGTCTCAGACCTCTATTATACAGGCACCAACAATTTTTGTGTCGTTTTCATTTTTATTTTCTCTAGAACTGTTTAACCCATTTCCTTTTAGGACTTTTGTTCCTCAGCAACACCCAAACCCGCAGTAAAACAACATGTACACAGTCAAACCCTTGCCAAGAAATACCTGAAGTACAGACATGGACGTCCCTGTTACAAGCTGCGTGTGTGCCTTGATTGAGCCCCAAACTGGCATTCCAATTTATTTCCCACTGACAAGCTCAGTCACTAAAAAGGAATCAGACTGTTAAATGGCTGATGAAACATCTGCACCAATAAGCCAGGGTGATGGTTACTTTATTGTACCTGTTTGAACAATAGGCCTGGCAAATAAATCCACTGGTGATTGTGAGGGACCTTTTAAAATGAATAAAGGAACAGTCATATTCTCATTATTAAACAGCTGATAAAGAAATTACTTGCTAACATTTTAAACACACACACACACACACACACTTTGCACTCATGTGAACGACTGCAGGGCAATGGAGAATCAGCTGCCTAGGACTGCAGCCAAACTGCAGGCTGGACTGCTAGGCAGTAACTATCACTATAGGTACTCTGTCTGCCTCCTTGCGGATTTAGTCCCAGATTCTCATATGTAAACCCAGGAGTAACTTTAGGCATGAGAGTTCAAATTAGGCCCACATATAAACATTTGCAAGATCAGGGCCTCACTTTGAAGAACAATAGCAAAGCAGAACATTGAGAATCTACCCAATATAGATGAGAGCTGTCTGCCCCTATTAGATGGGCAGTGGGGAGTAGTATCTGAAACAGACCCCAGAGCATGATAAATTCCTTGTCTGGTTCCATGTTGGGTAGGGGGTGGAATGTGACCTTATTTTCAGGCTGTATTGTGGACCTGATCCAAAGTCTGCAGAAGTCAATGGGAGGCTTTTCACTGACTCCTATTGAACTAAATGGGTGTCCGCCTATTGTCTCCACTGGCCTTTGGATCATACGGTGGTGGGGTGTGTGTGAGATGAATGGCCTTAATACCAAGTCTGAGACATCTTCCATCCTGGCTAGGCCTCAGCTGAGCAGAGATGTGCAATCATTAAGACTGCAAGTCTGTCATGGAGGTCGTGGAAGTCATTGATTCCGTGACTTTCCACAACCTCTGTGACTTCCACAGCTGCAGTCAGCCCTCGGGCCAGCCACACCAGCTGCTGCTGGAGTGGCCACAGGGCCAGCCGCTTGCATGGCCCCATGGCCAGCTGCACCAGCCACTGCTTGGGTGGCCCCAGACAGCTGGCCCTGGGGACTGCCTGAGCAGTGGCCCATGCGGCTGGCTCCGGGGACCACCCGAGCAGCAATCCTGGGGGCGGCCGTGGGGACTGTCAGAGAAGCAGAGAAGTGGTCCCGGGACCTGCCACCAGGGTGGCCTGAGCAGCAGCCAGTGGGTGGCCCAGTGGGTGGCCAGAGCAGCGGCCTGGGGGCAGCCCTGGTGGCCGTTGGAGAGTGGTCCCTGGGGGCCTCAGAGCAGCAGGTGGCCGGAGGCAGTCAGCCCCTGCCACTGGAGCAGGAGCCCACCATCAGCCCCTGGGTCCCCCCAGAGCAGCAGCTACCTAGGAGCAGCTAAGATTTAGTCGGGGGGCATTTATAGTAAAAGTCATAGACAGGTCTCTGGCTGCGAAATTTTTTTTTATTGCCTGTGAACCTGTCCATGACTTTTACTAAAAATACCCATGATTAAATCTTAGCCTTAGCAATCATCCAGTAGTTTCACGATCTGAGTTAGGATGACAATAAAGCCAAGAGCTACTAAACTAATTTGCACTGGTAAGCTCAGTCAGGCTTTGAACTCTTCCAGTGAACTGAGGGGAGCACACTCTGGCTGTGGTAACAAAACTGTCACTGCAGCAGACAGCTCCCATTCAGGATTCTGGCTGAGTCAGCCAGAATTCCTCCTGGGCACTCCCAGGGCAGTGGAAAGCCTCTACACACCACCTCTTACAGCTCCAGAGAGGTCTATGGCTTTATGCCATGATCGTAGCCCTCGGGAGTTAGCTAGCCGAGTGACAGATATATACCATACTTTCTAACGTAGTCATCCGCGCCGTTCTAAGAGCCTCTTGAACCCTCGGTGCACATTTCCCCCTTCTCTTAAATCTCGCTAGCACTTTGGGGGAGAGCTGCCAACCCACCGTCCAATAATCACTCTCGCGGCTTGTGAAGTAGCACTAAGATTATTGCAAGTGTCAGCTCGGAATGGGATCTTAATATAAGGAGGGAAATAATATGTTAAAAGTTAATTTGCCATAAAATATGTCCAAGTCCTTTTTTCGCTTTTACAAGGGGTTTTTAACCGGGTAGCGAAGCGAGGCTGAAGTGGTTTGCTGCAATAACGGTCTTGTCAGAAAGGTGATAGATATCACTTTACTGATGGTAAAAGGATATGAATCAAGCTTGTCTGCCAGCATGATTACCTAATTGTACCGGGAGAGTTCAGCAAGGCCACTGCAGTTGCTCTGATTAGACAAAGTCTTTGGGTTATTCCTCTCCTCTGCCTTATCACTCAGGTTCCAAGGCGCAGAAGAAATACGTCAACATGGTTGTCAAGAATTGAATGAAGTATCCACTGAGTGGAGGTTTCGCCTCGCCAGCTCTGAGCCGAACACCCTGGAGGAGAAATGGAATATTAAAAAGCGTGGCGTGTCATGAGAGAAGGGGGTAGGGAGGTGAATGAATGGTAAAAGCTCTTATTACGGCTTTGGTAATATTGATCTTGTCATTAATAACATGATGAACCTTAAGTGAAATTCACGTGTCAGTGCCAAGGCAGGTTAGTTCGGTCATGAATGGTACATCAGGCTACTTGAGAATGTTGATATTGAGATAGATACAGAAAACGAGGAAGAGAGCAAGTGTGCACTTATGGTACTGGTTTTGTTTAGTAGATTTTTGTGGGTTGGGTTTGTCCAGGGCCTGTGGTTTGCTTGGAGTTCAGTGTTTCTCTGAACTGGAAAACTCCAAGTGACATTTCCATGAAACTCCCCAGTTTTGTAACAAAGCTACTGAGTTGCACCACCTCTTCCCTCTGGCATGGCACCTGGGCCGCTTCCTTCTTACATGGTCTTACATGGAGAAGATTACATGGTCAGCTCTCAGTTCAGTAACAGCAAGTCTGGGGATGCTTCTCCAATCCTACTACTTGAAGGCATCAGCCTAACATGTCAAAGAAAATGGCTCCTTGGACTATTCTTTACGGTTCTGTTTAACAAGCAGTTTCTTAAAAGT
The DNA here is from genome assembly GCF_965140295.1 of Lepidochelys olivacea. Taxonomy (NCBI): domain Eukaryota; kingdom Metazoa; phylum Chordata; order Testudines; family Cheloniidae; genus Lepidochelys; species Lepidochelys olivacea. The sequence continues at coordinate 21,512,674 of NC_140424.1, forward strand.
CTCTAAAATACACACACATACTCAGAGTGTCTGTAAAAATCCTATGGGGATTCTGTAAAAATACTGGGGTCCCAAGTAGAGCGAGTTATGCAAATTTGGGGTCACTTGGTTAAGGGGTTTTGGCAACACAGTACAGGGGAAAAAACACTTGTAATTAAATTTGTATTTCCTGTTGGTCCGAGGTTTACTTTTAGCCCTTACGCTCTGAGAGAGCATGAGGCAACACTGCACAACCTTAACTCAGGATTAACAAAGATTTTGGCCATGAATAAATTCCTAGTTATCATTATTATAGGGGGAGCCAATAGTGACCTCTATATGTAGGTTGTCTAACACGTTCCATTATAAAAGATCCTCGAGCTGTTTTTCTTTGAGAAGTGCTCACACTTCCATTGTTTGCAGCAGGCCTTTGATATTCAGCATAGGACCTGCCCTCAGGCCACAGAAGTGTCTTTTCTTTCTTCCATAAACTTCTGTCCTGTCTTTGGTGTGATGTAAATGTTGAAAATGACCGTGTCCCTTCTCTGCCTGGCCTTCCTGGGGGAAATGTTGCCAGCCTGCTGCAATATGAACTCAGCTTGAACATTCAGAGGCCAGGCTGACAATGCCACAAACGTAGGAGCAGGACCATAGTCAGTACTTGGAACACAGGGGAGCTGCTGCAGGGGTGGGCTGGCGTGTTTTCTTTCTTTCTCTGACAGGCTGATATCCCCAAATGTCTGTGAGCAGTGGAAAGCTTTATGGCGATGGGCCTCAAAAGGCAAAAAGCTAACTTTGTGGCAGCCACCAAGTTATTTATTTCCCACTCATTGAGCCTATGCAATAAAAAATGCCCAGCCGCCCCCCCCGCGTGCCTAGTATAGGTATAGTATAGTGGTAAATAATATCCTTGACTGAGCACTGGAATGGAGCTTACCCAGGGATACGTCTTCAGCCCATAGAGCCTCATTACAGTTCTACCCTGGCTGGCTGCATGGAAACACCTTTCTCCACCCTGGTGCACCTCCCCAGTGTCTGTCTCACAAGTCCACGCTGTGTACAGTAATCTGGAGGGCGGGAGGACAGCGCAGAGCTAATTATGTACCCGTTATGGGCCACATTTTCAAATAAAGCTCTACGTGCGCAAGTGCTCAGGGCCTGCAATTCGAGCCTCATTTTCAGACGTGCTCAGCAGCCAGCAACTTCTATTGTGATGCATGTGGCCAAATTTTCAAAGGAGCTCAGTCCCCAACGGGCACACAACACACTGAGGTTTTTTTAAAAATCCACTTTTGGGTGCCTACCTACGCGCTGAGTGGAGCTGATCAGAAAATTTTAGTTGAAACAGTTTTCCACTGGAAAATGCCGTTTTGATTAAACGGATTTGTGTGTGAGTATGTGTGTGCAAAATTGCACTGATTTTTGACAAAATTTCATTTAGGAAAAACATGATTAAAATGTTTCAAAAAATGGACCTATCCCTTTTTGGCACAATATGTTTCATTTTTTCACTTTTAAATTACTTTTTGTTTTGAAATTTATTTTTAATTTTAAAAAATTTAAATTTTACATTTTAAAAATAAAAAAGGATGGAAACTGAAACATTTGGAATGTATTAAAATGAAACTTGTCAATTGACCTGAATTATTTCTTTTCACAAAATTTCACTTGTCAGCAAAATTTTGGCCTTTCATCCCAAAGTGGGATGTGTTTTTTGTTTTCAAAAGCTCCGTTTTTGTCATGTGACAGAAAATCCATTTTCTGACCAGCTCTAGAGCTGAACTGGTTTGAAAATCTGGCCCATGATGGAATCAGGAGCAGACAAGGTAATTCAATAGTCCAGAACACATTTGGAACGTCAATTGATCAGCAGCTTTCTTTCTTTCCTATTACACAGGCTGTTTGCTAATTACATGGCTAGAGCCCGATGCTCTTAAGGAATCTTGCTGTTGATTCTTAAATGTATCTAGGTCTTTTGTGTCCCAAATCCTATTTTTAATCTTTATTTTCCCAAGCCAAACCTCTTCAGGGGAGCCTTTGGAGGCAGCCTTTTCTCTTTATGCCCACATTTTGGGGACTTGAACTCTGACATTTCAGATGCTTTAGACATGCACTCCCTGCCCATGCCCAGCCAATCCTCCCTCCTAGAATTTCCTTCCTGTAGCAAACTGCCGCTTTCCTGACATTTGGTGGAGCTACATGGTTTGCTTTATTTGCCTGAGCAGGCTGAAGAGAAACGTAGATGTGTGCTCCAGACTGCAAACTGAAATTATACAGATTCGATGCAGAGGAAATCCCGGAAGGGTCAGGTTCCCTCTTCAGATTGTATCTGGGCAGTTGGTGTCTCAGGACAGTAACTCAATATTGTTTAACAGTTCCCTTCAAACCCAGGCAATGTCTTTTTTCACAACATTAAAAAGCTGACGCCAATTACTTCCTTATGCCATTAAATATCCAGGACACTGCACATATATTCAGGCAACTGCATGACCTAATTTACAAACCCATCATCCCATGTGCAATGCCCATGAAAGTGATTTCATAAACATCTCTTCACTGCTTCCCGCTTGCTGCCTATGTTTTCACTAGCGTTTGAGGGGAAGATGCTGCTGAAGAAGATCCTTTTGTATCGCTTTCATTAAAGAAAACCTAGCTAGACAGCACTGATCAGCTTGGTCCTGAGTAATGGGTCTCATTTTCCTTAGAGAACTTCAGGAACTAGTAGCACATGAGGTGTCTGAAGCAGAAAGTCTGGCTGGAGATTACTACCTGCCATTGATGGAAGAAGTTAGGCCGTGGCAAACCAGTTTCACTAGAATAAGATTCCCACATTATCAAAGAGCAAGACCTGAAGCAAACCCACATATCTAAACACCTCTGGGGCTAATTCCAAAGTCTATGGGTCAGGTCCATTTCTATTAAGTAATAATGGACAATATAATTATAAAGGGCTTCTCTTTTTGTACTAGCAACCATGTCCTCAGATATTTTAAATGGCTTAAAATCATTGTGGGACCAAAGGGGAGGCCTAACTGAGGCAAGGATCAAAATCAGGAGCTAATTATATTATTTTTTTAATAAATAATCAAAATAGCTAAAATGAGACCTACTCAGAACCTTCACCGTCCTCATTTAGGTTTGGAAAGAAATGGCCACTGTTTTGGGGGGGCATCACCATTTTAATGTCAACTGAGACCCCCTGGGCTTACTTTATTCAGTTTTTGAGCACCTACAGATCTCATTGACTTCAGCCCGAGTTGTGAGTCCTTAGCACTTCTGGACATCAGATTCTATGACCCAGCTCCACAAAGGTATTTTAGACGCCCAATGAGAGTTAGGCACCTAAACACCTTTGAGGATCTGGGCCTAAGCGCCTCAAGTTAGGTACCCACAAAATGACACCCCTAAACTAGTGGCCCTTTTTTTGGAAAATGTTGGCATTGGGAACACTTCCTCCCATTATTTTTCATTTTTTCTCAAGCCTCTGCACTCCTATGATCTGGATGGGACGGACCATAAGCAAAAGTGCCCAAATTTCCCAAACGGTTTCCTTATTCTCATAGGGAATGCAGGAAATCCCCTAAGAGTTAATCAGCTTCACCTGCTTTACGTATCACCATAAACAAACACAAAAACAAGTAGCGAGGCAGTGACCAAACTGTCATGTTGGGGAATTCACTATCACTTTCAGATGCATCTGAGGCCTGCATTTTTCTGATCCTACAGCACTGTGATTTTTCACAGCTGAGGTTAATAAACTAAATGGTTCTTTGGCTGTGTGGATCACTGAGAACACTCACAACTAGACAACAGTTGCCAACTTTCACGGGGTAAATAAGCACCCCAACTTTCACAATAAGCAAAAAACCAAGCTAATCCCATTTCAAAACAAGGCAATCCCTAAGAACCCCAACATTCTATGTGACTAGATTCCCCCCCCCCATTTGGAATAGAAATATTGAAACTTTTTGGACTTTTCTGGACATTTGTTTTGTTTCAAACCAAAACAGTTCAGTGAATTCAATACGTATTTGCAAACTGTTTTGGTTGACCTGAATTTGCATTTTTTGCTGAAAAAGATTTTGCTCAAAACATTTCAACCAGCTGTATTCACAGAACCATTTCACCAAACATTTTTAAATGTGCAGCCAAGGTGTCAAAACATCATGGTTTCAGGTAAACAGGTGGTGGCCCATGCTACCATGTCTGGGGGGAAAGACTATTTAAGTGAACTGTGGTTCAGAAGAATAGGATTTGGCAGTAAATAGAAACTGTGTAGCTGGGGCTAAAAATGTTGGTAACTTCAGTACCCCCAGCCTCAAATATACACAAGTTGTGAGATTGGCTTAAAAACCCATGTGACGTTTTAAAAATATATTAAACATTTGGGTTATTTTTATTTGCCTTTTGGTTTATGAGCCTTCAGAGTTCACTCACTTCACATTTTAGATATTTCCTCTCTACCACGAGTGCTAGAAAATTACTTTTTCAAAAAAATGAAAGCTGAATCCTCATGTAATCTCGCCATTCCGGGCCCTGGTGCTGAAATCTCACCTAACTGTCCACCAGAGTTCGGGAACTGGGCTTTTTATACAAACAATATATCGCATGCAATTCATTAAAATATTGTGTTTTCCTCTTAAAGCCCTGGCTCCTGGAGTCATATGACTGGGTGAAAATATCAGCTTCCATTAAAAAAAAATAATTAATTTCTATGCTCATGATTGTGGAGAAAAACTTGAAAACACAAACCCTCATGTCTGAAATAACAGGAAGCAAATAAAAAGAACAACAACAAAAATGTCAAAGGCTCATGATTTTTGAGCCAATTTCAGGGCACTGGTGCTTTTTGTGTGCTTAGGGTTGGCAAGACTAGGTTAATTGCAGTGTATTTACGCTCCAGTGTTTTGGCTGTGGTTGGAATTCACTCAGACCCCAATGGCTTCCTTTGCCTTTCACCTTTAAGAAGGAGGTTGCAGTTAATAGGCATTCCTTCTCCACAGCCGCAAAGGATCCAGGTGTTCAGAGCTGGGCTCATTCAGCGCACTCCTTCAAGCACTGAAGTCATTAGGACTGTAATTTACCCCCCCACCAGAAACATAAGCAAATGTAATCAAATAAATATTTTCCAGCGTCTCCCTCCCAGCCCTTTTCTTTCAATCTGTCAGTATGCGAAAAACATCAGCTGCACTCTACGAGCAAAGCTGGAGTCAATCACCCTGCCAGTGAGCACGGCAGACAAACCTATTCGTTTTTTAATCAATGTGAATAATGCCTCTACCCTGACCTCCCGTCCACAATTCCCTCTTCCCCCTCAGAAACAGGCAACAGATTTCAATTTAGCTTTGAGCGAGGGATGCTCAATTGGGTTATTAAATTTCACACACTAATTGACACGCCTGTCATAAAATATAAATTGCACAAATGTAATTTATACTAATGACACTAGGGGTGAAGCTTTATGCTTCCAGTTCATCCCTCGCACCTTTCTCCCTCAACTCCAATGGGAAACCTGCTTAATTTGCACCTTTGTAGTATATAAGGGTGGGAGGTTAAAGAGAACTAAATAAAAAAACGAAAAGCTGATGGGATGTTTCCTGTTGATGCACAAAAGATTGGTGTGAATGAATGTGTGTGTATATTTGGGTGTGCATGGCTCACTGACTAATGCAGTGATAGACTGCAAATACACACACACACACACACATATCCCCAGACACATCAAAGTTCTACTTAATAATCCTTAATGGAAACAGATTAACCTTCGCCTGGTCCCATGGCACTAGTTAACCACTGATGTTTTACAGATAGATTTCTGCAGGCCTATTTAGAGATCTTCATTTCACTGGGACATACAGACAGGCAGTTGCAGATTGGTATTTAAACAGCTTTTCTCCAACATCATATTTATATTTCAAAAAGCGCTGAGACAAACAGATTGACTCTGCAGTTTCTTTCTTACTGCTTCCACCTCCAGATCTTGGGACACAAAGCACATCACATGCTTTTCCTTGAATTTCCCCTGTGACAACCAACTGGCTAAAACAGCTTGACAAACTGACTCGCCATCTCCTGTGCATTACAGTGGTGCAATCAGAGAGGGATGGGAAAGAATGAATGAACAGCAAAGACACAAGGATTGACAACACTGCAGTCTCTTTATGGTTGAAGGAAAGAACACACACTGCATATATATAAGTGAAAGTAAAATTGGCACTTAAGATATAGGATCAAGGCCTGTTAGTTTGACATCTGTAGTAAGCAAGGTCTTGGAAAAATTTTTGAAGGAGAAAGTAGTTAAGGACATTGAGGTCAATGGTAAATGGGACAAAATACAACATGGTTTTACAAAAGGTAGATTGTGCCAAACCTGATCTCCTTCTTTGAGAAAGTAACAGATTTTTTAGACAAAGGAAATGCAGTGGATCTAATTTACCTTGATTCAGTAAGGCATTTGATATGGTGCCACATGCGGAATTATTAGTTAAACTGGAAAAGATGGGGATCAATATGAAAACTGAAAGGTGGATAAGGAATTGGTTAAAGGGGAGACTACAGCGGATCATACTGAAAGGTGAACTGTCAGGCTGGAGGGAGGTTACCAGTGGAGTTCCTCAGGGATCGGTTTTGGGACCAATCATATTTAATCTTTTTATTACTGACCACAGCACAAAAAGTGGGAGTGTGCTAATAAAGTTTGCAGATGATACAAAGCTGGGAGGTATTGCCAATTTAGAGAAGGACCGGGATATCATACAGGAGGGCTCTGGATGACCTTGAAAACTGGAGTAATAGTAATAGGATGAAATTTAATAGTGAGAAGTGTAAGGTCATGCATTTAGGGATTAATAACAAGAATTTTAGTTATAAGATGGGGATGCATCAATTAGAAGTAACGGAGGAGGAGAAGGATCTTGGAGTATTGGTTGACCACAGGATGTCTATGAGCTGCCAATGTGATATGGCTGTGAAAAAGGCTAATGCGGTCTTGGGATGCATCAGGCGAGGTATTTCCAGTAGAGATAATGAGGTGTTAGTACCATTATACAAGGCACTGGTGAGACCGCACCTGGAATACTGTGTGCAGTTCTGGTCTCCCATGTTTAAAACGCATGACCTGGGAGTTCAGCTGATTTCCTGTGTGTGTGGGTATTGTTGCCATTAAAAATTAAAAGTAATATTAAAAAAAAACCAGATTCCATTTCTTTCAACAGTATGCATTCACTCCCCAAACTTATCTCAAGAACTGCTTCCCATGCCTGCTGGATAACAGAGAATACGGTGATCGCTCAAGGGCAGTAGAAGAACCTACTCTACCATAGACATGTTCAAATCAGAGATGGGCCTGAGCTCCAGATTAGATCTGGGTCTGGATGTTTTGGCTGTGGTCCAATCTTTATAAAAACCCCAAAAGCGTCATGCTGTGGCTCGCTGCCTAAACACAATCAATGGGCTTGCAGCGCCATGTTCCAGTCAGAGCTGTGACCGAATCAGAACCATAGTTTGACTTCTGTATTGGGGGGTGGGGGGGAACAGCTCCAGCCAGACCAATGGGGCTGCTTGGGGGGGGGGGGGGAGGGAATTCCAATCCTGCCCAGGGCTTGCAGATTTTTTTGGTGGGGTAACCCCCTCCAAACTATACCCATGACCAGAACAATGATTCCAAACCCCAGATCTAGCTGCATATGTGAGGTGCAATAGCTATGAAACTGTGTTGCTTCTCATTTTCTTCATGCTGTATCTTTACAGTCCAGGGAATGCTCCCTGTGTATAGAGAGAGAGTCCGTTTTATTCTGAGAGTAAATGGAGAAGAGGCATGCGCACGCACATACCCACCCATCCTTCATTTTATTCCTTCTTTTCTTCTGAGCTTTGCAAAGAACCTCCACCAGAAAGTACATGTGTTTCCATATACATGGAGCAATCCTAACAAAAGTTTTTAAGCCAGGCCCATCTCCAGTGCAAATATGAACGGGATTGGCACTCAACAAGCCAGAATATTCGGGGTGTTAGGGAGTACAATGGGGAAACGCACCTGATTTGGTGAATACAGACACTCAGAACATGAACATGATTCCAAAGTAATTGTTACAGTTAATCAAGCAAGCTGTTGAGACAACTGCAAGCCCTGAAGCTAACTAAGCTATGGTCAGTTGCACATTCAACTTACTGGACACCACAAGCCACAGACTGTATGTAATGTTTGAATCAACTGAGAATTTGAAAGCTGCTTATTTCAAAATTGCCTGAGACAATTTGACCAGTGGAGTGCTGCTAACTCTTGCAACTGTATCATGAGTCTCATGATATTTGGTCTTTCTCTTGGAGTCATGTTATTTCATTAAAAATCCCTTCTTTCATTAAAAAAAAATAGATTCTCGCTCTCAAGACTGCAGAGAAAAACTTGAAAATGGAGCTGAGCGAAAATCAAAATTTCCATCCTGCAGGAAATTCCAATATTTCCACCTTTGGGTTTCATTCTGAATTGGGACAAAAGTTGAAATTGATTTGGAATTGGAGAAACATTTTCAATCGGAAGGAACTATTTTGATATTTCTGAATCAAAAGGTTTCATTTCAGTTTGTTGAACTGACCCAAAAGGTTTTGTTTCGAGTAACTTCAACATTAAGCTGCATTTCCCCAGGGCAGTGCGTCATCCCATGGAATCTGTAGGTCAGGTGCCTTTTGCTTCCATTCGCCCTGTGAGGTAATGGATCACCCTAAGGAAATACAGTTTAAAGTTAAACTGAATCAAAATAAAACCTTTTGGGTTAATTTAACGAACCAAAATATTTCAGTTCGGATCTAACTGACCTCAAGTGAAACTTTTTGTTTCAGTTTTCCTGACAGAAAAATCAAATTTTTTGACAAAAATCATGGAATTTCTTTTGCTTTTTTCAGAAACTGTATTTTCTAGTCAACAATCACTCTGAAAATTCCTGACCGGCTCTATTTGAACATATGATCCAAGTGCACCCTATGGACACAACACCCAGAAGACACAGAACCTGCAATTTTAAAAAAAAGGCCCTTTGAATTTTAAGACAATCTCATGAATTTTGAATGCTTGGGGTTAACAATGTTGTGGTGTTTCCCTGACTTTACCACTCCCTGGTGAGGAGACACACTAGCTTGATAGTGGAATCACTCAGTTGCAGAGGGGGGTCGGGGAGTTGGTCACACAATAAATCAGAGCACAGCTGGGAATGGAGTCTAGCACTCCTGATTTCCAGTGCTCTGTACTAGCCATGAGACAAGAATCCCTTTCTAGAAGGACAGGGTATTACTATTGTTATCCATAGATAATGCTGCTAACTGGGGAATAGAATCAGATTGATTTGGTCTCATAAGCATCCCTGTGCCTCCATAAGCCTGATCCTGTGTTCACTGAAGAATATAACAAAACACCTATTGACTCTTTGGGTGCGGCATCTTGTCCTTGTTCCTAAGACAGTAATGGGATTGAACCAAGTGGTAGATGTTATAGAAGCCTTGGCATCGATTCCTCTCTCCATTCCATTCATTAATGCAAGGCGTGGATTTCATTATGCTGATTGCTCAATTCTATTGCTAACAAGGCATAAATCTCTCCATTAGTCATTCTCAACCTCTGGATCACGACCCCTGAGGGGGGTCACCAGCAGTTCTCCAGAGGAGGTCATGACCCTACTCCCATTACCTACCCTGGGTCTTCTGAAGCATATTTCCTCAATCAGCTGGACCCTCCTCAGAGGACAGATTTTGTGAACTGAGCATGGGCTAGAAGCCAGGAGCTCCTAGACTGTAATGCTGATTCAGCCAGTGACTAGCTGTTTGGCCTTGGACAAGCCACGTTATCTCTCTCCCAGCTATTCCATTGCTAAATGGGGTTAATGATTGTTATCCTCTTCACAAGGGTATGTGAGGACTTGTTAGCTACACCCTCTCCGAATCCTTGCACTGTGTACTGTATCAATTTTAAAAGTTTTGTTCTCCCAATCAAGACCCTACAAAGAGCTGACCTGCAGCTCCGGTTCCCTCTCCTGTCATGCACCTCGCCTTCATCCCATCAATGTTCCATATACCTCTTTCTCCCACTCCTGTCTCAGTGCTTTTCTCCACCCACCATGCTAGGCATGCTGTCTCCATCCTACTTCATCCAGCCACCCTCTCCTCATGCTCAAATCCCTCAGAGGACTCCCTTCTTGAGGCCCACAGAGGTACACCAAAGCAAATAAAGGCATCAAATAATCTCCTCCAAGTTATTCCTTCCTCTGGGTTTCCTATTGCATCTGTTCTCTGTTTCTCTCTGTTAGAATCAGTGGTTCTCAATCAGGGGGGCTGCCAAGCAGGGCCAGTGTTAGACTCACTGGGTCCCAGGCCAGAAAGACAAAGCCTCACAGCATGGGTCTGAAGCTCAGGACCCTGAACCCTGCCACCTGTGGCTGAAACCAAAATCTGAGCAATGTAGCTTCATGATGGGCCCCTGTGGCATGGAACCCCAGGCAATTGCCCAGCTTGCTACCCCGTAACACTGGCCCCGGCTTTTATATGCAGAAAGCCAGTTATTGTGGCACAGACAGGCCAAGAGTTTTTATAGCATGTCTGTGGATGTGGGGAGGGGCAGGTGGGTGGGAATAGGGGGGAGGACTCGGAAAAAAGAGATTGAGAATCTCTGTCTTATCTTATAAATTCTCCAGGGGCAGGACAATCTCATGGAACTTCAGCTGGCATAACTCAGCATAGTTCCACTGAAGGCAATGGGTTTATGCTGATTTACATATGGTAAGGGTCTGGCCCTGTGTCTTGTACATTGTTGATGCTTAATATAGACTAGAGTAATGTTTGATCTGTGGCAATGTAAAGCCCTATGGGTCATTTGGGGACTCCATGCCTCTAGCCCAACAGAAGAGCATCTTATTCTTTAATGCAACGGGGCTATTAGCAGCAATGATTAGATGAGAGGCGAATAAGCAAATTGTCCTTGCAGCTCCCATTAAAATTTCAGGTATTAGAAGTTATGAGAAGAAAAATAATGGTAATAAAGGGTGGGAGATTCCATTAGTGGGCTCACAGGTAGTGATGGAGAAACTCCAAAGGTTAGATGGTTCAGCTTAGATACACACATTTGGTGAAATCCTGGCCCCAGTGACGTCAAAGCAAAACTCCCATTGACTTCATAGTCACCAGGATTTAGAGTTTGGCTCTTATTCAGAAGTTATCGGAGCACCTAGGACCAGGCCACTAGCTGGAATAAATAGACATAGCTTAGCAGACATTACTAGAATGATTGTGTACAGTGTTGTTGTAGCCGTGTTGGTCCTAGGATATTAGAGAGACCAGGGTGGGTGAGGTAATATCTTTTCTTGGACTAGGGTGACCAGCTGTCCTGATTTTATAGGGACAGTCCCAATATTTGGGGCCTTTTCTTATATAGGCACCTATTACCACCCACTCCCGTCCCAATTTTTCACACTTGCTATCTGGTCACCCTATCTTGGCCCAACTTCTGTTGGTGAAAACACCACACTTTTGAGCTAGACAGCGCTCTTCTTCAGGTCTGAGTAGCTTTCCCAGACCCGAGGAAGAGTTCTGCGTGGCTTGAAAGCTTGTCGCTCTCACCAACAGAAGTTGGGCCAATAAAAGGTATGACCTCGCCCACCTTGTCTCACTAGAATTATGCCAGTTTAGACAGAGTATCTAGTCTTTGGAACCTGTAAAATTGGACTGGAACTGGTGGGAGGATAGGTTTTCTTAAGATATTTCCACATTGGCATTTTTGGTCCCAGCTCAAACCACAAAATGCAGAGGCAGAGTGAAAATGGAAAATAATGGAGGGAGATTGGAAAATTGCCTGAAGTTTTCAACACTTGAGACCAGGCTGGCTTGAGTTTTGGGCAGATGTTCAGGTCAGTCATTGTTTTATCTGACCCCATTCACTTGTCCTTAATAAGAGGGAACCAAGGAAAGATGAAAAAGATATTAAAAAGTGCTAGAAAGAGACTAGGGGAGGGAGTCTCAGCTGGGATAAATTGTCCCACCAATGACAATGGTGCAAGGCCAATTTACACCTGCTGAGGATCTGGCACCGTAGTCCTCACAGAGAAAGAAAACTATACAGGGCCAGAATACACCAGTCTCCTTACAAGTCAGGTGCTTCTATCAGGCATGGTGGAGAGCAAGAGGGCTTGTGTGATGCCTTCCCTGGGTCATGGTGCGTTAATGGGTCATAGCTCTGCAAAGCTCCAGTGCACAGTGCAATCTGAGAGCCTCACTCCTAACACTGCCACAGCAGGTGCCACTGTTTGCAATTAACACAAGAGCTGCACATCACTGCCAATCTATTGTCTGTAAAGTTTCTTTGGCACCCAGTGTGTATGAGGGGACGGGGGGAGGAGGTGGCATCTATCCAAAGTCAGAAAGGATTTTTTAAATGGGCATTTTGTCAAGCATAACTGCAGACTGTAACTGTACAAACAGTAATTAACCACAAGCTGTGGGCAATGTTAATCTGCATTCAACCTAACCCACAGGAGCCTGGGAAATCTGAGATGCTGCTAATACATTTTCAGCAGCTGAGTCCTAGGCCACTCCTGGCCTAAGTCTACTTGATATGGCTCTCAGATAACACTGTTGATTTTCTGCTGGGCTCTAGTTGGATGTTTCCTGTTGTCTGACTTTTGATTGGAAGAACAAACAAAGATAAACCAGGAAGAGAGCCAGTGAAATCGATACCTCATTGCATTAGAATGCAATGGTGTCAACAAGAATTGCAGTTATAGGACAGCATCATTAATTAGTTAAAAAAGACAAGCTGACAATAGTAATTAAGAGCCGGGGAGACAATCTGAAGTTGGACTGCCCACTGGATTTTTTCCAGTGTCTATGAAATGTTACAGCTTTCCTTCCTTTCTTTCTTTCTTTCTTTCTTTCAGATTGCCAGATGGGATCAGACCAGTGCTCCACCTCGATCAATATTTCATCTCCAGCAGTGGCCTGTACCAGCTGCTTCAGAGGAAGGTGCAAGAAACCCTGAAGTAGCCATTACAGGATATTCTGCTCCCAAGGAAAGTTTCCTCTGAACACCCAATAGTTAAAGTTTGATTTATGACCATAAACTGGAGGGCTTATATCCATTCCCAGACTCTTGATATTTTAAAAATTCTTATTATGTCTTTGGATACACTAGTTATTCACATAAATGTTCAATCCTTTTCAGAATCCTGCTGAGCTCTTGGCTTCAGTGATAACTTGTGGCAACGAGTTCCACAGACTAATTGTGAATTGCATGTTCTCTCTTTCCTGGATGAGAAAGTGGCTAAGAGTTCACCATAAATATGGTGATTATCAAGTAGGAACCTGATCACTGGAGCTACTGGGGGGCTTTCAAAAGAAGTCAGCAGGAGCTGAATGCACTCTGCTTCCCCCATGGACCAAACAACCTAGGTGCTATGAGACCTTTCAAACCCTACCTACTCAGCAAGCTCTAGAGCATTCTGTAAGAGACCTTCCCAAACTGCCAATTGTCCATTTTTGCTGTCTGCTTATCTGCCTGCTTATCTAGTATGCTCCTGTCTGACTTCCAGTGGATCTCTCCAGGAAGCTCCACTCCCACCCAGCCTTCTCTTTAAAGCAGTAGCCATGAAACTGTGTCCTTTTTTTCCTCCTTTCTTAACTGCAGTTCTTTCATTTCTGGTGTTGCAATTTCACATGTTGTGCTACGTAAATTTTCTGTTCCATCATGGCTCAGCACTGCTTCCTCCATGACTTTGTAAAGAGCAGAATTTCTAGCATTTACAGAATTCTGTCTATCCCTCCATCCCTTGATTTCAGTATGCTACTGCATTCCATCTAGGGTGACCAGATGTCCCAATTTTATAAGGACAGTCCCGATTTTTGGGTCTTTTTCTGATATAGGCTCCTATTACCCCCCACCCCTGTCCTGATTTTTCACATTTGCTGTCTGGTCACCCTAATTCCATCCCTAGATCAGCGTATCAAGATCTATCTATCCAGGTGCTTATATAGTGCCTCCCACCATGGGACTGGAGTGTCACAGTATGCTACAGCCTTCTTAATCTTTACAAAGCAAATCATTTAGCAATTCTGTGTAAACAAAGAAAACATATTTTCTGAAATATCTACAATATCCTTTAAGGATAATGGGTTTTGCTCAAGATGGAAACTCTGGCAGTGACTCCGATACTTGCTTGGGAACTTCTTTTTATATTAGTTTTAGACATACTTTACAAAGTGTGGGTTCCTATGGGGTGGTAGTCCAGGGTACTTCTTATGTCAGGTAACCCAATTCCTCCATCTCTTGTATAAATGCTCATATCCACAAATGATGTCTTCAAAGAAGGGGATTAAAAGGCAGGAAGATACTTTGATGCTTTGGTCCTTGCACTCCTCGTTTCACAGAAAACAAACACATCCAAATACTCCTCTCCTGATTAAAATGAGGGTGCACAGTACAAGGTGGCATTGTCTGGCATAAGAGGAGCTGGAAGTGTGGCACATGAAATTTCAGAGTCTTGACTGGGCCTTCTCTAAATTGTGAAGCTTGTAGCAGCCCCCAAGGGGCTGTTACACTGGTGGGTTGTAGGAGAACATTCTGACCATGACCTTCCCATCCTTGACACCCTCCCAGCATGCTCTCTCTGCTGAAGGTAAGGTGACCAGGTGTCCTGATTTTATAGGGACAGTCCCGATTTTTAGGTCTTTTTCTTACATAGGCTCTTATTACCCCCCACCCCCTGTCCAGATTTCTCACACTTGCTGTCAGGTTACCCTAGCTGAAGGGTGGGGTCATCTTGCGGACCAGTGATGTAGAGCCAGTAATGATGCCTTTAGGCCATTCAGGAATTTCCCTGGGCCAGAGGAATTCCCAGCTGCCTGCATAGGGCAGCTTTAAGTCCCCTTTGTGCAGTTGGCGCTGAAGTCAATGGGAGATTTACCATTGATTTCCATTGGTGCAGAATCAAGCCCTTAGTGGTGGTGAGGATCTGACCTTTATTCCTGGCAACCAAGTTTGTTGTATATTTCAGTCCCACCTCATGTTTCTTTTAAATCACTTTTCTGATACAGACTAACATGGCAACCACTCTGAAACCTTTTCTAGGGTTGATCTGCACAGAGAGATTCTTTTGCCAGCTCTTCCTGCAGCCTGGTATCTGAACCCCAGAGTCAAACACACAAAAAGAAACAACTTGTCTTGAGTTGGATCTGTAAAGTCTTTTGAAAGTTAAGTCATGACTGTTGAATGTTAACACCATGTAATGCCTGTCCTTATCATATCTTTACCATAAAGTGATGAATGAGCTGGTCGCATAGAAGCTTTGAAACCTACAGTATTGCAATGGCATGTAATCTTCTTTCCAAATGCCTGAGCTTTTCACAGCGGCTCTGCCCTATGGCATTTCTCTCGCCCCCAGCTCTAGAGTCGCTGAGTGCTCACACTAAGGCAAAGACATTTTAAAGAGAAAAGATGAAATCATCAAATCCACCCCCAGCTGCGAGAGTCCTGGAAAATTTCACCTTCTCCTCTGGCCCTTCCCAGGACTTATCTGCCTTACTGCTGCCACACTACCTGTCCTTTTCCTGTCCTCAAGGGCGACTGCAGAGTTGCTTATTGTCCTGTAAATCAGCCGTGGCAATAAAATGCTGGCATCCCGAGCGATAGTTTTTCTACTAATGTACTACTTTGCAATTGCTGCACATATCCAACATATTAATGACACAAATTCATTACGATAAATGAAGCTCCTGACTGGCTGGGGGCCAGAGCTGAATAGGGGAGGTTGCTGTTGCTCCTGCCAGTTGGCAAGTTTGAGTTTCGTGATGCAAATTTTAATGTAAAACTGTAGTGGTTTTCACAAGCGACGCCAGAGATGACTGCTAAGTAGAGCAAGTAATACTGCCAGCCACTTTGTTGGGGTAAAAGGAGATGCTTCCACGTATAATCAATCAGTGAAAATCACTTCCAGGTGGAACTATGGAGTCAAATAATTTCAGAGAGAGAGAGAGAGAGAGAGAGAGATGGATTGTACAGGCCTGAGTCACATCCGTGAGCACTTACTTGTGTGAGTAGTACTGCTGAAATCAGTGGATTACTCATGTGAATAACCGGTTTCAGAGTAACAGCCGTGTTAGTCTGTATTCGCAAAAAGAAAAGGAGTACTTGTGGCACCTTAGAGACTAACCAATTTATTTGAGCATGAGCTTTCGTGAGCTACAGCTCACTTCATCGGATGCATGCCGTGGAAACTGCAGCAGGCTTTATTTATACACAGAGAATATGAAAAAATACCTCCTCCCACCCCACTGTCCTGCTGGTAATAGCTTATCTAAAGTGATCATCAGGTGGGCCATTTCCAGCACAAATCCAGGTTTTCTCACCCTCCACCCCCACACACAAATTCACTTTCCTGCTGGTGATAGCCCATCCAAAGTGACAACTCTTTACACAATGTGCATGATAATAAAGTTGGGCCATTTCCTGCACAAATCCAGGTTCTCTCACCCCACCGTTCATCAATGTGAGTAAAGGGCTCGGAATAGAGCTCAGAGAGACGCCTATGGGCACATGGAGATAGACCTATCACTAGATAGATAGATAAATTAGATAGATAGCCACAAAAAAGATCCAAAGGCTTGAAAGAATGTCTGAAAGTGAGAGACTTAAGGAGCTCAGTCTGTTTAGTTTATCAGAAAGAGGACCACAAGCAACAGGATTGTGGTGTATAAGGTACATTAGTGGATAGAAAATACCGGGAACTAAAGCAGTCTTTAGTCTAGTAGAGAAAGAATAGCAAGAACCAGTGGTTGGATGCTGAAAGCAGACAGATTCAAATGAGTCATAAGGCACATTTATTTCTTTATTTTTAACCAGGGAGGGTGATTAAAACCATTGGAACAAACTCCCAAGGGAAGTGGCAGATTCTCTATTTCTTGATGTCCTCAGATCAGATGTCCTCGGATGCCTTTCTGGACGAGATACTTTAGTCAAATACAAATTATTGGGCTCAACACATGGATAAGTGGTTGAAATTCTGTGGCTTGTTTTAGAAAGTAGGTCAGACTAGATGATCTAATGGTCCCTTCTGGTGGGTCTATCTATCTACCTATCATTACAGAGCACAAGTCACCATGCTATCTTGGCAGGAGCACTGGAAGCTATCTAAAAGTGTGTGTGTGGGGGGTCCACAGGCGCCTGAACCGTGGCCCCATCCCCCGGTGCCACTCCTTCCCCCAAGGCCCTGCTCCCACACCGCCGCTTCCCCTTTTAAGTGATGGGTCTAAGGCCCACTACATCCCCTGTTCCGGCACCCCTGTATCTTGGTGATCAGGTACAGTAACCTAAGAGATGTATAAGTTTGAAACAGAAGTGGGGTCCCATGCCACCCCCTTGCAAACATGGGTGGATATAACCACTGGGGATCTGATTTCCTGATCAATGACCCTGATTCACTGCTGGGGCATAGCTAGATTTTAAAAGGCTCTTGAAGGAAAAGTGACTAAATATTAGAGCTGATCAGGAACCCCTAACATTTTTCACTGGATATTTTCATTCCTGCCCCCCTCCCAAAAAACACAACATTTGAAACATTTCAGCCACGGGTAGTAAATAAAGAGAGCCACATCAGGGGCCTATAATGTGCATTCCCTGTCTGTGCATGACAGTCACATTGACTTTAGTGGGAGTTCTGTTCACCAGTCCAGGCTGGAGTTGCTGCTAAGATAACAAATTAGTACAAGCCGATGAGAGGGGAAAACAGACCTCATTCTCAATGATGGATCTAAGGCTATGTCTACACTGCACACCTTACAGCGGTGCGGCTGAGCAGCTACAGCCATGTCATTGCAAGGTGCACAGTGTAGCCGCTCTTTATTGGTAGGAGAGAGCTCTCCTGATGACAAAATAAAACCACCCCCAGTGGGGCGGTAGCTTCGTTGCTGGGAGAGTGTCTCCCACCGATGAAGTGCTGTCCACACGAGCACTTTTTGTCGTTAAAAATTTTGTCATTTGGGGGGGGGAGGGTGTTTTTCACACCCCTGAGTGACAAAAGTTTTAACGATGAAAAGGCAGTGTAGACCTAGCTTCAGTCACCATTTTTGGTAGGGCCCTGGGACCTGCCTTAGCTCTAACCACACTCATCACTTGAGGTACGTCAACATGTCTGTGGAGAAAGAAGTGGTTCGGGACTATTTAGAAAAGCTGGACGAGCACAAGTCCATGGGGCTGGATGTGCTGCATCCGAGAGTGCTAAAGGAGTTGGCGGATGTGATTGCAGAGCCATTGGCCATTATCTTTGAAAACTCATGGCGATCGGGGGAAGTCCCGGACGACTAGAAAAAGACTAATGTAGTGCCCATCTTTAAAAAAGGGAAGAAGGAGGATCCTGGGAACTACAGGCCAATCAGCCTCACCTCAGTCCCTGGAAAAATCATGGAGCAGGTCCTCAAGGAATCAATTCTGAAGCCCTTAGAGGAGAGGAAAGTGATCAGGAACAGTCAGCATGGATTCACCAAGGGCAAGTCATGCCTGACTAATCTAATTGCCTTCTATGACGAGATAACTGGGTCTGTGGATGAGGGGAAAGCAGTGGACGTGTTGTGGACTGGAACATATGAGTTATCAGGAGAGGCTGAGGAAACTGGGATTGTTTAGTCTGAGAAAGAGAAGAATGCTTTCAACTACCTGAAAGGGGGGTTCCAAAAGAGGATGGATCTAGACTGTTCTCAGTGGTAGCTGATGGCAGAACAAGGAGTAATGGTCTCAAGTTGCAGTGGGGGAAGTTTAGGTTGGATATTAGGAAAAACTTTTTCACTAGGAGGGTGGTGAAGCACTGGAATGCTTTACCTAGGGAGGTGGTGGAATCTCCTTCCTTAGATATTTTTAAGGTCAGGCTTGACAAAGCCCTGGCTGGGATGATTTAGTTGGGGATTGGTCCTGCTTTGAGCAGGGGGTTGGACTAGATGACCTCCTGAGGTCCCTTCCAACCCTGATATTCTATGATTCTATGAACACAGCAGGTGGAATGGTGCTTTCCAGCACAGGTAGACAGACATGAGCTAGCATGGCTGTAGCAGTATGGGCTGCAGCCCACACTAGCCACCTGAACGCATACCCAGGTGGTCAGGAGAGATAGCCTGCACCTGTCCATGCCACTGCAGCCACACTGCTATTTTTAATGTGCTGGCTTGAGCCGAGCTAGCGAGTGTCTTTCTACCCGTGCCCACCTGCTGTGTAAATGTACCCTAAGTGGCACTTTTGAAAGTGCTTTGCTGTGGCTCCGAAGATAGTCAGTTAAGTCCTGCACCTGCTGCTTTGGACCCCTTACTGGGTGGTGTCCATGTGCATTATAAAGTCTGAGTACTTCAGAGGCTTTCCCCCACTCCAGGTTCTTCATTTTGACTAATAGCTCTGAGAGGTGCATTGAATCAGGTTGAATGTCAGTTTAGTTTGAGTTTACTCTGATTTTCTGTTCTCATTATTATGAATGAGCCCTGGGTGTCAGAGGGTAGAGATTTCAGAGTAGCAGCCATGTTAGTCTGTATCCGCAAAAAGAAAAGGAGGACTTGTGGCACCTTAGAGACTAACAAATTTATTTGAGCATAAGCTTTTGTGAGCTACAGCTCACTTCATCAGATGCATCCATTGTTCTTTCTACAGGAAATAAACTGACCATCCAACAGAGTTATGAAAGCAATTAGGGGTGTTTTTCGCCTCTAAGACTGCAGAGTAGCACAGTCTGATGACAGGGAAAATTAAGTTCATCTGTAGGGACATAAGTGATCCTTCAAAGTCAAGAAGGAAGAATGTCCCAAAGACTTTACAATCTAAGTAAGAGCTGACCACCACTGAATGTTGTGGAGGCAGAAAGGGATGGTCAGAGACAGGAGCAACAGAAAGTGCCACGAGCATTGTCATGAAACAATTATCTAAATTAATTTAGATTGGTAATATCTCCATACTATTAGTATATACAGGCCTAGATAGTCACAGAACAGCCACCGTGAGCTGAACACCCCCAAACTTTACGGAGGGTGTTTCAGAATCCCGCCCCAAAAACAGATCTGAATTTTGTAGCCATAATGAGCTGAATCAAAACCATAGATTCAAACATCCCTGAACTTCCAACCCCCCAATCTGAATCCACGTTTGTTAGTACTAAGACTAATTATTTGCCACCTGTAAGACAGAGGGAGCTCTTCAAGGTGACACAGATGACATAAGGCTGGGAGCCCCACCTTTTCTCACTGAACAATCTGTCTGGACTAGGGTATGAAGGCAGAAATGTGGATTTCAGGAGGCCAAGCAAATCAAAGCAGTTTAAGATCTTATCTGTGAGAGACTGGAAAGTGTTCCCAGAAAACCATAGAAGAGCTGACTTCACTGACTGCTCTGAGTAGGCAACCCTTCTGTTCCCCAACTTATTCTCAGCTCCCTGATCAAGCTCCCTGATTATTTTCTTCTGTCGAGGAGCGAGATGGACATAACTAGAACTGGCCATAACATGGCAGGTGTTGAGCTACTTCACCATGCAGCTCTGGCATTTCCCTTACTCTGGATTCCTGATTAGCGTCCATTTTATTAAGAGATATGCTGTATATTCTTGGAGCAGGAGGGTAACCTTAAGAAAGAACATTGCTGTTTAGAAAGCAGCACAATTTAACTCCATTCTACCTAGAAAAACCCCAATAAGTTTTCACACATTAGGGGATCTTCAGAGCCTTCTACAGCCTTAGCAGTGAATACATCTGGAGTGAAGGTTGATTAAAGTGCCCAGCTAATTACTCTTTTAGCCTCAATTTGTGTGTTTAAAGGAGAAATTCCACAGTTCTTTGCTGCTCCTGGGAAACCCAGTGCCTGGCCGGAGCTGCCAAGTGAACTCCCACACTGCTGTGCCAAAGGGAGAGAGCTGTAATGATATCAGTAACAGCAATTATACAGAGTGGGTGAAGCAAACACTTACCCTATACAATTGGGAAATGGTTACTGCCTTGTGTGACTGTGTATCTGTGACTGTTCCTCTCACAGGAGTTTGGCTGGGACTGAATTTACAAGTGGAAACATTCTTAGACCTCTGTGTTTATGTTTCAGACCCATGCCTCTAGGTTAACTGAGCACTTACTGGCACAGATCATCCAGTGGTGTGAATCAAGGTCGCTCCATTGAAATCAGTGGAGAGCTGTCCATTTACACCAGCTGAAGAGCTGTCCTGGTGTGTTTAGAAAACAACTGATGGGATATAAAGGATGTAGTCGAGGTCTTCCCTACATAAGCTTGATTGTGGAAAGACAAAGCTCTCCATGTGAGATTGTCTCATGTTAGAGACAAGAACGGATCACAATGATTTTCCTTTTTAAATGCTCCAGGGGACTGGATGGAAAGTTGTTCTGATCTGATAACCATCCAAGGGTCCATGTTAAATGAAAGGTTGCCTCGGAACAATACCTAGTGCACAGGTGTTTGCTCACCAAACCCCACCATCAAAATGGCTTCGCATCTTTGATGATCTCCTCAGCGGAGAGGACAAGTGTTGAATGGGGAGCTCTTACCTCCATAAGATGGTCCTTTCAGAACAGGGCTACTGTACATTGTCAGGAGGCATTGAAATCTTTACACTGCTGCTGTCTTTGTTCAATTTGTTTTCCAGACACACAGCAAAGAACTCCAATCTCCAGAGCTGTCTCTCTGGCATATTCAGTGCACTAAGTTCACGAAAGAAAAATAAATCTACAAAATATTGAGTGTCCTACCTGATTTCTCTGCCTCAGAGCATGCAAGCAGGAACATATCATACAGAATCAATGAATCACAGCAGTGTAGGGCTGGAAGGGACCATGATAGGTCATCTAGTCCAGTCCTTGGCACTGAAGCAGAACTAAGGCCATGTCTACACTTACAAGCTTACAGCTGTACCGATACACAAGATTGCTCATGTAGCCGCGTTATGCCAACAGGAGAGGGCTCTCCCATTGACATAAAATCAGCTCAGTGAGTGGCAGTACCTATGTCAGTGGGAGAGTGTCTCCCCCCGACATAGCACTGTGCACACAAGCACTTATGCCGGCAAAACTTATGTCGCTCGGGGGGGGGGGTGTTTTTTCACACCCGGAGTGTCAAAACTTTTGCTGACATAAGTGCTAGTGTAGACATGGCCTTAGTATTATCTAGACCATCCCTCACAGGTGTTGATCTAACCTGTTCTTAAAACACTCTGACGACAGGGATTCCACAACCTCCCTAGGTAACTTGTTCCAGTGCTTAAATACTGCTACAGTTAGGAAGTTTTTCCTAATGTCCAACCTAAATCTCCTTTGCTGCAATTTAAACCCATTGCTTCTTGTCCTGTCCTCAGTGGATAAGGAGAACAATTTATCACCCTCCTCTTTCAAACAACCTCTTACGTACTTGGAGACTGTTATCATGTCCCTTCTTAGTCTTCTCTTCTCCAGACTAAACAAACCCAATTCCTTCAATCTTCCCTCATAGGTCATGTTTTCTAGATCTTTAATAATTTTTGATGCTCTCCTCTGGACTTTCTCCAATTTGTCCACCTTTTTTCTGAAGTGTGGTACCCTGGGTGATTTTGAGCACTCACTGTGCCCCTATGCTTCTAGCAAAAGAGCACAAAATCTGAGTGGCTCATGGCCTGACCAAAACCTTGGGCTGTTCAGAGCACTCTGTGCATGCAGCAAATCAGTGGGAAGAACTGCCCTGGAAGTGGAGGATTAGCTGGGAAGAGTAATTGCTCTGGGTACAGTGTCATTATCTACCATTTCCAAGCAATCACAAATACCACTCATGGTCAATTCTTAGCTCATTAGAGTGGTTTTTTTTTTTAAAAGTTTGGGGGCTTTTTTTGGATATAAGGCTAAACCGAATAGTAAGCACTGCTGAAAGCAGGCTGAAAACCCTAGAGATGAGCTGATTGCATTAGCACAGAAATTACAGGCTTTCAAAAATTATTTTCTGACAGCCTCCTTAAACACACTGTATTTGTTGACTCTAACTAGGACTTTCCGGATTTTAATCTAATTGTGAGCCAAGCACATTCTTTTGTGATATGTGTGGGGCTGGGTGGGTGTTTTCATGTGTAGCCTGCTGTCAAGGGCCATGTTCATCAAAGCCAAATGCAAGATTTAGCATTGAAATCACATGCTGAGTCTAATCCCACTCCTATTTGATTTCTCTCTCTTTCTTTCTCCCTGTCTCTTTCTCTAATTTACCGAGGTTTTTATACCCCACCCGGGCCAACACTGGAGTATCATCACTGAAGTGAATGGCTGTCTAAGTCTCTGGTGACAATGCATTTTTGTTTACTTTGCATTAAATGGGATAATTAATCTCCTTGCAGGGTTTATTATTTAAATAGAAAGTATTTACACACAGTAGCAAATACAGACTCATTTACCTGCATTGTGAAGGCAACAAGCTTCTGAAAATAGCTCACAAGCTGGATTGTCCAGTGACCAGGGCACAAGCCTAGGCAGGGGAGACCTGGGGTCAACTCCTTGCTCTGCCACAGAGTTTTTCTGTGACCCTGGGCAAGTCACTTAACCATTCTGTGCCTCAGTTCCCTATTGGAATAACAGCACTGCCTTATCGCACAGGGGTGTTATGAGGATAAATACCAAAAAGTTTGTAAGGGGTGCAGATATTAGGACAATGTGAGCCACAGGAGTACCTAAGGTAAATAGAAAGTGGGTTTAGATTTACAATAATTGTTTTATTCAATGACTTTTTAAAACACAGCACTGAAAATTCCAAACAGGATGGTTTCATTGCACTGAGAAGAGAGGAGGGAAGGTTAATGGGTTTGTATGCAGGCATAAACACAACATTTCTGAGGAGGATATTTGTTAGTGTCAACATACCAATGGTGATTAAATCTTGCTAATGACTGACTAGCTTTTCCTGACAGAGTTTACATGAAGCCCCTACACTTCCACTGGACACATTTTTAGGCTTCCCAGAAAATAAAGGAAGCATTCTGTTCGCATAATGAATGTTTATCCTGGAGCACTGATAGCTTCTGATTCTGTCAGTTCAGGATCAAAACCAGAACTTCACTAACTCTGATAAGAAGGCCAGATGTGCCACTTTAATTAATGCAATTTGCTACTCTTTGGAATAATTAAGTGCAACATGATAGTGCAGTAAATATTGGGGCTAGGAAGTGCCTTTCTCAAGGCACCCTGAGCTGTTCCAGCCTTCCATTCTACTCTATCATTTTCATGAGTTCAGAAACTCAAAGGATTTGCATGGAAGCCACAACATCAAATAGAATATAAAACAGACGGTGCAGGTGTGCACAAGGGAGGGCAATTGTCTTAGAGAGGGGGACAATTATCTGAATGGTGACAGTTTCCACACCCTCACTCCTATGGAGATACAACACCCAAGCATATATAAATAAAAAACTGCACACACATCCAAATATACTTGTGTCCACATTCACGCTCACTGTCAAATACCGAACACGTGAACACACGCTCACACCCACTACATAACCATGCATGCACACACACACACACTCAGATACAAGCACACCCTAACATATATTTGTATATACCCCCTTAAACACATACACTCACATCCCAAGCCTGCACAAACTGACCCCGAGCCACATGCCTGCACACAATAGCAATACGGATGCTAAAAAACAAAAGCGCAACAACCTTTTGCTTAACATTTGATCTTGCTAAACCTGCTGGTTCTTTCCATACCAAACACTTCCCTTTGCCATGAGGCTAATATTATTTCAGTCTATTTTATGCTTATTTGTTTGTTTGATTAAGTTTTCTCTGTTCAGTTCTCTCTCCTTCCAGGAATGCAGCCTTCCACATTCAGACCACAGTGAATATTACCAATGCCTACCATTATGGATGGATTTAATCAACTTGTTTTACAGTGGCCCCCAGCTTACAGGTTGTAAGGGTGAGAGAATTACAGTCTAGTCCTGCCTTTCTTATTCTTTCTTTTCAATTACAAAATGAAACAAACAAAAATGCCCTGAAGTTCCTCTTTTGAAGCCCAACCTTCAATCCCTCCCCCAGGATTGTTCTAGTTTACTAAAGGGGGGAAAAGAACACTATGATGAGGGAAAGAGAGGGTTATTTTAAATGCCCAGAAATTTCAGGAAAAGTGAAGCTGTGAAGCGAGACAAACATGTCTGATGCACCCATTTCCCTGCCATGTTAACAGACCTAGTCAAAAAAGGGGAAAACCTATTTAGAAAAAAAAAAAAGGTTTTTGTTTTTCAAATTTCAAAATAGACTATTTTTCATCCCTCTCTACATCCCCCACCCCAGTTTTCACAATCTCTCTCTTTTTTTTATTTTTAACTATTTTCTCCCCCTTTTGAAATTTTTCAACATTCCAGCAATTGTTGAGGGGGAAAAGCGGAAGTGGGAGGGGTGAAGAAAGAATGAGAAAAGAAAGTTTTACTATAACTTTCGCAGCAACTTGCAGGAGTTTACTTGTCACTTTCCACACCCGAGCCAGTCATGTAAGCCACCACCCAGGAATGCTCAGAGACGCCCCGGTAAGCACAATTCCTTTCATGTTTCCTCCTACCTCCGAGGGGGTGGTAATTTGTTCCTGTCCAATACCAGCACTAAGTTGCTACTGCCTCTGAAGTGGCTCAGATATGATGGCCCATACACAGGGAGGCAGAGCCTATTCTCCATCTTTAATATGTTCGCAGTGGTCATGCATCTCCTCCAGGAAGAGAGTGGTGTTGTTCATAGATTCCAAAGCCACAAGGGACCACTTGTAACCATCCAGTCTAACCTACTGCATAACCCAGACCATAGCACTTCTCCAAAACACCCATTCCCCAAAATGTTTGTACTAGAACAGCTCTTTTAGAAAAACACTCAATCTGGAATTAAAAACTGCTGATGATGGAGAATCCACCACAACCACTGGTAAATTGTTCCAATGAGTAACTCCTCTCACTGTTAAAAATGTATGACTTATTTCCAATCTGAATTTGGTCTAGCATCAAATTCCAGCCATTGGATCATGCCATTTTTCTGCTAGACTGAAGAGCCCATTATGAAATATTTGCTTCCCAGGCAGGTACTTATAGATGGTAATCAAGTCATCCCTTAACCTTCTCTTTGTAAAACTAAATAGATTGAACTCCACCCCTTGAGTCTATCACTATAAAGCAAGTTATCTAATCCTGCAATCATTCTGATGGCTCTTCTCTGAACCCTCTCCAATTTATCAGCATCCTTCTTGAATTGTGGGCACAGCATTCCAGCAGCAGTTGCACCACTGCCAAATAAAGAGGTAATATGACCTTGAACACACAGAGTTGAATTCATAGAGTTCTTGGTCCTCCAGTTATCAATGTGAACTAGGAAATATTGTATGAAAAACTTTATAAGCGGGGAATCTTCCCAGTAGGGGAATCTTCCTCTTTAGTTTTCTGCTGGAGCACATGGAGGCTGGTGTTTTTCAGCTCATGCTAGTATCACAGGTCTCACAGTAAATGAATAAGAAGGTGCGTAGCCCTGATTACTCATGCACACCTGGATTCAAGAACTGGCTAGCCCATATTAGAGGTACAAGAGAGATACTTATTCACCTGCGGGCATGCCAGCCAACTCATAATCTAGCCCAAAACTGAAATAAATACTTTATTTTGCTTTATTCTTTTCACAGCAATCACCAAGCTCCAGGCTGGAGAACAATCCTCAAAGTCAAAAACTGCCCTGAATACACTGGAAGGGTACATTGCCTTGTCCCAGCTTGCCAAGGGAAGAGGCAAGTTACCTCAAATTCAGATGAGTTTGATGCCCTTTAAATATAAATAGCTCATTCAAAATGTTGAGAAGAGGCTTTTTAAAAAAAGGGAAAAAAAACCCTCTGAAAATGTAATGTCAATCAGTGCCATTATTTCTAACACAGCACAAATGACAAGGACCAAAGGGCATAATTAGGAACAGAGAGGGGGTGGGGAGAATGAAATTCAAATAGCCCCTGGGTAGAACTTTTCATGCAAAAAGTCATAAATTTCTGGAATGGTCTGGCTGGCGGGGTTGTCGGAGCAGAGCTATAGCCGTCATTCAAATGGAAAGAACAATTAATGCCATCCTGGGAGAATCGAGATACCAAAAATATGGGTGTCAATGAGCCAAATAACCTTTCTGCACTTCCTGAGGATTCATACCTCTCCCAAGTTGTGTGAAGAACACATCTTCACATTCTGCCAAAGGAACTAAAACATAAAATAAGGAGCAGAGTGGGTCAGAGCACATCTTATACTGGAATTCACCCCTATCGAAAGGCAAGCCAGCTTGAAGACTATGTACTACTTAAGTCTGAAACTTTGGGCTGGCCCTGAATTTCACCCAGGGATTCGGTTAAAAGACTCATCAATAGGGCTGACTGCTTATCCAGCCTTTTTTCAAACCATCCAAATCACTTAGATCTGCAAAGCTGGGCTGGACGAGGCACAGACAAGCTCTCTCAGGAGGTTTCTGGTCCTTTCAGTTTCTAGTCAGGCTGAAAATACCATAAGCATATTCTCTCCCATCAGTATATTGGGGATTATTTGTCTATATGGAGCCAGCCCACCAAGGCCTTGTTACGGGACTTGTGCTACCATAATAGAAATAACAACAAGACTCTCAAGGCCACAGAGAGTCAGTGACAGATCTGAGATTGGATCTCAGGTGTTCTGGATGCCCAGTGCTCTCTCTGCTCAGGCCTCCCTGTAGACTGCAAGTATGGCTGTGTGAAATATTTGCTGTTTGAAAAAGCTTGAAGTATGAGAATACACTCAATTTATAATGCATAAAAATGGTGACATTTCACAAAACCCTGTGGATTGTCACTGCCCGCCACCAACACAACAGAGCTAGTCTTGCCCCAAATGGCCTATATTAGAGCAAAAGTCTAACGTTTTGAAACGCTGAATGATAGAATTGCCAACTCTGAGCATTTAAAAATCATGAGCTATGCCCCCAAAATCATGAGATCAGCTTGAAAACCATGAGTTTTTTTTAAAAAATAAATGTTTTATGAGACCTTTAGCTTCTCCTTCTCTTTGTCTGGGCCTTGAGGGAGCACTTGGGTCACATTTTGAAGCTTTGTACTCATGAGGTCCGGAAACTTTTTTTTTTTTTAAATGAAAGTTAAGATTTTCATGATCTCCACTGGGGTTTGAAGAGAAACCCCAATACTGTGAGGCTTGTGATCCAGCAGCGAGGGCTGGCCATGCTGAAATTCACTGGGACAGATCTTCAACTGGGACAAGTCAGGCCAGTTCTTTGCACTTCAGTGTAGCTTTGCCACGTCATCCTAGTTGAGAATTTAGCTCAAATATTCACAATTCAAGTGTTATGGCTGACCATCTATGTCACATGGTATTGTAGCTCTTATCCTGACTGGACGATACCACCTTATATCTTGTATCAACTGTTACTTCCATCAGACACAAATTCCATTCCTTGCTAAAACAAATCTGAGTGAAGGCCCCAAAAGTCCTACAAACAGAACTTCCCTCATATGAATGCTTGCAAACATGCAATAAGAAAGGGGCTAAATAGAAATCTAGCCCCATTGGAGTTAATGGCAAAACTCGCATTGACTTCAATGATGCAGGTTCTTGCCCCTGGTGTCTAAGGCCTTTATCATGCACAGATTTTATACCAATATAACAATGTGGGGTTTTTTTACTGATATAATTATACCAGTACAGCCCCCAGTGTGGGTGCATTGATATATAGGTATAAAGGTGCATTGTACTCTTGTTTATTCCTCTTACCACACAGGAATAAGCTATACCAGTATAAGCACTGTTATATCAGTCCTGCGTCCAGACTAGCGGGTGTTGTACCACTTTAACTCTACTGGTATAGTTAAAATGGTGCAACGTTTGTGTGTGGATCAACCCTAATACTGCTAACTGTTCCGAAACAGTTTTTTAAGTATTTGATCTGCTCTGAGCAAGACCTTGAATTCTGAGTGAGTATAATTCAGGCATGCAGTAAGTTGGGATTTATTACCAGTGTAACAGATACATCAAACTGGATAATAATTGTCGCTTTATTAAGAACTAGTTTAACCTCACACATTGTGCAGTACTTGAAGCAGTCTTCACACCTTAGCAAGGAGTGTCCGGTTTGACCGGCAACAGATTATTGCAATGGCAAGGGGAAAGTATTTGGCATGATCTACTCAGTAGGGGACATCAAGAGTGGTTTTGTGGCGTGATACACTGACCAAAGCAAATTCTGTACACTGGCAAAGGCCAGAAACAGCTGTATTTTATTTAAACAGCCACTGTAATCTGAAAAGTGACTGTGGGTAAGATTTTCAAGAGCAACTATGTAATTCAGGAGCCTGTATCCTATTTTCAAAAATGGGGTAGGGCTAGCTTCACAAAGGGACTTTGGTGGTGCAGCGTTCAGCATTGCAATGCTAGCTCCTAGGCACTCTGCTACCCATGGAGTTCACAGCCGTGAGTTACATGCCCAGGCACCTCAGACAACGTATGGCCAGAGTTAGGTGCCTAAGAAAGGGATTCTGTGATACTAGCAAGGTGAACGGGGATCGACCTCAGCTAGTCAGCAGGGAAATGCAGAGGAAAGGGGTGGGGCTCAGGGCTCAGATTCACAGAGTGCCTTAGGCACCGAACTCCCACTGATCTGGGCCTTAGCCAGAGAGAGGCACCTCCCTCCGTTCAGAATTCTCAGCCATGAACCCTCTTCAGAAGTTCAGTGCCTGAGCCAGGTCGTCCCTCTCTCAGGGAAATCCCTGCTCTGCCTGTTTTGGAGTAGGGGCTTGAACCAAGGTCTCCTGCATGCTAGGTGAACCCCCTAACCACTGAGCTACTGTGGAACACCCACCCAACAGCCAGTCCTCCAAATTCCCAATCTGCTCACCCCCCTCTGTTTGTGCTGGTCAGGCATGGTCTGAGCATGCCAGCTGGAGTGGGCCCCACAGGCAGGGAATGCCTAGTTTGCAAATCCAACCAGGGCTCAGGACTTGTCCACACTCCAGAGACTACAGTGGCCTAGTCATGGTGCTGTAGCTATGGTGTCATAACTTCAGGGGTGAAAGTAAGTCTAGGGACTTACCAGTACGGGGCTGGGCTGGGGCCAGCTCTGGCCCCCGGAAGGGAAGGGACCTTGGGCGGAAGGGGCGGGGCTGGGGGGGGTCAGAGCCAGCCCCGGCCCACCCTGTACCGGTAAGTGCCTCCCCCCGCCGGGGTAACAGGGGCAGCCGGGGGCTCTGGCAGCGGTTTAAAGGGCCCGGGGCAGTTGTGGCAGCTGGAACCCTGGACCCTTTAAATCGTCCCCGGAGCCCCACCACCGCTTCTCCAGGGCTCTGGCAGCAATTTAAAGGGCCAGGAGCTCCAGCTGCTGCTGGGAGTCGCAGGCCCTTTAAATTGCACCTGGGGAAGCCGATCCACCCCGGTACGGCTCACCGGCTCTTGCCGGTACACCGTACCGGCTTACTTTCACCTTTGCATAACTCCATTGTGTGCGCATGGCTGACAGTGAGAGAAGGGTTTTTTTCCATCACGGTAGGAAAGTCACCTCCATGAGTGATGGAAGATAGGTCATAGACTCATTGACTTTAAGGTCAGAAGGGATCACTGTGACCATCTAGTCTGACCTCCTGCACATTGCAAGCCACAGAACCTCACCCACCCACTCCTGTAAGAGACCCCTAACCTCTTGCTGAGTTACTGAAGTCCTCAAATCATGGTTTAAAGACTTCAAGTTACAGAGACTCCACCATTTACACTAGTTTAAACCTGCAAGTGACCCATGCCTCAAGCGCAGAGGAAGGCGAAAACCCCACGGAATCTCTGCCAATCTGACCTGGGAGAAAATTCCTTCCCAACCCCAAATATGGCCATCAGATAGACCCTGAGCATTTGGGCAAGACCCACCAGGCAGATACCTGGGAAAGAATTCTCTGCAGTAACTCTGAGCCCTCCCCATCTTGTCCCATCTCTGGCCATTGGGGATTTTTGCTACTGGCAGTTGCCAACGGGAAATCCTACTCAGATATGGGAAACCTACTCAGACCTGAAGCAGAGCTCTGTGGAAGCTCAAACACTTGTCTCTCTCACCCATAGAAGTTGGTCCAATAAAAGATATTACCTCCCCCACCTTGTCCTTCCAATATCCCGGGACTATGATAATACTGTCTATGACGACAATACTGCTTTATTCACAGATAAATGAAGATACACATCTTGGTTTAGCTTTTCAATGCTGGCTTGGGGGATTTAGTCACATAACTCCCATTAATTTCAAAGTTGTGTGGCAGCATCCCCAAGTTGACTTTGAAAATCACAACCTATAAAACTTCTTTCTGAAACCATCGGACTACTTTCAGACGCATATTACACCTTAAGTAAGGTAGGAAATTAAAAAGAATTAATATGCTACTCAGCAGGATTAATTAGTTAACTAATGTGCACATAGGATGTAGGAACAGTAAATCACTATGTAAAGTGTTCAGTATTAGGAAATATGGTCTACAGCTGCTATATTTCTGCACAGTGGTAACTAATATCTATTAAGGAAACTGACTTGAAAGGCTGGGAAAATCAGTTTGCAGTGCTGAAAATGAACAAGCACCCATACACCTGGTAATCTTGGAGATATGGCAAAAAACTGCGGTCCGCAGAATGAAGGACTTGAGATTACAAGAACATAAAGCATGAGAGTCCATAAAGTTTCAGAGTTTTGAAGGTATACCTTAAAATTTTATATCATGCAATATCACATCCATGACAACAAGTCATCTAGATCAATTTATTACTCATTGAGAGCTACACACGCTACGCACATCAAAAGTCATTTACGTGTCGCAGATACATTCCCTCTTTTTAAAGGAGATTTATTGGAATGCTGTTGCATATCAAACATATGCCAATCAATCATTTATTTTAACATGAATTTCTGGAGTTTTAACAACCCTCTGATGAGGCGCATACAGACAATATTTAACGATGTGGCTCTTACATTACAAGAAATGTCATGTTTGCCTAATAACTGGGTGTTGTGTTAATGGCTATGTCACAGCTATAGCAATAAACCTACTTAGACTAATGACTGTATGTTAAAATGCTTTTAATACTATGTTACAGCCACGTGTTTTACCTCTCGACATGCTTAGGACTTGTGCTGGGTCAAATTTTTGACCAAAATGTGTAAATGTAGCTTGAAGTCTTTAAATCATTATTTGAGGACTTCAGTAACGCAGCCAGAGGTTAGGGGTCAATTACAGAAGTGGGTGGGTGAGGTTCTGTGGCCTACAGTATCCAGGAGGTCAGACTAGATGTTCACAATGGTCCCTTCGGGCCTTAAAGTCTATGAGTCTATGGCGTTTTCTTATTCAAAATGGCTTTTCATTTAAAAATTTCCTTCAATTTTATGTTAAAATGTTAAAAATGTAAAAAAAGAAAAAAGCTTGAAATCTAAATGAGATGTTTGATCAACCCCAAATGATTTTATTTATTTATTTTTTTTTTACCAGAAAAAAAGTATTCTTTTTTACCAAAAGCTGGGAGTGAGTGACAGGGGATGGATCGTTCGATGATTACCTGTTCTGTTCATTCCCTCTGAAGCACCTGACATTGGCCACTGTCAGAAGACGGGATGCTGGGCTAGTTTCCATCGGTCTGACCCAGTATGGCCGTTCTTATGCTATTACTTCAATTTGTTGAAAGTTTTGGAAAATTCCATTTTCAGGTTGACCCAAAATGGATTTTATTCCCCGATTTTACGGAATTGCCAGCAATCTGAAAAAATCAGTTATTCACATAGCTGTACTTAGGACACCTTTCCTACAAGCCCCTCTTAGCAGGTGACTAGCTTTATATGTGATTTCAGCTCATTGTTCTCTCAACTATTGGAGCTGCGATTTTCAGCATGGCATAGGGGAATTAGGTGCCCAAATTCCATTGGGATTCAACAGCTGCTGGGTGCCTGACACCCTTAGGCTTCTCTGAAAATCTCAGTCTAAGATAAATGCACAGTCCTATCCATTGCATGGACAAGTTGCTCTGAACTCCCCCTCCACCATACACAAACTCATCTCCTGTCTGTTGTTTAAGGGTGAGATTTTTAAAGCCTCTCAATACATTAAATTAAAAATCCTATTAAAGTTATCTTTGAAAATATCACCCTGAATAGATAATAGTGATTCACTAAAGAGGAACCTTGTGTTTCTAAGATAATGGAATCATAGTAATTGCAGAATTGGAGGGTTGCAAGGGACCTCAGGAAGTCATCAAGTCCAGCCCTGTGCACTAAGGCAGGACCAAGTAAAACTAGACCATCCTGACTGGTGTTTGTCCAACCTGTTCTTAAAAACCTCCAGTGAGAGGGATTCCACAACCTCCTTAGGTAATCTGTTCCAGTGCTTAACTAAGCTATAGTTTACAATTGCTCTCTGAAAATATCATTTTATCTAATCTAATCTCGTTCTCTCCCATGTTCATCATTGTAGCCTATTTCTTTAACAACGATTCATGTGAGCTGCACATCTGAGCATTTGAGTGCTTTCCTCTCCCCTCATCCTGCCCCCCCCATCTCCACTTTGCACGCAATACGGCTTTTTCTTGTCATTCATTAACAAATTAATATTGCTCTCCTGGACCAGGATTTCATTCCTGGCACTGCTGGCCAGATGTAAAGTGACAAGTAGAGTGAATGGTGACACCTTTCCTTATCCTAATGTATTAGGTGTCCTTCAGTGACAATGTTCTTTAGAGAAGAGGAAAAAACTCTTCATCAAACCCTTTGCCACTGATCAGTCTGACTAGGAAAGTTAGTAAGTGTAATGTGGAGGGACAAGGTCTATGCAAGGAAATCCAGGCTGGCATTAGATTTTGTCTTTGTGTCCAAGGGCATTGGAAATAAGAAAGTAGGTTGTGACTGCCAGGGAAATCCACTGAGTACAGAGAGGAGAAATATATGGACAAATCCCCATCTTAGACGTCGTAGTACATTTCAGCTCCATTGTCCTGCTTTCCCTACATGCTAGAACCTTCCATCAAAAATAATATTTCTAAGGGATAAAAACAAGCAGGAAGGACAAACTTTTTAAGATAGAAAAAAATAATCAGGGCTTCTTACCACACGAACGGCCATGCTGGGGCAAACCAATTGTCCATCTAGCCCAGTATCCTGTCTTCTGACAGTGACCAGTACCAGATGTTTCAGAAGGAATGAACAGAACGGGTAATTATCAAGTGATCCATCCCGTCCCACCTTCTGGCAGTTAGAGGTTCTTCCTACATCATGAGGAATTAAAAAGGGTACACATCCAGTTTTGTTGTCCTTCCCAAGTTACTTTTGAAACACTTCTAACAGAGAAGGGAGGGTCTTGTGATTAAGACACTGGTCAGTATTATTATACTTATTTGACAGATGGGGAAACTGAGGCACGGAGAAGGGAAGCAGCTTGCTCAAGGTCACCCAGCAGGCTAGTGGCAATGCCAGAAATAGAAGTGAGGTCTTGTGAGTCCCATTCCAGTATTCTAGCAACTAGGCCACACTACAGAGATTTCAGAGTAACAGCCGTGTTAGTCTGTATTCGCAAAAAGAAAGGGAGCACTAGTGGCACCTTAGAGACTAACCAATTTATTTGAGAAGCTTATGCTCAAATAAATTGGTTAGTCTCTAGGGTGCCACTAGTGCTCCCTTTCTTACTACAGAGATTGTCTCTCACCACATGCATGTACAGTGCGTAGCACAACGGGAGCACAATCTGTGTTGGGTTACAACTGTAGTATATCTAGGTACAACTGTAGTATATATTCATAATAATAAACAGTGATAATGACTGTGCTTTATTTCCCAGGTGGAGGAGACTTATCTGACCAGAAAGCAAATCCTTAGTGCTTAATGTCTGGGGCATGAACAATATTTTACATATAGTACCCATTCCCTGGTCAAACTTTACACAATCAGAGGAAAATACAACCGGAGCCAACCAAAATGTGTCTGCCTAACTCTGGAGCTGACTGTTTTTTACTGATATGTAGAACTACTGTAGCAAATGAACCCCACAACTGTTTGCACAAATGGAGATAAGCTGGCACCATCTCCATTTTGAATCAGAAGGTGGTTTTGCTTTAAATCAGATACAGTGATTGAAATTATACAAAGAAACACAAAGAGAGGGAGGAAAACAGCCCTCTTTGGATGTTCCAAAACTCCCTGAGCCAGATCCTCAGCTAGTTCAAACTGGCATATCCGCGCTGACTTCAGTGGAGCCATGCTGGCTTACACCAACTAAGGATCTAATCTTCTGTTTGAACAGATTCAGAGAGCAGAGGCAGAAAGTTTACTTTTCTTCCCTAGATTGTGCAACAGTCTTTTCAGTGTGAGAAGAATGGAAGCTGGGCACTAACATCTTTCATGTAAAAAGCTCCAAATCCTAAAAGTAATAGTTTTCACGTTGCATACAGCCCATTTCACTCCTATCCATTTTTGGTGTAACGTCCGTACAGCCTTTAGAACACCAAGGGAAGGCATACAATCCAACTCACCAAAGGGCCTTTTCCAGCTCAATCAGCAACTTGTTTCATAATGGTTATATTTCTCCTCTTGAATCTCTATAGGCACACTGTGCAATGTGGAGATTTGATATTTACAGGAGAGAGAAAGTACAACGTTCTCAAGCTTTGGGATACCGGATGTAATCCAATATAGAGAGCTGGGAGGGGAAAAATGGGGCCGAGGAAAGTTGTGGATTTTTTTTTTTAAATTTCCCTTTTTAAAACATTCAATCATTCAAAATTTTGAAATTCAAAAATGTGAAAATTAGACAAAAATATTGACCAGTCCTACAGCTAGTCAAAAATATCGGGGGGGGGGGCAGTAATTGTGAATATTTCATTGAACTTCTTCCTATTTCCTTAATTTTCAAATTTTTATTTTGAAACTGAGAGGATATTTTAAACATTCAGAACACTCTGACCAGCCCTTGTGATATACAGAGCTATATACGTTCTAAAAAAAGTGTAAATAATAATGTCACATAACTGCTGTGCCTCTGAGCCTGCTTCTGGCCAAGTCACATCTGAAAATCAGACCAGTCTGATGGCTAGAGGCGCTCAGCTTTAGAAACCCGAACCTGAAAACTTGCTGAGGCTCTCTTGCTGTCCAGGATGGGAGGTCTACACAGGTTGGTGGGCAGAGTAAAGAGGTTTTTTGTTGTTGTTTTTATGAACTTGAAACTGAATTCTGCTTTCAATTATACCAGTATGGATCCAATGAGCTCCACTGACACCATGATGATTGAAAGCAACAATGGACCAACTGAATGCCAAAGTGGTGGAAATTATGCTGCTTTGCCGCTAACACGAACACCCATGTTCTGATTGATTTAGGCCGCCATATAATTTACAGCAAAAATTTCAAATGCATCAATGGGACTTACGCTCCTAAGTGGAGGCTAGTTCTAATGCTGTCACTTGGACAGTGTGCAGGCCACTGAATGCATGATATGCATACGTGATGTTCTGTCCTGAGTCAAATTGGGCACATTACAGGGTAGGATGCCTGTAAGGGTCAGGTGTCTTTTGGTGCCATCTAGCCGTCTTGTTTTAGGTTTTTTGGGCGGGGGGTCTTGTCCATCCTGCTTTCATTGCGTCAGCTTAGTCTCTCAGGAACATTGGTAGGCATTTGGAAAAGGGTCTATTTTAATTAATTTCTCACCTTGATTTAAAAAAAAAAAAAAGCTATTATCCAAATGGTTTGTTTCAACATTTTTTAAAGGAAAAATTCTAGTTTTCCAATTCAAAATAACTTTTCAGTTCGAAATTTAAGCTAATTATATTAGAGAATGAAGTTAAAAAATAAAAAATGATCAGAATTGAAATTAAATATTTTGAAATTATGGAAATGAAATGTTTTGATTGACCTGAACCAAAAAAAAAATTGGATTTTTGGTTTGTGAGAAATTTTGACTTTTTGTCCCAAAGTATTCTGAAATTTTGAACCCCCCCCCCCAATTTAGGGCGTTTGAAAAATTTGTCCTATATCTCCATTCAACCTCCCTCTTCCTGTCCCCCACAAAACTTGGCCATAGAATTCTAAAGCAGGAGTAACCCCCGGGCTGCAGTTGTCTAAACCCGGCCCATAGAATGAAATTTTCTAAGGGGAATTTCCATTGAGTTGAGTGCCTATTGCCTTTAGATCCTATTGAAAATGCTAACCATGATCTACTTTAGTTTTATTACAAATAAACTGAGGATACTTTGACAGGAATGGCATAAATATTATTATATAAAAGAGAAGCAGAATTCTGTCTCCACTGAGCGTTTCATGAAGTTTTCCATGCCCTTCTTTAAAAACTCAGCTTTCAGGTTTGGTTCTATGCTGGTCAAGGACACTCTCAAGGTCTCATAGACATCTTCTGTAAACAAAATAAGTTCTTCTACCCATAAGACAAACATCACTGTTCTCAATAAAGGAAATGCTTGCTTCTTGTCTGGCTCTGTTAACCCAGAGAAAGACTTCTGAGGGGGATGAGAATCAGCTTCCTCTAAAGGAAGCTGTCTGCTCCAAAGCTTTCTTGAAGGTATTTTTTCTTCCTCTCCTCCCAAGTGCTCCATTCCTTGGCTCTCTTTGAAACAAAAGTTAGAAGAGAAAAAAAGAAATCCCCTTGAAAAACCATGAGAAAAGCTAAGATCTGTCAAGCACTATCAGAAATAATTGGTCTTGACAACTGGGTTAAAAGCACTGCAGCTCAGACACCTTAATCGTCCCTCACAAGGTACAGCTGAGAGAAAAAATACACATGCACACACCCACACAGAAACAAAGAACAGTTGTCAGGCTGCAGGAGCTTCTTAAATGCAAGGGCAAGGACGGGTCTGGTGAGGACAGATAAAAGGAATAAAGGAGGGATGGAAAGGCAAGTCTTCCCCCTCTCCCAACCTTCCTCAGCATGAAATGATTAGCTCACAGAGCCTGGAGGTCAAAAACTATTTCAGCACATCTTCATTAGCCACATTGGAATGGAATTTGGCATTGAAATCTCTGTCCCGTTGTCTCTGTTCTCTGTAGAGAGGGGACTGAGTTACGAAGTTCAGATCCAGAGATGCAACTTTGTATTCTCAAAGTTTGGTTATGCTCTTCCAACCTTGAACCATTTATATGGAAAATGCTGAGGATAATCTCTGATTACAAACATCCCCAAAGCTTGAAAGAGGTCAGCTCTGATGTTCTGGTTCACCATACAGTTCAGCCAGTTGTCTGCTTAGTCCAAACCAGGGCTTAGGGAGACTCTGCATGAGGTGACATTAGGCAGCACAACCTTTCATTTAGTCAGTCTAGCAGCCAGTGCAGCATCCTGAGTAAAGAATCCCTGTTAGCAGAGTTATTAAATCTGAATCCAGTTTATTCAGTACCACAAAGAAAACTCATATAGTTGGGAGCCTAAACAATGAAATGTGGATTCAGTCATTCCAGGGGGGTTGCGTCTAGTGTTATAGTTCCAATTTATTTCATGGGCGTGATTCGAAGTGCAAACACCAAATCTAAATTCCAACCTTCCCAACATATGGGAGGGAGGCTAGAGGTTGCAGCTGCAGTTCTGGTTCTTATAGAGAGGTGCCCAAACTATGAAATTTGGATGTGGATCAGAATATATCGAAAGGTGATGTTTTGGTTTGGGGCCACATCTTGTTTCATGTGCTTCCTCCTTACAAAACTCCCTGGGTTTCATGTCAGCTTTTCTTTACCTCATTCCTCAGAAAAGAGGAAACATCCACACAAAGTCAACCCGACAATTTCATAGCTTATTGTTGCTCTGCCCCAGCAGGGACCCATAGAAAGAATTATGACTCAGAGCAGCTGAGTTCCTCACTTCTTCGTCGGGGTGGGAAGGAGGTCACTACAACCTTAGAAATGCTTATTCCTGGCTTGTGGTCAGTTACTCAGGGGGTGTTAGGGATGGAGCCAAGTTTGCTTCTACTCCACTCCTCCCCACCCACCTACGGGGATGGCTCTCCACACCCCTTGGGACTCTTAATGCCTGGTGCAGCCAGTCAAAAAGTCCCCTTACTTGCACATATGGCCAGGTTGCCTAAATGATGAATGGAAAACACTCTTGTAATAAAACAATCTACAATGTATTATTATTATAACACCTCGTACAGACAGGTACAAATGATTTAATAAACTCTAACGGATGCCTGCAACACCCGTAACAAAGGGCTTCGAATTGGAGTTGTATAAATCATTTATACCTGTCTCTGTGCCATACCATGGCCCAACTTATAATAATGTATTAGGCAAAACGCTATTTCTCTTAACTGTATATTCATTATTCAGCTGATGTATATAAATGTCCTCTCCCTGTACTGACTGTTACTGGCTCCCTTAGGCTCAGAACGTGGAGTGCAGCGCGAACAGGTAACAGGAAGGAGTGGCAATAACTGAGCTGGCTCATAAGCTTAGGGATGGTTTAAAAAGGCCTTAGCAAGTGAGCAGCAGAATGGTTCACTGGAGAGGAACCCTGGTTAGGGACCAGAAGAGCAGATGCTAGTCCCAGCTCTGTCACATGACCCATCATAGTTATTTTCCCCCATGTCACATGAGGATACTTGTGCCTCACCTACATTATATATAGTGCTTGTGGTTCTGTCATGGAGAATGCTAGATCAATGCCAGCTATGATTATTACTGCCAGAGGGCCAACTTCTCACCACTCCTTTGTATATGGATGGGTATGGGTGTGCATGCATGCATCATGGAGGACTAAGGTTTTGTGTGTTTGGTATATGCTCCAAAAGATTTAAGATGGTTGATGTGGATAACAATAAGTAATATCCTTCTCCTTTAACCCTGGATTTTCTCCACAGGTAACTAAAAGGGCCTGATCCCACAGGGTCTGCGCAACTGGTCGGGGCTGGAAAGCTCAGCCTTTCCCATGGTACTCGTTAGTAGAGGCTGGTGGCACCTGAGAGATGTGAGCATGACACTGTGACTATTCAACAAGATTCAATTGTGCTTCCATGGGAGTGTTCACAATGGGAACAGGGAAGGAAGTCTGTTCAGGATCAGGCCTGGAGGTGTGGGGTGATGGGGTTTCTCACTCTGTCTTATCAGATCTGAAATGTGTGAGCTATGATCTGTTTTTTTTCCCTTTAAGAAAAGCTGGTCCCTTTGCTTATGTTTGCTCCACCTCCCCGTGCCCCCCTGGTCTCTTATTTCAGATACATTCTACCTGCCTTCATCGTGCTGCAATGAGAAGTAATCTCCCACAACAGCTGTGTGGTCATAATACACAGATCAAACAAAAACAAACAACTTTCACTAGCACAATGAAAAGGCCATGGGAGAATTATTTGCTTTTGCTTGACAAGCATTTTCTGAGCACATTAAAAAAAAACAAAAAAAAAAAACACAAAAACCCAGCGAGCCCAGAACCATGGGAACCTCTGTGTTCCATACACACCATCGTAGGCAGGGAAAGCTCCCACCTGTTTTGATTTGTGCGCTCAGTTGCCTCGTTGTAACCTGCCGTGCTGCGCTAAAAGAATAACCATCAGCGGGGGAGGTTTGACTTTTCCGAGAGGGCTGGAAGCATTGTTGTGGAACAGCTTTAAAGCGACCCTCTGCTCCCTGAATTCTTCCTGCCTACTGCTGAGTGCAGTCAGAAACCAACATGCTGATGTTTGGGGATGAGGCGCAGATAGAGGATAAGCAATTAGGATTCTTCTTTTCAAACACATAGTAGAGAAATAGTGTGGTCCAATGGAGCTCACATACTGGCTTAGAAACCAGGAGACCTGGGTTTGATTGCTGACTTGCTCTGTGACCTCAGGCAAGTCATTTTATTCCTCTGTGTATCTGCTTCCCTTTTCTTCCTTGTTTATTTAACAGATTCTAAGCTCTTTGGGACAGGAACTGTCTATTGCTGTGTGTATGTGTACAGTGCCTAGCATAATGGGCATCCAAGTTTGATAGGGGATGATGGGCACTACTCTAATGTACATAATAAAATAAATAATAATAATAATAATAATAGTGGGCAGCATGGAAAAGAGTTGTTTCCTTCTCCTGAATCAGACCATCATTGTCCTCATTTTCACTCCCAGAAGCCATTTTCCTGGAAGAATTTTGTAAATCTGTTTCACTTCGTCCATCACATGTTTTGAAATGAGCATACTGCATCGGTCCCAGCCAGACCTACAGCAGCCCCTTGCTGTAATCCATTTAGACTGGGCCTCCTGAGAGAGACTGGTTCTGCTGGGATTTGATTTGCAGATCAAGAGATGTCAGGCCGAGGGTACCTTGATGGGATGTGTCAGCTTCTGCGGGAGACAAGGAGTCCTTGACTCCCTCCCCTCCCACTTTGCTGCTTTAGGGTTGCTAGGATCCACTCGTTCCCAAGTGAAATCAAGGAGAGGCCTCTGTCTGCTGACTCGGTGACAGAAGAGATTACTGACATTCATGTTACATTATTAACTTATCCCATTGACCAGGAATGCCCTGGAGGTATGTCCATGGAGCTCACTCTTGGTGAATAACCCTGGTTGGATCAGCTGTGCAGCATCTCATCTTCCAAACCAATAACCTTGTCTGAGTCTCTTTAATTCCCCTGTGAACGCTGGGAAGTGCCTGCACTGTTCAATGGGCTGGTGTCATCCCACAGCATCTGGGAAGCCTTACGGAGTCCCGTTTCTCCAAGGAATGCTAAGGGGCCAGCTTCTGCCTTGTGTTGCACTGGTGTGAAATGGAGTAACTCCCCTGAAGTCAGCTCCATTCTTTCATTCACTTCAGCGGAGTTACTCTGATTTACACCAGTGTAGCTAAGAGCAGAATCCAGCCCTCAACTACTAGGCAGAGATCAGAGCTAAGAGAACTTAACCACTACAGGGGAGGATCCAAGTGGTTAGGCTGAAATAAGAACAGATCACAACCTCTGTCAGAAACTCACACTGAACCTGAATTGAAATCAATCTTTTTGCAGAATAATTCCCGTGTGTCCCCACTTTTTTTTTTCCCCCTCTATTTGCATTGTAAAGGGAAACTGAAAGGAATTTCTGTTTTTACCTGCTAAGACCTGAGCTTGTAGTTTTCCTGTAACAACCAATTACACCATTCATGCCACGGAAAGCAGTGCCAGAGATGAATTTCTTACACTGTCTTCAGTGCAACAGATGTTAGCTGCAGCAGAACCCTATAGGGCCAGCTCTTGGCAGGTAAGTAAAGGAGGAACTTATTTTAAAATCTTCTGCTTAAGAATGTATTCATGTACCTAACACTAAGTGCAAAAGAATGCAATAAAATAAATGCAAATAGTACCAAGGAAAATACACAGGTAGAAAGAATTAGACTCTGTATTTAATCAATCTGTCCATCGAGAACATTAGTACCCAAAGCAACTATTTATACTTATACCCCAGATGTACGTGTTCCTTCATGATTCTCTCTGCCCTCTCTCAAAAGCCTATGAATACAGAGGAAGAAGAAAAAGGAGGACTTGTGGCACCTTAGAGACTAACCAATTTATTAGAGCATAAGCTTTTGTGAGCTATAGCTCACGAAAGCTTATGTGATGAAGTGAGCTGTAGCTCATGAAAGCTTATGCTCTAATAAATTGGTTAGTCTTTAAGGCACCACAAGTCCTCCTTTTCTTTTTACGGATACAGACTAACACGGCTGCTACTCTGAAGCCTGAATATAGAAGGGCTGAGAAGTTCAATAGGCTTTGGAGATAGAGGTGCTCAACACATCTGAAAATCAGGTGCAAGGCATCTAAATCTAGGCAGCCAAACACGGAAGCACCAAAGATTAGAAACCGCTTTTAAAAATATGGCCTACAATGGCATTGGGCCTCAGTTTCTCCAGTTGTTAAAATGGGGATAGCAATACTTATTGGCCTTTGTGAAGCACTTTAGACCTACAGATGAAAAGTGCTACAAGTGGCTTTGTTGTCTCCTGACTGGATTACTGTAATGCTCTGTAACTGGAGAAAAAAAATGCACGGGTTCCCTCTTGTGCAAAATACAGCTGCTCCTCCTCTAGAGGTCAGGCTGCCATGAGCTCAACAAGTCTGTGCACAGGTCCCACCCCTGGTTCCCAGTCAACTTCCACTGCTGTTTTTAAGAGCTTGGTACTAATGTTCAGTTATTAATGGATCAAGTCCCAGCTACATTAGAGATCATGTCTCCATCTATGAGCCGCCAAGACATTTTGCTCATCTGGGACAGTGTGGATCACAGAACTCAGAACAAAGCGCCAGAGAGCTGGGAAAAAGCTCTATCAGTTGAGTGGACCTGGCTGGGGGATGAATCTCCAGAAGAGGTTAGATGAAGCTACGGTCTGACTACCTTTAGGAAATGCTACATAAGCTTCCTCTTTGATGACGACAGGTTTCAGAGTAGCTGCCGTGTTAGTCTGTATCTGCAAAAAGAAAAAGGAGGATTTGTGGTGCCTTAGAGACTAACCAATTTATTTGAGCACAAGCTTTTGTGAGCTACAGCTCACTTCATCGGATGCTCAAGAAAGCTTATGCTCAAATCAATTGGTTAGTCTCTAAGGTGCCACAAGTCCTCCTTTTCTCTTTGATAATGCTTTCCTACCAGGACCAGAATGACTTTCACAACATCCACTACTCCCTTCTTCCCCTCCCATCCTGGAAAAAGAGACCTTGCACCTTTATAACCTGAAAAGAGAGCAGAACGAGAGACTCCAGGAGTCCACTAAGGATTTTGCTATTGCTAATCTATTTTATATGGAAGGCACTAGATAGCACAGTGATGAATAGCAGTACAAAACCTTAAAATAGACACAGGCAGACAGACGTTAGTGTATTTCAGTTCAGTCTCCATTCAAATCTTGTCAGAACTGGATTCTGTATTTTCAGATCCGACAACATATTGTGCTAAGGCCAATTCTATGGATATCAAACCTCTACAAAGAAGTCTGAGAGTCCTTGAACCCTCCTCCTCCTTTGTGTTTGGTATGGTGCGCAGCTGGCAGGGCCAACATGCACTCATTTGCTGATGTAATCAAGATGCCCGTGTCACGCTGACACTGCGACGCCTGAAAGGCTTATTCACATTCATGTGATATTATTAACTTACCCCACTGACTGGGTATACCCTGGAGAACTGGGCATAGAAAACTCAGTTTTGGTGAATAACTATGGTTGAACCATCTGTGCAGTATCTTATCCTCCAAACCAATGACCTTGTCTGACTCAGTCTTATTAATTGCCCTATGAACACTGGAAGATGCACTCACTATTTAGAGTGATGGCACATCCTGAAAAGTGAACACAGCCACAGCACTAGGCTGCTCTATTGCATCCTATTTCCTCTAGGGAGGTGGAATTCTATAGAAACTTCCAAATGGATTTTGGTTTCATCAGCAAATCTGACCCATTGTTCCCAGTCCAAATACTGGATAAGCAAGGATGCAGTGGGGAGGGATTTGGGGGAAATGAATAAGTCAGATCCTGTTCTCAGTTAAATCTGGAGTAACTCCCTTATGTGAACTCCATTGAGCTCAATAACCTGCTTGTGCCCATTGCATGAAAACAATTGCATGAAAAAGAAATTGTTTTTTTGGGGACCCCACTCTCACAAGGTGGGCTAACCTCCTCTCTCCCTGTGAGATACACTTCTATATCACGGGGGCATCTCCAGGGCAGATGTGGAAGGGCCACAGGGGTGAAGTACATTTTAACGATTGGTCTTTTTGTTGGGTGTTTTTTGTTTTTCCTCAAGGCCACTGTCAGAGAGAAACCTCCTTCCCCCAACCCCTTTTGACCTTCCTCCTGGGATGCAGGAGGGTGAACACACAATGAATGAGTAAACAATAAGGGCCAGATCCTCAGATGGTGTTAACTGGCATAGCTCG
Source organism: Lepidochelys olivacea (assembly GCF_965140295.1). NCBI lineage: Eukaryota > Metazoa > Chordata > Testudines > Cheloniidae > Lepidochelys > Lepidochelys olivacea. The sequence continues at coordinate 21,557,515 of NC_140424.1, forward strand.
ACTGAAGTCGATGGAGCTACACTGAGTTGCACCAGCTGAGGATCTAACCTCTACCTCTTGCATGGCAGTGCCATGAGTGGCATGAAACAGCCAGCACCATAAAGAGCTACAATAGCTGTTATCTGACTAACCTGGTTGCAGCTTGGCTGGAGAGGCCAGGGGAAATCTTAACATTTTGCTTTGAATGTTTTTATCCTGGTTTAATAAGGCCAAGGAAATAGGCTCTTGCCTTTGGATTGAGCACGAGTCATTTCAATTTTACTTCCTAGCAGGGGTATTGTGAGGCTTAATTATTTAGGGCCCAATTCAAAGCCCATTGAAGTTAATGGGTATCTTTCCACTGACTTCTCTGCATTTTGGATCAGATCTATAATGCTTGTAAAGTGCTTTGATCCTTGGCTGTGAGGTGCCATAGAAGAGCTATGTGCTGTTACTAAGAAATGAAGCCATCAAAAAAAAAAAAAAAAAAAAAAAAAAGTACCCCAACAAGAATCTGACTTTACCCTACAAAAGCAAGCACATTCAGAAGTAAACCTGAAATGTAGCAGCTGTCCCCAAGTACAGGTGGATTGCCTGGTACTAAAGATCTTTGATGATATTTGGCCATAAATGCATACAGTTCCCAGAGAGTTTGAACAGGAGTTACACCTGCATATACTAGGAGTTGAATTTAATAATTTTTTTTAGGCACAACTTTGGATCACCACTTAGACCTATGCTAAACTTTCCAAAGGAAACTTTGGGGGTAGTTTCCAATGAGTTTGGAGTAAGTCTAGAGCGGATTCATAGGTTTGCCTGGAAATCAGATGAACACAGCAGTATTCTGCAAAATGACAAGAAGCAGCTATTTTGATGAGATAATGATAATTGTAGTAGCACTACAATTGAGATCTGGATTCCATTGTGCCAGGGGCTGTAAAAACATATGGTGAGAGATAGCTCCGGGCCTGAAACATTTATAATCTAGGTAGAGAGCTCAAAATGATTGGGCAGGTCAGTGACAAAGTTGGGATTAGAACCCAAATTTCCCATATCCCAGTCCAGTGGTCTGCCCACTGATTGCACTGCCTCTCAGTTGCCCCCAAATCAAATCTATTTACCTTGGAAAACACAGATGTGCAATGGAAATCTGAAAGATCCCTACATAATTTCCTACTTTATAATCTGGCAGGAATACTCCCTGCATCCTTAAGCATCATTGATTTTCATTTAAAAGCTGCCCTCAATTTGTAGGCACACCTTCACCATTTATACTTCAGAAGAAAGGAGCTAAACATAACAGAAGCTCTCGGGCTTTTAAATTCACTATTGAGGTATAGCCCCAGGAAAAAGTAAATCAATTTAAAGGGACACGCTAGGAAATCTGTGCCTATTGCTGTTAAAAGAAACTCCTAAAGGCATTACAACTGAAAGAGATCAGAAAAAAAAAAAAAAAAAGGAGGACTTGTGGCACCTTAGAGACTAACCAATTTATTAGAGCATAAGCTTTCGTGAGCTACAGCTCACTTCCTCAGATGCATATCGTGGAAACTGCAGCAGGCTTTATATATACACAGAGAATATGAAACAATACCTATTCCCACCCCACTGTCCTGCTGGTAATAGCTTATTACCAGCAGGACAGTGGGGTGGGAATAGGTATTGTTTCATATTCTCTGTGTATATATAAAGCCTGCTGCAGTTTCCACGATATGCATCTGAGGAAGTGAGCTGTAGCTCACGAAAGCTTATGCTCTAATAAATTGGTTAGTCTCTAAGGTGCCACAAGTCCTCCTTTTCTTTTTGCGAATACAGACTAACACGGCTGCTACTCTAAAAAAAAAAAAAGAAAATCTATTTTTTCAGTTTGAAAATATCTTTTGAACATCGTGAAACTGACAATATTGTCGCTAGTCTATACTTCCTATCTCATCAGAAAGCCAAGCACTCAATGGCCATGGATACTGGGGTAAGTTCCCTCACATCTCTAGAGACACTCTCTAGCTTGGAGGAGTAGGCCAGTATATTTCACCAATATTAAAATGAAAGCCTGCAAGATGAACACACATTGAACCACGCCATTTTTTCCTTGGCAGCTGAAAATCTTAAATCTATATCAGATAAACCTACAAAGCAAAAACCTGTGTTCTTAATTCTTCTCATCCTTTTACATCTGTACAAAGTCGGTGCAAAACTCCACCAGAGCAAAATGGTTTAGCACCCCCTTTTGCCCAGGGCTAGGTGGAGACAAAAGTTGTAAGGCATGGGCACACTTGTGGGGGAGGAGGGTGGTTGTTTGTTTGGTGGAGGAGGGTGATCAAATTTTACACCTGTGAACTTCAACAGCGTCCCTGTAGCATTGCAAAGCAGTGATCTAATGAGGGTCCTGAGGGGGTGGGCTGCCATTTCTGTGTCTGCTTTTAATATTTAGCATGTAATCTCCCAAAACCCATAAATGCTAAATACTTTGGTATGCCCTTGACAGGTATAATTGTTTGTAGTCCTGTAAACATTAATAGCCATCTGGCAGAAAGCAGTGAAAGTGCGAGAGGTAAAGGAAGATGGACACCAATATAAACAGCAGCACACGATTCCCGGTGCAATCTACCTGGAGCTGTCAGCTTGCCTGGGAATCTATCGGCACTGACTTTAATTCCAGTCATGTCCATGTTTTCAGACATTTAAAAAAAAGTCATGGGAGGAGCTGCTTTCATTTCTAATCTTATAGTAAATACAAGCTTATTTGAATTCATTACGGACAGGGATATACAAATGTTTCTGCTTAGTTTTAACTGACAGTTGTGTAAAAGAAAAACAGGCAAGAACTGGCCTGGTGGAGATCAAACCCATGGGCTACGCAATAAGCATCTTTGGGTCCCTTTGAAAATATGATGTCATTGTAATAATATACTGGAGACTGCGCTGTATTTGCGAGGAATGGCTTTCCTCTATCTTAGCCTCTCTTGACCTCCTAGCTGTGTGTGCTTGTGAAAGGTGACCAATTAGAGTGTAAATATCGACAGTTCTGGAGACTAGAGTTATCGGTTTATCCACAGAACAAGTGTGCTGCTGTCAGGGGCAGTGCAAGCTTTTCCACTTTACATCTCCGTGTCTCAGTCTTAACACAGAGGGGACACCTCTTGGGCTGAGAGGAATTCAGTCTCCATGGCACATTCAGTTGTTGGCCTCTCTGATGCCGAATTCCAGTTGTGGTGTTGGTTTAGAGACAGGGATTCATTTCTCCAGCAGAAACGAGAGTGAGACCATTTCCTTGCACAGTGGCCTCCATCACCCAACATCTGTTGGAAAAGCACATGATGTAACTCCATAAGGAAATACTTGTCTTTGTTGCAATTCTGACTTGCTAGATGTAAATGGAACCTGAAGTGGAAGAGGTGAAATACCGTGAGAAGTACTGCTTCCATCCCAGACAGAAGCAAAAGAAAATCCTACAGGAAAACCTATTCTCATGAGACTTCCAGCACCACCTCTAGACTCAAGAAATTTGGATAAGTTTAGACAGCCTTCCAATAACCATTCAAACTTATGGTTGTTTCTCCATACTGAGGGCTCAATTCTCCTTTCTCCAGTTTTGTAACACTGAGCTCTGCTGACTTCGGTGCAGTTACTCCTGGTTTTCACTGGACAAAATATAGCAGAATCCAAGTCTCTAAACCTTGTGACTAGAAATGGGCCAGAACCTAAATCCTGGATCCAAACATGCTAGAATGTTGTGGAAGTTTGGATCTGGATCCAGATGTGAACATTGCCAGCAGCAGTGATGGGCCCTCACTGCATTCACCCATCAGAACTTCTGGGAAAAGGTGAGTTCATCCATCCCCAGTGATATGCTGCACTTGGCCACTTGGTTGTCCTCTAAGGGAAAGCAGCATCCTGAAACTCACATGGAATCTACCCAAAGCATGGCTATTTGCTTCACTCCGTGGAGACCACAAAACAAAACAAAGGTGGTGTCTGGTATGTTGTAAAAACACCTACCATGTCCAATCTAAATCCTTTTAGGCTGGCTGTGCTTTACTCCGATTATAGTAACAGCACCAGAGTAACATGAAAGAATTTAGGGAGGGAGGCTCCTTTCTCTTCAATAAGAAGATCAAGACATTTGATACAAGACAGCTGCATTCAGATCCTCCAGCTGTGTTCTGCAATCTTTTAAATAAAACAAACCAACAGAGCAGTTTAGGGCATGCTGTTTAGCTGTGCCACAGATTCAACCCCATTCCTGCTCTGTGGAGGTGAAATTTGACCTCAGTCTGAAGGAAAAAAAGACTAGTCCTCTTCTGGAACAAGGTTACAGAAGACCCAAGCACCTCCTAGGAAGTACAGAGGTCCCTCAACTCCCATTGAAGTCAAAGGGAGCCACTCATCACTAGAGCTGGGTGGGAGGTGGGTTCTCTGTCCTGTGAACATTAAGGTTTCAAAAAAAAAAAAATTCTCATTCTGCATTGGGACAAAACTGAGACCTTTCACATTGTTTTTATTGAAAAGCCAGGAGGACCCAGGCATGTGGCTATAGCACTCACTTGGGATATTGGAAAACGCAGGTTCAAGCCCCAGTTCTGAATCTGACAGAGAAGCGACTTAAAATCGACTTACTTTTCAGTTAAGTGTACTAATCAATTGGCTGTTCTGGAGTGGGTCAGTTTATTGATGATTTTGACCAGAAAAATCTCTTGCCCGCTGGGTTTTTTTTTTTTTAATTTTTATTTAAAAACCAGAAATTACATCCTGGACTTGAGAAAATTTAGTTGAAATTGATACATTTCCACAAGTTTTGTTTTCACCAGTTTTATTTTCAACAAAACAGCGTTTCCCCAACAAAACTGTTGCAAAAAATCCTGACCAGTTCTCCTCATCACTGAATAATACTGTGAGCTGTGCTCTGACTGCAGGACTGAAAGATATGGCAGAGTATTTAAAGTTGAGGACTCTTCTTCCAGTAGGGTCTTGGAGTGGTATAGCTTCCAGTTTGGTTATAAACCATGAGCATTGCCATCCTGCAGCCCAGTTCCTGGAAATGAGCCATTCTTTAGAGAAAGGGCCATCAGAAAGATCACTTCTGTACTGTGATCTCCATTATGCGTATGCCCCGATACCATATATAATTACTGAGAACTTTAAGTTCTTTAAAAAAAAACCAACCCCACACATGCACAAAAAACCCACAGCTGTCTGGACTACTTTTTAAAGCCATAGAATAGCAAATACAGTGGGATGAGTATCACTATGGAAAATTAAACTAGATTTTTCCAGGCTGTTTACTGACAGGTGGCAGTACAGTTTGCCCATAGAAACCTTCATGCATGGAAGAATTTCCTCAAAGAGTTCCCCCATTTTTCAGCCCTTTCCAAACTACTGGGTTTTTTGTTTTGTTGTTTTTATTTTAGGGAACTGAGAATGATACCAACATTGGTTTTTCATCCTGGCCCAGATCTGTAAAAGGTATTTAGATAGCTAACTTCCATTGATTTCAATTGGAGTTAGCCACCTAACTACCTTTGAGGACTTGGGCCCTTGCATTCTGATTCTTTTCCCACTTACACTGCTATAAATGAGGAGTAACAGGACTGATGTCAATAGATTTGCACATCTGCTAAAACACTATTAAGTCCCAAATCCAACCAAGCATTTCAGCCAGTGTTTAAGCACATGGCTTGTCCCATTGCTGTGTGCTTCAGTGCATTGCTGCCTTAGGGCAAGAGTTCTCATCACCCTGCAGGATTGACCCCTAAATGAGAGAAGAACTGAGACCCATAAGATGAACTGAAAGATCCAAACAGAATTCCAAACCAGTTTAAGAAAACAAAATCAAAACTGGAACCACATATATCCAAGGAAGTCAATTGGCAATGCAAAATGATCTTTCTGCTCGAGCTGTGACTTAAGTCAGCATGAGTCTCTCTAATTGTGATGGGCGTTAGATTCATTTCTTTAATGCTAAAAGAATGGCATCTTGAATGAGACATGGCAAAGCCATAAGTAGAAGCCAGTCTTGATTCTCGTGCCCATTTTAACTACATGACAACACTCAGATCCGGCATTAAAATTCCAATGCAAAAAAACTCAAAGTCTTATTCATAGAAACTATGAAGATTTTGCCCCAGTCAGGATCAAGATCCAGTTTTGTCAGGCACTGTCCAAATGTCAATGTAGAGAAAGTCCCTACACCAAGGAGCTTGTGATCTCAGTTGTTTATCATTTATACAGTACACACTGGCTGGCCGTCAGCTGAGATTGCACTGAAGAAACTGTTGAAACAGTTACTCAATACTGCATCAATACTGGCTTTATTATAAAATAGTACTCAGTCTGACTAGAGATCCAGAAGGCTGCAACCTTCTGTCTCAAGAAAGGCCTGGAAAAAGACACTAATTAATATGGACCCAACCTACAAAGTTTGTATGTAGGCCCAAAGTTGCCCTGTGCTCAGGGCTGTGTTCAGGTCTCGGGGTTTGTTCTCGGTGGCTATCATGAGGAAAAGCAAAGAGAAAGAATTTACTGGATTCAGAAAAATGGAGAGTAGCTGGCATAGAAAATCCATAAGATCCAGGGGACTTCTTCTGCTGCCCTGAGGAAGTCAAGGGCAGTTTGAAAATTGGCAGTGATCTTTGTAAAGACTTCAGATCCAAGCTGCTAACAGACATATAAATTACCCTAACTATGCACTAAAAGCAGGTGACCCTTGTGGGTACTATGGATGAGCAGTTGCACGGGGGCAGCAAAGATAGAAAAAACACTCAACAGGTGCAAAGGTCTCATATCTTTGATCCCAGTCTGAGGCACCTTATAATGTACTAGTCTCCCCCAAAGCTGCAAGGCTGACGTAGGCAAACATCTGAGCTGATCAGGGTAAGAACATTTAATTCAAATTGACTTCTACCTCAGAATAAAACTCAGTTTGCCAGGCAGCAACGCCTGAGCACAAGTGACTCTGCATGAAATCATGGTGTATTTTAACATACTACGTGGTAATGCATGGCTGCTTCCACAGATGGTACCTCCTGGAATGAATGATATGACTTATGTTAGATATTAAAGCCTCGTCAACCAGTTGTACTAGAAACAAGGAGGATGGGCAAGTGAGACAGGAAGGGAGCTGAGGAACTAGACATTTTTGTTTTGTGAATTTCTGTGATCTTTCCTGGAGACTTTACTGTAGCGTTTTCTTGTTTTGCTGTGGTCTTAATTGCAAATAAACATCATTCTGTAGATTCCAGTGTCTCTTTATGTGTGGAAAACACATAATACTATCCAAACATCTGCTAAGATGGTAATATAAACCAAGGCCCTGATCTCAGAAATACCTATGCATGGGACTAACTTTATGCATGTTAGTAATCCTGTTCAGCTAAAGGAGTAAAATTAAGCACATACTTAAGTATTTGCAGACCTGGAGCCCAATCATTGTCAGAGAACAAATCTGTATCTGACCGGGACGGGGCGGGGGGGAAGAGAGGTTGGAGATTAGTGTTGAAAATATTTGACAAAAAAAAGTAAAAACCTCCAACTCTAAAAATAAGGGTTGGGCATAATCACCACCATTCATTTAAGATAGTTGTAACAGTTAAACTCCTTTATGAAATCAGAAAGCTCCACCCAAACCCAGGCACATGCTGCCATCCAAAACCAATGCACAGGCAAGACACATGTGGGTAGAGAGGTTTCATTAGCAATTATTTTGTGAAGGTTTATGAAAAGCAAGAGAAAATACCAGAGAAGCAGGAACAGAATGCCAAAGACAGCCTGACAAAGCATTATAAGCAGATCCTGAGAAAAGCCTACAGAGAAACCTTTGGGTTACTGCTGTCTGAAAAGCAGCTTGGAACTATAAGCAAAGGAACGATCTCCTGTTTGATACCTGCTGGATCCAGGGAATCAGGACTTTGTAGATTTGTGTGTAAACAAACACCCAACTCCATCATCAATTTCTCCTCCTAACAGAAACTACCCACGAGACCCTGAATTTCACTAATCACTCAGGTCAAAAAAGAGTAACAATAGTCAATATGGTGCCCACCAGTGCTCTTAAAATAGAGGCCAAAAATCAGGTCAGACTCTGAGAAAACAGAAGGAACAAATTTGGATTTAATAAAAATGATTTGCTTTTTGTAAAAATGCAATGGCTTGTAATATATGTCTACATTCAAACTATTCAAATATAGTTCTGCCTAGCTGGTACAGACAACAAAAGAAAAAAAACAAAAAGAGGATCCGCTTCTTGCGAAAGGATTGTTTACAGAACATTTAAAAGGGAGCTAAACCTGCTGAAGCTAGCCAAATGTCTATGGTTTCATTTTTGGCCCTGGTGTGCGAATCTAATTGGTTTCATCCCAAACAAACCTAACCTTAAGTGATTTTTCAGTATGTATTATATAGGTATATTTCACATTCCAGTGGCTATTTTACTGAACTTTGCCAAAATCAATCCCCAACATGAATACTTGTTAAATGTGCAGTTATTCTCAAACTGGCCATTAGATATAGGGCTTTCTCCCTTCTCAACCATTTCGGTTTAAAACCTGTACTCATAACCTTGTATATCCATCATGCGTTTTCCCAACTACTGTCTGTCTATGGAATTACACTGGACAGAAGACAACTTCTTACTTTATGGAGAATAAAACACATAAACCGAAACAATTCAGCTCTGGGTAACTCCATTGATGTTGATGGAGTTACACCAGAGAGTAATTTAGCCCAGAGACTTTATAACTGTGTAACAGAAGTAGATCCTTAATAGCTGGGCTGTACTGAATAGTAACAACTTCTAGGTAGTGCTTGGAAATTTGTCTAGACGTAGGTTCATGAAGTTCTTTTCCTACAGTATACATTGCAATTCCCACATTTCCCATCTCCCGTTGCCATCTTCAGATTAAATGTCCATTTAACTCTGCAAAATCCAGGCATCAGGTTAGGAAGATGGGCACCTCAGATGGACCTTCCCTATTTTGACTGACAATCACTCTACAGGCACTCATTAGAATAATTCAGTGCATCCAGAATCTGGATCAATCTGCAGATAGTTCAACCCTGAAAAAACAAAAGCCATTCTTCTTGGGGATGGCATCTTCTGCATGATGCTCATGGTCACTAAAGATCCCATGGCATATTTTGTAAGAGCATGGGTGTTGGGCAGGGTATCCCAAATAAATTCCAACTCCAGGAACTAATTACACAGCAACCCATCTAACCACCCTATCTAACTCACCATTGTGTCCTGGTCCATCTCAATAAACCATGGCCAGGCTTAGTAGGTATACCCCTTCATTCTCAGCACATGTAAGCCCAGCTCTGCTGAATACTTCACTGTATCAGAACACCTATGTAAAAATCACTATTCCAAATTCACCATTTATATTTGAACAAAAATGACCATAACAGCCCTCATATCTCTCAGAATGTTTCATCTTTGCTCTAGTCACTCACAGGGCTTTGGTGTCATGGGATCCTCACATTAAACTTTCAAAGGTTGTTGGATATGCACAGATCAGAGTAAACACAGAATTGTAGTCATTCCGCAACAACAATCAGCTCTCTGGTCTCTTGTGGACTGAACAATGCCCCTGTCTTCTAGGGGGGAGATTTTTCACCATTTTTCCTTGACATGGCTTAATTATTAACTTCAGAGCTGCTTAAAACAATCATATGGCTGGGGACAGGACTGATAAGAATTTTGATATGTACTATTGAATTTTGTGATGCTCTGAACAACTAGTAACTTCTACACTGATAATGCACCAAACAACTCAGCACACATTGTTACGAACACCTAGGACCTGATTCTCCATTGGCCAGCAATTTGGGCCATCATTGATGCCATTGCAAACTGAGTGCAGAAATGGGCATAAGATGTTACCGAATCAGAATGGTAATTTCTGAATACCCGCTTTTGCACTCCCATTGTCTTGGTGTAAATGACTGCACAAACTGCAGAGCAAAAGAATCAGGCCGCCTGTGATAATAACAATGTGTAAGTTCATCAAAGTGGTCTCTGATGTACAGTTTATTAGCCTTTCAGTCTCTTGAGACACGAGTTCCAATATCTCAGTGCAAATAGGTTTGTTGGTCTTCCAAGTCACTTCCTAGCATTTATCTCCATCATAAAACCACCAGCCTGACTGTTGGTCTCTTCACACAAGAGGCTCAGGAATGGAACAGCGGAGAACACTGCAGGTCAGGATTAAGGTGCATTGGCAAATTTCCATTGTGGTCCAGGACTGCAACAGCAGTGAGTATTACAGGTCAGGTTTGATGTTTATTGGCAGTGCCCAATGGGGGTACAGGACTAGAATAATGAGGCTGGGGTCTTCAGGGCAGAGCTGAGGTATATATCTGGCTCTTTGCCTAAGCCTTCCCCAGTCACCTCCAATTTAATGAGCACCAGATTCACATAAACTGCAATAATGAATGGAAGAAAAAAATGCACTGGGGATAGCGGAGTGAGTGACAAAACCTCCACATATTTCCAGCAAACAGCCAGGACACAACAGTAATCTCTTTCCCAGCCTGGGGAAATAACCATCCCATGTGATCCTTGCTTTCGGACGAACAGAGACAATGCTGATAATGGGTCACATGAAGTCAATGGAGCTATGACGACTTCCATCAGCCCTGAACTGGAACTCCTCTCCAATCACCCAACTGATTACTGACAGCTGAAATTGTGGGGCTTTTTTCACCACGGTGCCACTCCAGCTTTACACTGGAGTAACTCCTCTGAGGTCAATGGAGTTATCCCTGCCTAAAACAGGCAGAATGCAGTGGTGAATCAGGTCAGTCATCAATCACATTCAAAGTGCTAAACTCCCTCTCTTTTCCTTTTCCTACCCAGCATAATTGTCACATTTCATTTTCCCTCCCCCTCCTAATCCATTTTGCTAATTTGGACAGCTGGGAACAGGAAGGGGAGAAAAACTCTGATGCTGCAATTGCTGATTCCCTCAAGAAACCCTTAAAAAAGTGCCATTAGCTGGTGTGCAAATCTTTCATGTCATCCGACAAGGTCTTTGAAGGCACTATGTTCAACATCCATTTTTATAACCCCAATTAAAAAAAAGTTGTGATTCCTTCCAATTGGGCTTTCTTCCAGGTGTAAAGCAAAAATCATATTTGCTTCTCAAGTCACTACTAATCAGCCAGACTTCAACATTGGGGTTTGATACACAATCTTCCTTCACATAAGGATTCAAAATGACACAAAAGGTTAGTTCAATAAGGGAATGTCACAACTCAATTCTCCCCCACCGCCTCACCACATGCCTGTATGGTAGGTTGTATGGACCATTTGCAAACATATTTTATATCAGGTGTGTCTCACACCTGCACTGGGATGGGCAGGGTCTCAGATTTGTGTTTGTACATTTGCTTCCTTTTTAAAAGGACAAAAATATAGATCTTTGTCCCTTAGCCCAGTAAAGCAGGGAGTAAATAATACCAAGTGCAGGCAGTTTAAACCCCTGAAAGCCAACTCTACCAGTGTCCTTAATTATGTACTGAGTTCTGAAGCAAGAAGACAGAAATGTTAGCAATAGCTTACCCCCAGCCTATGGCATGGTTTCTTATATAGGGCAGTTTCCATGGACAGCATTTCCTGAAGGAAAAAGGGGCCTATTGGGTTTCCAAACATTGAGGGCCAGATCCTCAGCTGATATAAATCAACAAAGCCCCACCAAAGTTGATGGAGCTACACTGATTTGCACAGGCTGTGCATCTTATAGATTTGATTCACTACTCCAAGTTTTATTCCTGGTGATTTCAATGGAGACATGCCTGCATATGACTGGAGGAAGGCCACATTCATAGAATCATAGGACTGGAAGGGACCTTGAGAGGTCATCTAGTCCAGTCCCCTGCACTCAGGGTAGGACTAAGTATTATCTAGAACATTCTAGACTGGTGTTTGTCTAACCTGCTCTTAAAAAAATCTCCAAGGATTGAGATTCCACACCTTCCCTAGGCAATTCATTACATTGAATCAGACCTGCTCTCTGCCCTGCTACCAGGACAGAGCAATGAGAGAAGGACAACAATCCTACTCATGCCTCTATTTTTAATAATGCACAACAAACAATGGCAGATAATATGATTGTTCCCAGGTTCTACTGCTCAGTTCTTCCTCATCCTGGGATAACACAAAAGACTCTTCCAAGAAAATGGCTCAGTGCTTGAAATAAGATGGACATTTGTAATAGTCCATTTGTAATAGTGAGGGTTAATTATTGGAACTACTTACCTAAGGAGATGGAGGATCCATCTCTTGATGTCTTTAAGTCAAGAGTGGATGTCTTTCTAAAAGAGATGCTCTAGCTCAAACAGAAGTGATGGGCTTGGTGACATTCTCTGGCTTGTGTTATAGACTAGATGATCATAATGAGCCCTTCTAACTTTAAAATCAAGACTATGATTAAATCTTCCTTTTATTTTCTTAACATACTCTGTAGATTTCCTGGGGAAACAGATGCTCTTTCATTGGCTACTCCTTCTTACAAGGAGTTTCTCCTCAGATACCCACTGGACTTTGGATACTTGTCTTGGTTCCACTATTAACTTTGGCCTCATTTTCCCACTTGTAACATGGGAATAATGGTGTTTACCTATCTCATAGCACTAGTGTGAGAATTAAATCATATTTGTAACCATGTTTTGGGATTCTTGGGAGGAAAGCACTATATGGCTGCAAAGCATTATTTATTATTATGATTCCAAAACTTGTGACATGTTTTAGATCTCACAAATGACAACATAGTGGGTCCTGGTACCAGTCCCCCGAAAAAACATCCTCCTGATCTATTGTTTTATGGTTCGGTTCACTCATGCCGCTGATAGCTGATCAAAAGGTCTGATTCTGGTCTCACTTATACTGGTTTTATAGTGACTGGTGTCACTCCATTGATTCAGTGGAGTTACTACTGATTAGGGCTTTGTAATAAACACTTTCAAGAAGCACTGACTCCCTTCTATTGCCATTAAGGTCACCAGCCCAGATCTGAAACTGGCATCAAAGTAGCTCTATTAAGGTCAATGAAACTCTGCTGATTTACACCAGCTGAGGCTCTGGCCCACTGAAGGTGGAGGGTACACTCAGCAACCAGAAGCTCACTTTATCTTGTAGGATCGGGCCCTTAAAATGGTGAGAGATCAGAATCAGGCCCATGCTGACTGCTCCTCTTGCCGTAGGCGTCCCTTGCTGCCACACAAAATGCTGGCTGGTAGGCACCATCATCAATTCATATGCCCCACGTTAGACTGGCTAAAAATGCCAGCATTTTACACAAAGTGTAAACAGCAGGAATGTCATTTAAATAGCCCTCTACTTCTGTGGATCTCGATTTTCAGACCAGCCATGGAAGCCTGAACCTCATCCCTAAAGGAAAAAAATTACAGTGTGTTGTTTCTTACTGCCATAGCAATACCCGAATTCCCTGCTGCTGAGCAGCTCAGGCACCTTTCCCAACCCTTACAGTGCTCCGCATTGGTGTCCCACCATTCCTCAGACAAAGCTAGGCTCCTACTGTAATTCCTTTGATCAAGAGACCCAGGGCTTTGTGTCTCCAATCACTGCAACTTTCTAAAGGGTGTGTCTATTGGAGAAAAACGAAACACTTTAATGTTTACAATGAGAGAGGAACTGTTTATGCTCCATTCTGATGCTGTGTTTCTTGGGGGAGAGAGAGACTGCTCTCGGCAACGAGGGATTAAGGGGATCTATTGTACCCTTTTCTGATCCCATTAGATTCCATTTGCATACATCTCATATTCAGGAGTTGGGAGCATAGAAACAGCCATCACACCTGCTACTTCTGTAGGGCAGAGCCATCTACTAACGGTTAAACGCAGGGCAGCTTTTCACAAATTTGGGGGGAAATTGCAAGTGGCAAAGAGGGGTGTGTGTGTTTGGAAGTTATGAAGGGGAGGGAGGGAAGAAGAGAAACAAGAGAAAACATGCATTGGGAGGATTTTCCAAGCCAACAGAGGGCCTGCAAAAGGACAGGCTTTGAATTCTGCATGTTCTTTTAACTAGGCCTCTGATTTGAAGAGGCCCCCAAAACCCTGGTAAGCCTCATTGAGCTTGAAAAGCTACAAGCTTCCTTTCTTCCCCATTTGCTTTGTCTTCCCATATCTTATTCATGAGAGACATTGTCCCTCCTCCACCCTCAACTCCCCCCATCGGGGAGGGGGCGAAGGGGGAAGAGAGACAGTCAGCTTGGAATGTTTCAGAGAAGCAACAATGTTACGTCACACACAGAAAACCCAGAGACAATAGTGCAGAGAAATTATAAGTGAGGTACCAGTAGCAACACTTGGCTTTAGATAGAGGCTAATAAAAGGGACCAGGAGCTCTCTCTCTCAAGGCTGCATAGAGAGACACTGTGCAAAAAAGAGCAAAGAAGCTGAAAAAGAAAGTCTGGTGGACCATTTTTAGGTCTTGTCTACAGAGGGGATTCGCCCCAGTTACAGCCGCCAGTGATCACTAGTGGAAACTCTTAGTGCAGAAAACCTTCCTTGAACCCAGCAAAAGGAGCACCAGTTTCATTTTTGGTGATAAGGGACTTTGACCATCCATTGAAACTTGGAAAAATAATTACTTTTTGGCAAAAATTTTGAAACATTTGTGGGTTTTTTAAAAATTTCACAGAAAAGTTTACAGTTTGACAAGAAAATGAAAACATTTCAGTCTTTGAAAAACATTTTCAGTAACAATTTTTCTGTTATCTGTTTGTTTTTTTAACAACAGTTTTTAGGGTTTTCTTTGTTTTGAAAACTTCAATGAAAATTTCAACCAAAACAAAGTTTTGCAGAACAGCCATTTGCTGTTGAAAAAAGTGTCTTGACAAAAAGACATCCACCAGCAGCTCTGTCTTCATTATGGCTCTCACTGGGACAACCATCAGGAATCCCTAGTTTAGGCCTGTTCTTCATGCCAGTTTTGAGAGAATGCTCTCAAGGTTGTCAGATCTTGAAATTAAACTGCCTTGACAATAGCCCTATAGGATGAAATTTCTCCTGGAGTGGAGAACCATTTACAGTAGGGCTCCCAACTTCATTAAGGCTGGTGCAGCTTAACTGCTGTTAGCAGTAGTGGGAACGTTTTCTCAAATTCTATAGTGCAGACAATATATGGGAGTGTAGATAAGTGCAATCACCCAGTCAAGGTTCCTTCCCCACTCTGAACTCTAGGGTACAGATGTGGGGACCTGCATGAAAAACCCCCTAAGCTTATTTTTACCAGCTTAGGTTAAAACTTCCCCAAGGAACAAATTATTTTACCTTTTGTCCCTGGACTTTATTGCTGCCACCACCAAGCATCTAACAAATATAACTGAGAAAGAGTCCGCTTGGAAACGTCTCCCCCCCTAAGCCCTACACTCCTTTCCTGGGGAAGGCTTGATAAAAATCCTCACCAATTTGCATTGGTGAGTACAGACCTAAACCCTTGGATCTTAAGAAGAAGGAAAAGCAATCAGGTTCTTAAAAGAAGAATTTTAATTGAAGAAAAAGTAAAAGAATCACCTCTGTAAAATCAGGATGGTAAATACCTTACAGGGTAATCAGATTCAAAACATAGAGAATCCCTCTACGCAAAACCTTAAGTTACAAAAAGGCACAAAAACAGGAATATGCATTCCATTCAGCACAACTTATTTGATCAGCCATTTAAACAAAACAGAATCTAACACATATCTAACTAGATTGCTTATTAACCCTTTACAGGAGTTCTGACCTGCATTCCTGCTCTGGTGCAGGCAAAAGCCACACAGAGAGAGAACCCTTTGTTTCCCCCTCCCGGGTTTAAGTCCCGGCCTTCCCAGCTCATACCTCATCCATCAAGTTTAGGGTCTCACAGTCCTCATTCTTTGGACTGTGCCTTCAGCTACATTCTCCTCAGGAACCCCTTCAACTGCTCTTCTTTCAGCACACCCTCTCTCTGACTGGGCTTGGAGCCTCTCTTTTGAGTCAAACACCCCCAGTCACCTGACCACTCCTTGAATCTTCTCAGGTGGATCTAATTACCTCAAACACCTGTCTGAGACAACTGGAGAAGAAGGGAGCCTTGCCCTGCCCTCTCTGCAAGGGTCCTGGCCCCAGTTCCTTAAAGGGAAAATAGCCTGTGTTTCTTCCTATATCTTCCGCCTCCCAGACTCTATTTCCCCAGGACCATCTTCATCTCCTCACCTTATGTCCAGTTTTGGTTATTCTGGAAACTTGGAATGGGATGACTGGCCCCTCCCACTACTTTAAGGGCCAGTACCCCATTATGCGGAGCAACACATACGCAGAATTAGGTCCTTTATATGACTCATGTGTGGGTTTTTGCATAGTATAGTATATTGCCTTGATATTTTGTACGTTATTATGAAATGTGACTATCTATCCTAACTGCCTAGCCTCCCCCTTGATTAAAAAAGAAAAGATTGAGATTGTATTTAGTCAACACTGAGGAATATTTTAAGTTGATGCTACACATGACCAATTAACTAAGTACTGGATGTAGGGCATACGGATCAAGAATTCTCCAAGTAATAAGCTCCTATTCATGTTACAGTATTTGTCAACTCCCAGTTATTGGACCGTATTTTACCTTCATGTGTTGTATGTGTGTTCAGCAAGTAATGAGTACAATGGGAATTGCCCTGGTTTTTATATCTGAGGGCAACATTTGACCCTGGTGAACTCAAATATTGTTAAATTCTATAGGGAAGCAGAATGACAATCCCAAATCATTCCAATGCACTGCCATATGCAAACTATGGCTCCAGCTATTAAAGATTGTCCACTGAGGGACCTGATAATAGTCTTCAAATATGTTAAGAGCTGTTATAAAGAGGACTGTGATCAATTGCTGTACATGCCTGCTGAAGCTAGGGCAAGAAGTAAAGGGCTTAATCAAGAGCAAGGGAGATTTAGGTTAGATATTAGGAAAAACTTTTTAACTCTAAGGGTAATTAATTTATGGAACAGGCTTCCAAGGGAGGTTGTGGAATCCCCATCATTAGAGGTTTTTAAGAACAAACACCTGTCAGGGAGGGTCTGGGTTTACTTGGTCCTGCTTCAGCACAGGGGTCTGGCCTTGATGACCTCTTGAGGGTCCCTCACAGCCCTACATTTCTATGATTCTATGCCTTAGTGGGAAGTTGTACAGGTAAATCTATTGTGCTAAAGATGTTTACTTTTCAAAGCAGGCATTTCTAGTGAGATTGATCACTGGCCCTCCTTAACATCAGTTCTAAGAATTAAGCAGTCCTATGTGAAAAGAGGGGGCTCTTTGGTGATTGTTAGGGTGGGAAAATTGACCATGGCTTGGTTAGGCAGGGAGTGGGGAGTTTGAAACAACTGCTTGCCACCTAAGCAGGAGCTCCCTCAGACATTGGTCCTTCCTGAGTTAGGTGCAACAGATTTGATCTTCCTGCTCCGTATAGCTGAGGGAAACAAAGATGGTTCTAAGCCACCTTTCCATTTCTCCCAGTCCTGGATGAACCAGGGACCAAACTAGCCCCCAGAATAAGTTGGAGTAACCACAGGGCCTAGGGTACTTTAACGTACACTGGCTTGAGATGGCCTCCGAGCAGTCACTATGTCCTTGGGCGGCGAGTTCTATGGGCCCGTGGTGCCCGGGCACCAGAAATATTCCTGTCCCAGCAAAGTTTCCCGCCTCCCCCCCCACACACTCCCCCCGCGCTTCCCCCGGCCCCACCTGCCACCCCCGGGTGATTTAAAACAGCACGGGGGCTCCCGCCACCACCCAGCAGCGCAGCGGGGCAGCTTTCCAGAGGCTTTGTTCTGCTAGTCACTGAACTATCTAGAGATACAGCAATTTACAGCAATGGATCTGGTCCCACTGATGTCAACAGAGCTATGCCAATCTATACCCTCTGAGGAACTGGCCCCATTCACTTCAATGGAGCTAAACTGAATTGCACCATGTGGGGACTGGCCCAACAGACTAGTGATAATGTTTTCTTTACTCTCCAATTCACTCTCCGTCCCTTTCTACAGCCCTGTTCACTCACTGTACACTGTTCTTTTGGCTGCTGTTAGATGCCTGAGAGAAAGTTTGAAATTGTACTAACTCATTGCCCTGATTACTCCTGTGAATGATAATTTTTAATAAATCTTGGCAAACTGAAAAATAAAAACCTGGTGAAGTTACTGTCAATAGGGACATTTCTGGACAATATTAAACACAAAGAAGTTGTCTTCCAGCACCAAATATGTGATTTCAGGGAGGTAACGGGGGAGGATTTAGAGACGTTTTATAAACAACTGAAGGCTCAGATATAATGAGAAAACCTTTTGTGACATAAGGACCTGTGCATGTCAAGTAAATTCATTATATACCAGCTTGAATGGCAATCTGACTGCCTCCAAATGTCTAACACAATTATGTTGAGAAGGAGGAGATTGTACAGCTGTGCTTCCCCTCCAATAAAAGAAAGCAAAAGTAACTAAAAGGGGATGACTAGAAGTTGAAGGCTTTCCACTAGGCCCGGCTGAGCCTGCTGGAGTTCGTGAAAATCTCTGTTTTTTGGGTTCACAGGGTTCACAGAACTAGTTTGAGTTCACCAACCTTTTCTCTGTAACTTAAACCCACTGTGGCTGGGGTTCTTTTGCTAATGGAAATTCAATTTTAAATACATGGAATCAGATTTTAATCTCTATTCCACCATCATAAATCTAGAGTAACTCCTGTGAAGTCAGTGGAGTTACACTGGTGTAAATAGGGGGTATCTTAGATCAGAATCTGGTCCATGGTTTTCTGACAGAATGACAGCCTGAGCTCTCTATTAGAGACATAAGAACATCCCCTCCAGAGCTGGGTGACCCTCCTGTTTATAGTACATAGACTTGGCGATGTATTTTGCAGTTTATGCCTTTGTTTTCCTATCTACTATATCTTTAAATCTTATGGACGATACTATCCTCTAAGACAGGCAGCCATTTTGTGCTTAGGCTTGGAGGATACAAAGTCAAGCCCACAATGTTTGAGTGGTTTTGAAATTAGGCAAAACCAGTTGACCTGTCCTGATTTACTGCCCAGGTTTTGCTGTTTATGAATTCAACCCAATGGGCTTCTAGGTGCTGATCGGAGAGGTGCAGAGAGGCAACTAATGGGCAAACAGTGCTTAGAGTCTGCTCAGCACCTGGAAAGAGCGGTCCATATATTGCTGAGAAATGAGCACGGGGCTCATCAAAGAATGTAAGCTTCTAGGCTCCCAGAGAACTGAGCCCTGGTGAGCAAGGGGGAAGTGGGAATGATGTGGGTGCAGCCCGACAGCAGTCTGGGCATAGCGTACCTAAGGCAACTCCTGTTCCCCCCTGCGAAACCCATGAAACGGTCAATGCCTCATGACATATACTAGGTAGAGTGTCCTTCCCGACCCACCAGCGTACAGGGCTTTTCCCCCTCAGCTTATTGGATAGCGAATAACAGAGCACCACACTCACCAGCCTTTCTGATGGCTTTCTCCAATCCTTCATTCTTACTGTGACCGAATGCCGTATACTGCCGTGTATGGCCTTGGTGGAGTGAGAACACATGGAGGGACTGACTCATGCTAAATATTTTACATAAGGGTTGAAACACTGAAGGCCCAATCCCAGTCTCCCATACATCAATTCTACACCCAGGTAAAATCCACTGACTTTAGTGGAGTTATTCCTTTTGAGATCAGAATCAGGTCCTGAGCATTAAAGCAAAGCTCAGCAACGATGGACAGTCATAAGAAGAGAAGTCAGTGTTACAGAAACAATCCCTTAAGATTTCTCTTTCTTCAAAACCCTGACTCTGTTTTGATGTGAGCCCCTGCAACTGCAAAATAGGGGTATCATAGTTATTTTTCCCACTTTGGTTTCTAGTCCAGTAGCAACTTAGTTTCCAATCAGAAGACAATACCATAACTACCATACCTGTAAATTCAAATTTATTTTCTATACACTTAGGGCTTGTCTACACAGGAAAGTTTTACCAGTTATGCCAGTAAAATTACACCAGTATAGTTAAACCGATATAGTTACACCAATATAACTTCCCATGGAGACACTTATTCTGGAGCTTTTTTCATTTAGTTTAAACCCTTTTCAAAGCAATTTAAGTCAAAACAAAAAAGGGCATTTTTATACCAGAATGAGAGTGTCTACATGGGGACACAGCTATAAGTACATCAATTTAAATTTACACTTTAGCTTATATGTGGATACCTTGTAACCCAGTATGCACTACTTTGTGTGTGCCAGCCAAACACAGTGAATGAAAGTCATTTGTATGGAAAGGCCATAGTAAATGGCAGAGGTCGGTCAACGCAAGCTGTGCCTAGGCAACACTTCAGAGTGCCCCACCCCTCAAATTTGGCCCAGTTGCCCCTCCATCATGACGGAGACATGACTGGGCCAAATTTGAGCAAGTGGCATTATAGAGGGGATCATAGAATATCAGAGTCGGACGGGACCTTTGACCTGATGCACGAGGTTGCAGTGCCACTCATATGTGACCCAGCCTCCCCTCCATCATGGCCACTTGCCAGTTGGCATTGAGGGGGTTTTCAGTCACATAAAGATATGCATATAAATGTAAATTTGGAATTACTTGATTTTTAAGTGTTTAACCATGCAAATTCAATGTAGCATTTTCCATGATAAATATATGTACAGTATATTTTGGATATGATTAGTACAATCTACAACAAGAAGGGGTGAAATCCTGGCCCACTGAAGTCAATTGGAGTTTTCCCCCAGGTGTGGATCATGAATACCCGAAACTTCATTGTTTTTGGATTGAGGGGGCTGTCTATCTGCATATAATTAGGTTAGATAAGATCAGATTAGATTGATGGATGGAGATATGGAGGGAAGTATGATCTATTCCTTTTTAAGGGGTAATGCACAAAGAAATTAAAGTCAGATGGATTTCAGAGGAGTACAAATTTGAATAAAGTTAAATTACCATCATGGGCTCTTTAACTTGGGGATATTTATCCAATTATATCAAAAGCATATATGATTACATTCTCCACACCATGTTGTCCTTTAAAATACAGATTAAGATCATTTATATTAAAATGTGGTATATATCCTCTAAGGAGCTCTCCGAAAACTTCAAAGATTTTCAAAATATCAGGTATTAAGCAGTAAAAAACTCTGTGGCTCAGGAGATGTAATTAAATTTCAGCTATTTGGGTAACTGTAACTGTGTTTCAAATGTTTTTTGTTGTTTTTTTTTTAAAAATAGCAACTTTGCAGTCTGCTCCTTCACAGAAGGAAAAAGAACTGTCTTCAGTGGGTTTCACCTAAGAAGAGGTTTTTAGCTGGGTCAAGTAGTTTCCCAGCTCTTCAGAATAAAGTAGTTGACTTGGCTATAAACTAACGATCAGTAAAATAGCCGAATTCTATTCAGGTCTCTAAAATTGGGTGTATCTGGAAAAATCTCACTCTGAGTAGTTTAGAAGCAGAAGAAGACATTTGGGATTTCAAAGATTTGGTTAGGAAATATACTAATAGATGACAATGTCAGGAGATCTAGTCAAAATTCTCCAAATTTCAAATTTTTGATGAAAAATCTAATCCAAAATTAGTATTTACATTTTTTTTTGCAATATGTTTTCCCAGGTTTTGATCATCTTTAAATGTTAGCAAATGAGAGCAGGTAAAGTGGCACTGAACATGGTTTAACTACTCCCAACAGAGCTTAACCAGGGTTTCTCAAGTGATCCTATTGACTTTAGTGACCCGTTTAGCTGCCAAAACCAGACAGAGTATAACCCTGGCGCTTCAGAGCATAAACTACATCCATAGCCATTATAGTCTTTCACTTGGCATGTTCAGTGTACATGACAGCATTGCAGATCACGTTCTCCAAGAACAACTTCAGCACTACCCGGGTCTCTTCGTAGATCAATCCCGAAATACGCTTCACACCCACCGCCCCACCCCACCCCACATCGAGCCAAGTGATGAATAGCTGGCTTGGTAATACCTTGGATGTTATCCCGAAACACTTTATGATGGCGCTTGGCACCTCCCTTCCTCAAGCCTTTACCACCCTTACCGTGACCAGAGATGGTGAAATCAAATCACACACAACCGACCAACTGTGCTGGGCACAGTTTGTCCCGTCTACGTAGAATTATAGAAGATTAGGGTTGGAAGAGACCTCAGGAGGTCATTTAGTCCAACCCCCTCCTCAAAGCAGGACCAACCACAACTAAATCATCCCAGCCAGGGCTTTGTCAAGCTGGGCCTTAAAAACCTCTAAGGTTGGAGATTCCACCACCTTTCTAGGTAACCCATTCCAGTGCTTCACCACCCTCCTAGTGAAATAGCTTTTCCTAATATCCAACCTAGACCTCCCCCACTGCAACTTGAGACCATTGCTCCTTGTTCTGTCATCTGCTACTGCTGAGAACATCTGAGCACCATCCTCTTTGGAACTCCTCTTCGGGTAGTTGAAGGCTGCTATCAAATGCCCTCTCACTCTTCTCTTCTGCAGACTAAATAAACCCAGTTCCCTCAGCCTCTCCTCATAAGTCATGTGCCCCAGCCCCCTATCATTTTCATTGCCCTCCGCTAGACTCTCTTCAATTTGTCCACATCCTTTCTGCAGTGGGGGGCCCAAAACTGGACGGAATACTCCAGATGTGGCCTCACCAGTGCTGAATAGAGGGGAATAATCACTTTCCTCGATCTGCTGGCAATGCTCCTTCTAATGCAGCTCAATATCCTGTTAGCCTTCTTGGCAACAAGGGCACACTGTTGATTCATATCCAGCTTCTCGTCCACTGTGATCCCCAGGTTTAACTTGTACTTAAACTGTTTTCCCCATCAGTTCAGCTGCTCCCATTGACATTAATTTCCTAGTGTAGCCCTGGGGGCCAATTGGTTCAGATAATATAAGAACTTACCTGAATCTTTGCTCTGCATGACACGACCAAATGCAAATGCTCTCTTTCCCCCAACCACAGCCAGAATGGGAGATGATGGAGGAACAGCCATTTTGATCCTATACCACAAGAGGGTTTCCCCATACTGGGAAAGTCCACAGGAGGCCATAGCTGCTGGAGAAGAAACAAGGATCTGGCCCTTAAATCCATTCATAAACCAAAGCCAGTTCAGACTACAGCAGCCTACTTATCAAACCAAAGCACTTCACTGTGAGCAAATGACTCGAGTTCTCCACAATTTGAACTAGCTGCCTATGGGCTTCCAGGTGCAATTTATTATGTAGGTTTTGAGCTATACAGCCCTAAATGGCCTGGTGCCATCCTGGCTGAGACACACCTGTATCCCCATGTCCTACCACTGCAGTTGCCCATTTCTGGAGGGGGTGGAGGTGGGAACTACATGAGGGAACAGAGGTCCAGTGCTGAGCCCACCAAGACACTCCTCCACCACTTGCTCTGTCTAAATATTTAGTGAATTTCTTGTAAGAGTCTGGACCCTTCTCCTTATCAGCCAGCACTTGCTAGGAAGTGTTACCTTTCAATGGAGAGTGAATTCCTCTCCTAGAAGAAATGACAGTCAGGCACCAGGGTAATCCAGTGTTTACAAACACATCTGAGCTTTGAGGCCTCATCTCTCCTGCTGTCATTTTTTGCTTCTCTCTCTCTTCTTGCACTATAGCTGTGGCTCGAAAACCGGGGCAGGGGGGTGGGGTGTTGTCTAGACAATTCTTCCTTAGGTCTGTGATTCACACTGAGCACAGGACTTCTCAAATGCCTTGGCAGTGACAGATTCTTAGCTTGACAGAGAATAAAACTCTAGGCCTGCAGGCCTCATACTGATTGCTGTCTAGCAGATGGAGGGAAAATGTGTTGAGAGTGGATCTTAATTAAGTAGTTATGTCTACTGTAAGTTAAGCCATCAGCATAAATACCTGTGCAGCATATATAGTTGATCTTATCACTCTCATTTTCACCACTACGTTATTTAAGGCTTATGAATACAAAGCCGGATTCATTTCTTGTTTTCTTCAGGGATAATGATTTGAGGGGAAATGCTGAGTCACACAAATTTTCACGTTATAGCAATAAAATCCATACGTTTTATATTAATAGAACTTCCGAGAACATTGCTGCATTAGAAAACCAAGAGGGAAGGAAGAATGAGATTTAGTGGATAAAGCACTAGTTGTTTTTCATCCCAGCACTATGATTTCAGTGTTACACAGGGCACAAAAAGAGCCTCTTGCTGCTAGAAGAGGGTTTGCCATGTTATGCAACAGAACCACCAGTACGAGTCAGTTGAGTCTTTTTACATGTGTCACAGTTCAGGGCAACTACACCTGTATTGTCCCTCCACAGTCCTTGGAGGGCACCCACTCCTGGTTCATGGAGGTGGGTAGAGAACCACATCTTCCTCCCTCTTGACAGGGGTACTTCCAGGCTGCACAGTTCTCTGCCTACACTGTGTGTCGGACTGCCTCAGCAAGCCTGCTGTGCTTTCTCCCCAGAGGCAATGAACAGTACAATTGCTCACAGTTATAAGTTACCCCACAGCTCTTTCTAGGCAAGCACATTTATTTTTAAGGTGAAAGCATTGCTGAGAAAGCATACTGAAAACAATAAAAAAACCCAACTCTACATGCATGCTAATAAGCTTACCAGAGATCGCTCCCCAACTCCAACAAGGGCTGTAGTAGGAGTCAGTCCTTCAACCCGCACCAAGGGCTTTTCCCCATGGTTACCAGTTCAAAACAGCCTGAGCTCAGGACTAGCACCCCCATGCAGTGTTCAGTCTCTCTCTTTCTACAGCTTGGAAATTTGATCTTGAAACTCCAGGAACAGGTAATCAGCAGATTTTGGTCCCCTCCACAGGGCATAGCTTCAAAAGACTTGAGTTCTGCATTACCAGAGATGAGGAATTTGCATTCACTCCCTCTAAAGATTCCCCAGGCAAACCACCTGATAATGTTTGTCCCAAAAGTCCATTCTTTTCTGGACCATTCTTCAGTATTGTCCTTAGAAGTTCATAACACTTCCTAAGGTTCACATCCCATCTCTCCAAGGGAAGTTGCATACAATCTGGGCCCACAATAATACATAATCTTTGCGTTTAATAGAATCAACTGCATTAATGACTTAATTCAGTAAGATGTTCCAAGGATAAGCAGGAAATTGCCATGTTTGTCACAACGTGACTGACAGTTTCATCTTCAAATTATTACTGTTAGTGGTATTACAGTAACATCTGCAGCCCCAACCAAGCTCCGGGCCCCGTTGTGCTAGCTGCTGTACAGATACCTAGTAAGAGAAAGTAGATTGCAGTCTACATAGACAAGTCAAATAGAGCTGTGTGGAGGAAGGAAATGCTGTTCTGCTAAGGATTTCCAGATTTTGACATTTGTCTTTGGTCTGATTAGAAATGAAAACCAAAACATTCAAAATTCTTCAGGAAAGAGAATTGCACAATTTTTGTGCAAATTTGCTAAATGTAAGACAACATCCAGATTGTATGGGATTCCAAAATCTCTCCTCAGCCCACCATGAAAAACAGAATGCTTGGGTAGAGCAGCCTATGAACAAGCCTGCAGAGGGGGGCATAATCTCAAGCAGAAATGAAGGAGAAAAGGCCTGTTAGCTCATAGAAGGGGTAATCATCATACTCTCTGTTCTCAGCTGGAATCCTCTATAATCCACTTGCATGGTTTTTCTGCAGTAGTGTACTTCAGTCACAGAGGTGAACTAAATACATCAGACACACCCCAACTGCCTCGTCCACGCTGACCAAAATGGAACACACAGGGGGACATATTCTTTTCTAATATATCTCAGTTTTATTACCTCTGCAGTCCAGGGTAATTTCATTGACTTCCATGTTGTTACTCCTGATTTAGAAAATCTATCTATGGTATTTCTATAGTGTCCACTAACCTTAGTATCTGAACACTGCTCTGTGTAATTTCACCATAGGGCCAAAATCAACCCTGGTGTAAATAGGAACATCACCATTAACATTAGTGTGGTTTTCAGACAAAATGTTATCTCTTTTTTTGCTGAAAAGTTGAAATTTTCCCTGCGGAAAACCCCTCCCCCCCATATTTTGAACATCTCTACTGTACAATGCTTTGACCATACATGTTAGTTATTTCTGAGAAAAGCATCGACACGGATGGGTATGGGAAGCCTGGAGATGGCTGGAGTGGGGGAAGGTGGCTGTGTCAAACCTGGCATTTCCTTGGGAGTCCTTAAGCCCCGGTTAGGCTCTCTCCTTAGGGCAGTGGCTTTCAACCTGTGATCTGAAGACTATGTCCAAGGGGTCCACGAAAGATTGTCATTACCGTAGGAGAGTGGTTTTCAACCTGTGGTCCGTGGACCCCTGGGGGTCGGCAGACTATGTATAAGATTTCCAAAGGGGTCCGTACCTCCATTTGAAATATTTTAGGGGTCCCCAAATGAAAAAATGTTTTAAACCACTGCCTTAGGGCCTTCAACCATAACATGGTGAAGAGAGGGAGAACTAATTTCACAAGTTAGACTCATCCAATGAAGATGGGGGATGGAGGAATGCGCCAGACTGCAGCTCCCACCTCATATTTGTCACTTCCTCTAACGAGAAGACTTTTGTCATTTACCCCTGTCCCCCCTACAGAATTCCAATCTGGCCTTGTATCCACTAGCTGAATTCCATTCAGTTTCCCGTCCCTGTCCTTGCTCCTCTTTAAGAGAAAACAGAAAATCATTTTTGCATTTGGCTCAAACACCCCTTTGAACACACAGGCAGTGTGAGTATGGGGAAGATGTGCCTGAAAAAAACTGCCACCTCCTTTCCAAAGAAATAATTTCGCCACTCTCCTCCCATATCTCCCTAGGCCTTGAAACACTCCCCTTATTAACACTGCTGCAAAGCTGACCAGGAACCAGCAGCTGTGAGAGCCGTGGTCACAGCTCTGTTATGTAACTGAATGGCAAACAAGAATAACTGAGCTGTCTGCTTCATAAACACGGGAGGCGAAATGGTGGAGAAATGAGGGAAGTCATAAGAGGTCACTATTGGAGGTCTCACCAGTTAGCGTTTTGTGGGGGCCCAAGAGATAGCAAAGCCCAGTCTTAGTTTTTTTTAACTGTTAAACGCTAGTATTTTTTCAGACTAACAGCCACACAAATATTAGGAGGAGATATAGATTATAATTGTTTTCTCCAGAAAACATTGAACACTCATTTTCTGGAAATAAGACCCAGTAAGGGGTAACTAAAATCACTGGCCACTTTTGCAAATCCTCCATCCATCAAAAACATTGCACTGTGTATCAGTCAAGGTTGGCCTGCACATACTATACCCACTGCCAACCACAGAAGGAAATGAAAAGTTAAGCCAACTATCAGTGCACATCCACTAGTCCTCCACCCAGAGATACAGAATTCACCCCTAACAGAACCACCACACATCACAGACAAAGCACCGCAACCTCAACTCTGTACCCATGGAGATGACAGACTTTTAGCACCTCCTTCTACCAGTCAACCCCTTCCTTCCAGCCTCTCCATGGGAGCAGTGTTAAGATGGTGATGTGAGGTCTCTGGCATGCAATGGCTGTGCAGTGTGTGTTTATAGGTAGAGAAGTAGGAGATGTATAGCGTTAGGTGGCTTAACGTCTCATTTCTTTGTTTTTGAGGTCCTGTGTTTTGAAGTTGCGGGGAGTTTCGGAATGATATACTGTATTCTTAATTTAAAAAAAATTGCTGTTTTATGCAAAACGTTGAGTCTAAACTTAACAATCACCTAACACCACCATTATATATCAATCAATCAATCAAGTAGGGCATGATCCTCAATTGGTGTAAATCGGAGTAAAATTTAATACTGGAATAGCAGATTTAACCAATTTGACATCGGCTGAGGATTTGGCCCAAATCCATATATAGTACCTTTTATACCAGAGAGATAGATATAGTGAGTATATTATGAACTCACATGATATTAAGATCTGTCCGTGGACATACGGCATGACCATTATCTAAGATGGGGCTGCACCATCCTTTTCGTTCTGCAGATCACTGTGTATGGGAAGGATCCTCTCACCCACCCAATCCCCCTGTTTTCCCATTACTTGGTTCTAGGAGTCCTACAGTCTTTGGACCACCATTAATTATGCTAAATACTCCTTTCCCCCTGCCCTTTCTCACTCTTGTCTATTTAGGTTGCAAGCTCCATAGACCAGAGCTTGATAACCACTGTTCAAGGAGGAGTTCCCAGCCAATGGCTGTGCCTCTGTGGGTCTCTGGAGTGGGAAGATTATGGCTGCTAACAGTGGTGTTGTCTTGGGGAAGCACACCCCACACTTCCCCTCCCCCAAAGCAGCACTGAAGGAGCACTCGTTATATCTTTTCCAAGATACAACAAGTTCTGCCCCTCACCATGCTCCCATCAGCTTCAAAGCCACACAAAGTTATAAGGTCCTTGGGCATCACTTGCACCTTCTCCTCTTCTCTAGTGCATAGTGGAAAGATGGTGTGAGGGGACGTTTGGCTCTGGTGTGGGGATCTGGTATCAATTCCACGTGATGCCTCAAACTCTCTGTGTGACCTGGGACAAGTCACTCAATTGCTCTGTGTCTCCGTTTCCCAGCAGTTAAATAGGGATCATTGTATTCCTTTCTCCACCCCGTGTCCGTCTTGTCTATTTACACTGTAAGTTCTTTAAGGCAGGGACTGTCTCTTACTAGGTGTGTGTACAGCAACTAGTGCAAAGAAGTCCTGATCTTGTTTGCAGCTGCTAGGTGCTAGCGTAATTCAAAGAATAATGGTTGGTCGCCTTCCAGAGAGGCACCACTGAGCCCATCCTCTACACCCGCACACCATGCATCCGGAGCTCGCAAATGGGAATTAGCCACCCCTTTCAGAAAGCGGGCAGACTTTTGTCATATTCTCACCACGAAAAACAAAAAACAACTGACGTGTTTAAAAATTTCATGTGCTGAAGCAAGCCATTTCCTGCCGGGGAGCCAACTGTTTTCACAGGTATAAGTGAGGCCAGATTTTATACAGACTCGAGGAAATGTCTCAGCTTGGGAGTGGGGATTTTTTTTTTTTAAGGGGGAAAGGAAATGTCAAGGATTTTGGAAACATGAAGTGAATAGGGTGGGACACAGAACTTTCCTGACCCAAAGCTGAAGGCAGCAGCTTGAAACTGAAATGAACTAGACCACCTGCAAGAAAAGGGGAGGAAGAAGGATGGGAGCGAGGGATGGGAAATGGAGTGGGCATGAATATAAACCACAACGTTTAAAAAGCATCCTCTGGTGAATTATTAAAGACGCTGTGTTGCTCATTTCAGGTCCGGACATCTTGGCAGTTGTGATGGGAACGATGCCAAGGCATCTGAACACAGGCAGAATACTTATTTCAGAATTCCTGGCAGGCACCTTTCCTCTAAAGCCTGGGATCTGGTGAGTGTTAGAGGGAAAAGTGCCTTGTGCTAAAGACCAGGGAAGATAGTCACACAGATGCACACCCCTCTGCTAAGTGGTGGACATGACAGGATAATGTCTTATAGGAGCTGGAGCTCAGGCTGAGGAACTATAGACGTTCCTCTCACCTATCCCAACTGGGGTCTGTCCCAAAAGTCACTGCTAAATTCATCTGCCGCTCCCCACATGCTACTTCCTTGTTGCGTCCAGCCTCCTGCTTGAATCCTCCATTGACTTGCTGTGCTTTACTGGAGCAGACCCAAGCTCCTCCTTGTCACCTGTTTGCCCTACCTATATCTCTGCACTCATTTTCCCTATTCCCCCCATCCTTTCTTCTGACTGTCCCTTAGAACCATAGGGTTAGAAGGGACCACAAGAGTCAGCTAGTCTAACCCCCTGCCAAGATCCAGGATTTGTTGTGTCTAAACCATCCAAGGCAGACGGCTATCCAGCCTTCTTTTGAAAACCTCCAGGGAAGGAGCTTCTACAACCTCCCTAGGCACTCTGTTCCATTGTCCTACTCTTCTTACAGTTAGGAAGTTTTTCCTAGGATTTAATCTCAATCTGCTATGCTGTAGCTTGAACCCATTGCCTCTTGCCCTGCCCTGTGTGGCCAAAGACCACAGCCTGTAGACCAGTCAGTCTGACTTTGATACCTGGGAACCTAGTTCATTGCCTTTCCCCCTCACAGGGCTTGCTGCCTTCTCTCATGCTGCCCCCTCAGCATCAAGTTCTGTGTACTTGGTTAGCTTATGCAACTGCCTATTTTTACCACCTCTTCCTTCATTCTCTGCCCTCAACCTTTCCCTCCTATATTCCTATTGACCTCGTTGTGTCTTTTCTTAGTTGGTGAGCCCTTGTGGAGAGAGATCGTGTTTGCCTAAATGTGAGGTACCCAGGACAGTGGGGCCCTTGGGTGTTGCAGAAGTACAAATAATTATAATAATGTAGAGCTTTGCACAATTGGCCGGGTGCAATTTGGGTTTTTTCACCTTCCTCTGAAGCACTGTCCCGTGCCAGGGGTGAGATACTGGATTTGGTGGATCCGTGAGCTGCTGATCTGTTTACGATCATTCTAACATCTGTGAGAGGCTCAAGACAGAGCTCCTACTAAAACCACCAAGGATCAGCCCTGGTGGACTCTGACATTATTGTAACTCCATCCAGGCCAGGTTTGAAGCTAGGTCGCTGAAGAGACAAATGCATTAACCTCCTGCCTCATTTGGTCTTCTAGATTTACTTCATGCAGTGCTCTCCTCATACCATCACTAAATGGAGCAAAGCAAAGAAAAACTTGGTGGAGGGTAAATCTGATCCCCCCCCACCCGTCCCAGTCCCCCCATGACAAAGCAATGCAAACCACAGACCCTGGGACTCTGCAGAGGAGAGAGACAGAGCTAGGATAAGATATCTGAGTGACTGCCAAAATATTAGTAAACAAAATAATACTCAGTGAAGTGGAACAGGCTAACGTGCTAAATGTGCATGTTGATCAAAACTGCCCTGGAGATCGGTAAATTGTCCTTTAAATGACAAAGTCACTTTGTATGGCAACAAAACCCAATCATATCCCTGATGCATGTTCATGGCACACATACAGTGTTGCATCAAGACACTAACAGGAACCTGTGCTCGGGGATATTATTATGTGCAGCTAAAGGGAGTCTGGTTGGTGCCTGATGAATTTGGGAAGTCTATCAGCTTTTGAATAACTCTTTGTAAAGAAAGTAAAAGAATCTCATACCTCGTTATGGAAAACAAGGAGATATGGCTATGAGAATATATGGAAAGTCTACCAAAGAATTACAAATATTTGGGCCAAGTCCCTTTGAAATCAATAGGAATTTTGCCATTCATTTCCAAGGGAGCATTATTGGGCCCCTACAGGTAGAAATATGATTTATCTGTAGGTATTTTCATGGCACTCACCCCCTTAGTATATGAGCACCTCACTCCCCTGGTGCGTGTGTGCTACAAGTCCTCCTCTGTACTGATCCACAGAGAATACGGTGTTACAGTCCCACGTACCGAACTTTAGCTCCACCTATGCCTGCTGGCGCTTTTAGCTCTGGATCTCTCCGGTTCAATGCACAGAGTGTCGGACAAGATGGCAGCCATCATACTGTCATTATCCCCATTGCAGAAATGGCCAAACTGAGGCAAAGAGAGATTTCATAATCTGCCCAAGCTCACATGGGGAGTTTGTGGCAGAGCCAGATGTCTCGACTTCTGGTCCTTTGCCTCAACAACAAGACCATCCTTCCTCCATATTTGACCCCTTTAGTCCATCCCATGCCCATGCAGCATTGCTCCCTGCAGTTTATTGGTCTGCTCCTAGAAGCACACTGTGTGTGGAGTTCAATGGGAGCTCAGTGCACAGAAGGCTTGTATTCCAATGCCATCGATCCCTATACCTTGGTTAAAAGTGGAATGAAATTTGGCCGGTCCAACAAAACTGTCCCTATCCAGTCACTGCCTGTATTTGGGCTACATCCAGAAACCCAGCTGAAGCCATAGGGGCCTTTTCACTCAAAGGCTTAAACCAAGGTGATGCACTGCGACTGTGATGTCAGGTTGTGTCAACCATGATGCATTATATTGCAGCCCAATATGAGGAAATTAACAAGCAAAACTAGTCAGCTCCTTCAGCGGAGCTACACCAGTTTACTGCAGTTGAGGATCTGGCCCAGTGCATTTAGACACTTGAGGACTGGATGCACGCTCATGACTCACCATTCAAGCCCCAATGTCACTAATGTCTTCACTGCAGAGTGAACCTGGGTCTGAGCACCTGGGATAGCCTAGCCTGGGTGTAAGCAGCCATACTGCAAAGCCCTACTCGAGTTACTATGTCCTCACTGGTACTTTGCTCACCCTTGTGCGGTGCTAGGATTTTGGGGGGCATATCCCACAGAGCTTTGTGCTGCCATAAGCCGAACTGCTCTATTCTTCTTTCCCAGTGAATTGTGGGAGAACCTGTCTGTCCTTCTAGGCACACAGGGAGAATTGTGGGACAGCACTGGAGGACAATCAGCACTCGAATAATTTTCATGCATTTTCACTGCAAAGCGGGTGGGTTACCAGCCCGAGTAAAAGCAGCACCCGAGTTCTAGCCTATAACCCCACACAGGCCAGCAACCCTGGCTGAAAGCACCAATGAACTCAGGTGAGACATTGTGAGTGGACATAAGGGGGACAGTCTGGAAAGAGCCTGAGCTAACTTTTCAGAGAAGACATACCCTGAGACCCTTAGTTCAGTCATTCAATTGGGTTAGCTGATGATTTTCCAACACTCCTACTGCAAAACTGCACATCTAACCTGAAAATGAGTTGTTTATTGAGCTGGGCGGGCAATTAACATACTGTAAATCCATTTGGGATTGATTAAATGAGCCAGTGCTAGAAGATTTGCTTTCTGACTAAGGTTGGAACTGGTGTGTACAATTATTTCCCTCTCACCAGCCAACTTTAGAGGAAGGGACTAAAGCAAGATGTTACTTAGGAGTTATCTTAATTGTCATTACTGCAACTGACCAATCAGTCTGTTATCTGATGTTGCATTCACTTGTGCCTTCCCATTTATCTCTATGACTGACTGAAAGGTATCTGGGAAGAGAAGAAAATAAATCCGTTTGGAACAACTTTGCCATAAATCTGCCCTGCCACTTTAAGGAAAAGCAGCAGTTTGAAAGCATTAAGAAGAATAGATTTATTATGTCTATATTTCCCACCTCACGGGAGGCACAGATCCCACTGGGGCAGGAAAGCAGTCACAGAAAAACAACCCGAGAACTTCCAGCAGAAGCTGCTGATGTGAATGACAGTTTGCTGGTGGGAATAAAATGGTTCTTGTTTGTTCTGAGATGGAGATAACAGAGTCAATAGGTCAAGTGGTGTGGGACTGCAAAAGCCCCGAGGGCAATGTAGCATAATAAAAAATGAGGGATTCAGGGCAGAAAAAGTCATTTCCACAGGAGACTAACTTGCAATTCAGAAATGGCTTAGATCTTGTCTGTATTTAAATAGCCACTGATAATTTAACTCCATTACCTTTCTGACTTAAAAGTACACAGATAGTGTCCCTCAGAAGAGGCTGTTTTTGGATCTGAAGAGATGTGCCCAGTGGCTAATGAAAGTCTAAGTAGGGGAGTTTCTTTCCTAGACATTAATCTTTTAATCAGCTGGGCAATAGACTGGACATTACAAAAGCAGCTTTGCCTCTCCTGGAATTGACACCTCCTCATCTATTATTGGGAGTGGACTACATCTACCCTGATCGAATTGGCCCTGTCAGCACTAGTTCTCCACTTGTGAGGTAACTCCCTTCTCTTCATGTGTCAGTATAATAATGCCTGCATCTGTAATTTTCACTCCATGCATCTGATGAAGTGGGTTCTAGCCCAAGAAAGCTTATGCCCAAATAAATGAGGTTCAATAAGGATAAGTGCAGGGTCCTGCACTTAGGACGGAAGAACCCAATGCACAGCTACAGACTAGGGACCGAATGGCTAGGCAGCAGTTCTGCGGAAAAGGACCTAGGGGTGACAGTGGACGAGAAGCTGGATATGAGCCAGCAGTGTGCCCTTGTTGCCAAGAAGGCCAATGGCATTTTGGGATGTATAAGTAGGGGCATAGCGAGCAGATCGAGGGACGTGATCGTCCCCCTCTATTTGACATTGGTGAGGCCTCATCTGGAGTACTGTGTCCAGTTTTGGGCCCCACACTACAAGAAGGATGTGGATAAATTGGAGAGAGTCCAGCAAAGGGCAACAAAAATGATTAGGGGTCTGGAACACATGAGTTATGAGGAGAGGCTGAGGGAACTGGGATTGTTTAGTCTGCAGAAGAGAAGAATGAGGGGGGATTTGATAGCTGCTTTCAACTACCTGAGAGGTAGTTCCAGAGAGGATGGTTCTAGACTATTCTCAGTGGTGGAAGAGGACAGGACAAGGAGTAATGGTCTCAAGTTGCAGTGGGGGAGGTTCAGGTTGGATATTAGGAAAAACTTTTTCACTAGGAGGGTGGTGAAATACTGGAATGCGTTGCCTAGGGAGGTGGTGGAATCTCCTTCCTTAGACGTTTTTAAGGTCAGGCTTGACAAAGCCCTGGCTGGGATGATTTAATTGGATATGGGTCCTGCTTTTGAGCAGCGGGTTGGACTAGATGACCTCCTGAGGTCCCTTCCAACCCTGATATTCTATGATTCTTTAAGGCACCACCGGACTCCTTGTTGTTTTTTAGACTGGACATAGTTATATAACTGATGGTACGCTGCACATGGGGACTGATCCAAAGCCTGCCGAAATCATCGGAAAGGCTCACATTGACTCTAATGAGTATTGAGTCACCACACCAATGCGAGTGTGAGAAATTATTGTTACTAGCTGTGCACTTCAGCATGTAATGGCTATGGATACAATATCTAGGTCATTAGACCCTGGGTCTTTGTGTACGCCAAAGCCCATGAAGCACTGCTGTTTGACAAAGGGTTGCCCCTTAGTTGAGCTTGGGAAGTAGTTTGCATCTGTAGTAGAAAGGAGGAGCAGAGCGTGAACGTTGGGCTACAAACCAGAGCTGAAAAGGCAGCAAGGCTCCTTGGGAGGTGGTGGAGTGGGAATAAGGTACCCTTGTTCTGGAACAAGAGCATCCACACGTGGAGTTAAGCAGGAATAGATGCTCGGGGGAAAGTGATGCTCCGGCGAAAGGCACTAAAGAAGTCCAAAGTATTATTATTCTAACTGACTGGCAACCCACACTCATGCATTCCAAAGCTTGGCACATCAGCAATAAAAAGATCAGCTGTTCCATGTGAATTTTAGCACCTTTCATTTTTTTGTAACACAGAGGATAAGATTGAAGCCAAGTCTGGTGTTTAAATAAGGTGTGTTGTGTCATCAAACCTCTGGCCAGCAGTGGACATGCTGTATTATCTGTAAACTACAGAAACATCCCCCATTACTGCTAGCAGAGTAGCAGAATGGGAATTTTCATCTTGTTAATTCTCAGTGCTTTGAAACTATGAGGGTGTGTGGATTAACCTAAAGAGCAAATTCATTCTGTGCCATCACTTTAACGGCTGCCTTTCACTATGGGAGTAGGAGATGTGCTGAGCTGACTTCCCTGGCCTTTTCTCAATAGAAGCCAAGGCACAGATGACCACATAGGAGGGCAAATCAAGACTTCAGTCAGGTTTTTAATTGCATCTAAAGCAGAAATTGTATCTATTTCCTTTCCAGTTGTAAAGAAGAGAGAAGCAGGGCCCAAAGAATATAACTGAATTCTCTGAGACAGCAGTATTATCGCTATTGTCTTGAGAACAGGTGTGGGAATTGTCCCTGCCTCCTCTAGGAGTTCTGTGCCAAACCTGCCTCAAAATGCAGACACATTATTACTTACAATATGGTACCGCCTAGGGACCTCACAAGACATTAGGGCCCCATCCTACTAAGCACTGTGCAAACACAAAATAAGAAACAGTCCTTGTCCCAAAGATCTTATGCAATCTAAATAGATAAAAGGTAGGAGGGGCAACAGAGGTAGGCAGGCCATTTGCCCAGCTTCAAGCCAGACAGTCCTGTTGTTGTAAGTTTTGTCACTGGCTGGTATGGACGTAATACCAGATCATGGTTTTGTCGGGTATCATGCAACCAAGAGGCTCTCCTGTATTCCGGGGATGTGTGAGCAGCCACACTAAGTCATAGGTGATGTAACTTGCCCAAGCTTGCACAACAGCTCAGTGTTGGGAATAGAATCTAGGTCTCCCAACTGCCCAGTCTAGTTCTCTGTGCACCCAACCAGAGTGTATTTTGCTCTTGTTGCCACACGATTGCCTAATTGAGGTTGGACCAGGTGAGTCTGGCTAGGTCACAGAGCAGGAAGTTGTGCTCCAAGTTCAAACTATGATATACATAACTCCATGCTAGTGTAAACCCTATCTCCACCCAGAATTAGTCTGTTGGACACTGCTCCTGCCCGCAGTGGCCTCTCTGCCTGTATTGCTGAATAATGTGTCAGCTCAGTTAAAGCTCAGTTAAAGGAATCTTTCTCTGTTGGACTGACAAATTCAAGGGACTGTTCATGGAATGTGGAACCTTTCACCTCCAGTCACCAGTTAGAATCTTGCCCCCATTAGGAGTGATGGTAAGTCAATACCATCTGATGGCTATTCATGAGCTTGGGAGTTTCATGTTCATCTAATTAAAAGATGTCCACCTCCCAGACCCCTCCCCACCATCACAAATGGTACTAATTGACAGTTTGTTTGTCTGCTTCATCAGAGAGGCTAAGGGTTGAGACACATTGGGTGGATAGGACTGGGTAGCTTATGCAGCCTGTGGATAGACGAAACTTCAGTTTCCAGAATTGTTAATCCTGGTCATTTTCACCAACACTAAATTTGATTTAAACAAGTAAGACAATAGGCTGGAAATGCTAAAGGACCCAAACTGTTGTTTTGTCTTGTGGTTAGTGCAGGCAACTCATGCCTGGCCTCAACTCTTGGCTCAGGTATTGACTCATTATGTGCATTGATGCAAGTCACTAAGGTCAAAATATTCAAAAGTTTCTCATGTTTGGTACCCTACAATGGAGGCAGCTTACAATGGGGAACTCAGAGAGTATAGGCCTTTGCCTCCCTGTGCCTGTGTTTGCCATTTATAAAATGTGGGGAATAACTGTAGACAAAAGATTTTTGACTGCTGCAGCGTTTTTTTTATATAAACAGAAAATGACTAACAGGGACATTTCCATTGAAAGTACATTACTGTAAAAAGTGGGGAGGGGGTGCTGGGAAAACGGAACATTTGTTTTCCAATAACAACCTAAAGTATTTTGAGAAAAAATATTTTCCTTTTTGTCACAATTCTCATGACGAAAAAAGAGAGTCATTTCCCCACCAGCTCTGGTAATGATGCTTACTTAACTATTTCATAGGGATGTTGTTGAATTACTTAATGTTTATATCTGGTCACAATGAAAGTGCTCCTTCCCCCCAGTAACCAACAGCCCAGTGACCAGGGCACTCCCCCAGTTCATGGGAGACCCAGGTTCAAGTGCCCACCCTGCCTGAGTCTGAGACTAAAACCTGGTGTCCCACATGCCAGGTGCTCTATCTACCATGCTCTTGCCTGCTCTGGGGTGGGCTGGTTTTATTCTCAGCCAGCCTATCTTGCACCCGAGGAGCCTTTCCAATGAAGAGACTTTCACTGAAAAATTCTCAATAAGCTCTAAATACACCATCCTTGCTCACGATAGCACCCTGACCAAGATCATGGTTTCCTGGTGCTAGGCACTGTATAGATACACAGTAAGGGACATTTTGTACCCCAAAAGAGATTACAGTCTAATCAATAGGACAGACAAATGGTGGGAGAGAAAGGAAGAATCATTATTTTCACTGAGCAAGTAGGTTAAGTGACAGTCTCTTTTATCATACAGGGAGTCTCTGGCAGGGCTGAGATTTGAACTCACTTTAAGTTCCAGGGCTTAACCACCAGACCATCTTCACCTGTCAGAATGCCTTAGAGCAGAGATAATATCTTCCACAGGCCAGAGAACCCAGTCAGTGTCGAATACAGAACAGCAGTAACAACATGGCAACCTACTGGTGTTAATTTCATGTACTCATCTACATAAATTTGGGATGCTGAATTACATTTTACCTGATTTAATCCAACCACCCTCCCCATCAAAAGAAAATAAACCCATGTGGCTTGTTGATATAGGGGTGTTTTTCATCTCTAATTGCAGGATGGCTTGGGCTCAAGTCTTAGATGTTCATTCAGGGGACTAAAGGGTTATATAGGTTTTCAGTTCTAGGCTGTTGATTTAGATCTGCCCAATCTGAATAGCAAGAGAAAACTGTTACCGGTTGATGGCTGACTAGGGGAAATGATTTTGTTGGTCCAATTCCCAGCAAGCAGGTGCCTGCAACACAGCTGGCCATCCAGAAGTGAATAGGCCATGGAGGCTGATCTCACCCTAGCAGCGGATCTGCCCAGGGTGTTGCCCAGGTTTAGCAAGGTCGTGTCTGTGTGTGCGATGGTGGGGCTTGTCCTGCTGCACCTACTCCGTGGATGGGGGCAAACACCTTCCACCAGCACTAACTTTACATGAAAAATTAAACCAGAACAAACATTATTAACAAAGTGCACAAGCAGCAGGCTTAAATAACTGATGTTGTAAAAGTATATAAACAGCCTTGCGCGATACATTATTAAAAACAGCTTTTTGTCAGGCAAAGTGAAGATAAATGTAGAGAGAGAAGGAGCAGGGTGAAAGAACTGCCAGAGCAGAAGAGAGAGAAGCAATGCTAATGGGTGGCTAATACTCTTCAAACCCTTCAGCTGACCATGACTGAGCCCATAAATGAGGGCATGCCATCTCACAGACAGTGGCATAGCACCCACTGTGTGATGCCCAGGTATTGTGGTCATGGGCCCCTCAGGCATGTTAATAAGCAAAACCTATGATCTATTATGTGTCCACCTATCCCGTCCCCTTGTGCATTGAGCAGAGGCTAGGAGACTGCCCCAGAATGATGGTAGGGTGGTACTGTACAGGTGCAGACCATACCTGACTCTGTAGGGGGAGTGCAGGTTCCTCACAGCTGAGTCACAGAAGAACATAAAGGAGACACACCCTGAAGAACTGTGCCAGCTGGTAGCTCTGAAGGGCAGGAGACATCTGGGGGAGGAGCAGTCTCCTTCAGGGTGAAGATGCTTCCCCCATATCCTGGAAATAAGAGAGAGAGAGGAGAGCACTGTCAGTCAGGACCCTCCATATATCCCAACCAGCTCCAGCAAGCACTAATGTATATTATATGTGGTAAAGCACTTCATACCTGATCCCTGATTGGTGTCTCTAGGTTCTAGAGTAATGTGAATAAAAATAAATTAGTAAAGACTTGAAATACTGTCTTGAGGTGGTTGGGAATTTTTCAAAGCTTTTTTTGTAGGAAAAATACTAATTTGTCAAAACCAACACTGTTCTTGGAAAAGGGTTGGCTTTCACAAATTTCTTATTCCCAAAAACTTTTGAAAAGAGTTTTGAAATGGTTAAAATATCCCCCCGCCCCTTTTTTTTTAAAAAAAAGGTCCATTATTTCCACCAAGACAAACTTTTTTGTTTAGAAATTTAACATTTTTATTATAAATTAACTTTTTTTAAAAAAAGGTCAAAATCAAAACAAAAGGCTTCGAAGTTAGCAAAACAAAGCATTTCAACGGAACCAATCCACTTTTCATCCCAATTTGGGATGGGAGAAGTTTTTAAATTCTCAAAAAGCCTTAGGGGATGGGAAACCTCATTCGTTAATACTGTCCTCATGACACAAATTAAGCTGCAATGAGCTATTTACTAAGACCTTGCTTCTGAGAGCTCTTATCACAAGTCAACCAATGAGGTCAAAATACATGCTAACAAAATAAGCACTTTCTTCCCTCAGTTTTGGTCACATCATTTCTTTAGGCTTGATCAACATTTAATGGAGCCCTAACAGTGCATTAAATGTATTGTTAGGCCCCTTTGCCTAATGTCACAAGTTACACGAAAACACCAACAGCTTTATTGTATTCTATGTCCGGAGTTACCCAAGATCTGTTCCTCTAGGAGCCACATGCTGGCAATTTGCTAGGAGACCAAGGACCACTCCTACGCACCACAGTACCCTTGTTTATCACAAATAAAGACACTTAAGGCCAGGTCTACACTGAAGAGTTTGGTCGACCCAGCGACTTTGCTCTAGGGTGTGAAAAATCCACACCCCTGAGTGATGTAATGAAGCCAACATAACCCCCAGAGTGGACAGCTCTAGGTCAACAGTAGAATTCACCTGTTGACCTAGCTACTGCTTCCTGGGGAGGTGGATTAACTACAGCGACGGGAGACTGCCTCCTGTCGGCGCAGTGAGTATCTAAACTGAAGTGCAACAGCAGTGCAGCTGCTGCAATTCTAGTGAAGACGTAGCCTTAGTCACGTTCTCCCAGCCTGACACTGGGATGGTTTTGTTTTCTGTGTACTGCACCTTTACTTTACAAATAAACCTGACAGCTGCCTAAACTGTTCCCTAATTTACCACAGCCTGTTACAGGGGTGACGCGCACACGTGCTCAGGACATTTACCCTTTTCCCAGCTGAAAATATTGGTTTCATTTGTCATGTGTGGAAACGCGTGACCCTTGTGGCTTCTTTAACAGACGAAGGGAAATTGCTTATTGTTTGAGGGCAGCAGTACGACAAACACTAAGACAGGCTTTCCGCACCGGTAACAACTGAGGCAGGGGTCTACTCAAAAGGAGCTATTTGCGGTGCACAATGACAGCTTTACTGGTCCTACAAAACCCAGGAACTAGGCTACATAGTCATGAGCACCACCTACCAACACCTTCTCTACTAACCATTTACCTATATACAGGCATTAAGTACTCTAGTAATGTTCATCCAGTGCTTAAGGGCTACATCTTAAGGTTCAATAGGTGTCATTTGGCTCTCAGGCTGGGGACCCACCTCCCCTTTGAACAGGGCTGTTGTTGTGCCCTCTAGTGCTGTCCGCTCTTGCCTAATCAGCCAGTGTCTTCAAGTGCCGAAGGCTGTTTAGACATCTTATTTATGCAAGTGGCTGGGGGCTTCAGATGGCTGCAGCAGCAGCAGCTGCCCTGCTGTGCTGACATTCAGCCTCCTCTGAAGCCCTTGACGTTGTCAGCTCCCCTCTCCTAAGGCTGCAGTGTTGGCATGCAGACAATTGAGGAGCATTAAGCTTGTTGATAGCCAGGGCAGGGGATGCGGGGCCCCGAAGATGCCATTTGGGAAGGAGGGGCGTGCTTGGCCTCCTTGTGCCAGGAATGTCACAGCTGCTCAGGGTGGAAATTCTTCCCTCCTCCACTCTTACAGCCTCAGATCAATGGATCGGTTTGAGGTCTGTTGACTTCCAAAGCAGCCATCCAGCCAATGACACCTCAATATTTCCCTCCTTCAGGAGACAAAGGGAAGGAAGGCGGCCTGGCTCTTGTCAACTGTGGAGCTGACAGCTTTACAACCTCACTGGAGAAAGGAGCTGAAAGAAAGAGCGTTAGATTTAATCTGTGCTGACAGGGATGGGTGATGGGTATTTTTATAGCAGAGGAAATGTATCGAAGAGGGGAAATTAGACTGAAAGATGATAAGGATCTGGGCCTGACAGCCAATTAAGAGATGTTTACAAATGATAAAACCTGAGAGATCAAAGTAAATGGACTCCTTTTTATTACAGTTCACTGAATTGTTGGTAGGTGTCCCAGTCCAGGGTGGTTGTTGCCACTAAACTTGTCACGCTCTCTGGCATTGGGGGTACTAGAGATGGAGCTGTGATAGCATCTGGACAAAACTTGGAGCCGCTTGGATTCTAAATTTGGGAGTGTTCAGAGAAGCCCAAGACACAAAATTCAGACCCAAGTCTTCCTCAAAATTTAGGGGAAAACAGTTTGGATCTGGTTCAATCTGCTTACATTAAATACCCTGGTGACTTATATCCTCCTTATACATTGCCCGATAACAATAATCAAATGTTGATTCTGAGAAATATGTCTACACTGGCAGAGTTACAGTGCTGGCAGTTACAGCACCGCTCAGAGACCGCTGAAGGGAAACCGCTGTTGTGTGTTCATACCGTCAGCTGCCTGCACAATAGCATGATCACACTTGCAGCTCTTGCAGCTGTATTCGAAGTGGTGCAGTCTGGGCTGCTATCCCACAGAGCATCTCTTCGTCTTCTGCCACTAAGAGTTGTGGAAAGGCGGAGGGGGTTGGGGGACATCCTGGGTCCTGTCCTAATGCCCTGTGATGCATTGCTTCGCAGCCCAACAATCCATGTGCTTCCATCCACATTTGGTTTCATCTTTCAATGATTTGTGTACAGAGTGCTCTGCCTCCTCGGTCTGCAGGAATGGATCCCACATGGCTGCTCGCTCTGACTAACACATCACAAGTGGCAGTGGACTTATTCCTTAAATTCCAAAGGCAAGAGGATTGCGACATTGATCTCGCCACGCGTACTAGCTACGACACGAGATTGCTCGTGGCATTCACAGAGGTGCTGACCACAGGGGAACACCGCTTTTGGACTTGGGAAACAAGCACTGAGTGGTGGGATCACATCTTCATGCAAGTCTGGGATGACGAGCAGTAGCCGCAGAACTTTGGGATGAGGAAAGCCACATTCATTCATAGGACTGTGTGATGAACTCACCCCAGCCCTGAAGCGCAAGGACATGAGAATGAGAGCTGCCCTGCCGCTGGAGAAGCGCATGGCAATTGCACTGTGGAATCTGGCTACTCCAGACTGCTACCAATCGGTTGCTAACCAGTTTAGAGCAGGAAAGTTGATGGTTGGACTCG
The DNA here is from genome assembly GCF_965140295.1 of Lepidochelys olivacea. Lineage (NCBI taxonomy): Eukaryota > Metazoa > Chordata > Testudines > Cheloniidae > Lepidochelys > Lepidochelys olivacea. The sequence continues at coordinate 21,600,281 of NC_140424.1, forward strand.
TATTGATGGAAGTGTGCAGGGCCATTAATCACATCCTGCTCCGAAAGACCATGACTCTGGGCAATGTGCAAGAGATTGTGATCACTTTGTACAAATGGCCTTCCCTAAATGTGGAGTGGCGATAGATGGCACACATATTCCAATTCTGGCAGCAGACCACCTAGCCATTGAGTACATTATTCTCCAGGTGCTTGTGGATCACCGTGGGTGTTTCACAGACATTAACGCAGGTCCAGAAAGGTGCATAACACACACATCTTTCGGAACACTGGCCTGTTCAGGAAGCTGTAAGCTGGGACTTTCTTTCCTGACCAGAAGATCACCGTAGGGGAAGTCGAAATGCCCATTGTGATCCTGGGAGACTCTTCTTACCACTTAATGATGTGGATTATGAAACCATATATGGGGCACCTTGACAGCAGCAATGAGTGGTTCAACAACAGGCTGAGCAAGTGCAGAATGACTGTTAAGTGTACTTTTGGCCATTTAAAGGCCCGCTGGTGCTGCCTATATGGGAGGCTGACCTGGCCAATGAAAATATTCCTATGTTTATAGCCACATGCTGTACGCTCTATAATATTTGTGAAGGGAAGGGTGAAAGCTTCACTCAGGGCTGGACCGCTGAGGCTCAGTGCCTGGAGGCTGAATTTGAACAGCCAGAGACCAGGGCTATTAGAGGGGTGCAGTGCAGGGCCATAAGGATCAGGGATGCCTTGAGGCAGCAATTTGAAGGTGAAAGCCACTGATATTTGTTGCTATGCTCAGGAGTGCAGTGCTTGTAATGCTAGGAGGTGATTGCGATTGGTGCAGACGATGCACTATGAAGGTTTAAGAAAATTGCCTGTTGCTTTGCAGGGCTCTGTTTGCTTTCAATTAACAGAATAAAGATTGCTTTCAAACCAAAACAATTATTTTATTTAAAACAACAACCAGAGGAGAGAGACAAACAAAAAACCCCACATCATCACTGAGGGGGGTGGGGGAAGGGAGGGTCCCTTGAGGAGGTCGGGTCCTGGGACGGTTAAATATTTGTGTGTGTCCAGGGATCATATCCAACCTTCTCCTTTGGAGTACAGTGCAGTGGGTACTGTACTTCTGCAGTGCTAAACCGCAGAAGGACGGGTGTTGAGTGCAGTGGGTACTGGGAGTCCGCAGGGCTGGACTGTGATGGGGCAGGAGTGGAATGCAGCGGGTACAGACTGGAGCCAGGAAGTTGATAAGAGTGTGTTGGCGGTGACTGAGGGGCGCATGGGAAAGAGTTTTGCGACAGCGGCTGCAGGGGAGGGCGGGCGTGGAGCTGCTCGGTTTGCAGTGCTAATGGCGCCTCGAGCGTGTCCGCTTGGTGCTCCATAACATTTAAGAGTAGCTTCGTTCTGGCACGCCGCATTCTCTTTTCAGTCCCTGTTCTTGCTGTCCCGCCACTCCTTCAATTCTTGGTTTTCGGTCACGGAGTGCATCGTGACATCACGCAGAAAGTCCTCTTAAGTTCTTCGTGGCTGCTTTCTAATTCTGCGCAGCCATTCAGCCAGCGATAACAAAGAGGGAGGCTGGGCTCCGAAGGTCAGATCTGTGAAGCCAAACTGCAACATTTTACAGAAGCAGTATTTTTTGCAACACACAGACCACTGATTCAGCAATTTAAAACACAGCCACTATTCTCATACCTGGCACTAACTGGCTGACCCCAGGCAAACACACATGAGCCACAAGCCCCCCAAAATGGTGAGTAACCTCAGGAGCAGGGGAAATCAGTGTTTCAGGACCGTACTGTACACTGGGCATGTGGCTCTTGGGGAGAGCCAGCACTGTGGGGGGGGGAGCTTACAATCATTCCTGTCCCCACATTTTCCACAGGCTGTGTTCATTATGGAAGATATCTCGCTGCTGAGGGTGAGCAGGGAATCAAGGGAGGGTCTTCTCCAAGACTGCGGCTTCCTCTCTGGCCCATATGCGGCTCGCCTGTGTACAGCAATGCGCCCCTGCCCCCCCCCCCCAGTGATGGCAGATTGGAGCAGAAAGTTATCGTTAATGGCACAAGAAACAAAACAGCTCTGCCAAAGAACCTGCAGCAGCGGATTGCCCAGTATCTCCATGAGAGTTACCAGGTGCCTCCTCTCCTGTTTGCACTTCACCAAGCTCTGACCGCTGTGACTGGCTAGCCTCCTCCACAGTAGAGAAGAGCTCCTGGCTGCATGTATCTCTGACCCCCGAGTTGTCTTCTGCCTCTGGGTCCCCCTTCCCCCTCCACATCCTCGTCCAAGATTTCCTCCTCCTAGCTCAGTCCACTCTCGACTGGCACACGAGCCACCAAAGTATCCACAGTGGCCTTTGCAGTGGAGGTGGCATAGCCACCAAGTATAACATCCAACTCTTTGTAGAACCGGCAGCTTGCAGAGCAGCAATTTGCCTTCCATGCCTTGTGGTAGGCATTCCGCAGCTCCTTCACTCTGACCCTGCACTGCAGTGTGTCCTGGTCATGGTCCCTTTCTGTCATGGTTTGAGAAATCTGTCCGTAGGTGTCATAAATATAAAGGGAAGGGTAAACCCCTTTGAAATCCCTCCTGGCCAGGGGAAAGCTCCTCTCACCTGTAAAGGGTTAAGAAGCTAAAGGTAACCTCGCTGGCACCTGACCAAAATGACCAATGAGGAGACAAGATACTTTTAAAAGCTGGGAGGAGGGAGAGAAACAAAGGGTCTGTGTGTCTGTCTATATTCTGTCTTTGCCGGGGATAGACCAGGAATGGAGTCTTAGAACTTTTAGTAAGTAATCTAGCTAGGTACGTGTTAGATTATGATTTCTTTAAATGGCTGAGAAAAGAACTGTGCTGAATAGAATAACTATTTCTGTCTGTGTATCTTCTTTGTAACTTAAGGTTTTGCCTAGAAGGGTTCTCTATGTTTTGAATCTAATTACCCTGTAAGGTATCTACCATCCTGATTTTACAGGGGGGATTTCTTTATTTCTATTTACTTCTATTTTTATTAAAAGTCTTCTTGTAAGAAAACTGAATGCTTTTTCATTGTTCTCAGATCCAAGGGTTTGGGTCTGTGGTCCCCTATGCAAATTGGTGAGGCTTTTTATCCAACATTCCCCAGGAAAGGGGGGGTGCAAGTGTTGGGAGGATTGTTCATTGTTCTTAAGATCCAAGGGTCTGGGTCTGTAGTCACCTAGGCAAATTGGTGAGGCTTTTTACCAAACCTTGTCCAGGAAGTGGGGTGCAAGGTTTTGGGAAGTATTCTGGGGGGAAAGACGCGTCCAAACAGCTTTTCCCCAGTAACCAGTATTAGTTTGGTAGTGGTAGCGGCCAATCCAAGGACAAAGGGTGGAATATTTTGTACCTTGGGGAAGTTTTGACCTAAGCTGGTAAAGATAAGCTTAGGAGGTTTTTCATGCAGGTCCCCACATCTGTACCCTAGAGTTCAGAGTGGGGGAGGAACCTTGACAGTAAGTATTATAATTCCTACAGCTGGAGCGCAGCTGGGACTGGACAGCCTCCTCTCCCCAAATGCTGATGAGGTCCAGCAGCTCGGCACTGCTCCAAACGGGGGATCGCCTGGTGCGTGGAGCAGGTCTGGCCACCTGGAAAGATGCGCAGACACCACTGCATGCATCACCGAGCAAACAGGAAGGGGACTTTCAAAATTCCCAAGGAATTTACAGGGTGGGATGACGGTTGGTCACCTGAGGACAGGGCAGTAGAGTTCAAACTGATGACCAGAGAGGCGAGAACAGGCATTGTGGGACACCTCTCGGAGGCCAGTCACAGTGCTGTGATGGACCAGGGTGTCTCACCTGGCACCACGGCACTGTACCCCCAGCGCAGAAAGCTCTACGCCTCTCGTCGGGGTGGTGTTTTTACAGTGCTATAACGGCGCAGTTTCTGCTCACTAAGTGGCTTGGCAGCGTGTGCACCTTGGGAGTTACAGCCCAGAAAGCTGCTTTACTGCGCAGAAACTTGGCAATGTAGACAAGGCCTGAGAAACATCAGTAGACACAGTTGGTAATTGTAAGGATTTCATTAGCACTAGTGATGGGCAGAGTGATACGTTTATGTGGTTTCTATGTTTATCCTGAAGCTTTTTGATCTAGAAGTTGATCTAGAAAACTAACAAGGGATTTTATGTGAGATTTCCAGCTCTTACTGGATTGGTCTGGGCTGAAAATACATTGGGAACAGCCCTTTCTGTGATTCTCACTTAGCATTTTCTGCTTCCAATCTGGACCAAAACCAAGCTAGGTATAAAGAAAAGGAGTACTTGTGGCACCTTAGAGGCTAACAAATTTATTAGCGCATAAGCTTTCTTGAGCTACAGCTCACTTCATCACTTCATGCTAGGTATGAAGAGGAATGTTCATCAGTGGCAGGTATAATAGGCCAGGAGAGGCTAAGCATCCCCTAACCCAGGCCGTGGCCATGCCCACGCTCTGCCCCAAGACCCCACCCTCATTCCCCTGAAGATGGCAGGGACTCAGCTCAGGCTGGTGGCCTAGAACTTGGGGCTTGGCTGGCCAGCAGCCTGGGGCGGGTCAGGCCGGAGCTGGAACTTGGAGCTTGGGCTGGCTGGTGGCGGCTTGGGCCAGCTGGTGGGCAAGGGGGGAGGAAGGGGCAGGGCCTCAGACAGAAGGGATGGGGGGGTTCCTCCCCGAAGGAGGGGTTCATGCACCGCCCATGGGAGTTTTACAATTAATAGAAAAACGCTACTTATATTTTTTAACTCCCAACTATGGTAGCTGGGCAGTGCTTACTTTTAAGTATTTAAATATTCATGTGCATTCAGTGCTCATGAAAGGTACTCATTTAAAAGCCGTGGAAATGAGGGCTTGATCTTCAGAAGTGCCCAGGCACTCAGCAGTTCCTACTAGGGTCAATGGAGGGGAAGCAGGCAAGGTGCAATCCTCCATTGTTCCCAGTGGGAGCTGCTGGGTGCTATAAGCACTTTTGAAGGCCTGGCCCTGAAGTCCTCCCTTTAGCCACAGAATAGAAACAGCATTTTTTAGCAGGGGTTAGAGTTGCCTGTATACCACACTGCATGGGCCTCAGTTCTGTCCTGGGCCACCAATCTGATGAGAGAGAAGATCGCTCAGTCACACTGAAAGCTGGAGTCCATGACTCTGAATAGAGGCAAAACGGAATTGAAGTCAGTGGAACTGCTCCCATTTACAGTAGTGGTACCGATTCAGATATTTCTTTGATGTGGGGAGGGCAAATTCTAGTTCTCCCCCTCCCCCTCCCCACTAGGGACCTTATTCTGGTCCCCACTTGTCTGCTTCCGCTCCTGCAAGGACCTTGGGTCTCCCTCGGCTGGGGAGTCTCCTATACACAGTGCATGAGGAGGTGCTGCCAGGAGTTGACTTCTAGTGGGACTTCCCGGTGCTCCACTGTACAGTAACACACTCCCCTAAGCCAAGCTGACACACCATTTGGTCCTGCCGTGGAGGGGCTCAGCCAAGTTTCAGTGGCATTACAACCCCATGTACCAGGTCACAATGCCATTCACTGAAATTTGGCCTGGCTGCCCCCTGTCCAAATGAAGGGGCAGCTGGGGCAGATTTCAGTGGTGGTGTAACCATGCAGCTAGAGCGATGTTCCAGACTGCTCCGGCAGCAGCTGTACTGATTTAGCACAGGACCACTGCTCAGAAGTGGTCGAACCATGGCCCCCCGGATCCATGGCCTCTGGAACTTTGAGGAAATGCAAAAACCCAAGGGGGGGGATTCACTGCCCCCATTTCCCCTAATGAGTGCCACTGATTTACACAAACACAGTTTGGCCCTCCGTCTTTGGGTGAAGCTGTCAGCAAGTCTGCCAATTAATGCTCATGTCAGTCGTGATAAGGCCTGAAATCACCAAACTCATTTCATGCAGGCTGCTGACCAGCTGCCAGATGGTAATTTTTGGTCATTATGAAGCTGTGTTGAATGGGCACTTGCATCTTAGGGTACATGTACAGTGCAATCAGAGGTGTGACAGCAGCATGTGTAGACATATCCAAACCAGATTTGATCTAACTAGCTCCAACAATAAAGGCAATGAAGCCGCAGCCGTACAGGTCAGTCACTGGAGTACCTACCCAGGGTCCCGGGCAGGGCTGTACAGTCTGTAATACAGTGGAAGCTACAGAGCAGAACAATGGTATAGTCAGCAACCTACTTGCCTCTCTACCCACCCACACAGAGCCAAAATACGGACACGCCTGGGTACAGCAGCACACACAGCAAGTCTCACCAGAACCAGGAGGCCCATCCCTAAACAGGAGTTGCCACAGAAAATTCAGAAGGCTGCCCCTCATTATCTTTAAGCAGGAGAAATACCACATGTGCGCCTGAGATTGTGAGTTCACCGCAGTAGTTAATATCATCTTGACATGGAAAGGCCAATGAACTGCAGGATATGGCACTGGAATATGTTTCTAAGAACATGAAGCTTCTGTGTCAGCAACCTTTTCCTTCGCTTGCACTTTGGGAAGTAGGCAGTTCCTCTCCAGCTCCTCCAATATCCACCACGTCATCCCCGAAAGCTTTGCAGGTGACTAGTGAAGCAGCAATCGCCACTGGCTCAGGAGGTAGCAGGATAGCCAAGCTCTTACACTGGAAATCGCTAGTAAGCTTAAGCAGCCAAGCTCATCCCTACTAGCTAATGATATAGAACACCCAAGGGGAAAAAAGATTGCCTAGGATTAATTCGGGAGAAGTCCGAACTGAGATTCTGCTTGCACCTTGAGCCGTTTGAAGACACAGGAGCCCAGTCTGGATTTCCAGCTAGCAGAGTTCTTTGAGTTACCAGTGGATAGTACAGGAGTATGAACAGATGGATTCGAGAGAGAGGCTGCTGACACAACATGAGTCTCGCCCTCTGCTTTGGTATATTGGTATCGAAGGAATTCTACTGTAGACACCCAGGAGCATCTTGGGTGAAGCCAATGCTAGCCGTGTTGTCCCTCTATTCCTCCCTGTCTGCGGGCCTGATCTTGCACCCAAAAGCGTGCCTCTCGCACCAACAGAAGCTGGGCCAATACAAGATATTCCCTCCCCCACCTTGTGTCTCTTGCACTTCAGAGGCTGTTTTGCTGTTGATTTCAATGGAAGCAAGATCTGGCAGTTGTTAGACAATGCTGTATGTGGCCAGATCATTTCCCTGGGTGCAAGAAAGTACAGAGAGTCAGAGTATGAACGTGCCCTGAAACCAGCTAGTGTGAGGTTCACTACGAGTGCCTTTCCCCAGAGCTCTTCTGCCCACTGCTGACCTGCACTCTTCCACACTGCTTGAGCACCCAGGCCTTGGTGAGCAGCCTTGCTGGGTCAGCCGAAGCTGACGAGCAGGACGAAGGGGGCACTTTAAAGTGGTCTAGACCAGGGCAAAATTCTTCTCTCCTTTACACCACTTTCTGAAGCCCAGTCATAAGGGAAAGCCTGTACCTGCAAACCAGCATAGCTCCTCGGAGGTTAACAGTGCTCCAATGATTTGCACCAGCTAGGGAACTGGCCTGCTCACGTGCAGCTAATAGAAATATTTTGCCTTTAGGCAGTGCTTTTAATCTGAGGAACTCAGAGTCCTTTACCAACATCAATTAGTCCTCACCACCCCCTTGTGAAGTAAGCTAGCAGTCAGGAATGACGAAAGCTCCCTAAAAGTTGAGGGGGGGGGGCACACCGGCGCCTGAACAGTGGCCCAACCCCCTTGCCCCAAGGCTCTACCCTCGCATCACCCTTTCCCCCAAGACCCCATACTTTTCCCTGAGGCCCACCCTTGCACCGCCCCTTCCCCCAAAGGCCCCATTCCCCGCTCTTTCCTCTCCACCCCCTCCCCACATTGTTTGCCCTTATGGCCAGTAAAAAGTAATGGGGCCATGGCCCCTTGGACCCCCTGTTCTGGCCTCCCTGCTAGCAGCATTGTCCCCATTGTACAGAGGAGCCATGGAGAAATATTTTCAAACTGGATTACCTAACGTTACCAATCTAAATCCACCTCTAGGAGCCCACATAACTGGCCCTATATTAAGAAGTGCTGCTCACCTGCTGCTCTCATAGACTTCCATAGAAGCAAGATCAGACCCATGAAGTGAAGCTCAGTCTCATGGATGTTAAGGCCAGAAGTGAGGGACCAATACAATTACCTGCTGCATAACACAGACAGCCGTGGGATTTCACCAATAACCTCTGCATCAGGCCCACACCTCACTAACCAGCCTGAGGCCAAGGAAGACGGGCAGCACGTGTTTAACCCTTGACTATTCTTCTCCTGCTGGGTGTCATCATAGATGAATGACGGATCATTAATAAATGCCGTTGCAAAGCTGTCTGGGTGGTGAGATCTCGGCTACCTCCTTGCTAGCCTGTCTTGTTGCCCAGGGCAGTGGCACAGGAGGCCCTACTAGAGGAACACATCCTCCATTGCTCTAATTTGCTATTAAAACAATTATAGGCTTTTGAGTTTGGGCTTCTTTCCAGAGGCAGTAAATCTCCCTGTAAGGCAGTTTCTGTAACTGCACCACAGCTGACAGCGCCCATCAATTATGCTGAGCTCCATTATAAGCAACACCCAGGTCTTATCATGCAAAATGCTACATGACCAAGGGCAGCAGCCTTCGTCCCGCAGGCTCTGTGGGCGGATGTACCAACCTGCGCCTGGCGCAGGGCAGATACAAGCTAGCTCTTCAGGGCTGTTTCTTTCTCCACACGGGTCTCCGAGTCTGAAGCCTGAAAGATGTTCAGTTCTTCTGAGTGGGGCCGCGCACCCTCACCTCCCAGCAAAATCACTGCAAGTTGGGGCGCCTCAGCACCCGTCAGAAGAGCTCAGCATCTTGCAGGATCAGGCAGAGGCTCATTCCAAGGCCAGAAGGGACCACTGTGACCACCTCATCTGATTTAGTGCATCCCACAGGCCAGAGAACTGCCCCCTCGAGCAGATCTTTCAGACAGACATCCAATCTGCGTTTAAAAGTTGTCAGTGATGGAGAATCCACCATTCCTTGGTCAGTTGTTCCAGTGGTTAACAACTCTCACTGTTCAAAACGTGCACCTTACTTCCAGCCTAAATTTGTCTAGCTTCAACTTCCAGACACTCACTCCTGGGGTTAGACCTTCCTCTGCTAGACTGAAGAGCCCTGTAAACAGAACTGGCTGCCTCCTGTGCACCCCCTTGTGGCCAGGTGTGTCTCTGCGGTGCCCTGCTTATAATTTCTCCCTTGAGAGGCTCCTTACACAGACTCCATGGGCTCTTCAGATGTGGAAATATCCTCTCCGGGCTCTGAGATTATTCACAGAAAATAACTCAGGATGAAACTCAAAGTCCCAAATTAAAGGTCCACAAACAAGCATTTCTCTTCCTTCTCACAGGCCTCCCTGTCTGGAGAGTTTTTGTCCTCTTTCCCTTGCTGCTCAACATCTCTCCTGCATTAGCAGGCTAGCAGGAGCCTTAAGGGATGTCTATACTGAAATAAAAGTATAAGTATACTATACTGCGGCACAACCATAGCTGGTCCGGGTCATCTCGCAGGGCTCCAAATTGCTGTGTAGACATGCAGACTCAGATTGGAGCCTGGACTCTGGGACCCTCCTCCTGCTCTATTCTCCCTGAGCATCTTCACTCCCTCCCTCACAGCAGCTTGCAGCTACTCTTCATAGGGGAAGTCACCTAATCCTGCTTAGCTGGGGCTCATCCTGGCCTGGCTTAGCCCCAGGCCCTCCAGCCCACAGGAAAGTCACCCTGTTACAAGCCCATTATTAAAGTTTCCCCATGTACATACTAAGGGCTCAACTCTGCAAGTTGCAGTCCTGATCCAGCAAAACATTTAAGCAGGTTTAGCTGAAAAATCCATTAAAGAAGTCTTTTCTGAAGAGGCAAAAAGCAGAGAGCAGAGGCACTCCTGGCCTTCAAACAACCTCCGAATCTCTCCAAGCTCATCGTCAGAAGCAAGCTCCCCACAGACCAGGACCCACCAACTCAAGGCAGCATCAGACCCTGCCAGAACAGATGCAAAACTTGGAGCCATATCTGCACAGCTACAGTGATCAACATCCCCCACAACACACCTTTCAAGACTTTCTCTTCGGAGCACTAAATGCTCCAACAACAATTAAATGGGTGAAACCAGACAGTCACCAGGCTCGCAAATGAACTCACACAGGAAAATGATAAAAAGACAAAGACACCCTGTTATCACCTGCAGGTGAACACTTTTCACAACGAGATCACTCTATGTCTGACCTCTCAGTCCTCAGACTCAAAGGAAACCTGCACAGCACTTTCAAAAGTCAAGCCTGGGAGCTGAAATTCATGACTCTGCTAGACACTGAAAATCATGCACCGAACAGACACACTGGATTTATGGTTTATTACAACAATCCGTAACCCACTAACCCCCTCTTTGTCCTATGACCGCAGAGGTGTTAATGGGCCACTCTACCGTAAATGGTCCCTTACAATATGTGTTAACTGCTTATGCTAAACAATCTGTTCCACCTTGCATGTAGCTGTGACTCTAGGAGTGCCTTTCACAGACCTGAAAAAGAGCTCCATGTGGCTCAAAAGCTTGTCTCTCTCACCAACAGAAGTCGGTCCAATAAAAGATATTACCTCCCCACCTTGTATCTGTTCTTGCCAATGTAACCCATCCAGCTTGCCTTACCCTGCTCCACTGTCATGCAAAGCAGTGAACCCCATAGAAAACAAATATCTCCCAAGTGACCAGGGGTAAAATTTTCAAGAGCACCTAAGTGACTTAGAAGCCAAAATAGTCCGTGTCCTCGGACATGCACTATGTTAACAAAAGAGGAAATGCGTGCGCTTTGCCAGAGTGGTCGTTTGTCCTTTTCTCACCAGTGATGCGTCTGGCCCTTGACTTAAAAGGATATACAAATATTTAGCGACTTCCTTGTGGCACCCTCTCAGCTGTTCTGCAGCTGCCACAGGCCTTGCTGTCCTGCTCTGCCCCATACTGATGGGGCCATAGTAAATTGAAGCCAGAGTGCATGTTGATTTCCTGGTCACTGAAGTTCGACAGCTGGTCACTGCACATCCTGCTTAGTGTTACTACACCACTAATGGGCTGTTCTGGGGAAAGGCCTAACAAAAATCTCTGTTTCATTCAACGCAGACTTCTCAGGCAGTTCCTAGTGCAGGGACTTAGGGGATGGTTGCCAGGACTCCTGGGGTTCTGTTCCTGAAATTGCCACACCTTAGGCAAGTCACTTAACATTCCCAACCAGAATTTTCAAAAGTGACTAGTAATTCTGGGGGCCTAACTGGGAACACCTTCAAGGGGCCGGATTTGCAGAAAGCGTGGAGCCCCCACCCTCTGCAAATCAGCCCTCTAAGGCATCCCAAACTGGCCATCCGAAATCACTAGTCATGTTTGGAAATGTAGGTCTCTGAGTTTCAGCTTCTTCATCTATAACCTGGATTAATACTCTACGTCACTAGAATGATGTGAAGTTTAATTCATGTTTTCAATGCCCCTCTGCCGTGTACATTGGTCAAACTGGACAGTCTCTACGTAAAAGAATAAATGGACACAAATCAAATGTCAAGAATTATAACATTCAAAAACCAGTTGGAGAACACTTCAATCTCTCTGGTCACTCGATTACAGACCTAAAAGTGGCAATTCTTCAACAAAAAAACTTCAAAAACAGACTCCAACGAGAGACTGCTGAACTGGAATTAATTTGGAAACTGGATACAATTAACTTAGGCTTGAATAGAGACTGGGAGTGAATGGGTCATTACACAAAGTAAAACTATTTCCCCATGTTTATTTCCCCCCCTCCACCCGCCACTGTTCCTCAGACGTTCTTGTCAACTGCTGGAAATGGCCCACCTTGATTATCACTACAAAAGGTTCCCCCCCCAACCCCTCCCCCCGCCCCCCTCTCCTGCTGGTAATAGCTCACCTTAAGTGATCACTCTCGTTACAGTGTGTATGGTAACACCCATTGTTTTATGTTCTCTATGTATATAAATCTCCCCACTGTATTTTCCACTGAATGCATCTGATGAAGTGAGCTGTAGCTCACGAAAGCTTATGCTCAAATAAATTGGTTAGTCTCTAAGGTGCCACAAGTACTCCTTTTCTTTTTTCATAGTATAGACAAAGCTTAAGGGACTGATTCTGATCTCATTTAGTGTGAATCAGGATTAACTCCACAGCAGTCCAGTGAGTATTGTTTTTCTCCCAACTACCTAGTGTAAATCAGGATTAACTCCACTGTTGTTACTCTAGCGTAAACCTAGTATGAGATCAAAATCAGCCTCCAAACATGAAAATTCAGACTGAAGTTAGAGAATTCACATCTACCAGTCTCATAGGGGAGGGAGCACACTGAGTGTTCTGTAAAAGGCTTTGCTAAGCCTTCTTGGTACAAAGGAGATAAGTGCATGACACACAGCAATTGCTCCCTCCCACCTTTGAAGAGCAATGGCATTCCTAGGATGCTTGGGAATGGAAGGTGTTGAAGGCTTTGAAGTGAAGTACTTGAGCAGTCTATTTTGACTTCTCTGGATGCATCATGCTCAAGTCCCTATCTAAGATGACTTTTCAGCTTGTTTTGACTGCTTTCCAAAGGTGACATGTTTGCTCCAACTGATCTTTCCCTCCTATCCTTTCTGTTGGCCATTCATCCTTCCTTGTGCTCTGAGAGTGGAGGAACATCTTTCTAAACCCCCTGCCCCCAAAAGGAGGACTTGTGGCACCTGATCAACATCCTCTACAGCATAGTCTCTAAGTTGCCACAAGTCCTCCTTTTCTTTTTGCGGATACAGACTAACACGGCTGCTACTCTGAAATCTTTCTAAAACCAAACTCACACTGAGTCAACACTTTGGATGCTATTTCCCTGTCAATAGAACTCTCTGAGAAGCATGTGCAGCCTCCTCACCAGAGCAGGAAAATCGGAATAAGGCAGCTAGCTGGGAAGCAAAGAGAGGAAGGCTCAAATCCTGAGAAACTGGGAATCTCTGCATTAGTACAGAGACCCAGTAACACTGGGTGATACCACTTACAACTTAATTTCTCCTGCCACCAGGAGCACATATTAATGTACCAGAAATAGCTGCAAGAGTTATCATCTATGTGATGACTTTGTAGCAGGAACTACAGTCATTTGCACAGTGCCTTTCATCCAAAGATCGCAAAGCACTCAATACATTTACAGCCCAACCTGCATACTATACTATATATAATATGCTCCGGGTTCTCAGCCTGGGGGGGTCCACAGCCCCAAGAGGAGCCAGGGAATCATAACCACCCTGCCTTTCCTGTATTACTAAATGGAAGAGAGATCCCAGATAGATGGTTATGGAAAAGATTGGGAACCACTGTAGCTCACTAAAGCTTGCTCAAATAAATTGGTTAGTCTCTAAGGTGCCACAAGTACTCCTTTTCTTTTTGCGAATACAGACTAACACGGCTGTTACTCTGAAACCTGTAATAATCTATATATTCGTATATTGAGATCTATACATGGATTATTTCACCCATCAGCTTAATACAGCCACCTTTATGGTGGAAGGCATTCACGTCTAAATAACACACATGAACATAAAAATTAATGTGCACATAGGTTTTCCCATTCTACTGTATATACTGATATTCATTTTTTATTCATGCTAATTAAGAATTAATTAATTCTGATCCATTCAAACCCTTAAGGGTCCATCAAAGCAGCCTTTACATTGATGAGACCCGACTCATGTAAAACAGTCCTAGTCTCACGTTTGTGTGTGTTTTACTTCTTCCCCTTTTCACAGCTAGCTGGGGTTGGGTTGCTGAATCAGTCTTTTCCAGGCTTGCCGATGCATCACTCACTCCATATCCACTGAGTCCTCCCGTTTGCAGTCTAGCCACCATTTTCTTGGCCGTCCTCATGTTCTTGGCCCTTGAACTCATCTCCCTATCGGGATTCCCTTTATCCATCCTTCATATATGCAGGTACCATCCCAGCCTCCTCTCTTGCAGCTCCTTTTTCATACTGCAGACCTTGTCTCACTGCTAACGACATCATTCTGCATGTGGTCCAGCACCGTTACCTCTATCACTGCCCTCAAACATCTTATTTCAAAGGTTTCAAGCTGTCTTAAGTGCCTCTTTTTGGTGGTCCATGTCTCTGATCCATACAGAAGACCTGATCTTATCATGATTTTGTGTAGTTATCCCTTCAGTAGTCTGGGTATCCGTTTATCATAAATTACTGCACTATCTTATGCTAGATTTCCCTCACTCACCGCAGTGTTGCTTGCAGTTCTCTCCTGATTTCTCCATTTGCCGTTAACCAGCCCCCAAGGTACTGAAACGCAGAAACTTGATTTAGGTGCTGGCCCTTGATGTTGATATTCATCTGTGTTGGTTCTGTGTGAGCCACCCATGTGACTTCAGTCTTTTCTCATTTTGAGGCCACAGTTTGTTAGTTCCCTACTGCAGGCATCAATCGCCTGGACCAAATCTTCCTCACTATCAGCTATTATGCAATATCATCTGCACAGATCAGCTTTGTGCCACCTTCCATTTGGATTTGATTACTTATAAAGTCCATTACTGGACCGGACCATCATCTGGCATGCTGGGCAGGGCCATCCTTAGGCATACTCAGCATACGCGGCTGCAAAAGGCCCCCGAAAATTTGGGGGCACCCCCGGGACCATAGGCACCGACTTCTGATCTTGCCAGGGGGTGTTTGACCCCTGTCTCCACTCCAGACCCCGCCCCCACTCCACCTCTTCCCCTAAACCCCCGCCTCTTCCCACTCCTGCTCCATCCCCATCCCTCCTCTTCCCTGCCTCCTCCCCCTCCCTCCCAGAGCTTGAATGCCATGAATCAGCTGTTTGTGGTGCTCTGGAAGCACTGAGAGGGAGAGGGAGAAGTTGGTAAGCACGGGGCCACCGGCGTGCAAGAGGCGTGAGGGTATGGGGGCAGAGGCGGGGAGCTTGGCGTCTGTGGGTGCTCCGCACCCACTAAATTTTCCCCGTGGGTGCTCCAGCCCTGGGGCATCCACCCACAGAATCCATGCCTGTGACCGGGACAACAAGTAAGAGCGGGTCGGCTTCCGCACACCCAGTGCATGCTGCAGTCTCCTTAATAGGCAGAAGGCAGGGGCTTCATTCACAGAGCCGAATGTGCTGGTGTAGGGACACCAGTTGCACCACCATAGAGGCACCAGTTTAATAATAATGTGTAGGGCCCCATAAAACCTAAGGAAGCCCTGATGCTGGGCCCTGTCCCTGACAGCCAAGCCTGACTTCCCATGCCAGGCTCTCTCAGGCAGAAGCAGCTCCCTCTGACTCCCCGCCTGGCTGCCAGGAAGAGCGGCCAAATGTGTGGGAGGAGGCACTGGGAGAGGACAGAACCGCCCCCCCACATACAGGTAACGTGGAGCGAGAACAGCATAGTGGCCCCAGGCTGGGCGCAGGGGCAGGGAGAGGAGTTACTGGACAGGAGTGACACAAGGGGCGGTCACGTGTCCTCCCCTTTAGATTGTACCCCTCCACCTTGGGAAGGCACCAGTCATCTATGCCAATTATGACTAGTAACAGGCTACCTGCTGATTCCTGGTGGAGCCCAAACTTCACCTCAACACCCTCTGTTACACTGTGTATTTTTACTGTGACAAGAAAAGGAGGACTTGTGGCACCTTAGAGACTAACAAATTTATTAGAGCATAAGCTTTCGTGAGCTACAGCTCACTTCATCGGATGCATGTAGCTCACAAAAGCTTATGCTCAAATAAATTGGTTAGTCTCTAAGGTGCCACAAGTACTCCTTTTCTTTTTGCGAATACAGACTAACACGGCTGCTCCTCGGAAACCTGTTTACTGTGACAGTATTTCAAACTTTGGGCTATAAAGCAACCACCTAATTGATGCTATCCATACACGGGAAGCAACTCTGCGGCGTTGAGGGCCATGCTGGCACTCTGTCAGAAGCCGAATAATTTGAATATAAAACTATGCTACTCTTGTTTCATAAATAAATGCAAATAACCATCAAGTTTGCTTATAACAATAATATTTTGCTTTTAACATTTCCTTTTGAAAGATGTGTGTTTTAATAAAAAGGGGATCATTGCTGAGGCTTTCACACCAGGGACCCATCCTGTGAGATAAAATGAGGTGCAATAAAGGTACTTCTAACTAAAGCCCATCAGTGACACAGACTTCATTGTAACACACACTGGTCCTGGTCCTCCTCTGACACCCATTTTACACCATTGTAACTCCATGCACTTCATCTCGATCCTCCTGATTTACACCCCTGTGAGAGTTGAACCCTGCCCCAGTGCCTCTTTAGACTATAAGGGAGCTAGAATTTGTTTTCCATCTACAGCTCTGAAAGGAAAGGGGAAAAGCCTCTGGTAACTTGGCTAATGTCTGGAGATGGCTTTGAAGACTGCCAGCAGAATGCATCTTTTTCATGTGTGTTCTCCAAATCTGGCCCTTATTTGCTTGCATGAAAGAAGAAAGATCCCTTTAATAACCACATACTCAGGAAAGCCAGAAGAAAGAGACAAAGCACATAGCATGTAACAGCCCTCCAGGGGAATAAAGCGGGAGTTTGCTCAGCAAGGAAGAGGGATTGGCTACTTTAGAGAATTACAGACAAGACAACTGTGGCTTAATTTCCATTATCGGGTGACTGTACCTTCATGCCAGAAAGGGATCTCATTAATGACAGATGTGGACTGATGTGACTGTACAGCGCGCAAAGCAAAAAGATGATTAAATCCATGCAAACAGACTCTCTGACTGATGCTTTCAAACCATTTGCTTCGTGCTGCTTTTCTTCTCAGGAAATTTTACTTTCCAACATTTCTGTTTTCTTTTCACTTCCTCCCTACCTTTCTTGGAGACCTTTGCACAAATGACATACATGGCCTCCTAGAGTTAAGCACATATCTGCACAATTACATAGATGGGGCCTGCTTCACCACTTTGGGCACCTGGCAGTGCAACAAAGCCTTAGTGTACATGAGAGCCACGTCCTCCATGTATACTGCCAGAGGAGTGGTCACCCTATCTCAAAGAGGATACAATAGAGCTGGAAAAGGTTCAGAGAAGGGCAACAAAGATGATCAAAGGTATGGAATGGCTTCCATACCAGGAGAGACTAAAATATGTTAGGGGATGTTGTGAAAGGTCCATGGAGGCTCAATCCATCAATGGCTATTAGACAAGATGATCAGGGATGCAACCCCATGTTTGGGGTGACCCTAAACCTCTGACTGCCAGAAGCCAGGACAGGAAGACAGGGGTGCATCATTCCATAATTGCCCTGTTTTGTACACTCCCCATGAAGTATGGGCCTCTGTCGGAGCCAGGATACTGGGCAAGATGGACCATGGTCTGACTCAGTGTGGCAGCTCTTATGTCCTTCTCTACAGATTAACTGCTGTCACTGAACAGAAGCACCTGATAAAGTGTGCTGAGCTCCAGCCCGCGGCTATTTACCAGAGGTTCCCATCCAATATAGATTTCATAGAATCCGAGAAATTAGAGATAGAAAAGATCTATCAGGCC
The DNA here is from genome assembly GCF_965140295.1 of Lepidochelys olivacea. NCBI lineage: Eukaryota > Metazoa > Chordata > Testudines > Cheloniidae > Lepidochelys > Lepidochelys olivacea. The sequence goes on from NC_140424.1 coordinate 21,617,788, forward strand.
CTCCAGTTCAATCTTCTATGGCCTGTGCAGGATGGTTCCCTCCTGCATATCTTTCAGTGTTCTCACCGGTCAAGTGATGGGGCCTCCGCCATTTCTCCTGTCAAACAGACCTCAGTGCTAGGAAATGTTCTGCTATTTAACCAGAGGGTGCGATTTGCAGAGAGGTTGAGCACCTGTTGACTTCAGCTGGAGCTGTGCGTGCTCAGCACTTCTGAAAATCTGGCCCCGGATTTTTCTTTGTTCCGCTTCCTCCTAGTGGATACTTTCTGTCATGCCATGGGTCTCTCTCCTAGGAAATTCCAGGGGCAAATTCTGGAGCAGAGAATACTCAGCACTATTGAAAATCAGGCCCAAAAGGGTCTGAAGTCGGGCAACCCAAAATAGATATTCCCAACATCATTGGGAAATTTTGGCCTAGGGGCTTAATTGTGACTTCACTTGCACTTACTTTAGACCAAAAAGAAAAGGAGAACTTGTGGCACCTTAGAGACTAACCAATTTATTTGAGCATAAGCTTTCGTGAGCTACAGCTCACTTCATCGGATGCATACTGTGGAAAGTGCAGACCACTATATCTCATCTGGGATTGTGGTGTAAGTGAGAGTGCTCATTTTCAGGCCAAGCTAGTAGCCAATAATGACATAACCAAGCCTATTACTGCTGTGTGGCTGGGCAATCTGAAAGATTGGCTTTGCTTAAATAATAAGGCATTTCCCAGAGAAGACAAAGGCCTTTTTTAATCATGAGAGCATTTGATAAACAGGAAAAAGGAAACAAGTTATTACATCACAGTGCGGTATCGCCAAGTGCAAACATTCAAAAATCATGTGTCAGCCCCCGCTCCCAAAATCCTGAGATTGCCTTAAAAATCATGAGATTAAAACAATAATAAAATAATAATAATAATAATAATTATAAATGTTGGTTTCTCTTTATTTGCCTTCTGGTGTTGGAGTGTCTAGGGTTCACCATTTCATGCTTTTCTCCACAACCATGAGGGCTAGAAATTTGCTTTTAATTTTAATGGAAGCTGAAATTCTCAGGTAGTAACTTGATTCCAGCACCTGGGGCTTTAAGAAAAAATATCACAAGACTCATGATAATATCATGAGAGCTGGCAGCATGGGGAGTGGATGGCCGTAAGAAAACTTATTCAAACACCTCTGCCATTAAGGCTGCATTGGACATGCTGTATAACACCCCTACATTCAAGCTTCTGTTTGCAGCAAACAAGGCACAAATATTTGAGTGGAAAAAGGTATTATTAAAAAAAACTAATAATCTTTAATTTCCCCCAAATCATTCCCCCACACTCAAAATCTTCACGTGATTTCAGCACCTCTGTGTTGTCTCATCCCCTCCTCCACGCCCCAAACACTCATTCATCTGCTTGAGTAAACAAGGCTTAGGAGGAAGAACACACATCAGCCAGCATCCCCCAAACAAAAGTCGAAAGGAAAGGCAGGCTCGAGGCCTGAATGGCATTCCCACATTTCCATATTTCCAGATTTGGGGCTCTGTGTACAGAGCGTGAACTCTCCGCTATGTCCTGCTTCTGTCCATGCCCCTTTTATGCTGGCGAGATTTGTTGCTGGATGATTCTAAATGACCATCTCCCCACAACAAAGCCACCCCCTTTAGATGTGGGCAGATGATATAGAAAATGGGTGGTTCAGGCCAATTTCATGAGGCCTAATAAATCTTCACTAAATTAAAGCTCATCCCCCTTTCCTCCCCTCCCCGGGCCTTTGTCTTGCTAATACACATTAGGCCCTGCCTGGCTACACGCTTTGAGGAGTTTTCGGAGGTGAGGCCTGTACAAAGCTGCAGATGTGGGGGCTTTAAGGGACCTTTGCCCCCAGTGTTACCCATTAACATCAGCCATGCCAACACAAGAATTCCACCATGGTTCTCTCCCCTCAAAAGGGCTCCAAAGGAACAACTTAGCCTTTTGAAAGGGGAAACGAAATAAAAGAACAGAGTGAATGAGCAAGAGAGAGAGAGAGAAAGAGAGAGCGCTTCCAAAGAATGCGCTCCCTGTAAAACCTGATTTTGTCCCCAAATCACTCGCCGAGGCTGAACGCGGGCTGGAGATTGTTTAAGAAAATAGCGTGTCTCTTTCAGATCGAAGGGGGGGCTTTGGCACCAATACAAGCATTTACTGGCCTATGAGCAACTTTCCCAATCTCTGCCATCCCGACCCTCTTAAGTTCAGACCGGGCACTGAGGAGGTGCAATGCAGTTTGCCATTTTTTCCCTCCACCCAGCAATTTGTCTGTTCACATGTTTTATTCCTCCTAGAAAATGGAGCATTGCAGATATCCAGCACCTGAGCTAGACTAGCCTTGGAAATAAATCGTCATTGGCCATAAAACAAATACGCAGACGAGAACAACAAAAATTTCACCTCTTTGCAGATAAGCGTGACATCATTTGTACCCAAGCCCAGCATTGTTTCCTATCCATTAGACCGGGTTACTTCCCTACTGTACTTCTGCTACTTCTCTTGACCAGGAAATAGGCAGCAAGGAAGGCAAAACAATTCATAAAATCCACCCTGAATCTTTATCCGGCATTGAAGCTGCCCCAGAGCTGCGTTAAGATTCTGAAATATTTGCTTCACTTTTTAAAGTCTCTCCCATTTATATACTTCTAGGTTCTAGACTAAGTCCTAAAATGAGAAGTGCTGGAGCTCAGTTCTCCTTTGGAGCCCTGCTGACACCAGTTCAGGTCCACTCACACAGGGGCAGCAAGGATGAGGGTGAGTGTTATCACTACACTCCTGCCAGGACAGTTCAGCCAGTGCAGCAGAAAAGGACTCCCCCAGCCTTGGGGGAACAAGAGGGTGCCAGCGGCACTGACCATAGGGGAGGCAGGAACAGCGGCACAATGAAGGAGGGGAGCCAGGCCTGCACTTTGGATGGCTCTGGGTGGAAACCTGGCAGCCACTGCTTTCCTTCCTGGCCATGCGCGAGACAGCAGGACAGGCAGCCCGGGGGCCAGGCACCCACTGCTAACATAGGAGGTAAAGGGCTGGGGACCTCGCATCCCCACCTAGCAGGGGAGACCCTGCCGGAGTCCTGGCGCTGTGGGATGAGAGGAGAGATGCTGGCACTTTCCTGAGCCCCATACCCCAGGAGGGGACGTGCCATGCAGCACCAGGGCCTTCCATAGGGAGCAGGGGCTCTGGTGCCGCTCAAACACTGGAAGTAACATACTCGTGAGAGGTTTCAGAGTAACAGCCGTGTTAGTCTGTATTCGCAAAAAGAAAAGGAGTACTTGTGGCACCTTAGAGACTAACCAATTTATTTGAGCAAATAAATTGGTTAGTCTCTAAGGTGCCACAAGTACTCCTTTTCTTTATACTCGTGAGAACAACTGTTCCCCAAAGATGTCCAGGCAAATTCTGCAGGCTGAATAAATTTGTAGGGATTGGATATAACTCTGTGATGCTAAAAGAAAAGGAGGACTTGTGGCACCTTAGAGACTAACCAATTTATTAGAGCATAAGCTTTCGTGAGCTACAGCTCACTTCCTCAGATGCATATCGTGGAAACTGCAGCAGGCTTTTGAGGAAGTGAGCTGTAGCTCACGAAAGCTTATGCTCTAATAAATTGGTTAGTCTCTAAGGTGCCACAAGTCCTCCTTTTCTTTTTGCGAATACAGACTAACACGGCTGTTACTCTGAAATCTGTGATGCTAAGTGTGTGTGTTGTGGGGGGGGGGGAGGACAGGACATGGGCGGGTTAAAGCTGTAAGGTTCTCAGATGCTCTGGTGACAAATGAGAAATAAAAGCCTAGACAGAGAGGCAAACATTGCAGTTAGAAGGAAGGATGGGCAGGCAGGCAGGCAGAGAGACAGACACTGTAGTTAGAAGAAAGGACAGACAGACACAGAAGCATCCAAACGTGTACCAAATGCTGCACCTGTAGAAGTCTGCTGTCCATCCCTAGGGCCAACTACTTATTCAGTCTAGTTTTTATTCAGTCCATAGGTAGGTAAACTTCCCATTGAAATCAGGACTTGCCCCAGTGCAGAGACTATGAACATAACGGAAAAATGAAACAAAAAGTCAAGAAATCATCTTTTTTCAACCTCAAAATAAAGGTGTGGCGTCAAATTCTGTTTGAGTTTGGGGCAAAGGCACAAGTCAGTTCTTATTTTAGTTTAGTTTGCCCCTCCCTAGGAGAAAGCGCTTTGTGGTATGACCAAACTCCAGTATTCCAAGCTCTGGAGGATTACAATGCTTATCAATCAAATGTGGAGCTTGTTAACTCTTGACGGTTGCTGGAGGCTAAGGCTGTGAGTTTTCTCTATCCAATCAGATAAAACAAAATGCCTCTTACCATGCTAGCGAGTTAGCATGAAGCTGTGCAGTATCACACTAAATAACAGTTGTAACAGAGCAGCGTTTTTACATTAATTCCACAAATCAAATCCTGACAACATCTAAAATAGTTCAGATGTTTATCTAGGGCTGCTTGTCTATCCCCAAAGCATAATGCATCTTGTCATGTTTCTGTGCTTTCCTGGTGAGACTATTTTTCAACAAAGCAATGATCCCTTGGAGATCATATAACTATTTACATATTCATTTTCCGATGTCTTACCCATCATATCCTATCATATCAGATGAAGAGGGTTGCTGTTTTTGTACACAATGTAGTCCTAAACAACTTCAGCAGGAAAAGCAGGACAGAGATTTTAGACCAACCCGAAATGCATAATGCACAGCAGGGACTTTGGTAGGGTCACCTTGTAGGAGTACGGTCTAACAGTTTGAGCAGGGGTTCAGGCGCTGTGCATCACTTTCATTTTGTGGAATTTCACACAGAAACTGTCATCTTTCCATAAAGAAAAGGAGTACTAGTGGCACCTTAGAGACTAACCAATTTATTTGAGCATAAGCTTTCGTGAGCTACAGCTCAAGTGAGCTGTAGCTCACAAAAGCTTATGCTCAAATAAATTGGTTAGTCTCTAAGGTGCCACTAGTACTCTTTTTCTTTTTGCGAATACAGACTAACACGGCTGCTGCTCTGAAACCGGTCATCTTTCCATGTAACTTTGTAAATTTCACTTTAAACCAAAGGTTGACAAAATCTCTCTCTCTCTCTGCATTGGAAACGCATTGAAATGGGGAGACCTGCATGTTTCTGATGCTAAGGGCTTGTCTACACTACTGCGCGGGGTTGATCCAAGATACACAATTTCAGCTACGTGACTAGAGTAGCTGAAGTTGACATACTTAGATCTACTTACTGTGGTGTCTTCACTGTAGTAAGTCGACAGCTGACGCTCTTCCGTCGACTCCACTTGCATGCTTCGTTCTGGGGGAGTACCGGAGTCGACAGAAGAGCACTCAGGAATTGATTTATCTACTAGATGCGATAAATCTACCCTCACTGGATCAATCACTGCCCGCTGATCCGGAGGGCAGCGTAGATAAGCCCTAAGTCCTGAAAACAGACACAGTTCTGTTCAAGAAGTTGGCATACCTTAGTAACTTTAACTTAACTTTAAGCACATGTGGTCTCATTGGGCTTATCTACACATGGACACCCAGGTCAGGTATACACTAAAAAGTTAATCCAAAACAGCTACGATGCTCAGGGGTGTGAAAAATTCACACTCCTGAGAGATGTAGTTAAGCCAACCTAAACCCCAGTATAGACAGCGCATGTACCTTAGTCCTTTGCTGAACCAGGGCCAGAGTGCATTGAACCTTTCAGGATCAAGACCTAAAGTACTATACTTTAAAATGAACAAGGCCAGGTCTACACTAAAAAGTTAGATCACTCAGGAATGTGAAAAATTGACATGCCTGAGCAACACAGGTAAGCCCACCTAACCACTGGAGAAAGAAAGTGTTAGGTGGACAGAAGAATTCTTCTGTCCACCCAACTACTGCCTCTTGGGGAGGTGGATTAATTGCAGTGATGGGAGAATCCTTTCGGTCACTATTGTGAGCGTCTACATTGAAGAGTAAAGAAAAGGAGTACTTGTGGCACCTTAGAGACTAACCAATTTATTTGAGCATGAGCTTTCGTGAGCTACAGCTCGCCACTGCAGCATCTCTAGTGAAGGCAGAGTCTAGGGGTATCTGAATTGGATCCTTAATGTTTGTAAACTGCTTTGGGATGAGATGAATGGTGCAAAGTATTATTCTTGTTAATTGATTGGGTCTTTCGTTGTCTTAAAGAAACCCAGAAACAAATGCTGCAAACCCACAGAGGGTGAAGGAATATTTCTCTGCAAATATTGTAAGCTGGAAAGTGCCTACAAAACAACAATACTTTTAGCTTATAAAGCACCTTCCATCTGAGGACCTTAAAGTACTTTACAAACTTTAGATCATTAAGTCCCCCAAACCTCACTGGCCTGAACAACAATTTCAGCGAGGAAAATTTCCACACATTAAGAAGAGCCCGATCCTGCTGAAATCAATGGGAGTTTTGCCACAACTTCAACTGGAGCAGGATCTGGTCCGTTGGAGTGAGGCTGTACATGCCTCTTTGAAAAACACAGCACAATCCTCCATTGCAAGGGGCATGCTCAAACCTGCTCCAACCGAAGGCAAATGCAAAACTGGTACTGACTTCAAAGGGAGCAGGACTGGACCCAAGAGGAAGAAGACGACAGCTTCAAAATTAATTGCGTTAAATGAGGGTGTTTCTCTTTGAGGGACTGAAACTCCACAGCCATGATGTGAGATTTGCACCATGATGTGAGATTTGCACAGTTATAACCATAATAGGCATGGGGAAAGCAAGAGACCAACCCCAGGGCTAGTATACACACTATAAGTCTGTGCATAGAGTCCCAGCTCCTGGAGACATGTGATAAGATCAGAAGCTCAGCTTTTATTTTAAAAAAATATGTTACAAGCTCTCACAGATGCAAATAAAAGCTTGAACACACGAACCAATTGTAACTGGTGCCTGCCTGAGTTTGCAGAGAGCCTGAAACCATAGCTCCAAGAGGTGTGAACTGCCTCATTCATCTTAACTCTGAAACCTGCTCTCATCCCAAGGGGAGGTAGGGCCACAACATGTGGAGAGGGCTATAGAGGCTCCATGTGGAGTGTGTGTAAAGGCCCAGGTTGCTTTCATTTAGCCTTGCCTCCCCTCTGCTACCGCTACTGACTCCCTCAAGTTTTCCTACCCAAAGGGGGACAGTTTTAGTTTCAGGCTGTTGTTCCATACATGCATCTTCAATACAGCTCCTGAGAGGATGCATGGAATCAGCAGATTCTCTAGCTGCTCAAAGAACCACACTCCCCACCTCTTCCTGGCTAGAACCACTCAATCTGTGCCATCATCACCTCAGCTCAGCACCACTCTGGTTGTGGGCTCTTTTGCTGTTACAACCTCTCTCCCCACCAGGGACTTTATGCTATTGGGGCCTTATGCTAGGGTCTGTATAAACCAGCAAATCAAGCCCTATTTCTGATTCTGAAGTGTATTTGAAGAACCACTAGAACCAGTGGAAATAGACTGGATCCCTCACAGCATCAACCTTTCTTCCAAGATTTCCAGCAGCTCCTGGGGGCTTGATTGTGTTGGCTATCCCACCAGGACAGCCTCTCTCAGAGCATTTCAGTGGCACAGCTGCTGCTAGTCACGGGACAAAACTAGACTCCAGCGAGGTTTGTGACAAAGAAATGCCCTGGTAGGAGCAGCATTCTGCCACTTGCTACATTTGGCCGTTCATTAGACTCTTATTAAGATAAGGGCCAGTTCACTTGATAGATCCTTCTTCTCTGTCTAACTAAAACCTGCTTTATTTTCTCCCCACTGAGCAGAAGGTTTTTAAATCAGTGATTTGTGGCTCTGGGGGAATGACCAGGACTCTTTTCCCAGCAATTCTAGTAGCCCATGGGGAGATAAAGCCAAGGCGTCAAGATCAGATAAATAGGAATTCACCCACCAGACAACGAGCATATCTGATCTCTTCTTAGGTTACATCCTGTAGAGTAAGGGCTAGCAATATGGCTTTGGAACCGGCAACTCCCTGTAAAGCAGATAAAGTTTAGTGTGATTGAGTGTGTTAGCTTTGGTGCTGGAGAATGCAGGCCAGCTCTGAAATTTACGGGAGAAAGAGACAAGTATCAAATGGATTCAGGAAGCGTGGCTGGAAAAGAGTCCTGCCTCCACTAAAAGCCGCAACGGCTAACTCGGGATGCAGAAGGGGCGAGCCAGATCAAAGACAAAACTGAGCTCCAAGTCCTTAGCCTTTTGCTAAGGCAAAACTCCTCTTGGCACAATGAAGGTTTGGCCACGACTTGATCCCTATCCCTGAGGGATTTTCACTGACTGAGCGAAAATTGTTCCTGGGCAGCACACACGGGTGTGGCAGCACCACGCTGGATGACAGTGCAAAAAACTCCCTCCTCTGAGCATAGGCGATGAGCAGTGGCATGGCCTTGCCCTCACGCCTCCCCTCATCAGCTATATGGAGGCGTGCTTGGAAGGAACAGGGCATGTGTTCTCTAGCCACATTGTGACTTGCTCTTGCTGAGAAAAGACTGGCATCCCAGTATTAATTAGCAAAGATACAGGGCTGAGCTCAGACGAGGTGTAATACCAGGCAGGCCAAATGAGTTATACCAGGGATGACTGTAGCCCAAAGTGTTCAACTGTGAACGCAAAACATCACTGGCTTGAGCCAGGCATAGGGCAGGCTTCCTGCTCTCTGTTCTACCACTAATGCCCCCAAATCTTCACTTGCAACCCCCCTTCATCCCCCAGTTATTCCAGCCCTGCGTCTTTATGAAGCAAACACAGCAAAATTCACATCAAATAACATGAAGGAGACATGCAGGGGACTAAAATGAGATAATCAAAATCATTATGATCTGTAAGTGATGCCAGAACTGGAAAACAAACAGAGGCAAAAGTCTAGAGCTGCTAACCCACCCATACACACTGCATAGCCCTGGTCCTCCTGGATTACTGCTAGAATACCGCGGAGGCAAGTAATGTCATGTGAAATATATAGAGCACTCTCCATGGGGCCACCAGCCTGACCTCATAGTACATTTAATTGGGTGCTGGGTCAGTGAAGCCTGATTCCCCTTCACAAGTCACTGCACACCACGTCCCTAAGTCCCTGCCTGGAGGTACCTAATGGATGGATAGTGTTGTATAGGAGAGCCACATTTGCTCTGAAGCCCGTATGTTCAGTATTCCACTATTTGCATGGAGCTGTGAGCAAAGCGCACATTTACACTCCAGGATTCTCCTTTTAATTTCATCAGTACAACCTCTTGGAAGGTGTAATGGAGAAGATAACCAGCTAAATAAACATGGCAAAGCATATCCACTCAAACTGTGGACTCAGGGATGCATTTTTAAAACACCCAGATGCACATTTTAGCTACCCTCAAACACTCATTTTAGCAGAGGAAATTAGCTTGTTTTTCACAAAAACAGAACCTGTAAAAAAATATAACTTGGGAAACTTTCCATGATTTTAAAACAATGAATCCTGAGTTGTGTGTTGCTACTATAATTCACAACAAATCTTTTAACTGGCGAACAGTGATGGGGCAGCTTGAGGGGATGATTCTCTTCTTTCTTCCAGCAACTTAAGCCAGGATTAAACTCCACACAGGTCAGTGCAGCTACCTGGATACACGAGTGTGAGAGGAGAAGTCAGACCTTAAATGACAGAAAGTCTTTTTTTTTTTTTTTTTGGTAGCCTTTGTGAGGATCAGGTTCTCAGATCCTCCACACAAGCGTATATCCAGCAGAACACCAGCAGTTCCAACAGTTACACTTGTTTTTTTTTTAACCTGGGATCAGAATCTGACCCAATCTGCACAGCAGGATTTGTTCCATCAAGAGTATGACAAGAGTGCAATTTACCTCAGGCACAGGTTTATTTCACAGCACACACACACCCCCTATGCTCCTCAAGCTTCCTTCTAGATTTGTCAGCATTAATCTCCTCTCAGGAGTGACTTTTAAGCAGGGGGAATAAATAAATGAAACAAAAGGGATCTGTGATTATCATACATGAGTTGGCCTCCTTCACTCCCCTCCCTTCCATCCCACCCTCCCCTTTCATAGACATCCCATGGAACAATGAGCGAGACCGGAAGGGAGCAAACTTCCACCCTCCCCTTTCATGCATAAAGAAATCATGCTCCATTTCAAGAGTGCCCGTTGCCTAGTTTTATTTCGGCTCCACTCATTGTTCAGGCTGGGGGTGGGTGGGGGGAGTCGGCTGTTGTTTGCAATTCAAATGACTGGACCTCAGGAAAAACCAATAAACTTAAGTCACTAGAGAATCTGAACAAGCAGGGCCACTCTTACAAATAGGAAGCCTCCTCCCATTTGGTGGGAGCTGTAGAGGAGCCACTAGACAAGAGAATAACTAAGCACTCATGGGGCTGAGAGCTTTTCACTCAATGAAGTCCAAACCAAACAAATGCCCCCTTTAGGAGATGCCTTTATGCAAACGCTTTGAGTGCACAGAGAAAGGGGGTTGGTATCTCCAGCTCTCCAAGCCTGCCAAATCAGGCCTGTTTTCCCCTCGCCCTTCCTGTCCATCACTCAGACTCAGATGCATGCTGGCCTAGATTGGAAAGAGCCACCTTTATCCGGTGTGCATTTTAGAACTCCCCAGATGCTGCCTGACTGAAGGAATTCTCGAGTTAACTCACTGTATTTCCCACTGCATTTCACAAGTGTATAACAGCTGGGTTTGTGGAGAGCAACAGTGGCTGGCTTGTAGCAGCTCACTGCTTAATTTTCAGTCCAGGTTTTAGGTGTTCTTTATGAAGAGGATGCATCCGATGAAGTGAGCTGTAGCTCACGAAAGCTTATGCTCAAATAAATTGGTTAGTCTCTAAGGTGCCACAAGTCCTCCTTTTCTTTTTGCGAATACAGACTACCACGGCTGTTACTCTGAAACCTGTCTTTATGAAGAGGATTTCAGGATTTCTATAATGCATTCCAGCTTGATCCCTGTCTGTATTGTGGTGCCAAGCCTGCTACTCCTCTGCCACCATGGAGAGCTTTACCTGCAGCAGAACAGGTGAGGTTCCACTGTGCAAGGAACAGGGGTAGGATTCCTGGTACCGGCTCAGGGGAGCTCCTGAGCCAAGCTCCAGGTGGTGCGCTTCACATTACTAGGGACTGGGGCAGGGTGGGGAGGAGGAAAAGTGGAATCACAGCTCTAGGAACCCACCATCCAGGTTCAGAAACTGTAGGGAAATTGCTGCGCCACTGTAAGATTGCTCTTGTAGGTGCTCTATGTTCACAAGAGAAGCTCTCCCGCCGACATAGCGCTGTCCTCACTAGCTTCTGTCGGTGTAACTTATGTCGCTCAGGGACGTGGTTTTTTCACACCCCAGAGCAACATAAGTTCTACTGACAAAAGTATTAGTGTAGAGAAGCCCTTAGAAGAAGTGCAGAGGAATATTAAATGCTGGGATTTTCAAAGGAACAAATGGAATTAGGCATCTGGCTCCCATTAAATTGGGTGCCTAATCCCCATAAGCTCCACTAAAAATCCCAGTTTTCATAACTGCAAATCGTCAGCAGCACCATGTGGTATGTTTCTATGGTTGGTTTTCTCCTTCTTCACTTTGGCAATGACATCCCCCACCCCGCCCTTACTTTTGATTCTGTCTCTAATCCCGGATTCCAAAGAACTTCTGGGCTGGAGTTGTAGGGTTTTCTTTTTTATGCCAGAGTCATGAATGGGAAATAGAACCTGAGACCTTCTGCACCAAAACCGCAGAGTCCTGTCACTTGAACTATGGGAGAACAACATAAATGATGAGAAAGTAGCAGGCTTGGTTATATAATCAGCCACTGTGGAGATCATGAATATTGTTAGGCACTATGAAAAAAGCACACAAAGCTGTGTTTTACACATCTCTCGAGGACAAGTTTCTTCTGAGCCTTGCAGGCCCATAGCAGTTCAAGTCCTAGCCGGGTGCTATTTTGGAAAGCACTGTGGGGTCATCCCTGATGCATTATGTCTCCGGGGCATCCAACATCCACATTCATGTCAAGAAAGGTTGCATTGCAAAGGTGACTTTACAGCTAGACATTTCAAACATCACTCTAAACATGGTGGCAATGGATTCATTTCTCAATAACCCATCCTAATCATGGGCCACTGCTTTGCTCCTGCATCACTGCTTCTGTAGGAAAGGTGGCTTTTGCATCCTATGGGACTCCTCTCTCACCATCCACCATGGACTTGTTCTTTAAAGCAGTCCCACTGTTTTCATACCCTGTGTTTCTTGCAGCCCATGTGACTCTCTCTCTCTAAGGAGGGAATAAATCAAACATTTTGGGGGGACCCTTTTAAGTATCGGTTCAAAGACAAACAGGGAGGAAAAGGAAGGATGTTAACAGGAAATCTGAGCAGCTATTTGGTTTCACATTAATTGTATTTATTTTGTATACATGAAACCCAGGGCTCTCCAGGTTCAAGCTTTGAAGCTCTGATTTATCATTTGGATTATATGTAAATTCTATCCAGGGCATTAGCATTCATTTTTGTAAGCAGGGAAGGATTCATTTTCTGCTACCTGCATTGCAACTCATATAAGATCATAATTGTTACCTGGACATTTGTTCATAACTCTCTCCCGCCTCCTGGAAGAATCCTGTAAGAACCTGACAGGCCTCAGCTGAAAATTCAGATCTGGATTCTAACCACTCTCTTCCCTGCCCTCCATCCTAGATCCTCTGGCAGTCAGCTATAGTCCCCTTCAGTCTGCTTTTCCAGGATACGAAGTACCCTGCAGCTTCCACTGGCTTCAACACCTTGTCACCTGTGACAATCATGGCAATTAGACCCTGTGCACATTAGAGAAATTTGCCCCACTGTAAGTACACTGGTGCAACTACCCCCTTAACACGGATGTGCTGCCGCAGGGTGAAGTGGGGCTGATACCAGTGCAGTGTAAACCAATATGTTATTGGCTCAAACAGCACCAAGGTAAGCCTCAGTGCAGCACGTCTACGTTAGAAGTTTTTGCCAATGCAGCTACATCGATGTCATGATGCTGTTGCAAATTTCTTCAATGCAGACAGGAACTAGGTGCCAGGTTCTGACACTCAGGGAATGTTTACGCTGCAATAAAAGACCCAGGGAATGGTTGCAACTGGCTCGGGTCAGTTAACTTGAGCTCATGGGTCTCAGGCTATGGAGCTAAAAATTTCAGTGTAGATGTTTGGGCTCGGGCTAGAGCTATGGGTTAGGGGGTGTCTCAGAGCCCAGGCTCCAGCCTGAGCCCAAACATCTACCTGGCAATTTTTAGCTCTACAGCCAAGCCCTGTGAGCCTGTGTCAACTGATCTGTGCTCTGAGATGCGTTGACAATGGTTTTTTATTGCAGCGTAGACGTTCCCTCCACCTCATGCTGAGCAATACCGCACTCCCTGCCGTAGTACCATTCACTGCAGCAGAGGAAACAGGTACTACTCAATGTATATGGCAGAACATATCTCTTGACTATGTGCCTGCGTATAGATTATGGGTAGATTTTTTGAAGGAGTTAGGTGCCCAACTGCAACAGAGGGGCAATATGATTTGGGTGCCTAATTCCCTTTAGCCATTTGAAAATCCCTGCTGTCGACACCTAACTTTTCCTAAAGGTGCTATATAGCAGAAGGGCCGTTTAACTTACACTGACTTCCGTTAAGTAGCGTTTAACACCAACCTATCCATGTGTTACATTAACCAGCCACCATTCCAGCTACTTTGCTCTGACCATTGGGCCCACTTTGTCTGTTCCCGGCTCTTATTATTTTGGGAAAGGGGAGTGGGAAGTTCAGACTCAACCATTTACATCTTGGTGGCAGAAAAAAAAAAAGCAAGCCAACCATAAAGCACAGCTTTAGCCAGAAGAAGGTTTTTATTGCCACCATGAGTAATTCAAAACCTTTGTGGTGGTTTCAGGTCAAACATTCCGGTGGTTGAGTCATGCTGTTGGCTGGATTTAAAGACATGCTGGAGAGTTTTATGACCATTAATAAACGTAACTTAGATGCTAACATAATAAAAGTAAGCACATCCCACAAGCTGGTCACCTGTGGAGGTCAGAGAGGAATTGATTACCTACCCTCACTCCTCCCACCATGTATATCACTGCTCAACTGATTAGGTGCACTATGGAATAAAGGGGATTTTTTAAAACCTTCCTCTGATGCATCAAGCATTGGCTGGGGCAATAGGTAGGGTAGTGGACTCTATGGGCCAGTTCAGATATGCAAATCCTATAGGCCAGATTCAGACCTGATATAAGAGGCCAAAACTCCACTGGACCAGAAATTCCTTTATCTAAGGTGCTTTACACCACAACATGATGTTTAAAAGAGACTTAAACTACACAATAAGCAACGTAAAAGGGACTTTGCAGGAACAGATTAGGTTTCTGTGGGGTAGAGGCCCTGGGGTAGGCCAGTAAGGGAGCATGACTTGGCTAGAGGGCTGACTGTCCTGAGTCATCCCATTTACCCTTTTTAAAATAATGGCACAACATTAGCTTTCTTCCAGTCCTGCACTAGCTTTCCAAGACATATTTTTTAAAAAATAAAACACCATTAGTAAGCCAGAGAGCTCCTTGGCCAACTCTTTTAAAACTCTTGGATGCATGTTCTCTGGACTCGCTGATTTAAAGATTTCTAACTTTAATAGCTGCTGTTTAACTTTATCCTTGGTTGCTATTGGACTGGAAAGTATTTCATCATCATCATCTGAGATGAGTACATTATCTGGATTTTTTCCACATACAGACCAGAAATATTTATTGAATATTGCTGCCTTTTCTGCACTTTTATTGACAATTCTAGCATTTTCACCTAGTAATGGACCAATACTATTATTACGATTCCTTTTCGTCCTGATATACTCAAAATATTATTTTATTTTATTTAACTCTGATGGCCACAGACTTCTCCTTGAATCCTTTAGCTTTCTTTATCAATTTTCTAATGTATAATAATTGCTATTAACTTCCCCTTTTTTCCATTTGTTATATGTATATTTTTACTGCTATTTTCACTTCTCCACTAAGCCAGGCCTGGTTTATTAATCTGTGCATCTTCCTTTCTCAATTATGGAAGTTTGGATATTGAGTAAAATGTTCTTAAACAGTTCCCAGTTATCATTCACAATTTTCCATTTAAATTCCTTCTTTCAGCCAATTTTCTCATAATTATTTTCTGACCTCAAATATGGCAATGAGTTAGACCCTGAGCATGTGGGCGGGACCCAGCAACCAGACACTTAGGAAAGAATTCTCTGGGGTAAATTAGAGCCTTCCCCATCTAGTGTCCCATCATCAGCTGGTGGAGAGATTTGCTAATAGTACTCATGGATGTGCCAGAGGCATTGTAGGTGACCTCATCACAGCAACTCCTCCGTAAACTTACCAAGCTCAGTTGTGAAACAAGTTAGTTTTTTTGCCTCCACTAACTCCCCTTAGAAGGCTGTTCCAGAACAACAGCAACAGAGACAGAACACAAATCTTTTTGTTCCTAAAGCACAGGCCTCTAAAGGAGATCCTTCATTCAACTCTAAGGTTAACGAAGGCCACTTAACACATTTTCAAACAGCATTGCCCTGGCTACATTGTAAGCTAACTGTCAAGCCCACAGTAAGAAATTCTTCTCATGAGATTTTTCCACTTCCATTCTGCAGATCCAAAAGTGGAGAAAGCATCCAGATCTGAGGTACTTAGTCGAATGAAGCCTTCAGACTTCAGAGCTACTCCATTATTTCTAGATATTACCTATGACTCCATAAAAATTCCCTACAAAATCAATTATCAAACTGTGTTTGCTGCCTGGAAGCTGAAGCAACGGAAACATATCCACTCCTGTCAATGACAGGACACACCACCATGTAAACTTAATTATTATGTATCACAAATAATGACATACCATGGTTATTGCAATCAATGACCATCAGTTCAAGACATATGCAAATGTAATGGCTGATGAATTATATTTTATGTTGCACATTCCAAGAAATGGAATGCTGTCTGATCATAGATTCCTTTTCCTTTGCCTAAAAACTCATTTTGCATGTCTCATTCATATGGCCAGATCCTCAGCTGGAATAGATCAGTTTAGCTCAACTGAGTGGAGTTATGCTGGTTTATACCAGCTGAAGGCTTTAAAATAAAATTAAAGGATAAAAATTCACCATCTTATCTAAGAAGGAAACTTTTAATGCAGAAAAAGAAAAGGAGTACTTGTGGCACCTTAGAGACTAACCAATTTATTTGAGCATAAGCTTTCATGAGCTACAGCTCACTTCATCGGATACAAACTAACATGGCTGTTACTCTGAAACCTGTCATTAATGCAGAAAAGCAATTCAAGGAAAGCCAGACATTAAAAAACAACAACAACAAAAAAACCTAAGGGAAGGGAGTAAAGCATTTTCTGTTTGTGTGCACACAGTCATTAAAAAAAAAGTTCTACACATTTTTAACTACAAAAGATTTCACTGGGCAACATGGGCGAGCAAGAGCTTTAAAGGGGAAAAGCAGCTCACAGACTCTTCTGCATGCGGCTCCAGTAGCCGGGTTGTTAAGACATTCAAAGCTGTTGATGTGCAGTGTCAGGCCGCTGTCCCCAAACCTTTCACCCTGGGCCTGTCAGACTTGAAGGAAAACTAAGGGGCTGACAGTGCTGCAGCAAAGGGATTTTCACTCTCCATTCCCCTCCCCTCCCATGCTTTTAAAGTTGGAATACAGTTGAGAGGCTGTTCCTTCCAGGCCCTGCAAAAAATAAGATGTAAAACCCACCCGCGAGTAGCAGCCTTCCCCCACCAAATCCCAGGTGGGAAGCACCCAGGGTATATTTGATTAGAGACAGGGATGACAGATAACTGCTCCTCATTGGTTATGGGCATTACATTTTCATATGCTTTTCGCATTCATACTTCCTTTGCATGGGGTGGAGGCCCAGTGAGTTACACAGGAAGCTGCAGAGGAAAGCAGTTTTGGAGCCCTGCCTTTTGTTTTTAGGTACCGTTGGTCAGACTCCAGCTTTGGGCTGCCCTGGCTGGAAGGGCAGAGTTGTATTTGCTGTATTTGGTTGGCACAAACTCCTGCACAGTGACCTGGGGTTTGGAGCGGGGGATTAGGAGCTAAGACATTTGGGTTCCGTTCCTGTCTCTGCCAATGACTCACCATAGGACCTTTAGAAAGTCTCTTTGCTTCAGTTCAGACACCTGCAAAATGGGGTGGTAATCCTTGTCTCTCTGCAGTGCTATGGAGCTGCATGGATTAATGCTTAGAGATCCTTGCATGAGAAGCATCAGATGTTGTTATCACAGTTTCAGGATAACTGCTCCTGCCTCCAGCCCCTCCGTTGCCCACTC
The DNA here is from genome assembly GCF_965140295.1 of Lepidochelys olivacea. Lineage (NCBI taxonomy): Eukaryota > Metazoa > Chordata > Testudines > Cheloniidae > Lepidochelys > Lepidochelys olivacea. The sequence continues at coordinate 21,635,149 of NC_140424.1, forward strand.
CAGCAATATCCAGTCAGGCCTCAGATCCCTAGCCATCCCCTGTCTCTGGACAGGGACAAGTGTCCCACTCCCTTCTGACCGGGGGCTTAAAGGCTGCACGGCACCCTGCCTTACACTGTGACACTCCCAGCAAGCCAGTCTGCCTGATGGCCAGCACTTGTGCTTTTTGTTCTCTCTGAGGGCTATGACTAGTGCATTACCAGCTGTTACAAGTTACCACACAGCTCCCTCTAAGCAAGCACATTTGTTCTTAAGGTGAAAGCATTACAGAGAAAACATATTTAAAAACCAAAGAAAAGTTGCTAGAAGCATGCTGAAAGCTTACCAGAGGTCATCCATCAGTATTATGGGGCCCTAGGAGACCAAAATCTTTCCAACTCTTCCACGAGGGTTGGAGATCCCTTGGACAGCAGGTCCTGTCCATTTGCTGGATCAGAAAGAAGGCCCATGTGTCCGTTTAAATGCAGCCTTTTTATGCCAAAAGCCCTTTATTTGTCTGCTGGTCTCTGGAAAACCCAGTCTGAACCAGTCTATGCAAGCCACTGCATGGGGTGTGTGACGGGTTGGATCACAGAAACCCCCTTGGAAACTGCCACCTGATGTGCTGAGACTACCTCTGAGCCTGTTTTCCCTGCTAGCTTGGGACTTCAGTGCCCTGCCTGGCTGTGCCAGACACACTAGCCTGCTACAAACATAGACCCAGGTCTGAACCACATGCCCCACAAGCTGCAGGCTTATCTGAAAACAGCTTAAGAAGTGTTCCTGTCTCCAACACTCAGGTACCCAACTCCTAATGGGGTCCAAACCCCAAACAGACCCATTTTACCCTGTATAAAGCTTATACAGGGTAAACTCATAAATTGTCCACCCTCTATAACACTGATAGAGAGGTATGCACAGCTGTTTGCCCCCCTCCCCCACCCCAGGTATTAATACATACTCTGGGTTAATTAATAAGTAAAAAGTGATTTTATTAAATAAAAAAGTAGGATTTAAATGGTTCCAAGTAATAACAGACCAAATGAATTACCAAGGAAAATAAAGTATAACACACAAGTCTAAGCCTAATACAGTAAGAAAGTGACTACAGATGAAATCTCACCCTCAGAGATGTTCCAATAAGCTTCTTTTACAGACTAGCCTTCTTCTAGGCTGGCTCCAGCAATCACTCACACCCCTGTGGTTACTGTCCTTTGTTCCAATTTCTTTCAGGTATCCTTTGGGGGTAGAGAGGCTCTCTCTTGAGCCAGCTGAAGACAAAATGAAGGGGTCTCCCAAGGCTTTATATAGTTTTTACTTGTTGGTCTAAACCCCTCCCTCCCCTGTGTAGAATCCTCTCTACAAGACGGAGTTTTGGAGTCACATGGGCAAGTCACATGTCCATGCATGACTTAGTTCGTCTACAGGAACGTTCCCAGGAAAGCTCAGATGTGGACTGGCGTCTATCAAGGTCCATTGTTCTCCAAGTACTTCCATTTACTTAAATAATCCCCTCACACTATGTTGGTCAAATTTGCCTTAGGTGCTTTTTACAGCAAAGACTTTAAATACAAACATAGAGCCAGTGCTCATAAATTCAGATATAAAAGTGAAACATGCATATGAATAGGATGAATACATTCTGTAGAACATAACATTTTCAAAGATATGTTACATGGCATATGTAGCATAAAACATATTCCAGTTATGTCATATTTACATTCATAAGCATATTTCTATAAAGCATTATGGGGTGCAATGTCACAGGGTGGTATCCCTCGGAAGGCATTTACAACCTAAATGATTCACGTTAATTAATCTCCACTGTTTTTGGTACATAGAGGAGTTTTGGTAACCCTCTCTCCTGGATTTGCGTACAATCCCTGGCCCATGGTGACACAAAAACATAATACAATATGGCCCCCAAAGACATTGCATGGGATTGCAATATCTGTCACAGCTGTAAGTGCAAAGAATCATATTAAGGCATTCCAGGAGGGCAGATCTCCTTAATCCTATGATTAAATGTCTAACAAGATGAAAGCCCTTTTGAACTATATTCTCCACTTACATAGTTGTCTCTCTAACCCAGTCCCGTATGCAGCAACTTCTGACTGTGGAATGGCGGGGGTGGAGGGAGGGGACTACAACCATATAGTGTTATGTTGAAGGAGCGCAGCCCTGACAACCTGTTCTCAATATAACAAGACAATAGGCAGGGACCAGCTTCTACTGGGTCTTTCAGTTTCTTTGAGTCTGGTGAGTAATCTCTGTTCTCTCTCAGAAACATAAGATTGAAGAATGGATTGATCAGACTTCTGACATGCAGAAATATACTGGCCTCTCACTTGTTGCCCATAGAAGGTGCTAATCTGCTCCATGTTTTTGACAATCCCACGATTACTACAAAATGCCTGACAAGAAAGACCAGCCAAGGCACAGAGCTCCATTCGTCATTTCTCCGCACCTTGTGTAACTGTTTACACCCATGCAAAGGGGATTTGCAGTATTGAATCTGAATGGTATTATTTTACCCACTTTGCACAGGTGTAGAAGACTAGATAACATGCAGAAAAATGGTGAACCAGGACCATGGCTTGTAATAAAGTATTTGTTAGTATACTATTCAGCCACTAGTAAATGTCTCTGTGGGCTGTATAGTTCCAAATAAGAAATAGTCAATGGTAAACAAAAGAGACAAAGCTGGAAGTTGAGCTGTGTGGATGTCTGCTTACTTATGCATCGTTTATAGCTGTTTCTTTAGTTAATACCCCCTGTTTAAGATGGATCACAATTCCATATATCATGATATAGTCTCGGGCAATTTCCTAGCATGTAGCATCTAAAATGGGTACAAGAACAATGATCACATACCAACATACTAATCCCGAATTCTTCTCCAAATGCTGAATTTCAGCTCAATCTGCTCTCCCAGTGCCTCCTCCAAAAGAGAGTCCCTGTCTCTGCTCAGTTACCATTTTTGGACCTCCGATGTATCCCAGGAACCTTTGCAACAAATATTTCCCAAAAGCTCTTCCTTTAAATTGTTAATGTTGCTAATACAAGTGGATTTGCAGCACAGGCTTGTAATCTAATAGTTCCTGTTGCAGACATCTACAACTGTTTTTGTTTTTAAATGATTGTGACACCTTAAATAAAGAAAACAAAAAAGAAATTGGGATATTTTTGGAGGAGAAAACGACAGAGAAGGGAGCTGACAAAGCTCTGAGATACCAGGATTGTTGTTCCAGTGAAGAAATGATGCTGCTATATACAACATCATCTTGTTGAACCCAATGTTTCCTTTTGAAATAAATAGTTGCATTGAATTAAACTAGAACTGAGTTTGTCCTGTACCACAAAGCATCCTGGTGTTTAATTTAGTTACACCAAGAGCAAATAGAATGACAACATTTGCACTGTGAAACTTCTCAGGAGTCAAGCTTTTGGGGTCTATTTAAAACTGGTCCCATTGCCATCCTTTGAAGCTACTTAAGGCTGGGAGCACCAGTACTTCTATTACACATTGACTCTGCTCCCTTCTCTCTTTTACGCTAAACAACAGTGGGAGTTACTTGGTTCCAGGCACTTTTAAAAAATCTGGCCAGTCCATGCAGATGCCTAAATGGGAACTGAGCCCTTCTGAAAAACCTGGTGTTAGAGCTGATTAAAAATTATCTAGTGGAATCATTGGAAAATGCTGATTTGTCAAAATCTAAGCATGCTGCAGGACCATGTCAATATTGAAGACATTTCAATTTTAAAAAGTTGAAATCAATCATTTCAATAAGGTGGAAACACTTCATTTCAACCTTGTCAGAATGAAGCATTTTAACATTTATTTTCAATCTTTTTATTTCTATCACTTTATAATATGAAAATAAAATATAAAAGAATGAAAAAATGAGAAAAATAGAAAAGTAAAATCAAAATTGAAATGCAATGTTTAGATTCATCCAAAATGTTTGGGTTTTTTTTAAATAAATTTCAAAATTGTTTTTTTTAATCCGAATCAGAAGGGAAAAAATAATTTAAAATGTCAGAGTTTCCCATGGACGAGATATTTCAAGTTTTGACTAGTGTCAAACTGGTTTGAGGTGTCTAAACTTGGGCAAAATTAGGACCCATAATGTCACTGTCAGGTCAGCATTTCAATAGAAAGCAGAAACATAACAGCATATGAAGTTCATGAGAAACTTGCAGTTCATCATGTCCCAAAGAGGAAATTAAGACATCCGTTTCCCTTTGATATGCTGCAGGGGCCATTTATTAGCGTAACATTATTCCATAGGGAGCATTGTTGGCCTACAGGGGTATACTAGGAAAAAGTAACTCCATGCCCAATACAGAAAAGAAGATGTGCGCACTCAATAGCAGATGTCTTCAGCAATGGAATTTAGCTGATAGACTTTGGAGAGGGGAGATGGTCACTCCAATCTGGCTGACCTCCCGTCTTGAGAGGGACTGGTGGGGTAACTTTCTTGAAGTGGTAGATTTCAGGCACAGCATAGTTGCAACATTTGGGGTTGGTTGCTGGGAGTATGATCAACTAACTTAATTGGTTTGAAGAAGCCTGCATGCATGGCATATCAAAATGTGTGTGCGTGGATGGGTATGAGAGATAGAGACTAAGTTTGAGTGTGTATGTGATATTGTGTGTGCACATCTGTGATTACCTGTTAGGTGTGTGTGAGAGAGAGATTTCTGGACTCATACTTAGTTGTGTGGTTATATGCCCTTGCACCAGAGATCTGGGTCTTCATGGCTGTGTTGTAGGTGATGCACAATGTGGACCAGGTTTTCATTAAAAGTTCAGCATACTTGGTGTGCATTGGGTGCAGCGCTCTTCTGAAAATTTGGCTTCAACAGTGAGAACAGGTTCCTCAGGACTTTCCCCTCACTTTCTCTCCGTTTCATTTTTCCTTTTCCAGCGGACAAAAGGTGAAGGGAAATAAAAAGAAAGATAAAGGGAGTTAAAACCTAAAAACTAACATTTTGGGGGTTTTCAGAAACTGAAACAAAAATCTGAATTTGAAACAAAATAATGAAACTTTCATTTTGGAATTCTTTCATCAAAAATCTGAAATTTTTCCCAGGAGAAATGTTCCATTTTTCAAACAGCTCTAGTACAAGGCCCATAAACAATGTCAGGGAGGCCAGAGCTAGCTATCAGTGTCAGCATGGGGATAGCATCTTGCTTATACCCAGAGGAGACAATTGCTATAAAACATGCAACCAGAGGAGGCAAGTGGAATATAGGGTAAAGGGATAACGAGCCTTTTGCCTCTAGAACGGTCCCAATAGAGTAGTGACACTAAATCATTACCATCTAAGGGTTGTTTGGTGTGTTGTGTGAAACCAGCTGGTGACGTCAGTCCAGGTCCTGGAGGACATGTGTCCACATCATAAAAACCATTGCATCAATCGGCATCCAAGTGGCCGTCTCAACAGAAAGGCCAAGGATGAATGAGTCAAGGAGATTGTTCTAATTCATGCAGCCAGGTTCAAGATGGAAAGCTTTTCTGGAGTGAGCATTGCCGGGACACTTACACAGAGACTGCTGCTCTTGCTCTACTTGTTCTGTGATTAAGCAGAGGATTTCATTGTGCAGGGCTGTCAATCCAGGACTTTTCACCGGGCACTAAATCAGTGTGTGTATTTGGGGAGGAGGGGGATGGAGGGGGGCGTAGTACAGAAAATATTATCAAGTGGAAATGAGCAAAAGCGAAACCAGCTAAGTCAATTTGAAAACTCAGTTCACGTTTCAGGGGTTAGAAATACTCCCAGAATCAGGTTAAGCGAAGCCCTGCTGAGCCAGTTATTGATTTCTTAATGAGCCTAAAAAGAAAAGCACTGAAGGGAAAAAGAGAACAAATTCCAAACAGAAATGGTCATGCAGTTTCCTTGGGTAAGCAAAGGAGAAGTCAGAAAACCTCTGGGAGGCTGAGGGCTGCGTTAGCAGGGAGAACCGAGCAGAAACATGGTTGTGTAAGGCAGGGTAAGCAGTTAGTAAATGGCAAACTCTTTTTGGAGGAGGAAGGTTTTTTTAAAAAAACAAACCGGGGAACCTGCTCCTTTCTACAGAAATCCCTGAAATGTTGTCTCAAAGGGCTTGGAGAGGACACAGCATGCCTCCAGCCTGCTATGTCACAGCACATGTTATATTTCTATTTCATTATTTGCATTGCAGGAACACCTAATAACCCCAGCTGAGATCAGAGCCCCATTTGTATTAGGTGTACATACACATAACCCAAGGCTATTTTTTTAAAGGAATCCATGGGTAGGTGCCCAAATCCTATTAATATCAGTGGGACTTGGGTGCCTAACTCCCTTTGGCTCTGTTGAAATAGAGAAAAGCTAAATAGATGAGGCAAAGAAAAGAAGTGTTGTTATCAACATTTTAGAAGACTTTAACCCAGCTCTCCTGTGTGCCCATGCAGTGACACAACCACAAGACCAGCCTACTTTCATGCAGCTTGGTTTCGAAGTAGACAAAATGGTTGTCATCAACTCCCTCTTTCTTTTCTAATCTGAAAACATGCAGCCTTTCTCCCTTTGCTCCTATTTACATTAGATCTGCAGAAAAGGCATATTGGTGTAATGTTAGCAGTATAGCTACATAGGAAGCCCCTTCTACCGTACATCAAGTTTATATCCACCAAAAAAACCCCAACACGCCCGCCCCCCTCTCCCCAAAAAAGAAACTTTGGCTGGTACAAGTTTATACCGGTTCTCTGAGGAAAATAAGCTATCTCAGCAAAATCACTTGTATGCCGGTATAACTGTGTCTACACTAGGACTTTTGCTTTGCATTGAATGCGATGCTCTGCATTGAAATGTAGCAGAAAATCACACCCATAACCAACATTACTACTGTACAGGCAAAAGTTACTAACGTAGATCTGGCCTGAGTTCTGTAAAGCATTCTAAACACAGGCTGTATGCCTTTTAGTGTTCGTCTTAATTATTTGTATTATGGTAGCACCTAGAGGCCACAACTAGTGCGAAACTGTCCCTGTCCCAAAGAGCTAACAATCTACATGATATGAAACGAATAACAGTGTATGTGATACTTCAATAGCACCTTTCACTAGGGAATCTCAAAGCATATGGCAGACATTATCTAATTCGTGCTCACATCCACCCTGTGGGGTAGATACTATTATCCCCTTTTTACAGCTGGGCAAGCTGAGGAACAGAGGTTAAGGGCTTGTCTGTACTAGAAAAAGTTGTACCATTTTAATTATTTAATTATTATAGTTAAAACAGTACAATTCACCCTAATGTGGACACAGTTAAATCAGTATAAAGGTACCTTATACCAGTATATTTATTCCCAGGTGGGAAGGGAAATAAGTTATACTGGTATAAGGCACCCTTTTACCAGTTTAGCTGCATCCAGACAAGGGGGGTTGTACTGATAGGACTATTCCAGAAAAAAATAATAAAAAAATAATCACACCCCTAACAAAAATCAGTTTAAGTTTAGGCCAGGTTGAAGTGACATGCCAAAGGCTGCACAATGAGGCCTTATCTACACTACAAACTTCTGCAAGAAGGGGTGTGAAAAGTTGTGATTCTGACTGATGCAGCTGTGGTGGCCAAAGGCCCTGTTGCAGACACAATTATACGAGCAAAACTGCTTTTACTGGTGTACTAGCAAATGTGTAGTTTTGCTAGGATGCGCTGGGTCCATACTAGGAGTGCTTTCCAGCATTGTACAGCTATACCAGCAAAGAAGAATCCCTAGTGTAGACGTGGTGGCCTGAGTTGGTGATAGCACATGAAAAGGATGTTGGAGGACTGACTGGCAGTCACTTACCAGTCAGGCTTACCAGTCAGGCTTACCAGATGCTAAGTAAAATTGTATTGTATTGCAGCATAAAGACACATATTCAATAGAAGGCAGGCAAACACAATGAAATTCCCAGACAAATTCTTTGAGCTGGCATTAAGGCCTGAAACAGAAATCAATAACTTAAGGGAGAGAAAAAATACAGCTAGGACATTGTGGGTACGATTCATTACTATGTCACTCCAGTTTCATGCCAGCGTAACCCCACTGAAATCAGCGCAGTTGCACGAGGGTAAAACTGGAGTAATGTAGAGGTGAACCAGATCCTGTAGTTTTCTGAAGAGAAAATTGTCAAATTCTCAGCTGGTGTAAATCAGCAATGCTCCACTGAAGTCATTGGAGCAATTTACATCAGCTGATCATCTGGCTCCAAAACATCTGCAGCATTTACAAAAGGAATCCGATGCATCCGATGAAGTGAGCTGTAGCTCACGAAAGCTTATGCTCAAATAAATTGGTTAGTCTCTAAGGTGCCACAAGTACTCCGTTTCTTTTTGTGAATACAGACTAACACGGCTGTTACTCTGAAAAGGAATCGTGGTTCTTTTATGATCACAACACAGCAGACAGAAATTCCCCAGGCCAGATCCTCAGCTGGTGTAAATCATAATGCCATTGACTTCACAGAAGCTATGCTGATTCACACCAGCTGAGCACATGGCCTTCCATTCTTAAGGTTTGATCTGAAAAATCCATTGAGTAAAATGCATGGAACTCAACAAACTACCTTCAGGATGAAGGGCTGAATGGTGCCTTCACAGCCTAGATCAGAGTCTGATACCTAGACCACTCAGCCCTTTCCCACCCACTGAACCAAAAATCCCCATTGCAACACTAATCATGTCTCTGTTTCTCCCTTTGTTTGGCAAATTATTCTGCCAGATGTCTCCCTTCTACCAAATCCCACCATTCCTTCTCAGTTTATGGACCCCAATGGTATGTCTACACTGCAGAAAGAGATGGGTTCTTAATTTGGCATTAGCTAACTTGGGTTAAAATAGCAAAGAAGTTATGTCAACCCATCTTTAATTCAAATTAGCAACTCAAGTTCAAGCCTCTAGGGTAACTTGAGTTAAAGCCAAGTTGCTGTGTCTTCGCTGCTATTTTAACCTGAGCTAGGTCATACATGTTAGTCAACCCAAAGTAAGCCTTTTATTTGCAGTGTAGACATACCCAGAGATTTCCTTCTCCCCCATCCTGAGCTCTGTGGAAACCAGCACTGCTCAGGTATTGTATGATTATTTAATTTCTATTAGAGTAACATCCAGAGGTCCTGTTCAGGGTGGGCCCTCATTGTGTTACGTGCTGTACAAAAAACAGAGGTGCATATGGGTCTGCTCTGAAGAGCTTAAAGTATTATTCATTTATTATATATCAACCATAAATCTACTTGATACTACAGAGGCCAATAAAAGACAAGGGACCAACAATGAGGAGTGTTCACCAATGCTGCCAACTCTGATTTTTCAGAGCTTTTTTCTCAAAGCCCCAGTTCCTGGAATCATGTGAGCACAGGAGAATTTTAGCTTCCATTTTAAGAAAATGTAAGGTTTTTTAGAGCTGGTTGAATTTTCCACTGAATTTTTCCACAAAACATGTTTGTTTCTTGTCAAAATTTTTGTTGTCAAAAAGCCTTCTAAAGGACAAGAGTAAATACATGTGGTTGCTTGGTATGGCATAGACTAAGAAAAATTTGATTTTTTATCTGTAAATGTCGATAAATGTCAATTTCATGGTACATGGTACATGTTGGTTTCTTGTCAAAATGTTTGTTGTCAAAAAGCTTTCTGAACATAAAACCAAACCAAAGTACCTTTTTTTTTTTTTTTTTGTGGGGGTGGGTGCGTGGGAGTAATACCACCAATTTTTTTCATTTCAAAATTATTGTAAAATTCCCACCTATTCTCATTTTTTACTCCCTCTCTTTTCCATTGGACCCTGAAATCTCACAGATTCATAGATATTAAGGTCAGAAGGGACCATTATGATCAGCTAGTCTGACGTCCTGCACAATGCAGGCCACAGAATCTCACCCACCCACTCCTGCGGAAAACCATAAAGCCAATAAAAAGAACCCAAAATTTATTATTTTTTTAAAAATTATGATTTTTTTTTTTAAAGACAAATGCCATGATTTCACTGGTGGCCTGATTCATGATTTTTGAAAGCTTGGAGCCGACAGTACTAATGCACTATGTGATCAGTCAAAACATGGCTGGTGATAGCAACAAAGGCTGTGAGAAGAGAGGACAAGAGTAAATACATGTGGTGGCTTAGTATGGCATAGACTAAGAAGAATTTGATTTTTTATCGGTAAATGTCGATAAATGTCAATTTCATGGTACACACACAAACCGACAAAAATATTTCCATTGATAACCATTAACATTTACAGACAGGTAAAGAAAGAAAAATGCTGCTTGTGAACATAGAGTTTGATTTAGAGATATTAACTTGGTATATTTTGACATGTGACATTGACTATTTGTGTTTTAACGGTCATCAACCTCTAACTTTCTGAATCTCAACATCTGCCCTCATTAAATAATTGTCTGACAGCTCCTTCTTCACTTCTCACAACTATGAACATTTAAAATGATAAAAATTGAAAAAAAAAAGCTTAAAAATAAATACTAATGTTATCAGTCAAACTTATACGTATAAAAATCAAATTCTGCCAAGCCTCGTTATGAATGCACCTCAAGATGTGCCTTATTCTCCAAGTAACCCTGTTCTAATTTGGAGCTGTCAGAGCAATGCCAGGCTACTCAATAGCAAATGGGGCTCCATTCCAGGGAAAGTGTTGAATGTTCTTTCCCTTCCTGAGCTGGGCCAAGGTCCAGCAGGGAAAGCCCTAAGAACAGCCATGCTCAGGAGAAAACTTTACTCTTTTGGTTTGTTGCTATTTAAAATTATAAAGTAAACCACAGAAATGGGGTAAGTGTGAACCAGATACTCACTGCAGAGTTAGCCCAGCTCTTACTCAGGTGTGTCTCTAACTTCTCGCCCATCTACACACAATACCCTCTGACCCGAGTTTAGTGGTGCATTCAACCCAGGTCAGCTGGTTTTAGCCTACAGCCACAGAAAAGCCCAGAGTGAAGTTTACCCTTGAGCTAGCAATTCACCATCTTTGCAGTGAGGACTCAGGTTAAATCACTTGAATGCTGATGGGCCTCCAATATCTTCCCACAATTCCACGAATCCCCCGTGTACCCAGAAGAAAAAACAAGTTTTCCCACAATTAACTGGGAAAGAATCATACAGCAGCTCAGCACAACCAACCAGGTCTGGAGAAGTGCTAGTGACATACATGGGGGCAGTGTGGTAACAGTAAGGACATGGTAACTCAGGTAGGGCTTTGCAATGTGGCTGCTCGCACCCAGGCGAGCCCAAGCCTGGGGTTGATACTGAGATGCTGATCATGCAAGTGAATTCTGCAGTGAAGACATATTGAGAGCAGGTGTGTGTGTGTCTCTAATCTACAGTACAGAACTATATTAGTATAACTATGTAGCTCAGGGGTGTGAAAAATCCCCTCCCCAAGTGACATAATTATACCAACCTAACCCCTAGTGTAGACAGCACTACGTCAATAGGAGAGCTTCTCCCACCAACATAGCTACCGCCTCTTGGGGAGGTGAATTAACTACGCTGAAGGGAGTGAGCTCTCTCTCATCGGTGTGGAGCGTCTTCATTCAAGCGCTGCATCGGTGCTGATGCAGTGTTTGAAGTGCAGACCTGCCCTGAGTGTGTTAATAACAGAGTGGGACTATCACCTGCTAACATAGCCTAACCAAAGCCAGCAAGTGGTTGGAACAAACTGCAGACACAAGGAAAGTCTGCCTTTCAAGGTCAGTTTTGCAGGCCCAGTAGAATTCAACCAGCACCTACATTGGCAATAATTCTCCAAAACTGATCCAGCTCTGTGGGACCCTCCTGAACATCACTCTGCACTAATACGAATCCAAGGGCCATTTACATGTCAGCCAGCCTTTCGTGAGTTGCGAAGGCACTCCTTCAAGTCGTAGCAGGGTGAGCCCTATACGTTTGGACAAATTAAAAAAACAAAACAAAACCCACCATTCAGAGTGAGATTGCTGCGGGAAGGAGATGGGATCAGATTTTCACAGCACATTTGCACTTTCAACCCTTACATTTCTTGCCTGGGAAGATCTGCCATTTATAAAGGCTAAAAAAACAATTAGCATGGAGGGGGAAGCAAGAGAGAAAGCGGAGTGAAATCTTTAAAGACAGACATTGGTGCCCCTTCTCCCACACTCCAAAACAGTGGTAGTGAGTAGCAGCATTTTTTCCTACATCTCCAGAGAAATAAGAACGTAAAGGAGAGAAAAGAAGAGTCTTTCATCCCAGTAGGGATTCTGATCTGTGCTGGGACATCAGCTCAGTCAGTGTGATGCGGGCCTGCAACTTCTCAGGCATTTAGAAAAGAAAGCATTAAAATGGGGAGGGGAGTGGGATAAGGGACAGCCACTTAAGGTTTAAAATGCAAATTCCTTAATTTTCTTTTAGGTGGATGGGTCAAGGTTTGTCTGTTCCTTCCTCTCCCCTCCCCTCCCAGTTTTGTTTGGGAAGGGACTGTAGATGAGACAAGGTCTTTGTGTGGGCCATTCAGCTGTGTGAAAGGGCTGAGGACTCCCAGCGGAGGGAACAAACTTTTGGGGGTCAGTGCGGTCAGCGTAGAATAAATGTGGTGTATTGTTTGTATTAAGGACATGATCTCAGCGGGGTGTCCCTGAGCCACTGCACACACCATGAAGAACTATTTATTCAACACTGAAATACCTAAGGACTCCGCTCACAGGGAGAATATAAACTGCCGCTAAAATGAGCCCATCGATCGCTATTGGGAATAATCACTGGGAGGCACAAAATACTCATTTTTCGTTAATATCCTATCTAAGTAAATGCTTGTGCATAACCAAGAACCAGCCAACACACAGTTTCCAAAGAATAATCATAATTAAATGCAGCAGAAAAGAGAAGCTGCTTTTTTTTTTTTTTGCTGTTCTCCAAAGAGGGACAGTTCAGGTCATTAAAGGCCTAAGATAGAAACAGTTTCTCTTAACAGTGTTTGAAAACAGGCTTTTGTTTCCATGGAAGTCGCACAGGCCTTTCTTGGTTTGCCTCAGCTACACAAGTCACACAAGGCCCCAGGGCAGGGGAGGGAGGAGAAAAAAAGGGGGAGGACATGGGTGAGAATGGAATGCAGCTTTGGCATCTGAAGGCTGGAGACGGGCAAACATGAAATCAAACTGGAAAAGCAACACAAAGGGAGGTGCGGGGGAATGACGGATAAATCTTTAGCAATGTCCCCACGGCTACGTACACCAATAGGGTCCCCCCAAAGGAGGCAGGTGGGGGTGGGGAAGGAATAATTCCCAAAGTTGCAAAAGACAAGATGTTCAAAAAGGGACTTTTCAGCAGAACTTGGCTGCAAAATGATCTCTCTCTCTCCCCCCTGCTCACTCATGCATCCAGAGAACCATGGATTCCTTTAGAACGTAGCACTTTTTATACAGTTCCTGTGTTCTGCAGATTGGCGCTGCAACTCGACTGTTCGTAGCTTCATCTAAGGAAGCCACTTGCCCTGGGATAATTTAGTCCCACACCTTCCCAAGCAGCAGGCTGGCAAACAGGTAGCTTTGGCACTGTTTGAATTGCAACGCAAAACGGGCACTTGATCTACCCACCGAGGTAGCCTCATTCCAGCCAGCTCCGTCCTGGTGCATGGAGAGGGATAATCTGACCCAGTCACCCAGTGCCATCCAAAAACAAAGGGGTGAGCAATTAAGGTAGCCAAAGGAATTGCCTCAAAAGGAACCTCGCTGGGGCTGAATGGTGAATTGTGTTGTCAGCCTCCATCATGAAGCATGAAGGGAGAACATGCAGGGAAATGAAGAGAGGAAGGAAATGGGAGAGAAGTGAGAAGAAGGTAGGAAGTTTCCTATCCTTGGGGTGAAATTTCTGCCAGTCCCCACTAAATCAGGCAGGTGACATGTGGTGTTGACATGTTCCAGAGATAGATCACTCCAAGAACACAGCTGTGCACACTGGGAACACAGGTGTCTTGGCAAATAGGGAGTGATCCGGAGCCCACGGAAGTCTGATCTTTCCACTGTTGTGCCCTCAGACACAGTGGGTCTCATTCTCCTCTCACTTGCATTGTTCCTCCGTCGATTTCAGTGGAATTACTCCTGTTTTCCCCCCTAGTGTAAATGAGAGGAGATGGTCTGTGTGTTTAATTACCCCAGGAGTATCACAGAAAGAAAGATACTAACAATAGCTATATTCATCTTCCCTGACAGTCTCATTATCTGAGAAGGGCTAACTAGTGAGCAACTCAAACAAAGAACCCTCAGTTCTTAAGGAGAAGTTCTGGAATAAATGTAGGCCAATGTCTATCAGTGCTATTGAATATAGCAGCCTTTGGGCTCAGTCTTGGGCCCAGGTTCACACTGCCTTGCTGGGGGAGGCAGTGTGTCTTAGAATAACCTCGGGGCTGCTCTAAGTTAGACATGGTTCAATTTTGGCCCCTGGCCAGCCCAGGATTGAGGAACTGGATTTACACTCAGCACAGCTAATGACTGAGCCCAGTGAGCACTGAAGTCCTTTCCAGCCACCAGGCGGAGAAAAAGACATGCATCCAGCAAATCACTGAAAACAAAGATACTAGGATGGACTGGAGCTGTTTGCATGCTTGCAGCATCCCATAAGAGGGTACCCGATATGCTCTCCAGTGCAGCCCACCAGCTGTGGGGGTCAGTGGCCAAGAATGGAGGCTCCCATCCCTGATTCCTCTCTCCCCCTTTTGGGGTGTCTTGAAGCCCAGATGACACTGGAAGGGAGGAGTCCCTGGGCTTTGGGGAGCACAGGAACTGTGATGGTGCCTGCTTGCTGTGCATGAGGAGACTTCTGGTGCCATACACTACCCTTGTGCAGCTGCAGAGAAACTAGGCAAAATCTGATCCTTAACGCAGAGCCTTGCATCTTACACATACTACTGCAATAACAAGAGCTGTTTACAAAACGTTCAGTGCAATAGTTTTCCTTTGAAAAATGCAGTTTGGTCAAACTATATGTGGCGAATTCATTGAACTGATGGGAAGGAAAATAAAAAAACGCGGTTGCAGGAGAATTACAGCACACCAAATATTTCTCTGTAATTGCTAATTCAATGCCTGATGTGTAGCACATGTAGACCAGCTCACATTCATCTTCTGATTTATTAATTCAGAGGAGGCAAATAATTGAGCGATTCATTGGGTTTCAGTTACTTGAGAACCACATAGGTGCAAACCAGGCTGAAGCTGTGCTGGCTATGATAAATAACCTAGGTTTGGATGTATGTAACTGCCACAGACAATCATAGGATAATACTAGTAATGCGGCTGGTCGTTACAATGGTCTGCAGGCCCGTCTGCTATGGAAAAAATACACTAATACAGGACATGCTCTGCACTGCACATTCCCTAAATTTAGTTGGAGTCAACAGTGTTAATTAACAGTTGCTCAGGTGCAGTCAATTTGGGGTGGTGTGTGGGGGGGGGGTATGCAGTCACTGTACTCTTTCTGCTCTGCATTGACATATTAACGGAAAACTATTTTCCGCAATGGAAATACTGACACTAGCCAGAAATCATTGACTCTCCAAAGTCTGTCAGATATGTGATGGTGTAGCTGTGAGGATTCTAACCTGGCATTGTTTCAAAACTATAGCATTTTCTGACAAGCCTTGGAGGATCTGTCAAAAGGTACCAGTCAGGCTTCTGAGAGTCATTTAAAAATGCAGCTTCTCTTCAGAAGCAAATGGAGCACTTGGAGACAGTTTTCACGATGCATTTTTGGATCTCTGTGCTTCAGCGGTTCAAACGGACCAGAATTCAGCTACAGAAAATGGAAAAAATCAATTTACTGCAATACCTGGAAACATCTGTTGTCATCTTGCATGGCCAGTTTGAGGATTTTTAATACAGGGCAAAGAAACTGTGCAGGTCTGCTTCGATACTATCAACATGAGTTGTGTTCTCCTCATAAAATAAAACAATCTGAGGATGAGTCTGATGCGGCAGATCCAGGACATGAAGGAAGCCACCAAGTTTGCACTGAAACGTTTTTGTCATCGAAACGAACTTTGACGACTTAATTGCCGATTTTCATTTGCTTACAGCTAAGAAGAAAACAATTTCATTAAAAAGTATTAATTGTTCTGTATTGTTTTAAAAGTTTGAAGACTAAATTTAATTATAATTTGGGCTGTTTGTTGGACCAACTCCAATTGTACCACCATGCGGGACAAGGCATTCATGTGGCTTTTCTGCACTTTGGATCTCAGTTCGTTTATTCTAAGAATCTTCAAAAATGACCACTCTTCTTTACAGTTAGTCCTGCTAATTTTGTAACAGTAATAATATTACATTTATATGAACTGTCAGAAAACAAAATAGTGTATACCAGGTCTCCAGAGGTAGCTGTTTTATATCAATACCTATTTTTGCTTTTCTATACTTCATTTAGAAGAAGAATGGATAAGGCAAAGTCTGTGTAAAGTTGGGTAGTAATTTTATGTGATCATAAATTCCGCTGTAGTGAATGCTGTTGTATGTATTTTGCACTACACTTGGCTTTAAGTCCATTCTTGAAACCAAATTGCTCACTTTCTGATCTTGTATTTTTTCCATCTATGGGTGCTTGAATGGAATTGCTAAGGTATCTTGTGTCTAAGGGTATGTCTCCACTGGCAGAGTTACATCGCCACTCAGAGAGTGCTGAAGGGAAACCACTGTTGTGTGTTCACACTGTTCGCTGCCTGCGCAAAAGCATGTTCACACTTGTGGCACTTGCAGCGGCATTCAGAGCGGTGCACCCTGGGAAGCTATCCCACAGAGCATCTCCTCCTCGGCTGCTGCTAAGGTCCTGTCCCAATGCCCGGTGATGCACTGCTTTCAGGACCGGCTCTAGGCACCAGCAAAGCAAGCACATGCTTGGGGCGGCACATTTCCAGGGGGGCACATGTCCAGGGGCGGCATTCTGGCCATCCTTTCTTTTCCAGGCAGTTGCAGTCTTGGAGCTGTGCCACTTGAACGGGGCGAGGGTGGCTGCGCCCCCGGCCGCAGCGAGAAGGGGAAGTCCCAGCTCCAGGATGCTGGGCTGCCAGGGCCCAGCCGCTACCTGGGGAGGAGAGGACGAGTCCTGCTGGGGAGCCAGGGCTGCGCTGCCTCATCTGCGCACTGGCTGCTGCGCAGCCTTGTGCTACCCCATGTATCGGGGCTTCTCTGCGCGGCCGGGCGAGGGAGGGGGTAAAGCCCTTGCAGGCACTGGGAGAAGGTGACATCACTACCTCCGCTTCCAGCCCCACCTGCGAGCCCCAGCCCCACCTGCACTTGGGGCAGCAAATTTTTTGCTTGGGGCGGCAAAAAACCTAGAGCCGGCCCTGATTGCTTTGCATCCCAGCAATCCCTGTGCTTCCGTCCACATTAGGCGCCATCTTTCAGCGGTTCCCCCCTCCCTCCAAGCCTAGGAGCCAGGGGAGCAGAGCAGCTTGGGGCCCCAGGCCTCTGCAGGGGGGGCGCTGTGTGGGGCCCCAGGCCTCCGTGTGGGACGGGAGGCTGGCCACTTCCTGTGGGAAGTGGAGTGACCTGGCCCCAGCCTGCTCCACTCCCCTGGCTCCCAGGCTTGTGGGGAGGGGGGAACCGCTCCCCCCAACACTCGCTGGGGGCACGGCTGGGAGCCAGGGGAGCGGAGCGGGCTGGGGCCGGGTCACGCCACTTCCCGCAGGAAGTGGACAGCTCCCCATGCCCCGTGGAGGCCTGGGGCTAGCCCCCCGCCTGTGAAAGCCAGGAGCCCCACACAGCCCCCTTGCGGAGGCCTCAGGCCGGGGTGGGGTAGCTGCATAGGGCACCAAAATAGCTAGGGATGGCCCTGCAGGAGAGGGCGTGTGTGGAGCTGCTCGGTTTGCAGTGCTAGTAGGGCCTGGAGCTCTTGGCGCTTCATAACGTTTAAGAGCCGCTCCGTGGCTTCGCTCTGACACGCCGCATTCTCCTTTTGGTCCCTCTTCTCGCTGTCCCGCCACTCCTTCAATTCTTGGTTTTCTGCCACGGAGTTCATCGTGACCTCACACAGAAAGTCCTCTTTAGTTCCTTCACTTTGACCCTGCACGGCTGTGTATCCTGGTCACGGCCCCTCTCTGTCATGGTTTGTGAAATCTGTCCGTAGGTATCATAATTCCTACGGCTGGAGCGCAGCTGGGACTGGACAGCCTCCTCTCCCCAAATGCTGACGAGGTCCAGCCGCTCGGCACTGCTCCAAACGGGGGATCGCCCGGTGCGTGGAGCAGGCCTGGCCACCTGGAAAGATGCGCAGACACCACTGCATGCATCACCGAGCAAACAGGAAGGGGACTTTCAAAATTCCCAAGGAATTTACAGGGTGGGATGACGGTTGGTCACCTGAGGGCAGGGCAGTAGAGTTCAAACCGATGACCAGAGAGGCGAGAACAGGCATTGTGGGACACCTCCCGGAGGCCAGTCACAGTGCTGTGATGGACCAGGGTGTCTTACCTGGCACCACGGCACTGTACCCCCAGCGCAGAAAGCTCTACGCCTCTCGTCGGGGTGGTGTTTTCACAGCGCTGCAATGGCGCAGTTTCTGCTCACTAAGTGGCGTGGCAGCGTGTGCACCTTGGGAGTTACAGCCCAGAAAGCTGCTTTACTGCGCAGAAACTTGCCAGTGTAGACAAGGCCTAAGTTGATATGCAGTAAGTTGACAGTGCCCCCAGCCCCAGTGCACCAGGCGGCCAGCCGGAGGGCGCTGGGCAGGATAGCTGCAATGCCCTCAGCCCTGGAGTGCCGGGCGGCAGTGCTCCCAGCCCCGGTGCACCAGGCGGTCAGCCCCAGAGTGCCGGGCGGCATGGCTGCAATGCCCTCAGCCCTGGAGTGCTGGGCGGCAGTGCTCCCAGCCCCGGTGCACCAGGCGGCCAGCCCCAGAGTGCCGGGCGGCATGGCTGCAGCGACTCCAACCCCAGAGCGCTGCGCAGAGTGGTCCAAGCACTGGGCGGGCAGCACGGCCCCAGCACCAGCCGCCCCAAGTCCCTGTGGGAGGCAGGCCGGCCAGCCCAGGCCCCTGCCAGCCCAGGCCAGGGCAGAGCAGGAGGTGGACTGGGGGCGGAGCATGGGCAGGGCCATGCTAGGCTGTTTGGGGAGGTACAGCCTCCCCGAGCCTACGATACCCACCCCCCATGGGCAGCACCCTTTTCCAATGACATTCCCCACCTGATATAGGACAAAACCATATCTAGCATTTGTCCCAGTACCAGCCGGGGACAAATCACCACCAAAAAGAGGCCTCCCTAAGTATCCAGCAGGCAGTGGTTCTATGGAAACCTATTTGCGGTAAATACTAACGCCTAGTTAAACCCAATTCTTAACATCTAGCTATGGTGCATGTGTTGCTCCCTCATCCTGTTAATTCTTTTACACAACATGTTTTTAAACATATTGAGAACGTATTCTTTTTTTAACCAACATTGGGGGTGGTTCAGGATATTCTGTGCTCAGGGCCCAGAGAGTTTTCAATTTTGCCCTACAGATATCAGTTCAATTTCCCCATGGAACCTGCCTGGACCAAGCTGGACATGAGCTGGCTCCAGACTGGAAAGGAGAATTCCAGGGGTTCCTACCTGCACCCAGGCCCATTCCAGCCCCAGAACTCAGATCTGGATTTAGGACACTCCAAATTTCAGTTTTGGTTGTGGACTCTAGCTTTAGTATTTACTGGAGAGTTGGGAAGATTTCTCTTGAGGTGTCTTGGCTGAGAGTGATTGTGACATCAGAGAGGAGAAAACACCCTTGAAAACCTTGACCACAGCGGCAGAAGGTGTTGGAACTTATTTATTTAAAGTCAGTGGCTTCCTTTTAAGGGAGGGAGCTATAGGAAGAAGTGCCTTGATGGCAAGTGTACGTGGTCAGGACATGAGGGCTTAGCGTGTATGAGGGAAGATAAGTGTTTGGGGGTAAATAAAGCCTTTTTTGTTCTGTATTTGTACAGCACCTAGCACCATGGTCCTGATCTGTTCCTGGGGCACCTAGATGCTACAGCAATACAAATAAATAATCATCCTCATCTCAGTCCTTACTCAAGTACAACTCCCATTGGTTTCCATAGTAGTTTTACCTGAGTACACTGCAGGATCAGAACTGCGAGAAGGATGGGCAGAGTTTGTCCCTCTGAAAATAGAAATAAAACCCTAACAAAAACCCCGCATTGGCATTACCTCCCCAATGCCGCCTTTTAACAATTATTATTTTAAACTGCTAAAAAAGTTCAGAGGCTAGATTTTAAAAAATGACACTGTATGGCAATGCACGTAATAGCCTGAACGTCGTCATGTCTCTGAACACTTGATTTGATTTTCTTCAATTCCTGTTCTAAACTGCTGAGCAGCATCGCTGAGGGTGATTAAACTGCTGCCATATTCCACCACAGAATATGCCTGCCTCTTCATGGTGGATAAAAGAATTCCTGAATATCAATGGTGTAGAGGAATCTGAACCGCATTCTGGATCCACTACATCACAGCGTCACCAGCAGCGTGAGGGGCGGGGTTAGAGCAGCATAGGGGTGGGGTTAGAGGAACAGGTTGGCAAGGACATGCTGCAGTTCAGGATTACGTCATTGCTGGATATGCAAATCCAAGGCTTAATCCAACACACCATCCTCTAACAAAATTCTCTTTGGGCTAGATCTGCTCAGAAGCATCATTTTAGCACTCTCAGTTCACACTGATGACAACAGGATTGATTTAATAATTTTATTAAGATGATGTTAAAATAAAAAGAAAACGGTACAGAGTTTAAGCATAGAAGTTTCTGGTTATCAGGGAATAAGGTACAGATTATCAAGGGGTGCAAAGTTCGGTTTAGGATTGGGTGGTGTAAGGAATATATAATTCGCAATATCCCTGATTGGGGGTAAAAGGTTAATGGGTCAAAGTGCAGACATTGAGATATGAGGGTATGTTGTTCATATAATGGCTATGTTTAGGTGTGGAGTATAATGAGTTGATACAATGATGAGGATGGATTTACCCTCATTTGGTGAGATTTAATGTTCAGTGAGTCCATGGTTCCATATGGTCCAATGGAAAAAGTCTCTCGGTCCCTTTCTCGTAGTTGATGCACAATGTCGTTCCGGCTCACACCTCCTGGTACTGTCGGTGGCTAGTGATGTGTTCGATGTAGATGTCCCTGGACCATCGGATGGTGTCCGAGACCATGAGGCACCGCAAGAGCTGTGCGCAGCATCAACTGATCCCACAGGTCCGCAGCACACGCTCGTTGCAGGGGTCCCAAGCGACCAGGGCTCCGACGATCAGGGCATCAATCTGCACCTCGTAGCCCTTCACTGTCAGGCTGTCGGCAGGGGGGCATATTTTTCCAGCTTACAAGCTCAGGCTTTGTGGAAGGCCAGGGTCCTGTTCTCAAAGGAGACTGTGACGTCGACGAGGATGATCTTTTTCTGGGCCTCCTCGGTGACTACCACGTCAGGTCGCAACTAGCTGTCAGAACCGGGGATTATTACACCTACACCTAGAGGACTCAGCTAAGACCAGCACTCCATTGTCCTAGATGGTGTACAAATTTTAAGGTCTTGTCTTCACTAGGAAGAAAAGGTTGGTTCTTAACTCACATTAGCGAACACGGGGAGAATCCTGGTGAAAGTGAGGAACTTGGTAGTTCTCCCACAGGTTAGTACGTCAAGTTGAACAGTAGGTGTGTTCTTACCCTGTGTTCGCTACCCCGCAGTAACTCCCATGTGGTAAAATGCTAGTGTGGACAAAACAGTTGTCATGTCAAGACATGTTAGCAGCCCGAGGTAAATGCCAGATGGGAATTCAGGCACTGTGACATCTGGAGAAAATGGCCACATTTTGACCTGGATGCAATTCACAGAGCCTGCTGAAAATCCACAGTTTTGCATGCAAATGCTGAGGCCACACACAAACAGGTGGCTGAGCGCATCCAGTTCTGCTCTGGTTATAACCCACTGACTCAGCAAAATTTGAACCCTCCCCAGCTCATTTACGGTTGGATGCTGGATTCTCTTCCTTTGTCCAGCTCCCCATAATCTTGCTTTTTCTAAAAAAACCTCCACACAGACTGATGGGAATTACTTCCATTGCTTCCTCAGGGACAATCCTTTTCAGGAGATTTCTCCTTTTGTGGCTGCTGTTCAGAGACAACACAGCCCATTAAACATCTTAGCATCCAGTCTAGAGCGGAGTATACCTGTCTTGGGAATGTGTGATAGCAGTGCCCTGACAGCACTTAGCATTTCAATGAGAGCTGTCCATGAAAAACAACAGGCGATTATCCCATTGAAAAGCTGTTAAGTGATGTTAATTGCTGGCTGAAGACCACAAGCCCTCAAAAAAATCAACCATGATGGCAAATGGATTAAAATATATTGGATGATACAGAAAAAACAATACTGAACATTGTACCTGCCTGAAGGCCAGATTGATTATTTCTTTCTCTTTATACAATGTTAAGCATGTTGGACCCTGAAAAATAAAGATAGGGCTTGTCATGTTCTAGTGAAGTTAAATTTGGGTCCAATGGACAAGACATACATCTTATGTTCAAGAAAGAGGCTGCGAGGAAAGCTCAGAGCACCTGCTTCATACAGCTACCATCGAAAATAGCAGTTCTTGTCCTCAGTGCGCATGCATGTACTACAGATGTAAAAAAGCCTCTAGTGACACAGCCATGAAACATGACAGTTTCATCTCACTAGCTGGCAGTGGGATTTCTGTTCCCCTTCAATATTATAAATATTATTAATAGGGCTACCTGGCTAAGGAATGGGTGCATTTGGTGCAAACATGCTAAATTTGAGAAATGAAAAGCTTTTAGCTGATAAGAGTTCAGCTTTGTAAATCAGGGGCAACAGAAGCAGGGTGGGCAAGGGACGGGTTAGTGTCCCCACAATGGAAATCTCATGTGGGCTCTGACCCCATGTAAACTTATGCACACCCGGGGGCACTGGGGGGGGATGGGGAGGGGAGGCAAGACCAGACCCCAGAGGAGCTGGAGCAGCCACCATGAGGCCAAGGCTTCACCCGGGGAGAAGAGAGCAAGACCCAAAGGGGCTGGAATGGGCCTGAGTGCAGATAGGAACCCCTGGAATTCTCCTTCCCAGCCTGGAGCCAGCTCTTCCCTGGTCAGGTCTCAGTACCTTCCCCCACTCTCCCCCATCCCTCCGCCCCCACTTTCGCAGGGAGCTTACACCACCCTCATTGTAAATTAAAAAAAAAAATCAGACATTGACTTGCCTATGTATTATCCTCAAGGAGATCAAATCAAGGTCATGCCTGAGATCTTATTGCAACTCCATGGAAAACTACCTTAGTAATGATATGACATGGCCTTCAGCTCCTAAAAGCCTAGGAGGAATTCAAGGCTGACCACGTACACATGCCATCAAGGCACTTCTTCCTATAGCTCCCTCCCTTAAAAGGAAGCCTTAAATAAATAAGTTCCATCACCTTCTGCCGCTGTGGTCAAGGTTTTCAAGGGTGTTTTCTCCTCTCTGATGTCACAATCACTCTCAGCCAAGACACCTCAAGAGAAATCTTCTCCAGTAAATACTAAAGCTAGAGTCCACAACCAAAACTGAAATATGGAGTGTCCTAAATCCAGATCTGAGTTCTGGGGCTCTAGATAAAACCAATACACTTTTCCAGATCCTCAGCTAGTGTCAAATGACCTAGCTCTATGGACTTCAATTGAGCTACCTACAGGGCTTCACACAAGTGCAGGATCTGGCCTGTGAAGTCTCAGGACTCTCTCTTCCCAACATGTCTACAGAGAATCAAAGTACTGCTGTAGAACATATCTGCCTTGTGAGCCAGCTCATGCACCCGTGTGCAAATTCCACATCTTGCTACTGTAAACCAATGAGCCAAGCTCCCACATTGAATGCTAGCAGAGATATCCTCAGTTACAGAGAGACTAAGAGCAGGGCAGGAGTGCACATCCTATGCCTCTACTGATTGCTTCGTGAAGGCAATCAGATTGCTGCCAGTGGCTGAATGTTGCAAAAGAAATGGCTATTAATAATCCCTAGCACAGCTTCCTTAGTAAAGTAGAAGCAATAGCCAGTTGCAAGAGGGAACATACCCTTACATACTCAAAGACTTTGGCATGGACTAAACACAGGTTTTGTACCATTATAACTATTTTGGTTAAGAGTATGGGTTTGTTTGTTTTTTACCAATATAGTTATACTGGTACAGACCCTAGTGTGGATGCAGTTATACTGGTATAAAGGTGCTCAGACCCATATACCTTGTTCCATTTGGGAATAACCTATAGAAATACATGCATTTTTATGTGGTATAACTGCATTCATACTGGGGGTGTGGGTGGGCTGGGCTGTATCATTTTAACTAGACTGGTATAGTTAAAGTGGTATAACTTCTGTGTGAGATCAAGGGCTTGGAGTTGTGTGTCTAGATGCCATCATGACTGGCACTCTAGAAATATATGTACATACTGTAGCTTTTTGCATATGCACACACACACAGAGTAGGTGTAGTAAAGCATGTTTGTAACGAAAGCTGGAATCCAGCCTAAGTTCATTGAAAAGTTCGCTAAGATTCATAAGACTAGAAACCAGACCAAAACTTCCCATAGTAACTCCAGATCCAGGTCACACTTCTTGAGCCTGATTCTCCCCAGCTTTGCACCTCATGTTGTCAATTGCACCTGTGGAAAGTGAGTGAGGAAATATGTGAACTATTACCATTCTGATCAGGAAGTGTTCTCTGCTCACATTGCACTGCTTTAAATGACAACATGGAAATGCAGTGCAGTGGAGAACCGGTCCCCCTATCTCGACAGTAGTCTGAACCAAGCCCCAGTTCTAACAAAGTGGTTTTTATACTCTGAGATCCACATCTGATCTCATTTTGGGCATTTGGACTCAGCCAATTTTATAGACAAGTGCGATGTGCAAATCTGGGTTTCTGGTGTTCTGGTTTAGATCCATCTCAGCTCAACTTTGGAGCAAAAGGACCAAAATCAAAGAAAATATTCACATGAAGCCCCGTAAACTGAAACTGCTGGGGTTTTTCACTGATCCCTTATAGAATAAGGAAAAAGAGGTGTGAATACAATGCCATAAATAAGCCATACTGTTCAAGGAATGAAAGAGCTGATGAGACAAGAACATGGGACTACAGCTTCTCACATAGAGGATTTGAGCCATTACACCCTGGCATATCATCTTTAAAAAAGGGAAGAAGGAGAATCCAGGGAACTACAGCCTCACCTCAGTCCCCAGAAAAATCATGGATCAGGTCCTCAAGGAATCTATTTTGAAGCACTTGGAGGAGAGGAAGGTGATTGGGAACAGTCAACATGGATTCACCAAGGGCAAGTTATGCTTGACCAACCTGATTGCCTTCTATGATGAGATAACTGGCTCTGTGGATATGGGGAAAGTGGTGGATGTGACATTCTTTGACTTTAGCAAAGCTTTTGGTCTCCTACAGTATTCTTTCCAGCAAGTTAAAGTAGTATGGATTGGAAGAATGAATTATAAGGTGGATAGAAAGCTGACTAGATCGTCAGGCTCAACAGGTAGTGGTCAACGGCTCAATGTCTAGTTGGCAGCTGATATCAAGCAGAGTGCCCCAGGGGTCGGTCCTGGGGCTGGTTTTGTTCAACATCTTCATTAATGATCTGGATGATAGGACGGATTGCATCCTCAGCAAGTTGTAGGGCAGGGATAGGGTCCAGAGTGACCTAGAGAAATTGGAGGATTGGGCCAAAAGAAATCTGATGAGGTTCAACAAGGACAAGTGCAGAGTCCTACACTTAGGATGGAAGAATCCCATGCACTGCTACAGGTTGGGGACCGACTGGCTAAGCGGCAGTTCTGCAGAAAAAGACCTGGGGATTACAGTGGACGATAAGCTGGATATGAGTCAACAGTGTGCCCTTGTTGCCAAGAAGGCTAACAGCATATTGGGCTGCATTAGAAGGAGCATTGCCAGCAGATCGAGGGAAGTGATTATTCCCCTCTATTCGGCACTGGTGAGGCCACATCTGCAGTACTGCGTCCAGTTTTGGGCCCCTCACTACAAAAAGAATGTGGACAAATTGGAGAGAGTCCAGCGGAGGGCAACGAAAATGATAGGGGGCTGGGGCACATGACTTATGAGGAGAGGCTGAGGGAACTGGGTTTATTTAGTCTGCAGAAGAGAAGAGTGAAGGGGCATTTGATAGCAGCCTTCAACTACCGGCAGGGGGGTTCCAAAGAGGATGGAGCTAGGCTGTTCTCAGTGGTGGCAGATGGCAGAACAAGAAGAATCATAGAATCATAGAATATCAGGGTTGGAAGGGACCTCAGGAGGTCATCTAGTCCAACCCCCTGCTCAGAGCAGGACCAATCCCCAACTAAATCATCCCAGCCAGGGCTTTGTCAATCCTGGATTAAGGAGCAATGGTCTCAAGTTGCAGTGGGGGAGGTCTAGGTTGGATATTAGGAAAAGCTATTTCACTAGGAGGGTGGTGAAGCACTGGGATGGGTTACCTAGGGAGGTAGTGGAATCTCCATCCATAGAGGTTTTTAAGGCCAGGCTTGACAAAGCCCTGGCTGGGATGATTTAGCTGGGGTTGGTCCTGCTTTGAGCAAGGGGTTGGACTAGATGACCTCGTGAGGTCTCTTCCAACCCTAATCTTCTATGATCATTAGGAAAAGGGTTAAGCCTGATTACAGTTCATGATAACTTATGCTGAATACTCCATGTAACATATCACATTCAGCATAGTAACAAACACATCAGATATGCAACCTTTAGGATCTTCATTCTGAGTATTTAGGGTATTATTCGCAGTCTGGAAAAGACTGGATGGCTTATCTTTTGCTTGGAAAATATTCTTCCAGAAAAATAAAATGTAGTTACAGCCTGATAATTAAGACCACCTTCCTACAGAGAGAGGTTGACCTGTAGGTCGAAGTATCACCACTGGCCTTTCTAATGATGGTCCTATTGTTTTATATTTAATATTGTATAGTGATAGGCCTGAGGTCATCATTCTGTTGCTGTCATTTTGTCGATTGTGTCAATCCACTGCTAGAACACGTTGTTTTGGATCTTTGATTACAAAGGGCTTCCCCATTAGAAATACCAGTAGGAAAATCAAATCTAAATCAATTATTCCTATCTGGTGCTACAAGACTTTTTGGTAATGGAACCATAATTCATTGAACTGCAAAGCAAGAAAAAAACTTCACAGGTTTCATTACAAACCTGAAACGTCTCCCCTTTTGCCATGGCTCAAGAAATTATGGCGCATTTCCAGTAAGAATGGGCCTTTTTATGGCCTTCTGTGAACACCTGTGGGTTTTGCCTCATTTAGACCTCAAACACAGCAGTTCAGTTGAGTGGCCCTGTGAAGTTTTGGGGCCAGAACTTCTGCAGGTGAAAATTGACATAGGTCTATCAAAGTAAATGGAACAAGGCCAATTTACACCATCTGAGGACCTGGCCTTTTGCATGTATCCTCACCACAAAACTCCAAGTGAAACTCAAGGGGCACAAGGGACTCACTTGGAGAGCAATCTTAAAAAAATGCTTGGGCAAACACCAGCCAATTGAAACTGCCCAGGGTGGTACTGCTTTGCTTCCAGTCTGTGGAGGTGGAAGGACTGCTCAGTAAAGAAGCTAAAATATGAATATAGCCTCCCTAAAACATACCCAACAGATATAGCTAAATGCTAAAAGTGCTGCCACAGCAAGCAGAAAAGACAAGTTCAAATACGAAGGGCAGTGTTCTGCTAACAATATCCAATCTTTGGGTCTAAGCCAAGTCCTTGCTTATGTTGCCAGGTCAAGTCCATTATTAATGATGTTAATTGCAAATAAGATGAGATTATTTTTTCTTGACAAAGAGAGCAGACCAGATCCTCTGGTGGTGTAAATCTAAGTAGCTGCCCTGAGCTTCTCTGACTGAAGATCTGGTCCTTTATACTTAAAGCAACTGACAAGGTAGCAAGATAACCAAAGGGATTGTAGCCAGCAATAGACAGCCAACACTGTATAACAGAAGAGTGGAAGCTATGGTAACAAAGAATTGGCAAGATGAAGAGGTTCACATGTATTGAGAAGGGAAGGAAAAGACAATTAAACTATGCAGTTTTTTCATAGATTCACAGATTCCAAGGCCCAAAGGGACTGTTGTGATCATCCGGTCTGACCTCCTGCATAACACAGGCCACAGAACTTCACAAAATAATTCTAGAACAGGTCTTTTAGAAAAACATCCAGTCTTGACTTAAAAATTGTCAGTGATGGAGACTCTACCACAACCCTTGGTAAATTGTTCTAATGGTTAATTACCCTCACTGTTAAAAATGTATGCCTTATTTCCAGTCTGAATTTGTCTAGCTTCAACTTTCAGCCATTGGATCAGGTTATATCTTTCTCTGCTAGACTGAAGAGCCCATTATTAAATATTCGTTACCCATGTAGGTGCGTACAGACTGTACCCGTTAACCTTCTCTTTGTTACATTATATAGGTTGAGCTCCTTGAGTCTAATCCTTTAATCATTCTTCTGGCTCTTGTCTCACCCCTCTCCTATTTCATAGAATATCAGAGTTGGAAGGTACCTCAGGAGGTCATCTAGTCCAACCCCTTGCTCAAAGCAGAACCAATCCCCAATTTTTGCTCCACATCCCCAAATGGCCCCCTCAATGATTGAACTCACAACCCTGGGTTTAGCAGGCCAATGCTCAAACCACTGAGCTATCCCTCCCCCTATCAACATCCTTCTGGAATTATGGACACCAGAACTGGACCAGAATTATGGACACCAGAACTGGCTGGATCAGTGCCAAATACAGAGGTAAAATAACCTCTTTACTTCCACTTAAGATTCCTCTAGTTATGCATCCCAGGATCGCATTAGCCCTTTTGGCCAGAGTAAAATTATATTTTGCAACCTATCAGTTAGCCAGCTTTAGTCCATTGAATGTATGCCATGTCAATTTTATATTGTTCTAGTTTTTTTATCAAAATGTCATGCAGTACCAAGACAAACACCTTACTGAAGTCTAAGTATATTACATCTACACTATTACCTTTATCAACCAAACTTGTAATCTCATCCAAAAAAAGATATCAAGTTTGCTCTACAGGATCTGTTTTCCAGAAGCTCATGTTGATTGGAAGTTTTAAGACTGTACACATTTAATCACAGGTGTATATTGAAATACACACCATTCGTCCAGAGGATCGAAAAGATATTACCTCTCTCACCTAGTGGCATTTTGACACTCCTGTGTCTGGTCCCAGTCAGAAATGGGAAGTGCAAGGGTATGAGAATGAAAAATAACTAGAGATGTGTGGGCAGAACAAAGGAGTCCAGGAGATAAGTCCAACCAAATTCTTTAATCTCACACAAATGCTTGCCTTGGGTTTTGAGCAAAGGCTGATGGGGGAGAGGCTGTTATTTTAACTGCACTGGTTCACCACCCTTCATTATAACAGAAGAGATACCTGAGGTTGTGACACAACTGACTAGTTTACGTGAGGATTTTCCTCCTGTTCCTCTGTTCCCTTAGGGTAGGTCTACACGTAAAACGCTGCAGCTCTGCCTCTGTGGCGCTTTAGTGAAGACGGTCTACGCTGACGGGAGAGAGCTCTGCAATCGGCATCGTTAACCCACCTCAGGAGAGGGGTAGATGCTCTCCTGCCAACATAGCATGGTCTACACCAGTGCTTAGGTCAGTATAACTACATCGCTCGGGGTGGGGGGTGGATTTTCACACCCCAGAGCAACATAGTTATACTGAAGTAATTCCATAGTGTAGACGTGGCCTCAGCCATTCACAGTAAGCTCCCTCCTCTGCTCCAGGTGTCTGGTATCTTTTGTTTCATCTTTTCTACCCAGCTGTGCTTCCTCTATGCTACACTCCCACACACGCCTGTTAATCTCTCTCCAGCAGCCACCCATGCTGGACATGGTCTGGGACTATGCATGATCCCCTGCTCAGTTATGACCCTAGAAGGAGGGTCTGACGGCCTATTTTGAGGAGAGCTCCTTGAACCAGTCTCAGCACCTAACAAAAGTGGGGCCATTGTTCAATTACGCTGAGTGTTTTCACAGTGTTTTCAGTCACCACTGATACTTGGTTTATAAGAGGTTAATACATTATTAGCAAATTTGCTATAAGCATGTTACAGAGACGAGTTACCAATAGTTATAAGTAGGCCTGGTGGAAAACAGAAGCTCCATTTTGTGAAAAAAATGGAGGTAGCAACATTTGGTTCCATTCCAGTGTTGAACAAAACCCAGACCCTTTAAAGTTTTCCGGGGGGGGGGGGGGTGAACAAAGCGAGAGAGAGAGAGACACACACACACATACCCCTCCCCAGGGCTTAAATTCTCAGAGATTATGTCCCAGAGCCCCTCACACACACCCCATTTTGGGTGCCAGGCTTCAGAGGCAGAGTGTGGGGTCTCGGGGCTTTAGCCCCGCAGAAGGTGATGCCAGGGCTTGGGGCTTTAGACCATGCGGGGGAGGAGGGATGCTGTGGATGCCACCCCATGGCGGGGGCACTAGAGCTTGGATTTTCAGCCCCACGGGAGGTACAGGGGCTCCCACAGGTTTGAAAATATTTACCGGAGCTCTGCTCTGGATGACTCCAGATTAATTTAAGCCCTGCGCCTCCCCCAAGAATAGTCAATAGCTCCATGGTAAGGGCACGGAGCTGATACTCTTTGTATAAATAACTAAATATTCAGTGGGCCAGGAAAAGACTGACTCAAAAGTCCAGTGGCTAGACCACTCACCTGGGATGTAGCTGAGTCTCTATTAATATTCAATTATGTATACAAAGTGGAGTAGCTCCAAGAGGACAGATTGAGAGACAGAAACTGACTATAGCCTGCCTGATTCAGGTCAGGGACTTGAACCTGTTTTCCCCCATCTGAGGTGAATATCCTAACCACTGAGCCATGAGTTACCATGGGAAAGAGATCTTTCTCCCCCCACTCCCCTCCCTGCTCCAGAAAATCCATCCTGGGGAATCTTCCCAACAAATCAGCATTTCCCAACAACACCCCCCACACACAAACACACTTTCCTCCCCAGCTCTAGTTATTAGCACATCAGTAGAAGGTGTTATAGATGGTAATAAGTAGGTTTGGAAAGAGATTTTTTTTACCAGTAAATGTTGGTAAACGTCAATTTCACCGTGTGCACACAAACCATTGCAAAAATATTTCCATCGATAATAATCAAAATGTACAGATAGGCAAAGGAAAAAATTGCTTCTTGATAACTTCTTAGGGTTTCATTTAAGGACATATATCTTGTCTATTTTCACATGTGGTGTTGACAATTTGTGTTTTAAAGGTTAGAAAGCTTTAATTTCTTTAATTTCTACTATCATTAAATAATCATATTCTGACTCACCCACTGTCTGACCCACCCACTGTCTGACCCACCCCCGTCCCCAATTTCCCACAATTGAGAACATTTAGATCAATACAAATAAAAAATGCTCAAAAATAAACATTGATATTAGCTGTTGAAATTACACAAAAATAAAAATTGAATTCTGACAAGCCTAGTTATCAGCAACCTATTCAGATCCACAGATTATAATGCCAGAAAGGACCATTGTGATCATCTAGTTGGAGTCTTCTATAAACACAGGCCACAGGACTTCCCTGAATTAATTCCTGTTTGAAGTAGAGCATCTCTCTTTTAGACAAACATTCAATCTGGTTCTAAAAATGGCCAGTGATGGTAAATCCATCACTATCCTTGGATCATTGGCTCCCAATGGTGAGTTACCCTCCCTGTTAAAAATTTGCACCATATTTCTTGTCTAAATTGGTCTAGCTTCAACTTATGGATCAGCCAGACTCTGTAACAATCTTTTAACCATTTAATAAGACACCTATAAATAATGTATTAACTCTTTATAAACAGGACCTTAAATAAAGCATGATCCAGTCTGTCTTTGCCACATAGCACAAGAATCAACCCTTTCCCCTTCTGCTGCATGGCATGTTCTCTATCTTATTGAGAAGATAGCAGACAGGCAGGCATTGCTAACAATTGGAGGAGAATGTATCCTGTAGTGAGGGTTCAATACACGAACCTATTGGCAGCTGCCAAAGCTGCCCAACCCGTCCAGATGTTCTCATTTAAAGGGGCTGCAAGGGAGTTGCAAGAGGTACAGAGACCAAGAGGGAAGTAGTTAAATTGGAATTAATTTGTCAGTCTCTATTTAACCAACCTCAAAACTATTAAATAAATCTAGTAGGAAATATCCCCTGGATTCCGAATACATCTGGGAAGCTGCAGGGGTTTAAGTAGTCATGCACAGAGCAACAGGGGGTGCCAAATTCCACTGCCCCCCTTCCCCCACCAGTCTGGTTTGCTTCAGATTGTCAGGGGAGGACCCTGGGCTGGGTGGACAGACAGAAAGACAGAGGTGAGGGGGCCATGTGCTGCAGGGTAAAGTGCCAAGTGAAAAAAAGGGATTCTGGACCTCATAGGACAGAGGAGGTGGTAGTCTGTCAAAAGACGTATCCTCAGCTGAATGCGTTCATTGATTATAAATCATCTTCCTTCTACTTATGCAGAGAACATCCATAGGGAGCCATAATAAAGGAAGCCACCTCCTGGAAGAAAATTCAGATCTTCCTCAGGCAAATTGGAATCTGCAGCTTTCTGGGGATCTCACTGGGACAAACCACTTTGTGTAAACGGAATGTGCAGCAGAATGGCGAGGAATCATAATTGCTGACTGGCAATCCAACAGGTAAAGATTTATCAGCTGATTTCTCTTGCTGATCAGAAACTAATTGCAAGTATGGACCTTCTACATCTGGAATAAGGGAGAGAATGGTGGATTTCAGGATCCAGATACAATGGAACGAGACTTCGTTGTCGAGTACACACAATTGTGGCTGCTAGCACATGGAGATAAGATAGAAATGAGAGAACTGACACAGATCTTGAACAAAACCTTCAGGTGAATCCACCCCAAACTTTGTGTAAGGTTTGAAACATTTTGTTTACACCATTTGTTTATTAATTAATGAAGTTAATTAACATCTCACTGCACCTCTGATTTCAGTGGATGTATCTTAGTTCTACAAGATGGTCTTCTCTTGTGTTATTTCTAAGTCTGCCAAGACATAGCATAAAAATTACAAGGAACCCTGTCCCAGATACTCAGTGGCATTTAGGCACCTAACACCCATTATACCTGAGACCTGGGGCCTTGTCCTCACCATATTTCCAGCCAAAGGCTAAGCCAAAGAGATCTGAATACATTTAACTTTGAGTAAACATCCAACCTTGTGAGGTTGACCAGACTGAAACTTTTGAACGACAACCATTGTTAATAAGACCATGTGAAAGGAACACCTTGTGTAGAAGGACCCAACAGAGCTCACATGAATTCATGAATTCTGTACAGTATTATGATGTGGATAGTGAGAAAGTGTGGGCACTATTTATATTATGTTTCATCTTGACATGAGTAAAGAACCTTTTCCTGAATCATCTTGCTGGCAATTTAATTCTTCTCTCTAAGATCCTTAGTTTTGCCATCTGATTTTTTGGTTCCGTTAAGTTCGTCAGACAATATTAGATTTTTCCACTTTATGAGATGAGAAAATTGCCTGGAATATTTTGGAACTAACTGGTGACAAAAGAAATTAGTAAAATGCCTACATCAAACACTATTTCGCAAGGCATTGTTGAGTTTCAAGTGCCCTCTAGTGGTGAATATTATGGCAAATCCAACTTGAGGCACATATAAGAGAGACTGTGTTACAAACTCTGACATTTCTACTACTCACTGGAGGCATCTTGGGGTGGGCAATGGCTACTCTACTTTGAATTGCATGCATTTTGATCAGTACCTGCTGCTATAAATTCATTTGGAGTTCCCCGCTTGCTTGACAGTTTCACCTATATGCTTTCAGATGGCATCACTGAGAAAGGCAAAGCAGAGCTGTACAAGTCTGGGGAAATCCACTTTCATGGCCTGATCCTCAGAGATGCTGAATTTGTGGGTGCTCAGCACCTCTCAGGATCAGGCCTTTCAGGTCTGATCCTGCATCATTAAAGGGAACAGGACATTTGCCATTGACTTCAATGGGAGCAAGCCCTTAGTGAAAAATCTTGCATTGATTTTTCAGAAGTCCTCCAAATTTTGGATTCTACACCGAGCTGCTTTTAAACAAGAGAAGGAAATAACACACTGCAGTTCTAGAGAGACTTTTATTTCAGGATCCCCATGTGCTTCACAAACAAGCCTCTTTACACTAACCAGCTTCACAGGGGAGGTTATTGTCCCCCGTTTAAGAAAAGGGAAACAAGATAGCAAAGATAATTGACTTGACTAAGGTTACCAGAATAGTGCTGGAGCAAGAACCCACAAGTCCTCATTGGCAGCCTTTTGGTCTCACTGCTAGCCCACATCTAGATATCCAAAAGTGTTGCCTTCAGAGCTAAGTACAGCTGGGTTTTGGTTTATTTTTTATCTTTGTGAAATGTTTTGAAAATAATCAAAACACTTTGTTTTTGTTTAAATTTTTTTTTTTTGCAAAAATCATATTAAATGTTACTAAATATTTTGTTTTAAAACCTTTTGTTTCAAACTTTTCATTTTGTTTTGGTGCAAAAAAAAATCCTACATTCTTCTTTTGTTTTTGTTTTTTTTTGTTTGTCACTGGAAAAAGGGGATGGTAAAGTAGAAAAATGGGAGAAATGAGAAAAATGCTACTCACATTTTAATATTTTAAAGAGAAAGAAATTTAAATAGCTAAAGAAAGTATGACTTTGAAAAGTGAAAATGTAACTTTCACTAACTTTTAAAAACTCCCCCACACACACACACACTTTTCTAGTTGGAAAAAAGAGAGCAGATTAAATAAGAAACTGAGGGGGACGTTGTCCCACAATTTCAAAAGAAAAAATTCAAGATTATTGACAAGTTAGGGCACGGTTCCTAATTTTCAGAAAAACAACAAAAAAATTGTTGTGAATTTTTTCCCCACAAACATTTTTGTTTCTTCTGGACCAGAAAAAATCTTCAGAACATTTTTTAACAGCTCTAGTTATTCTGCAGCTTGAAAAACTTGGAAGTAAGCTGCAATATTTTGGGGGTGGCATGGTTGTTTGGTGTGTTTAGATTGTTTTGTGGTAATTTTACCCATCAGTTCACCCCCACCTCCCAACCATCCCTCTCCACTTTGGTTCACACTCTCAGGGACTGAGTTATTTCTGTTTAACAGTATAGTGTATGATACAGAGCAAAAGGAGCCACTAAATTGTTAAAAAAAAACATGATGTTTAGCTATACTGTTAAATTTGTGATTTTTCCTTCTTTATGATGAATAAAAGAGCCTAAAAATTGGAATATGAAGTTAGGGTTGTTATTTTTAAGTTTTGTTTTCACTCTATCTACTCCTGAAAAATATTTCTCTACTTACTTTTACATTAGAAATTCTCGTTTTGTCTATCCAGTTTCCCTGGATGATTGTAGAGAACAAGGAGGATTATGACCTCACAGGCAATGAGAAAGAAGACTGAGCAATCAAAAGGGGAAGAGGTTTTTGGTCTGAGTGTTTAAAGAGCTTTGATTGTTGCTGATACCGGAGGAAAGATCTTTTGAAAGATTCAGTGCCTACCTCCCCTTCAGCTGATTGTTGGGGGTTTGATCCCTATCTCCATTCAAGTCAATGGAAAAACTCCCAGGGATTTTAATGGCGCAGGATCGAGCCCTGAGAAAGCACCATTCCCAGTGCTCTGATCCTCCAAGGAGTCTACCAATAAAAGCAGGGAATACAGGACATGTTATTTCTGACATGAAGCCAAATGCTGCCCTCTGATTTGTGGTAGGAAGGTTTGTTTGAGAGTTTTGAGTTGGTGGATTGAGGAAAAGTTTCCATGTCTTCTTTACCATATAGGGCATGACCCCAATATGTACCTACTCACAAAACACCACTTCTACCCTATTAAAACAAGGAGGGTTACACTTAAGGGCAAAACCCACCCAGCCAAGTTCTTAAAAGCAAGGAAACATCCAGTTATGGGATCCTAACTGAACATACCTTAACTCCCAGAAATGTCAGCCCTTTCACTGACAAAATACACCCCTCCACATACAAGTCCCACACACCTCTAACATTCACAGTATCACAGTAAACCCACCACATCCCTCACTCTTGTCATAAAGCGCCAAACCTTAGCTCTGTCCTCAGCAACATCAAAGTCTGCTAGGTTTCAGTGCGCTGGTAAAGAGTGGTTTCCCCCATGAGGAAGTGTGAAGTAAAAGAAGTACCCCCATGGTTTCTTTCCCTTGGTGGATGATTTTCAGTGGTTGCTGGGGGATTTTGGCATGAATGAAATAAAAGCTACTTCCGTAATCTTATGTGAGGCAGTGTCAGGAACCAGAGAGAGATCTGCCATGCCTCCTAATTCTGGAAACTAGACTAATGTAGCTCACCAGAGAGCATCATCCATGACTAGGCCAGAGTAGAAAGAGTTCCCTTGCTCTTTAATTGAACATTGCAGAGGGAGAAGTACTAGTTAGTCTGATGGACAACGGACACAGGCAGAACAGCTGAGCAGAGATTTCTGTCATTTTAGACCTCGATCCTGCAAACAACTCTGAACATACTTTAACTTTCCATTAGTGACTATCTCTACTGACTTCAGAAGTGCTACTCCCGTGCACAAAGTTAAGCACGCATGCCAGTGCTAGCAGGGACAGGATTTTAATTTGGAGTGGAGGCTTAGAAAAAATAACATTGAAGTAGTTCAGCGAAAATATGACGATGACTGTGGGGAACTCAATTTGCCTCCTTGCTAGTGTATATCAGAAATAACTCCACCAGAGTCAGTGAGAGTGAGGATCAGGATCACCTCATGGCCCTACTTCCACAAGAGAGATGGGTCAGAGAGCATCTGAGGTTCTGGCAGGAATTGTCTGATTTTAGCCAAGCTGTGGGATTTGGCTCAGGGAAAGCTGAGCACATAAGAGACGGAACTGTTCTTAAGACTCTGGACCAGATCAAAGGGATCCTGGATCATGTGGCCTCAGAGATCTTTTCCATCCCTGCCCTCTATGGTTCTGGTTGGAGAATTATCAGAAAAACTGCAGAGGGTTGGGAAGAGCCACCACCTTCTTTCACCAAAGGCATCAGGAGTAGCGGCAGCCAGAGTATTTCCGGATTTTGATTACTACAGCCTGATCGCAAAATGGGGTGGAACTGACCTCTCCCTTGGGGGTTCACATATTCCTGATATCAGTGCTTTGGGCTCCTTTTCCCCCAAAGGTTGTATGAGGAATCCATGCACTGTGTACAGCAGAGACAATGACGGGCTGGTTTTCATAAGCTGGATGGATCAGAGAGTCAATGGGTTGAGTGTCAGCAGCCCTGAGAATCAGGCCATTACTGTCTAAATCACATGTGTACATACTGAGCTAACACTAGAGCCTGGTCCCTTAGGTTCAGAAGCCCAGGCCTTTATATGTTAACCCTCAAGAGGACACCATCAGTATTAGGCCCTTTAGCCTTTCTGTGAGCAGCCACCGGAGGGCACCATCACAGGACACCCCAACTGAGAGAGAGCGTAGACAGCAAGAGCGAAAATATTCTGAGAAATCAGTATTCCAAGAAAGGGTCTGGAATGAGGAGCAGGCTCTGCAGGCCCCACTGGCTGCATGGCAGATGCTGCCATGACAGCTCTGCTAAAAGAGATCAAAGCCACTGAGTTTATTACAACAAGGGGCTGAGCTCAGAACACTGCTCACAATAAAGTTGAAAGCTACATCGAAGAAGCAGGGCTCACAGACAGGCAGATGTAGCAGGGGCGGAGGAGAGTTGAAAAGGGATGAGAGCTTTCACCTCAACACTGCCGAGGACTTGGAAAACTGGAATCTTCACACAAGCCTGCATGTCACTGGTCCGGAGACCTGCAGTTTCATGCAAGCCCTAGTCTAGGGTAACATGAAGACAGGCCCGGGGGTACTGTGTGATATTGCAGTGATGGGACCAGAACAGAATAGATGGCTGGCTGCATCTCTGTCCCCACTCTGGTCTCTGAGTGAACCCCCTCAGGTGTCCCACCTTTACCTCTCCTGGGGTGGAATCACAATTTTTCTACTCGCAGACTGGGCCCTGCTATAGTATCCTGGTGATCAACCATGCTTATAGGCAGCAGATCTGACTGGGGTTCAGCACCTGTGGTTCTTCCCTTGGTGAGTCCAACCAGCGATGAATATAGTGATTAGGCTGCCTGCTTAAACCACAGCATTGTCTAATGTTAACAGGAGGAGTAAAGCATTTAGAGACAAGGACTGTAAAACAACGAACACCCTACATATGTCTATCATTCCTAAAGACATACCATCCTGGGATGGCAGGCCATTCTTTGGACACCCCAGCGGTCTTGGAGATCAGCCTGCACAGCTCTCTGCCAACCACCCCAACAAGAGTCCCTATTGATCCAGACAGATTTCCTTTGCCCTATCAGTTCCCAGGCTTATCAACCTAGTCAAACAACAGTTGGGTGGCCCTGCAGGAGGTTCAGCCAGTCTCCTCACAGCCAATGGCTCTCTCGTTGGGGTTGTTACAGGGCAAGTGTTGGCTGAGGGGTCTATCTAAAGCCATTATTTCAAATCCTCCTGGTTTCCCATCAGCCATGTTGATTTAACCCAATATGGCTCTACAGTGAACATCCTCTTGAGGGAAGACAGAGCAGTAAAGGTTGGAGCTACGTAGCTTTGGGGCATGGGGGTTGTATCTTATATACCAGTATTCTCCCTGCATTTAGAGTAGGAAATGGAAGTGGTAATTGTGTTGTGTCTCTTGGTATAATATGGCCTTTTTGATAATGATCACCGTGTATCCTTCCTGCATGGGAGAGAATTAGGTCACCAGTTGACATGTGCAGAAGAAATTCCCTGCATAGATGCTACCATGGATTTTTTGTGATTTCCACAGGAGATGGAAAAGTCTAGAATATATAATATCCATTGCTCCATCTGGGAAATTTTGCTTCCATAGACTTCCTTTCCAGGTTACATGAAAGTTGGTCAAAATTTTATAATCGAAACATTTTTGGATGAAAAAAGTGGAAAATTTTTATGCTGGGTGATTTTAAAAAACACTCACAAAAATTGGTATTTTTTTTTTTTTAGTAAGAATCATTGATTTTCAGTACTCAAATATTTTTACCAAAAAAATCCCCACCCCCTGAAATTTCTCACGAAAATAATGAGCAATTCTCAAACCAGTGCAGCTAAAATATTTCATCAGCAAAATGGCTCTGCTGTCTCAGAGCCTCGTAGGCATGTGTGTAGGAGATGATGTCCTGTGGTCCCTCTGGTAAGGAACAAGATAAACACCTGCTTACAAGAGCCTGAGACAGGAACTGCTTACAGGCTAAAGTTTAACAGGGAGAAATGTGCCCAAATTAGTTGACCTTCTTGGGTCACAAAATTAAGACCGGCTCCTACTGAAAACCAAATGGTGAAATTTCCCTGAACTTCAGTGGATGCAGGACTAGGCCCTCAGTAAGGAAAAGATTAGCCCAGACTTCCAGTACTCCAGTATGAAGCTTCAGTGAAATTGCAACCTGCTTGCAAGAGGAGAGCTAAGGCAACTATTGGACATGAGGAGCTAGCTGTGCAGGGCCATCAAGCATATTTCTGCCAGTGGTCAGCCAGCCCTCCAACACTCCGTGGAGATCAGACTGAGCTTGGTTAGGAGCCCCACAGCAAGAGCAAGCATCCGTTTGAAAGTGCAAAAGCCCTTTATCAGTAGCACCTACGCTGGGTTTCATAGCCTGACTGAGCCATCTACAGTAAATTCAGATGCCAGCAGCTATGGCTCAGAAGCAATCTTGCTGCAGCTACCAGACTCTGAAATGCTGCGAACAGCCATGTGCTCCTTCCTTGCACTGCTGGCAACAGAGCAAAGCTGGAACCTGTGCCTTGTATGTGCAAAATTCTCTCCATCCAGCTGATTCCTGGTGCTGCAGGTCAGCGCTAAAAACTGAGGCCATGGCCGATGGGATGTCAGCAGTCTCCGAGCAAGTTAACCATTAGGTAGGGCACTGACTACTCCTATGGTATTAAATGCTGGAGCACGGGCCTTCTCCTGCAGGATGCAGGTTGGGCATCGAGAAGTGGCAGATTAGGACTCTTGCCTAGAGGGATTTCTGATTGGCTGTGCTCTCTGCTCATCAGAAACCTCCTCATCCCCTTCTCTACTATACCTCATTTCCTCCCCCAATTCAGTTCCCTCCTGCCCCTTCAGGGTGGGAAAAAGTGAGCAGGGAGGTGATGTGCCTTGGGGAGATGGGACCAATAATTCTCTGCACCTAGCCTAAGGCCGGTCTAGCTCCATGCAGAACCTCGCTGGTGTCTCAGAGCATATGGGTGAGGATTGGGATCCCCCTCAGAGCATATGTGGTGCTTCTTGGAGGGGTACTGCTTTGAAGCAGGGAGAGGGACAGGTCATGGAGAAGGAGGAAGGACAGTGCTTAATTTGTGCCAGGATTGAGCCCCAGCACCTCTAGGCTTGGCAGTTCATAGCCCCAGAACCTCTGGGCTTGCCGCGTCAGTTATGACAGTAAAAAAAAATTGCTTGAGCCCCAGCACCTCTTTCATTACAAATTAAGCACTGATGCAGGAATTCTGCAGGAGAGGAAGAGACAAGAGCTACTGCCTATCGAGGGAGCCAAGTCCTTACTGCACGGTGTGTTATCCCCCCGTGACAGGCATGCTCTGGGGAGAAAAAGGTGGGTTTGAAAAGACTGGTCAGGGATTCAATCGACAACTCGGTCTCACCTTGTTCTGGGCTGTAACCTCCCCAGCTAGTAACACGACTGAGAGTTCTGCATGGGGACCAAGCCCTCGCAGTGTGTCAGGTTCATGGATGACATCACATAAAATAACTTAACATGCTTTTCCAGGAGTGGGGCTCGCTCACACCCCATTCTCTCTCCTGCCCATCTTCTTCGGCATCCCCTGTACAAAAGCCCAGCCTCTTTGTTGCTAGATGTACAGGAAAAGAGAGCTCAGAAGGGAACTCATTCCTTGCTTTGTTCCCTTTCCCTATCAGGTTAGGCTCTGTGAATTTTAAAGCCTCTCTGATTTCAATACTGCTTTTCTTGGTCTCCAACTCCAATTGCTTTGCATGAATGATGCTGAGTTAGGCAGAGAAGGTCCAACACACACAGAGCACGCCTCTGATGGGTTGATTCCTCACAGGGAGCTGTTGGCAGCTGTTCCTTATACCAAGGTACAGAGCTCTGGGACTTTGTAAAGGCACCGGAGAAAGAAGACAACATGCACTTTGTCTATTAAAGTTTGCCCCAGGCAGCTCATTTCATGTTGCTCTCCAGAGAACAGGGCAGACACCAAGACATGAACAGGCAAACAGATCTTCTACTAGATGGGAAACACAGAGGCTTGCCTGGTAAATATTTAACGTAGGGAACTCCCCTTCCTTTCAGTTTCCTCCGTGCCATATGTATTAAGCTTGCTATAGTAGCAAAGGGCAAGAGCCTCAGGGGACATGCCAGCACTTTCCAACACAAACACCCGTCACCATCAACCAAACTAAATACGAGGTGGAGCAGACTGTTTGTATTTAAGAGCCAATTGGGGTGCCAGGTGGAGCAACAGTACAAGAAAAAGGCTTTGGAGCAGCTGTGTTGCTCTGCCTCTTCCCGAAAGGTCCATATGGTTTCCATAGAGGCTCTGGCTGTGGGTGTTAGTTGTCTGCTTGATCCTGTCCCTTCTGGATCACGGCTAGGAGTCAGAATTAGAGCTGGTTGGACATTTTCCAGCAAAACATTTTTCTGTCTGACAATGCCCATTTCATCCATAGTGATGTGTTTCACAGAGATATGCTGCTTTCGGAGAAACCTCGTATGGGGGGGTGGGGAACGACAACGTGCTTTGATGAGCTTGAAACATTCCACGTTGGCATTTCCAGAATGGAACCTTTCCATTGATCATTTAGAAATTTATTTTAAATTGTCCCAATCACAAATGGAACATTTTGATCAACCCCCACTTATTTTTGTGTCAGGATTCCATTTTGCAGGAAACTTTGATTTTTTTTTTTTTTATTTATTCCCTTTTGGGCTGGAAATCACTGAGAAATTTCCCATAAAATGGAAAATCCAGTTCCTGCCTGCTCTAGTAAGAAAGAAGGTGGAAAGCAGTTGTATCAGTGGGCACCTGATTCTGTTGTTGTTGCTTGCAGCAACATAATCTACGTAGGGCTGGACTGTGCTTTTAGGCCCAACCCTGAGCAAAGGGGTGGTGCATAAACTGCACCAACTCAGGAGCAGTGCCAAGAGGCCTTGTGCCCCAGGCTCTGTCCACACGTGCAGTCGGTGCTGTGATACCAGCTTGCATAGACATACTCGTGTTAGCGCTTGTCGAGCGAGTGTGCTAAAAACAGCATAGCTGGGGCAGCACACGCAGTGGTGAGATGTGGCATGGGCTAGGCACCCCGAGTACGTACCTACGGGGTCGAGTCAGCTTTGCACTCAGGGTGCCTAGCCTGTGCCGCTGTGGTTAGGCTACTATTTTTAGCACAAGCTCTCTGAGAACTAGTGCAAGTATGTCTATGCAAGCTGGGAATCACATGTCTAGCTCCAAGCATAGACTCGTGGCCTCAGAGACACAGTTCCCTTCCTTTGCGCCATGAGGGGAGTAATTTGGTACTGGCCTATATCGGCAGCAAATTATGAACAGCCTCCCCCCAAGCCCTGCTGCCGCTGCCCCCAGCTCTGCTGTGCAGGCCCAAGCACTGGAGTGGGGGGCAGCCCGGCTCCATTCTCCCCTTCCCACCCTCCCCACATCCACTTGCTCTGGAGGGAGCAGTGGGCATGCAGCAGTGGCGAAGCCCCGTGCCCCATGGCTCAAGGTCCGGGGAGCCCATGGAGTGCAAGGTGGGTTCTTACTCCCCCTTG
This sequence comes from Lepidochelys olivacea, assembly GCF_965140295.1. Lineage (NCBI taxonomy): Eukaryota > Metazoa > Chordata > Testudines > Cheloniidae > Lepidochelys > Lepidochelys olivacea. Next base: position 21,678,052 of record NC_140424.1, read on the forward strand.
CACCCCTGTAAGGGTGCATAGTGCTCGTCACAATCTAGCCCTTACATTTAAACCTTCTCTTTCTAGATGCATCTGCAGTAAAAAACTAAAGCAACCACAAAATGTCTCTCCCCCAGCCACCCAGCCAATAGCAGCAGAGAAAGCAACATGCCCATACCTCCTAAATCCAACAGCCCCTCACCCTCCTCAGCCAGCTCATCTGCTGAAGCAGGGAGGCCTCGCTGCCTGTCTTGAATTCTGGTGTCAACACCAGTCTACTGAGACCCAGTCCAAAATTGCCAGCTCCTCTCACACTGGCCACCAATTGAAGGATCTTGTGGAACCTCCCCCCACCCAATACTAATACAACCGTTTTCTTGATGCTGATGGTGAGAGCAAATGCCTGACAGGTACGTGAAAGGCAGTCCATGAGTTCTTGTAGTAGATCTTCATTGTGGGCTATGAAGGCATCATCATCAGCGAATAGAAGTTCCCTGATTAACACCGTTTTTACTTTGGTCTTTGACTTAAGTTGGGACAGGTTGAAGAATTTCCCCTCTGATCTTGTGTGGTGATACACTCCATCTTTCATGTCCTTAAACACACAGTCCAAGAGTACTGAGAAGATGATTCCAAAGAGTGTAGGGGTAAGAACACATCCTTGCTTCACTCCACTTTTCATCTCAAAGCTGTCCGACGTGGACCCATCAAACTGGATTAGGATTTGGACTACCTGAGTGATGACCCCCTTTCTGCTCCTAGATAGACTTCCTCTCCACCTTGAGTCTAGGCGTCTAGGAGTGAGCCAGGCTACTCACCCATTTGCAGTGCCTTGATTCCCCCTCTTCCCCGACTATTTGCTGGCCAGAGTAGCAAAGACAGTGTCGGAAGGAGGTGGACGTCAAGGGTGTAACTGGCCACCAGTATATGTCAGCAATAAATTACTCCCCCGCCTCCTGTTCCAAAGGCAAGGAGGAAGGGAGGGAGACCCATGACTCATCAGGATGCTTCAGAAGCATGGCTTCTCCTGGGGAGGTGCAACATACCCTCCCCCCATTCCCCACATTGCAGGGCTGTGCCCAAAGACACCATCTAGCCCATAATATTTAGAGCGATCTCATGGTTGGGCAAAAGAAGTAACTTTAAAATCAAAAAACAGCATCAAACTGAAAATAGGATCTCCTCTTTTGGGTTAGCATTTCCCATTCCAATCTGGTGTGTCACAGTGGGGAAATTGCTGGGCTCTCCATGCTACAAACTGAATATTTTAAACTCAGTTCAGAGGCTGGAAAAAGCAACTTTGTTGAATATTTTAACATCTGGAGCCACTTAGCGGCAGGAAAAAGCAACTTCTTGTGAAAGACCCATTGATCTGGAGAGACAGAGTGGCGTTTCTGTGGCCATGTGTAAGGGTACTGCGTCCCATGTACAGCTCCAGTTCCCAATAGCGGGCAGGTGCTCACTGAGCTAAGGGAGAAGCTGTGAAAGTTTGATCTTGCCTTTCCACACATGGGAGGGCCTCTCTTGTAAGATTGTGACAGTTTTCATAGGCGTTTATTAGACCTATAGTTAAGGTTGCCTAACACTTTCCATTAGGAACAGTGTCTGATCATGTAATTAAAGACTATCATAATGCATATGCACAAGGGGGCTGAATTAAGGTTGGACAGGCATCCTTAATTCCAGCAGTTCCAAACTTGAGTGCTGGTCTTTGAAACCTTCACATTCTTTTAACTTAGTTAATATGTATATTGTGGTAGCACCAAGAGGTCAGATAAGTTGACAACCTATTCTGCTTGGCACTGTACAAACAAATATTGAATGCATTCAAGTGTTAGCCAATCAGAATCAGTAATCACAACGTACCACTGGCCTAGCCACTGTCAGATGCTAATTTTCTGTATGAACTATGAATGATATGAAAGATTATTTATTGTTTCCAGCATGCATAGCAGGGAACACTGTCTAATTGTAAAAGCATTGGATGGGGAGGCAGGAGATCTGGGCCAGATTCCAATCTCATTTATGCTCCACCGCTGGGTTCTAGCCATAACTCTGCCACTGACTAACCAATCTTGGGCATGTCAGCTAACTTCTCAGCACCTCAGTTTTTGACACTATAAGAGAGGCTATAAGAGAGAACACCTGCTGTACTGCATGGTGGTGTTGTAGGACGAGTGCGAGTTGAGTTATCATTCATCACAGAATTGTGAGCCCACGGCATTCAGCACGGTGACAACATGCTGTCACAGGTGGTCATTGATTTGCTGTGGTATCTCTCTTACCAATATTAAACTGGGGGCCCAGGAATGCTATGAAGCCAGCTGAAGACCAAACTCAAGGGGGATCAGGGCTTGGCTCCTGTCACATTTCTTTGGGGCACGTTTGATTAGTTTGGCTAATTGAACATGTAGCATACTCTATTATCATGCGCCAACAACATATTTTATAGTCAAGCAAATATGCTCACAATTAGCAGCCTCCCACATAACAAACAGGACAGTTAAGGAAGCATTTGAAGAGACTATATTTTATGGATGGCTCTTTGGTAAATTGGTCTCTTAATCAGTTTCTTTAAGAAGTCTCTCCCGTTTTCTTCTCTGACTGCATCTTTGCATTCAGCACAGGACTAAAAGGAGACAATTCACTGCACTATTAAAAGGCTCAGTGTAATACACATATTTTCCTGCGTTTTAGATTTATCTCCCACCAGGGGACCATCAAGAATTTCCCTCTCCAAGCACCTCCAGTAAGCATGCATCCTTTACAATTGCACAGACCTGCTCCAAACAGTCCTATGCTCATTTAGTAAGAGACTAATGAAAACTAATTAGCCAATTTTGTTCAGTTGATTAAACTAAACCAAGGCCTCTCAGTGCACACCTGTGCTTTCATTGGGCTCCAACTCAGCACACAAACCTTCTGCCCGGGTTTCTTCCATTTCTCTTCATTTTGTAACAGTGAGGCCTTGTCTAAATTTAGAGGTACAACCTCTCCCCGCTCCCCTGGTGTGGACGCAGTTATACCAACAGAAAAATGGTTATATATAGTTTCTTCCTAAGGCCCTTCTTTGTTATTTTTCACTGAATTTCCCCCCGGGTTTGGAAAAGCAAGTAGTCAAGTTTTACCTATTTTAACTCAAATTTTGCAAGTGCTGGAACTCCCCAGACCCAACTCCCCCCTCGCAAAGTGCCCACTGGATAGAAGAGCACACCGGTGCAGAGGCGGGTCTGTGGTCTGCTACTGTGCTGTGGGGGAGTGAGACAGGCAGGGAACCAAGTCCTGGCTTCCACAACCACCTGACTGCTGCAGTGACAGGCTTGTAGAGAGCAGGAGGCTCCCCTCCCACTGGCCCTCCATTTTCAGTGATTTTCACCATTTTTACATTGTGGTTTTTTTTTCCCTTATAAAGACTGATACATTCCCAGGAAATTTTAAACACAATAAAAACTGAAAATGAAAGACCTTATTTATTCCCATATGGGAAGGGCAATAAGCTATACTAGTATAAGCCACTTTATACCAGTATAAATGTGTCCACACTAAGCATTTTACCTGTATAAAACTAGAGCAGGTAAAAAATATTATACCTCTAACCAACATAGTTATCCCAGGACAAACTCCATGTGCAGACCAACCCTCACATTCGTTAGTTTCTGCATGAAATGGTTGAAGTTATCAGGTTTGAGGCCCTTCAAAAATTTACAAATTAACTTACATTTGTCTTATTTTGTAATTCTTTGTAGACCTTCCACTCTGGCCTCATTTCTGCAATGTGCGAAGTACTCGAGCTGATTGGAAATTTTTCAATGAAATGGTTTTTTTTCCCCTCATCAGAAAATGCTAAATTCATCAAAATGGAAACTTCAATGAATTTCCCATTTTGAAAAAGTTTGGAAACAAAAGGTTGCATTTTTCAACAAACTTTTTTGTTTCAAAATTTAAATTGATTTATAGGGAAAAAAAAGTTTTTAGAAAACTTCATGAAAGGTTGAAATCAACAACAAAACATTTCAATTGACCCAATACAATTTTATTATTATTAGTTTTGGTTCATAAAAATTTTCAAATTTTCAACTTTGTCTTGATTTGGGACAAGAAATTTTTTTCAAAATCTCAAAAATTCTTGTGGGACAAGAAAACAATTTCCTGTCTAGCTCTATTCAATACAGGGGGAACTGGGAGAAATCCTCTGGCCCGTGTTACATAGGTGGTCAGACTACATGATCTAATGGTCCCTTCTGGCCTTAAACTCTACGAATCTATGAATGTGCATAACTTAAGTACACGACTATTCTCAATGAGGCCAGAGGGACTCATTATGTACTTAAAGTTACACACACTCTTAAGTACCTTGCTGACTGAGGCCTCTGTGAGTTGCAGAGGTGGATGAATAGTAAATAGCCCGTGGACAGATCGTGTTACCCATAATGATGTTGTATAGCATCTAACATCACAAATAGTCTCACTGACTGAAATATTACTTAATAGGAACAGTATTACAATCTGGGCCATGATTAGTACATTTCTTCATGAATGGAGAAAGTTGAAATTTTCCAGCTTGATTTTTCAAAGATAATTTTTCACCGCATTTTCCAACGCTGATGACAAACATGCTGATGAAGGTTTCAGTTTCCCTTGTAACAATAATAATACCTGCCCCACCCTCTTCATCAGCAGATCTCAAAGAACTTCACAGTCTTTAATGTATTTATCCCCACAGCTGCAAGGCAGGGCAGTGCTAGGATCTCCACTGTACAGATGGGAACTGAGCCACAGCACAGGTGCCAACTTTCCTTGGTGCTGGTGGGTGCTCGTGCCCCACCCGCCCTGGCCCTGCCCTGACTCCGCCCCCTCCCTGCCCCTATTGGACCCCTGCCCAAAACCTCGCCCCGGCCCCGCCTCTTCTCTGAGTGCGCTGCATTCCTCCTCCTCCCCCGTCCCTCCCAGCGCTTGCCGCGCGAAAGAGAAGCAGGACGCGGCAGTGCGCTCAGGGGAGGAGGCGGAGGTGAGCTGGGGGCAGGGCGGGGAGCTGCCCGTGGGTGAAGAGCACCCACCAATTTTCCCCCATGGGTGCTCCAGCCCCGGAGCACCCACAGAGTCGGTGCCTATGAGCCACAGAGTCCAATGTGTCACAGGAAGCCTGTGGCAGGGCAGCAATTTGACGCCATGTCTCCCAATTAAGTTTTCTCTTCTATGCAATAGCTGGCACTATTGTGAGCATTTGCTGGGATGGACTGCAGTCTGCACTTTGCAAAAGCCAGATTAAAGTCTAGGTTTAATTTTAGTTCCAGTGCAGGGGGAGAAGAGAATGACCTAGTTAATTCCAGGCACTTCGCTCTGCCATGTGCACCCAATGGAAGCAATGAGTTGGGAGGGGCCATGGCTGAGTTTGGTCCAGGCGGTAGCCATTTCTTTGCACAGCTCACGTGTTCCTTCCATCCCTCTGCTGATTATCCAGTGGGACCCAGATGAGTCTCTGCCATGGTTACAAGCAGGATGAAGCTCAGCTGATTGGATGGTACCACCAGTTAGCAAACAACACTGACAATATCAGGGCAATTTCCTAGATGATTCAGGACTAGGCAACTATGCTACTAACTTCTAAGAGACTATAATCCTTTCCACTCACCATGATATGCATCCTGTTCTCGGGGCCATGAACAGTATGGCTATTCCAGCTCTAGGCCCCAATGGACTGATCAAGCTGGCTTTTTGGTCCCTTTGCAAAGGAGCTATAAAAGTATCAAGGATGTAGCCCTGAGTCTTTCCCCATCCACACCCCTTGATTTTGTTATTCTGCTGCAAGGTGCAAAACAGTTTATTTCATTAGAAGGAAATTGTCTTTTGTTTGCATTCAGTGTGAGAGCTCAGTTCTGCTCCCAAATATTGGGTCAGTGGGACGGAGATCTCCATGCACAAGAAGTATCCCCAAGTCATTTCCACTTGGAAAAACAGTGTCCCATAGTCCTAAAACTGGTCTACAAGAGGTCATAAAACTTCTTGAGAAGATCTGTTGATTTTGCGAAGCCCCTTTTTTCCCTTGCCACCAGCTTCGTCCAACCACATCAGAGTCTACATAGCTTTCCTCCCTCCTGCTCTAGCACAAACACATGAGAAATATGAATGCACCAAGAAACAATAACTTCTCCCCCACTTGCTAATACTATGTCGGTTCTCGTATTCCATCCTGTACTCTGAAAGGATGGTAGGTTAATCTGGTCTCAGAAAGACCCACAGGAAACTAAGTGTGCAAACAGAAGACCATTAAATCATGTGGTAACGGTAGGGGTGCCTGATATGAACACTCCGATGGAGTGTATGAATGAATGCTTGTAACCCTAATCGCATTACTTCCAGCGAAATGATTCCTCAAACAGCATTAAAAATCCCCTGCCGTGCCTGCAGGGTTCCCCCCCCCCTTTCTTTCTGAGCAAAAAGATCTCTGTTTGGCTGCCTTAAGGTCACACAGGAGAGAGAGGAGAGAATGCCAAATGGGGCAGGAGCCTGGCATTTCCTCATGGAGGAGAGAACAGGGTGAATGGTCCCAATGGAAAATGTATGTGGAATTTACACTGGTTCATTGCTATTTCCAGAGAAGAGGAGGACACCAGCCTTTCCAGATAATCCAATCCAGAAAATCAAATATTACATCCTCTCAAGAGACACTGAAGCTATGCTAGCCATTAAAGATCCCAGACTGGACATATTCTGAGCTGAAATAAGTGGCCTGATTTTTCACAGGTGCTGAGCACCCACAGCATCCACTAAAATCCATGGGAGCTGCAGGTGCTCAGTGTCTTCAAGAAACAGGCTGCTTATTGCAGCACTTGAATACGGATTGATGGTAGAGTAGGTGCCTATTTTTAGAATCCAGCGTTTGAAAAAATTAACTTCATTTTTTAATGCCTACTGACTAACAATAATGTATTTGTTAATAGGATTGCAAACAGTGTCACAATAATAGTGCCCTGCCCATATTACTAAATGGAAGGGGGATCCAGGCCAGATCCCAGCTACATCGGAGAGGGTTTGAGGGTGGGGGCATCGTGGAAAAAAGGATCATTATAAGGAACAAGTTTGAGAACCACTGCTGTTGTACATTTAATAAACATACTCATTGCCACCCTTTAAATAGCCCCAAATTCCCACAATAAAACCATGTTTGTTCATCAGACTCATCACAAACAATGTCTGCAACAAAGTGATCACAGATTTAATAAACTACATTTCCCAGACGGCGAGGGGACTCTCTCGGGTATAAAAAGACCCAGTGTCTATCTGCTGCTCCATCGTAGGGCGTTCCAATCTATAAAAAGGATAAGCAGCAGTTTCCTGGTCCACTGGCCATATTATTGCATAAGCCAGAACACAATTTACTCACAGCCAAAACTAAACAAGGTTCTTCCATGCATACCAAATACATCACTGCTCATTTCACACTGCAGTCCTTTCTGGGTTCCACAACACTGTCTCAGATTCATGTTAGCCTCCTATACACATAATCTTCTCCATAGACAAAAGCCACTTGTTCTAGGATGAAAATTCCCATTATAACTGCAGAGCCTTTGTACTCTTTCCTTTTGCCCCATATACCCCCTGCTGCAGGACCTGGGATGGCTTGAGTGTTTCAGGACTACTCCAGGATACAGACACACAAAAGCTGCCCAGCCAAAGTAATAATCAAACCCATTCATTGCTACACAGCCCCACGTGCATACTGGCAGTGAGACCTCTATTTTCTGTCTCCCGCATTTCTATCCACACACCCATTGCCCCTGTTATTTAAGAGAAGCGGTTAGGCCACAGACACACACTATCCAGCTGTCTGGGTAGAGGCTACCATGCCTCATAGAAATGCACCTTTTGTTTTGTGTTGTTTCCCTCCTTTCTTGATGCTTGAGTGTTAGTGAAAGATGCCAGCTTGAAAACCCTGGAGGCTGAAGGCCTCTTTTTATCCACAGCAGAGATAGGGCAGCAGCAGTATACGTATCCCCATGCTATCCCTATCCCCTGACCTGATGGGACCACCTCTAGGAGACAGGAGGCAATTCAGACTCCATGCCCCGTCACTCCATGGCCAATCTGCTGGCTCTGCCCACAGCTATGTTAATTAGAGTGTGTAGCAGTGTGGACATCAGTCCACTTGGGACTGAGAAAAGATACATTGCTCATTTTACATAGGCCAGTGAATGACTCTTAGATGGCCCTGGTGGGATTCAAAACAGCAGCCTGGAGATGAATGACTCTATAACCTATTACTGATCCTCTGAACCATCCACCTGCCTGTATAGAGTTGATTGTTTCTGTACATGGGCATCATACAGCATCATCTGTTCTGTGTTGTATTTAACAGGCCTGATCCTCAACTAGTGGATCTATGTCCATTTACATCAGCTGAGGATCTGGCCCATTTAATATTTATTTTTACTTCTAACTGTAAGATGGAAACAGTGCAAACCAAGTCCATTTTCCCATTACTAAAACAGATAACCAATGGAGGGTAGCTTGACCAATGATTCACTAGGAAATGCAATCCAGCTCATACCTGCTGTAAGAGGGTGAGGAAGAGAAAGCAAAAACATTAGACATTGCCCTAACAGGTGGGACAAAGTGGTACATCTTCCAAATTCAGCACCATGGCTAGAGCATGAGGGATGAAGCATGGAAAGGAAAAGGAGAGGCACGAGGACAAGGGCAGAGTGGGCATTGTTACTGTTATTCCTAGAAACCGTTTTTCCATGCCAGGAAAATATTTGAGGTTTTACATAAACTTTCCCATTCTTAAGCAGGACAACAAGTCAAAGTCTTGAACATTTCTATAAACTGACAAGCCCCTCCCCAGCCCCCGCAAAATAAAAGGTGTTTGGGTGAATTGAAATGTTTTGCTTCCATCGTTTCAAAACCTTTCTGTTGAGTGTCAACCATTTTTATTTATTTTTTTGTTAAAATAATGAGCTTACGTTTCTAAACGAAAAGTCATTTTGAACCGGGAAACCAACATTTTCTATTTCGACAAGGTCAAAATTCTTTCCTGACATTTTTTCCAGTTGAGAAATTCATCAAAACCAACCCTCTCCTGCCAACAGTTTCAGTTTCAACTAATCAAAATTTTTCTATGGAAAAATGTCTAGCTGAAAAATTCCAGTTATTTCCCTTTGGGTTCTGTCTGCCTTTGCTACTTCTATGGCCCCCATGACCACAGCATGTGAGCAGCTCCCAATTTTTAAATGTGTGTATTTGTACTGAAGCCCTGTGAAGTAGGGCAGAGCGATTATCTCCATGATATAGAAGGGGAACAGAGGCACACAGGGATTGAGTGACTTGGCCAAGGACACACAGGGAGCCTGTGGCAGAGTGGAAAACTGAACCCAGTTTTCCTGGGTCCCCTAACCACTGGATCCTCCTTCCTCTCCTAAAGACAAAAGAACTTTGGTCACTGCCATGAAAGATTAGCCAGGATATGTGACCACCTCCAGACAAAGCAGGGACCTTCTCAGCACAAACCACTGTGTATACCAACAAGCTACTTCTGCTCCACAAACTTCTCCTAAAGATGCAACTAACCCGAAGTATCAGAAGGGTCAAAAACTGAATGGACACTAGGATTGAAATAGGTTGTTACCACTAGAGAAGGGCAGGTTTGAGATACATTGGCCTTGTCTACGGGACTTTTCTCCTCAAGTTTTTCATCATTGCTACCTCTAGTGTAGGTAGCAACAGTGGCAGCCCTGTCCTGGTGCTAGTGGCTGTAACCGCTATGTCATCTGAATTTCCTCTGAGCATGGAGGCCACGGTGGTAGAGATGCTGAGGGTCAGTCTATGCTAGTGTTTCCACTAGTGGAACTGCACTGCTGGTAGAAGGGTAGGAAATGTATAATGTAGGCAGAGCCATTAGCAGGAAAATGTGGAGAAAGGCTGCATAGCTGCTGCAGTACCGTGCTTGTTATGTGGATGAGTGAGGGCTCCAGATGCCTGGGCTATGAATATGGCATGGTTTACAAGGATATTTAAAATCAAATCACCCCAAAAGCCTCTTGAACCACAAAATGTATTCACTGTAAGAGCAGGCTAGCATGCATGAGACACTACTGCTTTCTACTAGATAGAATCAGAGCACAGCAGCTGTGTGTCATAGGCCCTGCACTGCCATAATGGAGAGTCTCTTCACCTCCAGTGGTGGGGTTCTAGAGTAGTACAGCAGGAAGATCTGTGTTCAAACGCACTAATTCGAAGTGCCCACAGTGGTACAGCATGGTATGATGCTGCTAACGATCATGGTCCTAAGTGACAGTGGAGTTGCTACTACGTATTATGGCATATTTAGTTTTGCAGTTGCATGACTAATTTAAAAGAGCTGAACTGTTTTAAACCAAGCCCATTTAAAAAATATCTGCACTTAGATTTTATAACCAGCTTCAGCCTGAGTCGCACTTAGAATATAAGAATGGCCATACTGGGTCAGACCAAAGGTCCATCTAGCCCAGTATCCCGTCTTCCAACAGTGGCCAATGCCAGGTGCCTCAGAGGGAACAGAACAGAACAGGTAATCATTAAATGATCCATTCCCTATCGCCCATACCCAGCTTCTGGCAAACAGAGGCTAGGGACACCATCTCGGCCTATCCTGGCTAATAGCCATTGATGGACTTATCCTCCATGAATTTATCTAGTTCTTTTTGAGCCCTGTTATAGTCTTGGTCTTCACAACATCCTCCGGCAAAGAGTTCCACAGGTTGACTGTGCGTTGTGTGAAGAAATACTTCCTTTTGTTTGTTTTAAACCTGCTGCCTATTAATGTCATTGGGCGACCCCTAGTTCTTGTGTTATGAGAAGGAGTAAATAGCACTTCCTTATTTACTTTCTCCACACCAGGCATTATTTTATATACCTCTATCATATCCCCCACTTAGTCATCTCTTTTCCAAGCTGAATAGTCCCAGTCTTATTAATCTGTCCTCATACGGAAACCATTTCATATCCCTAATAATTTTTGTTGCCCTTTCCTGAACCTTTTCCAATTCCAATATATCTTTTTGGAGATGGGGTGACCACATCTGCACGCAGTATTCAAGATATGGGCGTACCATGGATTCATATAGAGGCAATATAACTTTTTACATCTGGGTTCTAAAACCCCTGAGACAATGGAGGTGGAATGGAAATGTTGCCTGTATTGGCTGAAGAGCAGCCATTGTTACATTAAAATGGGTCTGGTAAAACATAGCACTGCAACGCAAGGCAAAAGGCACTCGTGGCCTGTCACTTAAGGATTACTGCTACCCTGAGATAGGCACCATATATTATCTGAAAAGTCCACTTCCACCACTAGACATCAGTACTCCCAAGGATATGTTGGGGCTGGGTTGCTGCAGGCCTTATATACAATAGCATAAACCACTCGTGTCAGGTGAATGGTCAAATAACTTCTACAGACTATAATCTGAATCCAGGCACAAAGGCAATTAATCCCACGCCCCACCCAACACTCCTGTTCAAGTTTCTGATTGGCCTCCATGCCAAATAACGGCTTTTGTGAAGCATTTATTACAACAGCAGTAGACAAGCACAGTGCATCAGTTGAGGGCTTGGGAGCTCTGATTGGAAAATTAGCCCAGTAAGAGGAAAGAGCCTTCCTACGCAGGGGAAATGAAAGATGAATTAGTGGATTATGGTGGGGGAATAGTGTAATTATTACAGAAACACTCTCACACCCAGTATCATTAAGGGAATACCCTGGATAGGCCAATTACTCTGCATACTCTGAACAAAGAAATGTGTAGCTCCTCAAACATGCAGGAAATACTAGACCATACAGGAAGCAGGACCCAACATCATTCTCTGACAGAACCAGCCTCTTGGGGGTCACAATTCAGCAAAGCATTTGGGGTAACGTTTTCAAAAGCACATTTGTGCCCAAGTCCCATGTTCAAGAGCACCCACGTATCATTAAGGCCCAGCTTTACCGAGGCGTTTAGGTGGTTTAAGATGCAGATAGTTGCCTAGTGGGAATTACAACAGCCCTTGCAAGTCAGTCAATGGGAGTCTGACAAAAATGTCCATGTGAGTTACGTGCCTCTCTCACTAGCCTAAGGGTACTTCTAACACTGCAATTGGAGGAGTGATTACAGCGCACATACACATGCCTGAGCTAGCAAGCTGGATTAAAGCTTGAATGCCAATAGCAGCAAAGCCACATCAGCATGGAGTTCAGTGCAAGCTGGCCGCCCAAGGGCCCAGGGTTCCAAGCAGACTTGTACAGCCCATGCTGCCATGGCTTCACTGCTATTGGTACTCACGCTAGCTAGATTCAAGCTAGCTTGAGTATGTCTACACATGCTGCAATCATATCTCTGACTATGGAGTAGACATAGCAGCCTAATGGAATTTAGGGTAAGTCACTTCGGCATTTCTGAAAATGTTAAGCATGTGCTTAATTTAAAGCACATGCTTAAGCTCTCCGTGAGTTCAACAGCACTTAAACATGTGCTTAAAGTTGAGACCTACTGAAGTGATTTTCTGACTATGGATCGACCTAGGCATACGTATGCCTAAACACCTGGCTGAATTGGAGTCTGGAAGCTTGCATCCTAGTAGCCATCAATCTCTGTTCTCTAGAATATAATATAGTAGTATCATTGCAAACCACCAGAAATCAATCAAAAACTTGATCATGCTTCTCAGTCTTCTCCCTACTTGCAATCCCAAATGCAGCACCTCTAGCTACAAAGGCAGTTTATAAATATATTACAGCATGCTAAAGACTGATTTTTCCTGGCAGAAGGTGAAAGATGAAAGGTAAAATATGCAACCGAAACTGGAAATTCCTAATCTCTAATTTCAGCTTTGTAATTTGCTTTGGCCTTAAAATTAGAACACTTCCAGCCTGTGTATTTTTTTAAAAAAGCTTCAATTCTTTGATTGACAACTTTAATAACAAGTTTTATGTTTTCAGAAGGCATTACACTCAGTTAATCTTTAAATGAAGTCAATTACAGCTTCTATCTTTGAGATCAAATGGTGCCCAAATGGGAAGACATCATTTATATATACACACACATTCTGGCTCTGATTGGTAACTGATGTCACAAAACAGAAAGGGAGAATGTCACCTTTAGAACACAAGACTATGTTAATCAAATCCCATAGGATCCCTTTAGTATATATACCAAAAAAACACTTACAACCACATCTTCAGTCAAGGCTTCAGAGGTTGTACAGAACAATCAGTTACTTTCCTGTTTTGAAGGTTTTCTTTTTATTTCAAGTGATGCAGTCATCTTACAACACCAGACTTCTGTCTGAAATGTTTTTACTTGTGGTTGTCACAAGAAACACCTAAGATGCCGGAAATTGAAAGGAATTACAGAAAAAAATATGTTTTTTCCCCTTTTTGTTTGCTTCCATATTTGAGAGCACTTTGGTTATAGTCATTTTCACTGGAGTTGGTTGAAAACGCTTCCCACAGAACGTTTTTCCAGCAGACAATGTTGATTCAACAAAATCAATACATTTCACAGGAACATATTTTCATCAAAATTTTCACTGAGAAATTATCAAAATGTTTCTTTTTGATACGATCAAAATATTTTGTTTGGGCTATTATATTATAATTATGTAATATAAAAGTCAAAACAAAACATTTACCTTATCAAAACAAAAACGTAGAAGAGCGGACTCACAACTTGTGCGACCCCTAGTGCCTGGGTGTGGTGTAGCAGACTTTCCTTGTCTAGCACCCCTGCAGACAGCTACTCCAGTCCTATGGTGGTCTGCTTATTCTCTGTGATTCAGCCCAGGTCACATTTAGTGCCACTCCTTCCAGGGAAAACAGACAGTGCAATAAACTAAACTCAGATAAACCTAACTCCTCCCCACTCCTTGGCTCTGTAGAGTTACTGACCCACTCTTGTTGGGTGTGACACCACCCCGAGCTTTCTCCCTGCAGGCCTGGCTCCAAACTCAATAGTCCTTCTCCCCAAGTGTTTCTACCCCACCTTTTGTGGTGGCTGGTAAGGGAAACTTGGCCATCCCTCTCCTCTGGGCTCCAGGCCAGGGACCCTGTGGAGAGCATCTAAGGTCTCCTGCCTCAGGCTCCTTACTGCCTCCCTGAACTTGGCCTTCCTTCAGGTCTTTCCCCCCAGCCCCACCCTGGGCTGACTGTGTGTCTGACTCTCTCCAGGCCTCTCCTCCAGTTTCTATTCACCAGAGAGGGACTGTAGAGTTCTTCCCCTGAGTCACCTGAGTGCAAACTAGCTGAACCCCCTGGGTAGCTACTTAGGCAGCTAGCCCAAAGCCCATGCTATCCCAGCAACACTGCTATTTTTAGCATGGTCACTTGAACAGAGCTGGCACGTTTCTGTCTACACAAACTGGGAAGCATGATTCCAGCTGCAGTGTAGATACTCCCATAGAGGTTGCCCTGGTTTCATTTAAATTGGTTTGGTTAAGCTCGTGAAACTTTTGTGTGTGGACTCTCTTATATCAGTTTAGCTTGCACCTGTAAATTTCCGGATGCCTATAATCCTGATATAAACTGGGTTTAAGCTGATATAAGAGCATCCACACACAAAGTTGCACTAGTGTAACTAAATCTGTATAAAATCATACCCTTTCCTAAACTGGTATACCTTTGAGTACAGACCAGGCCTTTCTGCCCATGCTGGCTCTCCTTCCCTTCCCCTTCAGGGGGATACACACACACATAATGTACAATAGATACTGTGCAAAATCTCTCTTGGGATGTGAACCCTTCTAAAATGCAGGACATCATGTCAGACATTTCAGAATGGCCAGGAGAAGAGCCACCAGGTCTCTCCCCACCTCCCATTTTAACATATGATTTTCATACCAGTTGCAGACTCTGCAGTGTGGTCAAATCTAAACAATGATAGTTAGAGGAATGGGGCAATGTCACACTCTGCCTCTGATCCGCACACTGTCCCTCCCGCCACCCCACCACACACACGCTTTGTCTTTGGCTGGCTGTGGGTCTACTTGGGGACATGATCTCCTTTCAAATCCATTGTTTGTCACTATCTCCTTCCTCTTGCATCCCACCACTGCAAGATGATACCACACGGTGTCGCTACATGGCGTCGAGATCCATGACAACAGCCTACAAAGCTGGGCCACTCCTGCCCTTTATTTACTTTCCTTCAATCACTGGTCTGGAAGGAGCTCCCTCCTACCCATATCTAGCATTTGGGAAGGAAAGGGGATGATGGGAAGGGTGTGTAGAATCCAATGTCTATTGTACTTCCGTACTTTGTAGACCAATAGTCTGACGCAGTGTAGCAAACCCTATGGAATAAAAGTGATTCTCTCTCTGCACAGTGTATCCCCATAGGCCTCTGAGATAGACCCATTGCTCCAGCAATCTGCGGCGAGTGCTTTCTCCGCTGTGGAATTCCGGACTTTGGTTTGAGCTGTATCACTGCTAAGCTACCCCCAAAACACCATAACAGTTGGAATCTTTCAGAGGAGGGGCTGGGTAACTTCTCCGTTCAAAAGGAACTTCAGAAGTGGAGCAAAGTGGTCGATATTCATCTTTACTCTGTTATCTACAGTCGACTCCACAGGTGAAAGGGGGTGACTGTGCGGCCGTATCGTTTTGCAGTCAGACTCCTCAGGAAAGCCTGTCTCCCGGGGCATGTTGTTTTCCTTTCCAGTAATGGTAGATCACTAGGAGCAGGCAGGGCAGCACCTAGGATTAGGGAGGCTTGTATTAGTAGTTCCCTTCCCTGCTGTTTTGGTGAGATTTGCAGCAGGTGCCCCACACTACATTCCAGCAGGCCATTCCCTGGACGCCAGCCAGTCTGAGGGCGACTGGGAGCAGCTGTCCAGTCTGATGGGAGGGCCCGGACATTTGAGTGTGAGGCCACATGTCACCAGGAAAAGCAAGCTCCACCGTTGTTTTAGCTGTAATCTGGGCTAATTCCCCTTTAGTAACATGATCACACTTGTATATCCATGGCATCAATAACTGGGGTAAACTCAGGTGGTGATGGGTTTGGTTTTTAATCAAGTTGCATTTTTTGTATTAAAAGCCATATATTTAGCCAGCCTGGTAAAAAAACAAAGGACAAAAATCCATAGAATATCTCAACTAGTGCTGTTTTTCCAGCACCTGACTTGAGGAAACTTAAATGCATTTAGGCACCTGGTGCATGGGTACTTGCACATGGAAGTCTCATCTGCTGAATGTAAACCTATAACCATAGGGGAGACTTGATCCTTCAGAGTTCATTTGTCAATTCCTTTGTGTTTGTTTCTTTTTAACCTTAATATCTGTGTGGAAACAATCAGGAATTTTGCAACTGATGAAAAGGACAAAGGGAAGCAAATGATACTTTAAGACCAAAACTTGACCTACTTTGAAATTGTTAAAGTCTAATAGGAAATAATCCATGACTGTGTGTGTGTGTGTGTGTGTGTGTGTGTGTGTGTGAGTGAGAGAGAGAGAGAGAGAGAGAGAGAGACACACACACACACATTTTTAACAGTGAGGTTAATTAATTAATTAATTGGAACAAGGCTGGAGGATGCGATTCATTCTCCATAACTAGAACTCTTGAAATAGACATTGGGTGTCTTTCTAAAACATTCTCTATATCAAACACAAGCTATAGGCTTGATGAGGGAATCATGATGGTCTCTTCTGGCCTTAAAATCTATTCTTCTATATCAGTGATACTCAGACCTGGGTGGTTCAGGAGCCAAATTAGCGATCAACATTATCCAAAAGAGCAACAGGAGTGGGACTTCGTTATTTCATTTACTATAGTACTATACAGTCATATTTTAACAGTATGATGGGGAAGTGTTTAGTTTATATATATATATTAATTATTCTCACAGCAAAATGACCAACCAAGTATTATTATTTTATCAACTACAGTTGGTTAATAACATAGTAAAAGCATCCTGGTTGGTTAGTAACTTAGACTGGTTAATAATTAAATCACAGTGTTTTAATATCATATGCTGCAAAGAGCCACAGGAGACACATTAAAGAGCCACTTGCAGCTTGCGAGCCTCAGCCTGAGTATCACTGATCCATATATTTAATATCTACCATACAAAAATTAAAAGGGAAAACAATTAGCCACTGTTTAGAGTGACTCTTAGCATTTGCACCATGAATAGTTTTTTGTGTTCAAATTACTTTACAAACTTTAGATAACTTAGTTACATCAGACCTGAGAGGTAGCTATCAAAATAGCATCCTTGTTTAGTAGATAAGCAAAGCAAGGCAGAAAAGTTACATGACTTGGCCAAGGCCAAAAGGGAGTCAGTTTCAAGATCTGAATCAATGGCTTCTTCATGCCCAGACACACCCACCCCCCGCATACCAGCAGTTTTCACACTGGTCTGCAGAGTACTTCTCAGTGGTCAGTGGCTAGCTGGATCCTCCTTGTTTTCAGCTGCTAAACAGCATTAGAAAATGCTTAAGATGCATCAGCTTCTTTTGTGACATTACTTTTCTATGTAGGCAATTGCTATAGTTTCCACTGCAACATTATGCAGTCATGAATGGGGGAGAAATGGTCTCTGCAATTGTGAATGGGAGGGAAGGTATCCATAAGACAATCTCTTTATGAAGATGTGGCCCATACTATGTAAATCACATAGATGTTTGATAACCCCTGGTCTCAGCAAAACCAGCAGCTTGAGCTCCATCTGTGTCCATTGACCTTCATCCACTCTGTATTCCCAGAACAGTGTTGTAGTCACCAATGACATTAAGGCATCAATAACCTATAAGGCTCGCAGCGGGTTTGGGCCCAGATCACTGAGAGGTCACCTCTCCACCCATGACCCACTGAGATTCCTGCCCCACTCTGGACATTGCAGCTGACATTGTCCAGGGTGAAGCTCTTTGGAGCTGGAGATGAGGCACTCTCCTTCGACAACACACTGCTGTGGAATGTCCTACTGGAGGAAATACAGCAGAGCCTCAACCTGACTCTTTCTAGAGCATGCTGCAAAATTCACCCTTTTCCCGAGCCTCCCCAGGGTAACCAAAGTCAAGGAAAGTCTGCGGCACACAACTCGAAGGTAGAAAACTAGCGAAAAAACCCCTTGATGGGAGCTCTAGAAAGACCTCAAATAGCTGAATTTAGTTTGGATTAAGCTCTGGTTTGAGTACAGGCAACATCACTACAGTAAAAAGTGACTCCCGCTCACACCACATCTGAATTTGTAATGCAAGTAAGGGGCAGAGCTGATCAAATTTTTTCTGATGGAACATTTTGCCATCGAAAGAGCATTTGATTAAACTGAAGCATTTTGCAGAAAGGCATCGATTTTGTAAAACTTTCTGACTCAGAGTCACAGTCTGATTCCTGTTTCTCTTTCGCTCCAGGGCAGAAGCAAGGGGCACCGCAGGCTACGGAGCATTGGGCTGGAGCTAGAGCCAAGACTCTGCCCACTTCCTAGCCACCTGATCCAGAGGGAGACTAGCAGCCTGGCAGAAGCTGCTCTCCACCCCATCTCAGGCTCCAACAATGCAAACAGCTTGCACAGGGGAGTAGAGGGGCTACTTATCTCCCCAAGTGCAGCTATGCAGCAGGGGTCACGAATGAGCTCTAAATGATGAGAGGGAGAATTCAGCAAGAAACAGAATGCTTTGTACCTTCCAAACAAGGATCTCAAGGTGCTTTACAAATCTTAATGGAGTCAGCCTCACAACCCCCCACGCGGTTGGTCTACGGTATTGTCCCCACTGTACAGATGAAGAAACTGAGGGACAAAGAGGTCAAGTGAAAAAGACTGGAATAAAAAGTTGATTTCCTATCCTCCATTCCCCCCCCGTATACAGAGCTGTAACCAATAAGAACTCTGTGTAAAGTGACATCTAATTTATAGAGCACTCCTGCAATTCTGACCACTAGACCACGCTTCTTCTCTCCCCCTAAGATCAGCATGTTCATCCCCTCTGAATGTTGCTCTGATATCTGCAGCTGGCCACAGTGTAGATGGCACAAGGGAAAGGCTACTTGCACCTTTCCCAGGTCTGTGCACCTGTGCAGGACCCAGACTCCATATGACTCATCATGTAGCTGCTCTGTTGGGAGGCAGTGGGCTCCTGTAGGTTGCATACCAGCCTGGGGCACAGGAGACCTGTGTTCTCATCTAGCCTCTGCCATTGACTTAATTGCTGTGTAGACACACCCTGAGAGTCCAATTTTTCAAAGTGACTTAGGTACTTAGGAGCCCAAATCCCATTGACTTTCAATGAGGCTTATGTTCATGCCTGAGTCACTTTTGAAAATGAGACTCCTAAGTCACTTAAGCAGTTTAGAAAATGTTACCTATCACCTAGTCCCTTGGAAGGACAATCCCACACTTTCTGGGATCTGCCCGTTACCCTGCAGATGATGAAAATGCAGGAGTCTCATTTTTAAAAAGCTGGTTTTAGCAGAATAATAACAATCCATGATCCCCTGTATTATGGGTATTATGTCATGCTTAACCCATCTTAGGCTCTCTAGCCAGGAAATGTCCCCACCCCCAACTCTCCCCTGAGCCTACAGCGAACGGAGAAGCCAAGGCTGTGCCAAACCATTCAAAGTTTAAAACAATGCTACCCCGATGGCTACAAAGTGAACAGACCCCATTATTGGGAAGGCTCCCACAGGTCATATCTGTGCTGGCCTTAATAACTTGGTGCCTTTTGCCTGATGTCACCAGTCCCCAAGACCCGGCATTCCCAAGGGTGTGTCCCAGAGCATCTCTGCTCAAGTTGAGATTTTGAAAAAAATCAATCAATAGAGGAAGACTCCACCTCACATCGCCCCCCCCCCCTTGTCTGAGCCCAGCCGCACCCCCTCCGAATGCTGCTTTACAGAGATAAGCTACTGGCATTTTCCCTCCCAGTCTCCAATCAGACATTATCATAAGAAAGTGCAAAGCATCTATCAGCCATGCAGCCCAGTGATTTATGTTCAAAGTTAGGATTATCTATTCTGCTCCAAATCCCTTCAAACAGCAAACCGGATAAAAGAGAATCACATTCAGCAGATAAAATTGGAATATAGGTTCATGCAACAGAATGACAGGCAGGTTTTTATCTCTGCACTGCTCCAACCACCTCATTTTGTCAGGAATTGTTCTTTATACACAGCATGGGACTCTCGGGGTGACCTTAATGACATTCTTGCATCTTTCTCCCACTGTGCTATACATGGGTAGCTGTTTGCAGAGTTCCATTCCCGGGAAGGGGTAACAGCCCGGCAATAATTCAAGAGCTAAAGTATGCTGAAGAGAAGCTAAGCCTACCAGGGCACAGAGCCAGGTAGAGATCTTCTATGGGCCATTCTGGCTCTCTGGCCACATAGCAATACACAAATCAGCCCATTATAACGACCAGTTGAACCCTCCATTATTCTCCCTTCTCCAGCTTCACTGGCTTTACTCTGCTCATTAAAGGAAAGAAAAAGCTCCATGAAAAAAAAATAATCTAGAGCTGGTCAATTTGTCAAAAAGAAAAACTAGTTTCCGGCGTCGGCTCTTACATTGCATCTTTCACAGTATCCCGGGATGGAGGGCTCAGGGTAATTTATTGCCGCCGTCTGACAAATAACTTCTCTATCCACTAACCATTATGCTCCATCTCTCTTTATTCTGCTTAATTAGACACTATTATTGCTGGAATAGTAATGAGACTTTTGCAAGCAGGATCACAACGGGCTAGGTAGAATGCTTTCTTAATACAGTAGAAACCTTTTTGACAAGATAACCATTAATTACAACTGCGAATATAGAGCATAAAAGCACTTTTGTGGGACTATTAACCAATTGCCACTCTATCTGCCTCAATGGAACTACCTGGTCTCATTCCCAGGAAAAATGACAATTAATCACGTTGTTTAAAAAGTAATATGCAGGGAGGAAGGGAGGCTGAATGGCCATTTGGAGGAAAATGGGGTAGAGAGACTTTCACCTCCAGGTAACCAAGATGATCTCAGCCCAGGGCAGCAGTGAGCAAAATTTATCAACACGCAATGGTCTTTCGGGCATGAGGTGGTGATCACTGTCCTGTCCCTAGAAACAGGAGTCCACTTCACACCAGCGGTCGTCTCAGCGAGGCCAAGGAGTGAATAGATAGGAAAGATGCTCTGCTGCATGGGACACTGGACTCAGGACACCTCCATTCACATTTCCCAGCCCTGTCACAGACTCCTCTGTGGGACCTTGGACAAGTCACGTAGGGTATGTCTATACTGCATTCACGGGGTGTGATTGCAGCTCGCGTAGACACACCTAAGCTCGCTCGAGTCCTGGGAAAGTGAAGCCATGGCAGCACAGGCTTCAGCATGGGCTAACCCGGTAAGTAATTATCCAGGGTTCTAGACAGGCCTGGACAGCCTGCATTCCCCTCTATTCGACATTGGTGAGGCCTCCTCTGGAGTACTGTGTCCAGTTCTGGGCCCCACACTACAAGAAGGATGTGGATAAATTGGAAAGAGTCCAGCGAAGGGCAACAAAAATTATTAGGGGTCTGGAACACATGACTTATGAGGAGAGGCTGAGGGAGCTGGGATTGTTTAGCCTGCAGAAGAGAAGAATGAGGGGGGATTTGATAGCTGCTTTCAACTACCTGAAAGGGGGTTCCAAAGACGATGGCTCTAGACTGTTCTCAATGGTAGCAGATGACAGAACGAGGAGTAATGGTCTCAAGTTGCAGTGGGGGAGGTTTAGATTGGATATTAGGAAAAACTTTTTCACTAAGAGGGTGGTGAAACACTGGAATGTGTTACCTAGGGAGGTGGTAGAATCTCCTTCCTTAGAGGTTTTTAAGGTCAGGCTTGACAAAGCCCTGGCTGGGATGATTTAACTGGGAATTGGTCCTGCTTCGAGCAGGGGGTTGGACTAGATGACCTTCTGGGGTCCCTTCCAACCCTGATATTCTATGATTCTATGAAGCATGCACTTCCCAGCATCACTGCTCCAGGACCCAAGCCAGCCAGATTAAAGCTAGCTCAGGTATGTCTACGTGATCTGGTAAAATTTTCAAAAGCACCCAAATGATTTAGGAGCTGACATCCAATTTTCAAAAGTGATTTAGGTAGCTAGGAACATAAGGGTAATAGTTTCAAAACTGTCTAAATGACCTAAGCTGGGTGCTTTTAGAAGTTTTATTTATAATCTACCCTGTGACTCAGTTCCCCATCTGTAATAATCACTAAGCTCTTATCATCAGTAGAGCTCAAAGCACTTTAAAAAGGAGGTCAGAATCATTATCCCCATTCTACAGATGGGGAAACTGAGGCATGTAGAGGCAAAGTGACTTGCCCAGGGTCACCCAGCAGGCCAGTGGCAGAGCCAGAAACAAAATCCAGGCAGCCCCGAGTCCCATTCCAGAGCTCTATCCCCTAGGCCATCCATCCCTACCTCACTGGGGATGAACAGAAGCCTATTGCTAGCAGAGCACAAGGGCTTGTCTACACGGAGAGCTAGTATGCAGCAAGCCAGGGTGTATATCCATTGTGCTGCAGGCTGCCATGCACGAAGTGGCCATGTAGACCCTGCTACTGGGCATTAAAAGTACCATAGTGTGCTTTGACATTCTGTGACAGGGTACTCTGCCCTCAATGGTAGTGGGGTCTAGTGGTCAGCCCACCCATCACGTGGCATGGCCCTTTAAGGGTTTGAAAGATCCTAAAGAGATAACGCCATCAGGGGGATATGGATAGAGAGGAAGAATTCCCAGGAACGAATGGTACTTGGGAGGAAATCCTGTCCCTGTATCTTTAAAAGCCTGGGCAAGGAGCTTTGTGGAGGGGGAGGGTCAAGTCACCCCATTTCCCCAACCAACTGGGGAGGAACTGGGAGTAGGGGACCATCTTAGAGACTGTGTCCTCTCTCGTAGCAGGGCAGACACCAGGAAACAACAGCAGGGAAAGGCTGGCCAGCTGAGGACCCTGAAACCTGGGTGCTAATTAAGTAGGGTTACCAGATAGCAACTGTGAAAAAACGGGACAGGGGGTGGGGGGTAATAGGGGCCTATATAAGAAAAAGTCCCCAAAAAATGGACTGTCCCTTAAAAATGGGACATAATTAAGGGAAAGGGCCCAGCTGAGGGAGAAGCTGGCAAAGGCCCTACAGCAGGTTAAGGGAGGAGAGCTGAGGGCTTCTGCTTAAGGACCAGTGAATCTGATTAGCAGAACACAGCTCCAGAGGGGAGAGCTGGAGAGACTTCTGGTTAAGGAGAGAGTGAGGGACTAACACACAAGCTCACTCCAGACAGGAGAGCTAGGGACTCCTGCTTAGGGAACCGGGAAGGGTTCCAGAAACAGAGACTTGTGCATAGCACAGGAAAGAACGCTCTCCTGAAGGAAGGAGCCAGAGATTACACTTGGTGCTTTAATAGGGCCAATTTCACAAAGCTGAAAACAATTATGTGCCTAATCATCTGGAAGGAAGAATATAATCCAAAAAATGTGAGTGGTAATTGGGAATCATTTAAGAATACCTTACCCGATGCCCCAGAAGCCATAATCAAGAAAGAAGACTGTACTGGTCAAAAAACTGACCTGGGTTAGAGGGGAAATGAAGGCATATATAAAAATGATATATATCAAATAGAAGAAAGGGGAAGTTGATAGTAATGAATATAAATCAGAAGCTAGGAATTGTAGAAAATTGATAAGGCAAGCCAAGGGATACAAGAAGCAATTTACGGCCAGCACAGTTAAGGACAATAAGGAGGAGTGTTTTAATGTATTAAGAATAAAAAGAGTACTGGCAGTTGTATTGGTTCATTTTCTAGATGGAAATGGTGGAGTTATTGATAATAATACAGAAAAGGCAGAAATGTTAATAAATATTTCTGTTCTGTATTTGGGGAAAAACAGGTGATAGAGTCTTATCATAGCATATCATCTTTCTCTAGAGAATGTTAAACAGAAGCTACTAAAGTTAGACATTTTAAATCAGCAGGTCCAAATAACTTGCATCCAAGAGTTTTAGAAGAACTGGCAGAGGAGCCCACTGGACTGTTAATGTTGATTTTCAATGAGTCTTGGAGCTCTGGGGAAGTAGCAGGAGACTGGAAGACAGCTGAAGTTGTGCCAATATTTTAAAAGGGTAAATGGGATGACCCTGATAATCATAGGTCTGTGAACCTGACATCAATCCTGGACAAGATAATGGAGTGGCTGATATAGGACTCAATTAATAAAGAATTAAAGGAGGGTAATGTAATCAATTCAAATCAACATTTATGGAAAATAGACTCTGTAAAACTAAATGTATATCTTTTTTGGAGGAGATTACAAATTTGGTTGATAAAGGTAATGGTGTCTAATATAGTTAGACTTCTGTAAGATATTTGACTTGGTCCTGCACAGCATTTTGATTAAAAAATAGACAGATATAACATTAACATTGAACACATTAAAAGGATTAAAAGCTGGGTAAATGATAGGTCTAAAAATGTAATTGTAAATGAGGAATAGTCATTAATCTGGTGTGTTTCCAAGTGGGGTCTCCCAGGGATTGGTTCTTGGCCTTATGCTATTTAAAGTTTGTATCAGTCACCTGGAAGAAAATGTAAAATCATCACAGATAAAGTTCACAGCTGACACAAAAATTGGGCAAGTGGCAAATAACTAAGAAGATAGATCACAGATTCAGAGTGATCTGCATCATTTGGAAAACTGGGCACAAATAAAAATATGCATTTTAATAAAGCTAAATGTAAACCAGGGAGTACTGTGTCACTGCATCTGTATCCTTGGCATTATCAACTGGGGCTACAGCACAGTCAGCCTCTCCAAAAGCTCTAGCAGAACAGTTTCTAAAATGCCATTGACGAATGAGATTTGATTTATTTCAAATTCTTCTGCTGAATCTAATCTATTTAGGAAGCACCCATCACCATGGTATCAATCTCATTACTTCCTTGCCCTCTTGCATCTATGTCTGTATCCTGATGTTGTCTCTTATCTTATATTTAAATTGTAATCTGTTTGGGACAGGGACAGTCATTTTGGTCTGTGTTTGTACAGCACCTAGCACTTTGGGGTTCTGGTCCAAGACTGGGGCCCAGATCTTCAAAATGTATTTAGTCTCCTAACTTCCACTGAAATTAATGGAAGTAAGAAGTATAAATATGTTTGAGGATCTGAACCTACACCTTTCAGGTGCTACTGCAATAGAAATAATAGTAATCAGATGCTAAGCCAAGCATTGTGTTATTTGTGTTTCCTCTCCCTAAATTTTCTCTCAAGATAGAGTGTGTTTTCTCCCTTGCTAACAGCACTGGAGTTTGTATTTAAAAACTTCAAAGCTCTATGCATCAAAAAAAAAGTTATTACCATATTATCCCAAATAAGATGACGGGGATTGAAATTATTATATATATATATATATATATATATATATATATATATATAAAAGAGAGACAGAACATGTTTAAGACATTTAGGATGAGATTAATGCGACCAAGGCTGTGATCCAGCCAGCTTTGCATGAGTTAAGATAAGAAGACAGGTTCATGGCAAAACGGGTTTATAATTTATGTTGTGCTGCCTTACGCTCTGGTTCCAAAGCAGAGCTGACTGTGGTTTGGGATGGTTTTCATTTACTCCAGGAACTGGGAGCCCATCACAATGAAAGAAAGAGTGATGAAGACCTTTCCTGATCCTTCTTCATTTACTCAAAGTCTTCATCTAAAGATTCACAAAGGACAGGAGATTAATAGTAAAGGCTGCCATCTCTTGTCCATTTAACCGCAGGCAGAAAACAATCAAAGCCAGCTTTCCGCTCCCCTCCCTTTTGCCAGCCATGCTCTTGGGAAATCAATGTTCTCGGTCAAGTCCTTGGCATCTCAGGCTTTCTGGTTTTGCTGCTCTCTCCTGCAATTGCCAGCATTGACTCATCCTCACCCTTCATTTTGGAGCTTCTGGTTTTGTGCTGGCACAATTCATAGATTTCAGAGTAACAGCCGTGTTAGTCTGTATTCGCAAAAAGAAAAGGAGTACTTGTGGCACCTTAGAGACTAACCAATTTATTTGAGTTTCCACGGCATGCATCCGATGAAGTGAGCTGTAGCTCACGAAAGCTCATGCTCAAATAAATTGGTTAGTCTCTAAGGTGCCACAAGTACTCCTTTTCTTTTTACAATTCATAGAATCATAGAATATCAGGGTTGGAAGGGACCTCAGGAGGTCATCTAGTCCAACCCCCTGCTCAAAGCAGGACCGATCCCCAATTAAATCATCCCAGCCAGGGCTTTGTCAAGCCTGACCTTAAAAACTTCTAAGGAAGGAGATTCTACCACCTCCCTAGGTAACGCATTCCAGTGTTTCACCACCCTCCTAGTGAAAAAGTTTTTCCTAATATCCAACCTAAACCTCCCCCACTGCAACTTGAGACCATTACTCCTTGTCCTGTCCTCTTCTACCACTGAGAATAGTCTAGAACCATCCTCTCTGGAACCACGTCTCAGGCAGTTGAAAGCAGCTATCAAATCCCGCCTCATTCTTCTCTTCTGCAGACTAAACAATTCCAGTTCGCTCAGCCTCTCCTCATAAGTCATGTGTTCCAGACCCCTAATCATTTTTGTTGCCCTTCACTGGACTCTCTCCAATTTATCCACATCCGTCTTGTAGTGTGGGGCCCAAAACTGGACACAGTACTCCAGATGAGGCCTCACCAATGTCGAATAGAGGGGGACGATCACGTCCCTTGATCTGCTCGCTATGCCCCTACTTATATATCCCAAAATGCCATTGGCCTTCCTGGCAACAAGGGCACACTGCTGACTCATATCCAGCTTCTCGTCCACTGTCACCCCTAGGTCCTTTTCCGCAGAACTGCTGCCTAGCCATTTGGTCCCTAGTCTGTAGCGGTGCATTCGGTTCTTCCGTCCTAAGTGCAGGACCCTGCACTTATCCTTATTGAACCTCATCAGATTTCTTTTGGCCCAATCCTCCAATTTGTCTAGGTCCCTCTGTATCCTATCCCTGCCCTCCAGCATATCTACCACTCCTCCTAGTTTAGTATCATCCACAAATTTGCTGAGAGTGCAATCCACACCATCCTCCAGATCATTTATGAATATATTGAACAAAACCGGCCCCAGGACCGACCCCTGGGGCACTCCACTTGACACCAGCTGCCAACTAGACATGGAGCCATTGATCACTACCCGTTGAGCCTGACAATTCCTTTCTTATTAGCTGCTTATCTGGCCCTCGGTTACCACAGTATGTGAGTGCCTCACAATCTTTTAACATATTTTTCCTCACAACACTCCTGTGAGATCCATCAATGGCTATTAGCCAAGATGGTCAGAGACACAACCCCATGATCTGAAGGTCCCTAGCCTCTGCCTGCCAGATGCTGGGAATGGGCAACAGGGGATTGATCACTTGATGATTACACCTGCTTTGTTCATTCCCTTTGGGACACCTGGCATTGGCCACTGGGCTAGATGGACCATTGGTCTGACAGTATAGCCATTCTTATGAGGTAGGGCAGTGCTATTACCCCCATTTAACAGATGGGGAAACTGAGGCATGGATCCTCAATGGTATTTAGATATCAAACTCCCATTGATTACAAACACTGAACTCACACTGGCATCAATTTCAATTGGAATTTGGTGCCTAAATACCTTTGAGGATCTGGGCTGAAGTGACTTGCCTAAGGTCACACAGGATGTCTGTGACAGAGCAGGAATTGAACTGGGGTCTCCCACAGCACAGAAGAGTGCGCTAACCACTGAACGATCTTTCCTCATTTCTTATACAACAGACCCGTGGTTCTCACCTTCTCCCCATCAAACCGTGTCCCAAGAGAAAAAAAGTTTCAGAGCCTCTCGCCTGTCTGGACGTAAAGAAAGGAAAGGTAAATGGCATAAATCATCATGTTGACACATTTTTCCAGCAGTAGAGGCAGGAATGTTATCCTGGGATGCTGGAAGCAATAATAGCAGCAATCAATACTAATTAAATCTTAGCGTTTATGTAGCACTTTTCATCCATAGAGATCAAGGTGTTTCACAAAGCTGGGTATGAATTATTACCCTCATTTAACAGATGGGGAAACGGAGGCACAGAGAGGCTAAGTGATTTCCCCAGTGCCGCACAGTGAGCCCAGGGCACAGCCAACATCTAGGAACTGGTTCAAAGTTGATAGAATGCTGGTGACTTTTGTGGAGTCACTCCGGATTTATGTCTGCGGAAATTCTTTGGCCTGTTTTATACAGGAGACCAGATAAGATAACCACAGTGGATCCTTCTGGCTTGAAAACTCTACAAATTCACAAGTAAGCAGAGAATCATGCCTCATGTCTCCTGGTTCCCAGTCCAATGCCCTAACCATTGTACCATGCTGCCCGATGTTCCACAAGTCTGCTGTCAGGGCATGCAGTGAAAGAAGCAAGCTCACCTAAGTCTCTGCTTTCTCCTCCTTTCCCCATCTCCCCAGCCCAGGGTCCCTGGGGGACCAGAGCCCAGCCCTTATATCAAATCCTAAAGCATATTGCAATAGCGCCAAACGCCTCACTAGCACTGTCTGGAAGCTGTGCTGGGTTTGACCATATCTGGTGCACAGCTGAGTATTGTGTAGGACAGCACAGAAGCTGCCGCCACCCCACGCTGAGCCAGCCGTGTTGGCATCGGCGGATAAACATTAGGTCAGCGGTGTGGAGTTTTATGGATTGTTGATCCCAAAAGTCTGGACTGAAAACAAACTCCCTCGCTTTCCAGTTAGACAAATGGACCATTAAAATGAGGCCTGGATTCCAGTCAAAGAGATTTGTAAAAGAGAAAGCGGGGAGATGGTTATAATTATCGCGTCTCCCTGTTATGTTTGCACAGCACCTCATATTTTCTAGGTGCTATTGGGCACAGATAGCAACAACGAATAAATGGCATTGTCTAGTCACCACTAAATGGGGGTCATTTTTTATCAGAGTTCTAGTGACTTATATTGGCAAACTGCTCCCCTTGGGCAGACTCCCATTGACTTCAGTGGGGCTCCAAGCAGGCAAAGAAATCTGCCCACACAGAGCAGTTTGCATGCCAGTCTCTCCAATGGGGCACATACAGCCAGTCTAACATAAAAGTTTAGTGCAGTGTCTATAAGTTGCGTTCTTCTCTATGGAAACTGGGTTCCTGTAGTCTCCAAATACTGCATCTGGGCGACTGTCACCTGAAATATTTACTACAATTGAAAAATAAATACACCTTAAAAGGCACAGCTAGCAGGAGGCTTATTGAGGGTTTAGATCCTTGTTCTGTCCTCATGTCTGCCACCAACCCGCAGGGTAGTAGTCCTGAATTTCTGGTTTACTTTATTTGGATGTTTCTGTCCAATCAATCACTGTCTCTCCATATAATAGTTGTCACAGTAGCGCCTAATAGCAATCAGCTCTTCCAGCCATTACAGGGAGGAAAGATGGTGCAGTGGTTACACTGCAAGGCTGGGAAATCCTAATTCAAATCCCTGCTCTGCTACAAACTTCCTGTGCAAGTCACTTAGTCTCTGTGCCTCAGTTCCCCAGTTGTACAACGGAGATGATAGCACTCCCAAACGGCATGGGGTGTCATGAGGATAAATACGTTAAATAGTGTGAGGTGCTGAGATGGTAGGAGGGGCACCACAACAATACCTAAGAGCAATAGATAGTAAGACTTTGGGCAAAAGACAAACTACAAGAGGGATCATTCCAAGCAACTTTCCCTTCTATATTCAGGGAAGGAGTCTTTTCACCTAGTGGTGGATTAGCCACTGGGCCAACTGGGCCCATGTCCAGGGGCCCCAGCCAATTAGGCCCCTGGAAAAATGGGCACCCCTGTGCCAAACCACGCTCCGCCTGGCACTCCTGCCACCGAGCGAGGTTGGGACACGGGGGCTTGCTCTGCTCTGCCCAGCACTCCCCGACCCCACTTCCCCAGAAGGAGCACTGAGGAGGGGGTTGGGGGGGGATTGCAGGCAGAAGGGGTGGGGAGGGAGCCCCACTTGCTCTGGCTCAGGGCCCCACAGAACCATAATCCACCTCTGTTTCCAGCCTGAACCCAAACTCAGCCAATGGCTTTAATGAGGACTACAAATTTTTCAGTTATCGGCTTCACCTCCTGTTAACACTCAGAAATCTAATACTCCTGCAGCGCAGGAGAGGAATGTTTCAGGGGCTTGTTCTGAGGGCAAGTGGGTAATTGCAGTGAATCTAACGTCTGGCATCAATGGTATCAAATGCTCGGGCATGTTTTCGTTGTCAATCCCTGACTGCCTCTGTAATTTCTATGGCTGGCTCAGAGACCACGCCCCAGGTGAATTGTGGGATTCCAATCCCTATACTAAGGGATCTGTTACCAGCTCACCTCCCATCTGAAAGCCAAGTCTGCAAAGATTAAAGACATCCTGCATTGTCATAGCAAACCACTGTTAATCATTGCCCAGTAACTGTGCCATGTATTAAACCATCAAACAATACATTAAGGTCATATTAAGAACCCGACTTAAAACCACAAAAGGACAGGGAAATTCAGGCAAAAAATTACGACTCATATTTCATCCCTAATTCACAGTGCTGGGGAAAAAAATCAAAGGACCCACAGGAGTAAAGACTGAAGTGCCAAGCTGGGATTCCTGTCATAAATCTGAATTTCTGGTTTACTTTATTTTACATATCGGTCCAATCTATCACCATGTCTCCACATAATAACTGGTACAGCATCCCCTAATGGACTCCCACTCTTCCAGCCATTACGGACTATCATGTATCATTTCATTTCCTTGATTGTTCATTAGGGCCCATTCAGACTTCCCTTAAAGTGGTGCCTCCCCACTGAAATCAATAGCATCAAATTGGTATGAATGGAAGCAGCATGTGTGACGGGCTGGATCATAGAAACCCCCTTGGGGCTGCCAATTGATGTGCCAAGACTACTTCTGCCCCTGCTTTCCCTGCCCTCCCAGCTTGGGACTTCAGCGCCCAGCCTGGTTTGAGCCAGACCCACTAGCCTGCTGCAAACCCAGACCCAGGTCTGAACCACGTCCCCTAACAGCTGTAGGCTTAAACTGAAAGCAGTTTAAGAAGTATTCCTGTCTTTAACACTCAGTTGCTCAACTCCCAATGGGGCCCAAACCCCAAATAAATCTGTTTTACCCTGTTTAAAGCTTATACGGGGTAAACTCATAAATTGTTCGCCCTCTATAACATTGATAGAGAGATATGCACAGCTGTTCCCCCCACCCCACAGGGTATTAATACACACTCTGGGTTAATTGATAAGTAAAAAGTGATTTTATTAAATACAGAAAGTAGGAGTTAAGTGGTTCCAGGTAGTAACAGACAGAACAAAGTGAATTACCAAGTGAATTACCAAGTAAAATAAAATAAAACCTGCAAGTCTATGTCTAAGAAAACGGAATACGGACAAAATCTGACCCTCAGTGGTGTTCCAGTAAGCTTCCTTTTACAGACTAGTCTCCTTCTAATCTGGGTCCAGAATTCATTCACACCCCCTGTAGTTACTGTCATTTCTTTCAGGTATCCTTGGGGGTGGAGAGGTTATTTCTTGAGCCAGCTGAAGACAAAATGGACCTAGTCTTAAACAGACTTTCTCTTGTGGATGGCAACCCCCTTCTCTCACCTATGCAAAGTCCAGCTCCAAGATGGAGTCTTGGAGTCATATGAGCAAGTCTCATGTCCATGCATGAGTCCGTTTTTACAGGCAGCAGCCTTTGCTTACCTGCTACCTTGAACGTCCTCATGTAGACTTCTTATGTGGATTGGAGCCTTCCAAGATCCATTGTCCCTTAAGTGCTTCTTGATTGGGCACTTAATTTGCACATTCCTTTCTCAAGAAGCTGACCAAATGCTTTACAAAGGCTACTTAAAATCAAGCCAGTACACAGCCAATATTCATAACTTCGAATACAAAAATGACACATGCATACAAATAGGATTAATAGATTCAGTAGATTATAACCTTTACAGAGATATGCTACATGGCA
Source organism: Lepidochelys olivacea (assembly GCF_965140295.1). Lineage (NCBI taxonomy): Eukaryota > Metazoa > Chordata > Testudines > Cheloniidae > Lepidochelys > Lepidochelys olivacea. Next base: position 21,710,011 of record NC_140424.1, read on the forward strand.
TATGTAGCATAAAACATATTCTAGTTATGTCATATATACATTCATAAGCATATTTCCATAAAGCCTTATGAGGTACACCATCACAGCATGTTCCCAGCATATGTATCTATTTAGGTAGGTGGGTGGAAAGCAGGTCAGGTCTGGCCTGTTTCTGACATATCGTAGATAAGATGCCCATAAACTTATTCTTCTGCTCTTCATGTTATTTATTATTTCTACTGTGGTATTATCTACAAGGCCCAGTGATAGACTAGGACCCTATTGTGCTAGGCACTGTACAAACACAGGATAAAAAGACAGTCCCTGCTCGAAAGAACTTACAGTCGAAGGCATCTTCATTCTTTAGTCCTTAGGAAATTTGCAGCCTTCTGAAGCATTTCGCATGAAGAGTTGATCTTCCTGCATCCATCACCGACACACTCACTGTGCGGTCTTGGGCAAGTTATTTTGCATTTCTGCACCTCATTTTCCCCATTTGTACAATGCAAAGTGGCTGGAGATGCTTGGATGCGAAGCTCTACCACCACTAAGTGATGCTACAATGACCTTCCAGGGAAGGGGGAGGGACACCCCTTCTCTTTTTCTTTGGCTCTGTGGAAGGTCATATCTTTCCTTCCTTTGTGTCCTGTCTATGGACAAGCTAGGGAATTCCTTTATCATGAAAAGGTTGGGAGGCATCTCAGGCCCCTGGGCTCATTGAGAGCCTGATACAAATTCTACTGAGGTCAATGGAAAGAGCCCCATTGACATCAACATGCTTTGGTCCTGCTCCTCAGCTGGCAGCTGCCATAAAAGCAGGACCATTTCCTACCCCACTGGGCCAGGTGTGGTGGAACGGGTAAGTAGCCCCTGGCTTCCCTTCTTCCCCATAACAAGACTCTCGGCGGACTCAGGCTGGGAAGGTGTAGCAGCTACACCGGAGGGCATCTTTGAATGTTCGGGTGTTCCATTGCCCCACAAAGATCCCAAGCAGAGGGGGAAAAATTCGTGGCTTCCCTGGAAATAGGATTATAGTGAGGGGGTGAATTGCAGGCAGCTGCTCCTCCAGGAGACAACAAGGTTGGGAGACAGGGAAAGTTGTGAGGAAGGGAAGGTGCAGGTGAAACTGGTGAGTTTCAGAAATCTCCACCTGGGTCACTTCCTCACTGGCTGGCCTGCTCCCCATTCCTCTCAGACCCCCTTCCTTAAGAAGGGTCATTCTTTCCCTTACAAAAAGGATTATAGTGCCCTGGAAGCAATGAATAGAGCTAGAATTAGTGTCTCCCTATGAAGAGCCTCTTGGTTACCTAGAACAGTGCAGTCAGGTCTCCTCTGCTCAGCTAGTGCCTCAAAGCTCAGGTGAAATTGCATGCCCACAAACCACTGAATCAATGAAAGCTATGACAAATACGCCTTGGAGAGTCTCCAGTGAGTCTTTGGCTATCAGTACTGCATTTTGTTTCATTACCTGGTATCTTCTCCAAGACTGGTCATGCTATTGTTCACACCACTCTCTTTGTGCTTCAAAGGACAAGGCAACATCTGAGTAATGGGTGTTAGGAAGAAACTTCTCCTGGGGGTAGATTATCCCATAACTTACTACTACAGTGGTTTCACACCTTCCCTTGAAGCAGCTGGTGCAAGTCACTATTGGAGGCAGGCTATTGACCTATATGGATGCCCTTGTCCAATCCAGCCTGGCAATCCCTGTGTTCCTCTTAGAACACAGGCACTTTTGCTTTTTAGTACCAGGCCAAACTCATCTTAAATATTTAACTCCTCCTCCTACCAAAGACTTGCAACCCCCGCCCCCTGCCACCACCACTTAAATGTCCTTACAGCCTTAGTGAGACTATTGGCTAGGACATGAAAATGGAAATCACATTTTTATTTGTGGTGTCATCCTTTTTCCTATCTAAGTGATTCAGGATTTGTCTGATATAAAAATTAGAGAGGCATGCGATAGGCTCATCCACTGAGCATTATATTCATAGTCAGATCAGCTTTATTTCCCCGCTGCACCCTTATTCAGAAGGGCCTGCCCGCCTGTCACTTTCTGGAATGCTGACCTGCTCCTGAAAGCTATGGAGGCAACTGCGAGTGCCATAAATTGTCACGCTGTCTGGAGTAGCTCATGGCCATGACTGCCTACCTCAAGACAGACTGTCAAAAGCAGGGCAGACATCCCAAACTGGTGGTATTTTCTATAATTAGATTTCACCAAGCCAGTACCAAATGTGAACTCCTGAACACTATAACTTGTCTTACCATGGAGTCACAGACAGTCCCCTTAGAAACTCCAATCTATCTTGCCACTCAAGCAAGCTGGACTATGTGATAAATGGTCATTTACATCAAATATCACAAATATTCCAGGTTACACCCAGTCCTAACAGAGCTGTCACTCACCCAGGTCGATTCCCATCCTAGATCTCACACCAAAGACAATGCTGGTAGCCAATTCTGTAGTAAACTAACTAAAGGTTTATTAGCTAAGAAAAAGAAATAAGAGTTGCTGAGAGATTAAAGCAGATAAAAGCATATGTACAGGTGAGTCACAGTCTAGAATATCAAAAGGTAGCAGACAAGTAGTAACCTGCCAGTTTCCCAAAAGTCTCTCAGGACTAGCCAAAATAACTCCGGGGATCTCTGTCTTCTCGTTCAGTTATTCTGCCCTGTTAGAATCCAAACAGTCCAGAGATGAAGAATCTTTACTTGTGTCCATACTTATAGCTTCTTCTCACAATAAACAAGTAGGCAGGGTAACTACCCACATTAGCTCTTTCTTTGAGGGCAGAGAGAGAGAGAGGAGTAGCACATTTAAAGTCTCTGATCACCACACCCAATGACCATTTGCCTTCCAAAGTGCAAGAATTAGCACTTTTCTATTAAAGTTCTTCATTTGCCTTACAAAAGGCTTCTTTCTCATTTGATGAGTTACTTAGTTACAGGGGTCTATAAAATGCAAATGCTTGCTATTCCATTCTAACAGGAGACAGAGAAGTGAAAACAATGCATTCAGCATCCTATTACTTTTCATGAAGTTTAAAACACCAAATACATTCTTATATAGTTAACAATTACTTTGATCTATAGTAATACACAAGTGAATTGGCCTGGCTTCCAGCAGTGAGTTTGCCAGTTCTCAGCTGATGCCTAGGCCTTGGCCAGAGCTGGTACTTGGTTTGCCAGCATCATACACCAGTATTTTCATAATGGCAGGAAGCAGGCTCTAGGGTAAGAGTAATGGCCTGAAGAGTTTCCCCCTCTGCCACTAACTCACTATGTGACTTGGGCAAGTTTCCAAAAGCAAGTGGACTATTGGATGCACTAACTGGGTCTCAGCAAGGCTGTAACAAGAGGACCCTGTTTTCCATAGCTGTTTCATCTCCTGTGCCAGGGTCCATTTGCAAATCACATATGTATGCCTAGATTTCTGTGCTGTTTACTAATTCTAGACCGGGGCGGGCAAACTTTTTGGCCTGAGGGCCGCATCAGGTTTCTGAAATTGTATGGAGGGCCAGTTAGGGGAGGCTGTGCCTCCCCAAACAGTCAGGCATAGCCCAGCCCCCGACCCTTATCCGACCTCCCCGGCTTCTTGCCCCCCTGACGGCCCCCTCCAACCCACCCATTCCCTGACGACCCCTGCCCCATCCACCCCCCGCTCTGTCCCCTGACCACCCTCAGACCCCCTGCCCCATCCAACAGCCCCTCCTTCCTGACTGCCCCCCTGAGACTCCTGTCCCATCCACCCCCCCCGCTCCCTGTCCCCTGACCGCCCCCGGAACCCCCACCCCGACTGCCCTCCGCCACCCCATCCAACCCCTCCTCTCCTTCGGGACCCTTGCTCCCATTCAACCCCCTTGTTCCCTGCCCTCTGACCACCCCGACCCCTATCCACACCCCTGGCCCTGACCATGCCCCGAACTCCCCTGCTCTCTATCCAAGCCCCCCGCTCCCTGCTCCCTTCCAACGCTAACTGGAGCACTGGTGGTTGGCAGCACGGCTGCACCAGGACAGGCAGCCGCGCCATGCAGCACTGAGACCGGGTCAGGCCGGGCTCAGCAGCTGCGCTGCCCCAGGAGCTCCCAGTCCCGTCACCCAGAGCATTGTGCTGGCAGCGCAGTGAGCTGAGGCTGCGGGGGAGGGGGAACAGCAGGGGAGGTACTAGGGGCCAGACAGGAGGGTCCCATGGGCCGAATGTGGCCCGCGAGCCATAGTTTGCCCACCTCTGTTCTAGACGTTTCTGGCAATGGATGGCTCATTGTATTTTTATTTGAAATGCATCAATTTTGGGTCAAAGTATGGGGCAGCAACTCCTTAGCTTTCTTCCTGCAATAGTTCTTCAGCCGCTAGCAGGTGTGGGTATAGTGGGAGGATGTGATGAATTGCCCTTACCCATCCAAGCAGTGTTGTGATTTCTGGCATCATGCATGTTTTCTGGTGTGAGCCAGGGAGCCCCTCAGTGCCAGCTGGCAGAGGGCACACTATATCATAACTCACATCCGGCTGACACACTCATTGCCCCAACTCACTATTGTCATAATCTGTATCTAAAAAGTCTCAAGTAAGGCATCACATGCAAACTGATGACACGCTGGTCAGTACTATTATTGTGTGATGGATGTACAGGGGGAGTATAAAGAATTATAGAGGTGTGCTGGAAATCTGCTCTTAAAATGTGTTTGGCCAGCTGTGCATAAGCCCAGCCTGTGTGAGTTTTGCCTGCTTGACTGTGTTTCCAATGGAAATTGAGCAAGCAAAGGACAAAAACAATGGAAGTTCATTTACATAAAAGATAAACAAAGGCATCGAACTAGCAAGTGGGGAATCACCTAACAATCACCACAGGGGAAGGAGGCTGTACTGCCGGGAAGCTTTCCTGGCTCTGGAAACTAATCAAATGGACATTGGGAAATATAAGCAGAAACAAAGTCATTTTGGCATCCATCATCTGAGGGACAAAAGAGGCCAGAGCTCGTGGCATCGGAGAAAGGTGGGTCCATCAACCAAGGTACTTAACGTCTCTGGGAGCTGACTATAGGTGAGAAACCCCATTAGACAAAGATTTTACTGAAGATACTGAAGTGAAATGTGGGTCTTCAGCTAACTTTCCCGCCTGATGTGTGGTCTTCTCTTTTGGAGGCAGCAAACTTAACTTCTGTGAGTGTCCAGTGAGAGGGACTGAATGCTGCAGAAGGACATCTCTGGGGAGCTCGGGAATTGGCATTCACTGCAAGGCAAGGTTTGGACTGACTGAATCCTGAAGAGCTTGCTGGCAAGGCAGACAAGCTGGTGCTTCAGGGCACTGACCCAGAGCTTAGCAGCAGCAAAGCTCACTCTTGCTGAGGCAGAGCCGTAACCCAGTGGGTGACCTGAGCAAGATGTCACACCAGGGTCTAGGTGGGTTCCATAGGCACTGACCTCCACTGTTCCCGCTGGGTGCTCAACCCAGCCCTACCCCTGTCCCCACCCCCGCACAGCTGTTTCGCGGCAGGAAGCACTGGGAGGTAGGCAGAGGAGCGGGGACGAGGAGCGCTCGGGGGGGGGGAGATGAGGTGAGGTAGGGCGGGGAGTGAGGGGAGCTTGGCTGCCGGTGGGTGCAGAGCACCCACTAATTTTTCCCCGGGTGCTCCAGGGCTGGAGCACCCACGGAGTCGGCGCATATAGCGGGTTCTTCCTACTAGCCAGTGCTCATCCCATATGCCTTGCTGCTAATAGCCTGGAGCCCAGAGCAGCACAGGGACACTTTGGCATTTTGTAACAGGTGGGCACAGCAATAGCTGCCTTCTGAAAATCCTGGCAGCTGAGAACACAGCTGGAGTCAGTTGCCTGAATTCTCATTGACACCACAGCCTTGTTACACTATGATAGCAGTGTAAAGTGGCCTTAGAGTAGGAGTAAGTTACACCAACTTTCCAGCCACTCTCCACTGCCAGAGTGGCATAAATAGGTCTCAGAATCAGGCCCAGAGCCTCCAGAAAGCTTGTACTCCCAGATCGGTGACTGAAGTGGGATAAACACCAGCACTGCTTTCCCCACCACCTAATTCAAAATGTGCAAAAGGCCATCACATTGCTTGATGGCCCTTTTAATTCCTGATTCTGTTCTCTTCTGCCTCACTGAGTAGGTGATCCCTGTACAATATGAGCACCATGTACCGCCATGCCGCTGAGTGGAGAATTCCAGCTTTGTAGCATATTACACACGATTTGCACTGGTGTTAGACATTGCAAAGTAAGAGGCAATGGAAGATCAAGCTTTCAGTATCTCTTTTTCTCCGCCTGGAAAATATTTTTAGAGGGGTGTTGAAAAGCTAAATAAATTGTTTGCTCAGCCCTTTGATGTCCGGAGATGAAAAGTGCTACAGAAGTGCAACGTGTCGTCATTATCAATATAAATGCAAATGTCAAAGTAGTTGGCTGCAACAAACTGAAAATGTTGATTTAAAAATATTTCAAACAAGCTGCTTTCCATTTGACGAGACTCATCAGCTCAAAGAGATGCAGGAGAGATCCACACTGTGAAATAACATTTGCAAACAAGCTATCGAGAGATCAAAGGCTCTATGGACAGGTGAGGTTGGAACCTCCGCAACCTTAATCCTGTGCTCTACAAAGCACAGGTTCAGAATGGGAAAGAAAGGAAAATAAAAACTTCTGCCTCCAGAGAAGCCAGCCAGAGGCCCCAGCCGCTAGAGACAGAAGCAGCTAAAGCAGGGACCTCTGGGTATTCAGAGAACTTTCTGTAGTTTTGACTAGACTTTCTTTGCCCTGTGCTCCTTGACTCTTTGCTCCATCCTTCCCCATCCCCAGTCTCTTCACCTAGGATGACCAGACAGCAAATGTGAAAAAACAGGACGGGGGGAGGAATAGGAGCCTATATAAGAAAAAGACCCAAAAATTGGGACTGTCCCTATAAAATCAACACCCCATTTGCAGCCATCACACTATTCACTCTGCTTACGTGTTCTACCCCTTCCCCCACCGTGTCTCTGTCTGATCTATTTCGATTATAAACTCTTCGGGGGCAGGGACGCTCCTCTGCTACTTTGTGTTTGTGCAACGCCTAGCACAATGGGGACCCATTCTTGGTCAGCCCTTGGGCACTGCCGTAATAAAACAGGAGTAATAAGTAGTAGTCCTGGGACTTCTAATGGAATTTCAATGCTGCTCCATTCCCCGTGCTCCAATACACGCCACCCAATAATTCTTCCTTCCCATTTCATTGCTTTGGTTTATCCCCACTACTATCTTTTATCTTTGAAACCTCACTATCCTAACAATTATTTATAAACCCCTACATCTTTATTTTTCTTTTCAGCCTTAAAGAGAAAACGTGTCCTCCGTGGTTAAGAGCCCCAGAGTCCTGCTTTTATGGGCTGTTAGTCAGAATTTGTGAAACATTTTGACTGCATTACAGCCCACTGCATTTCCCCCCTTTATTGTTCAATCCACAGTATATTTAGAAACGGTTAATCATACATCTGAAATGAGAGATAAGCATTTTACATTTATTGCCACTCTCAGGTGCCGTATCATTTTCATCCCTTTGGCTATGAGCTGATGTATTTGATCTTTCTATCTAATGCCTGCTTCCCCCATTAACTTCTTAACTTCTGTAGGCTACTGTGCATTCCATAACAGAGAAGAGCTTTGATAAAAACATACATCAGTGAATTTCCCTTACTTAGGGCTTTGACTTGAAAGGGACACTGTCAAGGTGTTTGTCATAGTGTTTAAGATGCACGCCCACATTAGGTCTGTAATAACCCCTGGGAAGCTGGGAACTAAAAATCTTTTCCCTTCACCAAAAGTTTATCCCCCACCCCCAACTTGCACATAGCTTTCTGATGGGGATAAGTCTGTCTACAGCAGTCTGGTTACAGCAGGGTATGGGAAGACAGGCATTCTGGTTTCTATTTCCAGCTCCCTTGCTTTGAATGAGTCACTTCACATCTGTGTGGGGCAGTTTCCGCATCTATAAATTTAGTCTAGTGATACCGTCCCTGCAGAGCTATTGTGAGGCAGGATTCATTAATGTTCGTAAAATGCTCTGACTATGCTCAGAAGAAAAGTGCTGCCATATTATTGCTATTTCGTATTGCTGCAGGGTTGCTGGTGAGTGCACTGGTATTTATTTAGTTAGAAGAGGGGAAAGAGGGTACTGGAGCATTTGCTTATGGAGGAAAGCACAGATGCTGAAGTAGAATTCAGCAGTCAATAGCTTGAAAATTCCATGGTCCTTATTAGGTTTGTTTTGATATTCTGTGTGCTCGTAACCATTTATTGCACATGACCTGCTCTACCCTCAAGAGTGTTAATTAATAAAATGGATCGCAGAGTTACTCATCATTTCACTCCACTTCCAATCATGTCAAACTTGTACTGAGCACAATGATTGCTCCTCTAGGGCTACATAGTGACTTTGCCACAGCCCTTATTTTAAGGCAGCCCACTAAAGGGATGCCCCAGAAGCATACCAGGATATCCCCAGAGCCTTTTTAAAATAATCAGCATCACATTAGCTACCCTCCAGTCATCTGGTGCAGAGGCTAATTTAAATGATAGGTTACAGACTACAGTTATTAGTTCTGCAATTTCATTTTTGAGTTCCTTCAGAACTCTTGGGTGAATACCATCTGGTCCTGGTGACTTATTACTGTTTAATTTACCAGGTTCTTCCGAAACCTCCTCTATTCACACCTCAATCTGGAATAGTTCCTCAGATTTTCCACCAAAAAGAATGGCTCAGGTGTGGGAATCTCCCTCACATCCTCTGCAGTGAAGACTGATGCAAATAATTCATTGAGCTTCTCAGCAACAGCCTTGTCTTCCTTGAGTGCTCCTTTAGCACCTCAAACATCCAGTGGCGCGACTGATTGTTTGGCAGCCTTACTGCTTCTGATATACTAAAAAACAAATTTGTTGTTAGTTTTTGTGGGCTTTGCTAGTTGCTCTTCAAATTCCTTTTGGCCTACCTAATTATATTTTTTCACTTGACTTGCCAGAGTTCCTCAGTAGGATTCGACTTCCAATTTTTAAAGGAAGTATTCTTACCTCTAACTGCCTCTTTCACTTTGTTGTTTCACTGTGCTGGCATTATTTTGTCCTCTTACTGTTTTTTTCTTTTTTATTTGGGGGTATACATTCAGTTTGAGCCGCTATTAAATTTTTTTAAAATAGTTTCCATGCAGCTTGCAGGCATTTCACTAGTGTGACTGTTCCTTTTAATTTCTGTTTAACTAAACCCCTCATTTTTGAGTAGTTCCCCTTTTTGAAGTTAAATGTTGCTGTGGTAGATTTCTTTCGTATATTCCCCCCTACAAGGATGTTAAATGTAGTTACATTATGGTTACTATTACTGAGCGTTTCAGCTAAATTCACCTCTCAGACCAGTTCCTTAGGACTAAATCAAGAATTGCCTCTCCCCTTATGGGTTCCAGGACTATCTGCTCCACAAAGCAGGCATTAAGACGGTCTAGAAATTTTATCTCTGCATCCTGTCCTCAAGTGATATATACCCAACTCAATGTGGGAATAGTTGAAATCCCCCATTATTCTGTTTTGTAGCTTCTCTAATCTCCCTGAGCATTTCACAATCATCGCCACATCTTGGTCAGGTGGCCAGTAGTATATTCCTACTGCCATGCTCTTATTATTCAAGCATGGAATTTCTATCCTTAGAGATACCATGGCACAGTTTGAGTCATTTAACATTTTGTTATATATTTGACTCGATGCATTCTTTCACATATAATGCCTCCTCCACCCCCATCTTCCCATATGATCTATTCTATCATTCCTACATATTTTATACTCTGGTATTACTGTGTTCCACTGATAATCATTGTTCCACCAAGTTTCTGTGATGCTTATTATATCAATATCCTCATGTAATAGCAGGCACTCACGTTCACCCATCCTAGTATTTAGGACTTCTAGCATTTGTAAAAAAGCACCTATAAAATTTGACAATATTGAATTGTCTACCTTCATGTGATGTAATTGATTTGGACTCTTATTCGTTTGTTTCTTTTCAGTTCCCCTCTGTACATTAACAATTTCCATCCTCTCCTATTTACTAGGATATAGATTATCCTCTTTAATAAATCCTCCCCTAAGAGATGTTTCTGTTGGAGCCTGTGTGCTTCTCAATGGCTGGTGGCTTTCCCCCAGCCTTTAGTTTAAAAACTCATTTATCATCTTTTTAATTTTACATGCCAGCAATCTGGCTCCAAGTCGGTTTAGGTAGAGCCCATCCTTTCTGTATGGGCTCCTCCTTTCCCAGAAAGTTCACCAGTTCCAAATAAACCTAAATCCCTCCTCCAAACACCATCATCTCATCCACGCATTGAGACCCTGCTGTTCTGCCTGTCTAACTGGCCCTGTGTGTGGGAAACTAGAAGCATTTCAGAGAATGCTACCATGGAGGTCCTAGACTTTAATCTCTTACCTAGTGGCCTACATTTGGTTTCTAGGATCTCATTCCTACCTTTCCCTATGTCATTGGCACCTACCATGTCCCAAGACCAACGACTCCTCCACACACGTCGATCTGATGATGAAGCTGTTATTGGCTTAACTAACAGAGGTGAGTAGCTCAGGCAGTAGAGACTCATGCTTTAGTATCCAAAGGTTTTAAATTCAGTCCCTGCTGCCAACAGCCCATCCAGATGTAAGCCTGGAACAGGTTACTTCTCCGGCTCAGCTGTGCTCTGCTTAAAAATTGATAGCACAGTATGGCCTCATGTGAGATGCTGAGCATCCGTAGTTCCTATTTAATTCAGTGAATTGGAACAGTACAGGATTCTAAACCAGAACATGATCCTGGTCCCATTGAAGCCACTGGAGTTTTGCCAGTAACTTCAGTGGGTGAAAGGATTGGGTCCTTAGTATCATTGTTCCAGGCAATTTGTGATTAATGTAACACCACCAATGCAATCACATTAAGAAATATACACATCGTCTCTTGGGGGAACTGCAAAATCTATAGAAGAAAACCCCTTTGCCTCACTCAGCTTCTCCAGCCTATTCACTCGATGAAAAGACCCAATTTAACGGAAACAAGGAGTCTGTTTCCAAGAGATATTATTCCATGAAAGATCAATACACCGGAATTAGCTGTCAAGACAAGTTGCTGAGTTCCTCTGTGCCCTATTGCCCAGTGAGCTAGGACTCTACACAAAATAACCAAGGAAAGGAAAGAACTCTCGCCTGATTAGATGTGGTGAGTTTATAGGACATGAGAATTTATTACTGAGCCCAACTTAAGGGAGAAAACCCCCTCTTTACTTTGTGAATTAGATACAGAGTTTTAAGTGTAATCCAGGGTTGTTACCTTTTAATAAATTCCATTTGCAGCTTGCATGATGGACGGGTTTATCTGCAGAGCACTATTTTGTTGCTTTTTGATTAACCCTAAACAGCCTGGATATGAAACTTTCCTCCCTTTTTATCCCCCTTTATATTAAGTTATGGATGTATATTAAACTTGCTATCATCTAGGAGCCATAGGGGACCGTGCTGTGTTTTTCTCATGGAAAATGGCTCTCTCTTAAAGAAGGAATCTGACAGCCATGCAGGATGAATGCAGTGCATTGCCTAACAATAGACATGGAGCTTTCCCCCACCCATACCTTGGTGCTTTGATGGCATCAAGAGTCCTCAGTAAGCCTCCTGAAGTGAGATATTAGGGAAATTTAAGAAATGCCAGCTTATAAGAAAAAGCCTGAGGAAGGATGGTCCAGTGGTTAAAGCGAGAAGCTGGGCGTTAAGAGACTCAGTTCCTTGTTCTGCCACAGACCCCCATGAGACCTAGGGCAAGTCACATTCTGTACTACAGGGTTAATATCCCTGCCCTACTCTCAGGGTTGTTGTGAGGAGAAATAAACGTTAAAAAAAGTGAAAGGTTCCATTCCTACATATAAGGGGTGTGGGAGGGACATAAAAATACCTAAGATGGAGATGGGGGACTGCATGGATCAGTAAAGCCTTTCACTCCTTGGTCACTGGCTCCAATCCAGGGCAGGTCGGTCTGGCACTGAATATCCATCCACCTGAAGGCTATTTAATGCCCTGGATGGGATCTTTCTGCCTACCGCTCAGGTCTTTATGTACTGCATAGAGCTGTGGTACATCAATGGATTGCACTGAAATGAACTGGTGGGACACCGTCTCCTTCCTAGTGGACAGACACCCACATCATAAAAACCACCATCACAGTTGGGACAAATTGGCTCTGTCACTGGAAGTCTCGACAGCAAGGATTGTACGGATCATGGAGACTGAGTTATCTGCTCACCCCAGGGCAGAACTGGGGCACTTTGGCAGGGAATTGCTTGTATGGGTGTGGTCTGTTCTGTGGGTAAATGAAGGTGTTCAGTGTCCAGGACAGTCAATACAGCACTGTTGACATGTCCCACATTGATTTCCTGCTATAGAAAAGAGCTGTGTGTCTGCTTGGAGGAAAAGGAGGAAAGAAAACAAAATCCTGGGTCCCTTCCCACACAGGCAAGGGGGTAAGCAGGTACAAGCGGGGGGAGCCCATTACTTCCCTGCACACTGACTATGTGGTTGGGAGAGCAGTCCCCACTGAGTCACTATGGGAATCAATGGGAGCTGGCAGTTCTACTTCATTATTGCCATGATGATGATGTATTTGTATTATAATAAAAAGGACAGGTCGACCTCAAAAGATTATAAACTTGTGTTATAACACAAGACCCAAGAAGTGGATGAAAAACTGTGTGCGTGTATGGCTGCATGGAGACTGAGAACAGGGTAACAGTACAGCTGGTCAAAAGTTTGTCATCAAAACTTTAATTTTGACAAAACTAGCTTTCAAAATACAATACACATTTTCCCAAACAAAACTCCATTCTCATCCAAAACGTTCAGCTATCAAAACCTGGGGAAAGAAATCAAGTTGGGATTTTTTGATAAAGAGTTTAATGAAAAACTTTTCAATTTTGTCAAAACTTTTTTTGGGGGGCGGGAAGAGGGGAGAGTGGAAATTATTTCCTGACCCGCTCTAGGAACAGTGATACAATCATGCTTTTGCACAGCTGTGAACACAAACAAGCTGTGCACCCAATCCAGCTTGCCACATGGCCCAAATGCCCCAGACAATTTTTGACTACAGCAGCCAACGTCTCCAAATGCCCAGAGCCTTGTTCAGCAAGACCTACCAGCAGAGCTGGTTGAGAATTTTCAGCCAAAATGACAGAAAAGTTTAAAAAAAAAATTTTTTCAGGTCAAACAAAATGTTTTGTTCCACCCAAAACTAAATGTTTCATTTTCATTGACCTTTTTTCCTTGGAATTTTTAAAAATAAAACTAAAGATAATCTCAAAATGAAAATTCATTTAAAATCAAACAGTTGATTAATTTAAAGTCTGTTGAAATGAAATGTAGGGACTTTCAGAATTTGTGTAGGTTTTTTGTTGACCCAAATAATTCACAAAAAGAACAGGAGTACTTGTGGCACCTTAGAGACTAACCAATTTATTTGAGCATAAGCTTTCGTGAGCTACAGCTCACTTCATCGGATGCATACTGTGGAAACTGCAGAAGACATTATATACACAGAGACCATGAAACAATACCTCCTCCCACCCCACTCTCCTGCTGGTAATAGTTATCTAAAGTGATCACTCTCCTTACAATGTGTATGATAATCAAGGTGGGCCATTTCCAGCACAAATCCAGGTTTTCTCACCCCCCCCTTTCCAAAAACCACACACACAAACTCACTCTCCTGCTGGTAATAGCTCATCCAAACTGACCACTCTGCTTACAATGTGTATGATAATCAAGGTGGGCCATTTCCAGCATAAATCCAAGTTTAATCAGAACGTCTGGGGTGGGGGTAGGAAAAAACAAGGGGAAATAGTCTACCTTGCATAATGACTTAGCCACTCCCAGTCTCTATTTAAGCCTAAATTCATAGTATCCAATTTGCAAATGAATTCCAATTCAGCAGTTTCTCGCTGGAGTCTGGATTTGAAGTTTTTTTGTTGTAAGATAGCGACCTTCATGTCTGTAATTGCGTGACCAGAGAGATTGAAGTGTTCTCCGACTGGTTTATGAATGTTATAATTCTTGACATCTGATTTGTGTCCATTTATTCTTTTACGTAGAGACTGTCCAGTTTGACCAATGTACATGGCAGAGAGGCATTGCTGGCACGTGATGGCATATATCATATTGGTGGATGTGCAGGTGAACGAGCCTCTGATAGTGTGGCTGATGTTATTAGGCCCTGTGATGGTGTCCCCTGAATAGATATGTGGGCACAGTTGGCAACGGGCTTTGTTGCAAGGATAGGTTCCTGGGTTAGTGGTTCTGTTGTGTGGTATGTGGTTGTTGGTGAGTATTTGCTTCAGGTTGGGGGGCTGTCTGTAGGCAAGGACTGGCCTGTCTCCCAAGATTTGTGAGAGTGTTGGGTCATCCTTCAGGATAGGTTGTAGATCCTTAATAATGCGTTGGAGGGGTTCTAGTTGGGGCTGAAGGTGACGGCTAGTGGCGTTCTGTTATTTTCTTTGTTAGGCCTGTCCTGTAGTAGGTGACTTCTTTGTGTGGAATGTTGGTGTAGAGGGCTCTCTACACAAAGCCCTCTACATCTAGAGGACACAAAGATGGACTACAAGCCGTCAAGAACACTATCTCCGATAATGTCATGGCTAACCTGGTGGCTGAACTTTGTGACTTTGTCCTTACCCATAACTATTTTACATTTGGGGACAATGTATACCTTCAGATCAGCAGCACTGCTTTGGGTACCCACATGGCCCCACAGTATGCCAACATTTTTATGGCTGATTTAGAACAACGCTTCCTCAGCTCTCGTCCCCTAACGCCCCTACTCTACTTGCGCTATATTGATGACATCTTCATCATCTGGACCCATGAAAAAGAAGCCCTTGAGGAATTCCACCATGATTTCAACAATTTCCATCCCACCATCAACCTCAGCCTGGTCCAGTCCACACAAGAGATCCACTTCCTGGACACTACAGTGCTAATAAACAATGGTCACATAACCACCACCCTATACCGGAAACCTACTGACCGCTATTCCTACCTACATGCCTCCAGCTTTCACCCTGACCACTCCACACGATCCATCGTCTACAAAGAGCCAAGCTCTGCGATACAACCGCATTTGCTCCAACCCCTCAGACAGAGACAAACACCTACAAGATCTCTATCAAGCATTCTTACAACTACAATACCCACCTGCGGAAGTGAAGAAACAGATTGATAGAGCCAGAAGAGTTCCCAGAAGTCACCTACTACAGGACAGGCCTAACAAAGAAAATAACAGAACGCCACTAGCCGTCACCTTCAGCCCCCAACTAAAACCCCTCCAACGCCTTATTAAGGATCTACAACCTATCCTTAAGGATCTACAACCTATCCTGAAGGATGACCCAACGCTCTCACAAATCTTGGGAGACAGGCCAGTCCTTGCCTACAGACAGCCCCCAACCTGAAGCAAATACTCACCAACAACCACATACCACACAACAGAACCACTAACCCAGGAACCTATCCTTGCAACAAAGCCCGTTGCCAACTGTGCCCACATATCTATTCAGGGGACACCATCAAAGGGCCTAATAACATCAGCCACACTATCAGAGGCTCGTTCACCTGCACATCCACCAATGTGATATATGCCATCACGTGCCAGCAATGCCCCTCTGCCATGCACATTGGTCAAACTGGACAGTCTCTACGTAAAAGAATAAATGGACACAAATCAGATGTCAAGAATTATAACATTCATAAACCAGTCGGAGAACACTTCAATCTCTCTGGTCACGCAATTACAGACATGAAGGTCGCTATCTTACAACAAAAAAACTTCAAATCCAGACTCCAGCGAGAAACTGCTGAATTGGAATTCATTTGCAAATTGGATACTATGAATTTAGGCTTAAATAGAGACTGGGAGTGGCTAAGTCATTATGCAAGGTAGACTATTTCCCCTTGTTTTTTGCTACCTCCCCGCCCCCAGACGTTCTGGTTAAACTTGGATTTATGCTGGAAATGGCCCACCTTGATTATCATACACATTGTAAGCAGAGTGGACAGTTTGGATGAGCTATTACCAGCAGGAGAGGGAGTTTGTGTGTGTATGGGGGTGGGGAAGTGAGAAAACCTGGATTTGTCCTGGAAATGGCCCACCTTGATTATCATACACATTGTAAAGAGAGTGGTCACTTTGGATGGGCTATTACCAGCAGGAGAGTGAGTTGGGGGGGGGGGGGGCGGAGGGTGAGAAAACCTGGATTTATGCTGGAAATGGCCCAACTTGATTATCATACACATTGTAAGGAGAGTGATCACTTTAGATAAGCTATTACCAGCAGGAGAGTGGGGTGGGAGGAGGTATTGTTTCATGGTCTCTGTGTATATAATGTCTTCTGCAGTTTCCACAGTATGCATCCGATGAAGTGAGCTGTAGCTCACGAAAGCTCATGCTCATATAAATTGGTTAGTCTCTAAGGTGCCACAAGTACTCCTTTTCTTTTTGCGAATACAGACTAACACGGCTGTTACTCTGAAACAAATAATTCACAGAAATCGACATATTTTAAAAAATGCTTCTGTCAAACTGAATCTACATATTTGCTGAAAAATAATTCCCACTGAAAAAATTTGCCCAGCTCTCATTACTACCCTAATTTTAATGTAGGAATATTTCCCCAACAAAAATAGCTACTTTTGCACATTGCTCAGGAATGGAGCCACCACTCTGTTTAGCAGAGAGCTCTTTGCATAGTGAAAAATAACCATATGGGCCATGTAATTTAAATAAGTAACTGCCTCACAATCCTTCACCCCATTAATAAACCATCTCAGTGACATGCTTCTGATTGGCAATGAGGTCAGCCCAACCTTTCATTCAAATTACTTTCTGGAATTCGGCCACACAGCCTGTTTTATTTTATATCTCTCACCACAGAGATGCTGTCATCGCAATGCCATCTTAGGAATACATCAGAAAATACCAGTTGCCATATGCCATGTAATATTTCAGAGCAGATGAAGGAATCCAACTTGGCACAGCATTTCCTCGGCTGATCAAACCATCCCCATCTGTCTGCCCCTTGTGATGATAATGACGAAGCCAGTGGAAAAATCTACTGTGTGCTCTTTCTCTGTTTCCATTTTTAAGACTATTGGATTGCACTGTAGGCAAACGGTATAAACATCCCGTCCAATCAGAAAACTGCCGCCTCATTTTCAGACACGCTTTACCCACATCTGAAGTCAGTGTCTTTGCACTCAGCCCTTATTTTTCAAGGCATCTCCCTCAAGATAAAATTACCCTCTAAGTTAATGAATAAGATACCTCTTGGGGAAGGGAGGGAATTTAGGACACTAACAGCCAAAAGTGGGCAGCAAGAGAACTCCTGGGGGCCTGCTCACATTAGCAGACAGTGCACTAGGATGGAGATAGAGGGAAGGAAGGCTCAGAGGGAGCCCCACGGTGTAGGCTACTTCAGCCAAGTAGTTGCAGCCTACCCTACAGCCCAAATATCTCCCTGCCACCGGGGTTGAGAAAGATCACCACTGCTCCATAAAGGAGGGGAAACTAATTTAAGTCTGAATCTTCAGTTTGGAATGAAAGATATTGTAGGGTGTGCAGATAAGGGAGGCTGAGAGTGCTTAAGAAGGGTTGAAAGCAAAAGTAATAAACCTCACAGGCATCCTAGCAATAAATATTTGGACACTCTCAAGGTAAGTCAGTCTTAATTGAGCTTATGTTTAGTTTTCTACAAGGAAAAGTAATAAGGTTTCTGATAAACAGAAACCACTCTATCTGGAGAGTTTAGCACTTTATGTTAACACCAGCTACTGAGCTTTCCCAGGCTTTGCACAGATGCATGCAGGATACAAGGAGTGCTTTGAGAAGTTCACCATTTCTTCCCCTCCCCCGCCCCCTGCTCCAGCCACCTTTGGGGGAAATTGCCATTGTTTTCCATTTTGCAATTTCACCCCAAGAAAATGTACTTTTTCCCCCACAGCAAAAACATGTAAAAACGCAACTTTTTCACCTTCTCAACTGGAAGCCCCTTTTTGCTCTAAAATGGGCCCTTTGCACTTGAAAAGTGTCCCATTTTTGCCCCAGAGAAGCACCAAGTTCTCTGTAAAAATATTACCTACCCAGTTAACCTTTTGCAAAAATTGACCCAGTTGAGGAGTCTTTACAAGATGAGGGGGAAATGTAGTTTTTGCTTTTTATCATCAATATTTCATATGCCCCTACATAGACATGCACAGACAGACAGACAGGATTTCCTTTTCAAGCAACTTTGCCATGTCTGAGGCTGTAACCTTTCACTGACCTCTCACTCCAAATATTAGCATGATGTTAACATTGGAAAAGCAGATCAAAGCTGAAATGACACCAGTTACCTGTTCCGGTTTGTGTTCCTTTATGACTCTTGGGACCATACACCTGATCAACTCCACCATCTCCCCTGGGGATACATGAAGCAATAATGTTTCATTATTTCCTGCCATGAAACAAACTTAGTTCTTAAAAATAAACCAAATAAATTGCTGTCTCTTTAAGCTCCCATTATGAACTGGGGAAATGAGAAGACATAAAGCAGTGGAAATGATGATAACATAATCACAGGTCTCTTTAAAAGGTTGAATTTCCTCTTAAGTAACTACTTTGCATATCTGCCAAGCAATAAAGTTCACAACATTTTTTAATACACAGCCAGTGAATCAGGAAAGCAAATACTGTAAACCACTTTGAATTAGAATTCGGCATTAAACAAAATGCCATTGAGAAATTCATTGTAAATTGTAGGGGTAGGGTTTTGCTATCAGTCACCCTGGCAGAAATCTGGAGCAGTTTTACTGAAATCAAAGGATTTAATGAGGATTTGCAGTGGGAGAACTGTGAGGAAACTCAAAGGAGGCAGAGACTTTCAAGTAGGTAAACTAACTTGGTCAGATTCTTGTCTCAATTACACTTGATATAAGTCTAGAGAAATTCCATAGCATTCAGTGGAATTAGTCCAGATTTATGGCGGTGTGATGAGATCAGAATCAGATTCACTGAGTATAAAGGGTGATGAGCTCTCAATTATCCCAGTATAGCTCCTCATCAAGCCCAGCTCAACAATGCTAAAACGTTGCTACCATCTGATAACAGGTCGATGGGAGCTGTTGGAGTTGCTCAGCTCTTTTGAGCCTTAAGGAGGGGCCTAACTTTTGGCTCCTATTTTTGAAATCCTTCACCTATGTGACTTCCCCATTGTCACTCAGGGAGTCTGATCACAGAGTATGGAATTGAAACTGGGCTTTCAGCCTCCTAGCCCACTGCTTTAACTAAAAGATCATCCTTCTTCCCAGACCTCGAAAGTCAGGCCACTTAGCTAAGGGCCTAAATAAGGAACTGGGCACCTTGATCTGAGCACCCATTTTTGAAGATTTTGGCCATAGACACAAACCCACAGAGATAAATAGAGTTGCAAAAAGCTCATTTCACTGTGCAGTAAATTTTAGCTCGCTTGTGGCTAGTTTCTCAACCCATTTGCTTTAATCTAAACCACAGGAATTTTCATCTCCCTTTTATGAGCTCTTTTCATAGCGATGCATTGGGGTTGGATGGCAGGTCCATATGTTATCATTATAATGAGTACAATCAGAGTCTAGGGATTATTAATCACCTGGTCATATGACCCATTTAAACAAATTCTTATTAACCACAAGACATATGTTTTGTTCCTGAACTCCAGAGATAAAGCCCAAAAGCAGATGGGAGGATTGCACTTGCAAATCAAATTTCGATTGGGCTTTTAAAAATAAATTAAATCTGGCAGGCAGCACATCCTTTAAGCAAGCTTTTCAATAACTTTTGGAACATACCGGCCACTTGCCACAGGTGTTGCTGCTGGGTGTGTCTTCCTGCTGCTTCTACACATTTTGTTGTTTAAAAATAACATGGCCAGATCCTCAGCAGGTGTAAACTGGCATAGCTCCAGAGAAGTCAATGGAGCTATGCTGATTTCACCAGCCAAGGATTTGGCCCATACTCTGCCCTTAGCCCCAGATCCTCCTGTGGGAGTTCAGTGCCTAAACACCTTTGAGGATCTGGGGCTAAATCCTTTTCATCTGAGGATTTCAAAGAGTTCTATTGGGACTGATGGCTATGGACCCAGTTCTGATACATTACTAGCTCTGAGTAGTACCTTACTCCACAAATAGTGCTAATAGATCTATGTGAGGAAACTCACTGTGACAGGTACTACACAAAGGCCCACACTGTGAACTCCTTCCTCCCACTGTTGAGCAGTCACTCTGTGACTAAACCCCTTCAATGGGACTATTCTACTTTTGGGCATAACCCACTAGCCAACAGGAATAAGGGATTCACAGGCTGGCCCAAAGTGAGTAAGTAGATCAGTATCTGGCTGCATCTGGATGTCTGAGTTACTTCTTACATGTTCTTATCCATGTGAAATAGGAGCTTGGACTGGTATCATTCTTTTCTAGTCACATTGGTTAATGCATCACTGGAAGGTACTCAGAGTTTGGGAGCAATGTAAGGACCCAGTTAGAATATTTACAAGGAATTAACTACAGGGTCACTCTGGAAGAAACTGCAGGGGTGTGCATAGGTGGATACAGTGGCAGGATCTAGTCTGGAACACCCATACTAGGTGAAATGCATCCCTGCTTGGGGGACCTGTTCAAGGCCCCCATGTACCACATAAGCTCCATTTTGAGAGCTTAAGCGATGCATAGGCTTCTGCACAGGGGTGGATTTCAACTATTATGGATCTTATCCCAAGATCATGGAAGTCAGTGGAATAACTCCCATCAGTTTCAATGGTCTTTGGCTCAAACCCTAAGGGAATCTAACAGGGGCATGAACTCATTCAAAGTGATTTGTTTAAAAATCCAAGGCAATAGTCCCAGATTTATTTATTATTTTTATAGAGTATTTCCCCAGATCTGTTCAGCACATCTTAGAATGAGACATTTATTTTCCACAGACTGGGGGAGAAGAAACGTTTTTTTAAGAGCAGAAATATACCAGGGCAACTTGGAGGCCAGAAAGACTCTCCTTCACTGCTGGGGAAATTTAAAGGCAAGAAATGTAGAAGAAAAAGCCATGGCAGCTGTTACTGGTGTAATAGATGCAACTTTTATATCTTTACTTCATCTATGATCTTTGCTCATTATTGCTGTTCCCATTACCTAGGTAATGGCTTTAAAAGGAGAACATGCATTATTTTAGCATTGTGGGGAGCTATTAAAATCATATATTACATTTTATTTGGGCAGGTTTAAATGTAATTGATTTGATCCCTATTTTACCATAGTAGCTTCTACACATTCAGAGTTAGCCTGGAGTAATGACCAGTTTCATCACAGGTAGGTACTTGAATTGATTTGCTCCATACACCTGAATGTGTTGAAGGTACATGTGTAAGTGTTCTAAGAGTGTTAAAGTACAACAGGAGATGATGTTTATGGCAATGGAGATTTTTACTTTTCTCTCCTCCCTCAAACTGTGGCTAGCAGGAGGTATTTCTTTTGTAGCTCCAGGTAGCACACACATTAAAATCTGACTGATGACGTCTGACTTACCCTGAATTTATAAGGAGAATCATTTTTAATATTTCGGCAAGGAAGGGTCTTTTCAATGTGACAGCAGCTCAGTGGATTATTCTGAAGAGAGGGCCTGACTGTCATTTATACTAAGGCCTCTTTGCTCCATTCTGGCAGTGTAAAGGGGGCTTTATAGTTGGAGTATATTATAGTCACACCCACTTTAAGACCCCCTTTACACTGCCAGAATGGCGTAAAGGGGCCTTAAGGTAAGCGAGCAACCCAGGCCTTGAGCAACCAATAGGCTGGTCAAAAATTTTCCATGACAATTGCTTTTTGAGAGAAAATTGGGGTTTTGGCAAGAAAAATCTTTCAGTGGAAAATGTATTTCTCTGGAAAACCGAACACATGAAAACTGGAATATTTTGATTCAGAATAGCGCTGCGGTGCCTATGGGGAGTTGTGGTTTGGGGCTTCACACTTCTATTCTCCTCCATAGGCCAGACTTTCTGGCCAGACTACTTCTCCTATGATGGACCACAGCTAGTGGCTCCCATGATGCACCCTTTCCCATCACCAGGAGACAGTTTTGGTCATGATATTTTGGTTTTTGATATTTTGCCAGACAAATTTAACATTTTCCACAAGTGTTTTTGACCAAAAATTTTTTTTTCCTCAAAACATTCAGTGGAAGAAAGCTCCTGTTTTCCAACCAGCTGTACTCAGTGGCAAGGCAGCTACCTACAGAAATCCCATCATTCCACGACTGAAGCTAGTAATAATACTTAGTTCATATATAGCACTATTTAGCAGTAGGTCTCAAAGCTTTATGCTGGACGGTAGTATCATTATCCCCATTTTACAGATGGGGAAACTGAGGCACAGGGCAGCTAAGTGACTTGCCCAAGGTGTCTCAGATCTGGTCAAATTCCTCCCTGCTGTATACTCACCAGGGGAGCCAAACACTGAATCCCATGTGCCTTTAATTTTTCAGGGGCTGCACAGAGATTAGGCACCACCAACACGGTATGAAACTGGCAGTGGTCACCCAAGTTTGGGGTTTTTTTGTAACAACCTTGGAGTTCCCAGTTCCTTCAGCCCTCTCAGGGAGGTGCCCATTGGCACTGGGCAACAATTTCAGGGAGCTCAAGTATGGTGGCCACCAGAACTCAACACACACAGAACCAGGTGGTTGAAGAAAAGGGCATGGATATCCAGCACTAGAAGCCATTGCATCCTGGGGCCAATGAGCGAGGCTCCTGGATGGGCGATGGAGCTAATGTCTGACTAGGACTGCTCCACCCAGAGCAGGAGGGGAGGGGGAAATGAAAAAGAAGCCTAGAGCCAGTGTGACCCTGAGCTGGGGAGAGAGAGGGCCTAGTCAGACACCCCTGACCTGGAAAAAAGGCCTGTTCCCTCACTGGAGCAGAGCGAAGGCACGGTACCAGATGCTACTCAGAGAACCCAGGGCCCTAACCCCAGTGAGAGAGGGAGCTTGGGGGAAGGGTTGTGAATGTTTTTATTTTTTAAGTTTTATTAATCATTTTCTAAATTACAAAACCAAAAGTGTCGAAAGGAGGACACCTAAGTGTCCTCCTCAATATACAAGAAGGACAGAGGACAAATACGCCAAAAGAAGGACACATGGCCACCCTACATATCCCTGGTTTTGGTCTAGGATGACCAGGTGTCCAGTCTTCGACTGGAACACCCACTCTAAAAGGCACCCTGGCAGCTCCAGTTAGTATCCCTGACTGGGCCATTAAAAGTCTGGTCAGTGGTGCTGCAAAGGCAAGCTAGTCCCTACATGTCCTAGCTCTGACCCGGAAATGGCCAGCAGGTCCAGCTCCTACCAGTAGATCCATGGGGCTCCACGGGCTGCCCCCCGCCCCGAGCACTGGTTCCACACTCCCATTGGCCGGGAACCTGGGGGAGAAAGCAGCACGCAGACCCACCTGCTACGCCCCCACCTAGGAGCTGGACCTGCTTGCCACTTCCGGGGCGCAGCACAGAGTCAGGCAGGAAGCCTGGACAGGAAGCCTGCCTTAGCACCGCTGCACCACTGACTAGGAGCTGCCCGAGGTAAACTTGCAACCCAACCCTGAGCCAACCCTCTGCCTAGAGTCCTGAGCCCCCCCAAACCCAGAGCCCCCTCCTGCAACCCAAACCCCTCATCCCCAGCCCCATCCCACAGCCCCCACCCCCAGCTGGAGCTCTCACCCCCTCCCATATCCCCAACCCCCTGCCCAGAGCCCCCTCCCACATCCTGAATCCCTCTGCCCCACCCTGGAGCTCCCTCCTGCACACCAAACCACACATTCCCAGCCCCACCCTGGAGCCCACACACCCAATTAGAGCCCTCACCCGCCTCACACCCCAACCCCCTGCCCCAGCCCAGTGAAAGTTGGGGCAGGTGGGGGGGAGAAGAGTGAGCTACCGGGGAGGAGGAATGTAGTGAGCCAGGGGGGCAGGGCCTCTGGGAAGGGGCCAGACAGGGTGCATGGCCTCTGGGATGGGGCAGGGCTAGGGCACTCGGTTTTGTGCAATTAGAAAATTGGCAACCCTATTTTGGGCCTCTAGGCAGGCATTCCCAGTGCAGACTTTAGCTCGGACACCTCTCTTGGCAGCCCCAATCCAATTGCATAGGCCCAGAAACTGGTGCTGTTTCCTCCAAGCCTCCTCAGGAGGTCTTGCTTGCTCCCCAGAGTCAAAGATGTGAGCCTTCTGGTGTACAGATTACCTCTTCAGGGTACACAGCAGTAAATGCCAACAGACACTCAGAAGCAGACTTTGCACAGGCTTCTAAAACACCATTGCACTTTACTTCAGAGATAAACCACAGGAGAGCCAGTTAGCAAACACCACACGCCCTAAACACAGTGCCCCTCACCCTTCTCTTGGGAGTCCAGCTGTGTGGCACTAGAACCAAGTTCCTGCGGCAGCTCAAGCTGGTGAAAATAGCCAAAGATCCCTAGCACCGCAGTTCCTGCCCTTTTATAACCTGGCAGGCTCCTTCTGTCATGTGACCTCCTGATCAGCCACCTCAGGTGATCACTGACCCCTAGCTGGTGATTTTGTTGCCAGGCAACCTCTCCCCTGACCAACTAGTTCTCCTCGACAGGAGTTAGCCTTTCTCAAAGCGTTTCTTTTTGAATAGAGGACCATCAAGATGTATGGTTTCAGAGTAGCAGCCATGTTAGTCTGTATTCGCAAAAAGAAAAGGAGTACTTGTGGCACCTTAGAGACTAACCAATTTATTTGAGCATAAGTTTTCAATTATCCTCCATTGTTAGCCCTACCCCTTGGAATTTTAGTGCAACCTGGAGGTAAAAAGACAACAGAGAAGGCAAACAAACCCAACGTGCAAAATGGAGTTTGCAGCTTGATAAAGACACATACAGGTTCATAATCTCACACAGAATTCATAAAGTGTACATAGACAGATTCTCCAAATAGTTATCCCGGCAGGGGTTGCAGGCAGGGTCAGATCAGATGGTCCCTTCTAGCCTTAAACTCTATGTCTTACCCAGCAAACTAGTGGCAAAGCAAGACTAGACCCCAGGTCTCTCGAGTCCCAGCCTCCTACTGTATCCATTAGGCTACATCTCCTTCTTAACAAGCACACCAGAGAGGCCAAGAGCTGAATATGTTGTTTTGAGTGAATTCTGCACAGTCCTAGATAGGATCCTTTCAGGTAAGCACTCAGCTACACTGGTAGTATTGTGCTGGAGGGAGAAGCTTGTGTTGCTGTTATCTCTCTTGTACCTTTCTTGTAGATAAATACAGGATTTGGTTTGCCAACACAAAGTTCTCTCCAAAAATAAAAAATGGGTAGAATATATAGTGCTTGGGTTAAAAGCTGCACAGCCCAGGTTTGCATCCCCTGCATTGTATTTAGGCTTGGCAGAATTAAATTTTTATTATTTTTATAATTGTGACAGATAATATCAATCTTAAGAACATAAGAATGGCCATACTGGGTCAGACCAATGGTCCATCTTGCCCAGGATCCTGTCTTCCAACAGTGGGCAGTGCCAGATGCTTCAGAGGGAATGAACAGAACAGGGCAATTTATTGCGTGGTCCATCCCCTGTTGTTCAGTCCCAGCTTCCAGCAATCAGAGATTCAGAGCAGAGCCATCCCTAGGGTACAGCAAATTGGGGCAACTGCCCTGGGCCCTGCGGGGTATGAGGAGGAGGCGGGCGGGGCAGGCAAGAAGGAGCCCCCGTACCAACCTCCCCCTTCCCCCAGCACCTCCTGCCCGCCAGCAGGCCCCACCGATCAGTGCCTCCCTCTCCCTCCCAGCGCCTATGACCCATCAGCTGTTTCACTACCTCTGGAGGCGCTGGGGGGGAGGGGAGAGGAGTGAGGGCGCAGCACGGTTAGGGTACGGGGCAGAACTGGGTGCGGAAGAGGCAGGGCGGTAAAAGGCGGGGAACACTGGGGAAGGGGTGGAGTGGGGGCGGAGCTGGGGGGAGCACCCCATGGCAGATAGAAACCCGGCGCCTATATCCTGGGCCCCGCACCTCCCTAGGGACAGCCCTGGTTCAGAGACACCCATAGTATTGGGTTGTGTCCCTGATCATAGAACCATCGGGTTATAAGGGACCACAAGGGTCATCTAGTCTAACCCCCTGCCAAGATGCAGGATTTGTTGTGTCTAAACCATACAAGACAGACGGCTATGCAGCCTCCTTTTGAAAACCTCCAGGGAAGGAGCTTCCACAACCTCCCTTGGCAGTCTGTTCTGTTGTTCTACTCTTCTTACAGTTAGGAAGTTTTTCCTAAAATTTAAGCCACCCCATCTGCTATTCTGTAATTTGAACCCATTGCCTCTTGTCCTGCCCTCTGTGGCAAGAGAGAAAAATTTTTCTCTACCTTTTTATGGCAGCCTTTCAAGTATTAAAAGACTGCTATCATGTCCTCCCTTAATTTCCTCTTTTCCAAACTAAACATACCCAGTTCCTTCAACCTTTGCTCATATAGCTTGCATTCCACCTCTTTGGCCATCTTTTTCACTCATCTCTGGATCCTTTCCAGGTTCTCTACATCCTTCCTACATATTGGTGACCAAGTTGGACACAGTACTCCAGCTGAGGCCTAACCAGTGCCGAGTAGAGCAATATTATCACCTCTGCCTCTGTTAATGCAACCTAAAATCACATTTGCTTTTTTTGCTACAACACAGCATTGTTGACTCATGTTGAGGTTGTGATCCATCACAACTCCCAGATCCTTCTCAGCAGTACTGCTGCCAAGCCAGTTATCCCCTATTCTGCATTTGTATATTTGTTTTTTCTTCCCTAAGTGTGGCACCTTACATTTGTCTTTGTTTAATTTCATTTCATTGCCTATAGCCCAGTTCTCCAATTTATCAAGATCCCTTTGAATTTTAGCTCTGTCCTCCAAAGTGTTGGCAATCCCCTACACACACATACACACCCCTCCCACCACGGCTTTGTGTCATCTGCAGATTTGATCAGTCTGCTCTCTATTCCTACATCCAGGTCATTAATAAAGACGTTAAACAACACTGGACCCAGAACAGATCCCTGTGTAACCCCACATGAGACCTTCCTCTAATCTGACATCATTCCATTAATAGTTATTCTTTGTTTGCAGTTATTTAACCAATTATGTATCTTGGCTAATAGCCATCGATGGACCTATCCTCTATGAACTTAGCTAATTCTATTTTGAACCCAGTTATACTTTTGTCCTTCACAGCATCCACTGGCAATGCGTTCCATAGGTTGACTCTGCAGTGTGTGAAAAAGTACTTCCTTATGTTAGTTTTAATCTTCCTACCTATTCATTTCATTAGGTGACCCCTGGTTCTTGTGTTATGTGAAAAGGTAATTAACACTTCCTTATTCACTTTCTCCACACCATTCATGATTGTATAGACCTCTATCACATCTCCCATTAGCTGTCTCTTTCCTAAGATCAACACTCCCAGTTTTTTTAATCTCTCCTTCAACAGAAGTTGTTCCATACCCCTCATCATTTTTGTTGCCCTTCTCTATATCTTTTCCAATTCTGATATAAGTTTTTTGAGAAGGGGTGACTGGAACTGCATGCAGTATTCAAGGGGTACCATGGAATTATACACCATCATTTTGTATGTATAGTTGGGATTATGTTTTCCAATGTTTATTAGTTTGCATTTATCTACATTGTATTGCATCTGCCATTTTGTTGCCCAGTCATCCAGTTTTGTGAGATCCCTTTCTAACTCTTTGCAGTAGGCTTTGGACTTAATTATCATGAGTAATTTTGTATCATCTGCAAACTTTGCCACCTCACTGTTCACGCCCTCCTCCAGATCATTTATAAATATATGTGTCCCAGTACACATCCTTGGCAGACCTCACTATTTAACTCTCTCCACTATGAAAACTGACAATTTATTCCTGCCCTTTGTTTCCTATCTTTGAAGCAGTTACTGATCCATGACAGGATCTTCCCTCTCATCCCATGACTGCTTATTTTGCATAAAAGCCTTTGGTAAAGGACATTGTCAAAGGCTTTCTATATT
This sequence comes from Lepidochelys olivacea, assembly GCF_965140295.1. Taxonomy (NCBI): domain Eukaryota; kingdom Metazoa; phylum Chordata; order Testudines; family Cheloniidae; genus Lepidochelys; species Lepidochelys olivacea. The sequence goes on from NC_140424.1 coordinate 21,738,118, forward strand.
AACTGGATCCCCCTTGTCCACATGCTTGTTGGCACCCTCAAGGAATTCTAATAGATTGGTGAGGCATGATTTCCCTTTACAAAAGTCATGTTGACTCTTCCCCGACATATCATGTTCATCTCTCTGTCTGATAATTCTGTTCTTTACGATAGCTTCAAACAATTTGCCTGGTACTGATGTTAGGCTTACCAGCCTGTAATTGCAAGGATTGCTTCGAGACTTTTTTTAAAAATTGGCATTACATTAGCTATCCTGCAGTCGTCTGATGCAGAAGCTGATTTAAGCGATAGGTTATATACCACAGTTAGTAGTTCTGCAATTTCATATTTGTGTTCCTTCAGAGCTCTTGAGGGAATGTCATCTGGCCTGGTGACTTATTACTGTTTAATTTATTAATTTTGTTCCAAAACCTCTTCTACTGAGACCTCAATATAGGACTGATTTGTCACCTAAAAAGAATAGCTCAGGTGTGAGAATCTTCCTCACATCCTCTGCAGTGAATACCGATGCAAAAAATCCATTTAGCTTCTCCGCAAGGGCGTTGTCTACCTGGAGTGTTCCTTTAGCACCTTGATCATCCAGTAGCCAAACGGATTATTTGGCTGGCATCCTGCTTCTGATGTACTTAACACATTTTTGCTGGGTTTTTTTTTAGTTTTGTTTATTTTTAAGATTTTTTTAAAAAAAATCTATTTAAGTTTTCCACAGTTGCTCAAAAGTATGGGGGAGGTGGTCAGACAATAATTATTTAAGGTCAACAAAATGTTGAAATACAAAATGTTAAAGCTTTATAACCATTAAAACACAAATTGTCAATACCACATGTAAATATCCTTAAATTAAACTCAAACAAGTTCTCAAGTGGCATTTTCCTTACTTTGCCTATCTGTGAATTTTGATTGGAAATTTTTTTTGTCGGTGCATGGAGGGTGAAATCTACATGTACCAATAAAAATATAAACCTTCCAAACCTAATTAAATTTTAGGCCTTCTTCTGTGTACGCAGTTTGGCATGAACATTCCAAAGTGCACTGAGCTTTACTTTAACAGCATCCTTCCAAATGTTCTGCCAACCTGCTGCCTTGGGAGAGGTTGAACATGCTGCTGATAGTTGGACAGCATGCAAGCTAGCACAAAAATATATCAAAAAGCCACAGCATGCTGGCAGCGATCTAGCCAGATGACAGAGTAATGCTGAATAATTTCTTCTTGTCCTAAAAAGATGCCCTAGGAGCAAGAAAAGCACAGCTGCAGAGCAATAAAAAGAAAGCAAATGGCCCCAAATTGATATTGGCATTTTGAGTACAAGATCTAATTCATTATTGAAGTATCTATTTTAATATCATGGCAGGAATGCAATAATCACTCCTCCATATTTCATGCCTATTTAACATCAGCCTCAGTGTAATGCCTTATGGTGAGTCTCATGTTGGTTTTTACTTTTCATTTTCAATAATGAAGCCTTTCCGATCAGTGTTCCAAATCAAGACCCAAAATAAAGCCAGTCCAAGCAGGAAAGAGACCATATAAATTAGTGTCAGAAGGAGCCCAAGATCAAGAACAGATGAATGTTGGTTTGTTCTTTATTAAACACAAAGAAGGGCACATTACAGCCCTCAATTACTCTGGTGTAATTCCAAACTAACTCTCCACTCACTTGTACACTGGTGTAATTGACCACAGAATTTGGCACTGAAGCTGTTAATGAGCCTGATTCTCCACTATCGGGTACAGGAATTGGGTGGTATGCCTTTAAATAGTTTGTGAGCCCTGTAGTGGCCCTCACTGTCTTGTGTTTCAAAAGCCACCAGAACCCTACAATAGCAGTACTGTGCACAGGTAGCTACACCACAATTTTTGCTGTCATATGTTTTAAGGTTTCGATACCGCCCGGAAAGACATCTGCTGCCTTGTCCAAAAGTTCACATAATTTTTGTTTAGATTGGAAATAATTGGACTTGTCATAGACTTCTCTTAAGCCAAAACCAGATCTGTTCTGACTTTGTGCAGCACAGCTGAATTCATGGTAGAATCTAGCCCCAGGTGTTTCAATACAGGGTGGGGATTTTGCGAAGTAGATCAATGTTAACCAGAGGATCAGGCAAGATCGTCAAGCAGTTTTTCACTCAATCAGAATTTGAATACAAGTTTCCAGAGGCAAATGACTAGCTGATTAGTTCACTGCACCTCATTTTGCCCCTGGTAACGTGATTAAGCCAAATCCTGAAGACCATGCTCAATTCAGGAGTTTAGCATGAGTGGGAAGTTCAGGACTTGGCCCATTATGAATAAAACAAACACATCAATGTCCCTTGCATCATTAAAAACTTTTGTATTTGCCATGTTGGTCAGATCTAGTACAGTATAGAAAGTTGCTAGCAATAGTGGACAGTGTGGCTTTTCTCTTGTGTTTCAGAAAACATCAAAACCTGCTATTGCAAAAAAAGAAAAAATCTTTGTGGTGGGGTTAAAAATGAGAGAAGTAGACTTCTGATTCAAAGTGTTAGTGCAGGAATGTGAAGTGGATTGAATGTCTTTATACCTTGAATTTATGAACTGCTATTCCTCTTTCCTGCTGAAAGAGTCAACACAGAGGAATTAGGTCATCAGGAAGCAGCTGGGCAGCTACACAACAGAGTTCAGGAGAGAACAAACCTTCCAGCCATCATCACTTCACTGCTACCTGGAGAAACAGGCTTGGATGGCCAGTGGAGGAATGTGCAATAATGGCCTTAAGTCAATGAAAACTGACTTCCCAAGGAAATTGCCAGCGCTTAAAATAATATTAGTGGCAAAAGGTATTGCAACAATGCAGCAGGAAATCAAGTAAAATGGAAAGAAGTCCAAACTGTCAGCATAATCCTGTTCTCACTGAAGTCACTGGGGCCCAGATCTTCAAAGGTATTTAGGTGCCCAATTCCCACTGAAATCGATGGAGTTTAAGTGCCTAAATACCTTTGAGGATCTGGGCCTGGGAGTTTTGCCATTGATTTCATTGAGAGTAATATTGGGTTCTAAAGACCTGAACCTTCAAAGTTCTGAACTCCTTCTGGGTGAAATTCATCCTGTGCAGAGGGCCTACGAGTCACTTAAGACCTCACAAGATGGCTAATAAAGTACATAGGCCTTGTCCTGCCCCCCTGCATATAGTGACTTCTATTCCCTCTGCCAGTGCTGAGGTCCAATAACTTCCTTCAGCAGAAGATGAGGCTGTTCGGTCTCTCTTAGGATTAGACCTTATGCTAGTTAGTAGCCCAAGGCCTTTCCTGGAGTATAGAACTGAAGATTTAAAAGGTTTCAGAGTAACAGCCGTGGTAGTCTGTATTCGCAAAAAGAAAAGGAGTACTTGTGGCACCTTAGAGACTAACCAATTTATTTGAGCATAAGCTTTCGTGAGCTACAGCTCACTTCATCGGATGCATACTGTGGAAAGTGTAGAAGATCTTTTTATATACACACAAAGCATGAAAAAATACCTCCTCCCACCCCACTCTCCTGCTGCTAATAGCTTATCTAAAGTGATCACTCTCCTTACAATGTGTATGATAATCAAGTTGGGCCATTTAAAAGATTTAAAAGGGAGACAGAGAACTCTAGGGCAGTAAATAAACTGCACGGGGAATCTCTATATGCTTTGATCAGTCTAATGACTCCAACATCTCTAACTCCTCTGTGTGCACTGAGAATATTAAATGTATAGTATCTTTCTGGATTGGGATGACCTTGTCACACATGTGTGGGCTATATAATGGCATCCTTATTATCTGCAGACACATTCCAGATCCTCTGTAAACTTATGACATATTTGATTTATAGTCCACAGCTAGAGCTCTGCAATGAAACCCAAGGCCAAGTTAGACTTGCCCAGCTTCAGTTTAGTTTCCAAGCCAAAACCCAGATCAGGCTCTGCAAGTGTTGGAATGAAACTGGGCCAAGTTCCAAGGGACCCCAAGGCAATTTACAATACAAATCTCAGGGTTTCATACCCAAGTGAAACAAAACTTGAAGGTTCAGGTTGAATTTCCATTGGCCAAAATCCCTGTAAATGGGGTGCTTCAAATGCAACATCTGCGCCTATTAGAGCTGGACATAATTTTATGACCAAAACAATATTTTGGGTAAAAATATGCAGATTCAGCAACACCGAAACATTTCCCAAATTTGTATTGATGTCGCCAAATTGTTTTGGTTGCAAAACAAAATTCTGAAAAGAATCAGAAGAGTTTGTTTCAAAGTGTTTTAATGTTTCTATTTGAAATGACTTTCCATTTCAAAATTTCCTTTAATTTTATTTTTGTTAATTAAAAAAAACAATAAAAATGCTCAAAATTGAAACAAAATGTGTCAGTTTGGATAGAAGAAAACATTTAATTCAACCCAGTCAAAACGATGTCATTTTAAAATGATGTTTCGATTCACTGAAGATATTGGAAAAAATTGGTTTTGGTTTGAACAGAAATGATTTTTTGGTTGAATTGCCAAAAAAACAAAAAATATCCATTATTCACACAACTCTAGTTTCTATGGCCCCATGGCTGCAGTAGCAGCCACATCTGCAGCTCTGAACCCTGGCTCCATGTCAGGAGCAAGGATTTCCTTTCCCCAGCCCAGTGTAGGTTCACTGCAATGCAAAGGGTTGTTTGCAAGGCTTAGAATTTGACTCTGAATAGCCCAATTGTCAGCAGAAATGCACAGTTAGTGTCTTGAGCAATGATGTGGTTGCTTTGTGGTTTCATTTGTTTCCCCATGCCACTGTCTCACACAGATCCCCTACCCCCAGAGTGCCTTCAGGTTGTGCACTCATGTGGCATACATTTCTGACATATGTCTTACACTGCCATACTTAAAACGCATCAGAACAAAAGAAAAGGAAGCGGGCTGCTACCCTTTTGTCAACTGGAATATTTCTACCTGTGATCACAGCATGGCTTCCAGTCCTTGTGAAGGCCCAAGGGGAATTGTTGCAAGACACATAATCAGTTTTGCCACCATACTCATTGTTTCCTGAAAGAAAATACACAAGAAAGATTGAATCACACCCTCTGTTGTCCATCAGGTCAAATATTATTTCTTTTATGTACACAGAGTCCTCTATGTTTCATAAACAGAAAAGAAACCCCAACAAAGAATCCTCCTTAGCTGTAGCAGGGAATGTTCATATAAGGTATAGATCAAGTACTTGCCAAGGTATTTTATTGCTTCTATAAGTGTTTTAGTCTCATGTCCATTTCCCAGTGGATCTAAGATTTCATTGAAAAACAAAAAGGGATATGTGATGAGTTGTAACTGTCATTACAACTAAATATAGGCATTAAGTCTGAAAAGTCAGATCCAGATCCAGGTCTCAAGCTCTCCGAAGTTTAGAGACTCAGCACTGGAGTTCTGGTTTAATCCATTATAAAGACAGGGGACCTTTTGCACAATCTGGATCAAAATCAGGGCTCACATTCTGAACCCCTCCAAAGATAGGGAATGTTCAAATCCAGGATTACGGAACGTTTCTAATACTTTGAGCCAAACATTTGTTTTGGAGATCTCCATTTCAGGATAATGCTTGAGGCATTCACCCTGCAATCTCCCCTCACTGAATCTTCCATTAGAGTGCATGTCCGCATGTCAAATCACACCCACAGGGCTGAACCGGTGGTAGGGGCAGATATTTACTTGTTCATCTAGGGCAGGTTTCAGAGTAACAGCCGTGTTAGTCTGTATTCGCAAAAAGAAAAGGAGTACTTGTGGCACCTTAGAGACTAACCAATTTATTTGAGCATCTAGGGCAGTGGATTCCCTCAAGTCTGTTTTATGTACCCAGAGGGAAGAACTCTACCATGTTGGAACTCTCCACTAGGGGTGAGCAAACCAGCATGTATGAATGCAATAAGAGGCAACCCAGACCTTTGCCTGAAAATTTCCCCCAAACTTTTGTTGAGGTTATAAAAAGTTTATATATCTTTCCTCCCCTTCATTATTTTTCATTTTCAAGTTGCCTCTGAAATATCTGGTTCCCGCAGCAGTAAAGTTATTTTCCTGGGTGATATCTTCGCTCTGCTGAAGTCCATGGCAAAGCTTCCACTCAACTTCAAGAGGCCCAGGATTTCGCCCTACTGTTTCCAAGGAGAACCAGAAATCTTACAAGCAAAACAATTCACATAAGATTCCCTGCCTCATTTGATAGGCCCAAGAGGGTGGAATCGTTTAGATACTTTCCAGAGCCTTATCTGGACTTCTGAGTGCTTATTTGAACAAATCCTCTGAACCTGTAAATGTTCACAGGCCATGACTCACCATTATTATTATTTATTTGTATTCCTGTAGCACCTGGTCATAGAGCAGGAATCCATTGGGCTAGATGCTGTACAAACACAGAACAACAAGATGGTCCTTGCCCCAATGAGCTTAACACCGTCCAGACACACTCCAAGGTGAAATAAAAGACACGGTATTGAAGGAAGTAAAGAGAGGCAGATCAGGAGAAGACTGAGTGTAGTGTGTCAGTTTAATATCTCACACACTGTCTCTTGGAGGGCTGTATCCTACCCTGATAACAGGATTAATAAATTCACAAGATGAAATCCTGGTGCCACTGAAGTCAATGAGAGCTTTGCCATTGACTTCAATGGGGCTGGAATTTCATCCATGCATTTTAAGGCCCAAAGGGGTCATTACAATCATCTAGTCTGCCCTCCTGCATAATACAGGCCACAGACCTTCACCCAGCAATTCCTGCAGTGGAGGCAATTATTCTTCCCAACTTCATAACCAAGCCCTACCAAGCCTCAGAAGGGACTGCCAAGACAGGATGTGTTAGGAAGGATGAATCAGAGGTGAAAGTAAGCCGGTAAGTACCGGTAAGAGCCGGTGTGCCATACCGGGACTGGCTTTGCCAGAAGGCAATTTAAAGCTCTGGGGTAGCAGCGAGGCTGCGGCGGGGATTTACAGGGTCCCGGAGCTCCAGCCACTGCTACCGCACTGCTAGATCCCCGACAGAGCCCGGCCGCCGCTACCCCAGGGCTCGGGCAGCAGGGCTCAGGTGGGGATTTAAAGGGCTCGGGCCTCTGGCAGCTGCTACCAAAGCAGAGCCCCAGGCCCTTTAAAGCTCTCCAGAGCCCAGAGCCCAGGGGTAGCGGTGGCAGCCAGGAGCCCCCAGGGCTCCTCAGTGATTTAAAGGGCCTGGGGCTCCGCTGCGGTAGCGACAGCTGGAGCCCTGGCCCTTTAAATCAAGATTTAAAGGGCCCGGGGATTTAAGGCCTTGCCTCTTCCGGTTGAGGCCACGCCCCCTGCTCAGGACTCCGGCATACTGGTAGTCCTCTAACTTACTTTCACCCCTGGGATGAATCAGTGTAATGTGAAGTCTTCCCTCCCCTATTTTTACTATAATCCTAAGAAGTGGCTAGATCAGTCCACCATAGTCAGAGTGTGAGTCCACCTAGGTGTTTTTGGTCAATATACAAAATATATAAAGAAACATGCTTTTGCGGGAGTGAGATTTCACACACCAAGCCTTGGCTCAGAGCTGTGCACTTTCACAGCTGAGTTACCAGTGCTCAGAAATGAAAGGCTTTTGTAGGAAAGGGCTGATGGATCCCTAGCAGCACTGAGTTTAGAGCCACTGGAACGAATGATAGAAAGACGAGAACTTTGCAATTAATCTCCAGGTCTGTTTTTAAAGCTTCTCTCATTTGTACCAATTAGTTACATTGTTGCATTTGAGAGAGTTAGAGATTTTTCTTCTTCTTCTTTTTATCTTTTTCTGTCTGTATCTTCTTTTAAGTTTTCAGCCAGTGTGATCTTTATTGCCCTATTTCTTGTTAGATTGCAATAATTTGTCATTGATGTGTAGACAGTTTCTTAACTACTCCTGTGTTGGAAATAAAAGAACTAATACTGCTTGGAAGGTTGTCTCCTGGGTCCTGCAAAGTGGAGTATTATTGAATGGTTAGGCATTAAGGATGCGAAGAAACCCACATAAAAGCAACACATAAAACATGAGCTACCTTCCCATTTAAATGCAAAGACAGTGCAGTGCAATCATTCAAACCCAAGGCCTTGTTAGGATTAAAGTCTGGCTCAAAAGCAAAATGGGGGTGGTTGTCACTGAGTTTATTTTTTGTAGCCTTCATTTTTTGGGATAATAAAAATACCACCTTCAAACTGATGGGCCTGGTTTTATTTTAAAGAAAAGGGGCCTTTTGACCCATTTTCTTGCATTTTCTTTACCTCTACTAGAATTATTTATTCGAAGATTCATAGATGTAAAGCCAGAAGGGACACATCATGATCATCTGGTCTGACCTCCTGCATAAGCCAGGCCAGAGAATTTCACCAAGTGATTACTGCAAGAAACTCATAACTTCTCTTACTAAAACAAGTATCATTACAGAGCTAGGGTCAGCTCCTGCCCCTTACTGAAGTCAAATTCCCATTAGCTTCAATGAGGATCAGAACTGAGATCCTAATTTGCTGCAACTATTTCACCCTTCAATGACTTCATCCATCAGTGACTGTAGCACCCAAAGGCCCCAACTGTGATTGGTACTCTATTGCGCTAGGCTCTATACAAATTTAGAAACAAGACAATCCTTGTCCTAACTCTAATGTTAAAACCTCTGACCTGGAGATGATTAATATCTCGTCCACTAGACAGCTAACAGTTTCATCTCATAAGTGGCCATGAACATGCCAATGCTTTACTCTTGACACTGGTTGTATTAGTTCCACACTTCGAACAGCTATACATGGTCTACAGAAAAAGACTGGGGTGATGGCTGAATGGGAGTGAGGGTGCAGGGCCACATGGGAACAGGAGGGAGGGGGTGCAGGGTCACATGGGGATGTGGGGAGGGGGTGGTTGAGTGGGGGTGCAAGGACACATGAGGATGGGGGGCTACAGGGACACATGGGGACCGGGGAAGATGTGCCTGCTTGAATGAGCAAGGCTATAGGTCAGCCAGGGTCTGCATGGTGGAGGCTCCCTGACAATCCCTCCCTGCTCCAAAAAATCCCCTGTTCCATACATCTCCCACCCACACCCAACAACCCTCTAAGTTCACAGCCAGGCTCCTAACCAGTAATTACTTCCCTCTCCCTCAGCTCCTCCATTACTTCTGACTCCCCCAAGCCTTTGCACTTCTTCTGAGGGGTGTGGGAAATATGTTTCTGTATTGTAGTTTAAATGAATTTTTACTCATAATTCTGTATTAATATGCCTAGTAAGGAATCTATTTGTCAAAAAACATTTCCTGAATCTTTTTTGTTTTCTATATTGTTACAGACATAGCTCCTGGGAGATATTTTGGAATAAATTACCAAAACAATTGAAACTGGCATGATTATGTTGTGTTATTTTGACAAATAAAACACAGACCCTCCTCAACTTACGCAATCATTCTGTTCCGGAACGCCTTGTGTAACTCGAATTTTGCATAAGATGGAAACACATACCCGAACATTACGCAAAAAAACAAACAAACAAACAAAAAAACCCCAACCCTCCTATTTCTAGCTTACGGAACTTTTTCTGTAAGTGTGGATTTGTGTAAGTCGGGTCTTGCATAACCCAGGGAGCATCTGTATGCCAACTGTTGCAGAATTTTAAAATATTGTGTGCAGAATTTTTAATTTTTTGGCACAGAATTCCCCCATGAGTAATGTAGCTATCTAAAATATTAACACTAATCATTACAGTTTTCCTTTAGATTATATGTAACAAGAAAAGTAACAGGCTCATAACAGATTCCAAACTCATAATTGATCACACACACAGAGGGACATATATGCAGGCTGAGCAAGAGCTTCCCCCATACTGATCTGATGTTCCCTGAGTATTTCTTCCTCTCTTGGATTAGGATAAACGGTTCCATACATTTGTCCGCAATAGTCCCAGCTACCAAAGCAGAATATGCAAAGGATGGGTTCACTTGGGGGAAAATAGGAAGTCAACCCTCCATGCCCACCTCGAAGCTCATGGAGAGTTAGTCTCAATTCTCAGTGCTCTAAACAAAGTGTGTCTATTTCTTCTAGAATGGTCTAGCAGAGAGGGAGAACGTGGGAGAAGTCCCCCAACATCCATGAGTTACCCACTCCCAGCCTGTCTTCCCTCTGCCCTGTCAAGCTCAGGAGAAGATGGGTGGCATCTAAAAATCAGTGGTCTAAGAGGGGACAGGGCAAGAAAGATGGCACCAGCTGTTGCCAATCTGGGACATCAGCTGAACCAAGAGCGAGCAAGTGCTGAGCTCTGAGACCATCCCAGAAATCCCAGGGAGTTGTAGTATTCAAATACAGCATAGCAAGGCAAATTTCTGCATATGTCAGAGTCCGCAACCAGAGAGCAACCAGCCCCTGAATACATGCAAAATGCTACGGCAAAGGAATTTTTCCAAGGTTCTTCACGTGGGAGGAGTGCAGTGCAATCATTCAAACCTAACAAGGCCTTGGGTTTGAATGATTGCACTGCACTGTCTTTGCATTTAAATGGGAAGGTAGCTCACGTTTTATGTGTTGCTTTTATGGGGGTTTCTTCACAGATGAGAGCTGTTTTAGCCACCAGCGCATAAAGAGATGGATATTAGGTCTAAACTCATACAGTGTATAGGAAACAGCATCTCACTGCAATGCCATAGGGCAGGTTTCCAAAGTGTTGTGGGTGTTTCAGCTCAGCAGCCCCTTGTAACGTCCTGTGGGAATTACATAACTAAAAGCCCAAGCACTGCTAAGGGAATTCAATGGTATAAATACAATCATAGAATCATAGAATATCAGGGTTGGAAGGGACCCCTGAAGGTCATCTAGTCCAACCCCCTGCTCGAAGCAGGACCAATTCCCAGTTAAATCATCCCAGCCAGGGCTTTGTCAAGCCTGACCTTAAAAACCTCTAAGGAAGGAGATTCTACCACCTCCCTAGGTAACGCATGCCAGTGTTTCACCACCCTCTTAGTGAAAAAGTTTTTCCTAATATCCAATCTAAACCTCCCCCACTGCAACTTGAGACCATTACTCCTCGTTCTGTCATCTGCTACCATTGAGAACAGTCTAGACCCATCCTCTTTGGAACCCCCTTTCAGGTAGTTGAAAGCAGCTATCAAATCCCCCATCATTCTTCTCTTCTGCAGGCTAAACAATCCCAGCTCCCTCAGCCTCTCCTCATAAGTCATGTGTTCTAGACCCCTAATCATTTTTGTTGCCCTTCGCTGGACTCTCTCCAATTTATCCACATCCTTCTTGTAGTGTGGGGCCCAAAACTGGACACAGTACTCCAGATGAGGCCTCACCAATGTTGAATAGAGGGGAACGATCACGTCCCTCGATCTGCTCGCTATGCCCCTACTTATACATCTCAAAATGCCATTGGCCTTCTTGGCAACAAGGGCACACTGCTGACTCATATCCAGCTTCTCGTCCACTGTCACCCCTAGGTCCTTTTCCGCAGAACTGCTGCCTAGCCATTCGGTCCCTAGTCTGTAGCGGTGCATTGGATTCTTCCATCCTAAGTGCAGGACCCTGCACTTATCCTTATTGAACCTCATCAGATTTCTTTTGGCCCAATCCTCCAATTTGTCTAGGTCCTTCTGTATCCTATCCCTCCCCTCCAGCGTATCTACCACTCCTCCCAGTTTAGTATCATCCGCAAATTTGCTGAGGGTGCAATCCACACCATCCTCCAGATCATTTATGAAGATATTGAACAAAACCGGCACCAGGACCGACCCCTGGGGCACTCCACTTGATACCGGCTGCCAACTAGACATGGAGCCATTGATCACTACCCGTTGAGCCCGACAATCTAGCCAGCTTTCTACCCACCTTATAGTGCATCCATCCAGCCCATACTTCCTTAACTTGCTGACAAGAATACTGTGGGAGACCGTGTCAAAAGCTTTGCTAAAGTCAAGAAACAATACATCCACTGCTTTCCCTTCATCCACAGAACCAGTAATCTCATCATAAAAGGCGATTAGATTAGTCAGGTCAATCCACCATATTCATCTTAGACTTTAGTGGAATTACATATAACCAGGACAGAACGTGGAACAAAGCTTTCCAGACATGCCTAAGGAACTACTTGTAACACATTTCAGGGATTCAAAGATGGTGTTTAAGAAATATCCGAAGCCTAAGTTGACAATTAAAATACTGTGATGAATAACAATTAAAATACTGCATTAAACGGATGGGACGTGCCAATAAAAGGTGACCCTTGAGAAGTGTGGAGGCTCTCAGTATGGAGAGTGGTAGTGTAAGCTTCCCCTACTTGATAGGCCCCCAACCCTCTTAGGGTTGGGAGGGTAACACAGCCTTCATGCTCCTTCAATCCTCGACCTCTCTACTGAGCTGGTATAGCTCATTTGGCTGTGACCAACCTACCACTGGAAATCAAGACAAGTTATTGTGAGCTCCTTTCTGTCCTGTGTCCTGCTACAAACTGAACTGAACACCTGACACTGATGTTTCAGGACCCCCGGACATCTTCAAGCAGCAGTCGTGAAAGGAGATCAAATGGCCAGTACATAAAAGCAGGCAAGCCCAGCAGAAAGCTGGTTCTCTCAGTGCCCCTCAGGCCCCACCTTGTATATCAGCTGCATAGGGAAGTTGTCTGGCCATCCTGCCGCTGGTCCTCTTTGCCCTGGCCCTGTTCCCTCATAGGGATACATTTTTCCTCCCTGCAGTCTTGCAGGGGGTGCTGATTGGCAGCTCCTTATCCTCCACCTTTCTCCACCATGGCTATCTCCACAACCCATCAGGACGGAAAGTGGCTTAACCTTCAACAGCTATCTCTACCACCATGGAGCAGCTGCTGGACTAGGCCAGACCTATACTACATACCCATAATCCTTAGTAGCATATCCCCTTCTCCTACTGGGAGTGAAGGGCAGGGGTAGTTGGGAAAACAGACCACTTCCTGTCCTTCAAAGATCATAATGGAATGAGAATAGAGGCAGCTGTCCTTTCTAGTACCTCTGCTGCCCTGACAAAGCATAAAGATGGGGATGTAGCCACCCATCATTCCCTGAAGACCATAGGTGGGGGCACATGCCTTTGAGAGAGAATGGGAAAGGGAGGGGATCAGGCAAAAGAATGAGAGGGGCAGAAGAAGAGGTGCTTTGAGGAGGTCACAATGGAAGGAAACAAGATACCATACTTTTTAGAGATTTGCGTGAACCTCCAAGTCAAGCAGCACCAACTGGTTTGTTGCCAGACACTGGCAGTAGTGCTAAAAGTAATTATTTCCCTGCATCTAACCTACATCCTGTGTAAAATGGGCTTAAGGTCAGAGTCCAGCTCCTAGTGGTCAGGTGTCTGCAGCACAAAAACCTCACCATTGCTACTGGTGTTTTATGAGACCAACAGCAATCAACAACAGGCATAGAACATGAGCTGTCCTCTGACCCCCAGCAGTACCCCACTCCTATAGGGCTGGGCATTGTGGTGAGATGGCATACAGGGAGCTCTCAGGGCTGCTGTCTATGCTGTCCCTGGTCCATACCAGTATCTGAGGCTGTCACCCTGGTGCATTTCTCCAGCACTAAAAATTCCCTTTAAAATAAAGTGGTTTTGAATCAATAACCAGTTTGTCCGGCAGATACTCACAAATCTTAGGCCTCAACGCTGGCCTTCTGCAAACAGGCGGTGAGGGTTGTTTTAGAGACTCCTTATTCAGTTTGTCAATACAATATGTTAATTTGTAACAAAGGGTGAAAAATGCTGCAAGGGATTTCTATTATCTCCACTAACATTTCACACTTTACTATTTCCTGGCATCCTTCATTATCACTGGGTTGTGTAGCAAACAATAGCTCTACCTCTCCACATTACCCTGTCTTTATTTAATGAAGGGTTTAATACACATGAAATTTTTTGTACAACGTGTCATTCATCCCAGCATCATTCCTGTCAACAAATGCAGGCTGACACTTCGGTTTTGTTCCAATTTGAACTGGAAATTGATTTAAGTTTATTCTGCTGTTTGTTCAAGGGCAATTTGATGTTGTCTATTTAGTCCCTGTGGTTTTATGTTTTGCAGGTTTTTCCAGCTACTGGAATCCCAATGGCAATTAAGCAGGATCTCTATGTGCTGTGGGAAAGGCTACATTTGCAATTTTCTTTCATATAGAGATGGGCCCCAATCAGATACCAGATCCAAACTACAGTGAATTTCAGATCCTAACCTAGATCCAAGCTTTGCAGCTTGGTAGCATCTCTCCCAATAATCAGTATCTGCTTGGCCATTTATTTCATTTGAGTGATAGTGAAGTAGCACTTAGGGACAGTGCAATGGCTGTCTGGATTTTCATTGCCATTATACAAGGAAAGAAGTGACTTCAGTACCTCAAATCCATCAGAAAGAAACTCCAGCATTGGGTAATCCAGTTGTGAAAGGATCAAAACTGCAAATGAAAAGTTAGAGGCTGGAAAAAGTATGGCTACCTTTTCTTCTACTATTCCCCTCTGCATTTCTGGAATCAGGCTGAGACCAGAAACAATGAAATGCCATAAGAAAGGCTGTTCTTCAAGGATTTCCAGCTAGGCTGAAAAACGAGTAATTGAATTATTATCTGAGAATCTGAACTCCTGCCACTTCTAGCCAATGTTTCACCCAAAGCAGTGTAGATGTGTCATGGCTGCCACACCAGGGATTAAACCGGGGACTTCCAGAGCTGAAAGCAGGAACTGCTGCACTCGGGCTAAAAAGGCGACTCTCCTTAACTGTGGCTGGAACAAATTCATATCCTCTGTGGCTTGGACACACAAACAGGACCTATAACACACACTCACCAGTAAGTTATAATAAGTAATTATTACTTATTATAGTAATAAGCACCTGGAAATACAGTGCCTGCCTGCTCTGAAGTTTTCCTCTTGCATATGAGCTCCCTGTGTTTGTTTCCCTTTTCTGCATGCTGGTTCCAAACCTAATATTTTAAAAACAGGGGCTTTTTTCCCCAATGGTAAATGTGCTACCTCAAAAAATTAGGAGCTAACATTTCTAACTACAGCTAATTATAGCTCTGCCGTGCTCTGTGCAAGTTTTTCTCCATAAACTTCTAATGCATCTTGCTCTTGCTCCTGACCTCCAAGATCACCTGCCTCCTATGCTTGAGCATCACGTCTCACCTGACCAGATCCGCAGTTCTTCCGTCTCTTCCTTTCAGGCCCCCAGGAGCTGCTGGCTCTACTAAGTAGTCTAGTGGTTTAGTCTGGGTGTCTTTCACTAGGAGCTTATTGGTGAGTGGGAACAGTGATGGTAACTTTAAACACAGGAAGCAGCTGATGTTCAAAACGTATCCAGATTGTTCCTGCAGAAACATCGTATCTAAGGCCATAACTATCTCAGACCCTCCTAGTGTCTTCCCTCTTGATCTCTGACCATCAAAAAGATGAGAAATCAGCCTCTTCTCTAGGAGCAGTTTCCCTGGACCTGTCTTTTGATTTCAGAGGGAAATAGATCAGGCCCTCTGTGATGGCTTCATCCCCAAGAATCATCCAGGGTAGTCCACTGTCTTAAAAGATTTCAGAGTGGTAGCCGTGTTAGTCTGTATCAGCAAAAACAACGAGGAGTCCTTGTGGCACCTTGCTTATGCCCAAATAAATTTGTTAGCCCCTAAGGTGCCACAAGGACTCCTCATTGTTTTTGTCTTAAAAGAGACTCTTCCAGCCTCCCCTTCTGGAATCTGTTTTTTTAAATGGGGTAAGGTGGCCATTTTGCATGAGACAGCTGCAGGCTGCTTCTCCTTCCCTTTTAGAAGGCATTTTTAGTTCCTCTTACGTTTGCCCTGAGAAGACAGTGTAACCCACAGGTCAGTGTGAATTTAAGGTCCACTGTGCCTGATCCACAGAGCATAGGAGCCTGTCTCTTTGGCTTAAGCTATGAAGACCAGTGCTTTTTAGCTCTGAAAGCCTTCAGTTCAAACCCTAGCATTAGCCAAGATGGCAGCTATCAGAATAGCACATCCACACACTTAGGCACTTTGGATGCCATCCCAGCTTGTCAAAGGTGGAAAGACTTTGGGTATTAACTTGCTGTGGAAGCCAGCTTGAAAAGAGGGAAGGGCCTTGAGCTACAATGCTGAGTTCAGAATTGTCTAGATCCAGAATTCCCCAATGTTTTGTTCTCACAGGTTTGCTCCAAGGCCACCTATAATTCTTAGTTCTATGTGAACCAGAGGAGTCAGTGTAAATAACAAACAAATGAACTGGAATTACATAATCAATGTCACCCTCCAATGCAAAGAAAGACATCACATATATATTTTTATGTTGCTATTTTTCTTCCCCTTACTAAAAATTAAATTATAAAGAGTGAGGCTGATATTCTTGAACCCCAAGGTTCTGTTTGAGCTGCTGGAGTGGTTGTTTCAAGCTTCTCTCCACATGATTCCCACATGATAAAGAAGCATTACAGTCAAACTGAAGTAATTCTTTGATAAAGTGCAGTCATTTATTTGAAAGTGTAGTCTTGCCATTAAAATGCAAATGAAATGAGTGCTAATATATTAACTCTGGCTTGTAGTCAAAATGGTTTATGACAAGTGTGCTTTCATGGGGAATTTAGTTAAGTGATAACAGTGGGTGCATAAGAGAAAGTACTATCCAGGCACGGCTGTTTGTTTATTGAAGATATTAATGAAGGACAGTGCTTGAAGCACATGACTCTTCCCGTATCTCGTCTTTCATTAGTCCTGGCTCCCTGCTCAACAAGTGAGAGTTGTTTTTATTGTATTTTTTTTTTCAAGGGGAGTTTGGCCACAAGATTCTTCTTTGATGAATGATCTGAGATGGTTGAAATCCACACAAAAGCTGAATGTGTTTAACGACGATTATTGAAGAAGAGTACAAGATCATTTTCACAGCCACTCCTCCCCCCGCAACTCCTACATCCTGCACATGGCACTTGGCTTGGAAGGCTTTATAGTGATTCAGAAACCAACGTGAACCTTTGGCCATTTAATTCATAATTAGGAATCGCAACAGCCTTCGGGAACGCAACTACCTTAGGGGAAACACCTGAACGGAATTGCCTCAGACTCCCTGGGGAGAGAACCCAGCAGAGCACCCCATCACATGGTGTAGAAGCTACATTAGAGAAAGGAATGGGGAAGTATAGGCTCATTACCATTCTTTGTGAAATTAACCTCCAGGTTTCAATGCTAGAAGGCACCACTCTTAGACCATTTAGTCCGACTTCCTGTATAAAGCAGGCCATAAAAGTTCCACCCAGTTACCCCGGTATTTAGCCCAACAACCTCTGTATAACTAAAGCATCTCTTCCAGAAAGGCATCCCATCTTGATCTGGAGACAAGGGAAGAAGAATCCACCACTACTCTTGGGTAGTTTTTTCCCAGTGGTTAATCACCCTCACTGTTAAGAAAATTGTGCCTAAGTGCTCATTTGAATTTGTCTGGCTTTAACTTCCAGCCGTTGGTTCGTGATAGGCCTTCCTCCACTTGATTTCTGAGCCTTTAACACCCAGTATTTTCTCCCCCTGAATGTACTCACTGTCCTGAAGTGTCTAGTTTCCTTCGTCCCAGGCACAACGCCAGCACAGGCCCCTTAGCCTCCAAAGGAAAGCCAAAACAAATGTCCCCTAGAGTGTGAAGTAGCATGGGGCAGACTAAGGAGCTTTTCCATGGAGATATTCTATCGCTCCAGACATTGCTTGGCTCATCTCCATCTCAGAGTGCCCAGCAGACTTGTCTGAAGCTATGGACTGTGCCTCTGACTTGGCAGTACAAAGAGCGTTAACCTCCCACCATCACACACACGTGCACTCACCTCCCCAGTGATCAACTATAAAACCCCACTCATTTTGCAGGAAGGAAGAGTCTTTGATACAACAACTTGGTGTAACTCAATGGATTCACCCAGCAGCAGGAAAGCCCCGGCCGGAGGACTATGCGTCTTTAAAATGTGGTCAATGGACAGGCCTAGTGCTCCTTTGGGCCCCCCAGGGAAGTTACTCCTGTTTTATGTCCCCAGTGCTGGGTAATAACAGGAGAGGACTCTACTTTTAGAAACATGAACTGGTTCTTTATTAAGGCAACTACAGAGATGCCACAACTGCAGGTCTGGGTTAGGAAGTGAATGCCCATGTTCTGCATTTGTAGCAAGCTATGCCTCTCCAGTGCCCCCTTGGGGAGAAGGCAGGCTCCTGGCTGTGCTATTCAGGGTGCCTGCCCCCCCTGAGGGGGGTGGAGAAAGGGGACAGTTAATGTAGAGCAAACAAAAAGTCAATATGCCTCTGCAGCCCAAAAAAGCAGAGTCCTAGGCCTTCAGGAGGCCAAAGAAAGAAAAGAAACAGGGGGTAGCCAACCCTCTCAAACCATTTCCCCAATCAGCAACAGCTGCTTCCAGGGGCTGGGGTGCTCCGAGATGAAGTCCTGCTCCTGGGTATCTCCACACAGCCCGTGGCAGGGAGCCTCCCAGCCTGGGTCGACAGACTCCGGCCAGCGGTGCTCGGGCTAGAGCTCTGTAAATAGCGGTGTATACAGTGCTGTGGTGTTGTGGCTCTGAAGCCCATCCCCCTCCTGAGCCTTCGGAGCCTGAGCTCCAGCCCGAGCCACGGCTTTAACGCGCTGTCGACACAGCTATTTTTGGCGTGCTACCCCAAGTTTGTCAACACCGGCTGGGAGGCTCGCTGCTGCTGGCTGTGTAGACATACCCTCAGAGAGCAGGGATCCGCCCCTTTAAAGGCCCACCCACCTCCAGGCTTGCCAAGCCTCATAGATGTGCTAGGTTGTGATTATGCCCAGAGCAGCTCTTAACTCCTTCCTGGATGGGGTGGGGATCTGTCCCAACCCCCACAACACCTAAACGCCTTTAAAGATCAGCCCCTAAGTGACATACCGAAAAGCACACAGAAAATCTCAGCTATAGCAGGGCATTAAATCCGGGAGTTAGTTCCCAGACTAAACATCCTAGCCATGGGATCATCCCAACTCTCCAAACCCTGACTTGATAACCTGAGGATGAAACCCAAACTAGGGGCACGATCCTGCTCCTATTGCTACATTACACATGCAAAGCCATCTTTGAAGTCAGCACTGAAACTCTGGAAGGAGCCAAAAAACTTTACCCGTAGTCCTTTATTTGAGGTGATAGGCTGTAAATATAGACACCAATTACCCAAGTTTTCAGCTGGATGTTAACCTGGGAGCATACCCTATCAAATCCACCTGCTTAATTCCATCCATGCATTTGGGAATTAGGTAGAACAGCCATGCCAGGGTCCTGATCCCTGTGCCAGCGGGAAGATAAGACAGAGCACAAGCTGCAGTTTAAAGACACTTTTCAGGTCTGTTTCCTCCCCTTGGTGTTACCATGATCCCTGTTGCATAAGAGATCACAGCAGAGTGGCTGGCTCCTAGCAATTGTCAATCAAGGCTTTTATGGGAGAAGTGCCATTTGTTGACAAGACAATGGACACTTACACTGGACCAGGCCCCATAAAAGTTGACATGGCAGCAACCTCTCATCCGTGCGGGCAACAGGCAGGCTGTGCTCAGAGCTAAACGGCAACGTGAGTGGGGCTGCCTCATCTTGTTCAGAGGCTCCTTTCAAAGAGGGGCCTGGGCCCCTCTTTGTCTTGCAAGGATGCTGAGGATGACCTGAAATGCTCTCCTCTCCCTGATCTCTATTGTCCACAAACAATTGACTCCACTTTGCCAGTGCTGGCCCTGACAGCTCTTTAATGCCATTGTGATGCAGCTGCTTATTAGCCTCTTCCCAGTACTAACTTGCCTTAGCACTTTACAAAGCCTGAATCTGCAGGGCACAGCAACGGAAGGCGTGCACATGTAGAAAGAGTTCCCGGTTGTCACTTTCCGTCTCTCTCTTCTTTCGGCCTTAGCACCAGGATCGAGAGGTGGAGACATTTATATCATTATTTAAATCAATTCCCCCCGCCCACAGATGCTTAAAGTAATTGCTTGTCTAGTTGAAAATGAAATTTCTGATTCCCCCCTCTCCCCCCCCCCCACGTGCTATGCTTGTGCACACTGGTTTGTTATTACAGGGTGTCATGAGAAGAGGCTTTGTCCTCACTATAAAAATAAGTGGTTTTACATTGATAGTCATCTAAATGTAAGTTTCTCATGGAGAGAAGGCACTGTAGTGTTTACTTTCATGTAGCCAGTGAAGGTAAACCCCAGGCGGGAGGTAGAAGGTTGACCTTGACTAGCTACATCAAGGTATAAACTAACTAACTGTGTCTTGTCTCCACTTGGATTTTACATTGAGATGGCTCTCTCATTTTTCAGTGAAGACATACATTGTGATATTCATGCCCATTTGTTACTGTAGAGTTGCTATAGTATTCAGATGCTGTTGTGTTGTTGAACTGTTGCAGAGCTAGGTGATGCCTGCCAACAATTATTCAATCACTTATTTGAATAAAAGATACTAAATTTCCAAAGGCAGCCTTTGAAAGCCTTTTCATTCAGTTCTGCAAACATTCACATGAAGGAAATGGTGTTTGCAAGAAAGTGCATAGAAGGAGGGGGGGAGTCACCCACGTACTTGTACCAATACGTATTTACAAATGACAATTCATGCAAATATGTATTTGTGCTGAAGTAGGCAGCCATTTTGAAAGTTCTTTGTGGATCCAATCAAGGAACAGCTACAGTAGCATGCAACTCAGGTGACCAGTAACATGGTGTACATAACAAACTGCAGACACTGAATACCTGAAACAATACTGTAGTTGGAGTAGTACCTTGAGAGCAAACTCACAGGTTGAAATGTTTCCATAGGCCATTAGTTTAATGCATTTTGAATAATGAACAAATGCATAAAATCTAGGTCTGTTTGCAGATAACACCTTTTCCTTTTCACAGTTTAAGGCAATAGACTGTGCTTCAGAAGATCTGGTTGCCATTTCTGGCTCTACCACAGACAATGTGGATCTTGGGCAAGTCATTTAATCTGTGCCTCAGTTTCCTATCTATAAAATGGAGCTATTTCTTTTCTCCCACACTTTGTCTATTTAAATGATAAGCCCCTTGGAGCAGAGACACAATGGGGTGCTGAATTCAGTGGAGGCCTCTTAGCACCACCAGAATAATAAATAAGTGAATATGTTTGCTGTAATTCTTTTGTCCAATGTATTCATGAGTGCTGAGCTGCATACCGTGCTCTGTTATTGTAGGGTTGCTTATGAATGTGGAGATGCTACTACTGACTTTTATCTTCTTTTCAAAGTACTGATGCCTTTTGGGGAGGAACAAACTGTTGTACTGAATTTGCATGCACGGGCTCTAAATTATTCCCACCTCAGAAAAGGGACAGTCTGGAGATCTGGTACAGTTCTGAGTATACTGCTGGCACTTCAATAATAATTTGGTATGCAACAGCAATTGTTCAAAATGCTGTAACAGCAACACTGTTGCAAGCTGGTGTGTGTGTGTCTTTACGGCAGTATTTCTTTTGCAAGGGGTGGGAGGTATTTGTGTCTGACAATGAACTGGGTTGCGACAGTATAGTGTGCTGTGGAACTTGTGTTTATTTCTGATCAAAGAGAAAATGGGGAAAAGCTTGTATTTTGATTTCAGTTACACTGATGTAAATGCAGGTAACTAGCATTTTGAAACAGTTTTTAGTTCCACTGAGGCAATGGAGATACTCACGGTTTACACTGGTGCAAGTGAGATCAGAATCTGGCTCATTGTGCGAGAAAATTCTCTGTTGTTCTAAATTTCACAGAGAAAGCTCTTTCTACTTTCCTCATCTATTAAGGGAGCAGTGGCCTTGGTTTTCTTTTCATGAAAAATACAGTACCAAAAACTGATGTACAAACCACTCCGCTTAATGTGGGTTTTACTTTTAAAAAAAATAATAATTCCAGGAGCAGATTTACGCCAAATGTTAAGTATGATCCACCACTCTCTAGTCAGGTCTACATGCTGAAGTCTAAATAGAATTCCCTCATGGTGTGAACGCTTTCTCCTCCTCCACCACCAACTCCTCGTTTTCTAAATCTCACCCAACTGTAGTAATTTTGGTCACTGAGCACAAGACAGATTGACAGCCTTCCACAGTTGTGCTGGCCATGGGAGAGCATGCCGTAGCCTTAGAAATGAAGAGAAAGAAAAAACCTTGTTATTCTACGGAGCTGTTTTGAAGGTTCCCATTAACATCTGCGTATAAAACAAACCTCATCTCCCCACCCACACCCCTACTTCCCATCTGTCAGAATCATCCTGTGGCAGTATTGAAGACTCTGATTCTGTGAGGCGCTGAGCCCAGCACCACAATTAATTTAATGGGTGTTGAAGGTGCCCAGCCCATGGCAGTAGGTGCTCCAAACCGCTCAGGACTGGGCGCTACCAGGAGTTGTGGGGCAAGAAACCGTAGGCAGTAGCAACAGGGAGACAAAAGTCAATTGTTAGCCAACAATTCAGAGGGAGGCTGGCCTGAATTGCCTCCAAGCCACTTGATTTATGGCTTGCGATAATATGTTTTGGAGCGCCACAACCCAGAGTGCTGTGCGGCTTGACCTGTAGAAATAAGTCTATTAACCCTAATCAATCTCCCATTATCCACCCTCGCTGGCAATTTAGCCGGTAAAGGAGTCACCAAGGCCTCTCAACTCGGTTTGAACTAATCCCATTGTCTTTCATAATCAGGGGCCATGAAAAAGGAGCAGCTTCTTCTTCACAGCAGCAAAATTATCACTGGGTGTTTTTTTTTTTTTTAAAAAAAACCCTCCTCTTTCATCTTTTAATGAGAAAATGGAGAATTGTTTGCACTCGGAATGGCCAGGGCTAATTGAGGCCTGGGGCTCCTGTCGAGATACAGGCCCTAGTGGGTATTGGTTCCCAGAGCCAGTGGAGAGACACTTAGTCTCAGCAGTAGGTAAACTGCTCTGACAAAACTTCCTCTTGTAATTAGTAAGAGCATTTATTCAGATTAAGTACTTTATTACAGAAGCTAATTATGAAGTTTATCACTGATTCGATGTGCTTTGGAAGGGGTTTGCTTGGCCCTTTGTTATCCCCTTTCTAAAGGAGAAAGTTATTTCAACCTTTGAAGGGCAGAGGGAATTGGCACATCATTTGTAGGGCCTAATGTTAACATATTCAGCAGAAAGTGTCACTTGAATCCATACCAGGAAAACCAGGAGCACAAAGCCTCTTTCTCACTAAGCCCCTTTTCTTTCCTTTAACTCCCTCCACCCCCTATTCTGGTGCTTCTATCATTCCAGCAGTTCCCCAGCTGGTACTAAATCTGGAAATCTGTGATGCTTTCAAGAGTAAACCCCTGCTTTTAGTGGTTTAATACTCAGCAATAAAAGTGTGCTCCCTGCTGAAATTTATTCTAAATTAATCTAGGAGAAAACTTAATGGTCTTTATTTTTCTCTTTCAAAGTGAAGAATAAAAGTGGAGGAGAGGAGATTCTTAATAGCATTTTAAAACACTTTAAAAAGATGGATGTTCCCCCAACCCCCATGAATGATTTTTAGCTGGTTCGGATCATAGCATGGCAAATCAAAAGGTAAAATACTGGATTTATCACTGCATTTCTCCAGTTTTAGTAATTTCATAGAGAAATACCGGTGTGAAACTGTGGTAATGAAGTTGTTTCCGTAATTCAAAATCTATTACTAATTATTAATGATGATGTCTTTTTGGTATTTAATTTTATTTTCTTATCGTTATGATCAAGTTATTAACCTTCAAAAATGCTGTGATGCAATCACTTTGACCCCAGAGTGGCTGCCTACCACAGGCTGAGCGGATACCTTCAGAAGCATTAGGATATTTCTCTATCAAAGTTGCATGATGGGACTGTGTTGAATGTAGCAGACTAACAGCAGCTGTCTAAGAGCCAAGCAATGAGAGTGGCAAGATGCTACAAGTCATAAGAACGGCTGTACTGGGTCAGACCAAAGATCTGTCAAGCCCAGTATCCTGTCTTCCAATAGTGACCAATGCCAGGTGCCCCAGAGGGAATGAACAGAACGGGTCATCATCAGGTGACCCAGTAATACATCCTGTCACCCATTCCCAGCTTCTGACAAACAGAGGCTAGGGACACCATCCCTGCCCATCCTGGCTAATAGCCATTGACGAACCTATCCTCCATGAACTTATCTAGTTCTTTTTTGAACCCTGTTATAGTCTTGGCCATCACAACACCCTCTGGCAAGGAGTTCCAAAGGTTCACAGTGCATTGCATGAAAAAATACTTTCTTTGTTTTAAACCTGCTACCTATTAATTTCATTTGGTGGCCCCTTGTTCTTGTATTATGAGAAGGAGTAAATAACACTTCCTTATTTACTTTCTCTACACCACTCATGATTTTATAAACCTCTATCATATCCCCCCGTAGTTGCCTCTTTTCCAAGCTGAAAAGTCTCAGTCTTATTAATCTCTCCTCATACAGAAGCCATTCTATACCCCTAATCATTTTTGTTGCCCTTTTCTGAACCTTTTCCAATTCCAATATATCTTTTTTGAGATGGGGCAATCATATCTGCACGCAGTATTCAAGATGTGGGCATACCATGATTTAGAGGCAATATCTTATTTTGTCTTATCTATCCCTTTCTTGAGGATTCCCAATATTCTGTTCACTTTTTTGACTGCTGCTGCACATTGAGCAGATGATTTCAGAGAACTATCCACAATGACTTCAAGATGTCTTTCTTGAGTGATAACAGCTAATTTAGACCCCATCATTGTATATGTATAGTTAAGAGTATGTTTTCCAATGTGCATTACTTTGCATTTATCAACATTGAATTTCGTCGGCCATTTTGTTGCCCAGTCACCCAGTTTTGTGAGATCCTTTTGAAGCTCTTCGCAGTCTGCCTGGGACTTAACTATCTTGAGTAGTTTTGTATCATCTGCAAATTTTGCCACCTCACTGTTTACCCCTTTTTCCAGATAGTTTATGAATATGTTAAATAGGACTGGGCCCAGTAGAGATCCCTGGGAGACACCACTATTTACCTCTCTCCATTCTGAGAACTGACCATTTATTCCTACCCTTTGTTTCTTATCTTTAACCAGTTACCAATCCATGAGAGAACCTTCCATCTTATCCCATGACTGCTTATTTTGCTTAAGAGCCTTTGGTGAGGGACCCTGTCAAAGGCTTTCTGAAAATCTAAATACACTATATCCACTGGATCTCCTTTATCCGCATGCTTGTTGACCCCTTCAAAGAATTCTAGTAGATTGGTGAGGCATGATTCTCCTTTACAAAAACCATATTGACTGTTTCCCAACAAATTATGTTCATCTTCGATGTCTTAGATGAGCCACAGCAGCCTGGACAGCCACGGGAGCAGGGGAATGGTTTCTAAATAGCATTGCTCGTCCAAACTTACAGATGACTATGCAAAGCATAGCAACTACAGTCAGTCAGTGCATAGGATGGTCACCACAGGGAACTGGCAGCACTGCTAGATTGGCTGGGGGCATCAAATGCAGTCTGCTCTTTTCTTTGAAACCTTATTGCCTAGTGCCTCTGGGCCAAACTGTGGCTCGTGGCAAAGGCTGCAGAAAGCCTCAAAGACAGCAGAAACATAGCAGATGGCTGGGGGTTCCTGCCACAGAGAGCGACTGTGCTCCCCTGCACCATTCCATGGTGGCGTTTGCTAGGCAGTCACACAGGAGAGTGTAGGGGAGGGGTATAGCCATTGGATCTCTTACTATGGGAAAGCGGGGGGGGGGGGGAAAAAAAGAGGGCACAAGGCCTGCAGCTGCTACCACAACCCCGGGAATTGCAGTAGCAGCCCTAAAGCAGCTGTGCTGGTGCATGGTGGCCTTGGGGAAGGAATTCATCCCTTCAAAGCCGGCTTACCCTGCCTTCGCACAGGGATTCACATTTAGTCCTAACATTGATACCAGACGTGCTGGACCCATAGTCTGAGCCATGTGTTAAACCTAATGAATTAAACCACTCAGGGTAAACCTCTGGTTGTGGCTCACCCATCCTGTCCCTCATATGCCTTGGTGAATCATTGGTCCAGATCCTCAGCAGATGTAAATTAGCATAGCTCTGCTAAAGCTGGGGATCTGGTCCAGCTGTGAAAGGCAGATGCATGCGTCATCAGAAATCAAATCCTGGGACTCTCAAACTGAAGTCAAAAGGCATAAATGTTCCCTATGCATTTCCATAGGACGATCGGCGCACGCACAGGTGAGATTCGGATGTGCCACGTGCTGTAATATCTGGGCACAACAGACTGAGGAAAGGGGAGCGTCGGCGCTAAAGCTACAGCTGCTTGCTCTTGCAGGTGTACAGTCGGTCCACTGCTTTGCACATTGTGTAGAGCAAATGCAAAAGGCCTGATCCATCTTTGTACTGGGACGGAAGCAGGCATCACACCTCCAACCCAGGTCAGAGGCAGCCAGGGAGCAAACCACGGGCATGAAGAGGCTTCCCACACTCTCCTGCTGTGTCAGGGTATGTCTATACCGCATGCTGTAGGACTGCAGCATGCATAGGCATACCAGAGCTAACTTTGATTGAGCTAGCTTGCTAAATAGGTCAGAGTAGCCATGTACCTGGCTGACTAGCCATCACCAGTCCTGCCTGTCTGGGACCCTAGGTGCTTACTCTGGTGGCTAGCTCACCCCACTGTGGCTACACAGCTCTTTTTAGCAAGCTAGCTCGATCACAGTTGGCTTGGGTATGCCTACATGTGCTTTCCTGATTCCAGCAAAGACATACCCTAAGACCCATAGGAGCCAGGTCATAATTTAGGGAAGCTTTTGGGGCCACCCTGACCACCCTTGGGACCACCCTAAGCACCTCTGGAGCCAAGCTGGCTCCCAACAGCCCCAGAATTGGGGAAGGACAAGCCACCTACACCTTGTTTCTGACCAACCTCAACTCCATGGCATGGATGCATTCCCTCCAAACGGGGTAACAAGTGCTACCCAGTCTGAATTCTCCCCTCACTCATACTGCTGGCAGTGTTTCACATCCCAGCTTGCACAGCTGGGAATCACCCCACCAAACAGTGGAGAATCAGGCCCACTGCCTGCAACTCTGGCCCCAACCTAGTTTAAAAAAGGGATGAGAAAGATATTGGGAAACTGCACAGAAGAAACGAGCTTAAAGACAATCAGCTGGACTTTGCTAGGCTTCAAAGGGCCAATGCTAGTGCACGATCCTCACAGATTTGATATGTGCATTTAGCGACAGGCCCTCAGGCCACCAATCAGAGTGAGAAATTATACCTATTAATGGAGCTGTCAGGACAATGGCTTTTTAAGAATGACAGCAAAGTATCAGCACTGGAGAACATATACTAAATCACCCCCCCACACACACACCCCTTTGTGTGCTGTAGAATGGAGTGGGTGTTGGCATGCACACGCACACCCTGCTTTATGGATAGAGGTGGATGATCACACACACACAGGAAAGACGACGTGCTCTTATAAAGGCCACTGACGATATTGTACAATTTGGATGGGGTGAATTATGAGATTTATTTAATGACTTTAGATCCTCAGGTGTTATTTATAGGACATCTTCTGAGATAAACCCTGACCATGGTAATTTCCCTGACCATGGTAATTTCTTTCTATTCTGAGGCCTTGAGGAAAAGGTATTCATTTTTTTATGCTGTCTGTTGTGGAGGGAAATTAATACTAAAAAGTCAGTGAAAATTTGCTACTTTATGGGATTGAATTATCACCCTGTCAGCACTGAGATGAAAACCCTGAGCCATGAACAAATATACCTTTGCACCTGAAGCTGGCTGGAGCACCTATTCCGAGCTCACATCACTCTGCTGTGGCCCTGTTGTTTCAGTAATTAATTCTGAAGGCGACTAGGTTTCACCTTGTCATTTCGCTTTCCAGACCTTCTTTAATTTGGCACTTTCTATATTCTCTACTCCCCTCCCGGCTCATAATTCATATACCAGCCCTTCCTGAAGACATAAAGGGGGATCTGTTCTCTCAATATATATGCATAACTTCCAGTACAGTTAATGTGAGTTTGGCATGTGCGTGGGAGAGGCGACTAAACCCCATGGGCCAAAATACACCACAATCAGTGGCACAGAAAAACAATGAAAAAATAAACTCCTAGCACAATACCCCTGTCTTTGTGATAAGGTATCATGTAAGCCATGTCTTGTTATTAGCATAGCCACACACACAATTTTTTCTGTATTCACTCCAAGATTTATTCCTTATCTCTCCTGTATCTTTACTTACTGTATGTTGTAGTTATTTTCCTGTAGACAGATTTAAAAAGTCAAATAGCTCCCAGATGTAGGAGAAAAAAGGCTCTTTGTTCTCCCTGAAGGGGAGTAGGGTCAAACACAGAGGTGACAGTGTGACAGTGAGAGATGTGGTAACATAAGATAGACTCTCACGCACTTACCAGGGTGTAAGTCTGATTCTCCACCTTTTACTCCGGCTGTGCAGTTCCTGTTTCTACAAGTAGTTCCAATGCCCTTAGTGCCACTCAGCATGAGAAGAGGTTGTAAAAGCCAGGCTCTAAGTTTGGCAGTCAACCCCTGGGAGTCTAAGGATGTGATCCTCTTCTTCTCTATCCCTGTGTAACTCTGCTGGGCCAAATCTCCAGCTGGCTTCAATCATCTTTACTCCACTGACTTCAGTACAGCTATGCCAATTTACACCAGCTGAGAAGCTGGCCCACTGGGTATGGGTTTACACCACTGTGAGCGGAGACTCAGGCCCATCATTGGTGTCACATTCACCTTGAGGGCAAGGGGGAAAAGGTGTGAGTTGTACCAGCTGAGCATCTGCTTCTGATCTCATCAAGATCTGATCCATCAGTGAGACTCTATTCTCTAGAAAGCTATGCCGATTTACGCCCTCTGCAGACTTGGTCCATATGCCTAGCGTCACCTAATACACCTTTATTGTTAGTTCTCTGTCTTATTAGTGATGCTTCCAGCCACTTATTTTCTTCCCTCCTACAGGGTGGCCTCCATCGAATAAAACTAAATTCCCATATTAAAAGGAAAAAAAAAGATATCTTCCTTTATTCAGCACTGGGAAATATAAAGTGTTCAGGACAGTGGTTTCTAGCATTGTTGCAGCATAGCACTCTTTGGTACATGTGACGATGGAGATACTTTGCGAAGTGAAGGTGGCTGCAGAAACAAAGACTGCCCTTTTGTCTGATGTGTTTCTTTCCCTCCCCCACCCAACATTCTACAGAGGATAATTCCTTTTCCAAATAATTTATTTCCAGTGGTTTTAGCTTTCTGGGCTATAGAGTGTCTATTTTGACACTAGAAACTCCCATGACTAATGTGCTTTGGTGTTTCCCCCTCATTACCTAATAATTTAAAGGAGCATGCGTGCACACACACACACACACCTTCCCAACTTCTCTGCCTACCTATCTGCTTCTGTCTAGGAAAAGTGCAGCCCACCCAGTCAGTATAGCTCATGGCCATGGCAAAGACATAGTTCTCCTGTCTCAGAAACCTAGTTGGTCTCTACATTAAAGCTCCATTAATCTTCTTAATCAGCCCCTACAATTTAGCATCGTTGCCCAACAAAGGTAACAATCCTGACAATATCTCCCTATGTGTTACCTGCTTCAAGAGAACCCCCAATTTCATAGATTCATATATTCCAAGGCCAGAAGGAACCACTGTGATCACCTCATCTGACCTCCTGTAACATAAGCCATAGAACTTCCCCAAAATCCATACAGCAGATCTTTTAGGTAAAGATACCAAATCTTCATTTTAAAATGGCCAGTGATGGAGAATCCACCACAACCCTGGGTGAATTGTTCCAATGGTCATTTCCTCTCACCGTTAAAAATTTACACCTTATTCCCAGTCTGAGTTTGTCTAGCTTCAGCTTCCAGCCACTGGATCATGTTAAACCTTTCTCTGCCAATCAAAGAGCCCATTATTTAATATTTGTTCCCCATGTAGATACTTCTAAACTGTAATGAAGTCACCCCTTAACCTTCTTTTTGTTAGGGTCAAAGACCTCAATCTATTTAGCTTATCACTCTAAGGACATGTTTTCTAATCCCTGGATCATTCTCGTAGCTCTTCTCTGAACCCTCACCAGTTAACCAACAATAATTTAATTTCTTAAATTAATTCTTGAAAGTCTCCATCTAATGTCCCCAACATCATTGGCCCAGGATGGGCCATATCCAACCACCAGATCATCATAGTCTTCCATCTTTGCGCCAGACAAACAACAAATCATGAGTACTGGGATGAAGCTTTCCCTCCAAAACATTCTCTTTTTCTCCTTTGCTCTAGAGCAAGGGTTCTCAAACTGGAGGTCCGGACCCCTCTGGGGGTCGTGAGGTTATTACATGGGGGGGGTCACGAGCTGTCAGCCTCCACCCCAAACCCCACTTTGCCTCCAGCATTTATAAAGGTGTTAAATATATTAACAAGTGTTTTTAATTTATGGGGGGTTGCATTCAGCGGGTTGCTATGTGAAAGGGGTCACCAATACACAAAAGTTTGAGAACCACTACTCTAGAGAATGCTAGTGCCTTTAAATGCATTGTGGGTCCAGTCTGAATCCTACTACACCTTCCCTTCAGCTTATGCTCCCAAGTTACTGACCAGTTTGGATACCTGCTGCACCTCAAATTAACCCCTTTTTACACATGGGGAAAAATACTCTAATTTATTCATTTCCTTTTCTTTTAGGATAAAGAAAAAGCCCCTATGCACAGGCTCTGAGCACCTTACCAATTATTTAATGTTAGTGTGCAGTGCACACATACCCTAAGCCAGGTATGGACTCAGGTTTGAGTCCAAGCCCCCATGCCATCCACACACCTCCATCTGATTCATGTCAGCAAGGACTCAGGACCTGAGTCCTAGGACCCTGATCAGGGGTATGCCAGAGCCCAAATCCAGCTGTTACAGTCATTTTGCAATACGGACACACCTCAAACCACAGACCTGAGTCAGAAGATGTGCATCATGCAGTATGGACATACTTGCATGGCTGTGACTCCCTGGTCCAGTGATCGTAAACTCAAGTTTACGATGCAGCATGGACACTCAAGCACAAGCTTGGAAGTCCCCAGAACCAGGTTTACAATGCAGAGTAGACATACCCTTAAAGGCCCAAAGTGCAATGCAATCAACTCTGCTCTTCTATCCAGGCACAACACACAATTAAATACCAACACCCTGACACACAGACCTGTACCTCGACCCTCTGACATCTCTTCAGCCAAATGAGCCCTGCAAGGCACTTAGAAAGTTGACAAATATGAGCTATTTCCGACCAGGGCCTGCAGCTATAAGAAGTTAAATAGAACAAGGCATTCAAGTGCACTGTGCTGGTGAGTGTATGTGCACACCAGTGCCTTCTACTGGACAGAATCAGAGCTGCTCAACTGTGTGACTCAGGGATTTCCAAAGCACTCAAAGTTGGCTTAACTTTGGTCCCACAATGGGCCAAATATTGAGCACTTCAGGGGGAGGAGGGGAATCAAACCTTGAACTCCCAACAGATATTCTCCTTTCAGCACATGGGGTGGGGTTTTGAGGTTTTAAAAGCAGGAGGATCTGGGGTCTATCCCTGTTTCTATGACATTTTGGACCGCCTTTGCCTGTGGCATAGTGACAGCTGTGAATTTCTGGACAGCCCCGGAATTGTTATAATACTTATTAACTCCTTGGGGGAGGGGTATAATTGTGCAGCTTAATTCACCAATATCTGTAGAGTGCTGTGGGGATCCTTCAATCCAGGCAGCTACAATTGGGCAAAGGGTTATTCATTATTTTATCAAAAAGAACTAGTGGAATGATGCAGTTCAGCATCTCAACCCTTGCAAGATGCTGGTGAGCTTGGCTTCCCCCAGTGTGGTTGGAAAGGGAAGTGTGAAAGCCGATTACCCAGCCTGGATTCTCCCTTGAGTAATTTCCATCATTCCCCATTTAGCTTTTATTTGATCTCTAGGAAGTCTGATTATAAATCAGAGCTGTGCTGCCTTCAAACACATCTCAGATAGCCTTGCTCCACCAAAGGGGGAAAAAACTAGGTGATTTATTTTTAGTGGCCAATTACCATGAATTCATTTGCTATGTACAGACGATGCTGTACGTACAGTCCTTCTACAGGGGGCTCCCTGTATAAGAATTAGTGTAGATAATGGGCATTTAATAACCAAAAGAGTATCAACATAAACATGCATTGCCTAGAACATACAGAGCAATACTGTAAATCAGGCTAATTCACTGGTTATGATGTCCCTATGGGTAACCAAACCTCCATACAATTAGGCTTGGGTTAAAGTGACACACACACACCACAGGGTTCTATCTTTGTTCTCGCTCAGCAGTTTCTGATCTCCCCCAATGCTTACCACAGCAAATATGCTAAGGGCATAATAAAAGGAATGGCATTTGAACTAGACATTGGGGGTGAAATCCTGACCCCGCTGAAGCCAATAGCAAAACTTCCATTTATTTCAAGGGGGCCAGAATTTCACCCCTAAATCCACACAGTTTATACTAGCTTCATGTATATGACACAAATAGCTACACTGGTGCAAATATCCCTAATAGAAATATCCCAATTAGCTGTTTTAGATATTCACATGCTGATTTTGATACCTACTTTTAGGTGCCCAAGTGTGAAAATTAGGCTCTACATTTTCTAAGAGCCAAGCTCTGAATGTTGCTAAAACTCTGTGGTTCTGCCTCTCACATCACTAGTAGTAAAGATTCTGCTTTTAGAACTTGTCTGGCGATGTCAAAGACAGAACAGACTCCAGTTCACTCTTCTACAGTTGTATCAGCCCCTACAGAGCTAGCAAAAGTGAACATTTATTCTCATAAGTAAAGACAACAATCAAGATTTAAAGACACTCTGAGCATGTTAAGTAAAAAAATGTTACTTTTCTGGCCAATAGCCCCACTTTTATTTTGGCCAGCTGCTTACACAGCATCAAACGTCCCTGCATATTCCAGCAGAAACTAAAAGCAAATAGCATCCAACTCTGAGGAGTTGGTGGTGATTCCGCCCTCTAACTATTGAATTCCCATTATCTCTCATCACGCAACCTGTTTCCTCCTAACATACATGCTCCCTCTCAATTCATCTTTCATACTGAAAAGGCAGCATCCAGAAGAATGACCAAAAGTTGATTGGGGATGTTATCCAGACAGCAGACACTACATCCATCTATCATGGAGAGCACGTGTCTTCTGCCAGGAGGTTGGACAAATAAAATATTGAAAAGTTTTAAAAAATTGTTTGGGTCAAATAAAATATTGTTTTGACAAAATCAAAATGTTTCATTTAGATTTCAACCATTTTGCAATGTTTTTGCATTTTTAATACAATTTAAAAAATTAAAACAAAGTCCTTAAAAAAAACCCAAAATGTTTAATTTCACAAGTATCAGAATGTTTTTGTTTTCTTTTGATTGTTTTGTTTTTGTTTTCAGATGAACAATTCCGCAAACCCACCAGGAATTCACAAAACATTCAGCATCATCAAATCTGTATTGCTTTGCTAAAAAATGTTTTGGACAAAAAAAAAATTCCCAGCTCTGCTTCGGCAGTTTAGGTTACAGAAATTGCAGGCAACCGTCTGCTTAGTGCTTCAAAGAGGGTCTGTACAGCAAAACGGTAGCCTAGCCAACGGCATCACATAAACCAGTGTCCAGCTACACAATGATCTCCCTTTTGCAAGAGTGGCACAAAGGGAGCAGAAAGCTTCCATGTCTCCCCAGCTTGGAGGATTGTATGAATGTGGATTTACTTATAATGCAGCACTAAGAATCATATTTTGAGTTT
This sequence comes from Lepidochelys olivacea, assembly GCF_965140295.1. Classification (NCBI taxonomy): domain Eukaryota; kingdom Metazoa; phylum Chordata; order Testudines; family Cheloniidae; genus Lepidochelys; species Lepidochelys olivacea. The sequence continues at coordinate 21,771,860 of NC_140424.1, forward strand.
ATATATCCCCTTTCATCAGAGGATCTAAAAACAATCCTTTGTAAGGCAGGCAAGTATTTTACCCATTTAACAGATGGGGAAACCAAGGGCCAGAGATAGTGGGATCGATTTTCAAAGCTGTTGAGCACCCTTAGTTCCAGCTGATGTCCATAGAAGCTACAGATGCTCAACACTTGCGCAAGTGTCAATGAAAGGCATTTTTCATCTGTAACATGAGGCTGTAATCATCATGCAAGACACTATATGCTCAGAGCTGGGATACATTTTTTGGCTAAAAATCTTTCCACAAGGGGGAAAAAAAAAAAAAAAAACCCCCGCAGATTCAGGAACACCAAAATGTTTTGTGAACGTGTCTCGGTTTCACCCAATTGTTTTTGCTGGGGATAACAACAAACAAAAACTCCCAAACAAAAACCAAAAAAATTCCCCCAAACTTTTCACATTTGCTTAATGAAATGTTTCAATTTATGGTTCAAAATGACTTGGTTTCAAAATTCCCTTTCATTTCACTCAAAAGAATCAAATATGTTTTGAAATGGCTGAAATCACAATGACGTTTTTTGTTTTCGCAAAACAAAACACATTTTTTTTCAACTGTTTGATTTTCCAGAAATTTCAAAAATTTCCATCAGTAGAATTTGAAATTAAATATTACAATTTTTTTAGAATCCCCAGTGAATCACAACCTCCATTATTCACACAGCTCCATGTGCACTCCAGCAGTACGTCTACACTGCAATTAAATACCGAGGCTGGCCTGCATCAGCTGACTTGGGCTCATGGGACCTGGGTTATGTGGCGGTGTAGACGTTTGGGCTTGGGCTGGAGCCCAGACTCTGGGACCTCCCATCTCATGGCTCCACCCAAGCACCTACATAGCAACTTTACAGCCCTGCAGCCTGAACCCCATGAGCCAGAGTCAGCTGACACGGGCCAGCCACAGGTGTTTAACTGCAGTGTAGAGGTACCCAAAGGGATAGTTCTCACTGGGAAAATTCCAGGAGGAATGGAGAGTCTGTGACAAGGATACACACAGATGAGTCTGGTGATGCATCAGGATAACTAATCTCAGGGACATTTTTCCTTCTCAATCTGGGTCATAATAACGAGACTGTTCCCAATAGAAAGAGAGAATTACATACAGTGATGATGTACTAGACCATTGCCCACCAGAGCAAGACAGACACAAGGGGTAGGAGAAATGGATTCCATTGGCTTTTTCCAGCTGAGTCCGAGAACTCAGCTCAGAAGCAGAAGAGCTCTCCGAGAATCCAAGTGGAAAGGGCGTCTGCTGAACAAGGGTATCATATTCACCCCGTGGTGAGGTATGAATTACCTTTAGAGCCTGTGGACCAAGAGCAAAAATTCATCAGTAAGGATATGTCTACACTTAAAATACTACAGCGGTGTAGCCGTACTTCACTGTAGACAGAGGCATTCTCCTGTCAGCATAGATAATCCACCTCCCTGACAGGCAGTAGCTAGGTTGATGGAAGAATTCTTCTATTGATCTAGCGCTGCCTACACCAGGGGTTAAGTTGTTACATCTTCATCTCTCAGGGCTGTGGATTCCCTGAGAGATGTAGCAATACCGTTGTCTACATTCATAGCATAGACCAGGTCTAAGAGACAAATTTTGCAGTCTTGTCCACCTGCAGAATGTGCCTCTTTAGCTAATGAAATTATTCATTAAATACACAGACAAAACCCTATACAATGTACTTTTGAAACCTCCCCTCTCCACTTTGCTGTTCCCCTACTGTAACCCTCTGGAGGAGTCTCTCTCTGATCTTACTCCCCAGCCCCCTACACACACTCTTCAAGAGGGATTCTCTCTCTCACTCATACACACAATTCTGTCTCCCTAATTTGTGTCCTCTTCTCTGGAGGCATAGGAACAGAACAGAGGGTCAGGGAAGCTGAGAAAAAATCTCTTCCCCAAATGAGGTGCTAAAGGGTTTGCTGGCACCCCATCTCTCCTAAGTGCTCTAGGCCTCCTTCTGTGGTTTACTGAAAACTATTAAAATTGTAAGCTATCCCTTTAAATTCTCAGGGGGTTCCTGATCCTGCTTGCAGGCTAGGAGGCTCTGTAGAGAAGTATGCGATCTGGATCTAGCAACAGTCCGTTAGCAGACAGCCTAGAATAAAGTGGGATGAGTTGCACCCCTTTCCCCTTCAGGGAGCAGCCTGCTTTGGCTCTCTGGTTTGGTTCTTGGCGGTTACATTCTGGATTCTAAGCAATAAAGTAGCGATATGCTTCCAGCAAGAGGATTTGATGTTTTTATCCAAGGTGTCTGCGTGTATGCCATGAAATAAGCCCTCAAACCTGGCTGTGGCAAATTATGGGGGCAGCACGCCTCCTTGCGTACTAACATCCTCCGGCAGGCAGCAGGAGGTTTAAAGGGCCAGGTGATTATGTCCAGTCAGGAACAAGCTCCATCTTTAGCTCCACTCACCCAGTTCCTGAGTCATTGCAGGCAGGGTTGCCTTGTTCACTGCAGAGAATAGCCAGCTGGACAAAGCGATCCTGTGGGCCACAGCCACCTCTGATGCTGTAGGTTTGACATCCCTTCTCTAGATCACACAGCACAGGAAGAATGTCACATGAAATCGATGGGAGTTAGGCACCTAAATACCTTTGTGAATCCCAGCTATTGGCCGGAGTATTTTCCTCTTGCATGTGTGCTGTGTTCTCTTTCACCAAAATCATTTCTGGTTTGCCTCATTTACATGTCTCTCTCTGACTTGCCCCATGCTTTATGTCTAAATTGCTCTGCTATTAAGGGATTAAGACATGACTTGTGTTTTAATTAGGAAATTGTAACGATGCATGACTCACCCCTGCCGCGCCTCCTGCTGGCTGTCTGGGAATTAGCTATTTTCCAGCTCCGGAGCGCCCTCTGCAGGCCGATGTCGTCGCCACCTCTGGCCCCCATGCCCCTTCTGGACCCCGGTGCCCCTTTGTCTGGGGGTTCTGCCCCAGCACTATCCCTTCAGCCTCTGGGTCTCCCCTCCCCAGGGAACCCGCAAATCCCACCTTGCCTCAGTGCCTACTGCCAGTCATCATTTAGCCCCCGCTCACAGGGGCCGACTGCAACCTGTAATGGCCACTCATCATGGGCGGGGGGGGGGGGTAGGACCCTACTGCCTCTGTCTAGCCCCGGGCTGCCCTTTTGCAGCCCCAGCACCTGGTTTAGGCCCCACACAAGGCCGCACAGCCTGGAGAGTTGTCAGGCTGGAGCTCCCCAGCCCATCTTGCCTTTCCCCCAGCGCTGCCTTACCTCAGGTCCTTACTCAGGTCCCAGGCAGCCAGGTCCTTCCCTCTCAAAAGCTAGAGAGAGGGAACCAGCCGCTGCCTAGCAGCCTTTTTATAGGGCCAGCTGAGGCCTGATTGGGGCATGGGCCAGCTGTGGCTGCTTCCCCAATCAGCTTATTTGCTGCTTTCCCCAACTACAGCACTCTTCAGGGCTGTTTTGACCACCCCGCTACAGAAATAGAAGCCAATTTTTCTTTGCCTTGACTAGGGGGGCCACTTCCCCAGAACATAGGACATCCAGCTCAGATGCCTGAATTTCCAGAATGGTGTGTCCTGCCCCCACCAGTGTAAATCCACTCCCACCGGCATGACCTCAGACACACTGCGTGTGCAAGGTCATGTCAGCAAGGGCAGAGCAGAGCATTCTTCAAAATTGTGTCCTTTGTGCATCCACAGTGATACTGGACAAAGTCACCTTTGTTTTTGTTTTTTTGTTTTTTTTTATGAACAACAGAGAAGGGGACAAGCCCTACAAAAACCAGGACAGTCTGCCTTAAAATTGGGTGAATGGCCAGCTCGCTTGGATCTAGATGTGGGCCAGGTTTGTTACACTTTTTTGCTCTTGTTTGTAGGGCTGTCAAGCGATTAAAAAATTAATCGCAATTAATCTCACTGTTAATCGAATATCATTTATTTAAATATTTTTGGGTGTTTTCTACATTTTCAAATATATTGATTTCAATTACAATACAAAGTGTACAGAGCTCACTTTATATTTATTTGTATTTCAAATATTTGCATTGTAAAAAACACAAAAGAAATAGTATTTTTCAATTCACCTAATACAAGTACTGTAGTGCAATCTCTTTATCCTGAAAGCTGGAACTTACAAATGTAGAATTATGTACAAAAAAAACTGCATTCAAAGATAAAACAATGTAAAACTTTAGAGCCTATAAGTCCACTCAGTCCTACTTCAGCCAATCACTCAGAAAAACAAGTTTGGTTACAATTTGCACGAGATAATGCTGCCCACTTCTTGTTTACAATGTCATCTGAAAGTGAGAACAGGAATTCGCATGGCACTGTTGTAGCCGGTGTCGCAAGGTATTTATGTGCCAGATGCAGTAAAGATTCATATGTCCCTTCATGCTTCAACCACCATTCCAGAGGACGTGTCCATGATGACAGGTCCTGCTCCATGACAATCCAAAGCAGAGCGGACCGACACATGTTCATTTTCATCATCTGAGTCAGATGCCACCAGCAGAAGGTTGATTTTCTTTTTTGGTGGTTCAGGTTCTGTAGTTTCTGCATCGGAGCATTGCTCTTTTAAGACTTTTGAAAGCATGCACCAAACCTCGTCCCTCTCAGATTTTTCTACGGCACTTCAGATTCTTAAACCTTGGGTCGAGTGCTGTAGCTATTTTTAGAAATCTCACATTGGTACCTTCTTTGTGTTTTGTCAAATCTGCTGTGAAAGTGTTCTTAAAATGAACATGTGCTGGGTCATCATCCGAGACTGCTATAACATTAAATATATGGCAGAATGCAGGTAAAACAGAACAGGAGACATACAATTCTCCCCCAAGGAGTTCAGTCACAAATTTAATTAATGCATTATTAACGAGCATCATCAGCATGGAAGCATGTCCTCTGGAATGGTGGCCAAAGCATGAAGGGGTATACGAATGTTTAGCATATCTGGCACATAAATATCTTTCAACACTGGCTACAACAGTGCCATGCGAATGCCTGTTCTGACTTTCAGGTGACATTGTAAATAAGAAGCAGGCAGCATTATCTCCCGTAAACATGAACAAACTTGTTTGTGTTGGCAATTGCCTGAACAAGAAGTAGGACTGAGTGGACTAGTAGGCTCTGAAGTTTTATATTGTTTTGTTTTTGAGTGCAGTTATATGACAAAAAAATTCTACATTTGTAAGTTGCACTTTCACAATAAAGAGATTGCACTACAATACTTGTATGAGGTGAACTGAAAAATACACTTTATTTTATCATTTTTACAGTGCAAATATTTGTAATCTAAAATATAAAAAGTGAGCACTGTACACTTTGCATTCTATGTTGCAACAGAAATAAATATATTTGAAAATGTAGAAAAACATCCAAAAATACTTAATACATTTCAGTTGGTACTCTTTGTTTAACAGTACAATTGCGATTAATTTTTTTATTCACAATTAATTTTTTTTTAAGTTAATCAGGTGAGTTAACTGCGATTAATCAACAGCCCGACTTGTTTGTTTTGGTTGGTGCACACACAAAAATGTTGCTTGACCCTTACTTCCTCCAGGGGGCAAACTGCCCAAAAGGAGAAAGGAAGAGCGGCCACAGCTCTGCCCCACCTCTGTACTGGCCCACAGAACAGAGCTGATGAGCCGGGGGAGCAATCCGCTCCATCCTAGCAGATATTACACCCACTACCCATGGAGAACATAAAGCAACTTGTGCTAGCCACAGGACACATCCAATAAGGTTTCTATCCAGTTTGCTCAGCAAGGGCCTGATCCAAAATCTGCTGGAGTTAATGGGAGCCTGCCCATGGATTTTGGGTCAGGACCCAGGCAGGGAACAATCCATGTTAGTTTGGTCTTATGTGATCTGTCCTCAGCTTGGAGTTGGAAAAATATTTCTAACTGTCTGGCCTTTCCTTTCACTACATTGAGTTTTAGGGGAAGAAATGAGTCCAGTGCTCCAATTGTGCAACAGTTCATGTAGCGACTGGTACCCCCAGTGGCTCTGGGATTCTTCATTATGGCTATGTAAGGACCCTTGCTGTATAATGGCCTCAGGGCCAAATGTGAACTGCAGAGTCCTAAAGCACGGCCTTTGGCTTCCCTCACCCTCTAACCGCCAGGTGAGGACAAAGCTGGGCAACCAAAAGATTTTATTTCTATGCATTTGGCAAGTAAGCTAAAAGCACAGGGCAGGTTTATGGAAGTGAATGAACTGGTTCAGAGCTGCATCTCTGCCCTCTACTGGATGGGATTAGAACTGCTCAGTTGCACCATCACCTCTCCCCCCAACCAATACTGAATCATATTTGAATCATTTCCAGCCAGCCCTACTGCTAATGGGGGGTGTGAGGTTCCAAATCCTGTTAACAATCCTGAGACATCCAGTCTGCTCTGCCTCCGCTTCTCTGCCTTACACATTGTTCTGAGCTGGGCGCTCTGTCTTGCATGGGAGGTTGGGGTCATTTTTCTAAATTAAAATTGGGCGGTTGAGCTTATTATAGGGGAGTCCATTGCAGGCAACAAAACAGGGCATGCTGCTTGTCACTTCGACTGTTCTGACCCACTGGAGGAAAGAAAGCGACAGGGTGGGAGTGCCCTTCGCAGTTTCAGCCAGGCTGAATTCCAGTGGAAGAAGGACCCTCCAAAGACAATGCTGAGTTGCTCAAGGGAGTGTAACGAGTTTTGTCCTGGAGAAAAGTAGGCTTCACCTTCAGGGCATGGGACACAAAGCCTTTGACCTCTAGGTCACCATTTCAAATCCAGCCCAGGTCACTAGCAGCTGAAAGCCATTATCATTGGACAGTTCTTCAGTGACCTGTGTGAAATGAGCAGGGGATGACCTCAGTCCAGCTCTGTGCTGGGGCAGTGACCACTCATGGACACAGCTCACTTTTCCCCCCATAGCGTGTAGCCACATGATGCCAACTCTGGCTTGCAGCATCGATGTAACCTTAATGTGACTCTGAGGCACTTAAAGTGGCAGATAGTCTTTTGAGTTCCTGTGTGGATCTGACCCCCTCAGTCACCAAGGTAATATTTGAAAATGTTGCCCTCTATCTTATTTGCTGTACTATAATATTTGTGATCTCCACCCTCCCCTCCTCCCCCCGCTCCCTGCCCCCGGTTTGGTGCTGGTTTTTGTCGTAGCGTGTGTCATAAATCACTGCTAACCACTATCATTGAGAAGAAAGATATTGAAGGTGTCAGTCAGGGAGCAGCAGTGAATTCAGAAGAGACCAGGAATAGAAAAATAATTTAGAACATCATGGAGTCCTAAAGAAATCCCACGGGTTTAAAAATAGATGTGATGTAAAAGGGAAAACACTGACCAGATAACCCAGCAGGGCGGGGAGGGAAAGAAATTAGTTAATATAAGAGGGGATTTAAATGGAAACACCAAGGATGAAGCTGCTGAGAGAGGGAAGAGGTCTTTGAATAGGGCCTGTTTAAGAACAGTTGCAATGGAAATGGAAGAGTTAAGAAGGAGGCAGCTGAGGGCTGGAATGAAGACTAGATTTAAGACTAGATACAATTTAAAGCCAAGGCTGAGGAGGTGGAAGCCGGGTTTGGAATAAGTTCAGTTCACACTCAGATGTGATTTAAACTGATGAACTAGGGCTGTGAAAACTGGGGGGGCGTGGAGATAGATAGAGATAGATGGCAGCATAGATGCGATTTAAACTCGTGTGCTAAAGATGGGGATGTCCTAAAGATCAACTCAGCAGCATAAACCGGTGCTACCACAGGCAGAAGGCTTGTGTGGACTACATTGCTCTTCTGAATTTGTACGGTCAGAGGCCAAAAGATGAAGATGGCTTGCGCTGGATCCCAGCTGGCCTGATTAACAGCTAAAAGTATTCTTTACCCTGGATAACTGTTGCTATTGTTTAATATTAACATCAAGCCATACGCATTCACACTGCTGTAAAACAGATGGATTGTGCCAGGCTCAGAACAACCTCAATACTTTACATTCAAAATGGATGGTTAGTTATGCAAAAGCTGCTATAAAGTAAATAGCAAGTGCTTTGAATGGGATAGCATTCAATCACTCTCTTTTTTCAGCCACACTACTTTCTCCAGGCTGACCTATACACAAAATTACACTGATCTAACAAAACAAAGTTTCCTAAAGAATGTGTGGACACTCCTATTTCAGAATCAAAGTGGCTTTCACATTTACTCCTAAATCAACTTTAGGCACTTTTATTTCAAAATAAATGTCCACACACACACACACACACACACACACCAGAAATAACCAAATCTATTTAATTTCACTCTGGGTGCTTTGGTCAGTATGGCTGCTGTGAAATAGATCAAGCCACTTGTATGCCTTCTTTCCTTGGTGTAATTTCCACATATGCCAACAGTATTTTTACTATGTGATTAGAAGGTGACCGATTATTCATTTGAGGCCAGATTTTCAGAAGACCTCAGCACCTAATGCACATGGTGTTACAACTATGGATGAGCTCCCCCTGGTGGATGTTTACCAAGTTGCTGTACTTGGATTCAACCCATGATCCCACATGCCCTAGGCTTGCTAAGTCTGAGCAGATTCTGGGCCTCTACGCATCTCTCAGAGTATAGATCATCCACCTAGCACTTCTCCCTGAGAGATGGGACTCTGCAGTCCAACTGCCTAGGCCCTGAAACTTGTGCCAGCTCCCCCAAGCCTCCTTGGTAACTTTTGCACACTCTCAATGCTGTGGATTCCTGGATTACTGTTTCCTTCCTTCAGGATTATTTGACGGTGAAAGCAAGTAAGGGAGAATTTATGAAGGAATTTCTAAGCCAAACACACTTTACTCACAGACAATGCACAAGAGAGCTATGGAAAAACAACAAAAATCTACATGCAAAACCTTGCCTTCAACATCCTCACCACCATTTAGTTTCAGTCCACCCTTTCAGGGTCCCGGGACAAATCTTCTCTCTCATCTCCTCCTGTTCAGTCTTGCCTTCTGCTTCTGGTCTCCTCTCTCTCAAGCCACCAAATAAGAAAGCCTTCCTTTTATAAGGTCCCCCCGTCCCCTATCAGGTGACTATCCTCAGTGGCTTCAAATACCTCATTACGTGATGCATTGCTTGATTACTATCCCACCTGGTTGAACGGGTTCCTCGGGCAGCAGCTAGCTTGTTGTCCCAGGGTGCTTCTATCTGAATGGGAGACCCTCCAGGTTGACACTTGATTGCTCTGCATTGTGAGCCCTGTGCCAGCAACTCTTGGAATCCCAGCTGGAGATGGGGGTAAAAAGACACCAGTGTAGGCACAGAGCAGTTCACACGCAAGATGGCATTCACAGAACAAAAGCCTTTAGAATGCCTCAGCAGGGTCCACACAGGGCAGTCCCTGGAAGGCACTTTAAAAGTGCTCAACAATTTACGCCCTGTGGTGAGCATTGCCACACCATGTAGACAAGCCCTAAGCCCTTTCCCAGGGCTCACTGCAGAGCTTCTTAGCACTTCCTGCCACCCTGCTGCAGGCACATTCTCTCTAGTCCCCTGGCAGGGCAGCCCCTGACTCAGCAGGAGTCTTCCTGCTCCCTGCAGACCTCTCCACCAGCACAGAGGACCCTGGACACACTCCCCTCATACCCTGTTCCTTCCCAAGCCCCCTGGACTCTCCATCACCAGCCAGCCTGCCTTCTCTGTCTGCCAGCTCAGATCCCGGGCCCCAGCCAGGCTTCCCTCACTACCTGAGAGTCAGGGATCTGCTCTTCTTCCTCATCAGACCCCACCTGAGCTGCATTCAGCCCTTCCACTCCTCCCTCCAGGCTTGACCCCCCCCCCCTGCAGGTGTAGCAGGGCAGGGCTGATTGAGCCCACAAGCTCTCATTAACCCTTTCTGGCCCAGTGTGACGTTGGAATGCCAATCACAGTCACCTGAATTTGATGACCCACCAGGCATACTGCAAGCACCTTCTGTTTGATAGGGGTTCCGGAAGAGGACAGAGTGTACGTTTCCCAGAACAGTGAAGGGGTCGAAAGGAGTTTTTTTCACAGGTGGCTGTCTGAGTTCCTGTCTGGAACTCCTGTCTGCAAATAATGGATTTTAAGGTTTGCTGGCAACTCAATATATATTTTGTTCTGGGTTGAACCAAAAACACTTTTTTTAATTGTCAGTGAATCAAAAAAAGTCTTTAAAATTTTTTGGTTCAGGTCAAACAAAATGATTCATTTGACTCAAAACAAAACATTTTGTTTTAATCTCGAGCAATTTTTAAACATAGTCATTTTTGAAAATAAAATGGAAGGAAATTTCTTAACAAAGAGTTAAATTGACAGCTCACAATGTTTCATTTCAGAAGTGTTGAAATGAAATGTTTCAATGAAATACCTCTCCCAGATTGAAACCATTTGGTGAAACTAACAAAAATTAACAAAACATTTGTCACAGAAGCTGCATTTTTTATTAAAAATTAAAGTTTTGTTTGACACATGCCACCCAGCTCTTGTATGCCTGATTGTTTAAATGTTGCTGGGTTTGTGTTGTGATATTCAATGAGTGTTAGGTGCCTCGAGCCTTGTATAGGGATCTCTAGCATTATTATTTACACCAAAATAAATACAATAAAGAAGTTGTGTATTTGTAAGAGAACAAGAGGTTTTGCAGGATTAGGGTTAATGTTTCTGAAGAATGAAAGTGACCCTGATTCTCCTCTCACACCAGGGTACATCAGGAATAACCACATTGATGTTAATGTCATTACACTGGTGTAAAACCAGTGTGACGTCAGAATCAGGCCCGACATGTGGAACTGCTACAGGTATCAAATGATTGTATCAATATGAACCAGCATAGCAAAGACAAGGATGTTATCGGGTTGCCCCTGTTCTTCTGGCCTCCCCGGGACTGCTTGGGGTTCTGCTCTGCGTACCTGGTTAAAAATTACAGATGGCAAGCCTGTTGCTTATCTCGCATACACTTCTAACTCAGGAACAATCTCACTGATGTCAATGGAGAATCAGGCCCAGAGTGTACATTTCAACCCTTCTGTGGCAAGATGTTTCTGCAGTAAATTCCCCGCCCCACCCCTGCCAATTAATTTTGGTGGTGTGGGCCGTGCTACCCCAGTTTGGAAAGCATGCTCCTGCTTGGTAGCTGCTCCCTAGGTTTCTTGGATGGAGTTGTATCAGCCCCAGGGTAGCAGAGAGGGGAATTATGCATGACAGAGCTAATTATGCTGCCTCTGAAGGTCCCTTTTGTAGAGTGCGCCTCAGAGCAGGAAGCAGCATGGGTGTGTGATTTACAGTAGATGTCCTATAAATAAGGTAAGATTTGCCTTGAGGGGGAACCGGGAACCACAAAGGCTGTACAGAGCAACAGAGTGGCCGTAGAGCATAATGCCATTGTGTGTGGACAGCATAAAGAAGGGACTGGTTGTGAGACAAGGAAGCCCTAAAGCACTGTGGGGAAAAATATTTGCATTGGTAAATCACTTGTGGAAATAGATTACAAAAATTTGTTTTAAATCCAAGGGGAGATTATTCAGATACAAACAGCAGTCATCAGTATAAAACCATCTAAATGCGCACACGGTTATCTGGATTTGGGTCATTTTCAGCAGCGGATGCTGTGCATTGTTCTCTTCAGGATATACATTTATTCCACTCAGCTGCATTTCAACAAGCAATACTATCTATGAATAAGTCAATGGGGTCTTACTATAGGCATATCACACAGATAAACATGGTACATTATAAATGAGTCTACCACAGGGGACTGGAAGTTTTAGTAGATTGGTCATGAGATAAGTGGCCTTTCACCTCCAGATTCATTCAGATTTGGACCAGGTCAATAGCTGTTCTTGTCTGACAGCTGTTTGGCCTTCATGAAATAAGCTGGGTGGGTCTCAGTCCAACTCCTGACAGAAAGGGGTCCCTGCCACAGATTTGCCATCACAACCAGTACTGCTTTATTCCTCCATGTTGGCAGTCCTCAACAGAGAGGTCAAGGACCGTGTGAGCATGGAGTCTGGACTCCTCTTCCTTCTGGAGTAGGGTTAAGGCACCTTGCCAATGATGGTGTTATGCTGAATGGGAAAGATGAAAGTCCAGATATGCCCACATAGAGGTACCAGTTTCACACTATCTTATTAACAGAGCATCAGTAGTACACCCAAAGACCAGAGGGACATAAGCAGGAACAGAACCCAACCACTTCAGCACCAAGTGACAGGTCTCTGTCATTAGAGCTAAACTCTGGTAGCTAGTAGCAGTAGAAAGCTCTTATCCACTATGTGGACCAGCCACTAAAGTGGAACATGGCTAACTTTGCAGGGGACAGATCAGAATAGCCAGCTGAGGAAAGAGAGCAAGAGAAAGGAGGAAGACTCAGCCACTGGTCCTGCAGCCATAAAAGAAGGAGCTGCAGCAGCTGTGAAGTGAGGACCCCAGCCCAGACTGTGTGAGAGGTGCTGGAGACAGAGATTGAGTGAGAGGGGAGAACTGCACTGGGGAGGAGGAGAACGAAGCAATGGGGAGATGGGAAGATTGAGGGGGCTGCAGGGAGCTTAGCACATGGTACACACCCAGAGGCACTGGTGGGGTCAGAAATAGGTAGTTCCCTTTGCAGAAGATGTTGCCGTTATGGCAACAATAGGTGCAATCAGGGAGGGCTGAACACTTTAACAAGCATTTGGGGTGAGGCGCGGAGCAATTTTTCTTCTTCCTATACGAATAACCAATTTCTGGGCAGGGTTATCACTACAGCACTCTGTACAGGACGGGCCTGGGGGGTTGGGCGAAGCTCAGTGAGATGAGGCTTTGGGAAACACCCTTATATGACTCATTTGACAGAATATGTGTGCGTGTGTGAGGGGGTGACTATTCCCCCCTCGTCCTCAACATCCTCCTTCAAAATGGGAACTAGGCTGCATGTTCTGTGCCAGTTTAATTGGGTTATGTTCTCAAATATCTTTGCAGAGAAAGTGGCTGGAAAAGAAAAATGAAAAAGGGCCCAAAAGCCAGCTCTGCCACCCCATGTTCATCAGCAGATAACAAGAGGCCTTTGGTCTCCAAGGCTGTGCATCTGGTACCTGTCACCAGCACTAAGTGTTCTTTGTAGAAGAGTGCAAGAAACACCTCTACTGGTAAGCTTGTGCTCCAGGACCCAGCTGTCACTTCAGTACAGCACACAGGTGGTGGGACAAACAATATACAATAGTTTCCACCATTGGGAACTGGATGATTTTCAGAGCTGCTCCTGTTGACTTTGACTGGCACTACTGGAGTTCAGCACTTCTGAAAATCAGCCCTCACTGACAATTTGTGAGCGAGAAGAGCAGCTTTCGATATGGCACACAGAAAAGGAGAGACGGAGCAGCCCACTGGTTTCCTGTGCACTCTAGGTATGGCTACAAGGAGTATATTACAAAGAACTGGTCTCAACTAGTGGCACTCCAAAGTAGAGAGATCTAGAGTGGACTCTTGTCAGGACTGAGAATTTGATCCTTATGCATTAATGTAAGTTAGTGATTTGGTGTAATGTAAAATCATGACTGTACCTTCGGGGTGGTGTGAGTTCTCAGGCTATACGTGCTATGGTTTCCTGGAGAACAATGACAGCAACAGCACAACCCATTGTGAAGTCACCTTTGTCTTGCAAAGGTATAACATCCACATAAATCATTGGTGGACTGGCTGTATTTTAGATTAGCTGTATAAGAGGGTTCCCCCACTTCAACCACTTGGTTTCAAGACCAGCTTCCATACACCATGGAAAGCTAGTACTATGAAGCCACCCAAACAGGATGGGAAAACAAAGGAAACTCAAATAGGTGAAAATAAAACTGAGGGAACATCCTTCCATACAGCCCCTATGTCTCCTAGGTCCCAGATGGAAATGCTTTGCAAGAGAGTGGTTGAAATTTTAAAAAGAAGGGGCAAATCTCCCAAGACACCTCTCTCTCTCTCCCTGCCCATCACATTCTTTGCACCTGAGAAGACAAAAGGAAACAGCAGTTGGACTTTGGGGAAGGGGTCCTGACCTGAAGAGTTTGGTCAGTAACCTTGCTGGAAGCATGTGATGAGAAATTTTGCTTGAATCTAATATTGTTTGTTAAGTTAGTTATATATATAGTTTGTCAAGTTAGGCACTAGTAATCATTTTATCTTTACTATTCTTGTAACCATTTCTGACTTTTATGCCTCATTACTTGTACTCATTAATACCTCTCTCTTTGTAGTTAATAAACTTGTTTTATTGTTTTATCCAATCCAGTGCATTTACATTGAAGTGTCTACGTAACTCTATTTAAAACAATAAGCTGGTATACTGTTCTCTTAAAGGAATAACAAACTTAAAATATTTGTACTGTCCAACAGAGGTCTGGGCAGCATAGGACATACATTTCTGGGGAGAAATCCAGAAATGGGAGTGTGTTGGGGTCACCCTGCAGTATAACCCAGGCTGGTGAGAGCCATGGTGTAGCTGGCAAACTGCAGTCACACACAGACACTCAGGCTGTGGCTTGCATGCTAAAAGGTTGTTTGTGAGCAGCCCTGGAGGGAGCTACTTAGGGTGACCAGATAGCAAGTGTGAAAAATCAGGACCGGGGGGGGGGGGTTATAAGGCACCTATGTAAGAAAAAGCCCCAAATACCAGGACTGTCCCTATAAAATCGGGACATCTGAGCACCCTAGAACTACTTCAGCAAGGCATTGTAAGGCACCCAAGATTGCAGGGCAGGGGTGACACAACCCCACAGTGATCTAGATTGTGCCCCAGTATGTGACAGTGAGTGTCAGTGAAATTAGCATCATCTTGTTGGTACCCAAGATGCAACTGTAATTAAAGAGAGGATTCAACTACTAGCAGAATTCTAAAGTACGCTGGTGGCCTTTATGGAGTCTGGGAAATGCCAAATCAAAATCTGACATCAGACAAGAGGGAGGGGCTGACAAGCTGAACAGACTCCAGAACATCTGAGAGCATTCAAAATCCCACGTGACATGTGCAATCTCTGGTGCAACTTTGAAAGAGCATGTGTATGGAACAAATACACTCACCCATCCCTTTAGCATCCAGGGATACAGGCCTAACCTTGCAAGCATCGAGTGTCACGTGGGAGATACTGAATAACTTCAACACTCATTGAATTCAATGGCGACTGCAGCTATTCAGTACCTTGCAGGCCAGGGGTCTATGCAACTAAATAGGTCCAGAGCCAGCATATTTACTCAAACCCATGATATTGTTCCCTTTTCTGGAATTGCCATGAATGTCATCCTGGTACACAAAGCTTCTAAGGGTCATCCTTAAATCCTCCTAACTCTTACAGGGGTAAATCACAGGGACCAGGTCTAGCAAGAAACAAAAGCACAATCCTTGGGTTTCCACAACAATCCAGCTTGCTGCAGAATTAGAAAAGATTCCAGTAACTCAAAGATTTTAATCTGGATGCAGACAAATGAAAAGTGCAAGTGGTCTCCATGCCTCTTTGTGCCCTTTCCCAGTTTTCAAATAAAGCATGCTTTTCCCGTCTGTTATCATTAGGTTGATTTTGAGCAGGCTGAGAATGGGAAAAAAAAAGCAGACATTTCCAGCACTTGTAAGCCTCATTTGAGCTGATTAAAGAGTCCTTTTAAAAAGAGAGAGAGGAAAAAAAGCAATAACTTCTTAAAACTTGTTCTGAATGCAAATAAAAATGTAGTTTATCCTGTAAGTAAAGAATGTGATGGGCAGGGAGAGAGAGAGAGAGAGAGAGAGATATGTCATGGGAGATTTGCCCCTTCTTTTTAAAATTTCAATCACCCTCTTGCAAAGCATTTCCATCTGGGACCTAGGAGACATAGGGGGTGTATGGAAGAATTAATTATAGAATTACATTATTCATGTAGTACCAGTGGAGGGCTGGGGAACAGGTCTTCTTGAAGTCATTAAAGAAATTCCTAGTGAAAAATTACTTAGCTGAGTCAACACACTCATGTGGAGCCCCACAGCCAGCTAGATTGCATGAATGCTCCCAAAGCCACTCATGAATCACACAGAGAAAGGCACCAGAGCCAAATCGCCCCAGCCCCCAACATTGGACACCCAGAGAACTATAACACAAACTGCCTTCAAGTTAGTCGGTGACTAACCCTCTTGCAATAAACTAAGGGGGAAAGTGTGACATTCTATAGCTTGGGGGAGCATCCTGTAACCCCCATAATCCTCATTTTTATATAACTGTGATCTTACATTTCAAGCATGCTTGGTAAGGTATCAGGGGAAAGGTTATGATCTGCTGAAAGTCATTTCTCTATCCATATGTGTATATCATTAATGCAGATGAAGTTATAAGAATTGTGTTGTATGGGTGTCACTAAAACATACTGTAAGTGGGGGAATCAGCCAGATATTAGCTCCCCAGAGGCAACAGCAAGGAAAGTAACCAACACCCAGGTGGGGTGACAAACAACCCATCAACAGCCATTGTCCAGCAAGGGAGTTACAATTCAATGACTCATCTGCATGAGGCCACACCAGGGTGGCCTCATGCTGGGCCTTTCTCCTTCACCTACCTATGCTGCAAGCAACAAAGACACTCTGAAGACTCCAACTGAAGGGACTGGCCCAGATTTCAAGGGTGAAATCTGTATATTAAGGACTGCAATATCCAGTGGGGTGAGAAAAACTGCTTGGTCTAGATGTTGCCTAGTCTAACTGGGTTGAGAGTTTAGACTGCGTGCTTATATTTTCTTTTCTTTTGGTAACTAACTCTGACTTTTTGCCTATCATTTAATATCACTTAAAGTCTATCTTTTGTAGTCAATAAATTTGTTTTACTGTTTTCTTTACCAGTGAGTTTGCCTGAACTGTGTGGCAAATCTGCTCAGGTTTTGCAAAGGCTGGTATATATCCACTTTCCATTGATAAAGTGGTGAACCAATTAATAAATGTTCACTGCTCATCTTGAGCAAGGCAAGACGGTATATTCCTGAGGTACAGTTTTGGGAGCTGGGGTGATTTGGCTCTAGTGCCTTTCTCTGTGTGATTCATGAGTGGCTCTGGGAGCATCCATGCAATCTAGCTGCCAGTGGGGCTGCACATGCAGTTGTGATGAGTGATCACAGTGCCTGGAAGGGCTTGCTGAGGCTACTAGCAAGGCATTGTGAGAGACAGCCCAGGCAGGGGAGAGTTCAGGGGGTACAGCGGTCCCACAGTCCCAGGCTGCACCCCAGGGATCCCATCTCACTACCATCTCTTTCAGTCTTTGCCTTTTAACTATCTACACTCCTGCTTTTCCCTGCCTCTTGTGGCCTTTCTTGCCCTCCTTACAGGTACACTGGGGCACTGGTACAACTTTGTGGGGAGAGTGGCCAGACCAGGAGCTGCAGAATTGGGACACATCAGTATGGTAGCTTGAGAGCCATAGCCCAGATGACTTCGAACTGAAAGCCAGGCATTTGTTCATTCGCCTTTCAATGAACTCAGCCCCAACATCTTCTGACAAATTTGAGCACAATGAAAATATATGAGGTTATTGCATTTAATGTATTTTAAATATGCCAACTGGTCAACTTTTGCAACATTTAAATACCTTTTAGAGTACTGCCAGATGGCCCAGAGGGGTGGAACTATGGGTAATGAGATGAAATTGAGCAAAGGAAAATTGAGGCTACGTATCAGGAACAAATGCCTCAGGAATGAGATGCACAGATAAGATACTCTGTCTACACTAGAGACCTGAACCACCAATAATTCTGCTAATGGGATAGTTGGTGTAAGCACCAACAATACAACACGTCCACACCAGCAGTGCTAGTGAGGCTGCAGATTTGCCCCACATTCACACTTGCATTGTACTACACTATTGCACAGCACTCCCGTCTCACCATTCCCTCCTCTGTGCCCTAAAGTACTGGCTTGCAGGAAATTTCACTAGGACAGCTGTGTGACATTTCACTCCATATTATTTATGAAAATATGCTTATGATATGAATATGACATAACCGAGACAAACTTTATGCAAAATGGCGCATGTAAGATATCACTGGAAAGGTTATGATTTATTGAATACGATTATCCAATTTGTATGCCTCTATCATTTCTGTAACTGAAGTTAGGAATATTGACCATGTATCTGTATTTCAAATGTGTTACTTTGGGTGTCACCCCCAACTAGTCCTTCAGGTACAACAATGGAAAAGCCAGACTGGGCTAATGGCCCATTAGCAAAGACAATGGACTGTGAAAGAGCCTAGTCTTCCTGTGGACACTCCAGACAGCCTAGGAGTAATGGCTGCCACAGCCCTGCAAGAGACATGGGTCTGAGTCACCTGGTACTGGACCCATCCCTTGGAATGCCAATGTTCTTCCACTGGGAAACAAAGAGTTCTCGCCATATACAAGAGCTATATGAGGCAGGGGAATGACATCATCGTGGTTGTCCTCTGCCTCCCTACTCAAAGAGACACTGAAAAACATCTGGAAGCAAGAACTGAATGGAGGGGAGAAGGGTTGAACCCAAGATGGGAGGGCATCCAGTCTGTGAGTTAAAATACCTGAAGTCTTCAGCCACAGGCTTGTGCAGCTGCCTTTCAAGACTTTCTGTAATCTACCTGTCACAATATTTAGGGTGAGAAATTACATTTCGTCACCTGTTTCTTAAATAATTTAGCTTAGCTTGCGTATTTTGTTTTATTTGCTCAGTAATCTGCTTTGTTCTGTCTGTTATCTCTTATATTGATTTAAAATTCACTTTTTGTAGTAAATACACTTGTTTCTTGTTTATAATGTAACCCCGTTTGTACAATTCACAATGGGGTGGGAGGGTAAGAGGCTATGCATACCTTCCTCCACATTGAGGGAGGAGGCGGATTTCATAAGATACCTTTGGGTCTGCACTCCAAGGGAGGTGCACATCTGAGTGCTGGGGCACGTTCCTTAAGCTGAGCCTTTCCAGAACTGATCTCAGTGTCTGTTTCGTTCTGCAGTTGGGTGTGGCCCTGCCTCTGTGCGTGCTGCAGGAGGCTTAATAGCTTGGCTCAGCAAGACAGGTAAAAAGGGTGCCCAGGCTGGCATAACAGGCAGGTTCAGCAGTATCTCAGCACATCAGGTGATGTCCTAATGGGGGCAACCTGGGACAATCTGGGAGTCTTGGGCATTGAGGGAGAAGAAGCCAAATACCCATAATTCCATGGGTAAACTCCTAGAAATCCTTAGGAACTGGCATTCCTTCCCAGGCTTTTTCTCAAACCGGAGGCCAGGAAAGGTCAGCTCTGGCTCCTTGCTCTTCAAGAAAGGCTCAGCTGGAGCACTTGAAAATCAGTTGCTCCTGGGGCCCGGACCACAGCCATGGCGAATGTTCCAGCAGAGCCTATGTGTGCGGAGCCAGAGATCAAGACCAACAGCTAATAGCTTTATCAGTGCAACCGCCACACCCCTCACCTGTGGAGTAGCCAGCTCCCTGCAGCGCTTGCGGATTGCTTTCAAGTGGGCAAAGCACCATTTTGGGGGGCACAACGGTCTGCCTCTAGGACTAGGTTTTTTCTTGAGACCTGGGTGCACGACTTCAGAATGAGGAAGGAAACGTATCTGTACCTCTGTGGGGAGCAGGCCGCAATATATGTATTGCAATATATTGCAACTCCCCACCTCCGAGATGAAATCTCTGATCCCCCTTGGAAAGGCAGCGGAGACTACCCAGTGGAAGCCAACTGCCTCGTACAGTTGTGTGTCAGGTGGGCACCAGTTGAGAAAACCATCGGGGGTGGGATTCATGGAGGTTTGCATGATAATATGTACAGTGATGCCAGGGCATATGATCAAAGAGAACTGATGGATCTCAACAGGTGGGATCACAAACCACGCTGGAGCTATAGCTGGTTTATGCCCAGAATGAGCTCTACGATATGTACAGTGGTATGTGTACAGGTAAATGAATTTCAGCAACTGTATACCGAAGCTAAAGTAGACAGGCCACATGAGCAGTGACCTGCGTACTGTGCAACGGTAATGGGAGGGCTTCTTACACAGCTGGAGAAATCCATCAGTCCTCATTCCCCTCCCACTCAGCTCTGGTGGAGATGGGCCTCCTGGAGCACCACACGGCGGTTAGCCTTGCTTGACACAAGTCTAATCCAAATGGTGGTGTCAACACCGTGAATGGTTGGGAGTGTTTTGTAGGTGATGCTGCATATGTTAGAGCCATGCTCAAGTGACCAAACGGCATCCCAAATTTTGGAATTGATCAGATAGTTTTCAAAAGGTTTTGCATGACATACAGACACAGAAATCAATCAAGCAGGGCAGCACAGAGGGTTGTGGGTGGGGTGGAAATCTGAAACAGAGGCCCCCATCCTTCCAAAAAAGTTATCCTGGAGACCAAAATTGGGCCTAGGAGCACAGGGTGTTGGAGAGGGAACCTGCCCTGCACTCACTCCACAGCGGTGGCTTCTCCCCTACAGGGCTGTGCCCGACTCCCACTCCGGGCTTTGTGACCTACTGCACAGGGTCGCTGAGCCACTCCTCCATCGTGACGGAGGGGCAGCTGGGCCAAATCTGAGTGACAGTGTGACCCCCATATGCCAGGTTGCACTGCCACTCCTCAAAGTCCATGCTTTTGGGAGCCCTTTCAAACAGGACATACCACCCCTTTTGCCCTCGGAGCACCCTGCCATAACGTTGAGTTTCGGGCCTCACTCAGCTCAGCCTGTGATTTAACAACACCTTGACATACATGTGCAATATATTGTCTGAAACATAATAAGCATACGTGAAATTGATGTATATTTGCAACCAACTTGCCATGCCCCACTATTGCTTATGAACACCAATATGCCACACTACATACATTTAGCCGTTGACATTTCCCCAGGTTCCCTTCCGTACCCAAGTTTCCCCGCATGCCAGGTCACGCCAGGTCACATCTCCCTTTGCTACTCCACTTCCTGATCTAACCCTGCCAGGACATTCTATCATCTCATCCCTTTCTTAGCCTTTCCCTTGTAGAATAGATTGACCCCAATTCAGGGTATTTGATGGATCCTTGATATGCAGACACTGCTCTGGAGATTTTCTGCTCTCACTCCTCTTATGCCCAAGACCTGCTTGTGGTTTCTCAGGCATACATGGGCATCAACGGTACCTATTTTTCTTCGCTGGAAGGATCGTGGCATTTATTATTGGTGGGCTGCAGACATGCTCATTTTTGGTAGGATGCCATAGAGGTAAATACCCTTTTCCCTTGAGTCGCAAAGTACTAATGCATTATGATAGATGATATGGATACACCTTAGTAAGAAAGGAGAGCACAGTTACCATATTATTTCCATATTGCCAGTGTGCCTGCTTGAATGAAATACACACAAATTGACTTTTGCTTTATTGGGAAGCCAAACTATTGCTTCCAGACCTGAGTGGTGGTGAGTGGTTTCATCACCTGTTAAGCCCCATTCAAAGCCTGGTCATGTGTCTTAATGAGCACTCCAGTTGTGCTGTAGAAAAGTTTTGTATTACACTGGCCAGCTGCCTAGAAAGCGGCTAAATGAGAAACCCCTGTTTGCTTGCTGTGGTTACCTGGCTATCTTTACATGCTGAACTGTGCAACATCAAAGGACAATTGATTCACTCATTCTCAGCTGACACCATTAACCTCATACATGTGTAGAAAGTGTTCCTAATCTTGAAGATGCCCCAAGGCTCCCTCAGCGACACAAGCTAATTATCTCCTCATTAACAACAGCATTAGCATTCTGTTTGATGTATACAAGTTAATTTGTTAATTGCACTTTAATTACAAAGTTATTAAGAGCTCCAAGGCATTCAGCAGAAGATTGCAATTAACACGCTCTGGAAAATTGCTTTCAGCAATTCGGAGATATTATCTGAATCCAATCTTCTGCCTTAAAGGAAAGAAGAAAAAGATGGGAGATTTATGGGCTGACACTCTGTCTTATTCCCTCTATTTTATCAGAATTCCCTCTGTCTTATCAGAAGATGCTCTTCAAAGGATGCAAACCAAAGCAAGGACCTGGCATGTTAAAGCCAGCTTTGGATGGCTCTTTCCTACACTGCCTGAATCACTGCATAATTAAATACTCTTTTCCCTTACACCACATGCGCTACACTATAGGTAGTCAGGAGTTTGTTGAGTGTCACCCACAGAAGTCAATGGGACTTGAAGGTATTCAATTAACTTGCACGAGATGCTCAGTGCCTCACCAGATCAGGCCTACACGTGGCCATAAACTTGCATTTTCTTTCTTCTTTCACAGAAAGGGTGTCTGACTTTATTCATCTACAGCTATTAACTTTATTCAATATAGTTCCTTTTATCTCTCATCCCCATAGTTCCTGAGCACCTTCCAGTCATGCATTATGTGACGTGACTAATATCGGTCACATGTGGTCATTTTCTCTCTCATCCAGCCCGGGGGAGAACTGTATGTGCAATGGAGCATTTTGGTTTGGGTTTTAGGGGGAGGGGAAGGTTGAGGGGCCACTCTGCTCTTTGTTTATGTTAGAGAAGGCAGGTCTCAGAAATGCACCTGGCACTTGGAGCAGGAGGTGTTGAGGTTCCTGGCAGAATTTGTTCCATAGTCTTGGACCACCTCCCCAGGGAAAGTTCTGTCTCCTGTACCAATCAGCTGTACCCTTATTACAGAGGGTTCCATTGTGCCAGAGAATTGAAGTTGTCAACCACAGTCCTCATCTCAGAACTTTAGGCAATGTTTTAAGTATGCTGGGCCCAAGGCATTGAAGATAAGCTGTACATGTCTCGGCAGCTGTTTCATGCTGGAATTCCTATTATTATAAACAGAATAACTGGCCTAATGATAATGGATAGACAAGTCTGATGAGAAAGCTTAATTTTCTCTTCACAGCGGTTCTGTAGCACCTTGTCCATCAAGAGCTGCTCTTTAGCTGTGCCAATGCTTAGCGATAAGTTACACTGCTGAACTCTAATAGGTCTGATCCCTTCCTACTTGAACGGAATTCTCACATATTTTTGGCTCACAGTGGATTTGATTCTTTTTTCCAGTGGTCCAAAGCTTCTTACTCCGAACAATTCATTTGGACAATTCATTTTTTAAGCTTAAAATGTCAGAACACCTGGAGAACTGCAACAGTGAATGGGGCCCATTATCCATCCATCCAATTACTAAAGTTCCTACTGCCGCACGCGCCATAAAAGGTAAACTATGTAAGGAACCCTGCAGGATACTGAATATTTTGCAATCCGAAAACCAGAAATAAAAACTATGTAAAAAAGATTTTTTAAAATATAATTATTTAAGATGATAATCTCACTTTCGCTTTTTTGATCTTGCTAGTGGTGAATTCTTACCCACCATCATAGAGGGACGATCTTGGATACTTCAAGGACAGATCTGAGGACAGGGATAGAGGAGGAGCAGTTGACTATCTTTCAGGCTTCTTTTTCATATTTGTGTTATGTTAGCTGATTTCTAACAACTATGGGAGAATTAACCATTCAAGCAGTCATCCTTTAAGAGCTTGTTAAAGGATAATGCACTGGCTTTAGAAACCTCTTTATAAAGAGCAATTTTTTCAATCTCCAGTTACAGCTTTCATTATGTCCCACAGTCCCATGATGAACCACTGGCTTGGTTAGAGGCAAGACTGTGATGCATCGTGGGAGAGGTAGTCCAGTCAAGGTCCCAGCCCATAGGAGAGAATGGAGGCATGGAACACCTGAACAACTCCCAAGATGCACTGGGGCACCATAGGAAGATGCAGTTTAGTGGTGAAATGATCCGAATTGCAATATTTCATTTTGATTTTCCTGACAGAAAATTGAAACTTTTTTTTTTAGCAAAATAGCAATTTTTTCACAAAAAAAATTGATTTTGTGGAAACTGCATTTTCCATTGAAAATCATTTTGATGGACAATTCCCAACCACCTCTACTCATGAGATATCCTCCTAAGAGGTGATCTTAATTTGAGAGATATCCAAGGCCAATTGGAGAGTTAGCTCCATACCATTTATTTGCATAGTCTATTCCCCGAAAGCTAATCCCAGAACCCTGGAGACATTCCTAACCCCTTGTGTTCTCTTTCACAGCTGTAGGACAATTCAGATGCCGCAGGGGTGAAAAGGATTTTTTAAAAAAGTATGTTCCCTTAGGATAGATGGTGGAAAGACACTGATTACAAATGCAAACTGGAGTGCCCTCCCCCCCGAGAAAACTTTCACTAGCCAATTGTCTCTAGACCAGGGATCAGCAACCTTTGGCCTGTGGCCTGTCAGAGAAAGCTGCTGGCGGGCCAGGATGGTTTGTTTACCTGCACCGTCCGCAGGTTTGGCCGATTGCCGCTCCCACTGGCTGCGGTTCGCTGTCCCAGGCCAATGACGGCTGCGGGAAGCGGTGGCCAGCACATCCCTCAGCCCGCGCCGCTTCCTGCAGCCCCCATTGGCCTGGGACGGCGAACCGCAGCCAGTGGGAGCTGCGATCAGCTGAACCTGTGGACGCTGCAAGTAAACAAACCATCCTGGCCCGCCAGCAGATTTTCCTGGGGGGCCGTGGGCCAAAGGTTGCAGATCCCTGATCTAAACAATGCGTTCTACTGGAACTGCAACACAACAAGATCAGCTTCCCTAGTGAAGAGCATCCTTTTGCTGCTCAAGCAATGTTGGACACACGTGTGGGACAGGGTCTGCCCATGAGGCGGCATGCAAAGAAAAACTAAGAGTGACTACTTGTGGTGCAGGGGTCCTCATAGTTCACAGGAATTGTGGGGCAAAGCACAATACAGCCAACAACGGCAACCCTTCCTTATGCAGGAACTGCAGCAACATCAGGCCCCTCCCTTCAGTCATTATACTTCTTCCTGGCCACGACTTTCCAGGGACAGACCTTAAAATGGAGAGGAAATGCTTTTCTTCCTATAACACAGCATCACTTTCCTCCACTACTGGTGTGAGAGAGGGAATCTCCTTCCTCCTCTGTCCCTGTCATGCTGCTGTGCAGGCAGCTCTAAAAGCCCCTGAGCTGGCAGGGAGAGTTTACCCCATACAGGCAATGCCATAGGCTACCCTACACAGGCCCCATCACAAGCCCTGCTGGAATGCTGGGGGATGGAAAGTGGCACAAAGGGAACATAGGGGGGCTGGGGGAATGGTGGGATGAAAGGAGCTGCTGGTGTGTGCCATGCATTCATCCCATAGAAGCAACCAAGTTTGCAACCATTTAGTATAGTTAAGTACACCATAGTGGTAGCATTTATTGACCAGCACATTTATCTTGCAAATGGGATAAATCATCTCCCCCTTTGTCTTGGACTGTCTCCAAAGATTGATACCATCAACACATCTCCACATGCCCATACACTGGTATCTTTCTGCAAAGCACTCAGCCTGTTGGCCCATAGTATTGCTTTCACACCTTCTCTCGGTTTTGCAGTTAGTAAACAGAGCTGCCATTTGCAAGGCTCCCCAATACTGAATACTAAGTGTGAATATTAAGACCTCCCTAGCTCTGGCTACAGAAAATAGTGTCAGTGTTAAATTGTTTGGCACTTCTTCTGAAAGCTGCATCAGAAGTTCCGGCTTGAAACCTGAAATTGGACAGAACTTGCCTGGTCGATTGGGAGGGTTTTATACAATCCAGACTCAGGAAATGTTTGCCCAACACCAACTATTCCCTGAGCCAGGGCCACCATTTGGATGACCCTAGAGCCAAATTAGGATTTAAAGGGGCAACGACATGAAACTCAGCCTGAATTGGCAATGGGCTGGTTGAAAATTTTCATTTGAAACTTTTTTCCCAAACAAATGATTTTTTCATCACAATGCAAATGTCCATCTTGATGAGATTTTTCAGGCTTCTTCTTGAAAAACTGAAAACAAACCAAAAAAAGGTTCAGGTTTCAACAACTGGCCAGTGACCAATTTTAGCCTGCTGAGTGAAAATTTTCAGTAAGAAACCAAAAACTCTTGTCCAAACAACCAATATTTTTCAGTTTTGTTTGCCAAAAAAATGCTTGAAAAATTTGACTCACCCGTTGCCAAGAAACTACAAAGACTTTGTTTTTTGGTGTGGCGACAAAACTCAAAAAAATTGCATTTTTTCCCCCAAATAATATGATTTTTTTTAAAAAAGGTTTGTCCAATTTTTTTATGGGGAGGAAAAAACAAAACAACACATTTCCCAACCGGCTGTACCTTCAATCCATGTATCGGTAACTAAGCTGTGTCATCTGCATCTGTTTAGATTGTGAAGCTCCTTAGTATGAATAGTTGTTGTTTATTTATGGGAGCACTCATTATAACTTGGCACTTTCCAAAATGCCCAAGAAAGATGTCCTGGGAGCATTGCAGACTACAGCAAAGCCAGACGAGTAGACAGAAATCTGTATACAGCTCAACTCGATTCATAGTAAGCAGCATGGCAGAAGAGGGTTGTTAAGATGGTCTGGGGGACCTATGGATGAACTCGGTGAGGCTGTACCACGCGTAGGAGTCTGTATGAAAGAAGGCATGGAGGTAACTGAGGGACTAAACTTTTCCCTCTCTGCCCAGTGCTGAGCGCTCTGCCAACGCTTGATAAACAATTGTAATAAATTCTGATAAACGGCAGAACACAGATCACAGCTGAATAGCATGGTGTGCACACATTCAGTGCAATCTGGAGACTATCCACAGCTGCTTTGGGTTTGCTTCTGGACACATAGGAATGGCTTGTATCTCTAACAGAGATGGACAATGTAGAGAAAATAAGAACTGACACAAACCTCAGACATGCCTCTTTATGGAGGCTTTCCCATCAGTATTCTCTCCCTCCAGAGATTTGGGGTGCAGCATGAAAACCCTATTAAAAGACTGTTCAGCAAGGCCCTGCTCACCTCTCAGGACCCAGTGAGCAAAGCACGTAGGTCTGGGCTTACCTTCAAGTCCTCAGAAGTCAATGGGACTATTCCCCTGCTTAAAGATAAACACTTGCCTAAGTGCTTTACTGGATCAGGGCCCAAGTGATTACAGCAAACAGCCAGACCCACTGAGACATTAGCTGCCGTTTTCTATGACATTGTGATATGTTAGAGGGTCTTGGTAAAGAATGGAGAAGCCTGCAGGAAGTGCTCCTGAGATGAAGTGAACCTCCACTACACCATCTGGGGCTCTGCTGCTCAATTTATGAAGAGAACAGTGTTTTGTGAGACCCGCAGCATTGATATTTTGTGCTAACGGGGTGGTCTGATCCGAAAGGCAGACAGTACACTGAAATAGTCCTGCTTCCTCCAGACAAGCTCTCCTCCTCCTTCCAATCCAGCCAGCGCTACTTGAGTTTCCTTTATATTGACCAACTTTTAGAAGCCATCCAGATGAACACTGCACATGAGGCTCTAAATGTTTCAGCAGAAAGGTCCCCACCTGCAACTGGACTAGCCCAGTCTTTTGCACCACTCGTCCTCCAGCGCGGTATAAGTAAAAAACAATGACGCCTTCTAAACAGATGACTGCTATTTGGCCATTGTGCATAGAGAGACTGTCAGTCCTGCTGCCAGACCAAACTGTCAGCAGTTAGTCTGCAGAGGAATGTCGTTGAAAGCACAGGAGACTAAGCCAAATACCTGTCAAGCTTTCAGGCACCGCAGATTTGCCAGGAGGTCTATAAAAATGTCATTGTCTCTCAGCTGCTGGTGATTTTATTCCCCTTTACGCTGGCTGTTGGTCATATATATATAAGAGTGAATGTCATTTCTGCACCACTCTGGCCTCCCCCTGTCCTTTTTCAAACAATAATAGACTAAATATAAAGAGACAGAAGCTGTTACTTGGGTCTTTAAGCAATGCCAAGTAAAATGAATAATTAAGAGCACATTACTTGCAAGGAATTTACACTGATGCTTTTAAGTTAGGAGCCACTAAGATCCCTCTTAAAAATATATCATTCCCCCTTCATCTTTTACACAGGATTCATATTCTAGTCTAATGCTTTATGGCAGTTACTGTTTAGATCTGAGCTGAGAGAGGAAGAAAGAGAAAGGCAGGTAGGCTTTACGTTTCCATTACCTGCCAGATAGGAGATTGATTCTAAAGGGATGAGGGAGTTCAGCTGCTTTGTATGCATTTTACCTCATTCCAACCTTGCACCTTGCCTGCCAGCAAAGATTAGATTGAGATCTTAAATGGAAGGTGTTATGAATTTGGTATTAAAGAGAAAAAAAATGAATTAATGCACTACGCCACACAGACTCACCTACAAGTGATCCTGGAGCCAAATATGAAGGTCTCGCACAGCAGATAGCCCCAGAGGGAGCACGTGGCTATACCATTCAGAGTAGGGGCTCCATTGATGTCACTCTCTCCAAGAAGAACAGAGATCTGGGACTGATCTGGGCTATGAAATCAATCCAGAGTCACACTTGCAGTGGCTACTTGGATTTTGAGATATTCAATTGGCTACAGTTTGTTAAAATGCTAACATGGGGGGGGAAGAGTGAATTAGCACTAGTGGAAGATGCTGGAGCAGTGGTTCTCAACCTATTTACCATTGTGGGCTGCATATGCGGCCCACAGTATTTTATGTGGGCTGCACCCGATACTACCTGTACAGCCCTGAGGATGTCACATGGGACACAGCTGTGTGCTGACTGGGCCGCATGCGGCCCATGGGCCGTGGGTTGAGAACCACTGTACTAGAGGAATCAGGTTGGAGACTCAAGTCCCCTGGTCACAGAATAGATCCAGCCCAAGCAGCAGTGCAAAGTTGTTTTTTTAACGTGAACTCTCTAAGAACCAGTGTTTGGCCTCTTCGGAACTTTTCCAAGCAGTTCCTGTTGCTATGGACCATACAGACCAGGCAGCAATATGGTTAGAGAAAACACAAGTAGGACATCTTCACACACAAAGATAATAAGCGTCTAGAATACGTTCCCTCCTTCAAAAATCCAAGTATCTTTCCCCAGCACAGCTCTTAAGAGGGACAGTGAAAAAGCACGATGGCAGGTTTAGGATCTGTTTTAATAGAGCATGTATAATAGCCATTATATTGGTCATCACCAGGATTTGATCCTGGGACATCCAGAAATAAGCACATGATCCTCCAGACCTATATCCCTTAAGTCACAACGGTAGCAGACTCTTATCCTCTGTGGATAAGGTCCAGAGGAGGACATGTAGCATACACACTGACCAGCCGGTTACACATATGTATGGGATACAAAGGCTTTTAACTGTCCTTAAAATTTGAAATGATGTGAATCGTTATGGCAATCACAACCTGGTTCCCATTTCACAAAAACCCGCCTCCTCCAATACCCCAGCAGGGCTGGTGCTTTTCCCGGCATTGTCAGTACAGCAGCCAAGGACTATTCTGGCCATGGAGTCTGATCTATACTCCTATCCCTACAGAAGGCCCATCAAGAGCAAGTCTGAGGGATATTGGTCGGGCAACATGGACAAAACTTGCCCAGCTAATAGTCTGCATAGGGCCTGTTCTGAGGAGGGAGAGGACCACAGCTTCTGGAAGCAGCACTGAATTCTGTTTTGGGGGTTTTTTTAAGGGGGAAAAATCATATTATTCATTACGCAAAAGGAAAGATTCCCCCACCCTCCTAAAAATGTTTATTTAGTTTTAGTGAAGATATCAACTTAGGAGCCCTAGAGACAAGCCTTTCAAAAAATGGGACCGGACCAGCAGAAAGTATGTCTGTAGATATGAAATTGAGATGGCAGAACAGCCAATAGGTGAGAGAAGAAAGAAAAGTGAAGAAGCGGGTACAGAATCTAGAGTAGTAATGAGACAGTCCCCAGTAAAAGATGGAAGTTAGGCTGTACACATTGTCAAAGGTCATTACAGCAAAGGAGACAGTGAGAGATTTAGGAAGCTCAGTCAATTTAGCTGATCAGAGATAAGGTGAAGAGGTTACTTGATCACGGCCTATAAGCTACATAGGGAGAAGATTTCAGATATTAGAGGAGAATTAACCATTGCAACAGCTTCCCAAGGGATGTGGTGGGTTATCCATTATTTGGCGTCTTTAAAATCAAGTTTAGATGCCTTTCTAAAAGATCCACTCTCATTCTACCACAATTTAGTGGGCCCAATGCAGAAATTACTGGGTGAAATTCTAAGGCCTGTATTATGCAGCAGGTCAGACTAAATAACCCCAGTGGTCCCTTCTGGTCTTAAAATCTATGCATCTATGGATTTATTAAAATGGGGATAAAGAGAGCTGGGTGTAGAAAGTTCATTCCATTTTGTGGGATATTGCAATATTTTGACATTTAGTTTCACTCCAATGTGGGAAAAAAACCAAACATTTCAAAAGTCTCTGCAAAGAGAATGGAACTCTGGCTCTGGGGCAGTCCCCAGGGTGAGCTGCCCCTGAGAGACAGACCCTGGAAAACCTGGGATCCCTGATTCTCAGACGGTCCACATGGCGGTTTGCCAGGCTGCCAAGGACCCACAAGTTTAGGAGCCAGGGATTCCAGGAAACCCAGCAGGTTTCCATCTGCACCCTGCCTGGGTTCCATTGGAACGTCACTGAAATCTAACTTCTCTGTGAAACATTCTGATGGAGCCAAATCAGCAATTTCCACTGAAAGAGTGTTCCGCTGGAATTTTTCCAGTCAGCGCTAGAGATAAACTTGGAAGCCCTTGTAGAAGCTATTTAATGAGGTTTATTCCAAGAATGGAGGCTCAGCAGTAGAATAGTGAGGCCTTTGCCCAGCAGTGGAGAAAACAGGGCTTTGATGGTGAAGGAGCTGATGACAATCTAAGGCACAAAGTGCACCTCAGAACAAATAATTTGTTCAACGTTACTCGTGATTTGTTTCCCTCAATAAGCATATATGGCTATTCCAGATTTACATACATAACACAGGTCACTGGGGGTGGGGGAAGACTGTGAAGAAAGGGAAATTTACAAAAACGTTCTACTCCCCTGGGGTTTATTTCTTACTCTTCCACGGTAAATTCTGCAGAAAACCAAAATGATTGGTGCAACCCTCCAAAATTAATTCAGCCCCAAGGGCTTGATTATGGGAACATTATCCAGTTCTTATCCACATGCAAATCCCATTATCTGTAATTCATTCGTGGGATTTCTCTGTGTAAACTCCCTTGCACTGCATTGAAAGGTGTCTGTAAATAGCCACCTTGCCAGCAAGCCAAGAATGACTGCAAAGTTACAATGTATCCCTATCCACAAACTGCAAGACCTGGAATAATGCCTTTTTATTAGGCCAACAAAGTAATATTTATAAAGTTCTCCCCTTAAAACTACTCGCAGCACTAATGAAGAGACCAGTGTGCTCTAATGAAAGAACAACCTTATGAATACTGGGTTTTATACTTCAAAATGTTTAGTGTGTTAGTGCTTATATAAATGGTAGACCAAAAGTCAATTATAAAACTCCTCCAAAGCAGCTGTAAACAGTTGTCCCAAATTCCATGGTTTGTTTTCCTATGAACAAATGTCCATTGAGAGTTAACTGCAGCCCCTAAGAGTTTTCCACTAGTGGCCAACCATAGATTTAAAAATGATTCTATTGCAGTGGTGGGCAAGCGCAGAAAACAGACACTCCGCAAAGCCTTCAGAACATTAAGTATTGTATTAACCAGGTCAGTGCTTCCTAGCCTACCAAGTATGTAGGCATAAAATAGATTATTTTTACTGTAATGGCACTGAGGAGCCCCACTCGTGGAGCAGGGCCCCACTATGTTAGATGCTGTATAAACACAGAACAAAAAGAATTTTACAGTCTCCAGGGATGCCTTAGGTAATGTGATGTAATGATAGATGGACAGGCTTGGAAGTCAGGATCCCTGGATTTGGCACTGACTTGCTGTGTAAACTTGAGCAAATCACTTTAATCACCCACTGCAACAGTGTCCCTATCTGCAAAGTAAAATATTATGGGTAGAGGTGGTCAGGCACTTTTTAATGAACTTTTTTGATGAGCCATCAAAGCTGAAACTGTTCACGGGGCAGGATTGGTTTGACAAATTTCCCATTTCAAAAAATTTGAAATAAAAAGTTCTGAGACTATCCAAATGCCGAGTTTTGATATTTTCCATTTTTTATTCCAAATGACTTTTTGTTTAGAAATTTAAGTTAATTTATAGATAAAAATTTAAATACAATAAAACAAAAAGGTCAACACCAAAACCAAAACAATTGTAAGTTATCAAAATGAAACATCTCAATCCAAACATTTTTAAGTCTCAAAAATTCCTGTGGGAGGGAAAGACATTTCCTGCTCAGCTCTAGTTATAAGGCTTAATTAACATTGGTACAGTCTTTGAGCTGAGCTTTTTATTCCTAGATTCCAAGGCCTGAAGAGACCATTATGATCGTCTGGTCTGATGTTCTGTATAACACAACCCAGAGAACTTCCGCAATATAATTCCTAGAGCAGATCTTTTAGAAAAACATCCAATCTTGTTTTAAAATTGTCAGTGATGGAGAATCCATCATGACTCTCGGTAAATTGTTCCAGTGGTTAATGACTCTCACCATTAAAAATGTACGCCTTATTTCCAGATTGAATTTATCTAACTTCAACTTCCAGTCGCTGGATCATGTTATATCTTCATGTGTTCTGATCCTTTAATCAATCTTGTGGCTCTTCAAAGCTGCTGAAAAGGATTTGGACACATATTTTGTTCAAACTGGATATTTCTCCTGGAAATGTTCATTTTTATTTAAAAGCCATTTTTCATCAAAATTGCAACCCCATGTTGCTTTTTCTATGAGCTACCCCTCGGTGAACCTGCTCCAATGCTCCTTGTGAGTCTTTCTATTGATTTCAGTTGGCATTGGATCAGACCCTAAATTTGCAACAGGAGTCAGCTTGGCCAAAAGCAATCATGGAATAACCTTATAGCTGGAAGATAGCTTCATAGAGAAGACTAGAGTCCAGATTTCTGCTCTTAGGTATGCACTAGAGACAGGTAAATAATTGCTTTTGCAGTTCAGAGGCAGTTCTTTTGCAGTTCAGAGGCAGTTCTGAAAAAAACAAAAATTGATTTGGGTCACACCTAATCTGATTTTTTTTCCCCTGAATATTCTGTGAATCAAAAAAGTACATTTCACAGCTGTTTAAGAGTGGGGATTTGAATCTGCATCTCCCATGTCCTAGATGAGTGACCTCGCCACTACGCTAAAGGTTATACGGCGGGAGTAGTGGAAGCAATCACACAACCTCTTCCTGCTCCGTCCACTTTGTGACTAGTTGAAATTGTGAGTCAAATTCACAAATAGGGTCAGGTCGACCAAAACTGCATATTACAGCAAATAAACTATTAGTCCAAAAAAATGTTGCCCAACTCTAGTAGATGTATGCAGCTCCCATTGACTTCAACAAGATACTGTGAGATGCGCGTGTATAATTTGTCTCTCAGCGGTTAATGAAGATTAAAGATTCCTCAATCAGTTTCCCAGGCAAATGGCTTCTTATACTGAATTGCCAAGACAGATATTGTTCTCCATCCATATTTACATCCAATCTTCCACACTGGTCCTTCAAGAAAAACTTTCACACCCATGCTGATAGTATTTGGGGCTGCTCAGTATCCTCTGTGAAATGAGTTAGGAGGTCTCAGTCTAGCTCCCAGGGGCTGTTCTCTCATTGCAAAGCCCCCCATATCAGTGGTACTCTTTGGCACCTTTGATGGCCACCTAAGCTGAGAGGCCAAAAAGTGAACTGGCAACGGAGAAGGAATTCCCGTGGGACCCAGAGAAGGTGTCCATCCAGCTCAGGCATGTTAGCAGAGCAACATGAAGAAACTGGCAGAATGGCTGCCCGTGCGGTTACCAGCTCAGCCTGGCAGGGACAGGAACACAACACTCAATTCCTAGTCACTGTATTTTTTTAAACAAAAAAAATAATAAATAAGATTTTTACTAGCTTTCGAATGAATGGGCTTCCCACGCAATGTGTTCTGCACACAGGATCAGTATTCACAGGCAGTAAATGGCTCATATCCCAGAGGCATTACCTCTGCTAACATTACCTAGGCAATTTTTAATTTCTGTTTGAATATTCCTACAAGTGCCACTCCTGAGTTGATTTAATGCCATGGCTGTGGCACCTAATGGCTCTCTAGTGATTAATACCAGCCATTTGTTCAAAGCTAACAGCCCCACCGACAGCAACAGATAAATTAGCAACATTAGAAATATACTAAAGAAAACATTTATGCAGTGAATCAGCGTAGTATGTGATAGTAATATACATCAGTTGTGCTTGTAACAAGCTATTAATGACGAGTGCTATATGTTCAAGTAATTTTGGCCAGTACCCTTGTAATTGTTCTGAAGTTGTTCACTTTCAGCTTGATGAAAACAGGTTTGTTCTTATGGATGTTAATGGTTTTTATGTACTTAAAAGTGGATGTTGCAAGCAGACGGAGAGAGACTGGCGGGAAAGAAGGTAGGGCATTGTATTTCTATCAGCTCAATTTGTCGCAGCAGAGTCAAGGTGCTGAGTGCTCTGTGGGAGTAAATCACAAGGCCATTTGCAGAGATCTCTGTGGTTACTTAACATCCCCAGCAATTAATGCCACCAAAAATATTTCTGTTTCCCCTCTGTTGAAACCAGTGCCCAGACGCTGCACATGGCAAAGAGAAGGCATGCTGTGGGTTGGCAGAGGAGACTGAGCACTTCCACTGTTGAACAGCCATTGGATGGCCTACGTGAAATGAATTCATGATCTGAATCATGTTTCTACTGCCCATTATATCCTCCATTGGGGAGATGCCCCTTAAATCAAGACATTAAGGTTTGGTAATAAGGAACATTGACTACGGGCCATACTGGTCCTGTCTGCAGTGTGCAGACCTTCTCCCAGCATTGACTATGTGCTAGGCTCAAGGGCTTTCTGAGGTTCTTTCAAAGTTCTGGTCAGGAATATGGAAGAGATATTCTGAGGACTTTACAACATCAACACATCCAAAAACCATGATCACAACTGACTTCTTTGCTGACCCTTTTCCTCCTATTATCTGTATATAGAGGACTATGGATATTAGCTGTCGAACCAAAAATGGAAGGCTGTTTTCCTCTGTTTAAGTGAGACATTTGAGGGGTGTATCATCTGCTTTCCCCAGCAGAAGGCTGTAGGAGTTAAAATCTTATTAGAAGGCAGTACTGAGCAATGCAATTTGATTTCCTTTGTTTGTAACAAGTATATTTTTTGTGCACCATGGGACAGAGCAGACTGAAATTTTCCCACTGCATTGAGTTCACAGTACATTGAAGTATATCCCCCTTCGCATTGCTTTTGCTATGGTTTGTATTGCTATGAGTTTATTTCAAATTCTATATTATATTTTTTGCATATTAAAAGTTAATAAATACAAAGGATCTGGTTTCCAGATGGGCCCATGAATCTAAAGGCGGAGTTGAGGCGCAAATTATTATGCCTGCAGTTTTGACCCACTAGTTGGGTTGTGTGAGGGTATGTCTACACTACAGTTATACACAGGTGGCTGGTCCGTGCCAGCTGACTCATGCTCGCGAGGCTCAGGCTCAGGGGCTGTTTAATTGCAGTGTAGTCTTCGAGGCTTGGCCTGGAGCCTGGGCTCTAGGATCCTGTGAAATGGGAGGGTCCCAGAGCTCGGGCTGCAGTCCGAAACCAGAAATCTGCACAGCAATTAAACAGCCCCTTAGCCCAAACTCTCCGAGCCTCGGTCAGCCGGCATGGGCCAGTTACAGGTTTTTAATGGCAGTGTAGACATACCCCAAGTGCTACTGGTTGTACCTGCAATTCAGTGTAGATGCAGAATTGCCAGTACAACTATTAACAGATGTAAAACAGGGCATATGCACACAGATCCAAACACACAGAGGCACCTTCACTGAAAACCAGGCCAACGGTTTTACAAAGCAAATGGATATAGTTCAAAGCAAAACAGCATTGAAATGCTATTTGTCCAATACTTAATACCCCAAAACTGCATTCAGAGTCCTGGGATCCCTCCTTTGTAGCTAAAAACTCCACCAAAAATTGAAACACTGGAAAAAATACATTGGACACATCTTCCCTTAGCTGTTTAAGTGTCAGCACTTGTAATCAATTCTTGCAAGGCAGACAGAGAACCTTAAACTCAGGACTAGTTAGGTAGGAAACCTTGAAAATGGGCCAAACTCTGCAATTGAACATATACATGCTGACTCTATGGATGCCAACAAGAGCCATGCATGTACATGGGAGAGCAAAACTTGTCTGTAACCTTTAATTCAATGTGCATAGACTCTTAGGAGTCATCTCTTGACATAGATTGGTGCACAGGACTCAATTGCTGAAGAAAAAATGATGGCAGCTCAGGCTATAATGAATGATTTGAGAGCTCAATTTTTCTTTTGAATTCTTTCTGTTTACTGAAAGAACTATCAGTGGAATAGAGCGGATCAGGCAGTATATCTCTTTCCTATGAAAAATTGACAAAAATGATTTTGTTTTTCATCAACACTTTTTCTGAAAATGTTCAGGATTTTGTTCAAAAACCCCCAGGCCTCCCCAGTTTTTGTTTTTCTGCTTTTTGGTAAATTATACATTTTATGAAAAAATGGAAATTACACACACACACACACACATACACACTGCAGATTCATTGAAAGCCAGCTTTCCATTTCAGTAGAAAATTTCCAAGCAACTCTACTTTGGAAGCTTGGCTGTCCCCTTGCCAGCATTTGCAGTGGCTTTCGCAAAGGGATGATTCCGAGTGGGTTGAGAGGAATGCAAACTGCATCTTGTCTACTCTTCCTTTCCCTAGCAGGCCCATGAGCTCCATCCCACCGCCCCATAGCTCCTTTCTCACTCACTCTCAAGACCTACACAGCACCCTGTGCATGAAATCATGACACAGCCATCCTGTTCTGAACACAGCCACATGGTTCAGCTGCATGGTATCCACTGGGTCCAAAAACATGGGAAATGTGAATGTTTCTCTCCACTCCTGATTTTTCAGTTCACAGCCTCACTCTTCATCATGCCATTAAGGATGTGGTCTGACTCAGGGACAAGTGAGCCTACCGGGCGACCAGCATGGTGAACTTCTCTGCAGCCACGTGTACAGCCATTGTGGTCATCAGTTTGACTGCACACATCACACAGAGAAAGACGCCAAACTTCCTGCTGCGAAAGCACAGGCTTCTAGCATTTGAGCTAAAGAATATTGGTGAGTTGCTACTAACTCTGCTCCTTACAGCCCCTTTGTAAACCAGTTCGTGGGTAGGAGAATCAGATACTAGAGCAAATCTGATTCCATCCAGAAGAGGGCAGTGAAGCACATACCCAAAAAGAGAGTACGGACAATAGAACGGATAAGAGCTTGTCTGCTAGAATAACATTATGTAACAAACACTATGGGTCACACTGTCCTCTTGGATGCACATGCCAGCTCTCTTTGAAATCAGTGGCCCTGCAGGTCTGTTTTAGAGCTACCGGTCTGAAATTTATGATTTGGGACTATAGAATCTAGCAGGTTAACAAGGATTTTGCAAATTGCAAAATAAATCCCACCACATGTTGCCTGCTTGTGGGATTTCTGTACTTCCACTAAAGCATCTGCAATTCCTTCTTCTTGCTGCACTTCAAGGTGATGACTTGCAAGTCTTGCTGTCACGCTATACTAAGTTGCCTTCTGCTACCTTGTTTTGTCACCCCAGGTTGACTGAGTCTGCCATGGAAACATGACAAGTGGCGCTGTTTGAAAGATGCATCTCTGACAATGAGTCCCTGCAGGTTTGTGGACTGCACGATGCTTTCCAGCCAGTGTCACAAAAATCACCTTTTATGCCTTAATGTGGTGCATGAATTATCTATTAGTTGAGGTTGTCAATTTGTCATGGCAATTTTAAGGGAAGATCATCAGGGATTGGGAGTCATGGTGCAAACAGCAACAGTTACAGAAATAGGATTTTTAATAATTTTTAATCTGAAGGAGAGATGGCCCTGAACCAAAATCCCAGCTCTGAACAGTCAAACAATTTAGGGGTAACTAAGATCTGTACCTGAACTTTGCAAGTTGGCCCAACCCCTAAGGCACAGGCATTGTTTTGTTCCCAAAATTACATTTGGATTCCTGCCCATTTTTAGCTCAGACAATGTGGGCATGATGCAGCTGTTGCCAGCACTGACCCAACCTCTAAAAATCCAGTTTGGATTTACATTTTTTTTTTGTTTTATTTTACCTGACCAAAATTAGGAAGTACCAACAACCTCATGAGGCTACCTGTTCTCAGGACACTTACAGACCAGATCCAAGAGGTCTTTAGATAAGGCTTGGATAAACATGAGCACATTGGGATCCCTATCCAAACTACAACCCACCAAGCCTTTAGAGATCCACCCCCTACAAGTCTTTTTTGTACAACAGCCACCTCTCTGGTTGTCTAAGGGATGGGATCTGCAGAAAGTAATTTTCAGCCCCCTCAGCTGAAAAGATGGTGGCTCCAACATGTGCCTCAAGGATGGAGGTTGTTAGCATGTTGGGGATCTTGGGAACACAGCACCATTCCCATCCACCCACACCTCATTCCAGGAATCAGAAGACTCAGTCAATGAATTCTCTCACACCCCTGAATGTTCTAAGTGGCTGTTTTGGAGGTATTTATTAAAGATCTGAACCCAGAGGACTCCCACACTTCAGGCCAATCCAGTCCCCTGCCCCCAGAAGTTAAAACAAGCAACTGCATCAGGTGTGATGATATTCTCCCTTTCGTTAATGTTTTCATCACAAGTCACACACTTCAGAGTAGCAGCCATGTTAGTCTGTATTCGCAAAAGAAAAGGAGTACTTGTGGCACCTTAGGGACTAAAACATTTATTTGAGCATAAGCTTTCTTTTCTACCACCATATAATCAGGTGGGAGCTAGTTTTAAGAGAGACTTAAGCCAAATTCTGTCTGTGTTTTTCCCCATACATCATTCAGAGCCCAATCTTCATTGAAGTTAAAGAAAGTTTTGCCATTGACCTCATTGGGCACATGATCAAGCCCATAAATTATGACTGATTAATTGTTCTAAGAAGCTGTGAATCACTGACAAAGTGGATTTACAACACAAGCATGGGAAGCACTGTATTTCAGGATTCTTTTTGTTCTGCTGGTTTTCTCTAGGTCCCTCTCAGAATTTAGAGAATCCTTCCTGCTTCCCACCCCACCCCCACCCCCTCAATCCATAAACACACCCAAACTTTCCCACTTGCTCCTGTGAAGCCCTGGTTCATGGTCATGAACCTGAGTGACCTTGACTACGGTCATTCACTTGTGGA
This sequence comes from Lepidochelys olivacea, assembly GCF_965140295.1. Lineage (NCBI taxonomy): Eukaryota > Metazoa > Chordata > Testudines > Cheloniidae > Lepidochelys > Lepidochelys olivacea. The sequence goes on from NC_140424.1 coordinate 21,811,064, forward strand.
AAGCGGGAGCTATAGAGCATGGCTTCACCACGTCTTAATTAGCTGGAGTCATCTGCATTGAGCACAGTGAAGCTGGATGCACCAAAATGCAGCATTTTCTCTTTTTTGCCAAGAAACCAGGACAAACAATCAGCTCTGGGTCTTTAGCATAGCAATGTCCAGCCCTCACCTTGCTTGAGCCCGCCCTCATTCGGGAGCCTTTCTAAAAAGGAGGATCAAAAACCGGGGCCATATTTTGCACACATTTTTGCTAAACTTACACGTTTTCCATCAAAAAATGTCAACATTGGATTTTTTTCCCAGCCAGCTCTACTTTCTCGTGGTTTTGCTATCCAAAGAACCAGCCAGCGAGAAAACGATCTTTATGCTCTCCTAAGTCAGGTACCTTCTGAAGTCTATCACACTGCAGCTGTACTGGAGCATGGCGGGGCGAGTCATAGGCCATGTCCCCCCTACAGCCGCTAGAGCTCGGACACTGCAAGCTGTGCCACTGTCGATTACATGCTTCCTACACCGATGGGGTTAATCCACCCCTCTGAGAGGCAGCAGCTAGATCGATGGAAGGATTCTTCTGTCATCCTAGCCATGTTGCAGTGGGGGAGGTTTAGATTGGATATTAGGAAAACTTTTTCACTAAGAGGGTGGTGAAACACTGGAATGCGTTACCTAGGGAGGTGGTAAAATCTCCTTCCTTAGAGGTTTTTAAGGTCAGGCTTGACAAAGCCCTGGCTGGGATGATTTAACTGGGAATTGGTCCTGCTTCGAGCAGGGGGTTGGACTAGATGACCTTCTGGGGTCCCTTCCAACCCTGATATTCTATGATTCTATGTCTACGGTGCGGTGGGGGTCAGCTCAGCCTAACTATGGTGCTCAGGGTGCTAACTTTCCCTACAGCCCTGAGCCACATAGGTAGGTCAATCTAATTTCTGTATGTGAATGCAAGAAATTTGCCTTCAAAACCAAGGCCTTAGGACATTCCACTGAAACAGCGCCGCATGGCTGGTGTAGCACACACATTATGTCCTCTCCAGATGGCGGATGCTGGTGCTTGGCAGCACACTAGATCGGACTGTGCCCATTAGACAGGAAGTCTGCCTACATTCGTGGTATACATGAACATATCTTGGGTGGAACAACCGCAGACCTTTGCCCCAAAGGTGTGAATATGGTATGCTCTCCCTTTATTTTTCCTAGCTCTGTATGTCTGTAGATGATGCTCGTTTTTTCTGGTTTGCTTCAGCCCAAGACTCATTTGCAAGAACCCAACTGTCAACACATTTATTTTTCTTCCCTGTGCTTTTCTTGGCCAGACCTGCTGGGCAGTGGTGATATGTAAACACAAGGGACCACAGATGTGTTATGAAATGAGGGGAAGGCATCCATATTTTCACTGGATGGCGCTTTCTGCAGATCGCCAGCTAGTTGCAGTCAAGGCAGTTTAACGCTTCAACCGAGAAAGAAAAGAGCGTTGAAAACGAGGGGGGAAATAAGTGCACGAATGCAACTTGCCACCTTAGTAAAGATGTCTTGCTTTTAACGGTAAATTATTGCATAGTCAGCACAATTATAAAAAGGTGTTATAAATGAGTTTTCCCAACTTGTCACGGCAGCTAAGTATGAATGGCACAAGTCAGCAATTAAATCTTTAGCAGTTCTTTACTTTGCCAGCATCATTCATACAAACTGCACGCCAAACGCATGTCTAGAGTTAGGCCCTAATCCTGCTAAATGTTCACGTGTGTTGAAACATGTTAATACCACCATTGGAGTCAAACAGATGAGAGTTTGCTGAATCAGGGCCTGAAGTTGTAAATTTTGAGAGAAATTTAGGGGCAGATCTGAGAATTCACACCAGCGGAGGATCTACCCCTGAAGCATAAGAGGGAAGAAAGTAACTCCCTCTCTCCTATCTGTGAGAGCTAATGGGAATAAAAAGTAGTATAAACATGTTTTTCCTAAGGTACTATGGGCATTAAAGTCAGATTGCTTATATTTCCTTTGTATGCTGTATATATATGTGTGTGTGTGTGTTTTGTATTGGAGCCCCAAGACCAGGGCCCCATTGCGTATAGTTGAGAGCGTCCCTGCCCCAAAGAGTTTGCAATCTAAACAGACAAGCCAGAAAACGGATTGTGGCAGGGCAGAGGGAGTGAGGGAGGGGAAAACAAAAACAGGCAAACCTGTGCAACTAGCTGAATCCCTCTTGCTATTCAGACAACTGTATTGAACCGGCTAATTTACAGACACTGCGCCATTTACCTAGGAGTCAACAGAGCACCATCTACTGGGCCTCTAAGGATATATGGACACATCTCTTTTCAAGTGCACTCCTGCATCCCCCAGGAATTCCCTGGCACAGAGGGCTTCCTCCACCTCCACACCCTAGGTGCTGTGATCTTTCTGTCCGGCCATTTCAGAGGGCATTCTGGGGATTTTCATAATTCACAGGGGGCATTCTGAAGGTGGGGGGTCAGGGTGGTCCCACACTAGCTGTTTCTGGCTGCCACAAGGCCCACAAAGCCTTTGGGCAGCCTGGCACAAATCATGATAGACATCGAGATGCCTAACTCCCACAGGCTCCTTTGAATATACCTTTTGTGCAGAAGATTGGCCAGATGCTGGATAAAATTTTTAGAAGCACCTAAGTAACTTGAATGCCTACAGTCCTACTGAAAGTGAATGGAATATAAGCTCCTAAATCACTCAGATCCATTTAAAGTTTTTTTCTCTTGCTGTTAGCATAAATATCACATGCGAGCATCCTTACCTGTGTCACTTAGAACACCTGAGATCTTCAAAAGTGAATTCATTTTAGACTCAGATTTCCTATCCTCCATTTCTGTCACCCTATCGCTTGAGCCCCTCACAATCTTTAAGATATTTATCTGCACAACCCCCCTGCGAGGCTGGGCAATGTTGTTATCCTCCTTTTAGAGATGGGGAACTGAGACACAGAGAGACTAAGGGTGAGATTCACAAAGGATGTGCGAATGTTCAGACACGTAGAAAAAAAATTCACCAGGATTTACAAACCCAGGCTCCCTCTACACTGAATGGGACAAGGGCAGCACCTCAGAATGGGATTCACAACCACCAGAACACCCTGCAGCTCCTGACCTAAGTTAGCCATTGGGCGTGTGCTGAGCATCACTCCTCTTAGAGATAGACACCTGTGACGTTATCTGATAAAATATGACCACGCAGATCATGGTTGTTACCACTGTTATATAATTGCAATAAATCTTGTACAAAGGTTGCCAAGTAAGGTGTCTATAAAAAGGTTATGATTTGCTGAATACGATTATGCTATTTGTATGCATGTATCATTTTTGTATTTGAAGTTATGAGTATTGGCTCTATACCTGTATTTCAAATGTTTGCTCCTGGGGTAACGCCCACAAGGTATATAGCTGAACATCTTGAAGGGACTATTCAAACTAAGTGGCCCATCAAAAGAACACTTAGCACACAATGGAAGACGCCCATCTACACTGAATGGACTTCCCTGTGAACTTTCCATCTGAAGTATAGGTAATGGCCGCTGCTGTGACTAAGCAATTATGCATGAACATGTGACTCACCCATGTGATTCCAAACACCATCTTGTCACCTGTGATTTTCCACTAGCCGTGCTGAGGGCTTTTGTTTGAAATAATGGGTTTCCCTCCACATGGCAGAAGGTATAAAAGGCCCTGGAAACCCCTCCATTTTGCCTCTTTCCTGCTCAGGCCTCCTGACTATGAATTTATACTAATGGGAGCATTCTAACCAAGGGACTGAGGTCCTTCCAGTGACTTAGAACAGTGGTTCCCAAACTCGTTCCGCCGCTTGTGCAGGGAAAGCCCCTGGCCGCAGAACCTGCGGAAGAGGCAGGTAAACAAACCGGGGCGGCCCACCGGCGGCTTTCCCTGCACAAGCTGTGGAACAAGTTTGGGAACCGCTGATTTAGAAGCAACCAGAGATTTGACTTAAGCCAGCAGTTTAATCCATCTGCTACAAGCCTGAACCAAGAACTTTGCAATTATTGTACGTATTTGATTCCTTTAATCAATTTTAACTCTCACCTTTCTTTTTATAAATAAACCTTTAGATTTTAGAGATACTAAAGGATTGGCAACAGCATGATTAGTGGGTAAGATCTGAGTTATATATTGACCTGGGTGTGTGGCTGGTCCTTTGGGATCAGAAGAACCTTTTATTTGATTAAATTGGTTTTAAAGAACCACTCATCTTTAAGTCTAGTGTTTTTGTCGGTGACACAAGGACTGGAATACCTGAGGAACTGCTTTTCTGACGTCTTGTTAGCCAGTGTGGTGAAACAGAAGTTTACTTTTGTTGTGGGTTTGATGTATCTTGTGGGAGAATAACCACCAGTTTTGTGGTATGTCAACCTTATTTTTCAGCAGTTTGTCCTGAATTTGATATTCTCAGTTGTGACCCACAGAGGCATGGTGACAGCACCTCAGGCCGGGCTGCTGCGAAGTGCCTCCCTCTGCTTATGATTCCCAGAGGGAAACAGCAGGATGTCCCCTCAGAGCTTTTAGCCCAGGGCTAGGGCACTCAGCCAGGATGTGGGAGTCCCAGATTCAAGTGCCCCCTCCCGCCCAGGGTGATAAGGGATTTGAACAGGGTGGTCACCCATAAGCTCTATCCTCTGAGCTATGGAATATTCTGACACCCTCCCTTGCCCCACACTCCGAGGGTGGACTTGAGCCAGGGGTCTCCCACATCCCACCAGAGTGCCCTAACCAATGGGCAAAATGTTATGAGGCAGATTGTTGGTGTTGTCAGCGTCGTCCACCTCCCTCCTTCTCCCCCAGTGCCATTTTGTGTAAGCTGGTTTTCAGGGCCTGATTCGGTAGGCATTCTCCAACCTCACCAACAGGATCAGGCCCCACAGATGAGTTAGGCAGAGGAACGTCTATCTTCCCCCACTTCATGAATCGCCTGGGCCTTAGACATCCAGATGTCTGGCATGGGGCTGCAGTGCGCATGCTCAGAGGCAGAAACATAGGCTCCTACGGAACTTCTAGTGCAAAAATTTAGGCACCAAGAAAGTTGAGACACCTACAGGGCTCAGTGGGAGTTTTGAGATGCAGAAGCAGAAGTCTATAGAAAATATCATTAATAAAGAACAAACATGCTGAACAGACTCCTCCAAACCCCACTGGTGCACAGTTCCAATGTGGAATGAAAACAAATTCCCAAACTGCAAACTGGAATTCTTGTTTTCTGGCAAGCCCTACCAGGGGGACAAGTGTGCATAGCACAGAACCCTTGTCCTAATTGTCCCCCTTCCTGGCAGTCTGAGTAGAGAGGCCCAGAAATGAAGGGCTGCTGGGGGAGAAATCTGCACTACCACTACAGCCCCTGCTCTGTGGATAAACAGAACGCCACTTTCTGCAGTTAGGAATCTGGCCTCTTTCACCCACATTGAATTTCCTTTTAAAAAGACAATAAAAAACCATCAGTTTTAAAAACCATGGAAATTAAGCATGTGATTACTGTACAATATAAACAGACCCCCCCCCCATTTTTCACTTGCAATTGTTTCTTTGCCCCATTAATAAAAAAACCCTGCACATTATCGTTAATGAATATGTAAATGAGGTGTGATTAATAACTCATTTGGAGAAAGAAACAGGATGACTCATTTTACCTTCTTGTAATTTCTCGGCACTTGTTATCCTCCGGATGAAGTCCTTTTGTCCCATTTTGATGAAATTTGGGGAATCGTTGTGGGGAATCCGATTTGGGGAATCCGATTCCTTCAGAACAATGAACTGTAAGAACAACATTTTAGCTACAAATGAACCTTTAGGACCCAGCCCCCTCTGCAATGGATAAATAAATACTAAAGCCACAGCAAATGGTTCAGAAGAGAAAAGCCGAAACCTGTGAGCTGGGACTGACAGACAGCGTTCCACTGAAAGTTATCTCAAGGAAAAATGCTGGCTTTTTGAAGGGAGGTTTCCATGTGAAATGTCCATTTTTGACACAATTTCAGTAGGTTTGATTGTTTTAACTGGAAAATGTTGGAAGAAAACAATTTTTTTTCCTATTTCCACAGAAACTTTTTATAGGAAACGTTTCCCAAGTAGGTCTAGCGTGAGCCCGAGATTGATCTTTTCTATTTCATTCAGCCTAGTGCTTAATGATAAAGCTATTATGTAAAAAAGCCAAACTACCTTCCTGAACACACTTGATCCCTGCATGTTGGTGCGTGAGACCTGTTCCACCCCCCAGCTCCTCCAGCCCCACTGCCCAGCTCCACAGTCCTGCAATCCCCCCCAGACCCTTGGTAGTCTGCAGCATCTGCCTGCTGTTTCCACTCTGCAAGGGAGGGGGTTGCCCTTGGTTCCTATCTCCCTTTACTCCTCCTTCCTACATTGCAATGCAGAGGTGAAGCTAATGCAGAGCTCAGGGAACAGGAGCTACAAACCTGGGTCTCCCATATCCCAGGGGAGTGTCCTAACTAGGGTAATCATCTGGCTAGTATTTGACTGGCCTGGCCAGGTTTTTTATGGATTTGCCAGTTGCCAGAAAAATAATTTAATCTGCTGTTTTTTTTTTTTTTTTAACGTGGGTCTAAGAGCTGCAGGATTACCACAACACACTGGGATAGTTAATGTTCACAGTTTCTGTGTCCAGCTAAAGATGCTGCAGTGTTCCCACTGCCAGAGTTTAAGCTGTAACAGATCAAAAATACAGCTGCCATGGGCAGTGGGTGGACCCCCCGCTTTAGAGAGGCTAGCCCCATGGCCCCGCCCCTTCCACACAAGGCCCCGCAGCTGGAGCCCTGCGCCCACCGCCTGCCCCTCCCACCGCCAGAGGAGCCCTGGGCCAGCCCCAGTCAGCTGACCAACCCAAGCCCCGGCCGGAGCAGCCCCAGCCCAGTGTCCCATGGGAGCAGCTGCAGCCAGAGCCTTCCCTGGCCTATTATACCCGCAGCCCATGACAGCTGCTGTCTGCCCGCCACCACGCAAGCACACCGTCCGTGTGCATGAGAAAGGGTTTGACTCATGCGCGAGTGAGGAGACGTGTGATGTTATCAATCTTCTCTAGATGTGTTCTCTCTCTAGATCCTACACGTGGCTGTTGAAGGAGGGTTGCGGGGTTGCCTTGTGGTTGGGGTTGGGGCGGGCTTGCCTTGGGTTGAGGGGCAGGATTAGTGCCAGGTGTTTTGCATTTCAAAGCTGGTAGCCCTAGCCCTAACCACTGTCTTATTGACAATTCGTGGGTGGGTGTCTGTCTGTCTCTCTGGAACTGGCATTTTTGAAAAAAAAAAGGTTTTGTCAGCAAATTCCTGACCAGCTCTAATTCTATGCTCAGTTTTAGACTGCTCTGACCAAGCCTGTTGCAGACGAGTTCCCTAAACCTTTCCCCTTCCCCATTTAAGCAGCACTGTTTGGAAGAGGTAATTGTTCAGCCATGTTTCCCCAGAATGATTAAGATATTGTTGGAACTGCAGATTACCTCAAAGGCATGGAAAGCTGAAGGATCAGGCACTGGGGCAGCTCATGTTGTGACCTGTAGAGGCAGAGCCAGGAGGAATGGGGCAAGCCATAGTACTCTGCCTGTAAAATGGAATTATTGAAAGCCAAGGGGTTAGGATCATTGCACATAGCAGGCAGTGGGTCTTGTGCTTTTCACACTCTGGCCTAGTGGATAAAGGATTAGACTGAGATTCAGGTGTTGGCTCTCAAGCTCGCCTGCTGAGTGACCTTGGACAATTCATGTCACCTCCCTGTGCCTCATTTTCCCTATCTATAAAATGGGGCTAATGATCCTGACGTCCTTTGTAAGGCATTTTGAGAGCTGATGAAAAGCGTTAGATGGGCGCTAACTGTTGTTATTTTATGATGCCCTGTATTCTAGAAAAACGAGCCACCAGCCTGAACCAAAATGCAGGATATGAATACAGCCCAAATTCCCAGGAAGTTTGGGGTCTGGATCTAGACTTCATGCTTGGCCTCTTCTCTGTGAGCCCAAGCCCGCAGTTCCTCATATTTTACAAATCCCTTTACAAGGCAAATGAATGGGGTGCACTGAAAAGCAGAATTCATATGTGTAGTCAGAGACTGAAGGCTGTGCGTGAGTTTGCATTTCTTATGCATGCTTATATGTGAGTGCATTGATTGGAATATTTCTTAAGAGGAAACGATTCCAGTGTGGTGGAAGAGCTCTTTGTGCCAGATTTCTTGTCAATTTAGTGTTTGCATCATTTAGAAGTCAGTGCCCAGTAACCTAAACACCAGGATAAAGCACGGTTTTTCTTTTGGAATATATTATATATATTCATGGGCCTCCACGCTGCAATGCACTCAGCTCAGCACACCACTCATCGTCATCGGTGCCAGCCCATTGGGGGCCCTACGCAGGAACATTCCCCCCCCCCCCCAACACATACTTATAAGAAATAGGGGGCTCCCTTGAGCTGCTTGGGGCCCTAAGCAATTGCTTGGCATGCTTATGCCTAGCAGTGGCTCTGATCACACCAGGATCGAGGCAATAGGGCCAAATTCTCTCTTGACTTCGTTGGGGTTATGTGGGCTGTAGCCCACAACAGATTTTTGCCCGTGTGTGTGAGTTTGGGACGGAGAACAAAGACATTAAGGCCCTGATCCTGCAAGGGGCCAAGTGCCACTTGAGCTGCTCAGCGTCCTCAAGCATCTATTGCCTTCCATGGGAGATGAGGCTGCTCTCATGAGCTGATCAGTGTTTTACAGGATCAGGTCCTAACTCCATTGATTATTCTTAACATGAAAGGCCCCGCAGTTTTAAACTCAACCAGCCTACAAAGGTCAACTGCACCCTCTTGTGGTGAAAGATTTAATCTCCAAATTGTCCAGACAAATTGGCCTGATCAAGGATTTGAAGATTCACCAATACAGAAGCAAGAAGCAGATACCACTGTCTGCTGTATTTTCTATATATTACATCTATGTTTTCTCTGTTCCTATTTCCTCATTGGGCCGCACTGACAACCTTTGGAGAAAAGCTGCCTGCATTTTATGGGAATATTTTACCTCAATTGAATTGTCAATTTAGGACATTTTTGATGGGGATCAAATATCTGAAATTTGGGGAGGGGGGAGATTTAAGATTGAAACTGGAAAGGTGTTTGTCTTGGCTTTCTGCTGTTGCAAAATCTGTGTTTTCATTCCATTTGGGATCAGTTATCAGCATAATTTTGGAAATATCCTTTTCGGGAGGCGTACGTCACAATCCCATTCCCATCAATAGCATTCTGACTTGCCTCCTCATTGAGTCTTCACCCCTTTTCTGGTCTTCTTCTTTATATCCAGGGCTGCCTGCCAACCCTCATGATTTTGTTGCAAGTCTTGGGATTTGGGGTGGTTTTTCTTCAAGTTTCAGCCCCTGGCATCATCACCAGAGGAGAGAGGTTCTCGACCAGTCACCTAAGAGCAGGAGAGGGGGCAAACACCCAACCTAGCTATAAATTGGAGCGTTATCAATTTAAAAATGCGATTATATGCCAGCATGGCCCACGATACCAAGGGACTGGACTCGCTGACCAAGGAGGTCCTTTCCAGTCCTATGTTAGCATGTCAGTTTCTTTAAAAAAACAACAGCATAGTTCTAGCCCTTGTGGTTGTGGACAAAAAGCTGGAAACAGGGAACCCTAAAGTCTTCAAAGCCAGAAGGCCAACAAAGAGAACCCCACATTTATCTTTTTCAAAAGTCTCAGGAGTTTTGAACATTCGGGGTCGGCCCTACTGTGTATTGCAGCAGCACCTAGAGGCCCCCAAGGGAGGTCAAGGCTCCATTACGCTTGGTGCTATGCATACACCTGGTGACATACAGTCCCTGTCCCAGAGAGCTCACAGCCTAAGCAGACAACACAGGAAGGCGGTTGTCCTATCAGCATTTTTTGCATGAGGAATTAGGAAGGGCCAGCAGCAAAACAAGAATTCCGGTTCCCAAAATACTGTGAGGTTTCGGGATTTGTTTTCATTCCACATCAGGATGACCCCAAAACCAATTGTTTTCTCTCTGCTCCGGCTGACTTGGGATCTGAGCCCAGCTGAATAGCCTCACCCTGAGGTGATAGCATCTGTGAGCTATGCCCTCCCTCTCTAGTTTGGATCAGAAATTCCACCCTGGATCTGAGAAAGCTTTCTGATTAAAGTTCCATCCAAACTGATCCATTTCCACAAAAAGTTTGTTTGGACAAATCAGCATTTTGTGACAAAACAAAAACATTCTGTTGAAAACTTTCTAACTAACTCTAGAATTGAGGCATAGAGATTAGATAATCTGCCCAGGGCCACGGGACCTGGCATCTGTGTGGCAGAGGCAAGAATTTGCACATTGATTCCTCGAGGCCTAGCTTAGTGGCTTAACTGCAAGGCAATCCTGAAAGGTAGCCTGAAAAGGTACCTCATCCCACCCTTGCCCACCTTTCTTTCCTATCCCCTGTAAAGCAGCTGCAAAGAGTTGGGGGATTCATTTTGGATAGTGTCACGCAAACTATAAGTGCATTGTGTTGCACTGGGGTGCGTTAAAAGGAGAAGATGTTAACAGGCATATTTATTCCGTATGAGCGGTACCAAGAGGAAAGGGAGGGGGGGAAAATCAAGGAAAAGGTGAATGAAGGCTGAAGATGGAGAAAAAAAGCACGCTCACAGTCTAAGCTAACAGTCTCTCAACTGATACCCTCAGGGAAGTGGCGGGAGCTTCATCCCTGAGACATCTCAAACTCGGGACAAAGCTTTAAGGTCTAGAGAGTGTCTTTTAAGCCACAAGCCCTGAGCAGGAGGCTGTGTGCAGTGCACCATAGACAGGCATGAGACAGCGCTGGGGGGGGACGATGACAGTAGATTATCCCTCCTAGTGTGCCAGCCTACAGATGGAGGATGGAGCCACAGCCCCACCTGCTCCCTGTCTCTGCTCCTTTCTCAGCTTCCTGTTCACTGGGAATGGTGGGAAGCAGGAGACCGTAACCCCTGTAGTCCCCAGAGTGGAATGAACATGGAGACTGTGCTGGTGTGGGACCCCAGCCCACTGAGCAAGGGGAGGGAGAGGTTCCTTGTTCATCCCTCCATTGCTGCACCTTTAAGCTTACCGGGATACACCATGTTCTTCTCTCTGCTGATCTGTCTCCATTTAGTTTCCATCCACAAAACACGGAGAGAATATTACCCCAGCAGTTCACTCTGGCTTCCTCCTGACAATGAACCAAAGGTGTCCAGCTAGTCAAGGCAGATTAAAACAATAAATATATGCAGCGGGAAGGTTTCCCTTGAAACTTGATTGAAGCTGCGCAGAGGCAGAGGCAGACATTGACACACGTCGGGTTTCTTTACAACTCACCCAGGGCGGGGCGGGCCCTCCCATGACAGCTCAATCTATAATGCATGAGGCTTCGACTGCCACAGAGGGATATTCTGAACTAAAGCCAGCTGCTGCAAATCTCCACTCCTGCAGCTGAAGTGCCCATGGCCACGGGAAACTGACCCCGCACAGGAAGGGGAAAGGTTCTTTTGTCCATTTCTTTTTCAAGGCTCTTTTCCTTTGAGGAAAAAGGATGAGTTCTGAACCACAAACAAGTTCAATGACAAATCCATGAGAGTAGAAAGAAAAGGAGGACTTGTGGCACCTTAGAGACTAACCAATTTATTAGAGCATAAGCTTTCGTGAGCTACAGCTCACTTGAGCTGTAGCTCACGAAAGCTTATGCTCTAATAAATTGGTTAGTCTCTAAGGTGCCACAAGTCCTCCTTTTCTTTTTGCGAATACAGACTAACACGGCTGCTACTCTGAAACCATGAGAGTAGATCATTCACGTCCATCTGCGTGCACTTTTCCCACCATGCATCTCTCCCATGCTCGCAGTTTGATAACACCAAGCCGTACGGCCAGATAGTTTTAATTGGAGCAGGCCTGGGATATTCCTCATGTAATTGTGTGCACCCCACCGTGTTCAGTAATCTGCAGGGTCACCGATTAGACTCATACATGAGTTAATTTCCTGGGTCTGACTAGACATACAGGGATTCCTCCTGATCTATGTATTACAGCTGGTTGCGGGTTTTTTTTTTTTTCTCATCAAAATGTAAATTCAACGAAAAAGTGGGTTCTTTGAAAATGAAAAGGTTCAAAGAAAAGAATCTTTTGATTACATTTTCTGGTTTTTCATCAAAACAGAGAGTTTGGGCACAGAAAAATTTTGAGTAATAGAAAACTTTTTTTTTAAAGCCAAAACCTGAACATTTTTACTGAAAAGAGCTTTCAAAGTCCAACTTTTTTTGAGTTTTAGTCAGTAAACCAAAAACTTTTCATGGAAATTGTTGATAATTATTAAGAATCCCTCTTTTTTTCCATTTTGGCATTATTTGACTAGTTTTACTTGGTATCCCATTTATTTGGCATTGCTGTGTACAGTATATATTTGCCAGCCATTACCACATACCACCCCAATTTTGTCCCATTCAAATCTGTTGTGATCTCAAATACTAGTGTGCTGTCACCATTGGCACATATGGACATTTTAGTGGCAACCACTGTATTCTGTCAGATCAGCTACTGCAGTTAGGCCGTGCACTCAATTTTACAAGATCACTCAAGAACTGAATAGACATAATACTAAAAATCTTACTGGCCATGAAATCATACATAGCAGCCACCCTGCACTTTTAGGAGTGTGTCTTGAAAGCGTTTGTGCTGCTGTTAGGTACAAAAGTTTCCTCTGCTGACCCACCAGCCTGAGTGGGCATGGCTGGCAGGTCATGCTCACGAAGACAACATGCATTATGCACAGGCATTGTGGCATGCATCTCCAGGCATAATGAGTATGACTGGCAGATCATATGGTCTATGCCACGAAGAGCAGTGGTCAGAGATGTCAGCATGCCCCACTATACCACCAGCCATAGTAGGCTGTTGAAAAGTGGTGCAAGTTGTACCACCAGGCATAACAGACAGTGGTAGCAGAGCACAATCCCCTTGTACTCCCAAGCACAGTGGGCCTTGCCAGCTGCTCCTTGTGGTCAGGGACTGACTTTTGGTTGTGCATGTGTGCAGCACCTAGCACACTGGGGCCCCGGTCCCTGACTAGGGCTTCGGGGTGCTAGGTCATAATTAATAATACACTGAAAACAGTGGCGGTGATCAGCCAAATCCAAAATGTCAACATTTCTCTGTATATAAAATAACCTCCCTCATTTTAACTGTGCTATCAACTAACTGCTTTCTCCTGCACCCAAACACTCTGCATGAAAGTGGCCTGGCAAGGGCACAGTTTTAGATGCAGACCAGTCATTGGGATATACAGTGGTTCCCTGTTCTAGAGAGTTTTAATGACCTGAGCTATCAGTTTTGGTTTTTATATCACACCCATCCCCTTTGTAAATCAGTATTTTGTGGGGCTGACCCACTATTCCCTTGCACTGGCTGTCTCCATCTGTTGTTTCTTTTCTGATACTGAGCTGCAAGCTTTTTTGGGAAGGAGGAAGGGAGTGTCATTTTGTTCTGTGTTTGTACAGGGCCAAGCACAATGATCCATGGTTGGGGCTGCTAGGTGCTCCCACAATACAAATAAATAAATGAATCACAGGCATATACAGATGACTCAGAACATTTGTGACAGTGAGAAAGCCCATAATGTCTCCTAGCATAGCATGATGTCTCACAGCATCTTATGTAATTTATTGACCTTTACATTTCAAATAGCATGTCATTCAAGATGCAAACAGCAAACATCTCTTTGTTAATGACCCGTTGGCAACTCCAGACCTATATCAATCAATTAACATGTAAATAATTAAAACAACATTTTTTAATAAAACGTTCTATCCATGAGAGGCTCTCTGATGTGTGAATTACGGGGTATTAATTCATACATAGTTTTCTTAATGGACCTCGACCTTCGGCCTCATGTCTAGCAACAGTGAGGTGTGAATTAATTCACCATATTTCACGCATTGTCAATTCATCACATTTAAACACAGCAAAGCCCCCTTCTCCTGAAAGGTCGCCGAGATGGCCCAACCCTTTGGGGAAAAGAGAGCGCTGGAAGGGACCAGCAATGGCAGGTCATTCCATTATGCAGCCTTCTGTACCTTCCTGTGACACATCTGGCACTGCCTGCTAACACCGACAGAGTCCTACGCTCTACTGACCACCGCGCTCCGCCAGTGTGAAAATCCCAACCTTTCTAGCCGTTTACCAAGAGTCCCAGCCTGCACCTCAGACTGTCCATTTGAAAGGTAGCCTCTCGGGCCCACTAACAGGACGAGTTTAGTGCTAACATCTCCCTCGTTCACACTGCTTCCTGCCGCACCTCCTCAGCGGTCTCCCCCAAAGCGCGGACAGAGCTTGGTATTGCTCAGCTCGTGCGAACGGATGTGATCATAGGCCGTGGCAGGCTATACCCATGCCGACAGGGGCTGCCCCATCACTCGGGGGCGGGGGGGGAAACAACAGCAAGATTTACATGGCAAGCCCCTGGGGGTAAGGACGGCCTTTTTGTTCTGTGGTTGTACAGTGCCTAGCACAATGGGGCCCTGGGCCATAATTGGGGCTCCTAGGCACTACCACAATACAAATAAATAACTAAAACCACAGGTTTCTAATGAAAAGGGACTGGGGTAAGGAGTTCTATTCTGGAGGGCAACGCAGGGAGGGAGGGGGAACCTGGTGAGTCCCCCACCTGCCTATGTCCCTGTCCTTGGAGTTTCCTGTTTCAAGGGCCCTCTTCTGCCCCTTCTTTAAGCCTGGGGTTGCACAGCCCCTGAACTCACACACGGCTCCTGCCCCATACTCCATCCCTGCCTCCTCTCCTGGCCTTGCTCATGCTGCTAGGTTAGAGATTCGGGGATGTGGGGATATAGGGGAGGAAGCAGGGCCGGGGATGTGTCAGGCTCCCCTCTCTCCAGCCATCACAAAAGGGTCAGCATTAAGCTGAACTCCGACCACACGCACAGCCGCCTCTGACACTGGCTGTGGGTGCAAAGACCCCCGTAATGGCTCCAGCCAAACTTCCAGGGCTAGCTTCAAACACAGAAGGCATCATGTTCCCAGGCCCCATTGCCTGGGTCAGAGGGATAGTTCCAAATAGGGGAAAATTCTATTCTCCATCCTTCAAGGTGGACTCAGTTCAAATCAAATCTGGACTGGGGCCATGCCTGCTTTTGCCGCACTCTGAGCTGAGCTTTAATTAAGAGGTAAAATTATTAAAGCAGCAAATTATTATAGCCTCAGGATCCTGGTCCAGTGATATCAAGCAGATGGTCCAGGGGCAAGCAAAAGCCCTTTAATAAAGAAGCGTTTGTTATTCATGAGCATTAATTATGTCCGCTTCCCTCATTTTAAACTGTTCTGGTTGTCACCCCTGGTATTGTGTGGCAAAGAAGCATGATGAATTAGGCAAACCCCTTCTGGTTCAGGACATGTTCTTTGTGTGACGAAAATTAAAAGAATTATCTCCCAGAGATAGAGTGATTAAAATAAATACTCCGGTTTCCTCTCTCCCTTCCCACCTTTTTCCTTCCAGCCTTCTATCTTTCGCTTTGCCACTGGCGAGCATCACCCCTTTTCAGCCTCCGGGATGGACAATGGCTGAACGTGGAACTGAGTAAGATGCAGCATGGAAGGGTCTTCTGGTAAAAGCACAGGACTAGGATTGAGGAGACCTGGATTCTCTTCCACTGGTAGATTGTGAGGCCTTGGGCAAGTCACTTATCCCCTCTGTTCATAATAGCATAATGCCTAGAAGGGAAGGGTTGCCTAGAGGGTAGGCCTGTGGGTCAAGCCTCAAGAGATCCATGTTCAATTTGGTCTTCTGCCACAAGCCTCCTCTCTGACCTTGGGCAAGTCACTTAGGCCCAGATGTGCAAAGGGATTTAGGTGCCTTACTCCCCTTGAAATCAATAACGTTGAAATCAATCAATGGGAATTAGCCACCTAACCACACTTGAGCATCTTGGCCTTATTTTGTCTCAGCACCCCATCTGTCCAGGAGAGGATGAGAACACTGCCTGGCCTCACAGGAGTGTCCTGGGGAGGCGTGCATTAAAGATGATTAGGTGCTCAGATACTATGTGATTGGGGCCCAGAAGTACCTGACCAGTATCAGGGGCCTGTTGAGCTCGGTACTGTACAGAGTCAGAGATAGTCCCTGCTCTGCCGAATTTGTAATATAAATAAATGTGGTGTAGATGGGGAAACTGAGGCGGGGGGGCAGTGCCTCGTCAAAGGTCACACATCAGGGAGGTGGCAGAACCTGAATTAGACTCCTGGTTTCATGGCTCCTGACCATGCCCTATCCACTGCCTGCGTGCTTTAGTTTCTCCATCTGTAAAACAAGGGGCAAGGATACTGCCCTATCTCACAAACCTCTTTCAGTTTCAGTTTAATAATGTCTGTGAGATCCTTAGATTCCTAAGAGAGCTCAGCATCCCACATGCACCCCACCTGCTGAGGTCCTTGAGAGAATTCTGGCCATGAGGTATGGTGATTAGTTTATTATATCTGTTGAACTCACAACCGAGGCTGGTCCACTGTAAAGGGAAAGGTAGGGTGCTGATTCAGTGGGTGCGTTGCCTGGCTATATGGAGGGCCCAAGACAGGAGCAATGCCAGTTAACTTTGGATTCTAGGGCATCAGCATTAGCAGAAGCTGGGAGCACTACAGAGCTGCCCTCAGGACAGGGTAGTCTGCTGGGTTGTTCCTAATGCAGCCTTACAGAAAGAGGCTAATTGCAGCCTTCAGCCGCTGGAAAGGGGCTAATTCAGGACTTATTTCCCCTAATTTGGGGGAGAGAAAGCAGTGGACGAAAGGGGGAGATGCAAGCCAGTTGCCTGTAGACCAGCAATAGTCACTTCTGATGGGAAGCAAGTTTCCTTAGAGCTGGCTGGAAAGTCTTCATGGAAGATCTTTCCAATGGGAAATGCCAGTTTCAACAGCAAAATGTCCTATGGGGATATGTCATTTTTGACTAAGTTTCCCTAGAACCAAGGCAGGTTTCTGTGGCGCCAATGACCCTGGCTCCTAAGTAGTCAAGCTCTTTGGCTTCTCCACAGCTCACCAGGTGGGCTGCTACAGGGGGGAGCTGCCAAGGCTTCCAGGGTCCCCTTCAGTCCACCAGGCAGGCCATCAGGGAACCAGGAGTCAAAGTACTGAGAGTGCTGGCTCCCAGACTCCCAGCTCCAGAGCAGCCCACCAGACAGAGTGCCCGGAGCCAGGGCTCCATCCTCTTTTGCAGAGAATTTCAAATTTTTTGATTTTTGTTCCAAATCAGAACAAAAACCAAAACTTTAACATATCAAAACCCTAATGGAATGGTCTTTCTCCACCCAGTTCTACTTATTACACATTAGCTGGGTCCAGCCACGACCAGATCCCCACAACCACGGGACTGGGAGGACTTTGGGGTGGGAAGAATATCCTTTGAAAACAAGACTTGTCAAAAATGTCCCCTTTGCGAATAGCCCCAATTACATGAGCTAAGATAATTATTGAGAAGGGGGCTGGGGGAGGGAGGGGGGGGGAGAAACGGGAAGCCATGTTCTTCAAGACTTAATGAGCACTAATCAATGGAGAAGCAGGCTCTTTACCACAGCCAGGTACAAAGGAGGTGGAAGTAGCCCTCTAGAAAGAGAAGAGCTAGGGGTTGGACTGAACAGTCCTGATGCAGGAACTCTAGGAACAGTCAAAGCCGGGGAGAAAGCTTTATGCTCAGCCTTCTGTTATATGTTCACATCCATTCCTGTTAATAACCCCCCATCCCTCACTGCCATGTTTGGTGTTAAAGGGTAGCTCAGGCTATGTCTACACTACGGAACCTTACAGCGGCACAGCTGCGCCGCCGTGAGATCTCCTGGGTAGCTGCTCTTTGCCGGCAGGAGAGAGCTCTCCTGCTGACATAATTAAACCATTCCCAACGAGTGGCGTTAGCTGAGTCTGCCGGAGAGCCTCTCCTGTCCACACCAGCTCTTTTGTCGGTGAAACTTATATCCGCCGGGGGGTGTTTTTTCACACCCCTGACCGACAAAAGTTTTACCGACAAAAGTGGTAGTGTAGACAAAGCCTCGGTCTCTTTGGCCCAGTCCCTCACTAGCCAGGCAGCAGGGATGGTAATAAAGGCAAGATTTGATAGAAGGTTATGTTCTCCAGAAACTGCATGGAGGCCACCAACCTTGTTTCACTGTGGCCACCAAACAGTCAGAAAGATAACAACTTTCCATTGCTACTGGCTAGGCCTCCTTGCAAACCAGTGGCCTAGAAGTCACTACAAACCCTTATACCCTCCTTGCTAGCTCCCTGATCTACAGGTTCCAGACTACGGGACTCTTGAGGCAATCATTATTTGTAGAAAAGTAAAAACAATGGTCACACAACCTACATTTTGGGGTAAGGGTGGAGACCTTGAGCCTGGGGTTTGCAGGGACAGGACGCTCTGATGGCTGCTCTTGAAATGAATGTCCCAGCACCATTCTTCTAGGGGTACATTCTGTCATTCTCTGTGCCTGGTCCCATTGAAATCAATGGAGGCTACTCATGTAATAGGAAAGAGCAGCTGTATCTGCTGCTCGGAAGCAGGACACAGCCCAGAAGACCACTGACTGTGCCGTGTTACCTATATTCCCTCTGGGGGCTGGCCAGGGGTAATTTCCTTTCCTCGGTCACTTTACACTCACTGCAGCAGTTCTGTAAACCTAGGGCAGATCTTTATCTCCAGCCTTCTCTCTGGCTTTGCATTAAAGATGTCGCCTGGGGCTTGCCAGCGGGTCTGAGCCTGGCTGCTAGGTTTCAAGGCAGTGGTGTTGATTCAGACATCTCTTGTTGAGGGAGGAGAAAATTCCAGGCCCAGCCCCAGCAGGGATGCCACTTTAGTCCTTGCTCATTCCCCCACCCCACGCCTCAGGGACCCTGGGGATCCTTCGGCTAGGGACCCTCCCCTCTCTCTCACCCACACAATGTATGAGCTGGTACCACCAGGAGTCCAGTTCTCGGGAGACTCCCCTGTGCTCCACTGCACAGAAACAGACTCTCCTTGTGCCAGGCTGCAACATCATTTGGCCTGGCAATCACTCCATCCGGACAGAGGGCCAGTAGAAGGTCCCGGAAGGAAGCAGGAGTTTTCTAAGGCTGACAGCAGGAGAGCAGCTAGAGGGGTTTGCCAGCTGACCTCCCCATGACAGGGCCAGAGGCAGGAGAGCTGTGGAACAGCAAGAGGGTCTGGGGGAATGAGGGCTGCTTCCCTGGTAAGGATGATCCCCCAGCAGAGAGGCTGTGGCGGGTCCAGCTGGGGAGAGCAGGTTGAAGGGCTGGGGTAGCTGTCCCAGTACTGGCCCAGAAGAGGATGGACGAGGAGCCAAGGTGTGACACAAGGTGCCAGCATGTGGGCCACAGGGCATCCTGTCCTGGGATTTTAAGGACTCTGTACACTTGGGTGATAAATGGACTATTTTGGGGTCTTTCGTTAGGGACATATTTGCATTATAGTTTTGATAATAAGCTGACCTCAAAGAAGGGTACTGCTGAAGTCAGAGCGTCCTCAGGTTACCTGAGAGGGGAAACCATGGCAGTTGCACTTGTCATGGCATGGCCTGCCACAGGAGGGCGCTCCAGGCAGGGCAGAGAGGTGTGTGTGTGTGTGTGTGTCAGATTCATCGTACAGCACCTAGCACAATCGGGTCCCTGCCCATGACTGGGGCTCCTAAGTGCTGCAGAAATCCAGATAAATAAATAATAATATCCTCTGCAGACCAGGACAGTAACACACAATTAAATTGGTTAGTCTCTAAGGTGCCACAAGTACTCCTTTTCTTTTTACACAATTCCCAGTAGGTTACACTTGCATGTTGTGTCCTCTTATAAAAAATGCTGCAAAAAGAAAACCCTTCAGAATAACAAATTCAGATGAAGTCAAGATCAGCCAGTGAACAGCCAAAAGTGAGGCTAGATTTGTAATAGGCCTGATGAATAGCACCACCTTCCATCACATACAATTAGCACTAGTTTCCTTCACTTATTCCACTGCCCCATTCCTAAAAAGGGCTTCCTTAAATTTCCCCTGATGGGGACCTGAGTCAGCCTGCAGGGAAGAGCTCTAGCTCCATTTCTAATGTTCCTAGGGCGGTGAGAAATGGCAAGCCATAGAAACCTGCTCAGACAGTCTGCTCTTTAGCTCTATAGGGCATGAGCTGACCTAGTCTGACCTTACAGCACTAAACCGTCTGCTGCAGCCCCACCAGCACTGCGGCTAATAGATTCCCCCTCTGCACAGCTCTGTTTAAAGACCACATCGTTTACATTAATAGAGATTTATTGGTTCCTCCTTTTTTTGCCCTGCATCAGCCTCCCTTTTCCTCGGTCTTTGTGACCATTTGGCTTTTCATGGACCAACCACAGAGCAACGTGGGGCTGCAAGATGCTGGGATTCTACCTGTGCAAACAGCATCGCAGAATTCAGCAGAGATGTATCTCAACCATGCTTAAGGACCTCAGTAATCAAGGCTTTGGCCACTCTTGAGATTTCAGTCATCTAGAATGCCATGATCGGTTGACACGGTGAAATTTATCAGCGGGAAATCAGACTCTCAAGAGAAACTTTATTCTCAGTCCAAGAACTGTACTACAGACCTGCCAGCAACAGGGAGTATTACTCTCAGTCAGTCTGCAGATAACAAAAGTAAGTTTGCTGTCTCTAGCCAAAGAAGCTTTTAAAAGCAAACAGTCCTTCACGTGGATCAGTTTGGGGGGGGGGGGGCGGCTAATGGAGTCCAAGCTGCAGTTTGGCTTCTTTTGCCATTGTGCAGAGGGCCGGTATCATGGCTCCGCTGGTCATGTTTAGGTGTCAACAGTAGTGCCTAGTGGGCGGTCAGGTTATGCCACATCTCTGCGCTGTTGACGGTGTCTGAGCCTGTGCAGAAGCAAACAGGCAGCATCCGGCAGAATGTCGCCTAGTATTCCAGTGTGAGGTCAGTGGGAATTCTGTGTAGGAAGGAGGCGCAGAGACAATCCCTGGAGCTGGAAAGAGAGAGGCAGCATGGCCCAGAGAAGAAAACTTTGCCCTTCATTTGCACTCGGTGATGGGTGCATCTGTCTCTCTGGAGGCACAGGCTAAATCAACTATTACTTCATATTCATGGCACAATTTCTGCCTGCATCCCAAAGCACTCCACAGATATGAATTAACTGAGCCTCAGGTCAAACACCTCCAGCCAGGTAGCTAAGTGTCACCAGTTTACAGCTGGGGAAACTCAGGCACAGAGCAGTTAAGAGATTCTATGCACTGAACTGCACCAGTGTAAATTACAGTGTGATTTTAAACAGATGTAGACAAACTGGCACAAAAGGCTGTGTAGACACTCCTATTTCCTTTAGGTTGACTTTTGTTTGGCTTAAGTCACAGAACAGGTTTAAGCTAAACAAAAACAAAAAAAAAAATTCACACCACACTACTCTTAAACCAAAATCAGTGTCCACACTGGGGTTTTGCCCACTTTAATTAAACCTATAACACAAAATGAATTTAATGAAACCAGTGTAAATGGGAGTGTTGATCAAAGCCCAAATGAGTTGCCGCATGTCACAGAATGTGTCACTTGAACATAAGAACAGCCATACTGGGTCAGACCAAAGGTCCATCCAGCCCAGTATCCTCTCTGCCGACAGTGGCCAATGCCAGGTGCGCCAGAGGGAGTGAACTTAACAGGTAATGATCTAGTGATCTCTCTCCTGCCATCCATCTCCACCCTCTGACAAACAAAGGCTAGGGACACCATTCCTTACCCATCCTGGCTAATAGCCATTAATTGACTTAACCTCCATGAATTTATCCAGTTCTCTTTTAAACTATTCTAGTCCTTGCTTGAGGAGGTTGTGAAGACTAGGAGTTCCACAGGTTGACTGCATGCTGAAGAAAGAAGAACTTCCTTTTATTTGTTTTAAACCTGCTACCCGTTAATTTCATTTGGTGGCCCCTAGTTCTTATGGGAACAAGTAAATAACTTTTCCTTATTCACTTTCTCCACACCACTCAATTTTATATATCTCTATCATCTCCCCCTTTAGTCTCCTCTTTTCCAAGCTGAAAAGTCCTAGCCTCTTTAATCTCTCCTCATATGGGACCCATTCCAAACCCCTAATCATTTTAGTTGCCCTTTTCTGAACCTTTTCTAATGCCAATATATCTTTTTTGAGATGAGGGGACCACATCTGTACACAGTATTCAAGATGTGGGCATACCATTGATTTATATAAAGGCAATAAGATATTCTCCATCTTATTCTCTATCCCTTTTTTAAATGATTCCTAACATCCCGTTTGCTTTTTTGGCTGCCCCCGCACACTGCGTGGATGTCTTCAGAGAACTATCCACAATGACTCCAAGATCTTTCTCTTGATTAGTTGTAGCTAAATTAGCCCCTATCATATTATATGTATAGTTGGGGTTATTTTTTCCAGTGTGCATTACTTTACTTTTATCCACATTAAATTTCATTTGCCATTTTGTTGCCCAATCACTTAGATCTTTCTGACGTTCTTCACAGTCTGCTTTAGTCTTAACTATCTTGAGTAGTTTAGTATCCTCTGCAAACTTTTCTGCCTCACTGTTTACCCCTTTTTCCAGATCATTTATGAATAAGTTGAATAGGATTGGTCCTAGAACTAACCCTTGGTGAACACCACTAGTTACCCCTCTCCATTCTGAAAATTTACCATTAATTCCTACTCTTTGTTCCCTGTCTTTTAATCAGTTCTCAGTCCATGAAAACTTACCCCATGACAACTTAATTTATGTAAGAGCCTTTGGTGAGGGACCTTGTGAAAGGCTTTCTGGAAATTTAAGTATACTATGTCCACTGAATCCCCCTTGTCCACATGTTTGTTGACCCCCTCAAAGAACTCTAACAGATTAGTAAGACATGATCACCCTTTACAGAAATCATGTACTACTTCACACAACACACAGTCAACCTGTGAAATTCATTCCCAGGGGATGTTGTGGAGGCCAAAACTATAACTGGATTCCAAAAATAACTAGATAAGTTCATGGATGATCAGTCCATCAATGGCTATTAGCCAAGATGGTCAGGGATGCAACTCCATGTTCTGGGTGTCCCTAAACCTCTGACTGCCAGAAGCTGGGACTGGACAACAGGGGATGGATCATTTGATAATTGCCCTGTTCTGTTCATTCCCTCTGAAAGCACCTGGCACAAGCTACTATTGGAAGACAGGATACTGGACTAGATGGACCAATGGTCTGACCCACTATGGCCGTTCTTATGTTCTCCCTCAGCCAAACACATCTAGTGATCATGGAGTGTTTTGCCTCTTGATTTAATTTGGCCACGATTCATTTTAGCTATATTTATAAAACATGCTTCCATTGCACAAAGCTCTGTCCACATGAATGCTTTTAGGAATTAACAATAATCACAATATATATTGCCTGAAAAATAGAGCATCATAGGTAGTTTTCCCACCCTGCAATAGGCCTGCAGAGGAGCAGAAGGATAGAGAGTTAAACATGCCATGGAGATTCAGTCCTAGAGCTGCTCAGGGCTGAGTTATGGTGGCAGGGAGGCGCTATGGAGGAAGCACACATTGCCACAGCCTAAGTCACCTCTGTTCTGTGGGGAGACAACTCCTGTCTCCAGGGCTCTGAAAATAGCACCTTTTGGGAGCAGTGAATTTGCCTCCAAAGAAAAGAGGAGTCACGCATGCATAGCTGGCATGTGCACAAGGCTTATGCTTTTGCATGCATAGGGGATCCAGACAACTGTCTGCTCAATACCATGCATGTTTATTTTTGCATGCAATTGCTTGCTTACGCCCACAAAGGCATAGTTTGCATATACAATTACCTCCTTGTACCTACAGGTATATAACTTGTGTGTGCAACTACCTGCCTGCAAACCCTGTGTACCTATTTTCCATGCACAAGGTAGGTGCCTATTGGTGCTGACAATCCAGTCCCTGCCCAAGCATTTTTGTTAAAAGTTAAGCTCCCTAGTTTCATTTTGTGGCCAAAGCTGAAGTATACCTCCCTCCCATCTCCCACAGCCAAGCTCTGCTCCTGAGCAACGGGGTCTCACACAACAGGGCTGGCTTGTGCATTGGGAAAAGGTAACCCATGGAGCTTTAACAATGAACTGCTGAGCCTGTCACTTCTGAAATATCCCAGCCACCCTACCTGCTCCTCTGTGGCAAAGGGGTCAGGTGCAGGTCCACCTACAGCCATGTAGTTGGAGACACCAGCACTCAGGGGGTCTCTCATTAAGGGGAAGAAAGGAAAAAAGATTAGACACTGAATAATAAGGGAAAAGTAATTCATTATCTCAGCTTACTCTCAGGCCTATTAAATAGTCCCATCTTCTTGGCTGGGGAATAGGTGCTGGGAGTTGCTGCCATGTGCTAGGGCAGATGGGAACACTTCCAAATCACCCCCAGGTGCTTCACGGTGAATTAGAGGCAATGGCAAAGCAAGGGAGGGGGGTTAAAGGTTATGTAAAGGGCTGGGCCAGAGAAACAGCAGGGGGTTCCTCAGTCTGTATCATAGACACTAATTTAGTTTAATTTAGTTCAAAGACTTTCCTGTACACTGGGACATATGCAGGGGTCAGATCTATTTTTCCTGGAGAAAGGGGTAAGGAGAATACTCCTTTTTTCCTGAAAGCATCAGAGGGGTTTTACAAGGCAGATAAGAGAAGCGGTGGGAAGCAGGAGAAAAAAGAACAAGAAGGAAATTAAAGCACCACAGCAGTTTAAAATAAAGCCTGTCTCAACACAGAACCAGCAACCTAGCAATAAAACCACCATGCAAATGGCTAAACAAAGACTCCCTCAGAAAGTGCATCCCTGAGCGAAAGTTTAAAGATGTTTAATTACCCCAAGAGGCAAATAAATGGGAAAGGAGAGCAGAAACTCGGTGCTTTTAACCTTTAACCAGTCTAGCTGGGGAAGTGGCTTGTGAACTCTAAACTGGACTGTGAATGTTTTCACAGAGTAAACAATGAAGACAGATCCAGAGGCAGGCAGACCTATGGGGCATTGAGAATGATGAATCCTTAGCACTTTCCAGAGCGCTTGTCTCTTCCCAAACTTTCTGCAAATAATGACAAAGTTCCTCATGAATGCATTCGTCTACACACATTAGAACGGTCAGTTCAGTTTTGCCAACCACAAGTGCTCAAAAATCATGAGTCAGGTCCCCCAAAATTCCTGAGATTGGCTTAAAAATCATGAGATTGTTTAAAAAAAAGGAGTTGCCGTTTTTATTTAGCTTCTGGTTTGGGAGCCTTTGGGGGCTCTACTCAGGTCAAGTTTGAAAACGTCTCTCCACAGTCATGATACTACAAACTCCCCCCACCCATGGAAGCTAAGATACTCATGTATTCACATAACTCCAGCAGTCAGGGCCTTAAGAAAAACACCAGACAGCACAAGGTTTGCAATGAAATTGTGAACACCGGCAATACAGTTAATGGTGGGGAGAGGGGAGGTTTGCTGAGGATGGTGTGATTCGTTTTTGGCTCTGGAAACCCAGACCCAGGATGGTTCATATCTAAGGTCACATTTTATACAGACCATAAAATTTTAAAAGGTTCTGATGAAAGATTCTAGTGTGGACTAATCAATGGCAAAACACTAGGGTCAGATCCTATGAATTGGCCTACATGCACTAAAATCAACTACTGTTCACAGTACTGTAGTACAGCATTTGGAAACATTACTGTAAAACACTTACAATATTTAGGGCTAGGTCCAGGGCTTTGCTGGTCTGTCTCCCAGGTATCTCCCTGTTCTGTGGGGGAAGTAATCTACACCAGTAGTTTTTGCTCTACAGGCTGTTCTCCAGGGCTCTGTGTTAGGAGCTGTACACGGGAAGTCAATTGTCGCAGGTAACAACTTTACTGAATCCACTAATTTCCAGACAATGCCACTCACCACGATTGCACACCCTGGGAGGCTTGCAGGGGCCCCCATCTTGGCACCCCCTGGTGACCACTTCTTTGGCCCCATGATGGCCTCTCTGTTTACACCTTCCATGAAGCAGCCCTCCAGTCAGGTCAGATTTAAGTTCAGTCCCCTTCCAGAGTAACGAAAGTCCAACCAAGGGGCAAGCCAACATCTAAACAAACTAGATGTCTGCCCATCTTGGGCCCTCCTTGGCTCAGCTCTCACCCCTTCTAGGCTCCCTGAAAGTCCTTCCAACTCTGTTATAGACAGCTGACTCCCAGGCTGCCTTGGCTGGAGTCCCTCTCATAGCCTGCAATTCACTGAAGTTCCCTGCACTTGGCCCCTGCTCCCACAGAGCTCTTTCCTCCTTTTAATGGAGCGCTGTCTCTCCAGAGACTCCTTTCCTCCAGGCAGATTCCCAGAGCCACTCCATGGCAGGGACTCCAGCAGTTTCTCCCAGTGACCTCCTTGTTTCTTACAGACCTATCTCAGGGCTTCCCCCAGAAGCCTGAGTCACTCCTAAGAGTATGTGCTCTTAAGCCTTTTTATTAGGACGCCCAGGTGTTCACCATCTTCACACCCTAACCCATTAGTCCCACCCCCTCAGGCCACAATCCAGTTAATCATGGCACAGGTGGGGCTGGCCCCATCTCCCCTTAAAGGGGCCTGCCCCCCTGCAACATCTCCCTATTTTTATGGGCCAGCAAATGATGGTATTTCTATTAACTGGCTACAGCCACATCTCTTTTATAGAGCACTCCTGCAACACCCCAAACCAAAAACTCCCAACCTTGCGATGAGGCTTGAGTTGGCTCAAAGCTGTCCAGGAGGAGGCTGTGTAAGATCTGTTGAAATGGGCTCCTTAAAATAGCTGCCCGACACACAGTGATTGCAGGGTGACCTATCTCATGGTGGGCTGGAAATCCGATGAAATGGGCTGTCTCCCAGAGATTTCTTTTTTTTTTTTAATCCATTTTTCTAGAGATGAAAAGTGCCCTTTGACAGATGGAGGCTCGTGATTATGAGAGTGAATTTCAAACCGAAGTGCCAGGGGAGGGGCGGCCGGGAGGTGCTGGAATCGGGCACTGTTTGGATTCCACACCTTGCCCCCATTGGAATCTGACTGATTTTTGGTTTGTTTCCTGTGTTTCCTTTTTGCTCTTCCCGCCTGTTATCCCTGCAATGAAAGTGTGTGTATGTGTCATTTTTTAGATAACAAATAATAGAAAAGGGCAAAAATAGCCCTAGATAAAAAGTGACATTGACGAATGCAGAATCTAAAGCCGAGGGCTTGGGGTGGCCCTCCAAATCACAGAAGCAGCAGCAGTGTCTCAGCAGTCTCTGCAGAACATACTCAGCCATTTTAAGTAATGAAGAGCATTTGAGAGGCAGTGTGGTCAAGTGGGTAGAGCACCAAGCTAGCACACAGGAGACCTGACTACTGTTCCTAGCTCTACTACTGACTTGCTCTGTGACTCTGGGGAAGGTGTGTCCTCTGAGTGTGTGCCTCTTTCCCTGTCTGCCTGGCAAGGTCTCCAGGGCAAAGACTGTTTCTTAGTCTCTGTGTGTGCATAGTGCCCAGCATGATGGGCCTTTGCTAGGTGCAGGACTGTCAAAGTTCCTTCCCCACTCTGAACTCTAGAGTATGAACTCTGCATGAAACCCCCCCAAGCTTATTTTTACCAGCTTAGGTTAAAACTTCCCCAAGGTACAAACTATTTTACCTTTTGCCCTTGGACTTTATTGCTACCACCACCAAGCGTCTAACAAATATATAACAGGGAAAGGGCCCTCTTGGAAACGTCTATCCCCCCCAAATCCTCCGCAAACCATACACCCCCTTTCCTGAGGAAGGCTTGATAAAAATCCTCACCAATTTGCATAGGTGAACACAGACCCAAACCCTTGGATCTTAAGAACAAGGAAAAAAGCAATCAGGTTCTTAAAAGAAGAATTTTAATAGAAGTAAAAGAATCACCTCTGTAAAATCAGGATGGTAAATACCTTACAAGGTAATCAGATTCAAAACATAGAGAATCCCTCTAGGCAAAACCTTAAGTTACAAAAGGACACAAAAACAGGAATATACATCCCATTCAGCACAACTTATGTTATCAGCCATTTAAACAAAACAGAATCTAACGCATCTCTAACTAAATTACTTACTAAGTTCTAAGACTCCATTCCTGTTCTGTTCCTGGCAAAAAACACCACACAGACCAAGAGAACCTTTGTTTCTCCCCCCTCCAGCTTTTTGAAAGTATCTTGTCTCCTCATTGGTCATTTTGGTCAGGTGCCAGCGAGGTTATCCTAGCTTCTTAACCCTTTACAGGTGAGAGGGTTTTCCCTCTGGCCAGGAGGGATTTTAAAGGTGTTCACCCTTCCCTTTATATCTATGACAAGGACAGGCGCGGAAGGAGTTCAGGGGAGCAGGATCTGCCCAGGGACACAGCAGAAAAGTTTGGGTTTTTGTTCTGGGCAAAGGAGCAGCCATCAGAACCTGCAATTATCCCATTCCGAATTCCACTAAGTGTTTCTGCTCTGGAGGCAGCACACCATGCTTCTGTGAATCTGTCTGCGTTAGGGTTTTACCCTGAGGCCCATCGCCATCGCTGCAGAGCATCTCCCCGTATTGGAACATCCCCCACCTCATTCAAGGCCCTACCACGTTCCAGAGCTTCCTTCATGCAAAGAGAGCCGAAAACACTCAGCAGCAGCCAGACTTGGTGCAAGCAGACAAGCTCCATAAATTACAGGCATAAAGAGTCAGCGCTCAGGGAAGCGGTAATAATCACATTAAATAATTACAGGGGATGAAAGTTGACCATGTGAAAATAGAAGGACTCTGGGGTCAAAGTCAGGGCCCAGAGACAAGAGGGAGAGGTTTGAGGGCAGGTTTGAGTATTGGAGAGGTGGGAGGATTGGAGAGTTCTGGGGTCTAGAAACTGACTACAGAGCCTTTCACCTCCCCTCACCAGTTCAAAGCCTGCCTAGGTCATTAGGGAGATGCAAGAGGCTCCAGCCACCCACTCCGATGCCAGGCACCATTGGCCTGGAAATCCTATCCTGTGCATCTGGCTTTTGCTTGGGGTGGAAAGAAAATGTCAGACAAAACAATTGTTGTTAAAGTTGTTTGAACCTCAGGTTAGGTTTTGATTTGATTCCAGGTTTGGGTAAAATCTAGGGCCAATTGCCTAAAGCAAAACTTTGGATCCAAACCCTTCGGAATACTTGGGAGAGTCACAATACAAATCCCCATCTGGACTCAAACCTTGGAAGTGTCCCTGCTCTTTACAATGGGGCAAACCAATCCCTCCTCCTGAACTTGGGCAAATCAAATTATATTTCTCATTTTTACACCTTGAGCCCATTTCTAATTTGATCAGAACCAGCAGCCCCCATGAACATACCAGCTGTTGCAACCGGGCAGTGTTTTGTGGCCTTGTGGCAAAGTTGCGGCAGCAGCATGCCCGTGAGGGGAGGGTGGAAGGGCCATATGAGGTGCTGTGACAGCTGTGCCTCCGTTTCTCCCGTGCCTGTTTCAGCCATGGGCTTGACCTGGCCCTTTGCAGGGCCTCAACAGATTTCACCAGTAGACAGCACAACAACTGCATCTTCAGCCCAGCTGGGATCAGCTGGCAGCCTCCTCCTTTGCAGGCCAGCCCCAGCTTCAAACAGTCCCAACAGCAACCCAAGTTCCCGGGTTTCCCTCCCACCTCCCAAGGGTGGTCACGCTCTCCCTCTAGCCAGGGATTGAAGCAGGCTGCAATCCCTGATTGACCCCTGTCACCCGTCAGGTTTCCATCTCCAGACTCAGCCTCCCAGGCTTCTCTCACTCAGCCCTCAGCCCAAGAGACAAAGCTACCACTCTCTCTCAGCTGTCTGGATCTCCTCCTTGGCCCTCCTGCAACAGCCCTTTGCTCCGTCCTCTATGAACTCCCAGCCCCTCACTAGATGGGACTGATCACCAGCTATGCCTGACACCCCTCCAGGTGCAGCCCAGTGGGTTAATGGGCTTTCCAGGCCACTTTAATGCTTTCATCACTTGCGTGGGGCCTATTTGAAACAAACCAGGGAACTGGGTCAAGCGGGGCAGCGTCTCTTTAACAATTAACAAATATAATCAGATGTAGCATGAATTAGCGAGCCCCACAAGTGAAAGGTGCTGAGCACTCTTTCCTTGCCCTGAATTCGGTGGGAGCTGAGGGGCTGAGCAGCTGGCTGGGCAGGGCACTGGATTGGGTATGGTGGGGAACAGCGCGAGTGACAGACGTGGTGGCTAAACCGAGAGCTCCAGTTTCGGGTGAGCCCATTATAAAGTCAGGGTCATTTGCAAAATTCCGATCCCCTGGGAATTCAGGAGAAGAGGGGCTTGCTTCTGGCCTAGCTGGGGGCGCTCGTGAGAACTACACACACTTTAATAACATCTGGTTGCAAAGTAGGTGCAAAAATGTCCAAGACATGAGTGATCTCTGCAGAACCTGAGTCTCCTCTTCTCCCCATCCCCCACCGCACACACCACTGTCCGAACGCAGATCACAGGCTGGGGTTGTTTTCAGTGGGGAGGCCCTGTCCAAGGTCAGCTCCCCCATAACATTTTATGTCACATAAAACAACGGCAACAACAAAATCTGTGCCCCTTACCCTCCATTCTTGCAGAAAGAGAGTAATAAAAAATGACTGTGGATGGGCTTCTTTTTGTTTCGCTCATAAAAACAGAGTAAGCGGCTACTTTAACCAAAGCAGGAAAGAAAACGAAAAGGATGATCTGTACCAGGGCTGCTTGATTTGTGCCTCGTGCACAAACCAAAGGATCACTTGATCACACAGTTTTCTCCATGCAGCTTGGTCAGGATTATTAATTATGCATCGCGAACAAACTTTGCCGCTTTGCTAATTGACTTCAATACATTGCTCCCAAATCGCTGCAAGGTGTTTGGAAATGGTTTAGGCCGGAGGTATCCCAGGCCTGGGTTGCTTGATGTATTTATCTGGCCAATGATAGTTTCAGGCCAAGATGCTAACTAGTGATTTTTGGGTGCTCAGTTGGAGATGCCTTAAAGAGGCCTAATTTTTTTTGGAAATTTGCTGTGCTCTGAAAATTAGACCTCTTGAAGGAGTCTTGAACTGACACCCCAAAACTAAGGGACCCCAAATCACTAGTCACCTTGGAAAATCTTGGCCCCAGAATCTGCAGCCTAAAAACCTCTCATTTCTTTACAAAAAGGATATTTGTACTAGCCCTTATGGCCATGAAAGAAACTTTCCCTAATACAAATTGATGCAATGTTGTATATGACACACAGGTAACAGGTAAAGGGAACAAAGTTGCCTCATTATTGTGTTAACTCTAGAACTTACTGGCAACACTTTAAGAGCTAGGTTTGCTAGAAGCTTAAGCAGGCAGTTGTACATGCAAATGCACACACAGTTATGTGTATAAGTACTATTAACGCACAAGCAGAAAGGCAAATGAGTCAATGGAGGCAGAAATGGTGAAAACTGCAAGAATGCCCTGTGTCAGTTTTCCACTGTGCAGTTCTGAATGCAACGATAATTTTAGTAGCTAAATTTCACTCATGCCCCGATCCCTCCCTCCACCTAGGAAAAGTGCAAATTCAGACTGGACTCCAGACTCTGCAAGTCAGGATTGACTGTAATGCAAACACGGATCCTCTGAGTCCAGTGACCAAGGAGTTTCCATTAGGAGCATTCTTAGGTTCCAGCATTTATATTTGGATTTCCACTGGATTTGTAGAGCCTTGGAAACCATCTAAAGACCCAAATAAAGGCAGATCTGATCTCCTTGTGATGTCTGACTTCCTGGGTGGTAGAAATACCCTGAAGAGGCCAGATCGGACTTTATTTCAGCCACGCCACCTCCCAGAAATGCCTAATAAACATATAAGCAATAACTGAAACTCTGAGGTCTTTGAGACGTTTTGAATCCTTGCAGAAATCAGATGCACAGCCCTATTCTCAAAAAGAAAAGGAGTACTTGTGGCACCTTAGAGACTAACCAATTTATTTGAGCATAAGCTTTCGTGAGCTACAGCTTACTTCATCTGAAGCTTTGATTTGTCCTTTCAAACTGATTGTGCACTTTGAAATTCTTTACATTTTGTCTCATTTTCTATATTAGAATAGAATAGAACATTTAAATAGTCAAAATCACATGCCCCTATCAACCTGAAACCATTTTTTTCCCCAGAATTTTCTTTTGCAGTGAATTTTCAGGTCTCATTCCTAATTGGAATGAAAACAAAGTACAAAATCCGCCATGAAATGGAATGTCCATTCTTCGCACAAGCACTAATGTACAGAAGTGCTGAGTCAGACAAAGAAAGGATGTTACAAAATCACAAAGGGTGACTTCGTATAGAATCCTGCAACGGAACCAAGCTAATGAAATGGCCGCCAATAACCCTCCAGAAACAGGAACATAGGAATCGCCATACCAGTTCAGACCAATGATACAGCTAAGCTAATATCCCTCCTCCCCACCACACTGGGCAAACCAATGACCCACCTAATTTAGCATCCCTCTAGGTCAGAACACTGTCTCATCTAGATCAGGTTTCAGAGTAGCAGCCGTGTTAGTCTGTATGTGCAAAAAGAAAACATCCGATGAAGTGAGCTGTAGCTCACAAAAGCTTTATGCTCAAATAAATTGGTTAGTTTCTAAGGTGCCACAAGTCCTCCTTTTCTTTTCATCTAGGTCCGTATCCTGTCTCCAGCAAGGACCTGTAGCAGTGGCTGTAGAGGAAAGTGTAAGCCTACATAATGGACAGTTGCACCTATGGGGGGAGTTTCATCCCACCCCTGTGGCTGGCTTATGCCCTGAAACATGCTGGTCGAAATCCCTTATATGTTTTTCACTACAGCTAATGGAACGGGGTTGGTTCTCGTTATTCACATAACTGTCCAAGCTAATGGCGCACGTCCCCCTGCTTTTGTATTATGAAAGCTGGGAAATAAGAGCAGCCACAGGACCTTTTCATTCCATTTGTTATTTTGTATCCCACTCTGTTATGCCCCGCCGTCCCCCCAAATTTGTCTCCTCCCTAACCTGTAGAATCCCAGGCTTTCCTCCTATGGAA
The DNA here is from genome assembly GCF_965140295.1 of Lepidochelys olivacea. Classification (NCBI taxonomy): domain Eukaryota; kingdom Metazoa; phylum Chordata; order Testudines; family Cheloniidae; genus Lepidochelys; species Lepidochelys olivacea. Next base: position 21,844,102 of record NC_140424.1, read on the forward strand.
GCCTTGAATCACTTCCTTTGTTCTTTTCTGAACGCCCCCCTTTCTGTGTTGTGGTCATCTAGTACTGCAGACAAGAGCATCCCATTCATTTATACAATGGCATTAGCATAGTCTCAGTATTGTTTTCCAGCCCATTCCATTCCTTATGCAGTCCAACGTGCTTTTAAAAGCATCCCTACTCATGGAGCAGAGATTTCCATTGAGCTGTCCAGAGGGCTTTTTCCCAAGAGGTCGTAGTGACCTTAGATCTGGTCTGTCAACACACTTTTCTACCTGAAATTTCATTTAAAATATGTGTTTTTAAAAAAACTGGGAGCCAGATCTTGACCTGGTTTCAGTGGAGTGACTTTGGTTTACAGCAGCTGAGGATCTGGCCCTGATTCAATATAGTGCTTCTGAACGTGATGAGCTAAGAGCCCTGGGTTTGACTGCAATCTAGTACATGCATGTGCTGTGCAAGAAATACATACACATTGCTCAGCACATCGCGGTCCTCAGCCCTGTTGTCTCAGCCCGGGAGTTCCAGGCATCGAGGCTGCCATTCCTGCTGAACTAGATTATGGATTTGTGATGGGAACAATAGGTTGAGATGAAGATTTAGACCCCAGTCTCCAATGCATTTAATGTGCATTCATCACCTCTTGTGCAGCTGCCTTTGAAACACATTAACCCTTTCTGTCACACCCCCAGCTCTCGCCCGTGTTTTAGTGCTGCGTAATACAAGCAGAACTACATGCTCAACCCAACAATAAAGTTTAGAGCCTCTGAGCTAAGCTGAATCTGACATGAACGTTAATGCCTGAAACAAACATCCTTGCGGCGCTTTAAATGTCTCATCTCTTGCTGCCTCAAGGGGGAACTTTATATGACCCCAGCTGCTCCGCAAACCCCATTCTCCTCTCCCTACCGTGGTAAAAATATCCTTTGTCTCCCTGCTACTGGCTGGAGTTCTTTAAGGGCCTGATCCTGCAAAGTGCTGAGCATCTGCCGCTACCATTGGCTTCTACAGGAGCAACTGGTACTCAGCACCTTGCAGCAGGTGCTCTGCCTCTCACAGGAGCAAGCCCTAAATGGCCAATGCACCTCAGTGAGCTCTAGATAAGCTATTACCAGCAGGAGAGTGGGTTTGTGTGTGGGAGGGGGTGAGAAAACCTGGATTTGTGCTGGAAATGGCCCAACTTGATTATCATACACATTGTAAGGAGAGTGGTCACTTTAGATAAGCTATTACCAGCAGGAGAGTGGGGTGGGGGGAGGTATTTTTTCATGCTTTGTGTGTATATAAAAAGATCTTCTACACTTTCCACAGTATGCATCCGATGAAGTGAGCTGTAGCTCACGAAAGCTTACGCTCAAATAAATTGGTTAGTCGCTAAGGTGCCACAAGGACTCCTTTTCTTTTCACAGGAGAAACAGCCTACTCTGGGTAAACACAGCTCACAAGCACCACCATGTGGTCCTGGAAGGGACTACAACTGGCTGGGCTAGAAGTTGATCAAAATCAAAAAGCTAAATAGTGCTTTCTAAACCTTAAGTATTTTTTTAATTCCCACTATAATTTTGGAATTTACGAGGTAGTTATTGGAAGAGGAAGATACGGTTTTCTCGGCACATATGGCAAGAATATTTACTGCTGAGCGCAGTGGAAAGTCATTAAAATAATTACTTTTACGATATGACACCCATTAAAGAAACTTTCCAAATAGCGTTTTTTCCCCATCCCTCTTTGCAGCTCCCCACCATATTGTTGTTGTTCTCCTGTTCAACTGCCTGTTTTATGGGATTGTTCAGTTTTAATAGGCCAGCAGCTGCAGGCCATGCTGAAATTCCCGAAGCCAATTTGATTTGAAAGTGTCCTTTACAGCTGATCCGGTTGCAAGTGGTGAGTCCTGATTAAATGTTGCGCCTCTTCTCATGAGATGGGAGGAGGCGGATGGGAAGGGACGCAACAGAGAAGTCTGGAAGGAGACCTATGAGAACTCAGCGCAAGGTGCATCATAGCAACAACATGCCTCTGAACCTGGCCTCAGATATGGGGCTTACAATTGTTTGACAAGTGGCTATAGGCTTAGATATTGCAATGGTGGGAGCTATAAACCATCCTAGGTGAGATTAGAGAGAAAGCTGAACTCCCTCTGACAGGAGCAGAAGGGATTTCAGAATTGTATCCACAAGGCCGATGCACTGACTTTAAAGGAGAATGCATTGCACGGGCACTAGCCGCCACAGCTGCCCCTGACTCGCTTCTGTTGGTGCTGAGCAATCTGAATGCGCACACAGGCAAAAACAGAAGGGGCTATGAAAAACATTTAGGAAAATGCAGCCTAGCCACTATGAAAGAGGAAAGGAGGGGGTTGGTAAACGTGCACAGCCATCCAATGGATGAAAGCCAATACAGAGCTCCAAAAGCGGGTGAGTCATTTGCTTACATACAGCAATGGCGGGGTGGGGGTGGGGGGAGAAGGGCATGGGGTGGGGTGGGAAATTGATAGGATGTTGGTGAGGAAATCCTAGTGGAGTCAAATTACAGACTGCAAAGTGATACCCAGCGGGATGGTAGAGCTGCAGCATAAATGTCAAACCCCATGTGGCAAAGATTGCAGTAGCGTGTTGGACAAGGAGGGGACTAAGCTCAAAGGAAGCAAAATTAAAGTACAGGAAGTGACAGGGAAGTGTGAGAGATACGTTTGTGCAAGCAGTAAAGGATACATGAGTGGAAACAGATTTGGCTTCCGCTGACAAGGAGTGGAACCTCCTCAAAAGAATGTGGCTTGTGGCAGCGGAAGAAGTATGCGGATGATACTGATGGGGAAGACAGAGGGCCAGAGAGGAGTGGTGGTGGATCAGCAAAGTGCAGGTAGCAATCCAAACCAAGAGAAATGGCAGGAATTAATAGAGTGGAAATGAAAGCAAATACAAAAAGGCAAAGCAAGCTGCCAAGCGGGCAGTGCAGAAGGTCAGGGAGAGTGCCGAGTTTGTAAATGACCCGTAGTTGGCTGGCAAAAAGATCTATAACATTACAAAAAGGAGATGCAAAGGGAAGGAGGCTGGCATTGTAACACGATTTGTAAATGACGATCGGAGGGGACTGCTAGTAACACCAGATCAAGTGAAAGAGAGGTGGGAACAATATTTGAGACTCTCTTAAATGAAGCAACCCTCTATAAAGCGGAGTTGCCAACATACGAGCCTAATGTGGCACCTGAGCCTGACAAAACGGAGGGGAGAAATGCAATCCAGGAAATGAAAAACGGTTAGGCAGCAGGACCTGAGGAAGTGACAGTGGACATGGCAAAAGTCTTGGGCAAGAGAGGCATAAAATGGATGAGCAGAGTGGTTAAAGTCATATGGAGAAACAAGAGAATTCCCAAAGACCAGCGGAAGTCTATCCTGGTTCCAATACATAAGATGGAAGCATCCATCAATGTGGAAACTATTGAGGGATAAAGCTATTGTCGCATGGAATGAAGATACTGGAACAGGTCCTGACTGCTAGGATTAGGAGAATGCTGGAACCCCTCCTTGAACAAGAACAGTTCCGCTTTAGGAAGGGACAAGGAACCCCAAACACCAGGTCTGTAATTCGGCAAGGGGTAGACAAGCAGCTAGAATACCAACAGGGCAGCGTCTGGGCTTTTATAGACCTAGAAAAGGCATAAGATAAAGTGGACAGAAGAATGCTCACACCATTGCTGACTAAATATGGAATGTCTGAGCAGTTAATAACTAGAGTGAATGCCCTGTAGAGCAGAGCACCTAAAACAGTGAGCCAGACAGGTTTTGAAACAAGTCGAGGGAAAATCAGACTGCACCAGGGGTCAGTGACTGGGAGGTGGGTGGTGGTAGTATATAGCCTTGTTTGTTAGCCTGAGATAGAATTTTGGGTTTGATTTCTGATACTTTTATATCCTTACTAATATGTGTGAACAAAGAACAAAGATACTGTGTATTGCCTTTCCCACAACCAGGTTTAGCACAATGAGAAAAGGTAAGGAATAGAGCTAAAGTATTGCTGGGTATAGTGGGAGTGTAATATACGAGCATATACTTGAAGGACAGTCCTGCCTCAACTCCTCTACCGAGAGAAGGTCAAGCAACCACTTGGGATGGGCGAGGGGGATGGAGGGTAAGGTATAAGAAACACTAAAAGCCAAAGAAATGCCTGCCCCTGACCGAAGCACATCCTCACTCCCTACCCCTTCCATGGGATACATAAGAGGTGATACCGAAGCCCCCAGACCCTCCAAAATGGAACATGACCATACATTGTAAGGGATGGGACTAGGGGCGTGCACTACAGGTATAATTATGCCTTCTGAGAAAGGGGAAACCGGGACACTGGGGAAAAGGCTCGACCGGCATGTAGAGCTATGGATAAGTTTGCTTGATTAACCCCCAATAAACATCGCCTTGCCTGCACTTTGGACTTCTGGTCTTCTGTTTTCTGGCTGCATGGCAAGAACCAGGGGAAGATCAATGGGAAAGCCCTTAACAGGTGGTCATGCCTAGTGGTTAGCGCAGGAACCAGGTCTAGTGGTTAAAGCAGGAGTTGGTAGGCAGGAATCAGAGCCCAGTCAGAGCTGGAGTCGTAAGCCAGGAATCGGAGCCAAGGTCAGGGACCCGGTTACCTGGGGTGAGGGGAGGCAGGAGAAGGGTTGGGGCCAAGGCAGGGAACAAGCAAGAGCAGCGCTATAACAGCCATAGGTGAATGCTCTGATCAGTCATTGAACTTTTTCTGGGCTTAAAAGTTGGTCTGCTGACCCTTCCCACCAGCCAGACAATGTAGCCAGTCAGGCAGCCTACTGCAGGCCAGCTGTGCTCATTAGGTTGCCCGGAGACTGGCTTTGCTGCAGGCCTCAGTTCCTTACAGGCCCTCAGGCCGCTACTACTTATCAGATTGATGGACTGCATCAGCAGGAAGATCCCAATAGGAAAAGGTGAGATGCTGCCACGTGCGGATGACAATAAGGGCATCCTCAGAAGAAGATCTGGAGGACATCATAAACTAATGTTATGACCAGCTAAGCTGGCCTGGGGTGACCAGTTCAAGTACCTTGATGGCTGGTCATGGAAGATGGTGAGCATGAATGTGAGGTACAGTCTAGATTTGGGAGTGCTGGAAGAGCATGGAATAACATCTCAGGGGTTGTGTATGGCAAGTGTATGCCACTGAGACTAAAAACTCGACTGTGTAGAACAATGATGCCTCACGCAATGCTATATGCTGGAGCAGCATGGGTGATAAAGAGCTGGCAGGTTCAATGCCTACAGGTGTTTGAGATGAGATGTCTTCACCCCATAAGAGGAGCTACATTAAGGGACAGATTTAAAAATGAAAGTATTAGGCTGGAAGTCAAGGTCCATGATGTGGCTGACAAAATTCAGGAAGTGTGACTTCTTCACTAGTTCGGACACATGCAGAGGATGAATGAAGGGGAGCTGGTGAAGATAGTATGGCAGGAAAGGGAGGTCGGAAAGAGACCATGAGGAAAGCCAAGGAAGTGATGGCAAGCAGGTAGCAGTTAGTGCCACATCACACATATGAAGAGAGCCAACGCTTGCATGATGACTCAACCCCAGTAGCTGAGATAAGAGGAAGAAGTAGGCAAGCGCTTAGGAGAAACCAAAATGCTCCAAGAGAAACTCAAGCTAAAAATTTTAACTAGAGCTGGATGAAGAAAGGTGATTCACTTTTGCGGGGGTTTTAGCTGTTTCAAAATGCAGTTTCATTCCTATTTAGAACAAAGCCCAAATATTTTGAAATTCTCTGTGAAATGGCAAAGAGTGGGTGCCTCATCAGCCCCCCTGCCAATGGCCCAGGTGGGTGCACTGGCAGGAAACCAGGTGGTGTTTCTGTCAGAACCCTGTCAGGGTTCCCTCAGACCTTCATCAAAACTGAATTGTCTCTGCCAAACCTTTCCAATTTGACTAAAAGAAATGTTACATCGACACCTTTCTGACTAGCTTTAATGCCACCAGAAAGCAGAAAGGCTACATCTGAAAGGGTTCAAGCGACTTCCCTGAAAGAGGGCCAGACTTTAGAATGATTTTACCCAGTAATGGCAGTCCCTAACCCAGAGATTCAGAAACAGAGCCTGGCTGTGCCCAGGTAGCATCTCTCGCAGATGAGCCAAGGGACACTCTCCCAGGCCAAGCCAGCTGCAGCCGTCCTAAGGTGGTCCCTCATCTAGAAGCTGTTCATACATCACTGACATGCAATATTCATCTCTCTCTAGTGGTTGGTCCCAGTAGCTACAACAACCTGCTGTTACAGCAGGCAGGGGCTGTACAGGGTTAAGAGGCTGAGGCTTGTGCTTCTTGAACTGCAGAGCCAGGGTTCAAGCCCCACAGATGACTTGGTGGCCCTGCATCTGCAGTTAGGTTGTAGCACTTGCTGGGGGCTGCTCAGAGTGGGCACCGGTGATATGTGAACCCAAAACGAAGCTAGGCACTTGGTTTGGGATGTGGGTATCTCAGAGACCACCTCACTCTTTGTGCTCTAAGACCCAGATCCACAAAGGGATTTAGGCCTCTAACATCCACTGATTCCAATGGAAGTTAGGCACCTAAATACCTTTGTGGATCAGGTCCTAATGCAACCGCTAAGATGCTCAAGCAGACAGCACCCCCTGTAGGTCGATGTGTCTACAGGGGCTGGGTGTGTTCACCAGAAGGCCCTCAGCTTCAGAACTTTGGTCCAACAAAGCCCAAATGTATTGATCCTCAGGACACACTCCATGGCATACTTATTGGCCCCTGCTTCCCCTGCAGGGGTGGGCTGAATAGAGAAGCTCCAGTCTTTGGGAAGGTGATAGTGGTGGCAGGGGAAATTCTCGTATTGCTGTCTAAGAGGTGGTTTCAGATTACATACTGTGTGTAGGGTCTGGGGAGTTTTAGGGCCTGCTACCTATTATGCTGTGGCTCACAATGGAAGCAGTCAGTGCTTTCTCTTCCCGCTCTGCCCCATGGGACAGTGGGGCAAACAGAGGAGAATGCCCATTACCTGCACTGTTTGGAGAATTCACTGTATAACCCTCTCAGGAGTGCATTAAAAAAACACTACTTGCAAATCCCCTTTAAAAGCCAGAGGCCTTCAGTCAACGTACAGGTTATTCATACAAAATGCAGCATATCCAGTGTTTTATTCTGCTCTATGCACACCAACTCTTCAGGCCTGCTAAGTAGAGCTGGCTGTGTTTTAAGATCTGCTTCTCATACTGAAAAGGGGGCATTTTATTCCCAGCTGGAAATTATTTTAGCAACCATAAGGGGAAAGTCTGCTTCTGCCTGTGCTGAGAGAAAGTGGGTCAGGTAATATCTTTTATTAGACCAACTTCTGTTGGAGAAAGAGAGAGAAGCTTTTGAGCTACCCAGAGTTCTTCTTGGTAGGTTTCACCACAAGGGGGCAGAGTTACACCACATTTCACATGGCCATGCAGCTGGAGGACTGGCCTGTGCAGGCATGAGAGAGAATAGATTCTGCCTAGGCAAGCGTGGCTGTCTGCGCTGTGCACAGGGCCACACATGCAACCTCCCTCATCAGGGCCCGAGCAAGACACAGGGCTGTGTGCAGAACCGCCAGCCAAACCGTGCTTCTCCGGGGCACTGCTCTCCAAGTCTGCTGCAAAAACCTCATCTGCAAACATTCCTGTGAGATCAGCATCCACTGGCCACCCCATGGGGACAGGGCCACTGCCTTTAAGATAATGAGATGACATGTCAGCTGATGACTTGGGCTGGGCAGGGCTGCAGGAGCCTTCGTCTCCTCTGGTCTTATTTGAGCCCATTTATTTCAATAAATTGCTCGTTTCTCTGCTTTACCATGGTAGCTGGGTTCATCCCCATAGTGCCACACCCCAGCTCTGCACCTAGATACCACAGGGCTGGGGACCATAAGCCAGAGTGGCCACTCAGGTATTTCCAGGTGCCGGACATTCTGGTACTTCCGGGAATGGCATGGGCCCACCCCCGCCAGCGTGACCTCGCACACATGGACCATACAAGGTCACCCACAGATGCCATTTTGAAGAGTGCGCCTCTCCGCCCCGACCAGTGCGAACTCACTCACATGATGCATGCGAGGTCACACCAGTGGCGATGGAGTGGCATCCCCCGTCCTTGATCCCGGACAAAAGCAGTTTTGATTTTGTCTCAGTATCGGACAGGGGACAAACCACCTGAAAAGAGGACTGTCCGGCTTAAAACTGGACCAAGGGCCTGCCTACTCTAGTCATACCCAAACCAAAGAGATTTCACCTAGCTTGGCACACTGTCCTTTTATCATCTCAGGTGGCAGTAGTGGGATGCAGGAATCACTGGTGAAATCCTCTGGCCTGTGCCAGGCAGGAAGTCAGACTAGATGACCATGAAGCCTGAAGATTTGTTAATGTAAACAGCTACATTCTTGTTTAACTCAAAAAAGGAAGGCAGTTTTTGTTCAAACATCATGGAAAGTTTCAGACTCAGAAGAGAATTTTGAAGGACTTGAAAGTGAAAACAGGGTTACTTTTAAAACTGAATTGCAACCATAACTGGAGCTCTCATGACCCTATAGCTTGTTGAAAAGGGTTTTTTGAGGAAAAATTACCTTATTATTATTATTTGCATTAGACTAGTGCCTAGGAATTCTAATCATAGCCCAGGCTGTCTTGTGCCAGGCACTGTATAAACCCAGAATAAAAGGATGATAAAAAAATATAGAAAGGAGGGGCATGGGTGGGGGCAAAAATAAAAAACTGGACAAAGAAATGGAACTTTTCATTATGTTTTGCATTTTTCCATCAAAAAATAAAAAATCTCTGTAAAAAATTTCAAAATGAAATGAAAACTGTTCATTTTGTTTTTAAAATGTAGCAGAAATTAATTAGGATTTTTCTACTAGCCCTTATAGAAACTATCATATGTAGCTGGAGGGGGCGTTAAACATCTGGATTTCGAACTGCAATACGTAGTCCCTGGTTTACCTGGCTTGGTTCCCTCTATCCACCCTTCTTCACTGGTCTGGTATGTGGATTGTAAAGCTCTTTGGGGCAGGGGCCATCCCATCGCTTTGTATGTTCAAACAGCATCTAGCACTGCAGAGTCCTTGTCCATGCCTGGGTCTCATAAATGCTACCATAACAATAAAACAATCTCACTAGAGATCTCATGAGACTAATATCAGCAAGGATTTGTCTTGCCCCAAATTACTCCTCCCCACACCCTGGGCATTACACAGTATGTTGTCCTCCTGGCTGCCAGGATCCACCCCAGAGGAGGCTGCATTTCAGTGGGGGTGTGATTTGTTCTTGGTCAGGATGAAAGAAGGCTATGTCACGCCAGAGGAAAACCTGGAACCTGCACAAAGTTCCTGGTAAAAACCTGTCATACAGAATGACCAACTGTTTCTCTTGCTCTTACAAGGGCCTGTTATTCCTGCAGCAGCAATGTCATGCATTGTACCCAAATGACCCTGCCCCTCTGCCTAATCAGAGCCCAGCTCTTAGCTAAGTGCTGGGGAGCACAGAGGCCCTAACAGCACTGCCAGGAAAAACAAGGTTCCTTCAGCCAGCCCTAACACGGGCCGCGAAGTTCCAAAAGCTGCCGGAGCTGTGTGAGAGCGGCCAGGCTAGCCAGTGGGGACCAAGCAAACTGCACCACACCCAGGCCAACTGCCAGAGCATGGAGTCCCTCACCATGCCATAATGGTGATGGGCATATTAAGGATACAGACAGGGAGACGTACATAAGAATGGCCATATTGGGTCAGACCAAAGGCCCATCTAGCCCAGTATCCTGTCAGTGGTCAATGTATTAATACAGCTGGTGGAAATCCTTCATGCAGAACATTTTCCCGCCAAAACAATGTGGTTTCCTCAAAACCTGTTTTCACTGGAAAATGTCAATTCTAACAAAAATTGTGCAGTTTCCTGCGGGAAACGTCGAAGGGGAAATTCTCGTTCTGAATCAACCTTTCGAAAGGCAGAAAGAACGTTCCTTTAGTGTCGGCAGCATGCTATTTTCTTTCGGTTTTAGCCTACCTCCTGCCGAAATAAAACGACATTTTATGTCAAAGCGTTAATTGGAAGCAACAAAATGTGTTTCGACTTAAACTATTGTCCCATTTAGGTATTTTTGTAAACTAAAACAAAATGCTATTTTAAGTCAAAGCAAAATGAATGTTTTTGTTTCCTTTCAAAAGGTCAATCCAAATATTTTTTCCCAGCGTTACCAATGGGGGATAAAATATCAGTTTTCTGACCCGTTCTAGATGAGGCAGAAGACTTTCAATAGAGCAAAAGGATTGTCCTAACCGAGGCCTTGAGAGACCAGGGCTTGAATCTCTGCCCTGCCACAGATTTCCTGTGTGACCTTGGACCTCAGGCCCAGACCCTCAAAGGTATTTAGGTGCAAACCCCACATTGAGACCGTTAAGGATCTGGGTCAAGCCTAGGTGATCAGGCTGTTGGACCACACAGAGAGTATGTCAGACAAGGCACCTCCCATCTCAGTGCCTTGTGTGTGGCCACTGCCCCTCAGGATGTGTCCTGTCACCGGACAACCCCACCAGTGGTTGTGGTCCTGGGCACTGCACACGTTTGTGTGGCAGATAAGCTTATTGGGCTCATCCCTCTAATTGTGTGACTGTTATAAGCTCTTAAGGGCAAGAACCATCTTTTGGTTCTGTGTTTGGACGATGCCTAGCACGACAGGGTCTTGATCCATGACTGGGCTCCTAAAGGCTACCGTAATACACTTAAGAAATAGCAATAATAAGGTACAACAGAGCCCTCGTCTATGCCTGGGACCCCTAGAACCTACCATAATACATCTAATAAATTACAATAACAACGTACAGTGTCTCACACAGTTGTGGCCTGGTCCGTGGCTGATATTTCTAGGCGCTACCATAAAACACCTAATAAATAGCAGTAATGCACAGCATCTGGTCCATGACTGGAACTCCTCGACTACTGTAATGCTATTACTGCTAATGATAATAATAAATTGTGACCATTTTGGAATGCTCCTTCATTCACCCTGGTCCAAATCCTGAGTTCCTTACTCAGCTGTAATTCAGTCTTTACTCATTCAGAATTCCCATGGACTTCAATGAGCAAGGGCTTAGTAAACTCTGAATAGGGTTGCCAATTTGGGTTGGACACATACCTGGAGGTTTTATCATGACATAGTCTTTAATTAAAGATTAATCTTTAATTCCTGGAGACTCCGGGACAATCCTGGAGGGCTGGCAACCCTAGTAGGGACGGAGTAAGTGCAAAGTAAAGGCCTCAGGATTTGGCCCAGTAGTTATAACTAGCCTCAGGACTTGGCCCATGGTGAACCATTGTATCTCTGCCAATCCCCTTGCTAGATGAGCTCAGATTCTCAGCAGCCAAAAGCAACGAGTGAATGGAAACGTGAATGTTTCACCACTAAGACAGTACATACTGTTCACAACCTGCTAATCCCCCAAGTCACCTTCCTAACTGCATCCTCAGGGCTTGGCACTTCGGCTCATCTTACCGGCACATTAGCAGAAACGCTTGTCCATGGAGGAACTGCAGAGGCCCGTCAAAGCTTGCTAGTGATGTGTGACACTTATCGATTTGTATAGCCCTACCCATCGTTTTGGAAAAGGAAGTGAGTGAGGTTGGGAAAATCTTAACCATGGCAGACGGAGGCTTTGCCGTGTGATGGAAACAAAGACAGGCCCAACATTAACCAGCAATGCAGGTGGAAAGGGGTGTCCGCCATAATTTCAGGACGCAGGTTGGCTGGTGCATGTGCCTCTCTTTCCTAAAAGAGATCTGCCATTGCTCACACAGCACGTCAACCAGGCTGGGCCTATTCAGCAGCCAGCTGAAGTTAGGCTCCAAACAGAGTTACATCTCAAAGAAGCAAAATCATTCCCAGATCTCCCACCACACACCTTTACAGAATGCAGCACGCTCCTTTGCATCCACCCCACTCAGCAGCCCTCACTTCTCGCCATTTCCTTTGGTGAGAGAGCAGTCCCCATGCTCAGGAGACCATGAAAGCACGACCTTACAGTGTTCCCTCTCATACCACTTCAGCTGTGAGGACTAGCATGGTGGCCAGCCAGTGGGCACTGGCTCCACCCATTGGCTCTGATGGGAAGTAGGCTTTAAGTGCAGTTCCACTCCCAGTCAGTACCCAGCCTGGCCCAGGGAAGCTAATGATCCAACCGGCGGACCAAATTCGGTGATGAATCCTGGTCACGTGCCACCTGAGGCATGTGGCACATATGCTAAGAAGCAGCAGCACCCACCTGCACCTGGGTGCCTGGACCTTGGATTCTTCCTGAAGCTGTCTAGCGTAGAAGGAACACCTAATAGTTAAGGCACCGGACTGGGACTCAGGAGATCCGGGTTCAATGCCAAATTTGGCTGCAGGCTGCTTGCGTGACCGAGTCACTTCACCTCTTCTGTGCTTCAGTTTCCATCTGTAAAACAGGTTGTGATGGGGTGTCCAGCCCCCACATGAAGGTTAAACAAGTGGCGGTGCAGTACTAGGCCAAGGTCATGTTCCTCAGCAGCTGCCTATGGAGGACCACGGAGCTCTGTAGGGACAGCAAGATGGCAGAGAGGCTGCAGCCACAGAGGCAGAGCGCGATCTATGGGGCAAGGATCAGGACTGTAAGGCCTGGCCCAGAGGCCAGGGCCTGACCAGGAGGAACAACTAGACTCAGAGTGGGATAGGAAGCACCCCCCTCAGGTTTAGAAATGGCTGAGACTGAAAGAAAACTGAAGGGAAAACAGGGAAGGGGATCAGCCTTCCCTGGGCTGCTTCCATGAGTAGCAGCCAGAAGGGACTCAGCCTCCGTGGCCTCTCCTCACCTTGGGCCAGGCCCAGACCTGGTGGAGAGGGTGGGTCCGGGTACCCCTATCCTTCCTTCCTCCCACAGCCTACTGAGACACCCTGGAGGGCTTGGGCGGAAGGGGGAAAAGAAACTAACTTGGCCATTGGGCCCCCGAGGCTATCCAGAAAAGCCCATCCCGAGACCCGGAGACTGTTTGGCTGCAGCCTGACCACTATGCCTGCTGGCCCCTGAGCAATGCCCACTTTACAGGGATGATACTTCCTTAAACAGTAGGGTGGTGCGAGGCTCAAACCCAGTAACGAGGTACTCAGATGCTACGGCAAAGGCACATAAGTAGATCAATTTGGTGCATTCACACTGTAGCCCTGAATAAATAAATAAAGCTGAACCAGTTGAGTTATTCTGACTTTTATTTCATTGCTGCTTAGTCCACACAGTCGGTATAAAATCAGAAAAGCAAAGCAAAAAAACCAATAAAAAACAAACAGAATGTCTGGAGTCTTAGCATCAGAAGGCACCGTATATGAATCTACAGTAAAATGCCCATACAATTCATTGCCAGACACACCTCTGAAGCACAGAAAGAGGATTACAGAAGCCGGACTCCAGAGGATGAAGACCTACGGGTTCCATCCAGAGATTTGTTTCTGCTACTCCTGACCATGAGGGAAAAAAAACTGGTTATAAATGCTTTTATTAAACAATAATACTAAGAGCAACTTGTCTAAGTACAAAAGCAGTTATAGACCACTTATATTACATAGAATTATTTATCATTTCTATCTTCTTTGTTTATCTCATAAAATTGTTAACTGAATTTCCAGTGAGTAAGGTTAAATGGCTAGTGATATAAGGAATGGCAAATAGATAGCACCATTTCACATATTTGGTATTTTATTTCATAGATATATATTGTTTTTGATTCTTTCCCATCTGTATCTACACGGCAAGGAAAAAATACATTTCAAGGTCATAGGCTACAGTTCTTGGGTGGTTTGGGTGTGTGGGGATGGGTATGTGAGAGTTTGTTATACACAAGGCCTAACACAGGAAAGTATTGGTGTTCTAAGGGGAAACTTCCAAAAGAAAAAGGGGTTAAGGTACACTTGTTTCAGTAAAATTTCAATGGACCTGGTAGGTAAAAATTTTAAACGTGCCTACGTGACTTAGAAGCCCAAGTTCCCAACTGGGTGTGGTTGGCAAGTTAATGGGACTTGGGCTCCTACATCACTTAGGTGGTTTGAAAATTTGGCTCTGTGCTCCTAAATTCCTGAGGCATGGTATTTATACATGCACTTCAGGTAATAGGATCGTGGCACTTTTAGGAGGAGGCAGATCCTCAGCTGATGTAAATGGACATCGCTCCATTCAAGCCACTGGAGCGACCCTGATTTACGCCATCTGGGGATCTGGTCTGACTTGGGGTTTCTTTGGTGGGTTGCCTCGCGGTGGGAGCTTTCAAAGAGGATTCCATTCGCATTCAGGGTAAAACAAAAACAAGGACCCAAAAAATACTGCACTCTTGTTACACTGTTAGGAGTAATAGTTCTTTAGGCACTTCTTTAGGCTTTAACACATAGCAGATGATCAACAAAAGCAAACAATACTATGTACATATATGTAAAAAGTGTTATAAATAGGTTTTTTAAACCATAGATACTATATACATCTTCAATTAACACAGTAACCCTTGGTGTGTTTCCTTTTGGGGTTTTTTTGGTTGGGTTTTTATTTGGGGGGTGGGGGTTTGGTTAACTTCCCCCCCCCCAAGTTTTGTCGTCTTTTCTTCCCCTGCCTCAATCCCCTCCATGGACATCATGAGTGCCCTTGTCTTGCCCCCCCCAGCCTCATGCTTCATTATTCGCGCTTCCTCAAGATGACGTAGATCACCCCGCTGACGACGGCCAGTGGGAAGGCAACCCAAGCCAGGATGTACGCAAAGCCGAAGGAGGTATCACTTGTGTCAGGCTGCCAGTCCGTGTGTCTCACAGTGAAGATGGCTGCACCACTCATCACGCACAGGCCTAGGGAGAAGAAGTAAATATGGAACAAGCTGCACTGAGGATGCTCTGTGTAATGCAAGAGCTGCCCTTGCTTTCCTGGCCGGTGATGCTGGCAGGGACAATGCTGAACAACACTGATTAAACCCACCCATCCCACCTATAACCATGTGCCACAAACAGAGAAGCCTGATCAAAAATCTGGGTGTATGGGGATGCAGCTGAAAAAAAAGAACCGAAAACCTGCTGTGGTTTAAGAATGTAGGAGTTGATCAGAGCTCTGCATTCATTTAGGATTTTTGGACTGACATAATCAAGCTCGGCAATCACACTCGTGAGACCTGCTCATGGAATCTGATCTATTAAAAGGCAATATCGTTTGTGTAACCTATACTCTTGGGGGTGAACTTTCACTCCCAGGGGTACTCCCACTGAAGTTCACGGGACGAAGTGCTTACCAGGGTGAGTAAGGGCTGCATAATCTAGCTAATGACCCCACCACAGCGTACTGTGCGTGTTCCTCATAGACAGCTCTGCCAATGCGCCTCAATCCCGGTCTGCACCACTTGCCTATTTTACAATTCCTGAGCCTCTCTAGAGGAGAGATCACCCATCATGCCCACTTTTGGGATTTCCTCCAGCCAACTCCTGTTTCATGTGATCCAAGCCATGATTCAAACCCAGGGTCTGCAGGGTGCATGAACCAATGTTCCAGCTACAGAACCAGGCCAGGAGGACACATTTTGTGTCTTGAGGAATTAAAGCTCATAGGAGGGTTAGATACCTCAAATGATTTCAATGGGCCTCAGATTTGATACATGGGGCATTCAATGTTCAGGTCTTTTCTCTGAGCAATATGGCAGGAGCCCAGATTCATTTCCAAATTCTTGTGCCTTGTGTTAGGAGGGAGAGGCACAGAATTTCCCAAGGTCACTCCACACCTGCTGATGCAGTGATGCAGAGAGCCGTTCTGCATTTGAAATCTAAGCGTTCTTTAAAATGGGCCCCTATCCAAGCTTATTTGGTAGAGGTGTGCTCTCAGTCCCCCCTTCTAGTCTCCTCCCCATGCTCTGTGATCAGCTCACAGGTGGGGGCAGGAGAGAGGAACACAGTGTCCAAAGTACATCACTGCCACCCTGGGAAGAGTTTCTAACTGTCATGGGATGAGTACACTGTCTCTATTTCCCAGCTTCCCCAAGCTCAGGGCTGCCAAGGATCAAGCCTGTGAGTCCTGTGTTTATGGTGGGCCAGGCATGACCCCTCAATCACAGCATCGACCAATACTCCAGCGGGGTCGCAAAAAATATCCACATTGGGGGCTGCAAAGTGCTCACACAAAGCCACCACTATCCCCCGCCAAATACAAGGGCTTTTAGTTGATCCCCGCAATTCCATTATCCATTCACGGTGCTATCGAAGCCAACTCTGTTCCAAATCTCTCCACCGGGCATCAGGACCACCTACAGCTAACCGCAGTGCTATTTGAGCTGTTATTTCACTTCACACTGCTCCTTTGTTCACAGAAAGTGCAGAAGTGGGAATATGTTTAATTAATAAGCTGCTGAATGCTGTTTCCATTTTCCAGGCACAGAAGAGAACTCCTACTGCACTGGCCCATGCAAAGAAAGCAAAATGATTGTCTGTTGACTCTGGTGGGATAGAAAACCAGCAAGCGACCATTCCAGAGCCACCTACGGATGGTTAGAAATACTGCAGTCAATTGTCCATTGAAGGAATCTGGTAGAAGTGAAGAGATGACAATGACTGCGTTTCTCTTGGAGATACAGAATTAGTGATTCTGACCCTGGGAATATACTCCGGTGAGTAAATTTCAGGGTAGGGTATCAAGAGAGCTGGGGTATCTTTCCCGTTCTGATGCGTACCTTGTGCAACTCCTTTGGGGTTTGATTTTCAGCCACCTGATGGTGCCGTTCAGTGCACAAAGGCATGTGCATTTGTGTGAATACCGATCTTCCAAGGGGCACTGTGATGTCTTAATTACCTGATGTCTGAAAAGCACTTTGAGATCCTAAGACAGAAGGGCACGTAGAAGTGCAAAGTACTGTAAGGTTATCCTGACCATACCTTGCCCTTGATACCCTATCTTCTGTAGCTCATGGTAGCCTGATGTGGCAACTACTAGGCTAGAACAGCCATGAACTAGGAAGAACTTTAAGTCTAGCCTCCCATTTGGGATAGAGCAGCGTGGGGAAAACTTGAATGCTGGGCTCTAGCCAACGTTCTCTTTTGGGAGCTTCAACACCAACATTCCCCTTGTATGGTCAGAGGAACTGTCCTTCAGAAGAAAGTTTAGCTCGAGTTCCTTGTCTGTTCTCACCGGTCTTAGGGTACCAGGGTTATCTTGCTACTCAGTCTACCATCCCCCTGTTGCACACAAGGTGTTCCAGCATGCAAAGCGGCGTGCAAGCTGTTGCTGGGTGCAATAGCTGCGGTGTTTGCGTGCGCAGCCACCTTTGCCTCTCAGGGCTTTGCAAAATGCCTTGAGATGCATGGAATGCAAAAGTCAGTCAGTAAAACCAGTCTGTATCTGACAGAGCCTAAGCCACAAATTAGCCAAGTGTGCTGACTGCAGTCCTGGGCACTAGGGAACAAAAAAAAGACAAATGAAGTCCGAAGAAGAACAAAAATTATAAAGGGGCTGGAAAGATGGACTTGCAAGTGTTCTTTCAGTCTGCCGACAGCCTGATTCTTCTTACACTTACACTGCATGTGGAATCCATCTAGAAATATTTGCAGCGTGTAGACACCCATGATAGATAGGGAGGAGTTTTTAAGGGTGGCGGAAGGGGGTCCAAATTAGGAATAACAGGGCTGAACTCACATTTAAGAATCTTTAGGCAGACAGTCAGGAAAAGCTTCCTAACAGTGAGATCTAGATGCTGGAATAATCTCCTAAAGGGAGGCTCACTGCATGGGTCCTAGGGAACATGCTCTAGGTGTACCCAGCACTGGCCCAGGCGGAAGGACTAGATATGAACTCATAAGTCTTGTCTATCCCCAATGCCTACAATTCTGTATGTTCCACGAGGCAGAGATACACGAAGGGACTATGAGCTGGGTCACCTCACCAGAAAGCAGCAGCAATGGTGAGAGACGAGCGTCTCCCCGGAGCTGAAAGGCCCTGCATGGATTGGAACCAGCACAGCCGTTTGGGAACATCAGAGCTCCTGCACTTGACAGCCCATTGGCTTCAGCCTCAGCACGGCTGATGAGTCAGGCTCCACAGAGGAGTTTACACTGTGGATCCTGGCCCTGCCAGGGTGACTCACCCAGTCAGTGGGTTGCCCTGGAAGCAGGATCATCTGAACAGACAGTGCCAGGGCTGAACGATGTGTCTGGGAAGAGACATCTCCTCACCTCCCACAGAGGCACTTTGCAGCAGCTCCACCCAGCCGCAATGGAATTTCCATTGCTCAAACTAGCCTTGACAGAGACCTCTAGCAGGAAAGACACAGGCAGGCGATGGCCCGTTCCTGAAGGGATCCTGAATCACGGCTCCTCAGGAGTCAAGCCAGGCCTTTCCAAGGCTATAGAGAGGGAGAAGACTAATATCCACAAAGACTGGATGCCACAGGAATTTGCTCTTTTGGCTTTAAACCCCAGCCCACCTTTTTTGGTGCATGAGAAAATCTGAGAGGAGGGCAAGGGGAGACCAGCCGGCTCCTCTGAGCACGACTGCTCAGCTCTGGACCAGACCGCTCTGAAGGAGCGGAGGACATGGATTCTAGCTGCTGTTTACAAACAGCTATCCTGAAATTCAGGATAATGAGGCCTAACAACTGCCCTGAGCTTCTCCATACAGAAGTAGGGGCACGCACTCAAGCTCTTATTGTATCCATTTCTTTTCAGCCTGTTGCTTCAACAGAGGCAGAGATGCTGACGGAGTTGATTTAGGATGCTGCTGCCAGCATTTAGTTCCAGCCTAGCCAACAGCAAGGGTATGAGGACAGCGGTACCTGTAGTGCTGGGGAAGGACATCCTGTGTTTATCCACAAAACAGGTAAGTGCAGGCAACAGGGGTACAAACACCCCCACCCCACTGCCCGCCCACAAGCTGCCTCAACCCTGGCTTGGGCGAGAGGGGAGTTCAGTCGCTGTGGCCCATTCACTCTTTGTCTTCTTCTGGGACCTCAACAAGGAGCCCATCTGGCTGGATGTGGACTTGTGTCCACTTGGCAGTGGGCTCGGCCAGTTAACCGACACACACACAACCAACCATCCCTTGAAGTCAAGGCTCCCATTCTCTTCAAAGGGCATCAGACCAGGCCCTTCGCCTCCTCCCTAGCTGCTGGTATGTTTGCATGCTGTGAAGAAGGGACTGGAAAAGTTTTTGATCTGGGCTGAGGCCAGGCCTGTGACTCAGAGAGGACATGGATAATTTGGATTACAGGCTCCAGGGTTAGGGTCAGATCCTTGCCTGCACTTACCGCTGCATGCAGGGCTTACTTACAGAGAAGGGGGCTAGCACAGCAGGAAGCCCTCTGGCTGGGGGCGTGAAGGTGAGCTGTGTAGTCTGGCTGGACCCCAGGATCTGGTTCTAACCTCCAGTGGAAAGATACCCTTTTCCTTCTGCATCTTGAACAGTGCTGAGCACATCATCTGCTCACCACCATCATTAACAACAGGCCATATCCCTGTGTGTGTCCCTGGAATCATCAAACCCTTTTTCACCCATGTGCAGAATTTGAAAGTCAGATACCAACAAGAGAACCACATCCAGAAAAACCCTGCCTGCAGAAGTTACAAGCAGGAGAAAACAACTTTTTGGAGCAAACATAGCGCAGGGCATACCACTCAATAAGGAGAGGGATGCCCACTGCGGTCAGAACTATTAGATCGATTCTCAATTGGAGAACTTCATTACTAATGTAGAGTGCGTGGTTAACTATCAATATCCATTTTCTTTACTTGAATCCAGAGCTGTAATGAGTTATTAGACACAGCCTCTTCCAGAGATCATTGCCCAATATAAGCTCACCACCTGCGTGAAGTCTTTCTACACAGGATGTGTAATAGGTTTCATACCATTCTTGCTACGTAGCTTTGTGCTAAACTTTTCCAAGTCCCTTCTTCGCAGCCTGCTCACTTGCCAGCCACTAAGGAGAGAATTCTAAAACTGATTGGGAGCCTTTCCATTAACCTCAGTGACCTCTGGATCACCTCCCAAGGTGCTTTTGGATCAGTGTG
This sequence comes from Lepidochelys olivacea, assembly GCF_965140295.1. Classification (NCBI taxonomy): domain Eukaryota; kingdom Metazoa; phylum Chordata; order Testudines; family Cheloniidae; genus Lepidochelys; species Lepidochelys olivacea. The sequence goes on from NC_140424.1 coordinate 21,864,133, forward strand.
TCAAATAAAGCTCTGGCCAGCAAGGTGGCTTCTGCCCTTGAGTCTCATGCTCAGATTGTTCTCCTTTGGGAATATAAATTTCACAAGAGCCTATTTGCATAATTTGGTTCTTTTTGATTTAACTCTTAGAAATCATCTGCATAATTCTATACTAGGCAACCTAACAGACCCCTCTGTGTTTATGGCATCTACGTCTAAACAAGAGCTGTACCTAACTACATTTAAAAGAAACAGGTTTTCAAAGCTGAACTATAGCTAAGACTTAGATGATGCAGCTGGATATGAAAAGCGGCGGTCTAATTTCGTGAGCTGTAGTGGCCCTGGCTGAGACGGAAAGCACTGTGCCCCCCCTTACAGCACACCTATAAAGAACGTCTTCTGGGGAAGAAGTCACATGTCTCACGCTGTCAGTTTAGGAAGCCTGACTCTGTTCAGTATGAAATCTAGGAGATGCAAAGTCCCTGGGGCAGCCTAACTCACTGCAGGCTGTCAGCATCCAGTCTCTCAGCTAAACAAAAGGAAGATGTAGCTACTGGGCCAAACTCATCCCTGCTGTAACAGCACAGAAGTCTATGGAGTTACCCCAGTGTCTCTGCAGACCCTAAAAGGTGAAGAAGAGGGCATTAATTATGTGCCCAGCCTGAAAGGCACAGGGGCTGATTTTCAGAGGGGCTGAGCACGTGTAATTCCCAGCGAATTAATTGGGAGTTAGCACCTATGAGGGCTGGTGCACTTGGGTAGAACCAGGAACCTCTGGGGCTAAAAGCAGAAGCTGCTGCAGCTTGAGCTAAAGCCCTCTAGCAGGGACTATACCAGACTTCTAACCTCCGTGGATCTGGCACAGAGCGGGGACCACGTAACACACACATATCAGTGGACTACAGACCTATACGTCTGAAGGCAGAATTGTGCCCTCCCATTCATGCTCTGTTCTCTTCAGTCACGTAGTGTAGGTGCCAACTCAGAGGCCTTCACATTGCAGCTTCTAGAAAAGCCAATTCCCACTGCCCCAATCCTAATCCCTTGTCAACTAAAACTAACTAATAGCCAAACAGAGCCCTCTTTGTTATTCAAGAGCTTGCTTCTCGTCTGTCATTAGCCCTCATGCCTCCGCCCGAGAGCGTTTTCCCCTTTACGTCCTCCGAGCCATCGCCCATTTATCACTCCCCACTTACCGGCAAGGATCTGGAAGATTCCAGTAATGTAAAACCGTCCACCCTTGGTGAGCGTAAACAGCTGGCAAAAGAATAGGAACAAGGACAACACGCTGAAGATAATGGAGAGGATCATCATAGCTTGGACAGACTGCAGCCACTCTGGGGAAAACGGAGAAACACAGTCAGGGCAACATTAGTTACAGCTGTGATTTCTCTGCATGGATCAGCTGCTGCTCCTACTAAAAAGGCTGATTCTGACGCCATTAAAGTCCACGAACACCTTCCCATGGACTTCATTGTGCTCTGGATCTGGCTCATAGGCTCTTGCTGAGCACATGTAACCTCTTGAAGATCCATGGGAATGACACTACTTGCCTCCGTTCTTGCATAGCAGGGAACAGCCCTTCTCTGCGGCCTTGCAGGATTGGACTGGCGAGATCTTTTTTCATCTCCACCATTTGCCATTCATGGGAGAACATATGTCCTTCCCTTATCAGACCCCAGGTCATCACAAGAAATCCCTGCAGAAGCCAACCCCAGTTACACAAGGAAGAATGGCTCCAGGATTTCTAAGGGCAAGCCGGCTTGGACAAATCATGGTGTGGTCCCAGTGTAGTCACACAAAGCACAGTATGATCTCAGTACTGCTCCTGGGTACCTACCCAAGGGCTGGCATGGGGGGTACAATCTGGTCTCAGGGCTAGCCCTGGGTACAGTCCTACTTAAGTGCTGACATGCAAGGCAACCAGGAGCTCACTCTTTAGCAATTCCTCTTGTCCATATTTGCTCAGCTTTAAGAATGAGATTTTTCAAAGCTGCCTAAAATATCTGGATACCCAATTCCTATTTCCCTAAAGTGAACAGGAATTGGGCATCAGTCCATTAGGCAGCCCTGGAAGTCCCACTTTAAATGGATTATTTTCTTGGTTGCAACCACTTATCTCATTTCATTCTGTTTGGAGCATCTTGTGCTACACACTCAGCAACACCCAGTGGTCCTTCCCATTTGAGGATAAAACAAGGTGTAATGGGTAACACTGGGATCCTGGAACATGCCACCAAATCAGTGGGCAAGGCTGTTCATTTGTAACTTGAGGAACATTCATATTAGTGGGTCCACAGGGACTCAGAGCCTGATCCAAAGCCCACAAGAGTCAACTGAAATATTTTCATTGACTTCAGTAAGCTTTGGACCAGGCCCTGAAGAGAAACACGAAAGCCATTCTGAAACAAGACAGACAATAAGCTGGCCAGCTCCTAGGTGATATAAATAGACAGCTGGTATAAACACTCCCACTTACACCCTTATGGAACTAAGCCCTTAGGAAAGACACTTTATCGTAGCTAAGTTTGAAGACTGGTAAAGAGGAGATTAGTCAGACCAGCCCCTCCATGAGTCACTGCCCAGCTATTTCCATTGTTCGTGGGTGTGTAACTCCCCTTGGAAAGCAAAACAAATGCTACAGCAATGACCCAAAATACTGCAACTAGGGACCATTACAATATCATTGTAATAAACACTGCAGTAGTGGCTTTTTAAATAAAACTTGACATCAAAATTCTTTATTATCCTGAGATCTCAAAGCATTTCAAGTTAATCAATCACGTACAGGAAGCAAGGATCATCATCCTCATTTTATTGAGGCGGAAATTGAAGCACAGAGCAGGGACGTGAGTTGCCCAAAGCCATGTACAGAAAATACGTGGCAGACCCAGGAACATAACCTACGGAGCCAGCTGGTGTGAACAGATGTAGCACCACTGACTTTAATTCACACCAGCTGAAGATCTGGCCAAAGTCTCAAATCCCAAACTTGTGCTCTTCCCTTGCACTATATAATATTGCTCCCACCCTAGGTTTAAAGCCGTGTCCCTGCTTCAGTAAGACAGCCAGCCAGCCATTATTAAATCTGCACCCTGCCTGCTTATTTGTTTAGCCACATGACAACCAATGACTCATCTTCTGTGTCCAGCTGCCTCCACGCTGCTCTAGTAAAGCATTATGCAATGGAAAGAAGCTATTTTAGAACACAAAGGTCAACTGCTGCACTCAGTGACATGGATGTTACTCCCACTGAAGTCCATGGGAGCTGCACCTGTGGAACTGAGAGCAGAACTTCCCCCAAAAATTTAAACACAGACTTCAACCAGAACTCGAATTGTAATACAGGCCTGCATCATGCTATTGGAGACAGCTGTGGAAGAGTCCTACAGAATTTAACAGAAATGATCACTTCACTCTAGACTTTTTTGAAACATCCTATGGAATAAAAGAAAATACTAAAGGACAATGCATACTAATCTGACTTGGTTTAATTCCATACATTTGAGGAATTTTCATGGAGCTGTATTGCATTTCTGTAGTCCTGGTAGTTTCACTCCTTTTGGATTTTTGCCCCACAGGGCTCTTTTAAAGCTTACATATGTCATAAGAGCAGTTGGGTTAGCCCCACGGTCCACACCCAATTCCAATTTCCTTTAAAATTATCCTGCCCCCATAAAGTTCCATACAGTGGGCCAAATTCAGGTCTTGATCACACAAGTGAAATGAAGTCAACGAGAGCTGCTCCTGTGCATGTCAAAGCACAGTTTGCCTCATTATTCTATTGTGCTTCCTATCCCAAAGCGCTGTGCAGAGTTGCTCTGAGCTATTAAAAATAAATAAATACATAAATAAATAAATAAAAAGCTGCTGTATTTTATTCCAGAGGTGGCTGCATCTCAGTGGTGAGCAGGCATCCCATTATATACCCGTTTCTAACAATATTTGCCATCACTTAGGATGCAAGGGTTATCACCACTGTAAGCAAGTAGAGTACCAATGATCACTTTATGTTTTAAATGCCATGCACATGAAACGCTCTCAACATCTAGTCAATCTCAAGTCCTGCCTTAGGTCAACAAAACCACAAACTCTGCACTTTCCTTCAGATCTTTTGCCACTCAACAGCTCCTTGAACATAGCCTTGTTATCAGTGAGATAAGAGCTGTTGAAGTACCGCTAATGTAATCAAATAATAAATCAGGCTATGTCTACGCTTAAAACACTACAGTGGCACGGCTGCAGGGTAGACACTCGCTACAGCGACAGGAGGCATTTTCCCCTCACTGTAGTTAATCCACATCGCCAGAGAGGCGGTGCTAGGTCAACAGAAGAATTTTTCCTTTGATCTAGTGCTGTCTATGCCAGGGGTTAGGACATCTTAACTGCCTTGCTCCGGGAGGGGATTTTTCACACCCCTGAGGGAGACAGCCATGGTGACAGAAGTTTTCAGCACAGATCGGCTCAAATCATTGAACTCAGCCACAGACGACTGGCTATCGGGAGGAGCAATATAGCGACTGCATCTTCAGCGCATCAGCTAACAGCCAGTGCTGTTAGGAAAAATCAGTATGGTTTGTCTGTTCTCAGGGGAACGTCAATGGAGAAGGGGCGGGGAAATCACAGTGATAAGAACAGTAACAATCTTTCTTGTTGTTTTCTCGCTGCCATGTGAGCCTTAAACTATCAAATAAGGAGAGATGGTTCAATACACCAGCTGGCTGATTAAAAGCCTGCTGCATTTCGCTCTTAATATAGGATCTGAGTCAAAGTCCAATGATGATGATGCCAACTGGAGCCTTTCCTGATTTCAGTGGGCTCTGGATCAGGCCCCTAAATCTTTTTCCTTTGGCGGCGATTAGTTTACAAGAGGGCCTTCCAGAGAGCAAAAAGTTCTGCTGAGTTAGAGGGTGAGGACCCCTTGAACTGCATCCCTCTTCTTGGTTCTGCCACCTGAAGGCTTTATACCAAATGTGCACATTCCCATGCTAATAGCAATCCACGTCATAGGGATACACAGGCAGCCACTGAAAGCAGCAAGAATAGCCACTGGTAAGTAACAGCCATGGGGTCTAGCAGACAGTGCTCTTGACTGAGACTCAGGAAGCCTGGGTTCTAGTCTGCGTCTGTACTCAGAACCTGCCGTTTGATGCGGCTCTTGGCCTCCTCTATAAAATGGGCACAAGGACACTTGCCCAAGTTAGTGAACTGCTTTGAAATCAACAGATGAAGGCTAGTATTGTTAATGGAGGCAGGTGCCCAAGTCTCAATGAGTTTCAACTGCCTTAATCTCTTTTGAATATCCCAACCTCCAAGTGCAGAATGCTATTGTCCAATCACTGCCCCCGAATTACATTAACTCTCCTGGTTTAGTATTATAACCTACAGATGGGTCTATTTTTCACTTTATAAATAAAAAATAACTTCCAGTGGAAAGATTTGGGGCTAATGGAATCTACTATCGGCTCCTCAGAATCACGTCATCTCAAACGGTTGTTTGTGGCTTCCACGGTGGATTGAGGGGCTTAATCTGAATTTAGGTAAGCATCTATCCAGCCAAGTGTTTGCATCCTTATTTCCAGGAGCAGATGGAAGGAAATACACTGGAGGTGGGAGGGGAGGGGCAGCAGAGGAGAAGACAGCGCACCTTGTGCCAGGGGTTTTTTAGAGCCCCCTTTCTAACACTAATTAAGCAAATGGCTTTTGGGAAAGGCTGGAATTATTTGAAGGGCTGCCACTGAAATTCTACTTAGGATCTGCAAGCCCATCCACATTCATCCTGCTTCTCACACCCTCACCAGCAATGAAGAGTCTGCATTCAGAAATGTGCAGTTTTGCTGACGACTCGTGCTGTAGTGTAGACTCCAGTTCAGTCTGTCAGAGAAAGGAAGGGTTGTCCTGTGGTTAGGACACTAGTCTTGGACTTGGGAGAGCTGGGTTTGATTCCCTGCTCTGCCACCTGTGAGACCTTAGGTAAGCCATGTTCTGTGCCTCAGTTTCCCCACATATAACATGAGGGTAATAACTCTTCCCTACATGAAACACTGTAGAAGTGTCAGATAGTTCAGTGATGGTCACCACAGAGAGCTATGAGCCCTGCTGGGGTAACAGCAATGAAAGCTTAAAATGAGCAGGTATAATGAGAACACAGCTCTGTGCCATTCACTTAATCATCATTTACAGTTTGGCAGAATGAGCACAGAACAAGTGGGAAAGGCGACCACTCAGGTTTGTGAATGACAACGCAAGGTGCAGGACAAGGGAGAAGCCACCACCCAGGAAGCGGATATGCTGTGAAAAATGGTCATCGTAGTGCCATTTTCCTGACCTTAAATTTAATTCCACAGTAAATTACAAGTGAAAAGAATCTCGAGGTAGATTCGAGCAACCTGCCTGCTTAATCTGCGAAGTATTAAGTTCAGCACATCATGTGAAATGGTGACAGGCACAGAACATACCCATGTGCTGTAGTCTGCAGCTTATAATGATACCGTATTTTGTATGCATGGGGCATCCTTCCTCCTAAAAGATCTCAAAACCCAACCTGTATACAAGTGGCACCCCCAAAATGCAGCCACCTATTGGGAAGAAGGCATCAGCCAAGCACACAGCCATAGCACACAACATGCATACACAAAGCTAAGGGGAAGGGAAATTCCTGACCAAGAATGTTAGGGCAAAACTCTACGGTTTCAGGGCCATGGTCTGGAAAAGGTCAGCAGGGTTCATTAAAAACAAGCCTCTACTTTTTGAGCGAACGGGCTAAGCCGGTTAGTGGGAGAGACACCCCCCACCCCACATACTCTACAAGTGGGTTGCAGAGGCAGGATCTTACTTTTCAAGCAGTGTCTGCTTAAAGAGGATGAAAACCACAACACTGTCAACCTTACAGCAGCTGTAGCCGCTGTAAGGTCCGTAGCATAGACATAGCCTTAGTAATAGCTAGAAAATACACATGAGGGTGGCCATCTGAATGAAAGAATCTTCTTGCAGTTGTTGTAATCTAGGACTCCTACACACGTCCCCTAGCTCAATCCAGATACAGTTCATTCATGCATGGCTGGTTTGTTCGATACCAAACACCCTCTAGCCAAGTGTAGCAGGCAACATCTACACCAGTCACGGGGTGTGACTGCAGTCTGTCGATGTACCCAAGCTAACTTTAATCTTGCTAGCTTCGAGCAATGAAGTCGCAGTATGGGCTTCAGTATGTCTTAGCTGCCTGAGTGATTACCTAGGGTTCCAGGAAGACCGCCACAACCCCTGCAGAAGCCCACATTGGTGCGGCTTCACGGCTATTGGTACCCGTGCTAACGCGATTAAACCCAGCCAGGGACTGTCTACATAAACTGCAATCACACCCCACGATTGCAGTGCAGACGTACCCTAAACCTGTAAAGCAGTCAGAGATTTAGTGGGGTTGCTAATCCGCCTGCATATTTTCCTATGTAAAGGCTGGCACCATAAATATGGTAACTTTCCCTCTGCTTTGTTCCCAACCCCCCACAATCCCTGCAGCAATCAGAGAGGTTTGTGTTAGCCTCCCACTGATGCCTCTCTGAGCAGCCTGTGTAAGGAATCTCAGAGGGATGTTTCAGTGCTGATCCTCAGAATGGCAAGTACCACACTGTTTTGGTTCGTGCCATTCCAATGAGGCGGTCAGGTATAGCATGGTACAAGTGTTCCCGACAGATCTCTGACTCACACTGTGGCTGGACAGACTCCCAGCAATAACAAGTAAAGAGGACACTGGAGAGCAACAGGAGTCTGGAATTAAACAATTCTAAAACTCCACTTCGCAGGCAGGACAGGACTCCTTCTGGAGAGAGGAGAAGAGGGAATTGTTCTCTTTAAATGAAAGAATGAAGAAAATGCAGCCAGGCCCCCTTTCATGTCTGCCTCCTCTCCTTTATGGACTGGTAAATATAAAGGAGCCCAGAGGCACTTTGCAAGATTCCTGACCGATAAGGGTGCTAAGCATTACATGGAGGAGCTTTCCAGTGAGGCTATATCAGCCCATGCAGATGCCTTACTGCCTTTGTGTATTAGGGAGGCAAACATCCCAGGGAGTGCCATTTGAGATCACGGACATTCCTGAACACTACTCACCCATTTCCCTGTGCAGAAGAGCAACACTAACCACGCCCCATGGCCATCCAAGAACACTCGCTTTGTAGCACCTCGTACCAGGAGAGGTGGGGTGGTCCTGCAAGGAGCATGCTGCCCTAGAAGTCGAGGTGGGGTGGTCCTGCAAGGAGCATGCTGCCCTAGAAGTCAGGAGACCTGGATTCTGTTCCCAGCTCTGCAACAACCCACCCCTTTCTGGGCTAAGGTTTCCACTCCCCAGTCTTTGTCTGCCTTGTTTAGAGAGGAAGTTGCACCAGAGTGACCCTCTTATTCCAGCATAGGGGTGGCTTAAACCAAAGTACAGAACTGCAGATCAGAGTTAAATTCCTTCTCTGTGACTCAGTTTCCCCCACTGTAAATGAAAATAATAATTCTGAGATCTGATGCTAAGAGCCAAGTATTACTATTATGCCCCTTCCCAAGCAACATAAGCTAAACTGAAAAGAGTCTCTCTTATACTAGAATCGGAGTGTCCACAGGGTGTGTGCGTGGGGGGCGGTATACTGGTATAACTATCAGTTTATAGGTGTGTGTACAGCACCTAGCACAATGGGGGCACGGCTCTTGGATGAAGTTCTAGGTGTTACTCTACTGCAGATACCACCACCACCACCACTCTGCTGGGGAGACTGGTATGCATACCTAGCAGTGTTCTCCCCAGGACATTTGATCTCTTAAACCCACTATCCACAATGCTGTTTAACAATGATCCCTGCTCTCAGTTTTGTCACGTTTCTTGCAAGAAATGTTTTTGCCTATTGTTGCATTTACTGTTCCATCAGACTAGCCTAGGCTTCTGTTCAATAGGCATTAGCTTAGCTTATGGAAAACGGAACAGAAACCTAAGGAAATCAATCTCATGGACTCAAGTATGTTCCCATGACAATATCTTGTACTTTGCCATCCAAGGATGCAGAAGATGAATGAACTGAGCTTCACAACCCCTCTGTAAGGCAAGATTTCATCGCCATTTTCCATCTGGGGAAACCGAGGCAGCTAAGGCTAATGGTCAGGATTTTCAGAGCAAGTGAGAGATTATTTATGTTGCACCCCACCCCACTCCACCCCAGTCACAGACCAGGCTCTCACTGTCCTAGGTGCTGTAGAAACACAGCAAAACGTAGTCTCACAACTTCCATCAAAACTAATAAGAGTCATGTATCTAAATGCCAAATTGGCTTGGAAAATTCCAGCCAGTATTTTGGGCACCAAAAGATAGTCACCCACAGCCAGATATTTAAAGGCATTTAGGTGCCTAAAGATGCAGATAAGCACCTAGTGGGAATTGGGTACCTAACTATGGACCTCTTAGTTCCCTCCCAGGGCTTCCTCTTTTGCTCCATTTCCTTCCTTCTAGCTGTGGATCATTCTCCCACCTTGTCCTCTTTTCTTTGCCTCATTCTTCCCTCCTCCTTGCCTTTCCCTCCAGTCCACACCGAAAAAGGCCCTTGTCCAGAAGGCTAAAGCTCTAGAAAGCTCCGTAGACTCATATACAAGTGCACTGCATAAACAGGGCTGTGAAAGACACAGCGTGCCTTCCCACTCTGCAAGAAGATGCCATTCTGGGCTTCCAAAAGCAGCAGATCATTGCTACCATGGCTAGCTAGATTGCACCTCCCCCCACCCCCCCGGGGGGGAAAAAACAGCATTTCCCTGCTACTCTTGAGGAATCCTCCCAATTCACGATACACAGTGGCCAGACCTCTGTGGTTTGGATCCACACTAACTCAATCCATTTGGACCCTGAAGGTTGACATCTAGATTTTAAAGTGCCCTGCTGGCACTGGAAAACTGGAGGCATCAAGGAAAAAGCTAAGCATCTTCTCACTGCCAGCTTCATGATGTCTCAACTAGCTTCTCGGCAAATCCCTGGGGTTCAGGCTCGTGAATCTGTGGCTGGGTTTTGGCACATGTGGTATCTCCTGAGAGCAGCCAGGATGGAAATGCAGTGCGCCTTGGGGAGCCCCTGCCAGGCAGAACAACTGAATCCTTAGTGCACAGTGTCAAGGTATGAGGGAGATATTTGTATAATTTCCTCTCTATCACTCACATCATCTCAGCAACAGTAGTCAGGGGAAATCCTGCTGCTGTACAGAGTTGGGAAAAATCTGGTGTAGGGTCTTATGGGAGGCCAGGTTGTCTGCGCCCTCTGTGCACAATGATGGGACGGGGGAAAGCCTTGCAGAAGGATGATCTATAGTTAAGACACTTGACTGAGAATCAGGAGATCTGGGACCTGATTCTGCTCTCAGTTACTCTGGTGATTTGCAGAGAAGCTAGCTGATATGTCCCTTTGACTTCAGTGGAGTTATTTGTGCTTTACTCCAGTGTAAGAGTGGAGAGAAACAAGTCCTTGGGTTCTATTCCCAGCTCTGCCTAGGACCTGCTGGATGACCATGAGCAAGTCACTTAATCTCTCTGTGCATTGTTTTTTGTCATCTGTAACATGGGTATAATGATGCTTCCCTCAACCACTGGAATGGAGCAAGGATAAATTCATTGCTATTTGCAAGGTGCCTGAACACTACAGTGATGAACACCGCAGAAATGCTTACAAATAGAAGTTAAGGTCTTTCATTGCCCTTCGCTCTGCTAAGCATGTCTATTCATGGTCAGACAGGATTCGGCCCTCAAAAGAGATTATGAGAGATATGCTAGCACCACCAGATACTTCTTCCTAACTTGAAGCCAGTATCAAATACAGTCACTGAGCCAGATTCACTACAATGCTCCAATACAAAGCAGCCAAAATCCACTTCAACAAAGTGGTGCAAAGCCACTTCAGGCTACTGGTGAATCTGTCCCAGACATCCCTCACCTGCAGGAAAGTAGTATTACAACAGGACAATGAATTACATTTGTTCTGCAGCACAAAGAAGGACACACAGAAGGTGACATTAGTCACTTCAATCCCAGAAGTCACTGGAACTTGTCTGAAAAGATTATACATGAACTGCAGCACACTGCAATCTGCATTAACGACTAACGGAAGGAATCTTCCGCCACAGAAAACATTCACCCCTGACTTCACCCCAGGAAACTCCCACTGATGTCAAAGACAGGGATGACTAAGACACCCTTGACACTACAAATTTATGTTTTATTTTTAGCATGTCACCAGTATCGTAAGGAACATCATCCAGCTGAAATCTATTGCCCGGATCCGGCAAAGATTTAGGCATGGGATTAGCTTCATGCCTAACCAATTCAAAAAAAAAATTATATATATAAAAAGGAGTTTCTAGCACTACACCCTTCCCCTGAGATTATGTCTACACTGCAGTTGTGGGGCATGACTGCCGCTCATCTAGACATACGGGAGCTAGCTTGAATATAGCTAGCACAGGTTTGGGGGCAACATGGCTGCAGCAGCCCAGGCTTCCATGAACCCGCCTAGAACCCTGGGTAATTACTCAGGCAGCTAGCCTGCTCTGCTCTGGCCTCACTGCTCCAGTACCCAACCTTGCCAGACTAGAGCTAGGTCAGGTATAGCTACACAAGTCACAGATGCACCCAGTGATTGCAGTGTAGACAAACCCACAGTCCCCCCCCAACAATGTTCGTGGTTTTACAATCACATTTTTTCCCCAGATACTTTTTTTTTTTCTTTCCCCTGTTGCTGGGTAAAAGAAACTCCAACAGGGGAAACTAACTAACTCGCGATACAGGGGAATGCTGAAAGACTAATTATTCAGTTAAATTGAAAGAAGAGGGAGAAAGATACCATGGACTTCTAATCTCATACAGTTACAGGAACGGCAGGTGTTCGTAACAAAAGTAGGTAGAAAAACGTCAGACAAGTGTAGCTTTTAAGCTGACAACATTCTTTTGATATTTTCAGTATAGAACATTGTAAAAATTGGACAGAAAAGTAAGATGTTCCTATAGACCACGTAACAAGAGTAAGATTTAATAGCTCAAGCTTTCATGAGCTACAGCTCACTTCATCGATGAAGTGAGCTGTAGCTCACGAAAGCTTATGCTCAAATAAATTGGTTAGTCTCTAAGGCGCCACAAGTACTCCTTTTCTTTTTGCAAATACAGACTAACACGGCTGTTACTCTGAAACCATTTAATAGCTCTACATTCTTGACTTTGCCCGGTGGGAAGCAATTCCAGAGCTATGGTTGCCTAGATGCTAGTAGACACTGGGTGGATTCTAACCTCCGTTAGGCTGGTATTATCCTGGAGGCACTCCATTGACTTCAGTGGGATTACTCCACGATTACAATGGTGTTACCGCCATCAGAATCTGTCTCTTTTTCATAGTGAAAATTCTGATGAGCTTGAATTACTGTAAACTGAGACATTTAAACGTAGCCTGCAAACTGCATGGGACCAGCCTTTGCATGTGATCATTAGTACATCTAGTCTAAAGACAATACGATTCCTGGATTCTATTGTAAGAGTGCTAGGCGTTGCATTGGCAAAACTGACTACAGCCTTGTTAATGTCATTCTGCTGCTGTCTGGCAAAGCTATGAGCAGTGGCGGGGTTGGCTGTCTTCCTGCAGGCTCAGAAAGGTGACACTGCATTAAGTCACATTTGGAAGGCTATCTTTGCAACCTGAAACACTACAAACCTTTCAAATGTCTTAAATAGACACATTTTGCAGAAATTAATGGCGTAGGCCCCACCCTGCCATGGAAAGCATCCACCTCTCCAATGAAACAGATATTTTAAGACTTGGTCCAGCTTTTCCAATCCAGATTTGCACCAGGGTAGCCGAGTAGAATTTTCCTGTATCCCCGTTTCCATGATGCAGCTCTTTTTGCCCATATGTTTGATTTATACTTGCTGCCAATAACAGAATGAGACACTGTGTGACACTTCTCTTTGGGGCAAACCGGTTTAATGCAGTTTTCAGTCATGGGTCAAGAGCAACACCAAAGACAAGTCTGCAAGGAAGATCCCCACACAGAGCAAATAGGACTTTTTAAAGACAATCTGTGGTACTCTCCTGAAATGTCGGTTCACAGACTACATTACACAATACCTCACTGGGAAACTTAGTCAAGGGTCTGCTCTGGTTAAGCTACTACACTCTGGGTCAAATTCTGCTCTCCATTGCATCCATATAACCGGCCTCAGCTCAGATCACTTGCACCCATTAGCAAGAGCATCAGGAGAACCTGGAGAACTCTAGCAGATTAATCTTGAACTGAATTTTCAGCTGGCATTAGAAGGCAGCACTTACATGGATTTCCAGGGACGTGGGCCAATTTACACCAGCTGAGGATCTGCTCCCTCGTGCAAATTAATGAACTAACAGGATAGGAGACTCAATGCCAGCTCTCTGCCTCCATTCATATCCTACACTGGATTTACTCCTAATTTAGAGTAGTGTGAACAAATCAAAATAAGGAGCTTAGGCATTTGCAGCTAGGTGGACAATTCTCCTTCTGGGTATTTACCTTTCCCTGCTACTTGGTCTCTTTTGCTCTGTCACCCTTAAGTAGCTAATTGAAAAGAAAACCTGTATTAATCTGCACTAGGACTATATTTCACAAGATGACATTGAGAATACCTGTTACCTTTTAAACACACTTAGATAAAAACGAAACGAAAAAGATAAAAAGTAGTTCTGAATCACAGAAATGGCAAATCCATTCAATGAGAAGGCTATGAAGCAGTGTGTATTTCTGCATCATGTGTTTCAAAGTAGATATGAATAGTGGAACTCTTATTAAGAATAGCAGATAGGTCAAATTGCAGGGCTCACGGTATTAGAGAACCATAACACAAATGCTATGTTTCTTTCCTGCTTCTCCCGATCCAAAGAAAATCCATCTGAAGCCTCAGTCTTAGGCAAGGGCAAAATTTTCTTTGCCAGTCTAGCGTGGCTTGCTGTCAAGTATTGTGCACCTATTCCACATGCACGGCTTCCACTGCCCTCCCTGCTTTTCATGTGGGGTTTGTGTCACAGCAGTGTGATTAATCACTGCAAATTCATGGAGAGAATTTTCCTCCAAAAGACGACCTCTCCAGCAACTCAGAAGCACTGTCTAGTGGTCAGGGCAGGGGACCTAGGAACTCCAGATTTCTAATCCTGGCTCTGCTGCATGGCTCTGTCTCTCTCAAGGCTTGGCTGCACTGGGGTTTTTAGCCACCAATGTAGGTACATTGCTGTAGCTGCACCATCACGAGCCATCTCCCTGAGTAAATGGTGACTTGCGTTGGCCTGGCTCCCATCTATGCAGATTATAGACTGGACACTCATCAGTGGATGTGGAACACTCACCACAGCAGCAGGAGGGGGCCTAAGAGTTTCTCTGCTTTCCTGGGAATTTAGGGTACTCTGAGCTAGGCCAGTCCCAGCAGCTAGGGACTGCTGGGGCCCAGGGGAGCACTGGACATACCACCTTTCCCCTTCCTCACGCCAGCAGCAGCAGGGAGCCACTATTATAGCTCTAGTCTATGCCACTCAAGGATCGCTCTACAAGGAGGAAGCCTTCCAAGGCTCAATGCAAGGTTGAGGGCCTGGTGTGCCAGTGGACCAATGCAGAGCAGTCAGTCCAGGATCAGAGTCTGTATTGCTGTGAGGTATCCAAGTGTCATGAGAGCCGTCTTCAGAACGGTCAGTGGAACCCATGGGTGGGCGTGTCACAGGTCCTGCTCTGTGCCCAATCCATAGAAGGGTAGGAGTTTCTTACGGGCCTGCAGCAAGTGAGCCTTGGCTCTTTTAGTTCAAGCTTAGCAGCTTATGCTTTTAGCTGTGCAGGTCCCTCTTCCAGTCCCTGATGTATGGACCAATATGGTGGTCATCATATCAGCAAACTGGAAAGTCCCTTTCCTCCCGTGGTGCTTAGTAACCATCTGCTTTGCAGTCTGCAAAGTTCCCATAGGATTATTTTCACAAACCAATCCCTTCAATTACCAAAGGATACCCACAAACCCAAGCAGTGACCAAGCCAGCCAACAAAGTCACAAAGTGGCAATTTGAGGAACAGAAAGAGGAAACAGGAAAAACATGTTATCAAACAATCCTGAAGCCAGTGGGGATGGGAGGGGCAGGGTTGTCCATTTAAAGATTCCATCAAAAAATGTTTGAAAAACATAAAAATTGGAAGGTGGAAAAAATCTGCACATTCTTGTGAAAAATTCTGTTTTTTGCAGGGGGGGGGGGGAGTTTGAAAAGTTTGAAAAATTCTGTCCAGCTCTACTTAAGAGCTTTAAAACTCATAGGGTCAAAAACCTCTGCTGGCATAACTCTAGACTTTACTAGATTTACACGAGTACATAGGTACTGGAACTAGGGGTTCTGCCTGCCTGGCTTGAAGTGTTTTCCATTATATCCAGGGTTTACAGTTTTGTTCAATGGCTCTCAGCCCCCACACTTTACAAATTGTTCCAGCACCCCTGCTAGTTGAGAATCTGACCCATAACCTGTTAAATATACAATTCTGGGATTCAGTGCTGAATTCCTCAGATAAATCTGCTCCAGGAATGCCAAGCAGCTTAAATTAAGCAGCGATTGCAACATTTTTGGCATAATTCTCAGCCTCTTGACAAATGACATTATCTAGCAAGCAAATGCTGCAAACAAAGCAATGAGCCCACAGACATGAAAGCCAAAGGAACGGGGCATCCCACACTGACTGTGATGCTTACTCGTCTCCGAACGTCCTTCCATAGTATTGCAACATGCCTGCCAGACTCGTGTGCTCCGGAAAAAATTCCTGAAGTCATTATTCAGCTTCAACCGGGAGCCAACCCACCAGCTGCTGAAAGTTTACAAGTTCCAAATGAGGGAACTGTGGGCTAGTGGCTTGCACCTAAACACTAGGAATCAGGAGAACTAGGTTCTGTTCCCAGATATTTAACTTCGGGGCTGGTTGTGCCACCCACTGATTTCAAAGGCATGACCTGCATGGCACAGGAGGATGGGCTGAAATGTCAAAGGCTCAGCACCCGCCACTGGGACCGGATCTTCCGGTGAGCTCAGCTCCCATGAAAGCACCTAAACAAAGACTATGTTCTCCAAAGCACCCACCATCTCCTGCTGGGAGACACATAGCTTGGCTTTCAGCGCCCAACATTCTAAGCTCTTCTGAAAATTCCAGCCTCAACCACCACTCGGTGGAAGTTGGACGAATTCAGCTTGTTTGATTTTGAGCAAGTTCCTTAGCCTCTCTTTGCCTCCATTTTCCCCAACTCTAAAATTTATGAAGCTCTGGGATCTATGAACAAACAATTATTATGATGTATTTGTAGCACCTGGACCAGGACCCACTGTGCTAGGTGAGGTACAAACACAGACTCCGCTCTGCAGAGTTTCCAGTCTAAGTATGAGCACTATGCAATTGATGTGGAGCCCAATGAAGTCAATGGCAAAACTCCCATTGGACTTCCAAAGTGCAAGATCAGGCCCTATTTTATTGCTAACAATTATGATAATGTTGCAGGAGGTGGTACATGAGTTTAGCGAAAGAGAGGGGGGAAATCTGGCAAGTGATTACTCTACAATACAGACTTAACTCTTATGGCGGGTTGGGAGAAATCATCTCTACTAAAGGACTAAGTTCTGCCAAATTCTTCAGTAGGAATTTCATATCCACCCCCAAGGGCGGAATTTAGTGCCACATTATTAAATGTTGAGCAGTGTCTTTGACAGAGGCACAGAAAAAAGTTTTCCTAAAGCTTTTTAGGATACTGTGCAACAGGCATGGTGTATGTATTGAAAACATATTTCCATGAGTCTCCCCTGGACTCTTGTGGAACATACTTTGTATTGGCGGTGGGGGAGGGGGGAAATAAGTATACTTTTAGCTAATAGCATAGAAGATGGAAACAATATGCTGAAAAAATTGAAAATATATTGGGGGGAGGGGTTAATGTGATTTATCCCCCCAAGAGAAAGAGCATTTAAAGTCTCTGATTCTCTTGGGGTGGGGGAAGGGGGGAGTTGTCCAGCACCTAGGTTCCTGACCTGAGACCCAGGCTCACTTCCATGCTCCACCACAGACTTCTTGTATGACCCTGGGCAAATCGCTTAGTGTCTCTGTGCTTAGCTTCCCATCTGTACGGTGGAAATAATACCACTGCCCTACCTCAAAAGCGGGATTGGGAGGATGAACACAGTAAAGCTGGTGAGGTGCTCAAAGACAATGGGAATGGGGGCAAGATTAGCTTACCTTATCTAGAAAATAAAAATATCACACAATATTTTCTCTATTGAAAAAACACAACAAAACAGATCAGCCTCAAGCAAAATGGAAAACAACTGCAAGAGAGAGACTGTGAGCTCTCTGGGGCAGGGACTGTCTTTTTGTTCTGTGTTTGCCCAGAAAATGGCACCATGGGCCCCTGGCCCATGACAGGGGATCCTTGGGGCTACCATTCTAAATAGTAATTTAGCTAATGCATAAAGCCCTTATCCTGCAAAGAGATGGATGTTGTCAGACCCCCTTTGCCCTTGCAAAACCCCGCTGGCGTCCCAAGGGTTTTGCATGGCTCCAGCAGCCTGTAGTTCATGGCAGGACCAGAGTCTTCATGTAGGCAAACGGCAGGAGAGGAGCATTCAAATAAGGATGGAAGGTTGAATTTATGTGAATCTTCCTGGCTTGTGTTGGATTTGGGTTACAACTCCTCGAAGTAGTTCAGATTTCATTATTCTGCCGGCTCGCAAGAATGGAGGAGCTGGGCATAAGCAGGAAAAGCACTACTGTACACGCATGCATCCTGCAATCCAAATATCCAACTAGCAGTGGCAGGTCAAATTTTTTACCGGCTGCTCAACTGTGTGCCTCGAATAGTAAAAATAAATCACTTGAAAGGATCTAAAAGGGTTCCACCCTCACTGGTTACAGGTGTGTAATTTATTCTGCTATCACCATCAGCATTCAGGTCTGATCACAAGTAGCTAAAGAGTTCCCCCTTTAAAAAAATACTCTTTCCCAAGGTAAGATTATCTTGTTATTTACTATATTCCCTACACTGCCCTATAGAAAATGTCGAGGATACTGTAAATACTGGGGTCAAGCTATTTAGCTATCTAAAGTAACAGGCATATTTTTATGGATGACAGTTTTTCTCCCTCTCTGCAAAAAAAGGGTGCCCATGTTCAGGGCGCAATTACTGCAGCCCTTATTTTAAGCACATGTACAGCTGTTTTTGAGCATGCATGAGTGAATCTGAACCAGCCTACCTACGTTGCAGATAGCAGTATAAGGCCAATATTGCCAAATGCTGATTCAGGACATAACTATGATAATTTACAGTGATGCAACAGAAGATTCCAGCTGGTTTCCACAGCTGGTCTGACTTGTGGCCACTAGGTGTTGCTGGAAGGCTGTGAAGAAGGTCTAAGCCACTCCACCAACACCTTAGAAATTTGAGCCTCTTCCCGAGATGAGAAACATGCTACTGCTTTAAGTACAGTTAAAATTAGAGGTAGGGTGAGCGCCTGCTTGTATCTCCCAACATGGGGTCTCCACGAGTATTTCACTACCAGCAGACTGGCTAGTTTGGAGTGTTTTAAACCTGATCTCCAGAAAACTCCTACTAGAAAATTACATCAGAGACTCACTTTCCTGCAGGGTAGAGAGTGATAAGAACTTGCTAAGTTACACGAAGGCTTCACTCCCTGCACATACCACCCGCAATGCTCTCCTTTTCCACATAGCAAATGTTCCCCACCAGCCCTGGCATCAGTGTTATGTTCAATCTAGTGGCTCAATCTTAAGATCCTTCCCCCTCCTTGGCATCTCAGGGGCAGCAGGTCACACTGTCACAGACCAGAGATGTGGTTCTACTCTCAATTACACTAGTGTAAATCAGGAGTGATTCCACTGAACTCACTGAGGATATGCTGGGATCAAACTGTTCCGAGAGGAAAGTCAAGGTACAAATTCCTAAAGCTAGCAATGATAGTAATAAAACCCCATACCAATCACTCAACTAAAAAATTGTCCAGATAATTGTACTTAGTTCTTATGTATCACTTTTCATTAGCAGATCTCAAAGCGACTTCTAAAGGATGCCTGGATCATGATCCCATATATATGTCTGGATTGATTCAGCAGAGTTGCTCTAGATTTATACTGAGCCCAGGGAACCATATCATATATATAGGAAGGAGAAACTGAGGCAGAGAGGTGACGTGGCTGGGTACAAGGTCATTCAGCATGCCAATACTAGAATGCAAGTCCCCTGAGCCCCAGTCCAGTGTGCTATCCACTATACCACTCTGCCTCCCCTGCATCACTTGGTAATTTTGTACCCACAATGTACAGAGGCAACTCCTTGGCCTCACACAACGCGGACAAGCCAGCTGATCAAAGCGTGAGGCACTCCGCTACCAAAGCTAGCTTTGGATCAGTGTGCTTTCCATGGGACTTCTACACACCTGAATCTGATCTCATTGACACCACTGTCACCCTGGCTGAAATCAAATGGGGACACTGATGATTTACACTCATGTAAGGCAGAGTAGAACCGGGTCCCTACCTTCTATGCAGACTTTTTGTGCTCTGAAACTCGTAGGTCATAATTCTGAGCCGTTAATTCTTAAAGAAGAGCTCTGCTCCCACTGATTTCAACGGCAGGCTAGTCTGAAAAGTTGATGGCAAGATATGGCTCCCTGTGCTCAGTATAAATCTAGAGCAACTCCGCTGAATGACTCCAGACATACATGAAAGTAAGTAAAATGTGATAGATACAAAAACCCTATTTTGCTCTCTACCCAATATACATGCTACAGAAATAACCACGCATATAAGGATAACTACAACAGCATGGGTTACTGTGGCTCAAGTTTTAATAGAAACTTTGGGAGTGTGACCCAGGCTCCATTCACACAGGCTGATGTAGAGAGTGCTGGACTAGCCCACCCCAGCCAAGGAATGGGAAGCTCTTAAATGCTTAGCTTTCGCAAATCCACTGTGCTCAGGAAACTGCAGAGATGGGAGCATAGGTAGAGAGCAAGCATTGGTGTAACGGAGATGGAGCAGGGAACGTCTGCAATGGTCAACTGTCCTCAAACTCCTTCCACCTCCCTGGGATAAGTGACCATCTGGAGCACTAACTTGCACCATAACTGCAGGGAGTTGGGACCCATCCTGGGAGTAGCAGCTAACCACTGGCAGAGGGGAATGTTGGAGTTCTGTCCTGGTTGCTTAGCAATATGCACAGAGGCAGGTGGTATAAAAAGAAGTGACTGACTACCCCAAGGACCCAGCGGGTGTTTTTCATAGAGCAAAACTGCTCTGCTCTGGCCCTTTAACACTTCATCCCCTTCAGCAAACAAGAGGCATGCCTAGAATAACTAGCGCACACTTGTCCCAGCAGTAGAAAGCCCCACTCCAAGGACTGCCCATGTTTGTTTATCTAGGTATTACCTAGTAAGAGTAATGGTGAGGAGCATATTGCAAAGAGGTCACATGGGGTCATCCCCCACTGCAGCTGAGGGTACTGTCAACATACCACAACTACAGAACGTAGCAAGGCCTGGGGACAGGACCTGACCCATGGCTTCTCCCCAACTAGTAATTCAATGGGCCAAATTCTGCTCTCAGTTACACAGACATAAATTTGGAATGATTCTGCAGATCTTAATGACGTTACTCTGGGCTCACGCTGACATCACAGAGAGCAGGAATCTGATCTACTGACTTCACCATGACTCACATGTGCACATCTGAGCCCAGAACCCGGCCACGTGGGCCTGATCCTTCATTGCACAGCATCTCATGCAGCCATGCACGCCAGTGCGAAGTGGGTATCCTGCCCCACCTAGTCAGCACGGTGTAAATGACTGCACAAAGCTCTGTGCATCAGTGAATTAAGCCCTGGTGTTCTAGTGTGTGATGAGCTGCTGTACAGACAGAGGCCCTGCAAAACAGGTGAGATGTGCCCACTTCAGGTACAAGTAAGGAGCAATCCAGAAGAACCATTAATAGAATGGCAGCCCTTATATGAAATTAGTTAAATTCCTCTCCCTCAGTTCCACCCTGCTCTGTAGCTTTATTTAGGGCCTAATTCTTCCACCTCTATTCAGGTACTGTACTCCAGAAGCTGTACTGAGAAAACTGCCTGAGTAACAATGCTTAAAGAACCTCTGACATGAGGGACAGAACCAAGCCCCTCGATTAATCATGCTTGACTCTGCAGGCTCTGTCTGGTACAAGATTGTTCTGCAATACAGGTCTATTTCTAAAGGTGTGGGGGAGGAGTTAAAGGGATGAAAATCTCCATTGCTGAAGAAACAGACGAGATGTCAGAGCACTCACCGTTCGTGGAGGACGTTACACACTGAAAGGAACTCTGGACCCCTAAAGTGCTGCAGTTCTGCCAAAGGTCTGCCGTACGCCCGTTAACAATGAGCCATTGCTGAAAGAGATGCACAAATCTGTGAGAGGCGGCAGCAAATGCCGGGGGGGAGGCAGAGCAGGGTTACCAAAGTAAAAGATAAGCTTTTGCTCAACTAAATGCGCTTGCAAAGGATCCGACATAATAGCGCATGTTCATTCTTGTTATCTTTTGCATTCTTACAGTTGCTTTGGTTATTTCTGTTTCATGTCTCTATTTCAATGTGTGCACATGCATTACACACACACACACACTTCAATTGAGTTTTGAAAAAAAAAAAAAAACACTCTGCGTTGTTCTTTACCTGATTTAGACTCAGCTGCGTAAAAGAGAAGACTTTTGTGATTCTCTTTAAACATGTACCAAAGCTCTCAAACGCTTCACTTCTCTCTCACATTTTCTTGGCAGCATGGAAAGCTACAGTAACTGTTTCATATGAATCCCAACCAGTTTAGAGATTATTATAGAAGTAGTTTTTTAAGGTCGTAAAAAAAAACAAAGCTCTTTGAAAGCTAGTCTGGAAGTGACTAGCTCTGCATTAAAAAAACAACAACAAAACCCACAAACATGTCTGTCTAGATTGGCCATGTTAATTCTTTCAGAGGCCCTGTATTAATTAAGGTCTGGTATTGGAGGAATGAGGAGCACCCTTTAATTTCAAAAAATCTGTCCCTTAGTTTTATCTACATAGACAAATCTTACACATGGAACTGTGCAATGGATTCTGATCTACTCACATCCCCCATGTTCCCATATGAAGAAGATCGATCACGGGGGCGCGGCGGGGAGATAAAGTTTGTACTTACACTAACGATTGTTGAGACAAAGAGCAGCACCAGAACCGCAACATGCAGCACGATGATCCCCAGCAACAAAAGGAGCATTTTGGCTGAAGTTTTGGAAAGATCTGAAGGGGAAAAAAAGAGACACGCTTTTAAGTGATAGCAAAACCCCTTGCAGTCAGCCCTTGCATTTGTGTCTATGTGGGGTGTGTCCAGCATTTAGGGATAACTAGATCTGAAAGGGCAGCAGGGGTCGCTGCAGCAACAGAGACTAAGCACAGGGGCTCAAGTTTAATGAGGCTCAACAACTTGTATTAAATGCATTTCTTCGCCAGAGCAACATCTCTTTTAGCAAAGAAATGCAGCTATTTGGAGGGGTCGGGGAGATTTTTAAAGCGCTAACTGGGGTTTACAATGCGAAAGGGACAGGCTCCCAGGGTTGGACAAAAATCCCTGGTGTGGCTCTACAGTACTAGAGACAAATGTTGCAAGCCTGAAAAGGACAGAGCCAGCTTTGAGAAATGCCAGACATCGTCCAGCTTGGAAAAGGGCAGCAAACCTATCTAAGAGGGGTTTTCTTTGCCGTGCCCAGAGAAGGGCTGGGAATGTTCTAAAAAATCCAGCAAAAACACCAAGGAACCTTCAACTTCTACATTATTTTCCTTCCACCCTTTCTAACCTTCCACGCTTAAAGTGTTTTATGGTCTAGAGTTTGATGGCTCAGAATACAGGGAGAAATGCAAATTCCATTACATTCCTCAAAATTTCCACTTGGCTCAGCCTGTCTTGGAAGTGTCATTAGCCAAAGATAAAATAAGGGTTTCTTTTTCCTGAAGCAGCATCACAACAATAGGAAAGCCCAGGTTTCCAGCCAAAGATTTTTTATATAAAAACCCGCCACGACTAGTCCCTTGATCAAATATTTTTAGCTCAGAGACTCAGGTAGGGGGAGGGGGCTGGAAACCGTTATTCCACAAAGCCACTATTCTCCACTTCACAGCCAACATTTAGACTCCGTTAAAGTCAGGACCCCCTCGACGAGATCCATGCCCCAACTCCAGCCACTGCGCTTCTCAAATAGCTGAGCAAGGCCAACAGAGCTGGTGAACCAGCTCTGCGGAAAGAAAGGGAAATGACCACGCAGCGCATTGTGTGTGTGTGTGTGTGTGTGTGTACACGTGCGGAGTCTTTCCATAGAGAAACCAACACAGCTACACCCCCACTGCAAGCAACCGTCCGTGCACGCAGCCCATGGAAATCAACCAGGTTACAAAAATACAAAGCGGGTCTCGGGGAGGACAAAAAACCCAGCTAACGTTCTTCAGTGGTCAAACTGTTTCTAATTATAACAAAGTGAGGTCAGGTCTGGAGCAGGTTCATGGAATCCGTATAGGGGAGTGAATCTGCTTTAAAAAAAAAAAAAAAAAGCAACACAACAGAACAAGCTGGGTTTGGCACAGAGATTACTACAGAACAAGAGGGTGAAACTGCAGCGTAACCAAGCAATAGGGGACCCACTGACAGGCAGAATCGCGGATGATGAAGGGGATTTATTTGCAGACAGAGGCAAGACAGCTACTGGGTGGGGGTCATACGCTGCCACACTACTGGGATCGCCTCATCTTCCCCCAAATCCTCCCCTCGCTTCCACGATCGAAAATAACCCGCTCCTGGGCGGTGCGGCTGCTACTTACTTCCCTGCAATCGTCACCCACCAAGCGGCGTCCCAGAGGCTCGACTGGCCCCAAAAGCTCAAACCGAAGCAAAGGAGCAAATCCAGCTGGTGGGTGCGGGTATGCGCCCGTCCCTTTGCCCAGGGCAAACGGAGCCAGGGGGCTGGAGAGAGGGAGGCGAGGAGGGCAAAGCGCGAAGTTATAAAGTTTCTCCTTTAACGAGGAACAACGCCCCGGATTGCGTCTGTGCCGCAGGGTGTGTCCCTGGGTCCGGCAGAGGGAGCCCGGCCAGGCAGCGGAGCCGGCTATAAATAATCCCCCAGGAAAAAAAAAAAAAGCCGCTCGGTCGCCGCAGGGAACTTTTACTCCCGCCCGTTTGGATCACGCCGGACTCGGCACCCCCCGCGCATGTCTCATCGGCCCACGTGGGGAAGAGGCGAGCCCACGGCTTGGGGGAGCCGCATGTCCCCGCAGCACCCCAGAGCGGCCGCACCCTACACGGCGGCGCTGGCGGGGTGGGGTCGGGGACCCCCCCAGTGCAGGACGCCCCGTCCCCAGAGGATCCGCTCGGCGGGCTGCTCCCGGCCCCCTTCGATTCGTGCGCGGAGGGCGGCGAGGCGGCTGCAGCCCTGCCTGGGGGCTGCAGGGGCATCCGTGCCACCGGCCTGGCGCTCCGCTAGCCTCCAACCGAGCCCCCACCCCAGCCTGCGGGCTCCTGGCAGGGCGGCGGCCCTTGCTCTCCGGCGAGGGGCAGGCGGCTGCAGCCGGGGAAAGGCCCGCTCCGCCAGCCCCGGCGGGCACCGTGCGAGTGGCCGCCCCGGGAACGCGAAGGGCGCAGCGTGGCTGGGGAGGGGGGGCGCATGGGGTGAGCCCAGCTCCTCACCCCTCAGATTCCCGCTCCTCACCCCTCAGCGGTTGGGGGGGGAATACACGCCCCCCTGTTCTCCTTAATCCTCTGGGAAACCAAACCATTCACCCTGCTCCTAAAACGCTCCTCCACCCGCGGGATCCCCAAGCGCTTCACAAAGTCCTGAAGAGAGGCGTCAGCCTAATTTAAATGCACCAGACTTTGCTTTTGCTGCCGCTGCTGCTTCGGTCTCTTGCCTTTTTGCTTTCTCCCGCGCTCACCCGCCTGGCTTTCTAATGGTCTTGCTGTGTTAGGCTCATCCAAATACAATCGCGCATGTTTGCCACTCGCTTATTTTCTTGTAAACGCCTGTCTCCAAATTGCATGGCGCTTTGGAGAGGAGTCACAGTGCAGGGAAGAGAAAGGCCAGTAGAAAGCTCCCCCCTCTTTGCTTGTCTGGTGGTGGGGGCTTTGCTGACAGAGCTGGGATTTCACCACCAAAGACTTACCAAGCTCCAAAGCGTGCAGCTCTTCCTGACAATGGTAGCTCCTAGAAAGCC
This sequence comes from Lepidochelys olivacea, assembly GCF_965140295.1. Classification (NCBI taxonomy): domain Eukaryota; kingdom Metazoa; phylum Chordata; order Testudines; family Cheloniidae; genus Lepidochelys; species Lepidochelys olivacea. Next base: position 21,889,409 of record NC_140424.1, read on the forward strand.
AGCCCAGCGTGCATTAAAGTTCCTCCAGCAGGGGCAGGATCCCAGAGGATGCTAAAAGCCACTCGTGGCGTGGGTCGAGTTGAAAGGGGGATCCCTGACGGATCGGAGTCCTTCTCTGAAACCACAGATCTGGTGCATTCACTGTTTATTCATCCCCCAGTCCAACGCCCAGATATGTCACGGTGGCCTGAGAGAGCACAGCCTCTAGTATTTAAAGAGACAGCTCCTATCCTTATCTCCTCCCCAGAACACAGCCGGCACGCAGGGGCTATTTAGGGGGCGCTGGAGATTAAATGGAAAGGAGTGGCTGAGAGACCTCCATCCCAGTTAAAAGGCTTATTCAAAGCCCTGGATGCTAGAACAATAAATAGCGATCTCCTCCTGGAAGCTGTCATTCAAGGAGTTGGCAAAACAGCTAAATGTTTCCAGGCCTGAAGGGAGAGGGAAGAGGCCAGACAGCGCTGCTCGGGGGTTAGGGTCAGATCTTCAGCTGGTGGAAATTGGTGCAGCTCTATTAATTCTGAGGACTGGCCTATTGGGTATTGTTTGCTTAACAAGGGGCCTTTTCTAACCTCTTTCAGAAGGTGATGTTGTTTTGCTGTTATGTATATTTTTTAAATACCCAGTTGACTATTTTCACTAAAAAAATTAAAACAATGTGGTTCAAAATCACCTGTTGCTGGGTCTGCGGCATGTGTGATCACACAAAATGTTTGGGTAAGTCACAGGATCCGGCGGAGTCCTCCAGGTGGGGTGATGATCACTTACATCCAGATTCCACACCTCTTTTACACACACCCTTCTCAATGGAACCGGATAGTCCTTGAGTCACCCAGTTCCTTTCCTCAGGGTTACTTGAGGCATAAGGACCTCTGTGAAGTGACTAAGGATGTCAGAAGCTGGTCCCAAGTGACAGATTCCCATCTCAGTTACACTGCTGTAAAGTGGACGAAACCCACCAAAGTCAATGGAGTTGGTGCAGAATCTCATGCGATAATAGAGAACACACAGTGGCCCTTAGCAGGGAAGGAATATTATGCTTGCTATCTATCCATCCATCCCCATACATACCTCTCTGTCTATTGCAGATGTGCTTTTAACAAGAGGGAACAATATTCTCTCAACCCACTCCCTTCAGATCAACCGCTTCATCAAACTGAATTACAGGCATCTGCAATCTAGGGGTAGGACTCAAACATTGCTCACTCCTGATAGGCAAAGACAGCTTGTCTATTTCAAAGGCTGCGCAGTTGCTTGGTAACACAAACTCCTACCTACTTGGAGTCAGTGACATGCAAAATAATTGACTTAGAGAAAACAGCAGAGAGCATAGAGTTTTTCTATAGTCCAGGAGGGCACCAGAGGGGGCAGCATTCAAGGGTGCCTTGGTCACTGAGGGTACGTCTACACTGCAATGAAAGAGCTGTGGCATAAGTGTGGCCAGCTTGGGTCAGCTGACTCAGTCTCAGGGGGCTCGGGCTGTGGGGCTAAAAATGGGTCTCAGAGCCCAGACTCCAGCCTGAGCCCAAACGACTACACTGGGATTTTTAGCCCTGGAAGCCCAAGTCAACTGAGCCAGGCTCTGAGACTCAGTGCCACTGTTTTTTTATTGCAGTGTAGATGTACCCTGAGAGGTAGTGATATAGCTGCTCTGGTTACAATTCTTCTGCAGTAATGGCAATTCAAAAATTCCCTCTCGAAAGCAATAAATAAGCAACTCCTACAAGCAGTTTTCAGGGAGTCTTTTCAATACATGTTGCGGGGAGTCTTAGGGGATGCGTCCTGGGTGACAATTCTTAGAGTACAGAGAACTGGGAGCTCCTCTTACATCAGCCCGATCACCTCGTCAGATTTTGGAAGTGTGAATTGTAAGAGGAATAGGCAGCATCAGGTACTCAGAATGGGGCTGATGTGTGGCCATGAAGTCAGTGGGTGGTTTGTTATTGACTCAAATGGTGTTAGGATTTCACCACCCAGCTGCTGCTCATGGTTCCGATAGTAAGTTTAAATGGTAATGTGTATGCATCCAGCAAGGTTTTGCCTGCACAATTTTTTTTATTATTATTATTATTTTTTTTTTTTTTGTGCAGTGGAAGTGAAATTTCTTCAATTTCGGCATCGGGCTTCAAGTGCAAAAGGCCTGTGAAATGCAGCGAGTTTCCACAAAACTCAGGTCGAGATGTTTCAAGTGCCAGAAGGATTTGGTGCCCATCTCCCCTTGATTTTCAAAGAGAGCCGAGTATCCAACTCCCTTAGGCATTTTGAGAATCCCAATCTTCAAGCACCAGCAGAATTCTGTGCCGTGGCTGTGGGGGGCGCTGTTCTGGTTGCAGTTGTCTGTTTCCCTCCCTGTGCGGGCTCTCACAGCAGACCTAAGGACCACTTGCACCCTCAGATGTCCCAGACGCAAGCGCTGGGATCGTGACCCCATCTCTGTGCAGGGATGCCAGGCCAGAGGGAAGGCTCCCCAAGACCTGTCACCCACTTGTGCATCTGTGCGGGGTCAGCCACAATCTCATCCCTGTGAGAGAGCTGAACTCACCTGGAATTACAAATGCTGCCCATCTTTAACCATAGCCCATAGGAGTTAGGGATAGAGGACATGCCTGGTTCTCCCCCCTCCCCCCTCGCTATTACAGGATGTTGCCTACAGTTTGGGCCTAATCTGCCCCCACTCACGTTAAGCAGCACCCACAAAGGTTCCCATTGAATCCAACTGGCCTTCAGGCATAAGTACCACTTAAGCAGGGATGATGGTGGCAGAATGAGGCCCTATATTATCCAGGATGTTGGTCCAGTCCCACCTGAGAGGATTCAGTCCATCCTTCCCACAGCAACTAAGTCCTCAGTCAGACAGAACAGAGCATTTTTTTCCTGATTCTTAATTGTTCCTGTTTCCTTTTAGCCACGCCTCCTAGTAAATACAACACCCCATCAGTCTGCCTCTGTGCGTGACACTAAGCACCAGAGGGGGGATCTGTGATTAAAATCCTCTAGCGAGCGAAGGCATTTGGATTCTCATCAGCGGATGCCTTAAGACAGATTCCTACTGGGGGCCTACTCTCCAGTAGGGGCAGGAAGATGAATGAGCTTTAAAGCCAGAAGGAATCATTATCAAATGTTATCATAGCACCTAGGAGCCCCAGCGATGGACCAGGGCCCCATTGTGTGAGGCACAGCACAAACAGATAGCCTCTGCCCTAAATAGTTTACAGTCTATTCTAACCTCTAGGCTGGTCTAGTGGGTAGAGTATGGGTCTAGGCCTCAGGAGATCTGAATGAGCTCCTGTCTCACCTTGGGCATATCGCTTAAATCTACACTGTGCCTCGGTTCTCTGTCTGTAAAATAGAGCTGCCTCCATATCTCGCAAGGGTTCTGTACGGATAAAATCCATCTAAGATAAGAGAGGGGCTCAATTCATTCTGTGAGAAGGGCCCTAAAAGCACCCAGATGGGTTGACTGTGTGAGCAGAACGCCCGTCCATGTAAATGGGAGAGAATAAACTATTGTTTTCCAGGGATTCTGAAAATGGGGCCAAACCTAGCTTTTTAAGCAAGAGAGAAATATGTGAAACTCCAATAGGAGAGAAGAATAGCTCAAGGGTGAGGAAGCTTTCGCTGCCGAAGAGCCAGGGAGAAGGAAATCAAGAGGATGTGCACAGCAAAGAGCCCATTCCTCAGACATTCCTCCAGCGGAGTTCTGTCTCTTTTTGGAAATGCACTTTAGCCAAACAGACCGGGGCTTTGGAAATATTTATTGAGCATGTGATTTCCCTTATAGCTCTAGGGATTTGATACCAAGCTGCTTCCAAATATTTCAGTCATGTGAATAAGCTTCTAGGAGGGCTATTCTTTATGCCTTCAGCAAACAGAACATGCTTGATAAATGTCTGTTACGATAACATGGAAACTAAACAGAAAGACGAATGCTTCTAAAATGGTGGCACCCAAAGGGCATATGGCATATGTTTGCTCCATAGGTACCAATTAGACAGTTCTGTTTGCCATGAGGATTGGGATCATGTACCAAGATATGTGTAACAGGGTCAACTGCCTCTCAAGTACCCCCTCATGGCCAGGGGTGGCTCTACAGAACTCTGCCTCCATTTCCCCTCCACATAGGCTTCTCTGTGTACACACACCTCTCCTAGAGATCTGGGTTTATTAATGTAAAAGATCAGAACAAAACTCAAAGTCCCCAAAATAGAGTCCCTCAAGTCCCTGCTTTTAGCAGGCTGCTCCCTGCCCTACCTGTCTGCAGTCTTGTTTCTCTGGTGTCTCAAAGTCTGTAGAGCCTTCTGTTCCCTGCAACCTGCAGGAACCTTCTAGCTCTCTGCAACACACTTGTTCAGGTGTGCCTATTTAATAAGTTGTGTTGGCTGGCCCCAGGGCTGTAGCCCTTCTAGGAGCAAGCCACCTTGTTGCAATGTGTAAAAGCAGCTACTTGCAGTCTCTACATACAGTCATTTAGCTTCTGCAGTAAATGAACATGCAGTCCTGAACATTTACATGAAAGCAGAATAGGGTCTAGACTCCAGGCCAGTCTGTTCTAATAGAATCAAAATAACATGCATGTAAAAGAATGAACTGCAGGCTGTGTGTGTGTGTCTGTGGGTGCATATACACGTGGATGTTTGTGAGCGAGACAGAGGGCGTGTAGGGGTGATGTATATGTAAATATACATATGCACTATAACCACATTTTTCAATGCAATCGTACCTATGAAGTCATGGCCAGTGCCTCATCATCATCTAATGTGTGTACATGCCAGAATATTCCTGGTGTGCCTCCTATACCAGTGATGAATTTGACCACTCTACAAGCTATTCCAGTATATTTGAGAAGACAGGACTTTCACTGTATGGCTTTCCATAGATGAGTTTCTTTAACTCCATAGCCTTGCCTTGTCAGCAGAACCTTTGGGAGTTGTTTCCCATTTATACCCCTGCTAACTAAAGCCATACACACCAGGTTTGGAATGTGCTTGTGGAGGGGAAGGGGCAGAAATCTAGACTGAGATCAGCAAGCGTGGAATTCATACAGCATAGGAGAATGGGATATAGATGGAGCAGAGAGACGGAGGTAGGTTGTGGAGCTAACCTTTATCTCTTCTAAAATAACTATATATATATAATTGTTTATTTGTATAAGATACCTATAGGTGGGTCACAGGTACACTCATAATTACATGCACAGAACAATCTTCACATATATACATAGAGTTAACTATACAGGTAAGTGTTTTCAATTAGTTATGTGGGTTCTCAGCCTTGGGTCATGACACCAGCTGAAGTTGAGAACAGGTCCCTAGCCTCAGTTTGCCAGAAGCTGGGAGTGGGCAGCAGGGGATGGCTCACTTGATAATTACCTGTTCTGTTCATTCCCTCTGGGGCACCTGGCCACTATTGGAAGACAGGATACTGGGCTAGATGGACCTTTGTTCTGACCCAGTATGGTGGTTCTTAGGTGTCAGAAGCTCATGACCATCTTCCCTGCCCTCCCCATGTTACGAAACAGGAGCAAGGTTCTAGCTAGATGGGAGGGGACTCATGGGGGTTGGGAGGGAGAGTGAAGAGGTATGTAAAAGGTTGTGAATGCCTGCGTTAGCAGAGCTACTGTTTCTTTTAGTAAAGTATCACTATATGCATCTCGGAACACAAGCAATCAGTGTAACATTGTTCAGATTCCACTGAAGTCAATGACAAAACTCTCCCTTGAGTTCAGTAGGGACAGAATTTCACCTGATATCTCTAAATAGAAAAGCATGTTAGTTGTAGCATGGTTCTATGTGTGGACGCAGATGTTTCAGTGGCATTGTTATTTATGGAGGTGTACAGAAGCGGGAGTTTTAGCTCAGGCCTATTCTTACTTAGGACTGTTTGTTGTACGCTGCAAATAGATATATAGCTGAATGAAACTCACGAGTCCCCTGGCATGTTACGAATCCACACACTGATTTCAGCAACAATTTGGAAGATACAGGAATTTTGTTGCAGCAAAACAGCAATAAAGGCAGACAGGTAATCCTTGGACCCAGGGCAAAGGAAAGGACTCTGATTGGAAGATGGTTATAAAGGTAGTGGAGGCAAGTAAGAAGGACAGAACTTTGGTTGGGAGAAACTTGAAGAATTCAGAAGGTATCATAAAAGAAAAGGCACCCTGGTGTCAGAAGAGACCAGACAGGACAGCTACTTTATGTAGCTTGCTGTGTTCACCACAGACAGTTGCTATTGGGAACTTAATCTTAAGAAATGAGATAAATCTAAGAAACAAAGCTTACTCACCGCTAGATTGTTCTCCAAAGGTGAAGGTCATATCTGTGCACAGCCGCCATGGTGAGACAAATGCACTATTGAAGTCTACATAAACCCTCCAAACAGTTGAATTTCATGCCAAGTATATTCCTCTCAAGAGCCACAAAGCATGAGTCTTGTGGCAGGGTATGTCTTGCCTGCGCTGGGGATCTTCATAGGCCATATCATGTAAAAGAAACAAGACTGAAGTTGAGGAGCATTTGGGATACGGTGACCACAGTATTATGGGATTTTTAGAAGATGGAAAGTGCCAGAGGAAGCAACATGAGTGTTTCTGACTTGCAGAAAGTTGGCTTGGAGAGAATGTGAAATACCCTAAGGAAACAGGGAATTCTACAATGTCTGGGAAATCTGCTTTAGAAAATTGGAAAATATTTGAGATACAAATTAGCGATACTGCAACTGAAATTCCTTCAGTTAAGGCTAAAACAAAGAACCACAGAGTCCAATGTGTATTGAAAGGGTAGGACAGAGAGAAGACATTTACAGCCAGTTAACTGTGACACTGCCATTTAAAATCTCATAAAAGCATTCGACTAATTGGAAAAAGACCAGTCTTTGAGATGATCTAACAGAACGTTTCAAAAATCTGAAAGACTGATAAAGCTGATGAGTGGGGTATGTGTGTGAAAACTCCCACTGACCTCACGGGGGTCAGGATTTTGCCCAAGGAATTTAGGAATAAGTGCTAAAATTTTCAAATGTGGCTATGGTTGCCTCTCTTGCATCCGAGAGTGCTAAAGGAGTTGGCGGATGTGATTGCAGAGTCATTGGCCATTATCTTTGAAAACTCATGGCGATCAGGGGAAGTCCTGGATGACTGGAAAAAGGCTAACGTAGTGCCCATCTTTAAAAAAGGGAAGGAGGAGGATCCTGCGAACTACAGGCCAGTCAGCCTCACCTCAGTCCCTGGAAAAATCATGGAGCAAGTCCTCAAGGAATCAATTCTGAAGCACTTAGAGGAGAGGAAAGTGATGAGGAACAGTCAGCATGGATTCACCAAGGGCAAGTCATGCTTGACTAATCTAATTGCCTTCTATGACGAGACAACTGGTTCTGTGGATGAAGGGAAAGCAGTGGACATGTTGTTCCTTGACTTTAGCAAAGCTTTTGACACTGTTTCCCACAGTATTCTTGCCAGTAAGTTAAAGAAGTATGGGCTGGACGAATGGACTATAAGGTAGACATAAAGCTGGCTAGATTGTCGGGCTCAACGGGTAGTGATCAATGGCTCCATGTTTAGTTGGCAACCGGTATCAAGTGGAGTGCCCCAAAGGTCGGTCCTGGAGCTGGTTTTGTTCAATATCTTCATAAATGATCTGGAGGATGGTGTGGACTGCACCCTCAGCAAGTTTGCAGATGACACTAAACTGGGAGGAGAGGCAGATACGCTGGAGGGTAGGGATAGGATACAGAGGGACCTAGACAAATTGGAGGATTGGGCCAAAAGAAATCTGATGAGATGCAACGAGGACAAGTGCAGAATCCTGCACTTAGGATGGAAGAATCCAATGCACTGCTACAGACTAGGGACCAAATGGCTCGGCAGCAGTTCTGCAGAAAAGGACGTAGGGGTTACAGTGGACGAGAAGCTGGATATGAGTCAACAGTGTGCCCTTGATGCCAAGAAGGCCAATGGCATTTTGGGCTGTATAAGTAGGGGCATTGCCAGCAGATCGAGGGACGTGATCGTTCCCCTCTATTCGACATTGGTGAGGCCTCATCTGGAGTACTGTATCCAGTTTTGGGCCCCACACTACAAGAAGGATGTGGAAAAATTGGAAAGAGACCAGCGGAGGGCAACAAAAACGATTAGGGGACTGGAACACATGAGTTATGAGGAGAGGCTGAGGGAACTGGGGATGTTTAGTCTATAGAAGAGAAGAATGAGGGGGGATTTGATAGCTGCTTTCAACTACCTGAAAGGGGGTTCCAAAGAGGATGGCTCTAGACTGTTCTCAGTGGTAGCAGATGACAGAACAAGGAGTAATGGTCTCAAGTTGCAGTGGGGGAGATTTAGGTTGGATATTAGGAAAAACTTTTTCATTAGGAGAGTGGTGAAATCTCCTTCCTTAGAAGTTTTTAAGGTCAGACTTGACAAAGCCCTGGCTGGGATGATTTAATTGGGGATCGGTCCTGCTTTGAGCAGGGGGTTGGACTAGATGACCTCCTGAGGTCCCTTCCAACCCTGATATTCTATGATTCTATTTTTAGGTGCCCAACTTAAGATACCTTAGAGGGAGGGACCTGATTCTCAGGAGAAGATACTCAGTACTTTCTGAGTATCAGGCTCCATTATAATGTCTTGAGTTGGCACCTACAGATCAGGATAGCAAAAATCACTTGACACTTTTGAAAGTCTGAAGCAAGGCAATGCTGGCAGAACAACTTACTACAAAGGAACATATGGACACAGCATAAAACTGGTTACCAGGGGAGTTCACAGCAGCTAAAAGTCTAAAAGAGGTCAGCATGTCCATAGATTTATTTCTGGATCAGGAGTGGAGTCTGGCGTCTGGTGACACAGCAAGAAGATGGGAGTACAATAAACTGAGAAAGGGCAGGCATGTTAGGCTAGACAGCCTTTTCTGGGTCCTAAGATGCCATGTTCTTAAAAGGAAGGTGCTGTCTCCAACAGACTCAGCCCTGAAGCTCCAAGATACAAATAAAGGGGAGGAAGCCTATTTCTAGTTTGCACGAGACCAAAGTCATGGTGCAAAAGGTCACCAAGGACATTTACTTTCTGTTTTCTGTTGTGAAAGGAGAACCTGCCAAGATGCAGAGGTTATGGGATGGGATTCTGCCACAGGTTAGAGCTCTGGGACCCTGCATGGGGAACAGTGCGGGGCTCACAAGTTACAAACTGACAGGTTTCAGAGTAACAGCCGTGTTAGTCTGTATTCGCAAAAAGAAAAGGAGTACTTGTGGCACCTTAGAGACTAACCAATTTATTTGAGCATGAGCTTTCGTGAGCTACAGCTCACTTCATCGGATGCATACCGTGGAAACTGCAGCAGACTTTATATATACAGAGAGAATATGAACCAATACCTCCTCCCACCCCACTGTCCTGCTGGTAATAGCTTATCTAAAGTGATCATCAGGTTGGGCCATTTCCAGCACAAATCCAGGTTTTCTCACCCTCCACCCCCCCACACAAATTCACTCTCCTGCTGGTGATAGCCCATCCAAAGTGACAACTCTTTACACAATGTGCATGATAATCAAGTTGGGCCATTTCCTGCACAAATCCAGGTTCTCTCACCCCCTCACCCCCCTCCCAAAAACCACACACACAAACTCACTATCCTGCTGGTAATAGCTCATCCAAAGTGACCATTCTCCCTACAATGTGCATGATAATCAAGGTGGGCCATTTCCAGCACAAATCCAGGTTTTCTCACATCCCCCCCACCCCCATACACACACAAACTCACTCTCCTGCTGGTAATAGCTCATCCAAACTGACCACTCTCCAAGTTTAAATCCAAGTTAAACCAGAACATCTGGGGGGGGGGGGGTAGGAAAAAACAAGAGGAAATAGGCTACCTTGCATAATGACTTAGCCACTCCCAGTCTCTATTTAAGCCTAAATTAATAGTATCCAATTTGCAAATGAATTCCAATTCAGCAGTTTCTCGCTGGAGTCTGGATTTGAAGTTTTTTTGTTTTAAGATAGCGACCTTCATGTCTGTGATTGCGTGACCAGAGAGATTGAAGTGTTCTCCGACTGGTTTATGAATGTTATAATTCTTGACATCTGATTTGTGTCCATTTATTCTTTTACGTAGAGACTGTCCAGTTTGACCAATGTACATGGCAGAGGGGCATTGCTGGTACATGATGGCATATATCACATTGGTGGATGTGCAGGTGAACGAGCCTCTGATAGTGTGGCTGATGTTATTAGGCCCTGTAATGGTGTCCGCTGAATAGATATGTGGGCACAATTGGCAACGGGCTTTATTGCAAGGATAAGTTCCTGGGTTAGTGGTTCTGTTGTGTGGTATGTGGTTGTTGGTGAGTATTTGCTTCAACTATCTCCATAGTCTAGAGCAAGCAGTGTTTCTCAACTTTTTGATACCAGGGACCGACTTGCTGCCTTCCTAAACTGTGTCAAGGAGATCTCATGGATGGTCATTGAGAAACATGGGTCTAGAGAACAAAAAACATTGGTGACACTGTCTGCCTTTATCTGTGCTGTTGCCATTGAGAAGGAAACCACTAGAGGACGTTAGCACAGAATGTCCCCCTCCAAAGATGCCCTCATGCAGAGCCAGAAGCTTTGATGTGGAGATCACCCTTACTGGTGATAGACTTTGAGGTCAGAATTTTCAAAGCAATCTAAGTAACTTAGACACACAACTCCCACTGGATTTCAGTGAGATTTGGGTGCCTAACTGCTTTCATCTTCTTTGAAAATCCCCACCTAAATTAATAACCCTGAGCTTTCAAAAATGAATTGCATTACAGAGGTAGGCAATGACAACTGAAGCAATGAGCCATAAGGAGGCATCCACAAGCCACCGTGTGGGAAGACATGTCCACGGTAACTTGAACAGGTTGAATAAATAGAACGAGATGGGGTGATTTTCTGTTCACGCTCAGTTTCTCGTTATAGTCTTAATAATAAGCATAAAAATGCTTCAATAGCACTTAGCTCTGTTCTGATATTTCATCAGGATCACGCAGTTAAAGTGAATAAAATACCTTATGAAGCTACCATTAAGTGAGTTAACACACATAGCACTGCATCCTGTGGATCAGGCACTAGCCTAGGACTTCAGAGATCTGAGTTTAATTCCCTGCTCTGCTCCAGACTCCCTGTATGGCCTTGGGCTAGTCATTTAGGACCAGATTCCCAAAGGTTTTGAGGCTCCTAACTCCCATTACTTTCAAGGTTAGGTGCTCAAATACAGTTGAGGATCTGTGCCTAAGTTTCCCATCTGTAAGGTAGGGATTAGAGCACTTCCCTGCCACACCAGGGAGTTGTGAGGATAGAAACATAAAAGATTGTGAGGTGCCAGATAATATGGTAACAAGGAACTGATAAATACTCCATGTTTAATGATAACATGCTGGAAAGAAAGCCATCCATACATGCTGACCCTCACTAATAACCAGGATGCTCACTGCAAGTTAGTGAATCTTGTAAATTAGCAGGTATGCAAGCAATAAATGCATCACCTAAAGCATTTTGCTCATTTATTTGACATGTTGAATTTTAATCATGTGTGATAAAGCTCGAAAGTACACCAGCAAGTGTTCCGTAGTACACTTTGTAAAAGTACTAGGCTGAAGGATAAGTACTGGGAGACCTCACTACAGCACTCACTATTAAAGCTTTGCAGAGAAGCATGAGAGTCCTGCCTTTTCTGTACAAGTTTTAGTGTGTGCTGGTTAGCAAGACTCTACTGTCTTTGTATTTCATTGCATCTGGCAGATGAAACCTTCATCTGGCTAAGACCTTTATGAAACTATGCACTTCATTGTTTTGTTCTTGACAGCGGAGGAAGGTTACGAGATCTTCTGAGGTTTAAAATTTGAATATTTCCTTCTGTGCCTTATTTCAGACTCTGCCAATTCTTCTACTCTTCTCTAGCATATAAGGGTGAGATACTCAGTTGCAAACTGGAACAATGGGCCCAGATGTGTCCTTGAGACATTTTCCAGAGACTTCAGTCAGAACAAGATTGTGTTCTAAAGATGTGAGTGGATTTACTTCATACGCTGGCGTAAATCAGGAGTGAAAAGAGTTGCACCAAATATAAAGTTGGATTGAGTAAGATCAGGATCAGGCCCAATGAATTCACATTTATCTTTAAAAAATAAAGTATAAGAAATTCAATAAAATATCACAGGGCCAAGTCCAGCCCTCCAAGCCCCACATCCATTGCTCACTTTCACCTGACTCCCCGCTCGCTTACACCTGTGTAACTGTTGATGTTTATGGAATCACTCCTGATTTACATCACTATGGGAAGTGTATCCGGGCTGTTGATTTCAATGGGAGTTGTACCTGCATTGGACCATACTTTTTATCGGATTCCTGATTTTAAGGTAAATGCTGTTATTTTTATTTTATTTTATTTTTGGCATTTTAAAGGAAAACTTGATGCATCATCAGGTGACTTAAAAGCAAATATAATGTCATTATTTCAGATAGAACCTTAGGAAACATTTTCAAAAGCATCTAAGTGATTTAGGAGCCTCAGTACAATTTTCAAAGTGATTTAGGCACATAGGGTTAGATTTTTAAAGGTATTTAGCCCTCAGAAGAGGTAGACAGGTGCCTACTGGGATTGTCAAAAGAACATAGGTGCTTAATACCTACTTAAATAATTGATTTCAATGACAGTTTGGTGCCTAATGTTCTTAGGTGCTTTTGAAAATCTCACTAGGCACCTATCAGCATCTTTAGATGCATAAATGCCTTTGAAAATCTGGTCCTTAGGATCCCAAGTCTCATTGAAAGTCAATGGAAATTGGCTCCTAAGTCACTTAGGACCTTTTGAAAATGTTACCCCTACACTCGTAAAGTGTCTACTATTGTGCATATGATAGCACTCTTTAGAGCTGCAAAGCCTAGGTATCCTCAAGCAGCTATAATTAGGGTATCTCACCTATTTAAGCAGGATTATATAGAATTCTAAACAGGGAAGATAGTTTTGTAAAGTCCAGTTACTCGAGTGGATGAATGGTACACATTAGGAAGGTTCCTAGGATTCACAATAATTTGTAAAAACAACAAGGAGTCCTTGTGGCACCTTATAGACTAACACATTTATTTGGGCATAAGCTTTGGTGGGATACATTTGTTAGTCTCTAAGGTGCCACAAAGACTCCTCGTTGTTTTTACTGATACAGACTAACACAGCTACTGCTCTGAAACCTGTCACAATAATTTGTGTTTATCCTGCTGCATGCCTAAAAATACATCATTGATATCAACACCTAATTACTCTAATTGCAGAGTATTTTTAGTTTTACTTCTGCCTTTTTTTGCCCCACCAGAGAGAAACAAAGGAGAGAGACCCTGCAATTTTAGATTTCTAAAATTACAGGTTGAGACGACAGGAATAATTCCCACTATGGAGTGGAATCTCTCTGAGTGTCAAACAGCACCCTTTCAGATAGTCTCTGCACATTCTATGAATAAGTATAGCCACCAAGGTGGGGAGAGGAGGGGAGAGTCCCCCAAGACACAGTCTAACACAGAAAGTGATAATTTAATTCTTATTAGTGCATCCTTTAATACATGAAAAATATAACCCTATATTATTAAAACACCATAGTGCCACCGAGGAAACCCCCTATATATGAGCTTTCATTAATCAGAGCAGGGGAAGCTTCAGGGCTATATTGGCCTATGCATACCCCACCAACCTAAGAGTGTTGGGGAAGGTCTTACGCATCCCCATGCACTTCTCCTGATCAATGAACAGGGAGTTGGCTTTGACAGCCAGGTCATGCTCCAGATTAGATTTGGTGTGGACCAACATCTGCAAGGTGTCCTCTGCATCCCTCAGCCTCTGCTGAAGGCTCTGAATAGTGTCATCAATTTCATGGACTTCATTAACCAGGCTAGAAGACAACAACAAAAAAACAGAGTTAGTAGATTCTAGGATGGAAATAGTGCTATAACTTAGCTTTTGGTGCCGTTAAATACCATCTTGGTTACATTCTGAATGTATTGCATGCACATGTTTCTGACTTAAGGCTGATCCTGGATCCCATTGAAGACAATGGCAGAATTCCTTTTGCCTTCAGTGGGGGGTCCTTTAACAAACAAACTGCTCTCAAACTCTAGTGACACATGGAAACAACTCACATGACAAACAGCGCCATTTAGAAAAGTGATGGAAAGCTGTGGTTTCCTGTTCTCATTTTCTTTTTCTGGGTTTTTCCTTGCTTACGCACACACCAGATGCAAATGTGTGTGCACGTACGTGCACACACACACACATACATAGTGTAAAGGGTGAAAAACAGCAGAATTTAAAAATTAAAGAAAAGAATATGAATGATGGATGAATAAAGACATTCAGGATGCCAAGAGAACAGTCAGGCGAAATAATTTTAGATACAATGACTAAATAGAGTTTACAGTTGTCTTGCAGATCTTTACATTGACTCACTGCAAAGATGCACTATTGTTAGTTATCTCAGCACACCAGCTGTATTGTAATGTACTGGGTGGCGGGTTGGGATGGTCTAGCGTTTAGGGTGTTAGTCTGGGATTTGGGAGACATCACATTCTATTCCCTGCTCTGTCACAGGCTTACTATGTGATCTTGAGCAAGTTACTTAGTTTCTCTGGGACTCTTTTTTACATCTGTACAATAGAGATAACAGCATTTCTCTAACTCACATTGTCAGGCATTTGGGAGGCTCTTTGGTTAAGTCTAAGCAGCACTATTACATGATGGACCAGACTGAGCATGGTCCTTGCACAGATGGACCGACTAAGGGTGTCTTTGTGCACAGAACTCAGGATGGACTCAGCTCTCCTGTGGTAACTGACCAGAGCAGACACTCACTGGAGTACAGTTATATGGAATACAATGCAGTGTGGGGAGCCCTCGCTGCAGGGGTGGTGCAGCCCTGCCCATATCAGATATCTGATAAAGCCACTGAATCAAGACTGGGGGTGAAATTCTGGACCTAGTGAAGTCAAATGGCAAAACTCCCACTGACTTCATCTGAGGTTGCTATTAGGAACTGGGCTGTGGAAGCCAAAAAGCTTTAGCTGGAATATCAGTGAAAAGAGACAGGCTAGGGAGGAAGTGATAGCCAAACCTCCTGCTGAAAGGACAGATCAGGCCCCAGCAGCGCCTTTGGAGACAGACTCCAAAAGGAGGAAGACCCTAGATGCCCTCCCCAGCTCTCCTCTGGGCACTAGACTCCTTTGTAAGAGGAGGTTTAGTTTTCAAAAAAAAAACAGCCAAAACACTTCCACGCGTAAAATACTATTGAAGGCCCTATCCTGTCAAGTACTGAATGTCTTCAGCTAGTGCTGAAGTCAATGGGAGATAAGGATGTTCTGCATCTTAAAAATAGAAACATGGCCGCTCAAGAATCTTCTTTAGTGTCTCTCTTGTAAGGATGGAAACCATTAATGTTCTCCTTTGGAGGTGCAAAGGTTTGCATGAGGTTAGCACCATGCCACACAAACCCTAGGAAATTAGTTCACGTGCAATTGACTTTACTACTAACGTCAGGTTTCAGGTAAGAACATAAAAATTGAGCTGTATTAACTTCTCTTTGTCATCTTGCAAACCTGTGAATGCTCCAGTGCTCTAACAGCCCTGAACATCAGTGGAATGGCTGGTGGCTTGTAACAACCACTGCATGGAATCATGTTGCCTTAAACGAATCAGTAACCCTGAACTCCTGCCTTACCGTAACTGGGGGGAATCCCGGCACAGCTCCATGTTTGGCCGCCGTGTGCGCTCGTCCAGGCGTGTATGGGCCACCTTTAATGGTGGCCCTTTGTCTCTGATAGCTTTTCGAATGGCTGCTATCGTCATCTCTGTTTGGAAGATTTCTTGTAGTGTCTAAGATTAAACAAAACCAGCATATACAAATGAATGTTGCTATTTAGAGAATAGATTTTTGTGTTTTCTCTTTTCCCCTCAAAATTCTATCACGTAGCAGGAGATCCTAAATTTAACAAGCAGCCAACATTATACCCAATACAACCTCTGTCTTTTACACCACAGCTGGCTGACAGGTTTACGTTTTGATCCATATTCACAAGCAAGGAGAAAGAGAGGGAAATGGCTTGCTGGGAGAATAATATTTACAAAGGTGGCATTGATATTGGGCTCTCTCCAATTCCCACTGACGTCACTGGCTCCCCTACTAATGGCCAGAATGGGAGCAAGATCAGATGCACACAAAACTACAGAACTCCTGCCAACAGGGTGAGGATCTTCTTTTTAAGGCTTATCTTTAGAGAAGGAAGCAGCTTCTAGTTCTGACTGTCCTCAGGGCTGGATTAAGGTTACGAGGGGCCTAAGGCTAATGGGAGGAAATGGCCTAAGTATGAATTACATATTGCAAAAAATTATGAAGTCATCAAACATTTCTTTACATACATATTTACATATTATTTATTTATGTAAAATTAACAAGTTTATTCTACTCTCACGACACCCAATTCTTCAAACAGATACTTCTGAATAAGAGGTAGCATGGAGGGTGAGGGTGCTACACTGTCCTTCTCTTAGGTCTCCTTCCTCCTAGGTAGTGGAGTACTCATCTGCATGAGGATGAGCACTGCAACATGCCCATCCTGCCCACCTCTTCCAACCTTGTGCTTCTACCCTAAGCTCTCCACATGGCACAGTGCAAAGCCAAGCCCTACAGGTGTTTCCCCAAGCTATGGACTCTACACATATCCTATCTTACTCTGACTGCAGACTGGGAGGCAGCCAGCTTTTATTATGTAAAAGAAAACCATTCAGGTGTGAAATCCAGTGAAGTAGAGGAAACAGTGGGAAAATTACATTTTAGGTTGTCTTGTTCTGAAAGCTGCCTCCCAGTGTTGCACTGGCTGAGGACAATGAATTACTGTTTTCACACTGAACCCAAATATTATTTGTGGAATGATACCCAGTTTGTATAGTTAATTGCCAGTGATTCACCACATCAGGCCATTCTGTCCCCAAGCTCTTCCACAATTGGAATCATAGAATAGAATCATAGGACTGGAAGGGACCTCGAGAGGTCATTTACTCCAGTCCCCTGCACTCATGGCAGGACTAAGTATTATCTATTCTAGAATGTGTGATCAGCAGCTCTGACAGGAGGTTTTTTAAACAAGAGTTCTGTGTGCACCAGTCCCCTACATCCGATGAAGAGAGCTGTAGCTCATGAAAGCTTATGCTCAAATAAATTTGTTAGTCTCTAAAGTGCCACCAGTACTCCTTTTCTTTTTGCGGATACAGACTAACACGGCCGCTACTCTGAAGCCCCCTACAGTTTGCATTTGTTTGTTTTAAGCTTTCTGTAAGTAAAAGGTAACACCTAGAAGGGATACAGATCTTTAGATGGTTGCCAGCCCAGTCAGAATACTTAGCACTTCTGTACTATGTTGGCTCTTCAAAATCATGGTACAAACATTAAACAAACATAATCTAAAGTTTGAATGACTAGGAGTTGACAAAACAGAGCTATTCCCTGTTGTGTTCTCTGCCCCCCTGAACAAAAAGACTTCACTGAAAATCAGCATCTTAGAAGAACCGTTAAGGATCTTTTTTCCTTAAAATGCTCAGAGTTTAGGGGAGGAAAGTGAGATTCTGCTTATAGCAGGTGTAAAAAAGCAGAAGGGACCAAAATCTATTCTTGTGAGAAAATCTGTTCTCCCTGAAGTCAATAAGACTCCACAGGTGTCACTGTCAGCAGGAATTGGCCTGTGTTCTCATTCCCGTCTCAAATCACATTCCATACCCAACACTTTCCACTTGGGAAGAAGTTAGTTTGAGTTGGGGCAGAAAAATGAAGACTAACTTCAGGTTTATTTAGCTTTAAGTTTTTGGAATGAAACTCAAAAGAAATCAGATGTGAGGTACTTTTATGATGGATTGAGCTGTTAGAGAATCAGCAAATGGACAGAACCTGCCTTTAGCCTATTCAGCCAGTCTTTCTATCATAGCCTGCTAAGAAGTGGATTTAAAATCCTTGAGGGAGAGGGAGGGAGAAACCCACAACATTGTGTGCTGAGCTCCCTCCAGTGCTTTTGCAACCCCTTAAAAGTACAAAGATGCGTTGGCCTGTGGAACTAGGCTGAGCGTGAGGGAAGAACTTGGTTGCCAGTACAGAAATATACATCAAAGAAAAAAATTGGATTTCTTTGATTTTTAGTACAGTTCAATACAATATTGAACACAGTGCATCATACATCTGAAGCCCCTTGATGGAAGGTACTGTAAAAGTTAAAGTGCTGATATCCAGAATGGGATGTTTTGTTTTGTTTTTCCTACAAATGTGTGGGAATTCATTCCTTATACATGGGAGGGACAATAATTCTGGCTGGACAATGCTAGCTCAAACTACACCCATGGCTGGCACAGGTTCCCGTGGTAACTGGATTTTTAGTGTCCAGTCACCAGTATTAACCAGATACCTGGCAGTGTTCCTGCAGCGTAGGGAGACACAGCAGGCTGCCGGCTGAGCTCCTTCCAAGCCACAGGGGGCTGCTTTGCCTTTCCTGCTGGCAGAGGAGTGCTCCATCAGGGCTACAAGAGCAAGCTCGCTCCTCCTCACCCGGCCTGGCCGCACCCCCTGCCTGACCAGTAGGGTCTAAAGAATAGGAGGGCCTACGGCTATATCCTTATTAGCCTAATGGTTAATCCGGCCCTCCTCCATAGTGGAGATGCCAGCGGAAACTAGGTTTTGGAATACAGCAGTAGGTCTACTGGACTCTGGGTGCCTAAGGCTACTTGTTTCTTGTCCACCAGCAGAAACCAAGAAGGACTATAAAAGGATTCTACTCATAGGCGTAGTTTGGCTTCTATATTTGGGGGGAGGAGGGGCAGAGATCCAGTCAAACTAATGGGGCCGCACGAGGGGGGCAAATTCTGTGCCTGCCTGAGGCTTGCAATTGCGGGGCCAATGCCCACCCTATCCCTACCCCAAACTATGCCCATGGTTCTACTGGAGCCTGCTGGACTTCCACTGGCCTGATTTCAAGAACCATTCCAGGGACAAGGATCGTTCAGATGGAGCATGGCAAAATTATACCTCCCATTGCTAGCTAATCTCCCTGTTTCCCAGTGAGCATTCACCACGAGCGAGAGCAGATGATGTCAGTGGGGGGCAGCTTTGGGTTCCCCTGGGAACGCCATAGGGGTTCTGCCATGAAAGGGTACAAAGGCAGCGCACTGAATCCATGCCAGAGGCCCTAGCCATGGTCACACCCCTGCCAGCACCATCACTTTTGGGGCTGTGCTTGTCCTCTGCGGGCTTCCTGGAAGAAGAGAGACTGTGGTGGCATGATGCTGCCTTAATCTCCCATTCAGGGAACTTTATGCCCCTCGGGGCTCCCAGCCAGGTCTTTGATGGCAGAAGTCAGCACAGACGAGTGGTCCCCAAATGTTTTCAGTGGCGCCCCCACCCCCCCCAAACACACCTGGTCCATGTTCACCTGGAGCCGCGGTCGGGGGCTGGGAGCAGGGCGAGAGCCAGGGCCATGGCTGGGGCTTGGGTCGAGGCGGGGCTGGGGCACTCCTTCCCCACACCCCATGGGGGCTGAACCGAGTCCTTCCACCCCATGAACGTTCTTCTGCAACCCCCTGGGGGGGCTGCACCTCAAAGGGGACCAGTGGCATAGACCCTGAGCTGAATGGAGCCATGGGTATTTGGCCACTATTTAGAAAGTCATCCCTGCTGTAACTCCACTGAAGTCCATCACATCACAAGGATGAATTTAGCTCAGTAGACATAATGCTGCTGTCTCTTGGATCTTAAAATGAAGCATTACTAAGATCTCTTGGTGCTGTCATCTTGTCAACGAAAGTTTTATAAGGAGCCCTCTATACAATTAACATTTAAAATTAGCTTTTGCCATGAAAGTGGAATAGCCAGGCTGAAATATGGTCCCATCAACCATCAGAGTTTAGAGCCTGATCCAGCTTTGATTAAGTTCAGTGGAAGACTCCCATTGACTTTAGTAGCCATTGGATCAGGCCCTTCATGAGCATGTTCCTGGAAATAACTTTCCCACATGATCTACCTGTATCAGACAAGATGTCCCTTTACCCTACTCTCAGTTTATTCTCCACTTGATTCAAAACACCAAAAACATCCTTGGTATTCGAAGAAATTTCTGCTGTGAATGTGAAGCACCAATATTAAAGGCAACCCTTTCAGGGGAAGAAGGGGTTCTATGAAATGTTACAAAGGCATCCAGTTGATGGACCTAAGTACAACAATTAGAAAATTTATGAAGCTGTTGGATTGCTGGCTAACTGGGAGAAACAAACAGGTAATTTTATTAGCTAAAAAAATCACAATGACTTTTTCAGCTTCTCAAGAAATGACAAGTACTAACAAACAATTTAACAAATACACACGAAAATGCTACTTCAGACAAAATAGAATGTTCTTCAGTAGTTCTGGTCAAAAATTTCCAAATTTCAAGTTTTCAATGAAATATTTTGTCAAAATTTTGCATTTCAACAAAAAAAAAAAAGGCAACAAATAAATACATTCAACATTTTTGTGAAATGTTTCCCCCCATTTTTTGACCAGCTCTATTGTGAAGTTAAAAAATCTAATCTGTGGCTCCAATTTATAAGCAACAACCTTGAGGAAAACCTAGAAAGTTCAGATTTAGGTTAGATATTAGGAAAACAGCACTGACTATATAGATAGTTAAGCACTGGAACAGGTTACTAGGGAGGTTGTGGAATCCCTATCATCAGTTTTTTTAAAGAACAGGTTAGACTAACACCTGTCAGGGATGGTGTAGGTTTACTTAATTCTCCCTCAACACAGAGGGGATGGTTTAGATGACTTCTTAAAGTCTCTTCCAGCCCTACTGTTCTACGATTACCTTAGCCAGATGTGTCTGGATCTTATTTTTGGCATCCGCTGTCTCAGAGATGCGATTAGTGAACGCGACGTTCCCTCTGTTGAACTGGTTCCACATCTCATTTGCAGTCACAACCAGCAAGTTTTCAATATCATCCCTCAGTTTGGAGGAGGCAGCTCGTTCACTCTGGGAGCGTAGAATATTATCATCTGTAAACTTGGCCCAGGACTCTGGCACAGAGATCCTTGGAAAAACAAAACCAGAGGCATGCAATAGCATAATGTAGCTGAGGCTGACTACAGGCAACTGCATATCCTATTAGGGAGGAAGTTGGATTAAAAAATTATCCTTGCTGGAATCTGTGATCCTGACTCTGACGCAGAAAAATTAGACTATCCAGATACAGTATATTCAATAACACTGATCATTCAGAAAAATATAAAGTCTGCCATATTCATGAAAACAGCTCTGACATGTTATGCAGACTCCATGTACATAGTCTTAAATGGTGACTTTTGGATCATGTTAAAGATTTTAATAAAACCACGTCTTTCTAAACAGTTTGAGTATGTTCAAGCTTCAGGGGACAAAAGTTATAATTAACTCACTCCAGCCGGTAAGATTTATAGCAACGTCACACTGAATAAATAGTACATGTAGTTCGTCCTAGTCATATCTATTTATTCAGAGTGAAATCCATCCCTGTACAAAGGGCCAGAACAAGGCTGATGCAACCCTTAATCCCAGGTAAGGCCCATTTCAGACATGCCAGCCTGCTGCACATCTCATCCACCTTCTGTGAATTTGATCAGCTTTGGGCTTCATTCATTTTCGTCGTTATTCTGTTGCACATCCAAATTCCTCTGGCCCCAGTAGGGAGGTAATTAATCAACATTTAAAGATTAAAAAAATCTATTCCAGCCCACGAAGTACATGTGTGCAAGTGAACATTAAATGTACTCCTTTAGCCCTCCACCAGCTATGGTACAACCACCCACGTACTGATTTATATCCTCATTCATTCACTGCAGGGCCAAGGTTGACTAATGAAGAGCAGAACTGTATCTCAAGATCAATGCTCTTCCTTTCACTTCGTTCCCATTTTGTTTATATTATGCCCATTACCAGGTCTTCTTTGAGCAGCAATCAAAACCAACAGTCGTTGTCTAAGTGAAGGTTGCAATTCAGATTTAGTGTGCTATAGATCAATGCTGACTTATATAGATATAAAATATATATAAAAATATTTGAAAAATAAATGTGAAGTTTAACAACTACATCACAGACCAATAGCTAATACATGCATGTTAAACCCAACAACGTCACTTTAAATTAAGGCTGAGATTTTTTCAAAGCCGCCCAAGGGATTTGGATGCAGAATCACAATTTTACTTAGTTGAGTTTCTAAATCACTTAGGCAGCTTTGGTATTCTCAGCCTGAGTGTCTCAAATTATGCTTTAGATGAACTTTACTCTTCCTTTCTTCTTCTGTCTGCTGCCTCCGTTCTACCTCTCCCGTGCTCAAACTCGCAATCTCCCTCCTTTATCATACAGGAAGACTTATATCCTGCCCACACTGTAATCTTTTGGTTACAGTACACTCAACAGAGTCATTATACACTTAACAGACTGTACAGTTTCCATTGATTGTTAAAACATGTGCGCTAAAATGACACATGGCTGTGGTCTGTGTGTATTGGGGGAGGGCACGTAGCAGCCCATAATAAAGGGAAAGCTGACCTCTCCTGAGAGAACCATCTCCGTAGTTTCGGCCAAAGGTCTGGATCATGCAGGTAGAACTTTTTCTATCCAGTCCCGTGTCCCAAAGAGCTTGAACATAATTCTCAAGATGTACTTACGTTGCATCAACCCGCTCCACTCCTCTGTAGTAACTGATGCCATCAGAAGTGTTCCTTAGATGGTGACACTTGTCATCGATACGGTGAGCTGTTTGCTTATCACTGAGGTCTTTCTCCAGCTCGTGCTGGGCTGCCCTGTCGGATCTGTAACATCAGAAAAACCATTATTGCAGAGTAAATAAAAATGAGCATAACAGACCACATCTCCAGCTCTGGGCAGTCCCCTTCTGCACTACTCGAACTAGGCAAAGGGGACTTAAAGCTGCTCTAATGGGTCCGAGAGATGATGAGGGGGCAGAGCTGATGTAACAGACGCTAATGGACAAATCCATGGAGTAGCCCTGCAAGTACTTAACACCAGAGGCCAGTTCAATTCCCAGCTAGCCCAAGAACTGGGGAGAAACAGAAGAGCGGTTCAGAGGTACCTTTACTTATCCCATCATCCCACCTGATGTCAAGCACAAGATTGCTAGTATTTACTTAGCATAGGAATATAAATTCAAAAGAAATGGGAAGAGTTTACTATTTCTGAATGACCCGAACAGGAAGAACATGCCTGTGAGAAGGGGATATAATGACACCTTCCACTTTTGTAGCACCTTTCATCTGCTCATCTCTAAGCACCATACAAACATGGATCAATTCAAGCCACAAGAGACCCCTGTGAGCGAGATAAGTGCTATCCCTATCTTCAGGTGAGGAAAATGAGGCATAAGATCACATAGCACCTCAGCGGTAGAGCAAGGAGTAAGAATCAAGTCTCTTGACTCCTAGTAAAGTTCTGTAATCGTTAGATGATGATACTTCCTGTAATAAATGTATGTATGTAATAAATGAAGGAATGATCTGGTAGCTTCAAAATATCCCTGGCCTGTTTCATGTATCCCTTTAGAAGGGCATTTCAGGCCAGATGGTCTAAAGATCACAGCTTCCATTTACGCACCAAAACAAATGGCCAGATTTCCCAGAGAGCTCAGCACTTTGGGTGAATGAGCTCTTTTGGAAACCTTGCCCTAGGTCCACAGCAAATATTTCTTACCCATGGTGGAGTATCTCTCTAAGTGAAGCTACTCTTATTAAAAAACAACACTGCATCATACCCTTTGGGTCTACACCAACTTGTTCAACAATTAGATCAAATTTAAACAAGAGCTGAGCAATTGTTAAGTGTGCGAGACATTTCTCCCCCATAACCTGTATTTTTTGAGGGGGGAGCGGATTTGCTGAGGTATTTACATTAGAAATTAGAATATAATGCTACTAAGAAAAGTTGAGGTGAAACTCTTCCTTACGCAAGCTGGGCTATCGCCTTATCCAGGTGGCGTTTCATCCTCTCCTGACACGACTTGATGACGTCAACTTCCTGGTCAATTGACAAAAATCAAAATTCCATCAATGTCCTTGCTTATGAATTCAGGTAACCCTCATGCTCCTATGTGGCCTCTTTGAACTCAAGGTTTAGACATGCAGCAGTAACCCTGTGCTGTGTGTCTGCTACTCCTTACTTCCCAAGTGAGCATGCAGGAAGTGTGGAAGGAGTAAGCAAAGCCTTGGCTTCATCCCTCCCACACACTGTGCAGTGCAGCTGAGCCAGCACAATAGATGCGCAGTGATGAGGAAGTAACTTTAGTCCTGTTCTTGGCTCTGCCCTGACTTGCGGCGTGAATTTAGGCAGTCACTGCTTGGGCCCAGTAAGAAATTCCTGCCCCGCTGGAGCAAGCTGGGTGCAGGGAGGAGCAATTGCATCCTTGGGCGGCTCCTGGTATGGGGCAGCTATGCACTGCCCCTGATCCAGGTCAGGTTGTTGTTCACAGTCAAGCCCGACATGAAATGTCTTTGTTCACACACAATGAAATACACACTCTGCATGGATATAGCACCTTCCAGCTGAGGATCTTAAAGGACTTTGCAGATGTTCCTTATGCATGTGGATTGTGGCTAGTCTTTATATGATAGGTAAGGTGTGGGAAGGTGCCCCCCCCACATACTTGGGGGGCCTGCATAAGGGCTACTACTAAGTTACCCCCAGTCAGGGGACAATTCACTGATAAGGGGGTAGAAAAGTGCAGAGAGGGGCAGGGAACAGATGGAACCATGGCTCCATCCCCCACTGTGTACAGGCCAATATATTGCACTCCTCATGGGGTATTGCAGTTACCCCCACCAGCATAACTGAGGAACTCTGACCAGTATCAGACTCCTGGTGGGCTTGTCTTCATTACAGTTGTGTTAAAACATGACCATGAGGAGTCAGACTAGCTAATATGATGCTGAGCACAGCTTTGCAGTCAGTGTTGACAAGCTACACTCAGCATCCTGCCCACTAGTCTGGAGTATACCCTAATGAAGGCAAGGCCTAGACAGAATGTCACCCAATGCTTCCCCTTTTAATTTACATGAGTTTACTCAGGCCAACCGTTCATCTGATCACCCTCTACACACTGGGGTTTGAATTTCACATTAGTCCCATGGATTTCCAACCACTGTACCCTACTTGCTGTCTTTGGCAACTGATCTAATTTTCATCATTGTACTTGGGAGCAAGGCATTTATTATGTACCTCCCTACCACATGGCAGGGATGGCTAATTCTACGATGACAGAAGCACGCTCCCATGTTTCCAGCTGAACATGCCACAATGATACACGGCTATTCATAGTTTGAAATCAGAAAGGTATTTTCTTTGAAGTCACAAGCCACTTGGTCACTTGTTCCTCAGTGAATGTCAACTTATATAGGCAAATAATACACAGACATACTCAGGGCTGGCTCCAGCATTTTTGCTGCCCCAAGGGGCAAAAAAACCCAAAAAACTTGCCGCTGAACGGGGAGGCGGAATCCTGCCCTCCGAACACGAAAGCAGAGTGATGGTGCGGCCGCCGACCGAAGAAGAGTTGTGTCCCTGCCACCAAATTGCTGCCGAGTGCGAAACGCATTGTGACAGAGGGGCCACCGAATTCCCGCCGCCGCGGGCGGATTGCCTCCCCAAAGCCTGACGTCCTGCCGCCCCTTTACATTTGCTGCCCCAGGCACCTGCTTGGTTCGCTGGTGCCTGGAGTCGCCCCTGGACATACTGTATCTGGGGAATGCCTTCATCATAAGGAAACAACACATTCTTAACAGAGAGAATCACATTGAAAATGTAACCACTGAATAGCTGTGTCCCCTTATAGTGCATTGGAATTGGGAAGTAGCTCTTTAAATAGTTTGTGACACTTTTAGTGGTGCTCTCTGTGTTTCAGAAGCCGCCAGCACCCTGCCAGAGCAGCAGTGTATGTGTACTGCTAGGCTTTGTATGTTGATGGATGTTTATTAAACATAATTATGTGCACCCCACTGGGTTCCTTTATATTATATTTGTGGTGTAAAAATCAAACGACAACAATTGCAATGAAGGTGGAATCCTAATCCAAAAGTTCAGTGAAATAGGGAGCGATTGCAGAGGCCTCATGAAACTGAAACTGCAGCCTCAGGTACTGCGAGTGAACTGCTCATTGAGAGAATTTTTTTTCACATGAGTCAGGTCCCCAAAAGTCATGAGCTTGTATTAAAAGAAATCGAGATTCAGTTCTTTTTATTATTATCTTCTGGGTTCTGAGGCTTGAGATGCACAGTTGGCTCATGTTTTCCAGCTTCATTACCATGAGGGCTCAGAACTTGTTCTGAAAAACGATGAAATTTTAGATTCAAACCTAATCACCTGCCTCTAGGTGCTGGGTCTTTCAGAAACATAGCAAATATTGTGAGCCTCCTGCAAAATCACAAGAGTTGGCAACAAAGGCCGCTCTTCTCCTTTCACCGAGTTAAAGGCAATTGCATAAGTTAGAAAGAATTTCCATTATTTGTATTGCAGTAGCACCTAGGAGCCCTAGTACAGGACCCCATTGTGCTAGGTGCTGTACAAACACTGAACAACAAGATGGTTCCTGCCCCAAGGGGTTTACAATCTAAGTATAAGCCAGGAGAGACAGACATCTCTCTCTAATATCTTAGGACTGACATGGCTACAACTACACTACATTGGACCTCCTACAGTATGTCATGGTGCAGCTACCTCAAGTGTCTCTCCAGAAGCCGATTACCCACTTTTCCTGTGACAGACAGACCGACCTTCTCTTCTTGCTGGGTCCTGGCCTCCTGTGAGCTTCTTTATTTAATGGACAGTGGGGAACAAATGCGCAAGCTTTCTAAAGAAGTTCCACTTGCAGGTAGAGACCAGCCCTGGAAGATTTCAACCCCAAAGATGAAAGTCTTTGAGTACTAGAGCAAGTGGGTTGCAACAGGAACTAATCTGCAACCTTGACTACAGCAGTTCTTAGTGGAGTACCTTCTACCCTCCTTATCAGACTGATAGTTAGAGTTTCATCTTTATGATGTATTTAGTCTCTGTTCTGTTATCTGAAGGAAAATGTCTTGTATAACTGACTAGGTATGTTAAATGTAATATTATGAGTGGGTGGGGGCCAACATAAAGAAGCCTTGTCATCCAGCCTCATCAGATATCTGAATTAAAATGGTTGGTTAAATGTTTTGGTGACTCAGTGTTAGCGCTGAAGGTGCTCACAAATTGTACAACAGGATGGATGGACGGATAGAGGGGTGTGTAAGAAGAGAGATAGGATAGAGCAAGCCTGATCTAAAGCCTACTGCAGTTGCAGCCAATGTGAGTTGATTGATTTTAGTTAGTATGTTTTATGCTTTGCTTAACAGGTAGTTAGTGCTGCTGGATCAGCCCCTCCCACGATAAAACCTTCAGGAAAGGAGCTGTCCTATGGTCGTTTGTGCTGGAATGCGCCTTGATGCCTGTCCCGAAACCGGGAAGATCCCCAGCACTCTGTGGGAGGTCAGACTATCCACATAGAGGCTCCATTCCTCAAAGCTGGCACTGCACTGCCAGTTGCTCCTTGCCTTGCTAGTACAGCCACATTACCAGAGATTCTCTCTGGAAGTGGCTGGCCCCACACGGCCCCTTAAAGGAGGATCATTATCAAGGAATGGGCCTCAGGCTGAATCCTCTTTCCTTACATCCAGAGGTGAAAGTAAGCTGGCACCGTACGGTATGGCATACCGGCAAGAGCCAGTACACAGCTGACCATACCTGCAGGGGGCAGCTTCCCCAGGCCGGTGATTTAAAAGAGCTCTGGCCCCTGAAATTGCCGCCAGAGCCCCGCTGCTGGAGCCCTGGGGTAGTGGCGGCAGCAGGGAACCCCAGGGCTCCAGCATTGATATAAAGGCCCCGGATATTTAAAGGCCCTGCCTCTTCCGGTTGAGGCACCACCCCTTCTGGTTGAGCCCCGCCCCACTCAGGACCCCGGCCCTGTGTACCGGTAAGTCCCTTAAGTTACTTTCACCCCTTCTTACATCAGCTCTGCACAGAGCTGATGTGTTTCCCAGCCCAGCCCCTGACTGGATCTCCTCCGTGGAGTTGGAGGAAAGGGTAGATGGTGCTGCAGAGGCAGCTGAACCCCACCATTCCATATGGGAAGGCCGATGACTGCATGGAGCGGGTCCCCTCCATGAGTGGATCTTGGGGACAAGATCTGGACCTAGTAAGTATAAGGAGAAATTATGAAGACATTGGTCATGTGTTAAAGTACAACACTGGGTACTGTTGGTCAGCACGGAGCTGTCTTTGCAGTTAAGTGCCCCATTCCCTAGTTAGGCTGTTACAAAAACTTACTGTCAACAGCTGTTTTTCCACATCATCATGGACTAGGTCGATTCCCATCCTCTTCTCTCGATGAAGTAAGCACTCTTGGGCTACCTGTTTGGTAAATAAATATAGCTGTCAACTATAAGATGACCAATAAAGTTACACCAGAGAGCTCTGGAAAAGTTCCAATTGCTTAACGTTCATGCTGTTCAAAGCTAGATGTTTATCACACTGCAATATTCAGTAGTGGCAGTAAATCTTTGCACTTAGAATGGGAATTTTTCCTTTGGAACATATCTTCTCTGGGGTGTCATGAGAAAATGTCATATGTGGAGAAGGGTCATCTTTTAAGACATGCAAGCCATGCCAATACAAAAGTACCTATTTGCCATATGCTGGTGTGTTACTGATAATAAACAGCCAAGCTAAAATATCCAAGTGATCAAAACATAAAGGAGCACATACATCCTTTTTCAGAGTAGCAGCCGTGTTAGTCTGTATTCGCAAAAAGAAAAGGAGGACTTGTGGCACCTTAGAGACTAACCAATTTATTTGAGCATAAGCTTTCGTGAGCTACAGCTCACTTCATCGGATGCATTCAGTGGAAAATACAGTGTAGCACCAGTTGAACTCAGAGATGAATTTAGACTGATCTGAGCCTTGCAATAAAACATGGTAAATTGTGACCTTAATTAGGATTTTTGATGTAGCGCATGAGAAAATATTTAGTTAAGTAAATACTGTTCCTAAGTGCTCAACAGGCATTGGACAGGAAATGTATCAGATGTCAAGGGCTTTGTTTATCTCCAGCTTGGCTAAGGGCCTCTTAATAAAAGACATTCAGCCATAATGGAGCTCAAATGAAACTTAATTAGACATTTGAATGGCTGCAGATGGGGAACTGATAGGCTATAATACATCACAGCATTTATCAATGAAACTGATATTTACCTGGAGGGGACCTTCTGTTTCAGCCAAGGCCCTTTCCAATCGTTTCTTCATGTCTGTAAGAGCATTGGTCTCCCCAATCATCTCATCTATCTCGTGATTGAGCTCTGATTTCCAAAATGCTATATCATTGACCCGTTCTCCCAGATTTTTGGTAGTGTCTGTTTGGGTTTTTCTTGTTTGCTGATCTTTGTCCTGGATCATGCGGGATGTGTCCACTCTTAGCCTCTCTGCGCTGTGCCGGGATGTCTCTGACTCTTTGTAATTGGTCAGGTTGGATCTGTACCAGTCATCAGGGGTATACCTAGTGAAAAGCGCTGTTCTATTGGAAACAAAGGGAAGCATCTTGCTTTGGGTTAGCCCTTGGGAGCTTTTGGAGAAGGGAGCCAAAGTAGGAGTGATGGCTGCTACTTTATAATAAGTGCTAGGTCGCCATGGAAGGCTCAAGCTATGGGTCAAAGAGTAGTGAGGGAAACGGTTCTTATAGCTCGAAGCCATGGTGCTGATAGCTGGTAGGAAGTTAGTTGGTGTTGGTCTTGGGTGGGCATAAGTTGCCGTTAAAGTAGAGCCTACAAGCTCCATGATGGAAAACTGCTATTCGCTTTTACTTCCTGCATAAAACAAACACAAAAAGACAACAGAGAATCATCTCATTTAGCAAAGTCCCACTTAGACGTAACAACACCTCTTCCATAAACACATGCAACTCATAATAAAAACACTAACGTGTACAATAGTTGAGTATCAAAAAGACAGGCCTAAAACTCTCGAAAGCAAAGCCCTATCTCACAGTGCTCCATATATTTGGATACAAGAGGATTGAAATTTCCTAGGCCTGGTCTACAGCAAAAAGTTAGCTTGAACCAGCTACGCCACTCAGGGGTGTGAAAAATCCACCCCCCTGAGTGATGTAGTTAAGCCAACTTAACCCCCAGTGTAGATAGTACTAGGTCAGGAGAAGAATTCTTCCATCAGCCTAGCTATCACCTCTTCAGGAAGTGGATTACCTACACTGATAAGAGAACTGCTTCCACTGGCCTGGGTAGTGTTTACACTGAAGCGCTGCAGCAACACAGCATCTGAAGTGTAGACAAGTATTTAGTTATTGCTCAGTGTCTCTTATTGAATTGAAGCAAAGGCCATATTGTGCCATGACTTTTTAAGCAGAACACCGTACTGAGGAGAATAGAAAGTTCGGTTTAAAAATGATGGCATTACACACTCCCAAATCTTTACTACTGTCCATAATGCAGAGCTAACGGAAGTGCAGAAGCAAGAGCTGTATTTCATTCTACCTCATTTATCATCAATAGGTCCTGATTCTGCAAACCCTTACATATTATTATTGCCCTGGTATCTAGGAGCCGCAGTCATGGGACCAGGACCCGTTGTGCTGGGAGTTGTACAAAACACAGAACAAAAGGACAGTCCCATCCCCAAAAAACTTACAATTTAATTATAAGAGAGGAGACAACTGGAGGATACAGATACAGATTGGGGAGCCAAGGAAACAATGTGTTTTATTTTACTTATCTGAGTAACCCCATTAAAATCAATAGGGCTACTCAGATACTTTAAATTAAGCATGCACCTAAGTGTTTGCAGGATTGGGGCCACAGGGACAAACCCACACATTTGGTTTTCAGTAGAAGCAGTCTTTTCCTCATATCTGCCCAGGGTGTACAGGGCAGAAACTGCACGTAACTCCTAGTTCCAACATCTGCAATAATGAGCAACAATATACCAAGCGGAAAGAACATAAGCTCCACTTTCAGAACCTAAATGCAGTGTTGCTAAGGTGGAGCAAGGTAAGCAAACATCTTTTTTTGACTTGCAAGGAGAGAAAATTTGATGTCAAAGTCACCAACGTAGAATAAATATTCTTGAAAAGAGAAAAAAGAATAATTACCTGAAGGTCAGCCTTTTCACTCTTAACCATTGTTACACTTCAAAAGTCATTTGAATAAACTTTCCCTCACTGTCACCCTGGAGTGAATGACCCCACAAGAGGATTTTCCGGGAGCCGGGGGCGGGGGGGGGGGGAGAGGGGGAATTTTGTTTCAAGTAACTGCATACTGTACTGTGTTTACTATTGTTCTTTTCACTTTGAGGTCATTAGCTAATTGTGTGTCAGTAATACAATACTCATGGCACTCAAAAGGTAAATATTTACTTGTATACAATACCCATAATCCATTCACAAACACACTGAGGGGTATGTTGTGCTGATAGGGAATTCCCTTATGGTTACAAGAGTTGATTGCTGGTTTAAATAAAAGGGATTTTTGGCTGCCCTAGAAAGATAGTAGCAGCTCCTGTAGTTGGAGCAACGGTCTGCAGGCAGATGATGGACAATACCGTCGACAAAGCTACAGTATTCGTAGAAATTCAAGACAGAAAATGTGTTCTCCAAAATTTGTTCCTTACAGTTAAATAAAAACCCTTCACATATTAAACCTGTTCCAATATTCATATTGTACAAACATCAATACGTTTATTTTTTGATGTATTTGTATTGGGTAACTCCTAGGAGCCCTGTAACGGCCCCTTGTGGGAGGTGCTGTGCAAACACGGAACAGACCGACAGTCACTGTCCTAAGGGATTGATAATCTAAGGGTACGTCTTCACTACAGCTGCTACAGAGGCACAGCTACAGTGCTGCAGCTACGCCACTGCAGTGCCGCGGCATAGACACTTCCTACAGCAACAGAAGGCGGCAGCTAGGTTGATGGAAGAATCCTTCTTTTGACCTAGCTGTGTCTACACGGGGGTAGGTCAACCTAACCATGCTGCTCAACATGCACCATTTTTCACAAGCCTGAACAACATGGCTAAGTCAATCTCATTTGTAGGAGTATGCCAGGCCTAAACAGTAAAGGTCCTGATTCAGGAAAGGGTCCCTGCTCAGGAATGGTGCTTAGCCTGAAGCATGCACTGAAGTCCTATTGAAGTCAATGGGACTTAAGCACTTACTTCATGTTAAGCATGTGCTTAAGTGCTTTCCTGAACAGGGATAGATATAAGCACCTGCTGAGGTGTTTTTCTGAGTCAGGACCAAAGAGGAAAAGAGACGTGATGTAGCTGTATTTTCATTCTAATGATCCTGCACTGATACAATGCCTATTATCCACATGGATCCTAAGCCACTGTATAAAGTGAATAGACCTATGTGCAAGCCACACACACACACACACACACACACTACACAGATCTACCCACCAATGAAGTGGAGTCATCTCTAGGGAGTGAAGATTAGTAGCTATTTAACAATGCACCACAATGGAGGGTTTGTCCACATGGGGAAATGACTTTATTCCTTAAAAAGTGGAGTCATACCAGAATAATGTCACTTCTATTTCAGAATAGAGTGTCCAGACAGGGAGTTATACTGGCATAGCTATAGCAGTATAATTGTTCCACTACACCTACGCTGGCCAATTTCCCCATGAGAGAGACTGGTTTATATTTAAAGTTCTAAACCTCTGTGGAGGGAGGGTTTCTTGAGTTTTAGTCACCTCAGCAACAACAGAAGAAAACCTGTTCCTTCCCAGGAGCAAAACCAATAAATCCTGATAATTTATAACTGACATTCCTAGAAGGGACTAGAAAGGAGACACACAACATGCTTGAAGCAGCAGACTAAGAAAAATATAATGTCTTAATATATTTAGCAAATGACAATGCACATCAGAAAAAAAAATATAGAGGAGTGCAGGGGTCAAAATAGGGGCCACTGAGTGCCACAAAATAGATAGCTTACAGACCTGATTCCGATCCAACATACACTATTGTACATCAGGAGTACCACCATTGAATTCACTGGACCAGACCCTCTGCTAGCCCTTTGATTTCAATGGAGCTATGATGATTTTAAACCAGCTGAGGATCTGGCCAAGTGGAATTATGCAGATGTAAAAAGTGTGAGATCAGAATCAGGCAACATGGAAGGAAAGACACATGAAAGTCTAGGCTGCTGCTATACTAACCAATAATAAACATCTATAACTCATCTTTGGGGTGCTCAAACAAATGTTGCTTTAGCAGAGCAAAGTATTATTATTACTAATGAATGATTCCTAATATAAATGATATGGAACATAATACTGCAAATGATCATGCCAACCAATGAAAACTAGTGAGGTCATGGAAGGAGAAAAGGACATTCTCTGAGGCCAGGAAACTATTAAACTTCAGAGTTGGGAACAGAACATTTGGGCTGGAAGAGGAAGGCAAGAAGCCACATGCAGGTCTGGAAACTGCTATAGATCCAGGAAATGCTGTACATGTTTTCAAATGTCTGGAAAGAACGACTAGGTGACCTACTAAGTCTTTTCCATCTGTAGCTTCTATGAGAGTGCTTTGACGTGCTCAGTGAACAGTGCTTGAGAAGTGTGAAGTGTTATTAATAGCAATAATAAATAGCAGGTAACTTAGCAAATGCTAATACAAACCACAGAAAAAGAGAGAGATGAGTAAGAGGAGGTACATGAGATGAGTACGTTCCCTGCATCTGTGAAATGATTAAACTTAAGTGCCCACCCCTTTCGGCTGCCTTGGTGTGTGGATGCTCAACCTAAGACCTCTAGCACCTGATCTCCGGAGATGCTGCTGAGTTGAGATCAACAGAAGCTGTGGGTGCTCAGTATCTCTGAAGATTCAGTACCAAAGTGTCTCAACCTGGAAACCCCAAATTAGCAAAAACTTTTCAAAATGTGGCCCTTTGAGCTGGCTGTTTTGGCAGGGCTAGGATTAAATTCCATGGCCAAATCCCACTAATCAATTATTGCCATTGTGTTGTCCCCCTAATATGGATTCTCCCTGTCCCCACTGCACATATTTAGACCTTGGAAACAAATAGTTTTGGAGTCTGGAGGACAATTTCTATGGCTTTCCTCTCCTAATAAATGCTTGTCCTTCCCCTGCTGACACACACATTTAGAGAGAGGGGAAAGAGATGGTTTGGGGAATGAAGAAAGCTATGTTGCCCTGGCTCCCCTACTAAAAGTAAATTCCTTCCCACATCCCTGTACAACCCACTCCCTAAAACTACTAACCCATCTACCCCCCCCACACACGCACAAAGGTAAATGGCTGCACCCCGTCAGCCCTCCAAACACGTACATGGGGTGCACAGTACTTTCTTGGGTTGGGGGGATGTTTCCCTGGATTCCACTCCCACCATTAGCTTGTCTATAGGACCATAACAGTATCTCCTTGTCCCCCACTTCACACACACAGATTTCGTTCTGGGGAAGGGAGATTTTGGGGGAGTGGCCAATCTAAATTCCCCTGATTCCCTCCCCACTACATTATTGCCTCCCCTTCCCTATCCCCCTTGAAGCTCATGCAGGCTGGGCAGTGACACGGGGGGGTTGGGTTCCTGCCCCCTGTGCTGCCCTGGTGCGTGGTGGGTCCCTTTCTGTTTGTAGGTCCCCAGCAGCCCCTGCCAGGTGCTCCCTCCTCACTGTCTTCCCAAGCCCCCTTGCAGCCACTGGCTAGGGGGGCTCCTGGATGGCAGTGGGAGGTGCAGACACTCACCTGGCTGCTGCTGAAGAGGGAGGGAGCCTTCTGCATCCACAGGCTGCTTGCAGCTCACTCAGTGCTCAGAGCATCTCCCTCCCTCCCTCCCCCAGCTTCTATGCCCACCCCCTTCTTTGTGACACACACCAACCCAGCCCCACCCATTGGCCAAGAGGGGAGGGAGCGCGGAGGGGGGAGCGTTGCTAAGGACTCACAAGATGCTTAGTAACCGAATTCTCTTCAGGAGGCCTGGCTGGCCTGGGGATCTCCTTGAACTTGGGGCTGGGGAGCTAGTGGGAGCACCAGGGAGCATCACTGTACAGCCCTGGCAAGACACCTCGTCCTTCCTTGTTATCAGTGTAGCTAGCATTTGAACAAAACAGTCACAGTTCTTAAAAGCACTCATTAAAAATCCTGCTGAAACCACTTACAAGCAAAACACAGCCACAGCATAACCTTGGGGCAGGTCCTTGCTAACTTCTATTTTTCCATCTTACCTCTGACTTCTGCTCACACCAAAAAGCTCATTTCCCATACTTCACTACACTTAAGCTAACTTCAGGTCAAAGCCTAATTTAATTTCTATTTAACATAGTCTATAGCAGGGGCGGGCAAACTTTTTGGACTAAGGGCCGCATTAGGTTTTGGAAATTATATGGAGGGCTGGTTAGGGAAGGGGGTCGTGGCCCGTGGCCCACCTCCTATCCGTCCCCCCCTCTAGGACTCCTGCCCCATCCAACCCCCCCATTCCTTGATGGCCCCCCCCGGGACCCCTGCCCCAGCCAACCACCCTTGCTCCCTGACCCCCACCCCTAACTGCCCCCCTCCGCCCATCCAACCCCTCCTCTCATTCCTGACTGCCCCCCCCGGGACCCCTGCCCCAGCCAACCACCCCTTCTCCCTGACTGCCCCTGGACCCCTCGCCCCTAACTGACACCTGCCCCTAACTTCCCACCCCCCCCCCCCATCCAACCCCTTCTCTCCTTCCTGACTGCCCCTCCGGGGCCCCTGCCCCATCCACCCCCCCTGCTCCCTGACCATCCCCCACTGCCCCATCCCACCCCCCTCTCATTCCTGACTGCCCCCCACCCGGGGCCCCTGCCCCATCCAACCCCCTGCTCCTTGACCACCCCCCACCACCCCATCCCACCCTTCCTCTCATTCCTGACTGCCCCCTCCAACCACCCCTTCTCCCTGTCCCCTGACTGCCCCCTGCCACTCCATCCAACCTCCCCTCCTTCCTGACTGCCCCCCCCGGGACCCCTGCCCCCATTCAACCATCTGTTCCTGCCCCAACCCTTATCCCCACCCTCACCCTCTGACCACCACCCCCGGACACCCCCCCAGCCCCGCTCTCTGCCCCCTAACCGTGCTGTCTGGAGTGCTGGTGGTGCGACAACCGCGCCGCCCGGCTGGAGCCGGGCCACCCCACCGCCACCACCGCGCAGCACAGAGACCGGGTCAGCGGTGCACCGGCGGCAGAACGAGGTGAGGCTGTCAGGGAGAGGGGACAGCAGGGGAGGGGCCAGGAGCAAGCCTCCCGGGGCAGGAGGGTCCCGCAGGCCGGATGTGGCCCCCGAGCCATAGTTTGCCCACCTCTGGTCTATACGCTACAGCAGGGAGGAGGAATTGGATTTATTTTAGTTTATTGCTTCAGGTAAACTATTTGCACTCTGATGGGGAATGCGGATGAATGTCAGATTAAATGATTGTTTGCAGTGTTGTTGTAGCCATGTTGGTCCCAGGATATTAGAGAGACAAGGAGGGTGATGTAATATCTTTTATTGGACCAACTTCTATTGGTGACAAGCTTTTGAGCTACACAGAGCTCTTCTGCAGGTCTAGGAAAAATATTCAGGCTGTCACAACTAAGTGCAAAGTGGAACAATAACAGCTATGTGGGTGAAACAGGACAAACACTATCCTCTCAAATTAATTCACACCGAAAAATGATAAAATACAAAAACCATCATATCACCTGTGGGTGAACACTTTTCACAAAACAATCACTCCATATCTGTCCTCTAAGTCTTCATCCTGCACAACAGCATCAAAAGACAAGCCTGGGAGCTTAAAATTCTTAACTTTGCTAAAACTAAAATCATGGTCTTAATAAAGACACTGGATATATGGATTATTACCACAATCTACTAACCCCCCCTCTTTTGTTTTGGAGAGGTGTTAACGGGCCACTTCACCTTGAATTGGCTCTGAGAATACGTGTTGACTAGACTACTTATGCTAAACAGTCTGTTCCACCTTGTATTTAGTTGTGACACACCATCTGAGTGTTTTCCCCAGACCTGAAGGAGAGCTCTGTGTAGCCTGAAAACCTGTCTCTCTCACCAACAGAAGTTGGGCCAGTAAAACATATTACTTCACCCACCTTGTCTCTCCATTTAAATGGTTGATTTATTCAGCTCATTTCTTCTTTTTTTCTGTTTTCCAGTTTTCTCTGATTTTGCACATATTGATCACAGCTACACACCCGATGCACATGCATACATCTTTCAAACCTCCACACTCATATAGTCATACATCTATCACACCTTGTGCATGCACGGAGCTTGCCTACACAAGAAATGTACACAAGTGTCGCTTAAGGTGTGATATTAAACCAGTTTAGTCAAGCAGGTGCAAAAGGCTGTGTGGACACTTACTTCAGTTTAAATCAGGCTTATTTCAGTTTAACTGAATTAGGAATCAATTTAGGCTAAATTGAAATAAGAGTGTCTGCATAGAGGTTTGCACCCATTTAACTAAACTAGATTAAAAACCAATTTAATTTAAACTAGTGCGATTTTTGCATGTAGACAAGGGCTTGTTCCACACTACAAAGTTAGGTCCACATAAAGCAGCTTGTGTCAAACTATGTCAGCGTCTACACTACAGCCTTACTCCCTCCAATGTAAGTGTCCTACTACACCAACATAATAACCACCTCCATGAGAGGCATAGGGCTTATGTTAGTGTAGTAAGAGCAGTGGTTCTGAACCTATTTATCATTGTGGGCGGCAGGTTGACAACCACAGTGCCCCCCACCGACTGAAATCACCCTACAGACCCCTATGCCCAATGCTCTGGCCCACCCACAGACCCCTCCACAGAGTGGGGCCAGGAGCAGACTCCAGGTGTGGGTCTGTGGGGCAGCCCCTACACCCCTGATCCCACCACGAGGCAGCCCCCACCCCGGACCCTGCTGGGCGGGGTCAAGCAGCAGGGCAGCAAAGCCCTGAGTCTGGACACTGCAGCGCAGGGCTGGGCAGCACGGCAGGGCAGCCGCAAGCCCGGACCCCACCTTGTGGGGCAGGGCAGCCAGGGCCCTGAACCCTCCTGCGCCAGATAGTGGGGCAGCCCACAGGCCCAGCAGCCTTTAGCACACAGCTGGGCCTTAGCTGTGTGATAGATGGGCCACGTATGGCCCACGGGTTATGTATTGAGTACCACTGCTCTAAGCCCTAGTTCAGCAAGTACTTATGCACTTGTCTGACTTTGAGCACAGGAATAAGCCTAGGGCTGACATGCTTGGAGTTAGGCACTTTCTTAATACCTTGCTGTACTGGGGAGTCTGATCCTGGCTTGGGGTAGCGAGGATTGTGCCTAAATTCTCAGTCTTGCTCCATTTCCATCATGGGGCCCTGTCAACTTAAAAATCACTTCAACATGCATCTCACCTGCTCTTTTTACAAGCATTATAAAAGGCCTTGATACTGCAAACACTGGCATTCTTGTGTAACTAGCTCCATGAGTCAATGTCCCCCTGACTCAGGCATTGCTGGGAGAACAATGGAATTTGTCTCCTCCCCATCTGGAAGAGCATAGTTCCAATGGATTCCACTCTTGTAAACCAGCATAGCTCCATTCCACTCCTTAGAGCTTTGTCAGTGTATATTCTGTGGCCTGCGTTGTACAGGAGGTTGGACTAGACGATCATAGT
This sequence comes from Lepidochelys olivacea, assembly GCF_965140295.1. NCBI lineage: Eukaryota > Metazoa > Chordata > Testudines > Cheloniidae > Lepidochelys > Lepidochelys olivacea. Next base: position 21,928,181 of record NC_140424.1, read on the forward strand.
GGTCCCTTCTGACCTTAAGGTCTATGATTCTATATCAGCTGAGTCTCTGTCTGGCTGTTTCCAGCTATGAGATACTAGATGCATGTAGTCTGGCACCATGCTTCTCTCTTGAAGCCTTTGTTGCATGCAGAACGGGGCTGAGGACCTAGAGGGCAAATCCTCACTCAGCCTTTCTCCAGAAAGCCTCTCTGTAGGGTTTCCCTGCAGTGCCATCAGCAGAGCTCTGGGACCCCAGAGTCGTTTTGGCAGCTTTCCCCCTCCTTGGAGTCTTCTCATGCTCAGGAGACATTGATTGCTACACAGCAAAGAGAAAACTCTCCAGAAATATTAGTCTCTATTGCATTCCTTAGTTACTCAGTGTTTGGTAGCCATTTCTCCAGGAGATGCAGCCATTAGCTCCCTGGAAGCTCGGTTCTTCCACCGCTCCTCTGCTTCCAGGTGACAGCTTGTGCCCCATTTTACAGCTCCCTGCATGACTGTGGGCCTAGCGGAGACTCAAGGCAACAAGGTGACATGCATCCGATGAAGTGAGCTGTAGCTCACGAAAGCTTATGTTCAAATAAATGTTAGTCTCTAAGGTGCCACAAGTACTCCTTTTCTTTTTATTAAAAAAACAGTGAGGGTAATTACTTTGTCCTTGAGTCCCAGTGTGCCTAATACAAAATCACTGCCCCTATGACGATTGCTATTTTCTTTGAAAAGTTTCCATCTTTACCAACAAAAGATCAGTTTTAATCAACAAAACATCAGTTTTGTTGGTAAAGATCCATCTTTACCAACAAAACATCAGTTTTGAATCCCATGCTAAAAGATGATGTGTAAGTTTTGCTTGATAACTTTAAAAATGTTTGCTCTGAGCTTGTGAACCCAGGCAAGGGAATTGCCTCTCTCGCCCATTCAGGCAGGCTATAAAGATTAAACGAGCCATTAAAAAAATCACAATACAAAGGATTGGTGCGTGGCCCTATCGCACCTTGCAAATGCTACATGCAAGGGAGCTCGAGCCGTGGACTGGAAGGCCAAATGTAAAAGGAAGCAGGGTCACATGAAAATGTTTCATCGCTTTGCTATTTGAACAGTCACAGGGCCAGAAACTCTGAAGTGAAGTGAGAGATTCCCCCAGGGTTATCCCTGGGTTTGCCCTGAGTGACGTTTTGAATTGACAGATCACTACAACGCTGTCACTCTTAGAATTTACAACTCATTTGTGTTGCATGCTTGCTTGGACCTATAAATAACTCATTTCTTTTTCCTAGATAATAAACCTGGAGTTAGTTTATTACAGAACTGGCTACGGATGTCGTCTTTGGTGTGAGATCTGGGATACCAATTGATATGGGGTAAGAGGATAACCATGGAAAGTTTTTTTGTTTTGTTTTGTGTGGCAAAAAGTGAGGAATTTCATGAAATTCCTCGTCAAAATGCCACAAAAGTGATGGTGGCTAAAAAATTTCAGCCATGGGACCCATGTGCCCTCCCCCGACTTTATATAAAGAAAAAAACAAAAAGCAAACACACACACACACTAGCCCAAGGCCCAGTGTTTCTTGTCCCTCAATAGATACCAGATGTAACAAGCTCAGTAAAATGATGGTTTGTCTGACTGCCAACTTTGCAAACTCAGCCTGGAATCTCTCAGCGTCTGCAGGCCAAATTCTGCCCTCTGCTACACCTGTACAAGCCATTGTCTTCCAATTATGTCCTGTGTTACATCTTTCCAACACCAATTCTATCCATGAGGTATAACAGAGCAGTATCTAGCCTCCAACTGGAACTTAATTAACAATTAATGGCTGAGAAGTTTGCCACTTGTTACTCTACCAGTGCAGCCAAAGACTGATTTCTGCCCTGGCATAAGCAGACCTCACCCAGCACATGTACAAAAACCTAGTGAGAAGGTCCCACTATTACATATTCATTTTTTAGAATAGAAAAAGACTGAGCCTTGTTATCTATGGCCCTGCAAAATAGTGACAAATGCTACCAAATCAGGCTGCTAGCACCTGACCCCCACCTCTCACAGGTGTCAAAGACAACACAGGGTGAAAGACAGCAGAGCATTAGATCCCAGCAATTTCACTACATCCAGTCCCCATCTGACCTTAAATTCCAAACACAAAAAGCCATAAACTGAAATGCTCTATTAGTGAGACGTTATGGAACTATTCCTCCTCACCCCCCGGATCTCCTTAAATAGGAGGGAACATCAAATCTTCTATATTCCACTTGCTTGAATGGCACTAGTAGCCCTGCCAAATATTTTGCTCAGGTCTCATAGCTACTTATGTGTTTGCAGTATTGTAGGGATGAGAGAGAGATAAGGTGGGTGAGGTAATCTCTTTTATAGGACTAACTTCCGTTGGGGACAGAAGTTTGAGCTTACACAGAACTCTTCTGGTCTGAGAAACGTACTAGGCCTCACAGCTAGATACATAGTAGAACAGATTAACTACTTATGCTAAAACAACCTGTTCCACCTTGTATATAGCGGTGACCCTCCAAGTACTTTTCCTTGACTTGAGAAGAGTTCTGAGTAAGCTCAAAAGCATTTTTCTTTCACCAACAGAAGTTGGTCCAATAAAAGATTACCTCAGCCTCCTTGTCTCTCTCATTCCCTATCTAGCAGTGTGTGTATATGTGAGTTTTTATTTTGCATGAGTGATTGTTTCTCCAGAAATCTGGGTTCCTTGCCAAAGTTCACATTCAAGTAGATTGCTTCATGGCCTCAGATGTCTTTGCAGCTCTGGAATTGTAATCATCTCACTGTATGTATATTACTCCCCCTCCAACCATCTGTTTTCCTGCACGGACAGGAGTGACTTTCAGCTTTAGAGAAATAGGACTTTGCTCTCACTGTAGACAGAAGAGTGGTTCACAGAGGGCCAAATGCTGCAGTTCTTACTCAGGCAAAAGTCACATTCGTTTCAAAGAGGCCTGAGTGAATCCTGAGAACCAGATTGTGCCTTAGTCTTTCTCAAGGCTGAATCCCCACTCTGGCACTTTGAGTACAGAAGGTGGGGCCCGCAAGGATGTTAAAAATTAATACTTGCCACTCCAGGCTTGTATTAAACTACCAAGGTCACAGCTTTTCTCTGACCTCAGCTTGGTAAATGCTACCACCACCCCCCAAATGCAAAAAAACCCCAGACAAAAAAACACCCTTTGACCCAGGAAGGAGCACTTGGGAATTCCTCCCTGTAGGGTACCCTCAAGCCCTTTCACCCCCACCCCCGGGGAAGTGCTGAGAAGAAAAAGGAAATTAGTTGTTGCCAGCAGCTAATCAAACAGCATAGGCACAAACCTCCAAGGACACAACAATCTAAATCCTGTTCTTAAAAAAAAAGGTAAATTTTATTAAAAACAAAAAGAAAATCCACCTGGATTTTAGGCTTTTGGTATATTTTAAAAGAGCAATTCCAAAAATTAAGCACCCAACATAACTTTCTTGGGGATTCAACTTAAAGGTTACAAGTAAACAAAAGCACGGAGGAACCCACAAGCCTTAAAAAAAAAAAAAAAAAAAAAAAAAAAAAAACCTAATCACATCTTTCTAAACATTCCTAATCTACTTAGATATTTGGGTTGTTAGAAGTAGTTCTAGAGTGAGCTGTAGCTCACAAAAGCTTATGCTCAAATAAATTGGTTAGTCTCTGAAGGTGCCACAAGTACTCCTTTTCTTTTTGCGAATACAGATTAACACGGCTGTTACTCTGAAACTAGATATGATTGATGATTTTCATAATTGGTTCAAACTTTACATAGCATTCCTGCTGCCCTGTCTCTTCAGCCCAGAGAGAGCAACCACAGAAACAAAGGGAAAGCTTCCCTCCCAATTTTAAAAAGCTAGCCTTCCCATTGGCTCTGTTGGTCAGGTGTCCTTTTCTTTACGGGGGGGGGACGACGACACTTTTTTAACCCTTTACAGGTAGCTCTTCTCTGCTTGCTTTACCAAGAGGAATTTTACAGCTAACTGGGTGTCCATAAAGGAGAACTACCCCCGCCCACCCTTCATTTTTCACAGTCTTACTTGGCAAAGCAGGGAAATATCCCCATGTTCAACCTACCCAGCTCTTGGATCCAGGTATGGTGTAGAGGACAGCCACTGCTCTTCAGTTGCCCCCCTGCTTACAGCCAGTGGGCAGGGAGTAGACAGAGGGGAGAGGAATGGGCTGAGCCTCGGCTCTCTCCTCCCAGTCACTGGGACAGGCGCAAAGGGGGACATAAGCTGCACCCTTCCTGCCATAACCCCCCTTTTCTCCAAAGCTGCTTCTGGTGCAGCAGGTCCATGCTGCCTGTGACTGAGGCCTCAGTCTAATAGCTGAGGCCTCGTCCACATGAGACGGTTGTACCAGTTTAACTGGATGGGTTTAGAAACTGATTTAGTTACGTCACTGTGACCCATTGTGTGGGCATTTAGCTTCAGTCGGTAAAGCTTGCCCACACACAAACCAGCACCGGAGAGTAGATCTTCAGCAACTACACAGCAAAGGCAGGTCTACACTACCACTTAAGTCATTCTAACTTACATTGCTCCAGGGCGTGAGAAGGAGGACATCCCTCTGAGCAGCGCAACTTCACTACTGTCCTGTCAGCATAGAGCATCTTCACCAGATGTAGTGATATCTTTGACCATGGGATGGTGTTCCAAGAAGAAGGATTGCTAGGCATAGACAGGCTCCACCTAACGAAGAGAGGAAAGAGCATCTTTGCAAGCAGGCTGGCTAATCTCGTGAGGATGGCTTTAAACTAGGTTCACTGGGGGAAGGAGACCAAAGCCCTGAGGTAAGTGGGGAAGTGGGATTCCAGGAGGAAGCCCGAGCAGGAGCGCGCAAGAGGAGAGGACTCCTGCCTCATACTGAGAAAGCAGGACGATCAGTGAGTTATCTTAAGTTCCTATACACAAATGCAAGAAGCCTGGGAAACAAGCAGGGAGAACTGGAAGTCCTGGCACAGTCAAGGAATTATGACGTGATTGGAATAACAGACTTGGTGGGATAATTCACATGACTGGAGTACTATCATGGATGGATATTTACTGTTCAGGAAGGACAGGCAGGGCAGAAAAGGTGGGGGAGTTGCATTGTATGTAAGAGAGCAGTATGACTGCTCAGAGCTCCAGTATGAAACTGCAGAAAAACCCTAGAGTCTCTGAATTAAGTTTAAAAGTGTAAGCAACAAGGGTGATGTCATGGTGGGAGTCTGCTATAGACCACCGGACCAGGGGGATGAAGTGGACGAGGCTTTCTTCTGGCAATGAAAAGAAGTTACTATATCGCAGGCCCTGGTTCTCATGGGGGACTTCAATCACCCCGATAAAAGCCGACTTTGACTCCCTCAGGGAACTGATGGGCAGGATCCCCTGGGAGAATAACATGAAGGGGAAAGGAGTCCAGGAGAGCTGGCTGTATTTTAAAGAATCCTTATTGAAGTTGCAGGAACAAACCATCCCGATGTGTAGAAATAATAGTAAATATGGCAGGTGACCACCTTGGCTTAACAGTGAAATCCTTGCTGATTTTAAACACAAAAAAGAAGCTTACAAGAAGTGGAAGATTGGACAAATGACCAGGGAGGTGTATAAAAATATTGCTCAGGCATGCAGGAAGGCCAAATCACACTTGGAGTTGCAGCTAGCAAGGGATGTTAAGACTAACAAGAAGGGTTTCTTCAGGTATGTTAAAAGAAAAGGAGGACTTGTGGCACCTTAGAGACTAACCAATTTATTAGAGCATAAGCTTTCGTGAGCTACAGCTCACTTCCTCAGATGCATATCGTGGAAACTGCAGCAGGCTTTATGAAGGTCAAGGTAAGTGTGGGCCCCTTACTGAATGAGGGAGGCAACCTAGCTTTTTCCCACATCCTCTGTCACTAATGTACTCAATGCTTTTTTTGCCTGTGTCTTCATGAACAAGATCAGCTCCCAGACTACTGCACTAGGCAGCACAGCATGGGGAGGAGCTGACCAGCCCCCTGTGAAGAAAGAAGTGGTTCAGGACTATTTAGAAAAGCTGGATGAGCACAAGTCCATGGGGCCGGATGCACTGCATCCGAGGGTGCTAAACGAGTTGGCTGATGTGATTGCAGAGCCATTAGCCATTATCTTTGAAAACTCATGGCGATAGGGGGAGCTCCCGGATGACTGGAAAAAGGCTAATGTGGTGCCCATCTTTAAAAAAGGGGAAAAAGGAGGATCCGGGGAACTACAGGCCAGTCAGCCTCACCTCAGACCCTAGAAAAATCATGGAGCAGGTCCTCAAGAAATCAATTCTGAAGCACTTAGAGGAGAGGAAAGTGATGAGGAACAGTCAGCATGGATTCACCAAGGCCAAGTCATGCCTGACTAACCTAATTGCCTTCTATGATGAAATAACTGGGTCTGTGGGTGAGGGGAAAGCAGTGGATGTGTTATTCCTTGACTTTAGCAAAGCTTTTGATACGGTCTCCCACAGTATTCTTGCCAGCAAGTTAAAGAAGTATGGGCTAGATTAATGGACTATAAGGTGGATAAAAAGCTGGCTAGATCATCGGGTAGGGATCAATGGCTCCATGTCTAGTTGGCAGTGGATATCAAGCAGAGTTCCCCAAGGGTCGGTCCTGGGGCCAGTTTTGTTCAATATCTTCATTAACGAGCTGGAGGATGGCTTGGATTGCATCCTCAGAAGGTTTGCAGATGACACTAAACTGGGAGGAGTGGTAGATCCGCTGGAAGGTAGGTATAGGATACAGAGGGACCTAGACAAATTGGAGGATTGGGCCAAAAGAAATCTGATGAGGTTCAACAAGGACAAGGGCAGAATCCTGCACTTAGAATGGAAGAATCCCATGCACTGCTACAGACTAGGGACCGAGCTGCTAGGCAGCAGTTCTGCAGAAAAGGACCTAGGGGTTACAGTAGACGAGAAGCTGGATGACAGTCAACAGTGTGCCCTTGTTGCCAAGAAGGCTAATGGCATTTTGGGCTGTATAAGTAGGAGCATTGCCAGGATCATTCCCCTCTATTCGGCATTGGTGAGGCCTCATCTGGAGTACTGTATCCAGTTTTGGGCCCCACTCTACAAGAAGGATGTGGAAAAATTGGAAAGAGTCCAGCGAAGGGCAACAAAAAATGATTAGGGGACTGGAGCACATGACTTATGAGGAGAGGCTGAGGGAACTGGGATTATTTAGTCTGCAGAAGAGAAGAATGAGGGGGGATTTGATAGCTGCTTTCAACTACCTGAAAGGGGGTTCCAAAGAGGATGGATCTAGACTGTTCTCTGTGGTGGCAGATGACAGAACAAGGAGTAATGGTCTCAAGTTGCAGTGGGGGAAGTTTAGGTTGGATATTAGGAAAAACATTTTCATTAGGAGGGTGGGGAAGCACTGGAATGTGTTGTCTAGGGAGGTGGTAGAATCTCCTTCCTTAGGGGTTTTTAAGGTCAGGCTTGACAAAGCCCTGGCTGGGATGATTTAGTTGGGGATTGGTCCTGCTTTGAGCAGGGGGTTGGACTAGATGACCTCCAGAGGTCCCTTCCAACCCTGATATTCTATGATTCTATGACACAGCTGCACTGATGTACTGCATCTAGGGTAGACCTGCCCTGAGACACCTGGTTAATGTCCAGGATCCACATAAGCCAAGCACTCATTTACACACCAGAATAAAGTGACCAGAGCTGGGTGCTGAGCACTCATGGAAAATATGGCCCCAAAGGAGATGCTTCTAAAGGTGCCGAGTTCTTGAAATCTGGTCCCACGAGGATATCAACTTCAAAAGGTGCTGAGCATCTGCAGGTCCCATTGAACTCAGATGGAGTTGTGGGTGCTCAGCACCTCTGAAAATGAGGAGATTATTAGATAGTTTGCTCTTGGGAACTTAGTAGCATGCAACTGAGGTTTTAACACCCCCCCCCCCACACACACACACCCCAAATGTGACATGAGTAAATCATTTCAAATCCATCCTCTCCCCATGAGTCACGAAACCACAGCCTCTCATTTCTCTCAAAGGCAAGTGTATTGCATTTTCACATAGTTAAGATGCAGTTAACTTTGTGATCACAACATGTGTCAAGAATTGTACTTTTCTTTAAAAAAAAAATGTCCCCATTGACCTTCAGTGGGATTTGTGCTCCTAAATCCTCTGGACACATTTCAAAATTCTCCGAGGACTTTTTTTTTTAAAGCCACTAAATAAATAATTTGAGTAGAAACTATTGCTCATTGTGATATATTTAATACCAATCTGTTACTATGAGAGACTCTTCCCTGTCTGATGCTATTTCGAGACCACAAGTCAAATCTTACCATCAATAAGCTCTACTCTAGTTGGAGTAGAAAATAGAAACAAATTAGTTGAATCAAAGTCTTCTTATAGCTTCTGTAAACTACAACAGGCTTAAAGCAATGAAGTCTGGATCCTGTTCTGGGAATTAGATTATCTGATTGAAGTATCCAGTGTTGCAAGAAAGATGTGCTCGAACTGCATGAAACTGGCAAATGGACTGTTCACAAGAAGTTAATACAATGTAATGCTGTTTTCAAGGGCATAAAGCTAGAGAAACATAAAAATAAGTCACCATTTGGAGTCACATAAATCTGTGGGTGTATAGCCCTATAAAAGGTTTATACTTCAGCATAGAAAGAAATGAGAATATTAACAGAGTAGGTCATTTAAAGCATGAGATTATTATATTGCATATGTGGCTTCATATGGAACCAGACCACTGCAACTGAGTGCTTTTTTTATGCAAAAAGCCATGGCATAAACTAGATTTAGGTTTTATAAGAACTGTAATCATATGAGCAGGGACAGGAGGTATCATTTGACTTAGATTCCAGACCATAAGTATCAGAAATATATGTGCTAAACCATATCATATTTATGGCCTGATCTAAATCCCAATAAAGTCCATAAAATGACTCCAATTGAATTCATTGGCAGCTGGATCAGACCCTTAGAGATCGGTCATCAGAATCACAAAGGGCATGGAGAGCCAAAGGTCCCAACTTTCCAGAGCATGGCACAATGCCATTGGATTGCACCTTAGGGACCCTCTTCATATTAGATATTTCCTACGAAGCTATTGTAGTGAAGTCACAATTGAGCCTGCAACTAGCTTTCCCTTGCAACCCCTTGTCTCCTGGGGTGGAGGTCTGCCAAAGGAGGATTCCAGCAGAACGCACTGGTGAAATGCAACAGTTGGGGGAAGGGAAGTTTCCTGATATTCTCTTGGAAGTCTCCCCCTTAAAGCATTTAAGCACATACTTCACCTTCAGAGCACAAGCAGCCCCATTTACTCCACACAATTGTTGTGCCATAGCCACCACCACCCACCTCCAGTTCCCTTTCACCAGGGAGCACCCTTTTAGGAACACACAGCTTCCAGTCCCCTTCTCAGCCCCAAATTCTTTATTTCACTCTTCATCAGGCTGATAACAAAGCGGGTCAAAAACAAAATTCCAAACCAAACATGGCATCTTTCGACAGTTCCAACTCCACACAGCATCCTGTTTCCTGGGATCCCCTGGCTTACCAGCAGGCCTTCTACCCCCAGGAGCTTCCTGGTTTTGTCTTTTCCCAGGCACTCCTCCCTACAGCATCCTGCTGTCTTTTATTATATTTGAATTACCTGATTCCTCTCAGGTGGGCACACCTTGCAAGCAGGGCTGGCTTAGCCCTAGGTTCTCCAAGGGCAAGCCACCCTGTGACCATGAGCTTCAAGTTAAGCAAATGCTTAAATGCTTTGTTCCAGAGACATGGGATTACTCACTGGATTTGTGTTACACATGCGCTTGAGTGCTTAGGTGGACTGGGGCCTTGATGGCTTCATCAGGCTGCATCTACTTCTCATCAGTTCTGAGCCACATGTGGAAGTAATTAGCATACTCTGAAGACCATCTTGAAGTCTGCCAGTCTTTTGCTAGGTCAGTGTTTATTTTGGAGTTTACTTGATTGCAGTGAATTTTGGCAGAGCAGCCAGGAACTGTTATGTTATGACTGGTTATTGTTAAATCTTTTTCACCTTGGCAGAAGTTTTGGTTGCGGGGGGAGGGGAGGGGTTGTATTCCCCCCCCCCCCCGCCCCCAACACATTCAGGCTACCGGACAACAAAGGATCGTTCTTTCTACATCTCAGCTTTTGTCTCCTCTGCAAACACCCAGAGGTGAGTGGAGTGCCGTCATGGCAAGTACCCACAAAGCACGTCTGGAAAAAAACAAAATAATAAAAGACAACCCTCCGTGGAAGTTGTTTTAAAAAATAAAAGAAAATATCCCTCTTCATTTGTCAGCTTCCATTGCACTGAGTAGCATACACAGGGCAAAGGTGATCTTTCTATAGGAACTTAAACAGCATTCTCAATGGTATTAAACATTAATGACAGAGCGATGACTTTCTCGCTCCACACACGTTCACAGAACCCCCCTTGTCTCTTCACTGGTCCCCTGAAAGAACGTGGCTTGTTGGACATTTTGGGAGCACATTGTTATAAATGCACTGATATTTTTAGTAGAATGTCTCTGTGCATTTTGTGTCATTATTATTTGTATTACAGTAGCACTTAGAGACCTGACCTGACCTGGGATCGGGACCCCCATTGTGCTGAGTGCTGTACAGACATTTAGTGAGAAATGACACCTTCCCTACAGAGCTTACAATCTAAGTAGACAAGACAGCCAAAGGGCAGGAAAGGAAGGAAAGGGAAACTGATCTGCACCAGGTCACACAGCAGCTCAGTGGCAGAACCAGGAACAGAACCCAACTATCTTTTACATACCTCTCTATAAACTAGGGGGCACATGATAACCACTCACTCATGAGTGCACTGCTGGATGGGCTGGGGGGCCATGAGGACACCCCCAAAGAAGGTCTTCACCACCATTAGCTGATTTGCTCCATGGAGGCCCTCCCCCGGAGGCCCTATATCTGGGTGTAACCAAGACCACGAACAATTGAGATATGGTTCTATTTATCTGAACCTCCCAGAATTTTGAAGGTCTTGGATAAATGGCCCATGCTGGCCTGTCCCTAATACACATGCCTGAAACACGTGTAGAGCATATGACTATTATTTATTTTCAAATAGCATCCAATCTCTGCTTGGCACTGAACTTTGCCCCAAGGAGCTTACCAGCTAAAGAGTTATTCATAGAAAAGAGGAGCCAGTCATTCCATGTATTTTTCAGATAACATAGATAAGAGCAAGTTATTGTCTTAACTCCAAGTGTTGCAACATTTAGTAACTGCCTTTGGTAAAGGGATGTAATCTGCACACAAATTGCGTGAAAACCACCCTAATATGTGATGCTAGTAACAACTCCATTTATTAAGTAAAACCTCTATATGCTCTTGTTTACTTTTTGGATTTCATTCAAACTGGATGATAAAAATGGCCTGGCCAATCCCATCTTTTTTCTAGCACACCTGGGCCTGACCCAACCCCTAGTTCTGAAAAGTCCTGACCTTTGGGAAAGTTTGGATCCACATCCAAACTTTGTCACTGGCCTTTTTTGTTGTAATGGGCCAAACCAGAAACCCACATACAAACACAAACACACTTTGGGAAAATTTGGCTGAGTAGAGACAATCTACTCAGCTCATCTTTAATTTTTAGTCAGTTTAATCTTGGAGTTCTCAAGAATGCTCAGCTGTTGTTTGGGTTGTAAAGATTACAAGCAGATGTTTACATTTTTTTTAAAGCCCAAAGTATTTTCATTTAAAGTTAAATTAAATACTTAAAATATTTCTATTCTTATTAGATTTGGTAAAGCATATTGATTTTATTTTTCAAATCTAAATACTGGATCTCAAATGCAGTAGATCCAATCCCCTAATTAAAAATACCTTCCTTCTCTTCTGTCACTGTTAGTTCCTTCATCATATATACATACATCCAAGCTGTGATCAGCCAAAAGATTGTAACATTTCTCTCCAGAATTGTCCTGCCTGACACATCTCTTCAGCACTATCATCAAGATTTCATCACAGAAATATTTTGTGTGGAACTTAATCTCATATTACATGAAATAGTTATCCTCAGTACATTGCGGTCCACTTAACCTCCTAGAATACATGGTGTCTGTTAAAGAAAAATGAAAAACAGAACTGGATCAGCAGCTTTATTCCCTTGCAAGTGACAAGTCTTTGATTTCAAACAGTTTAGCTGGAAGGTGTGTTCTGATTGGCTGCTGAACTGTCTCCAGAGGACTGTTAGTCCTGGCATGCCCTGGAGAGATGAAAGTTTCTACAAAAACTGGCAAGATGACCAAAGTAATTTAGGAAGGTGTTTCGAGCATGTAGCTTGGCAACATAGTATCTTTTGGCTCTGAGCACTCCACACCAAACAGGTTTCTCCTCCAAAAAGAGCTTTCAGGGCCAACTGCTGGCTGGAGTTTGAACCTATGACTGGGATTTTCACAGAAGCTTTGTGCCCAGCTCCCATTTCAATTCAATGACACGAGGGTGCCAAACTCCCTTAGGTTCCCTTGCAAATCCCAGCCTACAGTATACCAGAGACACATCAACCAGAGTGCCAGGCATAAATGCCTCACCCTGGGTCCAGTTCCGGCACAAGGACATGCTGCTCTGCAGATGCCTAGCAGTGGAGCATGAACTATACGTTTTTACACACACGCACCATGTCACAATGGACCTTCGCCCCTGCAAGTGACTCTGGCTACCACCAGGAATAATCCGTTCAGTGGGGAGGGTGGAAACCATAGCTGACCCAGGTGAACAATTAACCTGGCCTAGCCTAGAAGGGGCACTATTGCCTACCAAGCACCCCCTTGCAGTTCAGTTTGGCTCAGCTGGGGCCCTGTCTCAGTTTCCCCTCCTTAAGGAGGTACCAATGAGGTCATTTAAGTAGCCCTGTCAAGAAGAAGCCAACACACTCTACTTTATAGCACCGTATCACCTTTAATAAACCCTTCTGAAAGGGGCACTTGGGCCAGGGTGTAAAGACTCTGGGTTCACAACAAAAGTCCCCAAACAAAAGTCTCTAGGTTCTAGCAGCAGCATCATCTGGGGTAAGGCCTGAGGCTTCCATGTTGCCCAGCGAGCTCAGCAATCCTTTCCCTCTGTACTTCCCACACAGAGAGCTTTTGCTCAGTTCAGGGTCCCTAGGAGCTCCCCTCCCCGGGTACTTCCTTTCTCCTCCAGAGCTCCCTCTCAGCTGAGCTCTCCTCAGCTTTTTACTAGGCCCAGGTGCTCCTTACTTAACTGCCTTCCAGCTACCGAGGCAGTTACATAATCCCCAGGTGGGCCTGGTTGGCTTATTCCCTTCAGTGGAGCCTTTCACAGGTAGGCTGGGCAGCTGACTCCCTTAAGGGCCAGGCCCATGACACTTTGACAGTGTTAATATACCACACGCCGGATTCTATCAGAGACCACAGGGTGCTGGAACCTGCCCAGCATCCCCTGACTCTTTCACTGGTCCCCACTGCTCTTTTCTGCGGCCACTCAGCAGGGACCTGTGCTCTCTGCCCTGTCTCTTTCCAGGTGTGGCCGCACATGGAGGCGGAGCACCATAACATTCGTTCACTGCTTCGATGGAAGGCTGAGACCTCTGTGTACAGGCCTCAGCCAGACTCAGCTGACCGGGGTTTCTTGATACACCATTGTAACAAGCCGTATAATGACACCAAAGCAGGAGATAACCGAAGTTCCTCCAGGGATAGGAGAAATCATCCTCCGGAGTGCAATTATCAACTTGTGCTAACTACACACTTGTGCCTAGCTACTGGCTGAAGGATCAAGTAGTTACTTTAGTCTACAGCAGCCAGGGGCTCCCCTTGCCCACCCTGGTTTATGTGGAAGGCCTGATTCTCAGAACAACTGGTGTCCTTCAAGTGCCCAGGGGCCAGGAGCACAGGCAAGCAGTCTGCATCCCCTGAGCACTATAGAGGACACACAGCACTCCCCGGATCCTAGCATGGGAGGGGGAGGTTTTGGGGGACAGGGTGGGGGAGGAGCAGTGCACCTCTCTCTGTATTCACTAGCCACTTCTACCCTGTGCAGCTCTGAGGAAGCTCAGGCAGGCATGGGGGAACTGCTGTTGCTCTGCAGCTTCTGGGGCAGGATTCCTTTCATAGAATCATAGAATATCAGGGTTGGAAGGGACCCCAGAAGGTCATCTAGTCCAACCCCCTGCTCGAAGCAGGACCAATTCCCAGTTAAATCATCCCAGCCAGGGCTTTGTCAAGCCTGACCTTAAAAACCTCTAAGGAAGGAGATTCTACCACCTCCCTAGGTAACGCATTCCAGTGTTTCACCACTCTCTTAGTGAAAAAGTTTTTCCTAATATCCAATCTAAACCTCCCCCACTGCAACTTGAGAACATCTTTCCCCATCCTTAAGCCCCATGGAGCCCCCACCCCTGCACACAGCCTATGCATGTGGGTGCAGCAACAAAGACTTGCACACTCCCTAAACTCCCCCAGCATTGCAACTCCTATTCCCCATGCAAACTGCCCAGGTAAAGGATGTGGGCTCTAGGCAGCATGGGCAGGCTGCCGGTTAAATGTCACAGCCGACGTTTTGTTGATGTATCCTTAACCGCTGAGCTCGGTGTTCGCCAAGGCGCTCTAATTGTCTCTGTTCACAGCATTACACAGAAGGCCTGCATTGATCCTGCTGCTGAGCCCAGGGTTCACAAGCTGGGACTTGTTCCCTAATCAGAAGTTAACTAACTGTACTCTACAGTACGTGCCTTGAGTGCAGGGCTGGGTTCTGTGCAATCAGAGGCAAATATAGGACTAGGAGCCACTGAAATTGGTTTCTCATGTAACGGGCATTAGAGTTCTTCTTTGCCAATGTTTGGAGCCCGTGAAACCAAATGTCTGATACCACTAGCCAAGAGGGCCTAACGCCCAGCGCACTCTGGACGCGGCTTACGCAAACGGCATTGTGGCGCTTTATGCTTATTGCCTCTGAGCGACTCCAGCAAATGTGCTCAGTTTTCCAACCGCCAGCCCTGCAAACTCACCCTGAGATCTGAGCATCGTGGTTCTTCCTGACTCATGCACACAGGGATAACGATTCTGCAAGCCAAATTCTGCTCTCAGCTATCCCTACACGCAGGGGTAACTGGGTGCAGAATTTGGCCGCGCAATGGGAATATAACTGGCAATTGGGCTGATGGTGCTTGAGCCAGAATACACTCCAGCTCCTGCTTCCTCAGCTGTGTTGGCTCTGCAGGGACAACAGGAATCTTTGATTTCTGCCTAGGAAAGGTAAAAAGAGTGGAGCATGTGTAGGGTGACCAGATGTTCCAATTTTACAGGGACAGTCCCGATTTTTGCATCTTTTTCTCACATAGGCACCTATTATCCCCCTCCCCCCACCTCCTGTCCTGACACTTGCTATTTGGTCAGCCTAAGCATATGTGACCCAGCAGAGATCTCAGGTCTCCCAGTAAATTATAAGAGCTGAGAGGTACACCCAAGAATATTTGCATTTTCCCATTATTTGTTTAGAGATGCGATTTCATAGAATCATAGAATATCAGAGTTGGAAGGGACCTCAGGAGGTCATCTAGTCCAACCCCCTGCTCAAAGCAGGACCAGTCCCCAATTTTTGCCCCAGATCCCTAAATGGCCCCCTCAAGGTTTGAACTCACAACCCTGGGTTTAGCAGGCCAATGCTCAAACCACTGAGCTATCCCTCCCCCCTCTGAGCTATCATGAGGTGCCAGGAGCGACAGTACCTAGTCACTAATAGATCTAGCTCCAGAGAAGAGTAGAAATTGGAAACACCAGAGTACCAGCCCAGGGAATTGAACCCTAAAACCTCCATGCTACTCATCTAAATCCAGTAGTGACCGGAAGTTGCAACAAAGGCTGTGTAGTGACCTAGTGCACAAATCTCCACATTACAATTAGTACCTTTGTTGACAGGCACAGGAGAGGGACCAAACACTGAAGGGGCCACAGAGTTGGACTGATTGATTGGTATTTTCTATTATTTAAATAGCAGCAGCATGTAGAGGCCCCAGCCAGGATAGGAGGGCCCCATTGCTGGGCAAACGCATGGCAAGAGACAGTCTCTGCTCTGGAGAGATTGCAGACTAGACAGACAAGGTGTGGGAGGGGAAACAGAGGCAGAAACAGGGGAAGCAGGAGGTTAGTGGCGCAGCCAAGAATAGAACCCAGTCTGCAGTGCCCTACTCACTAGACAATGCTGCCCTTTATAGCACCTGATTTATCTTCTGACTCATGGAGCCCTCCAGAAAGGCTGCAAGCTCTCTGGGGCAAAGTCCAGTTTTCTGGGAAAGGCCTAGCACACCTGGGCACTATGAGATAATAAATAATGACAGTGGCTAAGATCTTGCCCCCGCAGGTTCACACATGGAGGAGACTCTGCACAGATCTCACCTTCCCAAGTGAAAGGGGCGGGGGCTCGGCTCAATGTGTAATGCCAGTCCACTCCTTGGTAAACTGGGCAAGCAGAGAGGGCTGGAGACTGAGAGAGCCAGGATGGGGACAGACACTAGATTGTGCACACTGTCATCCTTCTAGTCTTGCAGTTCCTAAGGATCCAATGGCACTGCACGACCAGAGAGCTTGGGGACCCACCAGGGATCGGAGCGGATTTTGTGCCACTGCCCCTGGCCTCGCATGGGTCACTGTGAACTTCCAGGCTTGCATTCAGACCCTTGCATCATTATGGAGACCCACTGACGGTCATAGGTCCCCTCCACTGGGGCACACCCAGCTTGTATAATCAGGGCCGTAGAGAGCCATCCTGCAAACCCTTACTCATTTGTGCAGCCTGTGACTGCTCATGTGAGTAAGGGCTACTTGTGTGAGTAACAAGGTTTGCGGCATCAAATCCAAAATCAAACACAAATGATTCACCCATGCAAAGAATAATGCAGCCTTGCACAGCACTGACCGTGACTGCTGGTGTGGTTTTAACGGCAGTGCTTGTTGGCTGTTACACTAGAAAGCAATATAGCTGTGTCATATAAATAAGGGTACTGTAGCTCTTTATACCTACCACTTACAGAGAGGAGAGAAACAGAGGAATATATCTCAGGTGTGGAGTCCCACCCACCCACAGTGTTATTTGGCTGATTTGTTTAAACACACAAGGAAAGTACCCTTGAAAGGAAGAGGCCTGGGGCAGAGTCACTAGTTCAGTTATCTGTAGGTCCCAGGGGAGGGATGGTGGGGACATGCAGCCAAGAAAGCTCCAGAGAAGGTTTTTCACTTACGTGTTTTCAGTGGGAACATCTGGGAGGATAGAGCAACTCGAAACAATCAGCAACGATGCCTTAAAAAGAGACTGTCAGGCTGGCGCAAAGTAAATGTGGATTCAAAGTGATGTGTCTATAAAAACGCACCACAGAATTCTACAGGCATGAGACAAACCTAGTGCTGGGTCCTTGGTTTCTTCATGTCTGCTTTTCAGGAGCCTGGATGCCACTGTGAGAGGCACTGTGGCAATTAGTAAATAATAGTAATAATATGCTTCAGTTTATAATGTTCTTACAGCTCTGCTGGGTCAATCTGTGCAGTCCTTACTCAGACAACACATCTGTTGACTTTAACGAGAGTGAACAAAGCCCTTGTCTAATCTAGACATAGATCTGAACCAGAACCGCAGATCCAAACACCCCTACGCTTTGCTAAAGTGCTGCTTTTGGCACCTTTCCGCAACGTACATGTTATTCCTTCTGCTTTCTTGGCACCAAGTCTTTACATTGCCTCTGTCAGCAGAGAGAAGCAGCCATTTTGAGTTTGGTCCGGTGAAGACAGTCAGCAGAGATACACTTTATGCCGTCTCAAAGAGCCGGCATAAAGTGTATTTTTTTAATAAAAATTGATTTTATTGATTAATAAAGTGATTATTTTTGTTCTTTCTTGTTTTGTTATTCTCTTAAACTAAACTAAACTAAAGGTCAATCAGGTTCTCCCTGAAGAAGTTGTTTGCTCTTGGTGTATGGAAAACATAACAGGGAGCATACCTATCTGGACCACAACTGACTATGTTATACTGTATCAGGGAAAATATGTTTCCGGAGCCTATTGGAGCAGGTAAATTACTGATAAGATCCAGTATCATTGCGTTAATGACCAAAAACCTGGATTCAGACTGAGAAGAAAATCATGAGGGATTTATTCATTGTTGTGTCAGGCTCTCTGAGGTACCACCTGGCATTGTAACAGCAACCCCAATAGCTTCCTTATTGCACTATACCATTTCGGTTCCTGTTTCCTGTGCATGTGCACTCTGCATTTGGGATTTTTATTATACCTTCAGGGTGGTCTGAATGCAAGCAACAGCAGGTGAAATTACCCCATCTCCTGGGGACTACTCCAGAAAGTCAAACCCATGGTATTTTCATGGAGCTGCTTTTCCAATGCACGTTTTGACAGCTAGCTGTGAAAATAATGGAGCGAGCGTTTTATGGCTCTTGCTGGCTTAAGAATTTCCTATGCTGGTTAACAGCCAGAGCATTTTCTGGCTTGATCCTGGCAATATCCCTCTGACCAACTGTGGAAGGATCATTTATACAGTATATCTGAAAATTAGGCCTTTGTGCTCCTATATGGGAGAAAACAGTAGCTGCAACGCATGGAACTTATCTACCTGGCTGGACTGTATTTGCTGATACACACAAGTCATTAATGCTTTTTTGAGTGTTTGAAGTTGTAGATAGGCAAGAGTGTCATTTCCTCTCTTGTCATTAAGAGCTGTTTATTTTTCACCTGTATGCAAACAACCAGGGCAGACAACGGGCCAGATCTGACCTCACATGCCACTCCAGCAGTGCAAGGGAACCGTAGAAACAGCTCAGGATCTGGCCCAACTTTTAAAACAAACCTCTGAGTGGTTTGAAGTTTTCAGCTTGATTGATCTTAACGTTTCCCCGATGGATCGATCCTGCTTTCCAGAGCGTGAATTTCAGCTCCTGAGGGTTTTGCAAAGCTGAATGCAAAAAAAATTGTTTTTCACTCTTTGGTTTGTGCGGCTTTGCTACGCGCACCTTGAGTTTTGCTAGAGTAAGCCCCAAAATATAAAGTGAAACTTGGCCCAAAACAGTGAGTTTTGCCTGGTGGTAGGCCAAAATCGTGCAAACGCACCTGTCCACAGAAATTGTCCCAGTTGTGAAGTTGTGCTATAAAAGCAGGAAACTCGTTTTTCTTCTAACAAGCATTTAATATTTGCTGTTGCAGCGGGACAGATAGAACCACTCTGCTAAGTAATTGGCACCTCTCTGCAGAGTTTTCTAAGGAACAGGAAGTCATACCCTTGGCCCCCAGTCCTGCAGTCTGTTCTGCAAGAGTGCACCCATATACCCATTGGGAGTCTAAGGATACATTTACACAGCCCAGAAAAACAAACGAACGAAACCCCACAGCCGTGAGTCTCAGAGCTCTGTGCAACTGACTTGGGCTCATGCTGTGGGGCTAAAAATAGCAGTGTAGCCATTTGGACTCAGGATGGCACCCAGGCTCCAAGACCCTTCCTCCTTGCCAAGTTTGAGAGCGCAGGCTCCAGCCCGAGCCCGAATGTCTACACAGCTATTTTTCGCCCTGCAGTGGGAACCCAAGTCAGTTGACCGGGGCTCTGAGACTTGCTGCTTGCAGGTCATTTTTGGATGTGAAGACATACCCTTAGGTAACAGAACTGGTGCCAACTCTAGTGATTTTATCATGACTCTCATGATATTTGATGCTTTTTTTAAATCCCCAGCTTCTCGATTCATGCAATTTGGCTAGAATCTCAGCTTTCATTTGTTAAGAGTGCATTTCTAGCAGGGCTGTCGATTAATCGCAGTTAACTAACATGATTAACTCAAAAAAATTAACTGCGATTAAAAAAATTAATTGATATTAATCTCACTTATAACAATAGAATACCAATTGAAATGTATTAAGTATTTTTGGATGTTTTTCCTATGCTTTAACCCATGCAGGGCAGGGGTTTAATAATGACATAGCGATGGATCCTGCAAGGTGCCTAGTGCCTCTGAGCACCCTGGGTTGAGGGAGCTCCTTACTTCGTAAGAATGAAATTCTTGCTGCCGTTGTTTCATCAGAGTGGACTGAAAGAAAGATCAATTTGCCAGTGTCGCCAGCTCTTGCAGTTTTATTGCAAGCATCACAATATTTGAAGTTTTTCTGAAAGTCCCTGCTCCTGGAGTCCTGTGATGGCATGAGAAGCGCAGCTTTCCTTAAAAAGTACATTTCTAGACCTCACAGTTATAAAGAAAAGCTTGAAAATGTAACTCACACACACACACCCTACCCCCTACAGCCTCAAGTACTGGAAAGTAAATTACAAGGTCAAAAAAGTATTTTAAAAAAGGTCATGATTTTTAAACTGATCTCATGCTAGATGGGGAGGGCTCTGAATTACTATAGTGAATTCTTTCCCAGGTGTCTGGCTGGTGGGATTTGCTGATATGTTCATGGTCTAACGGATCACCATATTTGGGGTTGGGAAGCAATATTTCCCCAAGTCAGAGGGGCAGAGACCCTCTGTTTTTGTTAGGTTTCAGAGTAGCAGCCGTGTTAGTCTGTATTCGCAAAAAGAAAAGGAGGCACCTTAGAGACTAACAAATTTATTTGAGCATAAGCTTTCGTGAGCTACAGCGTAAATTTGTTAGTCTCTAAGGTGCCACAAGCACTCCTTTTCTTTTTGTGTTTTTGTTGTCAGTTTTTCGTTTTTGATTTTTGCCTTCCTCCGCAGCGTGGGGCACTGGTCACTTGCAGGTTTAAACTAGAGTAAATGGTGGATTCTCTGTAACTTGAAGTCTTTAAACCATGATTGGAGGACTTCAGTAACTCAGCCAGAGGTTGGGGGTCTATAACAGGAGTGGGTGGGTGAGGTTCTGTGGCCTGAACGTGCAGGAGGTCAGACTAGATGATCAAGATGGTCCCTTCTGGCCTTAAAGTCTATGAGTCTATTCTGGGGTCTGACACACGATTTTTGAACACTTGTGCATAGCCATATTGTAATCTTGGATCCCAGATTCTTTAATAAGCCAGCACAGAGGGCAGCAATGGGGGCAGGTAAGGGATATGGCCCTGTGATCTCCATGTATGAGGATACAGTGACCCTCCCACACCATGCAAGGGGTGACAAGGGGTTGCAGCTGTGGAGCTCTGATCTGTGACCCCCACCCCAGCTCCGGGGGGGAGTGATTTCACCCAGCAGTGAATACTTCTTGCTCAAGAGCACTGCTGTGAATTTAGTCTTGTGATTCAAGCACCTGATTAGGTTTACGCAGGGCTCATTAAACAGTAAAAACGTGTGTCTGACTCCTGGCCACCCCCCAGTTGTGTTGACAGAAGTTACCGTGGAAGCAGGAACACTTGGCTCTGACACAAGATGTGCTCTCAGACCAATTCTGGATGAAAATGATAAAAACCCTCTATATTTTCAAGGGCACAGGAGTTGAATCTGCACTCTTGTCTCACTGGCTTCAGTAGGCATTTGGGGTGCTCCAGGAATGCAGTTCATATACAGTAAGAGAAAAGGATAAGAATATCTCATGGTTATTGCAATGGACACATTTTTGAGTCAAACATCTCTTCCTAAAAGAAGAAAATTGAGTATGTAAAATTACATTTACTCTAGTCTAATGTACAAAGTTAAACCAGACTTCACTGATGTAACTAGCACAGGGGATAAGTAGACAGTGGATTCTTCTGTATACAGTATTTAAACTTTTCTGCCTGGTTTGGATGACTAGTAAATATTTCCTTTTTCATGCCTTAGCTCTGGGATACAGACCAAATTAAGGATAGATACAGGTACGTAGTTAAAATTGCTGGGTGGGAACCAGAATTTCGGTCTTACAGAAAATTCCACAGTTTTCAGCTTTTTTTGCCCCACTCTGAAATCAACTGAAAACAAAAAATTCTGAAATTTCCTGCAAAACAAAATTCTGGAAAAAAAATGTCCTTGATCAAAACATTCCATTTCAACAAAAACAAAACAGTTTTCTCCAATTGAGACCTTTTAAAACTTTTTAAAATAATTTATATAAAAAACAATGCATGGCATTTCAAAAAGTTGTTTCAAAATGGAAAATTGAAACGTCCCATTCCAAAAACATCACAAATATTTTTTAAAAAAATATATGTCAATTCTGACAAAAAATGTTATAGAAAAAAAACACAATTTTGGTAATGTTGAAACATCTGGTTTCAATACTTTCAGACTTTTGACATTATTAAAACACTTAACTTCTTTTTTCCAAAATGAAAAATATTTTGATATAGATGAAAATGACATTTTTGTCGAAAAACTGTTTCAGTGAAAAATTTCTAACTAGCTCTGGTAACATGCTTAATGATAAACCCGCGAGAAGGCAAAGTGAATGGGATGGCTCACAGACTCATCTCTCTCTCCAACAGAAGTTGGTCCATTAAGCGATATTACCTCACCCCGCTCACCTTTTCTCTCAGACTTAAATTTCGGCACTTTCTTAATTATCTTCCCCTGACTCAGGGTCTGATGTGGCCTCATCTCCGACTGACCCACCTGGTTACTCTAATGAAGCTTGAGTATCCTAGCCATAAACCACAAGGGCACAGGGATGACTCACCATATGTGCTGAGGTAAATATTTGCGGTTCCAAGAGGTAATCACACAATATTAACCCTGAGATCCAAGAAACTGCAGCCCTTCATCTAAGGCGTTGTCATTTCCTCTGGCTGCAATCCAAAGGGAACCTTAGACAAACCGGTGTTACATTCCTGACCTGGGCTAGTCTGTTTGCATTTGCTAGGGCGGGGTGGCCAAAACGTGACCCATGATGGAGATGCAGGGGAGGGAACAGCTGTACCACCTATAGAATTGGATTGAGACCAGGGTCTGTATTCTCTTTGCATTGCCCTTTTGATCCAGGTTGAAGGGGGATCTCTTCTTGGCAAGGGTGTGTTTATATGCAGTGTGTGGCAGGGCATTGTGGCAGTATACTTACTCATCTAGGAAGACTCAATGTCACAGGACATGGAAATACAGCTCTCCTTTATCCCTGCCTCAGAACAAAGAGAATGACTTTCATCCTGTCCCAAGGCCTCATCACTTCCTCTCTCTGTGGAAAGTGTCCAATGGTCAGATTAGGAGCCGGCACGCAGCAGGAGTATTGTTTGGGGTGTGCTTTCCTAGTATGAGGGTGGGGTTCAGATAGCAGTGAAAGAGGGGGGAATTGATCCAGATTGGAGTCGTGACTTACCCCACCTCCCCTGTGCAGGAAGTTCTCCTCACTCCCTAGACTACCAGAACCACTCACAAAAGCCCTCAAAACCACTAGTTTTGGGGTATCTTCCTCCTGGCACCTGGCCATTTTCTCATGGGTTAACTCTCCTCTTTCCGCCTGGCAGCACAGACAGTTTGTCTGGGACATTCCCAGGTACATCTCAGCCTGCAGATTTGTGCATGGATTATAATTACAGTTCTGCTCCCCAGCCCTTCCATGTAATCAAGTTAAGATCAACTGTGTGTCGAAACATCGAGGAGTACGTGTTGCACGTTAGAAACTAACAAATTTATTTGGGCATAAGCTTTCGTGGGCTAAAACCCACTTCATTAGGTGCATGGAGTGGAAAATACAGTAGGAAGATACATATAACAGTACATGAAAAGATGGGAGTTGCCTTACCAAGTGGGGAGTCGAGACAATTCAATTAAAGTGGGCTATTAACAACAGGACGAAAAATCACTTTTGTAGTGGTAATCAGGGTGGCTCATTTCAAACAGTTGACAAGAAGGTGTGAGTAACAGTAGGGGGAAATTAGTTTTTAGTTCTTGTAGTGACCCATCCACTCCCAGTCTTTATTCAGGCCTAATTTGATGGTGTCCAGTTTGCAAATTAATTCCAGTTCTGCAGTTTCTCGTTGGAGTCTGTTTTTGAAGTTTTTTTTGTTGAAGAATGGCCACTTTTAAGTCTGTTATTGAGTGTCCAGGGAGGCTGACGTGCTTATGCCCAAATAAATTTGTTGGTCTCTAAGGTGCCACAAGGACTCCTCATTGTTTTTGCTGATTTAGACTAACACGGCTGCCCCTCTGAAACATGTGTGTTGGAAGGGAGGCTGGCAGGCTTCCTGAAGTCTTTACAATGAATCTGGCTGATTTTTCCAGCTGATTTTTAATGAACAGCATCTTAAATCCTAGAATCCAGGAAGGAACTTTGGTCACAGGCCAAACAGAGATGGCTTGGCAACTCCAAGTGTGCAAAGGTCCAGATGACAAAGCAGCCACACCCATGTCCGCAGCTGGAGAGAATGACGGTCCAGTGGTGAGGGTGCAAGTCTGAAATTCTGTCAAACTACGGTTCAATTCCTTGCTTTACTTCATATGTCCTCTGTGACCTTAATAAAGTTACTTAGGGCTTGTCTTCACCTTGCATTTAGCCATGACTCACTGAGGGCCTTTCCCACACCTGAAGCAGAGCTCTATGTAGCTTGCAAACTTGTCTCTTGCACCAACAGAAGTTGGCCCAACAAAAGATACAACCTTACCCAGCTCATCTCTCTAATAGCAGGTCAGTGACAGTGCCCACAATAGAACTCGTGTTTGCTTCCTTCCAGCCCAGCGCCCCCCAGACACTGCCCCACGCTGCTTCTCTACAGCACATGGGCGTTTGCTGGCTTCATTAAATCATGTTTGTAAACCTTAAATGAAAGATGCCACAAGAATACCACTGTTCATCCAGTTGTGAGTCCACTACACTAGATCAAACAACGAACTTCCAGCAGGTTTCAGGGGCGAACGCTCGACTCCCCTATGCCAGCAAATCTGTAATGGCCCATCTTATGCTCCCTGCTGAGCATGAGATAGAAATGATGAGATGGTCTCTAATAATAGGTAAGGCCTCATCTGGAGTACTGTGTCCAGTTTTGGGCCCCACACTACAAGAAGGATGTGGATAAATTGGAGAGAGTCCAGCGAAGGGCAACAAAAATGATTAGGGGTCTGGAACACATGACTTATGAGGAGAGGCTGAGGGAACTGGGATTGTTTAGCCTGCAGAAGAGAAGAATGAGGGGGGATTTGATAGCTGCTTTCAACTACCTGAGAGGTGGTTCCAGAGAGGATGGTTCTAGACTATTCTCAGTGGTAGAAGAAGACAGGACAAGGAGTAATGGTCTCAAGTTGCAGTGGGGGAGGTTTAGGTTGGATATTAGGAAAAACTTTTTCACTAGGAGGGTGGTGAAACACTGGAATGCGTTACCTAGGGAGGTGGTAGAATCTCCTTCCTTAGAAGTTTTTAAGGTCAGGCTCGACAAAGCCCTGGCTGGGATGATTTAACTGGGAATTGGTCCTGCTTTGAGCAGGGGGTTGGACTAGATGACCTCCTGAGGTCCCTTCCAACCCTGATATTCTATGGTTCTATGATTCTATAATAACCTGCATATGTGCTACTGTATACATGGGGAACTATGTCATTTTCATGCCTCTGTTCTGCTGGGAGCCAAGAAGAAACCAAATGCAGAAAGTTCATAACTAGTGAGGGATTTGGGCTCTTCAATGCATCAGGAGGGTGATACTGTGTATGTGAACTGATGTACAATGAGGAAGGGAACTGATGATTGGGACTAGACTATGGACTTATTACTCACAAGAATCCAGAATGGCTGTGTGCATTTCATTCGTTCCTAAGGCAACTAGTGATTAGTAGCTATAGGTTCATAGGTTTTTCCTTTGCTTGCCAAGAAACGCCCCAGAGATGAGAGGGATGGTTAGAGTAGGGCATCTGAGCCTTTAGCGACAAAACCAGACACTGACTCTAGAATTCTAGCTTCCTTGGAATGGGGAGTTATTCACTGGAATTTGGGCATCTGGCAAATATCTCACTTCAGCTCTAAGCTCTAGCTGTCGGTCTAGTGGCTAGGCACTGCACCCCCATGGAGGGGGGGGGGGCAACAGAGTTAGGTTCTAGTCCTGGCTCTGTTATTTATCTATCTGCTGCTTGTTGGGTAAGTCACTTAATAACACCTACATAACACTGTTCATCAGTAGATCCCAAAGTGCTTTAGGAAGAAGATCATTATCCTCATTTATCCCCACGGCTGGAAGCAGCTCCCGTCCCTTCCCTCACGCACAGTGCCGAAAGGCTGCTGCTGGCCACATTCTGGTGTGAACCCTGGCAGAAATCTTGGGGGGAATGACATGTGACCTTGTATGCCCCCACAATGTGTTGTCTCGGGAAGACACAGAACCAGGTACCAGGAGAGGTGGGTCTGTCCTGGAGGCCCAGCCAGACATGGAGGGCAGAGAGTGCCGGGCAGGGAGGGTCAGGTCAGTTGGTCCGTCACCACCCCTGTGTGAGAGCAGTATACAGGCATGTGTGTGTGTCATCTCTCCCTGTGTGTGTGAGGGGGGAGGGGAGGGGTGTGTGTCACCCCTCACTGTGTGAACCCTAAAGGCTTAAAGATAAGAAGATAAATAAAAAAAAATCCAACTACACAATGTTTCTTTTTAACAGAGGCTCAGTCAACTTGATGTTAATTTGAACATTTGTACTGCATAGTTCTGATTGATTGCTGTTGATCTCACTTGAATATGAGTAATTTTACCCGGTGTCCCATATTCCGCATAGGGAAATATGGTCACCCTACACATACCAGTTCCAGAAAGAAGTGCCCATCCCACCATTCAGCAAGGGAATGCTGCTCTTGAGCTATTTTCAGCCCAGCTAGAGGCAGAAAGTGTTGGGAGCCTTATGAGAATGCAGGTTCTTGCAGGGTCTTCTGTGGATTTGGGCAGCTCAGAAGGTTTGACTAAGGCACAGAAAAGCAGCACGGTCAGGGAGGGTGTTATACAAATGAGCGGAGTGGCCATGGCACGGTAATGAATTCAGTTGTGTGGTGGGTTCACTGTCACCATGGCGTTACAGCTTATCATTGCCAACAGGAGCTCCTAATGACATTACTGGGACGAGCATGGGCACAGGAAGTCAGGCAATGGAGATAAGTAAGAAGTTGGCCAGAGACAAATAAACCACCATATCTATAAATAATATTTTGGTTTTAAGCACCACATGGCGGCACTCAGTGAAAGGACCACACCTGCTCCTGGGTATTATTGATCACCATTTTATTTTCATAACACACTGGTGTGCCCAGTGTGTTACAAAAGGAAAGAAGACAATTATTATTGCCTGGAAGCTTCACAAGGGCATCGTAAGAGGCAGTCTAAATAGACAAGACAGACAAATGGTGCAACGGGAGGGGGTGTTGCTTAGGGGCTATAGCACTGGTGTGGGACTCAGGAAAACAGGGTTTTATTTCCAGCTCCTCTGGTGACCTTGTGCAAGTCTCATCATCTCTCTGTGCCTCAATTTCCCCATCTGGAAAATGAGGATAATGATCTTCTTCCTAAAGCACTTTGGGATCTACTGATGAACAGTGTTAAGTGACTTACCCAACCGGCAGCAGATAGACAAATAACAGAGCCAGGACTAGAACCTAGCTCTGTTACCCCCCACCCCGGGGTGCAGTGCCTAGCCACTAGACCACACTGCCTCACTCCCCCCCAAGCTTCTTACAGAGCAATCTGGATGAAGAACATGACAAGGGATTACAACAGATAGGGCCCTCTTCTCCCTCCACAGGATACAGAGAACTCCCTTTGACTTCACGCCCCTAGCTGGGTGGAGGAATAGAGGGGGAAAGTAAGACCGGAGAAAACAAGAGGACAGCGACAACACATTTATGGAGAGAGCATTCTTGTCAGAGAATTCAGATGACTGATTGATTATTAGCAGAGAGGTGGTCAAGCCGTGCAGATCAGATCAAATTTTTCCACCGGTTGTGGCTATTTGGATCTGGGCTTTTGGTTTAGGTGTGTTTTGATGTTCAGCATCAGGCAAGACATAGCACCTGGCTGAAGCTGGTACTGATCAAAAGCCAACAACTGTCTATGACTTGCTGCCTGGAAATCATGGAAGCAAAGCAGTTAACTTGACTGCACGGTGTTTCAAAAAATTGGTTTTGCAGTGATGAGTGAACTTGAAAAGTGTCTAAAGTGTCAGATGCTCACCTGAGCCCCTTCAGTACAGGACCTGGGCTGGGGTCTTTGCCACTGTAGCTTAGCCTCTAGTGAGATTTCCCATGCTCCCTAGCTGAGAGAGGGGTGCATTAGGTCAGGGATATGACTGGATGTATTTCTAAAATACATCCTCTAGGTCAAGCACAAGTTATTAGGCTCAACGCAGGAAATGTGGGGTGAAATTTCCTGGCCTGTGCTAGGCAGGAGGACCTGGTATAAGATCCTAACAGCCCTTTCTGGCGTTGGAATCTGTGCATTCTTAGGTGGTAGTATGGTGCGTCTGCTTCTGAACCAAGGCACACAGAACCTGGGAATACAATTTGAATCTACTTTGGGCCTTGTTTTCAAAAGGGCCTCACCCGGTTTTCATTTTTGTGGCCTGGCAGTCTACTTGGAGGGGAGGCAGTGATGCAAAAAACCTGGGATCTGTTCCCAGCTCTACCACTGGCCTGCTGGGCGACCGTGGGTAAGTCACTGTCCCTCCCTAGGCCTCAGTTTCCCATCTGTAAAATGGGGATAATGATACTGGTCTCCGTAAAGCACTTGGAAATCAATGGGAGTTAGGAACCTAAATACTTCTGAGGATATGGACCTTTGAGATCTACTGATGAAAAGTGCTATATAAGACCTGGTTATTATTTTTACTGTGAGAGCACTTAGACTTCTGACAGCTTGACACCAGGATACAAAGAATAGAGGCCATTTTGCAAAGAAAAAGTGTACCTTTCTTTCTGGCAACAAGATATCAACTATAAACATTTGACACAAATGTAACTTGAACTTTTCTGCACTCCGAGATGTGGTCCAAATTTGCTCTGACCTGTGTTTTATCCAGATAAATTCATCCATCCTCACCAGTAAGTGTTTGACTCTGAGATCAGGAAATCTGCAACCCTGGACTACTGAGGTGGAAATTTCCAAAGCCACCTAAGTGACCCCCAAGGAATGGGATTTGGGTATCCAAATCCTTTATGTGGTTTTGAAATCTTAGCTTAAAATATCCTACCTATTCTTCAGGATGAATTCCATTGAGTAACACTGAGTTCCCGGATAAAAAAAATATACTATCTTAGAAGGTAAGAGGAATTTGAAGCTCCAGGACTCTACTGTGGTCTGTCTGTCTGCCTTCCTTATTTATTTATAAAGGACCTATAATTGTGATATCCAGGCACCAAATTAAAAAAATTAGCTTGCCTAAAAGCAGGCAGGGGTAATGCGGCATTCCAGTAATAGCCCTGGAATACTGACGTGACCTGTCTCTCCCCCAAGAGAGAGTCTTCTTTGTTCCTTGTTCTGGCAGCTCGCCGTCAAGGAAAATGTTAATTTTAAGCCAGTGGCCGAATCTTTGTCTTCTGCGGGCACCAAATGTGGGTGTTGGTTTTCTGCAGGTTACTCCAGCTGTTGAGAAACATTCCTATGCTAATCCTAAGGAAACAGGAAATGGAGAGTGACGCTCTAAATAGGGCTGGGTTTATTTAAGTACAACAGAAGCGCTGTGACATCAAGCTGGCTTGTAACCTTAAAGGAAAACTTTGCCCGTTTAGCTTAGTCCCGTCACTTGAAAGCCAGAAAGCAAGAATGAGAATGAAGCACAAGTGAGGGCCGGAAACTGTACTCTTCTAGGGGAATCAGCCAGAGCGTGCCTGAAGGAGGACTGAGGAAAAAATGGAGCAAGGACCTCAGTGTCTAGCCCATTATTAATTTTAGTTAATTAACACAAACTGGAGCATCCCCCACCGCGCACAGCCTGAGTTGTAACCCTCAAATCTAAATCAATATTCTGTCCCACACCACAAGTCTGGGAATGTTTCAAGCTAAGGTTTCATTATGATCCTTTAGACAGATAAAGACCAGAACAAATTTTAGATTCAGGTCTAGGTAACAAATTCATCCTGAAGTTGCAGCCCCAGCCATGTGTCTCCACCACTCCAGGTGCCTTGTCCCAATAGACATCCCCCCCAGCTCTGGCTCTTGTGCCCTCTGCACTTAAATCAGGCGGCTTCCTCCTCTGAGCTGCTGGGAGTCAGAAGGGGGGTGTCATTGAAAACCCAGGATAAATGGCCTCCCTACTTTCAGGTCCGGTACCTGGCCCTGAAGTAGCCCACAGCAGCCCCAGGGTGCAATTGGATAGTGGCTGGCTGGAGCATGCTCTGTGCGCATGGAATCTTCAAATTTTTTAGCTGCAAAGCTCTAGCAAGTCAATTTCTGAGCATGTGTGAACTGCAATTTTTCAAAGGCTTATAACTTAGCCAAATGTGGGCAGATTTTCATGGGGATAGCTAAAGGCACATCCCTGTCACAAAGACCTGTCTGCTAAATGTCAAGTCCCTGCTCCCCAGCATGGGGTTGCTAGAGCTTTTCAAAGACACACACACACACACACCCTGAATTTAAAGCAGGCAATGTATTTTCCCCTAGCCTTGTTCTCTGAAACAGCTGAATCAGTTTGGTTGAAATTTTAAAAAAACAAAACCAAATAAAACAAACCCCTTGAGTCAGACACCCAGCATGGAAAATTTCAGCCCCAATGCCTGACGTTTGGCCAAGTTATAAGCAACTGAAAGGTCTCCTGAAAAATAGGCGGTGCTCCCAGCCTCATAATAAAATGCTACATGTAATAAAATGGGAAATCTCACTGTTAAAGGCTGCTTCATCCTAGGACTCAGAAAGGTACTTTGGAAGGGCTAATTTTCCCCTCTGGAATGAATCAAGTGTCAGGTATTTAAAAAAAAAAGAGGTGGAGCGGCGGGGCCGGGGAAGTAGAGGTGGCTGCTTCTGGACTTCTGTCAACAAGGTCTTCAGAGAGGTTTAAGAGATGCAAGATGAACACCCTGCAGTCTGATGAGGACACTGGGTATGCTCAGTGTACTTTTTAGGAACAAAGTATAAACTTTTCCAGGCAGCGCACTTCACAGACACTTTGTTTGCCAAGCTGCCTTGCCTCTTTGCTGGTGATGAGTTTGTTTAAACATGGAAACGAACCAATATGTCATCCAGTTCCTCACTCCCCCGCTCTCGGAGAATACGCAGCCTGGGAGATAAGCTAAAGGGGAGAGATTTTTGCAAAATCCCCTTGGTAAAATATCGGCAGCACATCATGTGGCAGAGGCATCTATTGTATTGCAATAGTGCCTCAGAGCCACACTGTTAGATCAGGAGTCCATTGTGCAAGGGGCTGTGCAAACCAAACCAAACCAAACCATAGTCCCTGCCCCAAAGAGAGTGCAGTCTAAGGGCAAGTCAACACGACAAAATTAAGTCAATCTAAGTTACGCTGACATGCAGCCACTGCAGTAATTAAACTGCTTTTGCATGTCTGCACTACGCTTGGTGGCGTGGCAGTTCATAGCCCTGGCACCTCTGGGCTTGCTGAATCAGTTATGAATGTAAAATAATTACTTGTGCCCTGGCACATAATTTCTTGAGCCCCAGCACCTCTTTCATTACAAATTAAACACTGACTACGCTCCTTGGGTCGGCGATGCATGTCCTCACCAGGAGCGCTTGCAGTGTGGGACAGCTTCTGAAAGGCAACAACGGTTGATGTAAGCAACCTAGTGTCTACACTGACACTGCATCAACCTAACTACATCGACCTAAGCGCTACACTTCTCATGGAGGTGGAGTTATTAAGTTGCTGTAACGGGCGAGTTACATTGGTGGGAGCTACATTTTAGTGTAGACACTTCCAGGGTTAGGTTGATGTAAGCTGCCCTATGCTGAATTAACTGTTGTGTAGACTAGGGCTAAGTAAACTGCCTCCTTCAGAAACAAGTTCCTGTCCCGTCCCCCCCACCTCTTTTTTTGCCCAAGGAGTGTTCTTCCTCCACCTGAGCACAGATTCTAGACAAACATAAACTTCCAGCGGTAATTTGAACTCAAGAGCATAATTTCCAGGGTGGGTTCTCCCACTCCACCATGGTCTGTCCAGCCAGGACATGAAATGCTGTGATTTTCCTGTTGTCTTTCCATGGGACATCGCCATTGTATTGTCCGCATCTGCCTTTCAGCATACATAACCCTGTACAAGTAGCAGATACAGTGTTCCCTACTGTCCAGCTGAAATAAGTGTTACATCACTGCCTGTTTAAGAAGCAGCTAGGCCCCAACGTCAAAGTGCTCTGAGACCTTGGGTACAAATACGTCTTCGGGGAGTGACGCATGTGTAAAGAGAAACCAGAATGTGCAGGGCGCTCTCTTGATAATCCCACTGCTTACTGAAGGTGGAAAGAGGTCAGCAGATAGCATCCTGCTTGTGTCATTGCTTGCAATACCAGAGAGAATGCTGCAGGAAAAAATGCATACAGTTTCAGAGTGGCGAGATAAGGTAAGAGAAATAATAATCAAGCATAAATAGCAAGAGCAAGTGCACACAGTAGTTTGGAAAACTTATAATGACACATGTTAACTTGATAGTTAGATCTGGAAGCTATATGAAGGGATAGGGTATCCAGCTTAGATAAGATTGTTACAGTAGATAGACAGAGAAGATACATTAGTGAAGAACTGGTGGGAAATGGATTTCCCATCCCACGAAGCTATTGGAGATTTCCAATGTGCTCCCTTTTTGCATTGGGATGAAACCAAGACCTTCTGAAGTTTTTCTGGGGGGCAGGGTGGGGGGGGGGGGAAGAAAGAGGAAAGAGATCCACCACAGAATAGCCAACAGATTGGTGGCTAAGGTATTCACCTAGTACGTAGGAGAATGGCAAACCAGGGACTTAAATGTGGGTCTCCCACATCCCATGTGTGAGTGCTCTCACTACCAGGCTCCTGGTTGTTCTAGAGTAGCCCTCTCTTTCTCTCTCTGGTTTTGACCAGAAATTTCATCCTGGACCTGAGAAACCTTTCCCCTCGAACCGGGTACATTCCAGTGAAAAGTTTCCATTTCAACCATAAATAAATGCTTCATCAGCAAATTCTCAACCAGCTCTACATTCAAGTGGCAGCAAATACTGCAGCTAGCTTCCCATTATAAATCCTGTTTTCAACCCACCTCCTGAATTTCCCCCGACAGAAATTAGTGTCCTTGAAATCTCACATGCTGTATTTCATGCCAGGATATGTGGAACTCCCCTTGAAGTCAATGGCAATTCACATATTGAGGGCTTGCAGACTCAGTTGCTAATAGAATATTACAAAATATAGACCTAGAGGCAGATCTTCAGCTGAGGATCTATTCCACAGCCATAGGCAAAGGATCCACATTGGAAAGCTATCTATGCTTGAAGACAAGGGGGAAAAAATGAAGAGATGGGGGGTTCTCATGACAGCTCCCTCTGCATCTATGCATGTCAAACAAAGAGCCTTATAAACAGAGCAGAGCAAGAAAGGATAAACCTAAGTCCTTTCCCAGCAAAAGTACATTACAAATGTGTGCAGAGCATATGGTGGAAAACAATGGGAGTTTTCATACGGTGGCTGTGAAGAATCAGCACAGAAGAGCCATGTGGTCGGAAAGAAGCATAAGTAGCTTTTGTCCCAGGAGCAATTAGTGCATTCCATCAAAGCCATCAGCCAAACTCAGAAGCCAAGAGGGCTCCCTTGTAACAGCCTCTGTCAGAAAGCTCCAGCAGAGAATTCCAGCCCAGTGGGAGTTTCTACAGACAGAGTCTAGAAAGCAGGCTGCTACAGTGAGGTGTTCTGGATATTTTTTATGCTGGCAAAAGGATGCTGAGATTATTGTTTATAGCCCAGATCCAGAAAAGCACTTACGCACCTGCTTAGCTGCGAGCACAGGAGGAGACCATTGACTTCAGCAGGAGCACTCACACACTTTAAAGTTAAGCCCATGTTGAAGGGTTTTGTTGGTTCGGAGCTTATCTGCACAGATTCCTTCAACTCCATGGCTCTGGGTCTTCTCTGGGTCGCTCATGGGTAAAATGGGGATAATCATGAGGGGAATGTTGGGAGAATGAATGTTTGCAAAGCACGTTGGGGGCTCAGCAATATAGAAAATATTATAGAAATAACAGTGTTATTCCCATCGGAGTGGAAAATTGTATAACACCTGAACTGTACATAGAAGTGAGTGGACTCTGTTAAAAAGACACATATTTGGCTTCTATTGTATCTAGACCACCTGGGAGAAAACATTTATCTTTCCCAGGGAACTGCAAACACTTTCTAACACTTCATCTGCCCCACCAGATGGGGGTGTGATATTCAGCAATGCCCAGCATTAGCCTAATTCAGTTTCTGCTAAAACCAGCAATTATACCTAGTTCTTACACACTACCTTTCATCCGTAGATCGCAAAGCACTTTACAAAGCAGATCTGTACTGTTATCCCCATTGTGCAGGTGGGGAAACTGAGGCACAGAGCATCTGAGGTGATGTCTTCACAATGAGAAAAGGTGCGTTTTACCTGGAGATAGCTAATTTAAGACAGCTATCTTGATGTAAAATCCTGGTCAAGACAATGCACTGGTAGTTTTTAACTTCAATGAAACTAATCCAGGGAAATCCCAGATGAGGGATATAGAGTTGACCTCGACTGGCTACTCTGAGGTAAAAATTTCTTGTGCCTTGTCTCCACCAGGATTTTACATCAAGACAGCTAATGCAAGGTGAAAAAAGCACAGCTCTTCTTGCAGTGAACACAAAACCTGAGGGATTTGCCCAAGCTCACGTGAAGAGCCTGCGGCTGTCTCCTGAGTATGGTGCTAAGGCTGTCACCACTAGACCACTCTGCTTCACCCGTTTATTGCCTTGGGGCACCAGTGCAGTGCTCTAATTCAACTGCCTTTCCTGCTCCCCTGCCGCTTCTGGGTTAGAGCTGAGCTGCTGCCCCCAACCCAGTTTATCTCATCTCTCCTTTGCTTTTCTAGCGCATTTAATGTGCTGTTTGCCTGTGCTGGTAAGAAGGTAACAACTGAGAAAATAGAGACCGTGCCAACACATTACGGTGACCGCTAAGAAGCAAGAAAAACAATGGCTACTTTGTAGCCAAGATAAATACACCTGTGTGTTTGAGTCTCTGTACAAATCAGTCAGACCTTTATGGATACATTCCCTTCGATAATCTGCTAACGGTGCCCGAGAGTCAGTGGAGATAATGGGTTAGCTTAACATTTCATATGTCACAAACATATTATTTCAACACCTTCTAGACCACTGGCTCATTTCAGACTCTGTGGAGTCCCATACATGCTAATCCCCTTGCCTGTATCATACTGGGAAAATTATTACAGCTGGGCAGTGAATGGTAATTCAGCTGAGCGGTGAATGGCGGTGTTGCAGAGGGTTTCAATATTTTGAATTTTTGTTTTCATTCCCCAATGTTTTGAAGCTTTCCGTGAAACAGAAATCTGGGGAGAAAAAACCATTTAGAAAAATCACAACATTTCCTTTAGATCGTTTTAAAATGACATCCTGCCTGGAGGAGTCTGGAGGTGCTGAGGATCTTCGGAGTTGGTGAGACCTTGGAGTTCCATGGAGGTGAGCAAGCTGCCAGGACAACAGGAAGGTTTCTGAGGTTCCGTCAGTAGATTTCCACTTGCTCCGGTAACAATATAGAATAATTAATTAATTCTTTAATTGAATTTAGTAAGGCTAGCACATCATGCCTGAATGGCACCTTCCATGAGAGGATCTCAAAACAATTTACAAATAGGATGACAAAATACACCCCCACACGCAGGACCAGCACAAGGCCTAGGCAACCTTTAAACCCATAAGGTGTCATTCTGGCCCCGTTGAAGTCAATGGCAACACTGCCACTGGCTTCATAAGGCCTGAACTTAACCTATAAGGCTTAAGAGGTGCATAGCCCTTAAACTGGCACTCTGCACAGGGGTAAATATTTCCTATTAATGAATTAGAAGCCTCAGAACAACTGTGCAAGGCAGCTAAGTATTCTTATGCCCAGCTGCAATTTGCAAATGTGGGGAAGCTCAGAAGCATACCCACACCCTGCTTTTGGATGCTTGAATCAGCATGTAGGGGATTTATATGGGTAAGTGTGAGTTTGAGTATCTAAATATGGAACTGGACCTTCCTCTTAAGACATTTGAAAAGTGGATTTTCCTACTTAAAATTATGGGGTGGGGAGGAAGGAATTAAAACTGAGCTGCTCCTACAGAATGTAATAGAAATGATTATCCTTCTGCAGGTTTTCTGAATTAATACAGAAATATATCCCTTCTACAGGATTATAGAGGGCGATTTAAAAAAAAATCTATGGAAAGATGATTCTTCTGTATGAAATTCCATAGGTTTGTAGAGTCATTTCTATAGAACACTATTAAATCTCTGTAGTGCCCATAGATTTCATCCCTATAAAATTCTCTAGGAGAATCTGCCCCATAAGGGCAGAGCTGGACCCAAAAGCAAATCCTGGACCGCAACTTTCCTGATCCGGAAGGACATTCATATCCAAACTTGGTGTCTCTGGCCTAGTTCTAAAACAGACCAATTCGTGTGTATTTTATAGTGTGACACCAGGAGAGTAGAAATTAGTAGCATGCTCCCAATTCAATGCCCACTGAAGTCAATGGGAGCATTTCCATTGACTTCAATGGGAGTCGGATCAGGCCTTCTCTATTTTCAATAGCTTTTGCTGACCTAGCCCAGATACAGACTTACTCATCTGTGAGCTAGGTGTTCCAAGCCTGTAAAGAAGAGACTCCACTAATAAGCATAGCCTCAGAGCTGTAGGCTTGCATCCAAAACTGCACTCATGCAAAGCAGATCTAATTGCACCATCTATTGTATTTAATTATCTAACTGCCTGTCCTAATTCACTTACATTTCACTTTGCAATCCATCATGAGCCCATTGCACCTGGCACTGCCCCAGCAAGCAGTAACTTGAGTACAGTTAGTATCTGAATTGATGCCGCATCAGGGTGGTTGTAGACGAAGGGAGATGGGTTTGTATAGCTAATTAGCAGAGATTTGTGTTCTAAGCCAAAAGGCCTCATGAGCTGCATCTGAGTGAAACACAGTCTGGGACACAGACAACTTTCAAGAGAGAAAGCCTGTGTGTCTGACATATGTCTGAGTGGACAGCAGGCAAGGAAAGGTCCATTTCAATCTGATCTCTTTGGTGCTCTCTGGAAAATCCAAGGGCTGAGATTTGCTCGCTAATTCTGCCTTTCCCACAAAAAAACAGGGGAGTTGGATTAATGCTGTCAGGGCTTGATCCGAAGTCCATGGAAGTAAACGTGTGTCCTTCCATTTCAGATCAGGCCCCAAATTGCAATCTAAGTCTCTGGTCACCTTGTTTTCTGGCCAGTGGAATGTTGTTCTAAAGGGAGATGGGGTCAGTAGAACCTTCTCAGTCCATTTCCAAAGCGACAGCTAAAATGCCCCAGTACTGGTCTCAGTCCAGTCCAGAATCCAACCTTCCAGTATGGACGATGACCTTTGCTCTCGGCAGCCACACCCCACGTCCTTACACAACGAGAGCTACTCCACCTATCCACAAAAAGAAAAGGAGTATTTGTGGCACCTTAGAGACTAACAAATTTATCTAAGATGCCACAAGTACTCCTTTTCTTTTTGCAGATACAGACTAACACGGCTTCTACTCTGAATCCACCTATCCACACTCTCATGTTTCAGTCTACATTAAAGAGAGGCTAGATAGCACACAAGCGGAC
The DNA here is from genome assembly GCF_965140295.1 of Lepidochelys olivacea. NCBI lineage: Eukaryota > Metazoa > Chordata > Testudines > Cheloniidae > Lepidochelys > Lepidochelys olivacea. Next base: position 21,965,779 of record NC_140424.1, read on the forward strand.
AAGGCTGTAGTAACACTAGGTTAGAGTAAGCACAAATCTGCATCTCTGAAATTAATTGGAGCTTGGCAATTAATTTAAATGGGTGTATGATCTGGCCTTTATGTACCACAGTGAAAGACTCCTTAGAAAAACCTTGTTAGACAGACAGGGAGAAGAGGGATAATTTAGTAGGGCCAGTTTTCAATTTTCCATTGAAGGTTTTCGACTAACAAAATTTTCCATGCAGTGTCCAATTTCCACAGAAATGTTTGGCTTTTCATTGAAAAACCCAAACACCTGAAAACCAAAATATTTCAAATTTGGGTATACCATCATAGTGTTTTATGGGAGATGTAGTTTGGCTTCTGTGTGTCCTCATTCTCCCCTATAAGCTTGTCTCCCCTAGCTGGAATACATTTCCCATGATGCAGCATGGACAGAGCTTCCCATGATGCAACTCCCCTCACTATAAGAGGAGACTGTGGTGCATCATGGGAGATGTAGTCTGACCAAGGAGCCCAGGTGGACATTGGTTTCACTGTGCACAAGGCCATACTCAGCCTGGATTCATCCTAATCTCTGCCAGCATAAACCTGAATATAGAATTTCCAGGGAAGAAAGTCCAGCAGGCAAAGGGAAGGGCTGCTGTAGAGGAAACCATCCTTTCCACACATCTGGTGGGCTCCATAAAGCCCCAACAATATCTTAAAACTACTCTCACTGCTTATCCTCCTGTGGGGTGAGTTTCCCTTCTATATGGGGGTCAGGGTGGCTGCAGGGAGCTGTAATATAAAAATCTTTGCACCAGCTGCAGTGAATCTGGCCCATAGCTGAACCAGGTTAATACTTTTTGAGGGCTAGTTGAAATTTTTCCCATCAAAACTTAGTTCCAGAAGAAAATTAGCTTTTGACTCCAAGAACATTTTTGTGGACAGTGTCTTTTTTTTTTTTTTTTAAAGGCAAGCAAGGTTAGAAAATTGAAACCCAAAAAAATAACTGGTTTTATGATAAAAAAAATCAAACACATTTGTTTTTGGCAGTTGCAGCTCCCCTCCCCTCCCCCAGAAAAAAACCAGCAACCCAGGTTTTGCTGAAAAGCTGGAATTTTCAGGAAAAAATACCCATTTTACAACTAGCTGCAATTTTTCCCTTGTTAAAAACAAAGCTCACCATCAAATTATTTATGCCCCAGATACTGCCCTGCAATGCCAGGGTCATCTGAGGGGTCAATCAGTACGAAAGATGGAAACTTCCAGGGTGGGAGCATGTTTGCACAACCTCTCCACTTTGTCATGATAAAACACTGGTTTATTGGGATAACTGAACCGGAGACCAAACTCCAGCCCCTCATGTGCGTCATGCTGCATAAGAAAGCTGGCAATGGCGTATGGACGGGGGTTTGTATCACACTGAGATGGAAAGTGATATCCAAGGTGTGACTGTGAAAGGAAGAAGGTCACATATTGACCTGCAGTCATTCAGCATCTCTCAAGCTCCTGGTTTATTACCTGTGACATTAAGTGAAGACCCACCCAGACGCAACAGTTATAGGAACTGAAGTGGTGATAATTCTGTTTACAGGCCTCAGTTCACCAGAAAAATGCCTAATTGCACAAGGCATTGTTTTGCTATGGGCTAATCCACTAAATGGGTGGAAGAGAGGAATGCACCTGTATTTTATCCCTGATTAAAAAATAAAAGAAAACGGCAGTGGTTAAAATATTGCACTGAGACATAAGTGAGGCAAGGAAAATCTTAGTCAGATGGGCTTTGAGAGAGATTCTCACGAACAGACCAGTTTATAAGGAATCCACTTTGAGAAAAGACATTCACTTGTTCCAACAAGAGAGTTGTCTTCTTTACTTCCATGTCCTAAAGTGAAGTGTAGCGATGCAGCGGGCTGTTAAACAGTTGCTGCATTTACCCCAGAGGTGGTTGTAGTTCAGAGGTGACCGAAGTGTCCTTTGAGTCCCCATATGATGAAAGGTTCTGTATTAATGCAAGGTATTATTTTACTGTATTTTATTATTGCTTATCGGTGGACCAAAGTCCCAAGGGATGTAGCAAAAGCTGAGTAACGGAAGACTTTTTTCTTTCATAGAACGCACACACAAAAATGCATATTTCAGAATAGACTAGGTTTCTTTCTACCAGATACTGTTGTCCCTCTTAAGACAGCATATGCTTTGGGAACCTGTTCACACTAGTAGCAGAACCATGCTATTTGAAAACAAGTGTAAATGAAGGACTCTAAGGCAAGAGTGGGGTGGAGTTTTCTCTGAGAACCATGTTCTAAGCCCATTCAATTTGCCCTCCTCTGCCCTGCATATTAAGAGACAATAGTGACAGAAGATTAAAACCAGACTCCATGGACTTTAGCAGATGACTAGAGAGTACCCTACTACCCAGAAGTCCCTCATTTTATTAAGTTCCTTCTACAACGTCCTATGGTCCACTCTGATAGGCGGAAGACCAATAATTCTGTATGTTCAGCCCTACCCCACATCTCCCTTTATTTATATTTTTAAACCTTTTCCTACCTAAGAATATAAACCAATAAACAACTTGTTATAAAACTCAAATCTTTTCAAATGATTTACATTCATCTCCTTAAATCTCTTTGTGACTCTGCTAATGCTTTTGTTTTGCAATCAACACTGAACTTTTATTCTTACTGAGTTTTTATTTCAGTGTCTTTCTTTTATTTGACTTTAACCTTTCCCTCCTCCTTGGTTTCAGGCTTGGTCTTTCTCTTTTCTTTGAGTTGTTGTTTATCTTTCTTTCTTTGGCTTTGTGCTTAACCTTGGCTGATGTCCTAGAGACGTGTGGTTGTAACCTCCTAAAACAAATTCAGATGTAATCTTCTGTACGTTCGAAAGCATGTCAACCTCAGCAGCTGCACTCCCAATGAGCTCTGGAGATTCACCTGTGATGATGTTAGTCTGTTTGGACAACTGCCACCTACTTGGTGGACATTTCTCCGCTCTGTTTGGCTAGAACACTATAGATCCTTTCTTTTCCCTCATACTGTGTTGGGAATGGGACACCATGTTGTAACACAAGAATGCTGCATTATAACAAGGGCCAGGCAAAATTTTTCAGCTGAAACTTTTATTTGACAAAAAAATACCCAGATTTGGGTATTAACAAATTCATGTCAATTTCACTGAATTGTTTCAGCTGGGGGAGGGGGGAAGAAGGGAGGACCTTAAAAATGAAATTCCACCAAAATTGAAATGCTTTGATTTTTTTTTATTCTAAACAAGTTTTTGTTTCCAAATTTACTTCAGTTTTATTCATAGAAACATTCTTTTAAAGCTCAAAAATATTTTTTCCCTTTTTCTGTCAAAGGATACATTTTATTTGATCCAAAACTAATTATTTTCTCCATGTTTCGGTTTGGCAAACATTTTGACATTTTTTTTTTATTTTCGAACAAAAATGATGGGTTGGGATGAATTTTTCAGAAATTCCACTGAACTGAAAAATCAGCCCTAGATGGGACACCATGTTGTTACACAACAGTGCTGTATGTCTTATAACATCATGTGTTCTTGACAGCATGGGTGGGACCATGTTACAGATCCATGCTACAAGGTAGTTGGATATTGGACACTATAAAAAAAACCATGTACAGTAATAATAATGCTGAAGATGAATACTAATAAAAAATAGTAATTTTAACTCTAATACATAAAGAGGCCACATAGGCCAAGCAGGTTATAAGTTGGCCCTAGGACTTTAGAACTCCTGCTGCTGCTTCTTTCTTGACACTTCCCTATACAAGGTCAGTGACTTTTGTAGCTTCTTCCGGAACTCATGATTGTAGGCTGTCATGCAAATTGATCTCTCTAAGGTCCATTGATATTTGCTCCATATACCGAGTTTTGGTCTCCCCCAGAGCTTAAACTCTCATAGAGTATTTCCTGGAGCCCCCCACATTCCCTCGCAACACGTTATAAAAACTCTGGGGGGGTTGAAAGTATTTACTGGAGCTCTGCTCTGGACAGCTCCAGCTGAATTTAAGCCCTGGTCTCCCTCTTGGTCATCTTCCATCCACAACCAGTGCAAAGGCCATCCTATCTATATAACTCTCAGTTCTCCACTGGACATGTTCCTATGAGCATGTCAATTAGACAAGCTTTAAAGGTCAGCTGTTCACATCCACATCCTGAGTTTGAAATTAGTGTTTCCCTTCTCCGAGGTGAGCTGCCTACTGAGGCTACTGAACCCCCCGTCCCAGCAAGACTTATTTTAAGGCAGCCTGTTTTCACCTCGGCTTTCTCATCATAAGGCCTACACAGCTTTTTGTAGAGGTAGCCATGCCACCAACTACCCCACGATGCTCTGCTGAGAGATGCCACCAGTTGGCTCATGACTGCTTATTGGATATTCACAGCAGTCCCACATTGACAGGACATTCCCCTATCTGCCACCTGGGGGCATACCTGGCGGGAGTTGGTTATTCTTTCACAGAGCCCCAGGGCTTAGAACAGAGGTGGGCAAACTACAGCCCACGGGCCACATCCAGCCTGCCAGACCGTCCTGCCCGGACCCTGAGCTCCAGGCCCGGTAGGCTGTTCCCCCTCCCCCGCAGCCATGCCACCAGCCACCGGTGCTCCAGGCAGCGAGGTAAGGGGGTAGGAACGGGGGGGGGGGGTCAGGGGTGTGGACGGGGTTTGGGCGGTCAGAGGGCAGGGAACAAGGGTTGAATGGGGGCAGGGATCCTAGGGGGGCAGTCAGGAAGGAGAGGAGGGGTTGGATGGGGCAGCAGGGGGTGGTCAGGGGACAGGGAGCAGGGGGGTGGATGGGACAGGGGTCCTGGGGGGGCAGTTAGGGGTGAGGGGTCCACAGGCGGTCAGGGAGAAGGGGTGGTTGGATGGGATGGCAGGGGGCAGTTAGGGGCAGGGGGTCCAGGAGCAGTCATGGGACTGAGAGCCGGGGGGGGGGGTGGATGGGGCAGGGGTCCCCAGGGGCCATCAGGGAACAGGGGGGGTTGGATGGGGCAGGAGTCCCGGGGGGGGCATCTGGGGCAAGAAGCGTGGGGGGGGGGTTGGATAGGGGCCAGGGGCCGGGCCACGCCTAGCTGTTTCGGGAGGCACAGCCTCCCCTAACTGGCCCTCCATCCAGTTGCAGAACCTGTTGAGGCCCTCAGGCCAAAAAATTTGCCCGCCCCTGGCTTAGAACATCTATAAAATTGTTAGAAAAGGGTTTGATCCCATCCACACAGACACCACCAAACTTTGTCATAGAATGGGTGTTATATTACAATATGGTGGCACTACATTATATGTGATGTCAAGGGAGTCGTAGGCTAACTAGCATGGTAAAAGCTATGCCACAGCTTGGCTAGTACATGTCACAGGAAAGAATTCCCTGCTTGCAGTGGTAAGGGGAAATCAAACCAGAGCAGAAGTGTCCATGTGATCATGGCTAGGAGAGGAGATGGGCCACTCACTCAGGTATGAGGTCTGTACAATCAAGAATGGTAGGGAATGTGTCTAATACAAGTTATTGGGCTCAGTGCGATGGTAATGGGGTGAAATTCTCTGGCCTCTCATACAGGAAGTCAGACTAGACAATGGTCTCTTCTAGCCTGAAATGCTGTAAATCAATGGCTGAGCACAGAAGAGGAGATATTCTACATGATGGAGAATGGGTGGGGAGGTGTTTCAGGAGCAGAGCGAGTCAGAAAATGATGAAACATTCTCTCTCTCTCTTTCTCACACACACACACACACACGGAAAAGAATACAAGTTTACCAGGGTTCGGGGTTTTTTTGGAAACTTGGAGATTTTTGACCAGCCTAAAAAGATGATTGAAAAGCAGCAAAACATTTTTTCCACAGCCTTTTGCAAAATAATGCCAAAATGTTCGCAGTTTGAAGGTTTCCAACCAGTGCTGTTTATGAGACTCTCTGTTAAGATGTGGTCCATACTATGAACAGTTTTGATGGCTCCTGAATTAACATATTCTCTTCCTGACAACACAGAGAGATGCTGCATTTCTCACCTGAGAAGCGCTGAGAAATCATCAGGTTTTCCTCATTCTCTACCCTGAAAACATCCTATTAAAGCCTCTTGTGAGAGTGGAGATGTGAAGCCACCAAAAGAGCAGAGCCTGGTGCTTTGCTTGTTCTTAGCCTGCCCCTGTAACCACTGTGCCAGGAGAAAGGGCACTTTTGTGGTTGAAGAGGTCTGAGTTCTGGTCTAGGCGCTGCCACAGACTTGCTTGGGTCAGTGACGTCAGGACAAGATCAGTGCCGATGGCATTGTAAAAACTGAGTAGGGACATCCAGATTTGGTTTCTCCATATGAAATACCTCATGGGACGTTGTGAAGCGGGATTCACAACATCCTGTGGGGGTATTCAGCTCTGTAAGCTGTTTGAGACCTCAGGTGTGGCAAAGTCACAGTGTTATTATTTGCAAAAAGAAAAGGAGTACTTGTGGCACCTTAGAGACTAACAAATTTATTTGAGCATGAGCTTTCGTGAGCTACAGCTCACTTCATCGGATGCATTCAGTGGAATATACATAGAAAACATGAAACAATGGGTGTTACCATATAGACTGTAACAAGAGTGATCAGTTAAGGTGAGCTATTACCAGCAGGAGAGCGTGGGGGGGGAGGAAGTTTTGTAGTGATAATCAAGGTGGGCCATTTCCATCAGTTGACAAGAATGTCTGAGGAACAGACCAACTGCTGGAAATGGCCCACCTTGATTAACACTACAAAAGGTTTTTTCCCCCCCGCCACTCTCCCACTGGTAATAGCTCACCTTAAGTGATCACTCTTGTTACAATCTGTATGGTAACACCCATTGTTTCAAGTTTTCTATGTATATAAATCTCCCCACTGTATTTTCCACTGAATGCATCCGATGAAGCGAGCTGTAGCTCACGAAAGCTTATGCTCAAATAAATTGGTTAGTCTCTAAGGTGCCACAAGTACTCCTTTTCTTTTTGCGAATACAGAAAAACACGGCTGCTACTCTGAAAAGTGTTAATATTCAAACCCATTTGGGAAAAGGACAAAAAAAAAGTCCAAATATTTTCACCAATTTTGTTTCCATTTTGATCTGGTCTCCCCTGAGACACAAAAAGCTCTTAAACCAACCTTGTTAATGGACAGCTGGACAAAGCCCCCATGGTCTCTTAAATGATACATGCCCTGCCCTTGCTGTTTGCTGAATTTGGGCTGCAGTGAATCACAGATTAGGAGTCAAGGTCTTGATCTGGCCCGAGAGATGTTTAAAAATCAGCTACTCCCAAACAAACTGATTACAGCCAGCCTCCCTGCTCCATGTTCTTTAGGCTAGTTATACTTCTTGGCAGTGTAAAGGAATATTCTCCTGGCTGGGAATGGTTGCAAAGCACCAAAGAGCCATTTCATTTGGTTGTTATTGTTCTGATGGGCGCTAACAACCTGTTTGCTTTGCTCAGGTTAATGATCAGGGCCCTGTTGCCTCTTTGGATTGAGGAGTTCAACTTTTAGTACATCTCTGGAAAGGCTTGAATAACAAACAAGAGCCCACACCCACAAGTGACTGCCAAAACAAATGATTGTCTTAGTTAAAGGGACTCCCCACAGGAGACCTGATTTGTGAAAGAAAATCAAAGCCAAGAAGCCTTGAGCATGAAGTTCTAGTCATATGGTAAAAGGGAATCCCATAAAGTAAACCATAAGAAAGGGATAAAAGCATCTTTGGACACTTTTCTTGGTGTACATGTGTGGTTAAAGACACATGCACTCCCCAAATGAGGTCTCCTTGGGTTTCTTCAGGAGTTTTATTGGGAAGGCTGTAATACATTTGATTCTACAATGGACTCTACCATGGAATGAGAGAGACAAAGTGGGGGTGGTGATATCTTTTATTGGACTCTCCCCTAGACACAACCCTTCCACAACCAGCTGAGACCCCAGCTGTCTTCCTCAGTTCCTGCTGTGTGGATTCTCCCCAGCCAAATTTTAGAACCCCTTTATGTCACGCTGGCTCCTTGATTCAGTGTAGAGGGGCCTGAGCAGGAGAGAGAATCTCACATATAGAATTTAGAGAGGGGAAATCCCCAGTTAATCATTCAACCTGCCTCTCTGAAAACACAGGATTGCTCCCTGCAGTTCATTTTCCAGAGTTCGTGCCTTTCCTCCAAAAAAATGGCTTTGCAAAGTACAGCTGTGCTACACAGCAATCACATGCCCCAGAAATAAAATGCAGATGGCTCTGGGGTGGAACGCAGCAGCTGTTTAACCATACACAGCAACCTTCGTTTGGAGCCAGAGGAGAGGGCAGCAGAAAGTTGGCCAGTACAAAAAAGGGAGAGTTAGCATTGGAATTTGGTCAGAAAACTGGGCTTAACAACTCTACTCTTCCAAAAAAGTGTGCTGGAATCTTTAATGGCCACAAGTGGGCAGGACCCGGGTTCTTTATCTCCTCTGAAAGACCATAGCTCTAATAGAATAGCACCCCCTAGCGCCTTGCTGAGGAATTGGTTCAATAAGGAGAGAGAAAAACTGCTGGCTACAGCAGTTCTGGAAGCATCCCAAGTTCTCTCTGGCAATGCCCCCATGCAAGTATTGATCAGGCTCAGCCCTGCCTTTTGCAGACAGCCGAGATCTTCTGAGCTGCCACAGCCCAAGGCAGTTTTTAAAATAAGATAAAAACCATGAGTGGGACACTGGAATTCGTTCCACTGACAACAAAAGGGAAAAACTGGGAATTAAAAAAAAAAAAATTATCTGAAGGTAGCCTGGTCAGAGGGAGCCAAAGCCAAGTCCCTGGAGCATTAAGGGCACTTGTGGTTCAATTTCACAACCCTTTGGCTCTTCTTTCACCAACGCATCATAGGACTATAAGCCTGTTGCTCAGTCAAGACCCCAATGGGTACAGCGTCTGGGGCTGAAACCCAGCATGACGGACAGGAGACAAATGCCTGAGACAGGAAGTGTGAAATGGAGGTGGGATTTCTTTAGCATCAGTGATGTGTTACATGGCCTCAGAATCATTATTCCTCATTTCTGATGCATTGACTGACAACTATCAAATATGAAACCAGACTGGTGGTCTCAATTCTCCCCTGCCCTGCCCTTTGTGTCATCATTTACACCACCGAGGACAGAGTGGGTGCAAAATGCTACCAAATCAGAATCTTCCACTCACTTATTTGCATCCTATGTGCTACCATTGCTTACCAGAGTATTCCAGATGTTGCTATTGTTACCAAGATAGTTGGGTTACCAATATATTCCAGGAGCTATCATTGCTATCAGGGTACGCTGGATGTTACTATTGTTACCAGGGTATTCCAGGTGCTACCAGTATTTCCTGACAATTTAAAGATTCTGTCTGCAAGTATTGCACGTGCTTAAGTTGCCTGAATATCGAGGTACCATCTGTGTTATGTGAATATTTTCAGATGTATGGACTCTGTGCAGGTTCCTCTGTGCTGGAAGAGGCAAGTCAAGAGACACCAGGTCAGCAATTCCCAGGCAGAGGGAGGTATTCACATGTCATGGGAAACACACAAGTATGTGTATGTTAAGAGGATGGTGAAAAATGAGGTCCATTTTAAGGCTTGCTTCCATTCAGGGCACCCCTAGGTAGCAGGGTCCATGCATATCCAGGGCCAGACCGGAGGGTAAGTTACTGCCACAAAATATGTACTGTGGATTTTGTAATATTACCCTTTTCATTAAAAACTGGAGAGGGGAAGAGAGTTCTGTATGTGTCACCACCCTTTACAGCAAGACTCAAGATATGCAGAGCTAGATTTCCCAGATGCAAGCTGAGGTGAAAGATTACAATGCAGCATGTCATTTGTCCTACTCATGGCAGGCAGATAAATCCTAGGCTGCCGGTCATGGGGTTTCACTGCATAGAGCTGTGACAAACAGAGATGCCACAGGCAGGAACAGCCATCGAAAGTGCCAGGGAGGTTAAAGACAGTAAGCACTGTGTGTAACAAAACAGGCCTGTGTCCCCAGTTGTTCTCTGCTCATTCCTTTCTCTGCATGGCGAGCTCCCAGATCTTGGCCATTCTCCCCACCCCACTCCGGAAGGTCACATCTCTAGTGGCACAAGTGGATGACAGTTATGTTCAAACCACACGATCAGCGGGCTGGTATTTTGTGAGGTTCTGACCGAGTGACCGTACTGGCAGGATGCAGCTGCAACAACAGCTGCCAGCAAAGTACAAATTGTGCTCCACAGTCATCCTCAGTAGATCACACTGCAACCACAGAGGGAGCAAAGAGGGTTTGCAATGGCAAAAGGAGAAAATCTGATGCCACAGCACTTCCATTTCCTGCCAGCCCAGGAAGGAGCAAGGGACAGGACCTTGGAATGATGCCGAGGTCTCCCTTCTGGCAAGGCACTAACCACAGGGGAGTTTCAGACTCAAGGAATCCCTCTCACCTCTAGCACAATGGAAGACAGTATGGTGCAGTGGATGGATCACTGCATGGGGACGTGGGAGACTGGGACTCTACTCCTGTCTGGGCCACTCAGGTGCTGTGCAACCTTAAGCAACTTCTTTCACCTTGCCGTGCCTGTTTCCCCTCCCCCATTTCATCCATTTAGGCCATAGGCTCTTTGAGACAGGGGCTCCTTCTTATCAAGCTGAGGTACAGTGCCAACACAATGGGGGCCCGAACTTGCCTGGGCCTCTAGCTGTTCCTGTAATGCCAGTGTGCAGGAATTAAGGATACTGAAGTGTGGCACTTTCACTGCTCTTGGAAGCCGTAACTCAGGTTCCTGTATTCTCCATCAGCAGCTGTAATACACAGAGACACCTCTCCCCCTGGAGGTCATGCTTCCTTCTTAGGTCCCACCACCATCCCTGTTACTGTATCAGCAGCAGATCATTGCCTCTAATCAAATGAGCTCCAAAGCCCACTGGGGATTGCAGAATGCTGATGGGACCAATGGGAGTTCGCAAGGTGGAGGGATTCGAAGGGCTTCATGCTCTCCTCCCCTCCCTCACGGATTCCTTCCTTTAAACCTGCATATGCCCCCCCAGGCTAGGCAAATATCAGCCAACAGTAAGAGGGAAAGACTTTAAAAGTTGTTTGGAAGCTGGTGGGAGAAAACATCTCCTGTAGGCACAGACCTCTTCTGCACAAGGCCAGGCCTCAGGCAGAGCTCTCAGGGGGGTACTGTGGGAAATAGTCACAGAGAAAGGTTGAGGGCCACTAATACATTCTGCCTAAAGATTAGTTTTTAAATGGCGCACACACAGTCACTCTCAAACACCCCCCCCCCCCCACACACACACCCTACCCTAGTCATTCCCTTTGACCCCCACACTGTCACCCTCCTGCAACTCAAACCCACCCCAACGTGTGCATCAAACCCCCTACTTCTCCACCCTGCATTTATGAATGATGTGAAACTCCCTTTTAATGAACTCCAAGAACTTTGGGGGTTGGACTAGATGACCTTCTGGGGTCCCTTCCAACCCTGATATTCTATGAACTAAGCTGTGGTTTCACTGGGTGTCAGGCTTTTTATATTTTCCAGTGAGAATAGACTGATGCTGGGGTGATGCAACCAGAACGTGACGTGTTCAACTCAGCTTCAGTCAGCAGAAAAAATATGTATATTGGATGTGGTCAATCCTACGAGTGAAAACCAGCCATGGACAGGGGCTGGGTTAAGTATTTCCCTGTGGATGGGCCACAAAGATGCAGCCAGCATGACACAGAAGCCAAGCTATGTGCTGTAACGGTGGAGCACTGATGGCAGGTCGTGTTGCAGAAGAGTGCACTTGCCAGGCATATCTCCGGATGGTTGGGCATGGCGTAACAGCTCCTTCCTCTGTAAGGCCCCTGCCGACAGTCCCTCTGGTCCTGCAGTGAACTGCCTCTTCATGCGACCTGGCCCTCCAGCCAGGTCACATTTGAATTTCACCTCTTTTGGAGTAACACAGTCCAACACAATAATAGTCTCAATCCTTACGTCTGATCTTCTGCCTTCAGCCCTGGGGTCCTTATACCCCTCCTCTAAGGGTTTTTCAGCTGTCCATATCCCTTTCTCAGGGGCTTCATTCTACCTTCCCAGCAGCTGGGAGGGGAACCCAGGCCCTTCCTCTCTACAGGGTTCCAGTCCAGGGACCCTGTAATGAGCAACCAAGATCTGCTCCCTCGGACTCCTTGTTACAGCCTTCCTGGACTTCCTCCTACTATCCACAAGCCACCCCTCAGGGCTCCTGCAAGTGGCTCCCTGTACTGGTCCACTCCCTCAGGACCCCCGCATGAGTCCTACCCTTGCTGAACTCCAAAATCACCTTCCACTTGTAGGTTCAGCCTTCCCTGGTGGAGTTGTTTCTTCCCCTGGTCTCGGGTCCTCCACAAAAGCCTTCTTTCTACCTGGCAGGGTTCCCCAGTTCTGCTACAGCCTCTCTACACCCTGAGAGGGGTTGCAAAGTTCCTTTCCCTCTCCTCCTGCTGCCCCCTTCTGCTTCAGACTTCCTGCCTTTATAGCACCACCCAGCTCCTGCCCAGCTGGACTTCTTTAATTAGGCCTGGCCTGCCTTCCAGGTGCCATCAAATGGCCTAACTGGGCTTTCCTCCTCCAATTCACTCTTTCAGAGCAAGGATGGAGTTACACTCCATAACCCATCATCTTTTATTTTAAGGTTATTTAAACCATCCTGGGAACACCTTACTCCCATTGGTGAGCAATTGCTCACTCAGGTAGTCCCCCTTGGTCTACTCCAACCTTGAGTTGATATTTAGCAGCCACTGGGATGACTGTGAGAGTAACTCCTCACCAGTGCAAGTAATGCGCTCACAGTATGGCCCCCATGGTAATATTGTATATTTTAAAGTAGTTGTTCACAGCGTCATTCCTTACATTGGATTAATACAGCGTGTTCATGTTTGCTAAATCAACGTGCATCAATTATGAAGAAAAATAAAGACGGACCCAATCCAAAATATAGGATTACTTCATTCTGGGGAACTTTGGATTTGAAACAAAACTTCCCAGCTTGGGTCCATCTCTGCTTTATCAGGGTTTGCAGTGGAAATCCCGGAGACCTGAGGTCCAGTCCTGCCTGAGTGAAAAAATGAGCTTGGTGGATTTTTATTTGCGCACATCATAAAACGACCACACGGCTGGCAATCTATTCATGAGCAGACCAGGACAGGAATAGCAGGATATGCTGCAGGTCAGGACTGCCATGAATTGGCAGAGCAATGTAAAAGAAACTTGCACAACACCTGCCTGTGCTATGTCTGTCTTATGTCAGCATTCACAGTCATTCCTTTTCATAACTAGTACCTCCATTCACAAAATTAAGAGCCAAAATGTCTTCGCTACTATGACAGGTTTCAGAGTAGCAGCCGTGTTAGTCTGTATTTGCAAAAAGAAAAGGAGTACTTGTGGCACCTTAGAGACTAAGCAATTTATTTGAGCATAAGCTTTCGCGAGCTACAGCTCACTTCATCGGATGCATTCAGTGGAAAATACAGTGAGGAGATTTATATACAGATAGAACATGATAAAATGGGTGTTTATCATGCACACTGTTCGTGCATGGAGCTTTCACCCAGACCACATCACACGATCCATCGTCTACAGCCAAGCTCTCGGACACAACCACATTTGCTCCAACCCCTCAGACAGAGACCAACACCTACAAGATCTCTATCAAGCATTCTTACAACTACAATATCCACCTGCTGAAGTGAAGAAACAGATTGCCAGAGCCAGAAGAGTACCCCGAAGACACCTACTACAGGACAGGCCCAACAAAGAAAATAACAGAACGCCACTAGCCGTCACCTTCAGCCCCCAACTAAAACCTCTCCAACGCATCATCAAGGATCTACAACCCATCCTGAAGGACGACCCATTGCTCTCACAAATCTTACAGACAGCCCCGCAACCTGAAGCAAATACTCACCAGCAACCACACACCAAACAACAGAACCACTAACCCAGGAACCTATCCTTGCAACAAAGCCCGTTGCCAACGGTGCCCACATATCTATTCAGGGGACACCATCATAGGGCCTAATCACATCAGCCACACTATCAGAGGCTCATTCACCTGCACATCTACCAATGTGATATATGCCATCATGTGCCAGCAATGCCCCTCTGCCATGTACATTGGTCAAACTGGACAGTCTCTACGTAAAAGAATAAATGGACACAAATCAGATGTCAAGAATTATAACATTCATAAACCAGTCGGAGAACACTTCAATCTCTCTGGTCACTCGATTTCTGACCTAAAAGTGGCTATTCTTCAACAAAAAGACTTCAGAAACAGACTCCAAGGAGAGACTGCTGAATTGGAATTAATTTGCAAATTGGATACAATTAACTTAGGCTTGAATAGAGACTGGGAGTGGTTGAGTCATTACACTAAGTAAAACTATTTCCCCTTGTTTATCCCGCCCCCTTCCTCAGACGTTCTTGTTGACTGCTGGAAATGGCCCACCTTGATTATCACTACAAAGGGTTTTCTCCCCTCCCAGCCCCACTCTCCTGCTGGTAATAGCTCATCTTAAGTGATCACTCTCCTTACAGTGTGCATGATAAACACCCATTTTTTCATGGTCTGTGTGTATATAAATCTCCTCACTGTATTTTCCACTGAATGCATCCGATGAAGTGAGCTGTAGCTCACGAAAGCTTATGCTCAAATAAATTGGTTAGTCTCTAAGGTGCCACAAGTACTCCTTTTCTTTTAGCTACTATGGTGATGGGCAATAGCAGAAAACCAAATCCAGACAGATGGGGGGGAAAAACAACAGAGTGGATGGCTGATGTTTGGTAGCGATATATTGGATATACCTCTTATGTAGTTGTTAACATGTGTCTGTGTGTTTATATAGGACCCTGAAGGCCTTATTCAATAGGCTTTTCACCTCCATAGGGACTTTAGGATTGGAATGTGTTCCATCAACACTTTCTACTTTCTGACACATCTGTGTTGTGATAGGGCCTTATTCATCACACCGGTTGTTGTATGGTCCACAGAGCCCAAACCAAGGACCTTTCCAGATATGATTCCCGAGTGGCAAGTTGGGAGTTTTGATTTGACTGAAAGATTAAACTGAGATTTATTTTGAGTAATATTTTCAAAAACGCTTAAGTCACTTGGAAGGCTAGGACCCATTTTCAAAAGTGATCTGGGCTCTTAGAAGCTTAAGTCATATTGACTTCCCCGTGTTTACAGAGTGGGTGGGTGGGAGGTGAAAGCGGTCACAGACCTGGCAAAAATATATATATTTTTTAAATTGAGCCAGGTCACCACGGGGTGTACTTTAAGCAATATTTTAGCAAAGTTGCTGCTCCCAGATTATGATAGACCACCACCACCACCACTTTTTTCAGACTGCTGTAAGCACTGTGACTAGCAGTTACACTTAGGCTCCGAAGTGCCTATGTCACTTTTGAAAATGGGATGCAAGTCCCTAAATCACATAGACACTTTTGAAAATGGTATCCCTAGCGTACTATAGAAACATGTAATAACTCCTCCTCTCTTTCTTCCATAACAATCCCTCTAGTTCCCTAGTATATATTGACCTGGTGTCAAAACTACATAGGCTTATGGGCTGAGATTTTCAAAGCTGCTTAAGAGATTTAGACACACAATTCATGTTAATTGGAATTGGGCAACCAAAGTCCTTAGGCAACTATGGAAATATCACCTCGTGGAGAGAGGGCCCTGTTGATTTAAGTGAGGGGGGACAAAAAACTGAGTAAGGGCTTCAGGGGGCTCAGCCCCCTTTCTCTTCCGCTCTGATTATCCGTTCCAAAGTTCACTGCAATGAGACAAGGAAAGGAAACAGGCTATGGTTTCAGCTCTGTGACCTCTGGGTTATGGGCCAGCATGCTCCTCATGCTGCTGTGGCTAATAACTAAGGCTACAATTTACTTATGGGTATTTTAAATGAAATCATGGCCAGGTCACAGGCAATAAACAAGAATTCACAGCCAGTGTCCTGTCCATGACTTATACTAAAAATACCTGTGATTAAATCTTGGGGAGGGGACACTGAGGAAGCATGGGGGGCACTTCTGTGGGGAGCACCCAGGGCCAGTAGCACCAGATGCCAGGGGCCAGCGGACTGCAGCTGCTCCTCCCGGCTGCCCAGGGAACCTCACCTCCCAACATACAAACACCCTGCATCTCATCCCAGCTCAGGCCTGGCAAAGGGAAACAACAGACAGGGGATTTTCCTTCGGACCCAAAACACACATAATCCCAGCTCCAGCTAGGGGGAGCAGCGTTTCAGAATTGTTCTTCATCTGGTTTTGATCTACTCTTTGGCCAAGTACGTAGTGGTGAGTTCACAGAGCATCCCCTTTCAGGCGGGGTGTTCTGAACACTGGCAGTGCAGCTTAAATCTTGGCTATCACTGTGCAATACGTTCCCTTTCACGTGGAGACATCAACCTTAATTTCCTGAGGGGCAGATTCCTAGAGGCCGGAATTTGCCCTCATCCTCCCCTTTGGAAAAGGAACTCTACTGGGGCTGAAGGCAAAGGGGTGGAGCTCTGACCCTTTGCATCTGCTCTAACCCTCTGGATGGAAGGGTGGTTGCTTCTCATCCACACCCTGCATGCTACAGGCCATCAGGAAGCAAAGATTCTCTTCCTCAGCCTGTCCCCAGTGCTCCTCTACATAGCAACATATTGCGAGCCAGCACTGCGTCTTACTCCCCTTGCACATAGGGTGTGGAGGCTACCCACAGCTTTTCCACTCTACCAAGGGCTGTCTGTGCAGATGACCTTTGACCCAGGGCTGGGGCAGCAGGGGGGTGCAGGTGGGGGGGGGGAACTGGTGGAGGGGAAGAGTGGGAACCCAGAGCTGGAGTGGCAGGGGTACGGGTGAGCCCAGGGCTGGGGTGGGGGACAGCCAAAAAATTTTTTGCTTGGGGCAGCAAAAAACCTAGAGCCAGCCCTGCCTGTATCAGGCAAGGTCTGCTACTTTAGAGCTCCAGCTTCTTCCTCTTGTGGCCTGCCTCGAGGCCTTCTTCAGGCCTCAGAGGAACAGTAACAAAGGAAAGGCAGGACACAAAAATAGTCCAAACACATCCCTGGCCTCCCTCCCTTCAGGGACCCCTGACAAACCGTAGCCGGCTCAGTGTCCTGTCATGCAGGGTTCACAGGAACCATCTGTCAGCATCCTCTTCCACAATGCTCCTCCCTGGGAGCTAGTCTGGAGAGGTCTGACCCCCTCCCAGGTCTGGCCCTTGTAAATTTGGCTTCTCCTTAGTCAGTATCCTTCTGCAAGACTAGTATGCAGTGGGACAGGGCTGCCTGAGCCCAACACTGCTCTGAAACCCCTTCCTGCCTGGTGCAGGGTATGTACACCCCATCACAATGGTGCTTACATTCCATTCAAACCAAAATAAAGTAAGAAGATTTCTTAGGAAGAAAACAGAATAATAGGGAAAGAGTGGAGAGTATGGTCATTTAATATGGAAATTACACCTTTTAAATTATACACATTGCCTAGGTACTATGGGGATAGTAACACGACAGAGAGTTTAATAGAGAACTAAAACGAGGTTCAGTCCCACAAAAGACGCAGTTGGATTTCATCTGCAGACAGCTGGATTGCTCCATTCCCAGCTTCTGCAACCAGGAACCCTAGACACCTTAAATTCACCCTGATGAATTCCTCCTCCACTTCTAATGTTTCCACAATGCTCTGTTGTGCTATGAAAACAGGAAAATCCTCCCCTTATCTGATTCCTGCTTGGCTGCTGTTCTAAACCCACATGGAGGGGATCAGTTTCTCTCTGATGAGGATATGGGATTTCTCTCACTGAGCCTTTCCTCTCTGTGTTCTCTAATCTCCTCAAAGTTGCTTTTGGCTTATTAGACACATTTTTCCTCTCACTGAGTTTTAACCCTACATTTTGCATTTCCACCAGGTTCTCCCTACTCCGCCTTCTTCAGCGACGCAAAATCCCTTTACTACTTGAAAGCAAGCAGCAGATCCAACCTACAGGGGGAGGGGGCTTTAGAAATAATTAGGTCTGGATCTCCCATCAGGTCTCTTAACCCTTTGCCCCATCACCCACTCCAGCTCCAACCTAAATTCCCCGAACATTTACTTCTCCCAATCTTGTACCTGTGACTCCACAAGACAGGATCAGAGCAGGATGGAGCCATTTTCATAGGCTTGAATGCAGGCCTGCTGCACTGCCTGTGTCCCTAAGAAAGTCCCTTTATAGTAAAACAAATGGCACCAGTTACAGGGTCAGAAATAGCCATTGCAATTAAGGAGCTTAAACCCCACTCTTGCAATCTGATCCTCTGAGCAGATCTCTGCACCCCTGCAGAGCCTGACTGATTTCAGCAGGACGTCAGGAAGTCACCAGAGCCAGGCTGCAGTAGGAGCAAGGCCTTAATGTTCCAGCACATTTCCCTCAGAGGAGCAAGGGACTATCAGACAGACTGTTAAGTGGAGCAAAAGGGGGCAGGATTTAAAGCCAAACGAAAAGAGGCAGCCGCGCATCCCCTGCTGTACCCTCCTGTAGAGACGTTGAGTTTGCTCATTCATTAATGCTATTGCTGGAGTCCAAGGGCGAAGGGCCCAATTCTGATCACATTTACACTAGTGGGAATCAGGAGAGATGCCACTGAAACCAACAGAATTAACCTGATGTCAATGAAAAAGGCTCTTGTTTCAGAGTAGGTTCATCTCCTGTCTTATTGCGTGTGTTGGCTGCAGAGGACAGGACAGACTGAGTTATAAATGAAAACTCCCCTCCTGCCTCCTTTGAATCCTGATGAACAATCCCTGCCGCCCTGTCTGCTTCAATGGAGGCTGCCTAGCCCACACTGTCTATTCAAATCATCTCCTACAGTCCACCTGCTCATCCAAACTGCATGCGTGCACCTGGGTGGGGTGTGTTTGCAAACAAGGAGAGGTGGAAAGACTGACTCATCCACAGGGGGAAATAATATAAAGAGGATGGGTTATTGATACCAGTGGCAGATGCAGGTCTACTCCATCATTAATACAGCACTTTTCATCCCTAGATCTCAAAACTCATAAGAACATAAGAATGGCCATACTGGGTCAGACCAAAGCTCCATCTAGCCCAGTATCCGGTCTTCCAACAGTGACCAATGCCAGGTGCCCCCAAGGGAATGAACAGAACAGGTAATCACCAAGTGATCCATCCCCGGTCACCCATTTCCAGCTTCTGGCAAACAGAGGCAAGGGACACCATCTCTGCCCATCCTGGCCAATAGCCATTGATGGACTTATCCTCCATGAACTTATCTAGCTCTTTTTTGAACCCTGTTATACTGTTGGCCTTCACAACATCCTCTGGCAAAGATTCCACAGGTTGACTGTGCATTGTGTGAAGAAATACTTCCTTTTGTTTGGTTTTAACCTGCTGCCTATTAATTTCATTTGGTGACCCCTAGTTCTTGTGTTATGAGAAGGAGTAAATAGCACTTCCTTATTTACTTTCTTCACACCAGTCATGATTTTTTAGACCTCAGTCATATCCCCCTTAGTTCTCTCTTTTCCAAGCTGAAAAGTCTCAGCCTGAGTAATCTCTTCTCATACGAAAGCCATTCCATACCCCTAATCAGTAGTGAGCTGGAGCCGGTTTGCACTGGTTCACTAGAACCGGTTGTTAAATTTAGAAGCCCTTTTAGAACCGGTTGTTCCACGAGGGACAACCAGTTCTAAAAGGGCTTCTAAATTTAACAGGCCAAGAGTGGTGCCTTAGGCGCCGACTCCATGGGTGCTCCCCAGGGGAAAGTTTGGTGGGTGCAGAGTACCACCCACAGCTCCCCGCCCCACCCCGGCCCCAGCTCACCTCCGCTTCGCCTCCACCTCCTCCCCTGAACGCACTGCCCTGCCCTGCTTCTCCGCCCCCCCAGGCTTCCCGCTCAGGCCCAGGGAGGTGGAGGTGAGCTGGGGCAGGGGGGCGCGAGGAGGGCCGCCTGCGCCGCAGCAGGTAACCCGGGGGGCATGCAGGGGAACCACTCCCCGCCCCAGCTCACCTCAGCCACCCTCGGCCTGAGCGGGAAGCCGCCACCTGCTTCTCTACCCTCCCCGGCTTCCCGCTGAACAGCTGATTCGCGGGAAGCCGGGGGGTGGGGGTGGGGGGGCACGGAGAAGCAGAGCGGGGTGGTGTGTTCAGGGGAGGAGGAGGAGCGGACGTGATCTGGAGCCAGGCGCAGGGTGGGGAGCTGCCAGTGGGTGCTCTGCACCCACCAAATTTTCCCCGTGGGTGCTCTAGCCCCAGAGCACCCAGGCAGTTGGCACCTAAGGCACCACTTTTGATGTGATCAGTGGGGGAGTGGCCGCTCCCCCTGCTCCCCCCCAGCTACACTCCCCCACCCCAAGGAGCCAGAGGGACCTGCCGGATGCTTCCTGGGAGCTGCCCCAGGTAAGCACCTCCGGGACCCCCTACCTCGCCCCCCCGGCAGGTGCCTCTGGCTCTTAGGGGTGGGGTGGGCATCCACTACGGTGGCCCACGAGACCCTCCTGCCCGGTTCTGGGGGCAGTCAGGGGACAGGGCAGGGGTCCTGGAGGCGGGGGGGGCATCAAGGAACGCGGGGCGGGGAGGGGTTGGATGGGGCAGGAGTCCCAGGGGGCGGGGGCAGGCAACGACCCCCTTGTGGGGAGGGAACCCATTGTTAAGATTTTGGCAGCTCATCACTGCCCCTAAGCACTTTTGTTGCCCTTTTCTGAATCTTTTCCAATTCTAATATATCTTTTTTGAGATGAGGAGACCACATCTGCACACAGTAATCAAGATGTGGGCGTACCATGAATTTATATAGAGGCAATATGATATTTTCTGTTTTATTATCGGTCCCTTTCTTAATGATTCCCAACATTCTGTTCACTTTTTTGACTCCTGCTGCACATTGAGTGGATGATTTCAGAGAACCATCCACAATGACTCCACGATCTCTTTCTTGAGTGGTAACAGCTAATTTAGAGCCAATCATTTTATATGTATAGTTGGGATTATGTTTTACAATGTGCATTACTCTGCATTTATCAACATTGAATTGCATCTGCCATTTTGTTGCCCAGTCACCCAATTCTGAGAGATCCTTTTGTAGCTCTTCACACTCTGCTTGGGACTTAAATACCTTGAGTAGTTCTGTATCATCTGCAAATTTTGCCACCTCACTGTTTACCCCTTTTTCCAGATCATTTATGAATATGTTGAATAGGACTGGGCCCAGTACAATTCCACTATTTACCTCTCTACATTCTGAAAACTGACCATTTATTCCTACCCTTTGTTTCCTATCTTTTAACCAGTTACCGATCCACAAGAAGACCTTCCCTCTTACCCCATGACAGCTTACTCTGATTAAGAGCCTTTGGTGAGGGACCTTGTCAAAGGCTTTCTGAAAATCTAAATACACTATATCCACAGGATCCCCCTTTTCCACATGCTTGTTGACCCCTCAAAGAATTCTAGTGGATTGGTGAGGTATTTCTCAGTGAAAACATTTAGGTTCTCATCAAAAGAAAGAAATTCCCAAATTAAAACATTTTCCATGGCCAAAATCTAAACTAAACCAAACCTATTTGGGTTTTCTAATAACAACTGAAATTTTTCCAGAGGGAAAAAAATCATTTCCTGACCAGCTCTACCCGTAAGTCAATGTTTATACCTCTCCTGTGGAACAGCAGATGGGGAAACCACAGGCTCACGTCTATATCACAGCAACAAGGACAAAACCTTCTGTGATCCTATTGATAAAAGACTGGGACCTAGCAGAGGTGACATGTGTGACCATGGCCAAGCTACTGAACCTCTCTGCACGTCTGTTTTCCTCCCTTCTTCACAGGAGGTTGTGAAGATATGTGCATTACTATCTGCAAAGGACTTGCAGACACTTGCCTGTGATCGAGGCAGTGTGAGGTTGAAGGGGTCACTCACCGCTAGGTCAGATGACCTTTGGAGACTCAGTTTAGATAAGCATCCAAGATAATATCTTATCCTACAAACATGTATGCACTTGCTTAACTTTACCCAGGTAAGTAGTCCCATTGACTTCAATGGAAGCTTAATGCATGTAAAGTTAAACACATGGAGGGATCAAGGCCTTAGTCCCTTTTTATATAAGATTAACTATACCTGCCTAGTTTCAGAGTAGCAGCCGTGTTAGTCTGTAATTCGCAAAAAGGAGTACTTGTGGCACCTTAGAGACTAACCAATTTATTTGAGCATAAGCTTTTGTGAGCTACAGCTCACTTGCATCCGATGAAGTGAGCTGTAGCTCACGAAAGCTTATGCTCAAATATACCTGCCTAGCAGTTGCAAGCACTACATTTGTCTGAGTGGTATTTACATTGGTCAGAAGCCCAAGTCTCCAAAGCAAGAAAACATGAAAGACACATTAAATTTTGAGAAATATGAAATGTTTTTTAAAAACTTCATCATTTTCCAAAATGGTTGAAATGCAAGTAAAACTGCAAGATGTTATGGGTTTCCCCTCCAAATTGTCCTACTGTTCAGCAATAAAAAAAACAAAAAAAAATGCTTTGGGGATGTACATTAATTTGCACTGAAAACCTGGAACATTTGGATTTCGCTCCTTCTTGGCATGAAAATGGATGTTTGATGAGAAATGAAATTTCTCTATCCACACATTGAGCAGAACGAAGTGATGGCAATTATTCACATGAACTGTACTGCATTTAGCTGATCTGCGGTGGAGTCTATTCAGAGCTGGCATTGATCAGCATGACGTTCAGCTGATCTTTAAGCTTTATAAACAAACACAGGGTGAAATTTGCCCCTGTGCAGTGGTGGGGCCTAGGCAACATTTAACTCTATTCTGAGGACTTGAGTGGGACTGAAGTATTGTTGGCCCAACTGCAGAAGGGAGAGTTTCACCCATAGGGAATTTTCTCTCTATAGGAAAATATAAATCAAAGAGTAAATGAAACCAAACTTCTGCCTCTTGTCTGATCCAAACATGGGATCAGCTCCTGGCCCCATTGAAGCCAGTGGCAAAATTCCCATTGACATCAAAAGGGCCCGAATTGCACCCCTGGGTTGCCCAACAGCAAATGGAGAAATTAAGTCCACAACAAAGCCAGGACTAGAACGTAGGTATTCAAGTTCCTCCATAACTGATGCTTTAACCACAGGGCCACAGTGCCTCTTTGGGGGACAAGGAAAGGGGTTCAGATAAAATAGGGAACATGAGCCTTTCCCAGCAACACCTCTCCACGCACACCCTACTCCATCTAACGTTTGAGTGTGGAGAGCGCTCCTATTTATCCATTAGTGTCTGAATCAGCAGTCGGTCGCTCTGCTTGCTATGGATTAGCTCACCATTAGACGTGAGAGCACTCATTATGCTCATTGTACTTTGCCATTAATCCATTCTAAGGAGGTTGGCTGGCAGCCCAGAATAGCTCCTGAGGCCACAGACAGAGTTTACGTGCTGGGAGCGTATTTCAGCCCAGCCGCTACATGCTCCCAGTGGCCCTAATAAGAGCATCGGCTAAGAGGAAGAGACCACTTCCATATGTAAGAGATCAATGACAATTTGATACATCAAGACAGCTACACTTTTCCAGGAACCAAGCCTGCAGAACCCTTTAACAGTTAGAAACAAGATAGAAAGGAAGGATCAAATGAGGTGAGCATCGGAGATGGCCCTAGGCTACGCAATTCACACCCAGGATCCCATTGAAACAGCTTCACACTCAGGGTGGTTGGAACGGAGGTTTGAGAGAGAAAATTTTGATTCTGGCTCAGGTTCTCAGCCACCAGCACCCCCAAAAGTCAGGGTCTTCAGAGCACGGCTTTTGGCCCAGACCTATGTCTAGATCAACTCAAATCAAGCATTAACCAAGTCCCCCCAAAATACAGAACCTCAGACACTGCAGCAGAGTAGCTGAGAGCAGCCCAGTACCCAGCTGGTTTGCCACTAACCCACTCTTCAACCCCTCTGCATGGTGATGCAAAGATGTCCCAGCATAGCTGGGCTGTGCAATGGGAAAGGTGCCTGTAACCCAATCCATACATTGGCAACCTGCATGGTTCAATTTCTCTGCACAGCTGACATCTGACTGCATCCAGACAAATAACCCTCTGGGTTTCATTAGCTGGGCCGATAGGAAACAAACAACAGTAGAAATAAGGCATTGAGCTTGGTTGTGCCGTGCGTTGAGCACCCTCCTCTTCCCTTGCCTTCAGTGAGAGTGGCCAGCACCTTCTAGGAAGTGCCCAGTACCACTCAGGATAGCCCCGCTCCTTAATTTGCAAGAAGTATCATCTGTTTATTCTTTTAATAAATATACATTTTGGAGCTAGGATGTACTCTAAAGTGCACGAAAGAAAGAAAAGAAAACAAAACCAAAACAAAAAAACTGCCTCGGTTGCCAGCCTACCAGACTGGGAAGAAACAAAGCATCTTGCACAAACGTAATGTATTATGTTCCCTTTTCTGCTTTGCAGCAGCAAGTGTAGGATGCAGCACAGCCAGACACACAGCTTATTGACACACTCCGCAGTCCTCTGGCTGTTTTTAGCTGACGGATCATTTCTGTGGGGGGCTGGAATGCCATCCATCTCCTGAGGTTGCAAAAACAGGGTCCGGGGTGCCAATATGGAGGGTGGAATGCTTTTGATAGCTGCAGCAGTGTGGCATTCCATTCACTCCGCTAAAGGGCCCGTTTGTGCCAGTGGTAGGATTGGGTGACAAAACCCACCCTGGAGTTGGAGTCCCTAGTGAACCGTGATTGCAATTCAAAGGCGATTTTGCTCTATGGCTCTGTTCAGCGCCATCGCAAGTCACCCTGGACACCTGCTGATGTCTGGGGGGTTGTTTATAGAAACTAATCTATGAGTATCAATAGCCACTTACTTATGGAGCAATCCTAACCCAGCAGAAAGGGCCATTGGGCCAGATGATCTAGTGGTTATCTAGGCAGAAGGGCTGCTGCATGGATTCCCTTCCTTTCTTGCATGGAATTAATGTCCTCTATGGCATGACTGCCCTCCCCATCCCAGACCACATACAGCTAGAGAGGGGCCTGGCCAGATATAGGAGGGAGATAGCCAGGATGCGGGGCGGGGTTGTAAGGAGAGGGCTTCCATGATCAGTAAGGAACAGGTCCACCATCTCTGTTGATAATGACTGAGAGGTCTTCTGGCATGTTCCTTCTCTCACCTGCTGTTTTAAAATCCAGATCTCGCTGACACTTAGTGACACCTCTCCGTTTCTGATTCTGCAGGGAGCACAGGAATTCCTCCCTGATGTAAATCAACCTGATGTCAGTGGACACTGGCTGTCAATCTAGCCCTGGGTAATACATCTCTATCCCTTTGCTCAGGGAGAGGCAACCTTTCCCAGATTCGAGGCTTGGGCAAGGAACAGTGTATGGACAAAGGACAGTACAGCACGTGCATCTTCTACAACTTCCTCCATTCGGGAGGCCAAAGAATGCGGAGCATGTGACAGCCTGTTCCCCTGCATGCCGCCATGCCCGCTGTAATAGAAACCTTGACATTAGGGCTGTAATCTGCTTCCCTGAGGAATGCCAGGACTGCCTCTGGAGAGATGCAGCTTGCTTTATTTGGATGTACAGTGCTGTGGGTGGCAGCGGTTTGACCTGGCAGCTGCCCTGAGAAGTTACACATCTTTTTACCAAATGAGTCTCATCTTCCCTCGCTTTGCATTGACCCTCCTTTCCCTCGTTCTGGGGGGATCAGATGTTATAAGCATAGTAAACAAGAGCGATGCATCAGACAGGCAAGCCCTTTTTTAGCTCTGCCTTGGAAAGCAGCAGAGCGTGCATTCCTCCAAACAAGGAAAGGCTTGCCTCAGCTCCTCGGCTGGGCTGCCTCGGCCATTGCACTCTGCTTCCCAAATACACATAGGTGCTGGAACTAGGAGTGGGCGGGGGGTACTGCCACACCCCCTGGCTTGAAGTGGTTGCCATCATATACAGGGTTTACCGTTTGGTTTAATGGCTCTCAACACTCCCACTATACAAATTTTTCCAGCACCCCTGCAAATACGCTCCTTCCGCGCTCTGCCTGTATGAGTCAGGGGTTACAGCAATGCCAAAGCCTGATTTCACTCTATGAACCCTGATGACAACTGGGCTCCTCTGGGACAATGAAGATCAGAGCACCCAGAACAAAGCATGGGAGAGCTGGGGACAAAGCCTTGTGGGTCAAGAGGACCCAGATATGGGGCAAGCTCCCAGAGGAGATCAGGCTAATCCAGAGTCTGACTGGTGTCAGGAAATGTTGCAAAAAGTCTTCCTCTTTGAGGAAAAACTTTTCCACATAAGTGATGCTCATAATTCAAATACCCCTTTCATTCCCAATTTCCCCTCTAAAAACAAAAAAACCAAACCAACAAACCTCACAAGCAGAATTCTGAACCCATAAAAGGGAGACGTGCCAGAGACTCCATGAAATCCACCAGGGACTTTGCTAATGATTTTACACGGCAGGCACTCAGACTCTATGGTGATGTAGGTGGGTAGATCACAGTTCTTAGTTTACAGATTAATTAAAATAATTGGCCATATTCCAATCACACCAGCTGAGGCTCTGGTCTCATACGTACAGGCACTGAAGGATTTGGGATACACGGACATAAGAAGAAGAAAGATTTCACCAGTGGTGCCTGAGCTGTACCAGTCCAGTGCATGCAGAGAAAATGTCTGTCTGCAGAGATATCTGTTCATCCTCTTTCATCAGCACTGAATCCACATTAAGGTTCATTGTCCCTGTGTAACGACTGCAGCACTGAGATGAGGCATGACAGCTTCAGTAAGGTTATTCAGCTTAGTGACCAAAAGTCACAAATCACACCTTGTGGCCACAATTAAAAAGTATGTGGCTTTCCGTTCAGATTGTTCTTCCTGATTAGATTGGGCCCACAGGGGCTGCATCTGCTTGTTCGGTACCATGTGCTCTCCAGGGATTGTCAAGATTCACCAAAGTGCCTAGTCACTTTGAGTACCTCCATTTTTGGATACCCAACCTGAGACACCTCAAAGGGGGAAATGCAGAGCTGGTGCTCAGCACCTCGTAGGGTCCAGCCCATAATGAAGCAGCTGATGTGATATTTTTAAAAATGGAGTTTTATGGGTACTCAGAGCTCCAAAGAAGAAGCACCCCTTGCAAAGCAATGCTGTCCAGCCTGCTTTGGGAAGAGTGATCTGCAAAGATTCCTACTCCCAGTGAGGTGAAACGGGCTTAGAGTAGGCCTCAGATTAGAAGACAAGTGTGTGATGGGATAACAGGATAATGTTCTGGCTGAGCGCTGTTCTGGAAAGACATGCAAAATGCCATTGGTAGCGGATGCACAAAGAGAGCTTGTGTTTATGCACAGAACTATAAATATTCCCTTTCAAGCAGGCAGAGCTGGAAAAATGTCTGAATATCTATTTTTGCCTCCTCTGCTTCACCCACTCGAAACATTGACATCATACCAAGCTCCTACTGAGGCAGAGTCAGTCCCGAGATGCGGAACGGCATAGCAGCACTCTGGCAGTCTATGGGGCAGGGGGAAAAAAGATGGCTACTTAGCCTGAGAAGGCCAGAGCCACCAACTTTTGTGTGGGAGGAATTCACGTGTGAAAATGGTGGGTTTGTTCCTGTAAAAAATGCCAAGTGAACCTGAAGAACAGGCATGGCGTGGCTTTTCACAATCTTCCCACACCTCTTCCAAAGCCTAAATTTTCGCTGTCTTGGTCTGCACTGAAAGGTTTCCATGAAACACTAGGTTTAGGCTTCCCAGTTAGAGAACTGGGCATAAAGGAAAGACAACTCTTTTCAACCTTTCCCTCCATTTCATACCCAGGCAGGACCAGCTACACTCTTGCCCTTAAAGATAAAGACCTGGATTAGCTTCAGAGACTAATTCAAAATCCCATGGCCTAGTTTGCTGGTGGAATTACTTATTTCAGTCTACCATGAGCCCATCACCATCACAGAAATTCCTCTACTTCCTTATCCTCTTTCAGAGACCTCTTTCCTCTCTGTCACTGCAAAGAATTTCTCTAACCCAGAGCATGCTGAACTACTCCCTTTGGGGACCTGTAATTCTTGGAGAAAATACTCATGCAGACTGTCACACGAGATATAACCAAATAGCAACCGCACTTGCCTAGCTCACTGTCTCCAGTTGTGTCAATCCACAGATATGGGTTTCTAAGAGATGAGTCCGACTAACCACAGGTCATCTGGCTGAACTCCAGGCTGCTTAAATGGTTTGGAGTTACATTGCCTGGTTCCAGCTAAGTGCAAGCCTTGGTTCCATTCTCAGCGATTTTTCCCATCTTGGATGGCTCTGATTTCCAGCTAGATGGTAAGAAAGCACCATACTCAGTCTTCTCCAGTGAACCCTGCTTCATGCCAAAATTAAAGTTCTTATCACTTGTTGTTAGCATAAAATGCACCTTATTTAACTAAACTGATAATGGTGAATCTATTCCTCCTTCACATTGTAAGCTGAAACCATAGACCTTCAAAGGTGGCATAATCTCCCTTTATCTCTGTGTGGTTGCATTTATTAACTCAAGATAAATATCCTAATGTGGGTTTCATGCTTCTAATCTCACCAATAATTTCTCCAGTCTGGTATAGGAAAAATTGCACTATACATCATTTATCAGACAAGGCACAAGGATGCAGGCTTAGTCTATTTAGTTCTTTGTCTTCTTATATGGCCAATGAGGGATTCACCTTTCCCAGCTGGAAATTTCACAGTTGTGCAGCTAAACTGAGATTCGTCTGGGAATGGCTATGCTTCAGAGACACGCAAGATACCACCCCGACATGGCAAGACATTGAAGCATCTTATTGCCAACCCCTCAATCTTCCCAAGCTAATGAAAGAGGTGGCTCTTCCCTACCCACTAGAAGGAGGCACTCAAGGAGACATACTCATGCTAACTTTGACCAAGCTAGCACTCTAAAAATAGCACAGCCATGGCAGCATGAGTAACAGGAAAGGCTAGCTGCCCCAAGTACGTCTGTGGTCTCAGACTGGTCTGTACCTGGGGCAGCTAGCCCCGCCCGCTGCTCACGCCACTGTGGCTACACTCTGTATTAGTGCAGAATCTAGATCAGAGCAAGGGCAGGGACATCTCTGGGAGCTGGGAATCGCACCCCCAGCTCAAAGTGTAGACACACCCTAAGTCTTGAACCATCTAGTCATGATAACTATCTTCAAAATCTGGAAGAAAAGTACTGCATACACAGCTCCAAAGCCCTCCCCTACACCGTCTCTTAAGCGATCTCCAGGATTTTCACTGGGTCAGGACCACCCTAGCTTTAAAAGCTGAAGACATGAGGGGTTACAACACATTGCATGAGAAAACAACGGGGAACATTCAGCATCTTAAATGATCAGATTTCTCTCTAGAGATTTCTATTGGCAAGCGAGATATTTTCTGAGGTCTTTTTCCTAAGGTCTATTCAGAAACTTTTCGGCAAGCTTGAGTCAAGTATCCAGGGAACCTGGGCTGAGTGTAATCTCTCTCCTGGTAGAGAAGAGACAAGACTCACTTGTAATGAATACAACTTGAGATTCTTTATGAGGCTGATGGCCACAGGCAGACCCTGTGGCTCCCTCTAGCCTTCTCCATGCTAGGGACATTTAGCAGAAATGTCCTTCCATTGGTGACACGTATTCAGTTCTATTATTATTATTATTATTATTTGCATTATGGTAGCACCTAAGAGCCCCAGTCATGGCCCAGGACCCCATTGTGCTAGGTGCTGTAAAAACACAGAACAAAAAGACCATCCCTGCCCCAACAGAGCTGGCAAGCTACTGGTGTGAGCAACACTGGGAGGCCTGGTGGAAGCGGGTGGTCACCATTGTACCGGTTAGATCATTCTCTGCACATAGTTAGATGACACAGCTAGAGCTGGTGGGGAATCTGTCAGCAAAACTCCTCCCCACTCCCTCCAAAAATGGCTTTTCCACAAAACGGGCATTTTTACAAGAACCGGTTTTCACCAAGCAAACTGAAACCCAAAGGTCTGTTGCCGCTTGCTTTTGGAGAGGAGGTTTTTGTTTTATTTTTCAGTGAAGCCCCCTCCCATGTCATTAAAACAAAAAAAATGTCATTTATTTTCTGCAGAATCATTTGAAAACATTTCCTGACCAGCTGTAGATGTGGTGTTTGAATCTGCCAGTGGCCCATGGACACTGGGCTCCCAGCATTGCTAACACCAAGTGAATCAGGATTAGCCTAGAGGGAAATTTCCCTACTGTAGACAAGGCTGGGTTGCCATCTGGGACTTCACAGATTTCCTTTGCCATTATGGCATGGATTGCTGATTACACTGCAGGCTGCTTTGTAGTTGAAGCCAGAAACCACACCACATTCAGAGATTCTTCCTGACTTGTACCCCAAGCTAGTCAAAATGTGGCTTTTTTGACTGGCTGATCTTGAAATTTTGGATGGGTTGGGATAAAAAACAGTGAAATGCAGGCCTACAAACCCCACCTGGACCCAAACTGACTGTACATTCTCCATATTCCCTGAGCACCACAGCCACACAAGTGTAATGGTTTGTTACCTTCATCAGACAGACCCGCCGTCCATGGCTCCGCTCTCCAGTTTGTGGGCAACCCCGGAGAGCCTGCATGCACACAAGTGGGTCAGTTGTTTTGGCAAGGGCCTACCAAAGAAAGTGCAAGGGGTATGCTCAGTATCCCAGGGTAATCACGTCTAGCTGAGAGCACAGCAAAGATCCTGCCTCAGCTACGGCAGCCTAGGACAGGAAGCTATAAACTGCTTTCATCTGTGTCCAGCCCTCAGTGCTCCCCAGCTCTCAAAGTAACATTAAAAACCCAAATGGGGTTCTAAATAAAAGCCAGTGGCCATCGTTCTACATCCCTGCTGTTTGCCTGGGTGGGTGTCAATTTGACCACACTCACCTTTATGGGAAATCAGCCCATATTTCACTGAAACAAGGCAGGCAGCACCTGGCTTACATCTGCTTAATGAGATGAGCGTCTGCTTTCAATATACCAGAGCCAGGAGCAGTCACAACATAATGAGGGTCATTTAGAGCAGCAATTAGCTTTGGGGACCCTGATTTTCTATTACAATAACTGACTAGTGTTGCCACATGTATCGACGGCTTCAGGGACTTTTGATTTTTTTTCCATTAAACAGCAACTTTCCTTTTAAATGGCATGTTCTGTCCACGACCCATCCGGCACAGATGGAAAAGCTGGTAGATTGGTATGCCTCCTCTTCCTTTTGTCTAAGTCCAGATTTTCATTCAGCCTATATTTTATGTTATGCCCCAGGTTTTCACTTCTATTTCGTCTTTCACTTGGGGATATCTAAGCACTTTACACACACGAATGAACGAATGAATTCCGCTTTGATTCAGCATGTGCTTAGCACGTGCCAAAGTCCTGTTGACTTCAGTGGGACTTAAGCATATGAGTGAAGTGGGGCACGTACTTAAATGCTTTGCTAATGTGGGGCCTTAAACCTCCCAATCTTCTTGAGATGCAGATTAATTATTAATTATTGTTAGCCCTCTTTCAAAGCTGATTTGCCTCTTTTCACCCAGAGAGGCTGTGGAAGAGCCAGGAATAAAACCCCTGAGTCCTGATTCCTAAGCCCCTGTGCTAACCGGCGGACTACACTTTACTAAATATACACACGCATATGGAATGAGTGAATTACGGACTGTGTGGATTAACACGGAGGCCTGGCTGGAACAGGGGAATGGTAACAGAAACATGGGACTTTTTACCTCAACATCATTAATTCAAAGCCAGCTCAGGCGAGTAGGAACTGGAAGTTGTGATCCGACAGCTGGTCTGTGGCCTTTGTGAAATAAGGCTGAGATGTTCAAAGGAGCCTAAGGCATTTGGTTGCCCAACTCCAGAAGGATTTGGATACAGATGAAAATCCTGGCCTACATTCTCTGTTCGGTAGTTTTCTGTCAGTTCCTGGTGAACTGGTGTCCACTCCACACAGACTGCTATGATAACTGGCTCCAATCAGCACTCTTACTTGCAATCTCAGCAGAGATGCCAAGAACTAAGGAAGCATGGGCAGTGAATTCCCCTCTCTTCTGTGAAAGGTGCCATCTGTCCAGGTCCAAATCTGAGGCAGGTTGGAGAAAGGGTCTGAGGAAGCTTTGCTTCTGTGGGGGCTGAGTCTGGTCTGTAGAGCAAGAGTGAACTACAGCCTGCAGGCCTGTCTGTTTGGAGGCTTTCACCAGAACTAAAGTGTAACAGAGGGGCTGGCTGGCTCAGATAATTGGTAGCAGGATCCAGAGCTTGTATCCAGCTTAGGGTATGGCTGTAAATTAATGGAAAGTTGTCACTATTTAATGGCAGTTCAGTGGCCTCCATAAAAAATGATTAATAGGTCTCAGTCCAGTTGCCAGGGGAGAAGCATCCACAGCACAAAACTCACCAACATAACTGGCCCTAACTGGCATCCTGGTTAACAATCACAACCGTAATCTACCCCCTGTCCACACAGAGGATGGGGCAGCATGGAGGAGCTTACACTGCTGCTGCAGAGCCTTACCAACTCTGGATAACAAATAATAATACCTTGCCCTCTTGTAGCATGTTTCTTTGAAAGATGGAAGGCCCCAATATAAAATCGTTGCAGTCAATGGGAGTCCTTCCATTGACTTCAAAGGGCTTTGGATCAGGCCTTCAAAGTAGTTTAGCAATACTAATTGATAGAGCTGGTTGAAACTCAGAAACTTTGTTCGGTGAGACATTCCAATGTTTCGAAATTTCCCTTCGTCCCAACTCAGAATGAAAAGTCCAAGTTTCCAAATTTCCCGAGACATGAAGTTTCTGAAAAACTGAATTTAGGAAATAATGAAATAGCCTTATTGAAACGTTTCACTCCAACAAGGTTGAAGCGCTTTGGTTCATACTTATCATTTTGACTTTTATATTATATTTATTTAGTTATTTATTTAGGGCTTCTGATTTAAATAAACACAATAAACACAAATAAATCACCCTGGGCATGCACGCGTGCACACACACACACACACACACACAAAGAAAGCAGTGCAGTGTTGATCCAATAAACACTAGAAAAACCCCACAAATGGCTATTTTTATCTTGTCTGCACAGAGAAGTAATGCGGACTACAGGGGTGTGATTTCTATAGTGCACTAATATGCTGCATGTTAATTGGTCTGTGCAGACTCTGCTGGTGGGCACTGAGAGTTCCCTAGTGTGGTTTAATTTAGTGTTGTTTGAAACGGTACCTCGTTAAAGCGCACTAGAAAACGTTACCAAGAGATTATTCATTGCACACAACATATGCAAACAGAAAGCCCCAACACACACTGATTATTGGACAGTTACATAAAACTCAAAAATTGCTAAAAATAGCCCCCAAAACGAAATTGATAAACCCAGAAAAACAAAGCCCTAATTAATTATTATATTAGATTATAAAAACAAAATGCTTCCACCTTATCGAAACAAAAGTTTCAATAATTTTTTGTTGAAAATTTCAACAAAGCCAATACATTCCCATGAAACATTTTGATTTAAATGACTCAGCATTTTCCAACAGAAAACTTCTGTCAGAAAGTTTTCCATCAGTTCCACAACTTCCCGGTAAAGCAGTTAAATATTGTGATCCCCAATTTATAGACAGGGAAACTGCGGCACGGATAATTTAAGTAACCTGCAAATATAACAGAGAATCAACAGCAAAGTAGAGAACAGGTCCGAGACAATCCAGCACTCTAACCACTAGACTACACTTCCTGTCTGAAGAGAACTCAATTGCCATGGATGCCTTGCTATGTCCTTTCAACAGCACTAATTTCACACACACACACACACACACGCATGCACATGTATAAACACATACTCATGCAAAAGGAAAACAAAAGTGTTTTTCAGTCGCCTCGGCCACTATTTCTGGGATTTAGGGATGATTTTAGCCTCCTACTGTATTTTTTCTGCTCACTGAGCTGATTATAAATAGCTTTGGTTTCCTGCATTTGCAGAATTAGCAGCCCATTCCTCCAGGGAAGAAAGGTGATGGAGAAAGTGGTTTAATTCAGTAGTTACAATGAGCCCCAGGCTGTAGGAAGAACTGGGAGGTAGATCTTTTATTAATTTCATTTCCCCTACCACCACGCCAAAATAGTGCAAAATAACCAGCTAGAACCGTGGGGGAGCATTTCAGAGATGAACATCTGTTCTCCGTGACATGGAATGAATACGGGCCTGATCAGCCATTGCCCTGCCCTGCTATAGTGATTTTCACCAGTGCAAAGGGGCTAGGGTTGATTCTCATTTGCACTAAGGCCACTCAACGCCATTTGGTCAGTGTAACCAACCATCACTTTACACTGCCCAAGTGATGTAAAGTGGCCTTAATGTAAATGAGAGTCAGGTTGTTCTGATTAAGTAGCATCTTATACCCACTTTGCTCTGGCATAAATGACCACACAAGCTACAGGGCAATGGAGAATCTTTGACTCTTTATAGGATGATATTCACATAAATATATAAATGGGCTGCTGGACTCACTCCATTTTGATTTGCTTTAATGTAGGTTTGCAATATTCACCTAAAGTCAATACCCTAAGAGCCAGTTTATTACACTATTAATTATTAATTATTATCATTATAGTCTGATTCACGGATACCTTGCATAGTCATGTATACCAGTGAAAAGGCATTTACACCAGTCCAATGGGTGTAAAACATTCCTAGATTAGAATGATAGCATCTTACGCTCACTTTGTGGGGATGTAAATGAGGACACATGGTGCAAGGGAGCAGAGAATTAGGTCCAGAACGTGTATATCTGTGTGCACACGCGTAAACATTTGTATGCTGTGTTCTACATTACACCCTGTTGTAGGGCATTTCCTAAGACACTCATGAACAAATAGAGTAGCATTCCATATGTTGTGTATGCATCATTCTACATCCAAACGAGTTCAAGTGGGGCTTTTAAGGATACAATTAAAAACCAAACCAAACCAAACCCTGAACAGTTAGTTGCAGAGTAACTTTAATGCAGTCCAGAGTGTTGAAGCAGAACTCTTGAGATCTATTTTTCTAACTGCAGGCAGTTGATTTCTGCTTGCTGGGAGACATCTGGGAGCCATATGGTAGCACACGGAAGTGGGGTTTACTGGAGAAAATAACCTTATTGCCTTTACTTGGGGGGCCCGCTGAGGATGAATTACTCTGGAAAAACAAGCCCTCAGTGTTTGCTGGAGAGCCCCTGGCAATCCTAAGGGGGCTGCTGTCTTCATTTGGCCTTGACGACTCTTGGGTTGTCCCAGTAAAACCTGCTTCCTGAGACTCATCACTTGGCTTTCGTCCTTGTATGAGGCCCCTGCTGTTCCTGCTGCTGCCCATTCCCTGTCTGCATTCCTCAGATGTTCCTTGGGACCCAGCCTTCCTCAGCTTGTCTTGCTCAAGTAGCATCTTGACCGTCGGAGACGTGAGAGTGGTGTAGGCTGGCCACTGGCGGCCGCGGCAGATCAAAGGGCTGGGGAGGCCGATATTTGCCGAGAACATCCTCTGTTCTGGAACCCAAGAGATAAGGACAAGTTTAGAATGCAGCAAGCACAGCCGGTTACCTTCTGCTTGGCTTTGACTGCCTCGGAGGCAGCAGAGAAAGGCCGGAATTCCCCACAGCACTCACAGAGGTGCAAGGAGGAAAGGCTGGGTTTCCAGTACGGAAACAAATCAGTGCGCTCGTCTGCAACGCCCACACCTGCCAGAGCTCAGAGCCCACCACCCCGAAGAAACCAATCGGAGTGGGCAGAGCTTGGCAGGCAAACAGTGCAACGCCCAGCACCTACTCTGCTGCAAGATTCCCATTGCTGATGCTGCCATCGGTACCTGAGCTGCAGCAGGGTTGACCTTCGCCAGATAACGGCTCCCATGTAGGGCATGGAAGGTTTTTCCTTTGCACCTTTACTGAGGCAGATTCATGTCCCAGTGGGAGCAGCAGAAGGCACAAGATCTGCCAGAGCTGCCCAACATGAAAGGAGAGTGCTCCTGCCTGCAGCACCCCTGGGGGTGAGGGGCAGAAGTTCCCTTTCATCATGGCAAGTTAGCTCTGCCAAGGCCCTACCTCTTCCCCACTCTCTTTGGTTTGTCCAGAAACCTACCAGGCAGTATCAGAGAGCCGGACGTGCACTCAGGAGAGCACAGGGACTGCAGCAGTGCCCTAGGAAACAATCGAGCCGCTGGAGCCTATCACCCCTTGCTCAATTATGTTAAAAAGAAGCTACCTATCTAAGGCACTTATCACTCTACCATCTAAGCAGCGTGACCTAATGGATAGAGCACTGGACTGGGACTCAGAAGACCTGGATTCTATTTCTGGCTCTGCCACTGGCTTTCTAGGTGCCTTTGGGCAAGTCACTGCCCAGCTCTGTACTTCAGTTTCCCCTTCTGTAAAATGGGGATAATGACACTGACCTCCTTTGGAAGGCTCTTTGAGATCTACTGATGACAAGTGCTATGTAAGAGCTAGGTATTATTGTTCACTGAAGGCATGGGTTGTTCTCAATATTCCAGACAGCATTCTCTTGAGGGCAATATGGAACTGAGGTCAAGTTGGAACCCTCACATATAAATTAACAAAAAGAAGAAAGGCAAAGGAAATGAAATAATAACAATACTTAGCATTTCTGCAGAGCTGTACCATGCCCGAGGTCAAACAGAGGATCAGTAGCAGGGCCCATCACTGAATTAAAATCTCCTAACTCCCAAGTTTTCTCTTCTAACCACTAGACACAGTTTCTCCTCTGGTATCTCAGCAAACAAAACAAAAAGCTCTAGAAGCTATAGATATGACCAGAGAGATTAGAGTCAGAGTG
Source organism: Lepidochelys olivacea (assembly GCF_965140295.1). NCBI lineage: Eukaryota > Metazoa > Chordata > Testudines > Cheloniidae > Lepidochelys > Lepidochelys olivacea. The sequence goes on from NC_140424.1 coordinate 22,002,594, forward strand.
TATGTCTATGCTCCAGCTGGAATAGACAGACCTGTGCTAACTTTATCTGCACTATCATGGGGGCACGCATAGGAATAAAAATTTGGCCTCTTTTGGAGGGGCACTTTTTGTGCCCCCCGTGTCCAGAGGAGCTGCCTCTTTCTGCACACCCTCCCCCATCCCTTGCACTTGGAGGAGCTGTCTCCCCCCTGCAGCCACTGGAACTGGCTCTCCCTTCCTCCCTCCCCCCACAGCCCCAGGGCTGTTGGAGCTCACGCTCCCTGCTCGGGCCCCAGAGGAGTTCTGTGTACCTGCCGATTGGGAGGGGCCCTGCCCCTGCTTCCCCATACCCTGCACATGCCCCTGAAAATAGCTAAAGATAGCCATGTAAATGCAGGAGCCTGGGCTGTACCAGCACGCCGGGGACCCTTGGTACCTATTGGTGTTGCTGAAGCCCACAGTGCTGCATCTACTCTGCTGTTTTTAGCCATGCTAGCATGGGTCAAGCCAGCCCACGTATGCCTACCGGTGCGGCAATCACAGCTTGGAGTGCAGAGGAGACAAATCTAGAGTCTCCGGTGTACGCTCAGCTTCACACAGGAGAGAAAATCCAAAGAAGAAAGTCGCTGAAAAGACCTGAAGGCCCCATCAAACATCAGACTTTTAGTTTCCTTTCTAGTGTTGAATTTAAAGCCTGTCACAAAACCAGCTCATTCTTGCCTGGCAGCAATTATTCATTTAAGAATTGCACAGCCCACGAGCAGCGACAGAATTTCCTGCGTGCATGTAATCGCTTTTATCTTTACTTAGCGCTGCATAATAAATCACCACAATTATGTAATTAGTAATTAAATATTTACAGGAGTAAAGCATGCTCTTGGTTAAACAAGCAGATCATTGAGGATGGAGAACTGGAAAAAGGTCCCATTGACCAGGCCCGCCTTGTGGTATAATCACTCCGCTGAAATGGGGGATGCTTCCAAAGTAGAGGTATTTAAAACTAGATTTGGCCTAAGCATTGGAGAACAGACTGTTGGCAAGAGGAGTGTAATGGGCAAGGGGATGGACGAATAGATCCTTTTCCCATCTCTCTATGATTGTATGACACTCTTTTAGGGCCAGAGTCTGCTCCCATTAAAGACAATGCGGAGACTCCCAGTGTTTTCAAAAGAGCAAGGGAGAAATCAGTGGTAGTTCAATTTGCAGATGCAGGAAGCCCAGCCCATCAAGTGTTTGTAATTTCTACCCCTGGGACACCTAATGAAATGTTTTATACAGGAAGAATTAGCACCAGTAAATATCTGCACCTCTATAGCTCCATCCATCTGAGAGGCTGAAAATGCTTTGCAGTCAATCTCTCAATGCCCCAAATGGCAGTGAGGCACAAAGAGAAAATATGGTTATGCAACTGAGGAACTGCACTGGAACTCAACAGATCTAGGCTTAGTTCCTGGTTCTGACACAGACTCTCTGCATGACCTCAGGCATGTCACTTAGGGTGGAATTTTCAAAAGCACCTAAGTCATTTAGGAGTGCAAGTCAATGGGACTTGTGCTCTTAAATCCCTTAGGTGTGCTCCTAAATCCTACCCCATCTCTCTGTGGCTCAGTTTCCCATCTGTTAAGTGGGGATACTAAGACTTCTTTTCTCCCTCTGTATTCAGCTAAAGAGAGGAAGTTCTTTCGAGCTAAGCTTTTACTGTGTATTTGTACAGTGCCATACTCAAAGGGCCTTTGTTCTCAGTTAGGGCCTTTACGTGCTACTATAATAGACACAATCCCTGTGTCAGGTAGGGAGGTATTCTTATCCCCATTTTAGAGACAGAGGCTCTGAGAAATGTTACATGACTTTCCCATGGTCACTCAGCAAGTCAATGGCAGAAACAGAACCCAGGAGTTCTGACTCTCAGTCATCTATTCTAACCACTAAGCAACATTGCTATGCCTAATTACTAATGGAAACCATGCTCTGCTCAAGCTTATCTTCTGCTCACTTTGCTGGTGGAATAGCACTGTGCCAGAAAAAAAAAACATACGTGTTTATTTTCAGTGCTCTACACCTACCCACGTTCTGTGCATTCCCAGCTCCAAGAATGTCAGAGAATCCAGCAGCAGTTGTACTGTATAATTATTCCTGCAGCCTCTGGACTGCTTGGCTCTGTTGCTCTGCAGCTCCTGGTGACATACTGTCTCATGCAGGGTGCACACAGTCTGGAATTTGTTCTTATGTATGCTGTACTCCTGCCCACCCTGAAGAACATGGAAGTCACTAAGATAACTGGCTGCTGTTCTCTTTTATTTTCTGCTTCCCGCTGCTCCCTTCGGCTCTCTCCACGCTTGTCAGCAATCCCATTCCGACTGGGATCATGTTGACACTAATTTCAGTCACCTGATTAGAATCAGAAGAATCTTTCATTACATCCCAAGGGCAGGCATGTCTTGTAGATTTTCTTCACTTCCCTGCATTACTAAGCTGTCCAAGGTCTAGGGCAGGCCTTTTCCTTAGTGCTTCTGAGTGGAATCCCCATGTAGTTACTGCATGAGCCGAGTTTACCTGGGATGTACAGATGTGGCTCTCGGTAGCACTAGTGAGGCTAATTTAAAATAAGGGGAGGTATTCAAAAATGACCCAAAACTAAATGATTCCCCCCCCAAAAAAAATCACTTGGGGGTCAAACAAACCTTTCTGTTCATCCTGAAACAAAGGGGTCTTTCTTTTTTCATTAAAAAGAAAAGGAGGACTTGTGGCACCTTAGAGACTAACCAATTTATTTGAGCATGAGCTTTCGTGAGCTACATGTTGCATGTTCATGTTGCATCCGATGAAGTGAGCTGTAGCTCACGAAAGCTCATGCTCAAATAAATTGGTTAGTCTCTAAGGTGCCACAAGTACTCCTTTTCTTTTTGCGAATACAGACTAACACGGCTGTTACTCTGAAACCTGTCTTTTTTCATTGTTTTGGTTTTGGTGAAAAAAAATCAGTTTTGGTTTGAACTGAACCACTTTGCTTTCCAGTTTGGTCCTGAATCAAAAATCAATTCTTCGCTCAGCTCTAGGATCGAGGAATCTATACTTTACACAACAGGAAGACTTGTGGAACAAATGTTGTGGTTGCTTTGGTCTCCCCACTTGTTCTCTTATTGTTCAGATGCCAGAGTGATGGGCTATTCCAGAGACAGATGGTGTGCAGACAGACAAGCTTCTCCACCCATATATAAGTAGAGGTGATGAAAATTTTTCCCACAGCAAAATTCCTGTCAGAAAACGTGGTTTTGTTGAAATCAAAATTTCCCACAACACAATGTCAATTTTCATGAAAATTTTCAATTTTCTGATCAGGTGAATGAAAACAAAACCTGTTGTCTGAAATCACCTTTTTGAAACGAAGCTACATTTTCTCAGGGTGAGATATCACATTGTTTCATATCGATGAAAAATATCAACATTTTCCGTTCCAATATTTGCAATCTGAAACTTTCCAGCTCAACATTTTGACTTTTTGTTCCTTTTCTGAGCAGAAAGTCATTTCAAAATGTTGAAATTTCCCATGAAAGGCCAATCCCATTCCCCCCCACCCCCGCCAAACAGCTCTATTTATGAGAGTTTTGGCCTGGTACGTAGCCAGGAAAACAACACCAAGCAACTCCCTTCAGCCTTCATTTTGCAAACCAAAAGGCATCTGCTAGCAAGGAGCCTGGCTGCTAATCAGTGGTTGCATGGGATACATTTGCACAACAGAAAATGTGTTTAAACTGTGTGTGTGCAAATATAGTGTTGCATTGACAGTCCTGCAGACTGAGGTCCACTGTGTAACAGAAGGATTGGCACCAAAGGCAACAATGATCATTCTGTGTTTGAAGACTCAAAGAATAAGGGCCTGATCCAAAATGCTTTGGAGTCCGTCCACTGACTTCAATAGGCTAGGGATCAGGTCTTGAAAAAGAAGAACTAACACTCTAGCTGAAAGCTGGGGACCCAGCCACTCAACAACACTGAGCTGTAAATTAAATACAGTAATAACAAAGGCAATGGAAAAGAACTCTGTGCACCAGACAGGCACATCCAAAACTTACAGTCTGTTCCCATACCGCAGGCCCGACTGGCTCTGCTATGAAACATCTGTGAGCTGCATTCCAAGCATCTTGGAGAGAGAGCCACAAACAGTCAATGATATGTACAGTAGTACCAAATCAAAACGTGACACTGTAGGTGTTGTAAAGAGACAGCTGATGGGCCCTTCTTTCAAAAATCTCTGTGGGAGGGTGAGGTAAGGAGAGCAGATTATTTTTTAGTTTATATGTAGAGTCCCCTGAAAATGTGAGAGAGGATTTGAAGAGTGAACAAATAGACATGGTATAGTTCCTGCCTCAGGGAATTTACAGTTATCAAATGAAAGCAACGAGCCATAGCAGGGGATGGAATAAGGAAAGACAAGAATTACAGCAACGAGACTTGGCTTTGGCATGTGCATATCTCAATTACATTTATATTGTTTTTTTTTAAAAGGAGTACTTATCTGAGCTTCACTCAACCAAAAACTGTATCCAGCCAAATTCTCTTTTGATGCAAAGGGGATAGATAACTTTATGGTCATGTGTAAGAGTTAGGAATAGGAAGATGTGTGCATATAATAGTTTTGGATCTCATGATATTTAATTAAGGTGGCATGGAATTAGTTTGATCAGAAGGAAAGCATTGCTGTTTGTGTGATATTTATGTTGGCTGAGGTTTTCAAAAGAGCCTATAGTCGAATTGCTAAAATACCTTTTTGTGGAATTGAATATGCTTTGCATAGGAACATAGAATTCAGTCTGTGTGATGAAAGAGCAAGGCATTCACATTTCTGTGCACAGTTAGGAAAGTTATGTGATGGATGGACAGCGTTGGTTTAGATTTTTGTGGGAAAGTTTTGCTACAAAGCAAAGTTAAGGCTATTTGGTGTTGGCCAGTGAGAATGTTTCCATTTCGGGGTGTGTGTGTGTGTGGGGGGGGGGTGTCTGAATTGCATGTGAAGGTGAAACAAACCTAGGATGAGGCCTCAGGGTCTGATTTCCAAACCTCCCCTCTGTTATGTCACTGGTAGTCCCAGGTGTTTCTCCTCCGACCTTCACCTCCAGTCCTCGCTGCACTGGAACCCACCAAAATGACGCACAAGCTACATTCCAAGACTGGACAGCAGTGAGAACACCACTGACTGCTTGGAACACCACACCCATTCCCCGTCTGACTCCTCAAGGCTTCCATAACTTTTCCTGGCCGTTGGTCTAGGGTGACCACAGGGGCAGCATTGGCCGGGGAGGCTTGCGGGAGCTATAGCCACCCCAAAATTTGCCTTAGTCCCCGCCCCAGCCACCCCTCCCAGTGAAAGGTCAAACATTACAGAGGAGTACGGGTGGCATGGTAGGGCATTGCCACCCTTACTTCTGCGCTGCTGCTGACGGCAGCTCTGCCTTCAGAACTGGGTGCCTGGCCAGCAGCCGCCGCTGTCTGCTCTGCCTTCAGAGCTGGGCAGCTCATACCCTCCCAGAGTACAGTCCATGCCCCCTACTGTTAAAAAAAAGTGTGTGTGCCCACAAGATATAAAGCGCAGCTCTCCCAATTTTCTGTCTAGCCCACCTCAGCCCCCCACTGGGAAGAGGGTGGCACCGCCCCTGGGTGACCAGATAGCAAGTATGAAAAATCAGGATACTTTCTTTTTCAGGGGTGGGAGGGGGTAATATTTGCCTATATAAGATAAAGCCTCTAATATTGAGATGGTTCAAATAATATCGGGATGTCTGGTCACTCTAAGTTGGCCCCTCCATACATTTCCACCATGGACACCAGATAAATGAACCAGGGTGCTAGCGAAGGGATACATTGGTGTGGGGCACATTGAGGAGAAACAGGGTCATAGAAGGACTGAGCACTAAGTAGGGGAGGGGTTTATGCTGAGGGTGGGCTGGAGGGATTGCACCTAAGGGAGAAGTGAAGGAGGGTTCTGAAGAACCATCAGTTGGTAACATCTTGGGTTTGGCTACTAGCCTGGGCTGGATTTGAACCCCCAGCCTACAGAGAAAAGGCTGTGATCCACTACAAATCTTGGGAGCCTTCAGGTGTTCCTACTGTGCAAGTGGCTGTTACCAAGGGCTGCCTCTGTGGTGCATCTGGTGATGCATCCCAGAGCTCATTTAGGAGGAGGAGTTTTACCCATGGCATAGACAGGAGTCCCTGTCTGCCACTGAAGTTGGACGGTGCTTAGTAAACCCAGCCTAGGGTTTATCTGTAGCTGCCAGAGAATTAAACAGTTCACAAACTACCCAAAAGGGGCCTGAGCAGCCTAACAGAGCTGTCTTCTGTCTCATGCTAATGCTGGCTTTTCACTGGCAGGAGCTCTCCAGGTATATCCTGATGGGAATTTCACATTCTCTCCTCACAACGGATTCTAGCAACATACCCTTGCCCAGCACAGCATACTCTGCTAATGCAAGCTCAGGCTGGTTCAGCGCCGGGGAAATCCCAGTGGCTGCTGCCAGGATATTCATTTGGGTCATCCCCAGCATCCTCACTGAGCCTCTCTGCCCACTCAGCTGGGGCATACTGCCCATGGGCTAGGTGTGGCCTGTGATCCACTGCACCACACAGCTGAAATAAGGCCCATGTTTTCATGTCCTGTCCTCAGAAACATTTCATTCAGCTGCCTGGTAATCAGCAAGAATCAAACCTCTAAAAAGCCTGGCTGTTGGGATAAACCACAGCCACTGAGTTCAGCTGCTCCCCCCCAGCTTATGTGTCCATTACCTCTTTCTCCATCCGACCCTTCTCTTTCTCTCCTCCAAGCCCCATCTTTCTTCCTCCTCTCCTTCCAACTCCATCCTTCTTTCTCTGCTTCCAATTCACTTTCTTTGCCAACAATCCTTGTCTTCAGCCTCCCCTTGCGTATACCATGCACATACTCAAGTATCCTAATCCCTCGGCTCGATAGGTCCCATGGCCACACCCAGTTCCCTCTCCTGCACGAGATCTGCAGTGTGGGAAGGTGAGGTGTGGTTCTGGGAATCTATCTGTAGGTATCTGGCCAGTTCCTTTAATCAAATCTCACAGGTTAAGAGACGTCCTCGAAAGCATTTATCCCATTTCCTACGTGACCCCAGGAAAGCCCCAGATTTAAAGACAGCAGCGGAACCTGGTTGAACCCACTGAGACCATGAAATGGATGTAAGCAAAGGCGGCAAGGCTTGTTAGCAAGCAGTAGGAGTTAAGCTCCTAAGTCCCTTAGTCCCAGATGCTCAAAGGTATTTGGATGTCTAACTCCCACTGAAATCAATGGGAGTCAGATCTCTAAATACTTTGAGGTTGGGAGCCTTAGGCGCTATTGAAATTTTAGTTTGAAAGCACAAGCCCTGGAAATCAGACCTGAAAACTCCTCCCCATGGGAAGGTTGCAGGGAAGGCTCAGGAGAATATAGTTCCCCAATATTCATACAGAATGGGATTTCAGAAGCACTCAACTTAACTCTGTGCCCACTGCAGTCAAACTCGCAGGAGGCAAAGCTGTTATTGATTTCAGCGGGAGCAGAGTTAGACGAAATGCTCTTCAATATCCCACCCAATCAGAGGGATCTATCCCTGATGTTTATTATTCTCCTGGGAAGCTCCCCCACCATCCTCCCCTATAAGCTGTATTTAAATTGAATAATTTAGGAAACTGACCGAAACTCTGTGAGCCAGAGCTCAGCACAAGGCACCTCTCCTGAAGCACCCAGCCAATCTGGCAGATGGAGGATATCCAGGCGTAACTTGTCAAAGAAGAATGTGGCATGGAAGGTTTGTGCCTCGCTCTCATGGAACAGCTCTGGTTAGTAACGAGGCCTGGGTAGCATTGCCCTTCAGGGCAGGTAGAAACTCACCAGACTTTTTAACTGGGGATGTGAAGTCCAGGCTTGCAACAAAAATTCAACCTCTGAGCAACCTAAACCTACCTAACTTCATACACACCCTGAAGGGCTTTAGTCAATCCTAGTCCCATCAAAGTTTTGTCCCTGACCCAGGGGGAGCATGATGGGTTCCTAAATGCGTGTGCATGCATTTTGCAAGAATTTAGATTTTATACCCTATCTGGTCTTCCTGGAAACACATCTCCTTCTGGGCGCTGAAGATCCTTTCTCTGTTTAGAAAACAATTTGCCTGAAGGGTTCCTCTTGCCCCCAGCTGAGTCCATTTCACATAGGCACTCAAATCCCAATCTTCTGATCTTTATTCTAGGGGTAAGCCAGAGTTTGAATGCAGGTTGGGGGATCTGCCGCGACTTCCCCACTGTTCACAGACACTTGGATCCAGGTTTTTAATTTGGAACTCTCGCTTCTTTGTTCCAACAAACAGAAACAGACACTGCATTTGAGTGTGCGATGTAAGGACAACTCCTCCTGGTGCTCCATGGCGCCCAAGGGGAGTGCACCACTGGGAGGGCAGGGTATGTGCTCCCCTCCTCAGCAGTGCGCTCTGCTGGCCAGGATAGAGGGGACCATGGAGCATCTTCCACACCCCTTGTGGGATGGCTTGTGTCATAGAGGGTGGTAGCAGAGAGCAGCCTCTGAGCTTAGCATAGTACAGGGATTGCAATTTGTCTCTAATCATCTTCTAAGGATGAAGGTTCCTTATATGCTCTTCACCCACAATTTGACCCTGAGTGTGCAAGAGGCACACAGATATAGCAGAGGAGCTTGTTCATACTTCTGCAGTCTTATCCAATGCAGATTCAAATTCGGAACCAGTTACGGTCTGCCTGTCACTCAACTACTCCAAGGAAGTCACTGATACATGCCAGATTGGATTTTTGGATACAGTGTTACTAAGCTTGCAATTATTAGGCCAGTTTCACTGGTAAACCCCAATTGTTTTGCACTGCTTTGGTAATGCAAAGCAACAAGCAGTCCAGTCGAATCCACTACCAAACCAGGTTTACAGCTGTTTTGTGTCACCTAAGCCCCCAGCATATGTCAGTGAATCTGGCCCATTGTGATCATCTCCACAAAGATCCCCATCAAACCAGTGGCTCCATATGAGCCAGCAAGAATACAGGCTCTTTAGGAATTTTAAAATCAAAGGCACTAAAAGAGAGAAGAAATATTCCCACACCTTGGAATGTGAGCAGTCAATTTCAAGTCCAGACCAAACGCTTCCAGAGTTCACGAGTGCTCTGATTCAAGGCGTGAGATTCAGAGCTCACTCTAATTTTGACAAAAGAAATGAAAACAATGGTAGAGCCTTGTAAAACCAGCAATTGTTGCAGACAAACAGGGAGACCCTTTTCATGAACAGCAGGAGCCAAAAAAAAAAAAAAGAAAAAAGCTAATTTTTGACCGATGCTGAAATTTCACTGAATAAAACCCAGCACTTGACTGCTGTCCATACGTTGCTCTCCATGTTACGGTCCCTGTAGCCAGAAACACCACATTATGTATCATGTCCGTGTTGCTGATTTATTTTACAAGCTGCTTCAGGATACCATTGGATGGGAATAAAGCCCAAGGAACAAAACTGCAGATAAAAAATCCTGGTCAATAAACATTTCCTCTGTAATCTAAAATCTGCATTGCTGGCAGCAGGAACCAGTGCAGTAACACCCATTGATTTGTTTTCCCAGGACATGTTGAGATAGTCAATGTAATCAAAGAGATAAGAGAAACAATTTCCCAAAAGAAAGAGGATTTTGCTTTTTATGAAAAACATTGAAATCATAAAGCTACTGATGCTTTCCTGCATGCTGCAACTGCTGCAAGTTATAATTTGAAGAGGAATTCCTGGCAGTGGAACAATTTTCACACTCTTATATTTAGAGAGAGCTTGCATGAAAAATAGCTAAAGCTGTCAGTTATAAATCAGGCTGTTCTGACAGTGCCCAGAACATGTAGTAAAAGCAAATGAGGGGGAAATGAAATTACATGTTGCAGAGGGAAACTTTGCAAACTAATAAGCTTTTGGTTAAAAAAAACCCCACCTTTGGAATAATTAGAACTCGTTTTCTCTCACTCTTTTGTTTAAGTTACAGTTTTTCTCACTGCTCCCTTCTGACGGACTGCTGGCTCCCAAATGCTGATCTCTTATTTATTTTACTTTTCACCATGTGGTTTCTATATTCTCTTGGTTTGGGTCTGCAAATCTGAAAGAGCTCATGTCTCCAGAGACTGGGACAGAGGAGGGAGAAATACTTTAGTTTTGCTTTGGAATCAGGAATCAGCCTCATGAAAAACATTTGCTTTTTGAGTGGCTTTAATGGATTGTACGAAAGACACACGTTTACACTGCAAAAGTGCACAGATATATGGCTTGATCCACTAAAGGCAGTGGAAAAAAATCTCATTGACTTCAGTGGGCTTTGGATTGGGGCCATTGCGTCTTTCATTGACATTATATTTTAAATCCAATTGATATCTATAATTCCTGTGAATTAATCCATATATGGTGCACACAAATACTGAAACATGCTAGGACGACTCCTCTTGCAATCTTTTCAAAGCTGGAACATGCACAAGAAAGTCTGGATTTCCCCAGGTAATTGCAAGATCAAAGCAACTCAGATAAGCACCCAACCCTCATCCAAACCCACTCAGGGGCCCATTAATTGAATCAGTTTCTTTAGATCAGCCCCTAGGAAAGAAGTTGTTGTATCAAATATTGTAGAGAAGGAGAAATCACTGATGAGTCCTGGCAAATATCAGTCAACTCACAAATGTGATCAAACTTTGTGACAACTGTGGTTTTATTTGCCATCTTTCACTTCACTTCTTTCTTCCTTGTGCTAGGTCCAACCACTTGGCCCTCCTCAGGGATCCTGGAAACATCCCTTGTTTTCCTCAGTGCACCCCAGGGGCGAGAAATTGGGTGAGGCCTTGCAGCAGAACTGACAAAAGAGGCAAGAAACCCTGTGATTCTGTCAATGCTTTCAGTCCTGGAGAAAACCACTCTCTGAAGTGCAGATGCAGCTACCTTGATGATGAACATGGGATGGATAGATTAGATTTTACAGAGGATATAATGGACCCATCTTCCCAGGAGCATTTCTTCATTCTCAATATGAGATTAAATTTATTGGTTCTTGGTTTTTACAGCAACTTTTTAGCTCCTCATCCCCCCCGGTCAAGGTTCCTGAACAAAATATATGAAACTCCAAGAACAAAGCAATGCATTTTCTGCCTCTGTAATTCCACAGGGTACAAAGGGATGTCAGTAATATTTTTCAGGAGCCAACTTAACATCTTACCAACAAGAAATTCCCTGTGCATTCGATCCTGGTCCTATTGAAGTCAATGGTAGTTTGCTATTGACTTTAATGGGATTAATGGGATAAGGCTTCCACCCTTAGTGCCAACCCAGATATAGCGGCATCTGTTAAAAGTACTGCTTGACACTGAATAAAGCTGATGAAGGAATAACAGCAACAAAAAACCCTTTATTCATACATCTGATTTCACCACTTGAAATTCTCCATAAACTGATTCACAGCCAAACTCCTGTCCATGCGAGTGAATTGGGAAGCTGTGTAACAAGGGCAGAAAGTGATCTTCACAAAAGCCGGTGGAGGAGTAGATGACAGACAAGGCAGCACAGGAGAACCTGTGTGTCCATTGCCCAGCATCACATCCCAGTGAAGAGGAAAAGGCTGAACCTGGGGTCTGAGCTCACAGTGAGAAATCAATGTAGGAAGAAAACAGCCTGGCAAATACTTTCTTTCTTTACAGGTTTCCTATCGGAAGGGCTCCAACACCCGCTCAATTCAGTGGGAACCCTTCTCGTCGATTCCAGTGTGCTTTAGATCAGGCCCTTAATGCAAATCAGCCTCTGACTGGTGAAACACAATCACCAGGTGGGCTTGCGGTGATAAAAAACCAAGTTACTGAGATCCAGCACTAATCTGGCAGATGCTAGTCATGTCACTTAATGCACTACTGGAAGGTGTTCAGCTATTACCATGATGCAGGCGGGATAAGAACCGGAATAGAATAGAGCCCTTCCACAGCTATGCCTCTTTAAATCCAGCAGCTTTAGTGAGCAGACAGACTAGATAATCTGATGGTGGTTTCTGGCCTTAAACTCTATGAAACTATGTATTTCATAGAGTTTAACGACAGAAGCCACCATCAGAAATATCCCATATCAAAATATCCCATATCCAAGCGCTGTTAGGTTTACAAAATTAACACTGGAAAACATCAAGAAATGCAAAAGTTAACGTTCTAACAGCAATGGCAAGTTGGATGCACTGTATCCTCTGTGTTTGATGGGACATATTTTACAATCTACCTGTTAATACATTAGAGGACAAGGAACATTAAAAAATTCACATGTGCAATGCATCTGGATGAACAGTTGCCACGGAACCTTGACTTTTGCATTTCATGGCATCCATTAGTTTTGCGTTGCAGCCATGCCACTGCATGAACTTTGTGGGAGGGGATTGTATCTAATTTCTTTGCTTTAAAAGAAAAGAGAGAGAAAAGAAATGGGGGCAGACATCATGCATGGAAACCTTCCGGAACATTTCAGAAACTTCCGAGCGGGCATAAATAGGAGCTACAATCGAAGGGGCAGACCAGCAGCTGGTGCAAATCAACGTAGCTCCATTGACTTCCTACATTGACTTAAACCAGAGGAAGCTCTGACCCAGTTTTGTTTGGGAACCTTAGCTAGGGTGAGTGCTATCCAATGCCCAATGAATGGTCCAAAGAGATCATGGACATCAGCATCAGCTGGCATCAATTAGAGTAGCTCTCTTGACTTCACTGTAGCTGTGCTGATTCATAGCAGCAGCATATAAAATGAGCATCAGTCCCTTGAATCAAGAAAGAGGTGGTGACCACAGTTCATGTCCCTTGAAAGTGAGCTTGATTCTCACTCCTCCCTGTTTGCTACTAAGTCTTGTTCCCTGGCTGGACCCATATCTTTCCATCTGAAATGTAGGGCAAAATCCTGGCCCCTCTGAAGTCAATGAGGAGTTTGCCGTTGATTCCTATAGGGGCAGGACTTCACCCCTGATGTTTTAAAAACAGAATCAAATAACCCCAAAGGGCATGGCTCCAAAGCCCCCTGGAGCTGACAGGAGCCTTCCCGCTGACTGAATGGGCTTCGGAGAAGACCCTAAAGCGACTTCTCCTACAGCATGGGCCCTGCGAGCACAGCTTTCCAATCCCCACTGGTGACGAGCCAGTGCCCTCCAGGACAGAGCAACGAGAAAAACTTTGGGGAGTGGCCGGGAGTGGTCAGAAATACAGGGGAAAGAGCTTGTTTATCTGAAAATACAAGGAGACAAATAGTTGACATTAAGATTTCAGGCAGGCTGTGGGATTGGACTATTTCTTTCAGTTCTCACACAAAGGGACCTTTTTTCCCCCTCACACTCTAAAAGAGAAGCAAAACAACAGCCACACACAGAAACCATATTGATGGCCAAGGAAGGGTCTGTGGAATTTCTGTGGATTTTCTCTCTCCCCGAGACACAATGTCCTGTGCTGGAAAGCGACAGACAAAGTAGGACGCAAAGGCCAAGATGTTTGCATATGACTCTGTATCTGCCTCTTTTAAGTGCCACCCCCACCAGCCTCCACCCGGGCAAAGCCATTGTTGCTCCAAAGCCCTGAGCTTCTTCTGGAACTCCAGCGAGATTGGCCAACAGCACATTTGGGAGTCTAGAATTGTTTCAGGCAGTGGGGCGTGCTTGCTGAGCACTAACTCCATGGCTAATGTAAAGTCTCAGCAAGGAAGAGAATGAATGCACTGGAGATATTCATTTAGGAGTCAGTCATGTTCCTGACCCTGGAAGAGGAGCGTGTGCAGAGCCCCATTCTCCAGGATCTCTTGCATGGCAGTGCACAAGGCTGGACCGGGGTGGGCCAAAGATCCAGCGGCTTATGGAATCTCCAGTTGTCCCAGCCGTCTGTCTGTTCTAATGGGCCATCTAGTGTAAGCCAGACCAGACTGCTTCAGAGTTATAGGGTAGCATTTTCAAAAGCAATTTAGTGATTTAGGAACCTAAGTCCCATTTTCAAAAGTGAACTAGATGTTTAGGCGCCTAAGTGTCGTGGAAAGTCAATGGGACTTTAACTCCTCAGTCACTATGGCACTTTTGAAATCTTACCCCTCAACGTTTTGTCTTGTTGCATCTGACGTGGTCTAGTGGTCTGAGAACTGGACTGGGAGCAAGGCATTCCTGCAGTCTCATCACCTGTCTGATTCATCCGCTGGCCTTTGCCAAGTCACATGCACTCTCTGCCTCAGATTACTTCTCTATAAAATGGGGCTTATTTTTCTACTCGCTCCTATTGCATGTTGATCTATCCCAGTGGCTCTCAAACTTTTTTACTGGTGACCCCTTTCACATAGCAAGCCTCTGAGTGCGACCCCCACTTATAAATTAAAAACACTTTTTTATATATTTAACACCATTATAAATGCTGGAGGCAAAGCGGGGTTTGGGGCAGAAGTTGACAGCTCGTGACCCCCCATATAATAACCTTGCGACGCCCTGAGGAGTCCCGACCCCCAGTTTGAGAACCCCTGATCTCTGCTATCTAGATCCATCCTGTTCTATCCCATATCAAACATCTCTCCTATTAGATCCTGCTCCTTAGAGTACAGCCAAACAATCCCTCCCTTCTTCCCTTTGTTCAGTTGGTCTTCTGGAAGTGACGAAAAGTACAGTAGTGTATGTGTGACCCAGGCTATCCCATTAGGTCACTTACAATGGAGGTATAAATAACAACACACGTGTTTGCTGTACAGTAGTAAATGTACAACCACCCATTGGCTTGGAACAGAGAGAACAAATGTGTTAAGCAAGGAAACAGCACCCAGGAGAAGAGGCTATAAATCACCCAGGAACCCCCACTTCACAGATCAGCTCAGATCAGTATGCAGCGGCCCTGTCCCTGGAGACCTGCGGGTTCTGGGCAGGCAGACTGGAAAAGCTGGCCTCTTCACCTTCTGCCTTCCCACCAGCTCTGGCCTGGTAGGTTGCTAACAGGAAATCCTGCCAGCTCTCCTCCAGATGGAGCAGGGGGATGCCGTTCAAGAAGGAGCTGTGCAGGCTGCAGGAGAGGGAACATGCTGCTTTTGCAGGGGCCCAGCAGGCTGAAAGCCCAAGCTCTGGGCTGAGGGACAGGCCCAGGGAGCAGCCTGAGTGTGGGAATTTCTGAATGCAGGAATCAGCCACTGCCCAAAGAGAACGAGGTGCCTGAATCCAGGACTAAGGGGCTAAGGCTGGAGAGCCTGTCAAGACTGATTGTGGCAGATGGATTTATGCCATGCTCCCGTTAACGGCCCTGTGCACTGACACGGAGGTTCTGTCCATGCTGATAAGGGCACAGATTGATCTGTGCACTGGAGCGATTCCTGGCTGAGTTCCTGCCTCCCTCAGGGTTGTAAGAGTTTGGAACAAGGTAGCAGAGTGGGGACCCCACCCTGCCACTCATCCTGACGCCTCTTGGAGATCATGACAGGGTGAGCAACTCACCACTAGACAGCACCACATCCTGGCAGTTCTGTTGCTTCCACACTGGACACTTAAAGCAAGGAAAGCTATTAGCAAACAAGGTCAGTTTAGGATAGTGTTTGTACGTGAGGCTGGAAACACGCTGAAAATAAAAACACCATTCTTATAGTAAGGGCTCATTGTGACCCTAGTGCCAGTGAAAAGTTAGTAATTCAGTTACAGCACAATACGAATGGGGACCACAGATGCCAAGGACAATGGAATACGTTGTGTTTGTAGCTGAGTGAATCGCATGATACTGGAGTGATTGGCATGTGGCCACACTATGACCTGATGTTTCACTTTCTCAGTTAAGCCTGGTAGAAGGCAAAAGGAATTAGCGGAATAATACTCTCCAGACTAGCTGTGAGTCTGTGTCTCTTTGAAACACATGGTAATATCTAGCACTTCCTACAGCACTTCCCGTCCAAGGGCCTCGAATCAATTTACAAATACTAATTAAGCCAGTCACAGCCACATATCGATTTTATAATCCCCATTTTACAGACAGGCAAACTGAGTCACTAGCCCAAGGTCAAACAACAAATCACGGTCAGAGCTGGGAGGGGAATCTGGGTTTCATAGAATCATAGAAATGAAAGGCTGGAAGGCATCGTGAGGGGCCATCTAGTCCATTCCCCTGTGCTGAGTCAGAACCAAGTCAACTTAGACCAAGTACACCTGTCTAATCCTAGACTCTGACCAGCAGGCCATGCTCTCTCCTGGTTTTTTGAGGGGTGTAGCCCCTATGGAAAGCTAATGGCACAGTTTGTTGTAAGGGGACAGTCCAAGCAGCACAACAGAGGGAAATGATCACTGAGAGGTGGAAAGCTCCTTCTCCTTCTCTCAGGAGATCAAGGGGACCCAAAGCTCAGGAAGTGAGTCCTCCTTGGCTTTTGACTGTTGGCACTCCACCACAGTTTATACACCTAGGGGCTATTCTGTTGTGTTACAGAGCCACTAACCTCCCCATCCATCAGGACGTGAGACCACAAAAAATAAGCGACTGCACAATTTCCAGTCACTCTGAAAGAGGAAGTGGTGCTGCAGTCTAAACAATGGGTGCTTTGTGAGCCTGGGGAACAAGCAGGGAAAGCACAACAAGGCTTTAAAAATGACATGCTAGGCGAGCATGGTGGTTCAAACAGATCAGCCTGTTCATCCTTCATTTCCCTGAGGCCCCAGTTAGAAATTCTGGCACTGCCACTTCAGATCAGAGCTTCATTTGAAACAGTTGGGCTCTAAACCTCTGAGAAAACTCTCATACTGGCTGGACGTGGTTCTTCCTCCTAATTCCCAGTTTGATTAGCCTTAATACATCCCAGATTTTCAAGCCTCTATAATACCGGTCTGATTCAGACTGTGATTAACCCTGTTTGTTCCGAAATGAGCAGTCAGTCAATGTCTGATTTTTTTTCATAAATTCATTTTGGTGGTGAATTGCAAACTGGCGACAGGCGCTGAAGGCCATGGGCCCCATTCTGTCTGTCCAATCATTCCAGGTAGCCGTTCCACCAGCACAAAGGGGGTGTAATAGTGCAATAGCTGTGTAGTACAGTCAGCTTTGCTCTCATTTGCTCTGGTGTAAATGATCATGGAAACACAGAGCAATGGAGAATCAGGCTGTGGGAGCCCCAGACTTGGGCCTTTGTCCGCTCTGATGCCATGCCATAGAATACGGGACCTTACTAACCAGAAAGTGGAGCCAGGCGAAATTTTTCATACAAAAATGTCTTGGTCAAAAAATGGACTTTTTTTCAAAATCAAAGCTATTTGTGAAAAATTATCCACATTATAGAAGTTTTCCTTTAAATTATTTTTCAAAATTTTTGTTCTGCTTACTATTGAAATTTTTCACCTTCTGAAAACTGAATCTTTTTACAGAAAACTGGCGTTTTTTTTAAGGAAAGGAACTGTCTGGTAAAAGATATGGCAGAAATAGTTGTGAAAACACAGAAGATTGGTTAGTTTCAAACCTTGCAACCTGGAAACACAAGTGAAATTTCAGAAATGTTTGCTGAATTGTTTTCTTGGTTGCCGACCAGCTCTCTAAATTCCAGCACAGTTTTATTCCTCTCTTGGAGAGATTCCAGTGAGTTCTCAGCTAAGGGGGCCATAAGACTTTGTCTTGCCATCCCCAGTTGTCCTTCATTTATATGAAGTCAGGCACTACGGGAGAGAACAAGATGGTATGGACCACAGCAGGCTCACCGTGCAAGTGACACTCGACTCTGTGACTCTTTATCAGCCCTGTTTCCTTGCTCTCCACTTTTCTGGCAGACGTAGGGACTCAGACAAGACAGAGGTGATGCTGATTGGCAATGCTTGAGATGCTTCCTGTTGCCAGTGTTGATGTCCACTCCATCAGCTGTGGCATTTTGTTCACCCTTTGTTAAAAACCATTCGCAGTCTGGGGAGAATCCTGTGCTTGGATTCTCAGAGGGCAGTGGTGGCCATAAACACATTTGTTGATCTCTGCAGGAATCAGAAAACTGCTCCCTTTCTTCTCTGATTCAGTCTTAACCATAGCCAGCCATTTTCTCATTACTTCTTGGCTGGACTTTACCTGGGGCTGACCACAGAAGCAATCCAAAACCACCACCCAGTGCAGAATGTGACTGCCTTCCTCTTGAGCAAGCTAGACCAGAGGCAGCCTATCACCCCTGTGCGCCAGAATCTGCACTGGAAATCAGGAAACTCCTGGGCAACACTTCAAGGGAGCTGTTACTATTGAGAAAACTTTAAGTGACTTAGCATCATCCCCTCATTAGTCCAAAAATCTGATTTAGCATGGCAGAATTGCAGCAATGTAGCTGGAACTAGTCACATTACAGGCTGGCTTCCTCTGGTAATCAGAGCACTCTCATTCACCATAATTCAGCATGAAGAATCTTGCAAAATGTTTTTATAACTGCATGTTACAGCAGCATGAGAAATGCGGCCCACAGTAAATATTAGGAAAAGAAGAATATTTCCATAGTAGTATGGCTGTAAAAAGTGACAGCTAAAAAGCTAGCACAGGGCCGCCTTCTCCCTCTCACTTGCTGTGCTACGGTAGAACATAAGAACAGCCATACTGGGTCAGACCAAAGGTCCATCTAGCACAGTATCCTGTCTTCCAACAGTGGCCAATGCCAGGTGCTTCATAGGGAATGACCAGAACGGGTAATCCTCAAATGATCCATCCCGTCACCCATTCCCAGCTTCTAGCAAACAGAGCCTACGGAGGGACACCACCTCTGCCCATCATGGCTAATAGCCACTGATGAACCTATCCTCCATGAATGTATCTAGTTCTTTTTTGATCCCCGTTAGTGTCTTGGCCTTCACAGCATCCTCTGGCAAAGAGTCCATAGGTTGACTGTGCGTTGTGTGAAGAAATATTTCCTTTTGTCTGTTTTAAACCTGCTGCCTATTAATTTCATTTGGTGACCTCTAGTTCTTGTGTTATGAGAAGGAGTAAATAACACTTCCTTATTTACTTTCTTCACACCAGTCATGATTTTATAGACATCTATGATATCCCCCGCAGTTGTCCCTTTTCCAAGCTGAAAAGCCCCAGTCTTATTAGAACCTTAGAGTTATGAACACCTTGGGAGTGGAGGTTGTTTGTAACTCTGAAATGTTTGTAACTCTGAACAACATTATAGTTGTTCTTCCAAAAGTTTACAACTGAACATTGATTTAATATAGCTTTGAAACCTTACTGTGCAGAAGAAAAATGCTGCTTTCCTTTTTTTTTTTTTTTTTAAGTCGTTTACGTTTAACATGGTAATATACTGTATTTCCTACCTTTTTTTTTTTTGGTCTCTGCTGCTGCCTGATTGTGTACTTCCAGTTCCAAATAAGATGTGCGGTTGACGGGTCAGTCCAGAAAAGAACAACCTGAACGTTTTGTTCAGAATTACGAACAACCTCCATTCCCAAGATGTTCACAATCCTGAGGTTCTACTGTAATTGTGGCTGTGAGAAGTTACCAAATCATTGTAAGCTCTTTGGGTCGTGAGTCACCATCTTTTTATGCCATGTTTATAAGGCACAGATCTCTGACAGAGGCCTTATGTACTACCACAAACCAAATAATAAACACAAATAAAAATCAAATAACCCATGTTACTTTTTGCTGTGAACATAATTTTGCTCAGAAGCCGGCCCATTTTCCCTTGAAATTAGGCCCATTTTTCATTGAAAATTGTCTCATTTTAATACAATGTTTTCCACCTCCTCCAAAATAAAGACTTTTTAAAGTTCTGTTGGAGGAGAAGGCATTGGTAGGTATTTGTATTGGTATTTATAGAGGCTGGTAGGGGCAGTGTGCTGGGAGAGAAGCTGAGCCCTGCTTAGGGGGCGGGGCTTCTCTGACTAGAGGTCCTATAAAGGCAGCCAGCCAGTCAGGCAGCAGCACAGACAGCTGCAGAGGAGCCAGCAAACAGAGCTGTAAACAGGGTAGTTTGAGTGGGAGTTTGGGGGAAAGACTGGGAGAGCCAGGCAGAGGAACAGACAGGCTAGTGAACGGAGTGTGTGGTGTTCTGGCAGTGTTTTGGTGGTCGTTGGGGGTTTGTTTTGCTGTGGGTGGTGGTGTTTTGGTTTGGTTTGTGTTTCCCAGACTAACAGGACTTAGGTGAGAAGGCGGTGACAGATACAGAGGCAGCAGTGGTAGTGACCCAAGCAGTGAAAGACACAATGAAGGTGACTGGATGTGGAAGCTGCGGCACGTACATGATCCTGGAGGGGGTACCTGAAAAGAGTTTCGTCTGCATGAAGTGCTGCCTGATAGAGCTGATGGAAGAAAAGATCAGAGGATTGGAGATGCAGGTGGAAACTCTGGTTGAGTTTAGAAGGAGGTTCGAGCAGATGATGGAGCAAAGACATGAAGAGGCTGAAGGGAAAAGC
The DNA here is from genome assembly GCF_965140295.1 of Lepidochelys olivacea. Classification (NCBI taxonomy): domain Eukaryota; kingdom Metazoa; phylum Chordata; order Testudines; family Cheloniidae; genus Lepidochelys; species Lepidochelys olivacea. The sequence continues at coordinate 22,022,970 of NC_140424.1, forward strand.
TCAGACTTGCAGATGGAAGCAGGACCAAAGAACTCTGAGGGGAGACTGCTGGGTGATGAGAGTGAACAGTGGAAGCATGAGACTAAGAGAACCAGGCAGAGGAAAAGATGGGCTAATGAAGGAGAAACAGAGCTCAGGAACAGGTTTGCAGGGTTGGAAAATGAAAAAGGGGCACAGCAGATGGTCACTGAAGGTGAGAGGTCAAGGAAGAAGAGAAGAGCAACTTGTCCTATAGAAAGAGGGGAAGAGTCAATGGAGATAACACCACCAAATATGAGCCCCAGGAGGATACAGGATGGGTTGCAGAGGATTGTAAGGGACAATAGGAATTGAGAGGACTTGCAGCCAGAGGGAACAGGGGATAGACTGGAGAATCGCACCATCACCAGGAAAAGGCAGGTCTACATGATTGGGGACTCCTTACTGAGAAGGATAGACAGGCCTGTAACAAGAGCTGATCCAGAGAACAGAAGGGTGTGCTGTATGCCGGGTGCTATGATACGGGATGTGGACCTGAGGCCGAAGAGGATCCTAGCAGGAGCAGGAAAGAATCCATTGATTGTCCTTCATGTGGGAACAAATGATACGGCTAGATTCTCGCTGGAACGTATCAAGGGAAACTATGCCAGGCTGGGGAAGATGCTTAAGGAAATCGAGGCTCAGGTTATCTTCAGTAGGATTCTTCCTGTTCCTAGAGAAGGGCAACAAAGGTGTGACAAGATTATGATGCTCCAAGAAATGGCTCAGGCAGTGGTGCTATAAGGAGGGCTTTGGGATGTATGGCCACTGGGAGGTATTCATGGACAGAGGACTGTTCTCTCGGGATGGACTTCACCTGGGTAAGGAGGGAAATAGACTTCTGGGATGGAGGATGGCACAACTGATCAAGAGAGCTTTAAACTAGGAATCTGGGGGAGATGGTTGGGAGATGTCCAGGTAATCTCCACGCCGGATTTTAACATTGAGAGGGAAGAAAATGAAGTAAGAAAGGATATAGCCATGGGTAGGAGAATGGACATAAGGAGGAAGGGTAGTGTACATACCAGTCTAATAAGTGATATTGGCGGTAGAATGTCTGTGCCTAATCGGGTAAAGAATGTGAGCGAAGCCAAACAGCAAAAATTAAGATGTTTGTACACTAATGCGAGGAGCCTAGGTAACAAAATGGAGGAACTAGAGCTACTGGTGCAGGACATGAAACCAGATATTATAGGGATAACAGAAACAGGGTGGAATAGTCGTCATGACTGGAGTACAGGTACTGAAGGGTATGTGCTGTTTAGGAAAGACAGAAATAAAGGCAAAGGTGGTGGAGTAGCATTGTATATCAATGATGAGGTAGACTGTAAAGAAATAAGAAGTGATGGAATGGATAAGACAGAGTCTGTCTGGGCAAAAAGCTACTACAGCCTCCCCTGTGATAGTGCTTGGGGTGTGCTATAGACCACCAGGATCTGATTTGGAAATGGATAGAGACCCCTTTCATGTTTTAGTGAAGTAAATACTAATGGGAATTGCATGATCATGAGAGACTAACTTCCCAGATATAGACTAGAGGACAAATGCTAGTAATAATAATAAGGCTCAGATTTTCCTGGATGCGATAGCTAATGGATTCCTTCACCAAGTCGTTGCTGAACCGACAAGAGGGGATGCCATTTTAGATTTGGTTTTGGTGAATAGTGAGGACCTCATAGAAGCAATGGTTGTAGGGGACAACCTTAGTTTGAGCGATCATGAGCTAATTCAGTTCAAACTAAATGGAAGGATAAAACAAAAAAGATCTGGGTCTCCAGTTTTTTATTTCAAAAGGGGTAACTTTAAAAAATTAAGGAAATTAGTTAGGGAAGTGTATTGGACTGAAGAACTTGTGGATCTAAAGGCGGAGGAGGCCTGGAATTACTTCAAGTCAAAGTTGCAGAAACTATCAGAAGCCTGCATCCCAAGAAAGGGGGAAAAATTCATAGACAGGAGTTGTAGACCAAGCATCTCAGAGAGGTGATTGAGAGAGAGCAAAAAGCCTACAAGGAATGGAAGTTGGGAGGGATTAGCAAGGAAAGCTACCTTATTGAGGTCAGAACATATAGGGATAAAGTGAGAGAGGCCAAAAGCCATGTAGAGTTGGACCTTGCAAAGGGAATTAAAACCAACAGTAAAAGGTTCTTTAGCCATATAAATAAGAAGAAAACAAAGAAAGAAGAAGTGGGACCGCTAAACACTGAGGATGGAGAAGAGGTTAAGGATAATCTAGGCATGGCCCAATATCTAAATAAATACTTTGCCTCAGTCTTTAATGAGGAGTTTAGGGGTAATGGTAGGACGACAAATGGGAATGAAGATATGGAGGTAGATATTACCATACCCAAGGTAGAAGCCAAACCTGAACAGTTTAATGGGACTAAATCGGGGGGCCCAGATAATCTTCATCCAAGAATATTAAAGGAACTGGCACATGAAATTGCAAGCCCATTAGCAAACTTTTTTAATGAATCTGTAAATTCAGGGGTTGTACCGTAAGACTGGAGAATCGCTAACATAGTTTCTATTTTTAAGAAAGGGGCGGGGTGTAAGTGGTCCGGGTAACTACATGCCTGTTAGTTTGACATCTATAGTATGCAAAATTTTAGTATGGAAAAAATTTTGAAGGAGGAAGTAGTTAAGGACAGTGAGGTCAATGGTAATTGGGACAAAATACAACATGGTTTTACAAAAGGTAGATCGTGTCAAACCAACCTGATCTCCTTCTTTGAGAGGGTAACAGAATTTTAAGACAAAGGAAATGCAGTGGATCTAATTTACCTCGATTTCAGTAAGGCATTTGATACAGTTCCACATGGGGAATTATTAGCTAAATTGGAAAAGATGAGGATCAATATGAAAATTGAAAGGTGGATAAGGAAATGGTTAAAGGGGAGACTACAATGGGTCACACTGAAAGGTGAACTGTCAGGCTGGAAGGAGGTTACTAGTGGTTCTTCAGGGATTGGTTTTGGGACCAATCTTATTTAATCTTTTTATTACTGACCTTGGCACAAAAAGCGGGAATGTGCTAATAAAGTTTGCGGGATGATACAAAGCTGGGAGGTATTGCCAATACAGAGGAGGACCGGGATATCATACAGGAAGATCTGGATGACCTTGTAAACTGAAGTAATAGGATGAAATTTAATAATGAAAAGTGCAAGGTCATGCATTTAGGGATTAAAAACAAGAATTTTTTTTTATAAAGTGGGGACGCATCACTTGGAAGTAACAGAGGAGGAGAAGGCCCTCAGAGTATTGGTTGATCACAGGATGACTATGAGCCGCCAATGTGATATGGCCATGAAAAAAGCTAATGCGGTCTTGGGATGCATCAGGCGAGGTATTTCCAGTAGAGATAAGGAGGTGTTAGTACTGTTATACAAGGCACTGGTGAGACCTCATCTGGAATATTGTGTGCGGTTCTGGTCTCCCATGTTTAAGAAGGATGAAACTGGAATAGATACAGAGAAGGGCTACTAGAATGATCTGAGGAATGGAAAACCTGTCTTATGAAAGGAGACTCAAAGAGCTTGGCTAGTTTAGCATAACCAAAAGAAGGCTGAGAGGAGATATGATTGCTATCTATAAATATATCAGAGGGATAAATACCATAGAGGGAGAAGAATTATTTAAGCTCAGTACCAATGTGGACACAAGAACAAATGGATATAAACTGGCCTTCAGGAAGTTTAGACTTGAAATTAGATGAAGGTTTCTAACCATTGGAGGAGTGACATTCTGGAACACTGGGGGCAGCCTGTGGGGGCAACAGACGTATCTGGCTTCAAGACTAAGCTTGATAAATTTATGGAAGGGATGATATGATGGGATAGCCTAATTTTGGCAATTAATTGATCTTCAACTATTAGTGGTAGATATGCCCAGTGGCCTGTGATGGGATGTTAGATGGGGTGGGATCAGAGTTACTACAGAGAATTCTTTCCTGGGTGTCTGGCTGGTGAGTCTTGCCCACATGCTTAAGGTTTAGCTGATCGCTCTATTTGCGGTCAGGAAGGAATTTTCCTCCAGGGCAGATTGGCAGAGGCCGTGGGGGGGGTTTCACCTTCCTCTGCAGCGTGGGGCCCGGGTCGCTTGCTGGAGGATTCTCTGCACCTTGAAGTCTTTAAACCATGATTTGAGGACTTCAATAGCTCAGACATAGGTTAGGGGTTTGTTACAGGAGTGGGTGGGTGAGATTCTGTGGCCTGCATTGTACAGGAGGTCAGACTAGACAATCATAATGGTCCCTTCTGACCTTTAAGTCTATGATTCTAAGTGTGAGGCAAATCTGGACCACCAAGGCCATGCGGTATCCAGACTGAGAACTGAGTTTTTCCTGATTAATTAAAAGGGTGTATTTTATGCCCACTGAAGCAACCGCTCTTATATGGGGATGAATGCTACAGGAAAACCTCAAACAGATGGCTGTGCAATTACAAGGGACTGCAGTCATAACACAAGCAAGATCAAAGTAGAGCCTTATTGTGCACACAGTGAGAGACATTCCTTACTTCCAGTGAGCCCCATTCTCAACGATGGACAAGTCAGTATTATGATGGACGTATTATGATGCCCATTGTACAGACTGGTAACTAAGGCACAGAGAGTAAGTGACTCTTAGGAGAGCCTAAGGTCACACTTGAAGCCTGTAGCAGAGTCAGAAATTGATCCCTGCTCTCTCCAGTCTTAGTCCTGAGATTTAACCATGGGACTATCCAAAAAGGGCTGTGTAAACCATCAGTTTAGCAGTGTTGGTTTCCTCCAGTGGTAGCACAATACATTTGTTTCAGTTCCACGGATGTCAGCTGGTCCCAAGTGCTCAGTGCCAGCAGAATGCCGCAAAGCAGAATGTGAACATAAAGTCCAACCACTAAGGTCCCCTGCCTGCCACAACATGTCAATAGGTGCTTAGGCATGTTCTGTCTGGAAATGATCCTACTGTAATGCCCGGTAATAGGAAGAGGGTAAATCCCAAGGAAGGAGCAGAATTGTTTCAGGAATAATCAACAGTCTTGTGAAACTTTGGAAGAAACGAGGCCAAGAAAATTTGGGCTGAATATCATGAAGAACCTGAATGAGGTGGGAGGTTGTAATAGCTTCCTGGGGAAATCCCTTTGCTGGTGTCTTTTAACCAGGCTGGTTAATTACCTAAAAATGTGGTCCTGGATTTGCAGGAAGGTAGCTAAGTCCTAAAAGGCTTTTTCCATTCAGATGTCTACCGGCTATTTCACCCACTCCTTTTCCACAAGGGAGATAAGTGCAGCTTTGTTTCTCCTTTCCTAGGAGTTCATGAAAGGACATGCATGGGAACTTCTTTTGGTTCAGGCTGCAGGATACAGAAAGGGGAAGGGCTGCGGGGTGTGTGGGGAATACCCAGAGTTGTTTTTATTATTATATATTAATTTGTATTGCAATAACACCTAGGAGTAGTTCTGGTTGGGAATTTTCTGACAGCATTTTTTTCGCAGGAAAACACCGAATCTTTGGAAGTGAAACTGTTCACAGGAAGGCTTGGTTTTGAAAAACTTCCCAATTGAGGGGGGGGGGGGTTTAAAAAAAAAAGTTTTGAAATTGTTAAAAACATCCCATTTCAATATTTTAAAAATGAAAACTTTCATTTTCCCATGGAAATGACTTTCCTTTTTGAAATTTTAGTTAATTTATACTAACAAAAACCAAACAAAATAAATTTTTTTAAAGTTGCAATTGAAATGAAATGTTTTGGTTGACTCAACCCGAAATTCTTTTCAGATTAGCAGTTTGTGAAAATCTGATTTTGACATTTTGCCCTGATTCAAGACAGAAAATTTTTTAAACCCTCAAAAATTCTCATAAGATAGGAGAACCTTTTCCAACTCTGCTCTACCTAGGAGTCCCAGTCCTGGACTAGGACCCAACTGCGCTCTGCGCTGTACAAACACAGAACAAAAAGATAAATTTTTAGCCCCTTGGGGCAGGGACTAAGTACTAATCACAGTCTGCAGCATCATCTGTGCCCCACAACCATCCTTCAGCAGCATACCTCACTTACCAGCTTTCCCCTTCCAGATGGTGGAGCCCCATCCCCAGTTTAAAAGGATCATGGCCAGAGGTCACTGGGGAGTCCTTCCAGGAGCCATACTGCCAGGAGGCTGGATGGGATGGGGGCGGGGAGGATAAGGGAAGACAGGAACCAGTGCAGAAGCACAGGACTTCCATACAGATGGCCCTATGCCTTTGTGGATCCCCAGGAAGCAGTGAATTTCTCCTGGGGTGAGGGAGTAGGCCCTTGTGTTTCTATGGGGGCCCTGACACTGCTCTAGAAAGCTGTTAATGACCATATTACCTATGAGGCAGTGGCTAGAAGGCTGGTGGTTAGAATGCACTACAATCCTCATGCCATTGTACGGGAATTAGTAAGGGATCATACTTATTATCGATGAGATCATGAAAATGAGGGAAAAAACAAACCAAGCTGGCAGTGCAGGCTGAGAGGGATAACGGCTTAAGTATTAGTCAGAAAGAGTCAAAAATTCACTCTATTCCCACAGCCAAAAAGCTTGGTAAATGCCGAGCTCAGGTTGAGAAGCATGAAAGAGACAGAAAATTCTCAGCAAGGGTTTCTCCATCACAATCTCCCCCTTGCTGGTCAGCATCACTTGGGGGGCAATGGAAGCCCCAGTGCTCAAGAGATTTAAACTGGACGAAGTTAGACCCAAACATATCTTGGCTCATCCCTTGAATAGAACATGGTCCTTAACCTGTGGCTTCGTTAACTCCTCTCGTTTACCTTTTGGTGCTGGGATCCCAGTCAGTTGCTGCTGTCAAAGCACTGTACCAGGGCTTCTTTGGCTTTTGACATCCAGCAATATACACACAGGGTCAGATCCTGATAATAAGTTAAGATACTCCAGATTTACATCAGTGTAAATGAGTCAGAGTCCATCCCAATGGACTTGGGAAAGCCAAATACCACAAGTCCTAAGGCTTCTGTATTCTGGAGCCTGAGCACAAGACTGATACTGCGGTTGAACGTCATGGAAAGTCCCCAGAGACCCCACTCCTGTTAAGGGGAGAACACAGAGAGCCTACTCCAAAAAGGTGCTTGCGGGCATCTGACTTAAGATTCCCTTGAAGGGTGGAGCTCCAAAGGCAGGTGGGAGATGCCCAGTAATAAAAGCAGGCACCTGAAGTAGAGCCTCGCAAACTGACCCAACCCCAATGAGATCCAACTACAAGCATCGGGCTCAGGTTGGATCATCTCTGATCAGCTCCTTCTGCCAGGTGGTCAGCGCAGCGGCAGCCATGTGCCCCGCTCCTGCCGGCCACCACCACCTCGCTGCGCTGCATGAGCTGCCAACAAGTTGCTGTGTCTCTCGCTCCGCAGCCCACACAGGGCAGCAAGGTGGTGGCAGCCAGCCAGAGAGGGGCACAGAGCCACCACCGCGCTGACCCCATGGGCAGGAGGCAGCCGGAGGTGGATCACAGGCATGGGAAGCAGGAAGCCTCCACCAGGCTGAACCCTGAGGACGAGGCAGCAGCGGTGCTGACATAGGTATGGGGGGGAAGCATTGGGTCAGTTCCAAAAATGACTCAGTGCTCTTGGGTTGGGTTCAGGTTAGCTGTGCTCAGGTCCAGCTTGGGCTTTTAAATTGGAGCCAAGCAGATCTCTAACCCAAGGGGCCTATGGAAGATCATATCATACCTCGAGATGTGACCGCTCCACAAGTCAGGAATACTGCATATGAACGAGGACACTGAGAGCCACGGGGGAGGGAGGGAGCCAGGCAGGGGATAGTAGTGCCCATGAGAGGTGTGCACCCCCCCAGCTCTTCTGATGGCACTTTCCTAGCCTCTGCCAAAATGCTTCCTCCTCTGGGAGCTGCAGCTATGGCCGTGTCACCACTTTCATGTCCCGCTGCAGGCTGCATCGCCAAAGCCACTGAGCAGCCTGCTATGGGAATCCCCCTCCATCGCAATGACTGTGACATCGGGCCACTTCTAGGTGTTAGAAACGGATTGGTCTGACGTACGTTCTCCCCAATCCAATACGGAGAAGGGCCCAGATCTAATCCCCTGGTGGGACTTACTGAAACGCAGAGAAAATCCAGATGTAGATGTGAACGCAATGGCTCAGGCCTGTCTGTGATATACACACAGTACAAATACCATTTGTGGGGTAGGCACCAGGATAAATAGAAAACACACTTCCCTGCTCCCTACAAAAAGGAAAAGAGAACCACATACCCCAGCTATAGGCCTCCCCTCGGCATGTTTACTATTTGGTTTCCATCAGCCAGTATCTTTAATGGATCCTTGAACTGTCTGATTACCATAACATGTGACCTGGAAATATGGGCCAGACCCTCAGCTGCTATAAATCGGCACCATTCTAATGGGGCAATGCTGATACACACTAGCTGGACATCTGGCTCACACTTTGCACATGTAAATAGTCACCATCAGGTTCATAGATTCCAAGGCCAGAAGGGACCACTGTGATCGGCTAGTCTGACCTCCTGTATAGCACAGGTCAGAGAACAGCTGAGATGTAGAATTTGGTCCTATCTGTCCAATTAAATGGACAGTGTCTTTCCTCTGAAAAGGCTCATGCGTGTGATGCCTGTGAAATCTGCAGTTGCTGACAGAATAGTTCTTTGTTGAGTTATTTCAAAACAATGGATGGTGGCGGAATGGGGTAGGGTCTGTTTGATTTTTGGTTGTGTCAAATATTTAACCAAAGAAGGGAAATCTGTGTGCACCTCACTGACCAAAGCAAAGGTGTGAATGTAAAACACCTGAAATTTAAAAAAAAAAAATTAGATGTGGTTAAAGTATTCAGGGCCAGATCCACAATCAGTGTAAATCAGCATTGCTTTGCTAGTTTCATTAGCATGAAGCCAATTTACACCAGCTGAGGCTCTGGCCCTGTGGTTTTCCAACTCTACTGATCATTTGATTATTCCTGATGCTCAAGTTCCAGTCATGTCAGAGGGCCACATTCTGCTCTCAGTTATACCATTGTCACCTGCAGTCTTTTGGCCCTGTTGTTATTTTAGAGCCAAGTCTTGCCATCTTTACTCAGTTCTGATCCAGCCGATATTAGGGCAAAACTCCCACTGAGATCAATGACTCCGAAGGGGGACAGGCTATCGTTTGGGGGGGGAAGGGGAAACATGAGGAATAACCCTGCTCTTTTCCTCCCCGAGGGTGGGCAGCAGGGTTCCAGTGAGCTCCCCATTCTCTCGATTGGTAGAAGGAATTGTTGTACCCTGGGAAACAATGTGGAAAATTGTAGAACAATATGGAATTCCAACAAAATTAATTAACATTATGAAGGCATGCTACGCCAAATCAAAATGCTGCATTAAAATGGATTGAGTAAGCCATTCAGCATCAAGACATGTGTAAGGCAGGGGTGCATCCTGTCTCCTTTTTTGTTTATGCTAGTCATCAACTATGGATTAAACAATGCGACAGTGATACATATCGCCTAAAATGGAACAATTCAAGACTATTTGACTGAGACTTTGCTGACATCGCTCTTATCAGTGAAGATGCCAATGGACTACAAAAATGCACAAACCAAGTAAAAGAAGTAATGGAGAAGATAAGTTTGAGATACAATGCAAAGAAATGTAAAGTCAAGTTAATGGGGACTATAGGGACAGAAATCAAAATTGAAGAAGACAGCTGGAGAAGGTGGACAATTTTAGGTATCCTTGAAGTACCATCAGCCAAGATGGTACTAGTTCTAAAGAAAGAAGAAGAATCAGGAAGGCAAACGCTGCATTTGGAAGACTCAAAAACATCTCCCTCAAGTCAAAACTGAATGTGTACAAAAAGAAAAAGGAGTACTTGTGGCACCTTAGAGACGAACCAATTTATTTGAGCATAAGCTTTCGTGAGCTACAGCTCACTTCATCGGGCATCCGATGAAGTGAGCTGTAGCTCACGAAAGCTTATGCTCAACTAAATTGGTTAGTCTCTAAGGTGCCACAAGTACTCCTTTTCTTTTTGCGATTACAGACTAACACGGCTGTTACTCTGAAATGTGTACAAAGCAATTCTTATTGTCATCACAACATTTAGCAGTGAGACATGGCAACTTACCAAGAAAGATACGCAAAAGCTGGATGCATTTCATCACAAATGTCTGAGAAGAATATTGGGGATAACATATAGAGATAGGAAGACGAATGACAAAGTCAGAAAAATTACTGGACAAGGTACCCTTCCACAAATAATCTACAAAAGAAAACATCAGTGGCTGGGACATGTGCTGAGAATGGAAAAAGAACGCTTGCCAAATACTGCCCTTGAATGGAAGCCAGAAAATGCAAGAAGAAAGAGAGGAAGACCACAAATAACATGGAAACAAATAGTTCTGAATGACACCCAGCACCTTAACGTGAAATGGGAAGATTTGGAGAGAAGGGCAGTTGACAGGCAAGGATGGCAAATGTGGATAGCCCAATGTGCAGCAAAGCACGGGATAGACTAAGGTCTAAGGTTAGGAAAGAATAACGGTATTGGGTCCCTTCTGCAGAAAGGACATTACTGAAGTGAAATATTTTTATCTTATGAAAACTAAATGATTCAACATTATCACAATGAAATGCTTCAGTGGTCCTGAGTCAAACATTTTGGGGAATTTTCATTTCATGGGAAACAGCAACATTTTGGCTTTCTGTTCTGATTTAGAACAAACTTTTCCCCCCAAAATGTCAGAATTTCTTGTGAACGAAAATTCTGTTTTCCAACCGCTCTGAAGAGATACATAAGTTGGTGGAAAAGCCTACAGAAGAACACACCTAAGGAAGGTCATTTTGGGTGATCTAGGGTGAATAAAATAATTAGACTGCCCTTGTGAAATAATTTTACTGGGTGCTGATAAATGTTTAAATCACGTTTGCTTCAGAAGCATAACTGCCGCTTCAGGGGTGCTGGAACAATTGTTATAGTGGGGGTGCTCTAACCTATTGAACCAAACTGTAAATCTTGTATATAATGGAAGCTACTTCAAGTCAGGGGGTGCTGCAGCATCCCCCACCCCTCTAGTTCCAGCACCTATGTACCACTTACAAAACTACCCTGATATCTTTGACGTATTTATTTTCATGGTATAATGGAACAATAATCCTGTTTTTAGTTGGCAACGTTCTGATATGCTGAGGTTTTGTGTAATCTATCATGGAGAAAGCCAGATAAACAAATACTACTGCTTTTCCTTCCTGCCTAGGCTCCCCACAAGAACTAAGAGGATGTTTTGGAATCTCTTTCTCTGGTTTGATGGCTCCGAACACCAATCATCACAGCACAATTTCCCACCCAAGTAAGTGTGTTATTCAGGGAAGTGCCAAATTCTTTTTCAGATGAAGGCAAACAACAACCTACCCCACCCATGCACTAGTAAAAAAAAAAAAAAAAGAGAGCATGGGAGTTAATAGCAATCAGTGAATGAGTTTCAGACAGGATGATGTAGAATTCCCAGTGTTAATATGCGGTGGCTAGGACCCAAACTCAGCTTGATAACACTGTCTAAGCTTCCTGTTCTGGCTGAGTTCATTCAAATAGAACTTGCTTAGATGAGCTCAAATCTAGACATGTGCTGAATGGGTTGAGTGATAATTCAGACATTGTACCAGGAAACCTGAGCTAGCTGTCGCCTGCTTAGCAGCTGGAGAAATCCTTCCTAGCCTTCATTTTGTCTGATGTTCCCCTTTTCTGAACTTTCACAGTTTCTTGTTCCGCATGCAAGCTGGGAAGCTGGGGCAGGAGTTCATACGCAGTGCACCTAGCTCTTCCCTTGCAAGTTTGGTCTGACCCAAACGTGATGGGGATGCCACGGCAATGTGCACATTGGGTATTTATATATTGATTAGGCAGAGAAAGCGAAGAGTGGATGTGATTGGCAGGGCTAATTAGCAACTTCCACTGGTTAGACTAGCACTGCAGACTGCAACGGTGTGTGTGTGTGTGTGTGTGTGTGTGTGATTGTCCTTAACTTGGCCTCAGCTCCCAGCCTAAAGGGAATGTAGTTGCTAAGCCTCTTATTCTGGCTGGGAATCTTTGGATTTTGAGAGTCCCTGACAATCTGCTGTCCTGTGCTAGGAGACTCTTCTCCCCTGCTTTGTCCTCCAGTCTCTGATAGTCCAACACAATGTATCCAGTGCACAGAGAAAGGGTTTTCTAGACTGGGAACTAATGGCTCAGTCTCAGGGTGGGCTGTCAGGTTGTGGCAGAGGTGGGGGTGGGGAAGAGGGAGGGGGAGGGGAGGCAGGGAAATGTCCTTTAAATAAACCCCAGCAGGCACATTGGGGTCAGTGATACAGTAGCTGGTGGGTGGTGGCAGTTTTGGATTTGTTGTCTGCCAATCAGAAGATGGCACAGAATGCTGCGTGAGAGGCCGTCAGCAAGAGAGAGCCAACGGAGCTATGCAGAGTGCCCTGGGGCAAGACGGGCAGCTGTTCCCAGAGATGTGCTGAGTACGTGCAATGTTCTGTTCTGGCACTTGGCTTGGGGCTGAATTCTGACCAGGCCTTATGCTGGTGCGCTGTGGGCCATGGAGGGGAGGGAGAGCCCAGGGGCCAGGCAGAATTGCAGACCCTGCACTCGGGGTCCAACAAGGGCAGCGCTCCGGTTACCCGTGGGGTGCAAGAGATGGAGAACAGGCAGAGCTGGCTAGTCAAGCAGCCAGAAGCATGCTGTCACCCCTCACATGGGGCTAGCAGTTTGTGCCCTTCCCCATTCACCAGACAGCCCTGTGGAAAGCATTCTAAATATGCGTAATCCTGCCTCAGCAGTTGGGGTTGGACGAGCTGACCGCTTGAGGTCCCTTCCAGCCCAACATTTCTGTGGTTCTCTCATTCTCCCCTGGCTGTGTGCCTCTCCTGTTCCTCCCAAACAGGGCTGTGCCCTCAGGGCACCAACTAGGCCTCAGAGAATGGTCTTGCTGTGAAGGATGGATCCAGAGCTGGGCATCCCCACTATTTTTGGCCCATCTCAAATTACACTATATTGTAGAGAAGGAGGATGGTCTGGTGGTTCAGAACTGGAGCTCCGGAGACCTGGGATAAAGCCCCTGCTTTGCCAGGGACTTCCTGTGTGACACAGGGCAAGTCACCTAATCTCTCCATCTCTGCTCCTACAATGGGGTTAATGAGACTTTCTTTCTTCCATTGTTTGTCTGTCTCATCTCTACAGACCGAGCTCTTTGAGGGAGAGACTGTCTGTGCAGCACCCAGCAAAATGGGCCCCTGATCTCAAAGAGACCCCTGTGTCCTGCCGTAAGACCAATTTTAATAAACACATTACTGTTTTGCAAGGATGGTGGATGACATGTCTACAAGTCATTTTATCTCCCTTGATAGGCCAGGAGGATTTTCACTAAGCAAACCAGTTCCACTTTATCCCACAACTAATTCAAACCCTTGTGTTCCCCGATTTTTCACTTTAAATGTAGCTGTCTTCTTAGGTCAGACCCTAATCTTAAGAAATACAGCCTTATCTGTACCAAGTCTCTCGCTCTCTGAAAAGGAAAGATGCACATGGACCAGGCCATGTCAAACTGTGATGCAGTTCATTATTCATCTACTCATCAGCATTCAGTCATGTAATTCAGAATAGCAACCCCAGCCCCCATTTACCCTTCCCTACTCCAGAAAAAGCCTTGTCCAATCTTCAAATTGTTCTTTACTCTTTGCGTGGACTCAGACTATCAGGATGTGGATGGGACACAACCAAACACTTCAATTTCCCTTAAAGAGCAACGACGAGTGAAATACACACACACACACACTTGTTCGTGAGGATGTGCTTCCAAAAGTACAGCGACAACTCTCAGAGTGAAATAAATATTTAACCAAAGAAACATCTTTTAGCCATTATTCATGACTTCAGTTGGAATGAACATTACCCAGCAGCTCATGGAATGCACTCAGTATCGGGACCTATCCTCAGTGAATAATACCAATGTGTAAGGCTGATTAAAAAATTTTATTTGAAGGAAAACTTCAGGGTTTTGACTAAAGAAACATTGTCATGGAAAGTGTCTGGATTCCATAGAAACCTTCAGCTTTTCATCAAAGAAATAACCCCTTGCCCCCAAACTGGAAAAATTCACTTTTTCATCAGCAAAACAAAACCCCAAACCAAGAATGTGAACTTTCCATTTTCATTTAAGGTTTTCATTTTTTGAAGGAAAAGTCAAAATTTTCCATGGAAAAAAGAAACCTTTTTCCGACTAGTTCTGCTGACAAGCAGTCCAACCGAGCCATGTTGGTTTCCATAGCCATGAGCACAACTCCAAATGTGGCTTTTGTCACAAGTTGCTCCTGTTTGTGCCATGTCTGCCTGCATGAGTTCTAATGCTGTGAGAAATGCTAGCAACTAAATCGGAAAAAGAACATTTGTGGGTTTTTACACTTCTTTGGGACTTAATGTAAATGGTCTGAATTAAAAAATTCCTTGCAAAATGTGGCAGAAAGGAAGGATAGGCTTGGGGTTAAGTCACAGTTTGGGTCTCATAGGGCAGTGACTCTCAAGCTTTCCAGAGGACTGTACCCCTTTCAGGAGTTGGATTTGTCTTGCATACCCCAAGTTTCACCTCACTTACAACTACTTGGTTATAAAATCAGACATAAAAATACAAAAAAAAAGTGTCACAGCCCACTATTACTGAAACATTGTTTACTTTCTCATTTTTACCATATCATTGTAAAATAAATCAATTGGAGTATAAATATTGTACTTACATTTCAGTGTATGGTATATAGAGCGGTCTAAACACATCATTATGAAATTTTAGTTTGTACTAACTTCGTTTGCGCTTTTTATGTAGCTTGTTCTAAAACTAGGCAACAATCTAGATGAGTTGATGTACCCCCTGTAAGACTGCAGTGTACCCCTAGGGGTATGGGTACCCCTCATTAAGAACTACTGTCACAGGGTCTGTCTACAATGCAATACCACCCCTGGGGCTAGCCTATGTCAGCTGACTCCAGCTTGTGGGGCTCAGGCTGCAGAGCTATAAAATTGCCGTGTAGACATTTGGGTTCATGCTGGAGTCCAGGTTCTGGGACCCTCCCCCATTGTGGAGTCTCAGAGCCCGGGCTCCAGCCCAAGCACAAACATCTACACTGCAGTGTTATAGCCCCGCAGCCTGAGTCCGCAGACATGTGCTAGCCATGGATGTTTTACTGCAGTGTAGGCCCACCCATAGAGTCTAAGGGCAGAAGGGACCAGCAGACCATCTAGTTTGCCCACCTATCACAGACCACCAACATTGCTCAGTAGATCTTGGTTCTATTCCTGGCTTTTCTTGTATGACTTCTAGCAAGACACCTAATTTCTCAGCATCTGGGTTCCCACTGAAGGCTAGATTGTGATGCATCTCTAAGAAGCAGTGAGAGGCCATGTTATGGGGCAGGTACTGGCCATCCTGCTCAATAGTGAGAACCAGGCTGAGGAGGCTGGGAACCAGAGCTGCAGGACAAGGGTCTGAGCCAAAGCTGGAAACCAGAAACCACAGCCAAAGTTCAGAGCTGGAGTCAGTAGCCTGGAAGGGAATCCAGGGCTGGTGCAGGATAGGAACAAGGCAGGGGCAGGGCTGGAGCAGGAAAGATCACAGCTGTGGGCGGAATCATTGAGGAACCAGCAACCAACTGCTGATGCTGAGCTTAAAAGCTGCTGGCTCCCTCCAGCAAATCAGGTGATCCCACCACGACCGCACTGAACTCAATCAGCCTGGAGGCTGGCCTGGCTAGCCCTCAGGCTCAGCTGAAAGTGCTCTACCCTGTCAGACCACTGCTGCTCTGGCTAGCAGTGTGGAAGGAAAGTGGGCCAGAAGGGACAGGGAACAGGCGGAGCAGGAGACTTTCACTTCATCTATGTCTACACAGCAAAAGCTGTGCATGGATTAGCCTACCCAAGCTAGCTTGATCCAGCCAGCGCCGGTAACAATAAAGAGACGACAATGTAGCCCATGTGTCAGAGCAGCCTAGTAAGCTGAGCACATACCCAGGGTCTGTGCAGGGCTTGTACGGCTATTCTACCCATATTAGCTGGATTCAGACGCGCTTTATTGTGTAGACCTACCCTTAAGGTGTGCACACAGTGTGGCTAGAACAAAGAGGCCTTGATCTGCTTAGGGTGGTAATATGAATAATCATCATTTTTGCTCAGAAATAGGAGAATTTTGGACAAAACTCACGCTTCCTAAATCTGGACTTTCTAATTGTTGTTTGGGCAGAGATAAGACTTCACCCTATCCGTGAAATCCTGGCCCCATGGAAGCCAATGGCAAAGCTCGCATTGACATCAATGGAGCCAGGATTTCACCCTGTTTCTAGATGAAAACCCTGGTGTGTAAAGTTCTATGACAAAGCTTCATCCTGCAAGCCTGAAATCCCCGGCAATAGCCATACAGAATGTCTTGTGAACATGTTGGCACAGTTGGAGGAGACAGTCGATGGTAGAAATCATTGTATGCAGTGTAGTTGTAGCCGTGTCGGTCCCAGGGTATTAGACAGGCAAGGTGTGGGAGGGGATATCTTTTATTGGACCATCTTCTGTTGGTGAGCGAGAGACAAGCTATGGAGTCACACAGAGCTCTGCTTCTAAAGATTTCAAAAGAAATCACTGTCCACCAGGACAGCTGGTTATGATCCCTGCCAGAGATTCCTGCCCCTTAAAGAGAGATGCACTTGCGATGCCACCTCTTTCATTCTGCCTCTGCTCAGGCCCAGAAGCAGCATCCATTGGTGGTCTGACTCAGCTTTCCCAGTGGGAAGGAATTTTTATGGAGGTTTGCACAGGCCGTTGGGTGAGGCAGGTGCACACAATACTACAGTTTGAGCTCCAGAAATAGCTTTGCACAGGAAGTGAAATTTGCACTGTCTATTTTTTTCTGATTAGTTCACAACGAAGAAAAAAAATCCCTCTTGCCAACGTGCTGTGTTGCTTGCTTTCATCACCTGTTGCAACAGAGCTGCTTTTTAAACTACAGCTGTGCGAGGGAGACTGCTGGCAACGTTAACCTGTTACATCTCGGGTGGATCATCCAAGGCAGGACTCAAACCCCAAATCTCGGGGTCTAAATACCTGTGCCTCTACTGCATGAGCTAAAAGCCACACCTCTGTTATCCAAGGCTGTAAGAGCTTCAACCTCTGTATGTGCCCCCTAGCGAGAGACAAACCACTGCACTCAATGGTGTAGGTATCACACCTACCACTCATTCACCCCTGGGGCCTTGAAGCTGGTTTTTGATCTGCTGACGTGGCAGTGAAGGAAGAGCTGTGGTGAGGTCCTTGTGGTGAGATATTACAACGAGGCACCAAGAATGTCAGGATGCGGGTATAGCACTACCAAACACATCAATTTCTATTTCACTAAGGCAGCATCACCAACTCTCTTAAACCCTTGTGTGAACACCCTCATTCAGAATTAAAGCGGCCTTAATTTGGTATAGCTTAATTCACTTCCAGAATGAATTAAGATAAAATCAAATTAAAAACCACTTTAATGCTAAATACCAGCCTGTACTCAGGGATTTCATGAAGTTTGCACTTCAAATTCACATCTCTGGTTAATTCAGATTAATTTTCCTGGATGTTCCAGTGTGCAGACAAGCCCTCAGAGGCACCTTGCTTATGGAAAATGTGATTCTAGTTTTCACCCTTGGTTCTGCGATCATTACCTAATTTCCAAAAGAGCATGCATTATTCTAGCTTCCACCCTGCCTGGTGGCC
Organism: Lepidochelys olivacea; assembly: GCF_965140295.1. NCBI lineage: Eukaryota > Metazoa > Chordata > Testudines > Cheloniidae > Lepidochelys > Lepidochelys olivacea. The sequence continues at coordinate 22,040,724 of NC_140424.1, forward strand.
ATCAAGGTAATTTCAGAGGGCCCCAGATTCTATTACCCTTACTCACACTGGGAAGTACCTCTCTCTCTGAGAACTTGAAGTCAACAGGACTTTTTACAGACTAAGTTGCTATTCAGTAGGTGAAATCCTGGTGCCACTGAAGCCAGTGGGAGTTTTTCCATTGACTTCACTGGATCCAGGATCTCACCCAATATACATAAGGGTATCAGAAGTTGGCCCAGAGTTAGCAATGGAGGTTTCTGCCAGCTCATTGAAATGACCCATTGGTTATCGGTTATATCATTCCTTAGCTGTCCTTCTGATCACCATCAACGTCCACCTAGGGAAAGTCCACCATACGTCACTGCCATATTCCTTGTGATCCCTAGAGGCGCACTTTGTAAAATCTGTGTGGACAAGCTACTGCGTAAAACAGTGTATCTGGACTGTAGTATGAAATGTGAGCTGTAGGGTTGCGTGCGAGTCTGTTTTTAGGAGGAAGATACTAGGAGGCCATGACACAGGCCTGCCATGCTAAACATGTGAAGTGGGAACGTTCAGTAACCAAACGAATTAGCCTTGAGAACAGAAATGTCAGCTTCGCACTATTAATCTTCCCAAGGGGAAAAGAACATTCCCCTGATCCCGCCTCTGGGAAACATGGTACAACCCGACAAAGTTCTCTCAGCTCCCTCACTCTTAAGCAACAAACAAGAATGGAAAACAACAGCAAGGGCATAAAGGGAAACCATACGTGCGCATGACCCCAAATATAGCCTGGGAAGGGATCTGTGCTGTCTACGTGTCACACATTTCAGTGCTAAGACACCTCCCTTAGGCTGAAGGATTCTGTTCAGTTTATCCAGACGGATTGTCACATTTATTGACTCGAGGGGCTTTTGAGTTCTTGCGTTTGTTTCCATTTTCCCATCTATGCCTCTGCAGGCCCCTCCTTTTTCTTTCCATGCATCTCCATGCCATGCCACTCCAGTCAAGGAGCCAGTCTGTACAAAGAGGATAAATGTTGTTTTAAACTCCTAAGATAGAGAAGAAGCCTGGCCTAAATAGAGCACAGGGAAGCAGCAGTGCATTTTGAAGTGGTGTGCAGGAAGCACAGGCCCCAACAACAAGAGAGGGGTGCACCAAAAAAGGACTCTCCGCTATTATGTTTTAGCAGCTGGTCCATAGCTAAATCCTTCCTTTGTATACCAGGCTTGGGAGTTTGGTTTTGATGCGTCTGGGCATGAACAGCTTGGATTGACGGGGGAAGGGTCAGACCACAAAAACTAACTACTGCTTGGTCCCCTTAATAATTGCTGTCCCAGATTATCCTTGGTCAGACAATAATTTTGCCCCAAGCAGCTAGTTCTCTCCAACTCTGTGCCTGTTTGTGTGAAGATAGGGCTAAGGAAGTTTTTCTTTTTATTCCAGGAGATGACACCGAAGACCCAACAGTGCTTTTTCTCATATATCCAGTGCTCTTCTTGAGCTCAGTTGACGGATAAGATTTGGTAACTGAGCACCAAAAGCAACTAAAGCATTGATGGATTTACCATAAATTAATACAGAAACCACGTGTTGTGAAATGGATCCAATATTCCCTTAGATACCAGAAGCTATGAAGCGCTGTATTCCTACTTACAGACTGGTCCAAACCAACAACCCAGAACGTTGGGTAAATTTGAATCCAGGATCCAGCTTTGTGCATCAAGCCAATGGCTATTTCAAAGCTTTGATCATGACAGACAAATTCAGCAAGGCACTTAGGGCTTGATCGTGGCGAAACTTCCATCAACTTCAGTGGATCAAGATCAAGCTTTTCAGCAGATGCTTAACTTCAAGTATGTGGGTAATTCCATCCCTATTCTGCACAGCATTTAACCACAAACTGAACTTTAAGCACATACCCCTCAGATCACTGAAGCATGTTTAACATTAAGCACATGCTTAAATGTTTTGCTGAATCAGGGCCCAAAATACCAGATTTAGGCTATCCCACTGTCCTCCCATCTGGATGGTTATGTGGAATTTAATAAGTGAAGGGTGAGTTAATCAGCTTTGTTCTTGGGAGTCACCAAACTTCCTAACTGGGGTCAGGAGGGACTTTTTCACTGATAGTGCATTTTCTAGATTTGTGTGTGTGTGCACTAAAAGTTTAAACATTTAAAACATTTTAAGGACTGTAGGATGCTGATGGCAGAGATGCCACTGAACCACTACAGATATAACGGGCCAATGGCCCGGTTTGGGATAAGAAACGGTCAAAATAAACTAATTTTTTTACACAATGCATACTTAGCTTGTGGAACTCCCTGCCACAATATATCACAAAGGACAAGAAATTAGTAAAGTTCAAGAAAGGATAAGACATTTATAAAAACAACAAGAACATCCACAGCTATGTTAACAAGAAAACATTTGATAAGGAGTAATTGGGGTCATGAGCCAATTACTGACTGCTAGGAGATAGAAAGAAACTTCCTGTATTCACAGGTTTCTCCTTAGTTATCCATGAAGTGGGGGTTTCTTGCACCTTCCTCTGAAGCAACTGTTAGACACAGGGTACTGAATTAAACAGAATCCTGGTCTGACCTAGTCTGGCAAACTTCTTTATGGGTATGCTATGTGAGAGATGTGGGTTCATTTCCAAATCCCATCTCTCAAGGCTGCATTGATTTGATTGCAGATGGTTTGTAAGAGGCAGCATTTGTCTGATAAGTTATGAGTTGTCGCTGGTTCACTGAAGTCAATCCAAAGACTTCTCTTGAACACAATGGGTTTGGATCAGGCCCTGGGTCTCTGAGATAAAGGGATTGTCTCATACCGCTCATCAGTGTCCCCTGCCAGCTGCTCCACAGAGCTGCGCTGATGGGTTTTTGAAAGATGTGACGTCGACTTCTTGCAGAGAAAGGCAGTGGCTAGGGCACAAGGATCTACAGGCCTGGGGGATTAAAGTGGGGAAGATGGGCGCATCCTTGTGACTCTGCAGAATATCAGATGAGAAGGGAGTGAGGCTGGCTTTGTGGTTAAGGCATGGAGCTGAGAGCAGTGACATTCGAAAAAGTTGTCTAGTGGGGGTGCTGAGAGCTACTGAACAAAATTGTAAACCCTGTATATGATGGAAACCACTTCAAGCCAGGGGCTGCTGCCACACCCCCAGCACCCCTCATTCCAGCCCCCCTAGCTGAGAGGCAGCCACATTTCTGCCACATATTTGCCACAGGACTGTGGGCAACTCTCTGGGCCTCAGTGCTCCCTACCAGTAAAATGGGGCTAATGTTACTTCCCTAGCGCACAATCAGGTAGTGAGATTCCATTCATTAATGTCAGTGGACCCTCAGAAAGGAGTAACTCTAGAAGGAGAAAAGAAAAAGATCAGCAGCCTCCAGAAAGGTGGAGCTTCTTTGGCTGTTTGCCAATCTCTACCTTGCTGCCCACTTATGAGAAATCAATTTTATTGGGAAAGGAAGACAGAGAGGAAGATGGCTAATGAAAGAACCCAGCTTCCCAGGGAAGCTATCGAGAGTCACATTTGTACCCATCGTCCTGTCCACTGGCCCCTGCCCATCTTTCATAATGCTGCAGGAAAAGCCCAGCTTTATATCAGCAGCCCTTGTCTAGTTAGAAGGCAGCTGCTTGCATGCTTCTGTTACTGTATTTTTTCTAGTCTATAGGTGGCAGCAACTCTCTGAAACTTTTTGAACATGTGGATTGAACAAAAAAAGATTTGCTTATACTTTGTGATCCAGTGAAGGATTTAAGGCATCAAAAGTGGGTGTTGAGGACACAGATCACAGCAGAGAAAGGAGGAGACAGGAAAAAGCAAAGCACATGCATGTGTACACACACATACTGTGACAAAGTTCCTCCTCTACCTTGGTGGGTCCTGCTCTTATTGGTGGATTTTGCTCACCTGAGAGCTTCACAGTAGCCCTCAGTTTGGCCACTTTCATGGCTCAAATCTGCCATTCACTCAGATAACCTCATCACTGGCCAGCATGGGGAAAAGGAAGGAGAACAATCCCCACAGTCTCTGCTGGTCCACCTAGTGGGTCAGGGACAGGCCAGGGACCTTCCCCTCTGGTGGGACCCACAGTCCAAGTCAACTCCTCCTGTATCCAATAGGGAGTTGGGGGAATGGGGGGAACCAGGCCCACCCTCTACTCCAGGTTCCAGCCCAGGGCCCTGTGGATCACAGCTGTCTACAGTGTTTTGTGTAACACCTGTGCAACAGCTACAACTCCCTGGGCTACTTCCCCATGGCCTCCTCCCAACACCTTCTGTATCCTCACCTGATGGCAGATAGCATTTGTAGTCCTCCAGCAGCACACCCTCTCACTCTCAGCTCCTTGCACACACCTCACTAACTGGAGTGAGAGCCTTTTTAAACCAGGTGTCCTGATTAGCCTTAATTAATTCTAGCAGCTTCCCAATTGGCTACAGGTGTCTTAATTAGCCTGCCTGCCTTAATTAGTTCTAGAAAGTTCCTGAGTGTTCCAAAAATAGTCCCTGTTATTTTACCCAGGGAAAAGGGACCTGCTTAACCTGGAACTAATGTATCTACCGTCAACCACTCCTTTGTAGCCAGCGGGCCTGACCCTGTCACAATACACAAACACATACACCCCTGGAAGGGCTAGAGCTAGAGCTCAGCAACAACTCATAATAATTTATCAGACAAATGTTGTCTCTTACAAACCATCTGCAATCTGATCAATGATGGGCTAAGGTGCATTTGCCCTCTTGATACATACTCATTTCCTCAGATGATTCTAGGCCCATATATTGTCCTGTAGCAATTTGTTGTGAGTATTCAATATTCTGAGTCATTCTGGTCAGACACATAGGTCATATTTGAGCGGTTTTGATTGGACATATAGCTCACTTGCTATGTTTCTGTTGCATGACTGAATAAATGTGACTCTCAGATGGAAGCTTCCAGAGTGAATATTTGCCATTCCAAAAGCTAAATTTGCTTTTTGCAAATATTCTAAGATAGTCACTTAAAAATTTGCTGGTCCACCAAACATTTCTGATGGGAAATTTATTTGCCACACAGAGAGGTGAACTGAATTTGTTTACAAATTTGAACTATTGATTTTTATTTTTTGCACTATTGGCCATTTTCCTGGCTGGACCAACAAAGTTCCACTTTGAACTTCCCAGGGCCTTTCCTTCGAGATCTTCTGAGTCTTTTACATACATTTAATTCAGCCTCATGTCATCCTCCATTTGGTACAGAGGTGTTATTATAATTAGTCCCATTTTACAAATGGGGAAACTGAGGCCCAGCATGTTATATGATTTGCCCAAAATCACCCAGCAAGTCGAAGCAGAGCCAGAATCAGAATGCAGGAGTTTTTTCTGCAAGGGCCTTGCTCTAACCACTAGCCTACACTTTCTCCCCTGTTGCTGGATGATAGGGTGTTTGGAATTAAAAGAAGGCCAGCACAATACAATACATTTTCCAACAGCATCTTTATACACAGCACAACAGAGAGCTTCAGAAAAGAGGTGCTGACAAATGAAAATACTGGCTGACATTTCCAAAAGCGACGGGTGATTCTGGGTTGCTCGGCTTGAGTGAGAGCGTTGGCTCAACACTTCCTTAAAATCAGGTCCCTTTAAGGTGTCTGAAGTTGGGCTTCCAAAATCATTGATCACTTTTCTGGAAATCTTGACCAGACTCTTTGTTGATTCCCGCACAAGGACCCAAACCTACGAAGGATGGACACAATATTTGCCTCTAGAGTTCAGACTCCAAAAGTCTAGGGGCCACATTAAGGGGTTGGTGCAGTATATTTTCTTCTCCTTTGGAAAAGACAGATGTGGCTGACTGTAAAACGCAAGACATGAGAAACCACCTCCCAAATACTGCCTTTCGCTACCCAAGAACAATCCTTGTGAGCACCTCTGATCTTTCTTCATCAATGAATTCTACAATAGTGCTTTCTCTACTGGGATTTTTCCATCCTGTTTTCAGCTGTGCACTTCTGATACCCCTTACAAATCTAATGGTAAATGGAGCCTATGAGCATAACAGAATTAAATGAATCCCTTCTCGATTGTGTTTTACTCAAAGAAACATCAGGGAGCAGTAGGCTGAGTAGCTCATACAGAGACCTCCCTATTCTGCAGCAGAACGGTTTCCTTTCCACGTCTGAGTTGCAGCACAGAGCCAGAAATCTGGAAGAATTTAACACCCGGTGGATTCAGACACAGGGAACAGTGTTCAAAGTAAACACTGGAACCCCTCACTCATCATCCAGGAATGCAGAGCCAGCACTACACTGAGCTCAGCAACTTTTGCTAAGAGGGATCCAAGCCGTACGAGAATGGTGCCAGAACCAATGTGAAGGAAATGGGGTCCTCATGTGTTCCAGGATAACTTAACCCTATTTACATGTTTATGGGGAAAAGCTAGCTCACCGAAATTTGTCTGTGTGTCCCTCTGGCCATAGGTGGCAAGTTATATGGGCCTGTGGGGCCTGTGCTCCACCAATACTTAGAAACGTGGGCCCCGCTCCATCAATGTTCGGGCTTACTGTGCTTTGGGGGGCCCCGTGCTTCAGGAGGACACAGGGTCCAGGGTGGCCTGGGAGGCTAGCGGGGGGCCTGGTGCTGGCATCAGCGAGTGACCCGGCCCCAGCCTGCTCCGCCGGCTCCCGGTGTCGCTCAGGGGAGGGAACAGAAGCTGAAAAGAGGCAGGGCGGGAAGGGGTGGAATGGGGGTGGGGAGAGGGTGGAGCAGGGGCAGACTGGGGCCGGGTCGCTCACTGCTGCCGGCACCAGGCCCCCCGCTAATCCCCCAGGCCACCCTGGACCCCATGTCCCCCTGAAGCACAGGGCCTGCCAAAGCGCGGGGCCCAGAGCCATTGCCCCGATCCATCCTATGGATGGGACGGCTCTACGACCCATTCTGGGCACCACCAAAAATTATACAAACCTGGCGTGCGTGCCTCTGGCCACTGACTGCAGTCTGTCCTGACTCTGAGTCTGGGTTTCTTTTAGCTTGTGGGACACTAGCTAGTATGTTTACAGAGTTCAGTGACTACTTATTTTCATTTGCATGGGCTGGTAAGAACTCAGCAAAAACAAGGGACTATTGTAATGTACGTTAGAATGCACACGTAGTATGACATAACCAAGAATGCTTTGTTAATATGAAACAAAGGGGAAGGAACTACATCGTATCTTATGGGGAGCGAAGTCTACTACACCTCCTGAATGGCACTTCATTAGGGCCCAGTTGTGCCATCCTTACTAGTCCCTTAGTGCATACAGTCCATAGGGGCCACTCGTAGTAAGGTACTACTCAGCATGAGCACAGGCAGGACAATGAGACCCTAACGATTAATAATATACGGGCATCTGTGTTTGCACAAATGCATGTGTATGTTCTGTGCCCCCTCTGGGCTAGATTCTCCTCTCACTTCAATGGCTTGCACCAGTGAGAGGCAAAGGAGTTCCATGAAGGAGAGTGGAGTCTGCCCCTCTAGACTTCCAGCTGGGGTAAAGCAGCACAGCTCTATGGACTGCAGCTGAGGATCTGGCCCCTTTCTGTTTGACTTTGAGCCTGGGGTTCAAATGAACCTAAAAACTCAGCCCAAAGCACCAGTTTTGGTTTCGTTTCAAGGTGGAATCAGGCAAAACTGAAGATGGGTCGAAAATGAAACTCAGATGAAACTGGTCAGTTTATAAAACCCAGAGTGTCCCGCTTTCTGATTCCAGGGTAGATGTGCCCCCCAGAACCTGGAAATAAGGGTTCTCACATGATTTTCGCCCCAGATGATGAGATCTTGTGAGACCAGCTGGTTTGGTGAAGTTTCTGCTCCTTGGGGCCAAAATCTCATGAGACTAGCTCCTAAGGTTTCAGCAGCATCAAATCCAGACACTGGACTAAACCTAACTCACATACAACTAGCAGCTTCTCAGTCCATATCTCTTTGCAAGCCACTGAATGTAAACGGTTTCCAGGCAGGACGACGTGCTAAAATAAGCCTAAGGTTAACTCAAACTTCAGGCCAGGATCACCAAAAGCCTATGAAACTCATCAGTGAACCTGCTTTCAAGTTCCAGGCTTGGTTTTGTTACAAAACTTTTGTACAACTCCAGTACACATACATTATTCATGTCTTCAAATGCACTTGTAATAAAACACATTAATCAGAGACATTCATCATACATATATCATGCAATATTATTGAAGCTAATTTTGGGAAAGGGCTCATGAGATTTTTTTATATTGAACAGAAAGAAACCCAAGAGACAGCGGGGAAAGGTTAATTTCTGTTATTTGCGGGCAGTGTTGTTCCTCTTAATAAACCTGCTTGCCATGCCACATGCACACAAAAAAAGGATCAGCAGTCAGGACGTTGCTTTACATTGATCTAGTAAACGTATTCTGGGCTGCATACAACTGTCATAAGGACAGGATATTGGTGATGAAACACCAGTTCTGTGGGGCTTAATAGGTCATGACCATAATGGGCCTGGCTGGAAAGAAGACTGGGAAGACCAGTGAGATTGAGAAGACATGACAATTTCTGAGTTCTGGAGAGCTATCTGAGGACATACTGCCCCACCCATATCTGCTTAGCAACGTTCTCAAGAGAAGTTATGCATGAAGCCAGATCCTTCTGCACCTTGAGTGTCTTTGGCAAGTTGAGCTACCTGGCGTGAGAGACTGAACATGAAAAGCCAGGTCAAAGTGTTTCCTGCATAGTCTTGAAATGGAATCATTGCTTAATGATGTTGTCAGATGTTCTGCCTTTGTAATGCACCAGAAAGACCATTTAAAAAAAATAAAGTTTGGCTGCATCCTGTTCCAGGGGCATTATTTGATATAGGGCAAGGGGGACAATTACACCACCCCCCAGACTTTTCATGGGTATATGTGCCCCACTCGGTCTTCCATTCCCATCGCCTGACTTTGCAGGATAGAACGTAATAACATATGACATTGTATACACTGACACAACTGCCCTCCACAGAACTTTTCTCAAATGTGGCCAGTCCTACCCTTGATTTTGTGTTTCCCTGCTCTTCCATGCCTTGTCTCCAAAGGGCTACTCTACAGCTCTCTGAAGATGTGCTGCAAAGGATGAAGTGTGTGGTCTGATGAAGCTGAAACATGCATGCTCACATTGCTATGGACATGTGAATCAGTGGCTCTCACCAATTATGAGGCAACTCTCCAATCTACCAAGCCTCCCCTCTCCAGCTCTTCCTCAGAAGACATGCAGCACTTCCCCAGAAAAGGCTTTTGAAGGGTGCAGCGCAGGTTCTGGTAATGGGATATAAAACCTTTGCCTGAATCCCATCCAGTTAAGTCATGACTAAAAGTTCCTACTAAAGCTGATCTAAATCTTTTGTCTCCCAAAAAATGTTCTGCCGAAAAATGCAATTTTATCCAAATATATATATATATTTGCAAGAAAGGGACATTTTTGACTAATATTTTCTATAGGAAATTTCTAAACAAAATCTTTGGTTTGGTTTCTAACTGCATTTTTCATTTCAGTTTGGTACTCGAAAAACAACAAGAAACAAACATTTCAATTCGAATCAAAATGAAACATTTTTAGTTTTATTTAGTTTCAAAAGACTCCCTGAAGAATCTCAAATAAAAATGTTTCATTCAACATGTTTTGCTGGGGAAATAAAAGACATTTTTTCAGTCAGCTCTGTTTGCCACTGTCCATTTGATGGCCTGTGTGGAATAACGAATCAAGGTCCTGGTCTATTTTCCAACAGACGGATGTCCATCTTGCCAAACCCACCCTCCCATCTAGGTAGTCTCAGCAGTGAGACCAATGACTGAACAGTCATGAAGACTGTACTTTTCTCCTTGAGCTTCTTTCTCCAGGTCAAGGTTGAGGCAGATGAACAGTAGTATGTGGAGAACCTTGCACTGCTGTTGCCTCAAGCTTTATTTATTCTGTTGATAGAGAAATTCTGTCTACAAGCTCCTCAATATTATCACTTTCCAGCACCCACTTAGGGTACATCTATGGAAGCATGTAGAGTTCAGACACTGCCCTCCCAGCTAGCACTGGTATAAATAACTGTGTAGATGGGAAGCATGGCTTAGGTGAGTACAGTAGAAACTTTCCCATTTCATCCAGCCCAGAGAAATCTTGACCCAATCCCAACAAGAAAACTTGATGAAATATCTATTCCAGCAGGAGGTTCCAGTACCTTGCATTTTTGCATAGCGTGTGCTTCAGACACTTAACAAGCACATTGTATGTTGGCAGGTGCTAGAGTCCCAAAGAAAACGTCAGTCATTTCTAATTGAATTCATGTATTCCACCCACTGAAGATAGATACTCAAGAAGCCAGCAGTGATCATGTGAGTGACAATCATCCAGGCATTGTCACCCCTCTGGCATCTGCACCACTTCCTGGAACAAATAAAATGTGAGTTCAAAGACCAGAGAAGATGCTGCTGAACTCACAACGGACGGACGCCATTTATATAAATCTTTATGCTTTTGTAGATGGTTGGAAATTGTATGTTGAAATTGGGGAGGGGTTGCATTTGTGTTTTTGCAGGGAGGCTGATGAAAAGTGGCTTGTCAACAAAATGGAAATTTACACCACTTGTTTTAATGGCTAAAATCTAAAATGTGGGGGTTTTCTTTCAAACATCAACCCCTAAAAAAATTTCTGTTGCCAAAAAACTATAAACTTTTCAGTTTTTTAAATAAACCTCCAAAAATTGAGATGGAAACATTTAGAAGAAAACTAAAAGGTTTCATTTCTGTCAGGATTTGAGTGGGGGGGGGGGGTTCAGGGGGAAATACAAGCCCCAACCAGCTGTAGTCTGAGATACCAAAGACATCATTAATTAATACAAGACAAAATGGACACTCAACTAAAGGAACCAACAGCCTCCTCCCAAACAGCCATCTTTCCTTTTGAAAAGGTCTGATTAGATACACCACAAACTCAGAGCTTGGCTACCCCATGTGTTAGTGCACACCACCTGGGCTGTGAGTTCTAATGTACAATAGTGTGCCATGATCTAATTGTCCGTGCGGACCTTGCTGGTGCAGTATATGATCCCTAGTGCACAATGACGTAATACTGTGAAACTGGACTACGTCAGCACACGCTAGGGAACTTTTACTGCACACCAGCAAGGTCTACACGGACAGTTAGTGGGCAACATGCTGATGTGCACTGGAATCTACGCCCCAGCTGGTTCTCACTCATGCACCTCAGACTGCTCGAGCAGCTGTGGAAGCAAGTTCAAGAACTGAGGATCCTTCACTGAACATGCTTCCTCATTGCAGCCCCTAACGCAGGTGGGACAGGTGCAAAGAGGGGCTACTAGGATCGTCCGAGGAATGGAAAATCTGCCTTATGAGAGGAGACTCAAAGAGCTTGGCTTGTTTAGCCTAACAAAACAAAGACTGAGGGGTCATAGGATTGCTTTCTATAAATACATGAGAGGGATAATTACCAGCGTGGGAGGGGGGTTATTTAAGTTAAGCGCTAGCGTGGACACAAGAACAAATGGATATAAACTGGCCATCAACAAGTTTAGGCCTGAAATTAGATGACGGCTTCTAACCATCAGACGAGTGAAGTCCTGGAACAGCCTCCCAAGGGGAGCAGTGGGGGCCAAAAACCTAACTGGCTTCAAGACTGAGCTTGATAAGTTTATGGAGGGGAGGTATGATGAGATTGCGTATAACGGCATGTGGCCCATCTGCGACTGCTAGCAGCAAATATCTCCAATGACTGGTGATGGGACACTAGAGGGGAAGGGCTCTGAGTTACTACAGAGAATTCTTTCCCAGGTGTCTGGCTGGTGGGTCTCACCCACATGACTGCCATATTTGGGGTCCGGAAGAAATTTTCCCCTGAGTAGGATTGGCAGAGCTACCCTGGGGTTTTTCGCCTTCCTCTGCAGCATGGGTCACTTGCAAGTTTAAACTAGTGTAAATGGTGGATTTTTTAAATCAGGATTTGAGGACTTCGGTAACTCAGCCAGAAGTTAGGGGTCTATTACAGGAATGGATGAGTGAGGTTCTGTGGCCTGCAATATGCAGGAGGTTAGACTAGATGATCCTGGCGGTCCTGTCTGACCTTAAAGTCGATGAGTCTATGGTGTGTCGGGTGGAATGTATGGGAGGTGACCAGAAGAGCACACTGCACTCCAGCCTGGTGTATGGTCCCCAGCTGGTATAACAGAGCGGCCCCCAGGCTATTGGGGCAAAGAATGAGGGAGTATTAACCAGTTCCTTGATAGCACCTGGCTCTGCATGCAGCAGAGAACCTGGCCTAACAGTTCTGCTAGATGAGGCATAAACCTTTAGCTGAACTGACTGGAGCTGTGGTAAACGTGCCTCAGTTTACTAGCTACAGCCTTGTGGCCTCTGTAACAGGCCAAGAGCCAGACTGCTTAGGCCCTCCCATGTAAGAAGGAAACTGATGTCAGGGGGCTGCCAGTGAAGGCCTATAGCTTAGCTGCAAGGTCACAATTCTAGCACCATCTGTTTTCTGTGTCCCCCTGGGCAGGAGTCCAAGCTTATAACAACATATGCATATATCTGTCTCCATACAGTACATGTTATTTGCCTCCTCCAGCACTCTGATGGCCAGCGGTTGCCAGCAAGTCTTTGGAGATGGACTCTCTGTTGTGTCCTGCCAACTATGCACACCTTGCCTTGAGGGAGAAACTGCAGGCCTCATGGCAAGCAGACCAGCCACTGTTTTTGCCTGTCAAATGAAGCCGTAAAGTTTGGCCCTGCTAAGTGAATGCTAATGGTTTTGCTGGCTTTATAAGAGCATCCTTTTCTCTAAGGTGGTGTTCCGCAGCCCACGGTCACTAAGCCTGAGGGTTCAGACAGTGTTATTATAACCCCTACCGCGTGGGTGGCAACAGAAACATCTGCAGGCTGATGGACGCGTACAGTACCACGTGAGCTAAGAAAAATAAGTGGTCGAAAGGAAACTCGCCCCACCCACCTCAAGATGTCCAGAGCGTGACTGCTCCGCTGCGTGTTGTTTGCATTTTGGAGACAGCCTGTCTTTCATTAGGGAAGGGGGCTGGGTTCTGCCTTCCTCAGCCAGCTGGTCCCACAATTGTAAAGAGTCACACTCGCTCCCCACAGGAGGTTAAATGCAATTGCCCAACTCCTGCTCCCTTCTGCAGCAGGGGAGGGGGAGCAAACCCTGCAGATCTGCTACGTCTGTGCACGGCTAGATTGCAGGAACTGCCAGGGAGGCATGCTTCCTGTGTGCCACAGGGCCCAGCTCCAGGGGGGCTCATGCACAGCAGTTCTCTGGGGGCAGGCATGGGGAACAGGCTATTATGTGGATCCCCCCTTCCTTCCCCATGCCACAGAGAGGGGCTGCTAAGGCTGCAGTGACTAGTCCAGATCTTCAGCTGAAGTATTTGCTGCAGAGTGGTGTGGTGGCTTCCAGCTTGACCCACACAGTGGGATTGAACCGGGAACCTCCATGACTACAAGTATAAGCTGCTACAGCTAAAGAGCCAAGACTCCCAGCTAGACTCATATCCCCTGCAGATCTGGGACAGAGGGGGACCTGTCACACACTCACCGATGGGTTACTGGGCATGGCTTCCTGGGAGGAAAGATTCCTCCCCCCTGTAGTCCATGAGCATGCAGCCAAGTGAGTTGGGCTTGGGGGAGAGGATTTAGACCAAAGTGCCTATGGACAGTACAATGGCTGTGACCTTCTTTCTGGGTGTGACTCCTAGATATACCTCTAGGATATGTGCTTGCCTTGCTGAAGCTGTGGTTAATTGCTGCATGGTGCATGCATGCGTGTGTGTGTACACACACACACACGACATCCAGGCACTGTTGCAATGTGCACTCGCTAAAAGAAAGCGGCCGCAGGTGGGGTGCTTTAAATCATGTATGGAAATTAATGGGTAAGGGTTAATGATTAACCAATTAATGATTGGTACTGAAGCTAATTGCCTTGAGCAGCAGCCCCTGTTAGCCCAGTGGCTCAGGGTCACGTCTTGTGCTGTTAGTGGTCTCCTGAGTGAGAGTTCCTCCTGTTTCAATTGTCCCTTCCTAGGGCCCACAAGGGGCTCCCGACCTATCTATCCAATTTCTGACGAGCATCTCTTGGAGAAAGTACTATACGCCTTCTCGCTCTTCTTCCCTTTGCTCTTTGTTCCCCTCGTCTCAGCTGCCCTCCTTGGAGTTTTCCTTTCATTCTAATTCCACCAACACAAACTGGACTAAGCTCTCCGTTTTTTTGAAGCTGTTGGTGAAAATGTGGCCAAATCTCATTGAAGACCAATGGGAGCTGGGTGCCAGACAGCCTTTGAAAAATCGCAGCCCTAGCACAGGAGAAAGGTGTCACGCTGACGGCTCTGCGGGATGCCATTTTCCATCTGTCCACAGCACAGATATTAGCAACCCTCATCTTACTGCCCAGTCTCCATCGGCACCAGGGCTGGCTGGTCACCACCAGCCCTTGCCCTCTGTGCTGAGACTAAGGGTATTAATTAGTGCCAGCCGTGGAAGTGGGCTCTATGATGCATATACCCACGCACCATGAAGGTCAAGTTCATCCCTGTTGTAATCCACACCCACTCTGGGTGGCGCTCGGGTCACAGAGAACAGCTGAGCTGGCTGCAGCCTGGGTTAACACAGCAGGCTCTTTCACCAGTGGGTGTAGAGCTTCGTGCATTTAGATCTAGAAGTCCCAGGTTCAATCCCCCCAGCTGCCAGCCTGCTCTGGAGCATACAGTAACATTAGCCAGCGGGTGTAACTCCTCCTGATGATGACTTAAGCGAGGGCTGAATTTGTTTCACAGACTCATTTCATACTGAACAGTAACTACTTTTAGTCCCCACCAAGTAAGTGTGTTCACACTAGTGACCGAGAGACTGTAGACCATTACCCAGCCCCCAGACCATTTGGTCTCTTTCTCAGCCTCTCACAAATGGCTATTTTACACAGCACCTCTGCAGCACCCAGAGGATGCCCCACCACGGGAGAAATTCTCAAGGGACCATTACGTTGGCTTTAGAGCTGCTGTGAGCTTCCAGGGCTGAAGTTCTGACCCTCTATCAGTCACTGGCAGTACTACCACCCATGCTTCATTGCTGTAGAGTCTGAGAGCCTCAGAATCTTTGATTAATTTGTCTTCACAACACACAGGTGGAGAAATACTATTATGCCCATTTGAGAGACAGGAAACCGAGGCACAGAGAGGCGATGCTCAGCCACCTCCCAAGTGTGTGAGGCAGCATGGGAGAAAGCAGAAAGGTGCTTGATTTAACATCGAACAAGGGGGCAGTGAAGGCTGGCATCATGACCGGGTGATCAGAGGCGGGAGTCGACCTTTCAGTAACCAATGAGAGATGATAGGCAGGTGGAGATAGGTCTGATGCAATAGAGAAAGGGGAACCCATTGAGGGATGCTAAGAGAGGGATGACATGGTCCAAGCAATGGGCAAGGGAAATGACTGTTGGAGCAGCCTTCTAAATGGATATGAACAGGGCATGACTACCTTTGTCAAGGCCGCAGAGAACAATGCTGCAATAATGAAAAAGCGAGCTGAGAGCCAGGAGGAGAGAGTGTTGGCTGTGTGGATGGACAGAAAAGGCCAGATCTTAGAAGTTCTGCTGAAGAATCTCCAAGACTCAGACAGTCTGGCTGTGAGGACCTAAAGAGAAGTCCGAGTCGAAGATGACACCCAGGTTACGAGCCTGAGTGACAAGTGGAATGGCGGTGTTATCCACAGTAGGAAGTAGTAGGCCGGCTTGGAGTGGGGAGAGGGAGTGCAATCTTAGCCGTTCTGAGCTCCAGCTGACAGCTAGACATCCACAAGGAGATGCCAGAGAGACAGGCTGAGACTGTAGTTTGGACAGAAGACAGGTCTGGAGTAGAGATGTCCAAACATCACAGATTGTATGGCTGTATTTGCACACATTTAAATTAAAACAATAAGTCACACATCCATATTTTGCTATGCTGTGCTCTTCCACCTTTAGAATACCAGTACTCTCTGTGAAATATCACCTCTCTTTAGGACGGAAAGCTTCATGACATTAATGCCCAAATACAACAGATTAACCCTCTCCCCACTCCACCCCGCAGCCATTCCTCTAAAAGCTGCTACCAACAGCTGACTTCAAAATCCTGTGCCCAGCAGACCGTGCAGAGATGCTGCTGCTGTTTCTGTAGCGCAGGGAGACTTGGCATGTATGTATGTAACCACATAATGGCCGTACAAGGCCTTCGGTGGGAATGGAAGCCAGGCTGCATCTGTCCTTCCATGAAATCAATCCTAGCACATGGCAGTCATATAGTGGGTGACTTGCCAGCTCAATGCTCTGCTTTGAGATTCTGGCATCACTCCTACTGCCAATTTCACTGAGAGCCAACAGAGCAGAATCCCAGTAAAGAACAATTGCACCTATTCATACAGCATGCAATAAACAAATAACGTGTTGATATTTGACTCCCTGGACTGAATCAACTACAAAACAGTGCACTCAGCTAGGGAAACAGTAAGCCTGCCTTGTGAAAATAAGTTTAACCACGACTGTGTTAATACTAAACCTGCTTAGAGAGAGGACTAATCAATGTTAGACAACTTTGGGCTAGGTTCTCATTTGAGCCATACTCATTTACACTGAGAATCCTCTTCATGCTATCTGCTGAAAGTTACACACCTTGTGATCCTAACTGGCAAGACCCTGTAGAATAAGCTAATACTTAAATTCCTGGGACCAATTTTCTCCACTCAGGTACGTCACTCAGTGGGGACTTCAGAGAGCAGAATTTACAGGTGGGCAAATGATTTGTGACAAGCCACTTATCTGATCAGTATCACCTCTTTCTGTTTAATTGTCCATGAACAAATTCCAATATTCTCCAGTATATTGGAAATGAATCACAGAGTTCGTCAGTGAATAATGATAGGTCTGCAGATAATTTCCAAATAGCTTTTAGTGCATATTCAAATTTCCTGCTGAGTTCCGTAAGAAACATGGCATTGATTTAATTTCCTGATTGATTGAATGAACTAACCAACAAGAGCACAACTTTCAAACTGCATAGTCAAGGGAAAAATTCACAGAGAACAATTCTCACTGTCCCTCGTTGGCTCCATATTTTGCAATTTGGTTTTGGTGAATATTTGAGCAGTTGAGCTTAAGGGCTGGTCCATCCCAGAACTTAATCCCCCTCCCCCCAGCATAAAGCAAGCACACAAGGGGAGTGAGCACAGTCAAAGTGACTTTATTTAAGTTTGACTGTATTTTAGAGGGCTTGTTTTTTTTCCAATATTTGCTCAGCTGTAGATGAATTTAACCTTTGAGCTTGCATGGCCACTCCTGTTCCAACAGATCTCAGAGGGAGCTTTGCCATCGACTTCAATGGCAGCAGAATTAAACCCGGGGAGGTACAAGCTACATCACCCACAGTGCAGTCATCTTACCTTTCACTGAGTTCTTAAAGGCGCAAGCAGTGGCCGTTTCCATCTGTGTCAGGTGATTGAACGCATCCCGTTGAGAAGGCTCCAAGATTTCCTTTAAAAAAACATCCATTTCTGTCTCTCACTAAGCAGGAGGGGTGCAAAACATTGATCACAGACGGCTACGCAACCAAAAACATTTCCAGCTATTTTCCTCTCTCAGAGGCCTGCAAGCCGAGAGCAGATTGAAGGAAGTTGTACAAGTGCCAGTAAACAATTTGTGTTACTATAGGGATGTCACATTACTACCATTCATGGGGAATTGTGGTAGTTACTTTGTATACCACCAGGCACAAAGCCTTAACAAATGCTCATCAGAGTCATTCCCCTGACTGTAGTGGGTATTGGATCAGACCTTAAATACACATTATACAAGGGGGGAACCCACCCCATTATTAATGTTGCAAAGTCAAGCACTCAAAAACTAGGAAATGCCAGAATGAAGATTGCCTGTGCAACTTTAATTCAGACCCCTTATGTGTATGCATGATAGTCTTTAATTACACGATCACATAATATTTCTTCCACAGGACCCTTGCCTCCTTCAGTGCTCTTCCATTGACCTAGCTACCACCTCTCGAGGAGGTGGCTCTTCACAGTAACTGGAGAACCACCCCTTTCACAGTCGTGTCTACACTGCCGCACTACAGCTGTGCCACTGTACCATTTTAAGTGCAGACCCAGCCTATGACTCATCACTACAGTATCCAAGTGCTTCACAAATATTAACTGATTTTTTCTTACAACCTCCTGTGAGCTGTGGGGATGGTATTGTTCCCATTTTACAGATGGAGAACTGAGGCACAGAAAGATTAAAGTCAAAACTATCCGCTAATTTTGGTGTCTGGCTGGAGACAATTAGTATAGGATTTTTTCAGAGTACTTAGCGTTATACAGCACTTTATACATTCAAAGCATAGCTCCCACTGATATCAGTTGTAGCTGTGAGTGCTCAGCAGGGGCGTGCGCAAGTGGGGGCAAGCAGGGACATGCCCCCCGCATCAGCCTGGCCCCGGGCCAGGGCAGGAGATGACAGCCCCACCAGCCCCGGGGCCATGGAGGAGGGAGAGGAAGAGACAGCTCCTCTGGCCATAGGGGGCACAGAAAGTGCCCCTCCAAAAGCGGCCAAATTTTTATTCCTATGCATGACCCTCAGCACTTTTGCAAATCAGACCCCCCTACTCTCAGTCCCAGTCTCCTTCCCCAGCCAGTCTCAGTTCACCCCTTCCAGCTCCTTGTCCAATCTGTCTCACTCATCCCCCACTGACTCCCCATCCTAGTCTCCCTCCCTGAGCTCCTCATTCAGTCTCCATCTCTGTCTCCTTGCCACAGGCTCCCCCCTCCCTGGCTCCTTCTCCCAGTCTGTTTGCCCAGGTCCCTCCCCGCACCCCGGCTCCTTGTCAGTTCTGTCTCCCCTTGTTCCCATTCCCCCATTCCCATTTCCCCCCGCACCAGTCTCCTTGCCCGGGCAGTCCCACTGTCCCCCCTCCAGCTCCTTGTCTGATCTCACTGTTGTTCCCCCGTCCCGCATCCAACTGGCTCCCGGTAAATCCCTTTTCCCTCACCAGCTCCCAATCCCAGTCTCCATCCAGCTCCCAATTTCCTTGTCCAATCTGTCCTATCCTCCCCGCTCTCCACAGTTCCTACTCCCAGGCTCTTCGCCCAGCCAGTCCCAGACCCAATTTCTCTCCCCATCTCCCTCCAGTCCCAGTCTCACCAGACTTCATCTCAGTCTCCTCCTTTCCCTCCCCCAGTCTGGCTTTTGTCCCCGCTGCACAGGCATCCACTGGCTTCTCCGCCACACCACTTATGTGCCAGCAGGAGGCCATGGAGAGCACAGGAGAGACAAAAAGAACAGGAGGACTTGTGGCACCTTAGAGACTAACCAATTTATTTGAGCATAAGCTTTCGTGAGCTACAGCTCACTTCATCAGATGCATTCAGTGGAAAATACAGTGGGGAGATTTATATACACAGAGAACATGAAACAATGGGTGTTACCATGCACAGTGTAACCAGAGTGATCTGGTAAGGTGAGCTATTACCAGCAGGAGAGTGGGGGGGGGGGGGAACCTTTTGTAGTGATAAGCAAGGTGGGCCATTTCCAGCCATTGACAAGAACATGTGAGGAACAGTAGTGGCGGGGGGGGGGAGGAGAGGGAATAAACATGGGGAAATAGTTTTACTTTGTGTAATGACCCATCCAC
Source organism: Lepidochelys olivacea (assembly GCF_965140295.1). Classification (NCBI taxonomy): domain Eukaryota; kingdom Metazoa; phylum Chordata; order Testudines; family Cheloniidae; genus Lepidochelys; species Lepidochelys olivacea. The sequence goes on from NC_140424.1 coordinate 22,060,395, forward strand.
TCCCAGTCTCTATTCAAGCCTAAGTTAATTGTATCCAGTTTGCAAATTAATTCCAATTCAGCAGTCTCTCGTTGGAATTATAACATTCAAAAACCAGTCAGAGAACACTTCAATCTCTTTGGTCACTTGATTACAGACCTAAAAATGGCAATTCTTCAACAAAAAAACTTCAAAAGCAGACTCCAACGAGAGACTGCTGAATTGGAATTAATTTGCAAACTGGATACAATTAACGGCTGCTACACTGAAACAAGAGAGACAGGCTCCCAGCTGCCAGTTGGGGTGCCCAGCCGCACCCTGGCCCAGAGCAGCCATTACGAGAAAAGTCCAGCTTTGTCCCATAGCCCTGGGCTGCTTGAATTTTTTTTTTTTTTTTTGCCCCAGACATCCAATATGCCTGTGTCAGTGACTGGGACTGGGTCATGGGCAACAGGTATAATAGGCCAGGGGAGGCTAAGCCTCCCCTGTCCCAGGCCCTGGCCCCACTCACATTCCAACCTCTCCGCTGATGCCGGCAGGAGCTCCGCTGGAGGCCAGCTGGTGCCAGCCGGTGGCCTGGAGCTGGGGCTGACACTGGGGTCAGCAGTCGACCCAGAGCTGGGCCGGCCAGCAACCTGGGATGGTTCGGCCGGCAGCCAGGGGCAGTTTGGCGTGGGGCTTTTCCGGCTGTGGCGGGGAGGAGAAGGTTCGGGACTCCGGCAGACAGGGGGCGGGGTAGGAGCAGCAGGAGCGGGGGCTGCATGGCTAGCCTCCCCAAAGGGGGAGCTCATGCACCGCCCATGACATGGATGGTCATGCTTGGTGCTTCGAGCAGGAGTCATGAGTCAGGAATTGGAGCCCCAGGTCAGAGCCAGATTCAGCGTATGTCTACACTGTAATTAGACACCCAAGGTTGGCCCATGCCAGCTGGCTCAGGCTCCCAGGGCTCAGGTTAAGGGGCTGATTAATTACAGTGTAGACATTTGGGCTCAGGCTGCAGCCTGAGCTTCGGGATCCTCCCACATCTCAGGGCCTAATACAAGCCAGCTGTGCTCGTTAGGTGGCCCAGAGACTGGCTCTGCTGCAGGCCCTGATTCCTGGCAGGTTGGCACTTTTCTGATACCACTGCCTTGGATCCTCCCAGCTCCTGTGTGCACTTTGGCGACAGGGTGGACACGGCTCTCCCTTTCCCAGACCCCCACACGCGCAGCCAAGCACCTTCACAGCCGCCGCTGAACGCTGGCGTTCCACGGAATCTGGCAGCGGTTATGCCCACTTAGAAGCGCTGTGCAGTTTCTGTCAGTGTTATGGCCGCCAGGCCCCAACACTGTGAACAGTCCCACTGACCCAGGGGCTGAAGGACCAGATCCCAAGCAGTTCAGCAGAGACACAAATCCTACATCCTACGTGCTGTGAGTGACGCATTGTGAAGGCCTTGGGTAAGTCACACTTCCCTGTGCCTGTTTCTCAGATATATAACAGATATAATATGCAGAGGCAATGTGATTCAGTGGCTAGGACACTGGACTAGAAGTCAGAGCAGGGGTTCCCAGCTATGCCACTGACTGGCGCGATGATGGTGTCCAAGACACGTCACCCGCTGCTCCTTTGTCTGTTTAGATTTCAAGCTTCTTGGGACAGAGGCTGTCTTTCCACTCTATGGGTGTACAGTACCTAGCACAATGCGGCCTTCATATTGATTGAGGCTGCTAGGTTCTACTATAATACAAATAATTAGAGACCTACTTCACTGACAGGTTGTGAAACAATCCATATTGGTAAAGGGCTTTGAACTCCTCCGATCAGAGGAATCGTGTAATTTGCATGTTAAATTAAAAATTCCGGGGGGGAGGGAGGGGGTGATCTTTCAGCCAAGTGTGCTTTGCACAAAGCCTGCAGTGTTGCTGAATTGGCTTGGGACTCAGGTTTCCCAGGAGGCTGGCTGAACTTTTCCAGACATATTCAGCCCAAGATAGACACCCAGCATGGAAAATTTCAGCCCAATGAGGCTGAAATCTTTGTTTGCCTCACATGGGGCTGTCCCATGCATTTCTAAGGGATTTCCATTACAATCCACCGCTGATCCATGTTTGCTTATTAGAAACCAGAATGGGGGGAAAAAATGGCTTAGATCCTTTATGACTCTCAAGGTGAGGAGGTCAGGCTGGATGGATATTTTATGGCCTTTAATAAGAACAGAACCAATTTATTTGAGCATGAGCTTTCGTGAGCTCGTGAAAGCTCATGCTCAAATAAATTGGTTAGTCTCTAAGGTGCCACAAGTCCTCCTTTTCTTTTTGCGAATACAGACTAACACGGCTGTTACTCTGAAACTTCTACCAATGTGATCTATGCCATCATGGGCCAGCAATGCCCCTCTGCCATGTACATTGACCAAACCGGACAGTCTCTACACAAAAAAATAAATGGACACAAATCGGACATCAGGAATGGTAACACACAGAAGCCAGTGGGAGAACGCTTCAACCTCCCTGGACATTCGATAACAGATTTAAAAGTGGCTATACTTGAACAAAAAACTTCAGAAACAGAAATTCATTTGTAAACGTAACACCATCAGTTTGGGCTGGAACAGGGCCTGGGCGTGGCTGGCTCACTACAAAAGCAATTTCCCCTCTCTTGGTCTCGACACCTCCTCATCCATTATTGGGAGTGGACCACATCCACCCTGACCGATTGGCCCTGTCAACACTGGTTCTCCACTTGTGAGGTAACTCCCTTCCCTTCATGTGTCAGTATATAATGCCTGCATCTGTCATTTTCACTCCATGCATCTGAATAAGTGGGGTTTTACCCACGAAAGCTTATGCTCAAATAAATTGGTTAGTCTCTAAGGTGCCACAAGTACTCCTTTTCTTTTTGCGAATACAGACTAACACGGCTGCTCCTCAGAAACCTGTCATTATTCCTTTACCTTACTCCTATAGAGGGGTGTACACGGTACCTTTGCTGCTGTTGTAACCATCCTCTTCTTTGCCTTGGCACGAGAAAGATGGCTAGTCCTATCAGAGGGCACAGCAGGGATCCTAAAGTCCTCCTTGCAAAATCTCTCCCAGGTGTTAGTCCACTAGCTGGATTGAATCACAGGGTTTGGCATGATGGGTGCTCTTCTGAAAGAAGCCCCAGCCTTTGTCTATTCCATGCAACATCTGCTGTTGTTCTACCCCGCTGCTTCACTCCAGGTGCCCTCCTGGACCACAGCTCCTGCCTCTGTCTGGATATTTCTCAAGAGGGGCAGCAGGTCACTGCTGAGAGCAGGCATTGTGACCTAAGAGGTCACTTAGTCTGTTATTACACACTACAGCTGGCTTTAATATATTTGCATAATGCAATCCTGCAAGCTAAACAACCTTAATAGTTTTAATGTATTAGTAACATGCTCTGAATGATCAGCAATGAAACAGTTAACAGAGTAAATTCTGTAGCTACAGGGGACACAGAGCACAGACAAGGGAATAATTTTGCTCTGGCAGTAGGGTGGAGTCAACCAGTCTTTTCTATATCTTAAATCTATTCGCTTATGAGTCCTCCTGGAACTTCCATTTAGCAGCTCATAGTCAACTTCAGGTGAGGGCAAGGTATTTGTTAGGATCAGTGTCTGCCTGGGAGCAGCTTGGCCAGGAAAAATGCTTTTACACTAAAATGGAGAGCAATTCTATTTGCAGAGAAATTATACTTCACCTTCAGTGAGTGGGTGAAGATTTGATGCTGGAGGCTGGGTGTGGTTCAGTATACGAATACACACGGGAAAGACTCAACCACATGGTATGCCTGGATTAAGTAATACATTTGTCAGGATCCCCGCCCCAGCTCAGGAACTGTGTGTGTGATGCTGCATCTCACACAAAAGGGCTGACAGCACATGAGGGCGAGCTGTAGATTAAGAAACCACAATGGCACAGCTGTGTGCTCAGTTCCCCAGCTCTCCCTCCTGTGCTGGGGTATGTTCCCTTGAAGTCCAGTAAAGGCTCTGAGTAAGCTTGATCATCATTGGGGCGGAACCTATCAGTGAACTCCTGCTTCCTGTTCCAGCACACAGGGCTATTTTCTCTCTTCCTGCGAGCCCCCCTCCCTCAGCGAGTGACCCAATGTCCTCTGCTTTCTGAGGAAGCTAAAAGGAAGGATAAACAAAAATAGGTTTGAAACTAGGTCCTTGATTTCAAACGGGCAACTTTAAAATATTAAGGGAATTAGACTAGACTGAAGAACTCACCGGTTTGATTGTGGAGAAGGATTGGAATTACTTTAAGTCAAAGTTGCAGAAGCTATCTGAAGCCTGCATTCCAAGCAAAGAGGAAAAAATCATAGGGAAGGTTTACAGAACAAGCATCTCAAAGAGGTTATTCAGAGAAAGCAAAACGCTTACAAGGAACGGAAGATGGGTAGAGCTGGACCTTGCAAAGAAAATTAAAACCAATAATGCAAGGTCCATTTGTTTGACCTCAATTGTATGCATGGTCTTAGAACAAGTTTTGAAAGCGAGAGTAGTTAAGGACATAGAGGTAAACAGTAATTGGGATAAAATACAACATGGTTTTACAAAAGGTAGATTGTGCCAGACCCTCCTGATTTCTTTCTTTGAGAAGATAAGTGATTTTCGAGACAGAGGAAGTGCTGTAGATCTAATCTACCTGGATTTCAGTGAGATATTCGAAGCAGTTCCACATGATAAATTATTAAATTGGAGAAGATGAGGATTAATATGAGAATAGAAAGGTGAATAAGTATGGCAGGGACCACTCATTCCTCTCTCTGCTCAAGTCCACAAACCGCTCAGAGACCTTTATGCTGGTAAAACACCCGGTGCAGTTTATTTACAATGTGGATTTCTACCACCCTTCTGCACTATACAGTCTTACTCCTACATGCCCGCCTCTCAGGCCTTCCTCAAGCGGGTCCTGTGGAAGGATGCTCCCTGATCCCCCTTACCCCTGGCCCTTCGGACATTGCCATCAAACCTCCGCCCCGCGAACCATCCCCCAGCCGCTCACTTTACAATACCTAAGCCAGCTGTGTGACTTGCAGCTGGGCCGTCTCCAAACTGGGCCTGGGTAACAACTGTACACACTCATGCTCCATACCCTTCCTCACCCTTGTGTCCTGCCCTGACACCAAGTGGCGGGATCACCCATGGAAGGTGAGGAGTCCCGGTGGGTCAGTTTGTATTCCACCCTAATCCTGCGGCCTACCGGGGATATTAGTTGGTGCTCCTTCACAAAGTTGTGAGCACAGCCATGTATTTGGTGTGGTTCACCTCCCTCCCTGATATTTGCCCCTTTTGCAGCATGAGGGAGACCCTGGTGCACATCTATCTTGAGTACACCAGGCTGCAGCCCCTTTTCCAGCTCCTCCAGAACCTTCTCCTCAGGGGCTCCACATGCAGTTGTGCTGAGTGATCACAGCGCCTGGAGGGGTTTGCTGCTGGTCACTGAAAAGGCATGGTGAGAGATGGCTCAGGCTGGAGAGAGTTAAGGGGGCACAGCGGTCCCATGGTCCCAGGCTGCACCCCAGGGATCCCGTCACAAGAATCATAGAAGATTAGAGTTGGAAGAGACCTCAGGAGGTCATCTAGTCCAGAGGTTCTCAAACTGTGGTCCACGGACCACCAGTGGTCCGCGAGCTCCATTCAGGTGGTTCGCGGATAGTTCCCTCTAAGGTGTGTGCCTGGGTGGCAGCACACAAGAGAATGAAGGGCCACCCACCTAATTAGTGGAGCCGCACAGACGTGGCTCCACTAATTAGGTGCCTGGACCCTGGAGAAGACACACCTGTAAGGTGAGGTGGTGGCCTTGGGGGGAATAGGGTAGGTGGGAGGGGGCAATGGGCTGAGAAGAGGGAGAGGTGCGGGGAATTTGGGATGTGCAGGGCTGTGGCGGCTGGAGAAAGAGGCGACTTTCCCCAGCTCCAGGGCTGCGGCTGGCAGGGAGAGACAGCCCTCCTTCCCAGCCTCAGCTCTGCAGCTGCTGTGGCGGGGGAGAAACTCCCCTCCTTCCCAGCCCCACCTTGGGGGCTGCCATGGTGGGGGAGAGAGGGAGAGACCCCCCTCCTTCCCAGCCCCAGCTTGGGGGCTGCCACAGCAGGGGAGAGAGGGCACATCCATCACATTAGAAAGGTAAGACTACTGATATTAAAATATGAGTTGTGTGCTTTTATTTGTAGAACAAAAAAATATTAATTATTATTATTATTAAGGGTTTTTTTATATAGCGCTTTTATCCAAAGCACTTTACAGTACTTAGCTAATGGTACAAACAACATTTGAAAAGATCATTAAGTGGTCCACCGAGACCCTCACCAATTTTCAAGTGGTCCGTGGAAAAAAAGTTTGAGAACCAGTGATCTAGTCCAACCCCCTGCTCAGAGCAGGCCCAACCCCAGCTAAATCATCCCAGCCAGGGCTTTGTCAAGACAGGCCTTAAAAACCTCTAAGGATGGAAATTCCACCATCTCCCTAGGTAACCCATTCCAGTGCTTCACCACCCTCCTCGTGAAATCGTGTTTCCTAATATTCAACCTAGACCTCCCCCACTGCAAGTTGTAACCATTGCTCCTTGTTCTGTCATCTGCCACCACTGAGAACAGCCAAGCTCCATCCTCTTTGGAACCCCCCTTCAGATAGTTGGTAAGGGTAGGGCAGAAGTAAGGGTGTGCAGTTGGAGGAGATTATATTTCCATATTAAAGCAGCTTCTCTTGGGGTATTTGGGTGGCCTGTTCCATGATGCGATCTACTTCACTGGTGGAGTGCCCTTGTTTGGTGAAGGCAGTTTTAAGTGTGTTAAGGTGTATATCCCAGACACTCTCTTTGGAGCGTATTCTGTGGTAGCTGAGTGCCTGGCTGCAGTTAGCAGATTTCCTGGTGTGTTTGGGGTGGTTACTGGATCTGTGAAGCTAGATGTGGTGATCCATCATCTCGGGAAACTCATTGTCACCAGAAACTTCAGAGCTGCCAAGAGTTCTCTAGAGTTCAGATATTCCTGGGAGTGAATCATCTCTTCCTCTCCTGATTTCCCAGAATCTTAGAGAGACATTCCCTGCTTTGTTCAGGACTTACAAAAAGAAAGGACAGGACAATATGACATGTCACCATTAAGCACTGGCCTTCAGTTAGGCAAGAAATCAAGTATATTTGCAAGCCGGGAGAGGGGAATGCTGCTGAGTGCTAGGCTCTTTGGCACAGATCTTGTATGTTCTGATACACCATTGAATCATTTGTTCTGAGAACACCCCCTGAAGAGTCACATTAACCTTTCAACCAGACGTCAGAGTTTGGCCAGTCTCTGAGCCTCCCGTCCCGGGCAGGGTTCCCTTTCCGAATGCCTGTGTGATGTGTACCTTAGCAGTGACAGTTGCCTTCAGTAATTGACATTAGTCAGTGACACTGATTGTTTGCATAGTGACTAGGTTCCGTGTTCCTCCTGGGGAACTTCCTAGATATGGAGCATGGAGGGTGGGGGGATGTTTCACTCGCTTGATACTCAGGCTAAGTCCATGCCCTGAAATGATTTGCACTTGCCCATGTGATAAAATGCCAAGTGTTAAGGTGTAAAACATATTCCCGGCATTGCACAAACATTAGCCCCCGAACACCCATGTGAGGTAGGTCACTTATTATCCCCATTTGATAATGGGGAAAGTGAGGCAGAGAGCGGAAGTAACGTGCTCAAGGCCACAGAAAGAGTCAGTATCGGAGCCAGAATTCGAATGCAGAACTTTCTAACTCACAATCACAAATCTCCCACATTACACTGTTTCCAATCAGACTAAACCCATGGCACTTACCGTTGCTGCCGCTTTAAGCACCAGGGTGAAGGATGAGCAATTTTGCAGCTATTAGAAAGCCCTGGGCCAAATTCTATGCTGGTGTAAACTGGTCCAGCTCCATTCAGTGGTCTCTGGGCAATTCATACCAACAGTGAATTTGGCTCCATGTTGAAAATGATGGTGGCATTACACTTCATTTATATTGCAGCTATACCCAGCATGTGCCAGGCACTGTACAGACATGAGAAAACACGGTCCCTGCTCCCACAGCCTTATGGCTGAATTCCCAACTCGCCCATTGACTGGGATTGTGTGCAGTTGTTTAATCCAGTTGTGAGTAACCACAGTCCCCAGCCACTGTAATTGGAGATAGCCAAATAATATCTTGGCCTCTCTCTGCTAGAGGGCCCTATGCAGTGCCAGAGGTCTATTCTGGGGAACAATTTCTGTGCCCCAAACCCAGTGCTGGGCTCCGCTCCCCTGGCTGCTGCGGGGCAAGCAAGAGATACCATGGAGAGAAGCCAGAGGGGACCATCATGTTCATCTAGTCTCACCCCCTGCATGGCCCAGGCCAGAGAATTTTGCTCAGTTCTCTGCCCCCCATCCTCATGGAGCTGGGGCTGCAGAGCAGGAGCTATTCACTGCCTCCTCCTATTCCTTTGCTTTGCACCTTGTCAGAATCAGGCAGGTCTCATTTCATGATTATACAAGATTATTTGCCAACCAAGCCATGCCAGTTTAAGGCAAGTTGTGTGCCTAAGAGCTATCACATCCTGGGCCTCCCGTGGTTGCCCATCTGGCATTCATACTCCATATTTACCAGGATCCCCAGAACTGGAAGCATTCGAAAAATGTAAATAAGTCATAAATTAAAACACCAGTGGCAGCCAAGCAAAAGCAATAGCGGAGGCGGGAGGGAAGGCAACACTTGGGTGCGTCTAATCAGCCCCACGTTAGAGGTTCTGCAGAACCAGGAAAGAACCAGGTTTCCTGGAACATGCTATTTGGGGTGGGGTTAGTATACTAATTATAAGGGCTCTTTGTAACAACGCCAGCTTACGCTGTGAAACTGCTCAGACAAAGACGTCTGCATTCTGAATTTCTGATCCACCATCTCCTAGGATTAAACCAACCTCCTTCCAATTCTGGCTCCCACTTTCCTCTTCCTAGCTTCCTGCATCTGATCACCAGGTGAGTTCTTGGTGCCTCCACCTTCCAGACTCTTAATCCTTTCCTGCCTGGTCCCTGAATCCTGCCAAAAAGCATAGGAGAGAGTGGAGTTTACAGGTCAGACTCTTCACAGGCATCCACCAGTCTAGCATCTGAAGTCCTTCTGAGGTCCAGATGGATCACACACCCTGCTGCAAATGGTAACAAAGATTCTGCAGACCATTTCTGCACTTAATAACCCTCCCGCCCAATCAGTAACTTCTGCCCTCCGTGGGGATGCACAGGAATCACGGAGGGTGGAGTTTGATCCTGCAGTTGGAAAGTACATTTACTCCGATGTAACTCTGGAGTATCTGATGCCAATGGATTCCTCTGTTTTATAGTGAGAGCAGAATTTAGGCCCTTTTAAATATTTCTGGTGATGATGCATGAGTCAGAACAGCAACCAGCTCTCTCTCCTAGAGCTGGGTTGGCTTTGTAGAGCTACCAGTAGTACAGAGTAGTCAAAGCTTATTTTTATCACTAACAGGACAGTCTATGACTCTGAATACATATGAAGAGCCAATGTGTTATGCAAGCCTTTGGGGCAGGGACAATCATTTATTATGTTTGTACAGCGTCTAGCACAATGGGGCCTAATAGGGTTGTGGCCTTTAGTATTTAACATGTACATTGCAGTAAAGCCTAATCATAATAAAAGAAGGTACTGTTTTTACACAGTAACATTTCAGAGTAGAGCTGCATATTAAATATTTTGGGAATGATACAAATGTCCTTTGTTTTTCTGAAAAGAAAACTTCTGAAAAGTTTCACAAGTCATGAAACAAACCAAGAGCAATAAAACCCCATCCAAAGGCAATCTAGCTGTAGGGAAAAGGGATGTAGAGTTAATACAGGCAAGGAGACGTATTCAACAATTCTGATCTCTCCTACCATATTACTTCTTCCCTTTCCACAAAATTAAAGGAACCTTTGGGACATAACAAATGGCCTTTTAAATGTTTGCACTGCAGAATTTACTGACATATATTGCACTGCATGGATAATGATACTTTTTCTATTATTAATGGTTCAAACCATAAGCATGGATAATGGGATTTCCTCTAATGCATAAATATTAGCTTGAACAGCACGGCAGATATTTTCTTGAGGTCTTTCTAGCTCACGTTCCTGAGTGTGGTAAGGAGGCATCATCCCTTCTCAAGTGAGGAATGTACAATATTCAAAGAATGAGAAGGTTGTGGCAGGATTCCAGATGACAGGGAAAGCTGATGACTGATTGTACTAATAACCCAAATGTCACACTGGTCACATTACAATGCAAGGAGAGAGAGGAACAGGCCAGAAATAAAAGGCCACAAGGAGGAATGTGAAGTTCTGCCAGATTTTTTTTTTTTTTTTTAAATATGGTGAGTGAATTTGATGTTCAGGAAAGTCAGGGAATAAGGGCCCTGGATGGTGCTCATGCACATCATGCAGGCAAGTGCTCTGTAAGCTTCCTGCACAGTCATTGGTCCATGCACCTCTCAGCTTCGTCAATGCCCTCCAATCCCAACTTGCAGTAACCGTTTCTGCTCCAGTTCTGAACTCATGCAGTTTTACCAATGCACCTCAAACCTGACCTGCAGTACCACCTGCTGTACTAATTCGTGACTATATACGGAGTTCTGCCATGGCACCTAAATCCTGACTTAGAATCATAGAATCATAGAATATCAGGGTTGGAAGGGACCCCAGAAGGTCATCTAGTCCAACCCCCTGCTCGAAGCAGGACCAATTCCCAGTTAAATCATCCCAGCCAGGGCTTTGTCAAGCCTGACCTTAAAAACCTCTAAGGAAGGAGATTCTACCACCTCCCTAGGTAACGCATTCCAGTGTTTCACCACCCTCTTAGTGAAAAAGTTTTTCCTAATATCCAATCTAAACCTCCCCCACTGCAACTTGAGACCATTACTCCTCGTTCTGTCATCTGCTACCATTGAGAACAGCCTAGAGCCATCCTCTTTGGAACCCCCTTTCAGGTAGTTGAAAGCAGCTATCAAATCCCCCCTCATTCTTCTCTTCTGCAGGCTAAACAATCCCAGCTCCCTCAGCCTCTCCTCATAACTCATGTGTTCCAGTCCCCTAATCATTTTTGTTGCCCTTCGCTGGACTCTCTCCAATTTATCCACATCCTTCTTGAAGTGTGGGGCCCAAAACTGGACACAGTACTCCAGATGAGGCCTCACCAATGTCGAATAGAGGGGAACGATCATGTCCCTTGATCTGCTCGCTATGCCCCTACTTATACATCCCAAAATGCCATTGGCCTTTTTGGCAACAAGGGCACACTGCTGACTCATATCCAGCTTCTCGTCCACTGTCACCCCTAGGTACTTGCAACACTCCCTGCTGTTTCAACCTGGGGCCTCCACCTAGCTCTGCCAATGCACCTCATTCTTGACTGCTATGTCAAATTATATACCCTATGACAGGGAAGCGTCGTCCCCCACATCTAAGTCAGCTGAGAAGAACAAAGATAGAGCAACACACCTGCAACTGCAACCGTTTAAAAATCAAGTCAGAGATGTTGGCAGTCAAATGACCAGTGTTAGGAGTTAGCCACAGTTAACATGGTAAATCATGCAATTTCACACAATGTGGGGAATTCCACCAGCTGCCTCCCATTCTGTGGTCATCAGAAAGTGATCATTAACAGTGGGATTGAATACTAAGTGCCTCTCTGACGTTTGGTGCCAATAGCTCAATCCTGATCCCCTAGTGGTTAGAAGTTTTGTCAGAAGGGGAATGTAAGGTGATGAATCACTCCTGTGCTAGGCTCCAGTCAATCCACAAGCCAGGAACTGGTCATGTGACTCCCAGGCCAGGTATATAAGCTCCACAAGCAGAACAGCAGCTCAGTCTGCTCAAATCACTTCAGGCCTTCCAACTGTCTCCTTCCTGATGGTGGCAACAGATGTCCCAAGCCTTAGCTTACTCCAGCCCTGGTCCTAGTCCTGCTCCAGCCCTGCTCTTGCTGATGCCCTGCTCCTAGTCTGCTCCAGCCTCAGTCCTCCCCTACCCTGGGCACCTGATTCTGGCTCCAACTTCTAGGCCTGACCATCTCCATCCCATTTGTTGACAGGGAAGATTGTAACATTGCAGTGCTGCACAAGAGGCGGGAGTAGGGTGACCAGATAGCAAGTGTGAAAAATCGGGATGGGGCTTGGGGGGTAATAGGCACCTATATAAGAAAAAGCCCCAAATATCGGGACTGTCCCTATAAAATCAGGACAGCTGGTCACCCTAGGCAGGAGGCAGCAGGAGTGTGACAAGAAAGTGACAAAAAAGGCCTACCTAGGAGGATGTGACAGAGTGTGAGTAGCTTAAGGCTGGCTCATCACTCCCTGCACTTTGCAAGTGTCCCCTTGTGGGCCAAACTGAGGAGATAATTGGATAAGCACCAGATGATTAACCAATTAGGAAAGAGATTCAGCTCCTCAGCTGAGGACAGTTAAAAGAGGCCAGAGGGGAAGGCTGGAGGGAAGGGCTAGGGAAGCTCAGGATCTCAGGGAGGTGAGATCTCTGCCTCTATGTGCTTTGGTGAGGGGCAAAGACTTGGGGGAAAACCTTGTGCTGTGGGGAGCAAGCATTTAGAACGCACTTGTTACACTTGCCACTGGTGAGCATGAGGATTGTTTCCAGAGAGGAATCCAGGGTGAGCGAATCCTGCCCTGTGACAAAGGACTACACAAGAGGCAGTGGTGTTTGGTAATTGTTCTACTTTGAGAGCAACTGAGGGGCAACAAGTAGGGTGAGTTTCATTTATCGCTCCACCTCTGCAACCACCGGAGGTGGAAACTCACTAAGTTATGCTTGTATGCTAAGGGGAAGGCATATTGTTATCTTGGTTGCAAGGAAATTGCATTGGAATCCTGATTCCAATATTACCCAAATCACTTCTAGCTCAGATTTTGGTAACTGATTTATATAAAACTAATTTAATGTAGTATCAATGAAAGATATCTGATTCAGTCTGCCTCTGTTTCTATAGAGCTAGTCATCACAGTGTCTACCTCTAAAGACTGGAGCCCTGTGCTGGTCTACTGACTAGGTACAGCATGGGCAGCAGCTGCGAAATACCCTCGTCCCTACAGCAGGAGAAGACGATAACCCCTGAACTGGGAAGCTCACCTGTGGAGGCAAGAGGGCTGTTCACTCTCCGGAGCTCATTCCATCTTTTCTCTCTCTTCGGGGAACACCAATGAATGAGTTAACATGCTAAGCAGTGTGGTCTAGTGGAGAGAGCACTAGACTGGAGCTCAGGAGATGTGTGTTCTCATTCTGGTTTTGCCACTGTCCTGCTGGGTGACCTGGGGCAGATCACACTATGTTTTTGCCTCAGTTTTCACACCTGTCAAATGGGGATAATGACACTGACCTCCTTTGTAAGGTGCTTTGAGATCTACTGATGAAAAGCGCTATGTACAGTAAAAGCTAGATAGTAGAGTAGCAGTAGCAGGGTGAGCATGGGAGCTAGGTTTAGTGCCTGGGGTCTAATCCTGGCTCTGCCACTGGCTTGCTGCATGAACTCGGGCAAGTCCCTTCACCCCTCCGTGCCGTATTTTCCATCACTGACCTCAGTAGTGTAGTAGAGGCTTTTGTGATGTGCTCATCTGTCCTCTAGAAACAGAACCAAGATCACCAAATGACTAGCACACAGGCCACAGACCAGCCATCAGAGAGCAGTGACTTTCAGTGCTGGGGTGTGTGATACCCAGCACGTGCCAAGAGCAATGTGGGTGGAAGCATAGACATGAATGGGACATCATGATCAAAGCTGGCTGTGACTAAGAAAAGTGACAGAGCAGGGAGGCCTGGCTCCTATTTCTAGCTTTTCTGTGGACTCACTGTGTGACCAAGGGCAAGTCACTTATCCTTTCCCTGCCTCAGTATGATAGCGATCATCCTCCCTACCTCTTCAACAGGATGCTTGAGGCTCAATTCATTGAGCTTTGAAATCCCCAGCTGGCAAGAGCTGGGAGACATGCAAAGACTTCTTTACTGAGTTATTATAAGAGCATCAGAAACCCTGCAGGCTTCAGAATCTGAGGGTGCGAGGCTGTGAAAGACCAGGGAGCTAGAGCTCTCAGGAGAGATGGCAGGATACTATTGTTGTTTCTCAATGTCAGCAGGAAAGAGCCAGTCAGCCCACAGCACTTTTACATTTCCTCTGGATCCTGAATACTTTAATATGTATTTGCTCCACACTTACGATGGATTCTCTGCTTTGAAACCAGAGGCAGCAGGCACTCTGGCAAGGGGCCTGGCTTTACTGTAGCTTCTGTTATTGCTTGAGTATCTGCCACTGAAATGCTCTTTTGTAACCTCTTACAGCAGCAAATCTCAGTAGAAAGCACTAGGCTTCCTACACCAACAGCATGTGAGGAGACCAGGAGGCTGTCATAACAACCCATGCTTCAGCCAGACATTTTGTATTGATCCCAACCCACCCTTCGCTTTAAATGCAGGCCTAAATATAGCCCCCAGCTCTACAGATTTCAAAGAGGAGCTGGGAAATGAGAAACCTGAGCTGCACTAGCAGGATCTTGCCACAACATGCATGCCATGAATGAAATTAGTGAGAGAGTCAGTTGGCCACAATGCATTTGCATCCCTTCCCCGACCAGCAGCGAGTCTTAGCCGCCAGCAAAATAACTTAAATCCCAGTACGACTATACAGGGCCTTTCAAGAGCAATAGCGGTCATGGCTGTGCAGAGTGCCAAGTTTAGCTAGCTCGAAAGCAAATAAGAGCCACCAGGTGAGCAGACATTATTAGTCAAATGTATGCGCATCCATCAAAATCACTCTGCCATAAAAGACAGCCCTAGAGCCCCACAGGAGGAGGCATTTGCTTTGGTTGGATCCGTGTTCCAGAGGCACTAGACAGCATTTGTTTACCTGATATATTTTACTGTCTGCCTCCTGCCCCCCAAAAGAGACCGTTAGACACTGCTAGCCTGGTTAGCTCTCTGCATGGAATCACAGGATTTAGACAGTAATGTAACACACCACAGAGATGGAAAAATGACCTTCAGAACAATGCTCAGCTTGCAGGCCTAGGGCGGGGTTGTACATCCCTTGCGGCCCCGTTGCGCTCTGAAAAGTGACTGCTAAAATGGCACCATGTAGCTCAACGGACTGGTCCCTTTGAGGAGCCACGGTCATGCGAGCCGACCCTAATGCCAAAATGACTCCAATTAGCCCTGCAGAACCAATGCCGTTAAGGGTCAGGTAGCTGGGTTCTGTTCGATTCTGATCCACTGAGTCAAAAGAACAGGACGAGAAGAATATTTTGTGTCTCTCTTGCAAGCGGCTTCTTTTGGGCAAGGCTGCCCATTCATTCTCACTGCACCGCATGTTGTGGCTACACCCCTCCATCTCCAAGTCACATGCAGGACTTAGCACCGTCCAAATGCCAAGTATTTGTAAATAATCATAGAAATGTAGGACTGGACGGGACCTCAAGGTGTCATCTAACCCACCTAGCATCACTCAACCCTTCAGCCCTTAGCACATCTGAAGACTTATCTGGTCCCTAATCAATCATATTTTCTGAACATGTCCAGATTTTTAAACCTGTCCTCACAGGTCAGGTTTTCTAAACGTTTTATCATTTTTATTGCTGTCCTGTGGACTCTCTTCAATTTGCCCACATCTTTCTTCAAGTGTGGCACCCAAAACCAACCACAGTACTCCAGCTGAGGCCTTACCAGTGTCTAGGAGAATGGAACAGTTACCTCCCCTTTCTTACATATGATGCTCCTGATAATACATCCCAGAATGATACTTGCCTTTTTGGCAACTGCATCACCTTGACGACTCATGCAGTTGGTGATTCACTATAACCCCCAAATCCTTTTCTGCAGTACTGTCACCTAGCCTGTTATTCCCCAGTTTGTATTTCTGCATTTAATGTTTCCTCCCTCAGTAAAGTACTTTGCACTCATCTCTACTGAATTTCATCTTGCTGAATTCAGACCAATTCTCTAATTTGTCAATGTCATTTTGAATTCTAATCCTGCCTTCCCAGCTTGGTGGCATCCACCCATTTTATAAGCATGCTCTCCACCCCATTATCCAAGTCTCTAGTGAAAATATTAACGACTACGGGGCCCATAATAATGACACGTTTTTCACGACACTCTTTGATGTGTTCTAGGAAAGTCTCTTCACCATTTATTGCCATTTTATCAACGGGGAAACAGACCGAGGAATTAAAGCCACAAGAGTGAGAGTATGGCAGAACTAGGCCTAGAACCCAGGACTTGTGATCCCCGGCCCATAGTCTAACTGCTAGCTCATGCTCTCTCTCCAAAGGATCCTGGAATGTTCAGTGCCTCAAGCACCACAAATGTGTGTTCAGCACTCAATACTCCTTCAGACAAATATAGCACCCGTCCCTCTATGTGCCCTCTCCTCAGTTCTTCATACTACAGGCATTCATTTCACTGAGGAAATGCGCACACACTGTGGGTTGGTCATGAGACCGAGGGACTAAGAGAAGAGAATGGGTCTTCCCTTTTCCCATGGTTCACAGCTTCAGTCCTCTAAACTCTGTGGTGAATCATGAGAGATCCCATGACAGTGTCCTTCATGCATCATTGGGACAACTTAACTACTTCCTACATGTGACGCGAGGAACAGGCAAGTCAATTCAGATAAAATAAAAAAACAATATCTGATCCTCAGCCCCAAACTCAGTCTGAACCCCACAGTGGTTTTCGACGTTTTCCTTCTGGGCCCAGTACCAGGAAGTTCTGGGAAACTCATGGAAGTGCCTATTCCCTTGAATTTAAATCCAAAAGGTTCAGCTAAACCGCAGAACATGCGGATGCTAATCTGAGTCAACATGTTGATGTCGAGCCAGCGCCATATTTTGCCCTAAATCCCTACTCAGAGTTCTCATTGCCATGACTGGGATTTGCATACATGGCCCATGAACTGTATCTAGCCCTAACTGCTTATGGCACTGATTTGTTTTGTAAAATAATTTATTTTATAGTGTTATGTTTTTCTGTCCACAAGGAGCAACCGTATGCTTTCAGACCAAATGGCTCTCAGATTTAGGGAAAAAAACAAGAATGAATTAAAGGAATGCCCCCCTCCCCGAAGAGTACAGCGTGTATGTCTCTTCTGTAATCTACTGTTTCATCTCTGTTTTACAAAACAACAGCTTTCCAAGCACACACATCTACAAGACAAAATCCTAACGGTTACCTAATTACCAGCGTCATGTGGGACTGACGTGCTCACCTGCCCTAAAAATCAAACCAGCCTGAACTTTCTGTTAAAAATTAGAAATGCTGCAGGATCTGCATGTTTTTAGTGCATATGTGCTTTCTAGAGCAGTGGATAGGTGCATTTAGGCCCTAATGAAGCATAGATTTAGTCCCAGTGGAGTCAAAGCTACCTGCTTAAGTACCTTGCTGAACCAGGGCCTTATTTCTTGTTTAAAACTGATAAAGGACATTAAATAACTGAAACAAATTCTAGATCCAAAGCTACCCGTGGACTTTGAGCCTGTTTGAACACCAAACCCAGTCTGAATTTTGCAAATAGCCCTTATCTTTACACTGCACCAAACCAAATATTAAAGACATACAGCTTGAGATGGTCAAAATCTGGGTGTGAAATCTGCAACACGCTCCTTATTAAAAATGTATATTTTGGAAAGGATGGGTGAAGATGTGGTGGACTCTTCATTTAATTTTCCGCACTATATCAAAAATGTGATGCATTTATCACCTTCGTATCAAAGTCCCCAAGAAATAAATTCTGCCATTAGGTGAAGTTGACAGTCTTCACTCTGTGGTTAAAACCTTTTTGTAAATCAGTTTGAGATCTATGGATGAAGAGCACTGGATAATTGCTACACATTGCTGTTATGGGACCTCCTTTTTTATAGAAGACATACTTTTTGTTTAGCGCATAGATTTCACTACCAATTCTCAGAGTAACAGCCATGTTAGTCTGTATTCGCAAAAAGAAAAGGAGTACTTGTGGCACCTTAGAGACTAACCAATTTATTTGAGCATAAGCTTTCGTGAGCTACAGCTCTCGATGAAGTGAGCTGTAGCTCACGAAAGCTTATGCTCAAATAAATTGGTTAGTCTCTAAGGTACCACAAGTACTCCTTTTCTTACTACCAATTCTGGTGCCCAGGGATACTGGCAAATTAGAGAGGAAGCAGAAGAGAGTTACAAAAATGATTTGAAGGCTGGAATAAATGCCTTACAATGAGAGATTTAGGAGATCAATCTGTTTAGCTTATTAAAAAGAAGAGTGAGAGGAGACTTGATTAGGGTGGATAAGTACCTTTACGGGGAGAAAATACCAGATATTAAAGGACTCTATAAAGTAGTGGAGAAAGACATAAGAACTAGGGGCTGAAAGTTAAAGCCAGACAAATTAGAAATTAGGCCCAATTTTATTTTATTTTTTATTTATTTATTTATTTTTATAGTGAGGGTGATTAACTATGTGAACAAACTCCCAAGGGAAGTGATGGATTCTCCATCTTTTGAAGTCTTCAAAGCAACACTGGATGTGTTTCTGGAAGATGTGCTTTAGTCAAACAAGTTGTTGGGCTCAATACGGGAGTTACTTGATGCAGTTCCTTGGTCTATGTCAGGCAGGAGACCAGACAAGATGATTGAATGATACCTTCTGGCCTTAAAATCTATGAATCAGTTAGGATAAAAAAACCACAAAGGTAAAGTTAACAAAATACTTGCTAGGGTGGTTAGAATTTATTACCATCGTAAGCACAAAGTCATAAGATCTTGGCACAATTCACTCATCTCTCTACCTGGCACTGTTTGGATTTGCTTGGCAGCTTTGTTGTTTGTAGTTACAAAGTGCAATTACACTCAGTTTTCTCGAAATGTGAAATGATGTTGGAACTGCCCAAAATGAAGGATTTGTGGTTTAGTGTTGCAGGAGTATGTTTGGGAAAAAGAAAAAAGAAATTTTTTCATGTATCCACACATCCATCCATCTATTAATTAGGGCTGGCTGGTTAGTGATACACTGATTTGTGAACAACATCACAGAGTTCACTTTGCCATGATGCCTGCTGTTTATTATTCACGAGTATATTGATGGCTGGCATGTTCCCGAATTCCAAAAGTGTGACCAATTTTAGCACAAAATTATTAATCCTCCAAAAATTAATACCCAAAATAATGTGATTGATTTGCTCTCTGTTGTTATTTTTAAAGTGTTACAGACATCCAATCAGAGCAGTTAATTCCATGTGGCTTAAGGGACTAATCGCACACCACAAATAACCAATATTTGAACCAAGTCTCAAACAGTGTGAAATTTATTTGTCCGAATGAACTACATGGCAACTGTGAATCACAAACACATTCAAAGAATATCCCAATCAGTTTGGGAATGATTTGCTCACCTGAAAGAGGGCTACCCATAGAATACATTGCATTAAAAAACTGTGGAATAGCGGGTCCTTATTTTAAAAGCAAGAAATGGCTTGAAAATATTCCTGTAATTTACAGTTCCTGGCTGTGTTTGCACAGTGCATCCCTCTTGGCTGAGAGTTACATAGATACACTTTTTCATTCACTGCAGGGATATATTTAGATTTATGGGCAAAGCAAAGGATGATATTTTGGACAGATGGAGTCTTGTCTCAACTGACAAGTATGAGGTCTGAGTTATTGCATTAATGCAGAATCTCTCCCTCCCTCTGACCAGAATATCTATATTAATGGCATGGCAAGGCTCAGTAATAGCAACGGTGCTGTGCACTGGGTCAGGTGAGATTTGAGCATAAGCTTTCGTGGGCTACAGCCCACTTCATTGGATGCATAGAATGGAACATATAATAAGAAGCTGTGTATATATACACATACAGAGAACATGAAAAGGTAGAAGTAGCCATACCAACTGTGAGGGGCTAATTAGTTAAGATGAGCTATTATCAGCAGAAGAAAAAAACTTTCGTAGTGGTAACCAAGATGGCCCATTTAGACAGTTGCCAAGAAGGTGTGAGGAGGATAGTTAACACAGGGAAATAGATTCAATATGTGTTCTTTTTGCTGATACAGACTAACACGGCTGCTACTCTGAAATCTGGGTTTCCTCTGGCACAGTCTGCAATCCAGATTCTAGCCCACACTCCCCACCCCGACCCATGAACTCACTCTGCAAGACTTCTCGCATCCCCTTTCACTAAAATAACTAGCAATCCATACATGTGGGGGGGGGGAGGCAGGAGTGGGAGATGTGCTTCCAGTGATTGACGCTGAAGAGTGGATTGGTCAGGGAATTTTCCTGCCCTGTTAATGTGATAGATTGGGAGAGTGAGATGGTCAACTGTCCTTTAGTGGAGGCCCTGAATGGGTCCATTTCCAGCTAGTGGTGTTGCTGCTTAATTCTGGACAAACAACCCCCATGAAAAGACTTCCTGCCATTCCACTGGATCTGTGAAACCATACCCCGAAGTGGGAAACGGAGTCTCCTAACCACCCAGTGGGATGAGAGCTTGTATGGAGATGGGACTGGAGAGTGTAAAAAGGGATGGAACCCCTCAAATTAGCATAGTGCATATCAAGGAACAGGCAGAAATGGAGCCAACTTCCTCCCCTCGTTCTTCATTTGAGCTCTAGGTTTCATTTGGAGAGCTCAGTCTAGCTGGCTCAGAAGAAGAGCTACATTTATCCCCGGGCAGGAGGAAAACACAAGGGCTCAGATCAGCGAAGGTATTCAGCCTCCTAATTTCCATTAACTTCAGTGGAAATAAGGAGTCTAAGTACCTTTGAGGATCTGGGATGAGGTCAATATTTTTTGCAATCATAAAACTCAATAATGGCCAAATGTTTGCATCAAAAATGTTGACTCCCTGGCTGAGATCTCGTACAGAGCAAGGATTTACAGTTGAGTTTACAACCTCAAGAAAACAGGGGCTTATGGAGCAGAAGCAGCTACATTCCTTAATTCCTCTGGCTCTAGTGCTCTACTGTAGGAAGCATATACAGTATTTACATGTCATGCTAGGAGGTAGCTCTGGAAAGCCGTAGATTATTCTACATGACAAACGTTGTCCCTCATTGCTCCCTGGGTGCTTCTCACATCATGGTGACACTATCCAAGGGATCCAAGTTTTTGAGCTACTGTTGTTATATTTTGTTTCTTTATGTCAATAGCTTAATATCTGAGAGCTTATGGAATGTGCCAGCCCGGTAACCCTTCACAAGTCATAGTAGAGTATTCAGTTGTAGCTTCAGCCACGCAGTACGGGGCAAGAATTCTTCATCTATTGGAGGACCACCCATTTGGCTCTTGGTTTCTTTGCTGAGATGACCAAGAAGGGTGACAGTTACGAATATTTAGGGGGAGATTTTCAAGAGGTTAAGGGATGTAGGAATACAAGTCCCTTTAAAGTCTGTGGGTCTTGTGATCCTAAATTCCTTTTGAAAACCTCACACTTCAGCCTTATTATGAAGTGCTATACCCTAAGCATCCATGGGACACTACAAATGCATAACTCACCCGGCGGCAGGAGCAGCACTGTTGTGTTCTCATTCAGAAAGATCCAAATGATACCCAGAGGGCGCGAGGATGACTTGGTGAGGAGATGAACACTGAAAATTGTGGGAAGGAAGGAGATTGCCTGAGGGAAAGCAAAGAGAGGGGGAACAAGGAAGAAGATGCGAAGGTGAGAGGGAGGGAGGAGACTGCAGCGTAGTGAGCTATGTAACTGCAAAGGCTCTGTTTGGTTGTGTGCATCTTTACCTTTCTCAGAACTTCTCTTTGAGGAGAGGGGTAGCCATTTTGTGGTCAGTTCAGCACAGACAGTTCCAGAGGAGGCACACTAGCGTTGCCATCCGTCTGGTTTTTACCCGGACAGTCCAGTTTTTGGCTTCTGTGTCCAGATGCCATTTAGGTTTGCCAGGTGCCCCATTTTCATGGTCCTGGCAACCCTAAATGGCACCCAAACCAAAAGCCTGGTGCGCCACCTCCTACCTGCAGGCAGGTTCCTTGAGACAAACCCCCAAGTGACGGGGGAGGGGGAAGTGGGGGGGGAGCAAGAGGCAGGGCGGTGCCTTGTGCGGAAGAGGCAGGGCCTC
This sequence comes from Lepidochelys olivacea, assembly GCF_965140295.1. Classification (NCBI taxonomy): domain Eukaryota; kingdom Metazoa; phylum Chordata; order Testudines; family Cheloniidae; genus Lepidochelys; species Lepidochelys olivacea. The sequence continues at coordinate 22,082,461 of NC_140424.1, forward strand.
AGGGGTCCAGTGACCAGGAATTAGAAAGGTGGCAATCCTAAGGTACATGCACTGGGTTTGTTCCCTTTTACTTCTGTTCCCACACTTGGATGCTCTCTCAATTTGAAACAGAGGTCACTCAGACTGAACATATCTGCTTGTTCTTTGAGTACGGAGAAACAAAACATAGAGGCTGGGTGAGTAATAAGAAGAGAGGATTAGGAGGGAACCAAAGCAGAGATATAGGAGCGGACAAAGTTTTTTGAATCTGAAGATGAGAAACTTCAATGAGTTGCAATAAAGGGCAGACATCGATTAGCTTTGTGATGTGGACAGTTGTCTGCTAGAGATTACGGTAAAATCACCAACTCATTTCAGATAAGGAGCTACCCAAAAATAACAGCTTTTGATTGCTACTAAACTGGGCTGGGGATTTGAATCACCCATCAAGCAGTAAAAGCAGGCAATAGCCTATTACCCACTTCCTAAACCATCCAGTTCTCCATTGGGGCTCATTAAACAGTAAGAACTGGCTGGACAAATTCTCACTGCTGATAAGACAGCTGGGGGGAAAAAAATCATATTTCTGCAGAAAAGACAAGCAAAAAAAGAGATATTTTTTCTCCTCACTGGCTTTCTCTTGTTATGCAAATAGAAATGACAATTTCCTTTCCCCCACACATACACATGGTACCAGCCAAGTGGAAACTGGCCATTTTGCACAGTTCTTGGACATGACATGAAGTAGGTCTGGATGGCTCGGGCTTGGAAATGGGATATTTACTATTTAGACAGTAAAACACAAAAGCGTAAAAAAAATGGCTTTAGGAGTGGGGAAGAGTCATTACAGATCCAAAGAGCATTTCTGAAGGCAGGATTGTCAGCTCTTTGAGACGGGGACTGTCTTTTTATTCTGGGTTCGTACAGCACCGAGCACAATGGGGACCTGGTCCATGACTGGAGCTACCACAATACAAACTGATAATAATTAAACTGTGTAGATCCTACCAGAACACTGCAGGGGAGTGAAACTGATGCATGTTACCAGCCTCACCCCCCCACACACACCTATTTCTTTCAGCCCAAGTTCAGCTGACATTTAACTCTAGAAAAGGTGATCAGTTTCTCCTTTCATCTCTACCATCCCTACGTCCTTCTATAATGAAAGCAAAAGAGATGCTAAATGACGAGGCCCAGTGATTTACACCGGGACAACATCTTGAAGTGTACCAAGGCAAACACCTAAGGGCCCAATACAGCTCTCAAAGTCAGGCACGAGATGGCGTAGCAGCCCTTAGAACGTACCTGGAACCCACATTAACGCAGACCCGTCTGCTGCACAGCCATCCTGAGCTTGGGGATGTCAATCTGATCTGAACCACCACATCTTTTGAGGTTTGTCCACTGCTGATTATAAGCACGTTCTTCCTGGGTTGCAGGATGGGCACTTGCTATGTTGCCTGCCCAAGTGAGACACAGAATATTCATGCACTCCTCTAACTACACCTTCCACTCCTCTCGCCCATCCAGCAGAATTCATCCCTATCTGGGATCACCTGATTCCACCCTGCAACCTGGCTAGCGTCACCTGCCAGCCACATGCCACCTCCCCAGTTTCTTCCTTAAAGCTAGTCTCACAGTTGAGTGGCAACAGAGAATGAGACACTGTTCTTGGACTGCACAGCGGTGCTGCTAAGTAGGGAGGTGCAGAACCAGGAAACAGACTGGAAACAAACCAGAATACTAGAAGGGCCAGTGTACACTTGGTCACCCTGCGAAAGAGTAAAGGCCGCACTTTCCAGGGTCTATTACTTTGTCTCTTCTGATGGGTGAGCACTGGGCAGGACGATAAGCTCATCCCCAGGAAGCATGAGTCACCTCTGGCCATGAGGTAGAGTGGGAGCACTCGACAAGCATTCATCTCAATGAACAATAACTCTTCTTAAACATATCAAAACAAGTTCATGGTTTGCCAAGGGGCAGGGCGAGTTAAGAGCTTTCTTTCCTGCCTGGATCCAAGGTCAGGCGGCCGTCCCAGGGCTATTTCCTCTACTTCTTCCCAGACTGCCTCAGGAAACTGGAAAGCATGTCATCAGCCCATTACTTCAGGTTATTGTTCAGTTAGGTGGTTTCCAGGCTGGAGGGGAAAGTGAGCATGAGCCCCCCAGAACAAACAGCCCAGCCCGTCAGGTGAGGGAGGAGCCACGGAGCTCAGGGGTCAGCTAAGTACTGTGATGACACAGCAAGGAAAAGGGTGAAGGTCATAGGTGCAAAGTAAGATACCTGGAAAGGGACACCAAGCAAAGAACGTTGGACAATGCTGCTGCCTTCAGAGAGGAAGGTGTCAGTTTGACAGTCATAAAGGGTGAATTCCTCTGTTCACAGGATGAGCACATCATGGGCAGAGGCAGCGCAAGCATCCCTGACCCCACACGAGTCACAGCACCTTGCAAGCTGTTCTTGAGGTATCCTCTCTCAAGTGAAGGAGGCATCATTCATCCTCCATGGCCTGTGAGACTAAAGCCAAGATCCTCATAGTCTGAAAATAGCATCATGGAGTCTCTCTTAGAGACAGCCAGCAAAACTATGCTAAACCTGTCTCCGACTGGAACTGCTGATCACTGGGGAGCAGTCATCTGGAGGCACAGACATGTCAAATTAATTGCCACATTTCTTCATAAACTTAAACTAGTCCCATAAACTTGATGAGGAGGCACCTGGTGTGCTGAAACCACTGCCTATCTGGCTGGTCAATATTGTCTTATTGTTTCCTTGTGCATCCTGTCCATCTGTCATCTCTTGTCTTATATTTAGATTGTAAGATTTTTGTTCTGTGTTTGTGTAACGCAAATAGACCCCGGTCGTCGGTGGGCAGGATCAAACCATGGATCTCTGGAGCTTAGTGCATGAGCCTCAACAGCATGAGCTTAAAGCCAACTGGCTGTTATCTAAGGCTGTAGAGCAGACTCATTTTATCTCTCTCTCTAAGTGGATTGCCTGCCCTGATTAAGGGCCCTGGCAGATAGACTAATTGCTGCCCTGATTGGTTACCAGCCAGGACTATTGATTGTTGGATAACCAGCCCTGCTTGAGGGCCCTGGGCTTATAGACTCCTTGCTGCTCAGACAATCACGAAGGGGTCTGTATTGACCAGGACAATGGACAATCACCATTGTGCCAGCTGTGACCCTACACTGATCTCAGCATGGTGCAGATAGCTAATAGCCCTGGCCTACACGAAGCAGTCAGTTGCATGTCCAGCATAATGTCAGCTAACTCAATTGTTCAAATATGTTGCATTTTATCCCGTGGACAAACCCAACGGATGATCACTTAAGGGTGTACAATCAGAGCCGGCATAAGAAGGAACAATCCATTGTTTTCAAAGAAACTGACCGGGTTGGAAATGGGACATGTGGCCTGGCACTGCCAAGTGACTGGTTTTAACTGAATGCAAATCAGGTTTGCAATGACTGAAGGTCATTACTCTCTGGCATCTTGTGAAATCAGTTTCACAGCTTAGTCCAGCTCCTGATGGACAGGTGCCCACACTGCATGGTAGGTAACTTGAAGCCTCACTATCTTTGTTTCCAGTGTTCTGTACTTTAAATTTCCAGGAACTCCCTCAGTGTATAGAGACAGCAGCTATTCTTGCTGTAACCTGTACAGAAGAGAGATGCACACTGAGCTTTTGCATGGCACACTTCGCTTTTGTTCTTTCTTGTTCTGGCTTTTGTTGAGGGAAACATGACACACATTCTTGGCTCATGTGTTGACAGGGCCCAAGGCCCATCGAATGGATACCATTTGGGACCACTAAAGTCAGCTACAGAATCTCTCCCTCCCTCCCTTCTACATATAGGCCTTGGAACAGTGCCCAGACAATTAATTTTTCTATTAGGGAGGACACTGGAAAATGGAATGTCTCCCCTCTGACCCTGGAGAGGATCATACAGATGGCTTCCAACCCCAGCCAGAGGACAGGAGCAGGGATAATTCCCATCTGTTTTAGGTGTGCTGCTTGCTCTTGTGTAATTACTAGAGCTGCACAGCTGTAAGTCAGAGGTCCAGTGTCCTCATAAACCACAAGAGTGGAACTGAAGGGCTTTGCCAGAGGAGGAATTTACTTAGAATGTGTGTTTAGAGAAGGACAGACCTGAGCCATCCAGTTCCCATCCGGATCCCAGCTCACTCAAAGCCTTGAGTATCCACAAACTAGGCTGTAGCAAGCCAGGCTAGAGCGGGAGTGCTGTTGCAGAGCATGACTTGCCAGCAGTGAGTGAGTGAAGCACAGATGAGTTCCAGCCTTGCTGCATAGGCCATCTACAGGCCCCCAGAAAGAGCCCTGCCAGCCCCACGTGTGCACCAATGATGAGTCAGATGCCAAACATGGCTGGTTTAAAATTATAGCAGCAATCATTGGGCTGTTCTTTTGACTTGCTTTCTGGTCTGAGCTTGACTTTAGCTAGTGCAGATAACAATAGCAGTGAAGACGAGAGGCAGAGACCTGAGTGCGGGCTACACTATGTATCCACAGGCCCCACTGGGCGTGTACTCGGGTAGCTAGTCCACGCTGGTGCCCATATTGCCGCATCTTCACTACTATTGTTACCAACGCTCGCTAGATTAAAGCGAGCACAGGTGGGCCTACCCACGCTGCAATCAACCGTGTGTAGAGGTACCTTTGGGGAGAGGAAGTCTGCGATGGGGCATGGCCGAAGCCCATGCATTGTTACACAGGTGGAATGCATCACTGAAGGGGGATCTCTTTTGAGTACCTTGGGCCTAGAGTGAGTCCTGAACACCACAGTCAGTGACTTGCGCCACTTTAGAACGGATGCCTTGCATGCCCTCAATTGAATCAGTTAGCCCCTTGCTGCCTCAACTTATTCTGTCGGTAAAACAGAGGGTCCTCATCCCTCCCATTAAGATCTACTGCTGAAAAGCACCCTAGCAGTGCCAAGTATTGTTACACACACCTGTGCCCACTAAAGATCCTGCACCGCTCTTTGCAAGAGCAGGGAGGTTAGTGAAGGCACTTTCCTCCAGGCATCAGGAGTAGCGATTTCTTGGTCAGCATGTCCAGAAAGAGGCTACTGTTCAGGTAGGACAAGAACATAGGGGCCTTCAGCCGGGTTTGCGGAGGCGGTGATCCTGCATTCCTGACCTTCATTGGCAGGGAACCTTAGAGTGGAGGAGCTACAGAAGGACAAAAGGCCCATCCCCCCCAAAAGCCTTGTAATGCCTCAGAGATCCAGAGAAAAAGCAGCATGTCCAAGGGGACTGTGCAATAGGAATGACCCGAGCAGTAAATGCCGCTCAGTGTTAATGGAACAAAGTGGGGAAATCAAAAAGGCACCATGGCTGGAAGCTGCTGAGTGGTTTTGATGTGCCTGTGAAACCTAGCTCTTGAGCAGCTGCTGACTATTTCCAAGAAGATTCACCCAACAGTCATACAGACCAGCCGCAGCCCCGGCTGCTTACAGAAAACACAACCCTGTGCTCATCAGAACAGGCACGCTGCAGAGAAACACACTGAGCCGTTGCACTGACTGATGTTTCGTCACGGATAGCCCAGAAAGAGCTAGCCCAACAAAGATAGATACACAGAACATGGCTGTACAACACTTCTAACCTGGCAAAATCCAGAGGCTGGACAGGCAGGGATCTGGATCAGGGCCATTGGCTTTTAGGATTAAAAGTGACCCATCTGGGGAAAAGGAACCATGAAATCCTCGGTGCAGGTTTGCAGGGCTTGTACGAGATGGAGGCTCTCAGGATCTGACTTGTGTCAAGCTCACTCACTGCAGCTGCAGGCTGTCAAGTCTCCCAGAGGACCTGCTGACAGGCCAGAGTTAAGTCCTTGCCTTTGGTTCAAAAATTCAGTGCAATGATTCCAGAGTCAGCTCATAGGCAAGCCTAAAATAACAGCTCAGCCATGGAGAACAGCTGTTCGCATGTGTGCGCGTGTGCTCATGCCTGTGCTGTGTGACTGTAGTGTCCTGTTCATGCCTGTTGTGTGGAGTGTTTCACATCTCTGGGTGTGTCTGTAATGTGGTTTGTGTTTATTTCTCCGCACGTTCGTCTATAATGCTAGGCATTGGCCGGTTTCATTGTGTGTATCCAGTGCATCTATACGGATGTTTATCGCTCTGGTTTTTGCAGAGTGTACCTGCTTTCCCATTCGGTGTTGATGTCTCAGTTGTTGTGGCTCTTTGCTCTGGGTTTATGTATGTGTGTGTGTCTCTGCGTGCCCCCATAGATGACTGGGTGATATGCTTTGGTCAGGAATCACTGTTGGACATGATGGGGGTGGTATGTGAGCTGTAGGAACTATTGCAGGTATCCAGCCAACACTGGCTAAACTCCAGAAGTCCTGTCCCAGCATGCACTGGGCCAAGTGTGAAACCTGGGATGGATTTTCTGGAAGTGGTCTCAGCTTTGGTTGGCCAGAACTCTGCAAATCTCCCCCTGACACACACACACGCTGGCTTACACTTTGCGCCCACCATTTTGGCTACTAAGAGATAGAGCCGGGCCTGTGACTGACTTTTTTTTTATAAGTTTATTTAAAAATAAGCTCCACTGAAAAGAGATGGCGGGCCATAGCCTTACAGAGACAGAAGCCTACGACAGTGCTGAGTCATGGGCTCCCTGCCAGAGAGTGGGCACGTAAAGCATCAGATGTCCAGCCCAGCCTGGCAATCCTGGCTCTTCTCTCCAAGCCACCCGATACTTTGCTATACGTGTGCCACTGCCAGCACCCACTCAGCAATTATTTCTCAGAGGCGTGTTTGCCCGCCAGTCTCTCTCACCCATTAGCAGAGGCCCCAGCTGGCGGCTGACCTTACAGCATGTGCGCTCTACTCAAATACATCCCAAAGCTTGTGGCCGAGGGAGGCAGCAGCTCTGCTGGCAGAATCAATAGGAGTGGTGTTCGGCCCTGATGAAAGCCGCTCTTTGCTTTCCTTACCAAAGGATCATTGGCAAGGATCAGAGGCCTAGAAATCAGATCTACACCCCTTGGTTTGGTTTGCAGGCACACATGTGCCATGTAGGGTGACCAGGTTTCTGGTTTTCGACTGGAACACCCAGTCGAAAAGGGATCCTGGTGGCTCTGGTCAGCACTGCTGACCGGACCATTGACTATCCAGTTGGCACCGCCATGCAGCGGGGCTACGGCAGGCTCTCTGTTAGCCTCTGTGGCGTATCCAACCTCTGGCTCCTACACGTAGGGGCAGCCAGGGGGCTCCACATGCTGTCTCCGCCCCAAGCGCCGCCCCTGCAGCTCCCACTGGCTGGGAACCACGGCCAATGGGAGTGCGGGGGCGGTGCCTGCAGACAGGGCAGCATGTAGAGCCACCTGGCCATGCCTCCACATAGGAGCCAGAGGGTGGACATGCCCCTGCTTCTGGAAGCCGCTTGAGGTAAGTGCCGCCCGGAGCCTGCATCCCTGACCCCCTCCCCAGCCCCTTGCCCCAGCCCTGATCCCCCTCCTGCCCTCCAAAACCCGTGAGCCCAGCCCAGCCCAGAGCACCCTCCTACACCCCAAACCCCTTGTCCCCAGCCCCACCCCAGAGTCTGCATCCCCAGCCAGAGCCCTCACCACCCCCTGCACTTGCACCCCCACCCTCTGCCCCAGTGCAGAGCCCACTCCTGCACTCTGAACCCCTTGGCCTCAGACCGGAGCTCTCTCCTGCACCCCAAATCCCTCATCCCTGGCCCCATATCAGAGCCCTCACCCCTTCTGCAGCCCCCTCCCACACTCTGAACTCCTCATTTCTGGCCCCACCTTGGAGCCTGCACCCCCAGCTGGAGCCCGCACCCAGTCCCCTGAGTCAGCCCGGTGAAAATGAGTGAGGTGGGGAGAGCGAGAGACAGAGGGAGGGGGCGATGGAGTGAGTGGTGGGGGAGGGGGCCTCGTAGAAGGGGTGGGGCATGGGCAGGGTCTCGAGGAGGGGCAGGGCATGGGCAGGACAAGAGTGTTCAGTTTTGTGCAAGTAGAAAGCTGGCAACCCTAGTGCCATGTGCTGCTGTAAGCCTCTGGGGAGTGTGGTTATCTGTCTCCCTTTGAGCCAATCCACAGCAGATGAGTCTGTCACAGCCCCAGCTAGAGGCCAGTGACTCTTAATCTCAACCAGTAGCAGTTCGTGCTTTTAGCTCTGGAGGTCCCTGGTTCAGTTGCTGGGTATCAGCCAATAGGACAGCTGTCCCCTTGCCACTCTATTCAGCCTGCTGGCTCGTGCCTCAGGAACTGGCCGGGTATTGGGATAGATGAGATTCCCACTCCTCCAATGCTGCAGAGGGCAACTCCTCTACATCCCAATATCCCACCAGAGAGTACAGAGCCATGATTTTCACCCTGGACCATGCTGGTAGTCCTGTCCCCCCCCCCGCACCCCAGTGCAGCCTTCACTTTTGCAAGGACTTTTTAATTAGGAAAAAAATATTATATAAAAATAGTATTTTAAACATAGGTAAAATTCTGGGCATAGCCCCCCTTCCCCTTTGACAGCATCCCCTCTATTTCCAAACCAAAAGGTAAATAAGTACACAGCCCTCCTGTGCGTGGAGTGGCACTTGTTTAGATGTGTCTTAGCGCAGCATTATGCAGCCGGGTGTGTCTCGAAACGCTGCTGGAATTCCAGAGGAAATGGCAAAAATGCTGCTCTTAGCCAGGAAGCCGCAGGGCAGCCTACGGAGCATTTCCTGTGCACTGGACGCAGGATTCCAGAGCGCTTGCCATGCACAGCACTAAGCGGTGACTCACAAATTACATGTTGTGGAAACAGAGCACGTCAGTGTCGCTATGTTACTTGTAGGATTTAGCCACTTAAGCCTGAAGTTCCAATGGCGAGGAGCCAGTGAAAGGCACTGCAAGCTGCCTCTCCCAAGTTAACCCACTTTAAACCAGTGTGTGCCAGGCCACAGGTCAAGGATGCAGACAGACGGATACTGCAACACAGTGATTGCAAACATTCATTTTAAGTACTGAACTGAGCAGCTGTTCCGTCACGTTCATGCCCTTTTTAAAATTATTATTAGCCATTCATGGACTGCTTTTTCATTGCACAAGGATTTGGGGAATGGCTGTTCTAACATAGCACCTGGCTTTTTGTCATTTTGACTTTTAAATTAATGTTAGGGTATTAAATGTTAATATATTAAGCAGAAATGTTTTGTTTCATTCCATTTAAACACTGTCAAAAATGAAGCACTGTGATGGCCCCAAATCAAAGTGTCAGGATTTTAATTTTGCGGGAAAATGTAGCTTTTCGTTCCCATTCATAAAAATTTCTTCTCATAAAGTGTCAGAATTTCCCAGGAAGCAAAAACTCCAGTTTCTCACTAGCTGTTCCAAAAATACATCATTTCTTAAAGCAGAACACAATCAAACTCCAGAGTGTACCGCATAAAACGCTATATAGAACTGCACTGGGGTGAACTTATAATTTATAAAAAGAAAAGGAGGACTTGTGGCACCTTAGAGACTAACCAATTTATTTGAGCATGAGCTTTCGTGAGCTACAGCTCACTTCATCGGATGCATTCAGTGTAGCTCACGAAAGCTCATGCTCAAATAAATTGGTTAGTCTCTAAGGTGCCACAAGTACTCCTTTTCTTTTTGCGAATACAGACTAACACGGCTGCTACTCTGAAACCTGTTATAATTTATGTAAATCAATACTGCCACAGCGAGCTATTCCTCTTTTCCCTGTGAGGGAGCAGTAATCTTTTAGCCTCTTTTCCCTGTAAACCTCCTCGCACTAGGGGTTAGTGAATGCTGGATGCTCTTGTTGCACAAGGATCTGCTCTTTGTTTTTTCCATTAGCACGCACATCCTATGCAAGGTGCACAGTTCACAAGCTGCCTGCCCCAAAGACTGAAATACTGCTCACAAAACTGTCCAGCGACCAATTCCAAACAACAGATACATTTGTAAAAATAAATTTTAAAAAATGAAGGTTTGTCTGTGAACAGAACAAAGGCTAAAATCATGAAGCGAACTGTTTACCAGGACTCGCTCCACCAGTTCTAGGGACGAGGGTCCTACTGCTGCAGTGAGCTGACACCCAAGAGTTGGACACTGTTTCATAGATTTGCAGATTAGAAGGCCAGAAGGAACCATTATGATCATCTAGTCGGACCTCCCGAATAACACAGGCCAAAAAAACTGCATTCAATTTCTGCAACAGGCCTATAACTTCTGTTGGAACCAGAGCACCTCCTTTGCAAAGATATTCCGTCTTGACTTAAACTACAAGTGATGGAGAATCCTCCATGTCCCTAGGTAAGTGGTTCCAATAGTTAGTCATCCTCACTGTTACAGATGTGCACCTTATTTCTAGTCTAAATTTGTTTAGCTGCAGCTTCCAACCACTGGATTTTATGTCTTTGTTGTAATAAGCCATAAATTTATGGCTTATTACAACAATCTACAACCAACTTACACACACCCCACTCAGCGCTTTTCTTTTTCCCCCTTCCTAGAGAGGTGTTAAATGGTCCACTTCATCTTGAAAGGTCCTTTGAAATATGTATTAACTTCTTATGCGAAACAATCTGTTCCACCTTGTATTTAGCTGTGATACTGAGTACCATTCCCAGATCTGAATGATAAAAGACAAAAAAAGACACAATGTTATCATCTGTGTGTGAACACTTTTCACAAAGTGATCACTCTATATCTGACCTCTCATTCCTCAGCCTCAAAGGAAACCTGCACACCTTCAAAAGACAAACCTGGGAGTTTAAATTCATAACTTTGCTAGACATTAAAAATCATGGTCTTCCAACACCCAGGCAACAGCTCCAGCTATCCTTGATCAGGAACAGCACAGAGGAAAGGAGCATGCTAATTCAAGGCATCTCCATGAGTTGTCCTGTATGAGGTATGAACATAAACCTCATCTCTCAGGGATAACTCTTGAAGTACCAGGAAGAGCATAATGGTTCACTCTCCATGCTTGATGTATCCAGAGGCAACTGGCAGCAATGTTTGAGCTCAGCCTGAAGATGATGCAAGTATCTATATTTAATTTCCTGTGGTATGCGTTGTGCACCCTGAAGGCACACTCATAAGAAGATGGATCTCAGCTGGCTGAGCGGAAAGGTGTTATTGGCTTTGTGTGTTTGGATTAGATTGTCCTTGGGTATTGCCCTCCACAACATCTCTGGAACCAGGCTAAATACTATCTAGGAAATATCAGCGAAGCTCATTTGAACACAAGACCCTTTGAATATTAATCCCACCTTGAAGAACGGTCATGAACATTTACTAGCCCATCCACAATGGTGACTTGGTTTGTTAATCCATCTTTCACAATGAATGGTGGTACTTTACCTTAGTGAGGTACTATTTTTTACTGGACCAACTTCTGCTGGTTGAGTTGCCAACTCTGACTGAAGCTATTTTGGGAGATTTTTTTCCCCTACCATGTCATTTTCTTAAAATATCCTATTAAAATCTCCTGGATTGCTTTCAATAGTCACCAGGAGACCAATGCAAATTCCAGGAGACTCCAGGCCAATCCTGGAGGGTTGGCAACCGTATGAGAGAGACAAGCTTTCCAGCTACACAGAGCTGTTCTTCAGGTCATTCGCAACATTATTACTCACTGTGAACTTGGGAGTGAGTAGAATTTAGCAATGCTGTACTCATCCTAATTCTTTATACTGTGGCAGGTCTGCCTCTGCTCTCCCTCAGCAAACTGACCTTAGAGTTTCCCTGACCACATCTACTTTTAGGTGAGCATCCCATTGGCCTTGAACGTCAACATTGGAAAGGCAGCATGGGAGACAAAACGATTAACTGCATCCCCAAGAGTTTAGCACCCAGATCGTTTAGCTTTAGACGTAGCTGTCCCCTGTTGAAGCAGATGGTGAAGTTCCCACTGGCTTCAAGGACAGCAGCATTCGGCCGAGGCTGAGCGCTTTTTGAAAATCCTGCCTTTTGTGGTGTGTGCAAGACAGATTCAGCACCTCCCTGCTGGACTGACATGCAGGCCAAGAACACACTGTGCTGGAACAGCTCCCAGGGCTTGAAGATGCAGGGTCAAGTTGCCTTTGCTTGAAATAAGGGGGTGGGGGTAGACATAATTGCTTTTCCTGCTGTAGCTGAAGGCCTAGGCAGATCATACAAACAGGCCAAGTACAGACATTAGGTGGAGAGTCCTCAGTAGCTCAAGTGACAGAGCAGCTGCAGTCAGCTTCACAGGATCCAGATTCAAATCCCAACCAACACAGAGGCCTCACCCCACAAGGTGCTGAGTGTTTTGTTTGTAAAGTAGCTGGAGGCTTTGCTGCAATCAGCCCCTTGCAGGTGAAAGGCCCAGGGCCCTGATTTTGTAAAGATGTGTGCACATGCTTAACTGTGTCAGCCTCTGACGGATCAGGGCCCAAATCTGCAAATGTGAGGGCTGCAATCTCAGTCAATACACCAGAGCCGAAGGCATGAGCTGCTGCAGCTTGAGCTTGAGCCCCAAGGCTCATTAGCTGTTGCTGTAACCAATTGACACCTTCTGTGGACCGGGTTAGAGGGGAAGCATCTAATAAAATGAGCCAATGGAATACACAGACAGCAAATGGAAACTATAAAAGCCTGCGATTGGGGAATGTGGTGCTGGAAAGGGCAACTGAATAAGGCGGGTATTTAGCCCACCTCCACGATGTGGAGGAACCCTACCTGTTTATTTCACACAATAGCCTGTTTCCATCTTCTTCTGTCCAGCCCCTTTTCATGCTGCTGCTCCCGGAAAATAACGAGCCAATCCTCCAAAGTGAGAGATTACCAAGGAATCTGGGTGGATGGGGCCTCCAGACTTGCAACGTGATTAGAGTGACCAGATGTCCGAATTTTATAGGGACAGCCCCGAACTTTGGGGCTGTGTCTTATATACCCCCCAACCTCTGCCCTGATTTTTCACACTTGCTATCTGGTCACCCTAAACTTGATCTACGACAGACAGGAGCAGTGAAGCGCCGTTGGTTCCACAAAGGAACAGCAATACAGGGCTCAGAATGAAATCTCGCAATAAGCAGCATTTATACAAACCAGGGCTTTGTCCTGAAACCGCCACCAGAAATCCAGTTCAAAAAGTCTTCTCAACAAGCCAAATGCTGCGAGTCTCTCACACACACACACACCTGGCATCTGCTTCTGCCCATGAACTAGTCACTCATACCACTCAGTAATATCATGGCGGTGAAATCACATTCCTATTGTATCTCCCTTCTCTCATAGCACGCACAGAGGGAGCTTTAAAGGAAGGAGAGGCAGTTCCGGTTGTTGTTTCTCCACTGTCATCCCCTCCTGCAATGTGCAGACAGGCAGAAGTGGAATGAGATGGCATGGCGAAACGTGACACATAGCAAGGTTACACTCTCTCCCTCACCACCACATTCTTCTCCACTTATAGGCCCAGTTGTATTCTCTTCCCCAAGACAAACAAGGCGCAGACTGGGAGGTTGTTTTTAATGCCTTCCACTTTTCATAACTGCTTCTTGGAACCATTCCCAGGAAAAGCAGAGTCCTTCCAGAAATCTTTGTTCCACAAGTCGCCATTTTCCCCACCTCCCGGCCTCTCGCTAACTAAGCGTAACAGCTCCCTCTGCTGTTGGGAACCTTTCAGGCAACCAGAAATCTATTCGCACACCGCAGCCAAAATGGAAGCGCCCTACGTGCAAAAATGCATCTTGCCACTGAAACGCTCAGTGGCTACAACACTGCAAAGAGTGAGTTAAATGACCTCTCCTCAACTGCTGCCCCCAATTTGCCGCAGGTTTATCCAAGCAGCAGTGGACACCGTGCTCTTGTTCCATTGCTTCTCCTACTGGCAGAAGTTTAGAAGCTACAGCTTCGCTGTTCTGCTCCTGTTCTCCTGGGGACTTTGCTCTTGTGGCTTTCAAGAGCCTGCTGCAGCCACTGGAGAATAGCAGTGGTACCCGCAGGCCTCCGGCATATCATTCTGTTTGTGACAGCCCCACCCGGCTGTCAGAGGGGGCAGTTTCTGAGGCTTTTCCAGCCATGTGTTTAAGATGTGAACTGAAAAGGTTTGGTTTAAAAAAAGAGATAAAAAAAACAAAAAACTAGTCACCTGTGCATCATCCCAACCAGAGTTAAATTAGGGCATGAGCAGACTGCTGCACCCACTTGCAACCCTGCAAGCATCCCCATTCAGATCAGATTTCGGGATTGGGGCCTAGAGATTGGCCCAATGCAAAGCCCCAGATCACTTCACTTTTGGATCTGGCTCCAAACTTCATGCCTGATTTAAACCAAACTTCTGGGTTTGACCCTGTTGCCCCATAGCACCTGCACCCCAATACTAGACTATTCTAACTGCGCTGTGTGGCAGTCACATCTCTTCTGTCTCTGTAAAAGTGTATTCTGCACACCAAGCCTTTGGGGCCTTCACGCATGTGTACAGTACCCAGCACAGTGGAGTACCTGGTCCAGACTGGAGCCTCTGGGCATTGCTGCAGCATAAACAGAACAGTTCTGACACCAAAATGGAGCCCAGATGTGAACTGCAAAGACAGCCAGGGATGCTTTACAAGAATGCCAGTAAGCATTATTAGAACGGTGCACGAGCCAGGCTCCAGGTGTGCTGTGTAGCCTCCCCTCCCTTCACAGGGCAGAGAGAGGAGAAAGCACCACCCATCTAGCTTGCTGACGAAAGGTGCCAAACAACATCTACTGGGAGTGGATAAAGCTACAGTATCAGAGGTTTAAGAATTCAGTGAGGTGTGGCATGAAGACCTGCTGCAGTCTGATAGCATGTACTTTTGAAGTTTGCCTGGTTCAATTCAGTCTGGGCGACTATTTCCAATATTTTAAATTACACTTAGGCCTAGTTGGTCTACACTTAAAAATGACATTGCCTTAGCTACATTGCTTGGGGTTGTGAAAAACCTTGCACCCTGAGTGTGGTAGCTAGGTCAAGCTAACCCCCCGGTGTAGACATGGCTGGGTCAACAAAAGAACTCTTCCACCAGCCTAGCTACCGCCTCTTAGAAAGGTGCATTAACTACAATTAAGGATGTGAGTCTGTCACAGAGGTCGCGGATTCTTTGTCTTTCCGTGACCTCTGCAGTGACTGGTGCTGGCTCAGGGGCCCGAGCCCAAGCCGTGCAGCCCCTGGGCCAGCAGCAGCAGCAGTTTGGGTGTGTGGAGGGGGCTGGGGGTTGGAGGTTGCGGGAGGGGGGCGCTTATCTAAGGGTAGGGGCCCCCCCTGCAGCTCCTAGGTGGCGGAGGGGGGGGTCTCCACACCGCAGGCTGCCCACAGGCCCTGTCTCCGCAGCTCCCATTGGCGGCGGTACCTGGCCAATGGAAGCTGCAGCAGCCAGCGCTTGTGGCGGGAGCAGTGTACTGGCCCCAGCCTCCACCGCCTAGGAGCTGCAGGGACGCAGGGCCGGGTAGAAAGTCCCTGCCAGACCCTCCAACCACCCCCGCATCCCGCCAGCACAGCTACCGCAGCCCAGCCTCCCCGGCCCCCAACTGGGGGCCCGAGCCATGTGCCATGGCCCTCCCAACCCCAGCAGCAAGCCACCTCACCCACCACCTGTGGCACCCCTGAACCGCCCCTCCCCAGAGCACCCACGTCCCCCTGCCCAAGTTTTAGTCACAGCGGGTATTTTTAGTAAAAGTCATGGACAGGTCACGGGCCCATGAATTTTTATTTACGGCCCGTGACCTGTCCATGACTTTTACTAAAAATACCCACAACTAAAATGTAGCCTTAACTACAATCAGTCAACACAAAAACCCCTTTTATTGATATAGGAAGTGTCTACTCGCCAGTGACACAGCTGCAGCCCCTTAGCTGTGCCGCTGTAGTGTAGACATACCCAGAAGTTTGAAGGTAATTTCTATGTCTAGAAAAATAGTCTCTCTCTGACATCACACACGCTAGTTTATAGTATATCCAGGGAAGGCTGAATCTGAAATCTGATCCCTTACCAGCATTTGATTTCCTCCCAGGCCAGGCACACATCACTTGTGTTACTATAAAGCTTAGACATAACTGGGTTCTTGTTAACGAGTAAGACCTGAGCTGCGCCTATTGGTTTGCTGTTCCAGGGCTGCTCACAAGTTCTGAGCTGCTAACTTTGAAAGGTTTTAAATTCCTTTAAAGAATAAGTAGGTCACATTTTGAGCACTTCTTTTTTTTCTGAAGTTCAGAAGATCCCACTTAACAGTCAGCACTCATGTGGTGTTTTAGCTTAAAGGGAATTTGACAGTAAGAGAAATCTCAATTAGTCATAGAAACAGGCGTGGAAGGGACTTATTGGGTCATTGAGTCCAGTCCCGGCTACTGCAGGCAACCCTGTCATAGCATCCATTCATATATTCATAAGCTAGTCCTTGTACACATCACTCTTGAATTTGGCCTACCATCTTCAGTGATGCCAGCTGAATTTTTGAAGTCAGTGGAGTGACACCAGGCATGAATTGGGCCCACTGAATGGCAGAATCACATTTGATAGACAGCTGCCTACAATACCCATGTTCATGCTCTGTCTAAGCTGAGGTGTCCAGCGAGCGATGAGAGATCTGTTCTTGAGGTTCCCATCTCTTTTCTCTGCAGGGTCTTATTCTGATGGAAGGTTTCAGACCTAATTCCCTCACTGAGCTCCTAGGCCAGGCCCAATACAGCAGCCTGATATTCTAATCTGATGGGAGAGACCGTCTTGTCTTTTCATTAGCAGATCCCTTTTTTTTTTCCTCCTCTTTGGCAAGCCCTTAACCCAACCCTGGTGACTTGTGATAAGTGGCCCTAGTTATGTGTCTTTTCATGTCTGAAAAGCTGCCAATGTCACCATCTGCCCAGCAGAAAGGAAACAGGTCTGAAGTATACAGGATTTTCTACTGACCCCAATCTCATGAATCATCTTTAAACAAAATCATTACAAATTTGCACTTGGGTGAGAGTTGTAAATCCCTCAACCCCACAGAGCTTTAAAAAGATGGAAGAGGATAGTTATCCCTATTTTACAGATGGGGAAACTGAGGCACAGAGACGTTAACTGTCCAAGGTCACTGTCTGTGGCAGAGCCAGGAAGAGAACCCATGCCTCCAGGTACCTTTCCCTGCCCTTTTGCCCCTTGACAGCATTTCCTCTTAATAACCATTTTCATAGGAGGGAGCAGCAGTCGTCTCCACTGCAGGACTCGCTGCGTGCAAGTCTCTGGCCTGCATCATGCCACAGAGCAGCCTAGATAATTGCAATGGTCCCTCGTGGCAGGATCTGACCAGACTCAGCTGAGCAGGGCCGTTACAAGATGGGGGTTTCGTTTTACACCGATTCCATTGCACACATGCCACGAACTGGAGACAGAGCATCCTGTAACACGGCTGTGCTTTATACCAGCAAAACCACAGATTTGCCCCAAACGGCTGGGATCTTATTTAATGCTATTGTGCAACCCAATTGCTGCTACATGGCTCAGTGAACAACCAGCTCCTTGGTTTGTGCCTTTTCCCCCCCACGCTACTCTGAAATGACTCTCCACTTGGACCTTTTCTTTATTATCTTCAAGGGTTGTAAAACTCATTTCAGTTTGGGACATAAAAATATTGTGATTAGTCCAGCCAAGGGCAGAAATCTCGGCAGCTCCCCTCTGTTGCTGGGAGTCGCAGCATATGAATTCCACATGCTGCACTCTTCTTCCCGACTGTGGTATAAAGCTCATTCTTCACATGGCTGTGGCTTCTAGTCTGCTGGCTCAAAGCTCCACAAATTCTTCTGTGGCTAAACAGCAGGTCGGGGGTGGGGAGCACATACGGTTCCTTGGATTTGCTGGGAGAGACTGCATTAGACTTGCCAGCTCCCTTTGCACAGCCAGGAGCAGGGTCTTTCTACAAAGGTCTTATTAGGTGCCGATGGGCTATTTCACAAACACAGAATATCTGTGCTTGAGCACAGCACTGCTCTGGGTTTTCTTTTTAGAACTGCCGTCCTCCAAAGTGGACCCACTGTGGGAAAGCTGGAAAATGCAAAATTACAATAAAAATTGCCTCCAAATAAGGAGGCTCTAACTGAGGAAGCAAAGAAGGGCTATTTCAGCAGTGACCAAATGCTAGTCCCTAGAGATCAGGGATGCTAGCCCCTTTGTGTAGGGATAGTGAGTCATCTGGGACTTGTACAAAGAGACACGTGATGTTCAGCAAGGATTCAAACAAACAGCAGGTTGAGCGAGTGTAGACGTTTCCAAACCAAACACTAGTGAGTTCACCCAAGCCCTTCTTGAAATGGCAGATGTCACGTGCCTCTTCTGGCTCCACTCAGAGCTGGGAAGAAGGCGCTCCTCGTGACAGCATCTAAGGGCTACACAAGAGAAACAGGAGTGAAATTCACCCAGTGGACTGCTGCGTTCTGCCACCCAGCAGATCACGTGCTGAGATGGCTGCAGAGACTAGACACTGCAGCACCAAGGATTGGGCAGGCCAGGAGCTCAACAGGTCAGCAGGATGCTGGGGTTTAAAGGAGCATGAAGGAAGCTGTGATTGCATCCCACATGATGAGATTGCAGAGGGGTGGATACTGATAGGTGTTCTTCTCACCCCTGTTATGATCATGCTGGCATCTACTGACACTGCTTCCTTTCTCCCACACTCTGCCTGTCTTGTCTGTGCAGATGGTGACCTGTTGGGGACAAGGACTGTCATTCCCTAGGTGTATGTACAGCCCTAGCGCCACGGGCTCCAATCTCACTAGGCATGATTGTTCTGTCCTGACCAGCGCAGGTTCCCATTGGGGAACTCATTCCCTGCCAGCAGGTCAGAACACCCCCAAGTGCTCAGAGATGAGGTCTGGCTCACACACCCCCTCACCGGTCTTTTTAAAGTGTCCAACCATAGATCTGTGACTCAGCGGTCATTAATGCGGGGTTTGCAGCAGGGGTGTGGCCAGGAAGGATCACAGCCAAGTTGCTATTGCCAGGAGGGCTGTCCTAACATCAAGTGCTTTGCGTGAGAAGACTCCAGAGAGGGGCTGGAAATCCGCTTCTGCCTGGAGTCCCAGAACCCAGCCCTGTGACTCAGCCTGCATTCCCTCTTATCTCCCATTTCCCTGCACACACTGCTCTCATACAAGGTCACTCCCCCAATTAGTTATGCTGGCGTTTTGTTTAGGGAATACCAGCTAGGATGTCTTGTCCCTGTAAGAGGGGGTGACAGGAGCCTCTGCCAAGAGAGCATAATCCAGCTTTCCTTGCAGTGCTCCGAGATGGGAAAGTTTGCAACACCACAGACGCCGGCGAGGAGAGGAACATGTGCTGCAAATTAGCCATGCCTGAAACACTGGGAAGCCAGTCAGTTTGGGTGAGTGAGTCCAATGGGGCTGCCAGGCCCGAAGCTGGAGAGTCAGCGCCACAGGGGTGCACCGGGGGAACTACTAGCTGAGCTGGGTGCTTCTCCAGTCTCTGCTGACTTCTTGCTTGTGCAGTCTGAGCAAGTGTCCTGAAGGCAGGGCCCCCACCCTTTCTGGTGGCACACAGATTGTGTGCACTCAGGGCATTTCCCACCACGCCGCGTCTGTTCTTTACCATTCACTGTGCTTCTCCTTTGCACTTCCTTTGTCTCCAAGGGCAGAGGGATATGCACACACACACACAGGACAACCAGCACCGCTTCCCAACTATCCGCAGTGTCAGACTACCCGGAGCTCACCATTAGTGACTTAACACTGAACCTTTCAGCCCAGATGACTCCAGAGGAATCATTTCTCCTACCACTGAAATGCTGCCATCTCTGTGGTGGAGCACAGCAGCCACCTAAGAGCACAGACCAACGCCACATTTTAGAGCAAGGAGGAAGGATGGGCTTGTGGTTGAGGCACTGACCTGGGACTCAGGCAATTGAGGTTCAATTCCTAGCTCTCCCACCCACTCCTAGTGTGACTGTGACATTTAATATATCTGTGCCTCAGTTAGCTATCTGTGAAATGGGGATAGTATTTCCTTTGCTTAGTTCTAGTTAAACTGTAAACATCTGGGGACAGGGATTGTCTCACTGTACAGCCTTGCACAGCCCTCAGCACAGTGTGCTCCTGTAAGTGCTACAGGAATGCAAATAATTACCAAACACTAGGTTTAATTATAACAAACTGCAGAAACCTCCCATAGCCTGTTGCTTTCAGTACCTCCTATGTTGTGATTAATTGCCATAGATCTTGCATGAGCCACTTGCTTCCAGCTGGGTAGGGCTATCTAAGGTCCTTACCTGGCCCCTGGCCCCACATTGCCATCAACTGTGAGCACCTCACATCACAGTCTTTAATGTGTGTAGCCTCACAATCCCCCTGCGAGAGGATGTGTCATTATTCCCATTGTACATATGAGGCACTGAGGCACAAAGAGACCAGTCCCAGATCCTCAAAGGGGTTTAGGTTCCTAACTTCCATTTAAATCCATAGGCACCTAAATACCTTTGAGGCTCTGGGCCTAAGTGCCTGTGTGATCTTGGGCACAGAAATCGCTATCAGAGCAGGGACTTGAACCCAGGTCTGCAGAGTCACAGGTCAGTGCCTTAATCACAGGGCCAACATGCTTCCGTGGGCTAGGCAGAGCTCCCCCCTCCATGTCTCTCCAGTGCTCCAAGGGACAGCACAGAAACAAGAGTGCTCAGTCTCCTCCATGGGTTAACCAACAAGGCCATTGGACTGATAGTTTATAGCGCGAGGCACCTTGCCGAGCTCACTCCCAGTGACTGACAGGGAACCAGGCCACTATGAGCCTCCCCAACCAACCCACGCATCAGGACCCCAGGCTCAGACCTATCCCTGCACAGCTGCCCGCCGGAAGCCAATCCCTGAAGCCATGCTGCTCTCGCCAGTTACCAAGTCCCCCTCTGTAGTGGGCACAGAAGGGGTCACTGGGTAAAGGCAGCTGAAAGCGGGGCTGAGGGGGAAAGGGGCTGCAAAGAAAGGCCTGCTCCTCCTGCTCGAACCCCTGCTGCACATGGGTTGCCTCCTCCACAGCGCAGCAGGGCTTCCAATTACGGCTAAGTCTCGGGTGCGCTCGGACGAGGGGGTGGAAACTCGGCTCACGTATTCCCAACAGAAAGTGGCTCTCCTGAGAGCCTGCAAGCCCAGCCGGCTGCTGCCCAGGTAGTGGAGTCTTGGCACCTAGTTGGTTACAGTGGGAGAGTGGAGCTGCTTGGTGACAGTGCCGCCAGGGGCTCCCAGAGCCACAGGAACGAAGCTACCATACACCTAACTTTTAAGGGCCTAGGAAATCACCAGGATTTACAAAGCCGGAGCACAGCACCCAGGCTCCCTATGCATTGCAAGGGGAGAGGCTGGCACCTCAGAATGGGAGTGACAAAAGCCAGAAGGCCAGGTGGCTCCCCACCTAAGCTAGCCATTCTCGCACGTGCCCACTCTGCGGCCTGATGGTTAGTGCACTCGCCTGAGAAGGGGGAGACCCAGGATCTGCTCCCCCTGCTCCACTGACTTGTTACATTCTTTGTCTCCTGTTGAAGCTGTTCCACTGTGGCTGGAATGAGGGAATAGCCCATAGCCCGGGCACTCACCTGAGAGGTAGGAGACCCCTACTCCAATCCCTTCTCCCCTTCCTGCAGCAGAAGGGTCTGACCCAGAGCCTCCCACATCCCAGGTGAGTTACCTTAACCCTGGGCTAGAAGGGTGGTCCCCAGCCCTTGTGTAAGCTCCTCTACTGGGGCTCAAGCCGGCACTAGCAGAGCACTGGGACCCCACAGGTGAGTTGGGCGGAGGAACACCTATCTTCCCCCAGCCAGGTCATGTGTTGCGCGGGGGGGGGGGGGGGGGGGCTTAGGCGTCCCTGCTCAGAGGCAGAAACACAGGCACCTAGGGGACTTTTACTGCAAACATGAAGGCACAGAGTGAGTTTAGGCACCTACAAGGTATGGGGACAGCTAAGCAGGGGTTTTGAGAGTCTCAGTGGGGCCTGATTCTGGGATTTAGGCACCCAGAGTGGCAGGTACCTAAGTCCCTTGGAAAATCCAGCTCAGTGTCTTTAGTGATTAGGGTGTAGGAATGAAAATCAGAAGAGGTGGGTTCTGTTCCCACCTAGCTGGCACCTTGGCCAGACTGCTCTGTGCCTCAGTTTCCCCAGCTGCAAAATGGAGGTGATTCCCTCCCTTTGTAAAGTGCTTTGGGATTCTCAGGTGAAGTGTGCTATTAGTATTATCACTGCAGCTGGAATATTCTCCTGGTTATTCCTCTTCAACCTTGGAGCGTAACCACCGCCTACCCCTTCAGTTCTTTGTTTTAGATACCCTTAAAGAGTTATTGCCCTTAAGTAACTGGCTTAGCGAGAATCCTCCCAACGTCTCTGGAAAGCACAGAACCCATTCAGGGAAATTCTCCGTGCTGCTGCTGCAACTCCCATTTCCCAGGAAACAGTCGCAGGCTCAAAAAATAAAATCAAACAGCCATCACACTGAGGCGGAAGAGAGATAAGAGACTTGGTTCTGACCCACGCCACAGTGCAAAGTGATAACATGCCAGCTTCCGAAAAGCCACCACTTGGATGTTTGTCAAGAGGCTAAATATAATCCAAAGAGGGCTACATTTAGAGGTATTATTAATAAACTTTCCTGGCCTTGATGATGCAGTTAAGTGCACTTTCCATAAAAGACTCGGCGTGTCTCATCTTTTCCAGGTTAGCATTATGATTACGCTATGACAGATGCCAGAATTAAAACAAAAAAAAATTCCTATAATTCAAGTCCAGCAGGATCTAGAGGGCCAGATCCACAACTGGTGTACAGGATCATAGGACTATTGACCTCAGTAGAATGCCACCAATTTACACCAGGTCAGGATCTCACACTCTGGGTTTAATTTATGCTGTATGGGCCAGCTTCAACAGGAATTTATACCCTATGTGGCTGCACTGGGAGACCGGATTTCAGTAATTTGCTGACTCTGGCAGTTCACCTTTATTGTTACTATTATTTGAGTTTCAGTAGCACCTAGATGTCCCAACCAAGATCAGGGCCAAATTGTGCTGTACATGCATAAAGCTAGAGAAAGATTGTAAACTCTTGGGGCAGGGACTAACTTGACAAGACAGACAGTGCAAGTGTTGTTTTACAGAATGGGAATTGAGGCATAAAGAGATTAAGGGGGGAGATTTTAAGGCTAGCATGGGAATGGAGTGCTTAACTGCCTTGGTTAGTCTCCCCTTAAAGTGATTTAGCCACGGTCACACAGGAGAATCTGTGACCTAATCAGGAGTTGAACTCTGGTGGCCTATGGTCTCATGCCTTAAACAGAAGATCCTCTTTCCTCCACTCACAACTTGAAAACTAACATTTAAATCCATATTAAATCCTTTGCAAGGTTTTCCCCCACCCCATCTCCATTTTGGGGGGCATCAATCCATGACTCCATTATCCAATTCACTTCAAATTTGGTATAAAAATTAATTTTCAGCTCTATAGCTAGCTTACCAGTTACCATGTCCTGCACTCCCCTCCCCCAGAGGCATGGGCCCCAAACACAGACATATAATAGAAACACAACTGACATCTTAGCTATGGAGCATTCACCCATCTGCCATCACTCAGCAACTGAAGTGCAACCCAAAGTTGGTGGATTTAAAGGGACTCAAAATTCAGGAAATGAGAGTCCAGGTTCTCCCATTAACTAAACCCAACTGTATATTTCATAATCCACATTTACCTACATCAACATTAAACACACTACTAATTAGCACACATTCAAAAAGACGACACAAAAGGAAATACAAATTATGTCTGGCATGGCAAAGTTACCATCACTACAAAAATCTGGAGTTTCTCTCCTTAAATTCACCAGATTTGTTACTGACATACCAAACTGTGTCTCCAATATCCTGGGACGAACATAGCTACAACAACAGTGCAAACAACATAAGAGGACAATAGTCATTTTGAACAGTTTATAACTCCATTAAAGCATACAGCTGCTTCTAACCGTTAAAGCTGAATGGAATGTGATTGGGTAAAGAAAAAGCACTTCACCAGCCCGAAGGGTTTTCTCCTGCTGAATTTCAAAGGCCTGCTGCAAACAAGGAAGGTGTTGAAGCATCTCAAAAAAAGCCTGCAAAAATCTTTTATAATGGAAAGTGTCTTGCAGTCTAAATTATAGGAGGTGCTACCCACTCCTCCCATAACACGTACAAAGAAATTACTCACAAAGTGGAGATTGAGGGGGGGAAGAGAAAGAAGCCTGCAGCAGTAGGTTTTCAGCAACCTCATGGTCTTTAGAGTCACTGCCACCAAAAAATATCCCACCTACAACCTCTCCTCTTCAGGCTCTCACTCAGTATAGGAAGGCAGCTATTTATATAGTAGAGACTCCACCCCTAATCCCAGCCTGCATTGTAGGTAGGTACACAAAGATGGTTAATATGGTGGACCACATTCCCCAGGATGCCTTGTAATGGGCAGCCCTACAAAG
This sequence comes from Lepidochelys olivacea, assembly GCF_965140295.1. NCBI lineage: Eukaryota > Metazoa > Chordata > Testudines > Cheloniidae > Lepidochelys > Lepidochelys olivacea. Next base: position 22,106,871 of record NC_140424.1, read on the forward strand.
ACGGCTATCCTAGGTCCATCTTTTTAATCCTTACATCAGTTAAGGAACTTAAGCTCTAGCTTCAGGTCCTCAAATCAGGGACAATAGGAGGGGCTTCTTTCCTGGTCTCATATTGTATTCCCCAGGCTATTTCCTCTTCATCGGGCATCCATTTGCAACAGAAAAACATGGAATTTGTGGTGTTTTGTTTTTTTAAACAGAGAATCTTTAGTTTTTACATTTTATGAAAAAATAAAAACATATACAGTGGTACCCCCATTATCCAATCTAATTGGGACTGGGACGAGATCGGATCATCAAACATTTGGATAATCAGGAGAATGGGCAGTGCTCAGGCTGTCAGCCCTGGGTGGCGGGACGCCAGCTGTCAGCTTAAAAATTGTAAATATATCAATAAAACGTTGTGTTCAACTAAGACCTATATAGTGGCTAGGGAAACTAAAGTTCCACATTTCATTTTAATTGCGGAAAAACAGGGATTTTTGTTCTTTTTTAATCAGAGAATTTTGTTTATTTTATCATGGAAAACTAGGATCCCTGCTCATCATAAGATTTTGTATTTTAATTTCTCTGTTTCTTCAAGAAAAAGAAAAAAATCTAGAGCAACGGGGCTGGAATATAATTTACAAGGTCCACAATTTGTCTCCCTGTTCACAGCAGCTATAAAAATCAGCAGTATACAGGCTCCCTCTTGTGGGGGTGATAAACTGTGCAGAAGCATGAAGATTTCAGCAGTTACTGCAGTGAGATCTACCTACGGACAAAGTTTTCTTTGTTCTAAACTTTCTTCAGAGAGATTACCTACAATATTTAGTGGCACTGTTAGTATCACAGCTCCCAGCCTTAGCAATGTTTACACAGCTGTGCATGAATGAAGCTCAGTTTTTAAATGCTTATAACTAAGCGTAGGTGCTGGAACTAGGGGTGCTGCCACACCCCCTGGCTGGAAGCGGTTTCCATTGTATACAATCTGGTTAAATGGTTCTCAGCAACCCCACTATACAAACTGTTCCAGTACCCCTGTAACTAAGGTGGTTTGCAGTGTTGTTGTAGCCACGTCGGCCCCAGGACATTAGAGAGACATGGTGGGGGAGGTAATATCTTTTACGTGGCTTCAAACAATTCCAGTAGAGCCCAGCCCATCAGGGACCCAGGAGAGGGTTGTGGGGTTTTTTTGGGGGGGGGGTCAGGGGGAGGGCATGTTTTGTTTTTACTTGTTGCTCTTTTATTCCCTTGCAGTGCCCTAGACTTCTCCTTTTAGTGCCCTGAATGGGGTGATCGTGCCCCCTTTAATGCTTTGTAGATGTTACTGATGATATACACAGGAAGCACGCTGATCTTTCTGGGGATGGCTGTGTAGTGAGTGTCACTAGAGTTGGGGGTCTCTCTGGGGCTGGCAGTGCAGTGAGTAGGAGGAAGATATGGAGTCTCTCTGGAGCTGGGGGTGCAATGACAGCTGAATCTCCGGGGCCTGTGTTGGAGCCGCTAACACGAGCTAAAAACACACCTATTCTCCTTGGGAAGACAAGGCTGTCGAGACCCCATTGCTGCCTAGAGCCATGATCCTGCAAACACTCAGACATGTATTTAACTTTCAGTATTGCGTTTGCAGGGTTCGGGTCCAGAGATGCATAAATCTAGATACCTGAGTCTCACACAAGAAAGTCTCGATCACAGGCAGGGATCCTGGAGCATTTCAGTTTTAGCAATCAGCTGTTCAAAAAAAAAAAAACCACCACACCCTCCAATCTTGTAATATTGCCTGCTACACCACTATGTTTGACCATGTTTGCAGGCACACACTGCCAGTTAGTGCCAATGGACCCTTAGAGGGATAGGGAGCCAAAAATTGGCTTTCCTGGGTTAGAAAATAGGTATTTGGAAAGGGAAAAGGGAGTGCAGGAACAGCATCAGAGCAGGACCTGCTAATGGAATAAGGGTGGGAAGGGGTCACTATAACTTGCAAGTCACCTATTTTTAGTGTAAGGTGGTTGCTTGGGTCCTTGGCAACCTTGTGTTTGGGTTGCTAAAATTCCCAAACACTGTTATTTTTAAAACCTTAACCCTTGTTCTATGTAAGTTTCCTGCCTCCCTTACCCCCACTGCACTCCCCTGGTCTGTCATATAGATAGCGTACTCCTCAGACCTGGGTTTGGGACCCAGGTCTCCTCTTCCCAAGTGCTCAAAACTCATGAGTCAGACCCCAAAATAGCATCAGATTCTAAAAGCAATAGGTTTGGGATCTTTTTATTTGCCTGCTGCTGGTGGAACTTTTAGAGGATCACATTTGCAAACTTTTCTCTGCAGCTACAAGGGCTTAAAAAAAGGCATTTTTTTTTCCAAAATGGAAGCTGAGATTCTCACATATCACATGACTCCAGGAGCTGGGGCTTCTAGAAATCAGCATGAGACTTGAGCTAGCAACATTCTTTCCCTTACACAGGTATGAGACAGGAACAACTCTAAGTCGCTGATGTAGAACTGGCAACAGCAGAGGCAGCCTCTTTTACTTAATCATCTGAGAAGTGATATGCCTAGTAAGGATCAAATTCAGCTCTGGTGAATGCCATCCACTCTGAGGCCTGGTTTTCCATCTCGTTACTCCACTGATTAAGCTGCACCAGTATAAGACCAGAGTGATACAGCAGGGAATCAGGTTCTAGCAGGTGCAAGGAGCATTCAACACCCCCCACAACCTAGCACCTTTGAACAGGCATCTCCATGGGAATTGAGGATATAGAGGTCATTGCTCTCCCACCCCCAAACCGTGGGTGGGGCACAGAGCTCCAGTGTCACCTGTCTGTCCAGTCCAGCCAATCGATTTGTTTAACAGCTCCTGCTACCCCACCACCCTCCATAGCAGTGACACTCAGCCCCATGCTCAGGAGCGGCAAGTGACTCTTCGCCGAGTCCTACGTCTCGTGATATTAAAACACTGTGATTTCACTGTGAACCCATTTACGGTGTTAACCAATCAGAAGGCTTCTCCTAGGTTATTAATCAATTGTAGAGTACTTGTTCAGTCATCTTGCTGTGATAACATGTTTATTTATAAAAATGTAAATAAAACAATGAATTCACACTCCTGGGGCTCTTGAACCACAGGATCAAAGTGCAGAGCTAGTACTGCCCTGCCCCCCAGTCAGACAGCAGTGGATGCCTGTGGTCATCCTGGCACGCCCCCTGGTGGCCAAGGTATGGAATCCCTATGCTTCACCAGGACTACACCCCCCAGCATCCCTTAATAATTACTACCTAGGCACTTTTGTAGGAGTCAAGCAGCTCTTTTGCTGGGGAGTTATTTAGTTTTCTCAGTCGAAACCTATTACACCAGGTTCTTCAGCCTTTGCCCCTTCTTGGAATAAACAGGCTTTTTCCTCCCACCTCTCAGGGCTCATGGTTAGCTTATGTGCATGCTTCTTCCCTCCCCAGGCCTACTTCTATGCAGAGGTTTTATGCTGCTTCTTGCAGCTGGTCAGTTCTGCTCTTCCTGGGCCTACCTTCTTCCTGAAGGGATTGCTACTTCTCACCACGAGGCACAGTTCATTCCTGTTCACCCTAGGCCTGCCCTCTTCCTGAAGTACTAGCAGGCAGTTTTTTCTCTTCTCATCTCCTCCAAACTGACTTAGTCCTGCTGTCTCCTCCATAATTATACTCCCAAACAGGTGGCACCCCACCGCCTCATCAGGCCCCCAACTGGGTGCACCTGTTTAGTCATCAGGGTGGCTGAACTTGCTTCATTTAAGGCTGTGATACCATCCTCTTCAGGGCCAGTGTAGAGATCTCTTCTACAGCCCACAAGGTGTGGTGCTCTGCACAGCAGTTACCTCACCCAGCCCTACCTACAGACCAGGTAATTTAATTGTATAGCCTGTGTTATTATGCAGTACATACTGGGCCTCAGGGAGTGATTTTTGTATTCGTTTTCATTACGCCACAGACTGTAGAACCATTCTGATTGACTGCAGGGTACTGGCTCATACTGGTGAAAAAGCTGCAGTGGTACATTCAGTTGCATGTCCTGTCCATGTTCCTGTTTGACTGTATTAATTATGAGCAATAAAACAATTGATTTTAGATCACTTTTTTGTTAAAAAAAAAAAAAAAAAAGAAAGAAACCCCAAAACAAAAACACACCACCATAAGTCTGGGGCCTAAGCTAGCCAGCATTGTCTCTTTAGTGCAATAATGTGCCGTGTGAAAGTACAATCCAGCCAACCTACTGTGTCTTAATGCATCTCTCTCTCTCTCTCTGGACACACAGTAGCCCCAACCCCACTCAAGAGAAGGGCTATATTTTGTATTTTGTTTTTTTTTTTTACCACTAGACAATACTTATTCCTTCCACTTGGCGTGGCTCATGGTAGAATGGCTGCAGCTGAGGGGAAGGGACTTACAAGCGTCTCCATGGACAAACTGGTTTCTCTCTTCAACTCCACCGCCCCCCGAACCCTATTACCCACTCTAGAGAGGGATTTTTCTCTTATTGTTACCCTCTGCTTTGCAAAGATCAGTTTTGTCACCGTTATCCTTTCCTGTGTCCATCCCTCAGTTTCTTTGCACTCAAGTATATTTTAGAGTGGCGTGGTGGACGGAGCATAGAGCTAGAAACATCCAAATGCTAACCTCCGCTGTGCCATGATTTGCTCAGTTACCATGGGGCACATCAGTTTCCTCATCTGTACCATGGGGACAGCAATACCTACCTCGGAGGGGTGTGGTGTGCACTAATATAAGCAAAGCAATTTGAGTTCCTCAGATGCAAGGAGTTATAGCTGCCCTTGTTAATAACATGTGTGACTCAACAAGCAATCCTTGTTAAGCTGTGTTATCATTCCATTGCCTGTCAATCCAGTTTCATCAGTTTCTAGTAAGGGCACCCGATCTGGTAGACAAAGCATTATTTAATTTCAAGACTTTATAAATACGTCTTTACAAAAAGATATTCGTCCAAAGAGTTTAACAAATGTACAGTGCCGGAGTTTGAAGAGATTTTACTATTTCAATATATTGCTTTAGTATAGGAAGAAAAACACTGTTAATGCAATCCCACGATTTAGATCCAAAAAAACCTATACTTTTAAATTAAAAAATACCCATCCAGGGTTGTATTTTCCCCTCTGATGTAAAAGACCAATCCCCCTTCAACTGAGTTACAGGACAAGGGAGAATTGATCCCCTCTCAACACCGCTTTTCAAGCAAACTACATCACCTTCCTCCATCTAACTGAACAACATAACCCAAAAGTCCATGAGCACACAGCAGATGCAAATTTCTTACCAATCCCAATTAATTTGTTGGTGGGCACAACTTGAGGAGCAATTACAGCATGGATTAGTGTAACATTAACCTTTCTGCCAACTTGGCATTCAATCATTAGGTTTCTTAGACCACTCCGGAATATGAGTTATTCAGATTGCATGAATCCGCCCTGCCAGCAAAACAGTGAGTGAGAGGAGAGTGGCCAGTTAAAAGTTTGGAATCATACACTGAATTTTTAGCAAGGGCTGTTTTCAACTACTAATAACGTTCAACTGCACTGTACTAGCAAGTGAGCCTGAGCATTATTCTCTCTCTCATATATATATATATATATATATATATATACACACACACACACACTGTACCGGGGGGGAGAATCAGCAGTCAGTTATTTCCAATAACAGCAGTGCCATCCTTTGCAGACAGACTGGCAGTCAATGCAGGTCTGCAATACACCATTTCCAGCAGTGGCAAACTTACTGATCACTTATCAGGTATCACCATCCCCATCTATCCCAGGGAGCCTCAGATCCCCCTTGGGCACAGTGTAGATGTATTGTGGTCTGTTAAGGCAGCATGAAGCATTTTGTTTTATTAGTAATGGCCAGGCAACAACCACTCACAGCTTTCCTTCGCTACTAGTATTTAACACGGCTTCCCCAACACCCACTGCCTGCTCTCATGCTCTCTGTTCAGACACACACCACAGGGTAAGGGGGGGGATTCTGCCCCACACTAAGGATTTAGTTCCACACCATCCTAGCTCCTGCCTTCTTTGGGAAGCAAAACTTCTATACATTGAGCAAGGTGGAATCAAAGCTGCAGCACAACCTCTCAGTCAGGTGTTAATCAGGCTGTCCAGAATATCAAAGTATCATTCATAAGTGAAGTAACTGAGCTGCTTAGATGTCACTTTAAGATCCCACCCAAGCCAATGACAGAAGTCCCACTGAATTCAATGGGAACAGGTTCAAGACCAACATCTGCTAACAGGTCATCTTCTAGCTGCAGTCAATGTACAGAATAAGAGTGGGATTTAGACAGCATTACTTCCAACTGCCGAAGTAATTCTGCTACTAGTAATTCTGCAGGGTGAATTGCTATTTGATACAATTGCTGGAGGGATGGGAGAGTCCTTGGATGATATAAAGCCTGCCTCGTTTACATTTTTCACACTGACCAATTATGAGGAAGGATGCCCAGAAGTTCTCTCTCTTACTTTACCCCAGACTGTTTAGTTCCCATTTAGGCTCCAGATCTATGATTTTCTTTAATTAAAAGATTAGGTGAATTAACTCAAGTGCCTTAACCAAACAAACTATTAGAAGAGCTCTGAAATGCACACTGTTGCAGAAAAACTGAGTAATTTGCTAGGAGAACTGACCTGAAGTCTTACAAGATTTAATTTAAAAAAAATCCACACAGTTTATGCAGCTCCTAAACTCATGGTCAGAAAACATTTACTATTGTTCACCAGTATAAATCCAATCCAATTTTGGATCAGTCTTCACGATGCAGCTTGGTCATCTTTAACCACAGTCTGTGGAAGAAAGAAAAGGGGCATTACTTCAGAACTAAGCTAGTCACAGCCGGATTCCTAGGGGAAATGCTTTAGAAAGATGGCCTGTGCCTTCTTGGCTAGAAAACCCTTGACAAATCAAAGAGTGACTAAATTTGAGCCAAAAAACTGAGTTAGTCTAGATCTTCACTGCAAAATGAGGTGTGTTTTTATACTGAGTCAGCTATTTCAATGTAAAATCCCAGTGAAGATAAGGCACAGGTAGTTTTTACCTTGATGCACCTACTCAACCCCAGGTGCGGGGGCAGAGTGATGGAACAGATGGAACTTAGACCCAAGTATACCACAGAGCATCACGCTAAGTCATCAGGACGACAGGCTGCCAAAAGGGTAAAGTACTAATACCCCTGCTGGGGAACTCCTAATAAGGAGTTCTTCCACCCCTCACCCCATACTCTCTTTAGGCCCAGGCAGGGGAGTTTGTGGACAGAAACACAGATATTGCCTGTGAGAAACAGCCTTCCTCCACTCCTGTAGCAAGAGATTTGCAATGAAACCACCACTTTTTATGCTGTTCACAAGCCCAGCAAATTGTAAAACCAACATAAAATTATTGAATGGTACCAGCTTTTCTACATGCAGCAATAAAGACAATAAAACTCAGTGCAGTTAGCTTGGTCTTGCTGTGTCCCTGCCAACTGAAAGCTACTGGGCTAAAGAAGACTGCTCCAAAGTAACTTGGTTAATGAGCCAAGTCTCAGTGTCCCATGTGCCCTATTTAAACACATGCTGAGAAGGGACATTTAGGCTTCACTCAGTAACCTTTGGGATCCTCACCTGCCGCAAGAACTGTCTTCCAAGATAGGAGGTAGCCATGCTGGTTAAATTTGTTGTTCTGCCCACTTTACACTTGATATAACCATACAGGTTGGCCCCCTGCAGAACCACTCCCATTGTAACCACTGCCTGTGACAGAGGAGAAAAGATGCAAGGATCAGGGATATATTGTCCAGTTCTCTAAAGTCACAGGAGACAAATCTGTCTAGGTATTTAATGCACCTAGTCGCTATAGGATTGAGGTGCTAAACTCACCAGCCATTTCACTTTGAATGAGAACAGGGCACTGAAAGCAAATATCACCCAGATGACAGGACAGGTAATTAGTCCTAACCAGAAGATTCGGGACTCTGCTTCAGATGAAACTTTTTTCCCTTGAGCCAATGCCTGGAAATGGAAGGAAGTAGAAATTGATCAGTCTGTTTACTTGTACAGCCCACAGTATCATTAAAAACAACTCAGAACCAACATCCCACATGGGTTTGCATCCATACTGCAGCGCACAATTGACTGCTTCGGTGCACTCCTAAGGCACATGGGGAGCTTTCTAGCCCTCTTGGTGCTGTGGAAACATGGCATTTTTTTTAAAAGGATTTTCCTGTCAGTTTTCTGACTGAAATGAAGGTGTGGAATATGCCCTTCACTATTTTTAGGGACTGGATAAGGCACATTTTTGAACTATTAACATAACACCACAAGTTCCTGATGACATCAGCCACCAGAAGAGCATACCAGTGGCCCATCATCACATGCCCTAGTGTACAGTGTCGCTATCACAAACCAAGGGGGTGTGAGGGAAATAGCGATACATCTTATTACTATTAGAAAGCTGGTGTTGCCATACCCAGCAAAACTTCCCCTTTAAACAATCATCAGCTAACTGGACTGCTGCATCTTTATTAACACTTAGCACTTGCTTATTAAAAAGTCCCTTGTATTGTATTGCACTATATAATTATACAGCATGAGACAGGCCAAGACATACTGCAGAGCCCTTGGTATATTTCAAAGCACTGTACAGGCAACAACAGATGCAAAATTAAATCCTTATGCCCTCGGTAAGTAGGGCTATGTAGAGTAGTACAGACAAATGGGACAGTGCTAACTCATACAGACTTACTATGTTTAGTTTTCGTACTAGTTCCTAGTATTACTGAGCCTGAGGTCATGTCCACCAGACGTGGAAAGAATCGAACCTGTGAGGACAAGCTCTCAAGCAAGCATCCATTCCCTATTAATATATTTTCCCCCAAGCCAATATTAACCCAATACAGCATTAGGCGTTTCGGACAACTGAACTGAACTGCAAGTATTCTATTTCTTTTCCTCTGCTCTAGTTTCTCTAAACTAGCTTGATCTGGAGAAAGGGCGGTCCAATGGTTAAGGTGTTAGTCTAGGATTTGCAAGACCTGGGTTCAAATTCCTTCTCAACCACAATTCCTGTGTGCCCTTGGGAAAGTCACAGTCTCTCTGGGCCTCAGTTCCCCATCTGTACAATGGGGATAACAGCCTTCCCTGCCCCACCAGGGAGCAATATGGTGATAGGGGCCATATAAGCAACTAAGATTAACAGATGGATCGTTTAAGAACATAAGAATGGCCACACTGGGTCAGATGAAAAAAGGTCCATCTAGCCCAGTATCCTGTCTTCGGACAGTGACCAATACCAGATGCCCCAGAGGGAATGAACAGAACAGGTAATCATCAAGTGATCCATCCCTTGTCGCCTATTCCTAGCTTCTGGAAAATAGAGGCTAGGGACTGATGAAATGTTATGAGAGTTAAAACATTTAATGTCAGAAATCTTACACTGATTTCACACAGTGAAATGGTCTCTGCTTTTGGGATCCCACAAATGAAAGGTGAGGGCATGACTGGACTCCAGCTCTCCGCGATGGCCTGTTTCACATTTACACCAAAGGAGATAGAGCCTCTAGGTCATTGGCTCCATATCAGATCAGGACAGGATAGTGACAGAACCGTTCAGAAAGCGGCTGAGGGTTAACAACATTTGATGGCCATGCACTAGCCTGTATGAAACAAGCTGGTGCTTTCAGCCGGTGACTAGTGCCAAAAGTCCACCTCACAATAGTGTCACTCCTCAGCACATGGAGATTTTATCAAACTGCAGCAGTTAAAACATAAACATTAAACATTTACCTTCCTGGCTTCAAACACCCAGTGACTCTTGCCGTCATCATCTACCTGGTTCCACCAGCGAAGGCCGACCATCAGCCGGCCCGTAACATTCTGGAGAGGGTTAAATGCAGGAGGAAACGGGGTTCAGAGAGATTTTAGCCCTATACCACCAACCAAAGAAATCTTCCCGTACCTTGCCCATGAAATACCAGAATGAACATTCAAAACCAGTTCTTTCCGTGTCTTATAAAGTCCTAATGTCTTCAGTTGCCATGGCAATCTCACCAACCAATGCCACTGCTTATTATATCAGTTGCTACCAGACCATATTCCTTAAGCTGTATTATAGGTGATGCTAGTAGCTACCGGCATGGCTTATATTTAAGGTTGCCTAACCATTCCCATTATATGGCCCGGTTTTCAGTTGTCTATAACTTTGCCAAACTTTAACCATTTGGGCTCAGTGACAGCTCGTCAGCCTAGGCAAATGCAGCACAGTTAAACCAAAGAATTCACAAGCAAAATTCACAAAAGTGACATCTTTTGCATATATAGATTTGTAAGCTTAGGTAAGCATGTACATGTTAAATAAGTAACATAAGCCTACAAGAAGCACTTGTGATTTGATTTAAATCTGCCACGTTACTTTCTCGCTCTCTCTCGTGAAATACAATACAAGAAAACGTAGTGCCGCCGGTGAGGCTCAAATCGTGGCATAGGTAACAGTGTCTCAGGAAGCTGCTTTGAGGGTATTGCTGTAGTAACAGCTTAGTGAGGCTGTGGCAGGATTGCCACACTCAAGGTTGGTTCTGACACGAGGTTGAGGGGTCTCTCTCCCAGCACTGACACAAACGGGACTGGAGGGGGCTCCCAGCATGGCCGAGGGACCCAAGACAGAGCGCAAAGTGTGGGGGAGGTGGCAGTTGTCCTGGCCCCATAGAGCAGAGGGCCCCCCAGCCAGAATTGCAAGGAGGATGAGCTGCAAGCTGCGGGGGAAGCCACCCTACTGCTGAACATCTCCTGCTTGGGGACGACTCCCACACCCCTGACTCAAGAGTGAAGGAGCAGGGCTGTGACAGAGCTGCAGAAGACTCCCTGAACAGCCACATGGCCAGTTCACTGGATGTAGGGGGAGGCTGTGGTCCTGCAGAGGCAGGTCAGAGGCCCCTGGCCATCACTGCAAGGAGGAGGACATACAAATTCCAGTGTAAGACTTTGTGATATGAGCCTCACCAGCTGTCACTGTCTGAGCTGAAATTTTGCAAGACAGTAGTCTGCCTCAGGGTGGGAAGAGTGCAGCTGAGTGGGTATCCGTGGGATGAGTGGGGAAGTTTGGGACAAATAGCCTCAGAAGTGAACTGGTACTGGGCACGGGAAAGACTGGGACGAGGAACCTGGAATGAGGATTTAGGATCACAAATAGCATGTGATCTTATAATTTAAGACTGTATCATACAAGGGGATAAACTAAGATTGCACAGGCAACCTTAACTCTAGCATCTCCTAACTTCTGAGAGTGCTTGACTTTGTAATCTTAATGTTCTTTTAATGTAGAGTTTATGTGCAATGTCATGTGCTGTAGGCTTGCACTACATACTCTAACTGGGCTCCAAAGATAGCTTCTCATATCCTTATTCTCAGAGCTCAATTGGGGCATGCTGCTGGGGAAGATCCTGTTGTTTCAATATTCACACTTCCAGTAATAAGGTAACTCATCAGTCTGATGGGCTAGGCTACAAAGTCACCATATACATCACTCTGACAAGCAGAAGCAGCTTTAAAGAGAGAGTTTATTAGTACCACCAAGCAGCAGAACTGTGCACTCCTGTTTTAAAGCCCAATAATGAATTTGTATTAGGTGTGCATTAGTAATAATAATTAACATGATATTTCAGGGCAAGCAACAGCCTGGTAGATTCTCTTGAGGTGGAAACTCAGAATGCCTTTGCCAAATGCTAGTGCAGTAAAGCAAGGCGTCTTCATTAGAGGGTAATGGAGTGGAAAGCCAAGTTCCTAACAGTATTGGGGTAGTACTTTATTCCTGAATTTGGTGATCTCAATAAGCAGAGTCAAGTATAATGCAAGCAGGCATTGTTTAGGATCTCTCGTGGCCATGCCAATGTATTTTCTAGCATCTTCAGCCCAACAACAATTAATTTCAATAATATTAAGAAAAAACTGTGCGTTGGGGTTTTTTGGCAAGTCTTGAATCTGAAGGAGACCTCTTCATTTCTGTTTATGAAGCCTATAGTGTATTACGTGAATCAAAGGAAAGTCTGAGATTAACCCCCACCCCATCCACCCCTCCAAAATAAATGAGAGAGACACAGAATCTGAGATTAAGAGATTCCCAGAACTTCTAAAGTTCTTAAAGAAATTGTAATGTTTCATAACTTTCAGGATCTAAAAGAGTTGACTTTATTTTTGAACAAAGCCAAACATATTCAGAGTTTGACCCGACCTATTGCTCTCTTGAAAGATATTTTAAAGTGATAAAAGGGGCCTTACCTTTACTGTCCAAAAGTCACACGACAGGAGCAGGATAATTGACACCATGCAGGCAATAAAGCTGCTGCTGATCAGTTCACAGAGAAGATAGACCATTATTGCACTGACTCGGAAGAACAAGTGGAAAAATGATGCCACTGGGTGCCTGGAAACAATACATCAGAAATACAATTCAGTCATATATCTCTGAAACAAGACTGAAGCCACTTGGCAAAGAGAGGGCATGTTCTCTCAAGACAGAAGAGGATTTTTTTCATCTGCACAGCCTAGAAGGGCAAATGCCTTTAAATGAGACCAGTTTGCAGAGCATGCTGACAACAGTGGGAAAGATGAGCTTTCAGGGGTTCGCAACCTTTTTCTTTGAGGCCCTTCCCAACATGCTATCAAAACTCCATGGCCCAGCTGTGCCACAACTGTTTTGCTGCATACAAAAGCCATGGTAGCAAGCAGAGCAATTGCCCAGGGCCCTACACCACAGGGGAGACCACAAAGCCAAGTTGCTCAGACTTTGGCTTCAGTCCTGGTGGTGGGGCTCAGGGCCCCTGGCTGCAGACCTGCGCAGTGGGGCTTTGGCTTTTTACCCTAGACCCTAGCAAGTTTAACACTGGCCATGCTTGGCAGACCCCCTGAAACCTGTCCGCAGCCTCCCAGAGGGCCCCGGACCCCTGGTTGAGAACCACTGCTCTAGGAGATAACTACACAGACTTATCCTGCCTGTAGCCATTGTTCAAAGTGCATGCAGGATTTGAGGTGGGAGAGAAGAAGGGAACAGGTGAAGCCCCTCAGAAGTTCTCAGTATGTAGCAGTTTTGGAACGGTAACATTAAGACAAACACTCTATTGAGATGAATGGAAGCAGATCGCACCTCTCTATAGGGAAATGCTGCTCTTTTCTCAGTCTGCTCTGGTGCGTTTCCATTTCAAAGAGGCTTTACTCTACAGGAGCTCCCTGTGTGTGGCTGTACAGTGCATTTGGGGGTAAAGCAGGAGTGAGGCTGCTGGATCAGCCACTATGACATGGCATGCAAGGGGAAGGGAAACAGAACAGAGGCTATTCCAGACATGAGACTGGAGAAATGTTCATGGAGTGGCCTAGAAAGAAGGATTCCTCCTCCCTCTGTCCTGAAAAACTCCCTATTACACAAGGTGCAGTGCACTGGAGCCTGGATTTTGGCCAGTTCACACCTCTTATTGTTTCAGACTGTCTTCCTGAGTCTGCACACAGATAGCACAACATCACAAACATACAGACTGTGGACTTTTTTTAAATAGAAGATTAAATTCTTCAGCAATTCATGAGTAAGCCTCCTACCCTCCCCATTTGCCAGGAAACATTTCTTAAAAACATGACATTCACTTCTAAGTAAAGAGAGAAACTCACTGCTCATGCACCAATAAGTAGACATGAAACATACAACAACAAACATGCCAGTCCTGCTTTTGCCACATTTCTGGGTGGAACACAGGAAGGAACAATTCCTATTGACCACAGACCTTATCTTTGACCTTTTTGATCTCGTGGATACTTCTTCATCCGCGTCAAACAGTGACACATCTTCAGTGTCATCATTACTGTCCTAAAGTGGCAGACAGATACGAAATGTTATAAGAGAAGTAATTGATACAGTATTTTCAGATGCAAAGGGGGGATGGTTTTGATTACGCAGAATTATTGGGATTAGGCCTTAAGGTTAAAGGACTCTGGAAAGAACTTATAAATTAAACAAATGCAACAGAAATCTCACACACACACACAAATTGTTTTAAACACTGTCTCCATCTTGCATGTGAAAACCACCTTAAACACATGCTTTGAGTCCAAAGGGCTCTTTTGCAAACAGTAGGGTAATTTCAGGTCTTAATATAAGTCCTTTATGCACACAGCCTCACTCCTTTTGAGCATTTCTGGACTTTTACAAAACAGTTGTTTATTTTCAGAGGCCATAAACCTGGGCTTGTCCATGTTATATTAGGGTTCCCCAGAGGACATGAGTGGTGGAAGTACAGACTGTATATTTCTCAGAAGTTGGAAGTTACTTGTCTAAAGCCTGATTTACACATACTTTTTGCATTTATATAACTAGTTCAGTTAAGAGTGTGATTCTTTTTTTTTTTTTTTTAAACCAAAATAGCTATAAAGGTACAAACCCTAGCGTGGACAGTTATGCCAGTATAAAGGTGCCTTTGCGGATATAGCTTATTCTCCTTTCCGTATGAGAATAAACTACACTGATGTAAACAACTTTATACCAATATAACTGCATCCACAAAGTGGGTTGCATCGCTTAAACTACATTGATATAGTTAAAGCAGTACAAATTTTATGCGTAGATGAGCCCTCAGATATCTCCAGTGATGTATATTTTCCTTTCAGTAGGCACACTTATCTGCCATTAACACTAATCAGGCATTTGTGTGACAGGGTGGTATTTTAAAAAAACATCTGGCACATTTTTATCAACTAAAGCTGTGTCTACAGTGCCACTTTCAGCGCTAAAACTTTTGTCGTTCGGGGTGGGAGTCACACACATGCAGACTGCTGCAGCATTGCTCCGCATACAAAGAAAATCACATCATGCATTCTTCAAAATCTTTCCGGCTTCCCATTCAATTCAGGAATATGCTCAAATTTTCCCTTGTTTTTAAGACTCCTACCACTCCACACAGTGGACTTACCCCAGCCAAATACACAGGCCATGGGCCAAATTCAGTGTTGACTAATTTGTAACACTGCATTACATCTAGTATTCCATCAGTGTGCAAAATGTGTGTAGCTCACCTGCACGGCAGAAGGTGAGGAGGGCGGGGGGGCTATAGCAGGAAAAGCAACTATCAAGGGGATGTAAAACAAAGCAAGCCCTTACCTCACCTTCTTTTACACCTGCCTATCAGCTGCTTTTCCTGCTACACTACCCCTCTAAGCACATAAGTTAAATTATTTTGCACACACACAAGATGCCAAATCATTCCACACAGTACACATTACACCCATGTGATGATCAACTTATTCCACTCTTTAGCCAACTTTTAAATTTGACTCCTTGCGTCTCTTAATACCTTTCCCTGCTTGTGTAATGCTTATCTTCTGAAACCATCCCACAATTTTGAGTCTTAGGCTGTGTCTATACACTGCCACTTTCAGTATTAAAACTTTAGTCATCCAGGGGTATGAAAAAAACCACACCCCTGAGCGACAAAAGTTTTAGCGCTAAAAAACGTCAGTATAGACAGCACTTTAAAGCTATCACTCCTCATTTGGGGTGGGTTTTTTTAATCGCCAGGAGAACTCTCCCCTGGCGATAAAGCGTGACTACACTGCCCACGTCATAGCGCAGCCACGCTATAACATGGGCAACATAGACATACCCTCAGTAGAAATGCCTTCCGTAGGGTGACTCCTATCTGAAGGGTCTTCTATTTTCTCCTCACTTCATCTAATAGTCATCATATCTGATATCCTCTTTTCTCCTGTGCTTACATCACTTCATTTTCTCTCCCTCTGCTATAAATTGTTTTATGGTAAATCCATAACTATTATTTAATTGTGAAATATAGAGAGATACAGTGTTTATAAAATTAAGAGTATTCAAAATAAGAGTCTGACCCCGAGAGATACGGACAACCAGTAACTACCAATAAAGTCAACAGAAGCCACAGTTGTTCATCACCTTTCTGGAGCAGGTTCTAAAGTTGTACTTTATGGAAAGATCTCAGGCATTTGCACAACTCAACTTTTTTCAAAGTTCCATGCCCAGAACCCCCTTCCACCCCGGCCCCAGCTCGCCACCCGCCCCGAACCCCCTTCCGCCCCGACCCCCGCCCTCCGGCCCCAGCTCCCCACCCGCCCCAAACCCTTCCACTCCGACCCCAGCTCCCCGCCCGCCCCGAACCCCCTTCCGGCCCCGAACCCCACCCTCCGGCCCCAGCTCCCCACCCGCCCCGAACCCCCTTCCACTCCGACCCCTGCCCTCCGGCCCCAGCTCCCCGCCCGCCCCGAACCCCCTTCCACCCCGGCCCCAGCTCACCGCCCGCCCCGAACCCCCTTCCGCCCCGGCCCCAGCTCGCCGCCCGCCCCGAACCCCCTTCCGCCCCGAACCCCGCCCTCCGGCCCCAGCTCGCCGCCCGCCCCGAACCCCCTTCCACTCCGACCCCTGCCCTCCGGCCCCAGCTCCCCGCCCCGAACCCCCTTCCGCCCCGAACCCCGCCCTCCGGCCCCAGCTCCCCGCCCGCCCCGAACCCCCTTCCGCCCCGACCCCTGCCCTCCAGCCCCAGCTCGCCGCCCGCCCCGAACCCCCTTCCGCCCCGAACCCCGCCCTCCGGCCCCAGCTCCCCGCCCGCCCCGAACCCCCTTCCGCCCCGACCCCTGCCCTCCGGCCCCAGCTCCCCGCCCGCCCCGAACCCCCTTCCACCCCGACCCCCGCCCTCCGGCCCCAGCTCCCCGCCCGCCCCGAACCCCCTTCCACCCCGACCCCCGCCCTCCGGCCCCAGCTCCCCACCCGCCCCGAACCCCCTTCCACTCCGACCCCTGCCCTCCGGCCCCAGCTCCCCGCCCGCCCCGAACCCCCTTCCACCCCGGCCCCAGCTCACCGCCCGCCCCGAACCCCCTTCCGCCCCGGCCCCAGCTCGCCGCCCGCCCCGAACCCCCTTCCGCCCCGAACCCCGCCCTCCGGCCCCAGCTCGCCGCCCGCCCCGAACCCCCTTCCACTCCGACCCCTGCCCTCCGGCCCCAGCTCCCCGCCCCGAACCCCCTTCCGCCCCGAACCCCGCCCTCCGGCCCCAGCTCCCCGCCCGCCCCGAACCCCCTTCCGCCCCGACCCCTGCCCTCCGGCCCCAGCTCCCCGCCCGCCCCGAACCCCCTTCCGCCCCGAACCCCGCCCTCCGGCCCCAGCTCGCCGCCCGCCCCGAACCCCCTTCCGCCCCGACCCCCGCCCTCCGGCCCCAGCTCCCCGCCCGCCCCGAACCCCCTTCCGCCCCGACCCCCGCCCTCCGGCCCCAGCTCCCCGCCCGCCCCGAACCCCCTTCCGCCCCGACCCCCGCCCTCCGGCCCCAGCTCCCCGCCCGCCCCGAACCCCCTTCCACCCCGACCCCCGCCCTCCGGCCCCAGCTCCCCGCCCGCCCCGAACCCCCTTCCGCCCCGACCCCCGCCCTCCGGCCCCAGCTCCCCGCCCGCCCCGAACCCCCTTCCGCCCCGACGGCTGCACCGCCAGCTCTGCTCACCTTCCCGTGGTGGCCTCTGAGCCATGAACCCTCCCTCTTCAATCACCGACCCTTGGCCTCTGACCCTGTGCCCCTCCCCGCGCCAGGCCGCTGCCAGCGGAAACAGCGGGGCAATCTCACGAACCCCGGACTCCTCGAGACCCTCCTCACCTGCCGTAGCATCGTTAGAGCCGCCTCACTTCCGCCTCCCGCCACGTCACCGCCCGGGGCCAATCCCTCACGTGAGCTCCGCCCGTCGCGTGTCGTCATCACGCCGCGCCAGGTGGTGGGCGCATGAAGAAGGCGTCAGTGACCGTCCCCGGCCGGGGGGGACGGGCGCGGCTGGTTGTCCTGGCAGCGCGGGCGCTCGGCAGGACCCGGTGTAGGCCCCAGCGGCCGGGGTGGCTCCCCATGGCCGGCGCTGGGGCCCTGCAAGGCCGTCCTCTCCCCAGCACCAGCCTCCCTGCCCCTCCCCGCTCTCTGTGGTGTGGCCGGGCCGGCTTGGGGGAGCGGGGCGCTGCCTGTGCGCTGGGAGGTGCAGCCCCCACCCCCGTGCGAGCGGAGCGGAGCCGGGCGGGTTACCCCGCGGCGCGTCGCCCCGGGTAACTGCATGGCTGGGCGGGCACCAGCCCAAAGCCGGGCTGGCGAGGTGCCAGGGAGCCGCAGCGCTGGCCGCCCAGCGCCGCACACCTGGGGCACGTCTCCATTGCAAACCCTGCAGCGCCCAGTGTAGACGCTTGGTACAGCCACGGGAGGGTTTTTTCTAGCGCTGCAGTAAATCCTCTCCGAACGGCAGCGGCTAGGTCAAGAGAAGAATTCTTCCATTGGCCTGTCTGCATTACAGGGGGGTTAATTTGACCTAACTACCTTGCACGCAGGGTGTGAAATTTTTCACGGCCGCGAGCAATGGAGCCAGGGTGACCTAAGTTTTAGGTGCAGACCAGTCCTGAGGTCGGGATTTGTAGCAATGTAGTGACACTACTGTGTATTCCCTTCACATATGTTGCCTTTTCTTTACTGTTAAGAAGGATGCACATTTTAACTCAAGGTAACTAATGCATGAAAGCTATCTTGACTTTAAAACACAGTCATGATGAGACAAGGCACTTTAGATTGATCATGGGTACGCTAAGTGAGGACATCCCCAGATGGACCTGTGTAGTTGACTAAAATGCCTTGACTTCACTGTATTTTTTTCCTTCGGGGTTGCTCATGCGCATTAGTGAACCTGAGGTAAAAATCACACCTTTTTCAGCAGCAAAGACAAAGCCTTAGAAAGGGCTCTGCAGCTACTGCTAAATCAGCCCTGCTTCTAGTTGCAGCATATGTGGCACACCAAGATCCAAACTGGAAAATGCAAACAAAATGAAACTTGGAGCTTAAATAATTTTTTAAAAATTAATTCAATTTAATAATCTCAGGTCACATGACTGAGACCTGGGATTTAACATGATTTTGAGGTGAGGTCCATTTAAGTTCTAATTAAAAGCAAAAGTGATTTAATTTTGTAAACTACGATGGAGCAGAAAATTGCAGCTGAGAGAGGGAGCTGGGCACAGCTGAACACACTGAAATTGTATGTGCTGATGCTATATAAGAATCCTGAGTTGGCTGGTTAATCCACTTACCTGTGGTTGTCTGTACCTTGTAGATACCAGATATAAAGCCACAGTCTAAGACTAGCATTTTAGAAGTAATTTTGACACATTCCTACAGTTAACCCACTGGGTCCAATCCTTTCAATGGGAAGAGGGGCCCATGTACTTTAAGGGCTTGTATTCACTAGGAAATTTAATCATATCTAAACATGATTTTTAATTTTGAGTTAGGTGACAACAACTGACCAGCAAGGATAAATCATGTTCCCCATTGTCAGCTATTGATGGGTAAACCCTACAAGCAGGATACATCTGTACTGACTGCATTGCGTTAAGTAACTCAACTGTTAAAAATCAAGTTTAAATGCAATTAAATTTCTAGGGAAGATAAGGATGAAATTCACCACTGTGCAGAGACCCAGCACTAGGCCTATGCGCTATTTTCATCCCACTTAAGCCCTTGAAATAAGATTTAAGCAAGACAGGGCCTTGTGCTGACCCTTTATTCAGGATGAACTTGACACTAATAAAATTGGTCTCATAAGAAAATCCATGTACATTTTTCAGTAGAGTAGAGCTGTGCAAGGCTGCTTGATGCTGTCTGCCTGTATTTACAGTTCTCTCTCCGAGAACAAGCAGTTTCAATTATAATCCAACAAGGAAGATACAAGTACAAAAAAGTGTTATGGTTGGGTACATTTATTTTGAATAATAAACTTGCACATTTCATGTGGCTCAGACACCTGCTGAGTTGCCCCCAGGATTGCAAGGGTCAGGCACCTCTTGCTCAAAATATAGGTCAGATGATCAGCCTCTTGGAGCTTGTCAGAAGCCTCATGAGGAAAACTTGCAAGCGTAGCACTGTGTGGTGATCACAAGGGGAGATGCTCATGATCACATTTAAATCAGTATATAGTTATACTAGGCCCAGCTGAATAATAATCTTATGGGCTGCTGTGATGACTATTTAACTGGTTTCAGAGTAGCAGCTGTGCTAGTCTGTATCTTCAAAAAGAACAGGAGTACTTGTGGTGCCCTAGAGACTAACAAATGTATTTGAGCATAAGCTTTCATGGGTTACAGCCCACGTCATCGGATGCATGCAGTGGAAAATACAAGAGGATGATTTTATATACACAGAGAACATGAAACAATGGGTGTTACCATGCACACTTACAAGAGAGTGAGCAGTTAAGGTGAGCTTTACCAGCAGGAGAGAAAAAACGCAAAAAAACCTTTTGTAGTGATAATCAAGATGGGCCATTTCCATCAGTTGACAAGAATGTGTGAGGAACAGTAGGGGGGAAAAATAAACATGGGCAAATAGTTTTACTTTGTGTAATGACACATCCACTCCCAGTCTTTATTCAAGCCTAAGTTAACGGTGTCCAGTTTGCAAATTAATTCCAATTCAGCAGTCTCTTGTTGGAGTCTGTTTTTGAAGTTTTTTTGTTGTAATATTGCAACTTTTAGGTCTGTAATCGAGTGACCAGAGAGATTGAAGTGTTCTCCAACTGGTTTTTGAACGTTATAATTATTGATGTCTGATTTGTGTCCATTTATTCTTTTACATAGAGACTGTCTGGTTTGGCCAGTGTACATGGCAGAGGGGCATTGCTGGCACATATCGCATTGGTAGATGAGCAGGTGAACGAACCTCTGATAGTGTGGCTGATGTGATTAGGCCCTATGATGGTGTCCCCTGAATAGATATGTTTCAGAGTAACAGCCGTGTTAGTCTGTATTTGCAAAAAGAAAGGGAGTACTTGTGGCACCTTAGAGACTAATCAATTTATTTGAGCATAAGCTTTCGTGAGCTACAGCTCACTTCATTGGATGCATCATGCATGTAGCTCACGAAAGCTTATGCTCAAATAAATTGGTTAGTCTCTAAGGTGCCACAAGTACTCCTTTTCTTTTTCCTGAATAGATATGTGGACACAGTTGGCAACGGGCTTTGTTGCAAGGATAGGTTCCTGGGTTAGTGTTTTTGTTGTGTGGTGTGTGGTTGCTGGTGAGTATTTCCTTCAGGCTGGGGGGCTGTCTGTAAGTAAGTCCTTGCCTAATCACGTAAAAGAATAAATGGACACAAATCAGATGTCAAGAATTATAACATTCAAAAACCAGTCGGAGAACACTTCAATCTCTCTGGTCACTCAATTACAGACCTAAAAGTCGCAATTCTTCAACAAAAAAACCTTCAAAACCAGACTCTAACGAGAGACTGCTGAATTGGAACTAATTTGCAAACTGGACACCATTAACTTAGGCTTGAATAAAGACTGGGAGTGGATGTGTCATTACACAAAGTAAAACTATTTCCCCATGTTTATTTCTGCCCCCTACCATTCCTCTCACGTTCTTGTCAACTGCTGGAAATGGCCCATCTTGATTATCACTACAAAAGGGTTTTATTCCCTCTCCTGCTGGTAATAGCTCACCTTACCTGATCACTCTCATTACAGTGTGTATGGTAACACCCATTGTTTCATGTTCTCTGTGTATATAAATCTCCCCACTTTATTTTCCACTGCATGCATCCGATGAAGTGAGCTGTAGCTCACGAAAGCTTATGCTCAGATAAATTGGTTAGTCTCTAAGGTGCCACAAGTACTCCTGTTCTTTTTGACTATTTAACTATGTAAATAATATTTTCTTGAAGAATCATGCAGTGTTCCTTATATAATCCCTCCCCCCAACAGAACATTGATGGCCATGAGATGGTATCCTCAAATGGGGACCAAAGCTGAATCAAACAATTTGAGCAACCCAAGAAGCCCAAAATCCCATCTATTTCTTGGCATTTATTTCTTTAACAGAGCTGGTAGTGTACCTTAAGGAGCTTTGCTCAGACATACACATTAAGCCCAAGTTCAGGGGCAGCTATTTTTCCCTCCTTGGTGAAATCGTCTATGGGGAGGCCTTTAATTTTCTTTAACCAGGCCTTCCTGCACTCTTTTTGCTGGTCTGCTATATATTTTGTTCGGTGAGCTTGATACTCAACAGCTGTAGCTTCTTCATACATTTTCATCTGCTTCACTGTCAGAAGCCTGAACCCAGTATTCATCCGGTAAGGATTTGTGGTTTGTAAGAAGAAGGGACTTTCTCTCCGGATCCCTGCTTCAATTTTAGTTTGTGCGATCATCATGCGTGTTGGTTGGATGGATTCAGATGAGCTTGTGAAGTGGCCAATCAACTGAGCCCCACCCTCAGATCGGGAAGTGGCTCTGCCATGGCCAGTATGAACCTTCTTCTCTTCTGGCAAGCTGCAGCATGACTTGGAGCGTACAATCACGGGAGCAGGAATGAAAGAGTGGACTGCGGACCCATGCAAAGAGTTCTTCAAGTTGAGCTGCAATCTTTTGGTTTCAAAGGGTGTGGAAATTCTTTTCATAATCAGAGAGCCACTGGCAGATTTAATGTGTCTGAGTTGGGTTGACTGATCCTTTTTCTCTTGCTTAGGGATTTTGTATGTCTTCTCTTTAGGGCGTTCCTGGAGGAGCAGCGAAGGTCCCCAGACATCCCTGATTTTTGTATGGTGCATCATATTGGAGCTGACTTGGTCCTGCTTGTAGGCGTGCTGCAGCGTGCTGACAGTCAGGAGGATCTGGTCAGGAGAAATGGGACAATGCAGGCCTCGTTTCTTTATACGCTGTAAAGAGGCCTTAGCGTTTTCAGCAAGTGAAGATGCATGGACTGGAGAGTCGTAGCCAGATTCACTATCTATTTCCAAAAATAAACATGAAGAAAAGAAAAAATTATCTAACTATATATATCTGTATATATGGAAGTGATTTTACAGTGAGGCTGCTGGTGGTGGTGGTAGCCTGTTCGATCCTTCTTCGAGAGATGGAGTCCCCAAAGGGGGCTGATGATGGGCACTAAAGGGAAAGTCCTGGTGACTGAGTTTCCATGTTTACCCACAGAACAAGCACAGCATGAGGAGCAGCAGAACAAGCTTCCCCAACGCTGTCCGGTCTGATGTGTGTCCATCCTGAGGGTAGCAGAGGACCCTCTTTATGGGTTCAGTCACCATCATTCTTTGACCTGACTGCCAACAGTGGTGACAATTCTATGTTAGTTATCTATAGCGTGCCAGTTGCAATAGTCTGTAGATGCTAAATTTATGACACTGGGTGGACAATTGTTTGTGGGTACTCTGACACCTGTCCTGGTTTCCTTGAAGTCATGGTTTCTAATGGGAGTAGAATTGGGTCTCATGACAGGGATACCAGGAAGTGAACTCAAAATGCTAAGTCAGTTTCCAACATAAGCCGCTGAACAACAATCAGATGGTAACAACTTTTGGCCATTATATATCTGCACTAAGTTAGAATTGGAAAGCTCAAGGTGAACAAGGCATGGAGCTTCTGATGTCTGAACATTTTGGAGAGTGGTCTCTGTTGTGTGATGGGCACTTGAAGTGGGCCAATCACCATCTTTCATCATCATTCCAAGATTATCTGATTATGCCCAAAGTTAAGAAATGCTAGGGATTTTTAAAATGAGAAATATAGCAATATAGAGCACACAGCATTAGGGACTCTGTTCTTGCCAGGTATAGGTAAATGTTGAGCATTAACATGTAAGTAATCTGCAGGTAGAGATGGGCCTGATGCAAACCCCAGATCCAAACACCTCTGAATAGTAAGGATCAGATCCTCAGCTAGCGTAAAGTGGTGTCACTCCGTTGACTTCAGTGGAGCTGTGCCAATTTACACCAGCTGAAGATCTTGTCCTGGGGAAGTTTGAAATCCAAATCCAGACATGGATTCAAATCTTCCTGTTAATTTTTAATAAATAGAAGTGGGATTTATTTTCGTGACTTTTCTGTAGTTTTTACATTGCTGGCTCTAGATCTTTTGCGTCTTGTTCAGGTTTTCCTATTTATGAACCCTTTCTCTGTTTCTCTTTCTATTTCTATTTACGAAGCCCATTTCACATGCTTTAACCTATTACTAGTATTGTCTTTTCGCCCTCTCCTTACCCCACTTCATCCTAACCTACCTTTCTCTGTATTTCCATAGTCTAGGTAGCTTACCAACATGTCCACTGCTTCTCTTTTCTGTCCTCAGAGTCTTTGGGATTCAGTTATAATCCCCAACCAGTTCTGAATTTAAAACTCATCTGCCAGTACATAACATGCCATTGGCTTCTCTAATTTACTGTGTTAGCCAACGAAGCACTCATTGGAGTGGGAATAGTCACTGTAAGGTTTCTCTTTATCACAGCTCATTCCTCCAGTGAGAAAACCATTAAGAGCCATATTCTGCTCTCAGCTACAGCTGCCATTGAGAACAGAATTTGATCCAATACATTGCATAGGAAATATGGAGCCTATGGGAACATCATGAAGGGCTGTATCCAGCCTAGATCTATTCTAAAAAATAAAGCCCCAACCAACACTCGGGTCTGCCCAGACAAAATTAAAATACACTAATACAAACAATACAACAGAGAAGAAAAATGATTTCCATCAGATCACCAAGGAGCACACCTGTGATCTCTGGATTATTTTGTCAAATTTCAACGTCAACCACCTTGCTGGCTGCCTCAGCCATGTTGGAACAAAATGTATTTACAAAGTGACTTCTTGAGCAAACTAATATTGGCATTTAAATAGTAGCTAACCATTTCTTCTGAGAGCTTGTGTGTGGAAACCCTCTCCTTCCCTCCCCAGAGAAAGTTACTTTTTTAAGTAGATCAAAGTGACTTTGAAATGTAAAAGGAAATATAAAGTGTAGCAATAATTGCATAGAGGAAGAAATGGGACCAAATATTACAGAACTTTTCTAGGCTTCAGTTAGAAGAGATCACTTGTCTTCAATGTCTGTTCATCTGCCTGACCTAAAACAGTCTCATAATCATTGCAGGCCCCAAAGAGATCCACTTACCCAGTGCAGACTCTAGATCAAACTTCTCATTTACTGCAGGCCTCTTACCCAGAGCATATTACCCCTTACCATATAATCTGTCTATCTGTAATATGTCTAATGCAACCATCATGATAGCGTCTAGCCACCAAGATCTCTTACCGGATTCAGACAAGCTTTGTGGTGTTACTGCACCATATGTTTGACCTGAGTCCTCTGAATCACTGCTATAGACCTGTCGTCTCCCAGGAAGAGAGAATCTTTTCTTCTGGTCCGGCTTTATATCAAGGCAACCCATGCTCCTTTGCAAAGTCTGACTTGGCCAGGGAGCAGGTGCCTTCACAAATTCATAACGGAGACCTGCAAGAGAGGGAAGTGGATTAATCCTGTAGCATTAAGATTTTAAAGCTAATTGTCTTTTATCTATGAAGGTCGTCATTATGTATTTTTTGAGTCTTCTGGCTTTCGGTTACTATTTTGTTTCTAGTTCCAACTTCTAAAGTTAGTGAGCCATGGTTGACTGAAAAATATCTAGAAATGTTTGAGAAGCTAAAAGCATCAGAGAAGCTTGGAAGATAACGAGAGCTCCATGCCTCCTTGCTGGGACAGATTCAAATCTTGGTTATGCTGGTGTAAATCCATAGATTCTACAATCACTGACTCTGAGGATTTACACTGGTTGTAACAGAGGTTGGAATCTGGTTCATTCCCTCTCTATTGCTTATCTCCTTGTAACGCATGGGTCTTCAGACAGGTGAATGGCTGTGTTGGGTGTTAATGCCACATGACTGTTTTAACAATCCTAAGTAGCTGAGATGGCCCTGCATTTATGACATTAAGACATTTAATGGTCTTGCACTAAAGGACTAAAATGGAATCTAAGCTGTGAATTTCTTCACAATGTTTTTATTCTAATGACTATTTTAGGACTCAAAGACAAAAGCTTCGCAGTGTCTCAGACGTGCTGCTCTGTGATATAGAGCACAAGCTCAGAGTTGCAGGTTTCTGCATCACAATTTGGATTCAGTAGCCACCCACAGGGTATGTCTACACTACGAAATTAGGTCAAATTTATAGAAGTCGGTTTTTTAGAAATCGGTTTTATATATTTGAGTGTGTGTGTGTCCCCACAGAAAATGCTCTAAGTGCATTAATTCGGCGGAGTGCTTCCACAGTACCGAGGCTAGAGTCGACTTCTGGAGTATTGTACTGTGGGTAGCTATCCCACTGTTCCCGCAGTCTCCACTGCCCATTGGAATTCCAGGTTGAAATCCCAATGCCTGATGGGGCTAAAACATTGTCGCAGGTGGTTCTGGGTACATATCGTCAGGCCCCCATTCCGTCCCTCTCTCCCTCCGTGAAAGCAAGGGCAGACAATCGTTTTGCGCCTTTTTTCCTGAGTTACCTGTGCAGACACCATACCACGGCAAGCATGGAGCCCGTTCAGGTAACCGTCACCGTATGTCTCCTGGGTGCTGGCAGACGTGGTACTGCATTGCTATACAGCAGTATCAACCCATTGCCTTGTGGCAGCAGATGGTACAGTACGACTGGTAGCCATCATCGTCATGTCCAAGGTGCTCCTGGCCACGTCGGCCAGGAGTGCCTGGGCAGACATGGGTGCAGGGACTAAATCTGGAGTGACTTGACCAGGTCATTCTCTTTAGTCCTGTAGTCAGTCCTGTTGAACCATCTTATGGTGAGTAGGCAGGCGATACGGATTGCTAGCAGTCCTACTGTACCATCTTCTGCCAGGCAGGCAAGAGATGAGGATGGCTAGCAGTCCTACTGCACCGTCTTCTGCCGAGCAGCCATGAGATGTGGATGGCTTGCAGTCTTTCTGCACCGTCTGCTGCCAGCCAAAGATGTAAAAGATAGATGGAGTGGATCAAAGCAAGAAATAGACCACATTTGTTTTGTACTCATTTGCTTCTCCCCCTCCCCCGTCTAGGGGACTCATTCCTCTAGGTCACACTGCAGTCACTCACAGAGAAGGTGCAGCAAGGTAAATCTAGCCACGTATCAATCAGAGGCCAGACCAACCTCCTTGTTCCAATAGGAACAATTACTTAGGGCACCATTTCTTATTGGAACCCTCCGTGAAGTCCTGCCTGAAATACTCATTGATGTAAAGCCACCCCCTTTGTTGATTTTAATTCCCTGTAAGCCAACCCTGTAAGCCATGTCGTCAGTCGCCCCTCCGTCCGTCAGAGCAACGGCAGACAATCGTTCCGCGCCTTTTTTCTGTGCAGACGCCATACCAAGGCAAGCATGGAAGCTGCTCAGCTCACTTTGGCAATTAGGAGCACATTAAACACCACATGCATTATCCAGCAGTATATGCAGCACCAGAACCTGGCAGAGCGATATTGGGAGAGGAGGCAACGTCAGCGCGGTCACGTGAGTGATCAGGAAATGGACACAGATTTCTCTGAAAGCATGGGCCCTGCCAATGCATGCATCATGGTGCTAATGGGGCAGGTTCATGCTGTGGAACGCCGATTCTGGGCTCGGGAAACAAGCACAGACTGGTGGGACCTCATAGTGTTGCAGGTCTGGGACAATTCCCAGTGGCTGCGAAACTTTCGCATGCGTAAGGGCACTTTCATGGAACTTTGTGACTTGCTTTCCCCTGCCCTGAAGCGCATGAATACCAAGATGAGAGCAGCCCTCACAGTTGAGAAGCGAGTGGCGATAGCCCTGTGGAAGCTTGCAACGCCAGACAGCTACCGGTCAGTTGGGAATCAATTTGGAGTGGGCATATCTACTCTTGGGGCTGCTGTGATGCAAGTAGCCCACGCAATCAAAGATCTGCTGATATCAAGGGTAGTGACCCTGGGAAATGTGCAGGTCATAGTGGATGGCTTTGCTGCAATGGGATTCCCTAACTGTGGTGGGGCCATAGACGGAACCCATATCCCTATCTTGGCACCGGAGCACCAAGCCGCCAAGTACATAAACCGCAAGGGGTACTTTTCAACAGTGCTGCAAGCTCTGGTGGATCACAAGGGACGTTTCACCAACATCAAACATGGGATGGCCGGGAAAGGTACGTGACGCTCACATCTTCAGGAACTCTGGTCTGTTTCAAAAGTTGCAGGAAGGGACTTTATTTCCAGACCAGAAAATAACTGTTGGGGATGTTGAAATGCCTATAGTTATCCTTGGGGACCCAGCCTACCCCTTAATGCCATGGCTCATGAAGCCGTACACAGGCAGCCTGGACAGTAGTCAGGAGCTGTTCAACTACAGGCTGAGCAAGTGCAGAATGGTGGTAGAATGTGCATTTGGACATTTAAAGGCGCGCTGGCGCAGTTTACTGACTCGCTTAGACCTCAGCGAAACCAATATTCCCACTGTTATTACTTTTTGCTGTGCGCTCCACAGTATCTGTGAGAGTAAGGGGGAGACGTTTATGGCGGGGTGGGAGGTTGAGGCAAATCTCCTGGCTGCTGGTTACGCGCAGCCAGACACCAGGGCGGTTAGAAGAGCACAGGAGGGCGCGGTACGCATCAGAGAAGCTTTGAAAACCAGTTTCATGACTGGCCAGGCTACGGTGTGAAAGTTCTGTTTGTTTCTCCTTGATAAAACCCCCCGCCCCTTGGTTCACTCTACTTCCCTGCAAGCTAACCACTCTCCCCTCCTCCCTTTAATCATTGCTTGCAGAGGCAATAAAGTCATTTTTGCTTCACATTCATGCATTCTTTATTCATTCATCACACAAATAGGGGGATGACTACCAAGGTAGCCCAGGAGGGGTGGTGGAGAAGGGAAGGAAAATGCCACACAGCACTTCAAAAGTTTACAACTTTAAAATTTATTGAATGCCAGCCTTCTGTTTTTTGGGCAATCCTCTGTGGTGGAGTGGCTGGTTGGCCGGAGGCCCCCCCCCCGCCGTGTTCTTGGGCGTCTGGGTGTGGAGGCTATGGAACTTGGGGAGGAGGGCGGTTGGTTACACAGGGGCTGTAGTGGCAGTCTGTGCTCCAGCTGCCTTTGCTGCAGCTCAGCCATACACTGGAGCATACTGGTTTGGTCCTCCAGCAGCCTCAGCATTGAATCCTGCCTCCTCTCATCACGCTGTCGCCACATTTGAGCTTCAGCCCTCTCTTCAGCCTGCCACTTACTCTCTTCAGCCCGCCACCTCTCCTCCTGGTCATTTTGTGCTTTCCTGCACTCTGACATTATTTGCCTCCACACATTCGTCTGTGCTCTGTCAGTGCGGGAGGACAGCATGAGCTCAGAGAACATTTCATCACGAGTGCGTTTTTTTTTTTTTTTTTTTTTGTTTCTAATCTTCACTAGCCTCTGGGAAGGAGAAGATCCTGTGATCATTGAAACACATGCAGCTGGTGGAGAAAAAAAAAGGGACAGCGGTATTTAAAAAGACACATTTTATAAAACAGTGGCTACACTCTTTCAGAGTAAACCTTGCTGTTAACATTACATACATAGCACATGTGCTTTCGTTACAAGGTCGCATTTTGCCTCCCCCCACTGCATGGCTACCCCCTCAACTCTCCCCCCTCCCCGTGGCTAACAGCGGGGAACATTTCTGTTCAGCCACAAGCAAACAGCCCAGCAGGGACGGGCACCTCTGAGTGTCCCCTGAAGAAAAGCACCCTATTTCAACCAAGTGACCATGAATGATATCTCACTCTCCTGAGGATAACAAAGAGAGACAAAGAACGGATGTTGTTTGAACGCCAGCAAACATACACTGCAATGCTTTGTTGTACAATGATTCCCGAGTACGTGTTACTGGCCTGGAGTGGTAAAGTGTCCTAGCATGGAGGACGCAACAAGGCTGCCCTCCCCAGAAACCTTTTGCAAAGGCTTTGGGAGTACATCCAGGAGAGCCACAAATGCCAGGGCAAATGAATCCTTTCACATGCTTGCTTTTAAACCATGTATAGTATTTTGAAAGGTACACTCACCGGAGGTCCCTTCTCTGCCTGCCGGGTCCAGGAGGCAGCCTTGGGTGGGTTCGGGGGGTACTGGCTCCAGGTCCATGGTGAGAAACAGTTCCTGGCTGTCGGGAAAACCGGTTTCTCCGCTTGCTTGCTGTGAGCTATCTACAACCTCATCATCATCATCATCATCTTCTTTGTCCCCCAAAACCTGCTTCCGTGTTGCCTCCATCTCCATTGAAGGAGTCAAACAACACGGCTGGGGTAGTGGTGGCTGAACCCCCTAAAATGGCATGCAGCTCATCATAGAAGCGGCATGTTTGGGGCTCTGACCCGGAGCAGCCGTTCACCTCTCTGGTTTTCTGGTAGGCTTGCCTCAGCTCCTTAAGTTTCATGCGGCACTGCTTCGGGTCCCTGTTATGGCCTCTGTCCTTCATGCCCTGGGAGATTTTGACAAAGGTTTTGGCATTTCGAAAACTGGACCGGAGTTCTGATAGCACGGATTCCTCTCCCCAAATAGCGATCGGATCCCACACCTCCCGTTCAGTCCATGCTGGAGCTCTTTTGTGATTCTGGGATTCCATCATGGTCACCTCTGCTGATGAGCTCTGCATGGTCACCTGCAGCTTGCCACGCTGGCCAAACAGGAAATGAGATTCAAAAGTTTGCGGTTCTTTTCCTGTCTACCTGGCCAGTGCATCTGAGTTGAGAGTGCTGTCCAGAGCGGTCACAATGGAGCACTCTGGGATATCTCCCGGAGGCCAATACTGTCGAATTGTGTCCACAGTACCCCAAATTCGACCCGGCAAGGCCGATTTAAGCGCTAATCCACTTGTCAGGGATGGAGTAAGGAAATCGATTTTAAGAGCCCTTTAAGTCGAAATAAAGGGCTTCATCGTGTGGACGGGTGCAGGTTTACATCGATTTAACGCTGCTAAATTCAACCTAAAGTCCTAGTGTAGACCAGGGCATAGACTCAGACTGCATCGGAATGTTACAGTTTGAAGAGTGCAAACCTGTTGGATTTAATCTTCATCTTGGTTGTGAAGTCTAATCACAGATGCTGCTTAGACTTATACTGTGGGGGGGGGGGATTTTAAAATAAGTAATAATTTGTGCACCACTCAGCAGGTACTTAAGCATATGCCTAACTTTAAGCACATGAGTAATCCCACTGACTTCAGTGAGAGTACTCACATACTTAAAATTAGACACTTGAATAGCTTGCTGAATTAAGGCCTCAATTTTCTGTTGCACCCTGCTTCTCACAGGATCCTAAAGGGCCTTACAAAATATATACATCGCTAAAATGCAGCAGCCGTCTAGCACACATCCCTGGACAATGGTGGGGGACTGGGCTAGGACAGTGGGTACCTGAAAATATTTCCTAACTCATTTTCTAAACTGACTAGATTTCAGGTTGGGGCTGCCCCTTTAACACAGTGCACTGCAAGAGATGTATACAGTACCTAACGGTGTCCCGCAATCCCTTGTTGACCGACGGCGAATCAAGTATGCCAACATTATCTGGTCCTCATCTGGTTTCTCCTCGGAATAAAGTGTCTTCCTGTGGCTGGCAACATCATGTTTCACATGCCGAGAGTGAACATATGGATAGGGCAGCATTCTGACCCTGATTTCATTGTGCTTTTCCTTAGCCTTTGTTACTTCCTCTCTGTCAGCCTGTAGCGTGTAGTCCCACTCTACATCCTCAAACTGGAACATCAATATGCTGCTCAGAGCATTGATCACCATCCTAGGAAGGGAAGAGGAACAGTGCTAAGAAACACACCTTGTAATAATGGTGTAGCAGTTACCTGTTGTGCCAGATTGCTTGCGTGCACTGGTGCAGATGCTGAGGTGCATAACTAGAATTGAAGTTGCAATTGCTTGGTTGGGGAAAAGAAAATGAGCAGTGTTTAGATTGTTGCCAGCCCTGATGATCATCTGATCATTGCCAGCTCGTTCCAATTAATGTAAACTGAATGTAAAGAACACTGTTGAGTTCGTGCATTGCTAGATACAACTGGGAATAATGGGATGAAATCAGTGATGAGCTGCCAAAATGTTAATAACTGGTTCCCTATAAAAAGTTCTGATTTAAGGGATGTGCCTCTGGCCTGCCCCCTTTCACCCCCCCGGCTCCATTCTGCCCCCCGGGCTCTGTCCTGCCCCCCTGCCCTCCCCAGGCCCATTCTCCATCCCAGGTGCCTGCTGGTGGTGCAGGAGTCCTGTAGCCCTTGCACCAGTGAGGTCGCTCCCATCATGGGGGGTGGGGGCTCCCTGCAGGCAAAGGCTGCCATCTGCCCGACTCCCCACTGTGGGATGTGAGCGTCCCTGAGTGGCAGAGGCCAGACAGCCCCACAGCGCAGGAGCGGGAGAGACTGTGGGGGGGCTCGCCCCAGCATGCCCAAGGCAGCCCCCAGCCATGGCACCAGCTGCCCTTGCCCAGCTCCTGGGGCAGAGGAGGCTGCTGCTGCCAGAGGCCTGACTCCGCGGCGCTACGCGGCGCCCAGTCACATGATGCCTGATCTCCCTGCCCAGCGCAGCCGGTCGCACTTCCTGGGCCGGGCAGGAAGCAGCATGGAGCTCAGGCTGCTGAGTGAGGCGGCATCGGATTGGCCTCTGCGCGCAGGGCCCCAGAGCGGCTGCCTGGATGGCTGCGCAGCGCAGGTACCAGCCGCAGCGCGGCCCCTGCCCCAAGACAGGATGCGGGGCCCTGCAGCCCTTCCCTAGCCTCGCGCCCCCCAAACGGTGCTGCTCCATGCACCCCCCTCTAGCACCGAGCCTCTTCTCCATCCAGGGCTGGCTCTAGGATTTTTGCCGCCGCAAGCAAAAAAATTTTTGGCCGCCGCCCGCTTTTTTTCATGACCTCCCTGCCCCTGGCTCCGCCCCTTCCCCAAATCCCCAGCCCCACCTCCTCCCCCGGGCATGCTGCATTCCCCCCCCCCCCCGTTGCTTCCTGCGGCTTCCCTCTCAACCTCCCGCCCTTGCTCACCTCCACTCTGCCTGCTCCCCTGAACACACCGCCTCCCCCCCATCAGGCGAGGGAGAGGCAGGAAGTAACTGGGCAGGGGGTTAGAGGAACCACTCTCTGCCCCAGCTCACCACCGCTCCACCGCTGCCGCCTCCCCGGAGCGCACCGCCGCTTGGCTTCTCCCTCCCTCCCAGGCTTGCCGCGCCAAACAGCTGTTTGGCGCGCAGCAAGCCTGGAAGGGAGGGGGCGAGGAGAAGCGGAGCGGTGGCGGCGCACTCAGGGGAGCAGGCGGAGGTGGAGCGGAGGTGAGTTGGGGTGGCGAGGGCACATTTCTAGGGGCAGCATGGCCGGCGCCGGAATGCCACCCCTAGAAATGTGCCACCCCGAGCACCTTCTTGTTGGTGCCTAGAGCCGGCCCTGTCTCCAACAGCCCCCTTCTATAACACTGAGCCCTACACCATGCACCCTCCCTAGTTCCGCGAGTCGGGGCCCCCTTGGCCTGGGGGGCTGCCCTAGCCGAACCCCAGCCTGGCTGGGACTTTCTGGGGTGGCGACTGCCTACCCAGCCCCTCCCGTTCCCCATCCCCTGACCGCCCCCCCAGAACCTCCGCCCCCTCCAACCGCTCCCTGCTCCTTATCCAACCCCTCCTCCCAGCCCAGGCCCCTTACCATGCTGCTCAGGGCAGCGTGTATGGATGCCGCGCGGCCCGCTGGAGCTCGCAGCCCCACCCCCTCACCATGCCGCTCAAAGCGGCAGACACTGCAGAGCTGCCCAGGAGCGGTCCAGATCGCTGGCGCTGGCTCTGCATGCTGAGGCTCTGCGAGAGGGGGGAAGACGGTGGAGGGGCTGGGGAGCCCTAACAACCAGTTCTAAAATGGCTTCTAAATTTAACAACCGGTTCGCGTGAACCAGTGTGAACCGGCTCCTGCTCACCACTGGATGAAATCATGAAAAGGACAAATGTTCTGACTGTTAGGCTGTGAAATAGCTCCCAAGAGAAATGGTAGTTGTCCTGTTGTTAGGGACCCTTGAATCGGGGTGAAAACACACTGGGAACACACTGGAGGGAACAAGCCTACTCTTGTCTAGAAGGATGGATGTGATGAGTAGGCCTTTTCAATCTCTTACATTTATGAAAATGCAGTAGAACACTGGCGTGTTAAGAGCACACGTGGGCCTGATCCTGAACCCACCCAAACTCTGAGGAAATTCAGATAGCAATCTTGATCCCACTTTATAGCTTTGCCCCATCTCTAAAATGGGCCTGAATCTAAACATCAGGATGAATATCCAATGTTTTGGGGAAGTTTGGATTGAAATCCAAACCAAAACACCACACCTACTTAATAGAATAACATATTGCAGTGATCCATAGTCAATAAATCAGCAGAATCCTCTAAAAAACCCCCACTTGTTAGGGCTGTAAAAAGGACATGATTTCTTGAGCAACACAGTCTGTCTAACTGGCTCAGAGTCTGAGTGCAACTGCTATTACCCACCTATTTTCTACAATGCAGAAGGACACCACAGGGTCACCTCTGCTATTGGCCCTCATCACCTTCAGGCAGGTCCCAGTCAGGAAGTTAAATATACGTATTTTTCCATCAGCGCAGCCACTGATGACTCGGAGATACAGAAACGCCAGATACAGGACTTCCCTGAAAACAAAACACCGGAGCATAAGCACATTCTTTATTCCTACATGGGAAGATTGAAGTAACAATGTTCTTTCTTGGATGGTGAGTGAAGCAGGTCCATCTCTGCCTACAGGGTAGATGAGAGAACTAGTCAGGTTTAAAAGAGGCTGGGGAGGATGAAAGTCACCCAGAAAATTCCTCCCTAATCATTGCTGCCTTTGGAATGGAGAGATGGCCAAAATTATGAAGTCCAGACAATTTGTTGGTCATGCTCAAAAGATGAACGAAGCAGTCATTCGTAGCAACCACTGTGTTTAAGACCAGTCGCGGCATATTAGCTTTGCCAGTAGGCATTTTCAATCACATCTCTTCCTTTAAATAACCACTGAAAGTAAATGCAAACAGTATGGTGATGTAGTCTTATCACAGCACAGTTAAAATCACAAAATGTCATGATATGCAAAGGGAATGGTTTCCACAACAAAACTAATGTCTCCATGTTTCACATATGCACTATCTTCTGTTAGTCTTTTCTGCCAAAATAAGTAGCTTAACGTGCTGCTGAATATATATTAGAGGTTCCTGAAATTTTGATGCATCTGGATCCCATTTAATCTTAAATCATCCCTGCTTCCATGTCAATAACAAAGAGAAGGGAATTATCTTGTTTTCCTGAACTCCTTGACTCACAGTGGATCATTTGCCCCTGGACTGGGATAAGAGCCACCTCAAGTTTAGGTGGATTGAATCCTAGATGTTAGCATTCATCATGGCTGGGATCATTTGCATCTAAAGTCTTTACAGTTTACTTCCAGAAGGCATAAGATCTGAATTAGTTTTTCTGCCAAAGAATTGTGTTTTGTTTATTCTGTTTTTTCACCTGCACTCACGTCATACTAACTATAGGCAGGATTAGTATTGCCACCTATTTTTAAGTTTGCCTAACACTTCCTGTTATAAGACCCACTTTCCAATGGCCTTTAACTCTATCTAACCGTAACTGCGCTGAAATTTGCCATGTTGGGTGTCTGCCTCACGTTGGATGTTTTTGGGAAATTTCAGTCAAAATGATTTAGATGTTTCGATAACAAGGCAAAGGAAAAACACATTGTTTTTCTCCTTATTAAAAATGCTGTGACCTTTTATTGAACAACTCTTGTATCAACAGGCTTTGGAGCGAGACTTGAAATTTGGCAATATATGAGTATGTACTAAAATGCTGTATCATAATGCATACGCATAAGAGGACTGATTTAAGGTTGCACAGGCAACCTTCATTTTGGCATACCCTAATTTTGGAGGTTTTGCCTTTGCAACCTTAATAATGTTTCTTGAAGGTATATTATCATCATGGGTGAAATCCTGGCCTTATTGGAAATCAATGGCAAAACACCCATTCTCTTCAGTAGGGCCAGGATTTCACCCCATGTATTTAGTCCGTCAGTGCTTTTCTGTACACTTGAGGACCTCTTCATCACCATATATAATATCATACATAATAGTTTTCCCAAATGTCTAGCTTTATTGTGTCATGGGACAACATTGAATGCTGCTATTCCCTTGTGAAGGTACGAGTCATGCAAGATACACAGTCCTAGGACTTTAATTCCATCTGTTCTGCGGGGGATTCCTTACTCGGGAGTCACTGTTCCACTGAATAACAGTGAATTCCTGTAAAACAAAAACCCCGCTCCCTGCAGGAGAGGGAAAATTTTAAAGTGTTAGGACTGTGAATTAACACATTCTATGTAGACATATTCCTAAGCAGGTAACAGAGTTCACTTTATTTATATTCAGAGCTATAGGAAACATGTAGACATTTGTTATCTGTGGATTCCAACATGTGAATGATACCTACTGTGGGTGCCTGAAAGCCATTAGACATCTCTTATGTTTTCCCACCATGCTCCATCCCAGGACAAATCCATCAGAGCTTCCTGTCACTAGATGCCATTGATCAAAGGCCAGGCATTTTACTGGGCCTTGGTGCCCTTCTAAGGTCTGAAACATGAAAGAGCCACGTGTCACATAGTGTAACATACTATAAGAATTCTGGGCATACACATAGCCCCAATCAATCTCATGTTACAATACTGCCCGCCTATGCTTTATAGTGGATTCTGTAAAGGGTTACAATAAGCCTTTTGGTAATAGTTTTGATTCAGTAGTCACTGTAAGTAAAACATGCCAGGCTCACTCTTGGTGGCCAGACACTAATGTGAACTTATTCATTCATTGGCCAGAATCACTGTGTGTACTATGTGTAGGGCCATATCAAATTCACAACTACGAAAAACGTGTCACGGACCATGAAATCTGGTATTTTGTGTGTTTTTAGCCTCCCTGTGAAATCTGTATAATATAGATCAGAGTTTCTCAGATTGGGGGTCCTGACCCAAAAGGGAGTTGCAGGGGGGGGTCACAGGGTTATTTTAGGGAGGTTGCAGTATTGCCACCTTTACTTCTGTGCTGACTTCAGAGCTGGGTGGCCGGAGAGTGGTGGCTGTTGGCTGGGTGCCCAGCTCTGAAGGCAGAACCCCACCAGCAGCAGTGCAGAAGTAAGGGTGGCAACCCCATACCATACCATCCTTACTTCTGTGTGGCTGCTGGCGCTGCCCTCAGAGCTGGGTGCCCAGCCTGCAGCCACCGCTCTCCGGCCCCCCAGCTCTGAAGGCAGCACCACCGCCAGCAGCAGCGCAGAAGAAGGGAAAGCAGTACCGCAACCCCCCTCCACACACGCACACGCCCAGTAACCTCGCGATCCCCCCACTCCTTTTTGGGTCAGGACCCCTGACAGTTACAACACCATGAAATTTCAGATTTAAATAGCTGAAATAATGAAATGTATTATTTTTAAAATCCTATAACCATGAAATTGACCAAAATGGACCGTCAATTTGGTAGGGCCCTCACTATGTGCATGTTATTATTGCAGCTGAGAATTAAACTGAGACCTTTAGGGTCTGTTAAGTGAATAATCAACCAGGGAAGACAATATGAAACTGCCCCTAACCAAGCTAGTAGGAGCCGTATGTAAACTTGGGTCATCTAGAAATGGAATATCTTACCCTCGATAAACATCTGTACATGCAATTCCATCAGACTTTTTTCCATCAATAGAAACTGCTTTTCGCCTCTCAAAGAACAGGAGATACACTGGTATGACTGAAATCAAACTGGCTCTGATCTTTAAATTACAGTGCAGCTGTCTGGATATCCCTAATCTTTATAAACTGTTTTTGTTTCTGCTAGAAACAAATTTCATTTCTTAGTCTAACTATGCGTCATCCCCAGCCCTGAAATACAGCTATTATCCAGAAAATCCCTGCTTGTGAACGTTCACCCAAACAAAAGCTCAATCATATAAATATCTGCAAACAGCAAAAAATTAAAGATCAGATCAACTGTCAATTTTTAATTTGGTGAATTGTTTGCCAATAGGCTCTTACACAGGTCAGCCATCACTAATTCTGTTGATCATCGGTTACCAGTTTCATACTTTTTTCTTTCTTTCTTTTTAAAAAACGCCTTTGGTGTAAACAAAAAACCATGACTAGCTGGGGTGAACAGATACGTAAAGGGTTTTTATAAAGAGGACAGTGATCAATTGTTCTCCATGTTCACCAAGGGAATCAGAGACTCATAGAGGTTAGAAGGGACCACAAGGCTCTATCTAGTCTAACCCCCCCAAGAGTTCAGCTGTCCAGATTGGCTTAGTTTGCAGCAAGGCAGATTTAGGTAATTAGGAAAAACTTTCTAACTAAGAATAGTTGAGCATTGGAACAGGTTACCTGGGGAGGTTATGGCATCCCATCAATGGAGGATTTTAAGAACAGTCTAGATGAATATCTGTCAGGGATGGTTTAGGTAAACTTAATCCTGCCTCAGTGCAGGGGAATAGACTAGATGATCAGGTCCCTTCCAACCCTCCATTTCTATGATTCAGTGTGTAGTAGAGAAAGAGAGAGCCTACTGTAAGATCTGAGGCTGTGAATCAAAGTCAGGCCATGTATTAAAGCAGATGTTTGCAAGTTCACTGTCCAGTACATGAATTTGACAAAGTTGTTGCTAGTGTACTAGGCTCTAGATATTTGCATAAATATATTCCAGCTAGTACAGATACATCCCCATCTAGTTTAAGATGGTTTGACAAAACAATGAATAGGGATGTTTTGTTCAAGATATTGGGAACCAGGGGAGATAACAAACAGATGTCATGAAACACATAAGATGGTGCGTAAGATGTTTTTTCCAGTTATTTGTCTCAGTCTATAAATGTCAGGGTACCTTGCCTTAATCCTTTGTCTAGCCAAGGGGGCAGCAGAGAGTCCTGCTTGCTGACTGAGCTGAGTCCATTGTAATGGGCCTGCATATGTTAGGGTACCCATAGACATAGATCCAGGGAGCTAGTCCTGTGCTTTGTTGACAGTAAACCTGGCTGAGCTCCTTCGCCACTGAACTGAGTCAGTGGTCTTTCTAGGTAGTACTATCGAGGTCTGCTGGGCCAGCTAGCTGCACAGAGCAGGGACCGCACACAGAGAGAAAACACCCAAATACGTTTCCAGAGCACGCTATGATTAGGAAGAAACATACCTTGATCAACACGCACGTATCAGCGTGCCACACTTTCACCAACCCTTTTTCGCAACCGCTCACAATGTGGGTGTTGTTGATTTTAGCTGTCCAAATGGCATCTTTGTGTTTTAAAGTTTTGATGCATCGCCCGGTGTTTAAATCCCACACTGTTAGAAGTGGGAAGGAGAAACATAAATAATGTCCACATTTATTTGTCTGTATCGCTCTGCAAAATGCGAATACAAATTCTTATTTGAGTCCACAGTTGTACCTAAAGGCCTCAGCTGAGTTCAGAGCCCCCTTGTGCTAGGTGCTGCATGGAGACAAACCCTGCCCTGAAGCGTTCACAAACCAAATAGAGAAAGCAATGGAGTATCATTATAACCACAGTTGAGAACCTAAGGTCACCACAGGAAGTCTATAGCAGAGCTGAGGACTGAATCCAGGTGTCTCAAGTCCCATTGCCATAACCATAACGCCATTCATATTGTATAAAACCACCCTAATAGGAGTTGCATGCGTGGCCATTGCTTGCAGAGCAAACTAAGCTCCATTGTGAGAGTTTGAAATCCACCCCCTGATTTCTACACTGGTTGTCAGGGTCACACATTGTCTGTGCTATAAATATACATATTGGGCCACTTTCCCTGCTGGTCTAAGCCAATCCAAACCCCTTTGCTGTTACCACTGGGATTTGGAATGCGGCTGGCGGTGGCCCCCCATCAAAGCCTTGGGGCTATTTCGGCAATTGCTTGCTCACCTTTGACCATGCAATCTCTTGCTCCTGACACAATCCTGTTTTTGTACATGTCCAGGCAAGTGATGGTCCCCGTGTGACCGTTAAGGATCTTCACACAAGCCCCAGTGAATATATTCCAGCATCTGCAAAGTAAAGACCAAGAAGGGGAGAATCCTGTGATTCATTAATTGTTAATTAATGACTTATTTGTTATTATTGCCAGCTAATGGGCCTGGTTCTCCTCGCACATACACTGGTGTAAGTCAGGAGTAATTCCACTGAGGTCAATGAAGTAACACTGAGAAAAGCCCGATGTAAGGGCAGTAGAATCAGTCCCTAATATGTAGATACCTGATCTTATATTTTGTTCCGGTGGCCCCAGGGCTGTCATGGTCATATACATCTGGATTGCTTCTCTGGCTACCCAGCAATGGCTACCTCTGGCCTCCAAATGTAACAATCCTTCAAACAGCCCCATTTCCATCAAGCAGCTGCCAAGAAGACTTACAGCCACTTCACTGAGAAAACCCAAGCACATGGATATAGCAAAGACCATCCCATGCTGAAGCAGGTGGGAGACAAAGACTCCATATCTGTGTAGACTCTTTCCCCTCCTATTACACTGATGTGGCCTTTGAAACAGGCCCTGCCATTGTCATCCCAGAGCTGGAGAACCTGACTTGGGTCTCCGCTTGTGGGCATAATGCAGGGCTATTGTGGCAGCAGATTATTAGTATCCTGAAATTAGTAACACTGGAATGCGTTACCTAGGGAGGTGGTGGAATCTCCTTCCTTAGATATTTTTAAGGTCAGGCTTGACAAAGCCCTGGCTGGGATGATTTAGTTGGTGTTGGTCCGGCTTTGAGCAGGGGGTTGGACTAGATGACCTCCTGAGGTCCCTTCCAACCCTGATATTCTATGATTCTATGATCCTAAGAATTAGTGACAGAGATGACATAAGACTTCCCATTCCCCAACTTCAACGAGGACATGTATCCTGACCTACACCAGTGTATGCCTTTGCATAGTATAAAGCTGCCTCTATACTTTCTTCCAAGTGCACTGGAAAGTGGTCAGATACCATGGGAATGAGTTGGTATCAAAATGATGGGAAGATTTAAAAAAAGCCTCCCAAACTTCAGGGGTGAACTCCTAGCCCTATTGAACTGAGTGGGAGTTTTGGTATGGAC